>NC_140595.1:704869840-707269840 GCF_964204655.1 Triturus cristatus | reverse complement strand
AAAATTAATAATTAGAGAGACATCCGCTGTAACGGGATCAGCCTCCCGTTGAACACACCAATCACACCATCGTTTCCAAGCACCTGAGTAGCGTTTGTGACTGTTGGGTGCCCAAGAGTCACTGATTAATTTGCAAGCGTCGCGTGAAAGGCCTGGGACCGACCAACGGTCCCCGAAAGTCGCCAAGCCAGAAGACGGAGAGAGCCTGACTGGATCAGGGGATGCGGATTCCCGAGAGGGTCCAGCAAAAGATTCCACTTCTGGGGAAGAAGGATCGGCACCGCACAACACATTTCCAGAAGAACTGGGAACCAAGCCTGAGCCCTCCACAGAGGAGCAATCAGAATCAGCTCTGACTGATAACGCTTTGTGCGAGCCAGGACTCTCGGAATCATCATGAACGGAGGAAAGGCATAACACAGAAGGGCAGGCCAGGTCTGGAGAAATGCGTCCGTGGCCAGGGCTTCCGGATCCGGTCTCCAGCTGAAGAACCGGGGAAGCTGCGTGTTGAGGCGAGAGGCAAACAGGTCGATGTGACTCTGCCCTCAAAACCGCCGGAGGGAGCGAAAGATGCGAAGGTGAAGCCTCCAATCGCTGAAATCCCGAAGATGACGCAAATGCCAATCCGCAATCAGGTTTTTGCGGCCTGGAAGGTACTCGGCAATAACAGTGATCTTCTTCTGTAGACAAAAATGCCAAAAATCTTTGGCGATCTCTGCCAAGAGCTTGGACTTTGTGCCGCCCAACTTGTTGACATAGCGAACCGCGGACACATTGTCCATGCGGGGAAGAATGCAACAGTTGGACCGAAGAGGCGTGAAGCAACGAATCGCAAAGGACCCGGCCAGGAGTTCCAGACAATTGATGTGAAGAGACAACTCCTGAGGGGACCATCGACCCCCCGTTGAAATTGGACCGCACCGGGCTCCCCAGCCCCACAGGCTGGCATCGGACTCGATCACTATCTCCGGGGAAGAACCGAACAGAGCTCGCCCATTCCAGGCCTCCATGTGGTCCAGCCACCACTGCATCTCGCACCTCGCCTCCTCTGAAAGAGGAATCTGATCTGAATAGCGAAGACCCTGCTGGAGATGACGGATCTTTAACCGTTGTAATGCCCTGTAATGCAGAGGAGCTGGGAAAATCGCCTGAATTGAAGACGCCAAAAGACCGACTACACGAGCTATAGATCTCAATGACACAATCCGTTTGGAGATAATCGAAAGCAACTCCCGTTTGATGTAACAAATCTTCTGAGTGGGTAAAAGAAGCTGACAGGTCAGAGAATTGACCTGGAAGCCGAGAAAGTCCATCACCTGAGAAGGAATGAGGACAGATTTCTGCGGGTTCACAAGAAATCCCAGAGATTGGAGAAGATCGATCGTCCAATCGAGATGCAAGATCAATTTGTGAGGACAATCTGCCATGATCAGAATGTCGTCCAGATAAACAATCATGCGGAGACCCCGAGCGCGTAAATGTTCCACCACTGGCTTCAGAAGTTTCGTGAAGCACCAGGGTGCCGACGAGAGGCCGAACGGGAGGACTTGGTATTCAAACCAGTTCCCTTGCCACTGGAACTGGGGAAACCGCCGATGTGGCCCGAAGATTGGGATTAACAAATAGGCGTCCTTGAGATCTAGACGAACCATCCAATCTCCCGCTCGGAGAAGATCTCGCAAAAGATGGATCCCTTCCATCTTGAAATGTCGGTAAACCACTCCGCCATTGAATTCTTTTAGATTGAGGACCAGGCGGGAACCGCCCCCTCGTTTCGGAACCAGAAACACCGAACTCACAAACCCTCGAGGATGACGGGTAGTCTGAAGAATAGCCCCTTTCGAAAGAAGGGAGGCGATTTCCGATGAAATGATCTCCCGATCCTGAAGAGAAAAAATCAACGGAGTGGGAAGGAGGGATTGAGGCGTGGGCTGATAAAATTCTATTTTGTAGCCCTGAACAGTTTCGAGAACCCAAGCATCGCTGGAGATTAACTGCCAATTGTGGAGAAAAAACTGGAGCCTTCCCCCCAAAACCACTTCTGAAAAAGGAATCAGCCTCACCTGAAGTGTTGGAGTCGTGATGACCTCCTTGTTGTCCTCCGAAGCGACCCTTCCGGAACTGTCCCCTCCCTTTATGGGAGGGATAGAAGTTTGAACGGGTGGTAAAGCCGGAATCTTGTCCACCACCACCGTGGGACTGAAATCCTCGCTGAGAATTTTGCTGGGATCCTCGGCCGAACGAACGTCCCCTAAGACGTCCGGCCTTTGCAAAAACCGGCCGAAACGCCCGCCGCAGCGAGGCTTGGGCCTTGTCAAGGCCACTGAAAGTGGCCACAAAACTGGAAAGCTCTTTGAGGAATGGTTGACCAAATAGGAGCTCCTGAGCCAAGGGACCGGCCTCCGAAGAGGAGAGCTCCGCCAGCCTGGGATCCAGGCGGAGAAGGATGGAGCGGCGTCGTTCACATGAAAGCGCACAATTGGCATTGCCCAATTGACATATGGCCCTCTGAGCCCATTCAATGAGTTCATCCGGGTTTACAAGAGCTGATGACTCCTTAGCCAGAACACCCAAATCCAAAATTTTTGTGAGTGGGCCCAATAAGTCCAATAATTTATCCTGGCTGGAGCGCCAAGATCTGTCCAAACCTTTTTTGGGGTCTCTGGCGTATTTCTTAAGGTAGGTGACCATGGTAGGGTCAACCTCCGGGGTCTCGGCTAAATGGTCCGCCAGATCTGGACGGGGACACTCCGATCTCATGCGGGCCCGGACATCCTTATCAAAAGGCTGGCGAATGTGTGATTGCACATAATCCGCCCCCACTGGAGAAGGCAACCAAGAAGAAGAGTGGGGATGCATAATGTCCGAAGGTTCAAATGTTAGAATGGGAGGATTTGAGGGAGCGTCTACAAAATGCTCCTTGCGAGCCTTTTTGCGAGGCGGTGGTTCAAACTCAGAAGAGGAGGAATGCGCATCGTCAGCATCAGGATCATGGAAGGATGAAAAAGAGGTCCCAGCCGACCCCTTAGTAGAGGCCGAGTCCGAAGACAGTGTTTTAGCCAACCGCTGAAAATCAGACCTATGAGGGTTGACAGGGGACTTTGACGCACGAGCAGGTGGTAACCAACCCTGTTGCTGTGCGTAAAGCGATAAATGACGCTTCAAAGGATAAATAGCACGCACAAGCGCCTTATTCACGGAGTGTTGCACCCCTTGATCCAGCGCCTCCACCAAATCATGCTCCAAAGAGCCAGAAGGATCTTCCTCGTAATAATAGTCATCCTCCTCATAATATTCCGCCATACTGACACAGAGTGTAACATTATTCAATGCCCACAAGAATGACTAAAAATCAATAGTGGCCAAAGGCGCAATGCAGGGGGAGTGAAAAAAACCCACAGCAAGCCAAAGTGTAGATTAGAAATCTGAACACATAACCAAATAAGTTCAAATGTGGAGGGAGGGCTTGCTGTCAGAAAAATCTAGCACTCTAGGCAATGCCTATGCTTAATTATGCAGCCCAAACGTTTTAAATATCAAATGGGCTGAAAATGGGGCAAATACTCAGGCTGTGGGCTCTCGGCGCGAAGCAACCGGTCTGACAGGCGAGAAACACCTGATTTTGTAAACAAATATGGCCGCCGCGCATGTGCGATAACGACCGCCTGGTATTTCAAAAATACGGAGCACTCGCAGCGCTAGCGCGAGCCTCCAGGCCCCTGTCTCCCTCTCCACAAAACAAAGACACGGGCGCGAAGCGCCCGTCCCCGGGAGGTGAAACCACACGCTCCCCGCACGTTAAGGC
This sequence comes from Triturus cristatus, assembly GCF_964204655.1. Taxonomy (NCBI): domain Eukaryota; kingdom Metazoa; phylum Chordata; class Amphibia; order Caudata; family Salamandridae; genus Triturus; species Triturus cristatus. The sequence continues at coordinate 707,266,035 of NC_140595.1, read as the reverse complement.
AAGCGCGGCGAGCGGAATGAAAAAACAATGCGTGCCGGTAAAGTAACCATGGAGATGTAAACACCACACTTCGAACGCCACAAATGAAAGCCTGGAAGCAATATGCAACAGTAGCAAGCATGCATACAATTAGTCACAGGAAATGCATTAGAAAAAGAAAGAAGCACTTAACTGGCTGCGGAGCAGCAAAGAAAGAGGATGTTGTACTTGCCATATTACCTTTTATACTGTGGACTCTGTGGTTATATACGTCATACCCTTGTGTTTATGGGTATTGTAGTTTTTTCATTATATATACTGTGTTTTTATTGGCTGCTGAGCATTTCTAGTAAAGAAATGAGAAAGCATAATCGGAGCCTCCTGTCCTGACATAGAATTCAATTGTTCGATTAAAAACAATAATCCCAGGGTGCTCAGGCAAATCTTACATCTTTGGGTCAACTGGTCCGGTTCAAATTGTAACTGGTATTTGCCATCTCTGGGAGGGGGCTGGCGGGGCACAAATAGCAGTGCCCTCCTCATAATTATCTTGGCTGTGGAAGTATTTTTTATTAGTTTTTTGTTTGTTTACAAATTAAGCATCGACTGGTTGGGAGGACGCGTGTGACTCACAGTTGCTGATTGTGAACATGTGAGAACACTATTTCAAGTGACCGTGCACATTTGATGTAAACGAAGATTCACGTCACGTGCCACGTACAAGATATTGTACGACTTGCAGCGGGTTCTAATTAAAGCATAAAGTAGTATTGCTGGCTGCCACAGGCACCCATTGGGAACCAAAACGCGTTTTCTTTTCATGTGAGCGTGTGTTTATTTGACAACGTTCGGTTAAACCATATAAACTGTAAATGCAAAACACGATTTTAACATGATATTATTGCTTCTCTTAGAACACAAAATGCTCTCTCTTTAAGACAGCTGGACTCACGTTCTTGCCAGCATTAAACGTGTACAATTTATGAGGTTTTTCTATCTTGTTTTTTTTGTAACAAGTGACGGTGTCCTGCCTCACAGCTGATTGGCAGCAACAGAGGAGTTGCATAGACCGCGCCCCTTGTGTTTCGCGCTTTCCGTACGCGCGAGCCAGAAACGGCCGAGTGGGGCAGGCGGGACGGACGCTGCAACTCGAGTGCCCCTGCTCCGCCGGGGGCTCTCAGATGTCTGTTGAGTCCAAGTTTCACAGGATTGGTGGTTGAGTGCGCCCCCATCGGCGGAGGTGTAGGGCTTGGGGTGCTTTCTGTGCGGAGTGCACAGACGGTGAGCCAGGCTGGTGGCGCTCCCTCGCCGCGCCTGTTCACACCGAGTTAAACTGTTTTTAACCCACCGAGAATCCTCAACTTGTGTCCTTCGGTGTCGAGAGCGTCTTCGTGCAGTTCAGGGTGAACTGCGCTTTGCGGTCCCTGGAATTCTTGCAGCGGAGTACCGTGGAGGTAGGAAGGACAAGAGTTTAATAAAATTGAGTGTAAACTGCTTTCCGGGATGACCGTTGTTTCTCCGCACTGACACACGAGTGTCACTTTGCAGCAGTGCGCGGGGAGCGAGTGTTGAAGGTGAAATGGGGTTTAGAATGTGTACACCCCGTCATCTCGTGAACTTTTTCCAGGGGGGGCGGGGCTGCTATCTCGGTTTGTCTCTTCTACTCTGCATTTTTCACTTCTTTCTCTTAATCACCCACTCTTTCTCTCACCTGCCCTCTCTCTCTGTCTCTCTCCCCCCCCCCCCCCAAAGGCTGCTACAGCAATTAACAAGCATTTGCAATGCAAATTGGTCTCGCATTTGTGAGAGTTAGAGGTATTGGCGTTGTAAATGAGAATGTGTTTTACCATGTGTTTTGGATTGGAGTGGATGTGTGTGGAGTGGAATTATGTAGCTTGGAATTGTTAGTTTGGGAATCGTCTGTGGTGGAATTGTCTGGTATGGATTTGTGTAGTGGAATTATGTGGTATGGTGTGTAATGGAAAAATGTGGATAGTAATGATGTGGTATTAAGTGTACTTGAATTATGTATAGTGGGATTGTGTGTTAGTGTAATTATGTGGAATGGGATTTTGTGTGGTGGAGTGGTATGTTGTGGAGTATAATTATGTGGTGTGTTGAATTATGTGGCATGATATGGAATTTTGTGGTGTGGATTGGATGTATGTAGTTGTGTTGTTGAGTTGAAATATGTTGTTTGTTGTGGCCTTTCAAGCATCGAAAACAGATTCCTGCCTATAAAGTGGGTCTGTGGGAACTGAACACTAAACAAATGACTCCATTTTAAATTAACACAGGGCAGAAAAGTGCAAACGACTATTGAAAAGCACTTGGTCAATAAAGAACTGCATAATAGGAACAGTAAATGCATTAATGGTACCGATCGAACCACACATGCGTCAGAGTGCCTTAGACTTGGTCAGGGTGCTCGAGAAAGCAATGAAGATTGAATGTCCGTCCATAAACATTTGTCATCTACTTTCTGAGACCTTGCTGTGCGGTCACTCGCTGCCAGCCCAGGAGGAATCATGGAGGCTAAACATTCTTGCACGCTGACCATCAAGAAATAGGACAGAGGAAGAACAGATATCCTTCAACTCTGCAAACACGCAAGACTAACCCTACCACAATTGGAAGAACTGACTCACTGCGTTAGACGCTCACCGCTAACAACTGCTGTGATCAGTAGGTCACCAGGACAAATTACAACAAAGCCAACACAGCATTAAATTGGGTATTAGGCACGGCAGGTACAGGACACAAGAGAATATGAAGTGTTAAACTATTTGGAACTATAAGTTTTGTTGTTATTTTGTTGCGGCCATTGGTGATGGTAACACAAAACCAGAAGTTACTTATGAAAGGCATGAAAAACAGGAAGAGTTACTGGAAAAATAATGAACTAGTTGTGAAGGTATAAACAGCGAAAAACATCAAGCTTGCAGGGGTAAAACAATTAACAGTGAAACATCACAACTTAACTTATAGTTATCACGACTGATCTGCATATGGCTGGGCCTACTCTTAGGTGGTATGGGGGGGCAAAAGAAGGATGGTGGCTGGAGTCACTGCCGGTGGCTGAGATTAATGCAAACACTCTATCCATCACTTTTGTGCATTTTTAATGCGCGAATGCAAAGCAAACGAGTGAGTGACACGACGCCTAATTATTAGACGGTATCTCTAGATGGACGGAAGATATGAGTGCAGTGTGGCCTATGTGGTAAGTTTACAGTGACAACAGTGTATACAGAGGATGCTCAAAATCCTTTCGCCACAACTTCGCAGCTGCACACACACGTAAGTGCAGGCAAGTTCCAGTATTGCATGCGGTACCTACCACTTTTGGAGTGGTCACATTAAATCTGGGCAGAAGTAGTGATCAGAGGGTAGTGACCCTTCCCTTGGGAGGTGTGATCTTATGTTAACTATAGTGTGCAATCTAGAGCCCACCTATGAGCAGTGGGTGGAACGAATAGTAACGCACAGTGAAAAGTGACCTACTCACTTGGGTTTTTGCACTGTTAATTTAGTTAAAATAAAATCGGTTTCATCTACTTTCAGCTAAAGTACAGATACCGTATGCCCTGCCCTCGATACAAACAATGCCAGAGTACACACACCACGATCTGAAATCACAGCCCAAACCAACATCTCTTTGTGACACCGGCCTCTCAAACTATTCTACGGTAGCGGGTAGCTAGAACACCTGCGTTTCTAGCGTGACTATGCAACGGTGCCATTTTAAAGCACAGATCTCCGCCAGCTGAGGTCTGGCAGCGCCCGCTGCTCTGTGGATAAACACAAACTGGATTAGCTCGGCAGCGGAGAGTAATTGGCTGTGTCTTGTTTTTTCAGTCAGATAAAGACACACGGGGAGAGGGTCAGCCGTGGCCCGTCGTCGAGGGAGCAGGCCTGGAGCCTGCCCAGCCGGGTCCCGGATGCCACTGCCTAAGGAGCTAGAACTCCAAGCGTGGCGCCCCTGCATATTAAGTTAAGGCAAGCGCCGTGGTAGAACATAAAGCACAAAAGTAGCAGAAAATATCAAAAGTAATAGCATCGCTTCAAGACAGCACTTTCAAAGCTTACGGTAGTAACGTGTCAAATGCCTCCAACAGTCAGTCTCAATTTAATTTGATATTCAACAAATAGCGAAGAGTCTGGTGCACGCTCTGAAGTCCTACCTGGTCTGTCAGCAGTCAAGCCTGAAGGCACGGACAATGGGAGGGAGAGTAAACCGGTGACTGGCCATGCCGGCTGCTGCTTGTGCTGTCTCTGCCTCCCAGAGTGAATCGTCACTATTTTGTCACGCATGCGTATGATGTAAGGCATCGCACGCATGCGAGACAAAGAGTGCAAATTCAGCCACCAATCAGAAAACAAACAAGCACTGAAAATGCAATAGGACTCGTATTTACACGAGCCCTATTGCATTTTAAACAGAAGTGCGGTCATAAAAGAAGGCACGATTGGGAGGGGGTAGTGGGGTGGTTGTGGTCAACAAAATTACAGACTGCAGGAGGGAACGGGGAGAAGAAGGGGAACAAAACGATTTTTAAAGTAAAGGGGCTGATAGCCTCGGAAGGACAAAACTGACGACATGGCCATCAGGAGGCGGGACTTAGAAGCCAAAAACCAATCACAATGCCAAACTTATGCTTGAAGCCAATGAAAATTATGAATGGAAAGTGGGCGGAGCTTCCCTCAGCTATAGTGTATACTGCATGCCTCACAAAGTGATGCAGCGCGTTGCGCTGCAACGCTATGCGAGACCTAAAAACTGACTGTTGCGTTCATTTTAACTAGTGTCTCCCAAAGTCAAACCCATCTTCTCATGTGGTGTGACCAGCTCAAATGAGCAAAAAATATTGTGATTTTTTTTTTGTGAAAGACATTTTTCATTCACTTTTTCACAGTTTTGTTAAGGATTGGTGGTTGCTGATGATGAGAACCTGAGGAAGCAGGCGAGTGCCATCCTGCCCTCTCCCTTGGTGTTACTTCTGTGAGGCACCACCAATCTCCTCTCTCATTTCTTTCACAAATTTTTTTTTTCACAATATTTTTTGCTCATTTGAGCTGGTCACCATGTGAACTGGTCCTTTTGTTGTGTATGATTACAAGAGTGTGGGGTGACCTGTTTTCTACCCCTAAGCTCCTTATTGTATATGGCAGAATGACAGTGGCCCAGGAGGCACAGCCTGGTGCATCTCCTCCCATCCCAGGCCTCAGGAGAGGGCTTTGAGTCCTTGGGGAGCTGCTGATGCTTTCAAGCAGCACAATTAACAAGTCTTAGGCGGGGACGTTCATGGTGGCTTGCAGCAAGGCCGCAACAATCGGAGAGTAAAGCTACTGCTTTCTTGGTTCATAAACTGTGCAGTGACACACCAGCTGTAGATTGGAAGTTTCATTCTGTGCACAACGAAGAGTGCTGGAACTTCAGTTATAAAACTATAAGGACTGAAATAACGTTACCTATGACTAGAAATGGGTAAAGGGAAAATTCGATTTTGACAAAGTTGCAAACGTGACAACGATGCAGTGAAAAAATAATGGACCCTCTATGTTGGGGCAAGAGGTGAGAGCAGTGCAGAGACAACAGAACATAAGAGACTAATGGGGGAGTAGAGACAAAAAGAAGGGGAGAGGAAAGACGCCAGAGGAGAGGGAAATAATTTAGATAAGCACATTGAGGGAGTGAGAGAGGGAATCCGCCATAGAAAATATGAAGTGAGGACAGACTAGGTGGAAAGCAGGGTCGGACAAGAGATTGGTAGAAAGAGGGAAGGGTAGAAACAAAAGTGGAGAGAAGGGTGATGCATAGGGATAAAAAGAACAGTGAATGACAGAGTGAAGGCTCGATGGTGAAGAGGATGTTAGAAGTTTCCTGGCCAGTAATCATAAGGAAAAGATGGACACAGCCTCACACATTCTTAGTTATGAAGGGCCAGCAGTCCACTGCTTGATTTAGAGGTTGGTGACATCTAGAGGAAGTACCATATAATGAGTAAATCCCAAGAAAGGCTTACTATGGTCAAAGAAATGCCACCTGTGTATTCTCCCCTGTTTCTAACAATTCCTCCAGAAATAGGTGGATTTTCCCTTCCCACTCAACAACAAAAAATACTTGTGGTCTGATCGACTAAAGGTAGAACACGCCCTCCACTTTCCGGAACAACATTTGGGAGCTGCAGACCTGATAGCACTCACAAGGACAGGAATCTATCTAATGTCTACAGAGAATGGTCTTCTGCAGATATCAAAGTTTGAAAAAGCAGGCAGGTACTGACAGCAGCAACTCAGTAAATGGGGCACAATGAAATATACTATTAGGTGTAGGACACAAACAAGTTCAAGGGCTAGAGGGAGATGAGGGTATCCAGCATGAGAAAACACAATTGAAGAGAGGGAGAACTTTTGAGACAGGAAGAAGAACTGAAGTAAAAATCAAATTGCCAATAGAAATTGAGAGGGTGGAGAATAAGGACAGGGGAGGAAGAAAAAAAAGGTAAGGATAGAGTATGTGGGAGACAGGAGTGAGAAAGAGGGGGAGTTTAAAGACTAAGAGAGAGGTAGGGAAATAGTGCAGGGGCAATGGAAATGGGGAAAATCAGGGCTACTACGGAGAGAGTGCGAGAGAGGGAGAGAGACGGGAAAAAGAGATGGAAAACAAGAGAGGCAGAATAATAGGAGGGAGAATGATAAAGGAGGGGATTAAATAGATAGAGAGGTTTGTACAATAAGAGAAAGTGAGGGAGGGAGACAGAATGGAAAGTTGGTATGACATATGGACAGACCTACAGAAACAGAAAATCTAATAGATGCGATGGGTGAGAAAATGAGAGTGCTGATGAGAGAGTAAATAAAGGGAAGAGAGGGATAAACACTAGAAGGAGGAGTAAAGGGCTATTCACACATGTGAGGGAGAGAGAGAGGGCAAGGGCATGGGTAATATTTAGAAAATGAAAAGAACGGCTGTAGTAGAAGTGATTTCCCCCAGCATGTGAAGCAGTCAGATCATGTCTCTTCCCACAGTATAAATGTCCCCAAGTAACAAGCTGTGTTACACCCCCTAAGACGTCTCACTCGGAGAGACTTCTGTGTGGCAATCAAAAGGGTCCGTGAATGACTTGGATGTGTACAGCCACTGAAGCCTGAAGATTAGCAATTAGGTTTCTGACTTATGAAGGGTGGGCAAAGATATCAGAAGACCTCAGGGTGACCAGGAAAGTCAGTTATGTGAAGGGAAACAAGATCTTCTGGTTTGTGAAAATGAGAAGATTCAGCAACTTGAGTATGACTTGTGCCCCAGGGGCCTAAGGTGGACCAGAGCTGCAGTGATTAATGTCCCTGAGAAGGAACCTCTGGGCACTTGACATGGCCAGGAGCCACAAGTACATGACAATGAGCAGGAGCCTTGGCACACCCTGCTGTGAAGGAGAGATGGAGACAAGCAGGAGCCTTGAAGACCTTGGAGTGAGCAGGATTTCGGACAACTTGAGGTGACCATAAACTTCAGTACCCTGAGAGTGAGCTCGAGGCATATGGACCTGAACTGAGCAATCCCCCTGAAGTATATGTTCACTCCCAATGCGAGGATTGAGGGTGAGCAGGAGGTTCAGCCGTCTGGCGGTGACAGTACACAGCATACCCTTAGGGTGAGCAAAACATCAAGGAAGCTATTCGGATATGTAAGGTTTGCGGAATCTTATGGTAAACTTCATGGAAATGATGATGTCCCAGAGCTCTCGGGTAAGAGTGAATAAGAGCTACAGGGCCTGATGTTGAACGGGGAAATCAGGCGACCAGATGATGAGCGGGAATCCAAAGGCACCTGAGAGTGAGCTGGAACCTTAAGGATCTGAGCCCGAGCAGGAGTCCCGGAGGACCGGGGAGTGGAAATTAGCTTCGGGGTCCTTCTAATAAGAGTAAAGTTAAGAGACCAACCGATCGTGAGCAATAGTCTGGAGGCCTTGGTATGAGCGGCACCCATAGATTCTTTTGTGTGAATAGAATCCTACAGACAAGAGGATGTGCATGAGCTTCTGGGGTCATGTTGGTCAGGGCAAGCAAGAATCCATAAGAATAACGGGTGTTTTAGGACCTGATTGCCAAAAGAGGAATCCGAGGTTGGAGGGTCAGTAAGGGCTTAGAAAATCAAACAGTAAGCAACTGAATCGGGAACATATTCGTTGGAAACCTTTTGAGTGTGCTGCAGAGCAATAATAGTGTTTTCAGCATTGGATAATGTTAATGGTCCTAAAACATTTGAAAAGTTTAATTTACCACAAATGTCTCCCCAAATTATCTCCCTTGTACTAACCAAGCAATGTTCAATGGAAGATTATGATCTGCAAAGGTGGGCCACTTGCTTTTGGGTGACCGGGCCAATTTTTGGCCCTGATTCACACCTGGACATAGGCTACTTTTAGGGGTGGGGGCAACTGTGATGTTAGCAGGGATGGTAGCTGCTGCATGCACAAATGAACAGCAAAGGCTTCAATTTCATCTATTTTGCATCATAGCACTATGATTTGTTTCAAAAGCATCTTAGCTGATGTGTTTAAGTGCCTTAAAGATAAGTGTTTTAAGGTTCATAGTGCACACCCTTTGTACCCTTAACTTCAGTGGAAGTGTTTTTTATGATATGAGTGGCTAAGCAGTGCTCTGTATTGCATAGTATAGCGCTGCCTATTCTGAGCATGTTTGTTTAGTACAGGGCACTGCAGTACTGTTATCCTGAGTAAAGCTTATTTATTACTTGTTACCCATTAATTACCATTTACACATTGCAAACCAAATGCAAGCTACAAAACAACCAGACAACTCAATGCTAGCAGTTCAAGATGTTGTTACTCCTTCCATTAAAGGGGGGGATGTGAATGCTGGAAGTCTGCTAGATGGGACAATGGGCAAAAAAGCAATATCGCAGAAAAAACTTGTATGGGATCAAAACATATGGGAGAAGGACCCAGGCCCAGTTGAGTTGGTTTTACACGTTTGTTTAATGAGCATGTGCATAGAAAAGGAGAATAAATAATGGTGAAGTCTGCATTATTGTATTAGGCGGGGGTGTGCAACATTGTCAGAGGGCTTACTTCACCACGTTTTTAAACTTCAATGCTTTACAAACTGCAAAAATGACAACTAATATATAAATATATATATATAAAGCTGCAAAGAGATATGTGGCAGCCGGACTGTTCATGCACATGACCAGGAGCAGGTTGCAGTCCATCTGCATCTCTCCCTTTCAAAAAAGGCGGAAACCCAGCAGGGAAAGCAAAGTAGGTACCTCATTGGTTGGTTGTGATGGTGTTTGTGTCAAAGTTCGACAATGTCTGTACCTAAAATATCAGATATCTGCAATACTTTTTACCACTGCCCATTCTCATCTTCGTGGCCCGCCCAATCTTGTTCACGGCCCACCCTGAGCAAGAATTCTAGAGCCGGGCATGTCTCAGTCTCTTTTGTACCTTTTTAACTAGCCTCCCCTCTAACGCTCCCCATGGTGTTTCACCTATCACTAACACACCTGTCTCTTCTCTGTCTCTCTACTGTGTTCCCTTTTCACCTGCCTGCTTCTTTATCACCTATCTACTCTAATTCTCTGTCAGCCGTCTCGCCTATTTCTATCCCACACCTGTCTCCTCTCTCATCTGCGTTTTTCTCATCGTCCCACATCTCCACCTCTCCCTGTAACCAGTTCTATATTACCCCACACTAATTCTCGCGGTTCTCTGTCTTTTTCCCTCTCTCCATTGTGCCTTGTAAGTGTCTATTTCTCATTTGCCTTTCTCTTTCCCGTGTTGTCTTTCCCCTCTCTCAGCCTGGCCTCTGCAAGTGTTTCCTTCCACACTGAAATAAGAGACTTGGAGGCGAGTTTATCCGGGGGGGCCCCCACTGCCAACATTGATTCATTTTGCAAGTTTGTTGTGTGTTCCACTGTGCTGGGATATCCCATCCGTGCACCAGGCTTCAGGCAGGCGGCAGCTGCCCTGTTTACTTCTTTCACCCATTGCTAGACGGCTTTGGAAGTGGATGGGGGCCTCCCTCTAGAGTAAGGGTACCTGGGAGGGCCCCCCGCACTTCGGGGGCTGCGGAGGCCTGTGTTACGCCCCTGTTTCCAGGGGGCCGGGGCTGCGGAGGCCTGTGTTACGCCCCTGTTTCCAGGGGGGCCGGGGCAAGCTATCAATAGTTCAGCAGGTGCAGTGGCACTGAGCTAGTGGCATGGCGCACACTCGCCCGTTATTGCTACATTTTTACCACCTAACCTAGTGTGACCAGATTTTCAGAACGAAAAACCGGGAGGGGCACAGACCTAGAAATGGGACTAAATGAATGTCCTTCTAGGTCTCGGCATCTTCTATACAAAGATATGTAGACAGATATTTTTTAAACATTCCCTTCCTGGTCTGTGAAGAGCTCCAGGGTCCGGCTGTTGCAGCTCGGATTCACGCCTCAATAAATCTTGCAGTGTTGCTTGAATGAGGCGAGGCCGCGCAGCAGCAGAGATAAACAAGTGAAAGTCTGTCCAGAGAGGGCTGGCTGAAATGTGAGTCTGCACAACACTGATCAATGTTCAGGTTCACCTGACCCTCCCTTAAGCATTTGCAATGCAATAGGTATAGCCTTGGCGAGATGTTGAGCTATTGTTATTGCAAATGCCAATGCGTTTTCTTTGTGTTTTTGAAAAGCTGCAAGCAGCGACTAGAAGTGCAAAGTGCACATAAATAAAAAGTATTGTCATTTACAATGCCAGTAGGTTAAAGTTTCGAAAATGAGACATTTTGCATTGCAAATGCTTGTTTGGTTAGGCTATAACTTTTAATGAAAAAAAAAAATAAGGTCACTTTTATAAACGGCTCCCTTTCAAATGTAAACAAGCACTCAAAGCACAAGGTAGTTATGAATGGCCTGGCATAGGTTTGCCTATAGAGCAATTGCACCAATGTTATAATTCTGTTCAGAGACTGGAACAGACTTTGGTGACCAGGGGAAAGTGACAGGGGCTGAAACTCAAGGACTGAATGTGCAGCAGAAGTCGGGAGCCTTTGGACACAAGAGTGGAGAGTTGAGTAGCTGAATCTTGGAGGGAGAGGCCAGGATGTTCAAATAAGACCCGAGGGGTCAAACTCCCCACTTTTTAAAAATTCTAAAGGTCTGATTAGCTGAATAGAGTCTGCCATGCTGCAGGGGGAGCTGTCCCCTATCATAATTGGGGCAGCGCCTAGAAGTCGGGCCAAGCACTGGAACACCAGAGCTAGCCTGGCCACTAGGGGCTGTAGAGGCTGACGTGGATTATATATCCCACCCAAAGATTCCTTTCTGCTCTGTTTCTAGTACTGCTTGGACCCCACACTCTTCCTGTGACACTGACAGTGTAAGGGGAAGGGTGCTTCGACCCGAAGCAGGCGGCCCCCCCAGTTTCGACCCCATGATAAGTGCCGGCAGACTGCAGAAATGAAGATTTCTGATAAGGGACGAGTAGGGAATAGAAATAATTGTGGAGCTGGTGTGCTGGGTTCACTGGTACATCATTTCAACACAATGGCGATTTAAAAAAAAAAAAAGCATTGGCATAGCCAATAGGTCTCGCCTTTGAGACCTTATAAGTATTTTGCCAGAGCTATTGGCTTTGTTAATGTGTTTAAGCTTGTAGGGCACTTGTGACTGCCTGTTTAGTCGTAAAATATTGCAATAGTTGGTGGTTAGAGGGGCTCCTAGAGCTTTGGGCCCCAGTATCACTACACCTGCTGCACCATCTAAATAACGCCTCTTTCAACTGCAAGGTAATTGCAATTTGACTGCCCGTTTAGTAGTAAAATATAGCAATATTAAGGTGTTTAGAGGAGTTCTGACAACTTTTTGGCCTGGTGCCATTGCACCTGCTGCATTATTCAAATATATATAAAAACAAGTGTGATTATTACCCTGTTTAACAGTTCACAATTTATTAACCTGAGAAAGATGAAAGGTGGAGATGGCCCACCAGATTTTGAACTTGCTTTCTGAATGAGGAAGAGGGAGAAAGAGGAAGGGACATGCCATTGAAAGAGAGGGAGAGAAAAACTGGAATATACTTCAATAGCGAATTCTAGAATTTGCAAGAATTGGTAATAATCAGTAGAGGCAAAATACACTAAAATAACATTCAGAAGTACAAACTTGATCTTGACAATCACTCAACTTTTCATCGCTCAGGATCCCTTTCACGGCCTGTGAATACATGATAAGAAATTATATTTTAATCAAGGATGCCCCATATTTCTGCACTCATGTGGAGAACTGCATTATGCGCACAATAATTTAGCAGTCACTGTAGGAGCACCTGAGGAATAGCATATCTGGTGCTGAGTGATTGCAGTCCGCAACGCACGGTGCTTAGCAGTCTATGCTGAACCCGTCTGATTTTAGCAGCGCGTGGTCAATTGCAAAAGATTTGTTGTTCTTCTGCAAAACGAGAAAGAGCTTCTGCGGAGCCGACACAAAGAATGCACACACAGCAGGCAAAGATGTCCAGATGATATTACATTGATGGGTGAAGACAGCACTTTGGACTGTGCTGGCTTGTATTTTATTCTGTCCTTTGTCGTCCAAATTCACTCTTTTGAGCATAATAAAAGTGGCAGTCGAATGATGTGCCACTGCACCAGTGTAACCTACCTCCTTTACAACTTGGCTTTAAAGAAAAGCATCGCCGAGGCTTGGTAAAGGTTTGCACAACATGCAAAGACAAATAACATACCGCAATGAAGCTCGAAGTGGAGCGACTGAAAAACGAGCACAGCAAGAAAGTGAAAGCGACCGCGAGACAGGCAAATGTAAACAAGCGCAGCCACGCTAATTGGAAACAGATGGCCCCTGTGCGCCGCTGCTCGCTCCCGCAAGGTGGATGCCATGGGAGTCAACATTTTGAGAAAAAGGTGGGACATGTACCAGCTGTAGGCCAATTGCCTGCTTTCTTTTCTGAAAGACAAACCTAAAGGCCAAAACAATTACTGCAACAAAAAAAAAAGCCACACGCACGAGTTTCAGAAAAGTGCAGACCGATTCCAAGAGGCCATCTCCTAGAGCACCGCATGCACGCTGCGCTATGCTCAACCTAAAAAATGAAGAAAGACAAAGCCATTGTGGCAGCTGGAATCACACCATGCCACGCACTTAAATCCTATGGACGTGGGTGAGGGTGTCACCTTGGAATGCCTGCTAGGAGGAAAGTACCGCGATGCATATTTGAAGGGCAGAGCAGGTGTTTTCAAGAACTCCAAGTAAAAGAGGGAAAACAAGCCATAAGCAAAAGGCAGCGCTACTTCAGGCTTGAACTTGTCAGCCGAATCCAGCAACCCCTCAAAGGTGTTCAGCAATCACAGGCATAGCTATGATTTGTGGGCAGGTCATGACAGGATTGATTTGCTTAGGTCTGGCTAAGTGCAGGCAATTTTATTGATGCATTAAATACAGAAAATAGACTAAACATTGCCTGTTTTGGGCAAATGAAGGGGTCATTCTCCCTGACAGCCCCGACTGCCAAGACCAGCACTTTGAGGTTAGCCACCAAAAAACGTGGACAACGAACCTGTCTTTTTGCATTTTTTCAAGCAAAGAACGCCCTTATTGCAGGTTCTATACTTAATTACGCCTTTCCTAAAGCACTGTACTTCACCGTGGCGACTCCAGAGAGCCAAAAAAGCAAACAATGGGTTAATTGTTTCAGCAAAAGCTCATATAGTAGATGAGTAAAAGACAGACATGTCTCAAAGATTGAGCAATCGCAATCTTATTTGGTGCTGTATGCACCAGAACGTGTACAAGATGGTCAACAATCACATAATGTTTTGCCTTGTTTACAATAGATCACCTGTTTCTCATTTTGAATTCTTGATCCAAGCTCCCATTTTTACGTTTGAATTAAGTTTTACTCATTGTCCACTCTGCACTGAGCAATGAAAGGGAATATACAAAGTGCGATTGGTTACTTGTGGCAGAAAATACCCAATCGTTTTAAAGCTAAAATATTGTTGCTTATGCCTTGTAAAATTCAGTGAAAAATAACGCTCCTTTGAGATTTTCCTCTTTGTCACTAGTCAATTGGGTAAAGCTTTCATAAGTACTTAAGATTTTCAAAAATCACCCTAGCAAGGAGGAAACTTATTTCTTTTCTTGCTGTTTTATAGTTTATTGTGGTGTTTTATCTTATGAATCTGTTTAACTGCATGCTTCCATTAGCACTACTTTAATGGAAGCCATACTTCTGAACCCAGTGTCACGTGACAATCTAAGCAGAGCGTTTGGAATCTATCTACGCCACCGGTTCTCTATACATAATTTCGCCATTTAGTGCCTTCGGTTAGAGCAAATTAAAGACAGGAGGGTACGATAAATATTTTCACGAGAACACAGGGTTTGGACATGTGTGGAAGCAGAGTGAGCATGCATGAGCCACAGTACATAGATTACATATTATTAGATTGCGTTTCCTTTTCAAAAGTATACTAAAGTTGTGTAAAGCTCGCAGGGAGGAAAGTTTGGAGATGTTTCTTGCTGTCGAGCCCTGCAATGTTATCGTTTCTCCAAGAAAGTCACAATGCTCATTGCTGATTGTAAAGCAAAAGGTGACCCAGGTACAGGCTGAAAAGTGCCACCGGGTACAGATCTACAGAGAGGCACCAAGTTCCAGTTCCCATACAAATGTTTCTTTTGGGTAAAAGCATCAAATGCCGTACTTTCACTTTCATGATGTGCACACCCCTTCTTCTTTTTTTTTTTATTTTTTTTTTTTAGACACGGCTCACTGTTACCTGACTAAGGCAGCAACGTCTAAAGAAAGGGGTGGGGCCACTATGTAGGGGGCCACTATGTAAATGAGAGCATGGTATGGGGGCTTTCACTCAAGGAAAAAAAAGGGAAAGGCATAATTTTGATTTGCCATTGCAGAATACAGTGCCCTATTAAAAAAATGCACGAAAATTATGAAAGCACATACATAAACATTAGCAGCATGGCGGCCCATAAAGCGGGCGCCATGGCGAAAAAAATAAAGCAGCCCCTAAGCTAAACTGATGCAGCCCTACAGTGTAACTAAAGTGTAGTTGGTCGGTGCTGCTTCCCATGACGCGGAAGTCACGTTTCGGGAGCAAAGTCAATAAGGAGCCAGGAAAGCATGGCAAAGTCGGAGGGAACCAATGGCAAGCAGCAGGCGGGATTGTACTCTGTATACGGATTACTCCAGGTCTTGCAGACAGCGCATGCGCGCTGCCTAGGCTCGACCTAAAAACCAGGACATTTTTTGTGTTTTTAAAGAAAGTGTCGGGACACCGGGACAGTCCTTCAAAAACTGGGACTATCCGGGCAAACCCGGGATGTTTGGTCACCCTAACCTAACAGGAGGGAGAAGTGTGCATTTTCTCTGTTTTCATTAGTGGCCCTGTTGTCCTTGCCACGCCACTTGAACTTCCAATATCTTATGCTTATGTGATTTCAAATTTTAATGGAGTTGTGGTACAAAATTAGAGGTTGGTGAACCGCCCTGTGTAGAGGTAGAGCCGAGCCAAGAGTCTGGCTTGGCTCTAAGAGCCCGTGCACGAGTCGAGAAATGAAAACACTTAGCATGTAAATCGCGCAGCAAATCTCGTGTGAAAATATAATGTAGAATCGCGAAAAAAAAACCTCATAACTTTAATTTTACCTTTAGAGTTAATTATTATGTGATGGTTTTAAAACATGAACTTATTTTAGATGGAGGAACGTTGGCGTCTATTAAATTAAACGTGGTGCGTACAACCCGAAAACACACATTTGAAGGACCTCTGATGTGATAATGAAGAAAAAGCATTGGCAATGCCAATAGGTCTCACCGTATAGTGGATTGGATAGGAGTGAAGAGGTGTGTTACGAAGTAGGTTAACGTGTTGTGGAGGGAGTATGGTGTTGTAGAGTGGAATATAGTATTAGAATTTAGTATAGTGTTGTTGAGTGTATTGTTTTATAGTGTTGTGTAGAGTATAGTTAAAGTACAGTGGGGCAGAGTATATTGGTACAGAGCGTAGTAGTGTAGTGAGCATTTGTTTTGAGAAAAGCGGCATAGAGTATTGGTGTTTTTGTGTAGTGACAGTAGTATAGAGTGCTGTGTACAGTGGCATGGAGTATATCGTGGTTGTGTATATAGTATAATGGCATAGTGTGGAGTGTGGTATAGTGATTTATAGTGTTATTGAGTGAAGTAGTGTTAGGTACAGTGCAGTGGTGTAGACTGTAGTGGCATAGAGCTATTGGCTTTGTAAATGACAATGGGTCATATTTACGACCAGTTTTTGCGTGGGCGCACACACAACTCCCGGGCTTGTTTTAGCTCGTCAGTTGCTTTCAAAAAACAGTTCTCTCCACTGACAATCTCCCTAGCACGAATCCTTACCTTCAGCAGAGGATTTCACACCACAATCGAGGCACAAAAAAATATTTTTGTTTACGTCTGCCTGAGGAAGGACGTCTTCTACTTAATTTCCTTCAGCAGAGGATTTCACACCACAATCGAGGCACAAAAAAATATTTTTGTTTACGTCTGCCTCAGGAAGGACGTCTGCTACTTAATTTCTATCAGTGGATACAATCTATTCCACAGGGACATGACTGCTGCTGCGACTATGCAAGGAAAGGCTGCTGCATTCCTTCACCACCATTAAGTAGAAACAAATCACAACAAAATATCTGTAAAATTACATTTTTCCTAGGTGAAGGGAGTGCTCTACAGACAAAATGTTATTTTTGCCTGAAGCATTAGAAATCCTTTGCCTTGCTCCAGTGCTGAGAGGCTCTATGAAGTGAGTGAAAATGAAAGTAGTTCTTTATCATCTTTGCTAGTTGTCTATGTCCGACAGAGTCTGAAGGGAGGATTACTTTTGATTGCCACATTATATGTATCCCTTTTGCTTTCAAATACTCCAGGTTTTGGCAACTTTTATAGGACGAACTGAATGTCAAATATGCATTGGCACACGAAATTAACTTTCACACTCACAGTGATGCTTTCTACAGATGGTAGTGGGCCCATGGTCCATATACAAAGCCCCTTCAACCATATTTTCTACCATGTAAAAAAATGCATGTTTCCACTTTGCATTTACAGATGAAAAGAAATGGCATTTGACCTTGGATTTAAGGACTTGGCTCCTTATTATTCACACCATGCAACCTCAGTTTGGACCCAGCCATATGCAAATCAGTTTTGTGCCTGTGCTTAATTTGAGCCAGTGGTTTCCGGTACTTGGCACTGGCACTTAATTCTCAACACTGGGATGACAGTCTGCCGCATGGTGGTGCTGTTTGTCTAATTTTGAAATAAGCACACTCTTAGGAGTGTGTTGGTTAGTAGTTGCATTTGTACTGTCAATGGCATCACGGGCGGGGTCAGTGATGTATGCCTAGTAGCGACGGTAATGGGGACATGAGTCTGACATGGAAGGAGAAATTGTCAGAAATAATCTCTTTTGCTGGATTTCCTTCATAAATTGCATGGTGTCTCTCCCACATAATTGGCATCTCGGGTTAGGGGAGTGATCCGATGTGTTGCCTTCACCTCTTTCTGACCTTGCACATTAGACCCTCTTACCTATGTCTGCATCTGTGTCCCTTGCCATAACACAAACTGAACTCCTCTGTTTCTGTTTGTTCCAATAAATCCTCTTCGGACATTCCTATCCTTTTCACTCTCCGGTCACGCAGGATGTGCTTCTGAGAGCTGTACTTTGCTGTGCCACCTTCTCTAACTTTATATCATTAACTTTGCTAAACACTTCACCATCGCCTCTTGCCAGCTCCCACACAGAGGCTCTTTATAAGCCTTTATCAGTTGCTCAGAGCCTTCTATTCATAACATTGTTTAGACGAAGAAGGCTGGAGCCAAGAAAGAATTCTATGTGTTTTTGCTATTGATAACTTGTAAGTGACCACCAGAAAGTACAATGATGTGACTGCACAATACCTTCTTTCACAATACAGCCCGAGAGGTCTTCTAGTTTCTTATTCGCTGGAACCATAATTCCACTTAAAACCCTTGCAAGATGGCTCAGTGAGTTATGTACCAGCTGCCGCCCTACCCTTTCGACCCCACAGTTTACGAGATCCAGTCCCAACAGGACCAACTCTGCCGTTCTCCCTTTTAAGGACGAGACTATGTGTACAATTGAACTGGAGTGTGGTAGCTGCTTTTGATTTGCAGGGTTTCGGTTCCGCAAGACTACAGTTGTAAATTCCGTTAAAAAAGGATAACTACTATGATTATAAAAGGTGTACTTCATGTGCAGGCCCGCTTAACAGCATGGAATGCGCTCTCTGGCTTTTTCATCCGAGTTCTTCAATTCACCAACCTTTGTGGCTATGAAGAAACTTTTTTTGGCCTGATGGCAAGCCCTAGAAATGAGTCATATGACTACATAGACGCACGGTGATGGCGAAGAACAGAAATTACTAATAACAAAGTCATGACTGTGTAGGAAGTTGTCACATGGCTGGATTGATATGCCTGAGTAGGTCGCGCAAAATGTATGGTCCCAGCTGCCTCTATGTACGCTTTCTGGAACCCTGGGTCATGATGACATCACAATGGCAGATGCCGCACGGCCATCGGGGGGTGGAGGGGCACATGTTCAACGTAGAGATAGCCCATGTAGAATACAAGGGGAGCTTCTGCCTACCTTCTATAACAAACCATTGCATATAATTATTATCAGAGCTGCCAAGTGTCTGAGGTCCATGTGATTACTGCTCCGGTCCCGGGTTTTTTCTTTGAATTCTGGGACTTGTAGTCTTGTTTATTGCCTAATAAAACTAGGACTACAAGTCCTGGAATTCTGAGAAAAAAAAACTGTACTGGAGCAGCTCATCGTGCATGCACTTGGTAAACCTGACAGCTGTTTGTCATGTGCATTATTTATGTTGGCTAGGCCACAGAGAACGTCTGACACTGTTTTAGGGTTGCAACCTTTCTCTGATAAAAACGACCTGATTATTGTTTACGTCTTGATTTACTGGAAGGGCCAAGTGCTAGTTGGTGGAAAAAAATCTGTGCAAAATTCTCCGTTTTCTTTTGTAACTTGGCAATTACCCCTCTGTGTTTTTCTTTTAATAATCCTTTTAAAAAGTCTAGTCCGCTGTCAAACACTTTTTAGTGATTGTTTTTAGATTTCAAAAGTTAAAAACTACCGAAGTTCTTTACTGGCAGAGATGCAACAATGCAGCCTGGTGGCAACCCAATATGTGGACTTGGGTCTTAAATCATTCAGAGACAATTTGTAGGTTGTCCACTGCCTGTCAACTGTGCTTTGTCAGGGGATTAGACCATTGAGCAATTCTATCTCTACCCAGCGGTTTGTTAGAATTACAACTAAAATGACTGATACAGTAATTAAAATCCAAATGATAAAATCATACCCATTAGCAATGTATATCAAAGACTTTCATACCCATATCGCTTCCTCTTTCCATTGCCTCCCTTCGCTCAGATCTATGTGCCCACTACGCGGCTTTCTCGCAACGACAAGTAATTGTAAAGTGTTTTTACTCCTTTCCTGCAGTGCACGGGTGCTGTGATTAAGCGGAAATGTAACTTCTTCATTCCCTTCTTTCAAAGGTCATAGACTGAGACTCAGCCATCAGCAGGCCTTCGCATTCTGAGCCATGCAGCTATATTGATCCATCTTCACTTTCATCGCTAACAGCCACTTTCTTGTCGGAGACACCCTTCGCTTACCGAAGATAGCAAGCCTGCTTTCTCCTTCAACTTAGTGTGTTTGCCCTGCCCCAGTCAAATGTAATTAAAATATTAATTAAAAATAAATAATTGAAGGTGTTGTAAAATGTAGGTGTGTCGTTTCTGTAAGCAATATGGAGCCAGATGTACAAACATCTGGTCGTGAAATACTGGTTGCATATTGCAATTCTACGATTAGTAAATATTTTTAAGAACCAGCCTATGTGCTATCAATACAGTTCTTAGCAATTTGAATTGTAGCCGGTCGCATGCCAACCTACTTCATAAATATTAATTAGGCAGATTGCAAATGAATTCAACTTGCGATTGGCTGGGTTCAGCAGACCACCATGTCTGCTATTGCATTTAAATATAGCAACAGGCTAGGTCAGCACTTGGTTGCCAACTTCTTTCTCCCTGTTTGCTAATCTCCAACACATTCCAAGTCGCAAGGAGGTGCATGATATCAGGTAGTTTATGTGGATGTTTTTGGCATGCGCATCAACCCCTTTAATTGGTTGGACCACAGAGCCCCGTATTTGGCATGCCCATCAACCCCTTTAATTGGTTGGACCACAGAGCCCTGTATTTGGCATGCACATCTACCCCTTTATTGGTTGAACCACAGTGCCCTGTTTGCCATAGGACCAGGGCTTTTAGTGGGCCAGGTCTGAGCACCGGCAGTATTTTTAAGGGGGCCTCGAAACGGGTCCCTATCAGGCTCTGCTTTTTGCCCTGGCCCTACGGTCTGTGTTTTCCTCCTGACTACAGTGACAGCGGGCACATCGATGTGCGCGTGGTGAGCGTAGTAGAGGAAGGGAAATCCTTTTAAAGAAAGTAATTTTTCTCTCTGGATTTCCGTTCTCTGTTTGAAACTCCGGAGCAGCAACATTGTCGTGGTGTCACCAGGGCTTTAAGTAGAAGTTTTTTAAATATATGTACAAGCCATAATTGCTGCTTATTTATCTTATGCAACTAGCAACCATTGACAAAGCCAAAAGTCCTGACTTGTAGGTATGATGTGACTTGTACCATATATCTGGATGCAATGACAGAAACAGCAAAATACAAGTCGGGCGCCACACTGTGCTAAAAACAGATTTTTAGCTTAAGTGTTTTTAAGCCATGCTCTCAATTACATTGGCCACGCCCATTTGAGAGACCCCCAGTTTTTTCATCCCACTTAAAGGCCTGCATAGGACTTCTACCACAAGATGGCAGCACTGAGAGCAGGATTCGGTCGTCATAGGCGATCACCACTATTGGGCACAAGAAAAGCCATCATGAAAAACAAGCATTGGCATAGCAAATAGGTCTCGCCTTTGAGACCTTATAAGTGTTTAGCCATGCAACACTTGAAGTTGTTGCACCAAGGATATTGTGCTGGATAACTGAACACTTATAAGGTCCCAAAGGCGAGACCTATTGGCTATGCCAATGGTTGTTGAATTTTGTGTGACTGCCACCTATTGTTTTATTTTACTTTTTTTATCTATTTCGTTTGTATCTTTAACGTGTAAGTATGTAAATTTCCTCATGTAACATACTTGGGTCTGTTGTGAAGCGCTCTGACACCTTTGGGTCAAGTCAGCGCTATATAAAAATGCATTAAATAAAATAGTGAATGTACAAAATCACTAAATTCACCAGCCCCTGTAGAGATGAGCTTGCACGGAATGGGCTCTGCGGCGGTGTGGTAGGTAGGACACAAAGCAGGTTGGACGGATTTGGGCCTGTTTGTATGAGCCAATTTACAGCTGGTGCACAAGATCTCTTGAGTGTCGGCGGCAGACGCTGGAACACAAAGCGTCCGATTCAAAAAATGTGTTGAAACCCGGGCCGGGGAAGGCGTAGCCGGACACAATGGGGACCCGGGGCAAACGCCGCCCGAAGGCGGGGAAGCCCTTCCTCCACATCGTCGCGGAACCACCCCCGGCTCGGAAGCCCACGAAAAGGGGTGGGACCGGGATTCGTCTCCCCAGGGTAGGTAATGGCCCCACCCCTCAGTCAGGGGGCGAGGCTCCAGGAAGGTGGGGGTGTTAAATAGTGGCACAAGGCCCAGAAATAATACCGAAGCCCCCCTGCAAGGGGAACATGCTGTTCACAAATTACTTGACTAGGAAAATGTTGGAAAGCCGGCATGCAAATCTGACCAGAGAAGTGATCCCCCAAAGCCCCGTTTACAGGCTGCGGTGGAACTCTTGCGCCCGTCTACACCTACACATTTCACCCATTAGGAAGTGGCCCCTAAAAGGGTGGCTGTGGACATTCCCGTTGGGGCTAGGGCTTGTGTACAGGGACCGATGATCCGGAAAATGACATGGAAATGACACGAACAGTGACGCCCTTTTCGATATTTGCAAACCTTCTCACGCGAGTCTGCACTTGCTAAGCTCCCGCCTGAATGCATCAGGAGTAAGTAGTGCTTTGAATGGGCAGGTACTGACCTGCACTTCTTTAGTATTAGAGTGCAATGCATATAAATGGGAGGGTACCGGTACTTCCTGACACATTATCGTGACATATCCTTTCCACCCCATTAATTCTGTTATATTTTATTTACATGTTTTTTTAGGTCTCATGACGTAAGCAGCGCATGCGCTGCTCTCGTCTTACGAGGCTTCTTGGAATCTATACGATTCCAGAAGCCTCGTCCCAGCTCCGCCTTCAGTTTTGATTTGTGCACCTCGTTTGGCGTCGCAAATTATGCCAAAGGCAGTGCAATGATTGCATGCAAGACATGTCAATCGCTGCTTGTTGCCACCCTGTCTCCTTTTAGCCACGCCCAGCGGGATTGGAGCTCTTACTGCGGCGTGACACAGAAGGTGTAGTATTAGCTTGCCGCACTTTTTTTTTTGTATGCTTGTTTTTTGTCCTTCTAGCGTGCGCACACCACTCGCGGGCTTAACTACATGCCCGCTTTCATTTTCACCGTTGAGGGTTTCATTATTTTCATTTGGAGGCCGCACACCTTTTAACTAAAGGCCCGCTTTTATTTTAACATCGCGGGTTTCATTATTTAAATTTGGAGAACTACAATCCCGCTTTTGTTTTAACATCGCGGGTTTAATGGCGACAGCTTGTTTCGCTGGTGTTTGAAGTTGCGGAGGCATAGGACGCGGAGTGTCTGTAACTGCTTCTGCCTGTACCATGCCTGTTCTGTGTGCCTGTGGGCTGTTTGCACCTCTCATCTGTGAGTCTGGGAAGCTTGTGCCGCTGCTGCTGCCTGTACTATGCCTGCTCAGTGTGTCCGCTTTGCATGTGCTCTGCTCTGTGTGTTTTTTGTGGGGTTGGTGATACTGGTGAAGGCCTTTACACTACAGACTATGGGTGAGGGTGGTGTGAGGTGTGTCCGTGTCGATCCCTTCACGTGCCCTCTGGCCTTCATGTCCTGCCCCTGTCATCAGCTGGCAGATGCCCCCCTAGGGCATGCGCCTCGAAGTGGTCATGTACTCGTGACCGAGGGTGCTTGTGACCTCTTGTCTGAATTAAGGCGCTTTGTGGCCTGGCAGCCATTCATGCTGCTGAACAGCAAAGCCTTATTTCCCAGGCTAACACAGCAGTTTTCCCTTCATTAAAGTGGGGAGGGAGGGAGCCAGTCCCTGCATGACCCGGGCCCCCAGGGTCAGAGGCTGCCCCTTGAGCTTCACCCCCCCAGGTCACACGGCACAGCTCCGTGATGGGACAGACTTTCGCTGCCCCGGGACTAGGGTGACCAACCGTCCGTAAACTTCACGGACAGTCCGTAATTTCGGCCGTCTGTCCGTGAAGGATTCTTTAACGGACGCCATTTGTCCGTAATTTTAACCGGCCACCGGTCGCACCACCCTAAAGCCGGCACAGCTTCTACCCACCTCCCTTCATAACTCCGATGCTGTTGAGGTCGGGTGTAACAGACTCCGATGCTGTACCAAGGCTCAGATACCCAGCAGCATTGGAGAGGCACAGCGGGATGGCTACCCTCACACCTTCCGCCCTTGATGAGCTGTTAAGAGGTGCTTGAAGGTGACTGAGAGGGAGGGGGCTGCAGCTTCAGGCGCAGGGGCATCTAGTCAGATGCAAACAGCCCTGAATGCGTCATGTCTCTGCAATTTAGAGGGGCCTCACACATTCCCTTTCTGCCCAAGGCCCCAAAGATCATAGAACCAGCCCTGATTACACCAAGGCAGCACATGGTTCTCTTCACAGAGCTTAATTACTGTCACTAAATTGTAAGCAAACCTCGGTTCTTCAAACATGCAGTCTATAATGTAATAAAATAAAGAAATGGCACAAACGCACCCACACTGATTAACAAAGTATGGAGGACAATCACTTAAATCAGTTCTCTTGGAGTATCTCCTTTAAGTACTGTACATCACAGTGGGGGATGGCAAAACTAATATTTCGGAAAGAGAGCCTGTCTTCTCGTTGTCTTGTCCAGGAGGGGGTGAGGAGCCCTACCCCACCCTGGAAGAGACCAAGATGATAATAGAATACTGCATGCCCACCCCTGTGCCCACCCTGGTGGATCCTGTTCCCCCTCCTGTGATGGCGTGATGGCTCCTGCCCCCCCCACCCCCCAGTGATGGCTCCTGTCCCCCCATGTGGTGGCTCCTGTCCCCCCGCCTGTGATGGCTCCTGTCCCCCCTGTGGTGGATCCTGTCTGCGCCCGGGGTGGCTTCTGTCCCAGTCCTGGCATGGCTCCTGCAGCGAGGGTGAAGTTCTTGATGGGCCTCTTCTCATAAAGGCTCAGCTCAAAATTAATATGAAAAGGTGGGTGAGTGAGTAAGTGAAGGGATGGGTGGATGGCTGGATGAATTAGTGAAAGGGTGAATGGATGAATGAAAGATTGAATAGATGGATAATGAGAGAGGATGGATGGATTGATGAGTGAGTGGAAGGATGGATGAGAGAAAAGGTAAATAAGTGGATGTATGGGTGGAAGGGTAGCTGGATGGGTAAAAGGGTGGATGGATGAGTGAAAGGATGGATGGATTGATGAATTGATAAGTGCAAGGGTGAACGGATGGACGGATGAGTGAAAGGGTGGATGTAAGGATGGATGGATGAGTGAGTGAAAGGGAGGGTAGATGGACAAAAGGATGAAAAGATGAGTGAAGGAGTGAAAGGATAAATGGATGAGTGATAGGGTCAATGGATGGGTTCATGAGTGGATGAGTAGATGGGTGGGTGGAAGGAAGGATGGCTAAGTGAAGGGGACGATGGAGAGAGAAAGGGGGGATGGATGGATGACTGAAAGGGTGGATGGGTGGAAGGATGAGTGACTGGGTGGATGGATGGGTGAGTAAGTGAAAGGATGGCTGGATGGATGTGTGAATGAATGGATGGGTAGAAGAGTGGATGGATGAGTGTACAGATGGAAAGGGTGGCTGGATGGATAATGGATAGAGGAGTGAAAGGATGGATGAGTGAAATGATACATGGAAGGATACATGATGGATAGGTTTGCAAATGGTTGAATATGTCTGGATATGACTGGGCTTACTTATATACTATTGCGCAACCTCCTCTGATGTCTCTGTAAAACTTACCTATTGTCCTGAATTTTGACCTCCTGTCCTGAATTTGTGTCCTGAATTTTGACCCTTTGTCCTGAATTTTTACACTCACCGTCCTGAATTTGCACCAATGTAGAAGGTCTGTGGAGAGCTGAAAGCTCTTCGAGGCGGCACCAGGGGGAAATGTGCGCTATCCAAACAAGGGCGCTGCTGTTACATCATGACGGGGTCAGGGGACAGGCTGCAGCATATTATACTTAATCTCTGTGGGTGGCTGGGGGGGTGCAGGACAGAAGGAGCGCCCCCTGCTGCACCCACCATCATGAGGAGGGACACCAAACCTCTACATAGGACTACATTTCCCAGAACGCACTGGTCGAGTACATTAAAGCATGGTGCGGCGACATAGTGTCAAGGTGACTTCACACTATCCACCTGGAGGGCAGAGAGAACAAAAGGGCGAGTGCGCCCCTACGCTGCACTACAACTTCCAGAATGCACTAGTTTTTTTCCATTAAATGCTGGGGCACGAGCTGCGCACAGAACTCCTGGAAGGCAGCCATTCTACCCCTACGGCCATCTCCACCACCGCCTCGGGGATCCCTACAGACCCAAGTCTACCGCCTATAAGTGTAACACGGAGAGGATGTGGTCTGACGGCCAGAGCTGACGGCCTTGGAGCTGGTGAAAGCAAGGTTCGAGCCTCGGGGTCGACTCTTCATCCTGTGATTCTGGGCAAATCATTTAATCTCCCTGTTCCTACCAAGATTTTTTTTTTTTTTTTTAAATGAATGTGTCCTTGTGTAAGGTAACCGGAGCTCATGTAAAGCGCTCCAATACCTTCGGGTCGAGTTTGCGCTATATAAACTGCAAAAAACAAACAATCACACTGTCTGAACAACAGCAACAATTTTATGCTCTGTAAATATGTAATATATAATTGTACAACCCTAATCGCTTTTTATTATGTAATCTTGAGTGAACTTGCAACGGGTACATATGTAACTCTAACTACTAGTATCTGCAGTAGACGTGTGTATTTACTACCATTCTTATGTGAATTTAGAGTGTTTCTGTTTCTAACGTTTATGTAACTCGTGTCCTCTGAAGTCCTTATGTAATTTAGTTGGTTCTTTTGTAAAGCGCTCTGACACCTTTGGGTAAAGTTGGCTCTAGATAAAATGGCATTAAATAAATAACAAGCATTAAAAATTCAATAGGTCTCGCCTTTCATTAAGTTAAAGCCATTTGCTTTGCTATACAATGCCATTAGCAAAGCAAATGGCTTTAACTTAATCAAATGCGAGACCTATTGCATTTTCAATGCTTGATTTTCTTTGCATGCCAAGCCTGTGATGTTCGCGTGCAGCTTTTCTGTGCATAGATTGAGATGTAGCTGCGTGTAGCACTTTCAGTGTTTGCTTCCAGGCACGCTGCTGAGTTTTCAAGTGCTGCTTGTGGGATACCTATGTGCATATATCATGCATACATCATGTGCTGTTTCTTTAATGCAGCACACGCATGATGTGCATGCGCCAGGCCTGTGTGTGCCTTACTTTATCTATCCCCTTGTTACCTGGATACTGTTGGAGGGCGTGCAAACCGAGCCAGAGGGGAGCTCTGGAACTCACAGCGACCTGAACATCTTCTGACCTGAAATGTTAAAAGGATGAACAGGCACTAACAGATGCCACCAGCGGTCCTGAAACGGTGACTCCTATAGAAAGGGCCTGATGAGAGGAAAGAACCAGCATTGGCACATCCAATGTCTCGCTACATGGCTTTGCTCGCACAGATGTTTTGGCATTCCCAGTGCTTTTTGCTGTTTCTTTTCTAAATCTGAAAAAAGGGAACAAAAAGTCTTTATGCTGAACAGCATTGGGGGCGGAGAGGCGACGGGGGAGGGGTGGGGGTGGAGTGTGATGTGCCCATAAGCCATGCCTCTGAGGGTTTGGTGACCCCAGTGATGGCCTATGCAAGCGCAAGCGTCCTGATGCTCCTGGTATCTATTTATTTTAATAACAAACTTTATTGAGTTTTGTGGCACATTACGGGCAACACCAATTGCATATGTTCCGGATACAGTACATTATAGAATAGTACCAATATACCCAAACAATACCGCCTGTGAACATACCTGCTATTTCTTTTTAACTTACCTAAATGACGGATGCCCATCATGGCGCGATAGATTAAAAAATAAAATGCATGCAAAAGCTAATTTTCAGATGAGTGGCCCAGTAACAAATGTCAGCTCTCGGCCCCCCAAAAAGTAAAAAAAAAAAACAGTAAATTAAAAAAATAAGGATGGGAAGAGGCAGAGGAGCAGCAGAGTGGGGCATATCAAGTTAATGGGACTGACCAGTGGCAGCCCACAGGGAGGGGCAATGAAGAGCGGGCTATTACAATCAGCAGAGTGGGACTGGAAGGGGTAGAGGAAGCAGCACACAAGCTGGGGAGTGGGAGAACAACATGGCTACCACAGGGGACAGGAGTGTGTTGGGAGGAGCAAAGGGCAGAAGGGGGCAGAGTGTGAAAACACAAGAACTCTCACTGAGTGCTGAAAGCAAAAGGAAAGAAAAATTCCCTACATGAAAGCAGTGAAAGTTTGCACATCATTCAAACAAAAGGACAGCAAAGTAGCCTCTTACCGGAAAAGGGACAAACTCAAAAAAAATGAAGGAATGGCACTGAAAAATAAGGAAGCAAATGAGGTGGACAAGAAAGCCAACAAATGATGAGCATGAGCTTACCCAAAACCCCCACTGAGGATTGATTTTGTGCTCAGTAGGTCTTCTTAAAACAGACCCCTAAAGCTGTTTTAGGCGAGAATCCTGGCATTGCAAGTGGGGAGAATATAGGATGAGCACTTCACAAACACCTTAGCTCTGAGTTTGTCTGCTTAAACTGAAAACTAACCTTTCTGTTTCAGTGTGGTTTTGCATGTATGATTGGTTTGAAGCTGGTGGTGGTGTCATTGTTTGGTGATGGTTTGAAGCTGGGCTTCTTTATGTCTTCAGTTCTGCTTTAGACGCTTTCATGATTAACCTGTTGCAAGACAAGTGGAAGCTGGCGTGGATTATGTAAAATGTTAGGCCTTGTGATTGGTGCATCAAGAGAAGGATGTACAAATCCCATCATGGTTAGTGCAGGTGACTGGGGACAACCGAACTGCAAGTCGCCCTCAAGAAAAGTGTCACATAACTTCTGTGAAGCTGTACATGTTGTGAACTTTTCTTTGATATTGCACCTTGCATAATTGGCTTCTGCTATTTCCATTGGTGTAAGCTGTTAAAATGCTCAGTATTCACAGAATCCATGCCAAAGTCAGGTGTTAGCTGTGACTGCTTGCATTCATGCCGTGGCTACCGGGTAGGTGTTCCGGAGCACAGAGGAAGAGCGCCAACCGCCTCCACTGTTGAACGGCTTCGCTGACGAGGTCCATCCTTGAGCGAGGGAGGGCCGCATCTAGGGACACGCATAAACGACGTGTTCCTTACCTAATTTCTCTACAGTGTTTCCTATAATAAGGACCCATGGGATTATAGGGCGTCTTTTCCCGATTCCCATTTGACACACTTTTTCTTTAGGTCCTGATGAAACGCTCTTGGATCCATTAGGGACTAGTTAAAGCGCGAAACATGTCGACCCTTTGATATATCCACATTATTCACTACACGGGTGAGAGAAGAGGGACCGTATTTGTTCAATTTCCCCTCTCACACAGGCAACTGACCTTGCTTCTTCATCCCCCGTGATATATTTTAACCAGACTCCAAGGACATCCTCAATAAATTGCTAGTGTCCTTGGGCTCTTTTTATATCTCACTCACCACCACCACTTTGACCCACACCCCCCCATGCACAAGTGCGGCAAACTCCTAAAAGATCTCCATCAAAGAGCCCCGTCAAACGGGCCCGTGAGGGACTGCAGCGCCACCCCCACGAGGAGCACCAGCCCGATGATGATGCTATACACCTGAAAGGGTGTGTGAGGGCACCTCTAGATCCACACAGGAGTACCTTACTCTTTCTCGGCACACTCGAACCCATCTGGAGACACTGCACACTTCCCTACAGCCTACCTGGCTGTTTATTCTTCTCTCTTTTCCCATAGGAACTGTTACCATCCTACATTGCTACTGCTTGCATTCATATCCATAGCACTGGAAAGGCCGTCTGCGGCACGTTCAAGCCACCCAGGTTTCACTTGAACACCGCCCGTCTCCTCCTCTTCATCAAGCAAGGAGGGGGTAGAAAAGGAAGAAGACCCTGAAAAATAGAGGAGGAAACCCGTGGAGGATACGCACAACTTATCGAATGACTATGAAAAGAGGCAGACCCCAAATTGTAATAATTTGGCCCTCCCACCCCAAATTTTGGCAGTTTTCATGACTTGATGTACTGACAAGTTTATGATTCTCCGTGCTGGGTGATTCTTCCTGGATCTTCCTCTTTGTGAATCAATCGAGTTGATGTAATTTCCTCGCACTCGTCACTTTACTTCAAACATTGGCACATCGGTTCACACATTCTATTGATGTACGCATCTCTGTATCTATATAGTATCTGTATAGTGCGAACCTACACTGCTTTAAACTAATTATTTTGACACTCTCCCCATGCCCCGTTCTTAACCCGGAAGGAGACCGTTTTCGAATCCTTTTTCCCCAAACAGGCTTTCCGTGTCCAGCTCTTCTGTTTCTTACATTTCCTTTGCAAGCCCCTTGTTTCCTAATGTTCTGTGAACGCCCCATTGTCACTCGCCGTTGCATGGAAGGTCAAGTTACTGAAAGTATACTAGTCGAACTTGAAAAGCCTGTCTGAAAGAAGTCCTTAATTTCTCTGGAACTCTTATCTGCTTCTCTATCACATTACACATTTCGTTTATGGAACGTGCCCAAGGCGAAGCCGGCTACAAAATTTGGAATGTTGCCAAGTATGCAATTAAATCCATGATAAAAGCAGCAAACTGAAAACGCGACACATTATAAAAACCATAAACACTAAATGCATGTTTTACGTGGAGAATTAAACCTGCGAAAGTGAATATTTCCGTACATTCAAAACGCAGTTATTTACGTCTTCAGGTCGAGGTCTGAATGTAATGCAGATCTACATATGTGTGATTCTGGCAAACATTTCAGAGATTGACTTGTTAAAGTTCCAAACAGGAGCACAAGGATTAGACCGGCTTGTGAGAGGCCAAGGATTGGATGGGCTTTGGTACTGCATTGCCTGCTGAACTTGAATGTGATTTCCCCGCAGATGGGTTAAATATACATTGACAGGAACCCTGCTTCTTCCTAGCACGAATTCTCCGCGTTTCTTATCCCATCTGTTTGATTGTATGTGTGACAGTGCCTGCCTGTAAGTGTGTCGGTGATGGTGTCTGTGTGTTGTCTCTTTTATGGCTGCATGCATGTTCCTCATCAGTCTAATGCCCATTATGCAAGAACATTGTCAGGAACTGGAATATGGGCTGGAGTTCATTGGAGTTCGTGCAGGCTTGGGCAGGCGTAATCACAGGCGGCGCTGCCAGTCTGGTCAGAGGGCTGCAGTGACCCTGTCATTTGTTTGCTGTGTCATTAGCATGAGTGAGTCAGCAGTCACGAGGATGGCAAGTTAAACGAGCTCTCCCACGAACATGTCATTGATTTACAGAGTCATGGTATCTACTTCATTTTTAAGATGAAAAACGTCTACTCTGGAAGAGTGAGTGACAGTGCATGTCCAGGGCACTCAAATTTCACTCTGTCTAATAATGCCCCTCCAAGGACATGTCCAGGTTGCTCAGATCTCCCTCAACCCACTAAAGGGCCCTTGGACGGATTCCTACCGTAGAGGCTTCTGCGATGTCTCTGAAGCAATCTTCGGACCTTCTGATAGTCTTGCACTGGGTACTTTTCTCTTCTGCATTCTCCGACAGTGTTATTTGTTAAACCTGTTCTCGGATACTGTCAGTTTTAGGATTATTCAATAGACCTGCACAAGGTGCTTAGATCTTCCCCAGTCTGTTAGGACCGTCTAATAGATCTGAACAGGCTGCTCAAATCTACCTCAGTCTACAACTGGACACGTTTGTTGGGTATCTACAGTGTGGCATTCTGCAATCTCCCTATATCCCAGATCGAGCCCATTGATCAATGTTAGATGTGTCAGCCTTTAGTGTGGTCTTTAGCCAAACTTTTTACGTTCTCTCCTCTTGTTTGCTGAAATGAGGTTTTTTTTGCCTTGGGACTCTGTTCACTTTACCACTGCTAACCAGTGCTAAAGGGCTTGTGCTTTCTCCCCTATACATGATAAAATTGGCTGACACCTATTGGTACACTTACTTGATTTGTACGTCCCTAGTAGAGTGCTACTACATGTACCCAGGGCCTATGAATTAAATGCTAGTGGTGGGCCTGCAGTATTTATTTTGCCACTAACTTAAATAGCCGTTCAAAACATGTCCCAGGCCTGACATTTCAGCATGTGCACAGTTTTAAACGACCGATTGGGCGTGCAAAGTAACTCCTCTGCCAAGCCTAAACCTTCCTTTTTAATGCATGCAAGTCACCCCCAAGGAACGCCCGGACAGTCCTTAAGGCAGGCTGCATTGTATTTAAAGAGTTGGAGTTATACCTTTAAGTTTTACATGTCCTAGTAGTGAAAAACTCTTAAGTTTGTGTTCACTACTGCTAGGCCTCCCTCTCCCATAGCATAACGTTGGGTTACCTTATTACATTTATTAAATAATAACTTTTGTTTGGGAACCAGTAGAAATGCCATGTTTCATCTCTAAAGAATCGTAATTTAAAATCCCCTCTAAGTGTAAAGTTAGATCTTAAGCTACAATTCTGAAAATGCCACCTATAGAAAGTTGCCAGTTTCTTGTCTTAACCATTTGGTGCCTGTGTCCTGGGTCACATGGCTAGGTGTAGTTGGCCTTTGTGTATTCCTCCCAGACATTGACATAACATGGAGACAATGTTGGCAGGGTGGGTCATCCTGCCAGGATTGGAGGGGCTGAGCTAGTCTCTCTCCCACTTGCATTTCAACGGAACTGCCTCAGCACACTCCCAAAGAATTTGACACAAGGCTTTTCTTGCAGCCTGGTAAATTCCAGAATCATATGGCAGAAAGACCAGGAAGTTTTTCCAACTTCAAAGGCTGTCAGCAGGTAAAAATATTGGACCCTTCAGGCCAGCTCTTCAGTTCGCGCATGGACCAGCGGAGGACACTAGGTTCTACCTTGTATATCTGAGGACTTCCCTGCTACTTGAGGTCTGCCCTGCTCCTTGAGGCCTGCTCTGTACTTTAGAATACTGCCCTGCTGCTTGAACCCGTGACATCTAGAGTGACTCCAAGGACTAGTTGTCTGGCCTTTTCTGAGCTAAAGGGACATAAAAAGCTCCAACAACTTGACCTCTGCACCTGGACCATGCCTGAAGTGAGTCCTACCCTTCAAGCCGTGCCCGTCCAGTCCTGGACCCTTGAAAGTTGAGCTAAAGTACTCAGACAAGCAAAAATCTCGAAATTGGGACTTGGAACACTTTCCACTAAAAAGTGGTCTGAGAACTGACAGGAGACTTGGACCTACCCACTCGCCCATCCAACCAAGGTGTATCAATGTTAAGTCTGACTTCGCAGTAGCTCCTGCTGCATTGTTCTCCACAGCAGGAAATCCTGTTCCGTGACTCCTCTTCTGAAGGGTATCTAGCCTTGTGGACCACTCGTCAGCTAAAGCCTGCAGCTTCATCCAGTTGAGGATTTTCTACTTCCAAAAATGTGACGAAGTCCGAGCATAGACGTCTTCACTGCATTTCGTTCAGCGGCTCTCTGACAACAATGCCTCCACCTCACACACAGACAGCTTCCTTGCCCCGCTGAACTTCACCCTCTCAGGCATTTTTCTTCAAAAATTCTTCTAAGTTCGGAGGTAACCCAAGACCCGTCCCAATCCACTTCTTGTATCCGGACCTCGCTCCATTAAGTCCGGCCAGAACTCTCGACTATTCCCTAGTCTCGCATGACTATATGTCCCCAGTTGACAGTTTGATCTTTTTGGCACTAACTTTCACTAAATACCTACAAAATTAATACCTCTGGCTCTATTCCTTTTGGATTTTTGTCATTTTACTGTCTATTTAGTTTTACTCTATTTTTCGAAATTGGTGTGGGATTTTTTTTGTGTTGTGTTTTTCACTTTATTACTGTTTGAGTGCTCCGTAAATACTTTACACATTGCCTTTAAGTTAAGCCTGACTGCTTCTGTGCCAAGCTACAGCTAGGGTTAAGCACATGTTAATTTAGTGACTCTTGTGGTTCACCCTGACAAGGTGCGTGAAGTATTTTTACCTCCTCAATCAAAAGCCCAATATATCACATTAGACTTGTACAGGATGCTCAGAACTTCCTATAGCATAGCTTTTTAATATTCTTAGGCAGGCTCTGTGATCTCCCAAGTCCTAATTCATGCAGAGCCCTACATGGATTTCCATACTACAAGAATATACAATGGCCTCCTGTCTACGATGTAGCTCTTTGATGGAGCTGTCTAGATTGCTCAGATCTTCTTCAGTCTTAGCTGCTAAAGTGCCCTTTAATAGTCATATGGTGGCTCTGGGATCTTCCAAGTCTTGCGTCCTGCTAGGCTCTTTGACGCATTTGTACTGTCTCTCACATCTCTATCTTTCCTAGTTCTCACGGGACCCGGGCTTTGACACGTCTCCCTTCATACCACCGCCATGAAACCCATTTTGATAGTCCCACATTATAATGCCCCCGTGTTTGCGATGGATGGCTATCCTATCTCATTCTTTGCTGGAAGTCCCTTTACCTTCCCCTTGAAGAAACCTTTCAGTGTAGAGAAAAAACAATCCTCTTTGTCGAGTCCTGCAACTTTAATAATCACCCACAGTAGGTTTTCTAGAATGCTGCTTTGTTTGATATCTGCTTTGGTTTTGAGCTGCATTGCGACATCACTCACATGGAGACCCTGTTAATAGTAGCGTTTCCTGCTAGGATACGCTGATAAACTCCTTATATTGAATACGTAAGTACAGGTGATGCAAGTCTAGTCGTACCTGCTCATTTCTAGCACCGATGTGACCAGAGTTCAGCAGGGGTCACATTTCTAGCACTAGTGGGACCAGACTTCATCATGGGTCACATTTCTAGCACTGGTTCGACCAGACTTAAGCATGGGTCACATTTGTAGCCCGGGTGCGACCAGACTTTAGCATGGGTCACATTTCTAGGTCTGGTGCAATCAAACTTCAGCATGGGTCACACAAGCTACAAGAAATGGCTTCAGAATAAGAAAGCCACAACTCTGCGCAACTAGTGGTCCAGCAGCACACACTTCCCCTCTAGTAGACAGCTTTTCATGTAAATAGAAACACACAAAATAATCAATACTTTTTTACAGGGTCTTGGGAGACTCTTGTCGTGAGCCCCTTATATGAGAAGCTGGGATCGTTTTTTTGTTTTGTTTAGATAGCTTGTCTTTAATCAGTGGTAAAAAGAAACAACATGTTACCTTAGCATTTAAGGGCCAAACAGTTCCTCAGGTGTCTGCTGTGATTAGTAGTTTCTATTGTCCTTCCATCTTTGCTTACATTCTTTTTGTTGCTGCTGCTACACATAGGTAACTGACAACAGGATCATTCTCCATTGTTCTATTGATTTTAGATACTTGATATGGCACGCAACTAGTACGCCTTTTCCATCTCTGGACCTGGAGCAGCGTTTTTGTATCCCTCAGGTCCGCTCGAACGCTGCTTCAGTTTAGGAAAGAGTTGAATACACCTCTTCAAAGAACACACCACAATGCATTAATTGTCCACAATCCAGATCCCTCTCCTTTCACGAGTTGACTTTATACTTGTCTTTTTTATCCTGTGCAGCACTCCACTGCCTCTGGCTAGGGGAGCCTTCTGAAACTCCATGTTCATGCATAGAACTACTCAACACTCCTTCAAGAATGAGGAGTACGTCAAAACTGAAAGTGTTGCGCATGTTACAGGTGTGGAATCCAGTCAGGTTGGAATATGAAATTGATACGTTGGATTTTTACAATACGATTAACTTTTTCACAGTACACACATTAAAAAAATTTTAGACATAAGTATATGAATGAATAATTTTAAAAAACATATTTTTGTTGTTTTTTTGCCAGCCTCAAGGTTAGAACACGGGTGTTATAAGGGCTTCAGCGGAACGGTCCAACATCATCTCTTTTAGGGGTGATGGGATGCGGAGAGTGCACGTTGACAGTATATTTTTACACACACTTTCTGAGCAAAGATTGTCTGCAGAATTTGTCCAAGGATCACTAAGCCATTGATTCTCTTGATAAGTAATGGAGTGTGATAACGCTTGGTTTTAGTGCTATCCTGGTAGAAGCGGATCTTTGTGACTTTTTTTTATTGTGGGTAGGAAAGCTACTGACCTCAGGTGAACAGAGGGCGTGTTCTAGTGAGCGGTGTAGGAGGTAAAAGGTCCGGATCTATGAGGTTCTACAGAGAGATTTGGGGATGATGAGGAGGAGGTTTGCTTGTGAAGAAGAGGATGGCTAAAAAAAAGTTTGGAAATTAGGGTGTGTGAGGTTTGATTAATTTGAAGGCTAGCCTGTGGAATTTTTACAGGGTCTTATTTTGTACTTCGAGCCAGCGAACTGAAAGAGGAGTGAACCAGGTGGCTGAGGAGGCCAGTCTCCTTGCTTGTAGTGATAAAGAGAGTAGGTTCCACTTTAGGTACACTTCCAAGCACATGCCCCTCTGTCCTGAGCTAAAGCTTAATTACCCCCAGTCCTTCCATTCTACCACCACCTTCACACCACAAAAAGTGATCTCTCCCTTTTGATTGCATGAATGCATTGGTTTGTTAGGGGAAGTGTTTGGTAATAATTGTGGGGTCTTTGTGTGTTTTGTACTCCGCTGCCTTACAAAGAAAATCCTATAATGAAGCAACACCCTGGGATACAACAGTATGGAAGTTGGGAGCACTGCCCTTTCCTGAACACATTGTGTTAGCAGAGTTAAACTGCACAGTCAAAGAAGAGTGGTACGAAAAGGAGTCGGGATATGAAGTGTTGGTTGCAAGTGGTTAACTTAAAAGGCATGCATGGCAAAATATTGCTTAGTAGATAGTTTTGATAAAGCACCTGTATTTTCATTGCAGTTTATGAAAGCCTATTGCCTTAAGTCATTACTTTCTGAACAAAAAAGCTGTAAATTCAACTACGCGTTAAAATGGCAGCAAAGTAAAATAAATGGATACAAATGGGCAAATAGTAAACATAACTGTGTCTTTGACATGGTAAGGCACCCAAATAGCATGCACTTTCTAAACAAAAAAATCCATTAAGAAGTTGCAATGTTGTACCAGCAATGTCAATGAATCCAACAGCCCACATTGGCTCTCAAATACTAGGTGCATGTCCTGTTATATCTGCAGCCTAGCAAAAGGACTTGAGGCCCCTTTGTGAAATCCAAATGACAACACAAATGTGACACTGTAACCCACGAAATGTCATTATTTTGAAGGACTTCCAAATACAAGCAATGATAAACCATGAAAACAACATGAAATCCAATGGCAAAAAGGGACTGATGAAGCCCACTTTTTAGGTCTCGTGCCTAACGTTGCAGTGCGCAGCCCTGCCCGCGCAGCGCGAGACTTCTCGTAGGGGCTTCAGAAAGCTGACCACACGCTCATCCGTGTGGTTTTGTTATCGTTGCAGGCTCTTGGGCGTCGCGTGCGTCTCTCTAACAAAGACCACACGCAATTGGGCAAATGCGGGTGCATGTCCCGCATTTTCCCCGCCCACGGCCTATTGGTGTCTGTTACCCGCATGGCCGACATCTGTTTTGCATTATCGTGCCCAGACTCGTGCGCCATTATGCAAAACAGATGGCCTGCTCCCTCACACAAGCGCGCGCGCGCGCTCTCGCGCACCACTCTTTATCTGTTGCTGTGCACTTCGTTAATGTTTCGAGGCCCGAAGGAACAGAAAGGTACGCACAAATATTAAGTGCCACCCCATATTCTCGTGAAGCTGGTCGGCCCGAGCTCTGGGGAGCAAAGCCGGCATGATGTTACATTAATTCATGTCCAAGCGCTACCGGTTGGCAAGCAAAGGCAGAGGATCAATAGGAGCTGCATGGAGCAGCCGGGACCTCGGATGTGGAAATGCCCATGACTCTAAAACTACATCGATCCCAGAGGTTGATGCTGCGGAGGCGAGGGTGGTGGCAGATTAAGCCTCCTGATCCAGACGCACCCTGAGGCACCTCGGCCGGGACCCAGAGTACCTGCTGTATCCATTGACACGCATTCTGAGTGAGGTAGGTGGGGTGTGTGCTGCTTCCCAGCCTGCCAGGAGGGAGGACCCCAATTAGCCTGGGGTTACCCTCATTCATCTCACAGGATGCTCACAGTGCCTCACGCAGTTTCGCCTTGCTTGGTAATATTTGCACATCGACAGAATCTTCTGAGAGATGCTCACGTGCACTCAGGATCCAGTCACAGGGATGTGGTGCGTCGAGTATAATGCCAGACAGTACGTGTGGTTAAAGCACCAGCTACAGAAATCTGTGCGCAACTTGCAGGGAACAAGTGTATATATGTCAGAGTGGCGGGGTGGCTAGCAGGGGTTGCCATGCTCTAAAGGAGTACCATGGAGTTGGGTGACTAACATTATAAGTTGGTTTTTTTTAGCTTTAGTTGTGCAAACTAGACCCGAAGTTATCAGACCGTTTTTTGTTACTCACGGGGAGGTTCATTGATTTTCCCAGAATCATAGGTGTTTTGAGCGTCCCTGCCAAGACTCGAACCCGGTTCCGCTGTTTTGGGGTGGGACTCCTCTAGCCATGAATGTAGAGAGGAAGAAAGCTACCTCATAGTCTCTAGAATGCGTGTGGGAAGGAGAGCTAAGAGAAGCTGTAACCCTAGTGCTTCTGTAAACATAACTGCATTCAAGAATCAGACAAGAGGCTCTGGATTTCCGGTCTCTTCCTCTGGCCATCCTAAAGCCCCTTTCAGTCTCATTGGGGCGCTCGCAGCAATCCCAGATTTGCTGGGCTCATCCTTCTTCTTAAGGCTTGAACAACTGCCCTGCTGAGAGCTGTAATTAAAGACCGCTCTTGCTGAGCCCTGTGACCCGGAATAAAAAGAAATCTGGAGAACTGGATCCTGACGCAGTGCTCTTTCACAGGCTGCTCCTTCCCGTGGCTGTTGACAGGACGGTACCACGCCTCGTAGCTACCTTTGAATTAGTTGTAAGTGCATGCCTGTGTTTAGAGGGGCTGTGACGTGTAATCCTCACTTCACACACCCTCACAAAGCAGGGGTCCGCCACCAACTGCAAACCAGCAGACCTGTCCGATTGACTTTCCCTTGCCTGTTATAGAAGACAACTATGAATCTTCGCTATTCCAACCATTTCCCAAGCCACCGATGGGAATCTGAATGTTACACCGGATAGGGCCCAGCACTGATCACACATACATGACTTGCACTATTAAGTACGATAGAGGATGTGGCCTAACGGCCAGAGCCGTCAACTTTGCAGGTGGGGAACCAGCTTCAAGCCTTGGTATTGTAAATGACAATGCCTTTTAATATTATAAAAGGCATTGCCATTTACAATGCCAACAGATCAAAATCTCACAATTGCGAGACCTATTGCATTGTAAATGCTTGTTCTCTGATCTTCTTATTGTGCTTTTATAAAAACTGATGGCATCAGAGCTTCCAGACTGTTAAAGATCGCTTTAGCCAGACCTAAAGAAACAGAATCTAAACAAAACCAGATTCCAAGCCTATCTGTTCAGAGCACTCTCACTAGACTGACATAAAACATTGGTCGCCAAGAAATGGCAAATTTTAGTTTGGGTCCCCCTCTCCAATGCTGGTTTGATACAAAGTGGAAACACCAACCGCTTTCTGTTAATAACCCTGTATATCACTGGCCCAACTGGCTATGTCCTATCCTCACAGACTCATGCATGAGTCACACATACTTTGAGCAACTAGTTAGGTCCCAGAGTCAGTCACTATTCATACAGCACTGGTCAGGTAAGGTATCCAATGGACTGATGACACGCGTTGCAGTCAATGGTATTGATATTCTCTTTTAATTTATTTTCTTAAAGGTTAGACCATTGAATAACGATGCATTTTAGATTTCAAATGCAATGAGATTTTTCTGGCCGCATACCAGAATTATTTATTTTGTAGTGCACACATCTCAAATTTACTACATATCTACTAAAAACCGATATTCTAAATATGCAGAGTTTTTACTGTACATAGTTTTTTGTTAGTCATATGATTCTTTGAAACTTTTCTATATTTATTCATACAAATCGAGCCAATTTCTAGCTGTAAAAGAAACTCTTTACTTTGTTGCCTAGGTGGAAAGTTCATAAAATTAGTCTTCTACTTTTTTTCTTTTTTTGTTTGTTTTTTTAAAAACCTTTATTTTCAAAAGTGAGGACACAGCTATTCAGTCGACAACCCGGAGGTTCGGCAGCATCGATATATAGAAACAGAGATGCGTCTCCAGTAGCGTGACAGGAGAAGTGCAAAGGTTCAATTTTAAGTAAACACAAAACACACAACAAACCCCAGCAACGCAAGAACACTGAAAGCCCATGGTGAAAGCCCCCCAGGGGAGGCCGGACCCCACTCATCTACCAGTTACAGTACAGTGTAAAGAGGAAGAAGGGGGGAGAGCAGAGGCCAAAAAAGGGGGTCCATTAACCATACTGAGCTGGAAAGAAGGTCAGGAGGAAAGCTGTTCCTCGGGAGGATCCAGATCCGGGGCAACACATATTCCCCCCCCCTGTATTGATTCCACCGCCCCCAGATGGCGTGCCACTTCCGGGGGCGGCCTCTAGCGCAATATACCGTCTTCTCCCTTAGCATACTCCAGTCCATATTTGCTTTCCACGCGGTCAATGTGGGGGACCCCGCGGAGCCCCACAGTCGCGCGATATCTCTCTTAGCGACCATGTTGCCCAGAGTCACCCATTGGGTCTGTGCCTCATCGTGGTCAGTGGGCCCCCAGACATTCAGGAGGCAACACCGCGCTTCCGGCTGCATAGCAATGCCCGTCACCTCCCCCATCACTGCATGGACTCTCCTCCAGAATTCCGTAATGACACCACATTCCCAAATGATATGCAGGAAAGTACCCACCATACCACATCCCCTCCTACATAGGCCGTCCTCCGAGAATCCCATGTGAACCAGCCTTGGCCCCGTCACATACACTCGATGCAGTATTTTAAGCTGCACCAGCCTCAGACGCGACGGGATCGCAACCTCCTTAGGAGAGGAAACAGCAGACTGCCAATCCTCATCATCCAACTCGAGGCCATCCCTAGTCCACTGGTCCCTCAGCCCCAGAAGCATGTCCGCCCGGACGTTGATCAGTTTCTTATAGATGAGCGAGATCGTGCTTTCGGGCATATGGCCATCAAGGACCCGGTCCTCCAAAGGAGAGGACTCAGGCACCTTCTCACCCTCTACGAGGACTGATCGGAGGGCGTGACGCACCTGAATATATCGGAAATACTCGGAAGGCCCCAGCTCATACTCCATCTGCAACTCTTCAAAGGACTTCACCTTCCCCTTATTCAGCACATCTCCCACCCTGGAGATGCCGATCAGGTCCCATTTATCAAAACCTTTCGTGTGCCAAAGCCTTCCCAGCATCTCCGATTCAAACAGCGGGGTAGCGAGGGTGAGCCTATCCTTCCAGCCCAGCGAGTCAGTTGCCATCTTCCACACACGCACTGCCACACCAGTGGGCCCCGTGAGGGACGAGTCTAGGGACCGCGAGTACAACGCCCTGTAGTAGTTACCACCACGCAGCAGCCACCTGTCCATGGCATACCCAGGGCTGAGGGCAGGGCCATAAAACCCATGATTAATCGCGCTCAGCTGGGTGGCCCAATAGTACCGTCGGATGTCTGGGAGCGCAATGCCCCCGTCGTACCATGGAAGCGTCAACTTTGCAATAGCTATTCGCGGCCGCCCATCCCACAGCAACGTTCGTTGGAGGCCTTCGACCTCCCGAAAGTATTTGGCCGGTACCCAGTCCAAAGTATTCTGCAGTGCGTAGAGGAAGCGGGGAAGAGACATCATTTTGAACAGGGCCGCACGCCCAATGAGGGAGAGCGGCAGCCTCCGCCAGCCTTCAACATCCCGCCTCAGGCGTGCCAGGGGGGGGGAGCAGGTTATTCTCATATCGCACAGCAGGGTCCATGGAGATAAAGATCCCCAAGTACACGAAGCCCTGCTGAGCGACCTGTATCGAGCATGTTCTAGGGATCGGTGGTACCTCGCCACTTAGAACATACAAATACGATTTACTCCAGTTGATAACGAGACCCGAGTTCCTACCAAATGATGTGAGTACGTCACAGACCACTATAAGTGATTTCTTGGGTGAGGCAAGATACAGCAGGATATCAGCATAGAGCGAAATACGGTCCTCGTGTTCAGGCGACCATCTAAGGCCCCGTATATCCGGGTGCCAACGTATCCACGCTGCCAGCGGCTCAAGGGCGAGGGCGAACAACAAAGGAGACAGGGGACAACCCTGCCGAGTACCCCTCCCAAGCTGAAACGGAGTCGACGCCCGACCATTCACCACCACACTCGCAAGAGGCCCCTCATACAGCAACCTCACCCAGCTCACAAAACCGTGGCCGAAGCCGAACTTGGCCAGCACGGCCCACAAATATGCCCATTCCACCGTGTCAAAGGCCATCGTGGCGTCCAGAGACGCCACAATAGCTGGTTCCCGCA
The DNA here is from genome assembly GCF_964204655.1 of Triturus cristatus. NCBI lineage: Eukaryota > Metazoa > Chordata > Amphibia > Caudata > Salamandridae > Triturus > Triturus cristatus. The sequence goes on along the minus strand of NC_140595.1, from coordinate 707,224,002 downwards.
GCGTGCCCGCCCTGGCGATTACGCCATGGAGGCGCCGAAGATTTAACGATGTGTTTCGGTGCGGGATGAAGCCGGATTGATCCGGGTGGACCAAGTCACCGAGTACCCTAATCAATCGGGTCGCCAGGATTTTGGCCAGAATTTTCGGCTCTGCGTTAAGGAGTGAGATAGGCCTATATGAGGCGCACTTATCTCGGGGTTTGCCCTCTTTGTGTATAACCACAATCGTCGCCAGTCGCTGGTCCAACGGGAGGGTCCCACTACCCCGCGCCTCCACAAACATGGCGCGCAGGTGAGGGGCGACCCTATCCGGAAACAGCTTGTACAGATCGACCGGCAAGCCGTTCGGTCCCGAGGCCTGCTCGAGTTTAACGCGCGGATGGCCCCCGCCACCTCGTCAACCGTTATGTCACCATCTAGATCGTCCCTATCTATATCGGAGAGGCAGGGCAACTCGATATCACGGAGGAGGTCACACGAGTCCTCGGGCGGCCTGTCCGACACTGATGCATAAACCCTACAGAAATAGTCCGAGAAACACTTTACAATCCTCTCAGGTTCCACAATCGCCTCTCCCCTCTCTCCCGTCAACTCTGGCACAACTCTATTGACACGTTCTTTTTTGTCCAGCCAAGCCAGGAGCTTCCCTGCCTTGTCACCTACATCATACAAACGGCCCTGCTGTTCCCTACTGAGGGTCTTAGCGGCGTTCGTCACCAGGTCCTTATACTCAGTTTGCTTCAAGCAAAGCTCATGCAGTGAGGCCTCTGTAACCTCCTCCTCCAGTGCTCCCTCCAGAGCCGCGATCTCCTCCTCAACCTGCAGAACCTCGCCATCTCTCCGTCGCTTGGCAGCTACTACAAGGGAGAGGGCTTCCCCTCGGAGCACGGTCTTAAATGCTTCCCACAGCGACACTGCCGAGTCCACGGATCCCTGATTGTCCTTGAAAAAATTATCTACTTTCTTTACCAGCACGCTGCGTATCTTGGGGTCTCGGAAATACCACGGGTTGATAGGGGCCACCCTTCCTCCTCCCTCCCGACCTAGATCCAGCCGGATCCACACTGGCGAATGGTCCGATATACCACGCGCCATGTGCCTCGCCTCGGAGACCAATGAGGCATGCGCAGCCAGAGTGAGTAGGTAATCAATCCTGGAAAGGCTACCATGTGCCCCGGAGTGGAACGTGTATTGGCTCTGTGTGGGGTGCCGGAGCCTCCAGCAGTCTATCAGGCCAAGCGTGTCCAGGAAGTCTGGAAGCCACTTCTGAGCCCCCCCTGTGTCTCTGGGCGGGTGTCTATCCAGCAGACCGGAGCCAACAGCGTTGAAGTCACCACAAGCATACCCCCCGGGAGATCCAGCAAGGCCCTACCCAGATCTGTGAACGTGGAGGCCTGCAGGGCCGGCGGGACATAAACCGAAACCAAAACCAAAGTTCTTCCTTCCCACCGCCCCGCCACCGCCACAAACCTCCCCCTACCATCAACAATGGTGGAGTCCACCTCAAATGGCAGCGAGGCTCTGACTAGGATGCCCACACCCCTGGACCCGGAAGAGAATCCCGAATGTGCTATGAATTTATAACCCTTCCTATTCAGGGCATAGCACGTATTACCTATAAGATGCGTCTCCTGCAGCAGGGCAACATCCGGCATTGACCGTTTCAAGAATTGCAAAACAATCCCACGCTTAATGCGATCCCCCAAACCATTAACATTCCAGCTTATAACACTTAAACCCCTACCCCCCATCCTCAAACGTAAAGAGGCCCACCCCACACCCGAAGAGCCACCATGGAACAGTCCTGGAAATAATCACCATGCCTTGCAGAAATAAACCCCCCCAACAACAAACCCAAAATCCCAGAAACCCCCCCCCACCCTGCACCCCTGCTGCAGCTTACAAAGCCCCCCCCAACTTGCAGTGTGCCTGTCGCCCTACAGAACCCAAAATCTACAAAAAGTACCCTAAGGGAGGAAAAGAGCACCCCTCGTCCTCCCGCAACCCTCCGCATGTACTGCACTCTATTCAAGTCTTCAAATATAGTCAAATCGAGTCAGACCGGCTCCGAAAAATCAGCCCTGCCCATCCCGGCCACTGTCCCCATCCTCGGCAGTGTCCGCCCCCGTCCGTCGCCGAGGCAAAGCGTCCAGACATTCATCGGCCATAACAGGAGAGTCAAAGAAGAATGTCCGATCTTCGTGCACCACTCGTAATCTGGCAGGGAAGAGCATGGCATACTTCAGATCCCTCTCCCGGAGCCGCCTCTTCACCCCCAGAAAGCCCTGTCTCTGCCTCTGCACCTGCTGGGTGAAGTCCGGATAGAAATTCACCGACGCGTTCTGGAAGGCGACCGGGCCCGTCACCCTCGATGCTTGCAGGATAGCGTCCCGATCTCGAAAATGAAAGAGCCGGGCGACGATCGGCCTCGGTGGGGCACCCGCCTTGGGCCTCCCACCCGGCACTCTATGGGCCCTTTCAACTGCAAAGAACTTTCCAAGACCCTTAGGCTGCAGATGATTAAGCACCAAGTCCTCGACAAGCAGGTCAACCGAAGCCTCATCCGAGGACTCCGGGACCCCGATGACGCGCACGTTGTTGCGCCTGGCCCGGCTCTCAAAGTCCTCCAGCCGGCGGGCGGCGAGATCACTCTCGGTCCTCAGCTTACGAACCTCGGTCTGCAGTTCCGTGACATCATCGGTGAGGCCCGTGGTCTTGAGGTCCAGGGTCTTAACCCGTTCATTCGTTTTGCCCAAGTCCGCACGGATCAGGTTGACATCCACCAAGATGGCGTCCACCTTATGCGCCAGGGCATCAAACTGTCTCCCAATCGAAGTCTGCATCCCTTCGAGCCCGCCCATGACATCCTGTAGTGAGAGCTCCGGGGCCAAAGGCGAGGCCGCCTTATGGGTATCCGGCGACTGGCTCGACCCACTCGGTGATCCCTTCTGCAGAGCATAGCGGTCCATGCTATTGACTTGGGTATAGGCTCCCCGCCTGGTAGACTTAGCCTTCAGCCGATCCACCTCTGCTTTGCCCGACATGGTTGACACCAAGCAGGTCGGTTCAGATAAGACGGGTCCCTCTCAACGAAAGGGATCAGGAGTGATCAGTTCTGCAGTGGGCCGCCAGAGTAGCCTGCAGAGCGTCCATAGGGTAATAAAGCCACCAAGAGCTCTCCAGGGGCAGGGCTGACAAAGGGAGAGAAAGTGAAAGGACGGGGACCTCCGTCCGACAGTTCACACCTCGCCTGGCCGTTGTTGTTCAACTAGGAGTCGGGCATCCTGCCAACTCTAGCCCCTGGCATCCCCCGGAGATAGGCCGCAATCTTCCGCCAGGCATAAGTCCGGTTCCCGGTGGGCGATCCGTCCGCGGGTAGCATCAATCGCCTCCCTGACAGGTCATCCACACGATGCCATGCATACCGACAGGATTAGAGACAGGATAGTCGACGGAGGGCGCGAGGGTCTCGGGAGCTCTGAGCTCACGCGGCCATCTTGGTCAAGCGCTAGGCTCCTCCCCAGTCTTCTACTTTTAAATGTTTTTGCCCCTCTGTTTTTTTGTAGCATGATACTTACCAGGGATCTACTCACATATGGTGTGGAGCAGTGACATATCTCTGGTGAGATAAGACATAGTTATGGGTTGCATGAATGTTTAGGGGCAATTTGACATCCATAGACTGGCAATGTATTCCCAGCACCGAGTGCTCCAGTTGTGTGGCTCAGTAGTAGGCCACAGATTTATCTAGCTGGTCTTTGTGAAATGACCTTCAATGATGATTGGTCAAGGGGCAAAGGTTCAGGGGCGGCTCCTCCACTAAGGCGGAGGAGCGTCGCCCCACTGCCACCACTGCAAGCTCAATACAAAAAATAAAATGATAACTTTCCGTTGTTGTTTTATTTTTTGTATTGAGCTTGCAGGTGTAGCCAGGTTGTTAGGACGGGGCGGGGCTGTGCTACCCGCGTCACAGGGAGGAGTGATGGCTGGCTGCTCCTAAGTGCGCATGACTGTTTGTCCAGCCGTCTTGAGCTGACCCAACTGTCATGTGGAGCATGTTCTCCACAGGCTGTATTGTACAGCGTTGGTGGAGAACATTCCCAGCCTCCCAGTCCATCTCTGAGCGCCGAAACACGGCGCTCAGACCAATCACAATGCTACTGTAAGCAGCTTTGTGATTGGTCAGGGGATTCTGGGAGGCTGTGTGCTTCCTGCTGGAGAGAAGACAGAGGAGAGGCGACGGCCGGCGGTATTCAGGTAAGTGTTTATTCTTTTATTACCACCCCCGCTCTGTAGCAGCCGCAACTGCAAGGTAATGCTCTCAAATGTAGTAACTAAGTTTTTACATGTTTTGGAGGCCATAATCTGGTACATGTTAACTTTCTTCTTTTTATTTTTTTATTTTTTTTTTTTTCTCTCTTTTCTTCAACTTTATCTTGCAGTAGTTTTATAGCGTGTTTCTCTGGCATGAAGCTGTTCGGAGTAAATCAGCAAAACCTTCCATCCCAGGAGGGAGTAGTTGATCAATTGGGAAATAGACCAGATTTGGCTTCTCCACAGAACAAGCGAAGGTTCAGGAAGAACACGCGTGGAAGCAGCCTGCAAAGGAAGGCGTCTGAAAAGGCTCCTGCACCAAAAAAGAGGTGAGCATATACCCCCCCCCCCCCCCTCCCCTCAGAAATTCTGCCGCCTCTGGTTTTATGGGTGTGGCGATTATTTCCGAGAAGAAGATGCCATATATTACTAATTAAGTGCATCGACGTATATACACCATAAGGGGGCACTAGTGTCATAAATGGTGGGTCCTCCTCTTTAACGCCGAAGTCACTCCAATGTGCTAGTGTTGTGATACCCCAGGCCTGACTGTCTTGACATGAAGGTGTGTGCATTTGAACGTTGGATAGAAGCAGATGTTATCTATTGCCCATGCTAAAATGTATTTACATTTCTTTTTTTAAAGATTTACTGAAACGAAAATATAATCATATATAGAAAGCCAACTGTGTCGATATTTATTTGTTTTTATTTTTATTTTCCCTTTTTCGAAAACTGCCACTATGTCTTTAAGCAGCCAAGCGTGCTTTAAAGGGCTCAGATGAAGCAATAACAATTGATTGGAAATTTGCAAGTCGGACAACAAGCAGGACAAGATATCAGGCCGCGGTTCAGTACTGGGAGTCAGGGCTACACTGCATCCCCAAGCCTAGAACTGGGAGAAACCCGCTGTGAGATAAATTGCAGGGTCTGGCATTCAACAATTGGTTGTTGAATGTCAGACCCTCTTGACGCATGCGTCATCGGCAGCTGGAACGTCTGTGCTTGGATTGTGATCTTAAGTGTCATTGGTCAGTTCGCAAGGTCACAATGCCCTTGAGAGAATGACGAGCCCATGCCTCTGAAGGGGCCTGTGGCCAAGGCATACGTCCTTCAACTCCACAGGGTGCCAAGCCAGGCGTTTGTGTCGTTTTATGATCAGACCACAGGACCACCTCTATTCTGTTCTATTTGGAAAAGAAAACCATAAAATATGTCTGTCCATTAGATGGACAATCACCAATGGTGATACATGTAATAAACTTGTGAAATAAAAACTTTGCCTGAATTGGAATGTTTGATGTGAGGAATGTGGCTTTAGCACTCCAGGAAATCGGATTCCATTGGTAAGGACATAGGTGAAAGGCCTTGATTTAAACGATTGAAAAGTCAGTGAGACAAGCCAGGGGCACTTTAAGGTGCAACAGGAGACTCTACAACCAACAACAAAAAACAGTGTTATTTTGTGTACATCTTTAACAAGGTTTCACCTGAAGTATTCAGTTTTGTAGGCAACATCTGGAGAGCTGTGGCCAATCCTGTTGGGCAGTGTTGTGTGCAGTTTCCGGCTTCACGTGTGGCGTGTTTACGGTTCCAGAGGCCACTGCCTCAGGCCAGATAGCAAGTCAAAAATAGAGACATGAATTTTTGTGTTCAGTTGTGAAGGACACATTTGGATAATTGTCTGGGGGCCCCGACTTGATTAATGTGTTCAGAATGCCAACTAGTTTAATGCAAGAGGGGGTGGCACAGGGAGGTAAAATTAAAATGGTTGTGAAAGTTAAGAATTTACCGATAGGGCAGCATAGCGCGAGGTCATTAAAAGGCTCTTGCCAGCTTCAGTTTGCTCAAGACTGGACACTGCATCTGGAATATTGTGTCCCATTCAGGAAGTAACATCTGAAGTATTATTCTGGAGGCCAGCGGAATGGTTATGCCAACGAGGAGCTGAGCTGGGCAGCATTCTTGCCCCACTTTTGTAGGGAAATCCACAGTATACAAATTAAAGGGGAGGGAAGGAAGAGAGTTCATCCCTGCACTTCCCTATGCTGAAGATGTTAGACATATCAGAATCTTGGTTCAAGGTCTTTGGGTGAGTAGTGGAGCATCTGTGCAGAATTGGTGCCTATTCTAATATAAGTTGATGGTGGCAAATGGCAGTGAGAAGAAGGGTGCAGGAAGGTATTTCGGATTAAACTCCAGCAAATGGAGGAATGTCGAATAAACTTCCTGGCCAATGGTTTTGTAGCGCCTCTCAAAGCAACACACAGATTACAGATTGTCATAGAATGAGGGGCTTAAAGCCTGGTTGTTACAAACCCTTCATGATTGGTTTAGAGTCTGGTGTTACTGATTGGTCTCAGAGAGTGGGAGAATCCCCTTTCCCACTGAAGCTTAAGTATTACTAGCAGATGCAAGATCAAATATTGATACACCCGATTTCATCTCCATCTTCCAGTAATACCATCACAGATTGTGCCTGCAGTGATCTATTAGTCTCTTGTCTAGATGTAGTGTTTGGAAAATGCACGCCGTAAACATTAATGTTATTCTTCTAGATTTAAGGACCAGGAGTTGGAGTATTGAGGAAACTGGAGAACAGAATCTTTTCTGCAACTTAAAGTAATCGGAGAGCTGTTTATTGGTGGAAGACGAGTATTTGGAGCTGTGGATTTCTTTTCATTGAAGCCATGCTGTGGATATTGATTTTCGATCTTTTTTCAGCAGCACAAGGTAACATGCTATTCACTCCCACCAATCACATGCACACAACATACACAAGGGGCTCCCAATGATTTCCCTGCTACAGTAGGCGCCCACTACCCCACACAAAATCCTTGTTTGTGATCTAGGCTGCTTCAAGACCAGGATATTCTGTCAGGAGCATTCTGAATATAGTCCTAACACAATTTGTTTTCCCGCTCCTCTATAATTATGCAATATTTTAGTGTTGAACTTTAGGATGATTTTAGTGCCCTTTCTTGTACAAGATGTATTACAATTTTACTTTACGAGTAGCCGAAGATTGTTGTTCCTTTTTCAGTTATTCTTCTATTTGTCACTCACAGCCATGTATATTTAAACAAATATCCAAACTAGATCAAACACCCATTCCATCTCATCTAAATGGACTATTGATTAATTCCTCCTGACATTTGTAGCCATTGCTAACATTTTTCCACTCTTTTGTATATAAAAAATGTTTTCAGAATTAAGTTATCCGAAAGCCACGCCTAAATCCTAATGCATAACATGTACCATTTAAAAAAAAAAAAAAACATTGAATAAAATGCTAACCACCTCCTGCAGAACTACTATTCTAGCTTCAGACCACACTGCCACATTGAATCCTCTACCTTCATCATTGAAGATGCCCTCTTGACCACTTATGACGATGACCCCTGCCTCCTGATATTTTTGGACCTTTCTGCTTCCTTCAACATAGTCGACCATCCCACGTCTCGAATGGGATTCACAGTCCGTGTCCTTCACTAGTTTTCCTGCTAGCTTTTTAACCAGCACAGGCATGTTAAAATGGGCATGTATAAAGGCCCTGCGGGCTCCATACTGTCACCTGTTCTCTTCAGCCTGTACTTAGAGCCACTTGGTGCTCTGCTGACAGATGGCCACATCAAGCTTCACCAATATGCCAGTGTTGCACAAGTCTACTTGAAAGTCTCCTCTACATCATACATCCAATTCTGCAAATACTGCTTGCACATCATCCAGGCCTGGATGTCCAGCACCTACCTGAAGCTCAACCCAACCAAGACATAATTCTTGTTATTTACCAAGGACAACAAACGAGATATAGTGCAAACTTGGGTGAACAACATGAACCTTGAAGGCCTCAAACCCCAACTTTCACTGAATGGCAAGCCACTTAGATTCACCATAGACATCAACCCCCCCTGACTAAAAACACAAAGACTGACTGGTACCATCTCTCTCTTCTAAAGAAAGTCAAGCTGTTTCTTCCAAAAAGTGACTTTAGAACTGCCGTTCAAGCCCTCACACTCTCACATCTGGATGGCAGAAATGGCATACACCATGGCCTCCGAGATACCACAATGGCACACATTAGAGGCATCCTACATCTTGCAGCACGTCTTATTCAGGGCCTGAAGAAATATATGACCATTCCACTCCCATTCTGAAGGACCTTCATTGGCTCCCCTTGCCGTATTGCACCATCTTCTAACCAGCTGAACCATTTACTAAGCCATCACGACCAGCACCCCACGCACCTTGCAGACAATCTCTGGTAGATCTTGGCACATTCACAGCCAAGACACCATCAGCCTTCAGATTAAGAAGTGTAAAAGAGAAAACACAAGACCGCATGCCTTTTTAGGTCGAGGGACCATCTGGTCTGCCGAAGGCAGAACCGGAAGTCCGGAGATCTTATGTTTCTTAGAGTGGCTATTTAGCCCGCCTCTCTTTTTGGCTCTCCTCCATTGGCTGGCTTCCTAAACGGAGGCCAGCCATTGGAGGAGAGAGCCGTCCCTCCAAATAGGCTCCGTCTTTTTCAGATACGGGGGCGTGTTCCGTGCTGTTCTTTCCACTTTTTAGCCACGCCCTTTTTAGAACAGCAGGAACACGCCCCCGAATCCGAAAATGCCGCTGCCTTTCTCCGAGGCATTTCTGCTTCGCCTCGGAGAAAGGCAGTGGTGTGCTTGCTTTTCAGCATGGAGTCAGGAATTAAGGTGAGTGAACGGGGAAGGTTGGATTAAATATAGTATTAGGACTATTCCACTAGAACAGTGCCAGTAACAACGCCACTTTGTAGAAACGTAACTAGCGTGTTTTTCTTGTTCGTTTTAATAATTTGAAATGGCTATGACACGTACACATGTTACCGTAGCACGTCAGTGAAACCAGCGTGAAACCAATATACCATAAAGAGCGTGGGCCAAGAAGAGGACCCGCGTGCGGTATGATCAGGGGGGAAATATTATCTGACTGGAAATGTACCCGCTCTGGTATGTTTCTGCGGCTCAGTATGAGTAATGGTGGCATCACGCCCTTTTATGTGTGCCTGCGGACAAGACGCAATGTTTACAATATTCTGCAATATTAGTGCAGGGCTTGGCGATCGCTTTCGGTTTCACGATCGCATGTTCTTATACAGCACTGGCTACTACCAAAAAAATTGTTTCTCCCTTGTTTATGTCTAAGTTAAGCACGGGATGAATACGTGACTTGCTCAGAATCACAGGATGTTGAACGTGCGCCGGGACTCGAACCCGATTCTCCTATTCCAAAATCTCCAGCTCTGGCGCTAACGCTAATTGCACTGTAAGTGGTTTTACGTTGGCTTTTAACAGTGGGTCTGAAAGGCTTGTTTTACTTTAGAGATAAACGCAGTGCCTGATTCAGAGACACCGCGCTTTCTGTTTAGTTTACTTTTCTTTTAACCCCCCTCGGACGGAAGTTCCAGAAGGGCCTATTGGATGTGCGGTGCGCGGGTCATGTTACAGGCTGCAGCGCGTGGAGACGCTGGCAAACATGGCCTAGAACTGGGGCCCAAGGACTGGCTTCAGATTTGGGGCGGGCCTGGCTCCTCGTGTGGTGATATTTGCACCCGATCTTGTGGTAGGTTTTTGCGGGCTCTTTGTTCCGACTCCCATAGGTGCCTAGTACCCCCCAGCACACTCCAAGTTCAGCTGGATGTATTCCCGCACTGCTGACATGCTCTCCTTGGTAAACAGACCAGGCTGCACGTTAGCCTTTCCCCCGGGACCTCCGGTAGGCATATGTCCCACCTTCAGGAGTACACCCCTCCCGGGACAGCTGAGTGTGGTGTCCGTCTGTCCCGTCTCCTCTTTTGAGGAGTTCCTCTGCGTGCTGTGTGCTCAGTGCTGCGGCCAGCACTGCACTCCCTCCCGAAACTGTCCCTCCGCTTCCCCACTCTGTCCCATTGCCCTTCTAACACTCCATTCTAACCCTCAGCACTCCGTGTCTTTTACAGTTCTCGTTCGTTGTTTTCCCGTCTCTGTCACCCTCTGTCTAGTCTAGCCTTGTTTCTTATTCGCTCCCCCATCCCTGAAACGCACCACACACTCTTTATTGCCCGTCATGAATTATAGATGCGGAGCTCCGGTGAAATGGAGCGAACCGTTCTCCTCCCCTTGCTGGCTGCGCCGCTCGAGTCTCACAAGCGTTGGACGAGCCTACAAAATACCACCACACACTTGCAAAACCCTTCAAATGCGTTTTTTTATATAACCCTTCTACTAAAAATTGCTTCGACCTTTCTATCGTAAAAGCATGCATCTAAAACATTGCCTTTTATTTCTGTTAATGCATGTGCACCTATGCACAAAGTGATGAAAATTCGTCTAAAAGAGGAATAAAACACAACAGTAGAATGCAGTATGGTTCGATATACTGTACACACTGCCGTGGGTTTTTAAATATTGCATAACCCATAGAGTAGCCAGCCGCCATATGGTTGGGGTAATTTGCTGCCTGCTGAATTCGCCGCTGTTTGGTTTGGACTCTGGGTACCTCAAGCATACGGCTTCACCGGGTGAACGCCGCTGCTATAAATAGCTAACTGCGGTATTGCCTGCGTCCTTCCATCTTCAACACAGTATTCATAGTTTAATCCATGCACTCTACAACTGGATCTATGGTAGCGGTGACATTTGAAGTAGCAAAAAGTAAATATGTGTAAAATTTTGAGGTTACTGTGTGGGGGGGGGGCTCTGTGGGGGTGGCTCTGTGTGTGGGTGTGTGGGTGGCTCTGTGTGTGTGGGGGAGGGTCTGTGTGTGTGTGGGTGGCTCTGTGTGTGTGTGGCTCTGTGTGTGTGGGTGGCTTTTTTGTAGGTCTCTATCTCACTACATCACAACATCACTCTATGCTTATATATCACTACCTCACAACATCCCTCTCCCTCACTACCTCACTCTCTATCTCACTACCTCACTCTCTCTATCTCACTACCTCACTCTCTCTCTACCTCACTCTCTCTCACTACCTCACTCTCTATTTCCATACCTCACTCTCTCTCTCTATCTCACTAACTCACTCTCTCTCTGCTAATGCAATAGGTATCACATATGCAAAAAAAAAAGCTAATGCCAATAGAAATGACAATGCCATTTATTTAGGGATACAAAAATGATTAAAAAATAATGAGCAATACCAATAGCTCTACCTATAAAATTGCAGAGACCATTGCATTGTAAATGCTTGTTCATCTATGCACCCAGGATCTGGAACAACATCCCTTCCCTCGTTCCCCTCTGTATCCATCAGGACTGCCACTGCACTGCTCCAAGTTAAGAGAGTTGAAGACCCACCTCTTGCAAAGAACACTACTTCTCAAGGCATTTTCCATCCTCAACCCAGCTTCACCTCCTCTTACATTTTACCCATGTACAGCATCCCTCTGCCTTTTGGCTAGGTTTGTGCTGCATAAATACCATATAAGTACATACATGTGGAAATTCTTGACATTCAGTGTACATTTTATTAACATTTCATATGAACAATTCTACCTCAACTGTGAGAGGATCTGTCCATTCTAGTTATAGAAAGGCAGTATCCCAAAGAACTGTCTGCTTCACCTTCAGACAGAGGTTCAATTGTAATCTCGGGCCTTATTACATTTTCCTCTAGTAGTGCTTACACTTTAGCAGAGCCTTTCTCTTTAAGTTCCTGGGTTCACATTTGAAAATACTTCTCGATCCATATACGTCTGCTAAGACTGGCCTGAAAATCATGATAAAGTTTTGCAGGATGACTGTTTGGCAGAAAAAAAATAGGGAAAAGTATAATTTTCATTAAATTTTCCCTTTCAAAGGAGAGATCCCTTCACCAACTCTCAATGTTCTTTCTTCTGTCTTTAAAATGGCGTGAAAACTTGCTTCTTATAACGTCTCATGTGGATGTGTCTCACCCGGCAACACATACTGCATCAATCCACATCTATTTTTATTTGTTAAAACAGTATCCTGCTGCTTCCTCAAAGTCAGCAAACCTCTCTTGTTCTCAAGTATATAGCAGGACCTTGTCAGTGTATATCTCAATGTTACTCCTAAATAAAAGCCCTAACATCCATATTCATGTTTTGCCTTACATGTGCTCAAATTACACAACTTTATTTATAAAAAAAAAAAACCTTCTGAGAGGCCATGTCAATTCAAGAGTTTGGATGTTACTATGGAGTGTGAGTAACCTTTATAAAGTTCTTGGGAATGTAAAACTTAAATATCTTCAAAACCTCCCAGATAATATCTCGAACAGATTCTATCATAATCCTTATGAAAACTAATTTGCATGTCTTTAGTTTGAGACAGCCAGAGCAAATGTCCCAGAACCCACAGATATGCCCTTATTGGTCCATTTAAATAATCTGTATCAGAAATTGGGCTAATAATTGAAGGGTATGACCCTCGCCAATTTTATCTGGTTAGGTCCAAATACAGTTTTGAGAGGATTTCAGCTCAATTCCTGGTAGCTATGGCACAGGCAGCATCCAGTCCCTAGAAAAGCATGTGTTAATTTCAAGCAGCACGTAGAATTTTTAAGTAAAAAAACCCAACACAATAAAAGTCTTCCACCACTTTTCAAATAATACAATTTTTTTAAATTGAAAACAAAGATCATTAAAATTGGTTAAGGGGAACTGGAAAAATGATTTACGATTGAAGGCAAAAAGTGTTTAGAAATAATAGTGCCATTCTATTACAGTTCGTGGTTGACTGAGACCTAGACACCATTTCTGGTTGGCCATCATGGCATGGGAATGCGCCAAGTGGGCTGTACCAGCCAAGGTCTTCCTTGGAACTTAATCTCAAAAATGGATGTCGAAATCTACCTGCTGGCCACAGTCCAATGTTGTCTAAGGTTATGGTCCATTAAAGCCAGATACGTAATCTTCGAGCTCCCGCTTAAGCTGCTGGCTTTGGTACCAAAAGGTCCAAGCGAAACAAGGCTGGATTTCATGGCTGCTAGTGTGCATTGCTAGTCTGACAGATTTGCAACCACTCCCAAGTCGAAGTTTTTAATCTGAATGTAATCAGCTTTTTGTAAGACAGATCCTCCTATGGGTAAAGCATGCAGCTGTAGTTGGGCAGTGCTCCACATACCTTTACCGCAAGGTCCAATCAAACCTGTTTTCGATGAGGCATATAGCTTAGAGGCATTCACCTGAATTTCTTACTTGACTGGATTGTGATTGTCCTGGGCAAGATTCAGCATCTTAAAAAGGGATGGCAGCATGATGCCTATGGTTCCAACAACCTACAAATTAGGCCAATTTAAGTCACGACCATTACAATGTTTAAAATTGCCACAATATACTAAAGACGACTATATTATGTCAGAACCTCTACAATGCACTGAATTCCCCAAAAATGCAAAGAATGTTAGCCTAACAGTCATCCTTTGATTCTTTCTTGCAGCTTCCTCTTTGTGCTTATTCTTTCATTTATTCTCCCGCCTTTTTTCTCCTCATGTTCCTTTCCTTCTTTATCTTTCTAGTGTCCAAGTTCTCATTTCTTGTAATCTTTTGCCTAGGTTTATTTTATTTGCCAATTCCTCTTTAAATCACTCTTGGCACTTTGACTCATTAATTTTTTTCCTTCTCTGGTTGTCTTTTGCATTAAATCTTTCCTTTTCTTTCTGTGTTTTCTTTAAATCTCTTTACTTTCTTTTTCTAATTTATTTTTTCGCCCTTTACTTTATTTCTTTTCTTTTCAGCCTTTCTTTTCTTTAATTCTGCTTTCTTTCTTTAACCCTCCTTTTTATTGATTCTCCTTTTTCTTTTTCTTTTTGCCCTTTCTTTTTTTATTGGATTAATTCTTTCTTCAGTCTGTTCTTTAGTCCTTTCATTCTTTTCACTTTTGTTCTTTCTTTGTATGTTCTTTAGTCCTTTTGTTCTTTGTCATTCCATTTTTCTTGGCCTTTCTTTAATTATTTTGTTTCTTTATCTCTCCTCCTTTTTTTTTCTTTTCTTTTTTTTCATCGCTTCTTTGTCTTCTTCCTTTTTTTGCCCTTTCTTTAGTTCTTCTTCTTTAATTCTCCTTGGGCTTGTTTGTTCATCCTTTCTTTCTCTCCTTCCCATTTTAATTTCTCTTACACTCTGTTACTGCATTTGGCCCCTTTGGAAACTTTCAGACTCCACACTGAGCTGTCATGCTACTGTAATACAGTCTTTTTTATGAGCTTCTGTCTGCAAATGTAGACGGCTACAGTAGCTCTGGCGGAGAAGAAATGCAGGACCTTAATGCCAGATCATTGGTGCTCAGAGAGAACTAAAGCTTAGTATGACACAGATGGCTGCCTCTGACTTTGTTCCATTTTGTTACCAGGGGATTTTATTTGCTCTGGGCAGAGGCTGACTGTGGTGAGCTCCTGCGGTGATACAGTCATACTACCGTGTAATTTTGCGTGGAGGGGACCCCCACCAACAAGCACGTATGAGTTGGTCTGGCAGGTAAGACAACGGGGAGTTGACTATGTGGTCCACGATGATGACCTGCAGACCCCGGCCAACCAACAGCAGAACAGTGTGTTCAACAACAGGACGTCTGTGTCAGAGGGCTGGTTCCGTCATGGCAACGCTACCCTGCAGATCACGGATGTCACTGAAAGGGACAACGGACTGTATACCTGTGACCTACTAACCACAAGGCCATTCGCCAGAAAGATCTGCACTGAGGTACAGCTCGTCGTGAATACAGGTAGGAGTTGGAAGCCTATACACTACATGCATTGAATTGAGTAAAGCAGTGCTATGAGTAATATGATTGGCAGGGTTACAGCGAATATTCAATATTGTGGCTGTAAAGCCAGTCAGGAACTGGTGACTAACAGGGTGGTTGGTTAAAGAAAGCATGTGTCTGTTGAAAGAAGACACATGAGCACTGAATCTTGGTGGCGACCACAACTGTCAGAATAAGGGATGAAATAAACAAAGTGCTATGCCACCCAAAAGAAGAATGTGGGTATGTCAAAGGGCCTTATAAGTTTAGTGGCTGTGTCAGGGAACCCTACATAGGGAGTATGATTACTCTAGCTAGATAGCGATACATGGTACCCACTTCCAAACAGAAATATCTGAATTAGAAATAGCACAATCATTTTCAAAAGAAATGTATCTGATTACCAATAATGTTTTCATTACATTGGTACAAGGAATCACATAGGCTAAGGGAATGCTGAAATGTAGAGGGAGGCAGTGAGCAGAGCTAAGGCATCAGTAGGTGAGAACGGAGCTCTCACAGTGAAGCCCTTGCACATGTAATTAAAAATAAACTATATATTGGGCTGATTTGTTGGACTATATGGAGATGGAATACTTGTGTGAACAGACCGCGGATGAGCGCTGATGTGCATAGTTTGTGCTATGCATTTGCGGTATAGGTAGAGATGATGCACCGTCGTTGTTGACACCAAAGGATTGGAATTTGATTCCAATCTCTTCCAGGAATAGAAGCAACCAGGGAACAAATATAAGTTGAAATTGTGAGGCCCTGGAAGGGCACAAAAATATCTTAGGCTATTGAGAATAATTCTGAAGGCGATGTAGTTTCCCAGGTTTACATACTGGCAGGGACTGAACAAGGAGAGTGATTGCAGGAGACCAGAGAAATGTGTACCTTTTCCACAACCCTAGAAACGGATGTAAACCTATCAGCTTAGTTCAAGTTAGAGAGCTTTGTGTACTTACTACTGGCAGAATAGGCTCTGGAATATCGTATGGGGGCCAGGAAGAGTTTACTATGTCAGGCTGACCAGGGCCTTCCTTGGAAACAAGCTCTAGGATGATTCTTGCAGGGGGAGAAGATTCAGCTCTGTAACCATCTGCTAAGGAAAGGAAACTGCATGGGTGATAATATTGCACAGTGGAACATTGATTTTCCAGTTAAAAGAAAGCTGCAGTACAAAAAGGATTATCTAAAACTGAAGGTATAGTGAGGGGAGACTGAAGCATGAGACCGAGCTTTGGTGTATTAAAGATCTAACCGTGTGCATGGTTGAGGCAAAAACAGTCATAAAACCTGGGACAGTGATAAAGGATGCTTGCTGCCAACAAGAGGCCAGATGGAGACAGTAGGGTCTGCAGTTTTTTAGCTGGGTTTAAAATAGGCAGGTGCATGGCTCTGGCCTGGTTATTTCATTGCCCTAGTGCCATCTCTTGGATGCCAGAGGAACTCTCTGCAGCTCAGTATTGCCATGATGTATGGTGAGATACTAACCCGGGTTAATGCTCTGTGTGCATGCCATCTTAGCAGTAGTGTTTGGTACTACTACAAATATTCTGATATCGTTCTTATCTACTGTGCATTGTTCAGCTCTCCAAAGTGTCTGCTCCTCTATTTAGATTCTCTCAACTGTGGCACAAACGAGTCACTGGCCATCGCTTCTGGGGAGTCTGTCCAGCTCCAGTGCCTCCGGCGACCCATGTGCTGCCTGCCACTCGACAAGAGAGAAATACACTGGCGATTCAAAGCTAGCAACTCTGAGGCTGAGCAGGAGCTCCCAGGCCTGCCCAATGCTGAAGACGGAAGAATTGCAGTCCATGCCAACGGCACCTTGATTCTTCAGAAGGTTTCTTCAAGCGACTCGGGAACTTACTTCTGCTATCTTAAAGGCAGAGAGATGTGTTCTGGATTCCATCTCCATGTCTTCGGTGAGTCTTGCGTGATCCAGTCACAGGCATTCTACGTTTTCCCTTCTTTATGTTTGAAAGTCACTTCCTTCTTGATCTACTTCTCTATCCTTTCAAGTTAATCACCCTCCTCTTTCTGTTCCAGTCCAATTAAAGTAATCCTTGATATTCCTACCTTCACTCTCTCTCATCTGATAATTGATTCCTGGTTCTTGCACCTAACTTTTTATTTTCTGTTCAGTCTTCTCTTTTCCTACGTAATGAATTGCTCTCTCGAGGGAAAAGGTCTGCTTCTACAGTGTTGCACCCTTGGACGTCTCTAGTATGTTCCACTCTCCTGCCAGGGTCCACAGTGCGCCTACGTAGGCATTGACATCGCTTCTTATTTGGATGAGAAAAGTAGAACATTTGAACCCCAGCTTCCTCCTGTTACAGAGAAGTACACCAAAGCCTCAATAGGAGTACTGGGTAATCTACTATTTACACTCTGCCGCCTCCTCATCACATATGTTGGTTAGCAGCAAGGACAAGAGGCTGTGGTGATCCAATAGTCCGCACTGTGAGTGAACGGATTTGGAGTCCGCTATGTCATGACATGGTGCTCAGAAGCATACAAGCTCTGCCATTTGAGAGGTGACTGAGACGGTTGAGCTGATCCGTTCCTACACGCTCAGGCATCTAGTGGAACCAACTATGACGCGGGACCACGAGAATAGCCGTCAAGCTGACTGTAGGGCTAGAATTTGTTTTTTTTATTCTCACATTAGCAGAGTGACATATACATTTTGGTCCTGAGGATTGCCTAGAGCTTTTTTGTTCCCCACTGCCAGAAACATGTTGACCTTATAATATAGGGTAATGTCCGTAATCCCTATTCACTTAGCTTTTGAATCCTATCCAATGGGGGCACAAGAATTAAAGACTATTTTTGCCCACCAGGAGATAGTTTTATTGACACTTTTTTCACTTACATGTGCACGTTGTCCCTTGCTCCTAAACATCAATAGTGCTCATCTCTTTCTGATACACATCTACTCCTCCCCTTTTGGAGAGCTGTAGCCCACACTGGGTTCCTTGTGGTCCTGGTGTGTGGAGGGAGCCCTGTGATGAAGCATGTCACCTTTGGGTAAGTGAGGGTTCTTCTCCTAACAGAGCAGTGCTCCCTATTGATTTTCTTTTTTTTTTTTTTTTTTTTTTTTTTTTTTACACATCCACCTACGTACATGGTGTGTGGGACTATTCATTCAGGAGCAGTACGGGTTTTTGGGTGGCACAGTGCTTCCATTAGACCCTCTTTTGTGTGAGTTCATGCCATTTGGTGCAACAACCTTGAGAGTAGAAGGAGCAAGACTGCTGATGCAGAAATACTTTCGCCAGAGAAAGTGGAAGCAAAAGTGGCAAAGTCCGGGTCATTATTGCCATCATTCAAAGTGCACACCATACTTTAACCATCGTTCTCTTTCTTCACCATTCTTCTAGATGTGGCAACAGAAGACCTTGGTCCAAAGTCTACGAACGAGACTGAGTACATTTTTTTGGTAGTAGCAATTTCAGTAAGCGTGGTGATCGTTGTCATGGGCGTGGGTAAGTGATATGATATTTGCCGTGGAAAGAATGAAACCTTGCTGTTGTGTAAACATTATTTTCCTGAGTAGGCTCATTCCATTGGTACACGTCATTTTTGTATATTGCCTCTGTTACATGAGTAGAGCCAAGGCAACTTGACAACACATCTCCTTAAACCTTTTTTTTTTTTTTTTTTTTTTAAACTTCAGACACTTTTACTCCACCAGGTCAGGAATGTAAATTCCAATCAGGCGCTCATGTCACATGTAAAAGAAAAGTCCAGTCAGCGGAATCAATAGGGCCTGAATGGAAAGGAGTAGCGGGGGAGCCGT
This sequence comes from Triturus cristatus, assembly GCF_964204655.1. Classification (NCBI taxonomy): domain Eukaryota; kingdom Metazoa; phylum Chordata; class Amphibia; order Caudata; family Salamandridae; genus Triturus; species Triturus cristatus. The sequence goes on along the minus strand of NC_140595.1, from coordinate 707,205,164 downwards.
GGCTTTGGTATGGAGGAGAGTCGCGACTCCATGACACAGATCGCGACCTCGAATAACCATAGCTGGTGCTTCTCTCAGGACAAACTCGAATATAGGCAGTTTCACCCTCGTGAGATCGAAATTTTGTGTTGTCCAATTTACGCAGTGCATATTCCATATCTTCCTTGCGAAGAAATTCAACTACTCCCATCCCGTCTTTCTGCACATCAGCATAACCGACATCTCCAGCTTCTCGCATATGATCCTTTAGATCCTGCCAGCTCTCAGAAGGAGGAAGTCCTGAAACAAGAACTCTGTACTCGGATCGAAGGAGGCCCATTCCTGCCGCGGGGACCACCCCCACCGATACCGCCACGGGCAGCACGGGGATACTCGACACGCAGACGGCAGTGACAGTACTCGTAGCCATTCCTTCCATACACCGCATCTTCTGCGTCCCTGGGGTCTTCGAAGCATGCAAAGGGCACCAGGCCGCGCTGGTTTTTGAGCTCGATGTCACGGATGCGCCTGTATTTATAGAACAGGTCCTCCACATCTTTCTCGCGCACGTCAGCCGGCATGTTGCCTGCACAGATACGGCCATCCTTCTCGCGGTCCCGAGAGCTACAGGGGCTGGCAGAGTCCCGGTCTCCCCATCCACCGAAGCCGGCCATCTTCTTTGCTTTGGGTTGCGGCGGCCTGCATGCTAAGACTCCTCGGCGGTGGTCGCTTGGCGTTGTGGGCCTGCCTGCTCGTTGGCTCAGCGGGGCTGGGTGTGCAGCCTGGCTGGGGTCTTCTCAGCCTCTGCAGTGGTGCTGGGCCCGCTTTGTTCTTTTCACCAGGCCCGCGCGCTGCCGCTCCCGCTCTCTTCCCTCGCTTCTTGCAGACAAAAAACATTTATTTATTGATAGCCCAACATTGTTTAAGGAAACATGTGAACAAGGCATTTTTGCATCACTGAAGCTACAAATGTATAGATATGTCAGAGTCTACTGAAAGCACAAGAAGGTATTTGAGAGAACAGAAATTCTAGCTGGAAATTGAGTAGTGTGTGTGAATACATGGAATATGCCGAAGAACCACAGTTACAAGGAAGTAACTGTCCTGTCTCCAGCACTACAGCTCCTTGCTCACAAGTAAATTAAAGTCAAGGCATACTTGAGGCTTGATCACAATGCTTCCTCTGAGTGGTGTGAATTACTCCTGGAAATTCAAGTCAGGTTTACACAAAGAAAATTGTTCGTGAATTAGGGATCTTGAAACCATTCATCCAACTGGAGTAAAGGGGGTAAAGTCACTGGTGAGGCAGTGAGGACATGTAGCATGCAATGCAAGCATACTTCAAGGCCCAGTGTGTATAATGAAAGGAGTTGAGGGTAGCTAGAGGTTGGCAATCTACCCACCCTTGTCTTTGTTGAAATCTGCCTCCGAGTTCACTTCACCCACAAAGTCATTGCGACCTACTGCGAACCCTTGCACTGTCCATGCGGTCTCATGAGCCCCACCGTTTTATGTCCTGTTCGCAGCCCTAGCATTGGCAATCTAGTCCCTGCCTGGCCAAACCTTGCAAATTGCAAATCTTCATATGACGTAAAAACAAACCTTGACAAAACTAAATACCTTTTGGCTTTTGCATAGTGAAAACAATATATCCGTTATCTCTCGAATATGCACAACATCTACAGTATAGGTGGCAGCAGTGCACACATGCGCGCGCACACACACAAAGCACATGCACAGCACTAGTACACAATGGAAAGCTGCAGTTAACCACACATGAGCGCGCACACACACATTAACCCCCCCCATACAGTGTAGGCAGCAGCAGGACAAGCTCCCCTCATTCAATGACAGGTACAACTACATACGTAGAAGTTAAGAGTCCGGTATGTGGTTCCTTGACCCTTACGTATAAGGGGCTTCTCCAATTTGATGGCAGTGCAAGACCACCTGATGAATCAAAGAGTTGGAAAGGCACACATCAGGTTTGAACTATAAGCTCCTCACTAAATCTGCTTACTCAATATTTGAGGACACAGCGTGCTACAGTGGATGGCACGCACTGCCTAAAATTTGCCTGCTCGTGAACTATCAATATAAAGAGTCACTAGGACTCTTCCTCTGTGCACTGTTGCTAAAGGTATGGTTACCATAAACACAATTTTTCAATGATTGAAAAAACCATTTATCCAACATCAAATTGGAAGATTTTGCAACATATTCACATGTTGAAATGTAATACATTCAGTAAATAACACAAAAGTAAAACATAATTCAAGGAATTCAAAACATTCCAGAGAGGTTTAACAAATTTGATAGCAATTGTTGGTTTCAGTCCAAAAGCTTTCGTGGTGCCCAATGCATTTCGGGCCACAATTGGCCCTTCTTCAGAGGCTTGAACTCTGAGAATATGACAAAGTGTAAATAGATATGAGCAAATGTGGTATAATCTATACAGAAAGCAAAAGCATCATCACAAACATGGTAACAACTATGAGTAGTTAACAAAGAGTCAGTAAATATCTGTGGTTCATGGTAAGCCTCAAGAAAAAGTGCGGGAGAGAGCGAAAGACCCTCCACCTTCGTGAATCAATGCGGGTGAATACTCATTATGAAATGCTTTAAAACCCTCCTGTCTACAAAAAGAAGACAAAAAAATGAACACTTAACCAAAGTGCTGGCGGAGAACCACCTCACTGAAACTTGTCCGCATGAATGTACTAAATCGTACCTTTTAGTCCCGTCAAACTGGCTGAATCGCCATAAAGCCAATCTAAAAAAACCTGTGGAAGTGAAAAAAACATCAACTGAAACACCAGACTCATCCGTGATCACAAAAAAGTAACTTATGCAGAACCAAACGATTACCTGCTGAGAAGACCAGCAGTCCACAATATACACTCCAGGGACGCTAAAGTCTCAGATCGTATCGGATGTATACAACGCGATAATCAAATGCCGAATTTCAAAGCGCGCCGGAAGCGGAAATTCACGATCGGCGAGGAAAATATCAACGACGGACTCATTAAAAGCCTTCAATTGCGGCCGCTATATTGGAAAGGCCCAATAAACGAGGAGTGAACAGGCTGAATGCACAATCACTGAGCAGAACAAAATAAAAAGTACAAACAGCATAATGCTGCTCGCAAAAACAATTACTCACAAAAAAGAATGATCACCATAACTTAACGCCACCAACTACAAAACGCAATAAATGATGTAAAAACACTAGCCTAATAAACAAATAAAACACATACCCAAAAGTGCTGAAACTTGATGGAAAATAAGACAGTACAGAAGACAGAATACCATGATCACATTAAATTAGGTGCAAACGTAACAATATGCACATGTAAAAGAATCATGCATAAACAGTTAGTGCAGTACCATTAAATAAGATGTATATGAATAGTCAATTTTATCATTCATTCCTTTGTCTACTAAGGTATCAAGGCGCCTGATCCAAAATGTTTCCCTTTGTAAAAGGGATCTCGTAAGATCCATGTCAGGGTGGTGTACGACTCTTTCTAAAACAGCAAATTTCATTTGGGCTATGCTGTGCCTTTCATCTAACCAGTGTGTTGCTAAACTACTGTTCTTATTTTTAGTTCTAATTGTACTTTTGTGCTCCGATATACGGGTTTTAATTTTGCGCTCAGTTTTACCAACGTATAACTTCCCACAAGGGCATTTGATGTAATAGATCAGTTTATTGGAATTGCAATCTGAATTGTGAAATAACTTGATTTGTTTCTCCTGTTCGTGGATGATGCAAGATATTGCCCGTAAGAACATTATTACAGTGTACTCAATTAGAACACTTGTTCATGCCTTTGAAATTTATCGTAGAAGATTTAGCCAGGGTACTTATAATCTCTTTCAAATTTTTTGATCTAGTAAAAGCGAACAGAGGTGGCTCTTTAAAAATGCTGTTGAAATCAGACTCATTTTGGAGCATTTTCCACCTGTTGATAATACTTTTCTTATTCTTCAGCGAACTAGTCGAAAATTTTGAAACGAATACTTGTCTAGATGTTTTCTTTTTTGGTTGAAATTGTAACAGATTGCTGCGTGCATATTTAGAGGTGCGTGCTATAGCCTGCTCAATCGCTTCATTGGTATATTCCCTGTTTAGGTACATTTGTTGTTGATACTCAAAAGGCTTTTCTAAACTCCTTGGTTCCGAACAAATCCTTTTAATCCGCAGAAACTGGGGAAAAAGGTAAATTGTGTTTAAGGTTTTTAGGTTGAAAGCTCCGAAAGTGAAGAGCACTGTTAACATCAGTTGTCTTTCTATGCACTTCCGTTTGAATTATGCCGTCATTGATAACAATAGACACGTCTAAAAATGAATTTTTTTATCACTAATCATGTGAGTAAATTGAATATGACTATCATATTTGTTGAAATATTCAATTTTGTGTTCCAAACACTTCTGCGTGTTAATCCAAAGTATAAAGATATCATCGATAAACCTGCAATAAAGCAGGAGATTCTCAGTCCATTCACTGTCATTATATATATGATCAGACTCACATTTTGCCATAAATGTATTGGCATAAGCAGGTGCCCCTGCAAAGCCCATAGAAGTGCCTTGTTGTAGAAAGAAACGGTCATTCCAATAAAAATAGCTACGGAACAAGCAAAAATGTAAAATTTCCAAAATAAAGACTTTGTCGGCTCTGATAGAAGATTGGCACAGCAATGCGGAATGGAAGTATATAGAGACTTGACATCAACTGTACAAAGTAAAACCTCCTTCATACAGACCACTGAATCCAATTTAAGCAAAAAGTCCTTAGTGTCTTTTACATAAGAAGTCCATTCTTGGACAAAAGGTTGCAAGAAATAGTCAATAAAGATCTGTAGATGTAAAGATCTTTATGAATTTTAGGGAGTATGTAAAGTAAAGGTCTGAGTTTTGGGAGTTTCGTCCTAAATCTGAATTTCAGGCTCCCATTTCTCACAAAAGTTTGGATTAATTCGAACATCTGGTTCTCAAAGATTTTCTCAATGTGAACTTTAGAAAATCAAAGAAGAAAAATCTTTCCAATCATGACATCAATATTCTCCATTCTATTCAGAACAATGTTGAGATTTGTGTCCAGAAAGCTGACAAAGGCGGAGCTATTTTAGTTATGGACAGAACCTTCTATATACGTTCTGTTCAAGAGCATGTTGCAGATTCACAAACATATTTACCTCTAGACATTGATCCCACCAATGAGCTAAAAACCACCCTCAAGAGTATTCTAGACCATGCTCAAGAGATGGGTTGGATTTCACCCTTCACTGAACAATTTTTGACTATAGACTATCCCAGGAGACCTTTACTTTACATGCTCCCTAAAATTCATAAAGATCTTTACAACCCTCCTATGCGGCCAATCGTAATTGGATGTGGTACCATTTTTGAGCCTTTAGGGCATTACATTGACTATTTCTTGCAACCTTTTGTCCAAGAATGGACTTCTTATGTAAAAGACACTAAGGACTTTTTGCTTAAATTGGATTCAGTGGTCTGTATGAAGGAGGTTCTACTTTGTACAGTTGATGTCAAGTCTCTATATACTTCCATTCCACACGCCGCTGGTATGGAAGCTGTGGAATGGGCATTGCTGCGCCAATCTTCTATCAGAGCCGACAGTCTTTAGTTTGGAAATTTTACATTTTTGCTTGTTCCATAGCTATTTTTATTGGAATGACCGTTTCTTTCTACAACAACAAGGCACTTCTATGTGCTTTGCAGGGGCACCTGCTTATGCCAATACATTTATGGCAAAATTTGAGTCTGATCATATTTATAATGACAGTGAATGGACTGAGAATCTCCTGCTTTATTGCACGTTTATCGATGATATCTTTATACTTTGGACTAACACGCAGAAGTACTTGGAACACAAAATTGAGCAATTCAACAAATATGATGATCATATTCAATTTACTCACATGATTAGTGATAAAATAAAAATTCATTTTTAGACTTGTCTATTGTTATCAATGACGGCATAATTCAAACGGAAGTGCATAGAAAGACAACTGATGTCAACAGTGCTCTTCACTTTCGGAGCTTTCACCCTAAAAACCTTAAACACAATTTACCTTTTTCCAAGTTTCTGCGGATTAAAAGGATTTGTTCGGAACCAAGGAGTTTAGAAAAGCCTTTTGAGTATCAACAACAAATGTACCTAACAGGGGATATCCCAATGAAGTGATAGAGCAGGCTATAGCACGCACCTTTAAATATGCACACAGCAACCTGTTACAGTATCAACCAAAAAAGAAAACCTCTAGACAAGTATTCGTTTCAAAATTTTCTACCAGTTCGCTGAAGATGAAGAAAATGATTATCAACAGGTGGCAAATGCCGTTGAAATCGCTCATTTTGGAGCATTTTTAAAGAGCCACCTCTGTTCGCTTTTACTATATCAAAAAATTTGAAAGAGATTATAAGTACCTCGCCCAAATCTTCTACGATTAATTTCAAAGGCATGGAAGTGTTCTAATTGTGTACACTGTAATAATGTTATTACGGGCAATATCTTGCATCATCCACGAACAGGAGAAACAATCAAGTTATTTCACAATTCATTTTATTGGAATTGCAATCTGATCTATTACATCAAATGCCCTTGTGGGAAGTTATACGTTGGTAAAACTGAGCGCAAAATTAAAACCCGTATATCGGAGCACAAAAGTACAATTAGAACTAAAAATAAGAACAGTAGTTTAGCAACACACTGGTTAGATGAAAGGCACAGCATAGCCCAAATGAAATTTGCTGTTTTAGAAAGAGTCGTACACCACCCTGACATGGATCTTATGAGATCCCTTTTACAAAGGGAAACATTTTGGATCAGGCGCCTTGATACCTTAGTAGACAAAGGAATGAATGATAAAATTGACTATTCATGTTATCTATAACATCTTCTTATTTAATGGTACTGCACTAACTGTTTATGCATGATTCTTTTACATGTGCATATTGTTACGTTTGCACCGAATTTAATGTGATCATGGTATTCTGTCTTCTGTACTCTCTTTTATTTTCCATCACGTTTCAGCACTTTTGGGTATGTGTTTTATTTGTTTATTAGGCTTGTGTTTTTTCATCATTTATTGCGTTTTGTAGTTGGTGGCGTTATGTTATGGTGATCACTCTTTTTGTGAGTAATTGTTTTTGCGAGCAGCATTCTGCTGTTTGTACTTTTTATTTTGTTCTGCTCAGTGATCGTGCATTCAGCCTGTTCACTCCTCGTTTATTGGTCCTTTCCAATATGGCGGCCGCATTTGCAGGCTTCAAATGAGTCCGTTGTTGATATTTTCCTCGCCGATCGCGAAGTCCAGCTTCCGACGCGCTTTGAAATTCAGCGTTTGATTATCGCGTTGTGTACATCCGATACGATCTGAGACTTTAGCGTCCCTGGAGTGTATATTGTGGACTGCTGGTCTTCCCAGCAGGTAATTGTTTGGTTCTGCATATGTTACTTTTTTGTGATCACGGATGAGTCTGGTGTTTTAGTTGACGTTTGTTTCACTTCCACAGGTTTCTTTAGATTGGCTTTATGGCGATTCAGCCAGTTTGACGGGACTAAAAGGTACGATTTAGTACATTCATGCAGACCAGTTTCAGTGAGGTGGTTCTCCGCCAGCACTTTGGTTAAGTGTTTTCATTTTTATGTCTTCTTTTTGTAGACAGGAGGGTTTTAAAGCGTTTCATAGTTAGTATTCACGCGCATTGATTCACAAAGGTGGAGGGTCTTTTTCTCTCTCTCCCCCACTTTTTCTTAAGGCTTGCCATGAACCACAGATATTTACTGACTCTTTGGCTAACTACTCATGGTTGTTACCGTGTTTGTGATGGTGCTTTTGCTTTCTGTATATATCATACCACATTTGCTCATATCTATTTACACTTTGTTCATATTCTCAGAGTTCAAGCCCCTGAAGAAGGGCCAATTGTGGCCCGAAATGCATTGGGCACCACGAAAGCTTTTGGATTGAAACCAACAATTGCTATCAAATTTGTTAAACCTCTCTGGAATGTTTTGAATTCCTTGAATTATGTTTTACTTTTGTGTTATTTACTGAATGTATTACATTTCAACATGTGAATATGTTGCAAAATCTTCCAATTTGATGTTGGATAAATGGTTTTTTCAATCATTGAAAAATTGTGTTTATGGTAACCATACCTTTAGCAACAGTGCACAGAGGACGAGTCCTAGTGACTCTTGATATTGATAGTGCAAGACCACCTGCCACGCTGTTTCTCCATCTTTAACTTTCTCACTTCCAACGTTTTCAAAATCAGTACATAATTCAGACCATTAGAAGATATTGTGTGTAATAAAACCGAGAATGCACACTGTGTGTTAAAACCCTGACCTATTGAGGTGTGAACTCTTTGTAATACCCTGTCCTGCTGTTTTAGATGTTAAAAATACCTTTATTAAAAGGGTTATGTCCATTCATGTTACTTTGTGAGAGCTCTAGCCTTGAGTATAAAGGAACTGTTCCTAAGGACTATTAGTACAATGAGAAAATGTCGGTGTGTGGCCAAACTAGCCCTGGTATGTGTGGAACCTGTGGTCCAGATGATTGGCACTTCTGAGGAACACAGGGATTGTTAGAAAACCCCGGGCAACCGGGTTAGCAGTCACCCGGTTCTTCCCAACACAAGGGGTAGCTTGGCTCGAGCGGTCGGGGGTCAGGCACCGTGTTAAGCGTACGTCACACCCTCACAATAACCATGCGTTCATCCGTTCCAAAAACGACTCTACACCGTAAAAATTTATGAAAATATATCTGTTTATCTTGTTTTCTCTTAGTTGCAGGTTAAATAAATAATAACACACTTACAGTACACAAAGCTTCTTCTGTAAAAAGGGTAGGTCAAATAAATAAGCTCAGATCATAAATAATCAATGAATAAATAGATGTGCATAAAATACATAGGCAAATAAATACTGTGAGGGAATAAATACTGTGAGACAATAAATACTGTGAGACAATAAATAGGATAAATACAAAGAATACAATACTCTCAATAAATATAAGCCATCAGTACACTTTCAAATCAGGTCACATTTGTGAGGTACTATGGGTTGATTTGGCCCAATCACAGCTTATGGTTATGTGGATGGCCTGAGGGTGTCTCACCTAGCTTGGATAAGGCTGAGGCTAAAACTGAGGTAGATCAAGGGTAATCTAGGAATCTGGCTCTCCCAAACTACACAACCCCTCACACAGATCACTGTATCAGTCTCAGTCCACCCCTGGCACTCCCAGGCTGGTCCTAACACCTCTCTAGCCCCTAGGATGGTCTCTTAGGGCTCCACAGGGCCTTAGGCACCCTCTATTCCACTTACTGCCCTCTTTATGAACTTCCGACTCCGCCGGAGTCGTGTCGACGCCGTGAGGCGGTTCCGGATCGATGTCGGCGGACGGCCTCGGCTCGATGTCGCTGGGCAGCCTCGATTCGATGTCGGTCTCCGGCGTCACAGGGACACGATCTCCCTACTTCCGGGTGTCTCCGGAGTGCGACCTCCACTCCCGACCTCCGGTGCTCTTCCCTTCAGGTTCCGGCGACTCCGGAGTGCGATCTCCACTCCCGACCTCCGGTGCTCATTTCCTTAGGTTCCGGCGACTCCGGAGTGCGATCTCCACTCCCGACCTCCGGCACGATTCACCTCGGTCTCCGGCGACTCCGGAGGGCGGACTTCACTCCCCCGTCGACGCCGCACACTCGACCTCAGGTGACTTCCTCCTCGACCTCTGGTGTCTCCACGACCTCCGTCGGCCCCCTCTCTCGACCTCTGGCGGCTCCGGGTACGACGTCTGCTTTCCTGTCAGCGCCGCTTCTTCACCTCCGGCCCCAGGTCTCTAGGCTTCTCGGCGTCGGACTCCAGGAAGATACCAATAGACAGGTCAGGAACTTGCTGTTCTTTACTTCCAAGGCCTGTTCCGGCTGTTCAGGTCCTTGAGTTGGTTCTTCTTGACTTTATCCCACACAGGGCTCTAGGCTGGGCTCAGTCAGTAGGGACTAGTATCAAGGGTGGGTTTCTGGACCCCACTCCAGGCACAAGTTTCCACCCCTGCTGCCTCACTCCTTCCTCCTTCAGTGTTGTGCTGCTCTCCCTTCACCAGTCAGGTGCCAACTGCCTACTCCAACTGCCAACTCTGAGCTGGCTTCCCAACATTCTAAACCTGCCTCACACTGTCACAGGGTTCTAGAATGTTCTGGAAGGTACTAGTAGGTTCCAGTGATGTCACAGGTGACAATGGGTGGCCACCATTTTGGTGTTTCAGGCCCTCAGACAGAAGTTCCAGGGGTAGGGAAAATGGCTCCCTGACCCTGCATCAACACTAAAAAGTCTGGTGGTTCCCAAAAAGGAAAAATACTAACAGGGTTTGAGGCAAAAGTGGGACAAAATAAATAATGATGAGGAGGGACCACCCAAAGGGCTGACAGGTCTAACGGGGATGATGTCCTATCCAGAGAGATTGCTAATGCTGTATATATTTTTCCGCAAGGTTCTAAAGAGAGACTTATTGTTACACCTTATTTAAAGTTATTTTATTTCATTAAAAGATCCCACAATGATGTTGTATGGCCTGATGTCATTTCCTCTTCCTGTGGTGTTATTAGGGTTCAAGGTTACATGGTGTTGTTTCCTCTCAGGGTGAAGGAGCATGTAGCCTGGCTCTCCCTCTCCAAGCTGCCCTGAAAGGTTAATTGCAATGCCTGTTATCATTTGCACCAGAGGGCGCCTTTTTTCAGGCGGCATGGTGGAGAAAACTCTTAGCAGGCTGAGCAGAAGAACATTTCCTGTGAAGGAGCACCATGGGCACAGAGTCAGGCGATCCTTTTAAGGGCAAGACTTAAAAGCAGGAGGGCAGTTCATGGTTTGTAGGCCCTTCAGGAAACATAAATGTTAAATGGCAGTCAACGCACTGATGGCGTAATGAGCTAAGCTCGACGAACCATTTTAGTCCAGAGCACTGCATGGTACACCTCAATCTATCAATCAGGGAATTGTAAGCACGCTACTCACTTGGGAGGGTCTCAGGGGGGTGGGGGGGGGGGTCCGCTGATCTGTTTAGCCGAAGAGACAGGTCTTGAGGGTCTTCCTGAAGGTGTTCAGGGAGGGGGCGCGTCTGATGTCTGCAGGTAGCTCATTCCAGGTCTTGGCTGCAATGTGAGAGAAGGATCTTCCGCCTGCTCCGGCTCTGTGGATGCGCGGGGTTTCGGCCAGTGCGAGGTTGGAAGATCGGAGGTTTCTTTTGGGTACTTGGAAGTTGATTCTGTTGTTGAGGTATTTGTGTCCGTTGTTGTGTAGGCATTTGTAGCCGTGAGTGAGGATTTTGAAAGTGACTCTTTTCTCCACGGGGAGCCAGTGGAGACTTCATAGGTGTTGACTGATGTGTCCGTGTCGGGGGATGCAGAGGACAAGTCTGGCAGCGATGTTCTGTATTGTCTGGAGTTTGGGAGTAGGGACTTGTTGATGCCGGCATAGAGTGCGTTTCCATAGTCCAGTCTGCTGGTGATGAGTGCGTGGGTGACTGTCTTCCTTGACTCAGGAGGAATCCACTTGAAGGTCTTGCAGAGGGTGTTGATGCAGCTGGAGGTGACGGCGTTGACCTGTCGGTTCATGGTGAGTGATGAGTCGAGTACGATGCCGAGGTTCCTGGCGTGGTCTGAGGGGGTGGGTGGGCCTCCGAGGGCGGTCGGCCACCAGGTTTTATCCCATGCAGAAGGGGTGGTACCGAGGACGGGGACTTCTGTCTTCTCGGCGTTGAGCTTCAGGCAGCTGTTGGTCATCCAGACTGTGACGTCATGCATTCCTTTCCGGAAGTTGAGTTTGGCAGTGGTGGGTTCTTTGATGAGGGAGAGGATGAGCTGGGTGTCGTCTGCGTAGGATACGATGTTGAGGCCGTGTTGTCGGACGATGGCTGCGAGGGGGGCCATGTGGATGTTGAAGAAGGTGGGGCTCAGGGATGAACCCTGTGGGACTCCACAGGAGATTTTCATGGGGTCAGAGAGGAAGGGTGGGAGTCTGATCTTTTGGCTTCTTCCAGTGTGGAATGATCAGATCCAGTCCAGGGCTGTTCCTTATATGCATGCGTCGTGTAGTCTGGAGACTAGTGTGAATTGGTAGACAGTGTCCAAGGCCGCTGATATGTCGAGTAGGATGAGGTCTGCGGAGTGGCCTTTGTCCAGGAGGATGCGGATGTCATCTGTGGCGTGAGTAGGGCGGTCTCTGTGCTGTGGTTGCTTCGTAATCCGGATTGGGATGGGTCTAGGACTGCGTTCTCTTCAATGAATCGTGTCAGTTTCCTGTTGACTATTTTCTCTGCAAGTTTGGCTGCGAAGGGGAGGAGCGAGATGGGCTGATAGTTTTTGAGGTCAGTGGGGTCAGCTGTGGGCTTCTTGAGTAGAGGTCTGACTTCTGCACGATTCCAGTCGTCTGGGAAGGTGCCCGTTTTGAAGGTGGTGTTGATGGTGCATTGGATGCGATGGCAGACGCAGCTCTGTGGTTGATGTGAGGAGGGCAGGGGTCTGAGGGGGCCCCCCCGAGTGGATGTTGTTCATGGCCGAGGCCATGATTGGTGTCCAGTTGGAGATGGTGGGCTAGCTTGTGTTTCTGGCTGTCTGTGGCACCTGGTGGATGGTCGATAAAGTTGTCGTAAAGGTTTTTGATCTTGAGGTGGAAATAGGTTTCAAGCTTGTCATAGAGGTCTTGGGATGGGGTGATGTCTGTGGCTTTGCTGCATGGGTTGGTGAATTCTTGAATGACACTGAAAAGTTCCTTTGAGTTGGTGTAGTTGGCCAAGATTTTGTTGTGGATGAAGTTCCTCTTGGTGGCTCTGATCTGGTTGTGGTAGTCCGTCATGGCGTCCTTGTAAGTGGTGTGGTTTTTGGTTGTCTTGGTGTTTTTCCAGTTTTTCTCCAGGCATCTGCAGGTGCATATGGCTTCTTGGAGAGCGGTGGTGAGCCAGGGGGCTTTCCTGGGGCGTTGTCTGTCGGGGTTGCGTAGCGCAACGAGCACGTCTGCGCAGTCGGAGATCCAGGTGTGGAGTTCTCTGGCTGCGTCGTTTGCATTGGGTGCCAAGGTGTGGTTGTCTCGGGTGAGGGTGGAGTTAAGTTGCTCGTTGGTAACCTTGCTCCAATTCCTTTGTGGTGGGCGTGGGGCTGGTTTAGATGACTTGGGTTTGTTGATGGCGAAGTGTACCCAGTGTTGGTCGGTCCATAGCAGCTGTGTTGTATGGCTGAATTGGATGCTGTTTCCTGCTGCGAAGATAGGGTCGAGGGTGTGTTCTGCTCTTTGGGTCAGTGTGTTGACGAGTTGTTTAAGTCCAATGCTGCCGAGGTTGTCACAAAGGATAGTGGAGTTGGGCTCGCTGGGGTTGTCGTGGTGGAAGTTCAGGTCTCCAATGAGTATTTAGTTTGTTGAGGCAATGGCGTGGGGTGCCATGAAGTCGGTGATGGTAGTGGCGAAGGGTGTTCGGGGGTGTGTAGACAAGGGTTCCTCGGAGTGTGGCTTTGGGGGTGGTCTGGATCTGGAAGTGCAGGTGTTCGGCGGAGGAGAAGGTTTCGCTGGATTTGGTGAGGGGGGAGGGTGCTCTTGTGGGCGATGGCTAGGCCCCCTCCTGGGTGGTTGGGGCGGTCTTTCCTCTGGATCTTGTATCCGTCTGGGATGGGGCGCTGATGTCGGGGGCGGAGGATGCGTTGGTCCAGGTCTCTGTGAAGAAGGTGATGTCAGGCGAGAGAGAGGCGAGTAGGTTCCAAATTTCCATGGCGTGTTTGTGTACAGAGCGTACATTGAAGAGGATGCATTTTAGGGTGTCGCCAGTGCTGGCGTCGGTGGTGCTGGTGGCCGGGGTGGCGATGAGGGTCTGGTGGCAGTGGAGGCAGGAGAACTGGCCGTGGGTCGTGTTCGGCAAGGCCTGTTGGCATTCTCTAAGTCTTCCAAGGTTGAGTGCGAGGAGGGTGGTGGTGTCGTAGCAATGGGTAGTGGGAGGTCCAGGGTTCCTGGTGCTGGCCGCGGTCGTGCCGCGGATGGGCGCAGACGGGCTTGCCTTTGGTGAGACTTCGGCGCGGCAGCGGCGCTACTGCGCAGCAGCTGCCATTAAGTAGGGAAGGTGGGAGGGAGGAGAGGCTGGGAGGCTGGAGCAGGGGAATTCCAGGGGGAATTTCCGGTGGGGAATTCCGGGGTGGAGGGGCCACAGGGGCAGCAGTGGCGAAAGGAGCAGGCAGGCACGAGAATATAAAAACAGTGGTGGTATTAGAGCAAGACACAGATGGGCACAATAACAGTGGCACAACAGGGAAAAATTAAGAAAACAAAACGGCTGAGAAAGGTTACGGTGGTTGGAGGCAGTCTGGTCACAGTTGGAGCGGGCAGCAGGCGCAGGAGTGGACAGCAGCCTCGAACCTCCCACGGAGGAGGTCGGGGTTGGGAGGCAAGAGATTGCACAGCAGAGCTGAGGGGGGAGAGTGGACCTAGACTGAGGGTCAAAACCTTCTACAGCCTAGAATTTACAAGAGCTAAGTAGCAAAGAGAAATGATGTGAAATCGCCCATAAGGCACAATTCAAGGTTGTAGCAAATTCACCTTTTCAGTACGGTGTGCCTTTTTATGGATGCAATTTCTGCTGGTATTAGGACTATCTATCCTGTGACATTTTGGTACAGTGCCATAGTGACATGCTCCGGCCCTACAACCGTCTTTTTCACTCATTTGATCCATTTTTAATTTTTTTTCACGACCGTAGTAAATGGAGCTGATATTGCAAGAGAGGCATAGAAGTTAAGTGTCATATGTGGGTTGCACTGTATATGCCACACATATAAGAAACATATATGACTGCCAAGAGCACCACTGTGTGCTGGGTAGGCTGCAGTTTCAAGGCACTACAGTAGCATAAGGCAAGGAAAAGTACCCACTATCCGGTCCCTTAAGCAAACTTTTCATTCGACCAAAAAACGCGGCTCAAAAATATAATTTAAAATCTGGGAGCATAAACCCGCCTTGAATATAGGGAAGTTTAATAAAGCATAAGGCTCTCCTAGCACGTAGATAACTCAAGATTAAGCTACCTATAGCACCCTCGAAGCGTTTAAAGAATGCTAGAGGAACCCTATATGGAATAGTACGAAATAAATACAAAAACTTCGACAAAGTATTAATTTTAACAATATTACATCTCCCCACAATGCTATACGCATATTTGAAACAAACCTCTTTAAGTCGTTCATAATTGAGCGCGATCACCTCGTCTACTTGAAGACAAATGCAAACCCCTAAATATATTGCTGTTCGTGTAATCCCCAAAGCAGCCGGGGCCGATTTTGATTGATAGTTCAATATTGTTTGTGTTTTATTTAAATTGAATTTATAGCGTGAAAATGACCCGAAACGCTGGGCTTCTGACGTAATCTCAACTATGGGGGACACTGGTTGGATCCTTGCATTACCTAACAGATGCTGTACAAAGGGCGCAATATAAAGAGCGAACAACAACAGGGATAAGAGACACCCCTGTCGCGTGCCCCTTTGAACGAAAAAAAAGATGAAGAAAGACCATTAACCTTAACCAAAGCTGTCTGATTGCTATACAGTTTCTGGGTTGCCGAGATAAACCTCCGACCGAGGCCAAACATTGTCATTGGTAGCCCTAGTGTTCCCCAGACCACCCGGTCGAAGGCCTCCCCGGCATCTAACATCAACATCTCAACATGCTGTTTTAACTGGCCAGCGACATCAAAAACAGCGATAGCTGTATTAATGTGGGCTGCCGTGTCACTGCCTGGAACAAAGCCATGCTGATGTTCTGACACTAAAATGTGGATAACCGGGGCAAGGCGAGACGCAAGAATTTTTTTAACCTCTTGCGTGCCCCGCCCTTTCCCCGCCCTGTGCCGGGCTTTCTATTAGCGGGCGGGGTTCAGGACGAGATGGTCTCGTCATGGGCACAGCGCAACCGCGGCCCATGACGAGACCATCTCGTCATGGGCACTGAAGGGGTTAAAGATTTTGGCGTCGGCGTTTATCAATGATTTTGGCCGATATGAGCTCAGCTCCTCTGCTGGTTTCCCCCTTTTTAAGAACACTATGATATTAGTAATGTTCCAGTAGGGCGTAACATCTCCCCCCTGCATGATCTCATTACATAATGCTAGAAAAAACAGTAAAAGCTTATTTTTAAAAATCTTACAGAATTCTAGTGGGATTGTATCACCTCCAACAGCTTTACTGGTAGACAGAGTGCTGATTGCTCCCTCAATTTCACCTTGGCCAACATCCCTTTGTAGGGGCTCAGAGTGAGAGCAGTTCAAACTAGGCATAGGGCTCTTCTCAATAGAACCTATAGCAGTATGATGGTTAAAGCAAGTTGAATTGTCATACAAATCGGCATAGTATAACTTGAATTGTTCAATTATATCCTCCGATCTAGTATAAACTAGTCCATCTGCCCCGTTAATACATTTAATGCTAAATCTAACCCTCATATCTGCGATTTGATTAACTAGCAGATGCCCAACACTTTCCCCATACTCATACTGTTTGGTTTTAAACTTATGATAGCTATTCACTACTTTATCCCTTAAACATCTTTTAAGTTTATCTCTGACGTCTATAACCTGTTGATAAATCATCTGTTCTCCGGGGTCTTTTAAAACAATAGCTCTAGCATGCTTTTGCTCTAAATCTAGATACGTCTTGTGTCTTTGTTCCAGCAACGATAGCCCCTGTCTATTCTTTTTTTATAATATACTGCAATGTAGCCCCTCTAACAAACGCCTTCATGCAATCCCAAACCATTGCCGTTGACGTTGTTCCCACATTATTTTCGATAAATTCCCCTAATGTTCCTTGCATGAATTCCACGTACTTTGGACTATTAAGAAGATACCTGGTAAAGGAAAACTCCCTCCTTAGCTCTTTATTCCCCGATTGAAGCTGCAGGGTCAACATTACCGGATTATGGTCCGAGGTGATCTTAGGGCATACCTCGATTTGTGCCCTCTCTAAAATCTTATTACTAGTGAAAATCATATCTATTCTATAATATGTTTTATGGGGGTATGAATAAAATGGATAACCTGGCACCGTAGGATTTAATCTTCGCCAGACGTCCTCTAACTGGTGTATGTGAAGAAGTTCTGATATAGCAGCCCTAATCTTACCCATCCTGGACCGAGTTAAAGTATTAGTGGTATCTATTTTTCTATCCATAATACAATTAAAATCTCCCATAAGTATCAGATCACCATCCCATTCCAATAACTCAGAACACAAATAAGAGAACATATCAGGACAGTCGATATTGGGGCCATACACTGAACAAACTGTAAATTTGCGCCCATGGATCAATACCTGAACTATTGCCCATCTCCCCTTAGAATCAGTCAATGTACGAAGCACAGTGGCCTGGCAGTTTTTAGATTTCAGAATAGCCACCCCCGAATAGAGATTGATTGCGACATGCTAACAAGCACATCGTAGCCAAGCTGTTTTAGGTATACTCTATCTTTATAAGCCAGATGAGTTTCGGAGAGTCCTGATATGAGGTTTAACTACCCGAAGTTCCTCCATTACAAGACGGCGTTTCCCAGCATTATTGAGACCTGATACGTTCCAGCACATATATTTTTAGTACAACATTTAGCCAAATTGAAAAGACCACTCCACTTGTTCCCACTAATTACATTTCTCTTTCCCCTGTGCTCGATCAGTGCTACCTTAACCAAACTGTGGCTAATTAAACCCCTCCCCACCTGTAATTCTGTAAAATAGATTCAAAAGAACCAGCACCAAATCTCTCCCCCACCCAACCAACCCACCCCCCCGTGTCTGTGGAAAGGAATTGCCCCCTTTTCTGCTCTCCCACCCTGGCAGCATTTTAGGAAGATGCTCCCCCTGCTAACCCCTGCAGCCCCGAGCCACCGCCCAACCCCACCGCTGCTACCTTAGTACGTGTAATATAGCCATCTTCGACCATCATTGACAAAAAGCCTATGAGAAAGAATATTATAAAGCATATTCTACAAACATTCACGCATTAATCTTCCCTATTAGCCCAGGATGAAGAAAAGCCTATCCCCCAAACATTCAAAAGAAAAGAAGCATACGCCATCAGGTATTTGGACCCTTCTTGGCAGCTGACTGCCACTCTGAAAGAGCTTATTGAGCATCCTATTCATTAAAAAAAAAGTGTGTTTGACTGTTAACTTTAAGGCGGGCCGGTTCTTTCAAAAATACTTGTGGACAAAGGTTCTTAAAAGCATCTGTCAGTTGGTGCTGCTTCCATCGCTTGTCCATTGTTTGCACAAATCAAAACGCACAAATATGGACAGAGAGTCAACTTGAACAGGTGCTGCTGGGTGGGCCTACAAGTATATCGCCTGCCGAAACTGAAAGTTGCCAAGAAACACAAATACAGGCCGTGCAAAATTCGACCGTCCTTGATTAGCCGGTGTTAAGACCAGAAGCAACCTATGCGCGCGTTGGATCTGTGAATCCATATCCCAGTCTCCTAGGTCGGGAAAGGCTTTTTGAAAAAGATCAACAATAAATGCCCGTGGATCATTGCCCTCCTTCCCTTCCGGAATACCAAAGACCCTTAGATTCTGACATCGCTGTCTGTTCTCGGTCTTCCAACTTTGCTTGCATAAGCCCAATTTGAGAATTTTACGACTTCACAAGATTCACTGAGTATGTGTTGGCCTCCTCTACTGCTGCAACCTGCTCCTGCAAACCCGTGACCTCCGAGGAGAGCTGAGCGACTTTAGATGGTACCTCCAGCAGAGCTTGCTTCATCTCTTTACTATCTGCTTTGGCCTGTTGATAGTACTCTTGTGTTCTCTGAATCAATAATGCCTGCATTATTCTAGACAATGATGGCGCCTCACAGCCTGTCGAATAATGCTTTTCAGAGGGAACTTCGCTCGACGATGATGTAGGGCACAGGACTGACGGTGAGAGCAGCAGAGAGCTTGTAGGCGCATTTCCTGTCATTTGCCCTGCTATTGCTATGGAAGATACAGTTTCAGTTGACCCTGTTGAGGGGCCTGCAAGTCCTTTATTCAGGGTGCCACACACTCCCCCCTTGGTCATTAGTGCCATCTCCAGTGGTTACTACATGCCTCTAAGGGTTCTACTTGCTCCTTGTTCAAAAGGGTTCCTATATTAACTCCTGCTGCCGGTGCCACTGCCGTCAGACTGCCAGAGTAAGAAAGCCTTAAGACAATAGCCTTGACTTCACCCTTTGTGGAAACCCATTTGTGTAAAGGACTTGCTACCGAACCAACCATTGTAGTATTTGCCGCTCGCTACCTCCTTAAGCCGCCCCACAGTGTTGGCAGCTTGAAGCTTAGCTCTGCTGCTCCGACCCTTAGCTCCCTTGCCCACCTTCGCAGCTTTAGGACATTTTGTTTTACCTCCTTTCACCCCCTCGGAAGTGGAAGCCTTAGAATTACATAGAGCCTCTGCGTCATTAGTATGACTTCTCAACATATAACTCAGTGCGTTCTGCTGCTTTGCAGATCTCGCCGAGGAGCTAGCCTGGCCATTTTCACTGTCTTGAGTAGGGTTCGGGAACACTGTGTCAATAACCAAATCATCTGTGGCCAATTTGTCGTTTATCATTTCTGCAAGCCCAACACCCATAGAGCTGCGCGTTGAGTGTTCAGGCCAATCTGTTATGCCGTTGCTGGCGTTATTCCCCTTTTCTTTACCTTCTGCTTCATTAGACATTTCATCGAAGGTCTGACTTGTCTGGCTATTTGTTTCTTCAATGGCTTCAACTATCGGCCTGTCCACTACAGTGATAGCCGCTGGTTTTGTTGAAGTATTCAGTATCGGACTACTCGAATCCACAGTAGTGACTAATGTTACTGCTAAAGTAGAAGTGGAAGCCAAACAAACTCTGGGGGTGCTGTGCCTCTCCTTGTTCAATGATAAGGCACCTTTCACTGCTCCTTTTTCCATAACATCATCGTCCACTATTCCTGTAGCTGACCCAAATATTCCAAGGCAGGTTAGCGACAAATTGGGTCTCTTTGTCAAAGCAGCTCCACCTCCAAAACCCTCCTAAACAGCTGTATTTAGCAGCTCGGCCATATCAAAACCTGAACTGGATGTGCTGCAGGTCTGGAGCAGTTCAGTGCCTTTCGTAGAGTGCAACAGTTTCAATATGGGTTTTCCCAGCCGTGAACCAGTGCTTTTCTCTGAGCCGGAGGTAGGGGTAGCGTTGTTTCCCAACAGCTCACCTGTGTTAGCATCTGCAACGTTGCCTTTGCTGTTCCTTCCATCATCCTGCCCCCGGAGCTACTCCTGCTTCCGTCTCCACGCGACCTTGCCCCCTTATAGTCCACGGTGGGGCCATTACCGCGTTTAGCGGCTCTGCCAAATTTGAAGCCGATCTCCACCAACCTGCTCGGACCTTCTTAGTGCTGGCCGGTTCAAATGGCGCCCGACATGCTTGCAGTATCTGCCATCGAGCCGCTCGAGCAGTGCTCACCGCTTTGTAAATGTCCGTGATCCGACACATCAGGTGAGGGATTTTTCTCCAGGTATATTACAGTTACTCCCGTGTGCAGTGACAGCAATTTTAGTTGAGCCAGCAAGTGGGTAGGTGGTAGTACATCCGGAGCTCATGGGCCCAGAGCAGAGGCGAGCGCCCTCGGCAGAGTCAATTCGCAATCTTCCCTCCCCCTCCCCCCCCCCCCCCCACACACATTAACAAGCCCAATTTTTCAGAAGAATTATTATTTTTTTAATAACCTATTTGCTTTCAAAATGAGTGCTAATTTTTAGGAACTATACAGCTTTCAAACAACACTTTGTTCTTTTCATCGAGTACTCATGTGTACCAATGGGGCACATGGACATTTTCTGCTTCAAATGTCCATTTTAGTGCAATTATAGATCATATATTTTCATCATAATACCAAGGATGACACTAATATGCCAGTAATGCCCACCATTATACCAGTCGCCATTGTATCAAGGCTGGACCCATAAAGTGCAGGATGGCCACAGTACATCTGTAAGTCCAGGGGCCTTAGGGACTATCAGGAGGTGTTCAGAATTCTTAAATATGACACTACCCCTATGATAGTGTTTGCGACGGCTAGATTCCTCCTTTCCATGTGGTATTCAAGGCGTAAAAAATTACAAAATGAGAGGTTATAATCTGTTCCTAAAAATGATTCTAGTGCTGTAGCGAAAGCATGTCTAGATAAGAGATTGTTTAGGGATTGGATCTTGTTCTACCTCGTCTCTCCTAATAATGCTTTCAATTGTGTTTTAATGCATTTTAATTTGTAAAACAGGTCTATTTTTGATGGACTATATTATATGTAAATGTCAATTTTTAATCATTTTTATTGTAAATAGGTATTTGTCTTTTTATGGTATTATACCGAAATAAAAGCTTTTGACTGACTGACTGACACAGTATATCAGTAATGACCATCATTAGGCGGACACCAGATGAGAAGGATGGATACAATTAGGCCCTTCATGCTCTTAGTATGTCACTAATGGCTGCCAATATACCACAACTGGACCATAAATGCCCATTATCTGCCCCAATTGTGCGAGAGGTGAACCCCTTATAATGGAGGGAATCATATACTTTTGGATGTCTTTCACGCCAGCTTCGTCCCACCGCCACCATTTTGTTCCGTTCAGTAGGTCGGCATTGGTTACTGCTGGCACTCCTTTTTTTCCTGGCCCATTGTTTACACGCATAGGGTGACAACTGAATCAAGCATACTACATGTCCAATCTCCTTGTGACTTTACTAGATGAAAGAGGAGGCAGATGGTCATGTGGCAGCCTCTGTATGTCTGCACAATGTTTGCCTGTTATCATTAGGCCCTCCCATTGGTATGGGTGGCTGTCAATCTAGTGGTCTTGGGTGGAGCAGTGCTACCTTCTTTAATAAGCACAGACTATTTGAATGTGTTGATTGGTCTGGATTCACCTCTGAGAGCTATTTCTTGGCAGCTAGTGAACTACCAGTATCTCCAAGCTACTCGTAGGAGACCCCTGACTTAGAGACAAATGATAATGGGCTTACCTTGTTCATAGTATCATGGATACAATAAACAGACTAATGTTTGATGCAACATCAGCACAGCACCAGACTATAGTTTGTTCATTATGTTGAAAGTAAGCAGACTGTTGGAAGACCAGAGGAACACAAGCACAGAGAGTACAGGCTTTCTTTAAAATTCTATAACTTCAAGTTTCTTAAGAAGGTGTAACCATATTCCGAAGAGCTTGCCGTTAGTTTCTACAGTATGGGACTCTAGGTCTTTGAACGTAATCGCTTTTCGTAAATATTTTCAGATACGGAGTAACCGCACTATTTCCCGAGAGCATTTTGATATATTTTCACAATTGGCAGCAGGCTGTGGCATACTACGTCAATATCATTTAAGAATAATGATATGCTGTTATTTTCACAAATCATGGGATACTAATGACCATATTATTTTGTACTCCTGCAAATTTGTTATAGGCTCACATTAATATTGAACTTGGCAATTTATAATATGAAATTTTAGAATGTGTAAGATGATTTTTAAAACTCTCCCGATTCTTCATGCAAGGCCGCTAAAGTAAAGACCGACATTTCAGATGTTACCACTGCATTATATTTAAAATTTGAAATTAACCAATATCTTTGCATAGTCCGTTTTGTGGAGACCTTCCTATCTACACAAACCCACTTTTTAAAGCACTCATCCTCCATCATGGCAAAAAATAAATTCATGACATACCTCGGATATTCTTTTAGTTAAAAAAAATAAAAACATGAAGTTAAGATCACTTTGGAGAAAATGGCCTTAGTGCCCTACCAATCACTGAAATCCAATATAAAGCACTTTCGAATGATTAGAACGTGTTCCAGAATCCCGTAAAATGCAAATGAAAGTTAAAAATAGCTTTTTGAATGTAAAATAAACCAAGGCGTCGCTGAGTACATTTGAGTATCTAGAACATAACTTGAGTTCAACAATTCATCTCGATCTTCAGTAAAGTGTGATCAAAAAACTTCAAATTGCAACCAATGAAATGGAAGTAAAAAAACATTAACTGTACCGTAACATCATCCATGTGAGACTGACATCAAAAATCTTAGAGCCACAGCCCATGGAAACCGCAAAGAATGACTAATAAATCAATGTACAGCCGACAACGTTGTATTTAATTTGTAGACATTCATAAAATGTTACATTTTACAAATGTTTTTAGGTAATTCAAATATTATGAATGTTTTGTACATTTAAAAAAAAGTTTTAAATTGTTCTTACTATAATTTCGCTCTTGTCTAGCAATCTGCTGCTTACGTCGAGGGCAGGATAAAACAGACTGGAAAAGTTTCAAAACTGGTAACTTATTTTACTATATATGAATTGAAATTGCTACATTCCATCTATAATTATACTGTAATGCTTAATTAAATAGTTAAAGGAAGAAATAAATAGCATTGGTTATAGCAGTTTGAAGCAAAATGGTATATAAACACTATGGGCCCGATTCCGATGAGGCTCGGAAAGCCTTCGACCGCAGGTCATGGATGTGAAGAGCCTCATCATGGTATTACAATGCAGGCAGCCGAAATTGAAACCACCCGGTCATTCTGGCTAGATTCTGACAGGCTCAAGGAGCACATTGGCCAGTCGGAGACGATGTTTCCGCCGTTGGGATTATGAAGCTCGGTTTCCGACGGGCTTTCCTTGCCGGGCTTTCTGACATGGAAAGCCTGTCGGAAAGCGTGTTTTGGGGCTGCTAGCAGGGCACCCTTCTCCCTGTGGCCTCCGGTTGGGGGCTGAGGAGGCACCTATGTTGACCCCTGTTAATCCCTGCACCGTGTGGCAGTCACATTGAGGGATTAACAGAATCTCCCATAGAGAAATGGGAGTGTGCGACTGCACCATGTGCGGTCACATTGTAATTGCGGTATCGGGACCGCCGTCCGGAGGTCGGTTGTTCCGGAGACCACAACGACCTCCTACCGACAGCGTAATCGGGCCCTTTGTGTCAGAAAGCATTATTTTATCATATGACTCTGGGTGAGGCTTAAACCAGCAGTGGCCAAAAAAAGTAATAACTAGCTATTTTTGCCTAGAAGTACATTAGGTGCTACCATGCATAGCAAAGATTAGAATTTGCCAGTAATGGAAACGTCAGCACAAATGCCTGCCTCTTGGGTTGTAAGGTTGTTGAACTTGGCTCCTACCTCCACTATAATGGGTAAATGCCATCAAAGAATGAATAACAGAAGCCAAAAGAGTGGCTCCAGAGTTCAATGATTAAACATTAACCATGGATGAGGGGTTCTGGTGGACAACACTGGGATAAAGCTTTCAAATTGAGAAAATGAGTTTAAGAATGAACAATCAAGCTATCCCATCCCACCCCCCCCCAATGCATGTGGTCTTTTCTCATTGAAAGGGGCGACTTAATCCTTTTGTCTTAAGGAAACAATTGTCAGATAAATGTATTCCCGAGCAGCTCTAACTAAACGGTTCTTAGTAAACTGACTAACATAATGTATATCTGTTTCTAAAACAGCAGAAAAAGGAGTATCCTAGATCAGTTTATCTGACCAGTCAGGAAGAAAAGCATCCCTAAGTAACTCTAATACAGATCAAAGCTGCGATTTCTGCCATTGAGAGCTGCAGCATACGTTGGTAGTTTGTGAGAAAGAGTACATCCCCATTTGTGGAATTCTATGTGTATTTTGGTGTCTTCTGTGACTACTAAAATCTCCTTGCCTGTCAGAAGTCAGTAAAATACTTTTGAAAAATTATGTTGAGTTCCTAGTTATGTTTACCCTTCAAGGACTCAAACCTACTCTGTAATGACTGTTGCCACCCAGGCAGAGAGTTTAGCTGGAGAGGAGTTAAACCTTGTGAGAAGTGGACCATCCCAAAGAGGTTGAACAGGTTGTCCTACCAATGTAAAGTCGTATTTTTCATTAACATTGAAAGATTTTGGTCAGTGTTGTTGTATCAGTCCCAATGGACTCTGAGATAGAACTCTAAAAGACTTGCATTTAGAACAACAAAATGACACAGGGGTCCTTAGGACCAGGAGCCTCGGAACCATCTAACTCGTATGAGGGAAGGTTAAAGATAGTATGCTGTTTACTAAAATGAGTTGTTTCTTTCTGAGGGACAAGCCTTCTTCAGGTCTTCCTGCTGGGTTCCTCCTTTAGGCTATCCACTCTTAGATCATATGAAGAGGCGTTTGAGAGCCTCCAAAGAGAGTCGTGGTTTTACCATGGGTCCATAAGTTTGTTTTAGTTTCCTCTCAACATTTCATTGTGTATGGCCCTGAGGAGACATTTGGCGACTTTGGACAGAAGTGGTTACTTTGGTACCTCACGTTGTCTGTTTTCCCCACCAAGGAGAATCCGTGACCCTTTCCATATTTTGATCAGACCTAGGCTACAATGAGCAACTAGAGAATTTTAATAAATACTACACATTGACACTACCTCCGGGTATGTCTCATTGTAAGCCTATATCATAATAGACTTTACCCATTTAGTTGTATTTTTTTCACTTTCAAAGTAATTAGGAAGACCCTCAGAAGTACACTGTACATGTTGCTTTACACTGTTCTTCATTCAATAAGGTGTTCAACTCAAAAACCTATAAGGCATCGGAAACTCATCCAGAATCTAATCCTAAGATAAAAGTAATGACACATCATGATGGTGATGAATAAGATTAATATTTTTCATGCAGGATCATGTGTAAGAAATTGATTATTTTTAAAGGAGGGTGGCAGCACAACAGTCTGCAAAGATACATTTTTCAGCGTTCACCAAGTCTTCAAAGGGAATTGCCATCTAATTTGAATAGAGAACAGGAAACCAATTATTCTGAACTTTGTTAGCTATTCCAGAAGATTTATAGGGTGTATGAAGCAGCGCCAGCTAATTCAAGCCATTGGCATTCCCCCCCCCTACCTATTCATAATATACCTGCTCAGACATAAGCATTGTTACCAAATCCTCCAACCAACCAAGAAAGTGAGATGGCCATTCCTTCGTGCAAGCCAAACTATCTGTGCTATGGTTGGTTTTAGAAAGCCAGCAATAGCTAAATGCAAAATATTTCTGTTTTTGACATGTAGTCTGTAAGCGAGATAGTATATTTCAGCGAGCCCATAGTAGTGACCTTATGCTGCTTCCATGAATAGTTCTTCTCCAAAGGAGCACTCATTCCACCATAAACCAAGGAAGACTACACTCAAAGGAGACAGGTGTGGGTTTTTCCATTTCAAAGAGAATAGGTTATGTGCAGGGTTACATGAGGAGAAGCTGGGCTCAGGCAATGTTGAGTATGAATAACTCTTGAGCAAATCATAGCATGACTGAGAGAGGGAAATACTTTTCTTGGCTGCTCGAAGATGAATGGCACGTTCTTAAAGAAGTGGCTGGAAGCAGCTGAATGAAATCTCACTTTCTGCGTATTTGTTCTGAAGACAAGATCATAGATATGCTAGACCATAAAAGTTGACAGTTTTCAGCAAGCGCCAACTTGAGCTTGAAAAAGAAACTACATTTGAATGAAGGATAAACATTATGATGTAGTAGACAACTTTGGAACACTCCTAGTCTCCCAACTGATACCGCTAATAGAACAAGAAAATGTAAATTTCTTCAGAAATGCGATGCTAGGACTTCCTCAGAATAATCATCTCCAATTCTCCAGACATCACTATTGAATCTATCTCTGTCTATAAATTGGTGTATAAATCTGTTTTTCTCCGTCAAACTAGCTAAAACTAATGTGAGACCATATTTGCTTCAGAGAGACAGACAAACATAGCAGGAAGTTGAACAAACACTTAAGTACTTGTCAGTGAATAACTCTTAATGTCATGATGGACTCCCAACAGAAAATTATACAATTTTCAAATAACTGCAGATGCTATCTGCAGTTTTTCAGGAAGGTGAGGGCCGCATCTCACCACTAACTGAATTCAATAGAACTTTAATGAAGGTGATACTCGTGCTGTTTTGTAATTTATGTAAATGCAAGCGCCTGACATCCATCATTGAAAAAAAATTCTGACATTAAATTTCTGCTTAAGATTTTCACAAATACACTTAAAAATGCATTCCACAACGGAGTGTCTGGTTGCCATTGTTTTTGAGTGATCAAGGAGGGACTGCAAGAGAAGTGTCTTAGATGGTATTTGTCAGAAGAATGACATGGATATGTATTGTCAAGAACATTTGTAAGCTAACACCCAAGTTCCACGCACCAACCTGACCTTCTTCTCAAAACCAAAAACCCCTGGTACATTTTCTCCTATTATCACAGAGGAGCTTATTTTGGTCATGAATCTCCTGAAACCCACCAACCAGTATTAGGTCTTACATTCAACATCATGAAATTCTCTTTCCAAATGAATGTGTGTGCATGGTGCACTCTGGTTAATTTTTCTTTCAAACCTGGGAATATTCACCAGTCTGTTAAATACTGGTCAAATTGCCTCCATCATGAAAAAATAAATCGCCTAAAACATAATCTCTTAACAGTCTTTCACTGCCTTGGGTTGAGGAGATGTGTGTTTTTAACTCTGCACCTACATCAAAAAGGAGCATGTTCTACCCAACCACCAATCTATCCTTTGGTTTGGTTGTACCACTGAAACGTAGATTGTGTGCATTGCATTGTGGATGGTAGGGATTCTTATCTTACTCAATCCCTTAGTGGCCTTTGATACAATTAATAACAAGCTCATCTTAAACTAGGAGTGCCACATGGGCCTTAGTGTTTAGAAAGCATACCCCAGGAATAGCTCTTCTGTGTCATCTGGTGTTTTCCAGGCTCCCAATTTACCATCCCCTCTGATCAGCTTGTATCTGGAACCACTAAGCTTACTGTTTAGATGAATGAGTGTCTTCAATCACTAGTATGCACAGGATACAAAACTCTGTTTTAAAACATCCCACATAAATGCTTCACATTTGTCTTGCCAAAATACAAGCTTGGATGACTGTATAGATCTTTAATCTCAATCTCCAGGCAAGAGATGTCCTTATCACCCTGTCCTTATTTTAGTACAATGGGCACAGCATACAGACTACAATATGCCACTATTACAGCAGAAAGTGGTCTGTTTAGTATATTATAAAACACAGGCTGCAAGCAAGCAAGCCAGGAAACTGTTCATTAAAATTAAATAATCACAAATTCACTAGCTACTTTGTGATACTACTGTATGCTATTGTTTTTGTTTTTTTTAAACGCAGTTTGGTCTTGAATACATAGTGCAAGATTGTTAATTGAAAACTGGCACAGACATTTCGGAGTATGACGTCATAGCACATCTGAAATAAATATTTTCTATGCATCCATAATTTCATGGTGCATTCCGTTCAACACAAAAATGCAATTTCAGTCTATACAGTCTTCTGTAACTGTACACTGACTAAACAGCTAGGAAAAACATACTATCCTTCGGTATAAAAAAAATAAGATCCTGAAAAGAATGTCCCACAAACTCACTAAACCCCTAAAACATTGAAAAGTAATTATTTAAAAAAGTTAAAAATATTATTACAAATTCCAAGTTCCCATTAAAAAGCCAAGGAATTTCATTCAAAATGTTTATAATCCAAAGTGCCTTCAACCACATTGGATATGGATCTCATCCTTTCCACTCTAGCTGAGTTAAGTCTCTTGATATTGAGCAAAGTGTAATTCAGAAATTAAAAATTGCAACTAATGAAATGAAAGCATAAAACTGTTAAGAATATAGCAAAGGAATGAAAGGTAGATTGTCATAGGGAACACGGGAGCCACACTCTGATGTAAAGCACTCACCACTAAGTACTTCATGCACAGAATGTAATGATTAAAGTACTAAAATGATTTTTTTTTTTTAAAACAAACTTTGTATACCGAAATATTTAGTAATTTTGTAAATGTTTACAGCTTTGTTTTCCTATTGTTCTGGGGATTGGAATCAACCTCGTCAAGAAAACATCAACATTAAAAAAGAAGGTACATTTGTTTTCAGTTTACATAAACTGAAATTGCTATACTTTCTTGTACATTACACGTTTGTTATAAATGCTTGTTGCGTCATATTCCTATATAGTTTTTAAAAATTCCTTATTAAAAGTCATTATTCCTGCCAAAATTGCTAATCTGTTGTAACTCAGATGTTTTTATTATCACATTTATCACTGGTTACCGATCTCTTCTCAATTCTGTGCAATTACATATTTATCTGTAACATATGACAAGAGGAAAGACGGTGTTTTCAGACCGTTTATTCAAAGAGATTTCTAAGGCTGTATAAAGCCTCTGACCTTAAATCCCCACAAAACAGGCATTGACTCGCATTCTTTCTCTCTAGAAGTCCATTACAGTCTTTATTCCTGTCAGATTGATCGATGAAATCATTAATTCGGTAATGTTAATTAATCTATCAATTTAGTAAATCAAAATTACCACTGCTAACCAGCTTCTCTCCAGTTTGTTGCTTATGAGGCTTTTCCATAGCTTTAACGTGAGAAAAGGCAACACTTGAATCGATTCGAAAAGGCTATTGTTTCAAATAATAAGAATCCATTATTTTGTGGCAAATGGGGGCTCACGATGTGTGTGCCCCTCTCTAATCCTAAAACGAAGGCATTGCGTAGGAAGAATTCCTGGAATGTTCACCCACAGTTATTAGGTTGTGCTGCGAGCAGTCAACAAGGAAGATCACATCAAGGATTAACAGATTGAAAGTGTTTATCGTTAGAAAGAACAGCCTTTTATTCTTTGTGCTCTGTCATCCTTAATTTTGTCCTGATGATGACCTGTTTGATCAATGTGGGTTGAAATCCTGTGAGCAACCATACAGCGAAAAAAACAATCATTGATTGATTTTAAACAAAGGGGACTGTATTTAATCCAGGAACTGTACTCATTCAAAACCTTGCTCTCCTTTCACAGGAAATTATTTTTGATCGTAACAGTTTTTCATTGTGATCACTTTCTTGCCCCATTCTTTCACATTTGAGCACTGCATATTCACTTGATAAATTAAGCACCTATTTTGTTTTGTATTCATACTTTCTTTATGCTGCCTTGAACAGTCTTGTGATAAAGTATTTTTTGTATATTAATTATTTAGGTCATATATTTTCTTTGCAATTAACTCCATATAACAATACATTGTTGAATGTTGTATGACATTGTACTAGTTACTTATCAAATCGTTACCTTCATAAACTTTGTTCTCAAAGGCTCAGGAAACCAATGCATTGATAAACAATGCTAGCTCATGAAATGTACTGTTATATTGTGCAGAGTAACCTGAACAATGGGTAATCCTGTAGTAACAATATTCAACTTTGAATGGAAAAAGGTTACCTATATCATAAATGATCAAATAGAAATTCCATTTGAAAGAAATATTCAAATATAAATTTGGGATCAGCAAACTATCAACAAGCCATATTTTAGTCAAATGAAATAAATATATAATGCAAAAAGTTAATTTACAGTTTAAAAGGTAGATTTTATTCTTACAGGATGTATGAAGGATATTTATTTATAACCAATAACAACAAATAGGAACAGTGCCTTTGATAATGAGGTCTTATTTCAACACAGTAAGAACTAACTAATGACTCCTCCGCAACCCTTATCGCTGCAGACACAATCTACGCGAAGACTTCTAAAAGTTACTCCAATCACCTTACTTGGCTTTATTCTAGAAAAAAAGATGCCATCTTGGCTTTCTAAGAACACTGGAGCCAATCTTCCTCCAGACCAAACAAGCCGTTTCAATGTGTACACATGAGTCTAGAAATGCAAATCGACATATTAGAACATTGAAAATAAAGAGGTTTCAACTGTGAACATAATTTGAGGAGCCTTGAGGACAAACTCTTTTTATTTTTTCTCAATTTGGGTTGGCGTGTCATACGAGTCGGCTGCTTTTCTAATGCTTCTGCGTGTGCCATGTATAGAGGGCAGTTTGAGTGGTCAATATGGATAGGACTGAATTAATGCGGGTTGCAAGCAGCTTGTTGAAAGACGTAGAGGTAGAAGCCTTGTGTTTTATACATTTGATATTCCTGATCAATGTCTGTTCAGTATTAGTTTGTAATTTAGGCCAAGCGAGCGGAGTATGTCTCACAAATGTAAGTAGTGGGCATGGTCTGGCCCGTGCACTGTGACAGTGTCTAGCTACAATCTGATGATGAGTGGAGCCATTGCTATGGGTGGGTGAGGAATAAAGTTAGAGGCGCTTGGAAGGACTTATAAGTGAATGTGTGGCGTCAGTATGTTTTACTAATTGAAGATCAAAGTGCTTAAGACAGATTTTGTCACATGAACTGAGGAGTTGGCCAGTAAGGTGCAGTCCTTCACAAGTGTGTTAGATCATGAGACAAGGGACAAAGATGATTTCCAGAATTAAATGTTTTGGCTGTTAAGCATTAGCTGGAGAGTCGGGGAATTTTAAGGATTAGAATTTGTGATGCTGGATCAGCCTGTTGGTAATTTCTGGTTTTGAGAGCTACACCACCTGTTTTTGAGATATGCTCTTGATGATAAATTAATAATAATGAAGCAGCTACATATATTAGTGGCTGGAGAAGGAAATTAACCAGGTGTCTTTTATTCTTTGATTTGTATTAGAGTTGGGAGACCGTAAGGTTAGAGACGGACGCTCTACAGTTCGGTACTGTGCAGTGACTGGGGCGGATTTGTACATTTCAATGCTCCTTAGGTTGTGGCTTATAAGGAAGGAGATTACTTATCAAACCAGCCTGGGGTCATGCCTTTTAAAGTCTTGGTATTTGGATAGTGTGGGCACTGAATGTAATTATTGGGGGTAAATGCACTAAGGATTCAACTGAATGGAATAAGTAAGGGAATGAATTGGAGTATGGTTAGACTTAGTGACTAGCTATTCATTGAGAGGTAAAGAATGGCCCGTCTTAAGTTCTTGGTATCTGAGGCAGTATCCAGTAAGAATGTAAATTGATGTGTCTGGTTTTAAATCAGTTTTTTTCTGGAGTATTCACAGTGGTGAATCCATTAGGCTTCTTGGGGTGGCACAAGATTTTGATTGGCAATTACTCCATAAACATTAGTTTGAAAGGCAGAGCCTTTATTGTTGTCACATCACTTCCAAGTATGGTTTTGAGAGGAATAATAATTGTGCTGAGCATTTACACGCATTTCTTTTGTGTTGGTCAAAGATACGCAGGGAAGAGGGCTAATTGAGGGGGCACAATGAACAGTAGCAGTGGTACATTGCAGTTTTTACCTTCCGGAGGTACCATCAACCTCTTTCGTCTCCAATATTGTTGTTTAATCCTTCTTTCTGGGACTTTCACCATTGCCTCCGCACCAGTGGTCCTAAGTTCTTCCAGTGTTGACTATGTAGTAGTCCTTGTGGACATAAGTTGGATGAGCAGTGCCTAGAGGGATGGGGTCCTTCTTTTCCCCCTTGCTTGTCACCACCCACAGTGGGATCTCCTCCTGGAGACCTTTCATTTATTCAATCCCCTGACATTTATACCCTGCAGTTTCAAATCCCCTTTATTTATACAGTGGTCCCTCCTCCGGATGTTAGTTTCCAGTCTAGCCGGGCTTAGGGACAATAGTGAACCTCTTTAAATTGCCTTCAATGATGTTTTGGCTGCAGCTGCTTCTCCCTGATATGGTGAAGCTTCTCTCTATCCATCTAATGATCATTTGCCCATGGAGTATTCTTCTGGCTGCCGCACCACCAGCTCTAATGTGATGGGCCCACAGTGGTTACCAGATTACTGTAGTAAGTAAATGCTTCCTTGGGTGTTGATGCACACCCATTTGCTCTTCTGAGGTTGCTTCAGTCTGTGCTTGAGAGTATTTATAATACCATTTTATGTTCCTGCTTCTCGCACTGCGAGAAAGCAGTGGGACGACGCTCCTCCACCCACATGGTGGAGCCGCCCCCGACTGGCAGGCACAGTTCATCAGACATCCTTTGTTGATGAAGGTTCAT
Organism: Triturus cristatus; assembly: GCF_964204655.1. Classification (NCBI taxonomy): domain Eukaryota; kingdom Metazoa; phylum Chordata; class Amphibia; order Caudata; family Salamandridae; genus Triturus; species Triturus cristatus. Next base: position 707,172,135 of record NC_140595.1, on the reverse strand, counting down.
TTATTCATTGCCACCACACTTGCATGTTGACTATTTGTACCCCGATTATGTCAAACTTGCCCCACACAACGTAAGAAACACATACTAAGCCAATAGGTCTGGCTTGTAACTAAAATTGTTTGGATGCTTCCATCCATGTACTCAAACATCCATTTGTCCATGAACTGCTCACTCCTCATCCATGCACTTGAAGACTGACCCTTTAACACATGCATCCTTTCATCCACTCATTGACTCACTCTAGCATTCACCAGCTCGGCCGTCCACACTACCACACACGCCCATTCACAAATCAATGAAAGAGCACTTTCATTGATCTGCCAGAACATGTACTCCCATTTATTCCTGTTTATGGTTTACTAGGTGATTATCTATGCCTTATGTATGAGTTACTTAACTGCTCCCTGAAGCGCCTCTGTCCTTTCCTTGGATATTGTAGAGGGCCAGGGAGCCAAGTGCGGCCATGGTTGGGAGCTTTGCCATCAACTGCAGCCCCGGCTAAAATGAAGGGCAGTGGCCTTCAAAGAGGGTGTGGTGTCTTCTAGGAGTGCCTGTCCAGATCTTGGAAACAAGGTGCTGGATGGCATCATTCCGAAGCTAGTATCGAGGGTGGTGCACTGAATGCACCACAGAGAGATACCTTCGGTGTCCTTGAAGGTTTCGTGAGCCTAAATTCCAAATACTTTATGCTTTAAAAAGATTTCTCGACAAGGTGGTGTACAGAATATCAGCTCAAAATATGCGATACAACGTACAATACAGCTCGTACCATGATGTTCTAAAAAAAAATGACAGATCAAAGCTTGTACCCCTACTAGACCAGTGTTGTCAAAGCTAACCTGTCTGTCATTTGCAAACCTGCATATTTTTTTGTGTGTACTTGCTGTGCAAACATATGAAATATGAATTTAAAGTATTTCAAAATGTTGCCATGTAATGGAGGTCGTTAGGTTTGACATTTGCATGCAGTCATGACGTGCAGCACACAAGTTTACACAACATACATGCCTGAATTGTCATGGAGGGCAGGGTGGAAAACACTGAACAAATTGTGATGCGGAGTCACAAGACCACAGGCAAGCGATACTGGAGTTTGCAAGCATTCCTGGCCAGAACGGTTCTCCTGTAGAGTACAGTTGAAGTGCATGTCCGCCCTCTGTGGAAAAACAAAGGGTTTCAGGCAGGTTTTAGGGTTTCTCTATTTTATCATATAATGGACCTTGTGGGTAGTGCATGGGCTCCAAGTATCACCAAATATGCGGTCCAAGGTCTCTCTCTGCACAACACAGTGCCATGGGGGAAGCTGGGAAAAAAATATAAAAATATGTAGCCACTCAACTGCGTTTGACAAAGAATCAATGGACGTCAAAGGATTCAAAGTGGTTCATTTATTTTGAAAGCGCAATAAAAGTACTACACAACACTTGAAATGATTATGCTGAAAAATATACAGTATTAGAGACGTTCGTCCATGCAGCTAAAACAACTTTCCTTTAATATTCCTAGATCCACTGGTAGATTTGTCATTCACAGAGTTTGTGTTTCAAACGTTTCATAAGTTTGAACGGAAATTATAGTTTCTTTGCTTTTTAAAGTATTTTAATTTAATTTGTGTTCGTGAGAAGAAGAATTCCACTTAATATTTCTATTTACTCATAATATAATGGAACCTTAAGTTGCAGGTACATGGGTTAGAAGACAATGCAATCAATTGATTCTTTACATTGTGTCACTGAAATCAATGCAGATAGTGCAGGGAAAGTGGAGCCAGGCAGAGCCCTTGCATGCAGGGACAGCGGAGCCAGGCAGAGCGCTTGCATGCAGGGACAGCGGAGCCGGGCAGAGCACTTGCATGCAGGGACAGCGGAGCCGGGCAGAGCACTTGCATGCAGGGACAGCAGAGCCGGGCAGAGCGCTTGCATGCAGGGACAGCGGAGCCGGGCAGAGCGCTTGCATGCAGGGACAGCGGAGCCAGGCAGAGCGCTTGCATGCAGGGACAGCGGAGCCAGGCAGAGCGCTTGCATGCAGGGACAGCGGAGCCAGGCAGAGCGCTTGCACGCAGGGACAGCGGAGCCAGGCAGAGCGCTTGCACGCAGGGACAGCGGAGCCAGGCAGAGCGCTTGCATGCAGGCACAGCGGAGCCAGGCAGAGCGCTTGCATGCAGGGACAGCGGAGCCAGGCAGAGCGCTTGCATGCAGGGACAAGCGGAGCCAGGCAGAGCCCTTGCATGCAGGGACAAGCGGAGCCAGGCAGAGCCCTTGCATGCAGGGACAAGCGGAGCCAGGCAGAGCCCTTGCATGCAGGGACAAGCGGAGCCAGGCAGAGCCCTTGTATGCAGGGACAAGCGGAGCCAGGCAGAGCCCTTGCATGCAGGGACAGCGGAGCCAGGCAGAGCACTTGCATGCAGGGACAAGCGGAGCCAGGCAGAGCCCTTGCATGCATTTCTCTTCTTTCTCATTGAAGTTGTTTTCCTTTGGTAAAGCAGAGCACAGAAGGAAAAAAGGCAGAAGCCACAATTTAGGTCAAACAGCTTTTCAGATATGGTGGCACTTTTTTTTTTTTTTTTGCAGAGTTTTATATAGCGCGAACTTGACCCGAATCCAATCAGGCTTTACATAGCACCAGTTACGTTACATGAGGACACACATTCATTTTTTGTTAGGCACGGGGAGATTAGGTGATTTTCTCTGAATCACAGGATGTTAGCGTCATTACCGAGACTTGAGCCCAATTCTCCAGGTCCGAGGTCGAGCGCCCTAGCCGTTGGGCCAACTCCTCTCCCACTTTATACTCTGACCAATTTGTAGAAAGCATCTGTTGGTTTTTGGTTTAACCCAGTCAGACTGGGTCGTAAAGTATACTGCCTCTTAAATGGCTTGGGGTCTTCCCTCTCTCAGCATAGGTTTTCTGCACTTCAGATGAGTATTGAGATCATGAGAAATGGCGCACTGGTCAAACGCCATCCAGCATCGTTTCTTTGGACCTGCGAGAGCTGCTGGCGTGCGCGTGAAAAGAAGGAACATGCGATACAGTCCAAAGGAAGAATGTTGATCACTACATTTTCAGAGTGTCACAACTTGCCGAATGCATATAACACGCATTGGCTAAGCCATAAGGTCTGCTTAGAACTAAAACAGTTTAGATCAGCGTTTTCCAAAGTGCGGGTACCAATCCACTTGTGGGTCGGGAGATGTTTTTTAGTGGGCAGCGAATGTTGAGCAATGAATGGTTATGGCAGCAGATTTATTTTTGGGTGAACAAATATCTGTCATTGAGGCGTCTCAGTAATAGTAGACCATTGCATTGAGGATACACACCACATTGTGTATCAGGCAAGATTGCGGATGTCGATGGCACTCGGTCTGTTTTATTGTGCAGCAGGCAGTGCACTTTTTAACGGAACTGTTGCCAGGATTAGGAGTTTCTGCAGATCATCCTGGGATATTGGGGGTGGTTTGAGTATGGGTAGAAGTACTGCACAAATACTCTTTTACATACATAGTCTTGGGTTCATTTATTAATTGCTTCAAAACTCCATTTAAGTAGGAAGTTGCCACAGTTTTTGATTATTCCCTGAATACTCACATTTTATTCCCATTTTAGATATTTTTAGAGCAAATTCACTAAGGCTTAAAATAGTGCTATTAGGAGCACTGCTTTATGAACTCTAAAACATGTTCTTGAATATGCAGAGTTGATTCCACTTTAGTCTGAAAATCAGTCTAAGACTTGCAGTGTGTTTAGAAGGATGGCTTGGTAGATTCCAGCACGGTTTGAACTGCCCGTGGTATTTATCAGCTTCCCCGTATTGTGTTGGTTGAGCTGTGGTGCGCATTGTATGACGGTATAAATATAAATGCGCTGTTTAGCTGCTGGTTGTCATTTTTAGGGTGAACCTAATTTTGGTGATTACAAGTTGTTCCCATTACCTACCTGTGAGCGGGGTATGATGCAATACCCAGGAAGAGGACACAGTGGTCCAATCAATTGCAGCTCTTGAGTGTTGTATGATCATTGTGTGACCTAAGGTACAAGAGCTAAGTGTATCGAAGTTGCTGTGGTGTCCAATAAATGTTCGAGTGGCCTGGTTGTATGCCGTATTAGAGTTTCAAGATAAAGACATAAGCTGAATGAAAATCTTTACACAGCTCATGGTTGTCCTGGATGCCTCCAGCGCTCCTTGCTCTATGTTGCGGACCTTATCGTGACTCTTGTTGAGATATAAAACAATGTTTCCCTCTTGAGTCCTTGATTGAGAGTCTGTGTCTCTTTGGCAGGCGCAGGCATGTCAAATGAAGAATCTCTGCAACAGCATGCGCAGATCGATATCCCCGACAAAAACGCCCAGGAGAGTGTGACCAGCATGACAAAACTGATTGACCCTGAGAGAACGTGAGGCCGGACCTATGGCTGATGGAAAGCATGCCTCGTTCCAGGTACTTTTTTTTTTTTTAAATCTTTATTTATAAACTTTTGTAAACAAGACAGACACTTGCATCGTAATCAGGAGCATGAATTCAGTACTTTGTTCTCATCAGCATTTGGCATAGCTGGCGTTCAAATATGATCTTACAGGTTCATCCCATCAGCGCATCTATCCGGGTCCAGCCCGCCTTCTCCCGGACTATCGCAGCGGCATCCTCCCCCAGTATCTATCCACATCCTCAATACAGCGGAATCTGCGCTACGGCAAGCAACTCATTCCCTTCTTTCCCCTCCTCCCTCCTCCCCACCTTCTCCAATCTCATGCCCCACTCTGCCCTTCTCAGCAGCCTGCTCCTGCGGGTGTGCAAGTAAATAGCCTGTCAGTGGCCCCCAAATATCGCCAGGCCTAGAGGCCCCCGGCAGCAAGTCCGCGTAGGCTCCCAGCTGTTCCTGACAGTAAATCAAGTCGTCAAGCCATACTTTAAATTTTGGCGCCCTTCCCCTGCTCCAGCGACATGCCACGCGCCGTTTTGCCAGCAACAGCGCTAGGGCTACGTACTTGCGATAGGCAGCCTTCAGTGGCTTAACATATCCCAGGAGTGCCAATAGCGGCGTGGGTTCAACCCGTTCATTGATCATCGTAGCCAGGGCATCGAACACCTTTCTCCAGTACGCATGTATGTCTGGACACTCCCATGCCAGGTGCAGAAAATCCGCATTCGGCGCTTTGCACCGTTCACAGTTATTCTCCTCTCTCAGCTTGTATCTGCACAGTCTGGCCGGCGTATAGTACACTCTGTGCAAAAACTTATAATGCACAATGCGCAGTCTGCTGCTAGCCGAGACCTGCTTTGTCTGCATCGCACAATACTCCCACTGCTCATCCGTGAGTTCAATGCCCAACTCCGCATCCCAGCCCGCGCGGGCCGGGGCAGCCAATACCTGCCGCTGTGTGTGAACAGTAGAGTATATCAACGAGACCAGGCGTTTCGCCGTCGCGCTTTTAAGGAGTAAATGGAGTGGCGCAAGTTCAGGGGGCTCGTCCGGGAAGCCGGGGGTAAGAGAGCGTATGCCCTGCCGAAGACGGATATATAGGAATGCATCGAGGGGGGTACTCGGGGAGTCCTGAAGCATATGTTCAAGCGTACGAAATAGACTACTGTGGTACAGATCCCCCCCCCCCATGTGCGAATGCGCACCCGCTCCGCGAATCTGCGGAACACTGTCTCCTGCAGCAGGGGCATATGGGGGTGGTAGACAAGGGGCAGCAACGGGGAATAGAGCATAGGCACATCTAGCATGGCACCGATTCGTTTCCACGCCGCCGCAGTGCAGGCGAGCGTCGTACCCGGCATCTCCCTGCCAGTAGGCACCTCCCAAAGCTCTCCGTCAATTGGGATGGGGTGAGCAAGCCAGTGCTCCGTTGCGACCTGCGGCATGTAACGCGGCTGGCGCATCCAGAAGTACGCATAGTGTGCCTGCGCACTGAGATAGTACAATTCAAGGTCAGGCACTCCGAAGCCCCCCTGCGAGTACGGCCGCGTTAGGACTGCCCATTGTATCCGCGGATGCTTGCCTCCCCACACCAGGCGTATTAGCTCAGACCGCAATGTTTTGAAAAAGTAACTACCGGGGTAAAACGGTATATTAAGGAATAAGTACAGCAGCTGGGGTAAAAGTACCATTTTATCAGGGAGGCCCGCCCTGCCATTGAAAGCGGGAGGGAAATCCAGCGGGTCACGCAGTCCGCAATACGCATCAAAGTCGTGCCATAATTAAGGCGCATGAGCGCTTCCCTGTCCCTCGAGATCACGATGCCCAGGTAACGCACCTCTTCCTCACACCACTCCAAGGGGTAATCCAGCGGGAATTGGTTTGCGGCGTCCGTCAACGGAAAGACACTCGACTTACTCCAGTTTATCTGAACCCCAGAGAGTCTCCCAAACACTATGAACTCACGAAGGATCGGGTTCAAGTTAACCTGCGGCTCCCGGACATACAAAGTAATATCGTCCGCGTATAGGGAAATTAAGATGTGTCTCATGTTGCAGCTCAGCGCCTTATCACTGTGATGCTGTCGTAGCTTTGCCGCCAAGGGCTCCACCGCGAGAGCGAAGAGTAAAGGGGACAGAGGGCATCCCTGTCGGGTGCCCCTTGTAACCGAGAAAGCACTGGACACTCGTCCATTCACAAGCACCTTGGCCATGGGCACGCTGTACAGCAACCGAATCCAAGAGAGGAAGAGAGGTGGGAACCCCATACGCAGCATCACCTATAACATGTAATCCCATTCAAGGGAGTCGAAGGCCTTCGTGGCATCCAGAAAGACTGCCGCCAGGGGAAGTTCAGGCGCAACATTATTCAACACCGAGAAAAGGGTGCGCAGGTTATGGGAGGTTGCGCGCCCAGGCACAAATCCCGATTGATCAGGGAGCACCAAAGCCTCCATCAGCAAGGTCAGCCGGTTGGCAATGAGCTTGGCTAGAATTTTGACATCGCAGTTCAGAAGTGACAATGGGCGATAAGAGTCGCACAAGTGTGGCTCCTTCCCGGGCTTCAAGATAGAGATAATTAGGGCCTCCCGCATAGACGGTGGGAGGTGCCCGACCTCCAGGGCATCTTCGTACACCTCTCGCAGTATGGGGGCCATCTGATCTATATACAGTTTATAAAACTCAACCGGTATGCCATCCGTGCCAGTGGCCTTCCCAGATTGGAGCTGCATTATAGCCTCCCGCACTTCGTCTAATTGGAACGGGGTGCAGAGGAACTCCCTCTGTCGGTCACTTAGCCACCCGAGGGTCACATCGGCTAGGAAGTCCTCCAGGTCCAGCACCCCAGCTCTCTGTGTGGTATACAACCGCTTATAATGTGCGGCGAAAGCATTGAGGCTGTTCGTCGTATCTCTGTATACTTCCGCCCCCGGGCCCTCCAATTCCAACACAAGGGAGGAGTGACGCGGCTTCCGAATAACGTCCGCCAATGCCTTGCCCGGCCTCTCGCCCTCCCCATACCGCCTAGCCGTCCAATATTTACCCCTAAACCGTGTCTCTCGGTGCGCTTCCGCCATATACTCAGTAAGCCGCTCTCGGAACTGGAGCTGAGTGGCTCCATCCGGGCGTTCAGCCAGCTGTGCTTCCAGCCCTTTTAGGTCTCCCTCCAGTCGCCGCAGGGTGCCAACAATAGTCTTGAGCACCCCCACCCCCTTAGATATGCAGTAGCCGCGAAGCGTGACCTTAAAGGCCTCCCAGACGGTTTTGACATGCTCAACCGTTCCTTTATTTCGAGCAAAGAAGCTGCTCACCTCCTCCCCCAGCCCATCCTGGAAAACCGGGTCCAGCAAAATTGACGCGCGCAGTCTCCAGCTATTGCGCGGGGGTCCGTAATCCGCCGACGACAACGTAAGGCGGACAGGGGCATGGTCAGAGAAGGTACGCGCCAGGTGCTGCACCTGCGCTATAGCAGGCCCCATTCCACGGGACACAAAGACATAATCCAGGCGCGCCCAAGATGCCGCCCGTGCTGTAAAATGCGTACCCTCCCTCTCATGTGGGTGCAAGTGGCGCCAGGTGTCCAGCAACTGATAAGTGCAGAGTATGTCATTAAGGGCCGCCCTCGCCCTGGTATAATGGTGCGCAGCAGGATGGGACCTGTCCACCCCCGGGTCGCAGGCGACATTAAAATCTCCACCCCAAATAACATGATTGGAGCCCACCGCAAATATCTCAGCCCATAAAGCAGGGTAAAAGTCAGGGGTGTCCACATTGGGACCATAGCAGCAAGCCAAGGTGACGGAGTCCGAACCCAGCCTACCCCACGCTAGGCAGTAACGCCCCTGCGCGTCCCAGACAGCGCCCGCCAATTGGAACGGGGTCTGTTTCTTTATGAGAATAGCAGTGCCCCGGGCGTAGGTGGAGTAAGAGGAAAAAATTCGGTTGTCCGCCCATTTACTGGCGAAGGTATTGGGGCTCCGGGGGCTGAGGTGCGTCTCCTGCAGCATGGCGATATGCACCTGATGCCGATCAAGATAAGCCAATATCTGTCGCTTTTTGCGCGCATCCCCCAACCCCCGAACATTCCAAGTAAGGATGTGCAAGTTGTTTCCTACTCCATCCGGCATAAGTAAACACAGTCCACACCAGTCAACAAGGGCCGTGTCCTCCAGGCACAGAGCCTCGACCGAAAGCCCCCACAATGCCAGAATGCAATTTTTGCTGCGCGCTTGGGCCTGTCAGCTAACCCCATGCTCAAAGTCTGATCGCAGTCCAGCTACCGCCAATAAGAACAAGCAAGTCTGATAAACACCCTGTGAAACCCCCCCCCCTCCCACTGAAGCATCCCCAACATGCCAGTAATAAATCCCCACCCTCTTATCCCTCCCCAACGAAAAACATAACAACAACAAAACAGAAAACCCAGCAATCCCAGACCAACCTCCGATAAGGCAAGAACCGGCCCGCATGGCCCAGCCCATGCAGTCCGCCGCCACAGGGGGCTACCCATGGGATCGCCAAGGCGACTGCGCTCTCCCTCCCCGCCCCGCCAGGTCACCGAGCATGGTAAGGCTCAGACACAGGCGGAGCCGAGAGTGCCCAGCCGGTTAACAGTCATTCTGCAGTGCGAGTGCATCAGTGAACAATACACAGTCTCTTCACCAACTATCCACCGCGCCCATCAATCCCCGTCGTCTCCATGCTCAGAACCCTGGACGAATCCCCTAGGCCCACATACAGACCATGCATTCAGCGGGGCAGGAAAGAAGGCAATACTACTTCTGCTGCATGTCAGCGTCCATGTCCAACGGTGAAGGGGGGCGCGCCGCCCCTCCGCTGTCCACTCCGCGGCCAGTTCGCTTCAAATGCTTAAAGTCCTCCACCTGCTGCGGCGTCGTGAAAAACCGCTGCTGACCCTGATGAGTGACTCGAAGGCGTGCAGGGTATAGCAGCGCATAATCTATCTGAGCCTGCCGTAGTTTGGCCTTTACCGCTGTGAACTTGCGTCGCTCCTCCTGGTCCAGCGGAGTGAAGTCCGGGTATACTGTAAAGGCGTTGCCGTCGTAGGACAGTTGCTTCTTGCTTCTCGCTATCCGCAAAACAGTATCCCGGTCCCGGTAATTTAAAAGTCGCGCTATGATGGGGCGAGGTGCACTCCCGGGTGGTGGCCGCTGGCCGAGTGTACGGTGCGCCCTCTCAACAGTGAAGTGCCCCGAAAGGGCATCCGCCCCCACGGCTGCCAGCAACATCTTTTCTACATAGTCCTCCATCCTACCAGTATTGGTGGACTCTGGTATGCCTACTACGCGTACATTATTGCGCCGGCTACGCGCCTCCAAATCCTCATTCTTTGCAGCCACCACCCGCAACAGTTTCTCCATGCGATTGACCTGTGTGGCGACGCGGGCAGCAGAATCCTCAGTGTCCGATATGCGTCTCTCAGCTTCTGTGAGCCGATTTTCATGGCCCTCCAGTTTGTGTGTGATAGCCTCTATACGCGACGACATCCCATCCATCTTGTCGGCCATAGTAGCAAATCCCTGTCTCACCTCCAACAGGATACTCTGGACATCAGCCGTCGCCCCAGGTCCGGCGCCCCGGGGTCCCTCTTCTCCATCCAGCTCCCGCTCTTCCTGCGAGGCGCGCATACCCTTCTTGGGCGCCGTAAAAGTCAGCTTAGGCTGTCGCGTATCTGTCTTCCCCATGGCGCCTCCGCTGTATCACGATCTCCCCAGTCCTTTCCGGCCCCCCACTGGTCCGCCTCCAGGCGCCTCAGTGCCGATCTCCACTAGATCACCCGTCCAGTCAGGGGGGGAAGGGGGGGGGCAGTTCAGCTCTCCAGAGCCTCACAAAGGGTCAGGTGAAAAGGCCACAGCACTATGTCCACAGCGTCGTTTGGGGGGGGGGGTACCGCACCGCCACCAACACCGCACCCCTCAATCAGGCATTCAGGGCCATTCCAGGCAGCACCGTCGCTCCACTCACCCCACAGTAAGCGCCCACCTCTCCAATTCACGGCCGCAGCGCCTCCAGGGGACAGCCAGGCTCCGCTCCCGTAATCAGCGCCCTCCAAGGGCCAGGGGAAGCACACATGCGCCTCCGTTGAGCCCAGTTCCGCGGGTGACCTCCGCAGGCCACCACACACCAGCAGGCAGGGGGGGGGGGGGCAGGGCAGCCCTCGGCGATCTCGGCTCTCTCGCGTCCTCCCCTCAGGCCCAGGCCCCTCGTGGGCAGCACCGGGCTCTCGTGACCGCTCGTCCGGGAGAGGGCTCCACCATTCCACGCTCCCTCGCCCGGGCTCAGCTTCTCCGCAGGATAGCTCGGCCGTCACCGCTCCGATTTCGATGCTGCTTTCACCGGGGCCGCAGCTACATAGGCGCCGTCCCCTCACACCGTCGCTGCCTCCGCACCTCGCTCCGAGAAGGATAAATAATCGGATAAATTCACTGGGCTGCAGGAGCCTCACGGCAGTGCGGCCATTCTGCTCGCGCGCCACCTAGCGCCCCCCTCGTTCCAGGTACTTTTACGGTGCATTTCCGCCCTCAATTCAGAAACACCAGAATCTCCTATCTTCTAGTACATGGATTCAACACATTCAAGTGTGATCCAGAGCACATGCAACTTTCTACTACTGATGCCCTCTTCTGATGCTGCCATGCAAATGTTGACTTTGGACGAACATATCTAGTGATGTGAAAAACATTGAACTAGGGGAATTCTCTCCAACTAAAGGGCTCACAACACACTGTAGTTTAAAGCATACATTTTAAAGCAGAGGGGTCATTAAAAATGCTTATATATTTTCATTATTTTTAAGTTTGCGGCAGAATTTGCAAACCCGCTTCCTGCTTTCCTGCCTACACTTGTTTCAAACTCAAACTGGCAACTTGCAGGATCTCCAGGGGTAACAAGCATTCTATGAGGCATGGAATATTACTGCAAGGATGCAGCTGTGAAAACATGCCTGCTTTCTATCTGGGTAGAGAACATGTCCGCTTTCTGACTGGCGGAGAAAATGTCCGCTTTCTGACTGGGCAGAGAACATGCCTACTTTCTGACTGGGCAGAACATGCCTGCTTTCTAACTGGATATGCCGGATTTCTGACTGGATAGAGAACATGCCTGATTTCTGACTGAGCAGAGAGCATGCCTGCTTCCTGACTGGGCAGAGAGCATGCCTGCTTCCTGTCTGGGCAGAGAGCATGCCTGCTTCCAGACTGGGCAGAGAGCATGCCTGCTTCCAGACTGGGCAGAGAGCATGCCTGCTTCCAGACTGGGCAGAGAGCATGCCTGCTTCCAGACTGGGCAGAGAGCATGCCTGCTTCCAGACTGGACATGCCTGATTTCTGATTGGATAGAGAACGTGCCTGATTTCTGACTGGAGAGAGAGCATGCCTGCTTCCTGACTGGGCAGAGAACAGGCCTGATTTCTGACTGGGCAGAGAACAGGCCTGATTTCTGACTGGACAGAGAACAGGCCTGATTTCTGACTGGATAAAGAGCGTGCCTGCTTTCTAACTGGATAAAGAACATGCATGCTTTCCAACTGGGCAGAGAACATGTGTATGTCCAGATCTCATTGATGTTCTCACATACACCAAAGAGCTACGATCTCAAGTCCTAAATAACATCCCACACAACCGCATGGCCCCTTATCACATAAAGATCACCTCACACAAACAAGACAAGGCCCCTAACTTAACAAGGCCGTATTTTAGAAACAAAACACTATAGGCCAGAACGGTCACCCCATATACACAAAGCAAAGTCCCAGCTCAGCACAACCCTTGTATATAAAACCCAAAGCATGATCTGGGAAAGACCACCTCGTGCACAGATGTGCGCCCCATCACAGCAAGACCATACCAGGAACTCAGAGTGGACCCAGTTAAGAGAGGCATATTTATACACCAGACCGAGGGCTCTATTTTGGAAAGACTGCCCACACCTTAACATGCTAGTTTATTGTAAGCAGAGCACAGTGTTTATTATACTCTTCGCCTGCACAATGTAACACAGTATTTCCTTTGTTTTTTCTCTTGTTTAGTACTGTTGCGCTTCACCTGCTAAACGCTTCTGGATTCTTTCATACAAATCCTTCTTCATCTACAAGCAATGACCTACTTGTTGGATTTCTTGCTACTGTCTAACAGGAATGGTAAGGCGAGAGTCACACTTTACACAGCCCAGAATAGATGCCTCGCTAGGCAAATTATTATATCTCCAATACAATGTACTGAGCAGACATCGAACAACATTCAGTGAGGAAGCAGCGTCATCATCCTACGATGTTCAGGTGAAATATTGAATTTGAAAGAAAGATAATGGATGCAGCACAGGGAGAAGATGCAGCACATCTCAGGGCATTTCTTATGAAATGTTATATTTTCATACCAGCGCTTTAATGAATGGATTCAAGGGAAATGAACACACACATAGATCTATAACAAAATAATAAATCTGTAGTTTGATCAAGTGCAAGGTGACATTTTCTGGACTATTCCTTCATCATGTTATTCCAAATACACAAGACCCCAGTGGTGTGTCTCGTTTAATGGATTGTGAATAGCGCTCCCGGCTTATAAGCTCTCAGAGCAGCATCTTGTATGATCCATGTGTGTACCAAGCATGATTGGTCTCCATGCAGATGTGGGCACCTAAGTTACGTATGTTAAAACGAAGTTGTCTACCCAGTCAACGCTCTTGACATAAGGACTCCTGGGCATGAAGCAAAGAAGACTTTTGAGCAGGGGGCGAGTGCAAGGAACAGCCTTCTCCCTGATAGGCTGTGATGGAGCTATTTCAGGTCGTACAGAGGATGCTGATGCTATAGAGCCATCACTCTTTCAATGATCAACCTTCTCCCTGGAGGGCTATGATGAAGCCGATATTTCAGGTCAGACCTTTGAGGAACTATGTGGCTAAGCCAAAGGCTGAAGGCTACACAGACCCAGGTTTGCACTGGAGTTAAGGACATTGCAGATTACAAGGTTTGCTCAAAAGATTGTTATAAATAGTTATTTTCCTTTATGTATTCACGAATCGTCCTCTCTTGAATAAGCCCTTCCTTTGTGTCCGTTCCTATTCTTGTATTGGAATGCTTAATGTATTCTAAAGCACCTGCCTCGAATGTGTGTGAGATTTGAGACCCGACAGTTGGTATCTGGTCAGCGAGAGCGGTGCATGCTTTACCTGTGCTTATGATAATAAACTTATCATACAATCTCCAGAAGACTACAGTGTTGTTACTGCTAAATAGCTTACCACATGTTGGCGACGATCTTCAGTGCTGACCAGACAGGAGCGCATCTCCAGCAGAACCTACAGAGCCAACATTGAGTAAAGCGGCACCCTCCACAAGAATCCACGCGGCATTGTTCCCACATCGATGTTCCCGAGGCTGAGTCCGAGATCAGGATATTTGAAGAAGGCGTGAGAAGAGATTACGAGATTTTGGGAGGAGCGCTGTGCATGCGCATTTCTCTAACGCTGCCTCGTTACCAAGCAACGTCATTGGTCAAGGTATGGGGAACTTCCTCATTGTTGCGCGTTGCCTTGCAGCAGTCAAAGTCAGCGTGTGTATGCAAGTGAACTCGCGACGTGCTCTCGTCACGCATCGACGCTCCTTATCTACGTAGTTAAGCGAAACAGCCATGTTAGTAAAGGGAATGGCTTTGAATTAAATGAAACATCCGCTTCAGCATCGAGCCTTGGAATCGTTGTGCTAACGCCCACACATGTAATAAAGTGGCGCGCACAAGGGGAACACAGGAATTGCTGTCTCATTGCGGTATGGAGCATTAAAAAAAAAAAGAGAAGAACAGGAAAAAAAAAATAATAAACAGTTCACTTTTGAGTGGAAATAGCTTCACAGCTTTTCATAATAGAGAAATTAACTGCACACAGTGAGAATTCCACCATTGAATAAGAAAAAAAAATAGAGACAAAAGTTAGTGACAACAAGATCGATTAGTAGTGCAGTACTCGGGTTATAGTGTTGTATAAGTATTTTTGTTGTTGTTTTGTTCTTTTGTTTGTTTTAAATACAATTCACTCACATTGATTTGTGTACTAAAATTCAGTTTTTCAGGATACTTTGTTCTATTCTAAGTCACAACATGGCTCAACAATCTAGTCAACAAGTTACGGTGTCCTTACCTCCACAATTTCTGAGTGAACCAGGTACACCGTCAATTTCTTGGGAAGACTGGTTACCCCAGTATTGGAACTTTCATAGATTCTCATGCTTTGTATCATTCCCCGTCGTCGGAATGGGAGCCTCGGTAACACACAAAAAAAAAAATATATATATATATATATATATATATATATATATATATATATATATATATATATACACACATATGTATATATACACACATATGTATATACACACACATGTATATACACACACATATGTATAACCATAGAAGCAAAAGAGAAAAATAGGCCTAGGCCTCATCTCATTTTGTAGTATATCACCCTCTTTGTGTAAAAGAGCCCAAACTTTTGCCAGGAACAATCAGCACAGCCTCACCCTCTGGAACCTTCCTGAGAGAGCTCAGAGCCTCAGATTTTTCTACCGCACGTTGTGCTAGGGAGTCTCCACTGAGCTCTGCTCAGTTTATCAGAATTTTACTATTGGTTATCTTTATTGCCATCTTTTGTGACAGAATGTCAGAAAAGGAGAAGAAAGCTTTATTCAGATCTTGTGCTTCTTGTGGGAAGAAGAGACTGTTTGTGAAAGATAAGCATGAAAACTGCATATACTGCCTGTACCCGGAACACAAGGCCACAGACTGTAAAATTTGTCGGACCTTCTCGACCAAGACCTTGAGAGACAGAGAGGGTCGCTTGCTGACGTGGCTGCAGAAGCTAAAGACCAGGACGGAGGTCCTCTTCGGATGAGGAGGAATCTATCTCTGGTACCTCCTCCAGGAGATCTAAGAAGAGGGGTAGGTCATCTCCCTCCACCTCTGTGGAACCCCCTCTCAAAGCCCCTCACGGGATCTCTGACAGGTCTGAGGAGGCTGGTCCCATGAAATCTCCTCACGGCAGTGTAAAGGAGAGGCAGGGACGGGCTGCTGCTGTGGACGTAGCCCTTAAGGACAAGAAGGAGGTTGCAACATCTTCCCCTCCGTCCCAGGAGGAGAAATCTGTGAAAAAACATGCTGCAGAAACTCCTCAGTCAATTCCAGTGAAGAAACCGCGTCCGTCGACGCAGGCTAAAGCAGGTACGTCGACGACGATCTCCATAGTTAAGACTGTTTCCATGGGGTCGTCGACGAGACCGTCGACGATATCTACTTCATCGTCTACGACGGCTACTTTCTCGTCTTCGACGGCGGTGTCGACGACGAAGACCACGTCGACGACGACGAGTTCGTCGATGTTGCTGACGACGAGTTCGTCGACGAGACCGTCGACGGGTGCTCCGCCGACGATGAAACATGCTCCGTCGACGAAGAAGAAAGCTCCGTCGACGACTGCTCCGTCGACGACGATTTCGGAACTGTCGACGGCCTCATCGTCGCCGACGATTCTAGCTCCGTCGACGACAGTTACCCTTCGGTCGACGATGTCGTCGTCGTGTTCGTCGACGCTGGGAATCCCTTTGCCATCGACTCCGTCGACGAGACCGTCGACGGGACCGTCGACGACAAAAAATTCAGGATTTGCCATCCAAAGATTAAAGATTACGCCAGACATGACTTCTCCTAGGCGGGTCACGCCTTTGCCACCATCCATGCTTCTCGGGGACTCGGAAGAGGATGAAGAGGATGGGCAGTATGGGGACGCATACAGCCCTTCAGACCTGAATGTGAAACAGCAGGACACTGATACGGAGGACTTTTATGGTCCAGAGGTGCAGGAGGGGCGGCAAAGCTTGACACAGGAAGTACACCCCCGCTCTCTGAGGCAGGATATGATTGCCTTGCCAGTGGCTTTAGTGACGGATTTGCAACTGATGCTGCAAGACTATAAATCTCGTTTTCCGACATTGCCGGATCGCACTCCGGTGCGTCCTTCTACGTCTGTAGTGCCACGTGACATGGCAATGGACTTGCCACCTCTGCCAAGGGACATACCTCGTACCACTTCACCGGTGGTACCCTTAGTGGTTCCCCAACCTTCAGGTACAGAACCTGCCGATCGAGACACACAAGATGTGGATACGGACGAGGACGACGAGGGACAGGTGATTCCTCTTACTGATCCAGGGGATCCTGATGGGGACCCTGATGATACGCAGGATCTGGATGCTGTGGGCCGAGAGACAAATATATCGCCTCCAGCAGACATTGGTGGTTTCCATAATTTGATGGAACGGGCATCCAAGAGGTTTGGTCTGCCCCTTACAGTGGAGCAGTCCGACTGCTTCCTATATGACTTTAAAGCTCAGTATAAGAAGTCGGTCAGATCAATTCCCATCATAGAACATGTCTGGGATGAGGGAATTAAGACGATGCAGAATCCGACGATGGTCATTCCGGTTCTTCCCCGGCTGGAGAAGAAATACAAGGCCCCTGAGGGCAGTCCTGCGTGTCTTCTAGGACAACCTAAGCCGGATTCCGTTATTTCACAAGTCGCACAAAGCAAGTCAAAAAATCCGTCCACTCCATTAACCACGCCTCCAGATAAAGAAGGCAGAAGGCTGGACAATGTGGGTAAAAGATTCTCCACCATGGCCAGCTTGTTGGTGCGTGCAGCTAATTCTCTGGCTATTCTGGGCAGGTACGACCGCCAGATGTGGTGTGATATGGAGCCGTTCATGGACCAGCTACCAGACTCGAGTCAAGAGGAAGCCAAGCAGGTTCTGATGGAAGGAGAAAGATGCTCTTCGGAAGTCATTGACTGTGCGATGGACATAGCTTCTACTGCTTTCAGGGCTTTGGCAGGGTCAGCGGTCTTGCGCCGTCAAGGCTGGTTGAAGGCGACCTGGTTTCGCCAGGAGGTCCAGAATAAGATCTTAGACCTTCCCTTTGACGGGGAGATGCTTTTTGGTAAGCATGTGGATGACGCCCTCCAAAGCATTAAAAAGGACACAGACACAGCTAAGTCCTTGGGATCTTTGAACTATCGCAAAGTGCCATTCAGAGGGGCACGTGGTCGGGGGTTTTCTAATTACAGACGAAACCAACGTCAATATTCCACACAATCAGGACAGTCCTATAAAGGTCAATACTCCAGCCAGCGCCAAGGACAGTCGGCGTCTTTCTCTCGACAGTCCCAGAGAGGACGTCAGAATCGTCAGGGACGAGACAACGCCAAGAGGCAATAGCGGCCTCCTGGCTCTGGCTACTGTTCCTCCCCTACCACAAACACCGGTCGGGGGCAGGATATCTTTTTGTCTGGACAGCTGGGTGCGTTTAACATCAGACCGGTGGGTCTTGACTATCGTTCAGAGTGGCCATACGTTGGAGTTCCAAGATCTTCCTCCAACAAGAGCTCCGGACGCCCGTGCATCGAAACATCTCCGACTATTACATCTCGAAGCCCACCAACTTTTCATCAAGGGGGCGATAGAGCCCGTGCCGCTTTCACAAAGGGGCAAGGGGTTTTATTCCAGGTTCTTCCTGGTTCGGAAGACGGAGGATACATGGCGTCCTATACTAGACCTCAGGGAGCTCAACACCTATCTCATCAAACTCTCTTTCAGGATGGTCACTCTCCAGGATATTCTACGACTACTCAATCCGGGAGATTTTTTGGCGTCCCTGGATTTAGAGGATGCATACTTTCATGTTCCGATCCACCCAGCTCACAGGCAATATCTACGCTTCACAGTAGGCAAGAGCCATTTCCAGTTCAAGGTGCTCCCGTTTGGCCTTCGGTCGGCACCCCGAATTTTCACGAAGATGCTGGCACCAGTCGCTGCTTTTCTAAGGAAGCAGTCCTTGGAAGTGTTCCCGTACTTGGACGACTGGCTCGTCAAGGCTCCGTCGTTCAGGGCAACGTCTCAGGCAGTGTCAGCTTGCATACGATTGTTTGCCCATTTGGGTATTCAGCTCAATGTGTCCAAGTCGGAGCTGATACCCTCCAGGTCACGGAAGTTCCTTGGGGCTATTCTGGACACGAAACGATGCACGGCTCGTCCGTCGGAGGAGCGTCAGGGCAAACTGACCACTTTCGCTCTTCAAATGCTGCACAAGAGACATGTATCGGTTCGACAGTACAAGTCCTTGCTCGGATCAATCTCATCCTGCATACCTTTGATACCGCATTGCAGGCTTCATATGCGTCCTCTACAGGAGGAGTTGGACAAACAATGGCGCCAGGCAGAAGGCTCGTTCAACGACAGGGTGTGGATAACGCCTGCCATGCGCAAAGCCTGCGAATGGTGGCTGGTGAAGGAGAACATCGCAGGAGGATTAACGTTCCGGATCCCTCCTTCTCCTATGGTGGTGACCACAGATGCTTCCCTAGAAGGATGGGGAGCTGTCCTCCAGGAGCTTCAGGTCAGCGGTCACTGGAGTCCAGCAGACAGACTACGCCACATCAATCTTTTGGAGCTGAGGGCCATTCACTTAGCCTTGCTGGCGTTCCTTCCCAGACTTCAGAATCGTGCAGTGCTGGTCCGGACAGACAACACGACGGCCATGCACTATATCAACAAGCAAGGGGGAACAAGGTCGCAGACTCTGTCCAAAGAAGCTCAGATGATCTTGGATTTTGCGATCTCTCACAAGATCACTCTGCAAGCCGAGCACCTAGCAGGGTGTCTCAACATCACAGCGGATGCCCTAAGTCGACAGACGGAAGTGACACACGAGTGGGAGTTGGATCAGGCCACGCTGGAAGCAGTGTTCAAGAGATGGGGTACTCCGACCATAGACCTCTTTGCGTCCCCGGAGAACGCCAAGTGCCGGTTTTACGCAAGCAAAATTCCCCAGCAAGGGTCTCTGGGGAATGCCCTTTCGATTGCTTGGTTCGGCGCATTTTGCTACGCCTTTCCTCCAATTCCCCTCATTCCTCGAGTTCTCAGGAAAGTCAGGGCGGAACCATGCAAGATGATTCTCATTGCTCCAGCATGGGCGCGACAGTTCTGGTACACGGAACTCCTGCTTCTCTCCCAGGATCGCCCGATTCGCTTGCCACTGATTCCATCTCTGTTGTCGCGAGATCAGGGGCAGGTGCTCCATCCGGATCCGGAGTCACTTCACTTGTCAGCGTGGCTCCTGAACACAGAGAATTCCGCCATCTGAATCTCTCCAAGGAGTGCAGGGATGTTTTATCTCAGGCGCGGGCACCAAGCACTAATAAGACCTACAGGGCAAAATGGAAGAGATTTTGTCTGTGGTGCCAGAGGAATAAACTCCATCCTTACAAATCCCGGCCACATCAGGTTTTGCCTTACATCCTGTCTCTGGCTAAATCAGGTCTGGCGCACTCTTCGATCAAGGTACATCTGGCTGCCATATCCCGCTTTCGACGGAAGACATCGGGGCCATCTCTATGGTTCGCAAGGTTTGTTAAGCAGTTCCTTAAGGGGTTATTTCGGATGTTTCCTCCGGTCCGACCACCCCCTCCTATCTGGCAGCTTAACCTAGTACTGGCTCAACTGATGAAAGCGCCCTTTGAGCCTATTCAAGGCGGACTTGAAGTTCCTATCGTGGAAACTAGCCCTTCTCTTGGCATTAACTTCGGCTAGGAGGGTTAGTGAACTCCAGGCTCTCTCTATAGTGGAGCCTTTTCTGCAGTTCAAGCGGGATGTGATGATTTTGAGAACCAACCCAAAATTCATCCCGAAGGTGCCTTCAGAGTTTCATTTGAATGAACCCTTAATTTTGAACTCCTTTTTTCCGCGTCCTTCCACACAAGCGGAACGAACATTGCATTCTTTGGATGTCCAAAGATGTCTGAAATTCTATCTCGAGCGCACACGCTCTTTCAGAAAGTCTACTCCGCTATTTATTGCCTACAGTGCACCACGGAAGGGGTTGCCGCTCGCCAAGAGTGGCATTTCCCGCTGGATCTCCAGTGCAATTCAGTACTGTCATCAGGCTGCAGGCAAACCTTTGGATAACAGGGCCCGGGCTCATTCTACAAGAGCGATGGCGTCTTCAGTGGCTCTCTTTGCGGGAGTGGCGATCAAGGACATTTGCAGGGCAGCAACGTGGAGCAGTGTACACACCTTCACGAAGCACTACTGCCTGGAATCGGTGGGACGAGCTGACGCTGCTGTTGGTCAAGCAGTCCTCCAGAATCTTTTTCAATGAGAGGTGAGCTTTCCCTACAATCCCTCCATCCTGGTAAGCACATTTGGTTTCAGTAATGGTTGTTTTATCATGTACACTGAGATGATTTTGTAAAGCCATGTGTTTTCCGAAATGTGCTTGTCGTGATTTACTGCTTGCTATTCTGATACAAAGCATGAGAATCTATGAAAGTTCCAATACTGGGGTAAGAAAACAAGTTACTTACCTGTAACTTTGGTTCCCCAGTATTGGTAACTTTCATAGATTCTCATGCGCCCAGCCACCTCCCCTGGGAAAGCTCTGCCGGTTTACTAAGGTAGTGGCTGTTGGCACAACGGCTACGAAAATCTGAGGCTCTGAGCTCTCTCAGGAAGGTTCCAGAGGGTGAGGCTGTGCTGATTGGTCCTGGCAAAAGTTTGGGCTCTTTTACACAAAGAGGGTGATATACTACAAAATGAGATGAGGCCTAGGCCTAGTTTTCTCTTTTGTTTCTATGGTTATACATATATATGTATATATATATATATATATATATATATATATATTTTTTTTTTTTTTTTGTTTTGTTACCGAGGCTCCCATTCCGACGACGGGGAATGATACAAAGCATGAGAATCTATGAAAGTTACCAATACTGGGGAACCAAAGTTACAGGTAAGTAACTTGTTTTCATACTCATGTTTGACAATTATTTAGACGCCTTGGATGGACAAGAGTTTTCTGCTAAACGTAAAAAAGCGCTACTGTTAAGTGCCTTGGGAAAAGGTCAACGTGAATTCCAGTATCTTCCACAAGCACTGCAAGCTAGTGGTCAACCCATACCCAATGAGTACAAGGAAGCAATAACAAGACTGGAAGTAAGGTTCGGTAAAGAGGAGAATCTTGTCATGAATAGATACAAATTCTACACACAAACAGCGAGTTGAAGAGTCAATTGATGACTTTGTTGCACATCTCAGAGAGCTATCAATAAGATGCAAGTTTGGTTCAATGAGTGATGAGTTGATACGTGATCAACTAATAGTTCAGTGCAATAATAAGAAAATTCAAGAGCTATTATGGGCGGCTAAGAATCCTTCATTGAAATTAGCAATTGACTTAGCCAAGGTGGTAGAAGAATCAGAAAAATGTATGAAAGAGTTAGAGAAGTATAGTTCTCAACAAGTTTCTGTTTCGTTTGTGTCTGAAAAGACAAAGAATGAGTGTGAGTCTGGTAATGAAGAAACTGTGGGTATGGTAAGGTCTAAGGGGAAGAACACCCTAAAGAAAAGTAATTTTCAGAAATATCCCAACACCAGAATTTGCTCAAGATGCGGTAGCAATACCCATAGTTCAGATGCAAAATTTTGCTTTGCTAACAATAAGGAATGTCTCAAATGTGGGAGGCTAGGTCACTTCTCAAGATTGTGCAGGAGTAAAGGTGGTGTTACTAATGTGTCAGTGGTTGATGACAAACCCATAGATCTAAAACGTGAAAAAGACAAGATTTTGATGGTTAATGAATGTGACATAATGTGTTGCAACGAAAAAAGAGAGATAAGACCCAAGGCAGAGTTTTTGGTCAATGACCGCCCAGTAACCTTGATGGTAGACACTGGTTCGAGACACACTATCATTCCAGAATCCTTTTTCAAGGATAAGTGGGGTCACACAGTATTGAAGGAGAGTGATATTTCTCCAACTGGGTACCAAGGTGAAAGAATAGATTTACTAGGGTATTTTGATGCAGATATCCACTTCAAAGATAGGTCAATCAAAGGTAAAATATATGTTGCCATAGATGGACCACCAATTCTGGGCTGGATTCATCAGTATGTCCTACATATAATAGTAAATCCAAGGGCACCAGACCAAGTAATGGTTTTAGATGATCACAATCTTAGTGACATATTGTATGATGCCAGAAAAGTATTCAGAGAGGAATTAGGAGAATTGAAAGGGTATGTCCATAAGATTGTTATAAAGACAGGCACCATCCCAGTACAACACAAGGCAAGAAGAATTCCACTATCAGTCAAGGAGGAGGTTAAAAAGGTAATAGAAGAAATGTTACAGGGTGTTGTCATTGAACCTGTTGAGGTTTCTTCATGGTTGTCTCCGGTTGTTATCACGCAGAAGGCGGATGGCAAAATTAGATTCTGTGTGGACTTGAGATCGTTAAATAAATCTGTAGTAGCAGACACTTTTCCTCTTCCCAACATAGGAGAGCTAGTCTCCACGTTCTAAGGGGCGAAGTTCTTCACAAAATTAGATTTGAAAAGTGCATACCATCAATTCGTCTCCATGATGATTCGAAGAATTTGACAGCATTTATTACCACAGAAGGAACATTTCAGTTTACAAGACTTCCTTTTGGGTTGATTTCTGCTGCAAGTGTTTTTCAACGCATGGGCACAAATCTTTAAAGGTATCAAGAAAGCAGTATTCTTTCAAGATGATATATTGGTATTCGGAGATACTGTATTAGAACACAATCTTATCCTTAAGAATGTGTTACGAAGAATAGATGAAGCTGGTTTGACTCTACGCAAAGAGAAATGTGGTTTTCTGGTTCAGCAAATAGAGTATTTAGGCTATGAGATTTCAGCTCAAGGAGTCAAACCAAAGAGGAATCTCTTACAAGCGATAAATTTAGCTCCATGTCCCATCGACAAAGAACAGCTTCGGTCATTCATGGGACTTATTGAGTCTTACTCTAAATTTGTGAAGAACTTCTCAGATAAAACGTTGATGTTGAGGTTGTTGCTTAAAAAAGGGGTAAAATTTTGTTGGGAAGATAACCACACTGAATGTTTTAATTTGATAAGAAAAGAATTGTGTGATGCTAAATTTCTAATTACTTCTGATATCAAGCGCACTTCAGTGTTGATGGTTGATGCTAGTGCCACATGCATAGGAGCAGTGTTATTGTAAAAACATCATGAAGGTGAGAAGACTATTGCTTGTGCTTCACGCACCCTTTCATCTTCGGAGTTGAACTACTCAGTTATAGAGAAAGAAGCATTGGCCGCTGCGTGGGGAGCGCAGTACTTTAGAACATATTTGTGGGGTACAAAATTTCAACTTAAAACTGATCACAAACCTTTGTTAAAAGTATTGTTGCCAGGTGGCTCTGGGAAAGGATCACCAAGACTAGCAAGATTAGCGTCTAGACTTCAGGAATATCAGAATGACCTCTCTTACATTCAAGGGTGGCGTAACCTACAAGCTGATTGTCTTTCAAGACTCTCAATCAGAGTGGAGAACACCACAAATGAGGTAACGGATGTAGATTCTGATGGTGCTGTTGCCATCATTAATGATGTAGTTGCTCTAAGTGATGGAACTTTTACTAATGATGAATGGTTAGATGCAATGAGGAAAGATGTAATCCTTAATAATGTCATTTAGTTAGTCAAATTGGGATCAAGGCGAGAAAGCTGTGTCCAACCTTTAGTGCGTCCATATATTAAAGTTTTGGATGAACTTTCAACATGTTGAGATAGTATTTTAATGAGGGGTGACAGGTACATCCCACCATGTAATTTGAGGAAGAAACTTATGCAAATAGCTCATGAAGTGCATTTAGGACAAATCCTCACACAACGGAGACTGAAAGCAGAGTTTTGGTGGCCAGCCATGGATGCTCAAGTAGCATCTTGGGTAGAAAATTGCCCTGTTTGTAGAGATAGTGAGAAGAGACTTAAAGTTGGTTCTAGTACGCCTCAGTCATATTGTCACTCCAGATTTACCATGGCATAGTGTATGTCTTGATTTCATTGGTCCAATGGATGAATTACCAGTGTGTCAACGCTTTGCCATAGTGGTGGTTGATTTGTATTCAAAATGGTTGGCAGTGGAATTTGTCAAAGACATAACCACAGATTCCACAATTCAATTCCTTAAAAGTATATTCCTTAATGAGGGTTACCCTTCAGTATTAATCACAGATAATGGGACTCCACTTACTTCTCAGAAAATGAGATTGTTTTTATCTGGGTGTGGAGTGAGTCACCATCGTACTTCGCTTTACAACCCACAAGCCAATGGTGTCTGTGAGGGCTAATAGGGTTGTTAAAGGAATTATTCAAATGTCTTGTGCCTCGGGAGGGTTTGCCAGTGAATTGGTCAAGGATATGGTATGGGCCTACCGGACCACTGTCCATAAAGAAGATTGTAAATCTCTGTTTGAGTTAAGGCGGGGCAGACGTCCAGGCGCTAAACTTGCACCCTCTTGGATTAAAGATTGTCAAGGGGTAAAAGTTAATTCAGAAACGAGTGGTTATGTTTCCAAAAGAATTTCTGCAGGTGATAAAGTTAAATCAGGCAGAGTAACAAAAGGTCTTTCAAAATTTAGAGGGCCGCATGTGGTTAAAAAGATATTTCCACATTATGTTGTACTTGACAATGGTGAGAAGTGGAATCTTCGCAGAGTAGCACTGTATAGTAACTCTACATCTTCTAGTGTGTCCAACAAGCAAGTTGATCAACATAGTAGTGGTTACTTGCTATCTAACCCAGAGGTTAGTAACTCTTTTCCTGTTGCTGTTCGTCAGAGGGAGGATGGTGGTGGTGATGCTAGTGGTGGTGATGCCCCTAACATCTGTGATTAGCAACCTCAAGGAGGTAATAGTTCTACTTCTTGTCAATTTGAAAGCACTAGGATTGTGAGATCTCGTAGACCTCCTGTGTATTTGAATCATTATTTATGCTAATGTATAAAAGGTCCAAATGGGTCTATGGCAAGTTCATTTGTGTAATTGTAACGGAAGAAGATGTGTTGTAAATAGTTATTTTCCTTTATGTATTCACAAATCGTCCTCTCTTGAATTAGCCCTTCTTTTGTGTCCGTTCCTATTCTTGTATTGGAATGCTTAATGTATTCTAAAGCACCTGCCTCAAATGTGGGTGAGATTCGAGACCCGACAGTTGGTGTCTGGTCAGCGGGAGCTGTGCATGCTTTACCTGTGCTTATGATAATAAACTTATCATACAATCTCCAGAAGACTACAGTGTTGTTACTGCTACTTCTCAATCCACAGGTTCTTTCAACTTGCACAGGGCAACTTTATCCACTTACAGTTAGCTTTTACCGGAGGTTCAACTGTTCAATGCGACATCCGTGAGTGTACATAATGATTGGAGCAGAGCAACAATTTCTTGGTGAAGGGGCATGTCTGGGCAAGAGATGTATGGATGTAGTCACATACATGTCATTAGGGGAAGCTGTACTAATGCTCTACTGATCAAGGTATTTCCACATGTTCACCAATACAGTTCAAGGCCAAATTCCATGTAATAACCATTGTAGAATATCACTTAAATTCTTACATATCCCATGTAACAGTTCACAGCAGAGACTAACTGAGCTCATACTCAAAGCATATTTAAGGATATGATGGTCATAGTTTAGAGTTTGGTGGATGGGGTACTCCATCACAAATGTGATGGATATCCTGTCGGCCTTATTGTAGTGCCATAGGATATAATGCACTTCGAATAAAGCTGACTAGATATCCGCTGGCTTTGTGACTTAGTAGCCCATCTACCAACTTCTAAATCAGGCTCTGTGTATGAATTTAACTCCTTTTTCACTGTGTTTTTAAATATCACGGCTTGCAAATCATGCCAACAAATCCACGATCTAACTATAACTGTAGAGATGCTGATATTAATATACTATTTTTTAGCATTGTTGGGGGAGGGGGTCATTGTGACCCACTTGAGGTGTCGTCTCTCGAGTCATTTTCTCTGTATAATGATAATAAATAGCATATTGCAATCTGCTCATCTGTACAAAACCACAGTTGGAGTTCAATTATGGTAATGAAATAAAACCAAAAACCCTAGAAATTCCCCAGTTCTGGTGAGTTTCACAAACCGTGGCTCACTCACTGGCCATGTAAACCATAATTCAGACACCAAATGCAAAGCGCGTGATCTAGTTCATGATGTAAGAAATGGCTTCGCAAATGGCATATATGATTTCACTAGTGACTTCCATATTATATTACCTTACTATCTACTTTATGGTATAGCAGAGGATACAGTATTATATCTTTTTGTGTATATGTATACAGTATTATATCTTTTTGTGTATATGTTATGATTTAAAGACTAAGGGCCTGCTTCACAAAAGTATATAATATTTTTGAGTACTTTATTCCTATTTGCTAGTCGCAAAAATGGAGTGTAAGTTACTACTAAAAAAATGAAAACCAGAGTAATTCTAGCATTACACATGGCTAACAACTGATACTGCATCACCTGCCCATTAAAAATAATTGAGATAGGGAACTACAATAGAACCCCATAGGAAATATTACATTATTTTAATTTGAAATATAGAAAAATATAAATTAATGTTACAAAATATATAAAAAGTACATGTGTATTATTTGATCATACAATATTTTAATCGCCTATTTTGAATTTTAAAAAAATTAGCAATAAATTGTTTTGAAATATATCTTTACATTACTTTTATTAATGCATATTAAAAATGTATACTTTAGGTGGAAACTGATTTTTGAATTTAAACTTCAGAAAAATAACATTTGAATATTTTACCTTTTTAATTAACATTTTAATTCAAAATTTAGGATGTATTGTAGCAGTTTTGATATTCGTTCTAATGTTAAAATGTGTAAAATGAATTTGCATTAATATTTAACAAACCTATTTTAACACTTATTTTTGAGTGAAATAAACTATTTATTATTTTTCCCTATACTTTACCACGCGGAGATCTCTGCCCCAGCTGTAGAGTCTCCCTATGGCACAGTATAGGGAACATTTTAAAAGAAATAGAACTTTAAAATACATATAAAAATATTTTTATGTTCTATAGTAATATAATATATATATATATATATATATATATATCAATTTAAATGTTGAAATAAAAAATGGTACAGTACTATTAACTTAATTTGTAAATAAAACTGTAGTGGAAATATATTAAAATGCATTAAAATAATTTTTCCAAAGTTTACATTTAAAATAAGTTCCATCCTAAAGAAAAAAACATGAATATGCATTAATTAGTAAAAGTGATGTACAGCAATATTTAAAATTTCATAATTTTAGTAGCATTTATAGTTATATTAATTTTAAATACAACATAGGTTCCTAAAATGTATTATTAGAAAAGAATACATTGCATAATTGATAACACTACAGGAAGCTGTATCACCAATTTAGGGTGGGTTCCCTCCCTATAAAAGCACTTACAACAGTTGGGATACTGTGTTGGATGATAAATGCTCTACATGCCCAGCACAGATTGAAAAATTAGCCCATATATTGTTTGTATGTCCAGCCTATAAGCATCCCAGGACAAAATGGCTTAAACCTGCTTGCCTCAATATGGGCACTAGATCACGTGTGGAGGCAATAAGGATCCTGAAGACCAATACACATGAACCAATAGTAATTGCAGTTGCTAAATTTCTGGGTTGCATGTGGGTTATTCGTGCCAAGAAAATGAGGGTCCACAATTTTAGTTAGGTTATATTAATATTAACATTTTAGGTATAGGATTTGATTAGTAGCATCACGTTTACCTAAACACATATTCTTGTATTTTAAACTGTGTGAGTCTTATTGTGTAAAGTATTTGGATTTGTTTCTTGGTTGTCTTACAGCTACCATTGTCTCTATTTATATATGTATTAATTCATTACATATATATTTTTTTTAAATGTTAATGTGTTTTATCCTATTGGGCCCTACACTGCTAACTGTTGGTCATTGGTCTTTTATATCTATTTTTTTAAATCATGAAATTTTAATATGACCCTTTTTATATTGCAGCTATTTTTGTCTTTTATGATTGTTCCAATCGAAATAAAGACTAAATGAAATGAAAATAACGCTACTGATTTCAATAAAAGTAATTGGAAACAAAGTTGAAAGCCCTCATTTTGGGACTGGCAAAGGGTGTAATGGCCTGTAATCCTGCATTTGGGAAATGCAAATACACATGGCCCTGGTACTTTCATGTGCATGATTATTGTTGCCAGATTACTACACACAAAATTGCAACATTGATAGGGTTGAAAGAGTTCATATGTCCGTTTGGAATGAGGCCCAAAATACCTAATGGATAAACCTATTAAATTACAGAAATTGGTGTGTATAAATAGAACTTGTGCCATGGTACAACATAATTGGAGAAGCCATTAAGAAAGACTGCACTTTGCTATGGTTCTTGAACACCAGTGCAATTTATAAAGAAATTGAATCACATGAATATTGGCCAATACCGCCAATGGCCAATGGCTGGCCATGTGTAGTGCTTTTTTAGTAGTTTGTTTTTTTGTAAAACTTTGCTTAACTCTAAAATAATTGGAATTCTCTGCCCAGGTTCAATCCATTTTTCCCTCTCATCCTGATGTGTGATATTAACTTCTATAATAACAGTTGTAATAGAGAAGTGGTGGAAGGAATGAAGTATTTTTTTACTATGTGGTTTAAAATGCATAAAATTAAAATGGGAAGTTTGCCAAACTCCTATACCTTTTTGGATATGTGTACATACCTCAATCCTACAAAAGACAATACACAAAATGTATAGATTTTTTTAGTGACTTCCTCTGGAGTGTAGTAAAAAAAGCTAAAGTATTTTGTTCTATGCTTAAATTTAACATATCAGACAGTGGTTTTTAGGATACCTTATTTATTCTCAAATGTAAAAGGTTTTAAACTTTGCCATCGAACACAATAAATAGCATCGAACAAAATGGGCCAGCCCGGAGGCTTGTGAGTTACAATAAACTTAGCCATTATGATCTTTGGGTCGCAAGTCATTCTGAACATAATATCAGGAACAGGGCTAAGTCTTGGGTAGTGGTGGCAATATTTTATTGTATTGTAATTGCATTTGTATAGCGTTTACTACCCCTGACGAGGCGTCGAAGCGCTTTTTTTGGTGAGTAGCACGGTACTCCGGAACGCATAGAGGATTAGTTTTGAATTAGTATAATGAAACATGCAAGTAAATTTTAAGTGGTGGATAGGTTAGTCAGTTATTTGGATTCTGTCTCTGTCTCTCTCTCTGTGTCTCTCTGTCTCTCTCTCTGTGTCTCTCTGTCTCTCTCTCTGGCTGTCTCCCTCCCTCTGTCTCCCTCCCTCTGTCTCCCTCCCTCTGTCTCCCTCCCTCTGTCTCCCTCCCTCTGTCTCCCTCCCTCTGTCTCCCTCCCTCTGTCTCCCTCCCTCTGTCTCCCTCCCTCTGTCTCCCTCCCTCTGTCTCCCTCCCTCTGTCTCCCTCCCTCTGTCTCCCTCCCTCTCTCACCCTCTCTCACCCTCTCTCACCCTCTCTCACCCTCTCTCACCCTCTCTCACCCTCTCTCACCCTCTCTCACCCTCTCTCACCCTCTCTCACCCTCTCTCACCCTCCCTCTCCCTCCCTCTCCCTCTCCCTCTCTCTCTCTCTCTCCCTCCCTCTCCCTCTCTCACCCTCCCTCCCTCTGTCTCCCTCCCTCTCCCTCCCTCTGTCTCCCACCCTCCCTCTGTCTCCCTCCC
The DNA here is from genome assembly GCF_964204655.1 of Triturus cristatus. Classification (NCBI taxonomy): domain Eukaryota; kingdom Metazoa; phylum Chordata; class Amphibia; order Caudata; family Salamandridae; genus Triturus; species Triturus cristatus. The sequence goes on along the minus strand of NC_140595.1, from coordinate 707,142,014 downwards.
TCTCCCTCCCTCTGTCTCCCACCCTCACTCTCACTCTCACCCTCTCCCTCCCTCTCTCACCCTCTCCCTCCCTCTCCCACCCTCTCCCACCCTCTCCCTCCCTCTCCCACCCTCTCCCTCCCTCTCTCACCCTCTCCCTCCCTCACCCTCTCCCTCCCTCTCACCCCCTCCCTCCCTCTCTCACCCTCTCTCACCCTCTCTCACCCTCTCTCACCCTCTCTCTCCCTCTCTCTCCCTCCCTCTCCCTCCCTCTCCCTCTCCCTCTCTCTCTCCCTCCCCCTCTCTCACCCTCCCTCCCTCTGTCTCCCTCCCTCTCCCTCCCTCTGTCTCCCACCCTCCCTCTGTCTCCCTCCCTCTCCCACCCTCCCTCTCCCACCCTCCCTCTCCCACACTCCGTCTCCCACCCTCCGTCTCCCACCCTCCGTCTCCCACCCTCTGTCTCCCACCCTCCGTCTCCCACCCTCCGTCTCCCACCCTCCGTCTCCCACCCTCTGTCTCCCACCCTCTGTCTCCCACCCTCTGTCTCCCACCCTCTGTCTCCCACCCTCTGTCTCCCACCCTCTGTCTCCCACCCTCTGTCTCCCACCCTCTGTCTCCCACCCTCTGTCTCCCACCCTCTGTCTCCCACCCTCTGTCTCCCACCCTCTGTCTCCCACCCTCTGTCTCCCACCCTCTGTCTCCCACCCTCTGTCTCCCACCCTCTGTCTCCCACCCTCTGTCTCCCACCCTCTGTCTCCCACCCTCTGTCTCCCACCCTCTGTCTCCCACCCTCTGTCTCCCACCCTCTGTCTCCCACCCTCTGTCTCCCACCCTCTGTCTCCCACCCTCTGTCTCCCACCCTCTGTCTCCCACCCTCTGTCTCCCACCCTCTGTCTCCCACCCTCTGTCTCCCACCCTCTGTCTCCCACCCTCTGTCTCCCACCCTCTGTCTCCCACCCTCTGTCTCCCACCCTCTGTCTCCCACCCTCTGTCTCCCACCCTCTGTCTCCCACCCTCTGTCTCCCACCCTCTGTCTCCCACCCTCTGTCTCCCACCCTCTGTCTCCCACCCTCTGTCTCCCACCCTCTGTCTCCCACCCTCTGTCTCCCACCCTCTGTCTCCCACCCTCTGTCTCCCACCCTCTGTCTCCCACCCTCTGTCTCCCACCCTCTGTCTCCCACCCTCTGTCTCCCACCCTCCCTCTGTCTCCCACCCTCCCTCTGTCTCCCACCCTCCCTCTGTCTCCCACCCTCCCTCTGTCTCCCACCCTCCCTCTGTCTCCCACCCTCCCTCTGTCTCCCACCCTCCCTCTGTCTCCCACCCTCCCTCTGTCTCCCACCCTCCCTCTGTCTCCCACCCTCCCTCTGTCTCCCACCCTCCCTCTGTCTCCCACCCTCCCTCTGTCTCCCACCCTCCCTCTGTCTCCCACCCTCCCTCTGTCTCCCACCCTCCCTCTGTCTCCCACCCTCCCTCTGTCTCCCACCCTCCCTCTGTCTCCCACCCTCCCTCTGTCTCCCACCCTCCCTCTGTCTCCCACCCTCCCTCTGTCTCCCACCCTCCCTCTGTCTCCCACCCTCCCTCTGTCTCCCACCCTCCCTCTGTCTCCCACCCTCCCTCTGTCTCCCACCCTCCCTCTGTCTCCCACCCTCCCTCTGTCTCCCACCCTCCCTCTGTCTCCCACCCTCCCTCTGTCTCCCACCCTCCCTCTGTCTCCCACCCTCCCTCTGTCTCCCACCCTCCCTCTGTCTCCCACCCTCCCTCTGTCTCCCACCCTCCCTCTGTCTCCCACCCTCCCTCTGTCTCCCACCCTCCCTCTGTCTCCCACCCTCCCTCTGTCTCCCACCCTCCCTCTGTCTCCCACCCTCCCTCTGTCTCCCACCCTCCCTCTGTCTCCCACCCTCCCTCTGTCTCCCACCCTCCCTCTGTCTCCCACCCTCCCTCTGTCTCCCACCCTCCCTCTGTCTCCCACCCTCCCTCTGTCTCCCACCCTCCCTCTGTCTCCCACCCTCCCTCTGTCTCCCACCCTCCCTCTGTCTCCCACCCTCCCTCTGTCTCCCACCCTCCCTCTGTCTCCCACCCTCCCTCTGTCTCCCACCCTCCCTCTGTCTCCCACCCTCCCTCTGTCTCCCACCCTCCCTCTGTCTCCCACCCTCCCTCTGTCTCCCACCCTCCCTCTGTCTCCCACCCTCCCTCTGTCTCCCACCCTCCCTCTGTCTCCCACCCTCCCTCTGTCTCCCACCCTCCCTCTGTCTCCCACCCTCCCTCTGTCTCCCACCCTCCCTCTGTCTCCCACCCTCCCTCTGTCTCCCACCCTCCCTCTGTCTCCCACCCTCCCTCTGTCTCCCACCCTCCCTCTGTCTCCCACCCTCCCTCTGTCTCCCACCCTCCCTCTGTCTCCCACCCTCCCTCTGTCTCCCACCCTCCCTCTGTCTCCCACCCTCCCTCTGTCTCCCACCCTCCCTCTGTCTCCCACCCTCCCTCTGTCTCCCACCCTCCCTCTGTCTCCCACCCTCCCTCTGTCTCCCACCCTCCCTCTGTCTCCCACCCTCCCTCTGTCTCCCACCCTCCCTCTGTCTCCCACCCTCCCTCTGTCTCCCACCCTCCCTCTGTCTCCCACCCTCCCTCTGTCTTGGTCTACTAGAGGAAAAAATAAAATTGTGATAAACTCGGTTTACCATTTTATTTTTCACTTTTGCTGCACCTGCAGTGGGGCAACGCTCAGCCCATATTGGGCTCAGTCGCCTCCTGTCTAGCATATATTTGCTTACACTATAGTCATAAATGATGTGTTTCATGAAAACAGTAAGGTAAATATGTTAAAAGAAAATGGGGATTATTTCAGGCATCCATTGTCTAAGACCAGCATGGCAAAATGAGGGCCATTTAAAGATTTAAAATGCAAATAAGGTACTCTTAATAAAGAAAGGCTCATCCTAAAAGTTAACAAAATTAAGATAGCCACAGAAGTGTTTCTTATTTTCCATACCCGATTTGATGCAGCTCGGTGGTTTGCTGTAAACTAATACTTGTTGGTCCTGCAAAACATGAGTTGTGTCAAGCATCTGTAGACACAGATTCACTGAGAATCTTAGCTCTCGCCTGCACTCCCTGTAGGTACTATGTGTGTTGTGATACCTTACAGGAGAAAGAAGAGGAAAAACCAGGAATACAGAAGGACATGGTCACTGGCTGTTGCTGGCTGGAGAAGCCAAAGCCTTGCCTGTAGTATAGATTGAAAAACCTGGCCTGGAGTCTAGGTAGCTGGTGGGTGGACACAGCTCTTGCTCTAGAAGGTGTGCAGAAGTAATCTGTATGAATGTGACAGCAGGTAATTGCAATAATATCCAGCCACAAAAGGACCATCGGTTCCAGAGTTTAATTCCACTACTGGGCTCGGAAAATCTAAAAATTGTTACCAGACCTGCAGGTCTAGAAACTTTAAAAAATCTACTCAACCAAACTGTAATACACTTGACCTCTGTGAGCAAATGTGACAAGTTAACAAGATTTAAAGGCTTTTTTATTGCTCATTCACTTTGTAAGCAATAGAAATGCGTTAAATCTTGTTATCTTGTCACATTTGCTCTGCTTTCAGAGACAGAGGTCAAAAGTCAGTTTGTTTTCCTACTTGCTAGAAAGGGTGAGTAGGATCTAATAATAGCTCACCCTAATTAAATCTGGCTCGCAAACGCGAGTGGGTTTTTCAATCCCTGCGCTGCCCAGACAAGTGTGCTTACCTGAACTTTGAGTGGATGTATCGGTCGGGAGAGCAGACATCTACCTGGAAACTGGCAATGCCGCCCACGACACCCTGGCACCGGAGAGCATAGTAACAGCAGTTAGTCCAACTCCTGGCCCTACAACTACCAGAACAGAGTAACAAGGCAGGGATCATGATCTGGCCAAACGGATAGCAATAAAAAAGGTGCAGGACAACAAAACGCAGGAAGCTAATGCAACCATGAGTTATCGCCTTGCAAAGGTATCATAAGAGTGTGGCTGTTAAATAAATCTCTGCCACCATTGACCTGGAAGTGCATTGTAACCTAGAAGTCCCAACCCTCACGCTGTTTAGCAGGTTCGTTTCCTAACTTCGAGCGATTTTGTCTCCTACAACCTCCGTTCTCTTCCTTGTAGGAGTTGATTTATTCTGAAGAGGTTATGCTTGGCCTTATCTACTGACTCTCACCCCTTTCACTGTTTTAGCTCAGACATCCTGACTAAAGAGGCCTATGTTCAAACCTTTTGTGTGTGTGACGACCAATCTTCATTTTGGTCTGATGTTTTTTTAGAGAATTACGTTCCTAATTGAGCTAAGAGAAGAAAAAAAAGCCCTTCCTGCTGCACTTTGACATTAAACTCAGTTCCCTAGAAACACAAAGAATTTTAATAAGAACGTTGCGTTCAGGATCCAAGATTTATTAGGATTGACTGGCATAAAAAATCGTTGTGGCAGAGGGTTCGACATTAGAAAAACAGAAGTCCCTTTTTGGTTCTTTGAGTACTTTTATTACTCCATTGGTTCATATGTTTAAAAACTGTTCTGTGTGTGATTCTCTTCTGATACAAAAAGTCTCCTTATCTATTTTCCCTATTTCTCATTCTGTTTTGAGCTTGACTTTTTTCTGTGTGTTAATTTTTACAACTAGGATGGCAATTAATATTTCGGACACATATCACTCATGTTTGTATTTTTATTGGGAAACTGCCAAACTCAGTATTAGGCTGTTTGGAAGGCAAATGCTTCATTGCAATGTATGAATGTATAATTTGTCAACTCTTTGAATGGCGTAACCGCATTTTTGATTATCAGCTGTTTACGTGTGGATTTATTATGACTCATTCAATATTCACAACGTAGATTGTTACTTCAAAGTGTAACAAGGTTTGATTATGAGCAAAATATGACATTCTGTTTAAGAAAATCGATGCATAAAATTCTACTAAGGATTATTCAACCAAATTCCAGGACTGAAAATAGCCAGGAACTAATCGGTTAGACCTAGAGTGAAAATGTCAATGATTTTTCAGAATGAAAAATGCATAAAAACCTAATTGATGGCAATAAATATATTTTAACCAAACACAAAAAAACTGGAAACTATCCGCATTTCTTGCTTTTGACATAATTAACTTCTCTTTCTTTGCCCCTTAATTTTTCTGTTCCTATTTAGCATCTTTTCTCTGATTTCCTCTTCTTTATTGTCTTTTATTTTAATATTATCTGTGTTCCATTGTAGGGGATTGTTCAGGGCTGGATGCTTACCCTCAGTCCTGGTCCGGGTCTTCTGTGGTAAGAGCAACTGTTTCCGGATGCCATGATGTCACCACATACTAGAAAATGTGGCAGGCAAGTGCCCTTGAGATGCTACCACGTTCTCAGGAGGAAAAAGCCAAGGGAGTGAAAAACCTCCTTGCTGCATGAAGACTTCAAAGGGCTGAAGAATATCAAGAATCAAAGCCCAACACAATTTTTCTTGAGCAGAGAGTCTGGGCCAACTAGTAGAGGGAGTAGGCTAATGACCGAAGAACTTGGCTATGGTGTGATGCACCCTCCAACCAGACTGAAGCGCTTATATCGAAAAAGAACAGGATTATGAAATTACATCTAACGCCACATGACAGGAAATATAATGAACTAGGAAAAGCAGGAAGAAACCAATGAAAAAACAGCCAAGATGGAAAAAGAAACAAGCATTGGCATAGCCAATAGGTCTCGCCTTTGGGACCATATAAGTGTTTAGTCATGCAACAGTTGCATAACAAAATACTTATAAGGTCCCAAAAGCGAGACCTATTGGCTATGTGCGGCCGTGAAAGTGATCGCAATCGCGATCACATCATAGCGGCCGTGCGGCCACGAAAGTTAAAGTAATCGCGGCAAAGCACGGCGCGCGCGCCCGCGCACATGCACTGTAGCTCTAGGCTGGCCTGGTAGCACTTTTCGGAACCCTCTCAATAAGTCTCGCCAGACCAGCACATGCGCTGGGTCAGGCGAGACCTAAAAATAGCCTTACATTTCTTAATAGACATCAGCTACTTACAGCTGCCGAAGTCGAGCTGGATACCCACAGAGTGCAGGGGTTTCCAGCCTGATTTGTCTGCCACTGTGTGATATCTGGGTGACCCTGTGAAGGGGCGATATTTGCATTGATTTAAATGAGCAGGTACTGTTCAATACTGAGTACCTGCACTTCTTTTATTTTAAAGGGAGAGTACCTGCACTTCTCAGCACTGCTGCAATACATCTAATAGGGGAGTGCCAGCACTTCTCAGGAGCAAATAGGAACTCTAAGTAGCTAGTACCTGCACTTCTATATTTCTATTTAAAGCACTGGCTATCTGTGACACACGGTGGTACCGTGTGAGTTGGCAGGTCTGGAAGAGCGCGTGCTCAGTCTCGGCAAGGCAAGCCGAGGCCGCATAGCAGCAAAGGACGAACGGCAACAGTGCCTTGACCAAAGGCTCGTCGTTCCCTTTTAGATGTAAATAAAGTAAGGTTTGTATAGAGATGACACGCGGGACATTCCTCATCAGAATTTAGCCGCCTTCTTTCTGCAGAGCGGGCCTTCTGAAGATCGCCGCCGCGCGCAATGAGCCGAGCAGCCGGGCTGATTGATCACGCAAGAACACCACGTTCAGCTTTATTGTTCACAAACCACTGGCCTCCTTATTGTGTTATCTATAGAGCAATCTATTTACTCAGGCCTGCCAGGAAAAAAATACCGGAAAATTACCCCACATATCACAAGTGACAGGAGGCTGGAGATTAAAAGCACAGGCCCCAACTCCCTACCTGGGAACAGGAAACGCATAGCAGATTTACTAGCAAATAATGAAAGTAAATATTAAGCCTTGTGAGCGTGAAAAATGCAGACCGCACAATTATAAACGAGGGGCGGTACCCCCACATTAACAACGAGCCCGGTAATTATGCAAGCCTGTCACTCTCCCTTGGAGCGTCCCCACCTTCACTCCGAGTCCTGTAATCAAGAGCAAGCCAGCCGGTAACGATGCCGAAAACGGCTGCCAGAAGTTGTTTCACCTCAAAGTGTGCCTTTCATCTCCTATCATTTACACTATAATTAGGACCGAACTTATGCAGGCTCGCCAGTCACAGCGGCGACCTAGGTGTTAAACGTTTACTCCTGACAGAAAATACTGCGATTGGCGACGAGGCCTGCTCGATGCGAGGGCAGCGGGATCAGTGACGCGCGTGACATCCGCTGGAAGTTCAGCGGCTTCAGGGGGACACACACAAGAAGATAGCTTCTGCTTCATCCTTGGGCCCTCATCTGACCGCTTCGGATTTAAAGAGCAGTTTATTCCCCTGGCGGAAATAAAGCAATAGCATGATGCCGTTTTCCCAAGTGGCACTCTTACCTCCCTGATAAGTGTTTCGCATATCGTAAAAATAGATTAAATGCGTTTCAATTTTACCAGATGTGGTAGCACTAGTTTTTCTGAGGGGGAAAACGTGGTATAACCCGATCACATCTGCATAGCGGAAAAATTGCTGGTAAAACGCAAATTGTGAAGGGGTCAGAATATTAAATCTCGGGCAAAAAAATATCCCCTGGATTTTACTTCCATCAGCCTTCCCACAACGAGGGCCTTGGGGCATCAATAGAAAATGCTTGTAGATAGTTGGTCAGACGTTTCACAAGGCCTTTTTAGGACTGGGCAACTAAAAAGATTTTTTTTAAAACAGAAGACCTCACGCTTGAAACAATCCAGATGTCACACGTTGAGAGGATAAACAAGCATTCGGCCGCGCGGCCGAAAACGAAAGTAATAGCGATCGCGATCAAAGCGAAAGTGATCGCGATCGCTTGGGTGGTGCGCGCGCAGCAGTGATTGGCGGCTGAAAACGAAAGTAATAGCGATCGCGATCAAAGCGAAAGTGATCGCGATCGCTTGGGTGGTGCGCGCGCAGCAGTGATTGGCGGCTGAGCGCGTGCACGTTCACATGCACTGTAGCTTTAGGCCACGGCAGCACTTTGAAAAACCCAGTTATAAAATGTCTCTTTGAGCCTTTGGCTCACGAGACCTAAAAAAGGAGCAAAAGTCCAAACTCGACTAGCTGTGGAATAGCTCTGGAAGGCAACTGGGAACCATTAGGCAGGTGATTGCTGTTTTAGGGCTGCTGGAAAAAAGAGCAGCAACAAGGCGTATGAGGGATGGCAACCCCACATGAGTGAGACAACAGTGGGCGTCTTGCAGCTTTTCTGAGGCCTGCAAGGCACCATGCATCTTGGGGGCTCAGACGGATGAAACTCCACAGCCCCAGCAGGGAGCCAGCTTCACCAAATTATCAGATGGGCACGGTGATTTTAGTAGGTCCATCAATGCCAGACCCCATGCATAGACCATGGGATACTCTCACTCAAGTATCAATTTCTAGTGGAAGTGACCCAGGAAAGACCACATGCTCCTGACTCTTGAATGATACATAAATCACTGATGGGTTCTTATTTGGTACAGCCCTAACCATCAAGTGCAGACATGCAGTTGCACTCCCCTGAATGCTGAATCAAGGTATAAAGTAATATACGGACATAGAATATGAACAATGATGCCACTTTCTCACAAGATATGATATCACAACCATAGCAAATTCGTGGACTTTAATGGTAAGTAGTTTATTGTACTATCAAAGCTGGGGTGCACATGGTGCAATGTTTTATATTTGTAATGTGCCTATACGATATTGTATGTGGTGTGTGTGGATATATATATATGTGTGTGTGTATGTGTATATATATATATATATATATATATATATTCACTGAAAAAACCATAGAGTTCAGGGCTGTTCTAGTTAGCTGGACATTTCACTCGTACAAAACCATTGAAATTCCTCCGATACAGTTAGTTCTGTTAACTCTAACTCACGCGCACGCAATCCACTGCTGATGTCACATATTACAAAGCCTGGGCAAAGCACTACGCTATGCTCGCGTAGTTTGCGCTACTTCGCACTACGCGAATTGCACGTAGCACAGTGTAAACACGCGTAGCGGTCATTTTTTGCATCCTCGCGGTCCTCAATGAGTGAATCTATAGGTAAGTGATTAGATGTGTGTGTAGATCTAGGAATCACTGAGAAACTTGTATTGGTGTGTCAGTGGATTCAAATATGGTACTCTGTATTTTACAGTGAGTGAAAGGTTATACTAGTGTATGATGAGGTGTATCTGATTGTCACGTGGATGATATCAGTGATGTCATTTGAGATGTCATCAGTGATGTCACTGACCATGTCATGAATGATTTAATATGTGACCTCATCAGCAGTGGATTGTGGGCGCACAAGTTATATTTAGCAGAACTAACTGTAAAGGGAGGAATTTCAATGGTTTTGTACGAGTGAAATGTCCAGCTAACTATAAAAGCCCTGACACCTATGGTTTTTTCAGTGAATTTCAAAGGTTTTTTAAATGCTAATTCCTAGCTATAACATACCTGAAACCTATATATTTTTTAAGGGAATTTCTAAGGTTTTTTAAATGCTAATTCCTAACTATAATGCCCCTTAAACCCATGGTTTTTTCAGTAAATTTCAAAGGTTTTTTTAATGATAATTTTTAAATGTAATAATAGTTATATGTATTTTTTTTATACTGATTTTCTACAGATTTTTAAATGTTTCTTTTTACATATTTTATTTTTTAAATTACAATATATATATTTAATATAAATGAAAATAAAAATGTTTTTTAAAATATTGAAACTGAAATTTTGTTGTCAGGGTCACTGGATGAGCACTTGGGTACTGATTGAAAGATTAGAGTACTGCAAGTAGAGTGCCTGGGTGCATTTATAAGTGGTTGGGTTTTGGCGCAGTGAATGGATTAGTACATGGTGCTGAATGGGTCACTAGAGGAGTGCATGGGAGTGACTGGGTGTTTGCTGGAAGTGTATGGATACTGACTGGTGAATTGAAGCTGTGAAAGACAAGTGTGTAGGTGGTTAGAGGACTGCATGCATAGTGGATAGGCGTTTGAAGCAGTCCATGTGCTAAGGCCTGGCTCACTGCATGAGTCCTTGGGTACTGACTGAATGATTAGAGTACTGCAAGGAGAGTGTCTGGGTGGTTGGGTTTTGGCACAGTGATGGGATTAGTACATGGTGCTGAATGGGTTACTAGAGGAGTGCAAGGGGTGTGTCAGGGTGTTTGCTGGAAGTGTATGGATACTGACTGGGGAAATGAAGGTGTGAAAGACAATTGTGTAGGTGGTTAGAGGAATGCATGCATAGTGGATAGGCGTTTGAAGCAGTCCATGTGGTTAGGCCTGACTCGCTGCATGAATACTTGGGTACTGACTGAATGGTTAGAGTACTGCAAGGAGAGTGCCTGGGTGAATTTATAAGTGGTTGGGTTTTGGGCAGTTTTTACAATTTTTTCAGATGGGTACTGGTAGTAACTGACTCTGACTAACCAGTCCAAGAGCCAGTGCTATGCTAAAAAACACTTGGAATACAGTTAAAACTCCTACATACACTAGGGAACATTATGCATTGGGGTACCCCTGTGATTAGAATGACCTCCTCTGTAAGCCCCTAGTACATAATAGGGCAGGGGGATTAAAACTACCTCTTAAAACGCGCCACACGGCGCGTTTGCACACTGGTGAAAGGGGGGTGCTAAGCTAACTCATGCAAGCACGCCCTGTGGCCATTTTAATTTGGGGGATAAAGTCCCCTTGAATCCTGAGTGTCCCTTGGGTCCAACTAGCCCACCAGGTATCTCCAGTTAGCGCCACAGAGCTGCGTTGCAGAGAGGTGTAAAAAGTGGCACGGCCTGGACCACCTCTCTGCAACGCAGCTCAGTGGCGCTTACTGGAAGCACCTGGTGGGCTAGTTAGCCCCCAGGGTCCCTCAGGATTGAAGTGGAATTATTTCCCCATCTTAAAACCCGCCACAGGGTGGGTTTATACACGTCACTTCAGGCCCCATCCCCTCCCTTCACCACTGTGTAAATGCGCACTGTGGCCGTTTTAAGTTGGGAGATTAAGTCCCCTTGAATCCTGAGGGTCCCTAGGGTCAAACTAGCCCACTAGGTACCTCCAGTAAGCGCCACAGAGCTGCATTGCAGAGAGGTGTAAAAAGGGCGTGGTCTCTGAACATCTGTCTGCAACGCAGCTCCCTGGTGCATACTGGAGATACCTGGTGGGCTAATTGGCTCTCTGGGACCCTCAGTATTGAAGGGGAATTAATTCTCCAACAAACTTGCCAGGTGGCGCGTTTGCACAATGGTGAAGGAAAGGGCGGGGCGGGGCCTGAGGTGACATGTGTGAAAACACGGCCTGTGGCGCATTTTAAGTAGGGGAATACATTCCTCTTCAATCCTGAGGGTCCCTGGGGGCCAACTAGCCCACCAGGTACCTCCAGTATGCGCCAGGGAGCTGCGTTGCAGAGAGGTGTTCAGAGGCCACGCCTCTTTTTACATCACTCTGCAACACAGCTCCGTGGTGCTTACTGGAGGTACCTGGTGGGCTAGTTGGCCCCCAGGGACCCTCAGGATTGAAGAGGAATTAATTCCCCAACTTAAACCGCGCCACAGGGTGTGTTTGCACACATGTCAACTCAGGCCCCACCCCCTCCCTTCACCACTGTGCAAACGTGCCCCGTGGTGCGTTTTAAGTTGGGGGATTAACTCTCCTTGAATCCTGAGGGTTCCTGTGGTGCAACTAGCCTACCAGCTACCTCCACTAAGTGCCACAGAGCTGTGTTGCAGAGAGGTGTAAAAAGGGGCGTGGCCTCAGAACACCCCTCTGCAACGCAGCCCCCTGGTGCATACTGGAGGTTCCTGGTGGGCTAGTTGGCCCCCAGAGACCCCCAGTATTCAAGGGGAATTAGTTCCCCATCTGCAAACGCGCCAGGGGGTGCATTTGCAGAGTGATGAAAGGAGGGGGCGTGGCTTCCGGCGCGATGCTGCTCTTTATTTTCTTTTTTTAAGAAGGGGGGCTGTGTAGCCCCATTCTTTTTCTATTTTTTTTGTTGGCCCTGGGGACACCATCCCCAGGGCCTGCCCCCTAATTTTTTGATGAAAAATGTGGAAGGGGGCTGCGTGGCCCCCCTCCCGAGGCCTTAATCGTCCCCGGGGACTCCATCCGCCAGGGCATGGCCTTTTTACTTTTATTGTTTTGGAGGGGGGCTGCGTTGCCCCCCTCCTCTGGCCACTTATGGCCCCGAGGACCCCATCCCCCAGGGTCGGCCTTTCTATTTTTTTTTTTTTTTTAACTTATGGGCGCGGCCCCCCTCCCGGGCCACTTGTAGCCCCGGGGACTCCATCCCCCGGGGCTGGCCCTCTCTGTTGGGGACCATAGGGAGGTCCCCAATCCCCCCCACGGTCTCGCCAGCTCCCCGCTTCCTGCAGGAGCCGGCATTACTTTTCCACATGGGGAGCTGCTAAGATGCAGCTCTCCGTGTGGAAAAGCAATTTGGTTTGAATTTTGAAAGAGAGAGCAGGTTTCCCTGTTCTCTCTTTTAAAATGGAAACCAAGTTTGCTATGGCAGGGCGGGAGCCGCAAGGCTCCCGCCCTGCCATAGCAAACTACAGTGTCCCAGGGGTGGGCACCCTGGGACACTGCAGGAGCAGGCCCTGGAGGTGGCGGTCCCCAGGGCCATCATTGGCTCCAGGGGGGGGCGCACGACCCCCTCCCACTTAATTCAAAGCCCCGGGGGGTGGTGGTCCCTGGGGCATATGGGGGGGCTCGAGCCCCCCACTCAGGTAGTTTTTAATTTTAAAACAAGCCCTGGGGGGTGGCGGTCCCCGGGGCTGCGGGGGGCCGTGAGCCCCCCGCAAATATGTAAATAAAGCCCCGGGGAGTGGCGGTCCTCGGTGCTTGGGCCTTTGAGCTCCCCTACCCATTTCATTTTGTAGCCCTGGGGGGTGGCGGTCCCCGGGGCTGGGGGGGGCTGAGAGCCCCCTCCTAATTTTATAAAGCCCCGGGGGTGGAAGTCCCCGGGGCTGGGGGGGTCCCTACAGGCCCCCCATTACAATATGCACATTGCTCCTGGGACTTGGCCCCCGGGGGCTAATTAACAACGAAGCGCGGGAGGCCGTCCCCCAATTTCTTTTGTGTTTTTTTTTCTTTTTTTTTTTTTTTTACTAAAAAAATTGGGGGGGGGGGGGCCTTGTGGGATCCCCTGAGCAGGCCTAGGGGGTCAGGGTGTTTCTACCCTGCCCCCTTTGCGTGTTTTGTGTGGTTTCTTTCACTGTTTTCTTGTGCCTCGGTTCTACCGAGGCACAAGATGGCTGCCAACACTGCCTGGTTTTGAAGTGTTGACAGCTAATTAGCATAAAGCTCATGCTTGGGAGGAACCGCGGCCATAGATGTATATATGTTTTTAATTTTGAATTTCTCAGCAGCTACTGAACGGATTTACACCATTTCACAAAAAGGCACGGCTCTGTACCAAGGGTTAACTTTTTGCCAAATTTGGTGTAATTCCGTTCAGCAGTTCGGGCTGTAGCTGCGACTAAAGGTTCCTATGGGAAATTGCATGGGGAAAACTCATTTTGGGACCCCCCTTTTTTCTCGGCCCCCGCTTGACGAATTACCGTGAAACTTTCAGGATAGGAGCGGACCGGAGCTGTCCATAAGTTTTGAAAATTTCCCGAAGATTCGTCAATCGGCGCCAAAGTTATTGGGAATAGAAGGTTGCATATTTCGTATGGAACATAGGTCCCACCTATAACTACCTACTGGCAACTGCCAGTAGATAATATATATATATATTTTCCTATACGCTGCCAGTTGAAGGTGCACACAGTAACAGGCGAACCCAGCCTTCATGGTCAAGTCCTTTATTCGGCAAAAAACTGGCAGCAGCACTGAATATTTCATCAAGCCCCAATGCATTTCGGAGCTCCTTCTGCTCCTTGCTCATGGGGCGGCATACAGCGTGCAGACGCAGAAAGAAATGAGCCCCTGGTTAAATACAATGGAAAGTGATCGCTATCTTCTCTGGTGTCCACCCTAAAGTCATTCAAATAGCCCCAATGTGCGGTGCTCGCAATGATGTAGTCTATTCTAGACTTGGTAGCACCCCTTTTGAAAGTATGAGCACATGGGCTATCTGAAGGAAACTGGCCATTGCAAGATCTCAACCCCCTTTCTACGGTGAGGTGGATCAATTGCATAGCCGCTACTGTACACGGAACTGAGGTATTTGTGCTTAAAGAAGTGATTCTTCTGGCCAGACCTTCAGTCTCTAAAATTGATTATCGCCCTCGTCCTTCCACTTTTGCTCAGACCCTCATGAGCTCAGTTGACAATATTTGAACCATGACAGCTTTCCTTCCATTGCTACTAAAATATCCTCCCACTACGTCAGTCTGGTTCCTTTTTTAAAGTCATCCCAGATAGAGAAGCCTGCTCATCTAAGAGGGGCACTCAATTTATCCCCTAAATATTCAGGAGTCCCAGGGAGGCCAATATTGGTGCAAAGGAGGTGTAGTAGTCTACGTCAAATGTCTTTCTCAAAAATCACTTAAGCCTCAAAGCTTCTAGCATGACCATAAGTCTCACTTTTTTCATAAACTTTGGATCAATATATAGGATTTTGTTCTTGCCCAAACTCCACCATTTCTTTGTACATTTGTCTAATATATGACATATCTGGATTTTCAGTCGTCTGCAGTGCTTGAATTGAAAGGCGTGACAGTATGCCTGGAAATCTGGGAGATCGAGCCCTCCCTCCTTTTTGCCTTTCTGAGATTTTTCCAGGACAGCCTAATCCCTTTAGAAGCCCTTATAAAGCTGCTCACGTTCTCCTGAATCTTCTTAATTGTATCTTTAGTAAACTTCAGGGGGAATGCATTAAAAAGAAAAGTCAGCTACTGGAGGATTGTCATCTTAATCAAGTTAGGTCTTCCATAAATGTTCGTGGGGAGATTCTCCAATTTTCTCAGGAGCCTCTGTTTCATCACTGACCTTGTTCAGATTGAGGTTAGATAGGTGGTCTAGGCATTGTGGCACCAAACCCTCTGGTATCTTATTTGCCTCTCTACCTCCTGGACCCCCACAATACCTTCCTTGTTGGCACTTGTAATAACCTCTGTTTTTTCCTTGATTATCTGATATCCTGAGATGCTCCCAAATGCTTCAGCATGCGCTACGAGTCTGGGTATCGAGTGCGCAGGATTGGCTGTATATAGGATGATAACATACTTCTAAAGTGTAATTTTTCTGGTGAGTCCTGAAATTGTAAAGGGGGGGCAATAGTATTGTCTAGCCTGGTCATTTGACAAAGGTTTGATGTGAAGATTAAGCAATATTGGTGATGGGACACCATGCCTAGTCCCTCTAGTAATGAAAAAAGATACTTATTCTGTTTACCAGTATTCCAGCTGTAAAAGATCCATGCACGGGTTGAAATGTGTTAATGAGATTTCTAACAAGGCCAAAGATGTTCAAAGTCTCCCATAGATCGACCCAGTTCACCCTTTCGAAGGCCTTAGCAGCGTTCAGAGATTCTATTGTCAGGAAGCTCTTATAAGCGTCCGTCATGTCAATTGCCCAAAGAATAGATATTGGTTTGTTAAGCTGCCTGCTTGGAGCAAAGCTTTTTTGATCAGAGTGAATTATTGCCCCATGCTAGTCTTTTTGCTATGATAACCTTGATATTTAATTCATAAAACTTTATTTGGTTGAGAAACAACCGTAAAAGCAAGCATAAGATACAGTAAAATATGTACAAGAGCTAATTTGCCAGGCCAACATTCAAAGGAAAAGATGAGGAATATATTAGGATAAGGAAGGATTAATTTACATAAACCCTGTATCCAAATAACAAGAGCTACAAAAGCCCATAAAACCTGCATCGACCTGCAAAATGCAATAAAATCAGTTATTAAAAAGCATTGAGCCCCTTGAGCGTAGAGCTGCACGGAGCAATGAGCTTACACAATTGTACGTCTCCTCATCTATTAGCTGTTGGAGATAATGGTAAGCTGGAATGCAGTGCCTAAGGTTCCTAAGTCTCATAAAAGGAGCTAAAACGTTTTTAGTAAACACTTTATAAAAAAATCACAGAAAAAAAGAAACCGCAACATTGACTGATTAGAAACATAATTGCATGAGCATACTTTCCCTTCAAGGTTGTGTTGATGCCCTAGAGGAGAACAAAGTAAATATTTCATTGTCTCAGCTCTAAAAGAAGTAGAAAGCAGTGCTCTCAGGTCCCTTTGTTCTTCCACAAGTAACTGATTGGAGAAACCTCTGGGCTCAAGCTAGGCAGCTTACATCAGTGGGCTTCGAGGACTCAACCCTTCGCCTATCTACTTGTGAGTGAGCTAATAACAATGCTAGCACATGCTTTTTATCTAAAACCACACCAGTGGTTGTGTCTGAAAAAGGCTGAGCTATCCCAATCCTTTCAATTGATTTTTATTTCACATGTGCAAACCACAGAATTGATCAACTTTTGTCGCAGGTCAGAGATTCGATGATTATATCCCTTGCTAATGATGCTTTATCCGTCTGCCAAATAGATGACCACAATAGAGGGAGTCTGGTCCGAATGTGATCGCTCAATAGAGTCCCAGTTCGTTATGACAGATATAGTGGGAAGTAGATTTAGGGACAGCAGGATTTTCCTGCACAAGCGGTTTGAAATGCTTATAATCGCTTTTTAGGAGAAATATGAGTCTATAAGAGTCTGGTTTAGCCGGATCTTTCGTGGGTCTCAAAACCATAACAATTGTAACTTGATGCCTTGACAGAGGGGCTTTCCTCCTTCCGGGAACAATTGGTTGAAGAATACTTTTCAAACGGGGACCAGCATTGGTAACAGAATCTTGTACAGCTCTCCTGTGATCCCCTCAGGACCTGCAGCCCTATCATGTTTCAATCTTCGCACCTGTTCTAGTATTTCCTCACCAGTAATCTCCGTTTCCAGACCTGCAATATCTTTCTGTCAGACTCTTCCTTCCAGAATCCTCAGGACTGTGCTGATGCTCAAAGGGGGTCCACCTCTCGATGGCCCCAAGTCTGGAATGTGAACACGCACAGACTGTTGGGGTAGTCAAGCGAGGGAAGGAAAGGGTAGGGACAGCATGGAGGGAGATCTGAGGGTGACACAGAAAACACAGCGTAAATATAAAACCAATATACATGTATCACAAGCAAGAGAGATCACCACATTCGTATAATACAGGGCCTCACACACCCTACCTGTAAAGAAAAAAGGGTGAGAGTTTGCTGCCAGAAGAGAGTAGGGTAGATGCAAGATCCCCAAATGAAACTGTGTTCGAGGCATATGAACTGCAGATTACACACTGTGCATAGATCGCCATCTGGTGTTGGGCCCAGATGTGTGCACTTGTTTTTGTCTTGGAAAGTCTTTGGAAGTCACGAGGTATGTGACTCCTCCTTTGGACCATAGTGCGCATGGGCATCGGCTCCATCCTCAGATTGTTTTTTTCCGCCATCGGGCTCGAATGTTGTCAGGATTGCTAAACTCCCGCAGAGCATGAGACAAACTGTGGGTGTAATCACCTGTAAAACCTGGTCAAAAATAATGATGGCTCAAATAGGGTTGGGAAGGTGATTGTTAATCACCCCTAAAAATGGCGGCCATCGGAAGACATCAAGAGTAACCAGTTCGGGCTCTAGTGTTTGGCAGCAGTCTGGAATGTCCAGGTGCTGAGCCCGTGCTGTGGCGCACTTCACCTGAACCGGGAAGAGAGACGGACGTCGAACTTTCATTTCTGAGAAGTCTGTGTGTGAAAACTCGACGAATTACACAAAAATATCAGAGCATTTGGAGTTCAGAGATATCGGAAGTAAGACTGTTCAGTGTTTGAGAAGTTGGGCATGCGCAGAAATGTAACAGCGTTTAGAAGGGAGTTGCACTTCAGCGTGGCCAAGAGTTAGGGAGGAGCATGCGCAGCCTGTGAGAATAGTTTCATTTTCGGGTTATAGACAGTCAGCACAAGCAGAAGGGGCAAAATAAAACGACACATTTTAGAAGAGGCAGTGATAAATAAATAACATTAAAAAGGAAGGGAAAATAAGAATAACATCTTAGAATAAGGTTCTTCAGTCAAGAATTGTAAATAAGGAAGACAATAAAAGAACAACATAGAGAAACACTTACCTGAGAATCCAATTACAGCGTCTGCAGTGGTAACTTGAGGTGAGAAACCTAAAATATAAAAGGGAGAGAGAGGAGTTAGTATTGAAGATAGAGGAAAAAGCTAGCAGAAGGGGCATTAACGCACATATTTGTTTAGTTGCAGCATCCAACCATCAAGTATCACTCTGATAGAAGAGGAGCCTGGGTCACACATCCTTAGGGTAGGTTTTAACCAAGAGGGTGAGGAGTGGGAGAGATTATGAGGTTGTAGGAAATTAAGTTTATATGTTTTTGTCTTCATAGCGAACAAGAATTGCCGAAGAAAGACGTCTGAAGTAGGAAGAAGAACCAGACGAGTGTGCCTGTCTCTTCTCTGTCCCATCCCCTTTCCCCCCTGGGGTTTCACAGGATAGTGTATTTAGAATTACGTGTTGCTGGAAATCTTGGAGGGGCTTTGGGAACAAGTGACATTCTGCTCCCGTGCTTCGTGATTGCACAGCTTCTGACAGAGTGAAGTGCCCACGTGAAAATTAGCACCTGAGCAGAATGGCGGAGGGTCTAGATTTAAAAAAGCTAGGCGAAGTACTAGAAAGTATTCAAAGAGAATTAGTCTTAGTTAGAGAAGAAAACCGAGAGCTTAAGAAAGAGACAGCAGATTTGGCAGAAAAGATGAGTGGTCTGGTGTCAGGACCTAGTTTAAGATATTCTGCCTCCCAGGAAGGAATTTCAAGTGATGCCTCTGTTCCTCAACCTAAAATTACCACTCAAGTAATTCATTCCCTATCACCGGTGATACCCTTAGCCCCGCCCGAGCGCTTTAATGGAGACCCACAGAAGGCGCAGGCTTTTCTGACACAGTGTACCTTACATTTTGTGTCGTCCTGCAGTCTTTCCCGATGCGCAGTCTCGAGTGGCCTTTATCCTATCATATTTGAGTGGAGATGCAGCATCATGGTCAATGCCTTTGGTGACCAGAAATGATCCAATCTTATATGACCTAGATGAATTCAAAAAAGAGTTTCTACGAATCTTTGACAGGCGAAAGGCTACACAAGCCACAGACAATGAACTATTGGAGATTAGACAGGGCAATCGTGATCTAATATCTTATTTGGCTCAGTTCAACAAATTAGTGGTGGAAACAGAGTGGCCAGAAAACAAAAGAGCAGCCGTGTTTTATCGAGGATTAAAAGATGAATTAAAGGACGCCTTGGCGCAAGTGCCAAATGGACCTTCAGAGATCTCAGCATTAAACGATTTGGTGCTAGAAATCGATTTTCGACAGAGCGAGAGAAGAGGTGAGAAGAAAAGAGTTTCGTTCTAGTGTACCAAGATTTGATCGAGCCAGAGTTGAAAGTGTCAAAGAAAATGAAACAGCCCGTGGGGGAGAACCAATGCAAATTGGAACTATTCGAGGCCCCCTTTCTAAAGAGGAAAAAGAAAGACGGAGGGCAAACAAACAATGTCTCTACTGTGGCGGCAGTGGACATTTTGTTCGCAATTGTCCGAAGAAACCACGGCAAACGCGGGCGGAAAACGCCCAGCACCACCAGTGAGCGGAGTTGGACTGGTGGTTGCAAAAGTAGAAACCGCTCCAGAAATGCATTCCCTGGCGAACACCTTACAGTTGGCTTCCCCACATCTAGTAATGATGATGACCCTACGATTCAGGGAAAGAAAATTGACTCAAGTAACTGTAATGGTTGATTCAGGAGCGACGGGCAATTTCTGCGATTTGAAGTTTGCAGAAAGGATTGGTCTGAGAGCACTTAAGAAGGATCGGAGCGAAGCAGTTCGTGCTGTTGATGGCACAAACTTATCTTCTGGGCCCATTGTGAGCCACACGGAACCAGTGGAGTTGGAATCGGAGGAAGGACATTGTGAAATCTTGCAATTCAATCTAATTGATGCACCACAGTTCCAACTGATATTGGGCTTGCCATGGCTGACAGAACACAACCCTGCTATAGATTGGGAAGCTCGAACAATTGTCTTCGACTCAAAATATTGTAAAGAAAATTGTTATAGGAAATGTCAGAGTGATCAAATGAAGTCTCCAGCGTTTCATTTAAGTGAAAGGGAAGCAACAATTTGTGTAATAACCACTATAGAATTGCCAGAGGAGTACTCGGAGTTTCGAGATGTATTTAACGAGGAGAAGGCTGAAAGACTACCGCCCCATAGAGAATTCGATTGTAAAATAGAATTGGAACCAGGCTCCAATCTCCCTTGTAGCCGAATATATGCCTTAACTGAACGAGAAGATGCACATCTGAAGGAATATTTGCAAAAATACCTAGAAAATGGATTTATTAGACCGTCGCAATCTCCTGTCTCTCCGCCACTATTTTTTATTCCAAAGAAAAATGGAGAGTTAAGATCTTGCATAGACTATAGGGCAATAAATCGAATCACAATTAAGAACAGATATCCTCTGCCTTTGAGCTCAGTCCTTTTAGATCAGGTGAAAGATGCGCAAGTTTACACCAAGTTGGATCTAAGGGGAGCATATCACCTTGTGAGAATTCGAAAGGGTGATGAATGGAAGACGGGCTTCCGTACCAAGCATGGGCTCTTTGAGTATCAAGTGATGCCTTATGGCTTATGTAATGCTCCAGCAGCATTCCAGCATTTTATAAATGACGTGTTGAAAGAGTTCATTGATCGGAATGCGATAGTGTATATTGACGATATACTGATCTATTCGAACTCAGTGGAGGAGCACCAACTACATGTTAAAAGGGTGCTACAAAGACTACGAGAAAACAGTCTGTTTGTCAAATTGGAGAAATGTGCATTTAATGTCTCCACAGTAGAATTTTTGGGGTTTGTGCTTTCGCCAAGCGGAATCACCATGGATGAAAATAAGATCAAGGCAGTGATTGATTGGGAATCTCCGAAATCGGTGAAGGAAATTCAAAGCTTCATTGGTTTTGCAAACTTTTATCGGAGATTTATTCAAGATTTCTCCAAAAAATTAATTCCCTTAACCAAACTACTGAAAAAAGGAGCAAGGTTTGAATGGACCAAGGAAGCAGGAGACGCCTTCACCCAGTTGAAAAAGGATTTCACCACTGCCCCCATCCTGCTTCACCCAGATCCCGTGGAGCCATTTTTTGTTGAAACGGATGCCTCGAATTTGGCGTTAGGGGGAGTATTGTCCCAAAGACATAAAACTACAGGACAATTGCATCCAGTGGCTTTTCGCTCTAGGAAACTAACGTCAGCGGAAGTCAATTATACAATAACTGAAAAGGAGCTATTAGCCATAAAGGACGCATTTAAAGAATGGAGGCATTACCTGATGGGTGCGAAACATGTGGTCACAGTCTATATGGATCATCGAAATTTGAAATTTTTGAGATCTGCCAAGACCCTAACACCAAGGCAATTGCGTTGGTCCTCATATTTCGCAGACTATGATTTTGTCATAACTTATCGGCCAGGCTCTCAGAATGGCAAGGCAGACGCCTTATCCCGTTTGGGTACGGAAGGAGTTTCTGAGGATATCAAGGAACAGGAAATCATACCAGCAGAAAGAGTGATTGGAGTCGTTTTAAGAGAGTCTGTAGAAGAAGAAGATCAGGCATTAATGACTCAGGATGAAATAAAGGTTTGGTTGAAGGAAGATCCCAGACGAGAAGTTCGTGGCAGTTTATTGTATCGTAACGAAGCTCTTTATCTACCCACGCCTGAGATGCAACAAAAGGCTTTAAAAGAATGCCATGATAACTTATTGGCAGGCCATAAAGGATTCTTGAAGATGGAAGATTTGATCAGGCGACGTTTTTGGTGGCCAAATATGATTAAGGATATACGACAATACGTAGCCACATGTGAGACTTGCGCAAGGGGAAAAACTGAGAGACAAGCTCCCAAGGGTCTTTTGCAGCCACTGCCCACCCCACCCTATCCGTGGCACACAGTCACTTTAGATTTAATTGTCGAGTTACCATCAAGTCAAGGGTTCGATACGATTCTAGTTTGTGTAGATGCTTTCTCTAAAATGGACCATTTTATTCCTTTAAAAGGGACACCCACTGCCAAGACACTAGCACACGTTTTTAGCCAACACATAGTTCGAGCTCATGGAATACCTAAGGTCCTAATATCTGACAGGGGCTCCCAGTTTCTTTCTCATTTTTGGAGGTCCTTCACTGAGAGGCTGAATTTTGAGTCCAGATACTCAACTAGTTATCATCCAGAAACGGATGGCCAAACGGAGAGGACAAATCAGGAACTGGAACAGTACCTTAGATTGTGTCTGTTGGATCAAGAGGGTGACTGCCCAGACTATCTGTGGGCGGCGGAGTTTGCCCATAATAATGCAAAAAATGTGTCCACAGTATTCTCTCCCTTGTATTTGAACACTGGGAGACATCCTAACCAATCCCTAAATTTTCAACAAGCAGATGTACCAGCAGTTACAGATTTAGTGGAGCATATGGCAAGAGTACATAGTTTAGCCATTAAAAATTTGACTAAGGCTAAGGAAAATTTTAAGCTTTATGCAGACAAGAAGAGAAGATAGGAACCAGACTTACAAGTAGGAGATAGAGTTTGGCTAAACACTAAAAATCTTAAACTCAAGGGAAACAGGAAGTTTCAACCACGTTTTGTAGGCCCTTATTTAATTGAGAAGAAACTAAGCACTTTAACTTATCAGCTAAAATTACCTAAAGGGTTGCCAGTGCATCCGGTATTTCACGTCCCTTTATTAAAGAAAGCATCAAAAGGAATGCGGAGAAGTAAGCCACCTAGACCAATTCAAACTGAGCAAGGAGAGGAATTTGAGGTGAAACAGGTTTTAGATGCAAAGATAAGAAAAGGGCGCTTATATTACTTGCTGGATTGGAAGGGCTATGGACCAGAAGAAAGGTTGTGGGAGTGGTCAACTGATGTTCATGCTTCCAGACTGGTTAAAGACTTTCACAAGAAATTCCCGCACAAGCCCAAGCCGGAAGATTTCACTTTGAGGGAGGGTACTGTCAGGATCGCTAAACTCCTGCAGAGCATGAGACAAACTGTGGGTGTAATCACCTGTAAAACTTGGTCAAAAAGAATGATGGCTCAAAGAGGGTTGGGAAGGCGATTGTTAATCACCCCTAAAAATGGCAGCCATCGGAAGACATCAAGAGTAACCAGTTTGCGCTCTAGTGTTTGGCAGCAGTCTGGAATGTCCATGTGCTGAGCCCACGCTGTGGCGCACTTCACCTGAACCGGGAAGAGAGACGGACGTCGAACTTTCATTTCTGAGAGGTCTGTGTGTGAAAACTCAACAAATTACACAAAAATATTGGAGCATTTGGAGGGAGTTCAGAGATATCGGAAGTAAGACTGTTTAGTGTTTGAGAAGTTGGGCATGCGCAGAAACGTAACCACGTTTAGAAGGGAGTTGCACTTCAGCGTGGCCAAGAGTTGGGGAGGAGCATGCGCAGCCTGTGAGAATAGTT
The DNA here is from genome assembly GCF_964204655.1 of Triturus cristatus. Classification (NCBI taxonomy): domain Eukaryota; kingdom Metazoa; phylum Chordata; class Amphibia; order Caudata; family Salamandridae; genus Triturus; species Triturus cristatus. The sequence goes on along the minus strand of NC_140595.1, from coordinate 707,118,492 downwards.
TCATTTTCGGGTTATAGACAGAGTCAGCACAAGCAGAAGGGGCAAAATAAAACGACACATTTTACAAGAGGCAGTGATAAATAAATAACATTAAAAAGGAAGGGAAAATAATAATAAAATCTTAGAGTAAGGTTCTTCAGTCAAGAATTGTAAATAAGGAAGACAATAAAAGAACAATATAGAGAAACACTTACCTGAGAATCCAATTACAGCGTCTGCAGTGGTAACTTGAGGTGAGAAACCTAAAATATAAAAGAGAGAGTGAGGAGTTAGTATTGAAGATAGAGGAAAAAGCTAGCAGAAGGGGCATCAACGCACATATTTGTTTAGTTGCAGCATCCAACCATCAAGTATCCCTCAGATAGAAGAGAAGCCTGGGTCACACATCCTTAGGGTAGGTTTTAACCAAGAGGGTGAGGAGTGGGAGAGATTAGGAGGTTGTAGGAAATTAAGTTTATATGCTTTTGTCTTCATAGCGAACAAGAATTGCCGAAGGAAGAAGTCTGAAGTAGGAAGAAGAACCAGACGAGTGTGCCTGTCTCTTCTCTGTCCCATCCCCTTTCCCCCCTGGGGTTTCACAGCATAGTGTATTTAGAATTACGTGTTGCTGGAAATCTTGGAGGGGCTTTGGGAACAAGCGACATTCTGCTCCTGTGCTTCGTGATTGAACAGCTTCTGACAGATGTGTTCTCGCGTTCCAGTTCAGAACTGTTAACGGTTTTCCCTTTCGACGCGATCCTTCCCTTCTCGATGGTATTGTTTCGATCACGTGTCTAATCACACGCGACCCTTCAACTTCGAAGTCTTTGATTCCGGTCATCGACGAAGGCCTTCGGGCCTACCTGGGCCTCATCTCTGGCTCATGGAAAGGACGCCATTTAAAAAGTGTCCTCAATGTGCGTTGAAGTTTCCCCACACCGACCTGCATGAGGTGTGCAACCTCTGCCTCTCACCGGAGCACGAGGCCAGAGACTGTCCAGCTTGCGCCTCCTTCTGCTCCAAGAAAACGATCCGGGACCGACGAGCTCAAAGAACCATGGCGCGCTCGACATCTTTCAAGAGGGCGCCGACGTTCCGGAGCAGAGTCGAGCCAAAGAAACCATCATCGGTGCCTCAGAAGCAGATGATTCCGACGTCGAAGACATCACTCCAGCTCAAAGGGCCGTGTGTACAGATGTCGACCCCCGACCCACCCCCCCCTCGACACTGTCAAAGAAGGCTTCGGTACCACCTCCACCTTCGGGCCCAGGTGCACACCGTGACACTGCTTCCCATGCCCCGCCTTTGGGCCCGGTAAAGAAGCATATTAAGCCTTTAGGCGACTCGAGTCAGCCTACCCTCGGTACCGACAAGCAAACTCCGGCACTGAAGAAGAAGGCATCATCATCCTCCTCCACGCAAACCGCTGCTTCGACGTCAAAGTACTCGCGTCGAAGGCTAGCAAGAGTTCCTCGGCACCGACAACACCCTTGAAGCCGACTAAACAACGCCCACCAAAAGGCCCCAATTCTTCCAAGCCAAAGACCTCGGAACCGAAAAAACAGCAACCTGTTCCAACTGATAAAGACACTTCAAAACTACACGCTTCCATGCCTAGAACCGCTACCGAGTCGACGCCGAAAAAACTTACGGCACTGAAACCCTCGGCTCTGAAGGATCTGTCTCCCACAGATGAACTGTTTCGTCCAGATCCTACCCAAAAGACTCTAATGAAGGATCCTAAGACTGGTCATTTAATGCTTAGCATCAAGAAAAGACCCCTGGAAAAGCCTGCGCCGGCCCCGCCACCAAAGAAGAGAGATTTTGCTACCTCTACATTAAGGATCCCTTCTCCTCTTCCTCCTCCTCCTCCTCCTCCTCCCCCACCACACCGCTCTCCCACACCATCACCTACCCCAATAGATGATGATGATGACACCTCAGATGATGCAGGGGGAGGTGCTGATGATCAACCCCTTGGGGACCCTACCCCTACTGGCTCCCCTGACCCCTGGGATGATTAGTGTCCCAGGCGTCCCTTACACCCCACAGGATTATATTTATCCCTCGAAGCCTTCCCCTCCAGAGGACAATATCGGATTCAACCAGCTCCTTCACAGAGCTGCCCAATACCACGGGGTTGCCCCGCATACAGACCCAGTAGAGGAGGATTTTTTTCACCTTCGATACCACACAAAGGTCCACCTCAACTCTGCCCATGCATAAAGGGGTCATTAAGCACGCACCAGAGATCTTTAATGACCCAGTTAGAGCTCGAGTCATTAACCAGAGGATAGAAAAAAAGTATAAAGCTGCTCCTACTGACCCAGTATACATAAAAGGCCCCGCATCATTAGACTCCTTAGTAGTATCTAATGCAAGGAAGAGGGCAAATTCCCAAACATCAGGGGACGCACCACCACCAGATAAGGAGTCAAAACTCCTAGATGCCTCTGGCAAACGTACAGCGTCACAGGCAGCAAACATTTGGCGCATTGCTAATACACAAGCGCTGCTAGCCAGGTATGACAGGGCACATTATGATGAACTTGAGTCCATAATGCAGCACCTCCTGGACAAATATAAAAACGGGGCCAGTGAACTCATGCAGGAGGGGAAAACCATCACTAATACCTCCATCAGTTGTGCCCTAGATGCAGCAAATACCGTCTCAAGGGCAATAAACACCAGTGTCCTTTTGCGCAGGCATGCCTGGTTACGCGTATCCGGTTTTAAACCCGAAGTCCAAAGTTCTATACTAAATCAGCCTTTTGATGAGCAACACCTATTTGGCCCCAATGTAGACGTATCCCTTGAGAAAATGAAAAAGGATACAGACCGCCAAATCTATGGGAGCCTTGCAATCGCAAGCTCCCAGACGGTCCTTTCGTCGCTCATCCTTCAGAAGCACCCATAGAGGCTACTCCTCAGAAACCCCTCCACCTCTTACAAGGCTCCCACCCAATCCACCGTTACTAGAGGTTACCAAAGGGGTGGTTACAGGGGGAACAACAGCAAAGGCAGAGGCAAAAACAACAACTCTCGCTCTGCTTCCACCCTGACCCCATGACTTCCCTCCACTTCCCCCAGACCATTCCACTCCAGTCGGGCGAAGACTCCACCAATTCCTCCCTGCCTGGGCAAACATCACTTCAGACAGGTGGGTCCACCAAATAATTCAATCAGGCTACTGTCTCGAACTAACATCTACCCCCCCCAACTATACCACCCAAACACCGTCCAATGTCACAAGAACATCTGTTACTATTAAAGCAGGAGGTAATATCCCTCCTACAAAAAAGTGCAGTAGAACCAGTTCCCCTGCACCAACAAAACAAGGGAGTTTACTTTATTTTCTCATACCAAAGAAGGACGGATCTCTAAGGCCTATTTTAGACCTCAGACCCCTAAACCTCTACATACATTCAGACCTCTTCCACATGGTCACACTTCAGCAGGTGCTTCCTCTACTATCCCAGGGCGACTTCCTTGCTACTCTAGACCTCAAGGACGCCTATTTCCACATTCCCATTCACAGCGCTCACAGAAAAGATTTGTAGTGGATGGTCAGCACTATCAATTCAAAGTACTCCCATTTGGAGTCACCACAGCACCAAGAGTGTTTACCATGTGCCTAGCAGTGGTGGCAGCACACCTACGAAGACAACACATCCATGTCTTCTATATCTAGACGACTGGCTCATAAAAGCCAGCTCATACAATCAGTGTGTACAACACACTCGCGCCACTATTCAACAACTTCACGACCTGGGGTTCACAATAAACCACGCCAAGTCCCAGCTGCAACTGTCCCACACACAATACCTCGGTGCCACAATAGACAGCTCAAGGGCGCTAGCCTATCCCAGCCCCGATAGTATAGCAAGCATGCAAGCTCTTCTCACCAGATTCCAGCCGCAACACTCTTTTCCAGCTTGAGTGTTCATGCAACTCATAGGGATGATGGCCTCTTGCATATTCATATTGCCTCATGCAAGACTCCAGATGTGTCCTCTCCAAGAGTGCTTAGCATGCCAATGGAACCAGGCTCTAGGTCAGCTAACAGATCTGGTGTTGGTAGACGGTCGTACCCATCGCTCTCTGCAGTGGTGGAACACCAAGAGCCTTTCCAAAGGGCGAACGTTCCTCGAGCCAGTTCCTCAAATAGTCATGACAGCGGACGCATCGCTCTCCGGCTGGGGAGCTCACCTACTACATCACACCACGCAGGGCAGGTGGACACCTCAACAAAAGTTACTCCACATCAACCACCTGGAGTTACTAGCCATATTCCTAGCCTTAAAAGCATTTCAAAAACACATATCAGGCAAGGCTGTCTTAGTCCGCACGGACAACATGACAGCCATGTACTACATACAAAAACAAGGCAGGACACACACACTCCAGCTCTCTCAACTCGCACGGAGCATATGGAGGTGAGCTATACCTCAGAACATTTTTCTCCTAGCCCAACATGTCCCAGGAGTCTAAAACACAATAGCCGATCTGTTGAGCCATCAAACACAACAAACCCACGAGTGGGAACTTCATCCACAAGTTCTCCAACCGTTTTTTCACATGTGGGGGCAACCACAGATAGACCTCTTCGCCACCCAAGAAAACGCCAAATGCCCAAACTTCGCCGCCAGGTATCCTCACCCATCGTCCAAAGGCACGGTAAGGCAGCAAGCTAGTTGCTCCAACTTGGGCCAGACAACCATGGTACACCACACTGCTGGAACTCTCCGTAGTTCCGCACCAAAAACTACACCTCTCTCCATGCCTCTTAACCCAGAACCATAGAGCAATCCAACACCCAGACCCAGCTCAGCTCAACCTGCGATCTGGCTCCTGAAGTCCTAGAATTCGGTTACCTTAACCTTCCTCCTGACTGTATGAGCGTCATCAAAGAAGCTAGACGGCCTACCACTAGAGCATGCCATGCAGCCAAGGGGAAATGATTTGTGATATACTGCCAGAACAACAACACTGATCCCCTAGATGTGTCTATCCAACACATCATAGGCTACTTACTACACCTCCAAAGATGCAACTTAGCCTACACGTCTATCAGACTGCATCTTGCTGCCATAGCAGCATATCTACAAAATAGACAGCATCTCTCACTTTTCAGAGTACCTGCCATATAGGCCTTTATGGAAGGACTCAAAAGAATAATTCCCCCCAGAGTACCACCTTCACCTCTGTGGAATTTAAACATTGTTCTCACAAGACTAATGGGGCTCCATTTGAACCTCTACATAAATGTGAGCTACAGTTCTTAACATGGAAAACTGCTTTCCTAGTAGCCATTACTTCGCTGCGAAGTGTTAGTGAACTGCAAGCACTAACCATTCAGGAACCCTTTCTGCAGATGCATCTTAATAAGGTTGTTCTCTGAACTAATCCTAAATTCCTCCTTAAAGTCATTTTTCCCTTCCACCTCAATCAATCTGTGGAGCTGCCCGTATTCTTCTCGCAGCCACAAACAGTCGCAGAGAGAGCTCTTCACACCTTAGATGTCAAAAGAGCACTACTGTACTACATAGAGAGAACACAACCTTTTTGTAAGACCAAACAACTATTCGTGTCTTTCTCACCACCACACAAGTGCAACCTCATATCAAAATCTGGGATAGCTAGGTGGATTGTTAAATGCATACAGATTTGTTACCACAAAGCAAAACGTACATTATCTGTTCCTCCTAAAGCCCACTCTACATGAAAGATAGGGGCTTCAATGGCATTTTTAGGGAACATTTCCTTAGATGATATCTGCAGAGCAGCTACATGGTCTACACCGCACACATTCACAAAACACTATTGTGTCGATGTGCAAACTAAACAACAAGCTAGTGTGGGCCAAGCTGTACTCAAAACACTATTTCAAACTACTGCAACAGATAATGGTGGTCGCGGCTAGGAGGGGATACTGCTATACAATCTATGCACAGTGTGTAATCTGCAGTTCATATGCCTCAAATGGAATATGCTACTTACCAGTATGCATCTGTTCTTGGCATGTAGAGCTGCAGAGCTACACACGCCCACCCGCCTCCCCGGCTACCTTTATCTGTTCCAGTATTATATTACTCAGATACAGCATACATGGGCATCTTTCCTGTTTCTTACTAAGCTCCATCTCCCTGATGGCGAAAAACAATCTGAGGATGGAGCCGATGCCCATGCGCACTATGATCCAAAGGAGGAGTCACATACCTTGTGACTTCCAAAGACTTTCCAAGACAAAAACAAGTGCAAACATCCAGGCCCAACACCAGATGGCGATCTATGCACAGTGTGTAGATCTGCAGCTCTACATGCCAAGAACAGATGCATACTGGTAAGTAGCATATTCCATACATGTGGAAGCAACTGTAGATGCAAGGCCAAGACTGACTAACACCCCGTTTCTATATCTCTCTCCGCCTCAATTCACCGTAGACTGTAGGAGTCTGCGAGGCTATCCGTCAGGATAATTGGCAGCGTTTGCTGTTACCGGCCGCCCTTTACACTGAATCTGGCGTTGCGTTACCATCACGTGCAACGTGCTTTCGCAAGGCATGCCGGGAACTGTAGTTCGTGATGAGTTTACTTCCTGGTTTCCACGTTTATTACAGTCCGCGTGTAACCGACCTTTAAACCCTGACACTTCCTTTCTCAAGGCTGGTAAGCTCTCATCTATCTCCTAATATCATTCAAATTATATTTGATGTCCTCGGTATATATGGGAGTTAAGTGTTTGAACATAACTTCTTGTATTTCCTGGTCAGTCTTTACCAGTCCCCCTTTCTCTGGGTCCAATAATAAATCAAGTAAACCAAAGTTCTGAGCACTCAAAGTTCAAGACAGAGCCAGACGTCCAATTCAAGGGTCGTATATAGTTAGTCCACTTTAATCCAATTCATCAAATCAAGCCAAAGAGAAAGTTTCTGTACATCCAATTCAAACATCAGTTATAGAGCTTAAACAGCCAGCTAACGTGTTTTGTCAAATGACAAATTATGCCTCGACTTCTTCAGGGCTGATGTAAAGTGGAAACGGTGTATATCTTTGTAGGGAGTATCCACGTACTTTAAAAAATATCTTCTGTTATCAAATCCGAAATCTTTAAATCTCTCATTTATAGTAAACCTTCACCATTTTCCAGCCACTCCCCCATGTTTCTCCCACATTTACTAAAAAAATGTATATCTGTGAGAAACTTAATTACTAATTGGGGTGAATGGTAGTCCACCATAAGTAATAATGTCACCATCCTGGTTATGATCAATAAATATTTCTGTAATTTAAACCTGAGCTCAACCCCTGGTAGCTATGGCACGGTAAGGCAGCAAGCTGTGGCCAGTATCGGTTTCGCTAGGCTAGATAGCCATTGGACAAAGTCATGGTGAAGCGGTTCACATTTTGCGGAAAAGCTGTGATTGGGAGCAGTTCACAAGAAAGATCTCTCGGAATCAGGATGCTTCTGGAGCCTTTGCCAGGTGAAGATTTCTCTTGAACTTATTCACTTTTTTGAGCTCAGATTCCTCCAGCAGGGCATGGCTGAAGTTGTAGCCAAAAAGGGCTCCACGAGGCAGATCCCTTCACCGCAACATCCAGTTGAAATGGATTTGCTACTGTGGAAAAGCTCTGAGTGGGACAACCTGAATATTTGTCCCAGCAACAATGCACCTTCATCGGATTGACTTAGCCTGGTTTTTCTAGTCTTTTTGTCATTTTCTAGGCAATGATCCTTTAAAAAATATCCAAAGTCCCAAGTTTCAGGATTAGGCAGGAGGATAACACTGATACCAGCCAAGGGTTCCAGGACCACAAGCACAGCACTTGGGGGTCAAGACTCATTCCACAGAAGCCACCAGCAGGGTCCAGCTCAGGTCCAGTTGTGATGGGTCAACTGGGTCCTTTCAGAAAAGTGGGCTCCTTGCATCTTTTGTGTTCCTGTAGCTTAACAGGAGGTCAGCTAACTGACCCTTGGAGTCTGCATCTCAGTCTTGGGTGCAAGTTGGAGCAGGTCCAACCAATAGGAATCTCCTCACAGGTCACAGAAGTAGGTGCAGTCCTTCTGTTCTCTCGCACACTTCCAGTAGTTTACTGACGAGGGTAATGGGGACATGACACATTTATGCCCAGTGCCAGCATGTGGGTGGGGGAACTGCTGGCCACTCCCTAATCAATGGGGGAAATGTTCCCATGGATGCGCTATCCACTTTTGCAGCACTTACTGTGTGTTGTACTGTAACCTATCCCACAGTGTCCCTCTCTACTTAAAACCTTTCTTACCCTGTTAAGAAGACACCCTGTGTCAACCAATAGAAATGGTTATACTAATAGTCAAACTCTCCCTTGTGGTCACTCACAACCAGTTCTGGGGTAGCCTACCTTTATTTATATGGTTGGAGCACAAGTATGTTACCTCTGGTTGGCAGTAGTAAAGTGCAGAGAGCCGTAGGGCCAGAATAAATGCATTGAACATGGGAAGGCAAAAATCCTGGGGAATGGCACGTAAAAAAATGGTTTTCTCCGACAGCATGGGTTCAAAATGTGGGAGACCGTGAATGCAGGAGGACCAGAACTCTTCCCCTTGTTTTTAACGTAGAAAATCAGAGTTCAGTTTCACACTGGAAGGGGTTATACCAAAATTGTCAGTGATGTCTCATGCGTATGGCTCTCTAAGAGTGGTACAGGTCAGCCTTCTCCACTAAGGAAGTGGGCAGGGCAGAACAACTCACAGGAGAAGTGAATATAGAGATGGGACTAGGAGCGGTAGGCTCACAGGAGAGGTTAGTCTGGCAATCCTTGTCCATGAGGCACTGCAAGTGGCAGACTTCACAAATTGGTTAGTCCATGGATGTTGAGGTTCTCAAGAAGCGCTGTGGAGACATGTCACACACCTCTGCTGTCTTGCAGAGAATTAGTTGGAGCACCATGGATAGGAGCGCTCAGTATATAGGCAACCAGATAGGGTAGAGCAGGCAAAATATTAAACATCACTGTGCTACATGATCATACAGGTCTGCTTACATGAAATCCTGCTTATACATAGAGAGTTTGAAGAGGAAGGGCATCTGAAAAAGTAGATGGCTCATCTGTAGAATATTAAGACCTCCTCCACCTCAGATCTACACTGCAACTTCTAATGTCCCTGTTTCACTTGGTGTAATGTGGTACACACAGTTGAAAGAAAGAAACTACATTGAATTCCTCATAGTTCAATGCGATATATTAAGACATTAAAATGCCTTGCTTTGTAGAAAAACAAGATTGTTTCTTCAAACAATATTCATATAACTTAAATTTATATTTTCACATCAGGCTTGCAATAGGATTTGTGCTCAATTTAAATCTCAAGGCAAAAACAAAAAGGTGATGGATGGAATGCTTAAATTAATCACAGGCAACTGTCAATCGCTCGGGCCACATCACCATCCATCATTTTTTTGCCCACCATGCTGCCCCAGTTTGGACCCAGCCATATGCAAATCAGTCTTGACCCTGCTCCCCAGAGGAACAGTCCAGCCCGAACTGTCAGGCCAGGCTCGGTCTTCCCTGGACCGGAAACAAGCCTCCTGGCACCGGTTTGGGGGGTATCACTCCTCATCAGCCAGGCTAGCTTGAATCCAGTGGCGCAGTGAGCACGGGACCCATGTCTGGGTGTACCCGGCGCACTCAGGACGTCAAATGCAAAAACAGCAAGTTGATGGATGGTATGCTTGAATTAAGCTCAGCCACTGGCAATCGCTCGGGCAGCATCCAAATCCATCGTTTTTTTGCCCACCATGCCACCCCAGTTTTGGCCAGCGGCTGCCGGCACAGGTAAGCGTGGCAGGGCAGGGTGGGAGGGGAGAAGTCAACAGACTATGGAATAGGTATGAATAAATAAATAAGAACCTATTCCGTCCTCTTTCAGCTCCCCCGCGGCACCGACACCCGCACCCTGCCCTGCCCCACTGCCCTTACCTGGGCCAGTTGCAACTGGTCTGGACCCAGTCATATGCAAATCAATCTTGACGCTGCTTCCCATGGGGTCAGTCCAGCCAGAAATGCCAGGCCAGTCCCTCCATGCATCGGAAACTCATCCTGGGACCGGATTTGGGGTATCACCCCTCACCAGCCAGGCTAGCTTGAATCCAGTGGCTCAATGAGCCCGGGACCCACAGGAGTCATTTTCAGACCAATGGTAATGGAGAGTGGTCGGATACACCAACCTGGTTCTACCTGGTCGCAGGTTCTACGATGGGACTTTTTTCTGGAAGTTAAAAAAATCAGTGGAGCAAGGCAGCAGGCTGTATCCGAGGAGGGCTCCATGATATCTGATAGACATTTGAGGAGTGTGAGAAATTGGGTTGCAGGTTGAGTAGAGTGTTAATCCTGCTCAAGCAATAGCCACAATTCCTGGGTGAGCCACAAAACTCTCTAAATTAACATGTGCTTAGTCCTCTGGTAGCTTGTCACAAAAGCAGTCGGGCTTAACTTATAGGCAATGTGTAAAGTATATATGCAGCCCACAAACAGTAATAAAATGACAAAACAAGAAATCCCACACCAATTTAGAAAAACAGAGTACATTTTACAAAATTTGACACCAAAATGTCAAATATCTACTCAGTAGAACTGGAGTTATGAATTTTTAAGTTTAAGGAAAAATCTAGCACCAACCGCAGACATCTAGTCATGCGAGACTGAGTCAAAGTCGGAATATATGGAGGACCGCAAGGGAGCACAAGTAAGATACAAGAAGTTAATTGGGTCTGGCGCATACCATCAGACATAGAAGACATTTCAGCAAAAATGTGTCTAAGAAGGTAATGTTTAGCTTGGCAAGGCTGCAGGAGGTGACAGAGGAGGATTTGTAGTAGTCACGGAGCCGCTGGTTGAAGTCGCTGTGAAAATTTCAAAGTTCAGGCTTAATTTCTTTTTTGGAAGTCGAAAACCTCCAGTGGGAGGAAGCTAAAAGCTGTTTCTTGTGAGGGCTCCACAAGCAGGTTCGGACTGGCGGTAGCGGGCACCGGGCATTTTCCTGGTGGGCTGCCAGGGTGGGGGCCGGTTTTGGGCCCCTGGGGGGCCGTTTCTGTTACAGGGTCGTTTTTGCAGCATAGCTGCAATATCGGCTCCTGTAACAAATTCGGCTGAAACTGGCCCTGGCAAAACAGCACGGCCACACCCTCAACCCCCTGGGGGGGCCAGCCGACCACTTTGCCAGGGCCAGTTTTAGTTCCCAGTCCAGCCCTGTCCACAAGGCCAGATACCTGTTCTACAAAGGACTGCTGTTGAGGATTTGCTGCGGAGGAGGAGAACATAGGTGGAGGTGCCACGAATTCAGTCTGACTGGCGATGCAACTTGGGCAGATAGACAAGCAAATTGATCCCGGTCTCACCTCCGTTCTCAAAGCAGTTTTGCTAAGTCCCAAGTTTTGGATTTTGGCTATCTGGACACCCTTAGCACCACTTTCAGGGGTCCAGGGCTGGAGGTGCATCGCTTGGAGGGTAAAGACTCACTCAGTATGGGTCCAGGTGCGGATTCAAGATGGTTGGAGCCTTTTCTATCCTTAAGGACTTTGATCAGGAGGCCAGCCAACAAGCCCTTTGAGTCACTCTGGTAGTTCTATGTTCAAGTAGTGGAACAGTGCTGAAGCAGCAGGGCAGGCCTCTGAACGTTCAAGGCAGGATCCAGGCAGCACAGCACTCCTTTCAGGTGCAGCAGTGCAGTCCTCTGAAGTACACAGTAGGCCACAGCAGCCAGCAGTCCTCTGAGAGCCCTTCCTCAGGGCCAGAAAGTGAACTGAAGAGTGGGTCTGAGGTTTTCATCTTTATACCTGGTGACTTCTTTGAATTAAGAGAAGTTTCAATAGAATCCCCTTTGAAGTGCTTAGTTTCCTGCCTTCCCTGCCCTGGTTCCAGGCTTGCTGCATGATCAATACAGTGGTGACAAGTCCTTTGAGTCAATGCAGGGCACAGAAAATTCAGTTGCTAGTGGGGCTGTGCCCAGCTATACCCCACTTATCCTTGCAATTATGGCCCATACAGGCACACCTAATCCCTCTATTGTGTGGCTGCCTGGGAGGAAAACAAAGACCAACTGCCAACTCGGTCATGTGACCCAGGAACAGGCAACGGACACCAAATAGGGCAGGAAAATACAAACTTTCAAAAAGTGGCTTTTTCAAAATTGTCACTTAAAATCCGACTTTACAATTTTTGAGGTCTTGCCTAGTGTTGCAGCGCATGCGCTGCTCGCTTTGCGAGGCATGCAGTATTCATTATAGCATGGAAGCTTCGAGGAAGCTCCGCTCATTATTTTCATTGGCTTGTGTCTTAAATCCTGCCTTCCGATTGGTTGTAGGCTTGTTAGTCCCACCTTATGACGGCCATGTCGTCATTGGTGTCCTTCCATGGTTACTGGCCCCTTTACTGCACAGACTACTTTCTTCCCTTGCCCACCCCGCATTCCGATGCCTTCTCGTCCACCACCCCCCCTTCGTGCCTTGTCGCCCACCCGCACTCTCTTGTTTGCAATGCAATAGGTCTTGTGTAAATGCGAGTCCTATTGCATTGCAAATGCTTGTTTTCTCTGTGACCTGCCATCTAGTGTGGACACTCATATGACGTGAAGCCCGGGTCGCCCTGTTCAGAAGGAGGGTTTCTGCGCACTGGCTTCAGGAAGGAGCACTCCCGCTTTCATATTTAATTCTGGTCAGCCGAGTTATCGCTTCCCATTTCCGGTGTTCATGTAAACAGGGCCGGTGTATTGGTATGCAGAACCAACACTTTCCACCTAATCTGTGGCAAACAGTTTCTCTGCCCCCTTTCCTGTCGCTCGTGATCTGCTTTTTGTGCTTTTTTAAGGGCCTGTTAACCCCATTTCACACCTGTGAATGGGGTTTAAATGGCATGTCCCGTAACAAAAGAGGGGGGAGATGGGTAGGCACTGTACCGAACAAGGTGTCGGAGAAGCTCTGTTTAACTGAAAGTGACCGCCAGAGGCACTGACTTTTCTTATAGATGTCTCATTTAAATGTACTATCCCGGCCGCAGCCCACATTTTTCCAACCTGAAGATTCTGTAACAACAGTTTGTTTTTTTCTAGGAATACCACTTTATTATTTCAAGCGGGAATCATCCATTGGATGCACAACCCTAAAATTACTCCTCTCCCCGATATATTGAGCACCCAACGGAGTTTCAAAACGTAACATAAATGGCCCATTGTTGTAAGTGGAATGAGTCCCTTCCTGATCCAGCAGTGGCAAAGTCTGCACACGGGCCTGATGCTCCGTCCATCACCACCCCTTTTGTACTGCATTGTTCGCCATAAGTTGGCAGGGTATGCTCAGACGTGAGTCCCTTGCTCACTTTGCCACTGGATTCAAGCAAGCCTGGCTGAAGACGGCTGAAATGCCAGAAACCGGTCCTAGGAAGCTTGTTTCCGGTCCAGGGAAGGCATGGCTTGGCAGTTCGGGCTGGACTGTTCCCATGAGGCACGGGGTCAGACTGATTTGCATATAGCCATGTCTGAACTGGGGTGGCAGAGTGGGCTAAAGAACGGTGATGGATCAAACCCAGATCTGTTGACTGGGTGTGAGTGTTTGATTGGTTCTGATGCTCCGTCCATCACCACCCCTTTTGTACTGCTTTGTTTGCCATAAGTTGGCAGGGTATGCTCAGACGTGAGTCCCTTGCTCACTTTGCCACTGGATTCAAGCAAGCCTGGCTGAAGACGGCTGAAATGCCAGAAACCGGTCCTAGGAAGCTTGTTTCCGGTCCAGGGAAGGCATGGCTTGGCAGTTCGGGCTGGACTGTTCCCATGAGGCACGGGGTCAGACTGATTTGCATATGGCCATGTCTGAACTGGGGTGGCAGAGTGGGCTAAAGAACGGTGATGGATCAAACCCAGATCTGTTGACTGGGTGTGAGTGTTCGATTGGTTCTGATGCTCCGTCCATCACCACCCCTTTTGTACTGCTTCTCTCATTGGAAAGCAGCAGTCCCAACCCTCCTAGGATTTCCGAGGCAGAGCTGCAGGTAAGTGTGATTTTTTTTTTATTTTAATTAATTAAAGTTTGGTTTGTGCATATATGTTTGAATATTTGGTAATGAGTGTTGTGAATGGATGTGTGTGAGCGTGCATGTCGGAATGCATGGGTGTGAGTGAGTGCGTATGTGTCCCGTCTGCCCCTTCCCTCCTACAATGACTGGCCGCTGTAACTTTAGAACAAATACCAAAGGAAGGGGCTTTACATATTTAACTTTGTGACAAATACAATAGGAAGAGGATTTAGGGTGAGAATTCTCTAGCAATTGAAATAAGATGGGGTTCAATAATTCTTTGCCTTTTCTTCGTCTAGCACCGGAAATGCTCGATATCTGTAGAGGAAGATATAAGGTTGATATCAATATATAATTTGGAATATCAGTAAAATGTATTGGGTCTCTCAATGCATAGATCCTATGGTTTTATTTATCAATGTTCACATTTATGCCGGCAGGCCTTCTTTATTGGTTATTAAATATGGTACCAAAGGCAGTAGCTCTCTAATTTCACATATTGAATGACTTGACTGGGTTTGAAATGTTATGATTAGTATTTCGTGTGTGTGTGAATTAAAGTATTTTTTAACACTCTGCATTTATTAATTCGGAATTACTGTGCACTTTGTGGAGTGTTTAACATTTATTTAATCTTTTTAGTTGCCTTAAATTATTCTTTTGGCTTTACATTTGTATACTGTAATGTTTATATTCAATTCCTTGTGCAACAAAGCGGTAGTAGCACTGACTATCCCTTACACTTTGGTAATGTCTTGTTACAGTTGCATATTTGATTACCAATCATTGTTTGAAGTTGAATGCAGATAAAACATAAGTGGTGATTCTAGGGAATCATTCTGAGACCCAGATCTGAACATTTGGTAGTCAGTGAGTTTTGCTCAACTCCCCACCCCTGCTAATATGACCATAATAAGTGGATATTACTAAGTGTTGATCCTCTCTCCTGCCTGCATTTTAGCAAGATCTCTGGTGCATGCTCCTATCTTTTGAAAAGTTTAAGGAAAATGTGTCCTTGTCTGTTATTTAGAAGGAGAAGGTTCAGTGAGCCAGCCTGAGCTATCTCATCTTGTTTGGATAAGAGTACTGTAGGCTTGCTTAGTTTACCTTAATATCTCAATGGCCACCTTCAGATTGTGCAAAATGCAGCTGCCGCTTCAGTTACTCAATTTACCTCTGCAAACTTCTGTTATATCCCAGTTGGACTTCCTCCATAGGGTACCAGTGAATAAACAGGTATTTTTAAGACACTTTGCATTATGCAGAAGACACTTGCTTGAACTTGTCTAGAGAAGCAGAGCTCTAGGCTTGAGTTCTATGTACCCTCTTGCTCTTTGCTCTCTTCTCATGCCCCCCTCGTTATCCCCATATTCCATAGCACCATTGCATGCAGATGATCTTTCTTTGTTCTTGCTTCTATTTTCAGTACACCAGTAGTAAAAGGCTCTGCCAATGTGAGTGCATGGTGAGTGGTGTGCCTGTGAGATTGCAGCATATTGAAGTCATACTGGTTGGCAATGCCAATGCTTGTTTTAGATGTTAGCTGCAGCCACAGCCTGCCTTGGCCTCTAGCGATGGACCATTATTCCCCCGACTTACACTGTTTGTGATTAGTACTTTTCCAATCTGGATCTTATTCGTGAAAATGATAAAGTTCACATCTTGGAGGCTATGGTGATGCACTTGGCAAGAGAGGGTGTCTCAGGACTCGACTTGACCACATGTTCTTTTGGCCCCTGGTGTTTCTCTACATGCTTAAGCCTGGATCCCAAAACAGGAATTTTCACAAGATAACCCACCCCTTTTGTGACAGCCTCGAGTTTGCAAGGTGCCTATTGACATCCACAAATGTTACCAATGTATGCAATTTTCCATAATCCTAATTATATTTGTATAGCGGGGTCGGATTGAGATAATAAATAGTACCGGGCACTAAATTAAAATTAGCCCCCATTAGCGAACCAGAAAGCTAAAAAAAAAAGTGCCCCATGTTTGGAAATCGGGGCATTTGTAAACTTGCAAAGACAAGCTGTGTATGTATATTGCAAGCTATGAGAGACTGCATGCATTTGTGCTTGCTGCAGGCAATGCGTGTGGTAGTATAGAGAAATCAACAGTCAACAGTTCCCACCACACCATAAAAGAGGCCCACAAACAGCCCCAAATCCATCTCAAATATTGATCTGTGAGACCAGACCTTCGGGCTCTGACAGATAACCCCAGGGCCGACTTTAGAGCTGTTGGTGCCCCTGTGCGACAATCACTTTTGGTGCCCTGCCATGACTAACTCCTCGGATTCCCGTACGACCACCAGGCACAAGTGCCCCTCATCTCTCCATAGCCCCTCTCTCTCTTTCATGCATTTCATTTGTTTAATAGCACTTGTAAAGGCTGACTATACTAATAATAATGCCTATGTACTCAAACACTTTCCAGCAACATTAGGAGTAGACAATGAAAGACTGGGGGAGGGAAACAGAACATCCTAACCTATTTTATGCAGTTTGCATGCAACTCTTTGATTTATTTATTTTATTTAATGCATTTTTATATAGCGCAGACTTTACCCGAAGGTGTCAGAGCGCTGTACAATAGAACCATTTACATTACATGAGAGAAATGTTACAAAATAGAACGTTACAAAAATAAACAGGAGAGTAGAAGAGGTAGGGTAAAACCATAGAAGGCAAGAACACAATATCAAACACAGCAAGCAAGGATGAGGAATGTACAAGAAAATATTACAAATTTACAATGATGATTGAACTTCCTAAAGGGGTCTGAGAATGAAGGTGTTAGTTCTGAAAGTGTCTTTGGAAGAGAAGAGATTTGAGGTCAGCTTTGAAGATCTGGATAGAGATGGTGGCACGGAGCAATGGAGGAAGTGAGTTCCAGATTCTCACCGCATTACCTGAGAACGATTGAGCCATCGATCTTTCCCTTTTGAAGGAGGGGGACTCAAGCAGAAACTTTTACGCATTCCGAGAAGGTCTCGAGCCTCCAGACATTTTCAGTTTATTCGCCAGGTAACAAGGGGAGAAAGTGTGCAAGGCTTTGTGGGTGATGCAGGCAGTTTTGGAAATAGATCTTTCCTCGATTGGAAGCCATTGAAGAGAAGACCGGATAGGAGTGATGTGGTCACTTCGTTTGGACCCTGAAATAAAGCGAGCTGCTGAATGAAGGACGGATTTGAGGGGGGAGAGGTGAGATTTGGGTAGGCCAGCCAGAAGAGAATTGCAGTAATCCAGTCGAGAGAGAACCAGCGATTGGATCAAGGTTTTTAGGTCTTTCTCCGGGAAGAACCGACGAATCCCCCACAGAAGGTGCAGCTGGTAACGTGTGTTCTAAGCAATGGAGTTGATGTGGGAGATTAGGTTGAGTCTTTTGTCAAGTATCACATCTAGGGTTTTAGCGCTGTCGACAGTGATGGGCTTATTGTTGAGTATATTCAGCTGATCCATCCAGGATTGAACAGGAGGAGGGGAGAGAGAGGTAGATAGGAGTAGGAATTCAGTTTTGGAGGGATTGAGAATGAGTTGGTGAACTAACAGCCAGTTGTGTTGAAAATTTCTAACAGGCACCATTCTATAGTAGGGTTGTATCTTATGAACTGATGTAACAAAAGGATCTCTGTGACAAAAGCAGTAACCCACTCAACTATTCACATAAAATACAGATTTGTCATCTGCACGATATTCGTTCTTCGCAGCAAGCATATTAACCCTCTGTGCTACTTAATGGTGAGTCAAAGCTGCCCCTAGATAAAACTCCAAACTCTACCTCTAGCAGGAACATTAATCACAAGAGTTATCTTGACATGTTTAATGCTGCCTGAATACTGGAGCACAAGGAACTCTGCTGAAGTTTTTTTTTTAGATCTTAAGTTATTGCTAAACACAGCTCCCCTTCCCAGGTTAGTGCCCAGTGCGGACGCACCAGTCGCACTGCCCTAAAACTGGCCCTGCATAGCCCTATAGGCCAGTCCCACACTGGTCGTAATGAGGAGTTACTTTTACCAAACGTTTGGGAGTGACATCTGGGTTGGTGGTTGTAATAATGTAGAGAGCAAGGTAAAACTAGACATGAGGAGCAGTAAGAGATGTTTTTTTCATAACTCAGTATGTGTCTCACGGTGAGACAGATGCAGTGTTTAGAAAAAAACATCTCTCACTGCTCACCATCCAACGGGCAGGTAAACAACTTGAACATTCATAACATACTCCAGTAGACAGCGAAAACCCGTGAACCTTTACACGTAAGAGGTAGATGCAGGGCATAGCCATGAAACGAGATGAACCTTCTATCACAAATAAACTTTGATGTTGGAACTTGGAGAGAAAGAACTGTGTGTGAATGGTACTTGAATTCTTAAGGACATTTTGCATGTTAGAGTCTCTGGACACTTATTACAACGTTTCTATTAAATGGATAGTTTGATGGATAGTTTTTGAAGACCTATGTTATGTATCAGTTGTTATTTATGGGAGCTGATTTCATATGCTAAAATGCATTGCTCGATTCGTTGTCATCCTCTCTACCCTCATTGCAGCTGCTACGTGGAACCGAGCGTTGCGTGACACTTTTAGGCAAGTCTGCCTTTTAGTAAGCATTTAGAACACGTGTCGTTTCAAGTCCGTACTTCAGAGGGTGCCGGTGAAACTGCAAGACCCTGAGTGCAAAGAGGTTTTGTTCCTTTAGCCCGCATTGTCTATAGGAGTCGCGCATTAAACGAGCCACTTCACGGATATGGCAGCTCCGAGGTTCCGTTTTTTTGGGTCTGTCCTCTCGTGCCAAGAATGACAGACATATATTTTCAAACCTCACTGGCCAGGGCCCCTGTTTTTGTTTCACAGTCCCAAATTGTGAATGGTGCTGGACACGAACACGCATGCGCACATTCTCCCACCTGATACACTTCCTTGTACGTGTTGTGATTAACCAATGATCTGATCGCAAACACGTACACGCATGCGTGCACCATCTCAACCCATCACATTCCGGACTGGTAAGTGTATAACCTGTGATCTGGTCCGTAAATGCTATTTATCCCCGTATTCACACTAGACTGCCTGAGTCAATTGATATAAAAACACACTTCAATGCAATGCCACTAAAGAGCACTGAGCATCAATGTGCGAGCGGTGGATGCTATATTCCGAACCACCTTGTCAACTTTTCAGGGGCTTTTTTTCGTTTCCAGCGGACTGTTTCGGGTTGTGTGGTGCGAGTGGTATAAGGACTTTGGTAGTACCAGTCATTAACCAGCGCTTACAGCCACATATCTCCTATGCAGCCAGAGACACCTATTTCATTGATGCTTATGTGAGTTCGTCTGCTGTTAATCTGCAACTTGGCCGGTTAGCTCAGTTGGTTAGAGCGTGGTGCTAATAACGCCAAGGTCGCGGGTTCGATCCCCGTACTGGCCATTGGATATTTTCTTTTTTAAATATATATTTGGCACTTTTTATTTACAATTAAAGAACCTCAGAGACAAAATGCCAATGACAGCTCCAGGACGCGAAAAAAAAAAAAAAGTACAGAATGATGATTAACGCAGGACAAGAATTTGAAGCAATAACACCCATTGTTACACATTGGCTTACTTTCTTTATACTTACTTATTCTATTTTTAATAGTAATGTAAACACCACGCAGTATAAAGCTATCACAAATTAAGCCAACAGCTCTGGCTTTCGTATTGTGTATGCATACAGAAATGGACAACAATTCATGAAAACCTAAGGGAGACATTGAGGGATTAAAAATCAAGAGTAATTAACCGCCCATTGACTTGCATTATAGTGGAGGACTTTTTAAGCGACGGGAGTAAAACAATATTTTGTGTTAGAATATTCATGAGCCTTGCTCCTAAATCAGGAGTTTTTATATGTATAACGTATTGACATGGATCACACATACATGCAATGGATCACACATGCATGCACATAAGCAGAAAGAAAATGACGCGTAGAGCTGTCCACTCACTCCACCTGGCGGCATTTCTACAGGCACATATACAAGGGTAGTTGTTGCAGAATAGCGCACCCGGCGATAGCCTACGGAGCGAACTGAACATTACCAATAGGTGGCAACACGAGTGGCTACAATGAGCTGGCACCACACTATACATTACACAAGGGGGACCGCTCTACCTCTTTGAATAAAGGGGGTATTTATTAAAACATTTTTGGGGAACTTCAAAATTAAATATTAACCTTTTTTGGTCCTGATAAAGCGCCAAGGATCGTTTTGACCATCGTAGGGCACGAAAAATGTCAACCTGATAGTTACTAGGGTACATTATTACCACATTAGGAACAATAAGTATTTTTAGGTCTCGCTGAGCCCAGCGCATGCGCTGGCTCGGAGAGACATTTTGGAGGTGAGTTTTCAAAATGCTGCTGGCTGGCCTAGCGCTTGCGTTCACACAAGCGTGCACGCGCCAGCCGCACTTTGAAAACTCGTGCTTTAGCGCGTCATTGCGATGACTTTCGCTTTCTCTGAGCGATCGCGATGACTTTCGCTTTTCGCTTTTACGGCCGCGCTGCGTTACTTTTACTGCCGCACGGCCAATGCTTGTCAAATTAATATGTTACATGATACATAGCGAGAATTCATTAACGAGTATCTCATTGGAGGACTATAGTTGCTTTATGTATTATTGGCATGTGCATAGCACACACATAGAAAGAGAGTTAGCCATGGGGTGCATTCATGGGTAATGAACACAATTGAAGGTTGCGAAAGTCGAGCAGTCATAAACCACTTTGAGTGTGGGTGAGTAGCAGGAGCTTATCGCTGGCAGGTGGGATGCTCCTTCAAGAGCCCAATACAAAGATTTATTCGTAAATTAATTTTCCATTAACTTATCTATATTTTGCTATGCATTCAGTGTCACTTGTTGGAGCACTGCAACCCCCTCGCATTATAAGAGCACTAATCCCCCCATCTCCCATTTGTGCAATTTTACATTTATATTTCTTTTCCGCGGCCCTATATTTTCCTGTTGTCATAGTGGTTTTACAGGTATATTACAAGCCAGAGTACATGGTCCCAGATTGAATAGCATGGCTGTAATTCAGTCTCAGAGTTGCTGCCTGCACGCCTATGCCCAGGCCCTTCAGCTATCTTGCTGCGGTGCTGTACATTACCGGTATCTCAAGATTGAATTATGACCTGCTTCGTCACGTGGGACTGCAGATTCCACCTCGGAACTACAGAGGGGACTGGTGGTTTATTTATTTCTCGCATTGAAGGATCATATGATCATTTTCCTAAATCAAAAGTTATATCGTATGACAAGATAGTTCTCTTACTGAACGCCCCCTCCTTCCTTCCCCCCCAGTAAACTGCAGTTGAAAACACTGTCATTGAGGCGGCTGGATACAAAATGGCTCATTTTCCTGAGATGTTTACGGCTCTGAAGTCTTTTTATTGTCGCATGCTCAGTCAGTCAATATGACTAAAGAAATCTGAAGGTGGCTAATGGTGATCGAATCCATATTTTTAAGAATGGTTTGGAAACGTTGTTTCTTTAAATATTTCCCTTTCCATAAAAGAGAACCAGTCCTAGATTTTCTTCACAGTTTTAACAAGCATTTG
Organism: Triturus cristatus; assembly: GCF_964204655.1. Taxonomy (NCBI): domain Eukaryota; kingdom Metazoa; phylum Chordata; class Amphibia; order Caudata; family Salamandridae; genus Triturus; species Triturus cristatus. Next base: position 707,096,865 of record NC_140595.1, on the reverse strand, counting down.
CAATGCAATAGGTCTCGCATTGACTCGAGTTTGAGTTATTGACGTTGCAAATAACAATGCCTTTTATTTTTGTTTTCTTTCTCAAAGCATAAATAAAAGGCATTGTTATTTACAATGCCAATAGCTTATACTCGCGTTACTGCGAGACCTATTGCAAGTTATAAATATTCATTTATTTCTTTGGTCTTTTTATTCAGCGCGACCCGTTCCTAGCCTGCTTCGGAGCGCTGCTCGGTTAATTAGCAAAACATGTCCCTCCCGATAGCGATGCAATTTTGGATGAGCTGCCGAATTTTCAGTGTTTCTTTTTTATTATGTGCAAATCTAAGACTATCTCCTGACCGCGTGATTGTTTATCGATGGTGGATATGTTTAATATGTTCACTTGTTTGTTTCTATCACATACACCCTGCCTCCTTTACAGTGAAGGGACCTTGTCTCCTTGGAGGGGGCTCGTACTGAAAGCTTGTGTGAGCTGACGCATCCCTATCTCATGCTGCTTCTTCTCTGTGCTGAATGGGTTCGCTTTGCGTTGAACCCTGGCCTTGTAATGTAAAGTTCATACCAGTCAACCAACTAACTATTCTCCAGTAAATCCATGCACAAAACTGCACAGGATGCAATCATAGCGCCTAGAGGCAGAACTGATGGTATTACTAGCTCAATAAATAAAATCTGCAAGCACACCAAATAATTGCCTCCTTTCTTGTACTGGGCTAGACTTTAAGCTGGATACATACAAATAAAATAAGAACCAGAAGGATTTCGTAATAACATAAGAAATGTGAGCGCACCAGGAGTCCGTTAGGTTGGGTCTTCTGGGAGCTAGATACTGCAGTGAATGACTACGGGTCAGCTGCATAGGTGGGGGGAGTCCTTGGCAAGCCTCATGAAACTTGTGTCCACCCGCCATCGCTTCCGGGTCTTCAGTTCACGGGCACGGCCCTCCACGACTGATGGAAGGGAAACTATTGCAAGTGTTGTATGAAAATATCTGCTTGTCTGGCCCTGGCGGTCTTGCGCAAGCATGAATTTTCTACCCTTGTGCCATAAATCAGCACGTCCTGCCTGCTTTGCATATTCGGAACACAAGTTGTAGAACGGTAGCGAGGTGGCAACGTGAAGTGTGCCACACCTTTTATTACAGTAAGAAGGCGTGTTTTCTGGTAAGCGCATGGTCGCATAAGTGTTACGTAATCTATTTTAATGTTGAAAGGGCAGTGCCAATAGTGGTTATCCAGTAATCTTATTGAAGACCAAAATATTTGTGGAGTATCATTTTGACTACAAACTGCAGTTTTCGTAATATATCCTTTTTTTTTTAAAAAAATAGAAGTTGAATTATTTTTTAATGTGTTAAAATGCTTCGAAAATAACGAGAGAATGTTGCACTATTTTATCCCATAATGATTCCCTATTTTACAGTTAATTGTTTCATACTTTATGTACTTGCCTCACAAATTTCATCCTGCCACAGAATTTCTTTCGCCACTTACTGGCCCTGTTTGTAGTAGTTAAATTACACAAGACAATTATAGGGGCTTGGTGTTTATCAGTGCTTGAAATGGAAAAATAAAAGTGCAGGTACTCTGTACCAGAGTACCTACTTGTTTCTGAGAAGTGCCGGAACTCTCCAATTAAACGTATTACATTTCTCGTGAGAAGTGCCGGTACTCTCCCTCTCAAAATAAGAAAGTGCCGGCACTCCGTACCGCAGAGTACCGGTCCATTTAAAGCATTCGTGCTTATTGAAAATCTATAATTCAATGGACCTCTCACACGGGTGAATGGCTGTCTTCAGAGCACACAGACGTGAAAGACGAAAACAGCCACGGGTGTAGACTGTTTTGATAACTGATTCCTATTTTTCGTACCTATTTAATGGGTGATTTGCAGTATGGATTCCAAAAGGGCATCGGCACAATCGAACAATGCTTAAATTTAATGACCCTCCAATCCAAATATACAAAGATAAAAGGCGAACGTCTGTATTTTACGTTTGTGGACCTTTCTTCAGCCTTCGATTGTGTATCTCGTGTTAAATTATGGGTAATTCTGAAAGAAATGGGTGTGGAAGATCCCATTGTTTGCTTTCATAAAGACCTATAGTCTGGGGCCACGGCCTCGGTCCGTTTTGGTAACTCGGGCCAGTGCACTAGAAGGTTCCCGGTAGGTCGGGGTGTGCGCCAGGGCTGTGTCCTGGCCCCCTTCCTATTTCTGCTTTACATAAATGGTCTGGAGCGCCATTTATTGCAGGAGTGTGAGGACATGCCTAAGGTTGGGAGGAGGGCTGTTCCTGCGCTCCTGTATGCGGACGATGCGGTCCTGATGGCCCGCACCCCAATGGCACTCCAAAATCTGGTAAATTCATTTGAGACCTTCATGTCTAGTCTTGATTTGAAAGTCAATTGTAATAAAACCTTCTCTATGTACTGTGGAAATGGTCCTGGAAAGCAGAAAAAAAATGTTTCTGAACAATGTACCTTTGGAAGTTGTCCATACTTTCTCTTATCTTGGAGTCTTGTTTCACGATACTGGGGCATGGTCTAGTGCGGTCAAGGCCAGAACTTTGTTGTTCCAAAAAACCATTATGGCCTTGAAAATTTTTATTAAAAAACTGGGTAAAAAAACAATAAAGGAAATTCTAACAATATATAAGGCTACTTGTATTTCGGTAGCCATATATGGGTCGGCCCTCTGGGGGTATTCCAATATTGACTTAATTCAAAAAGATGAGAATAGGTTCTTGAGGTATATTCTGACAGTCCCCCAAAGTGTTGCGACATATATATGCCACACTGAATTGGGTTTACCCTACATTTCGGATATTATTAGAATTCAACCCCTACTCCTGTGGCATAGGGTTTGGACTATAAGGGAGTGTGTCATGAACCGGGCTATCCTACGGGATGTTTTAACTCTGGACAATGTTGGCAGAGCTGATTGGTTGAATTATGTAAAAAAATTTATGGTTAATATTGGATGCCAACATTTCTATGAAGACCCACTCTCAATGGTCAATATCTCTAGAAAACTATTGTCTAAGTTATGTATGGAATACCTCGAGGATAAAAGAAGACAAGAGGAAGAGGAGAAAAACTCAGTTACTCTTCACCTCAGTGTCACAACCCATTTTAAAGTACAGCCTTATTTAACCTTGCCGATGTCTAATCATGATCAATTTCTCTTGACTCGCTTTAGGTTGAATATTTTGTTTAGACTCCTGACTTTCCCAGAAATGAATTTATGGTCGCGTAATCTCCCCCTGTGTCCGTGTGATGAATTCTCACTCCAGTCTGATATTCATATTTTATTTTTCTGTAAATTTTACTCTTTACCTCGTAGGCAGTTGATTATACCACTACTTAAAGAAATGAATTTAATCCAATGTTGTCCAGCTTTTTTAGAATTCCAACGAATGGAAACTGTTCTAACTGTCACCGCGCTTTTAAGCTTTTTTAAAATTGTTTTTAAACTACGGAAAACGATTGGGCAGGGATGAATTACAATATGTCCCGTCGTTTTTCTCTTTTTAATATCATCCTTGTGTAAATTTGTATCTGATGTTGTAACTTTCATGGTTTTTGTTTTTAAACCAAATAAAGTTTTTCTTGACTTGACTCGTACCTATGAACTACTCCCAGGTTTCTTATGTGTGGTACAAACAAAAAAAGAGGCCAAGTTTTCAGCTCTGGGTTAGTTCGTGAAAAGATATTCCACAACCTCCACGCTCCTAATTCAGCCTGGCCCTGGGGCCCGTCGCCTATCTTTGCCTAACAGAGTCCTCAAGTTGGTTTTGTGGCGCACTTTCATATTCCATTATTTACACTTTTAAACATCCTCTGTGTTATATCATGGAAGCTGACGAGGAAAAGTATGTAGAAAAGTGGTGCACGCTCACTAAATTTTAAATGGACGGGATTCACAAACATTTGGAGAAAATTTCCCACGCTTTTCTGCACATACATTACAAAAGAAAGATCCACGTGGAAGGGAGCGGAGTTAGGACTAATGTTGGAAAAATATTTGAGACTAAAAAGTTAAAAGAAATCAAAAGTTGTTTTTGTAGTACAAGTTTCCTAAGCCTAAAAATGAGCTATCTGCTCAACCCAGTCGTAAGTAACTGGAATGCAGATATTTCGTAAGCACCCATCACGTGCACCTGTTACCTCCGCCAGGTGTCAGTTACTCTTAAAGATGGCAGAACGTTTTGTTCACAAGATAAACAGGTGTAACTTGACCCCGTATGTTAGGTGTTACTTGCCAGAAAGAAGGCCCTAGTTTATTCTTTTAAATGCAGCTCTAAACCGCGTCACAGCTGTTTTAAACAAGCACAGACATAGCCAATAGGTCTCGCCTTTGGGACCTTATAAGTGTTTAGCCATGCAACACATGATGTTGTTGCATCAAGGATATTGTGCTGGATAACTTCAGCACAATATCATTCGTGCAACAACATCAACTGTTGCATGGCTAAACACTTATAAGGTACAAGGTTTAGCCATGCAACAGGTGGTGTTGTTGCACCAGGGATATTGTGCTGCAAAACGAAATACTTATAAGGTCCCAAAAGCGAGACCTATTGGCAATGCCAATGCTTGTTATATCCTGACAGGGGAGCCAACAAATTAAAAAACCTTTAAGCTATCCCCTAGCCAGTTTTAAACACTCACTAACCCACCCACCTTTCACAACCCCTCTAGACATAAATCTCGCACCCTTACTCATCATTCGGTGTAATAAAAAGATCTCCGCCAAAGAGACCCTTCGGGGGACCCGTAAGGCATTGCAGTGCCGGCCCTACAAGGAGCAACGCTGAATGATGAAGCATGACCTCTCTAGGGATGTGTGAGGGCAACAAGAGACAAAACCTGTGAATGTCTCTGTTCGTGAGAGCAGAACCTAGACTCTCCTCTTCCCTTATCTATCTTTTCTTCCTGAACATTACTTGTGTCTCTATAGGAACAGTAACCCACTTCTTGGATCTATACTACTACACGGAACACGGGTACTGGACCTCAACTAGCTCCTAGTTCCCCCCTCTATTTTTTGATTGATAGGCTTTTCTACATACACAGACACTGATACACACAATCCTCCAGACACACAGGCACCCACTAACACAGACCTACAGACTCCGGGCACACAGACCACCAGTGGTGGCTCCTCCGCTAAGGCGGAAGATCGTCGCCTCGCTACTCTCTCAGTCTTGCAAACAGGAAAAATAAAATGATAATAAAGCAATGTTATCATTTTATTTTTCAGCACTTAGTCAGTCTAATGCAGGGTGTGCTATTCTGAGGGATAGCAGCAGGGAGGAGTAGTGGTGAGCACCATATGTGCGCATGTCAGTTTGGCCGGCCGTCCTAGGAAGACCAAACCAACATGAGGACCTAGCATTTCCCCAACCCGAACTGTGTTGCACAGCCGGGTGGAGAACAGAGACAGGCTCCCAGGCCCTGTCTGAGCACCAAACCAGGGTGCTCAGACCAATCCCGGCACTTCTCTCATGCTGGGTAATATATTACCACCATGAGAGCAGCGCCTGAATTGGCGTATGGGAGTCTGAGACCCTGTACACTACCAGGAGTCAACAGGAGCAGAACAGCACAGAGGCAGTGGCCGACAGGTAAGTAAGCTTATTTGTTCTTCTTGTTTTTTCTCCCCCCGCACTGCCATACCACTTTTGTTGAAGAGCAGCCAACACTGCAGACCACCAGGCCTAATGGTATCCATGCACACATACCACCAGCCACCCATGTACACACACCTCATACATGCCAACAGACCCGATTCAGGCACGAGACTCAGAAATTTCTAAAACCAAAAATGGATTTAAGGTAGCTTTTTCACTCCTGAAATTGTCCCTACTTTCTTAAAGTCAGTGGCGGAGACATATTACTCTGATTATATATTTTTTTAATTCTCCCTTTTCTGCTTTCCAAATGTTGGCATGAATGAAACTAGCACTCTGTTAGACTTGATATGCTTGAGGTAATGCTTCCCTAAACTTTTGCTTTTTTCTCATGGGTTTTGCTGTTTCTCTGTTAGTGGCCTTAGGGCTCTGGGCACTTTCCCACTGTAAATGCAGCATGAAAGTGTGTGCACCCTTCCTACACACGTTAGAAAATGGTGCTTACCTGATGTTTTAAAAAATATCTCAAGCCTGCCATTGCAGGACTGTGTGCACCCTTGCACCTATGATGTTTTAAAACATGTGTCAAGTCTATCATTGCAGGCCTGTGGGTGAGCAATTGTACCCATGCCCAGGGTGGCCTTTCTAAACCACTGGCCAGTCCTGAGGGGACCTTCCACTACCCAAAGGGCACCCATATGATAAGTATTGATGGGTGAAGCTAGTAGTAGGTGAAAGGCAGGGCAGATACACGTGTGTTCCCTGCCCAGGTAGTGAAGAATACCCATTTTTGTTTGATTAGGTATGCTCCCCCCATAGGTTAATATGGGGGAATGTTTGGAATTACTTCAAGCTGCAATAGTGATTTGCAGTGGAGCAGCCTCCTAATGTTTCCTATCATTGGATTCCCAACGACAAACCCATATTACGTTAAAGGTGGATTTGTCATTAATGGCTTAGAAATGCTACTGCTAGAAAGTGGGTATTTCTCTGCTTTAAAACTGTTTGTGTGGATTTTAGTTTGACCCCAGTCCACACTGTAGGCTGGAGGAGCACAGCCGTGCATTCCCAGCAATAGCTATAAACAGTGGGCGTGCAACTGCAATGATTGACCCCTGTCATTTGAGGGCCTGGCTGGATAGATTGGAGGGAGAGGTGTTGACACTTGGCCTCTGAGAAGCCAAGTCCTGGCCCCACTAAAGATTAAGATCTGTATTCCATGGCTTCATGGCAGACCAGATTGAAATTTAGGGGAGACATCTGTGGTTCAAAGGAAAACCCTCTGAATCACCCCCAACTTCAAAGGCACACTACATTATAACTACTTGTGCATACTTCAGCAGGGTGGAGATACACTTGTGGGGACGTGGGACCAGACATCCTGGACTGCGTGGTGCACACTGCCAGAGGAATATGTTGTGCACAAGGAGGATTACTGCCATTAAAAGGGACCGTGCACCCTTCTTGAATAGTGGCTGGCCTGGGCTGACTACCTGCTTCTGTGTGACACCCTGAAGTGTGCTCTCCAAGGGCTTATTAGTTTGCCCCTTGTTCTCTTGTGGAGGTCTCAGGGGCATCAAAGACTTCTTGCAAGGGACCCACACCATCTGCTTGTGACACCTGGAGGGAGGTGCCCTCAAGTGCTCACATCATCTGCTGGATCCCAGCTGGTAGTGCGACGTGGGCATGGAACAAAGTATTATGTCTGGAGATTGGTTTGCCTTGTGCAGAGCCCCAAACGTACTGCCTGCATCTAAGGAGTGTGGCCCTTGCATCGTAGGGTCATCAACGTGAATGAGCATCTAGTTAGTGGTGAGTGGATTCACTGGTTACAGAACCCTACATTGCCCACTTCGTCGATCATGCCACATCTCTCTCGTGCGACACCCCGACTGCAAGGTCTTTGTGTGCTGTGTCCAATTCACAGGTTGCGACTTTTGGAGGGAGGGCGTACCCATGGTAGTGCCTCATTCTACCTCATGCAGCACTGCTAAACTTGTGCATGTGTGTGTAACCGGAATTGTCTGGTGCGGCCCGAATTAATGCACACCGGGCGTTGTGCCCCATTTCCAGGGAGGCATGGAATTTGCAACTCTTCATTGTGATTGACTGGAATTGTCTGATGCAACCCAAATCAACGTGCACCAGGCGGTCTGCCTCATTTCCGGGGAGGTACGTAATTTGCAACTCTTCATTGTGTGTGACCGGTAGTGCCTTGTGGGACCCGTATCAGTGCGCACCAGACGTTTTGCCTCATTTTCAGGAGGTATGGAATTTACAACTTCATTGTGGGTAACTGAAACGGTCTGGTGTGACTCGGATTAACGCGCACCAGACGTTGTGCATAATTTCCAGAATGGTACCAAATTCGTTACTCTTCATTGTGTGGGTCTAAAACTGTCTGGTGTGACTTGTATCAATGCTTATGAGACATTGTGCCTCATTTCCAGGTCGGCATGGAGGAGTGGATTCCTGTTCCCTTGTGCCCAGATTGCCAAGGTGCTATTTTGATTGATGTGTGACTGACAGGGGGCCTCCTTCTGCTTCATCTCCCATTCTTCGGTTGTTCCTTTTGTGCCCTCAGTTTAGGAGATCAACTGCCCTCTCTTCAACATGCCCAAACTTCTTTGTGTTGCCAGGTAGTCTTGCCCGGATTAGTCCTGGGTGGTAAGAGTACTTGACTGGGCAGAGGAATGCTTCCGAGAGCGATCTGAAACAGGTTAAGAGACTGCCTGACCCCGCTTGTGCTTTGCAGAACTGGCCTGGTGCCGGAAGGCAATTGTGGAACCCTTTGATTGAATGACTATCGCCCTTAGCCCGCTTCTGCTCTGAAAATTGTGGGTGAACTTTCTGAGTGGTGGCCAAACCACCCCATTTGTCGGCTGCCGCCTAATTAGCCCTGCTACCTACCCCCACCTTCTTTCACAGGACCCCGAATAAGTGTGACTCCGGACACAATTGGCCTAGTAATAGGGAAATTGTTATTTATCTCCAACCCTTGGGTGTAGAGTAGTCGGGGTAATCTGAAAGGGGAAGGACGGTTTCGGCCACGGTGCATATCAGTTGCATCGCATTACAGTACTGTGTCTGTACGAATGAGCTCCATACAGACCTGCCTGATATCCGTGACATCACATATCTGTGCTAAGTTATTGTGTGGGAGTGACTACATGAGGACTGCCTGTTATTAATTACACCGCATGGCGGTGTTGCTTTACACATTAATTTCTTGCCCAAAGAATACTACGTTTCACATTTGTTTTTACCAGTGTGGCCTTGGCCCACAGTGCTGTTTAAAAGTGTTGTAATTATCTGTGTGTAAACATTCTGATGTTGTGATCTGGGGTGCACCCTATAACTGTGTGATATTGAATTTTAATTATTCCCAGGGTGGGCATAGTTCTGACAACATTTTGCATTGATTAAGGGTGCTGGAGGGTAAAGTAGGATCTTTCCCATGTGTACCTACTACTGATGTTATTTTAACACGGTTGGGCCTAGTACAGCTATTAATATTTCCAAATGTGATTTATGCCCAGAAACACATGATGTTCATTTTGTGTTAATTAATGTGTGTGTTGAACACAAACTTTATTTACATACACCACGTGTGAAGTCTCTTTTGTGGCACTCAGTGTATTTATTGTGTGAGAGTGCTATGCCAATGCTTTACACATTGCCTCTGTGATAAGCCTGACTGCTCAGTGCCAAGCTGCCCAAGGGTGAGAGCAGGCTATACAGTGAGAGTAATTACCCACCCATGACCGGAGTAGCAGGCTATGCCTGACTAGCGCACCACCTCACCCAACAAGAAAGTGCCAGTTCTAACAAACACAGACACTTAATTATGCACAGATATCAAAACACTTAGGCAGGAGTTTAGGAACACTAGGGTCACAGGGGATTTATTCTCGCTCACCCCCATATGTTTTAGAGTGCAGGGTTACAGGGAACATTATCGTCTCGGATTTTAAAGTGAAGACCAAATAGTGGCACACAGAGGGTGCCACTTAACTTTCATTGAAGGACTGTAACCTGAAGGTCAAACTCTGTGTGTGCTAAAGCACCTCTTTGTTTTATTAACTATTCATTATTTTATTGCAATCATAGAGATCTTAAGCTTCTCCGAAATTGTTCTATTTGTCAAGCCAGGCGAGACAGCAGAATAAGGGCGATTACATTTTATGTTAATGTTACTGCTGGCTAGGCTGACTTGAGAAAAAGGATTTTAAGAGAGGCTCAACACCTTAACCATCACAATGAAATAATTAGCAAATACGAAGAGGTCTGGGAGCCCCCACTCAGTTTACTCCTTGGGTTGTAGCTCTTCATGGAGATGCGTGCTAAGTGATTTTAGTTGGGCATGTTCTTTCACTGTGTTTGAGCTTCAATGTTTGTGGAATGTTCCACATAGAAAATTCCATCTACAAATCTTATACATATTCAACCAGAAACTACGTGAACACAGGAAAAGACAATAACACGTGGCCAGGGACCAAGGAAACTGTAATGGAGAAGCTGGCATCACAGCTTATGGTAATTAAACTTTGTCAAAGGGAACTTACATAATTGGGGGGGCAATTTCTTAGCTTGGGGCTTACCTTCTGTCCGGACATGCCATCTGATTATGCACAGATACGAGTAGATTTGTATAAATTTGCTCGAACTAAAACTGTATAGGGTTAATGCCTTAAAAAACACAAAGGAGGACTGCGCAGAACTTGATCAGCCAAAAAAGACAAATGTTTTATGTATTAATTGGGAACATTGAAACACTTCATGTTTTGTATGATTTGGGTGAGTTGGAAACTACACTTGGGGATCTTTGTGACCCTTTGGATCCCTCATTTATGATCAATCTACTTTGCTCCTTTGGCATTGATACAGGAGCTACTAGTGAGACAACTTTTAAATTGCCATCCAAATATGTCCCACAAACACTGAGGGATAATATAGATGTATTCTGTGAAGTAGTTGCCAATGACATACTCAAACTTGTGATGAGGTCTCCAACAGACACAATGTAAGGAACGTTCAATGGGAATCAGTAATTGCTTTACAAAAACCTAGTGATAAAATCTTCCGATAAGGGAGGGATTGTAGTCCTGCTGGACAGAGAGGATTGTGTAAAATAGGCACATAGCCATCTAGGAAACACTGCATGTTATACCATATTTGATAAAATGTATTTGAGGAGCGTACAATTATATGTATATAGGCCTATTGCAAGGTTGGTATAATAACAAACTACTAAACTGGGATGAATTCCAATTCCTAACAAATGATACCCCCACGACTCCTACCAGAAATTTGCTTCCCAAAGTTCACAAAAGCCTTAATAATCCACCGGGACATCCTGTCATCTCATCAAAAACAGCCTTTTTGAAAACACTCACATTTATGTTGCCCACTTTTTGTTTCCCTTTGTAACTAGCTTAAGTTCCTATGTGAAGGATACCAAAGACTTCATACAAAAAGTACAGGATCTCAATTGGGAGGAAACACGTTGGATTGTATATTTGGATTTAGAGAGCCTCTACCAAGTATCAAGCACACTGATGGCCTAAGTGCCTGTAAATAGTTCCTAAGGGCCAAAAGTATCACTTTTCTAGAACACACACAAATGAAGCTTAAGATGATTGAGAATGACCTTTCTGAGAATATTTTTATGTTTGAAAATTCATTATTTACCCAGATACATGGGACTGCTATGGGCACCTGCTTCGCCCCCAGCTATGCCAATTTGTCAATTCGCTGGTGGGAGGAGGAGGTGCTCTGGGGCAGCGACCTGAAATTGGACAGAAAAGATCAGTTTTGGGGATGGAAATTAACTGAACTAAATACTTTTGGACTAACCTTGAACAAGAACAATGTGAATTTGAAGTTTACCATGCAGTATAGCCAAAGCATGATTGATTTCCTAGATATAAGAATCCTGATTGTAGATGGGCTTTTGAGCATGAAACTGTTTAGAAAACAGACAGCAGGTAATTCAATTTTACATGTTTCAAGTTGTCACCCACCCAGTTTTAGATGGAGTATTCCCTATAGCGAATATCTCTGAGCGAAAATGAACTGTAGCTCTCAACAAAGTTACCTAAGGATAAACGGTGAGATGACCAAGAGATTATTAGCCAGGGATTCCCCAAGTAGGGCACTGAAACAAGCAAGCACACGGGCACATAACGTTGAGAGAGGAAGCTTTGTTCTCCCTACTCCTACCAAGGGCCAGTCAGGCAATGAACCTGTTAGGTTCATAACAAAACATACTAGCCATGCATGGAAACTTAAGAGGATTCTGAAAAACAAAAGGGGCATTCTGGCACAGGAAAACATCTTGAGTAAAAAAATTGGGAAAACCCCCACAATTACTTATCAAAGGAATGTAAAAGTGAAGGATACGTTAGTGCACATCCATCTAACACCACAAGCAACTAACTGGCTTAGACAAGGTAAGGGCTTCTGTTGCCGTGGCCAATGTAAGGCTTGTAAGTATAGTTGTAACGTCCAAGAGGTTACCCTTCAAAGACAAACCAGAAAATGGCACATCCCCAAACTGAGAACATGTAAAACTGACTTTGTGGTCTATGCCATAGTACGCCTATGTGGAAAGTGGTATATTGGCTCAACAACTTTCCCTGTAAAAACGTATTTTAGAGAGTGGAGAGCCTTAAGAAACCATGACCAGAGTTACAGTACAGCAAAACACTTTAATGTGGTACACAATGGGGACTGGACGATGGCCAGATGTTTTGGTTTTGATTCAGTACATAAACACTCAAGAGGTGGAAACAGAATGACTGCATTACGCAGACTTGAATCTCAAATAATTTTACAAGCTGGTTGCATCACCCCATTGCTAATGAATGTAGGTGAGTAGTTACAATCTCATCTTTAAAAAGGGTACAAAGGAAAGTCTTCCTTGATGGATGCAGTTTGGTGCTGTTAGAACTGGGGGTCTCTAGTTGGCAGAGGTAGGTACCTTTTGACCAAATAGGGACCCATGCTTCTAAGTCAGGGAAAGGGGATTACACTCCTGGATAACCTCTGCTCACCCCCTTGGTAGCTTGGCACGAGCAGACAGGCTTATCTCAGAGGAAGTGTTTTAAGCATTTGTGAACACATACAGTAACACAGTGAAAACACTACAGATGGACACCACACAGGTTTTATAAAAATAAGTATTCTTTATATAGACTTAACACAAGACCATACACAACAAAAATCCACAATACTGTACTCAAAATAGACTTAAGGATGGTAGAAGTAACTTAGTTCAAGTTGATGATAAATGCGACACGTTTCTCACAAAAGTACCTGGATGCGTAACGCAAAACAAACAAAAGGTTCGCAGGGAGGGTGATGCATTGATTCCTTGCTTTGTGGGAGAGGATGTGTCGTGCCTCAATGCTTGCGCAGAGTAGGGGATGCGTCTTGTTACTTACCGGAGAGAAGGTGATGCGTTGATTCTCGTACTGTGTTCCGGTTACGATGCGGCAAGATGGCACCGTGATGCGACAATCTGGTGCGATGCGATAAGATGGCGCCCTTGATGCGATGCGACGATGTGAATACGATGTGTGCACGCCCAGCCGCCGTGCAGCGAACTCTGTAACTTTGGAGCTGTGTCAGGCCCTACGACACGCTTCGACGGGGACCCTCGTTGTGGCGACGCGCTTTTCCAGTGATGCGTTGGTAAACAGCTGCGACGGAGGCAAGCTTCTCTGGTGATGCGGCGGCAACCTCTGCGGCGGTGACACGCTTCTCCGGCGATGTGACGGCAACAGCTGCGACTGCGACACGCTTCTTCTCGTTGAGTCGCGCTCCCAGTGACATTCAGGCTTCTTCAGACAGAATTCCCAGCAAAGAAATTCAGAGGGGAGCTGGTGGTGAAGTCTTTTGTCCCTGAGACTTCAGCAGGAGGCAAGCACAAGTTCAAGCCCTTGGAGAAATATTCTGCAAGATAATGAAAGTTCTTTAAAAGTTCCTTCTCCTTTCCTTGGCAATGGAGACACCACTGCAGGCCAACCCAACGACACAGCACACTGGCAGGGGGGGAAGTCCAAACTCCTGCAGTTTCCCTGGTTCTTCTCCTTGGCAAAGGTTTGTCTTGTTGTTACAGAAGTGATCTAAAGTCCTGGGGTCTGGGCGCCAATATTTATACTGCAAAATCCTTTGTCCTCTGAAGGCATAGGGTCCTGTACCTAGTTCAAACCAGTTCTGGGGGCATTCTGCCAGTGTACACCTTCTTCCTTTGTTAGTGTGGGCCAGGGTCCTCAGACACACCACAGGAGGTGGAGGCAGCATTGTGGAAGGCAGGCACAGCCCTATTCAGGCCCAGGTGCTACTCCTCCCACCACTCTACATGCAGATAGGTCTATTCAGCCCTGTGCTGACTCAACCTGTCTCCTGGAGTTTCCCCTGTCACTCTCAAACTAGACATACAATACACAAGCTAGCAGAGGCAGGCTGGATGGTTAGGAATGAAAATACCTACTTTCTAAAAGTGGTATTTTCAAACACAGAATGTTAAAACCAACTTCACTAAAGATGAATTTTATCATTCTGAGTTCAGGCATACAAAACACGAATTTCCACCATGTTCCCTGGGTCAGTTAGGATTCTAAGATCTTATAATCAAACTGCCCATTCTGGCCTATGGGGACAGGTAGCCTTGCAATAGTGAAAAACGAAAATGGCTGTGATTCACTATCAGGACATGCCACACACATCAGGGCATGTCCTACATTTTACATACAATGCACCCTGCCCTTGGGCCTACCTTAGGGGATCTGATATGTAGAATAGGGAAGGTTTAGGACTGGTAAGTGGGTGCACTTACCAAGTCAACATAGCAGTACTAAACTGCACACAGGCTCTACAATGGCATGCCTGAGACACACTTTACAGGCTGCTTCTGTGGGTGGCACAATCAGTGCTGCAAGCCCACCAGCAGCATTTGATTTACAGGCCCTTGGCACACATGGTGCACTATACTAAGGTCTGACAAGTAAATCAAATAAGCCAATCATGGAGTCACTAATCAATACATCAATTTAACATAGGGAGCACTTGCACTGTGGCACTAAATAGCAGTGGCACAGTGCCCCAAGCATCTAAACCAGCAAAACATCTCAGAGACAGAGGAGGCAATCAGTAAAACATGGAAGGAAGACACACGCCAATGGCACCAGGTCTAACACGTGTCCCCTCCAGCTGAAATGTGGGTAGAACTACCCTTCCCCTTGGGAGTTCTCTTCACTGAGGTGGAAAAATCTGGACAGATCATCAGCATTGGTGTGTTCTGTACCAGGGCGGTGTTCCCCTGCAGGAAAATGGACCACCTCAACAACTTTGGGTTCTCACATCTGCATCAACCATCTGAGGGGCCTGTGGTCTGTCTGGACCCGGAAGTGAGTCCCAAACAGGTATGGTCACAACTTCTTCAGTGCCCAGACCACAGCAAATGCCTCACACTCAATTGCACTCCAACTCTGTTCCCATGAAAGTAACCTCCCACTGATGAAGGCTACAGGTTGGTCCAGGCCCTCCTAATTAATCTGTGATAGAACAGCCCTTACGCCATGCTCTGAAGTGTCTGTTTGGACAATAAATTCCTTTGAGAAGTTGGGCGCCTGAAGCACGGGTGCTGTGCACATGGCAGTCTTCAGGGCGTCAAAAGCCTTCTGACAGGTGTCAGTCCAATTCACTTTCTTGGGCTGCTTCCTGGAAGTCAGCTCAGTCAAGGGTGCAACAATGTTGCCATACCCCTTTACAAACCTCCTGTAGTACCCCGTGAGTCCTAAAAAGGCTCTCACCTGTGTCTGAGACTTGGGAGGTTCACATGCCAGGATATTATCAATCTTGGGTTGTAGGGGCGCCACCTGGCCGCTCCCCACCTGGTGTCCAAAGTACACCACGGAACCCTGCCCGATCTGGCACTTACTCGCCTTGATCGTGAGGCCTGCCTTTCGCAGTGCCATCAACACTTCCCAGAGGTGGCGCAGATGTTATTCCCAACTGGCGTTGAACACCGCAGTGTCATCCAGGTAGGTGGCACTGATATCTTCCAGTCCAGCCAACACCTGGTTGACCAACTTCTGAAAGGTGGCAGGGGCATTCTTCATCCCAAAGGGCATAACCCGTAACTGGTAGTGCCCATCTGGTGTGGAGAATGCTGACCTCTCTTTGGCCCCGTCAGTCAAGGTTATCTGCCAGTATCCAGACTTCAATTCAAACGTGCTGAGATACCGTGCAGCCCCTAACCAATCAATGAGCTCATCAGCTCTAGGGATGGGGTGCGCATCAGTCCTGGTGACTGAATTGAGTCCTCCGTAGTCCACACAGAACCGGAGTTTGGGTGTGGCACCAGGCGCGGCAGCCTTTGGGACCAAGACCACTGGGCTGGCCCAAGGACTGTTAGAGGACTTAATCACCCCTAAGGCAAACATCTTGGGGACCTCCTCCTTGATGTGAGCTCTGGCCCTTTCAGTCACTCTGTGAGCCTTGTGTTGCACAGGAGGACTGTCCCCAGTGTCCACATCATGGACACACCACTCAGTGACACCAGGAACCAGGGAGAACAAATTAGAGAATTGACCCAACACTTAGCGACAATCTTGCTGCTGCTCAGGGGTCAGGGTGGCAGAGAGGCTGACACCATCCACTGGCCCATCTTGCTCTTTTGCAGACCGGAGGTCAGAGGCTCGGTATCCTCCTCCATCCATCATCTGTCCCTAGGAGCATGCCTACTTTGGACCTTTCTAAGTGGGGCTTCAGGCGGTTGACATGCAGGACCTGCAAAGGGTTCCTAGGAGATTGCAAGTTCACCATGTAGGTGACATCACTCTTACGCTCCACTACCTCAAATGTTCCGGTCCACCTGTCCTGGAGCGCACAGGGCTCTACAGGCGCCATGACCCAAACTTTCTGAACAGGCTGAAGCTCAATCAGAGTGGCAGTCTGATCGTACCACCACTTAATTTCCTCCTGGTTGGCTTCCAGATTTGGCTGAGCGAGTTGTCTGAATCGCCTATTCTGGTTCCTGAAGGCTAACATGTAACTGTATACATCCTAGGGAGGTTTCCTGGGAGATTGCTCCCAGCCTTCCTTGACCAGACTCAAAGGTCCTCTTAATGGGTGTCCATACAGCAGTTCAAAGGGGATGAACCCTAAGGACTTCTGTGGCACCTCACGGTAAGCAAAAAGAAGGCATGGCAAGAGGACGTCCCACTTACGCCTCATAGGTTCCTCAAGACCCATAATCATGTCTTTAAGGGTCCGGTTGAATCTCTCAACCAGCCCATTACCTTGGGGGTGGTAAGGAGTGGTGAACTTGTATGTAACACCGCACTCCTGCCACAGGGACTTCATATAATTAGATATGAAGTTTGTATCGCGTTCTGACATCACCTCTCTGGGGAACCCCACATGGGAGAATATCCCCATCAGTGCACGTCACGGTCTTGAGCGGGATGGCTTCCGGGTGCCAGGTAGCATGGTCCACCAAGACCAGGATAATCCTGTTGCCCATGGCTGTCTTGGGGTCCAGTGGCCCAAAAATGTCAATGCCCACCCATTCACAGGGGGTACTGACTACAGGGAAAGGTTGGAGAGGAGCCTTTTGCTTCCTTCCACTTTTCCCACTTGCCTGACTAGTTTGACAAGTCCTACAATGAGTGTCTGAACTCTTCCGCATCTGGGGCCAATAAAAGTGGATGACAAGCCTTTCAAAGGTCTTGTCCTGCCCCAGATGTCCAGCTAAATGCACATCATGTGCCATCCCCAGTAGGAAGGCTCTGAAGCGCACAGGCTGACCCAGGCTCAGCAACCTTAGGCTCGCTGTTCAGGAGGTCGGTCTCCCTGTAGATCCAATGTGATCCAGACTGATCACCTGCAGCCTGGTTTGTGGCCTGTTGCCGCAAACCCTCAAGAGAAGGGCACTTCTTCTGCTCAAAATTCCTCCCTGGATGGTCCTCCGTCTTGCTGCTAATGGGTCAGCTCAGGCAGGTCCCCCAGTTCAGCAAGGTCTGACAAGTAAATCAAATAAGCCAATCATGGAGTCACTAATCAATACATCAATTTAACATAGGGAGCACTTGCACTGTGGCACTGAATAGCAGTGGCACAGTGCCCAAAGCATCTAAACCAGCAAAACATCTCAAAAACAGAGGAGGCAATCAGTAAAACATGGAAGGGAGATTCACGCCAATGGTACCAGATCTAACAGGTGCATTCTCCTATTCTTTAGTAGGTTTTTATTTAGTGGAGGAGGTTGATGTCGGTAAACAATAAGGTTCATGAATTTATAAACTCCTTCAGGATAGTTGAAGGTCACTTAAGGCAGTTGTTGTGTGACTTATTACATCAAATTTTGTTTAACATTTTTATGTATTCTTTCTTCTATATGATTTTGAGGCATTGTGCGGAGACAACTTGAGACTAGCCACATTATAGACAGTTAATCTGCACAGGAGAGATGTACTAAGTAGCTGTGTGACTCTTTCTCCCTTGGGTGAGGTCAGTAAAAGTGAAAGAGTTACTGATAGCTTCACATATCAATGCGGACATTTTTCCATATTAGATTGCTGAACCCACAATTGGTGAGATAACAGCATTGGAAGATTGAGGACAGTGCTTTATTGTGCCTCGAATGTCTGACCCTTTTGTTTGTTTATTTTTAAAAGCAATTTTGCAAAACAATGTGTTACAATGAGTAATGATTAATTATCAGAATTTTCAAAAGGGTGCTTTACCCTTGAAATAATGTTTAGGTTTAGGATCTGCTTTCATGGTCACCCCCACTTTTTGCTGGTATGATTATGTTTTACTGACTAGTCTGACTGAGATCCTGCTGACTAGTCTGACTGAGATCCTGCTAATCAGGACCCCAGTCTCTGTGTTTTGTCCCTAAATTGGACATGTTGAGTACTTAGGTACACCCCAGATTGGCTACTAATGTAACCTTGTAAGTCCCTAGTATATGGTACTAAGGTACCCATTGCACAGGTACACCAGGGGTCCCCCATGGGCTGAAGCATGTATTATGCCATCCATGGGAGACCACTCAAATAAGCTGATGCTAGCACCACTTATGACAGATATAAGTGTCTGAGGTCACTACACTTAAAAACTATAAGCCACCTCTAAGGCCGGCCTTTCAATTCTGAAGGCAGGGTGCTCGGTTATACCCCTACAACCTTTGGAGTCCATTCTCCCGGGTTGTAACTGCATCAGCCATTACGATACATAGAGTGACCATGCGTCATTACGCAATGGCTATCTCTAAACTGGATGAAACAAACCCTGTCGTGTTTGGTATCCAACATGTTAGAATCATATTCCAACACCTTAAATGGTGTTGGAGGCATAATTCCATGCACTGTAAAGCTCCTCAGGGAGGCCCTCAGTGCTCCCGGTACCAGTCTTCTAGACCGGGACAGCAAACTATGGCTGCTGCCGACCAAGGACACGATTCTACCACCTGCTGCTGAGCCAAGCTAGAGCAGGGGAAGGCAGGACAGTAGGTTTCCTGTCACAGGGAGGTGTGACCACGTCTCAGACAGGACTTAGTATATTGGGACAGGGTGGGGGGGGTGCTTGCCAGCACCACTAGTCTGCTTTGAAGGGCACATTTGGTGCCCTCCTTACATTCTCCAGTTAAACCAGTTCCGGGAGCCGTTGGCTCCCGCTCTGGTGCAAAACTGGACAAAAGACATGAGAGTATCCTCTACACTGTCCAGCCCCTCCTCTAGGAGAGACCCCTGTATCGTATCAACCTTCTCCTTAGGGTACTTATGGGCTTACCTGTGAGTGGGTCCATAGATTAGTCGTGGGACAATATTCAGATCCAAAACCACTTCCACTTTAACCATCTGGGTACTTTGAACTTCGCTGGACTTCGCTTCAGAAACCGAGACTGCAACTGGGAAGACTCCTGCTGCTCCTTGTCTCATCGTCCTGACAGTCTTCTGCAACGTCTGTGCCTGTGCTCCCTACAGGTCCTTCACAAGGCCTGTGGACATCCAAGACACCCGAAGGAATCTCCCTTGGAGTGAAGGAGTCACTCCCCTGCATCTGCAGGCACTGCAGTGAAGCTGACCAGTCTGCTGTTCTTGAGTTCCTACGGACTCCGAAAGGTTCAGCAACACAGGTGGTGGTTCTGCAACTCCCATGAGGCCTGCACTGTCTTCACAGCAAGTTTGAAGCCAGTATCCTTCGTTGGAATCACTAGAGCAGTACCCCTATGTACTGCGTCGACTTGCCGTTGCCAAGGCTTTTTGACTCTCTCCTCCAGAGATCTTCGGGCTCCAGGAAGCTCAATCCTCAAGCATATCCTTCAGCCAAGATCTTTGCCTGCACTGCATCCTTTGCATCATGGGCCTTCACCCTTTGGTGAGCTGCTTGAGGTCCTCTTGCGACTCCTGTGCCTTCGGCCTCTGGGTTCTCTCGAGGGTCTTCTTTGGCTCCAATGGGACCCCCTGCTTGCTCAGGGCCTGCTCTGACATACCTGCTCGTGGTGAGTCACTTGGACCTTGCTGGTCCTGTCACTGCACCTTCTTCGATGAATATTTTGGTTGCTGTTGCCAAGGCTGGTTGGTGCCCCTGCCGGACACTGACCCTTTGGCTCTTGACATCTGATGTGGGACAGCTTGTGAACCTCTCCTGGTCTTCTGTAGCGATGCCTGGTCGGCACAGCTGCAACTTCAGGGGCACCGTCAACTCTCCTGCATTCCCAACATCGGTGGCCATTCGTCTTCCATGCCTCCTGGTCACTCCTGAGTAGCATAGACTCTGTCCCCTCTGCTTTACGGTACCTCTCATTTTGAATCCACCTTTGGGTTCCACAAGACTGTCTCACCTTCTTCGCTAGCTGCATCTTTGCTGAAGTCCTCCATTGTGGTCTAAGGCGGTTTCTGACGTCACTTTGCACCTATGCACCCGGCTTCTCTGGTGTAGGTATCCTGGTTCCTGGGGTATCCACAGGTGGGGCAACTCTCCAACCTTCCCTCTTCCACGAAGTGTCTTCAGGGTCTCCTGGGAAGGGTCTCTTTTCTTTAAACATGCAACCGCAAATTACCCATTGACTTGCATTGAGCACCCGGTCATGTTCCCACTCTGCACACAGCCTCTGTGGGGTTCCTAAATACTCACCTTGGGTCCCCGGCTCTTCTACATCTTCTGGGTCCATTCTTGACTTAGGTAGTTAGTGGTTCGCATTCCACAATTTTAGCCTACGGTTTGGTCTCCCCCTGGAGACCACTGTGTATTTGTGCTACTTACATGTCCCATTTCCAAAGTATTGTGTGTATTGTGGTTATATCTCCGGGTAGGAGATATTGCAATGTGTTTATGAGTGTTTATAATAAATCCGTATTTTTATAATTACACTTTGTGGTTCTTTTTCACTTAACCTATACAATAAGATTAAGTACTGCTTTACACTCCTTCAGGACTAATCCTGAAGGCTGCTCTCCACAGCTACTTAGAGATCTTTCTAAGGTTGTCCAAAACCACTAAAATCACCATAAGGGTTGTCTGGATTAGTGCAGAGTGCTATCTTTACATAAGTGAGCACCATATACTAAGCCAACCTCCTACAATGCCTGATCAGACTTTGAATATACACAGCTCTAAAAACATTTTAGCTCTGCAAATCTATCTATTTGAAAGAATAACTGTCTAAATTATTTACAGGGTACAACACCCTTGTAACAACGTTGAGTTTTGATGCCCCATCTAATATTAATGTACATTGCACTAACAGGTTACTCTTAGCCTCGCAATTTGTTTCCTATACACACATAATTTTTATGTCTGATAACCTTTTGACTGATGCATAGAATGACACTATGAGAATCAATATGCCTTGAATTAAATTTATGGAAATCACCTGAAAGTTAAACATTTTGTTTTATGTTTCCACTGGAACCAATGTTGGCTGATAGACAGTATTTTCACTATGTTAATCATAGTCCTGTTGAGTATGGCATGATTTGAAAGTGCACCGAGGTAGACCTAAGGTCATGTGATAGGGTCCTTGATTAGGTTGGAACGCGTTATTTGTGTTCTCTGCTGAATAAAAAAGAACTGATAAACGTTGCTGATCTGGAGTGGCTCGTTCTTCACCAGGAACCAGGTGAGAGCTCTCACCCAGTCGCCAGTAGGTAGTTCTAGTTAGGACCTAGTTTCCATAAGAAAAGCGTTTTTTGATTTGCCAATATCTTTGGCGCTGTTTGACGAATCTTCGCAAAAGTTTCAAAACTAATGGTTCGCTCAGGGCTTAAAAGTTTTGGGGTGATTCGTCGATCGGGGGCTGAGAAAAAATGGGGGTCCCTAAACGCGTTTTCTCTATGTTAATTTACATAGGAAACTTTAGACAAAGCTACAGCCCAAACAGCTGAATGGAGTTACACCAAATTTGGCAAAAAAGTAGGTCTTGGTTCAGAAAGTGACCTTTTTTTTACATGGTGTAAATCTGTTCAGTAGTTCCTGTGGTGGGCTCCTGCCCCTCCCCACACTGGCCCGGGGACCACCACCTCCCCATGGCAAACTTTAATTACGGGCAGGGGTTTGTTGCGGACCCCCGGGCCCCAGGGACCACCACCTCCCCGGGGCTTAAATCATGTTGGGAGGGGGGCCGCGCGCCCCCCCTCTTGGGGCCCTCCTTGGCCCTGGGGACTGCCCTGCCATTGCAAACTGTGCTTTGCTTCGTGGAAGCGAGAACAGGAAACCTGCTTACGCTTCCATGAAGCAAAGCAGTACTGGTTTTCGACAAGGGGAGCTGCATGTCAGCAGCTCCCCTTGTCCAAAATCAGTGCCGGCTCCCCCAGGAGGCAGGGAGCTGTCAGGGACCGCATGGGCATTGGGGCCTCCCTGTGGTCCCCAACGTGAGGGCTAGCCCTGGGGAATGTGGTCCCTAGGGCCAATAGTGGCCTAGGGAAGAGGGGCCGTGCGCCCCCCTCCCGAATATTTAATTTATAAAAATAAAAAAATAGGCAGTGCCCCGGGGGATGGGGTCCCCGGGGCTTATAAAGGCCTTAGGAGGGGGGCCGTGGTGCCCCCTCCATTAAAAAGAGAAAATAAATAAATAAAAATATATTGCCATGCCTCGGGGAATGGGGTACCCGGGGCTGAAATCGGCCAAGGGATGGGGGGGCTGGCGGCTCCCTTCCCGTTATTTTTTTTTTTAAAAATGGGTCAGGCCCTGGGGAATGGGGTCCTCAGGGCCCTAAAAATATTAAGGGAAGGGGGACCACACAACCCTCTTTCTAACAAACCAAAAAAAAGCCTGCATCTCGACGGAGGCTTGGCCCCCTTCCTGCACTACTCCGCAAACGGGCCTCCTGGCACTTTCTGAGTTGGGGGATTAAGTCCCCTAGAATCTTAAGGGTCCTTAGGGGCCAACTAGCCCACCAGGTACCTCCAGTAAGCCCCACACAGGGGGATTGCTGAGAGGTAGTCTAAGGCCACGCCCCTTTTTACACCACTCTGCAAACGTGCCTCGTGGCACACTGCTGGTGGGGCGAGGAGGTCCTCTTGTGTCCTGAGGACCTCAGGACTAAAGTGGACTTCATCCCCCAAGCAGGAGTGCACCAGGAGGCGCGTTTGCAGAGTGGTGTAAAAAGGGGGCGTGGCCTTGGACCACTCTCAGCAATCCAGCTGTGTGGTGCTTACTACAGATAACAGGAGGGCTAGCTGGCCCCCAGGGACCCTCAGGAGACAAATGGACTTCATCACCCAACCAAGAGCACGCCAGGAAGCGTGTTTGCAGAGTGGTGCTGAAAGGGGACATGGCCTGTGTCTACCTTTCAGCAACCCCACTATATGCGGCTTACTGGAGATATCAGGTAGGCTAGTTGGCCCCTAAGGACCCCCAGCAGCGAAGGGGACATCACTCCCCATTCAAGAGTGCGATGGAGAGCAAGTTTGCAGACTGGTGGGCAAAGGGGGCTTGGCCTGATTTGAGAACTTACCAATGCTGCTGTGTGGGACTTATTGGAGGTAATAGGAGGGGTCGTTGGCCCCCAAGGTTGTCCTTGGAGGCCAACTACCCCTCCTGTTACCTCCAGTAAGCCCCATACAGTGGTATTGGTAATACGTCTTTAGAGGCCACACCCACTTTCTCCACCGCTCTGCAAAAGCACCTCCTGGCACACTACGGGTCAGGGGATGAAGTCCACTTTGCTCCTGAGGGACTTTGGGGGCCAAGAAGCCCTCCTGGTACCTCCTGTAAGTCCTACGCAGTGGAATTCCTGAGTGCTGATCGGAGGCCCAACCCCTTTCTCCACCTCTCTGCAAATGTGACTACTAGTTAAAGAAGCATTTGTAATGTAACAGGTTTTACATTTGCGAGAGTTAGAGCGATAGACGTTGTAAATGTAAAAGTGTTTTACTAATGTTTCTTGGAGTGGAGTGTATGTAGGTTGTGTGTAGTAGAGTTATGTGGTATGATGTGCAGTGAAATTATGTGGATAGACTTTGACTTTGATGTGGATAGAAGGTATGTGGTACTTAGTGTATAGGAATTATGTAGAGTGGGATTATGCGTTATGGAGCGTAACTATGTGGTATGGCAGTCTGTGTTGTGGAGTGGTAACCTCATGTTTAGCCTTCCTCGTTTATATAGAAGCTAAACTATAAACTCAATGAGACAAAAAAAGAAGGAACCACTGAGGAGCACTTCTGGACCTAGTCAGAGGTATGAGCAGGGCCACTGGAATTATGCGACTGTTTGGCTGCACCGACTTTCGCACAATTTTACATTTTCCACATTTGCCACACAATCCATCATCTGCTGCATAATCTGCTGATTGAACAAAAAAACCTTGTTTCTAGCTTAAACTGCTCTAACGCTACGAGAAATACAGCAACAAGTGTTACAGCGAGGTGGAAGGCCATTTGCAAACCTAGAATGATCACCTGTTACTTATTGCTAAATGTGTGCATTAAATTGGTATTAATGGTGTGCAAACCCCTCTTGCTTCTTTCTGCGCCTCTCTTTCCTCTTTCTGCATTTCTGTTGCTTCTTTTTGCACCTTTCTTTTCTTTTCTGCACTTCTTTTGTCACTTTATGCACCTCTCTTGCCTCTTTCTGTACCTCACTTGCTTCTTCCTGTACCCCTCTTGCCTCTTTCTGCACCCTTCTTCCCTCTTTCTGTACCTCTCTTGCCTCTTTCTGCACCCCGTTCCATCTTTCTGCACCTCTCTTGCTTCTTTCTACACTACTCTTGTCTCTTTATGCACCTCTTTTGTTTCTTTCTGCACTTCTCGTCTTTCTTCACCCCTCTTGCCTCTTTCTGCACCACTGTTGCTTCTTTCTGCACTTCTCTTGCTTCTTTCTGTGCCTCTGTTGCTTCTTTCTGAACCCCTCTTGCCTCTTTCTGCATTATTCTTCCCTCTTTCTGCACCTCTCTTGCCTCAGTCTGACCACCTGTTCCTTCTTTCTGCACCCATTTAGCATGTTTCTGCAACTCTCTTGCCTCTTTCTGCAGTTCTCTTGCTCCTTCTGCACCCCTCTTGCTTCTTTCAATACCCCTCTTGCCTCTTTCTGCATTTCTCTTCCCTCTTTGTGCAACTCTCTTGCCTCTTTCTGCACCTCACTTCCCTCTTTCTGCACCATTGTTGCCTCTTTCTGTACCTCTGCTGCTTCTTTCTGCACTTCTCTTCCTTCTTTCTACACTCCTCCTGCCTCTTTCTGTATCCCTCTTACCTCTTTGTACACCTCTCCTACCCCTTTCTGCACCTCTCTTGCTTCTTTTTGCACCTCTGTTGGTTCTTTATGCACTGCTCTTGCTTCGGTCTGTACCTCTTTTGCAAATTTCTGCATCCCTCTTGCATTTTTCTGTACCCCTCTTCCCTCTTTCTCCACCTCTCTTGCTTCTTTCTGCACTTCTCTTCTTTCTGCACTGCTCTTGCTTCTTTCTGTATCCCTCTTGCCTCTTTCTGAACCACTATTCCCTCTTTCTGCACATTTCTTGCCTGCTTCTGCACTTGTCTTGCCTCTTTCTGTATCTCTTTTGCTTCTTTCTGCACTTCTCTTGCCTCTTTCTGCACCCCTCTTGCCTCTTTCAGCACCTCTGTTGCTTCTTTCTGCACTTCTCTAGCTTCTTTCTGCACCCCTCTTGCCTCTTACTGTACCCCTCTTGCCTCTTTCTATACTTTCTACACCTCTCCTGCAAATATCTGTATCCCTCTTGCCTCTTTCTGCACACCTATTCCCTCTTTCTGCACCTTTCTTGCCTGCTTCTGCACTTGTCTTGCCTCTTTCTGTACATCTTTTGCTTCTTTCTGAACTTCTTTTGCCTCTTTCTGTACCCCTCTTGCCTCTTTCAGCACCTCTTTTGCTTCTTTATGTACTTATCTTGCCTCTTTCTGCACCCCTCTTGCCTCTTTCAGTGCCTCTGTTGCTTCTTTCTGCACTTCTCTTGCTTTTTTCTGTATCCCTCTTGCCTCGTTCTCTACCCCTCTTGCCTCTTTGTGTACCTCTCCTGCCTTATTCTGTACCCCTCTTACCTTTTTCTGCAAATATCTTCTCTTTCTGCACCTCTTATGCTTCCTTCTGCACTTCACCTCTTTCTGTACCCCTTTTACCTCTTTCTGTACCTCACTTGCTTCTTCCTGTACCTCTCTTGCCTCTTTGTGCACCTCACTTCCCTCTTTCTGCACCACTGTTGCCTCTTTCTGTACCTCTGCTGCTTCTTTCTGCACTTCTCTTCCTTCTTTCTGCACTCCTCCTGCCTCTTTCTGTACCCCTCTTACCTCTTTGTACACCTCCCCTACCCCTTTCTGCACCTCTCTTGCTTCTTTTTGCACCTCTGTTGGTTCTTTATGTACTGCTCTTGCTTCGGTCTGCACCTGTTTTGCAAATTTCTGCATCCCTCTTGTATATTTCTGTACCACTCATCCCTCTTTCTCTACCTCTCTTGCTTCTTTCTGCACTTCTCTTCTTTCTGCACTGCTCTTGCTTCTTTCTGTATCCCTCTTGCCTCTTTCTGAACCACTATTCCCTCTTTCTGCACATTTCTTGCCTGCTTCTGCACTGGTCTTGTCTCTTTCTGTACCCCTCTTGCCTCTTTCAGCACCTCTGTTGCTTCTTTCTGCACTTCTCTAGCTTCTTTCTGCACCCCTCTTGCCTCTTACTGTATCCCTCTTGCCTCTTTCTATACTTTCTGCACCTCTCCTGCAAATATATGTATCCCTCTTGCCTCTTTCTGCACACCTATTCCCTCTTTCTGCACCCGTCTTTCCTGCTTCTGCACTTGTCTTGCCTCTTTCTGTACATCTTTTGCTTCTTTCTGTACTTCTTTTGCCTCTTTCTGTACCCCTCTTGCCTCTTTCAGTACCTCTTTTGCTTCTTTATGTACTTCTCTTGCCTCTTTCTGTACCCCCTTGCCTCTTTCAGTGCCTCTGTTGCTTCTTTCTGTACTTCTCTTGCTTTTTTGTGTATTCCTCTTGCCTCGTTCTGTACCCCTCTTGCCTCTTTGTGTACCTCTCCTGCCTTATTCTGTACCTCTCTTACCTTTTTCTGCAAACATCTTCTCTTTCTGCACCTCTTATGCTTCGTTCTGCACTACACTTGCCTCTTTCTGTACCCCTTTTACCTCTTTCTGTACCTCACTTGCTTCTTCCTGTATCCCTCTTGCCTCTTTCCGCACCCCTGTTCCCTCTTTCTGCACCTCTCCTGCCTGTTTCTGCACCTCTCCTGCCTGTTTCTGCACCTCTCTTGCTTCTTTCTACACTACTCTTGACTCTTTCTGCTCCTCTTTTTTTCTCTCAGCACTTCTCTGGTCTCTTTCTGTACCTCTGTTGCTTCTTTCTGCACTTCTCTTCCTTCTTTCTGCACTCCTCCTGCCTCTTTCTGTACCCCTCTTACCTCTTTGTACACCTCACCTACCCCTTTCTGCACCTCTCTTGCTTCTTTTTGCACCTCTGTTGGTTCTTTATGCACTGCTCTTGCTTTGTTCTGCACCTCTTTTGCAAATTTCTGCATCCCTCTTGCATATTTCTGCACCCCTCTTCCCTCTTTATCCACCTCTCTTACTTCTTTCTGCACTTCTCTTCTTTCTGCACTGCTCTTGCTTCTTTCTGCACCTCTTGCAAATTTCTGTATCCCTCTTGCCTCTTTCTGAACCCCTATTCCCTCTTTCTGCACATTTCTTGCCTGCTTCTGCACTTGTCTTGCCTCTTTCTGTACCTCTTTTGCTTCTTTCTGCACTTCTCTTGCCTCTTTCTGCACCCCTCTTGCCTCTTTCAGCACCTCTGTTGCTTCGTTCTGCACTTCTCTAGCTTCTTTCTGCACCCCTCTTGCCTCTTTCTGTACCCCTCTTGCCTCTTTCTATACTTTCTGCACCTCTCCTGCAAATATCTGTATCCCTCTAGCCTCTTTCTGCAAACCTATTCCCTCTTTCTGTACCTTTCTTGCCTGCTTCTGCACTTGTCTTGCCTCTTTCTGTACCTCTTTTGCTTCTTTATGTACTTCTCTTGCCTCTTTCTGCACCCCCTTGCCTCTTTCAGTGCCTCTGTTGCTTCTTTATGCACTTCTCTTGCTTTTTTCTGTATCCCTCTTGCCTCATTCTCTACCCCTCCTGCCTCTTTATGTACCTCTCCTGCCTTATTCTGTACCTCCTACATTTTTCTGCAAATATCTTCTCTTTCTGCACCTCTTATGCTTCGTTCTGCACTTCACTTGCCTCTTTCTGTACCCCTTTTACCTCTTTCTGTACCTCACTTGCTTCTTCCAGTACCCCTCTTGCCTCTTTCTGCACCCCTGTTCCCTCTTTCTACACCTCTCCTGCCTGTTTCTGCACCTCTCTTGCTTCTTTCTACACTACTCTTGCCTCTTTCTGCTCCTCTTTTGTTTCTTTCTGCACTTCTCTTGTCTCTTTCTGTACCTCTGTTGCTTCTTTCTGCACTTCTCGTCCTTCTTTCTGCACTCCTCCTGCCTCTTTCTGTACCCCTCTTACCTCTTTGTATACCTCTCCTACCCCTTTCTGCACCTCTCTTGCTTCCTTTTGCACCTCTGTTGGTTCCTTATGCACTGCTCTTGCTTCTTTCTGCACCTCTTTTGCAAATTTCTGCATCCCTCTTGCATATTTCTACACCCCTCTTCCCTCTTTCTCCACCTCTCTTACTTCTTTCTGCACTTCTCTTCTTTCTGCACTGCTCTTGCTTCTTTCTGCACCTCTTGCAGATTTCTGTATCCCTCTTGCCTCTTTCTGAACCCCTATTCATTCATTCTGCACATTTCTTGCCTGCTTCTGCACTTGTCTTGCCTCTTTCTGTACCTCTTTTGCTTCTTTCTGCACTTCTCTTGTCTCTTTCTGCACCCCTCTTGCCTCTTTCAGCACCTCTGTTGCTTCTTTCTGCACTTCTCTAGCTTCTTTCTGCACCCCTGTTGCCTCTTTCTGTACCCCTCTTGCCTCTTTCTATACTTTCTGCACCTCTCCTGCAAATATCTGTATCCCTCTTGCCTCTTTCTGCACCCCTATTCCCTCTTTATGCACCTTTCTTGTCTGCTTCTTCACTTGTCTTGCCTCTTTCTGTACATCTTTTGCTTCTTTCTGTTCTTCTTTTGCCTCTTTCTGCACCCCTCTTGCCTCTTTCAGCACCTCTTTTGCTTCTTTATGTACTTCTCTTGCCTCTTTCTGCACCCCTCTTGCCTCTTTCAGTTCCTCTGTTGCATTTTTCTGCACTTCTCTTGCTTTTTTCCGTATCCTTCTTGCCTCATTCTGTATCCCTCTTGCCTCTTTCAGTGCCTCTGTTGCTTCTTTCTGTACTTCTCTTGCTTTTTTGTGTATTCCTCTTGCCTCGTTCTGTACCCCTCTTGCCTCTTTGTGTACCTCTCCTGCCTTATTCTGTACCTCTCTTACCTTTTTCTGCAAACATCTTCTCTTTCTGCACCTCTTATGCTTCGTTCTGCACTACACTTGCCTCTTTCTGTACCCCTTTTACCTCTTTCTGTACCTCACTTGCTTCTTCCTGTATCCCTCTTGCCTCTTTCCGCACCCCTGTTCCCTCTTTCTGCACCTCTCCTGCCTGTTTCTGCACCTCTCCTGCCTGTTTCTGCACCTCTCTTGCTTCTTTCTACACTACTCTTGACTCTTTCTGCTCCTCTTTTTTTCTCTCAGCACTTCTCTGGTCTCTTTCTGTACCTCTGTTGCTTCTTTCTGCACTTCTCTTCCTTCTTTCTGCACTCCTCCTGCCTCTTTCTGTACCCCTCTTACCTCTTTGTACACCTCACCTACCCCTTTCTGCACCTCTCTTGCTTCTTTTTGCACCTCTGTTGGTTCTTTATGCACTGCTCTTGCTTTGTTCTGCACCTCTTTTGCAAATTTCTGCATCCCTCTTGCATATTTCTGCACCCCTCTTCCCTCTTTATCCACCTCTCTTACTTCTTTCTGCACTTCTCTTCTTTCTGCACTGCTCTTGCTTCTTTCTGCACCTCTTGCAAATTTCTGTATCCCTCTTGCCTCTTTCTGAACCCCTATTCCCTCTTTCTGCACATTTCTTGCCTGCTTCTGCACTTGTCTTGCCTCTTTCTGTACCTCTTTTGCTTCTTTCTGCACTTCTCTTGCCTCTTTCTGCACCCCTCTTGCCTCTTTCAGCACCTCTGTTGCTTCGTTCTGCACTTCTCTAGCTTCTTTCTGCACCCCTCTTGCCTCTTTCTGTACCCCTCTTGCCTCTTTCTATACTTTCTGCACCTCTCCTGCAAATATCTGTATCCCTCTAGCCTCTTTCTGCAAACCTATTCCCTCTTTCTGTACCTTTCTTGCCTGCTTCTGCACTTGTCTTGCCTCTTTCTGTACCTCTTTTGCTTCTTTATGTACTTCTCTTGCCTCTTTCTGCACCCCCTTGCCTCTTTCAGTGCCTCTGTTGCTTCTTTATGCACTTCTCTTGCTTTTTTCTGTATCCCTCTTGCCTCATTCTCTACCCCTCCTGCCTCTTTATGTACCTCTCCTGCCTTATTCTGTACCTCCTACATTTTTCTGCAAATATCTTCTCTTTCTGCACCTCTTATGCTTCGTTCTGCACTTCACTTGCCTCTTTCTGTACCCCTTTTACCTCTTTCTGTACCTCACTTGCTTCTTCCAGTACCCCTCTTGCCTCTTTCTGCACCCCTGTTCCCTCTTTCTACACCTCTCCTGCCTGTTTCTGCACCTCTCTTGCTTCTTTCTACACTACTCTTGCCTCTTTCTGCTCCTCTTTTGTTTCTTTCTGCACTTCTCTTGTCTCTTTCTGTACCTCTGTTGCTTCTTTCTGCACTTCTCGTCCTTCTTTCTGCACTCCTCCTGCCTCTTTCTGTACCCCTCTTACCTCTTTGTATACCTCTCCTACCCCTTTCTGCACCTCTCTTGCTTCCTTTTGCACCTCTGTTGGTTCCTTATGCACTGCTCTTGCTTCTTTCTGCACCTCTTTTGCAAATTTCTGCATCCCTCTTGCATATTTCTACACCCCTCTTCCCTCTTTCTCCACCTCTCTTACTTCTTTCTGCACTTCTCTTCTTTCTGCACTGCTCTTGCTTCTTTCTGCACCTCTTGCAGATTTCTGTATCCCTCTTGCCTCTTTCTGAACCCCTATTCATTCATTCTGCACATTTCTTGCCTGCTTCTGCACTTGTCTTGCCTCTTTCTGTACCTCTTTTGCTTCTTTCTGCACTTCTCTTGTCTCTTTCTGCACCCCTCTTGCCTCTTTCAGCACCTCTGTTGCTTCTTTCTGCACTTCTCTAGCTTCTTTCTGCACCCCTGTTGCCTCTTTCTGTACCCCTCTTGCCTCTTTCTATACTTTCTGCACCTCTCCTGCAAATATCTGTATCCCTCTTGCCTCTTTCTGCACCCCTATTCCCTCTTTATGCACCTTTCTTGTCTGCTTCTTCACTTGTCTTGCCTCTTTCTGTACATCTTTTGCTTCTTTCTGTTCTTCTTTTGCCTCTTTCTGCACCCCTCTTGCCTCTTTCAGCACCTCTTTTGCTTCTTTATGTACTTCTCTTGCCTCTTTCTGCACCCCTCTTGCCTCTTTCAGTTCCTCTGTTGCATTTTTCTGCACTTCTCTTGCTTTTTTCCGTATCCTTCTTGCCTCATTCTGTATCCCTCTTGCCTCTTTGTGTACCTCTCCTGCCTTATTCAGTACCTCTCTTACCTTTGTCTGCAAATATATTCTCTTTCCGCACCTCTTATGCTTCGTTCTGCACTTCACTTGCCTCTTTCTGTACCCCTTTTACCTTTTTATGTACCTCACTTGCTTCTTCCTGTATCCCTCTTACCTCTTTCTGTACCCTTCTTCCCTCTTTCTGCACCTCTCTTGCTCTTTCTGCACCCCTGTTCCCTCTTTCTGTACCTCTCCTGCCTGTTTCTGCACCTCTCTTGCTTCTTTCTGCACTTCTCGTGTCTCTTTCTGCACCTATGTTGCTTCTTTCTGTACCTCTGTTACTTCTTTCTGAACCCCTTGCCTCTTTCTGCATTCCTCTTCCCTGTTTCTGCACCTCTTGCCTCAGTCTGACCACCTGTTCCTTCTTTCTGCACCAATTTTGCATGTTTCTGCAACTCTCTTGCCTCTTTCTGCAGTTCTCTTGCTCCTTCTGCACCCCTCTTGCTTCTTTCTACACCCCTCTTGCCTCTTTCTGCATCCCTCTCTTCCCTCTTTGTGCAACCCTCTTACTTCTTTCTGCACCTCTGTTGGTTCTTTCTACACTGCTCTTGCTTCTTTCTGTACCTCTGTTCTACATTTCTGAACCCCTCTACCCTCTCTTTCCTCAGTCTGTCCACCTGTTCCCTCTTTCTGCACCCCTGTTGCCTGTTTCTGCAACTCTCTTGCCTCTTTCTGCAGTTCTTTTGTCTCCTTCTGTACCTCTGTTGCTTCTTTCTGTACCTCTCTTGCGAATTACTGCACCCTTCCTGCCTCTTTTTGCACCCCTCTTGCCTCCTTCTGCACCTCTGTTGATTCTTTCTACACTGCTCTTGCTTCTTTCTATACCTCTTGTGCCTATTTCTGCACTTCTCTTGCCTCCTTCTGTACCTCTGTTGCTTCTGTCTGCACTTCTCTTGCCTCTTGCTGTACCCCTCTTGTCCTTTCTGCACCTCTGTTGCTTCTTTCTGCACTTTTCTTGCCTCTTTCTGCACCCCTCTTGGCTCTTTCTGTACTTCTCTTGCCTCCTTCTGCATCTCTCATGCTTCTTTCTGCACTTCTCTTGCCTTTATCTGCACCCCTCTTTTTTTTGTTTCTTTTGCAACCAGATTTTATTGGTGTTCAAAGACATAGACAATACACACATACACTGTTCACTGGTCATGTCCCTACCCACATTTATTACACATACTTAGGCTTTCCTCTTTTCAGTTTCTACTTTTGGTAAATTTTGGTGGGGTTTGTTCAGTGTTTTCCAGTGATTTTCAATACCTTAAAAAAACAGTGGTTATCAGTGGTTACACATTTTTGTGCAATTAAAAACAACAGAAACAGTGTTTTTCTGGTGTTTATGGAACGTTTTGCTTTTATTATTGCTTGCTTTCTGCAATGATAGTGAATGGTATATAGGCGGTGTACTACAGTATTTATAGGGTCCAAACAAATTTTTACAAATCAAACTTATTGTAGTACAACATACAACGCTTCTTCAGTGAGTCTTTGATCATGCACACTCGCTCTTTCCTTCCCATGTAAAATGTCATCTGGGTAAAGGCCCTCTCAACATTGCCAATTGAGAAGGGCAACGTCAAAACAGGCAGTACACAATTTGCTAACTCTGGCCACTGACATAGCTTTCCATGCCAATACTGGTGCACCTGAAGATTGTGATTCTCTGGGACAGGTGCTGCAACAAATGCATTGAACAGACTGTATATGCCCTCAGACTTATTGAAGCAGTCAAAAATGAAGCAGCACTTATCAAAGTCTGGAGAAAATTCACCCTTATGGAAAGGATCTGGAACTTGTGCACATTAGTAGAATGAGCTAAAAGAAAAAAATATAAAGATGCATAGGTACATGGAAGTGGTGTAAGGAAGGTAATATATCTTCTCTATAGTTTGTTCACTGGGCTCTGTAGGGCAAAGAGAGGTTGGGGCTACCTGATTAAGTGTACTATCTAGTTTAGAAATTAGTGTGGGTGCAGAACTGTCTGTGCAGAAAATCAGTCAGTTACATGAGTCAAAATGTCTCACACTGCGAGCAGGAATGCCAACCCAGTACCAAGTATGGAAGCAAAGACTCCGTAATGCTGCAGATGTGCCAATGATTAATGGTCTGCATCTGCTAAAACAGGAGTGTCCACCACAGGCTGAGAAGGCCCAAATCGCAGTCAGATCTTCAAGACCTCCTGCCAAGCTTGCATTGACAATGACCCAAAACTTTTGTTGCTTCCGCTTTGAGCTTTTGTTCGCTCCAGTGAGTTTATTATGAAAGGAATCTATGGCCTTCCAGAAGTTCCTTTTATAAAGTTTCTTCCCTCTATTTAGAGTGTTTTTTATTTTGTTTACATTTTGTTTTAAATCCATGTTGGATTGTTTTGTGTACCACTTTATTCCCAGCACTCTGCTTTACTTTCCTCATCTAAATCTTTGGAATACCAAGGTGCAGGTGTTTTTGTTTCTCATTCTTTATCACTAACTGACCTACTTATCCAGCTACTTGTATCTTCGATATTTTTAGGATAAATGTCATGTTTTTTTCTGAAAAAAACTGCAGAGACTTAGATAAACGATATTGCAAATGATTGATATGTTATTTGGTCTAATTTCCTTTACTGGGCATTTGAAATGTTGCGAGTCACAATACTTTTTACAAATGATTGTCCTATTTTATATGTCTGCTTTAAGGATGAGGTATCCCGGTGCTAACAAAGGTTGGGAATGACTGTTGAATTAATGAGCCCACATCATTAAAAGTCACAGTGTCTCTGATTTCAAATGAGTGAACTGTAGCTAATTTGCAATTATGCAGCATATATTTCAGAGAGATGTAAGTTGTTGACTCTATGGGCTGGGTGTTAGTTTGTGTGAGGTTGGACCTGTTTTGCAATGTGACAATTTTCTTACATGTATTATGGTGGGAAGTTGGTTGTGTCTTGGAGTGATTTGGTTTCATTTGAATAAGGTTGCTGTAGTTTGTTTCTGTTAGTAAATTAGTTGTTCTTGGGTTTGTAGTTGGAAGTTGTGATAACGGGCTGTATATGCAGTTTGCTGAAGACAAAATGAGTGCATGGTGTTGGAGCAGTCTGTAGTGGCCGACCAGGTTTGAGACTGTGCTGTGCTTCGCAGAGAGTGGAAGAAGTACTGTGCTGAGCATGAGCATCTCAAGTAGTCAGAAGCTTCTGAGCAATGCTTGGATAGTTTCCTCAGGAGGATTTTTGATTGCAGGATTAAGTTGGGATGTATCAACAATTGGGTTATTTTAAAGAATGGAGTATGAAAGTCAGATTTGAGAAGTTGGGGCTTTGCCAACTTTATCACCCACTTTAGAAGGAAAGTGAGATGAAGGTTCCACTTTGAGTTGCAGAGATTTTCAACATTACTCACCCCTGTACTGACAGTTTTTTTTTTAGCTTCGAGCAATATGATCTTCCTTTGATGCAGCTTGTATTTGGGTCGGACCTTGATGAAGCTTTGCTGTGAAAGGAATCAGTCACGCCTGTTCATGTGTGGTCTAGGCTTCTTTTCAGCGTCTTATTTGAGAGAATCCGAAATGTGATTTTAAGGTCTTATTCTCATGGACGCTTGGCGTTTCTGGGGAAAGTCCTATTTTATGGTCAGGGAGGTGGTCATTAGATTGCCTTTCTTGTTTGTTACAAGAGAGATTTTTATTTTAAATCTAGCAGACTCATTCACAGCTTCGGTACCAGCACCGCCAGCCCTCATTTCCTTCACCCACCCAGAAATGTCTTCAGTGTCCTCAGCAGTTGCTGTAGCCTTGTTCTGTTCAGGGTTTCTCGCTGATTATTTCTCTTTTACTCTGACGTTATTGACACTCCTGAGGAAAACATCACACATGAGCGCAAGTTTCCCAGGCCCTTCTAAATAGTTTACACTTTCTATCTTTCTTTGAACCTTTGCAAAAAATATTCGCTTTCCCAGAGGCGCAACTAGAGAAAAGGGGTGAAAAAACAATAAAGCCTCTTTAGCAAGTGAAGCTGTCTCAGCCCAGGCTGACACGCACGACGGGCAGGGGGGCTGTAGCCCTTTGAAGCCCTATGGGCGATGCGCACCTGAGAATTCACCAAAAGGAGGTGGATATCCCTCCGGGCGAAGACTAAGTAGCTCTTGTCCCCAGATACAAAGGGGCCCCGCCAGAACTCAGCATGATAACAGCTCTCGAAGCATCAGCCTGAGGTCCCGCACAAAACAGACCACCTGTGCACTCGAAGCATCAGCCTGAGGTCCCGCACACAAACAGGCCATCTGTGCACTCGAAGCATCAGCCTGAGGTCCCGCACACAAACAGACCGCCTGTGCACCCTAGCCCAATCCGCACTATTGATCGAGCAACACACGGAAACAAACAATGGAAATTCCTCAAAAAGAACCAGTGCAGGCAGCTGGGAGGTTTCTGTTGTTCTAAACTTCCCAGAGCGACCTTTTCAGTACAGTTCTGTATTATACTGCTTTGGCTCCCTCGAGTGGCCAAGCAGTGTAAGAATGTGAAAAATCTGTGACACTCGGTTTAAACCGGGTCAGCTGATTTTTAGGCGGTAGGGTACTGTCGGGCACAATTGGATTTAACCGAATTGCGGACAGCCTACACATACTTTACATAAGCATTACGCTCTGGCATGCTTAACTTAACATTTTCTTAACGGAACATCCCCCATCCACCCTTGAGTTACGTATGGCAGATATTCACAATCCGTGCGTGATAGTAGGTTTGTGTGGGTCGTGCTTCCAGTTTCAGCGTGTGCTGGAGTACTGAACAGTGCCCTATTCAATGTTCCACTCAGCTGCTCCATTTGTGTAGTGCTGCTGGTTGCGGAGTGCTTGTCCCACTCTCATTGTCCTGCCCTCTAGTTATCAGCTCATTCACTAGTCACCACAATCCTCTCACCTCAGGGGACCCGCTCCCTGCTCGCCGACTCTCTTGGCGGGTCACCGTCACCACTTTCCCTGTCCTTGGTCACCACCCGACTTGCACTCGGGCTCGTCCATGCCAGCTTCCACTCTGCCCCTCTGGCGTATCTACAGGAGGGACCTTGTGGGGCTCAGACCGGGTCTTGCAGTGCTACAGGAGGGGGATACCCGCCACTGCTATCAGCCCTAATTGTGCTCCCGGCTCCGTCACTGCTCGTTGGGCGGCGCCATCTTGACTCGCATCACAGCTGCGATCGGTTCCCTCAGCTTTGCTGATTCCAGTCGCTCATCTGGCGTTTCTCCTTCTCTGGAATGCACCTCTCCCTTATGCAGCTGCGGGTGTGCACCGTGGGGACCCCGGTCTCGCTCAGGGCATCAGGATGGCTTCAAATGGCAGCTGGCTGACAGGAGCTCCCAAGTTTGCTGCTCACTCCATCGGTGCCAAGCCATGTCCCCTTTTTTCTGCAACCCTTTTCCTCTTTCTGTACCTCTGTCGCTTCTTTCTGCACTTATCTTGCTTCTTTCTGTACCCCTCTTGCCTCTTTCTGTACCCTTCTTGCCTCTTTGTGCACCTCTCCTGCCTTATTCTGCATCTCTCTTCCCTTTTTCTGCAGTTCTCTTGCCTCTTTCGTCACCTCTTTTGCATCGTTCTGTACTTCATTTGCCTCTTTTTGTACCCCTCTTGCCTCTTTCTGCACTTCTGTTGGTTCTTTTCGCACTGCTCTTGCTTCTTTCTGCACCTCTGTTCTACATTTCTGTATCCCTCTTGCCTCTTTCTGTACCTCTCTTGCCTCTGTTTGCCCACCTGTTCCCTCTTTCTGCACCCCTTTTGCCTGTTTCTGAAACTCTCTTGCCTCTTTCTGCAGTTCTCTTGTCTCCTTCTGCACCTCATTTGCTTCTTTCTGTATTCCTCTTGCCTCTTTCTGCACTCTTCTTGCCTCTTCCTGCACCTCTGTTGCTTCTTTCTGCACTTCTCTTGTCTTGTTCTGCACCCCTCTTGCCTCTTTATGTATCTCTGTTGCTTCTTTCTGCACTTCTCTTGCTTCTTTTTGCACCCCTCTTTCCTCTTTCTGCACCCCTCTTGCCTCTTTCTGCACCCCTCTTGCCTCTTTCTGCACCTCTGTTGCTTCTTTCTGCACGTCTCTTGCTTCTTTCTGCACGTCTGTTGATTCTTTCTGCACTCCTCTTGCCTCTTTCTGCACCCTTCGTCCCTCTTTCTGGACATCTCTTGCTTCTTTCTGCACCCCAGTTCCCTTTTTCTGCATCTCTCTTGCCTGTTTCTGCAACACTCCTTCCGCAGTTCTCTTGCCTCCTTCTGCACCTGTGTTGCTTCTTTCTGCACTTCATTTGCCTCTTTCTGTACCCCTCTTGCCTCTTTCTGCACTTCTGTTGGTTCTTTCCGCACTGCTCTTGCTTCTTTCTGCACCGCTGTTCTACATTTCTGTATCCCTCTTGCCTCTTTCTGTACCTCTCTTGCCTCTGTCTGCCCACCTGTTCCCTCTTTCTGCACCCCTTTTGCCTGTTTCTGAAACTCTCTTGCCTCTTTCTGCAGTTCTCTTGTCTCCTTCTGCACCTCATTTGCTTCTTTCTGTATTCCTCTTGCCTCTTTCTGCACTCTTCTTGCCCCTTCCTGCATCTCGCTTGCCTCTTTCCGTACTTCTCTTGCCTCCTTCTGCACCTCTGTTGCTTCTTTCTGCACTTCTCTTGTCTTGTCCTGACCCCTCTTGCCTCTTTATGTATCTCTGTTGCTTCTTTCTGCACTTCTCTTTGCACCCCTCTTGCCTCTTTCTGCACCCCTCTTGCCTCTTTCTGCATCCTTCGTCCCTCTTTCTGCACATCTCTTGCTTCTTTATGCACCCGTTCCCTTTTTCTGCATCTCTCTTGCCTGTTTCTGCAACACTCCTTCTGCAGTTCTCTTGCCTCCTTCTGCACCTGTGTTGCTTCTTTCTGCACTTCTCTTGCCTCTTGCTGCACCCCTCTTGCCTCCTTTTGCACCTCTGTTGGTTCTTTCTGCACTTCCCCTGATTCTTTCTGCACCGCTCTTGCAAATTTCTGTACCCCTTTTGCCTCTTTCTGCACCCCTCTTCCCTCTTTCCGTACCTCTGTTGCCTCTGTCTGCACCCCTCTTCTTTCTTTCTGCACCTCTTTTCCCTGTTTCTGCTTCTTTCTGAACTTCTCTCGCCTCATTCTGTACTTGAATGGGAAGTGCAAGCTGTCAAGTTTAAAGGCCTGCGTGCTCTCATGACTGAGGTATATATCTACTTGTATATGTATTCTTACATGTGTTATGCATCTAAAGATGGTAGCTTAAAAAGTGGGTAACTTCTCCTATAGGTGGTCAAATTTTCTCAATTCTGCTCCGTCATTCGGTTGCACAGGCAGACATGTCTTATGTATTTATGTGTTATAGAGCCCCTCAAACATATACCATTGAATACCCATGTGCCCTGTATTGTGAGCAGAAAGAAATGCATACACATTTTTTTCACAAATTTGCAGAGTAGGCTGTTTGAAACGCAGATATTCAAGTGTGTGTATGTTTATTTTCATTTAACACGTCACTAGGTAAAAGCATAGACATGCATGCATACCTTCACAAACTTGGTCAGACTTACAGCAGTGATATGCTAAGGATTGCTGTTTCATATTTGGTATGCCTAACATTCTAAGCAGTCTATTAATAGTGAACCTTCAAGAGAAAATTGAGGTTTAAGACATCTTCGGAGAAGGATTAGTGATTAGGGTACTTTGGATGAGTCTCTTGTAAGGTACAGTCAAAGTAGGCCTATTTCTGCAATTCTGTATGCCCATCTCTTGCTTGTTTCTGCACCTTTCTTCATCTTTCTGGACTTCTGTTGCCTCTTTCTACATTTCTCTTGCTTCTTTCTGCGCCTTTCTTCCTCTTTCTGCACATGTCCTACCTATGTAGGCATAGTTAGAAATTAGCATTTAAAAAACCTTAGAAATACACTGAAAAACCAGAGGTTTCAGGGACATTATAGTTAGGGATTAGCATTTAAAAAACATTAGAAATTCACTGAAAAAAACACAGGTTTCAGGGATGTTATAGTTAGTTGGACATTTCAATTGTATAAAACCAGAGAAATGTGTCCGTTATGATTAGTATAGCTAACTATAACTCGTGCCCCCGCAATGCACTGCTGATGACGTCACACATTACATACTCATGACATGGCCAGTGACATCACTCATGACATCACTCATGACATCTCAAATGTGATGTATCCATATGGCGTTTTTGGCTGTTTCCTGTCACAGGCACTAGGCCTACCCCCACTACTGAGGTACCATTTGTATTGGAAGGCATGTGGGAGCACAGAATAGTAGAATATTTGTTATTACCAACTAGATTTTGCTACATTTGTGCATTCCAAATGTAAGCCATTTTGTAAGAAAGAAGACTTGATACCAGGATCTGTCGGTAATTTTACCAGGGAGTGGAGTGGCAGGGTACAGATACACACTCACTCACTCACACCCATGCATTCAAACATGCACACACACACACACACACCCATTCATTCACAACAAAGTCATTCATTTATACTAACATGCATGCAGGTACCAAACATTCAAAAACAGAAAGCTAACCTGCCCTGCAGCTCCCGGAGAGAATGCCTCGGAGGTCCTGCGGCCACAAAATGGAGTACTACCATTATTTTCACATTGGTGTTATTGCAATGGGATTCCTATTGTAAGGCCGAAGATCTGGCTCTAACTGATGACATAAATCAATCATAGTTTTCCTATTTATTATGATTTTTTTTATCATATCCCTTTTTTCCAGGGTGTCAAGGTCTGGAACTGTAAATGGAATTACTGAAAGACATTTTTGGAATATGCATGGATTCTAATGTATTTGGAAAAATATGAAGAACACATCTTTATTCAAATTTACACAAATACTAGTTTTTGATTTGTGGTTTTTGTTCTTGTTTGTACATTATTAAAAATTGGGAAAAACATTACCTACATAGAATTTATTTGTGAATTAACAATCTCTTTAATTTTAACTTTGTAAAATGGTTGATGGGGCAAAAGTAAGTGAACAAACAGTGAAAACAAATACAATACTAGTCTTTGAATTGTTGTGTTTTTTGGAATTCATTCAACAAAACCACATGATAGAAAAATTAAAACGAAACAAAAAATAATAAAAAGTCAATCATGGTGAAAGAAACTATGTTGAAGAGCCCAAATTGTTTGCAAGCCAATGTACAACATAAAACTGCCATCAAAAAGGTAAATGTGTCCAGAAAAAGATTGAACGGTAGTCACACACTGGAGGAAATTAAGTTCTGCTTCTCTTGCTGGTGGAGGTCTTGCCATCCTTTCCTGGTGGCCGGGATGAATGTCCCCTCCTGAGGCGTACTGCTGGATCTACAGTTGCAGGGACTGAGGTGGGTACAGGTGTTTCCTCTTGTGGCAGGGTCTCACTTTCTGTGGCTGAAGCCAATGCAGTAGGCCTGGATGTTGTTGGACCACAGTAAGGGGAAGATGTTACGGGAAAGGCCTGCACATATGGGTAAAACAATCCTGCAGCATCCCAGTCAGGAAGCCCAAATTTGAGTTTAAAATTTCAATCTGAACATTGTGCTGTCCCTGCAATTGATTCATCTCCCGGAGCTCTGTAAGGACCTGGTCCATCATATCTTGGGACTGAGTAAAGGATCCCAAAACTTGGTTGTTGGTGGACTGGGTGACAATGAACACAGTGGCCTCATTTTGCTGGCCCACAGATTCTCTCCCACGACCACTACCCCCACTACCCTGTTCCCTTGACCCTGTGTGGCGTATCCCACTGGTTCTTGGCTGAACTGGAGGTGGCGGTGGTGCTGGATCAACAGTAGCCAGGAATGGGGGACACAACATTGGGGTGATGTTCCTTTGGTCACAGGAAGTGGAGGTATCCAGAGACTGAGGCGTGGTAACAGCTGGGGTGGGAGGTCTAGGTGTGGGCGGAGTGAAACGCACTGGAGCTGTCTGCCCAGGCAGACCAGATGTACCAGCCTCCTCCTAATCATCCAGACTTGCAGTAGTGGATTCCTCACTGAAGTCTTGTTCCTAGTTTGGAGTGGAAGTGTTCTCAGTAGCAGTGGCAGATAGTTGTCCACGTACTCTGGGTGTTGGAACTATTTTAAGTTACAATTACAAATATTTTTTAAATCTGGATTATACCTCAAACAGTTTACCCCAAAACCGGTCCCAGGATGCTTGTTTCCGATCCAGGGAGGACCTGGCCTGGCAATTCGGGCTGGACTGTTTCCATGGGCAGCAGGGTCAAGACTGATTTGCTTATGGCTGGGTTCAAACTAGGGTGGCATAGTGAGCAAAAGAACCATGGATTCAACCCAGATCTATTGACTGGGGAAGAGTGGTTGAAATGTTTCAGCCCTCCATCCATCACCTTGTTTTGTTGTGTTTGAAATGTTTGCCCTAAGTGGCCATGGGTATGCCCAGACATGGGTCCCTTGCTCACTCTGCCACTGGATTCAAGATAGCCTGGCTGATAAGGGGGATATCCCAAAACTGGTCCCAGGATGCCTATTTCCGGTCCAGGGAAGACCTGACCTGGCAGTTCGGGCAGGACTGTTCTTATGAGGAGCAGGGTCAAGACTGATTTGCAAATGGCTGGGCTCAAACTGGGGTGGCATAGTGAGAAAAAGAATAATGGAGTCAACCCAGATCTCTGGGGGTGAGCAGGTGAAAAGTTTCAGCACTCTGTCCATCATCCTATTGTGTTTGCTAAGATCTAATTCAGGCCTTAAATGCTTTGCATTACATGCTACTTGCAGTTACGTATAGGTGAAAAGCCAACAAAATAGTAATATAATATTTTGAACTTTTTAGGCATGTTCCTGGGCCCACACCCACACTTGCTGACCCTGCCTCCATTGTACACAGGATTACAATTCCCATACTTTTCTTTATGCACTTCAGAGTCGGTCCTTGCTCAGATAGCGCCATAACTTGGAAAAAATTTGGAACTCGATCTTATTGCTGGTAAATACAATAAGGCAGTTAGTAGGTTTGTTCTGTTCTTTTACTATTTGCTTCAGAGCTGTGACTTTCCTGTGAACACAAACTTCAAAACTTCTGCTAATTCCCTTGTTATAATCACAACCAGCAGTCGAAGTGCATTAAAAAAAGTACAGGAATTGTGATGCTGGGTGCAATTTGGCGGGTCAGTGAGGGTAAAGTCGGTGTCAAACGCATGGGCAAAAAACTACAAGTTCACAGTGGGAAATACACTATCATAAATTATTAAAACGATATTAGTTAATGCACTACAGAGGTCTGTGCGTATAACCAGAGAGGCATAGAATTGAATCCTGGTTGGTGCAGTGGGGAATAGTGACTTCTGTATTTTTAGTGCTATGAGGTCTCAGCCTGTGAAAGAAAGCACTGTGAATGGGTAAATCAGATTAAGATTAAAAAGTGCTTCTAAAATATAGATTTTAGTAGCATTCAGACTGTACATAGTGACATTTTTTTATAACTCTCCATTAGAAGGACACACTTCTTGGGTCAGCTGATAACTCCCTTGCAATACCACTCAAAAACAGTTAATTTGTGTCATCTGGAAGCTTCAAGTGATTCTGTTAATTAATACCAATACCGGCTTCCAAGCAACCTCTACATTTGTAGATTGACCAGTTGTGCACATTTACATTTCTTTCAGGTAGCAGCACCCTTGCAAAAAGGCTTGTTTGGCAGTCTGCCCCTCCCTCAGACTTACTGCACAGGAGACTCCTTGCCTTACACTTCAGCTGAAGCAATTCAACTCTCGGAATTACCTGTCCCTCGACGGTTGTCTATTCGTAAAAAAGAAGGGGAACTGTTCTTAAATTTAAAAAGTATATGCAGGTCCTGCCCCTCAGATTCCACCCACTTTGACTTCTCCTCACAACTTAGCTCTGCAACACTAGTGTCAAGTTGTTCCTAGGGAGGATAGGAGGCATGTTTGCCAGTGGAGGCACTGCGCCGGGTTCGGGGGGTGGAGGGGGGGTTTGAGAGCGAGATGGAAGGGCAAGGAAAGAGGATGATAGAGTTAAAAACACACGCGCTGTGTGATCGAAAGCACTGCAATATAAACTGAATCGGTGGTGCCAAGTGAGAAGGGCGCTGCTGTTTGCATGACCTTAATGCAATTGTTTCGCCGCTAGGAATAATGGTCCCCTGGGCCAGGGCCCCGCTCGCCAATGCCAAAACCCATCTCATGCACTTCTATAGTTGAGCCAGGGAGTGAGGGAAACAGCACCATA
Source organism: Triturus cristatus (assembly GCF_964204655.1). NCBI lineage: Eukaryota > Metazoa > Chordata > Amphibia > Caudata > Salamandridae > Triturus > Triturus cristatus. The sequence goes on along the minus strand of NC_140595.1, from coordinate 707,052,892 downwards.
TTTTGGTAGATATGGCGCTGTACTGCTCTATCCCTTTCACCCAACACAGTGCAACAATTGTGGGTGCTGCGCTCTGCTGCTTTGCGTGAAGAGTGCATTTGGGGGCAGATTTTTAGGATATGGGGGTCCAGACAGTGTCCAAATATTTTAATCAATAGTGTATGTACTGTTAGGTCGAGCAAGACAGCGCAGCTGTCTCTTCAAAACCTACAGTAATAAGTCTGTGTGCATCAAGTCCATCCCCTTTTTAGGTCTTGCCTAGCGACACAGCGCATGCGCTGCTCGCTGGCGACATCTATTGTCGTCGGTTTTCTTTTGGAAGTGGGGTTGGTGACCGCCCTGTCTCCCTTAGGCCCTGCCCACCCGGACTGGACTCGTCGTTACCTGTTTATTATGTTTATCACATAATGTTAAGCAACAGCTGCTCTTACAGCAGCTCCGTCCGGACGACAGACCTAAAAACTGTTTGTATTTCTGTTGTAGTTCCTAGAGCTGCCGCAATGTTTAGAAGGGCAGTATTTCTCGAATACTCCATATTCTTAGTAGCCATAAAAAGCTTGAATGCGCTGTAGCCTTCCTTCCATGTGCTGTCACTGAAGCTGCCCTCGAGTGGAACAGCCCTGCCCCCCCTCCGCCGCGCGCTTTCAGGGCTTCCTATTTAGCTGTTGGTAATGGGGGAGCAAATATGCCTGCTGCTTTACTTTATCCGCGCTTTTAAATACCCCCTCCCTCACTTGGTCCATACGGCACGGGGAAGGGAGGGTAGGAACAAAAAGTTCTTTACTTAGGGAAGTGCTTCCAGCGTGGAACGGCACCGCGCGCCTACCGGTGCCTGCCTCACAAGACGCATCCCTGCAGGGTAGCACAGACCCACCAGAGCCTGCGGAGCACAGTCTGCAGTCTGCCTGCTACGTTCACAGCACGCTATCTTTTCGTCCACTACGGAGGAGGGGTTATGGGTTCGGGGTTCACCCCTGTTGTACCTGAGCCGAGGCTGTCGTGGATCCTCAGGGGCCCGCGCAGGCTGTAGAGCAGGCACAGCAACACGCAGAACCAAATGGCCCACAAGTTGCTCCAATACCAGGACATGCAGCCTTTCATGTGCTCGGGCAAGCCCGTGCCAGAATCAGCCATGTTCCCGCTGTTGCCTCCTCCTCCTCCTGCTGTCGCCACCGCTGGGCCTCGGTGTATGCTGGGATGATTCACATCTCCAAAAAGCAGGCTCTCTCTCTCCAGCTTCTGTTGGCTTTCAGGTTCGCTGCAGCTTCCCCTCATCATGGAAAGAGATCAGCTGCTAACCGCTCTCTGGCCACGCTCCCACCATTGCCTGGAACACCAAGAGAGACTTCATCTGCCCCGGTTTTACATCGTCCCCTTAGTCCATTCTAAAAGTTTTCAAAGTTCTGTCTCTTCCTCTAAGCTTTGTTACGTAAACTGGCTATTCATACATACAGGCTGCCAGAGTTACGCAAGCACAAACGTTTCATTGGGATCTAAGGAGGCACTTAAACACCTGATTGTAGGAGTGTAGGATCTGCTTCACATATTTACCCCCACTTTTTGCTGGTGTTTCACTGTTTTTCGACTTTAGTCTGGCTGGGACCCTGCTATTCAGGGCCGCAGCCTAGCTGCTTCCTCTCTAAATTGAATGCATGTACTTTAGGTACACTCCAGATTGGATTCTGGGGTACCCTTGTGAGTCCCTAGTGGCCTAGTATATGGTATACTATGTACCCAGGGCATAGGTACCCCAGAGGCCTACCAGGGGCTGAAGCATGTATTGTGCTAGCCCTGGAAAGCCCTCCAAAATGACACCACAGGTCTGCTACTGCAGCCTGGGTAAGGTGGTGCATGCACCCCTTACAGATATATAGGTTCACTATATCTCACTTAATACTGCACATAGAAACCTATCAGTCACCCCTATGGCAGGCCTTATCAATCCTGAAGGCAGGGTGCTTGGTTATATGTGAGAGGGTGCCCAGGCATGAGCTGAGCCCCTCTGCAGCCTTCGAAATCTCTTCTCCTGGTCACTGGCAAGTGACCCAGACTCTGTCCCCTCTGCTTTCAGGTTCTTCTCGACTTCGATCCAGGCTTGGATCTCTTCGGACACTTCGCATCTTCCTGGCAGCATCTCCTATTGAAATTGACGACGCAACCTGACACCATTTGACACCTATGCACCAGGCTTCCCTGGGTGAGATAACATGCGTACTCCGGTGCTCACGTGGGTATTGACCCTAGAACTTCCTAAGTGCCAAAGGGTTTGGTCCTGACTCATTTCTAAGTGTCCCTAATCTTTAAAAATCTAACCGCGACTTTCCCCATAGAAGCTAACGAGAGCTCGGGCTGTGTTCCTTGGGTTCCCAGCGATTCTACAGGCTCTAGGCCTTGTGTCTATTTAAGTCGTGGTTCTTATACCAGTATTTTAGTATATGGTTTGGCTCGCCCCTAGGGCCTGACATGTATTTGTGCTATTTTACTGTCATATTTGAAGTGTAACTTATGTGTTTTGACCTCTAGTCTCATAAAGAGACTAGGAGGGTGTGTTTAGAAATAAATACATATATTTTATATATATACCTGGTGGGGTTGTCTTTCACTTAGCCATTCAAGAGATTATAGACTTGTAAAACAAGCTGCTTTACATTCCTTCAAGACTTAGCCTGAAGGCTGCTCTCCATAGCTACCACTAGGATAGCTTTCAATAAAGGTTTTCTTTAACCTATCATCAATAAGGGGTTGTTTGGACTGATACAGGGTGCCCACTATAACTAGTGGACAGCATATACCAGGCCAACTTCTCACACTGATACAAAATCCCACCCATACCCATGTTGTTATTAGTTCAAGGCATACAATTATTGTTTTGAGGGCCGCGGTTTTACAGTAATATAAAACAAATGCCACAATTAGAAATTAGAGAACGTTTACTTTTGCTTATATTTAGAAATTGTTAAACGCCAATATTTTTCATTCCTTATTACAATATTTAAAGCACAATTAAAAGAACATCGGCATATCAACCTTTTTTTTACTGCTTCCATGTAAAATACCCAGCATGTGAATAACATAGAACCCATCTGGTAAAACGGGTTTCAGTATTAAATGTATGTTTCCGATAATAGCATCAAACTATAATTAAAGGAGTTCGGAGTATTTAAATAGGTGCTGCCTTTTCTTGGATGACCATCGTCGATTAACGTGATCCTCCTAATTATTAATTACTATATCATACCAATGGGCGTCTTGTAACTGCATATAACATAATTTTATTAGGAATTATAAATCCACTGCATATATGCCAAGGCATGTTATAACTCGAGAGGGGGATTTTGAGATAAAACAGAGTAAGAAGGTCCATTGCATTAAAACGGTTGTGTAGTGTCTGCACTTCATTCCTCCTTCCCCATAGTCTCCTGCCTAGCCCTGTAGAATGTTGTCATTCTTATGATGTAATAGAATGCTGCATAGCTCTAAGATTTCAATTAAGAGTTGGGGCTGAGCTGTCACCATCCTGCTCCTGGTGGGGTTATTATTTCCTTTACTTTTACTTAATGAATGTACTCTTATCCTGTACCATCTTACTTTGAATTAATATATTCATCAACTACATGGATCTTGATCATCCTTCACTACAGGTTGTAAGTTAAAAAACAACTTAAAAGCCTGATCCAAAATTGAGTAGTAACAAAACAATTTCTGGCACAGCTGTAAACACAGGAGAATATACCAGTGCGTTCTTCTCCTTTACCATCCCCATGGCGGAATAGTTATTTGACACTTTGTAAATATATATATATTTTTTTATATTTGCCAAAGCTAAACAAGGCTCTACGTCTAAGTAAAGTGCAGAGTCTCCATCCTGAGTATGGGGAGGTTTGGAATGTAGGACTATGGGGGTAAGTACCCTGGAGGGGCAGTTGGTATTGAACTCGCCCAAAAAATCTGACACTTCAAGGTTCAGAATTTATTTGGCATGATAAATATTATCTATTCTGAGTTTTTTCCCTTTAATGGGGTGTAATACAACAACTTTGACCTCACCCAGTAGTTATCAGGTGCAATCAAGTCTGTAGAACTCGTAATCCCTAATCCTACATGGCTTTGCACAGTGGGTGGATTTTTTTTGGGGCCGATAAATAATCAGGACCTATGAATGATTGTACATTTTTTGCAACTGTTGCTTCAAAAAAATCGAATTTATTGATATAGATCTCGTCAAAGATCAACAATATTTATAATTATAAATAACTACATGTAAGAACAGAACAAATGGCCTGCCATTCTCAATACAAACCTAACAATTAATACACCAGTAAAATCTTTTTAAAAATCTTGCGAAAATTATAAGAAAAACACTCATCAGGAGGTGACTTTGCTTGGGAAATCACTTTGTTGGTTTTGAATATGTTAAATTTAAAATAAAGGTTTTAAAAAAAAGATTTCTAGGTTTCTTCACCAGCATGCTGGGACAAACAAAGCAAATGTGCTTAATGTCTTGAGTCCCACTGTTGCCGAGTTCACACATTCCGGTCTTATTTCCTTTATCAGACTAGTACTTAAAAAAATATATATTTAGGTGTAAAATGCCCAATCTTAACATGAGTAAAATTCACCTGACACTATGTTCCAAAGAAAAATGTAAATATTCTTAATTCTGTTTAAAATAAATACTGTAAAATTAAGGCTTATATGTCTCTAACAGTGAACAGCGTGTAATGTCACGAGTCCAGCTTATTCTGGCCGCCATATTTTTTAGAAACACTTTAAGCTGTGCTGGCGTCCACTGCTGCAAGTAGTCAATAGTACACTGGAAATGAGCTAGTGCAAACCTAAGATTATTATTAAAAGTATACATTTTTACTTTTCCATTAAAGGTTTCCTGCCTTAGAAAGTCTCTTAGGATGCCTTGCAGTGTGTAATAAATTGTAGGCCCATCTAATTACGTTTGCCAAAGATGTGGAGTAGGTGCTACACAGGGACAGTTCTAAGCGTAATGCTTGGACAGGAATTGCTTGGCTTAGCGATATTTTCTTCCATACAAGCTTCCCTTCGAATACATATAAAACAGACCACTTGGGAATATTACCTAGGGCATAAGATATGTCGGAAATTATCTTTGCCCGATAAATATCCAAGAGGGTTATAAAATGGGGCATACCGGAGGAACAGTAAAACCTTTTTAAAGCACCTGTTTGAGCTATTGCCTTGAGGCCTATGTGGAAAAGATGAGATGTATTTTCGAGCGACAAGAAGAAGACCCTTTCAAGGGATGTGTATGTTTTTACTATTTCCAGGAGCCTATCACCCAACCTCCAATTATAAGTGTGATACTACCTCTTTCCTCTAAAAGACAACACCTTGGTCTTAGAGACCTTTATTTTCAGAAAGTTATCCTCTGCATGCTTAAAAAGGACATTGACGTTTCACTAAAGGCTGATAGGTGTGAGGTCAAAGATAACTACTTCATCATGGTACAGTAAAATATACAGATTTTGAAGAGCAATTTGAGAGGAAAATGATTAATATTATTAAAAAGGCTGGTAAATTACTGAGATAAATTGAAAACAAAAGGGGAGAAAAAATAAATCCCTGTTTCCATCCATTTTGTGTTAAAATCTTGGGAGACGGTCCCTCATTCCCCCCCCCCCATTAAAGTTCTACACCAAGTGGATGTATGAAGTGCAATAACAAGTCTTAACAAATCGCTAGGAATCCCCAGATTAATCAGTTTTCTCTAGAGGGTAGGTCTGTCGACCCAATCAAATACAGTAGAACAGTCAACATACATGGAATATATAACTTGCAATTTAAACACCACATATTTATCAATACCAGTTTGGACTATTACAATGCTATCAGTCTCTGAGTGTTTGGCTCTAAAAGCCACCTGATCTAACGGAATCACACCCATAGAGTACGCCCATTTCTTGAGATGGTCCAGAACGCTGGAGGCAAACATCTTCCCTGTTGCATCTAGTAGGGTGATTTGACGATAATAACTGGGAGAAAGACCAGATCCTTTTTAGGTCTCGCCTGGCGTTGCAGCGAGCATGCACTGCACGCCCTCAGTTTCGGCTCCGCCCATAATTTTCATTGGTGTGCGTCATTTTGCGTCATTGGTTATGATAAACGCTGTCTTATGATTGTAACTGAGGCTTTTTAGTCCCTCCTAGTTACCACCCTGTCCTCTTTTGGCCCCACCCACCCGAACTGGATCTTTTACTGGTGGCTTTACACTCTCTCCTTTAAAAGACAGTAAGCACCCTTTTTTTATTTTCATTTTCAGCGCCGTCCCCTTTGGCTGCGCTTGTTTATTTACGGTGCCGCTTTGAGCGCCATTCACTTTGGCTGCACTTGTTTGTTTATGGTGCCGCTTTCAGTGCAGGACACGCTGACTTCAATGGACCCCGCAGCCACAGTCTGCCTTCCCCACCTCTGTGTGCATACAGTGTGCTTCCCAGCAGCGCTGTGTGCTGCCTCGCACCTCTCACCTGACATCTCCTATCCGGTGCACCAGTATTGACACAGGCAGCCTCTCATTTGTGTTTTTAAACAGTGCGCTTCCCAGCAGTGCTGTGAGGCATCTCCTATCAGCATTATGTAATCACGGCTGGCTTTTTGTAATGAGCCGGCTGATCACAATTTAAACACACCTCATTAAATCTTTATGTGGGAAAGAATACGTAGCTATCAAAATTAAGTGGAAAAAATGTAGTCATAAAAAAAGCGTGTTACATATTTCACCCCTAAAACAGAGTACAAAAATGCAAATCTGTGTATTTTTATTTTTCCTTATTTTCCATTCGCAATAATTATCCAAAACAAACCTTATCTGGTTAAAAGAAAAAGAAATAACCATAGTTGCTTTTATGATATAGAAACGAACATTGCCTGCAGGCGTGCTTAAAAACGTGCCCTCTCAAAATGGCGGCACACGCTGACCGACCACAAAATGGAGGCTCGAGTCTGTGCTGGCTCAGCAGCAGGTGTGGGGTGTCAGACACCGAAAGCTGGCGGCTCAACACTAAATGTAGCCGCAGTTACTCCAGCTCCACCCCGGCTGGATAACCTTGCATTTGAAATAAAAAATAATCATTGTGCACGGGGCAGTTCCAAGGACAACTATTCGAGCCATGACCTGCATTTCAAATGCTGCCTAGAACTGTCACCTGGGTAGGACACCATTGTTACCACATTATTTTTTCCAGGGCCGTCAGTCTCCCATAACAAGCATTTGCAATGCAATAGGTCTCACATGTACGCGCGTTTAAGCTATTGCCATTGTAAATGACAATACCTTTTATTTGTGCTTTTAAAATGAAAACAAAAATAAAAGGCATTGACATTTACAATGTCAAGAGCTCAAACTCGCGTACATGCAAGACCTATTGCATTGCAAATGCTTGTTTGCAATTGCTTTTCATTTGTCTATGTCATTGTCCTTTAAACACCATTGCTTGCTAGTTGTCAGTCCTGCCTCTTTGTCCCTCCTTTCACTCTTCAGTTCCTCTCTCAGAGCAGGAACTTAGCACTGTCTCATTTCGCTATGGCTCTTTATCTGTTCTCTGGGGGACTCTTTTTTTCCTTGGTTTCCTGCTCTGTTACTGTTTGTCTGTGTTCAGCTTCAGTGCCCTAGCTGTTTACATTTAAATATAGCATTCTTCCTTCCACTGCCCAAGAAACTGGGTCTATACGCAGATGATATTCTCATCAACACTACTAATCTACATGATACCCTGTGTCGTATTACGACTTTGACGACCAACTTTGGAAAGATCTCAGGTTATGACATCAACAGGGGCAAGACGGAGATTATGACCTGGAATCTAGACGCAAGTGGTGCTGCTAGAGGAGGAGAAATTAGATATTTAGGAGTCATGATATCAAAGGATATCAATAAAATAACTAAAGTCAATTTTGAGAAAGTTATGAAGGAGGTGTGTAGACTTCTAATGATGTGGTCTCATCTACAGCTATCTCTTATGGGGCGGGTAACTTTAGTTAAAATGATAGTTCTCCCGAAGCTTATTTTTTCTTTGATACTATATCCTTGCCTTTTGAGAAGGAATGGCTGAAGAAGATGCAAAGTCAGATCAATACTTTTATTTGGTCAAGTAAAGGCCAAAGGATGGCATGGAAAAACTGACAAGAAATGTGGAGAAAGGAGGTCTAGCATTACCAGATCAGCTGTTCTATTCATGGGCCTCTCTACTTAAGAACGGGAGAAGTTTGTTCAGTACACCAAGATCAACCAAGACGGGGGGTATGCGGGCCATGATGTTGAGTCTGGAGGTAGGGAGCAGACAAGGGTTTTTGTTTAAATACACGGACCCCATGTAATTTAAGAAGGTCAGGTTAAAGACTTTGAAGGGACTGGCTGAGACTTGGTATAAGATCAGGAAAGTTTTGAAACTTTGGCTCCGATCTGGGACTCACCGGGTTCCCCGGAATGGACAAAAGATGCTCTTGCAGGACCATTATTACAGGTGGGTTTTACACGATGGGAGCATATAATCCTAGACAGTAACCTGATCACTTGGGAAATGTGCAACCAACAAGCAAATCGACATTTCTCGCAGCTAAATCAGTTACTTTCCCTGTTACAACATGGCCGCCACCACTATCCATTTAAGATACTGGCCTTAACTACTTTCTGTATTTATCCAACACAAGCACCAAGGAAGCCCTATCCAAAATGGCCGCCACGTTTTTTCACGTTCTTGACAGCGGTACTTATGGATATCTCCCGGAAGCACTCCCCACGGGGCCCAGAGCGAGGGTAGGACACCAGCAAGTTGCCCACCTACACTTGTGAGTACTTTCCTGCTATCCGCATCTTCACGGGTAAGCCTTGCTGCCGCTCACGATCAATCGACCAAGATGCTTTTTAACCTTATTATTCAACTAATTTTGTTTTTGTAGATACCGGAGTAACCGAGGTGCTCTGGTCTTATCCCCGTCAGCCGGGACTAGGTTACGAGGGGTGAGTTTCACTGCCGTATGCTCCTCCGACGATACCTATTACTCTAGGCACGAGCGCTTGTAAATTGCATGCTTTGTTTTCGTCCGCATTTTCACCATTAGTCCCCCGTCTCTCTCCCCCCTATATGCTTGCTGGATATTTGAATTTCCCTGTGAATACCAATTGTTATATGTTTTCCTGGAGTCCCCGTTAACTACGATTCGGACATTTAGCACGAATATGCATTTTGGCGGTACTACGTTAAGAATCTTGGGTTCACTATGACGTGTGTTCGAATGAATACATTTGGTTCTTCCACTTAGCCACACTCGAGCTCATCACCTCCCGCTCCCCAGCGCGTCCATAATCACGTTGCACATGGGTCCTTTGACATACAACCACCCCTGGCACCTTCTCGTCGATATAGCCACGACGAATCTGCCCCATTCACTCTCACTTCATGGCCCTACCTCCGGGTGAATGCAGTGAAGTCACTAACAAACACCACTACTCATTGCATGAATATTATGCCTCCTGGCTGGTCTAACCGCTGGTCATGTTTCTCCTTTCTTCCTCCCCCCTCCCTTGTTGTTTTTATCTCCCTTCTCCTACAGGTCTTTCTATACCCCAGTACCAGTTCCTTAGTACCACCCCTACCGTCTCTAGCAAATTGACTCTATAGTGCTAGACGGCAGTGCACTCACCACACACTTTCACATTGGTCCTGACGAAGTGCCATTGACCCCTTATGGGGCAGCTGGGGCACGAAACATGTTGACCACGTCCACCTCTGATTAGCCCTTATGGAACATTACTCCTATACAAAGGCTTCTACATAGTTTTAAATTAGGCTAGAGCAGGGGTCTCCAACCTTTCGTATAGTGAGAGCTACTTCTGAGCAGTGAAAATCGTCGTGAGCTACTGAAGGTTAGGCAACTCGCGCAATTTTTCGAGAGACCCTCCCACGCCCAGTTTCATTGACTTTAAGCCAGAGGTCTTCAAACTTTTGGATGCCGAGACCCCCCTGTCAACATTTTGAGGCGCAAGGACCCCCTCCTGACAAAAATGTCTAAACCTGTTGACTAAATTGCGTGGGATGAAAATGTAAATGAGGTTATGTGATGCCGCGTATTTTGGGATAGCATTGCTTCATTACTTTGAAATTTTTTACACACAGTAACACCGAGGAAAGATTTCACCCAATCAGTACCCGTGTATAGCCAAAATACAGCAATTATCATCAGAAAGATTTCCAGTCAACCTTTGTGAAGGGCCTTCCACTCTGCAGCAATACGTGCTGCCACATTAGAAGCTCACCTGGCCCTGTCCGGGAGAAGCAGGGGTCCCTTAAAACCCTGGAGGTTTTGTGCGGAGTTAAGCAGTTTACCCATGCCGCTTTCCTCTCACCCCCTCCCTTCCATCCCTCTCTCCTCTCCTAACCCCGGATCCCTCTCTCACTTTGCAGGCCATTTTCTTTCACCCCTTTTTTACAACTTCTGAATTCTCCCCATTCAACCTCTCACTTCACCTTTAATCACCTCTTGCCATTCTGTCCTTTCACTGCCCTCATCTCTAACAGTCTCTCGCATTTATCTCTTCTGTGTGTTTCTCATTTGCCTTCAGGCAGTAGATGGTTATTAGCCCCAGGACATCTTTTGGTAACAGTAGTGCACTACAAATGTAAATAATAATAATAGGCAGAAGGAGGGGAGTCACTAGACCAGAACTTCAGGGGGGGGGGCTAACACTCCCAGTCTGGGCTGGTCCTAACACTGGTCGCACCCGGTGCAACAGTCTTTTTTGATGCCCCACCCCCATTTCCTCCTTCTCCATGAATTCCTTCACTGCCACTCACAAAAAATGCAACGCATCTCTCTATAGTACCTTTCTGACAAACATTTCATTTATTATAGCGCTACTCATAGTTTACTCACACTCATTTCTGGGATCTGTATGGTACATATTCTTTGTAGCAGGCACATTAACCTTCTGCCCTGTGTGGGTGACAAGAGAGCCCATGTGAGTGCACGGTGAGCGATGCAACAGTGTGAGAGTAGGACAAGAGGAGTGACTGCAGAGTGAGTGAAGTGGCGTATGGATTTGGGTGCGGATGCAAGTTCAGAATGGGATGAATGAATGTATGATTACTGATGGGCTTGTTTGAGTGAGTTGCATATTGAGCAGTGAGGGGGACAGGTGAGTGAAGTGTCACATGAGTGCAGGATGAGTAGTGTACTCGTGTGACTGCAGGGTGAGGTATAGGGTGAGCAGCACAAGTGCACTGTGAGTGCAGAGTGATCACTGTGAGTGCAGGGTGAGCGGGTGAATGGTGTGAGTGCAGAGTGATCACTGTGAGTGCAAGGTGAGCGGGTGAATGGTGCGAGTGCATGGTGATCAATGTGAGTGCATTGTGATCGCTGTGAGTGCAGGGTGAGCGTGAAAATGAAGGGCGAGAATGAGGAATGAGTTGTCTGAATGCAGGGTGCATTCCTAGACACTTGAAGTAACTCTGCATGTTATTGATGGCGGCGTAGAGTTTAAGATCTAAGTTAAACTATTGCGGCATTAATCGGGGATCGAGGGTGAAGGAAATAAATAATGTGCTGATCCTGCAACAAACTTCCAGCCCTATGGTTAGGGTTGCCAGCAGATTCTTTTGATGGCCCAGTCGGTACAAAAAAAAGTAGTCACCTAAAGCTGTATTCTCAGCACTTATCTGTGCATACTTCCAACAGCAAATATAAATAGAAAGCACTTTTAATTGTGTTCTAGGGCTGCCTCAATGATCCATGACTGATAATTAAAGAGAAAAAAGACAGAAAAGTCACATACGAATGCATACATACTTTTTTATTTCTAAGTCTATTTAGTGCCAAGAGGAGATCTTTGCAGGCTCTTTAAACAAAACACGGCAGGCATTTTTTTTTTGGCAACCCTACTTTATATTCCTTTCCATGAAATGCATTCTCACACTACAGCAGTGAATGTAAAATACAAATGTAAGGAATAGGCTGAGTGGGGACCCAGGGGGTACTGGAACCAGGGAAAAAAACCTAAGCCTCTGTAACCAGTTTGCAAAGGCATGTAAAAATGCAAATGGTCTTTAAAGACCTGTGAAAAACACGGGGGTGCCGGAGATAAGACTCCAGACACTGCCCAGCTGAGCCCCCAGCAGCTCAAGTTTCACTGCAGCAGCCCGGACTGAGACACAGGACGGGGGAAGAGGTGGGGGGGGGGCTAAAGCCCTTGGGCCTGGGCAGAAGTGTGACTGGGAAGGCGGGACCCCCTTTGCATAACTCCATGGCCCCCCTGGGGGTCGCGCCCCACAGTTTGAAGACCCCTGCTTTAAGCCTAATTTCTTTCGAGCCCATGCTGTGATTTGAACAAAAGGGTCCACTCTCCTTCTTCTGAAGCTAAATACCATTTTCCTTACATTTATTTTGAATGTGGCTGATGTGTAAGTCTATTACAGAGTATTTGCAAAGAACTGTTGTGTTAGATTTCATGCAACATCAAATAAAATGTTTCTTTAAATAGATCGAAAAAGGACATCACATATTAGAAATGGGATGGTGGCACAGAGATTATTTGCAATAATGTTGGAGAGCTACTGCTGTGCTAAATATTGAAAAAACACATAAAACTATCCCTGAATATTAAACACATTTGTGATTTGGACGAGCATGCATATGCTGTCAATGACTTTTCCAAAGAGGGTAAGAAAGAGTTAAAACTGGATCAGAAATTCAAATCTGTTCTGAAGAGTGAAATAATTTACATTCTTATTAGGAGTGCAGATGGGGAGAGTTTTCTTTATGTTGTGCCTTCCGTAAAGAAAACTGAAACTTGGCAACACCCTGCTTCTGCTGATGTACAACCCAGAGCTGGAAAGCGGGAAAAAAAAAAAACATTTTCGATTTTGTCTTTTAGTCGTCTTTTTGGATGTTTCCAAACTGTCAGGCAATGTTGCTAAATTAAAGGCATCCTTTGGGCCTCTTTCACTCAGCCGAAATGTAGTTAGCATAATATATTTAGCATTCATAGTTCGGGAGCAGATGGGACACGGCGGGCTCAGACTTGGCTATAAACAAGACCCAGTCCATCAAGCACCCGTGGCATACCAGCGGCTGCAGCAAGTTTACAGTACAGAAGGCTTCAACCAATTTATAATAAAGCATGAAGCCTAACTTCATTATAGGTAATCCGAAGACTGATGCCAGTACTTTTGGGTGTGTTTTGTAAAATTAAAATACCAGGTAGTCTGAGCCTGTCTCTCCTACAATGAGACCTAGAAACACAAATGAACTGTGTGGCCACATTCCTACTCAAATCAATGGTCAGCAATGGTCCAGATGCACCCACGATCCTAAAATTGGTGAAAACAAGCGAGGGTATGTCACAGTAGTGTCCCATGTGCAAAAGGGTGAGGAACTGCTTAAAAGTAGCACTGTCAAGAAACGACGACCCAGGCACTATAAAGCAGTATATTGCTAGCGCAGCTAGCACCTCTTATGAACTTACGAAAAGGCCAAGCGACATGGGCGGGGGGAGGGAAGAAATCCAAAGCTTGTGAGTTATTTGTTGCCGGGACCAATAGTACTATAACCAGTGGTAACATTGAAACGTAAATCTTTGAATACTCACTCCGTTTTAAATCTTAGCTACCACACCTTAACAGGGATAAAAAAAATCTTCTGCCATACAATGACCTTTCTTTTACTACAGAACACTCAAACTTTTTTCAGCACAAAGGTTTTTATGTAAAAATCAAATACAATTTTCCTTTGGTAAAAGCATATTTCTAGTTTAGTTAAGACACTGCAAGTTTGCATCCACTGTTAAAATTCATTCCACGTCCTAATATCTGAAGATTTCACATTTCAAAAACGTTTTCAGATGTACCTTAAAAATCTTGAAGGTAACCAACTGTACATTCCACATAACATAAACAAGGGATAAAATCAACTCTCAATAATATTTAAATTAATACAGACCGTCTGGAGAACAGAGCATAAAGAGGTTTACTGGCCAGGCCAGTGCTTACCGATAGATCTGCTGCTCAAATATAATGAGCGTGGGTTTGTAGCAGTTCAATACTGCTTGCACCACCTGCATGCTAGCCGGCTTTCCAAGGACCTGCTGCTCCACTCCGGCCCACCTGCTGCTCTGCTCAGGCTCACCCCCTGCTTTGCTCCGGCACACGTCCTGCAGGATCACGAGCGCGGTGCCAGGCAGTGAAAGGCAGGTGGCGTGTAGGCTGAGTTCAGGAACAGCGTCATCATCTATGGCCTGCCCCGCCCCAGCTAAGCTAAGTTAGGCCAATCTGAGCAGTTGGGTTTGGTGAAGGCAGGCAACGGCTGTGAAAAAAGGCCTAATAATAATAAAGGATAATAATAGGCTACAAAATTTAGATGCATGGCGCGAGCTACTCATGGTGGTTACGCGAGCTACCGGTAGCTCGCGATCGACCGGTTGGAGACCCCTGGGCTAGAGCTACCTCAATAATTAAAACTTGAATCAAGTAGGACGGCTCTATACCTATTTTAATCACTACATACTTTGTGCACTACCAAGCCCTCTCACCCACACGCACCCAAACGGCTTCTTCTAAAGATCCCCGATAAAGAGCCCCGGTTTCGGGAGCCCGTCAGGCATTGCAGCGCCGGCTTGACGAGGGGCAAATGCCCAAATGATGAAGCATGACATCCCTTGGGGTGTGTGAGGGCATTTTGAAGAAAGACCTGTTCTTCCCCCCCTCCTAGTCCGTTATTCCTAGGAACTGCTCATCCCTTATATAAGTGCAACCAACAAGCAGACCATAAACTATCCAGATTCAATACCTTCAAATGTGGAGCTGGTATAAAGCCCCGGAAACAACAATTGGGGAACGAAATGAGTTGGAAGTTCGATTGATGCAAGAGGCAGTAGTTAAGAAGGCGCTGACTGCTATCTATTGGTTGATGGTTGATCTGGAGGACTGAGTTTTCACCCTGCCAACGGAACTGTGGGGAAGATACTTGCCGGAGGCATCGCTGGAACATCTATGGCAAGTATCTATGACCATGTTATTTAAAATAGTTAAATGTGCATACCTGAGAAGAAATCATCTTTTCTTTATTCACAGAGCTTACTGCTCCCCCAGAGATTATCAAAGTTTGGGAGAGAAGGTGACGTTGCCTGCCCGAAGTGCCGTAGTATGAATGAGGACAATGTACTTATGTGTGTGAGTAGGACTTTGTCCAGTATGTTGGAGATCAACATAGAGGTAAGCGTCAGGCTTGTTATTTTTGGAAATGTGGACCTGCTGGTAAAAATTACAAAGAATCAGGCAAGGCGGATTTTCTACTGTATGCTATTGGCACGTAGGGAGATATGCAAACAAAGAGTGGCCGCGGCACCTCCCAGTTTTGATGACTGGGTGTGCTCTGTTAGGCGTGTAGCCAGTCTGGATATGCTGGGTTCTAGAAATCATGATTTTGGGCTCCCAATGCTTGAATGGTGTGAGCAATAAGTTCAAGTTAAGGAAAAATAGTGGTCCGATGATTAACCCCTTCGGTGCTCATGACGGAATGGTTCCGTCATGACCCACGGTTGAGCTGTGCTCATGACGGAACCATTCCGTCATGACCACACCCGCGCAAGATTCCGTCAGCACAGCGGCGGAATCTGCGCAGCATCGAAGGGGTTAAGCCCTCTCTTTATTCTCATTGTTGTTTATTTCCTGGCTACTCGGTCCCACTTTATCTGCTCTCCCTCCCCCTCCCAATCAGTCAGCAGGCTCCAGGCTGACCTGCATCACAGCAGAGCAGTGGAGCCAGACGGACGCTTCAGACCTTGGGGCACTACTCTATGTAGATTCTTTGTATTGTATTTATCTTCTGGCTGGCAGTCAGGCTCTTTCTATCAGCGCGTTGCCCTTTCAGGAGCACAGCGCTGGTTTTGCTTTCCCTATCGTGTCTCTTCCCTCGCTGCTTCACCCCACTCTCTCTGCTGTCCCTCCCTCTCCCTTCCAATCAGTCATGGGGCTCTCTCATGTTTCACATGAGTAATTTTCAAAGCAAATAGTTTAGAGCGCCTAAAGTGTTGTTTGATATTTTCTATTTGCTTTTCCTGACTCTGTTTCCAGTTGTTTGCCGACCTTTCCTCTGGTTTCAATATGTTATGCTATTAAAAAGCAGTGTGGCACAGGCGACATCCTGCCCTGCTCACAAAACGCATAAAATATTTAAAAAATAGAGTTTGCGGCACCTTTCTTTTATGCGACGCCGCTCGACAAACTGTTGGGCAGTGTTTTTGCAGTGCCACCAGGACACGGTTAGAAGTAAAAACTCGAATGCGTCAATAAATGGGACTTTTCTTCAAATAAACTAAAAATGCTAATATTGTGATATCGTTTATCAGTATCGTAAGACATGCGTTGGTAAGTCTCTGTTATAACGAACACAGCGACTCAATTTGAACAACAGTTTCACGGTCGTTCTGAAGACTTCAAGCGTCCATCCAAAGCAGGGCAATACCATGCGCAGCCACATTGGAACCCACAAAGGCAACTTCCACTACGACGAGGGCGGGTCTGGCTTGTTAGGTCTTGCCTAGCGTTGCTGCGCACATGCACAGCTAGCTCGGCGAGGTTTATTGCTTACAAGGGCTTTCAGAAGAGGGCTTTAAGGCCCACCCCTCATTTCCATTGGCTGACGTCACCGTTTATGCTAAACGGTGGCCTGCCATTGGAAATGAAGGTTTTCTGTAGACGCCCTTTTGCCTGCGAGCCGGACTGGCTCGCCTGCTTTGCTGCTGTCACAAAGCACGTTCTTATCTTTATGGGGCAATGTGTTTCCAATAGAAACACATGGCCCCATAAAGACAAGAGATCCCCATGATCCAGCTGCAGCGCGGTCCTATTTCACTTTCCGGACTGCGCTTGTTGGTTGAGAGGTTCTATCCATGGGATTGAAAGTTTCGTGATTTGCTGACTGGGTAGGCTGTTCTGCCGCTGGACGGCTGGCTTCTCTTGTTTTCTCTGTCTGTTCTTCTTCTGTTGGTAGGAGGTGCGTCCTCTCTGCTGTTTCTAGTTGAGATTTTTGTCACTCGAAGAATATCCATATGTTTAGTTCCCTCCATTAAAACATCCTTGAGTTTGGGTTCTCTCTTTCATATTGTTGATCTTTGTAAGGTAGATTACACTCATAGTGGCTGACCACAAAATAGTTCCTCGGTTACATCTTAAGCATAATAAACTGTTGCACAGAAGAGCGACCCCTCAGACTCGACCCCTCCCCCCCCTCTTCTACGTGAGCTCACGCGGGAGACACTGCTCACGCGGGACACAGGCGGACGCGCTCGAATCTGTGACGCAGCTCCATGGAAGATGTATTTTCTTCTAAACACAGGGTCTTGCCCTGGCTTAGTTCCCTTTGTGTGTTCTTCAATTGGGCAGTCCTTCTTTACACACCCCTGCATGGGGCTATTTTTCTCTGAACACCCTTGCCTTTCCACGCCCCATCCTCCTTGTTGCGCCCCGTAGCATAGCTAGGTGCGCGCTCTACAAATACCCGGCCATTCATCCGTTGTGCAAGTGCTGATAAGCCGTCGCTGGCAGGTGCACCTCGGGGTGCCGCAGGGCACAGCACACCCACCCCTAGCATCTAGCGGGAGACACGCAAATCTAAAGGCGGGCTTACACACTGTAAAACGAACGAGGCCCCAGGCAGTTCTTTTCCGGCCTGCGCAGCCTCCATATGGAATGTCCTTCTCCCAAACCTCTCCCTCTCCACTTGCTGCTCTGAATCACTAGAAACGCAAACGCCTTCCAGTCATTCCTCTGTCACGGCCTTGCACCTGTCTCGGCAGTGCCTCGCATGCAATCGAGTGCTAATCTCACTTTACAATGTACTAATAGAGCGCCCTTCAGAAGGCATTCATTCAGAGCTGGCAGGAAGTTTGGGAGGGGGCCCGACGAGCCTCATTAACAAGAAGATTCACCAGCCTTCCGAGCCGCCAAACCACCCACAGGACGCAACCACCTCAGTTGCATACTACTTAACACCCGCACCGCACGCAAACAGGCCGTCGAACTCTGGGACCTGCTTGACACATCCTCCCCGGACATCCCCTTCCTGACAGAGACCTAGATGAACGCCTCCTCGGCACCCGACATCGCCATAGCCCTCCCGGACGGCTACAAGATCACCCGCAGGGACCGTACCAATGGAGTAGGAAGAGGAATCGCCATCATCCACAGGAACACCTTTACAACAATCTTAGACAAGGTAGTGATGGAACTGGGTCGCACATCTATTCCCTAGTAGCTAGAACAGTTTTAAGGTGCCCATCCGGATAGAAGAACATCCCACTACCTAGGATGCGAAAGTCCACTAGGCCCAAGAGAAGGGTACTAGTGGCTAGAACATACTTTTCAACAAGGTACTATCCCGGCATTCAAAAGTAACAAATTAGTGTATCACACAGTATAGTGAGAAATGGACAGCCTAACACAGCCGTGTTGACAGTTTCAACTTTCCCCCAAAATTCAAAAATAAACAATACTGTACCAACAAAGTTCAATCATAGCACATACATGGTTTAATTTGCATGTGATTCAGGATTTCAAAATACATCACAAAAGTAAATAATTCATGAGCATACGTAATTCAAAACTTTCAAAATTCAAAATGCAAAGAAGTGTAAATCATTTCTGTATGGTTCCACAATTTCTCGTGTAGCAAAAATAAATGAAAGCGTGTTCGAAGTTCAGTAAGGTGGTGATCCAAGAACAGCCGACACGTGTTTCGTTACCGATGTAACTTCTTCAAGGCTGTTGAAGTAAGATTATAGAACATTTAAACACAATCTTGGTATGGAAATAAAATCGCCAACGTAATTCACTCCTTTGATGATGCTCATGTGTGTTAATTCCAGTCACGTGTAGAAAAATTAATCCCACAGAGAGAATCCATTCTATCGAGGGTAGTGAAGTGTCCATGCATTCATTGGTACAATGATATTCACGATAAACCCAATAGTCAGGTCAAGCCCAAAGGCAGGAAAAATAGATCCCAAACACCAAGTCACCAATCAAAGCATGTGAAATGAACAGAAAGTCCAATAGTCAATGAAGTGAGTAGGCAAGATCCAAGAAACCCATAGTAAGACTTAGAAACGTTCTAATGTATTCGGTCAAGCAATGCAGGATCTTACAGTTTTACCTTCTGTTGTATCTTGTATGGGCGCAAAGAATAGTATCATGCCATAGTAGTCCCAAGGATAATTCCAATGCTAGGGCAAGGTGTTTCCCGAAAAGATCAAGATGAGTTTTGTAAGTCTATCCGTATTCTGGAATAGATGTATGTGAAATAACCATGTAAGAACAAAGAAATTGGTTACAAATCTATCATCAACAAGTTTCTTGGCACTGAACCATTCACAAACTCGTTCCTGACACCCATTTACCTTGTGTCTGTAAGTCCTATGTGGGGATTAGGAGGAGAATTTTGTGGTTCCAAAGATCCAGGGTCTGAAAATCCGAACCCTGGTAAAAGTATTTAGCGGGATTCTAAGGTAACCCAGGCAAACGCCTAGCAGAGAGAAAAGTAAGAGAAAGGAACAATTTAGATCTCCGGCTAACCCATGCCTATACAGCATGATTTCATGTCTTAGAAGAACTAACCAAGATTCTACGTTATGGTGAGGCCGGCAGCAGTGTATACGGTAAAAGCTTACTGTAGTCTGCTCATTCATAGAACCCCTCCTGCGCAAAAGTAAGCGTGATCAAAGTAAAAACGAGAATTTCGCAAGGACCTGAAACCAAGATTACAAATGAAGGAAAAATTAGCCAACATTATGTGCAAAGAACAAAGTCAGTTATAGCGTATAGGAAAGGTTCAATGTACTCGACTCATTAACAGGACCCCTTTTAACGCGATGGTATGCGTGGAATCAGTTCTTACCCCCACAGAAGTTCTGTTCAACATGTAGTCAAATGGGTGTGATAGCTGTCAAAGTCGCACTATTCAAACAAAGGTCTATGTGTCAGTGATGGACGGTATAGGGAGGAAAAAACACTTCTAGATTCCCTTACGGTAGACGAGAACAACCTATAAGGCAAAAGACCCACTGTCACCGAGTCCTGAGAGCAAGAAAAACACAATTCAATACCAAAAGCAATTACTTTGCAAAGCAGCGCCCAAACGTATATGTGGGAGCAACTCTGGAAATGTTCCAAAGAGCACAAAAGTAGGAATAAAAATAAATTTAAATTTAAATAAAAACAATAATACCAATGATCTTACTTAGTATATTGTGAAGAAAGCCATGTTTGCAGAGAGTTCTGCCGAAAAGCACTATGGTAGGTGCCTGCATAAAAACAGTAACATGCGTTAAGCACACTATAACACATGTCATGAACAAAGACAACGTCCCAAGCTAGACTAGTTTACGTATCCGCAATCGGCGCGGACTACCTCGTAATCACTTACTAGTAGTGCTCTACGGTAATTGAGCAAGTCGTGCAGCCGGCGTCCGTGAAGGCGGTCTATGACGATCCCGTCACTTCTATTTCTATCCCAAGCTAGAAAGAGTAAACAGACTCCAAGTCTTAATTGGACTTCCTGTTCCTAGATTCAAAGAGAACAGGACTACACTTCCTGCAAATTTGTCCGCCATATTGGAGTGGAAACGCCATCATGGGTGAAGATGGATATATAGTCGACATCTATGCTACACACCGACAATCAATCCAGTGAGCGGTGGCAGGGAAAACGTAAATACCCCCTCATTAAGTATTAGGACTAGGGAGAGTAATTAATCCATACATTCCGTTCCTTCCATCAAATTTATCTCAGGTTACGAAAAACTTTATTAGTCAATCCACAAGAGCCGAGTAGGTTTTCTCTCTGCCCTGGTCTAAACCTGTCTGTCTGTTCTAAAGTAAACTGTAGCAACCATTTAATGAGAAAAGACATGTAGTGCCCTGTGAGCTGTGTAAGCAAAGGGGAAAAGAACAAAGAAAAGTCTTGAAATAATTTAGACATGAACAAGGGAAGAACTGTGAGGGTTAATATGCACAGTGCATACCATAACAATTCCAATTAACATCCTATACGTTATGACAACTTTCTGTATCAGGTACAATCAGAGCCCGGCCATTTAATCTCTAAGAAATACTTGTAGTTCTCTATCGAAGTTGATGCCCTGTTCTACGGCCCGTAGTCTAATAATCCATTGTGCCACAAGTTTTCTGAGATTCAGTGTACGGTCACCCCCTCTGGGGTGATTGAAGGCTTGAGTAATTCCATGAAATTTAATATTGTGGAGTAAGTCATCTGAGTGCATAGTATTGAAATGTACTGCCAGAGGATAGCTCTGGTCATTTTTCCGAATAGCCCTCACGTGTTCCTGAATCCTCTCTTTGAGCGCACGAATAGTACTACCAATGTAAATTTGGTTACAGGTGCATACTATGCAGTAAACTATAAATTTTGAATCACAATTCATGAAGTCTCTGATATAGTGAGTCGTGCAAGTATTATAACTGAATTCCTTGATGCCATTCATCGCCAAGGGGCACATGTTAAAATGGGTACACCTATAGAATCCTTTTGGTTTGGTAGGTAACCAGGAGAGCGTCTTGGGCATCGGTAGAAGGTAGCTACTGCATAGTATATCCCTCAAAGTTCTGTTCCTCCTGTGTACAATCTTGGGTTTGCCAGTCAGGCATTTCTCCACTGATTTGTCGAGCAGTAACAAGTGCCAGTGCTTCGACATTATTCTATGGATTGCCTTACTCTCCACATGAAAGTCAGTTATGAGGCCTATTTCTTTGGTATTGGTGTGTTTCTTGCTCGTCATGCTCCCACTCTTTTTTAGGAGTGAGTTTCTAGGTGTGGAAAGTGCTAGATTCTTAGCGGTTTTTAGGACCTTTGATGCATATCCCCTACGCATAAAGCGTTCCTGTAGGAGTTGTAATTCATGCACAAAAACCTCATCCTCACTGCAGTTTCTACGAAGACGAAACATTTCGCCTAGAGGGATGGCATTGATTTGTGCCATAGGGTGAGCACTGTCAGCATGTAAGACAGAGTTACATGCCGTTTTCTTTCTGTATAGTCTGGACATGATTTTGTTACCTTTGACATAGAGAGTAATGTCTAAGAAAGCAGCATGTGTAGTGCTGAAGTTAGAGGTGAATTTAAGATTAAAGGTGTTGTCATTCAGAAATTCCGTTAAGGAAATAAATTGAGATTGACTTCCTGTCCAGATAAGAAAAATATCATCAATGTATCGTCCCCAATACATGATGTGTGCGGTAAGTTCTGGTGGGCCGTTCATCCAAAGATGTTGTTTTTCGAACATGCCCATGTAAATATTTGCTATAGAAGGTGAGCATTTACACCCCATGGCTACTCCCATTGCTTGCTGGTACCATTCCCCTCTATACATGAAAACATTGTTTTCCAAGACCAATTTGGTCATGTCTAGAAGCATCAACGTATGTCCATAAAGTGTGGCATCCCTCTGGAATAAGGTGTCTTTTAAGGCCCGTAAGCCTGCTTCCCATGGGATACTGGTGTACAAGCACATACATCTAATGTGGCAAACGACATGTCAGGTAACCACTCAATGTCTTCCAGTTTGTTTAGCAAGTCCCCTGTGTCCCTCAAGTAAGATGGAAGGTTCAATACAAAGGATTGTAAAAAATGATCAATGTATTCCGAAATACGTTCTGTAGGGGAACCCAGGCCAGAAACTATTGGTCTGCCCGGGGGAAATACCGCTGGCTTGTGTACCTTTGGAAGTACGTAAAAGCATGGAGCTTTCGGTGTAGGATTGAAAAGGTATCTAGCTTCTCCATCACTTATTAAACCCTGTCCTTGCCATGTTGTAAGTCTAGATTCAATCAAAGAGTTTATGTTTTTCAAGGGATTTGCTGATAGCCTAATATATGCTTGGTGATCTGATAATTGCCTATTGATTTCTTTATCATAGTCACTCTGTTGCATTAGGACAAAGTTACCACCCTTGTCTGCCTCTTTTACTATTATCTGTGTGTTTGCCGAGAGTTTTTTTAGGGACTGATATTCGGATTTCGTAAGATTGTATCTGTAATGTTTGTGTGTCTGCCTTAGTTTATCCTCAAGAGCATGCAGATCTTTTGTCACGGCTCTGTAAAAGGCATCGATCATACTGTCTGCTGGTAGTCGTGGCACAAACTGTGAAGCAATCCTCAGCCCACTGTCCCAACCAGTGTTCATTTCTATGCCCAGATCTCCCAGAACATTCGACATAGAAATGGAATCGTCGTTTAGAGAAGACAATAAATGTACATTTGCAATATCACCAATAGTTTTATTACACGGTGCGGTCACCGGGTCAGGGCAAGACATGGGAGTCTGGTTCTCCTCAAAATGTTTTTTAAGTTTTATCTTTCTCACAAATTTATAAAGGTCCACGTGGATATTGACAAAATCCGGTTTACTAGTTGGACAAAAGCTCAACCCTTTCATAAGAGCTGTTTCCTCACATTTAGATAATTTGTAATTCGACAAATTGACAATTTGCACATGGTCAGGAGATTCTGCCACCGCAGTCTCCGTATTGAGCTGGTTGTGGATCGTCTGCATCAATTCTTTACATTGCGGGCCGAGGATCTGGTATTTGTTGCCCCCTCTCTCCCCGCGTTTCCACCTCCTGCCCCTTCTAGTTTTTTTGAGGTCTCTCGATTGTATGTGTTCCGAGTCCCCTTCCGGTAACGGTTCAGCTCTTCTAAAAAAGAAGAGCTTGTAGTGGGGTCCGGGTGGTTGCCCTGGGTAACGGATTCTGGTTCCGTGGTGTGACTAGTTTCACTGCAGATACTAGAAATATCTGATCCACTGGTGGAAGGTACATTTGGGGCACTGGTAGTTGCCGTGTTTCTAGTGACTTTGGTAGATCTCTCCTCGTCAAATTTTTTTGCAAATGTAAAAACTCTGCCATTTTTATAGTCAGTCTCGTCTCGTTTGAATTTTCTCATCTTTTTATCTTTAATGTATCTTTGGTGACCACTGAGAATATCTTTCAAAATCTGATAGTTTTTTTCAGTGGGCTCCGGTAGGTTAAGATTTTTAATCTCCAGTTCTAGTGTTGCAATTTCATTTAATAGATTATTCCGTTTGCGATCTGCATGTCGGATGAGAACATCCATCATTTTATAAGAGGATGAGGTGATGAGTTCTTCCCATTCCTTTAATAGGTCCGGGTCCAAGTCCTCAAAAGAGGGAAAGATTATAACTCGGAGACCTCTGGGAATTTGCCTTATATCAATGTATCGTTTCAAAGTGGTGGCATCCCACCACCTTGAGAGCTCCTGTTTTTTTAGTCTCTCTAACTTGATAAATTTGGATCTAAGGCCCTCCTGCTCAGTGGTTGCCTTTTCTTCGGGATTAGTAAATGTTTTCCCGGAACACAGTTCTAGAAAGATTCTGTCTCTTTCATCGTCAAAGTTTGTCATGTTAGATTGCAGTATCCAAAGATAGGGGGGAAAAAAGGGAATTGCTATCCGTAACGAACGCAATGCAAAGAAGAGAGTGCAGACCTCCACAACAGCTTTACAACAATCTTAGACAAGGTAGTGATGGAACTGTGTCGCACATCTATTCCCTAGTAGCTAGAACAGTTTTAAGGTGCCCATCCGGATAGAAGAACATCCCACTACCTAGGATGCGAAAGTCCACTAGGCCCAAGAGAAGGGTACTAGTGGCTAGAACATACTTTTCAACAAGGTACTATCCCGGCACTCAAAAGTAACAAATTAGTGTATCACACAGTATAGTGAGAAATGGACAGCCTAACACAGCCGTGTTGACAGTTTCAACTTTCCCCCAAAATTCAAAAATAAACAATACTGTACCAACAAAGTTCAATCATAGCACATACATGGTTTAATTTGCATGTGATTCAGGATTTCAAAATACATCACAAAAGTAAATAATTCATGAGCATACGTAATTCAAAACTTTCAAAATTCAAAATGCAAAGAAGTGTAAATCATTTCTGTATGGTTCCACAATTTCTCGTGTAGCAAAAATAAATGAAAGCGTGTTCGAAGTTCAGTAAGGTGGTGATCCAAGAACAGCCGACACGTGTTTCGTTACCGATGTAACTTCTTCAAGGCTGTTAAAGTAAGATTATAGAACATTTAAACACAATCTTGGTATGGAAATAAAATCGTCAACGTAATTCACTCCTTTGATGATGCTCATGTGTGTTAATTCCAGTCACGTGTAGAAAAATTAATCCCACAGAGAGAATCCATTCTATCAAGGGTAGTGAAGTGTCCATGCATTCATTGGTACAATGATATTCACGATAAACCCAATAGTCAGGTCAAGCCCAAAGGCAGGAAAAATAGATCCCAAACACCAAGTCACCAATCAAAGCATGTGAAATGAACAGAAAGTCCAATAGTCAATGAAGTGAGTAGGCAAGATCCAAGAAACCCATAGTAAGACTTAGAAACGTTCTAATGTATTCGGTCAAGCAATGCAGGATCTTACAGTTTTACCTTCTGTTGTATCTTGTATGGGCGCAAAGAATAGTATCATGCCATAGTAGTCCCAAGGATAATTCCAATGCTAGGGCAAGGTGTTTCCCGAAAAGATCAAGATGAGTTTTGTAAGTCTATCCGTATTCTGGAATAGATGTATGTGAAATAACCATGTAAGAACAAAGAAATTGGTTACAAATCTATCATCAACAAGTTTCTTGGCACTGAACCATTCACAAACTCGTTCCTGACACCCATTTACCTTGTGTCTGTAAGTCCTATGTGGGGATTAGGAGGAGAATGTTGTGGTTCCAAAGATCCAGGGTCTGAAAATCCGAGCCCTGGTAAAAGTATTTAGCGGGATTCTAAGGTAACCCAGGCAAACGCCTAGCAGAGAGAAAAGTAAGAGAAAGGAACAATTTAGATCTCCGGCTAACCCATGCCTATACAGCATGATTTCATGTCTTAGAAGAACTAACCAAGATTCTACGTTATGGTGAGGCCGGCAGCAGTGTATACGGTAAAAGCTTACTGTAGTCTGCTCATTCATAGAACCCCTCCTGCGCAAAAGTAAGCGTGATCAAAGTAAAAAGGAGAATTTCGCAAGGACCTGAAAACAAGATTACAAATGAAGGAAAAATTAGCCAGCATTATGTGCAAAGAACAAAGTCAGTTATAGCATATAGGAAAGGTTCAATGTACTCGACTCATTAACAGGACCCCTTTTAACGCGATGGTATGCGTGGAATCAGTTCTTACCCCCACAGAAGTTCTGTTCAACATGTAGTCAAATGGGTGTGATAGCTGTCAAAGTCGCGCTATTCAAACAAAGGTCCATGTGTCAGTGATGGACGGTATAGGGAGGAAAAAACACTTCTAGATTCCCTTACGGTAGACGAGAACAACCTATAAGGCAAAAGATCCACTGTCACCGAGTCCTGAGAGCAAGAAAAACACAATTCAATACCAAAAGCAATTACTTTGCAAAGCAGCGCCCAAACGTATATGTGGGAGCAACTCTGGAAATGTTCCAAAGAGCACAAAAGTAGGAATAAAAATAAATTTAAATTTAAATAAAAACAATAATACCAATGATCTTACTTAGTATATTGTGAAGAAAGCCATGTTTGCAGAGAGTTCTGCCGAAAAGCACTATGGTAGGTGCCTGCATAAAAACAGTAACATGCGTTAAGCACACTATAACACATGTCATGAACAAAGACAACGTCCCAAGCTAGACTAGTTTACGTATCCGCAATCGGCGCGGACTACCTCGTAATCACTTACTAATAGTGCTCTACGGTAATTGAGCAAGTCGTGCAGCCAGCGTCCGTGAAGGCGGTCTATGACGATCCTGTCACTTCTATTTCTATCCCAGGCTAGAAAGAGTAAACAGACTCCAAGTCTTAATTGGACTTCCTGTTCCTAGATTCAAAGAGAACAGGACTACACTTCCTGCAAATTTGTCCGCCATATTGGAGTGGAAAATCCATCATGGGTGAAGATGGATATATAGTCGACATCTATGCTACACACCGACAATCAATCCAGTGAGCGGTGGCAGGGAAAACGTAAATACCCCCTCATTAAGTATTAGGACTAGGGAGAGTAATTAATCCATACATTCCGTTCCTTCCATCAAATTTATCTCAGGTTACGAAAAACTTTATTAGTCAATCCACAAGAGCCGAGTAGGTTTTCTCTCGGCCCTGGTCTAAACCTGTCTGTCTGTTCTAAAGTAAACTGTAGCAACCATTTAATGAGAAAAGACATGTAGTGCCCTGTGAGCTGTGTAAGCAAAGGGGAAAAGAACAAAGAAAAGTCTTGAAATAATTTAGACATGAACAAGGGAAGAACTTTGAGGGTTAATATGCACAGTGTATACCATAACAATTCCAATTAACATCCTATACGTTATGACAACTTTCTGTATCAGGTACAATCAGAGCCCGGCCATTTAATCTCTAAGAAATACTTGTAGTTCTCTATCGAAGTTGATGCCCTGTTCTACGGCCCGTAGTCTAATAATCCATTGTGCCTCAAGTTTTCTGAGATTCAGTGTACGGTCACCCCCTCTGGGGTGATTGAAGGCTTGAGTAATTCCATGAAATTTAATATTGTGGAGTAAGTCATCTGAGTGCATAGTATTGAAATGTACTGCCAGAGGATAGCTCTGGTCATTTTTCCGAATAGCCCTCATGTGTTCCTGAATCCTCTCTTTGAGCGCACGAATAGTACTACCAATGTAAATTTGGTTACAGGTGCATACTATGCAGTAAACTATAAATTTTGAATCACAATTCATGAAGTCTCTGATATAGTGAGTCGTGCAAGTATTATAACTGAATTCCTTGATGCCATTCATCGCCAAGGGGCACATGTTACAATGGGTACACCTATAGAATCCTTTTGGTTTGGTAGGTAACCAGGAGAGCGTCTTGGGCATCAGTAGAAGGTAGCTACTGCATAGTATATCCCTCAAAGTTCTGTTCCTCCTGTGTACAATCTTGGGTTTGCCAGTCAGGCATTTCTCCACTGATTTGTCGAGCAGTAACAAGTGCCAGTGCTTCGACATTATTCTATGGATTGCCTTACTCTCCACATGAAAGTCAGTTATGAGGCCTATTTCTTTGGTATTGGTGTGTTTCTTGCTCGTCATGCTCCCACTCTTTTTTAGGAGTGAGTTTCTAGGTGTGGAAAGTGCTAGATTCTTAGCGGTTTTTAGGACCTTTGATGCATATCCCCTACGCATAAAGCGTTCCTGTAGGAGTTGTAATTCATGCACAAAAACCTCATCCTCACTGCAGTTTCTACGAAGACGAAACATTTCGCCTAGAGGGATGGCATTGATTTGTGCCATAGGGTGAGCACTGTCAGCATGTAAGACAGAGTTACATGCCGTTTTTTTTCTGTATAGTCTGGACATGATTTTGTTACCTTTGACATAGAGAGTAATGTCTAAGAAAGCAGCATGTGTAGTGCTGAAGTTAGAGGTGAATTTAAGATTAAAGGTGTTGTCATTCAGAAATTCCGTTAAGGAAATAAATTGAGATTGACTTCCTGTCCAGATAAGAAAAATATCATCAATGTATCGTCCCCAATACATGATGTGTGCGGTAAGTTCTGGTGGGCCGTTCATCCAAAGATGTTGTTTTTCGAACATGCCCATGTAAATATTTGCTATAGAAGGTGAGAATTTACACCCCATGGCTACTCCCATTGCCTGCTGGTACCATTCCCCTCTATACATGAAAACATTGTTTTCCAAGACCAATTTGGTCATGTCTAGAAGCATCAACGTATGTCCATAAAGTGTGGCATCCCTCTGGAATAAGGTGTCTTTCAAGGCCCGTAAGCCTGCTTCCCATGGGATACTGGTGTACAAGGCACATACATCTAATGTGGCAAACGACATGTCAGGTAACCACTCAATGTCTTCCAGTTTGTTTAGCAAGTCCCCTGTGTCCCTCAAGTAAGATGGAAGGTTCAATACAAAGGGTTGTAAAAAATGATCAATGTATTCCGAAATACGTTCTGTAGGGGAACCCAGGCCAGAAACTATTGGTCTGCCCGGGGGAAATACCGCTGGCTTGTGTACCTTTGGAAGTATGTAAAAGCATGGAGCTTTCGGTGTAGGATTGAAAAGGTATCTAGCTTCTCCATCACTTATTAAACCCTGTCCTTGCCATGTTGTAAGTCTAGATTCAATCAAAGAGTTTATGTTTTTCAAGGGATTTGCTGATAGCCTAATATATGCTTGGTGATCTGATAATTGCCTATTGATTTCTTTATCATAGTCACTCTGTTGCATTAGGACAATGTTACCACCCTTGTCTGCCTCTTTTACTAATCTCTGTGTGTTTGCCGAGAGTTTTTTTAGGGACTGATATTCGGATTTCGTAAGATTGTATCTGTAATGTTTGTGTGTCTGCCTTAGTTTATCCTCAAGAGCATGCAGATCTTTTGTCACGGCTCTGTAAAAGGCATCGATCATATTGTCTGCTGGTAGTCGAGGCACAAACTGTGAAGCAATCCTCAGCCCACTGTCCCAACTAGTGTTCATTTCTATGCCCAGATCTCCCAGAACATTCGACATAGAAATGGAATCGTCGTTTAGAGAAGACAATAAATGTACATTTGCAATATCACCAATAGTTTTATTACACGGTGCGGTCACCGGGTCAGGGCAAGACATGGGAGTCTGGTTCTCCTCAAAATGTTTTTTAAGTTTTATCTTTCTCACAAATTTATAAAGGTCCACGTGGATATTGACAAAATCCGGTTTACTAGTTGGACAAAAGCTCAACCCTTTCATAAGAGCTGTTTCCTCACATTTAGATAATTTGTAATTCGACAAATTGACAATTTGCACATGGTCAGGAGATTCTGCCACCGCAGTCTCCGTATTGAGCTGGTTGTGGATCGTCTGCATCAATTCTTTACATTGCGGGCCGAGGATCTGGTATTTGTTGCCCCCTCTCTCCCCGCGTTTCCACCTCCTGCCCCTTCTAGTTTTTTTGAGGTCTCTCGATTGTATGTGTTCCGAGTCCCCTTCCGGTAACGGTTCAGCTCTTCTAAAAAAGAAGAGCTTGTAGTGGGGTCCGGGTGGTTGCCCTGGGTAACGGATTCCGGTTCCGTGGTGTGACTAGTTTCACTGCAGATACTAGAAATATCTGATCCACTGGTGGAAGGTACATTTGGGGCACTGGTAGTTGCCGTGTTTCTAGTGACTTTGGTAGATCTCTCCTCGTCAAATTTTTTTGCAAATGTAAAAACTCTGCCATTTTTATAGTCAGTCTCGTCTCGTTTGAATTTTCTCATCTTTTTATCTTTAATGTATCTTTGGTGACCACTGAGAATATCTTTCAAAATCTGATAGTTTTTTTCAGTGGGCTCCGGTAGGTTAAGATTTTTAATCTCCAGTTCTAGTGTTGCAATTTCATTTAATAGTTTATTCCGTTTGCGATCTGCATGTCGGATGAGAACATCCATCATTTTATAAGAGGATGAGGTGATGAGTTCTTCCCATTCCTTTAATAGGTCCGGGTCCAAGTCCTCAAAAGAGGGAAAGATTATAACTCGGAGACCTCTGGGAATTTGCCTTATATCAATGTATCGTTTCAAAGTGGTGGCATCCCACCACCTTGAGAGCTCCTGTTTTTTTAGTCTCTCTAACTTGATGAATTTGGATCTAAGGCCCTCCTGCTCAGTGGTTGCCTTTTCTTCGGGATTAGTAAATTTTTTCCCAGAACACAGTTCTAGAAAGATTCTGTCTCTTTCATCGTCAAAGTTTGCCATGTTAGATTGCAGTATCCAAAGATAGGGGGGAAAAAAGGGAATTGCTATCCGTAACGAACGCAATGCAAAGAAGAGAGTGCAGACCTCCACAACAGCTTTACAACAATCTTAGACAAGGTAGTGATGGAACTGGGTCGCACATCTATTCCCTAGTAGCTAGAACAGTTTTAAGGTGCCCATCCGGATAGAAGAACATCCCACTACCTAGGATGCGAAAGTCCACTAGGCCCAAGAGAAGGGTACTAGTGGCTAGAACATACTTTTCAACAAGGTACTATCCCGGCACTCAAAAGTAACAAATTAGTGTATCACACAGTATAGTGAGAAATGGACAGCCTAACACAGCCGTGTTGACAGTTTCAACTTTCCCCCAAAATTCAAAAATAAACAATACTGTACCAACAAAGTTCAATCATAGCACATACATGGTTTAATTTGCATGTGATTCAGGATTTCAAAATACATCACAAAAGTAAATAATTCATGAGCATACGTAATTCAAAACTTTCAAAATTCAAAATGCAAAGAAGTGTAAATCATTTCTGTATGGTTCCACGATTTCTCGTGTAGCAAAAATAAATGAAAGCGTGTTCGAAGTTCAGTAAGGTGGTGATCCAAGAACAGCCGACACGTGTTTCGTTACCGATGTAACTTCTTCAAGGCTGTTAAAGTAAGATTATAAAACATTTAAACACAATCTTGGTATGGAAATAAAATCGTCAACGTAATTCACTCCTTTGATGATGCTCATGTGTGTTAATTCCAGTCACGTGTAGAAAAATTAATCCCACAGAGAGAATCCATTCTATCGAGGGTAGTGAAGTGTCCATGCATTCATTGGTACAATGATATTCACGATAAACCCAATAGTCAGGTCAAGCCCAAAGGCAGGAAAAATAGATCCCAAACACCAAGTCACCAATCAAAGCATGTGAAATGAACAGAAAGTCCAATAGTCAATGAAGTGAGTAGGCAAGATCCAAGAAACCCATAGTAAGACTTAGAAACGTTCTAATGTATTCGGTCAAGCAATGCAGGATCTTACAGTTTTACCTTCTGTTGTATCTTGTATGGGCGCAAAGAATAGTATCATGCCATAGTAGTCCCAAGGATAATTCCAATGCTAGGGCAAGGTGTTTCCCGAAAAGATCAAGATGAGTTTTGTAAGTCTATCCGTATTCTGGAATAGATGTATGTGAAATAACCATGTAAGAACAAAGAAATTGGTTACAAATCTATCATCAACAAGTTTCTTGGCACTGAACCATTCACAAACTCGTTCCTGACACCCATTTACCTTGTGTCTGTAAGTCCTATGTGGGGATTAGGAGGAGAATGTTGTGGTTCCAAAGATCCAGGGTCTGAAAATCCGAACCCTGGTAAAAGTATTTAGCGGGATTCTAAGGTAACCCTGGCAAACGCCTAGCAGAGAGAAAAGTAAGAGAAAGGAACAATTTAGATCTCCGGCTAACCCATGCCTATACAGCATGATTTCATGTCTTAGAAGAACTAACCAAGATTCTACGTTATGGTGAGGCCGGCAGCAGTGTATACGGTAAAAGCTTACTGTAGTCTGCTCATTCATAGAACCCCTCCTGCGCAAAAGTAAGCGTGATCAAAGTAAAAAGGAGAATTTCGCAAGGACCTGAAAACAAGATTACAAATGAAGGAAAAATTAGCCAACATTATGTGCAAAGAACAAAGTCAGTTATAGCGTATAGGAAAGGTTCAATGTACTCGACTCATTAACAGGACCCCTTTTAACGCGATGGTATGCGTGGAATCAGTTCTTACCCCCACAGAAGTTCTGTTCAACATGTAGTCAAATGGGTGTGATAGCTGTCAAAGTCGCGCTATTCAAACAAAGGTCTATGTGTCAGTGATGGACGGTATAGGGAGGAAAAAACACTTCTAGATTCCCTTACGGTAGACGAGAACAACCTATAAGGCAAAAGACCCACTGTCACCGAGTCCTGAGAGCAAGAAAAACACAATCAATTCAATACCAAAAGCAATTACTTTGCAAAGCAGCGCCCAAACGTATATGTGGGAGCAACTCTGGAAATGTTCCAAAGAGCACAAAAGTAGGAATAAAAATGAATTTAAATTTAAATAAAAACAATAATACCAATGATCTTACTTAGTATATTGTGAAGAAAGCCATGTTTGCAGAGAGTTCTGCCGAAAAGCACTATGGTAGGTGCCTGCATAAAAACAGTAACATGCGTTAAGCACACTATAACACATGTCATGAACAAAGACAACGTCCCAAGCTAGACTAGTTTACGTATCCGCAATCGGCGCGGACTACCTCGTAATCACTTACTAGTAGTGCTCTACGGTAATTGAGCAAGTCGTGCAGCCAGCGTCCGTGAAGGCGGTCTATGACGATCCTGTCACTTCTATTTCTATCCCAGGCTAGAAAGAGTAAACAGACTCCAAGTCTTAATTGGACTTCCTGTTCCTAGATTCAAAGAGAACAGGACTACACTTCCTGCAAATTTGTCCGCCATATTGGAGTGGAAAATCCATCATGGGTGAAGATGGATATATAGTCGACATCTATGCTACACACCGACAATCAATCCAGTGAGCGGTGGCAGGGAAAACGTAAATACCCCCTCATTAAGTATTAGGACTAGGGAGAGTAATTAATCCATACATTCCGTTCCTTCCATCAAATTTATCTCAGGTTACGAAAAACTTTATTAGTCAATCCACAAGAGCCGAGTAGGTTTTCTCTCGGCCCTGGTCTAAACCTGTCTGTCTGTTCTAAAGTAAACTGTAGCAACCATTTAATGAGAAAAGACATGTAGTGCCCTGTGAGCTGTGTAAGCAAAGGGGAAAAGAACAAAGAAAAGTCTTGAAATAATTTAGACATGAACAAGGGAAGAACTGTGAGGGTTAATATGCACAGTGTATACCATAACAATTCCAATTAACATCCTATACGTTATGACAACTTTCTGTATCAGGTACAATCAGAGCCCGGGCATTTAATCTCTAAGAAATACCTGTAGTTCTCTATCGAAGTTGATGCCCTCTTCTACGGCCCGTAGTCTAATAATCCATTGTGCCTCAAGTTTTCTGAGATTCAGTGTACGGTCACCCCCTCTGGGGTGATTGAAGGCTTGAGTAATTCCATGAAATTTAATATTGTGGAGTAAGTCATCTGAGTGCATAGTATTGAAATGTACTGCCAGAGGATAGCTCTGGTCATTTTTCCGAATAGCCCTCATGTGTTCCTGAATCCTCTCTTTGAGCGCACGAATAGTACTACCAATGTAAATTTGGTTACAGGTGCATACTATGCAGTAAACTATAAATTTTGAATCACAATTCATGAAGTCTCTGATATAGTGAGTCGTGCAAGTATTATAACTGAATTCCTTGATGCCATTCATCGCCAAGGGGCACATGTTACAATGGGTACACCTATAGAATCCTTTTGGTTTGGTAGGTAACCAGGAGAGCGTCTTGGGCATCGGTAGAAGGTAGCTACTGCATAGTATATCCCTCAAAGTTCTGTTCCTCCTGTGTATAATCTTGGGTTTGCCAGTCAGGCATTTCTCCACTGATTTGTCGAGCAGTAACAAGTGCCAGTGCTTCGACATTATTCTATGGATTGCCTTACTCTCCACATGAAAGTCAGTTATGAGGCCTATTTCTTTGGTATTGGTGTGTTTCTTGCTCGTCAAGCTCCCACTCTTTTTTAGGAGTGAGTTTCTAGGTGTGGAAAGTGCTCGATTCTTAGCGGTTTTTAGGACCTTTGATGCATATCCCCTACGCATAAAGCGTTCCTGTAGGAGTTGTAATTCATGCACAAAAACCTCATCCTCACTGCAGTTTAAACGAAGACGAAACATTTCGCCTAGAGGGATGGCATTGATTTGTGCCATAGGGTGAGCACTGTCAGCATGTAAGACAGAGTTACATGCCGTTTTCTTTCTGTATAGTCTGGACATGATTTTGTTACCTTTGACATAGAGAGTAATGTCTAAGAAAGCAGCATGTGTAGTGCTGAAGTTAGAGGTGAATTTAAGATTAAAGGTGTTGTCATTCAGAAATTCCGTAAAGGAAATAAATTGAGATTGACTTCCTGTCCAGATAAGAAAAATATCATTAATGTATCGTCCCCAATACATGATGTGTGCGGTAAGTTATGGTGGGCCGTTCATCCAAAGATGTTGTTTTTTCGAACATGCCCATGTAAATATTTGCTATAGAAGGTGAGAATTTACATCCATGGCTACTCCCATTGCTTGCTGGTACCATTCCCCTCTATACATGAAAACATTGTATTCCAAGACCAATTTGGTCATGTCTAGAAGCATCAACGTATGTCCATAAAGTGTGGCATCCCTCTGGCCCACCACAGAGATGCTTGTTTATAGAGCACTCAGGTCCCGGGGACATAGTGCGAAAATCTAGAGCTCTAACCAATATTTTCCAAAGATGACGCTCAAGGAATAGAAAAATGATGGAGAACAATAAACCCCTGTTGCTTATACCCACCCAGTAAACATCCTGAACAATAAAGGGCACAAGGAAATGCAGTTTTGCAGACACTGTTGCACAGAAACAAAACACATAGTTACAAATA
Organism: Triturus cristatus; assembly: GCF_964204655.1. Taxonomy (NCBI): domain Eukaryota; kingdom Metazoa; phylum Chordata; class Amphibia; order Caudata; family Salamandridae; genus Triturus; species Triturus cristatus. The sequence goes on along the minus strand of NC_140595.1, from coordinate 707,017,504 downwards.
TCACACTCTCACAGGTACTCAAAACTTAAAACATGTAGCAGCACTCACTCACGTTTATTCAATGCAAGGAGCAGAACATGGATGTGCAATCCTCTTGTTTACATGAACCCTGGTCCTAAGCACGAGCTGACAAGCTAGAGCACTGACTGCTTCCTTCCCAGTATAGTGCTCAAGGCAAGCATATATAGGAAACAATAAACTGGCTGTTTTAACTCAACATCTACTTACCTTGGCAATATGTTGGTAAGTGAAATTGTAGAGTCAATATTTAAACTTCAACATTTGGACTCCATGTCACATCTTTAATTTTCTTTAATTTATTTTAGTTTTTTGAGGCAAGGCATTCCTTACTGCAGGGAGCAGAAGAGCACTTTACAAAGATAATTTTAATTGTAGCAAGAGTATCTTGGACATGAGGTGCTGTACACTTCAGTATAGTGTGTCTAGTGATTGAGACTGGAATACAATAGGATGCGATTGGAAGAGGGGGTGCAATGTAATTGGGATAGTATTGAAACATGCCATGCACAGGACCTGAGAAGACCGGTGACAACCATTTTAGGACTCTGTGACTCAGTCCCCTGTCCTGTAAAAAGTATTAAACAAGCATTAGCAATGCAATAGGTCTCGCATTTGCGAGAGTTTAAAATATTGGCATTGTAAATGATAATTACTTTTATTTATGTGTGTTAAAAACCTGCAAGTGGTGCGTAAACACGCACTTTGTACTTATAGTCATTGCTTAAGAGAAGCCAGGCTGGCAGTAACTGTGCCTCTTTTACTGCCAGCCTTGCTTGTTGTAAGCAAGGACTATAAGTACAAAGTGCGTTTCTCGTAAGCAAGGACTATAAGTACAAATTGCGTGTTTACAAACCGCTTGTAGGTTTTCAAAACCCATAAATGAAAGGCATTGCCATTTACAATGCCAATAGTTCAAACTCTCGCCAATGTAAGACCTGTTGCATTGCAAATGCTTGTTTTTTTAAGCTATTGCTTGTAATGCAAGCACACATGATTGAAACGCCCCAGTTCATCATCCTTTCTGAAGTACCAGCCTTACAATTGCACTAAACTCGCGGAGTACAATAGTTTGTGAAAGGAAAATCTATAACTGTAGCAGGGTAAATGGTGCAAGCCTAGCCCTGGTCTGCACACTGCTCGGTGTTCTTCCGGTAATGAAGCGTAAAACACCAGTAGGACTCTGACCACTTTGAAGGGATCAGATTCATTTTGTGACATGAGTTTTCAGTGAGAATCTTCAAACCCGAAGATTACTCAAAACTATATCAAATTATAAAACAGCAATAATTCTGTAGATAGTAGATGGCTGCATTCTGAACACGATTATGTCACGTGTGCATCTCACGTAGCAGACGAGGTGGCCGAGTGGTTAAGGCGATGGACTGCTAATCCATTGTGCTCTGCACGCGTGGGTTCGAATCCCACCCTCGTCGTTACATTGCAGTTTTGTCATTATTTGCAGAGATTTCAGGCTTTCCCTTTCATCTAAGTAACTGAGTCCGAGGAACGTTATAGCAATACCACCTCCCATAATGCATGTTTAATGCTTTCTCCCACTCGAAAGAACCGAGAGGTCGAGTCCCCGCTATGGAAAACTGCGAAATAAAAAAAAAAACATACCTGCTGTCGTATTACGAATTTTGTATTAACTCATTTATTTGCTTAAGCACAAAGTAACGCGGAAAATAAAAGCTGAGCCCTACACTTCACTAGTTTATTCTATATTACAGCACATGCACTAGCTTGTAAGGTGGGTGTACAGAAAGTCAAACTGAGGTGACCGTAAACTGTTGTGGTCGGGTGGTTTGAAAGATTTCGTCACCCTGCGTGCGTGTGTTCGAATCCCACTAGTGCAGCGATATATTTTGCAATCTATTTCTGAACGTGAATGTGTACACACTCTGATATATTCTTCTGCAATACAAATATGGAAAACGCGACGCAGTAAAACACATTTATTTGTGACCTTCTGCGTTTTATGAAGGTCAAGTCTGATTTGCCCATTTGACAATGTTTACCATTTTTTGAACGAGGATTGAAAGATGCCTCTTAGTGTCTCCAATGACGACGCGAGAAACCTAAGAATGTGTAGATGGTGTCGCCGAGTATGGGCTGGATGTGTTGGGTCGGAGGATTGGCAGGTATTAAGTGACTGCACAGCAGAGCATGGTACCGTCACCCCTGTTCCAATGACAAGCTGCAATAACTCCCTCAGCTGTGACCTGTAAATGCCCTTTATGTACTTATGACAGGCACATTTGCGGCTTGTGTTGGACCAGCAGCAGAGAGATGTGACTAGAGGCCTCAAGCCGCCAGGTGTTTTTTGCAGAGGCTGCCCCCGAAGGGGGCCTCGAGGGACGGCGCCATAACCGACACCGAGCCTCGGAACAAACTGTTTTTTGATGCGCTGAGGTGCCCAGAAGCGGGAGAAGCCTCCCACAGCGGCCGCCAAGAAGGCGCCGCCCCCCCCCGCCAATCCGAGCAGGGTACAAACTTCCCAATGGGGGAACCCGCCAGCAAGGCGGGAAAGACTCGGGGGGGGGGGGGATATAAGCGCCGCTCCCCCAGGTAAGCTCCTATCATCGTGGAGCAGGGAGAAGCAGCGGCTCCACACGTTTTTTGTGTCGAAGTGATACCTGTTGTTAAGGCGAAGCCTTGCCCGAGTGCACGATGAAGCCCTGCCCGTGGGCTCCACAAGGTTCAACTGCCGTTGATGCATCAACCAGAAAGGACGACCGGGTGCCAACCTCGGTTCCCGTCGTCTAGCGGAGGAGGACAAGCATCGGACCTCTGCTGGCGTCTGGGGCGCCACCCCCGGAAGCGGAGTTCATGCTGGTGCCATCGCTGCAGCAGAGGAAGAGGATGACCTGGTGCCTACCCCGGCTCCCCTTGGGTGATCGGAGGCTGATTGTGGCCGATTGCAGTGTTGAGAAGCTCCCATCCGCGTTTCCTGTTGTGACAGCTGAGGGAGAGGACAACTGGGTGTAATATACTTCACATGTGTTTATATGTGTAATGAACTCGTGTTGTTTGTAGAGCTCGTGGTTTGTAACTTGCATGCGCGTGGTGAGGTTACACACGCATGCTGTCTGATGTTATTCAAAATGAGCATCTCTCGAAGATGCATTCCCGTGCGTCTAATCTCCTTTCTGAACTATGAACGGTATCAGCGGACAGTTGCCGTTCGTACTTCAGATAGGGAGGACGCACTCCAGTGCTGTGTTGATGTTCTCTTGAATAAAGCTTCAAGATCTACCTACTTCGGTCTACATTGGATTAATTTCATGTTTTAATGCCAGGATATCTACTTTACATTTGGCGAAGAGTTATTTGAAGATAAAAATCAACACCACAACGATTTGTGCTTCCTACCGGCTGTGCAATCGTCACGCTCATCATCTCGCTAAGGAAACCTCCGTTCAAGTTCAAGTTAATAATAGAGGAGTTTCCGGATTAGCGAGGGAACAGCCAATCAACGAACGCGTCTCACATTCAGTCAAGTATAAACCCCCTAACACGGAAGGGGACCTTTTTGATTGGCTAAAAAGGCAAATTCAAATTCCTCATACGCGCACCCTCATTGGTTACAAGCGCGTAAATTAATCTTCACAGATTTCAAATGCACAGCGCGATTGGTCACACGTGGGTTTGTATTTTACATTGTGCAACGGTGAAAATTAAGGACAGCTCAGCAGGAACTCGCAATTAAACAAAAGTAAGTTGATTTTGATGTTTTCAACATGCCTACAACCTTACTTTTACTAGAAAAAAAACAAAATTAACAATTGGTGCTTTATTACATCGTTTTACAGAACTAACTTGTTAAAAAGTCAATTTAAAATCCGTTGTAATGGCCTCTCAGCAAATATGTCCGCTAGAGCAGTTTCTCTTAAGACCAGGAAAGCCTAAAGAGCCTTGGAAACTTTGGTTTAAATCCTTTGAGAATTACCTTGTGGCAATAGATGCTGAAGAATATTCACCCAAACGCAAACTTGCAATCCTTTACAGTTTTCTGGGCAGTGCTGGGCGAGAAACCTTTGATAACTTACCTGTCACCATCCCACCACCAGATGAAGGAGATGGATGGAACGTTTAGACTGATGCCGTCAACAGATTAAACAAAAAGTTTTTAGAGCAGCCAAGCGTTATGCTTGAGAGATTTAACTTTATGAAAAGGAAACAGGGCTCAGATGAATCCATTGAAGACTATATTTCAGTTTTAAGAAACCTGACGGCGAATTGTAACTTTGGGGCTTATCTTGACTCGTACATAAGGGATCAGTTTGTTTACAGCTGTTTTCACAAAAAAAATTCAGGAACGTCTTCTCAGCTGCAGAGATCCTTCCCTTGCTGAGGTTATTGACATTGCAAAAGGAATTGAGAGATCTATTATAACGTCAAAATGTTTAAGTGATGACAATTCTTCACCTGTTAACATGATTCAAAATGATCCTCACATTAACCATGTTTCTTTCAGGCCAAAATTCGTAAAACCTTTCTTCCAAAAACAGGCAAAAACTAACTCTTTTTGTTTTAGGTGTGGTTCAAAATCACATTTAGGTGATAGCCCTCTCTGTATGGCACTAGGTAAGAAATGTACAAAATGTGGGAAAATGGGTCATTTTTATACCGTTTGTAGAAGCAAGAAAATGGTCAGAGTTAGTAATTTGGTCACTGATAATTCTGCTGGAAATGCTAATGTTGAAGTTATTCAGTCACTTGATGATAATCTTGAAAGACTCATGCTTTCTATTGATTCTTTAGATATGACCTCTGCCATTCAGAAATTTAAGGAACCATTATGTGTAGTCATTGTTGGGAATGTTAAGGTCGATATGATGGCTGACTCTGGAGCACCAGTTACTATTGTTTCAGACACTCTATTTGAAGAGTGTTGGTCATTTAAGAAGCCCTTACTACCCTTGGACATCATTCAAAAAGCATATGGGGGTCACATAATTGATATGCATGGGTATTTCATGGAGTTTATTACTTGTTTAAACCGTAAAATTTTAACAAAGATTTACGTAGCTCCTAAAGGCAAGAATATTATTGGATGGCAGGATTTAGCTAGGATGGGGTTGAAACTAGTTCCTGGTTCTGAAAATCCCATTCAAATAATGAGGAATCTACAATTACCTCCATCAATGATGACCGTCATTATAATTCGCTTGATTGTACAAATATTGCTCAAACTATGTTTAAAGAATATCCTGAAGTTTTTACAACAAACATTGGTAAAGTTAAAAAAGTAGAACATGTCATCAAGCTAAAAGAAAATGCTATCCCAATTTCTCATAAAGCGAGACCAGTTCCTTTAAGCATCAGAAATGACCTTAAAATTCTGCTGGATAAGTTGGTCAAAGAAGGTATTATTCAGTCTACAGAATCATCAGAATGGGTTAGTCCTATTGTAATAGTAAGAAAAAAGGACAATTCTATTCGTTTATGTGCTGACTTACGCACACTTAATAAGAGTATTATAGTGGATTGTCATCCTCTACCAAAAATTCAGGATTTGTTATGCAACATAGCAGGTGCGACCTGTTTCACCATTTTGGACCTAAGGTCAGCTTATCATCAAATACCATTATCTAAATCATCCACTGACCTAACTACATTTGTAACACCTTTTGGTGCATATAAATATCTTAGACTTCCTTTTGGTCTAGCATCTGCGGCAAGTGTATTTCAAAGGTTTATGGATCACATGTTAAAAGGCATTGACTCTGTCCAAGCTTATCAGGACGATGTCTTAATTTTTTCAAAAAACAAATTTGAGCACTTGGCTATTCTCAGGAGAATACTTGATACATTTAAAGAATATGGGGTAACTTTAGGTACAGATAAATGTAAATTCATGGCTGAATCCATTGACTATTTAGGGCACACCATTTCTGCTTCAGGAATCAAGCCTAAGTTTTCACTCACACGAGCGATTGATGAAGTCAGTATACCCAAAAGTAAAGATCTGTTAAGATCATTTTTGGGGATGACAGAATATTACTCAAAGTTCATATCTAATTATGCTCAGGTGGTTCAACCTCTACGTGTTTTGTTAAAAAAAATGCATGCTTTACATGGGGAATTGAAGCACAACAAGCCTTTGAATTAATTAAAAAAACTCATCATTCAAGCCCCTCCTCTTTCTCCATTCTCACCTGGTGAAAAGTGCATTTTGTCCGTCGATGCAAGTCAAAATGGATTAGGAGCCGTTCTCTGTCAATGGGTCAGTGGCAAGGAAAATAAAGTAGCTTTTTTGTCCAGATCTCTCTCTACTGCAGAGTCAAACTACAGTACCATTGAGAGAGAAGCTCTTGCTTGTACATGGGCTGTGGAAACATTTAAAACTTTCATTTGGGGTACCCAATTTGAAATCTTTTCTGATCACAAGCCATTAATACATCTGCTAAATGGGAATGGTACAGGAAAAGCTTCCTCCAGGCTTGTTCGTTTATTGTCACGCCTACACGAATACAACTTTGTTATAAAACACATACCTGGGGGTCGTAATTCAAGAGCGGATTGCCTTTCTAGGTTATCATTAAAAGATAACTCCTCATGCTCAAGATTTGATGATGTGGAATGTGTGGTAGCTTCTATTGATGATTTTGTCAATGATTGTTTCAGGATGGCCTAAAGAACATTCACTTCCCTCTTCTTTAAAGTCCTTTGCACAAATCAATCAATAACTTGCTCTAGTTGAAGGATTGGTCATACGTGGTGATCTCGCAGTTTCCCCAACTTCTCTACGAAATAAATTTTTTGAAATAGCCCATGAGGGGCATCTGGGTATAGGTGCAACCTCAAGGAGGTTGAAAGAACATTTTTGGTGGCCTGGTTTAGATTCAGATGTTACCAAGTGGGTAAATTCATGTGCAACTTGTCTAGTATCTGACAAACATTGGAAAACTGTAAAAACACCTTTGCATAATGTTCCAGTTCCAGAAGAAGCATGGACGAAATTAGCATTGGATTTTGCAGGCCCATTTGATTTGCTTTCTCATGAAAAAAAATACATTTTAGTATTAATAGATAACTATTCAAAATGGGTGGAGATTGAATTTTGTTCTGCTCCCTGCACATTGTCTGTGGTTAATTTTCTTTCTAGAATATTTCTTTCTGAAGGATTTCCGAGAGAATTAGTCACAGACAATGGTTCTCACTTTACCTCAAACGTAATGGAAAATTATTTGAAATCTCATGCTATTAAACATTTAAAGGTGGCATTGTATTCCCCGTCAGCCAATGGCTTAGTTGAAAGAAAGAATAGATTTATAAAAGAGGGAATACAATCAGCTTTAGCTACTAGTGTACCTGTGGATATGTTTTAAAAAAAAAAAGATTTGGTCATACCTTACAACTCCTCATTCTTCAACTGGGGTTTCACCATTTAGATTACTCAAGAAGAGAGATCCTAATGGTACCCTTTGTCCAGCATGGATTAGAACATTGTTGAAGAATGATAATTCATGCTTGACTTGCAAAGACAAGAAGAACATGATTAAAAAATTTGCAGTTCAACAAGCTATACAAAAGAAAAACTTTGATACCAGAGCTTGCAACTATGCAAATGATTTTATAATTGGAGACTGGGTGATGATTAAGTCTCCTAAGAAAGTTAAGAAGGGTCTTTCGAAACTATCCCTTCCTGTACAAGTTTTAAAAGTGTCTAAAGGTTCTGTATTTCTTGGCCAGAAAGGTTGGTGGAGTAAGAGAATGTTAATTAAATTAACTTCACATCAAGCAAATGAAATCTTTAAAAAAAAAAATGTTTTTAATGATGATTTACATTTTTCATACTTTGGCTCTACCTCATCGGATTCATCAATGTCATTCAACAATGATGATACAGGAGATCGCACTCCAAGATCATCATTTTCTGCTGAAACTCAAAATGTTGTTAATAATAGTTCTTCTGTACATGGTTCATCGAGACCTATTCGCAACTGTACATTCTCTTCAAGATACAAGGATTTTTATTTTCATTAAATTCAACTTTGTTTTATTTGTGAAAGGAGAAGGGTGATGTAATATACTTCACATGTGTTTATATGTGTAATGAGCTCGTGTTGTTTGTAGAGCTCGTGGTTTGTAACTTGCATGCGCGTGGTGAGGTTACACACGTATGCTGTCTGATGTTATTCAAAATGAGCATCTCTCGAAGATGCATTCCCGTGCGTCTAACCTCCTTTCTGAACTACGAACGGTATCAGCGGACAGTTGCCGTACGTACTTCAGATAGGGAGGACGCACTCCAGTGCTGTGTTGATGTTCTCTTGAATAAAGCTTCAAGATCTACCTACTTCGATCTACATTGGATTAATTTCATGTTTTAATGCCAGGATATCTACTTTACACTGGGTGCCCACCCCAGCTCCCCTTGGTGATCGGAGGCCGATTGCGGCCGATTGCAGCGCTGAGGAGCTCCCGTCTGGGTTTTATCGTTGCGGCAGTGGAGGGAGAGGACGAGCGGGAGTCTACACCGGCTCTTCTTAGTGAGCGGAGGTCGAGTGCAGCCGATTGCAGAGTAGAGAAGCTCCCGTCTGTGTTTTCATGGCAGAAGCGGAGGAAGAGGACGACCGAGTGCTTAAACCACCCCCCCCCTATTTGGCGAGCAGTGATTGCGTCAGAACCTGAGAGGCCCATCGGAAGTCCACATACCCAATTCTGGCCGGCCGTGGGACCAGGCAGCATTGCGGCAGATCTGCCAGAGCAGGAAATGGCCGAAGGGGTGAAATCCTGTCCTAGCCTCCTCATGCGTCCCGCCTCATCAGCTGATCCGGCGCCCGAAGGGTGTGAGCGAGCGCAGGGGCGGGAAGTTTCTGCCGGAGCAAGTAAAGAGACAGGCACAAGAATCAGCAGTTTCTTGGGGTGTGCAGCACAACAGCTGATTAGTTTGCCCACCATGACATGCGACAGTAAAAACCACATGAACGGGAACAGGGGTGTGCTCCTAGCTAAAAAGGGATCTGTGGCTGACATTCAAACCAACGGAGTAACCTGGTCCACAGCCACAGCCACAGCCAGGTTTGTTTCAAGTAAATAATAATAATAATACAGAAATTTATTGAGTGCGAACAGCTACCTCTGGGGAGGTGTCCCGGCGCTAGCGAGTCCCACAACAAGAGTAAGTAGTCAGGAAGGGGGGCAGGATTATTGCGTAAAAAGCCAGGTTTTTAGGAGTTTCCTAAAACTTGCTTCTGACGTAGCGGATTGGATGGCAGGAGGCAGGGTATTCCAAAGTTTCGCCGTGCCGGCCGAGAAGGATCTGCCTCCAAGTCTCGCTTTCCTTATGTGCGGTACAGTTAGCTTGAGTAGGGAGTTTGAGCGTAGCTCACGTTTTTGGTGGTAGCGAGGAAGTCGGAGTTTCAGATAATTTGGACATGTGCCTTTTAGCGCTCTGAAAGCCAGGGTTAGCACTTTGAACTTAATTCTGCTTGCCACTGGTAGCCAGTGCAGCTCGTGCAGATGCGGAGAGATATGCTGCCTAAAAGGGACCCGTTTTATTAATCTCGCAGCCGCATTCTGCACGATTTGTAAGCGTTGCACCGCATATTTAGGTAGACCAAGATAGAGGCCATTAGAGTAATCGAGTCGAGAGGTGATTGTTGCGTGAACAACCGTTTTCCGGCACTCGAGTGGTAGCGAAGGCAGAAATTTCCGCAAATTTTTGAGTTTATGCAGGCAGCCCGTGGTGAGCTGTTGTATATGCGGCAAGAAAGACAACTTCTCATCCCATTTTACTCCTAGATTTTTTGCATGGGGGCTGGGAGATGGGGCAGGGCCCATTTCCGTTGGCCACCACAGGAGGGGGATGTTTGGGGTTACCAAAGAATAGCACCTCCGTTTTGCTCGCGTTCATTTTAAGTTTGTTTGTGTTCATCCACTTGGCCACGTCTTGCAGACAGCCCCTGATTTTGCTAAATGCTGCCTCGGACGTGTCTGTGTATGGGAAGACTAATTGCGTGTCGTCCGCGTAGGATATTGCCTTGACCCCCCATTTGGCAATCAAGGTGAAGAGTGGGGCCAAGTATACATTAAACAGCAGGGGGCTGAGTGCCGACCCTTGTGGGACGCCACACCAGAGATTTTTTGGTCCAGAAGAGAAGGGGCCCAAGGCCACTTTCTGGGAGCGATTAGTGAGGTAGGAGAGTAGCCAATTGAGAGCTTTGTCTCCAATACCTATGTCCTTAAGTCGGGACAGCAATCTGCTGTGATCTACAGTATCAAAAGCAGCTGATAGATCCAGGAGCACCAGCATAGCTGATGCCCCTGAATCTAAGGACCACCTGATAGACTCGGCAACCTCAATGAGGGCCGTCTCGGTGCTGAAGCCGGCCCTAAAGCCCGACTGAGTTTCATGTAGGGCGCCGCTGTCTTCAATAAATTTGTTAAGCTGCCGCTGGATTATTTTTTCAAGCATTTTGCCGGGGGCTGCAAGGAGAGAGATGGGTCGGAGATTGTTCAGATCATCCGGTGCGCCTTGGGGTTTTTTTTTCAGCGGGAGAAGTGTGGCCTGTTTCCAACAGTCCGGAAACGTGCCCGTAGCAATGGACGTGTTCCATATGTGTAGGAGGGGAACTGCAATTGCTTCCGACATTAGTTTCCACAGTTTAGGTGGGCAGGGATCGTCCGGGCCTCCCGATTTACATTTTTGTAATTCTTTTACTGCTTCAGAGAGGGTAATAGGCTGAAATTGATTTAAAGGGGTAATAAGGCACTCAGAGACTCTTAGCTCATCCATTAATGTCGGCTCAGGGTCTGTAAAAGTGTCATAGACTTTTAAAATTTTGGTATCAAAGAAGTCTGAAATGGATTCGCAGAGATTTACTGAAGGGATGATATCCGTCTCGATAGCTCTGGGCTTGAAAAAGGATTGAACAATCTTGAATACTTCTTTGCTTGATTGTTCCGCCTGTAGGATGGAGGCCTCAAAGAAGTTTTTCTTGGCTTTTTTAATAGATAAATGTAGAGCATGAAGGGCTTTTTTATAGCTAGATTTGGCAGCGTCGCAGTAGTTATCTCGCCAAAGGCGTTCCAGTCTTTTACATTTACTTTTTTCGGCCTTGAGTTCAGGGGTGAACCACGGTGCAGAGGGAGATTCTCTTCGTGATGTGGCAATACTGACCGGCGCTATAGAATCCACTGTTTTGCTTATCCACAAGTTCAGAGAAGCCGCATCGGAATTAGCATCTGAGGTAAGGGGTATGGGGGTCGCGCGAAGTGCTGGGCATAATTTGTCCGCTGTTAGATTGTCCCATTTTCTCCGCACATAGGATCGCTTTCCAGTGCTCTGAGATTGGGTGGGGATTGAGATGGTCATGGTAGTTAGGTAATGGTCCGTCCAGAGCAGCGGTAGCGGAGAGGAGGCTGTTGTGTTTGGTATGTTGGAAAAGAAAAGATCGAGCATATGCCCTTCCCGATGCGTGGTGCCTGTACTGCTCTTTTCGGCAGGAATAGGACTGGCCACATGGAGATAAAAACAAAAAGTGTTGGTGCATAACGACCGGCGGCAGCACCCCGCCTGCACAGAGCACCGGTACAAAAACTCCAGCCGGGTACATTTCCCAGCCTATAATCACTTGGGAATGGCAAGGCGAGGGGCCCAAAAGCAGCCCAAAGATCTGAACAAACTACTGCGTCAAATCCAGGTGGCGTCAGAAGTCCATGGGAGTGACTGGCTGCAGCCTCACTGGTTGCACGATGCTGGAAAAGGGCCAGGCAACCAGCAACAGGGAGACATCAGCACACCAGCAGCCAAGAGGAGAAGGAGAGCACCGGCCAAGCTGGCGGAGGTGGCAGCACCCAAGAGAGCCTCCCAGAGAAAGGCCCTGCTGCCAGGAGCAAGCAGTGGGACCAGGGACACAGCGACAAGCGGTGAGCATATCAGTGCAATAGTGAAAGAATGTTTTAAAACAATGGTACCACTGCTGCTGAAGGGGTTGGGCAGGCAGGAATCGGGGGGGGGGGGGGTAGGAGCCCAAACAGAAGGGGAGGTTTCAGGGTTGCCTTCGCACCTATTAGACCCAGGCCAGTCACGCCAGGAATGCTTGAGGGGCCAGGGCACACCGGAGGATGGGGGTGAGGTGGGGTCACCCATAGCTGTATGGGGGGGCGCAACTACAGCAAGCCAACCACCCGCTGCGCCTCCTGCACCTGCACCATATGCACAGCCCTCGCCTGGTCCGGCAGCATTGACCACCAGGGCCACAGTTAGATGGGCTCGATCTGACTACTTGCGATAAGAAGGATGACGATAGAAAGGAAAGGCAGAGGGACCGCAATGAAAGAAATGTTGACAATTGGCTAGACACATTCAGAATAATGTCATGCTTAATTGTAGAGAAATTCCCATGCTGCGCAGCCGACCTATGGCTTTACGAGGCCACCATCCACAATGCACAAAGGCAATTCCCGGGTGACGCATGGCTGGAGTACGATAAGGGTTTCCGGTTACAAATGCAAACACACCCAGAGATGGAATGAAATGAGAAGGATGTATCAGGATTCCTTCATAAAATGATGGTAGCCAGGGAGGTCAAGACATGGGCAGGTAAGAGCAAGCAGTCCTTTTGGGGTTCCTTTCACAAAGGGAAGGGGAGGCCTTTCCAAAAGTCCAAGCAGTTTGGCTCATGGAAAGCGCCACATAATAGCGGGACAGCGGCAATCTGCTAGAAATTCAAGGCAAACGAATGCACCTACGGGGCATCGTCCAAATTTCAGCATATCTGCTCCTCCTGCGGTGGGCGACACCAGGCAGCAGGGTGCAGAAGCAAGAAGGAACACATGGGAGACAAGAAAGAGAAGAAGAAGCAATGAGACAACCACAGTGGGCGCGGGGGGGGCCATTTCGGTTTCAAAATGACAGGCTAGCCAGGTCCCCCATCAACACCATCCGATTACGCCAGCTGGCCAAAACATACCACAACAAGGCAGACACTGCTGTACTAGTACAGGGTTTTGAGGAAGGTTTTACTATCCCATTTACAGTCCCCCTTCCCCCAGGCAGTGCCAAATATCTGAAATCGGCGATACAAAACCCGGGGTTTGTCACACAGAAATTAGAGAAAGAAAGGATCTTGGGTAGAATTGAGGGCCCCCTACCTCATGAGCAAGGGGTTAGTAATCTCACCACTAGGAGTGGTCCCCAAAAAAGAACCAGGACAATACCGGCTAATTCACCACCTGTCATTCCCAGAAGGATCATCAGTAAATGATGGGATCAGCCCAGAAGCCTGCTCAGTGGGTTACACTACAGTAGATGATCTAGTCAGAATGGCAGGCCGTGGGGCCCTCATGGCGAAAGCGGACATCGAATCATCCCTCGAGCTTCCACTTACTAGGGTTCCAGTGGGAAGGAGACCTGTACTTTGACAAGGCCATACCTATGGGGTTCTCAATATCCTGTGCCTACTTTGAAATTTTCAGCCCCTTCATAGAATGAGCACTACACGTCAGACATCCACAGGGTGGGAAACTCCATTACTTGGATGACTTCCTTTTTACAGGCCCAGCCGCGTCGACCGAGTGCGGCGACACCCTGGCAGCATTCGTGAAGTTGGGGGAGGAGTTGGGGATCCCCCTTTCGGCAGAAAAGACAGTGGGCCAAGCGACAAAAATCAAATTCCTGGGGATAGAACTAGATTCGGTGGCAGGGACATCTAGGCTCCCCGCAGAGAAGGTGGAGGATTTGAGGGAGGAAATGAAGTACCTTTGTGGGCGTGAGAAGGCAACACTGAGGGACCTTCAGAGGCTAATAGACAAACTCAATTTTGCAGTCAGAGTTATCCCAGCTGGCAGGGTGTTCGCCAGGTGCTTAACCAAATTAACGAGTGGACTTACCCACAAGCACCATCACGTTAGACTAGTGGCAGAAGTCAAGCAGGATCTGTTAATGTGGGACACATTTCTGGCTATTTTCAATGGGATGTTCATCTGGCGGGAAGGCTGGGTCACTAGCAGGCAGATTGTACTGCCAGATTGCACTGTTCACGGACGCTGCTGGCAGCACAGGGTTTGGGGCAATCCTGGGCAGGAAATGGTGCCCGGGCCAATGGCCTAGCAGCTGGCGCAGGCAGGGCATAACCAACAATATCACATTTCTAGAACTATTCCCCATCATAGTAGTGCTAACAGTTTGGAAGCAGGAATTGCATAACATGAAGCTGACACTATGGTCAGATAACAAGGGCGTAGTACAGGCAATTAACAGAGGATCAGCCAGATGCCCAGACACGCTGCGATTAATGCGCCGACTGGTTAAATTACAGTTGATGGGGTACATAGACCTGAGAGCACGCAACGTACCGGGGGTGGACAACGAGGTAGCGGTCGCCCTGTCAAGAGCACGGATGGACAGATTCTGGGAACAGGTGCCTGGGGCGGAGCAGAACATGACCCCTTTACTGCCACAACTGTGGGGCCTGGCGGGGTAGATCTATCGGAACTGGTGAACCAAGCCCTCACCTCAGAAGCAGCTAGAAGATATAAGAAGTGTGTTGGGACTGTAATGCAGGTGGGAGGCATACTGTCCCTGGGCGATGGTGGGGCCACACGCAGGGCAGTTGAGCAATTTATCCGGTGGGCGTACAACCGCAGGAAATCCAGGTCTTGGGCACAGGCCCACCTGTCCACTGTAGCGCATCACACAAAACTGGAGACAGGACTGGCCACGCACTATATCAAAGCAGCGATGAAGGGGTGGAAACGCTGTTTAAGGTCGCATTTTCCACCGCATTCTTCGGGGCATTCCACCTCAATGAATTAGTGGTGCCCTCAAGGGTGGGCCCAGCCAAACACTGCTTACAGGCAAGCGATGTGACACCTAGAAGGAAGGGAATAGAGATGCTACTGAGGAGGTCAAAGACAGACCAGACCGGCAAGGCTACAATGCATCGAGGATCAGGGCTGCTGTGCAGTGTGTTGCATGCTAGAATTTATGGCTGTGCGCCCAGTGGGCGAAGGGCCCCTGTTCAAACACAGAGACAGCACACAACTGAGCAAATTCCAGTTCACAGCAGTCATGCGCCTCGCCCTCAGCAAAGTAGGGCTGCCACCAGCAGGTTTTGGGTCACATTCATTCAGGATAGGGGCAGCCACAACAGCCGCGCAGCGTGGAATAACCGAGGCTGGAATACAAGCGGTAGGTAGAATGCGGTCATGGGCATACCGGACCTACGTGAGGCCACGGTTGCTGTAGACCGGTCAGCCGTGGGAGGACAGTGCACCTCTCCCAAGGGCAAGCAGCATATTGACAATTTGATCTTTGCCTCGACAGGAAGGAGACCACGCCTGGTGTGGGTGCTAGGCCACTCTTTCATAAAACAGATGCAGTCATGGTGGCGGTGGCAAGGGGGCCACAAACAGGAAGGACGACCAGTAGACACATGCATATGGTGGTTCGGCCAACCAGGAATTAAATGGTAACAGCTGCAGGCAGACGCGGCATGGGATCCGGACATTTTGATCATCCATTTGGGGGGAACGATTTGGCCAGACAGGGGAGGAAAGCGCTATTCCACGATGTACAGAGGGACCTCATGGCCGCAGCCAGGGCTTTCGGGAGCACCGCCATCATCTGGTCGGAACTGATCAGCAGACGTGAGTGGCGAGGGGCCGAATCGCAGAAAGCAGCGGATTTGAAACTATCAGGCACGGGTTCATACACATGGGTCGCCCCGAATTCTATGCAAAGGATGGCGTGCACCTGTCGGAGGAAGGCATGCGAGTGTTCTGGGACAACCTGTGGGGCGCCATGGCTCTAGCAGGTTGCAGATAAGAAGGAGCGAGCTGAGCGTGGGGGAGCCGCAGGAAGACGTAAGCCTCCCTGGCAGCGTGGCGATGAGCTACGGGGATAATGGTTGGTACGTAGGCACACCGGAGGGCGGTGTGCCGGAATAGGACCACTCACTTTGGGAGTCCTCACGGCTGGGTGAGTTGGCCTACCAAAAGGGGGTAGCAAACGGAGACGGCGCTCGCAGCCCAGCCCCCGCCGGATGGCAGGGCACAAAAGACTCTGACAAGGTAGCGAGTTGTGGCCTAACTCCGGGACAGAAGCTACCCCCCACACAAAGAGAGAGCAAATCCAACCAAACAAAGAAATGACCCTGAAGGGACAAGAAACAAGGCAAGCCTGCAAATGAGCTAACCAACGAACTGTCAGTCTAATTTACTAATTGGCGATGTACATTTGATTTATGGCAGGTATGATGTATGACAAAAATGCATATGATTTATGACGCAATTATGACAGTTCACCAAGGATGATTTATAACCATGGCATACAAATTATGCCAAGTATATACATGTATTCCTAATAGAACTGCGGCCAACAAATGACTACTACAAGACACGATGGCATGTTGGCTTATTCATTCTGAGGAACGCAGTGGGGGAATGTTGCATGTACTCAGGAGTGAGCACAGTGCGGGGGTTATACTGTCTAATGGCTTAACAATTTGAACAAGTGCAACACCAAAGGTAGCATTGGAATTATAATTGCATTTGTGTAGCGCTTACTACGCCTGACAGGGCATTGAAACCCTTTACTCTAGGCAGCACGCTGCTTCCTTAATCAAGGTTTGTGGTCACTCAGACGTTTGAAGTGGCGGTCAGTTTTTATGGTCTGGTTTGACAGTGAAGCCAGATAATTATGTGAGACTAACTAAGAGGGGATTTTGCTCTGCTCACATGTTTGTAGGCAGGAGTGCTTGTTTTGATTGGGCAGAAGTTGTGTGATTCCACAAAAAAAAGCGCATGCCCTTCATACAGCTGCCTAAGCGCTGACCATGTCATGAGTGATGTATATAATAATAATAATAAAAGTATAGCACCTGGTTACACTAGCTAGCGTGTCCCCACGCTGCAGCCAACGCTGCTTACGGTGGTGCTAATAAGAAAGGAGGCTGAAAATAAGTGGCTCTATATATGGAAGAGCCATGTCTTCAATGTTTTCCGGAAAAGGTTTTCAGATTGTTCCATCCGACGATCCTGTGGAAGAGCGTTCCACTGTTTAGCGGCAAGGTAGCGAAAGGATCGACCCCCCCCCCCCCCCCCCATTCTCATTCTTTTAATTACTGGGATTTGAACCTGTCCCGAGCCCCAGGATCGTAAGGTTCTGGTCGGAGTGTAGAGGGACAGTAGGTTGTGTAGGTAATTCGGACCTTTTCCCAGCGGGATCGTTGACTAATGCACAGGGCCTTAAAGAGAATTCTTTCCTTTACCAAGAGCCAATGTAGGGTGGCTTGGGCATTTTTGGACGAGGCTCTTCTAGGGAGCATCAGGACTAGGCAGGCAGCTGCGTTCTGAATGTATTGCAGTCTCTGAATGCTCTTGCCACTGGCGCCTTTCTAAAGCGCATTACCGTAGTCCAAGCGGGAGGTTACTAGTGTGTGGACTAAAGTTTTCTTGGCAGCTACAGGGAGCACATCTAGGGTCTTCCGAAGGCCTTTCATTATTCCGAAGCACTTCCCAGCCACAGTCCTGGTGTGGTGGTCAAAAGAGAGCTTAGAGTCTAGCCACATCCCCAGGTTCTACCTGTTCATTAGGAGTGGGGGTGGTACCCAGAGTCTGCGGCCACCACCTTGATGACCATATCGAGGGAGTCTTACCCATAATCAGGACCTCGGTCTTGCCGCAGTTCAACTTTAGGCAGTTGTTAGACATCCAGACTGCCAGCTCTTGTAGGCATGTGGAGAAATTGGTGGCTGCTTCTTCATGAGATTGGGATAAAAGATACTACTAGTTGTGTGTCATCCGCGTATGACACAACACTAATGCCGTATTTTTTAATGATGTCTGGCAAAGGAGACATATACAGGTTAAAAAGTGTGGGGCTCAATATAGAGCCCTGAGGAACCCCCTGATCTAACCTGATGCTCTTGGAGTAGTACGGTCCCTGAGATACTTGGAAACTCCTGTCCTGTAGGAACGATCTTAACCATTTCAGTGCCAGATTGGTCAGTTCTCCTTCCCTAAGACGCTGTAGGAGTATAGGATGGGCGACGGTGTCGAATGCGGCGCTAAGGTCCAACAGAATCAATGCCACCGTCTGTCCTTCATCAACCTGTCTGCGGATGGTTTCTGTGGACAGAAGCCGCGCCGATTCTGTGGAGAATGTTGCCCGGAAGCCCGAATGCGTGCGGTGGCGTAGGCTGACCTGGTTCATGTGAATTGTTAGTTGAGGGTAGGAGTGAGATTGGTTGTAAATTCTCCAGCTGGCTAGCGTTCACCCCTGGCTTTTTTTATGGGGATAACCACTGCCTCTTTCCACCTTTGGGGAACCACCCCTGACTCAAAAGAGAGTTTGAGGAGCCGCCTAATATAGGGGACCAGGATGTCCATGCTCTCCCTCATATTTCTAGGTTTCATGGGGTCATCAGCAGGGCATTGCAGGGGCGTAAGTTATACTTAGCTGAGGTAAATATAACTGCTGAATTTCACTGGGTTTGTTCAAGTGAAATGGGTTTTAGAACAAAGTGGTGATGGGATTCAATTGTCCCACCTTAAAGGGGGCGTCAATAGGATACTTGTACATTAAAACTTTGTTCTACATAAAATAATTGAATAATATAAATATTTCTCTCCTCTGTTTGTGAATTGTATAACATCAAATGCAAAATGTAAAATATTGAATTTATGTTACATGGGCTCTTTTGTTGGTTTTGATATTGTGCTGGTTACCACAGCCACTTGAGAAGATATTGCTCAGGGTACACACCCCATTGATCAGTTAAAGTTAAGACAAAGACAGTTGGTCTAGATTATTAATTGTGAAAAACATCTGGTAAAGCCAGTAAGCCCAGCGGCGGCTCCTCTGCTAAGGCGGAGGACCGTCGTCCTACTGCTCTGCGAGCAGTATTTAAAAGAAAGCTAAAATTATGATAACCAATGTTATTATCATTTTAGTTTTCCATTTCCTGGTGCGGGTGGGGCTGCCTAGTCTCACAGCAGGGGCCAGGGGGAGGAGTGGTTTGCCCACTCAAAGTGTGCATGAATGTTTGGCCGGCCGTCTCAGGCCGGCCAAACATTCATGCACACTTTGCAAGTTCTCCCCCCAGTCTGCATTACAGCCTAATTGGAGAACATCCCCAGGCTCCCATTCCCCATCTGAACATCGAACCACAGCGCTTAGACCAATCACAACGCTGCATTGCAGTGTTGTAATTGGTTTAGGGGAACCTGGGAGCTTCCTGCTGCCGGACTCCAGACAGAAAGAAGATAAAAAGAGGACGGAGGAGAGGCGGCAGTCCGCAATAGCCAGGTAAGTGTTTTTGTCTTCTTTTTCATTGCCCCACCCGGTAGGAGCTGCTCCTGAGTAAGCCTTTAACAGTTCGGTGTTATCACTACTGAGACATCAAGAGCTCATACAGGGCACCTCTTTTATGATAAGCACCATGCACTGGTACCCCAGTAATGAACAGTTATGGGGGCTTGACTGGCACCCCACACTGACATCTTAACACTGAGGCATATTCAGGGCTGTCACTTTGCACCTCTGTTTTGACCTGCACACACACTACTATTTAAGCTGGTTGCCTATTTTAAAAAAGATAGAACATGCAGATGAGTTCCTGCTCTTTGTCTCGCACGTCCCAATAAATCCCACTATTTTCCTGCAACTCTTGGTTTGAATCACTGACATCATAGCAAGTGAAGTCGGAAGGAGTGAAATGTGATATCAAGTGTATTGAGATAGAATAACAAGCAAATGAAAGTGGCAGCAACACTCACTCATTCAATAATTTACTCATGCACTCAGCTCAGCTGCAGATATATGGGTAACCTACATGCCACTGATCCCTGATCCTTACCTATTATTAACCCCTTCAGTGCCACGCCCTTTCCCCCTCCTGTGCCGGGCGTTTCATTAGTGGGTGGGGTTCATGACGAGATAGTCTCGTCATGGGCACAGCGCGACCGTGCTCCATGACGAGACTATCTCGTCATGGGCACAGAAGAGGTTAATAGACAGAAGCTTACACTTCTGTTGCCATGCTGCACCTGCACTGTGGGAAAAGGAAGCTTGCTCTTCTGCTTTCAGAGTGGGACATGTTCCGTGAGAAAGGGAAGCTTGCAATGCTGTTCAGTGAATGAGTTTTCATTGTTGTTCCACGCTCTACAAGCTGTGCTCCTGTTATTTGAAAGAGTGGGAGTGCTTTTGCTGCTCTATTTCTTACTAGAGCAGGCAACAAACATTCAAAAAAAGGTCTCTTTAAAGATTGATATAAGAGCGGGGTTTAGCCTCGACAAAGTGCCATGTGACCCCTTCAGCCAGTGCTGGAGTTTTAGCAAATAGAACTTTGCATGCAGGTATTTTAAATCCATACAAGATAAAGTAAAACTACAAATCCCATAATGCAAAGCGTTGTTTCTAAACGCCCAGAACAGGTTGCAGACGTACCGAATGCTTTTAAGCCATTAGGAGCTAGACATTTTCATGTGGTTATGGCATGAAACAATCAGCTTCTTGATTTTCTGCGTTTTGCTCGGAGGCACCGAAAGGTTTAGTGGTAGAAGGTGTGGAAAATGCCTTTCAAAGGCTCCCATCAGACTGCTAATGGGCAGGAATTCATACATTTAAAACAATGAGGCAGGTTATATCATAAAGTATTATTATGTGACAGCGGGAGCACCAGCAGAATTTGAAGAAAACCATGTTGGTAGAAACATAATCTGGGCCCCTCTGGAATCTGTTCAGAATGGTAGTGTTTAATGTACAAGAAATCGAGCTTACATTAACATAAGTCAAAATTCATGCTTTCTTCCATTTTGAATCCGACGTGGTGATACACCACGTGATTACTACCACTGTTGGTTTCCTTGGTGTAATAAAGAATTGTTTGTTTTACCCTGAAAGACTGAGACATTCCCAGCCATACTGAAAGGGATGCAGCTAACCAAGGACGTCCTGGCTGTTCCGGGCTGCATTACCTACTATGTACCAAGTCATGCTACCTGAATAGACTCTGAGAACATCTAGTTTAATGTAATAGTATCATGAGAGAATCTTTCAATGTATTCTGTAGTAAACTGTACCTTCTTGCCTGTTTCCTATTGGTGCTTATTCTGGGAACCATGTTTTGTGTAGCAAATGTATGAAATCCTGTCTAAAGCCTTATGAAATGACCTACTTTCTTTACCTATAGGGCTCACCCTTTTCCCCAATATTAGAATGCAAATCTGTGCTGGATTTTCTTTTGAACTTTCTTTCCACTTATGATTTATATGCCCATATGCTAACCTGCTTGATGGTCCAGCCTATGTATCTTTGCTCTTTTATTTTATTCTTTAAGTAAACGTTTACACTTTAGCCTATGTCTATCTCTCTTATTGAGAATGTTCCAAATTCATTCTATTTAGTAAGACTTAACAAACTAGATATGAGTCCAGTTGGGGAGAACCAAAGTTCATATAGTGACTACACCGCTCCCAGTCCAAGATGTTGGCACGCACTGGCTAAGCAAATGAGAGACGAAATTTGTGTGCCGACACCCCTGTGGAGTTTGGTGCCTAAGACAATGCATTCCCCTCACAGTCCCACGCTTCCTATGATAAAGACACAGACACAGGCGGTTCCTGCAGAGACATGGACCAAACTGCAGCGCTGGCCCGTGTTCCTCTGATGACACCGGCTGCACCTGAAGAATTCTGTAGCATGCACTCCAGTGTTTGAATTGGCTAAAATTTACTCTGGGAACCCATAAGTTGTAGGTCAAAGGGGTGCTGTCACAAGAGACGGAGCAGGGAAAGCCGAGTCTGACAGTCGACCTATACATTTATTTAACAAAAAAGCTGCTGCAAAGAAATTGCCAAAAAATACAAATGTGACAGTAAATCTGGTCTGGCTTACTAAATTGGTCACAAAGAGGCTGCATTTTTAAATATCTTATAGGCATTTGTGTTCAGCAGTTTTTAGGGGATTATAATAGCAGTAAGATGATTCTGGTGGTTAATGAAGTTCTGGGAGAGGTCTGTTATTTGTCCAGTCACGGTTTTGACTCATAAAGTAGCATTGAGGGTTAATGTGCCTGCTGCAAAGCACATCGTGTAACATGCAGATTAGAGATTTGTATTTTATGTATATATGGAAGTGGGATACTGCTTTTGACACTGAGGTAATTTTGGTACTTCCAGTTCATAAATTGAAAGTCTTCTAATATAGCACATTGATCTATTTACTGTCACCAAGGAGTTGAATGCAAACTGTAAGTCATCGGTTTAGATCATTATTGTGGTTTTCCTCTCAATCTGTTTTTATCCTGACATTGCAAGGGTGGTTTACTTTGGACTAAAGTCTTGTTAGTACAGACAACCCCAATCACTGTGTTACATTTTATACCCTGACCTTGTGTTTCTGCCGACCGTTCACACTCAACATATACATTCTACAAGTATGGATTATACGTGACTCCTACACCTTATGATCCTCTTTGTTTTATGCAACATGTCTTGTGTACTGATTGTTATACTTGTATGATGTATTGTTTTCCTTTGTGTGATGTAAAGCGCTCTGACACCCTGCACTGGGATGAGTGGTGCTATAAAAAAATGTCATTAAATAATAAATTACTAGGTGCCATTTAAATCATTATTTGTGTAATTACTCATACACACAGATTAATCTTGCATTCTTACAGGGCATGCACAGCTCTTACATAGGGTTATTGAACAAAGCAAAAAAACTTTCTCCGAGTTCTAGTTTCTCTGAAGTACTTATAAAGTTATAACAAGCTCTGTGCCTTTGTTTCTTTCCATTAGGCTCCAGGGCCCATATTAGTGATAGGGTGCTCTGTCTCTGTTTACACTAAGGCGCACCTATGAAGAGGTGCTCCAGGTGCCAAGAGAGACAATGCACCCGGTTGCAATGAATGTTATGCCCCCGGGGTAGCTGTGAACTTGTGCTGCCCAGGGGACACTACATGTGCGCCAGCACTATCACTATTACTGATGGGCGGCACAACAGTCTGCCACATCTTTTGTAATAGTATTGTGCCCCAGTGGAGAAAACAGCAAGTGCGCATGCCCGCAGCACCCCTGGGGCACTATCTATAATATGGCCCTAGATGTCTCCCAGCCAGGATGATACTTTAACAAAAGAAGGTCTGATGCCCACTCTGTACACCAGGCCTTTGTCTGTGCCCACCTGGAAGTCTAAAATAAGAAAACCCTCTCGCCGCTTGCAAGTTGTTGCCCTGAATTAAATACAGACAACGAGTGGGCACTGCTGAATTATGTCCCGGTGTCAAGAACTCAAGGACGGATTCCGCATATTTCTGTGGGGTGCCATATCCCAGGTTCGGTACAGAAATAGCTGCTGGAACTGGGATCTAGAGCAGTTTCCCTACTTTCCAGCACTAATGCAGACTCCATCAAACAGTTGCAGCCCAGGTTGCACTTGGAGAGCCCGACAATCCTGATGTAGGCGCTCACCCCAAAGGAAAACTCAATTCCTGCGTGCCAGTTTTTGAAAGTTGAAGCTGGGAATTTATGAGTCTCACTTTTCAGCCAACACAATATCGCTGGGCATCCCTCTGCAATTTAATGTCAGTGAGTCCGTAACACTGATGGAGGGTGGGTGGGTGTATTGCATCGGGGGATTGGCAAGTACACGTTGCTATGGGGGTTCACCATGATGAGGATAAAAGAGGGTTGTTACAGCATTATGTGTCTCCTGACACCCAAGATAAGAGTTTTAATCTTTTCCATCCTCCACTGACACCCATAGTGGATTCAAAAAAGTGCCATGAAGTGCTTACAGCCCAGAAGACTGTAGACTATGAACATTTATGTTTCTTTCCACAAACCTGCACCCTGGTAAAGTAAATAGAATTTGGATTTGTGTGGTGTAGCCAAAGGAGATGTAATTATATCAACACTAGTCTGATTTCTCTCTGCCGACCGACTTTCATCTGTTGGAGGCAACATTCTCAAAAATGTGTCCTAAGGAGGCAATCATCAGCAAATGGCAATAGGACTTCCCAGGCACCAGTCACCTCTAGTCACTTAATGGTCAACAGCTTCTAGGACAACTACATTGTCGAAAAGTGGCTCTCAGGGGCATCCTTCTCGAAGAGGCCATCTGTACTGCAGGTAGCTTCTTAAAGGAGATATTTCCATAGGGCCCAATACAATCTCAACTTTTTTTTCTAGTAGTTCAGTTAAACTGGTGGTAATTCAGGTATAAACCATATCTATGTCTGCAGTAAGCAACATTTGCTGTCAGAAATTTTTTTGGTGAATGAGTCCCACCGCGAGGGAAATTTTCTAAATGACTACTCAGCGATCTCCAAGGAGGCAGCAATCTCCCGACAGTCATCCTTGCCTCTGTTACTGACTTTTCCTAAAAATTGTCCTTCCAAGTTGATGTATTGCTTTTTGGTTGGTGGGTTTCCAATTTGCTTACATCTTTGGCAAGTCTATAGATTAAAGGTGTTAGCCACTAATCATTCTTCAACCCATTTCAGAGAATAAAATATGAATTTCATTTAACACCGCGCCTTGGTACACCACATAGCTCTTTCAAATTTCAGTTCAAGCAGCTATAAAAAAAGAATTAGAACACAACAGCTTTGCAAATTAGGATGCATATAATTAAATCACCTTAATACCAGCTGTGCCTTGTGTCCGTGAAGTCCTGACCCAATGGGTGCTGTCAAACCGTGCCACCTGCACAGTTGGGAGCTAGTGGCACGTGTAAGTCAGCAGGTAGAGCACCGGCTCCTGCCCCGCGGCAAGGGAACACCCGGGCATGACTCGACTAATAATCCCGAGGGCTGGTGTTCAGCTGGGCTCTAGGTGCACCGTGATCTCTGCTGCCATGATTGCCACCACCCAAACAGTCAACTTAATATCAAAACAGCACAGAGTGCGCACGCTCTCGCCTGTCTCAGTAGTAGCCATTGGGCTGCTCCTGTAACGTGAATTAACAGTTATGCCACGGCATGCACAGTCACAGCTGCCTCAGTCGGCAACCTAATTTGAAAGAGGGCGTGAAGTCGACCCAACCACTCTAGACATAGACAACGGCGCTGCAGCGGCATGTTAACTGAACTATTTAACTCTGTATATTACAATCTGATGTTTCATACTGTAATAAACAGAGTCAAATTGCCCACCAGGCTCTCAGCAGGTGGACAACAGAATCTGAAAATGCGTGACAATTCATTTTAATGGGGTGATGCGGACCACCACATTAAAATGCGTTAGTCTAATGCTTTGATGCGTGGTACTTGGCAGGGCTGGTTGCCTGCTTCAAAATGAAGGGTTAGTGCACAGCACTTCTACACAACTTTCAATGTTTTTCAGCAGGAATAGCTGACTTCTTCCTCGTAGGGGTAAGACTGTTGGAAATGAAGTTTGCTCCCTTAATATAGTGGTACAAATGGGGGGCAGGGCTGATTGAAAGCAACAATAACCCACAAATAATGTTACTGGTCTCATCGGTTCATCATTTGCCTGAGTCAAGGTCTATGGTAACCAGGCGAATGGCTTACAATCAAGGGAAGTCAATGGCTGAAATCTGGCCCTGTTTTTGTGCTTCCCTGCTAGGTTGCTTTCCTTGTACAACAACATCAAGAGGATACTCTACAAGGCCAAAAAGATCAGGATGGTATACAACTAGGTTACACCAGCAAAAAAGGGAACTTAATAAAGCCATATGGGCCATCTTCAGACAACTGAATTGTGGCCTAAATTAAAATCTTCGAAATTGCGCAGTCTAAAACGTCTGAGAAGATCTTACAAAAAGGAAATATGGAAAGCCAAACATACATACTATGAGGGAATATGGACCACGTTGCACTTTGCCAGCAAAACAAAAAATCTGAAAGCATTCTGGGGACTAATACCCTTGAATACAGTAGCAGAAGAGCAAACCGTGCTAACATTCCTCAACAATGCTGGGCAGCCTTTATCCGCAACTTATAGGGAACCTCTTCAGACTCAGCCCAGTCAAGAAGTGTATAGTGGCCCTGTTAAAGTTACAAACACTGGTATATACTGAGACACTGCGGTGCATGCATGTGGAAGAAGCGAAAAGAACACAAAAAGTGTTTTTCTTGTTTGGTTCACAAGGGCACAGAGCAGAGCACCCCATTTGCAGAGCTGTTATGGAAGGACAGAGTGTGACGGTATCAATGGCCATGCATTTCTTGCCCGGGCTCTCAGAGTGTCAACAGGTCCCTAATGATGCTAGAGCCTTGTCACCCTAGTAATGCTCATAACCTTGGCAGTATCTCAGGTGAGAGTAGTTAAAAGCAGCCCCTACAGAGATGCTGGCTCAGGCCTAGGACACCCCTTCTCCTGCTCCCCCCATTGCTGTCTCAGGCCTAGGACCTCCCCTGATTGTGGCCTATGGTTGCTGCTGCCCATCTCCCTCCACCACTTCCGACTCTGTGGAGAGCACCACCCCCAGCCTTCCAGCGCCTAGAGGCAGTGCAGAGACAGCCGTGTGTGCAGGGAAGAGAATCAGAAAACCTCGCCTGTTGCATTGTTGCAGTTTGCATGCTCAAGTAACTGCTGAACTTATTTAATGCACTAAGATCTAGGGGGTGATGTTTAATGTTTCTAAATATTTCACGACTTCATATTCATTAGTGCTTTCTATACCTTCTTCCTTTCCCTCCAATTCTTTATTAAAATTAGTTTTAAAATGTGTCACTTGCCTTAAGTTTTTTAAAAGTTTTCTCAGGGGTAAGACCAATTCGAACTGCCCTTATGTTAGTCGGGCTCACTCCCTTGCCAAGTAAAAGTCATCCGCAACTTTTACGCCTTACCACTTTGAAATGTCACCAGCCGCCACTGCTTTCTGCACTCCTTAAAACTGCACAACACAGAGCTTGATCAGACGCGTGTGCTCAGTACCGGCAGGCTCAGAGACCCGAAAAGTAGCACATGCATCATGCCTCCACTAGACACATGCATCATGCCTGACTCTGAGAGGGCCAGGCTGTGAAGACAGATCAGGCACTCACCCCAGCAGGCGTGTTGATTTGGAAAAGTTATTGGGAATTCTGAGTGCGGAAGAAGAGATTTATAGTTCCGGACCTCTGAAATAGGTGCCTCTTCTGAGCCCCGGAAAGCACCGGCACAAATGAGGCACAGAATGACAACCCAATAAAGCAACCTGGGCCGCTCAGCTCTGTTTGTTTGCGTGAAAATGAGTCAATATGGCATCAGACCTGGAAGAGAAAGAGGGTGAAAAACGGTAGTCAAATATTTTCAGCAATAATGGGGCGTAACACAAGTGAAAAAATCTGACCTTTTCGAAAGGAGCAGGTTTATTTCTCGCCATCGGTTTCCAATGCCAACATTAAAGGCCGAGGGTTTCTAATGCATGCTCCTGGCAAAGGTGGTAAAGTCATTGGCTTCCGATATCCCAGCATTTGAGGAGTCAGACTGCGGGCTTCGAAGTGAAGTGTTAGTGCACCCCCATACACATGTCAATGTTGTTCGTGGGAATAAGTGACTTCTTTCTTGGTAGGGCCTGAAGAGCCGGTTGGAAATGAAGTTCCTCTCTTAGTATAGTTGTCCAATGCTTTCCACGTTCCTAGGGATATCAGCGCTGCAGTAAAGACTACAGGTAATAAGGACAGCTCCATGGACCTGCACTGAGCACACAGTGAACTAGGATGACACCTGCCACCGTTGTCAGACGAGGTGGCCGAGTGGTTAAGGCGATGGACTGCTAATCCATTGTGCTCTGCACGCGTAGGTTCGAATCCCACCCTCGTCGGTACATCGCAGTTTTGTCATTATTTACAGGGGTATTGTATTTCAAGCGAATAACAGAGACTGTGGCGCATCATAGCAGGACCATAAGGCATAATACATCTGTATTCCTCTGCGATTTGTAACAGTCGCGCAGCTGCTTTGGTGTTCCGGATCAATGTTCTTTACAAGGGGTGTTTCCTATAAAATGATAGAATTTGCTGATTTATGACCCACAGCAGACGATTCTTACGTCCATAGTATTCTTCTTGTTTTCTTTTCAAACGTTGTTCACTTTCTGTTTTGTATTGCCCATTAATTTGTTTGAGTACAAGGTAAATGGCAATATAGGATAAAAATGCCCCCCAGTTCCTGCCAGAAGAAAAGATGAGAGATGGACACGGTGTTCTACTACTTGAGACATGGATGTCCGACCTGAAGTACAGGTGGTAGCGTGGCCGAGCGGTCTAAGGCGCTGGATTAAGGCTCCAGTCTCTCCGGAGGCGTGGGTTCGAATCCCACCGCTGCCAGTTCACTTTTGAACAATGCACTCATATATAGGCATGTGCTTTATGTGCTTTACATACATTTAAAGGAAAACCCAGGGAATCAAATACATTCTGTCTTCCTTCCAACGTGAAGTCTCCTTTCCCCGTGTTACCATGATTAGCATTTTCACGAGTGAACCATGGCTCCTTGTGTCGCAGATGACGACGCGTGTGACATCACAGAACTGCAAGTGGCATCCAAGGGTATGGGTTGGAAGTGTAGGGTCGGAGCATTGGCAGCCACTTTTGACAAACCAGTTCTACCTGCAGTAGCACGAAAAGAGCCAATGTTTTTTCTCTCGTAAATCCGTTTCATAAAAAGGTCTATTTTTCTTTAACTCTTGTTTTAAAAAAGTACTTTGTTAATTCCTGGCCTGCCTGTGTCCCACTTTCGTTAGCTACCCGTGTCCTGATTTAGAGGCAGGTGCTCAGCAGGCCCATCTCGGGGATTGGTGGACAAAACAATCCCAGTAATATCTTCCCTACACCTAGCCGACTCCTGGAGCTAAGGGGTTCTCTTGTGCTATTTTTAGTTTCATTTTTACCTCCTTGTTAGTAACTGTGGTGTGGCTCTGCCTGCATCTTTGCACTTTATAGCAGAAGACGGTCTTCTCGTTAGGTCTCGGCTAGCGAAGGATGCGCTAGCGCAGTCTCGCTCGCGAGATTCAATGACTTGGAGAAGAGGGGCTTGAACCCGCCTCTCTTCTCTCCTCTTCTCCATTGGCTGGCCTCTTAAATGCTGGTCAGCCATTGGAGAAGAGGTTTGTCTCTCCAAACAAGCCCCGTCCTTTTCGGATTCGGGGGCGTGTTTTTTCGAATCGTTCTCTTTTTTCCAGGCCGTCCCTTTTTTCGCTGGTGGGCGTGTTTTTTTTTTTTTTTTTTACAGGGACGTTCTCTGTTTATTTATGTCTCGGCTAGCGAAGGCTCTGCTAGTTGTTTCTACCTGTTATTACACAAAGACTTCCTGTCCCTCTAAACGTGAGTTAGTGTGACTCCGGCACCACGAGTCCCGTGAAAGGCGCTTTGTGTTGTCCGCTATTTTTCAGTTATCGCTCTTGTTCCTTTTTCCTGTGACAACCTAGCCGTCTGACGCCATTTTACAGAACGGGGCTGAGGAAGCAAGAAAGTCGAGCGGTTCTTGTGGAAGGGATACTCGGAAGAACAGACTGAGCAGGGAGGGGGAGAGCAGCGGTCAGTCTCCGCCGTCCGCACCGTAGTTGTCGCCGCAGCTGCGCAATTATCATCTTGTCGCCGTTCAGGCGCTGACACCATGTCTGAGACGCATAAGACCATAAAGGGTGGCGGGTGGTAATTAGAACATCGCATCCATTTTGTATTTTTGGGGCGTCACAAGGGCTTGGGGGGTGGGCGTCCGCGCCGTCATAGAAAGAAATATTTTGCGTCTTTGCTCCCTTTCCGATTCACACAGTTCTTTACACGCATCAAGATGAAGATCTTTGTGGGCAACGTTGACGAGCAAACGACGCAGGTAGAGCTGAGCGCGCTCTTCGAGCACCACGGCACAGTGGTGAGCTGTGCAGTCATGAAACAATTCGCCTTCGTTCACATGCGGGAAGAGGACCGGGCCCTGGCCGCTATAGCGGCACTCAACGGCCGCGAGCTGAATGGCCGAAAGATGGTGGTGGATCTGAGCAAACCGCGGCCTCTCAACACCTGGAAGGTGTTCGTGGGCAACGTCAGCGCCTCGTGCACCGCCACCGAGCTGCGCAACCTTTTCGAGAACTACGGCAGGGTGGTGGAATGCGATATCGTGAAAGGTAAAGGAGTATTGACCTTCCTACCGCTTACTGACCGCAGCACCTCTCACTGTCTCTTCAGTCGCAGGTTCTAGAGCAAACAATTTTAATTCCCCGTGACCCCAAAAGATCAGACCCATGCACTCAAACAGCCACGACCACACATTTACATCCACCAACTAATCTCCCACTAAACAACAAAGTTGTCTCCTAAGCCAGTGTTTCGAAACATTAACCGGCGTTTGTTGCGCTAGTCTCGGACACAGGCATCATTTCCTCTCTTAGTCTTTAAACTTTTGGTTTCCAAGAATTAGTATGTGTCTTGTACGGAAGCTAATCGCTAATAGTGGACATGTAGTTGAATCCCCACCAGATTAGCGCAACAGCCTACCTATGTTAGGAAGATTACCAGGCATGGATTTTAAAATGCACCTGGCCTTCCGACGGTTCCTAGATTGTAAATCGTGTATTTAAAGCTGTTTCTCGGATTGTCGATTAAGCTCTGGGGACTGAGATGCAGTACATTAATGTCGTTAAATCAAAAGTACGTGCTCTGTCAAATGATAAACTTCATGTGCCAAACTTGACTACTGTAGGAAGGTTGTATGGAGAAGGGGGGCGGTCGTCGACTATCTAACAAGATTTTAGACCAACCGTGTTTTCGCTAGTACTATCCCATGTAGATCATATGGTTTCAACCAGGCCCTGGTGAAAGCCGTTCTCTCGATGGGAAGTATATTTGTGAACCGTCAATTAGACCATATTGTCCAGACCGCAGCCTTAATTCTTAGGGTTTAAAGTTTTGTGAGTTGACCAATTTATTGGGTACGATTCACTAAACCTTTTGGGATAGGTCCTCATACTCCAGGTTTAAATAACGTCATCTTGAATCTTTGGGCGTAGAACATACTTGCGTCTTATGCCTAAAGAAACTACCCACAGATAGTGCTTAATGAACTGAATCTGTATGTTTGGGTGTAACCCACAGCTTTGTGAATCGGTCCTGTGAAAATGCTCGCCCCATGCCAGACAATTGCCAGCACGTTACAACTGCACAAGACAGAACTTGAGTAGACGTCTGTGCTCAGTACCGGCAGGCTCAGGGACCCGAAAAGTAGCACATGCACCATGCCTCCACTAGACACATGCATCATGCCTGACTCTGAGAGGGCCAGGCTGTGAAGACAGATCAGGCAGTCATCCCAGCAGGCGTGTTGATTTTGAAAAGTTATTGGGAATTCTGAGTGCGGAAGAAGAGATTTATAGTTCCGGCCCTCTGAAATACGTGCCTGTGCTGAGCCCCGGAAAGCACCGGCACAAATGAGGCACAGAATGACAACCCAATAAAGCAACCTGGGCCGCTCAGCTCTGTTTGTTTGCGTGAAAATGAGTCAATATGGCATCAGACCTGGAAGAGAAAGAGGGTGAAAAACGGTAGTCAAATATTTTCAGCAATAACGGGGCGAAACACTTGTGAAAAAATCTGACCTTTTCGAAAGGAGCAGGTTTATTTCTCGCCATCGGTTTCCAATGCCAACATTAAAGGCCGAGGGTTTCTAATGCATGCTCCTGGCAAAGGTTGTAAAATCATTGGCTTCCGATATCCCAGCATTTGAGGAGTCAGACTGCGGGCTTCGAAGTGAAGTGTTAGTGCACCCCCATACACATGTCAATGTTGTTCGTGGGAATAAGTGACTTCTTTCTTGGTAGGGCCTGAAGAGCCGGTTGAAAATGAAGTTCCTCTCTTAATATAGTTGTCCAATGCTTTCCACGTTCCTAGGGATATCAGCGCTGCAGTAAAGACTACAGGTAATAAGGACAGCTCCATGGACCTGCACTGAGCACACAGTGAACTAGGATGACACCTGCCACCGTTGTCAGACGAGGTGGCCGAGTGGTTAAGGCGATGGACTGCTAATCCATTGTGCTCTGCACGCGTGGGTTCGAATCCCACCCTCGTCGGTATATCGCAGTTTTGTCATTATTTACAGGGGTTTTGTATTTCATGCGAATAACAGAGACTGTGGCGCATCATAGCAGGACCATAAGGCATAATACATCTGTATTCCTCTGCGATTTGTAACAGTCGCGCAGCTGCTTTGGTGTTCCGGATCAATGTTCTTTACAAGGGGTGTTTCCTATGAAATGATAGAATTTGCTGATTTATGACCCACAGCAGACGATTCTTACGTCCATAGTATTCTTCTTGTTTTCTTTTCAAACGTTGTTCACTTTCTGTTTTGTATTGCCCATTAATTTGTTTGAGTACAAGGTAAATGGCAATATCGGATAAAAAGGCCCCCCAGTTCCTGAAAGAAGAAAAGATGAGAGATGGACAGGATGTTCTACTACTTGAGACATGGATGTCCGGCTTGAAGTACAGGTGGTAGCGTGGCCGAGCGGTCTAAGGCGCTGGATTAAGGCTCCAGTCTCTCCGGAGACGTGGGTTCGAATCCCACCGCTGCCAGTTCTCTTTTGAACAATGCACTCATATATAGGCATGTGCTTTATGTGCTTTACATACATTTAAAGGAAAACCCAGGGAATCAAATACATTCTGTCTTCCTTCCAACGTGAAGTCTCCTTTCCCCGTGTTACCATGATTAGCATTTTCACGAGTAAACCATGGCTCCTTGTGTCGCAGATGACGACGCGTGTGACATCACAGAACTGCAAGTGGCATCCAAGGGTATGGGTTGGAAGTGTAGGGTCGGAGCATTGGCAGCCACTTTTGACAAACCAGTTCTACCTGCAGTAGCACGAAAAGAGCCAATGTTTTTTCTCTCGTAAATCCGTTTCATAAAAAGGTCTATTTTTCTTTAACTCTTGTTTTAAAAAAGTACTTTGTTAATTCCTGCCCTGCCTGTGTCCCACTTTCGTTAGCTACCCGTGTCGTGATTTAGAGGCAGGCGCTCAGCAGGCCCATCTCGGGGATTGGTGGACAAAACAATCCCAGTAATATCTTCCCTACACCTAGCCGACTCCTGGAGCTAAGGGGTTCTCTTGTGCTATTTTTAGTTTCATTTTTACCTCCTTGTTAGTAACTGTGGTGTGGCTCTGCCTGCATCTTTGCACTTTATAGCAGAAGACGGTCTTCTCGTTAGGTCTCGGCTAGCGAAGGATGCGCTTGCGCAGTCTCGCTCGTGAGATTTAATGACTTGGAGAGGAGGGGCTTGAACCCGCCTCTCTTCTCTCCTCTTCTCCATTGGCTGGCCTCTTAAATGCTGGTCAGCCATTGGAGAAGAGGTTTGTCTCTCCAAACAAGCCCCGTCCTTTTCGGATTCGGGGGCGTGTTTTTTCGAATCGTTCTCTTTTTTCCAGGCCGTCCCTTTTTTCGCTGGTGGGCGTGTTTATTTTTTTTTTTTTTACAGGGACGTTCTCTGTTTATTTACGTCTCGGCTAGCGAAGGCTCTGCTAGTTGTTTCTACCTGTTATTACACAAAGACTTCCTGTCCCTCTAAACGTGAGTTAGTGTGACTCCGGCACCACGAGTCCCGTGAAAGGCGCTTTGTGTTGTCCGCTATTTTTCAGTTATCGCTCTTGTTCCTTTTTCCTGTGACAACCTAGCCGTCTGACGCCATTTTACAGAATGGGGCTGAGGAAGCAAGAAAGTCGAGCGGTTCTTGTGGAAGGGATACTCGGAAGAACAGACTGAGCAGGGAGGGGGAGAGCAGCGGTCAGTCTCCGCCGTCCGCGCCGTAGTTGTCGCCGCAGCTGCGCAATTATCATCTTGTCGCCGTTCAGGCGCTGACACCATGTCTGAGACGCATAAGACCATAAAGGGTGGCGGGTGGTAATTAGAACATCGCATCCATTTTGTATTTTTGGGGCGTCACAAGGGCTTGGGGGGTGGGCGTCCGCGCCGTCATAGAAAGAAATATTTTGCGTCTTTGCTCCCTTTCCGATTCACACAGTTCTTTACACGCATCAAGATGAAGATCTTTGTGGGCAACGTTGACGAGCAAACGACGCAGGAAGAGCTGAGCGCGCTCTTCGAGCACCACGGCACAGTGGTGAGCTGTGCAGTCATGAAACAATTCGCCTTCGTTCACATGCGGGAAGAGGACCGGGCCCTGGCCGCTATAGCGGCACTCAACGGCCGCGAGCTGAATGGCCGAAAGATGGTGGTGGATCTGAGCAAACCGCGGCCTCTCAACACCTGGAAGGTGTTCGTGGGCAACGTCAGCGCCTCGTGCACCGCCACCGAGCTGCGCAACCTTTTCGAGAACTACGGCAGGGTGGTGGAATGCGATATCGTGAAAGGTAAAGGAGTATTGACCTTCCTACCGCTTACTGACCGCAGCACCTCTCACTGTCTCTTCAGTCGCAGGTTCTAGAGCAAACAATTTTAATTCCCCGTGACCCCAAAAGATCAGACCCATGCACTCAAACAGCCACGACCACACATTTACATCCACCAACTAATCTCCCACTAAACAACAAAGTTGTCTCCTAAGCCAGTGTTTCGAAACATTAACCGGCGTTTGTTGCGCTAGTCTCGGACACAGGCATCATTTCATCTCTTAGTCTTTAAACTTTTGGTTTCCAAGAATTAGTATGTGTCTTGTACGGAAGCTAATCGCTAATAGTGGACATGTAGTTGAATCCCCACCAGATTAGCGCAACAGCCTACCTATGTTAGGAAGATTACCAGGCATGGATTTTAAAATGCACCTGGCCTTCCGACGGTTCCTAGATTGTAAATCGTGTATTTAAAGCTGTTTCTCGGATTGTCGATTAAGCTCTGGGGACTGAGATGCAGTACATTAATGTCGTTAAATCAAAAGTACGTGCTCTGTCAAATGATAAACTTCATGTGCCAAACTTGACTACTGTAGGAAGGTTGTGTGGAGAAGGGGGGCGGTCGTCGACTATCTAACAAGATTTTAGACCAACCGTGTTTTCGCTAGTACTATCCCATGTAGATCATATGGTTTCAACCAGGCCCTG
The DNA here is from genome assembly GCF_964204655.1 of Triturus cristatus. NCBI lineage: Eukaryota > Metazoa > Chordata > Amphibia > Caudata > Salamandridae > Triturus > Triturus cristatus. The sequence continues at coordinate 706,982,517 of NC_140595.1, read as the reverse complement.
GTGAAAGCCGTTCTCTCGATGGGAAGTATATTTGTGAACCGTCAATTAGACCATATTGTCCAGACCGCAGCCTTAATTCTTAGGGTTTAAAGTTTTATGAGTTGACCAATTTATTGGGTACGATTCACTAAACCTTTTGGGATAGGTCCTCATACTCCAGGTTTAAATAACGTCATCTTGAATCTTTGGGCGTAGAACATACTTGCGTCTTATGCCTAAAGAAACTACCCACAGATAGTGCTTAATGAACTGAATCTGTATGTTTGGGTGTAACCCACAGCTTTGTGAATCGGTCCTGTGAAAATGCTCGCCCCATGCCAGACAATTGCCAGCACGTTACAACTGCACAAGACAGAACTTGAGTAGACGTCTGTGCTCAGTACCGGCAGGCTCAGGGACCCGAAAAGTAGCACATGCACCATGCCTCCACTAGACACATGCATCATGCCTGACTCTGAGAGGGCCAGGCTGTGAAGACAGATCAGGCAGTCATCCCAGCAGGCGTGTTGATTTTGAAAAGTTATTGGGAATTCTGAGTGCGGAAGAAGAGATTTATAGTTCCGGCCCTCTGAAATACGTGCCTGTGCTGAGCCCCGGAAAGCACCGGCACAAATGAGGCACAGAATGACAACCCAATAAAGCAACCTGGGCCGCTCAGCTCTGTTTGTTTGCGTGAAAATGAGTCAATATGGCATCAGACCTGGAAGAGAAAGAGGGTGAAAAACGGTAGTCAAATATTTTCAGCAATAATGGGGCGAAACACTTGTGAAAAAATCTGACCTTTTCGAAAGGAGCAGGTTTATTTCTCGCCATCGGTTTCCAATGCCAACATTAAAGGCCGAGGGTTTCTAATGCATGCTCCTGGCAAAGGTGGTAAAATCATTGGCTTCCGATATCCCAGCATTTGAGGAGTCAGACTGCGGGCTTCGAAGTGAAGTGTTAGTGCACCCCCATACACATGTCAATGTTGTTCGTGGGAATAAGTGACTTCTTTCTTGGTAGGGCCTGAAGAGCCGGTTGGAAATGAAGTTCCTCTCTTAATATAGTTGTCCAATGCTTTCCACGTTCCTAGGGATATCAGCGCTGCAGTAAAGACTACAGGTAATAAGAACAGCTCCATGGACCTGCACTGAGCACACAGTGAACTAGGATGACACCTGCCACCGTCGTCAGACGAGGTGGCCGAGTGGTTAAGGCGATGGACTGCTAATCCATTGTGCTCTGCACGCGTGGGTTCGAATCCCACCCTCGTCGGTACATCGCAGTTTTGTCATTATTTACAGGGGTATTGTATTTCATGCGAATAACAGAGACTGTGGCGCATCATAGCAGGACCATAAGGCATAATACATCTGTATTCCTCTGCGATTTGTAACAGTCGCGCAGCTGCTTTGGTGTTCCGGATCAATGTTCTTTACAAGGGGTGTTTCCTATGAAATGATAGAATTTGCTGATTTATGACCCACAGCAGACGATTCTAACGTCCATAGTATTCTTCTTGTTTTCTTTTCAAACGTTGTTCACTTTCTGTTTTGTATTGCCCATTAATTTGTTTGAGTACAAGGTAAATGGCAATATAGGATAAAAAGGCCCCCCAGTTCCTGAAAGAAGAAAAGATGAGAGATGGACAGGATGTTCTACTACTTGAGACATGGATGTCCGACCTGAAGTACAGGTGGTAGCGTGGCCGAGCGGTCTAAGGCGCTGGATTAAGGCTCCAGTCTCTCCGGAGGCGTGGGTTCGAATCCCACCGCTGCCAGTTCTCTTTTGAACAATGCACTCATATATAGGCATGTGCTTTATGTGCTTTACATACATTTAAAGGAAAACCCAGGGAATCAAATACATTCTGTCTTCCTTCCAACGTGAAGTCTCCTTTCCCCGTGTTACCATGATTAGCATTTTCACGAGTGAACCATGGCTCCTTGTGTCGCAGATGACGACGCGTGTGACATCACAGAACTGCAAGTGGCATCCAAGGGTATGGGTTGGAAGTGTAGGGTCGGAGCATTGGCAGCCACTTTTGACAAACCAGTTCTACCTGCAGTAGCACGAAAAGAGCCAATGTTTTTTCTCTCGTAAATCCGTTTCATAAAAAGGTCTATTTTTCTTTAACTCTTGTTTTAAAAAAGTACTTTGTTAATTCCTGCCCTGCCTGTGTCCCACTTTCGTTAGCTACCCGTGTCGTGATTTAGAGGCAGGCGCTCAGCAGGCCCATCTCGGGGATTGGTGGACAAAACAATCCCAGTAATATCTTCCCTACACCTAGCCGACTCCTGGAGCTAAGGGGTTCTCTTGTGCTATTTTTAGTTTCATTTTTACCTCCTTGTTAGTAACTGTGGTGTGGCTCTGCCTGCATCTTTGCACTTTATAGCAGAAGACGGTCTTCTCGTTAGGTCTCGGCTAGCGAAGGATGCGCTTGCGCAGTCTCGCTCGCGAGATTTAATGACTTGGAGAGGAGGGGCTTGAACCCGCCTCTCTTCTCTCCTCTTCTCCATTGGCTGGCCTCTTAAATGCTGGTCAGCCATTGGAGAAGAGGTTTGTCTCTCCAAACAAGCCCCGTCCTTTTCGGATTCGGGGGCGTGTTTTTTCGAATCGTTCTCTTTTTTCCAGGCCGTCCCTTTTTTCGCTGGTGGGCGTGTTTATTTTTTTTTTTTTTACAGGGACGTTCTCTGTTTATTTACGTCTCGGCTAGCGAAGGCTCTGCTAGTTGTTTCTACCTGTTATTACACAAAGACTTCCTGTCCCTCTAAACGTGAGTTAGTGTGACTCCGGCACCACGAGTCCCGTGAAAGGCGCTTTGTGTTGTCCGCTATTTTTCAGTTATCGCTCTTGTTCCTTTTTCCTGTGACAACCTAGCCGTCTGACGCCATTTTACAGAATGGGGCTGAGGAAGCAAGAAAGTCGAGCGGTTCTTGTGGAAGGGATACTCGGAAGAACAGACTGAGCAGGGAGGGGGAGAGCAGCGGTCAGTCTCCGCCGTCCGCGCCGTAGTTGTCGCCGCAGCTGCGCAATTATCATCTTGTCGCCGTTCAGGCGCTGACACCATGTCTGAGACGCATAAGACCATAAAGGGTGGCGGGTGGTAATTAGAACATCGCATCCATTTTGTATTTTTGGGGCGTCACAAGGGCTTGGGGGGTGGGCGTCCGCGCCGTCATAGAAAGAAATATTTTGCGTCTTTGCTCCCTTTCCGATTCACACAGTTCTTTACACGCATCAAGATGAAGATCTTTGTGGGCAACGTTGACGAGCAAACGACGCAGGAAGAGCTGAGCGCGCTCTTCGAGCACCACGGCACAGTGGTGAGCTGTGCAGTCATGAAACAATTTGCCTTCGTTCACATGCGGGAAGAGGACCGGGCCCTGGCCGCTATAGCGGCACTCTACGGCCGCGAGCTGAATGGCCGAAAGATGGTGGTGGATCTGAGCAAACCGCGGCCTCTCAACACCTGGAAGGTGTTCGTGGGCAACGTCAGCGCCTCGTGCACCGCCACCGAGCTGCGCAACCTTTTCGAGAACTACGGCAGGGTGGTGGAATGCGATATCGTGAAAGGTAAAGGAGTATTGACCTTCCTACCGCTTACTGACCGCAGCACCTCTCACTGTCTCTTCAGTCGCAGGTTCTAGAGCAAACAATTTTAATTCCCCGTGACCCCAAAAGATCAGACCCATGCACTCAAACAGCCACGACCACACATTTACATCCACCAACTAATCTCCCACTAAACAACAAAGTTGTCTCCTAAGCCAGTGTTTCGAAACATTAACCGGCGTTTGTTGCGCTAGTCTCGGACACAGGCATCATTTCCTCTCTTAGTCTTTAAACTTTTGGTTTCCAAGAATTAGTATGTGTCTTGTACGGAAGCTAATCGCTAATAGTGGACATGTAGTTGAATCCCCACCAGATTAGCGCAACAGCCTACCTATGTTAGGAAGATTACCAGGCATGGATTTTAAAATGCACCTGGCCTTCCGACGGTTCCTAGATTGTAAATCGTGTATTTAAAGCTGTTTCTCGGATTGTCGATTAAGCTCTGGGGACTGAGATGCAGTACATTAATGTCGTTAAATCAAAAGTACGTGCTCTGTCAAATGATAAACTTCATGTGCCAAACTTGACTACTGTAGGAAGGTTGTGTGGAGAAGGGGGGCGGTCGTCGACTATCTAACAAGATTTTAGACCAACCGTGTTTTCGCTAGTACTATCCCATGTAGATCATATGGTTTCAACCAGGCCCTGGTGAAAGCCGTTCTCTCGATGGGAAGTATATTTGTGAACCGTCAATTAGACCATATTGTCCAGACCGCAGCCTTAATTCTTAGGGTTTAAAGTTTTGTGAGTTGACCAATTTATTGGGTACGATTCACTAAACCTTTTGGGATAGGTCCTCATACTCCAGGTTTAAATAACGTCATCTTGAATCTTTGGGCGTAGAACATACTTGCGTCTTATGCCTAAAGAAACTACCCACAGATAGTGCTTAATGAACTGAATCTGTATGTTTGGGTGTAACCCACAGCTTTGTGAATCGGTCCTGTGAAAATGCTCGCCCCATGCCAGACAATTGCCAGCACGTTACAACTGCACAAGACAGAACTTGAGTAGACGTCTGTGCTCAGTATCGGCAGGCTCAGGGACCCGAAAAGTAGCACATGCACCATGCCTCCACTAGACACATGCATCATGTCTGACTCTGAGAGGACCAGGCTGTGAAGACAGATCAGGCAGTCATCCCAGCAGGCGTGTTGATTTTGAAAAGTTATTGGGAATTCTGAGTGCGGAAGAAGAGATTTATAGTTCCGGCCCTCTGAAATACGTGCCTGTGCTGAGCCCCGGAAAGCACCGGCACAAATGAGGCACAGAATGACAACCCAATAAAGCAACCTGGGCCGCTCAGCTCTGTTTGTTTGTGTGAAAATGAGTCAATATGGCATCAGACCTGGAAGAGAAAGAGGGTGAAAAACGGTAGTCAAATATTTTCAGCAATAATGGGGCGAAACACTTGTGAAAAAATCTGACCTTTTCGAAAGGAGCAGGTTTATTTCTCGCCATCGGTTTCCAATGCCAACATTAAAGGCCGAGGGTTTCTAATGCATGCTCCTGGCAAAGGTGGTAAAATCATTGGCTTCCGATATCCCAGCATTTGAGGAGTCAGACTGCGGGCTTCGAAGTGAAGTGTTAGTGCACCCCCATACACATGTCAATGTTGTTCGTGGGAATAAGTGACTTCTTTCTTGGTAGGGCCTGAAGAGCTGGTTGGAAATGAAGTTCCTCTCTTAATATAGTTGTCCAATGCTTTCCACGTTCCTAGGGATATCAGCGCTGCAGTAAAGACTACAGGTAATAAGGACAGCTCCATGGACCTGCACTGAGCACACAGTGAACTAGGATGACACCTGCCACCGTTGTCAGACGAGGTGGCCGAGTGGTTAAGGCGATGGACTGCTAATCCATTGTGCTCTGCACGCGTGGGTTCGAATCCCACCCTCGTCGGTATATCGCAGTTTTGTCATTATTTACAGGGGTTTTGTATTTCATGCGAATAACAGAGACTGTGGCGCATCATAGCAGGACCATAAGGCATAATACATCTGTATTCCTCTGCGATTTGTAACAGTCGCGCAGCTGCTTTGGTGTTACGGATCAATGTTCTTTACAAGGGGTGTTTCCTATAAAATGATAGAATTTGCTGATTTATGACCCACAGCAGACGATTCTTACGTCCATAGTATTCTTCTTGTTTTCTTTTCAAACGTTGTTCACTTTCTGTTTTGTATTGCCCATTAATTTGTTTGAGTACAAGGTAAATGGCAATATAGGATAAAAAGGCCCCCCAGTTCTTGAAAGAAGAAAAGATGAGAGATGGACAGGATGTTCTACTACTTGAGACATGTATGTCCGACCTGAAGTACAGGTGGTAGCGTGGCCGAGCGGTCTAAGGCGCTGGATTAAGGCTCCAGTCTCTCCGGAGGCGTGGGTTCGAATCCCACTGCTGCCAGTTCACTTTTGAACAATGCACTCATATATAGGCATGTGCTTTATGTGCTTTACATACATTTAAAGGAAAACCCAGGGAATCAAATACATTCTGTCTTCCTTCCAACGTGAAGTCTCCTTTCCCCGTGTTACCATGATTAGCATTTTCACGAGTGAACCATGGCTCCTTGTGTCGCAGATGACGACGCGTGTGACATCACAGAACTGCAAGTGGCATCCAAGGGTATGGGTTGGAAGTGTAGGGTCGGAGCATTGGCAGCCACTTTTGACAAACCAGTTCTACCTGCAGTAGCACGAAAAGAGCCAATGTTTTTTCTCTCGTAAATCCGTTTCATAAAAAGGTCTATTTTTCTTTAACTCTTGTTTTAAAAAAGTACTTTGTTAATTCCTGCCCTGCCTGTGTCCCACTTTAGTTAGCTACCCGTGTCGTGATTTAGAGGCAGGCGCTCAGCAGGCCCATCTCGGGGATTGGTGGACAAAACAATCCCAGTAATATCTTCCCTACACCTAGCCGACTCCTGGAGCTAAGGGGTTCTCTTGTGCTATTTTTAGTTTCATTTTTACCTCCTTGTTAGTAACTGTGGTGTGGCTCTGCCTGCATCTTTGCACTTTATAGCAGAAGACGGTCTTCTCGTTAGGTCTCGGCTAGCGAAGGATGCGCTTGCGCAGTCTCGCTCGCGAGATTTAATGACTTGGAGAAGAGGGGCTTGAACCCGCCTCTCTTCTCTCCTCTTCTCCATTGGCTGGCCTCTTAAATGCTGGTCAGCCATTGGAGAAGAGGTTTGTCTCTCCAAACAAGCCCCGTCCTTTTCGGATTCGGGGGCGTGTTTTTTCGAATCGTTCTCTTTTTTCCAGGCCGTCCCTTTTTTCGCTGGTTGGCGTGTTTATTTATTTTTTTTTTACAGGGACGTTCTCTGTTTATTTACGTCTCGGCTAGCGAAGGCTCTGCTAGTTGTTTCTACCTGTTATTACACAAAGACTTCCTGTCCCTCTAAACGTGAGTTAGTGTGACTCCGGCACCACGAGTCCCGTGAAAGGCGCTTTGTGTTGTCCGCTATTTTTCAGTTATCGCTCTTGTTCGTTTTTCCTGTGACAACCTAGCCGTCTGACGCCATTTTACAGAACGGGGCTGAGGAAGCAAGAAAGTCGAGCGGTTCTTGTGGAAGGGATACTCGGAAGAACAGACTGAGCAGGGAGGGGGAGAGCAGCGGTCAGTCTCCGCCGTCCGCGCAGTAGTTGTCGCCGCAGCTGCGCAATTATCATCTTGTCGCCGTTCAGGCGCTGACACCATGTCTGAGACGCATAAGACCATAAAGGGTGGCGGGTGGTAATTAGAACATCGCATCCATTTTGTATTTTTGGGGCGTCACAAGGGCTTGGGGGGTGGGCGTCCGCGCCGTCATAGAAAGAAATATTTTGCGTCTTTGCTCCCATTCCGATTCACACAGTTCTTTACACGCATCAAGATGAAGATCTTTGTGGGCAACGTTGACGAGCAAACGACGCAGGAAGAGCTGAGCGCGCTCTTCCAGCACCACGGCACAGTGGTGAGCTGTGCAGTCATGAAGCAATTCGCCTTCGTTCACATGCGGGAAGAGGACCGGGCCCTGGCCGCTATAGCGGCACTCAACGGCCGCGAGCTGAATGGCCGAAAGATGGTGGTGGAACTGAGCAAACCGCGGCCTCTCAACACCTGGAAGGTGTTCGTGGGCAACGTCAGCGCCTCGTGCACCGCCACCGAGCTGCGCAACCTTTTCGAGAACTACGGCAGGGTGGTGGAATGCGATATCGTGAAAGGTAAAGGAGTATTGACCTTCCTACCGCTTACTGACCGCAGCACTTCTCACTGTCTCTTCAGTCGCAGGTTCTAGAGCAAACAATTTTAATTCCCCGTGACCCCAAAAGATCAGACCCATGCACTCAAACAGCCACGACCACACATTTACATCCACCAACTAATCTCCCACTAAACAACAAAGTTGTCTCCTAAGCCAGTGTTTCGAAACATTAACCGGCGTTTGTTGCGCTAGTCTCGGACACAGGCATCATTTCCTCTCTTAGTCTTTAAACTTTTGGTTTCCAAGAATTAGTATGTGTCTTGTACGGAAGCTAATCGCTAATAGTGGACATGTAGTTGAATCCCCACCAGATTAGCGCAACAGCCTACCTATGTTAGGAAGATTACCAGGCATGGATTTTAAAATGCACCTGGCCTTCCGACGGTTCCTAGATTGTAAATCGTGTATTTAAAGCTGTTTCTCGGATTGTCGATTAAGCTCTGGGGACTGAGATGCAGTACATTAATGTCGTTAAATCAAAAGTACGTGCTCTGTCAAATGATAAACTTCATGTGCCAAACTTGACTACTGTAGGAAGGTTGTGTGGAGAAGGGGGGCGGTCGTCGACTATCTAACAAGATTTTAGACCAACCGTGTTTTCGCTAGTACTATCCCATGTAGATCATATGGTTTCAACCAGGCCCTGGTGAAAGCCGTTCTCTCGATGGGAAGTATATTTGTGAACCGTCAATTAGACCATATTGTCCAGACCGCAGCCTTAATTCTTAGGGTTTAAAGTTTTGTGAGTTGACCAATTTATTGGGTACGATTCACTAAACCTTTTGGGATAGGTCCTCATACTCCAGGTTTAAATAACGTCATCTTGAATCTTTGGGCGTAGAACATACTTGCGTCTTATGCCTAAAGAAACTACCCACAGATAGTGCTTAATGAACTGAATCTGTATGTTTGGGTGTAACCCACAGCTTTGTGAATCGGTCCTGTGAAAATGCTCGCCCCATGCCAGACAATTGCCAGCACGTTACAACTGCACAAGACAGAACTTGAGTAGACGTCTGTGCTCAGTACCGGCAGGGTCAGGGACCCGAAAAGTAGCACATGCACCATGCCTCCACTAGACACATGCATCATGCCTGACTCTGAGAGGGCCAGGCTGTGAAGACAGATCAGGCAGTCATCCCAGCAGGCGTGTTGATTTTGAAAAGTTATTGAGAATTCTGAGTGCGGAAGAAGAGATTTATAGTTCCGGCCCTCTGAAATACGTGCCTGTGCTGAGCCCCGGAAAGCACCGGCACAAATGAGGCACAGAATGACAACCCAATAAAGCAACCTGGGCCGCTCAGCTCTGTTTGTTTGCGTGAAAATGAGTCAATATGGCATCAGACCTGGAAGAGAAAGAGGGTGAAAAACGGTAGTCAAATATTTTCAGCAATAATGGGGCGAAACACTTGTGAAAAAATCTGACCTTTTCGAAAGGAGCAGGTTTATTTCTCGCCATCGGTTTCCAATGCCAACATTAAAGGCCGAGGGTTTCTAATGCATGCTCCTGGCAAAGGTGGTAAAATCATTGGCTTCCGATATCCCAGCATTTGAGGAGTCAGACTGCGGGCTTCGAAGTGAAGTGTTAGTGCACCCCCATACACATGTCAATGTTGTTCGTGGGAATAAGTGACTTCTTTCTTGGTAGGGCCTGAAGAGCCGGTTGGAAATGAAGTTCCTCTCTTAATATAGTTGTCCAATGCTGTCCACGTTCCTAGGGATATCAGCGCTGCAGTAAAGACTACAGGTAATAATGACAGCTCCATGGACCTGCACTGAGCACACAGTGAACTAGGATGACACCTGCCACCGTTGTCAGACGAGGTGGCCGAGTGGTTAAGGCGATGGACTGCTAATCCATTGTGCTCTGCACGCGTGGGTTCGAATCCCACCCTCGTCGGTATATCGCAGTTTTGTCATTATTTACAGGGGTTTTGTATTTCATGCGAATAACAGAGACTGTGGCGCATCATAGCAGGACCATAAGGCATAATACATCTGTATTCCTCTGCGATTTGTAACAGTCGCGCAGCTGCTTTGGTGTTACGGATCAATGTTCTTTACAAGGGGTGTTTCCTATAAAATGATAGAATTTGCTGATTTATGACCCACAGCAGACGATTCTTACGTCCATAGTATTCTTCTTGTTTTCTTTTCAAACGTTGTTCACTTTCTGTTTTGTATTGCCCATTAATTTGTTTGAGTACAAGGTAAATGGCAATATAGGATAAAAAGGCCCCCCAGTTCTTGAAAGAAGAAAAGATGAGAGATGGACAGGATGTTCTACTACTTGAGACATGTATGTCCGACCTGAAGTACAGGTGGTAGCGTGGCCGAGCGGTCTAAGGCGCTGGATTAAGGCTCCAGTCTCTCCGGAGGCGTGGGTTCGAATCCCACTGCTGCCAGTTCACTTTTGAACAATGCACTCATATATAGGCATGTGCTTTATGTGCTTTACATACATTTAAAGGAAAACCCAGGGAATCAAATACATTCTGTCTTCCTTCCAACGTGAAGTCTCCTTTCCCCGTGTTACCATGATTAGCATTTTCACGAGTGAACCATGGCTCCTTGTGTCGCAGATGACGACGCGTGTGACATCACAGAACTGCAAGTGGCATCCAAGGGTATGGGTTGGAAGTGTAGGGTCGGAGCATTGGCAGCCACTTTTGACAAACCAGTTCTACCTGCAGTAGCACGAAAAGAGCCAATGTTTTTTCTCTCGTAAATCCGTTTCATAAAAAGGTCTATTTTTCTTTAACTCTTGTTTTAAAAAAGTACTTTGTTAATTCCTGCCCTGCCTGTGTCCCACTTTAGTTAGCTACCCGTGTCGTGATTTAGAGGCAGGCGCTCAGCAGGCCCATCTCGGGGATTGGTGGACAAAACAATCCCAGTAATATCTTCCCTACACCTAGCCGACTCCTGGAGCTAAGGGGTTCTCTTGTGCTATTTTTAGTTTCATTTTTACCTCCTTGTTAGTAACTGTGGTGTGGCTCTGCCTGCATCTTTGCACTTTATAGCAGAAGACGGTCTTCTCGTTAGGTCTCGGCTAGCGAAGGATGCGCTTGCGCAGTCTCGCTCGCGAGATTTAATGACTTGGAGAAGAGGGGCTTGAACCCGCCTCTCTTCTCTCCTCTTCTCCATTGGCTGGCCTCTTAAATGCTGGTCAGCCATTGGAGAAGAGGTTTGTCTCTCCAAACAAGCCCCGTCCTTTTCGGATTCGGGGGCGTGTTTTTTCGAATCGTTCTCTTTTTTCCAGGCCGTCCCTTTTTTCGCTGGTTGGCGTGTTTATTTTTTTTTTTTTTACAGGGACGTTCTCTGTTTATTTACGTCTCGGCTAGCGAAGGCTCTGCTAGTTGTTTCTACCTGTTATTACACAAAGACTTCCTGTCCCTCTAAACGTGAGTTAGTGTGACTCCGGCACCACGAGTCCCGTGAAAGGCGCTTTGTGTTGTCCGCTATTTTTCAGTTATCGCTCTTGTTCGTTTTTCCTGTGACAACCTAGCCGTCTGACGCCATTTTACAGAACGGGGCTGAGGAAGCAAGAAAGTCGAGCGGTTCTTGTGGAAGGGATACTCGGAAGAACAGACTGAGCAGGGAGGGGGAGAGCAGCGGTCAGTCTCCGCCGTCCGCGCAGTAGTTGTCGCCGCAGCTGCGCAATTATCATCTTGTCGCCGTTCAGGCGCTGACACCATGTCTGAGACGCATAAGACCATAAAGGGTGGCGGGTGGTAATTAGAACATCGCATCCATTTTGTATTTTTGGGGCGTCACAAGGGCTTGGGGGGTGGGCGTCCGCGCCGTCATAGAAAGAAATATTTTGCGTCTTTGCTCCCATTCCGATTCACACAGTTCTTTACACGCATCAAGATGAAGATCTTTGTGGGCAACGTTGACGAGCAAACGACGCAGGAAGAGCTGAGCGCGCTCTTCCAGCACCACGGCACAGTGGTGAGCTGTGCAGTCATGAAGCAATTCGCCTTCGTTCACATGCGGGAAGAGGACCGGGCCCTGGCCGCTATAGCGGCACTCAACGGCCGCGAGCTGAATGGCCGAAAGATGGTGGTGGAACTGAGCAAACCGCGGCCTCTCAACACCTGGAAGGTGTTCGTGGGCAACGTCAGCGCCTCGTGCACCGCCACCGAGCTGCGCAACCTTTTCGAGAACTACGGCAGGGTGGTGGAATGCGATATCGTGAAAGGTAAAGGAGTATTGACCTTCCTACCGCTTACTGACCGCAGCACCTCTCACTGTCTCTTCAGTCGCAGGTTCTAGAGCAAACAATTTTAATTCCCCGTGACCCCAAAAGATCAGACCCATGCACTCAAACAGCCACGACCACACATTTACATCCACCAACTAATCTCCCACTAAACAACAAAGTTGTCTCCTAAGCCAGTGTTTCGAAACATTAACCGGCGTTTGTTGCGCTAGTCTCGGACACAGGCATCATTTCCTCTCTTAGTCTTTAAACTTTTGGTTTCCAAGAATTAGTATGTGTCTTGTACGGAAGCTAATCGCTAATAGTGGACATGTAGTTGAATCCCCACCAGATTAGCGCAACAGCCTACCTATGTTAGGAAGATTACCAGGCATGGATTTTAAAATGCACCTGGCCTTCCGACGGTTCCTAGATTGTAAATCGTGTATTTAAAGCTGTTTCTCGGATTGTCGATTAAGCTCTGGGGACTGAGATGCAGTACATTAATGTCGTTAAATCAAAAGTACGTGCTCTGTCAAATGATAAACTTCATGTGCCAAACTTGACTACTGTAGGAAGGTTGTGTGGAGAAGGGGGGCGGTCGTCGACTATCTAACAAGATTTTAGACCAACCGTGTTTTCGCTAGTACTATCCCATGTAGATCATATGGTTTCAACCAGGCCCTGGTGAAAGCCGTTCTCTCGATGGGAAGTATATTTGTGAACCGTCAATTAGACCATATTGTCCAGACCGCAGCCTTAATTCTTAGGGTTTAAAGTTTTGTGAGTTGACCAATTTATTGGGTACGATTCACTAAACCTTTTGGGATAGGTCCTCATACTCCAGGTTTAAATAACGTCATCTTGAATCTTTGGGCGTAGAACATACTTGCGTCTTATGCCTAAAGAAACTACCCACAGATAGTGCTTAATGAACTGAATCTGTATGTTTGGGTGTAACCCACAGCTTTGTGAATCGGTCCTGTGAAAATGCTCGCCCCATGCCAGACAATTGCCAGCACGTTACAACTGCACAAGACAGAACTTGAGTAGACGTCTGTGCTCAGTACCGGCAGGGTCAGGGACCCGAAAAGTAGCACATGCACCATGCCTCCACTAGACACATGCATCATGCCTGACTCTGAGAGGGCCAGGCTGTGAAGACAGATCAGGCAGTCATCCCAGCAGGCGTGTTGATTTTGAAAAGTTATTGGGAATTCTGAGTGCGGAAGAAGAGATTTATAGTTCCGGCCCTCTGAAATACGTGCCTGTGCTGAGCCCCGGAAAGCACCGGCACAAATGAGGCACAGAATGACAACCCAATAAAGCAACCTGGGCCGCTCAGCTCTGTTTGTTTGCGTGAAAATGAGTCAATATGGCATCAGACCTGGAAGAGAAAGAGGGTGAAAAACGGTAGTCAAATATTTTCAGCAATAATGGGGCGAAACACTTGTGAAAAAATCTGACCTTTTCGAAAGGAGCAGGTTTATTTCTCGCCATCGGTTTCCAATGCCAACATTAAAGGCCGAGGGTTTCTAATGCATGCTCCTGGCAAAGGTGGTAAAATCATTGGCTTCCGATATCCCAGCATTTGAGGAGTCAGACTGCGGGCTTCGAAGTGAAGTGTTAGTGCACCCCCATACACATGTCAATGTTGTTCGTGGGAATAAGTGACTTCTTTCTTGGTAGGGCCTGAAGAGCCGGTTGGAAATGAAGTTCCTCTCTTAATATAGTTGTCCAATGCTGTCCACGTTCCTAGGGATATCAGCGCTGCAGTAAAGACTACAGGTAATAATGACAGCTCCATGGACCTGCACTGAGCACACAGTGAACTAGGATGACACCTGCCACCGTCGTCAGACGAGGTGGCCGAGTGGTTAAGGCGATGGACTGCTAATCCATTGTGCTCTGCACGCGTGGGTTCGAATCCCACCCTCGTCGGTACATCGCAGTTTTGTCATTATTTACAGGGGTATTGTATTTCATGCGAATAACAGAGACTGTGGCGCATCATAGCAGGACCATAAGGCATAATACATCTGTATTCCTCTGCGATTTGTAACAGTCGCGCAGCTGCTTTGGTGTTCCGGATCAATGTTCTTTACAAGGGGTGTTTCCTATGAAATGATAGAATTTGCTGATTTATGACCCACAGCAGACGATTCTTACGTCCATAGTATTCTTCTTGTTTTCTTTTCAAACTTTGTTCACTTTCTGTTTTGTATTGCCCATTAATTTGTTTGAGTACAAGGTAAATGGCAATATAGGATAAAAAGGCCCCCCAGTTCCTGAAAGAAGAAAAGATGAGAGATGGACAGGATGTTCTACTACTTGAGACATGGATGTCCGACCTGAAGTACAGGTGGTAGCGTGGCCGAGCGGTCTAAGGCGCTGGATTAAGGCTCCAGTCTCTCCGGAGGCGTGGGTTCGAATCCCACCGCTGCCAGTTCTCTTTTGAACAATGCACTCATATATAGGCATGTGCTTTATGTGCTTTACATACATTTAAAGGAAAACCCAGGGAATCAAATACATTCTGTCTTCCTTCCAACGTGAAGTCTCCTTTCCCCGTGTTGCCATGATTAGCATTTTCACGAGTGAACCATGGCTCCTTGTGTCGCAGATGACGACGCGTGTGACATCACAGAACTGCAAGTGGCATCCAAGGGTATGGGTTGGAAGTGTAGGGTCGGAGCATTGGCAGCCACTTTTGACAAACCAGTTCTACCTGCAGTAGCACGAAAAGAGCCAATGTTTTTTCTCTCGTAAATCCGTTTCATAAAAAGGTCTATTTTTCTTTAACTCTTGTTTTAAAAAAGTACTTTGTTAATTCCTGCCCTGCCTGTGTCCCACTTTCGTTAGCTACCCGTGTCGTGATTTAGAGGCAGGCGCTCAGCAGGCCCATCTCGGGGATTGGTGGACAAAACAATCCCAGTAATATCTTCCCTACACCTAGCCGACTCCTAGAGCTAAGGGGTTCTCTTGTGCTATTTTTAGTTTCATTTTTACCTCCTTGTTAGTAACTGTGGTGTGGCTCTGCCTGCATCTTTGCACTTTATAGCAGAAGACGGTCTTCTCGTTAGGTCTCGGCTAGCGAAGGATGCGCTTGCGCTGTCTCGCTCGCGAGATTTAATGACTTGGAGAGGAGGGGCTTGAACCCGCCTCTCTTCTCTCCTCTTCTCCATTGGCTGGCCTCTTAAATGCTGGTCAGCCATTGGAGAAGAGGTTTGTCTCTCCAAACAAGCCCCGTCCTTTTCGGATTCGGGGGCGTGTTTTTTCGAATCGTTCTCTTTTTTCCAGGCCGTCCCTTTTTTCGCTGGTGGGCGTGTTTATTTTTTTTTTTTTTACAGGGACGTTCTCTGTTTATTTACGTCTCGGCTAGCGAAGGCTCTGCTAGTTGTTTCTACCTGTTATTACACAAAGACTTCCTGTCCCTCTAAACGTGAGTTAGTGTGACTCCGGCACCACGAGTCCCGTGAAAGGCGCTTTGTGTTGTCCGCTATTTTTCAGTTATCGCTCTTGTTCCTTTTTCCTGTGACAACCTAGCCGTCTGACGCCATTTTACAGAATGGGGCTGAGGAAGCAAGAAAGTCGAGCGGTTCTTGTGGAAGGGATACTCGGAAGAACAGACTGAGCAGGGAGGGGGAGAGCAGCGGTCAGTCTCCGCCGTCCGCGCCGTAGTTGTCGCCGCAGCTGCGCAATTATCATCTTGTCGCCGTTCAGGCGCTGACACCATGTCTGAGACGCATAAGACCATAAAGGGTGGCGGGTGGTAATTAGAACATCGCATCCATTTTGTATTTTTGGGGCGTCACAAGGGCTTGGGGGGTGGGCGTCCGCGCCGTCATAGAAAGAAATATTTTGCGTCTTTGCTCCCTTTCCGATTCACACAGTTCTTTACACGCATCAAGATGAAGATCTTTGTGGGCAACGTTGACGAGCAAACGACGCAGGAAGAGCTGAGCGCGCTCTTCGAGCACCACGGCACAGTGGTGAGCTGTGCAGTCATGAAACAATTCGCCTTCGTTCACATGCGGGAAGAGGACCGGGCCCTGGCCGCTATAGCGGCACTCAACGGCCGCGAGCTGAATGGCCGAAAGATGGTGGTGGATCTGAGCAAACCGCGGCCTCTCAACACCTGGAAGGTGTTCGTGGGCAACGTCAGCGCCTCGTGCACCGCCCCCGAGCTGCGCAACCTTTTCGAGAACTACGGCAGGGTGGTGGAATGCGATATCGTGAAAGGTAAAGGAGTATTGACCTTCCTACCGCTTACTGACCGCAGCACCTCTCACTGTCTCTTCAGTCGCAGGTTCTAGAGCAAACAATTTTAATTCCCCGTGACCCCAAAAGATCAGACCCATGCACTCAAACAGCCACGACCACACATTTACATCCACCAACTAATCTCCCAATAAACAACAAAGTTGTCTCCTAAGCCAGTGTTTCGAAACATTAACCGGCGTTTGTTGCGCTAGTCTCGGACACAGGCATCATTTCCTCTCTTAGTCTTTAAACTTTTGGTTTTCAAGAATTAGTATGTGTCTTGTACGGAAGCTAATCGCTAATAGTGGGCATGTAGTTGAATCCCCACCAGATTAGCGCAACAGCCTACCTATGTTAGGAAGATTACCAGGCATGGATTTTAAAATGCACCTGGCCTTCCGACGGTTCCTAGATTGTAAATCGTGTATTTAAAGCTGTTTCTCGGATTGTCGATTAAGCTCTGGGGACTGAGATGCAGTACATTAATGTCGTTAAATCAAAAGTACGTGCTCTGTCAAATGATAAACTTCATGTGCCAAACTTGACTACTGTAGGAAGGTTGTGTGGAGAAGGGGGGCGGTCGTCGACTATCTAACAGGATTTTAGACCAACCGTGTTTTCGCTAGTACTATCCCATGTAGATCATATGGTTTCAACCAGGCCCTGGTGAAAGCCGTTCTCTCGATGGGAAGTATATTTGTGAACCGTCAATTAGACCATATTGTCCAGACCGCAGCCTTAATTCTTAGGGTTTCAAGTTTTGTGAGTTGACCAATTTATTGGGTACGATTCACTAAACCTTTTGGGATAGGTCCTCATACTCCAGGTTTAAATAACGTCATCTTGAATCTTTGGGCGTAGAACATACTTGCGTCTTATGCCTAAAGAAACTACCCACAGATAGTGCTTAATGAACTGAATCTGTATGTTTGGGTGTAACCCACAGCTTTGTGAATCGGTCCTGTGAAAATGCTCGCCCCATGCCAGACAATTGCCAGCACGTTACAACTGCACAAGACAGAACTTGAGTAGACGTCTGTGCTCAGTACCGGCAGGCTCAGGGACCCGAAAAGTAGCACATGCACCATGCCTCCACTAGACACATGCATCATGCCTGACTCTGAGAGGGCCAGGCTGTGAAGACAGATCAGGCAGTCATCCCAGCAGGCGTGTTGATTTTGAAAAGTTATTGGGAATTCTGAGTGCGGAAGAAGAGATTTATAGTTCCGGCCCTCTGAAATACGTGCCTGTGCTGAGCCCCGGAAAGCACCGGCACAAATGAGGCACAGAATGACAACCCAATAAAGCAACCTGGGCCGCTCAGCTCTGTTTGTTTGCGTGAAAATGAGTCAATATGGCATCAGACCTGGAAGAGAAAGAGGGTGAAAAACGGTAGTCAAATATTTTCAGCAATAATGGGGCGAAACACTTGTGAAAAAATCTGACCTTTTCGAAAGGAGCAGGTTTATTTCTCGCCATCGGTTTCCAATGCCAACATTAAAGGCCGAGGGTTTCTAATGCATGCTCCTGGCAAAGGTGGTAAAATCATTGGCTTCCGATATCCCAGCATTAGAGGAGTCAGACTGCGGGCTTCGAAGTGAAGTGTTAGTGCACCCCCATACACATGTCAATGTTGTTCGTGGGAATAAGTGACTTCTTTCTTGGTAGGGCCTGAAGAGCCGGTTGGAAATGAAGTTCCTCTCTTAATATAGTTGTCCAATGCTTTCCACGTTCCTAGGGATATCAGCGCTGCAGTAAAGACTACAGGTAATAATGACAGCTCCATGGACCTGCACTGAGCACACAGTGAACTAGGATGACACCTGCCACCGTCGTCAGACGAGGTGGCCGAGTGGTTAAGGCGATGGACTGCTAATCCATTGTGCTCTGCACGCGTGGGTTCGAATCCCACCCTCGTCGGTACATCACAGTTTTGTCATTATTTACAGGGGTATTGTATTTCATGCGAATAACAGAGACTGTGGCGCATCATAGCAGGACCATAAGGCATAATACATCTGTATTCCTCTGCGATTTGTAACAGTCGCGCAGCTGCTTTGGTGTTCCGGATCAATGTTCTTTACAAGGGGTGTTTCCTATGAAATGATAGAATTTGCTGATTTATGACCCACAGCAGACGATTCTTACGTCCATAGTATTCTTCTTGTTTTCTTTTCAAACTTTGTTCACTTTCTGTTTTGTATTGCCCATTAATTTGTTTGAGTACAAGGTAAATGGCAATATAGGATAAAAAGGCCCCCCAGTTCCTGAAAGAAGAAAAGATGAGAGATGGACAGGATGTTCTACTACTTGAGACATGGATGTCCGACCTGAAGTACAGGTGGTAGCGTGGCCGAGCGGTCTAAGGCGCTGGATTAAGGCTCCAGTCTCTCCGGAGGCGTGGGTTCGAATCCCACCGCTGCCAGTTCTCTTTTGAACAATGCACTCATATATAGGCATGTGCTTTATGTGCTTTACATACATTTAAAGGAAAACCCAGGGAATCAAATACATTCTGTCTTCCTTCCAACGTGAAGTCTCCTTTCCCCGTGTTGCCATGATTAGCATTTTCACGAGTGAACCATGGCTCCTTGTGTCGCAGATGACGACGCGTGTGACATCACAGAACTGCAAGTGGCATCCAAGGGTATGGGTTGGAAGTGTAGGGTCGGAGCATTGGCAGCCACTTTTGACAAACCAGTTCTACCTGCAGTAGCACGAAAAGAGCCAATGTTTTTTCTCTCGTAAATCCGTTTCATAAAAAGGTCTATTTTTCTTTAACTCTTGTTTTAAAAAAGTACTTTGTTAATTCCTGCCCTGCCTGTGTCCCACTTTCGTTAGCTACCCGTGTCGTGATTTAGAGGCAGGCGCTCAGCAGGCCCATCTCGGGGATTGGTGGACAAAACAATCCCAGTAATATCTTCCCTACACCTAGCCGACTCCTAGAGCTAAGGGGTTCTCTTGTGCTATTTTTAGTTTCATTTTTACCTCCTTGTTAGTAACTGTGGTGTGGCTCTGCCTGCATCTTTGCACTTTATAGCAGAAGACGGTCTTCTCGTTAGGTCTCGGCTAGCGAAGGATGCGCTTGCGCTGTCTCGCTCGCGAGATTTAATGACTTGGAGAGGAGGGGCTTGAACCCGCCTCTCTTCTCTCCTCTTCTCCATTGGCTGGCCTCTTAAATGCTGGTCAGCCATTGGAGAAGAGGTTTGTCTCTCCAAACAAGCCCCGTCCTTTTCGGATTCGGGGGCGTGTTTTTTCGAATCGTTCTCTTTTTTCCAGGCCGTCCCTTTTTTCGCTGGTGGGCGTGTTTATTTTTTTTTTTTTTACAGGGACGTTCTCTGTTTATTTACGTCTCGGCTAGCGAAGGCTCTGCTAGTTGTTTCTACCTGTTATTACACAAAGACTTCCTGTCCCTCTAAACGTGAGTTAGTGTGACTCCGGCACCACGAGTCCCGTGAAAGGCGCTTTGTGTTGTCCGCTATTTTTCAGTTATCGCTCTTGTTCCTTTTTCCTGTGACAACCTAGCCGTCTGACGCCATTTTACAGAATGGGGCTGAGGAAGCAAGAAAGTCGAGCGGTTCTTGTGGAAGGGATACTCGGAAGAACAGACTGAGCAGGGAGGGGGAGAGCAGCGGTCAGTCTCCGCCGTCCGCGCCGTAGTTGTCGCCGCAGCTGCGCAATTATCATCTTGTCGCCGTTCAGGCGCTGACACCATGTCTGAGACGCATAAGACCATAAAGGGTGGCGGGTGGTAATTAGAACATCGCATCCATTTTGTATTTTTGGGGCGTCACAAGGGCTTGGGGGGTGGGCGTCCGCGCCGTCATAGAAAGAAATATTTTGCGTCTTTGCTCCCTTTCCGATTCACACAGTTCTTTACACGCATCAAGATGAAGATCTTTGTGGGCAACGTTGACGAGCAAACGACGCAGGAAGAGCTGAGCGCGCTCTTCGAGCACCACGGCACAGTGGTGAGCTGTGCAGTCATGAAACAATTCGCCTTCGTTCACATGCGGGAAGAGGACCGGGCCCTGGCCGCTATAGCGGCACTCAACGGCCGCGAGCTGAATGGCCGAAAGATGGTGGTGGATCTGAGCAAACCGCGGCCTCTCAACACCTGGAAGGTGTTCGTGGGCAACGTCAGCGCCTCGTGCACCGCCCCCGAGCTGCGCAACCTTTTCGAGAACTACGGCAGGGTGGTGGAATGCGATATCGTGAAAGGTAAAGGAGTATTGACCTTCCTACCGCTTACTGACCGCAGCACCTCTCACTGTCTCTTCAGTCGCAGGTTCTAGAGCAAACAATTTTAATTCCCCGTGACCCCAAAAGATCAGACCCATGCACTCAAACAGCCACGACCACACATTTACATCCACCAACTAATCTCCCAATAAACAACAAAGTTGTCTCCTAAGCCAGTGTTTCGAAACATTAACCGGCGTTTGTTGCGCTAGTCTCGGACACAGGCATCATTTCCTCTCTTAGTCTTTAAACTTTTGGTTTTCAAGAATTAGTATGTGTCTTGTACGGAAGCTAATCGCTAATAGTGGGCATGTAGTTGAATCCCCACCAGATTAGCGCAACAGCCTACCTATGTTAGGAAGATTACCAGGCATGGATTTTAAAATGCACCTGGCCTTCCGACGGTTCCTAGATTGTAAATCGTGTATTTAAAGCTGTTTCTCGGATTGTCGATTAAGCTCTGGGGACTGAGATGCAGTACATTAATGTCGTTAAATCAAAAGTACGTGCTCTGTCAAATGATAAACTTCATGTGCCAAACTTGACTACTGTAGGAAGGTTGTGTGGAGAAGGGGGGCGGTCGTCGACTATCTAACAGGATTTTAGACCAACCGTGTTTTCGCTAGTACTATCCCATGTAGATCATATGGTTTCAACCAGGCCCTGGTGAAAGCCGTTCTCTCGATGGGAAGTATATTTGTGAACCGTCAATTAGACCATATTGTCCAGACCGCAGCCTTAATTCTTAGGGTTTCAAGTTTTGTGAGTTGACCAATTTATTGGGTACGATTCACTAAACCTTTTGGGATAGGTCCTCATACTCCAGGTTTAAATAACGTCATCTTGAATCTTTGGGCGTAGAACATACTTGCGTCTTATGCCTAAAGAAACTACCCACAGATAGTGCTTAATGAACTGAATCTGTATGTTTGGGTGTAACCCAGAGCTTTGTGAATCGGTCCTGTGAAAATGCTCGCCCCATGCCAGACAATTGCCAGCACGTTACAACTGCACAAGACAGAACTTGAGTAGACGTCTGTGCTCAGTACCGGCAGGCTCAGGGACCCGAAAAGTAGCACATGCACCATGCCTCCACTAGACACATGCATCATGCCTGACTCTGAGAGGGCCAGGCTGTGAAGACAGATCAGGCAGTCATCCCAGCAGGCGTGTTGATTTTGAAAAGTTATTGGGAATTCTGAGTGCGGAAGAAGAGATTTATAGTTCCGGCCCTCTGAAATACGTGCCTGTGCTGAGCCCCGGAAAGCACCGGCACAAATGAGGCACAGAATGACAACCCAATAAAGCAACCTGGGCCGCTCAGCTCTGTTTGTTTGCGTGAAAATGAGTCAATATGGCATCAGACCTGGAAGAGAAAGAGGGTGAAAAACGGTAGTCAAATATTTTCAGCAATAATGGGGCGAAACACTTGTGAAAAAATCTGACCTTTTCGAAAGGAGCAGGTTTATTTCTCGCCATCGGTTTCCAATGCCAACATTAAAGGCCGAGGGTTTCTAATGCATGCTCCTGGCAAAGGTGGTAAAATCATTGGCTTCCGATATCCCAGCATTAGAGGAGTCAGACTGCGGGCTTCGAAGTGAAGTGTTAGTGCACCCCCATACACATGTCAATGTTGTTCGTGGGAATAAGTGACTTCTTTCTTGGTAGGGCCTGAAGAGCCGGTTGGAAATGAAGTTCCTCTCTTAATATAGTTGTCCAATGCTTTCCACGTTCCTAGGGATATCAGCGCTGCAGTAAAGACTACAGGTAATAATGACAGCTCCATGGACCTGCACTGAGCACACAGTGAACTAGGATGACACCTGCCACCGTCGTCAGACGAGGTGGCCGAGTGGTTAAGGCGATGGACTGCTAATCCATTGTGCTCTGCACACGTGGGTTCGAATCCCACCCTCGTCGGTACATCGCAGTTTTGTCATTATTTACAGGGGTATTGTATTTCATGCGAATAACAGAGACTGTGGCGCATCATAGCAGGACCATAAGGCATAATACATCTGTATTCCTCTGCGATTTGTAACAGTCGCGCAGCTGCTTTGGTGTTCCGGATCAATGTTCTTTACAAGGGGTGTTTCCTATGAAATGATAGAATTTGCTGATTTATGACCCACAGCAGACGATTCTTACGTCCATAGTATTCTTCTTGTTTTCTTTTCAAACGTTGTTCACTTTCTGTTTTGTATTGCCCATTAATTTGTTTGAGTACAAGGTAAATGGCAATATAGGATAAAAAGGCCCCCCAGTTCCTGAAAGAAGAAAAGATGAGAGATGGACAGGATGTTCTACTACTTGAGACATGGATGTCCGACCTGAAGTACAGGTGGTAGCGTGGCCGAGCGGTCTAAGGCGCTGGATTAAGGCTCCAGTCTCTCCGGAGGCGTGGGTTCGAATCCCACCGCTGCCAGTTCACTTTTGAACAATGCACTCATATATAGGCATGTGCTTTATGTGCTTTACATACATTTAAAGGAAAACCCAGGGAATCAAATACATTCTGTCTTCCTTCCAACGTGAAGTCTCCTTTCCCCGTGTTACCATGATTAGCATTTTCACGAGTGAACCATGGCTCCTTGTGTCGCAGATGACGACGCGTGTGACATCACAGAACTGCAAGTGGCATCCAAGGGTATGGGTTGGAAGTGTAGGGTCGGAGCATTGGCAGCCACTTTTGACAAACCAGTTCTACCTGCAGTAGCACGAAAAGAGCCAATGTTTTTTCTCTCGTAAATCCGTTTCATAAAAAGGTCTATTTTTCTTTAACTCTTGTTTTAAAAAAGTACTTTGTTAATTCCTGCCCTGCCTGTGTCCCACTTTCGTTAGCTACCCGTGTCGTGATTTAGAGGCAGGCGCTCAGCAGGCCCATCTCGGGGATTGGTGGACAAAACAATCCCAGTAATATCTTCCCTACACCTAGCCGACTCCTGGAGCTAAGGGGTTCTCTTGTGCTATTTTTAGTTTCATTTTTACCTCCTTGTTAGTAACTGTGGTGTGGCTCTGCCTGCATCTTTGCACTTTATAGCAGAAGACGGTCTTCTCGTTAGGTCTCGGCTAGCGAAGGATGCGCTTGCGCAGTCTCGCTCGCGAGATTTAATGACTTGGAGAGGAGGGGCTTGAACCCGCCTCTCTTCTCTCCTCTTCTCCATTGGCTGGCCTCTTAAATGCTGGTCAGCCATTGGAGAAGAGGTTTGTCTCTCCAAACAAGGCCCGTCCTTTTCGGATTCGGGGGCGTGTTTTTTCGAATCGTTCTCTTTTTTCCAGGCCGTCCCTTTTTTCGCTGGTGGGCGTGTTTTTTTTTTTTTTTTTACAGGGACGTTCTCTGTTTATTTACGTCTCGGCTAGCGAAGGCTCTGCTAGTTGTTTCTACCTGTTATTACACAAAGACTTCCTGTCCCTCTAAACGTGAGTTAGTGTGACTCCGGCACCACGAGTCCCGTGAAAGGCGCTTTGTGTTGTCCGCTATTTTTCAGTTATCGCTCTTGTTCCTTTTTCCTGTGACAACCTAGCCGTCTGACGCCATTTTACAGAATGGGGCTGAGGAAGCAAGAAAGTCGAGCGGTTCTTGTGGAAGGGATACTCGGAAGAACAGACTGAGCAGGGAGGGGGAGAGCAGCGGTCAGTCTCCGCCGTCCGCGCCGTAGTTGTCGCCGCAGCTGCGCAATTATCATCTTGTCGCCGTTCAGGCGCTGACACCATGTCTGAGACGCATAAGACCATAAAGGGTGGCGGGTGGTAATTAGAACATCGCATCCATTTTGTATTTTTGGGGCGTCACAAGGGCTTGGGGGGTGGGCGTCCGCGCCGTCATAGAAAGAAATATTTTGCGTCTTTGCTCCCTTTCCGATTCACACAGTTCTTTACACGCATCAAGATGAAGATCTTTGTGGGCAACGTTGACGAGCAAACGACGCAGGAAGAGCTGAGCGCGCTCTTCGAGCACCACGGCACAGTGGTGAGCTGTGCAGTCATGAAACAATTCGCCTTCGTTCACATGCGGGAAGAGGACCGGGCCCTGGCCGCTATAGCGGCACTCAACGGCCGCGAGCTGAATGGCCGAAAGATGGTGGTGGATCTGAGCAAACCGCGGCCTCTCAACACCTGGAAGGTGTTCGTGGGCAACGTCAGCGCCTCGTGCACCGCCCCCGAGCTGCGCAACCTTTTCGAGAACTACGGCAGGGTGGTGGAATGCGATATCGTGAAAGGTAAAGGAGTATTGACCTTCCTACCGCTTACTGACCGCAGCACCTCTCACTGTCTCTTCAGTCGCAGGTTCTAGAGCAAACAATTTTAATTCCCCGTGACCCCAAAAGATCAGACCCATGCACTCAAACAGCCACGACCACACATTTACATCCACCAACTAATCTCCCAATAAACAACAAAGTTGTCTCCTAAGCCAGTGTTTCGAAACATTAACCGGCGTTTGTTGCGCTAGTCTCGGACACAGGCATCATTTCCTCTCTTAGTCTTTAAACTTTTGGTTTTCAAGAATTAGTATGTGTCTTGTACGGAAGCTAATCGCTAATAGTGGGCATGTAGTTGAATCCCCACCAGATTAGCGCAACAGCCTACCTATGTTAGGAAGATTACCAGGCATGGATTTTAAAATGCACCTGGCCTTCCGACGGTTCCTAGATTGTAAATCGTGTATTTAAAGCTGTTTCTCGGATTGTCGATTAAGCTCTGGGGACTGAGATGCAGTACATTAATGTCGTTAAATCAAAAGTACGTGCTCTGTCAAATGATAAACTTCATGTGCCAAACTTGACTACTGTAGGAAGGTTGTGTGGAGAAGGGGGGCGGTCGTCGACTATCTAACAGGATTTTAGACCAACCGTGTTTTCGCTAGTACTATCCCATGTAGATCATATGGTTTCAACCAGGCCCTGGTGAAAGCCGTTCTCTCGATGGGAAGTATATTTGTGAACCGTCAATTAGACCATATTGTCCAGACCGCAGCCTTAATTCTTAGGGTTTCAAGTTTTGTGAGTTGACCAATTTATTGGGTACGATTCACTAAACCTTTTGGGATAGGTCCTCATACTCCAGGTTTAAATAACGTCATCTTGAATCTTTGGGCGTAGAACATACTTGCGTCTTATGCCTAAAGAAACTACCCACAGATAGTGCTTAATGAACTGAATCTGTATGTTTGGGTGTAACCCACAGCTTTGTGAATCGGTCCTGTGAAAATGCTCGCCCCATGCCAGACAATTGCCAGCACGTTACAACTGCACAAGACAGAACTTGAGTAGACGTCTGTGCTCAGTACCGGCAGGCTCAGGGACCCGAAAAGTAGCACATGCACCATGCCTCCACTAGACACATGCATCATGCCTGACTCTGAGAGGGCCAGGCTGTGAAGACAGATCAGGCAGTCATCCCAGCAGGCGTGTTGATTTTGAAAAGTTATTGGGAATTCTGAGTGCGGAAGAAGAGATTTATAGTTCCGGCCCTCTGAAATACGTGCCTGTGCTGAGCCCCGGAAAGCACCGGCACAAATGAGGCACAGAATGACAACCCAATAAAGCAACCTGGGCCGCTCAGCTCTGTTTGTTTGCGTGAAAATGAGTCAATATGGCATCAGACCTGGAAGAGAAAGAGGGTGAAAAACGGTAGTCAAATATTTTCAGCAATAATGGGGCGAAACACTTGTGAAAAAATCTGACCTTTTCGAAAGGAGCAGGTTTATTTCTCGCCATCGGTTTCCAATGCCAACATTAAAGGCCGAGGGTTTCTAATGCATGCTCCTGGCAAAGGTGGTAAAATCATTGGCTTCCGATATCCCAGCATTAGAGGAGTCAGACTGCGGGCTTCGAAGTGAAGTGTTAGTGCACCCCCATACACATGTCAATGTTGTTCGTGGGAATAAGTGACTTCTTTCTTGGTAGGGCCTGAAGAGCCGGTTGGAAATGAAGTTCCTCTCTTAATATAGTTGTCCAATGCTTTCCACGTTCCTAGGGATATCAGCGCTGCAGTAAAGACTACAGGTAATAATGACAGCTCCATGGACCTGCACTGAGCACACAGTGAACTAGGATGACACCTGCCACCGTCGTCAGACGAGGTGGCCGAGTGGTTAAGGCGATGGACTGCTAATCCATTGTGCTCTGCACGCGTGGGTTCGAATCCCACCCTCGTCGGTACATCGCAGTTTTGTCATTATTTACAGGGGTATTGTATTTCATGCGAATAACAGAGACTGTGGCGCATCATAGCAGGACCATAAGGCATAATACATCTGTATTCCTCTGCGATTTGTAACAGTCGCGCAGCTGCTTTGGTGTTCCGGATCAATGTTCTTTACAAGGGGTGTTTCCTATGAAATGATAGAATTTGCTGATTTATGACCCACAGCAGACGATTCTTACGTCCATAGTATTCTTCTTGTTTTCTTTTCAAACTTTGTTCACTTTCTGTTTTGTATTGCCCATTAATTTGTTTGAGTACAAGGTAAATGGCAATATAGGATAAAAAGGCCCCCCAGTTCCTGAAAGAAGAAAAGATGAGAGATGGACAGGATGTTCTACTACTTGAGACATGGATGTCCGACCTGAAGTACAGGTGGTAGCGTGGCCGAGCGGTCTAAGGCGCTGGATTAAGGCTCCAGTCTCTCCGGAGGCGTGGGTTCGAATCCCACCGCTGCCAGTTCTCTTTTGAACAATGCACTCATATATAGGCATGTGCTTTATGTGCTTTACATACATTTAAAGGAAAACCCAGGGAATCAAATACATTCTGTCTTCCTTCCAACGTGAAGTCTCCTTTCCCCGTGTTGCCATGATTAGCATTTTCACGAGTGAACCATGGCTCCTTGTGTCGCAGATGACGACGCGTGTGACATCACAGAACTGCAAGTGGCATCCAAGGGTATGGGTTGGAAGTGTAGGGTCGGAGCATTGGCAGCCACTTTTGACAAACCAGTTCTACCTGCAGTAGCACGAAAAGAGTCAATGTTTTTTCTCTCGTAAATCCGTTTCATAAAAAGGTCTATTTTTCTTTAACTCTTGTTTTAAAAAAGTACTTTGTTAATTCCTGCCCTGCCTGTGTCCCACTTTCGTTAGCTACCCGTGTCGTGATTTAGAGGCAGGCGCTCAGCAGGCCCATCTCGGGGATTGGTGGACAAAACAATCCCAGTAATATCTTCCCTACACCTAGCCGACTCCTAGAGCTAAGGGGTTCTCTTGTGCTATTTTTAGTTTCATTTTTACCTCCTTGTTAGTAACTGTGGTGTGGCTCTGCCTGCATCTTTGCACTTTATAGCAGAAGACGGTCTTCTCGTTAGGTCTCGGCTAGCGAAGGATGCGCTTGCGCTGTCTCGCTCGCGAGATTTAATGACTTGGAGAGGAGGGGCTTGAACCCGCCTCTCTTCTCTCCTCTTCTCCATTGGCTGGCCTCTTAAATGCTGGTCAGCCATTGGAGAAGAGGTTTGTCTCTCCAAACAAGCCCCGTCCTTTTCGGATTCGGGGGCGTGTTTTTTCGAATCGTTCTCTTTTTTCCAGGCCGTCCCTTTTTTCGCTGGTGGGCGTGTTTATTTTTTTTTTTTTTACAGGGACGTTCTCTGTTTATTTACGTCTCGGCTAGCGAAGGCTCTGCTAGTTGTTTCTACCTGTTATTACACAAAGACTTCCTGTCCCTCTAAACGTGAGTTAGTGTGACTCCGGCACCACGAGTCCCGTGAAAGGCGCTTTGTGTTGTCCGCTATTTTTCAGTTATCGCTCTTGTTCCTTTTTCCTGTGACAACCTAGCCGTCTGACGCCATTTTACAGAATGGGGCTGAGGAAGCAAGAAAGTCGAGCGGTTCTTGTGGAAGGGATACTCGGAAGAACAGACTGAGCAGGGAGGGGGAGAGCAGCGGTCAGTCTCCGCCGTCCGCGCCGTAGTTGTCGCCGCAGCTGCGCAATTATCATCTTGTCGCCGTTCAGGCGCTGACACCATGTCTGAGACGCATAAGACCATAAAGGGTGGCGGGTGGTAATTAGAACATCGCATCCATTTTGTATTTTTGGGGCGTCACAAGGGCTTGGGGGGTGGGCGTCCGCGCCGTCATAGAAAGAAATATTTTGCGTCTTTGCTCCCTTTCCGATTCACACAGTTCTTTACACGCATCAAGATGAAGATCTTTGTGGGCAACGTTGACGAGCAAACGACGCAGGAAGAGCTGAGCGCGCTCTTCGAGCACCACGGCACAGTGGTGAGCTGTGCAGTCATGAAACAATTCGCCTTCGTTCACATGCGGGAAGAGGACCGGGCCCTGGCCGCTATAGCGGCACTCAACGGCCGCGAGCTGAATGGCCGAAAGATGGTGGTGGATCTGAGCAAACCGCGGCCTCTCAACACCTGGAAGGTGTTCGTGGGCAACGTCAGCGCCTCGTGCACCGCCCCCGAGCTGCGCAACCTTTTCGAGAACTACGGCAGGGTGGTGGAATGCGATATCGTGAAAGGTAAAGGAGTATTGACCTTCCTACCGCTTACTGACCGCAGCACCTCTCACTGTCTCTTCAGTCGCAGGTTCTAGAGCAAACAATTTTAATTCCCCGTGACCCCAAAAGATCAGACCCATGCACTCAAACAGCCACGACCACACATTTACATCCACCAACTAATCTCCCAATAAACAACAAAGTTGTCTCCTAAGCCAGTGTTTCGAAACATTAACCGGCGTTTGTTGCGCTAGTCTCGGACACAGGCATCATTTCCTCTCTTAGTCTTTAAACTTTTGGTTTTCAAGAATTAGTATGTGTCTTGTACGGAAGCTAATCGCTAATAGTGGGCATGTAGTTGAATCCCCACCAGATTAGCGCAACAGCCTACCTATGTTAGGAAGATTACCAGGCATGGATTTTAAAATGCACCTGGCCTTCCGACGGTTCCTAGATTGTAAATCGTGTATTTAAAGCTGTTTCTCGGATTGTCGATTAAGCTCTGGGGACTGAGATGCAGTACATTAATGTCGTTAAATCAAAAGTACGTGCTCTGTCAAATGATAAACTTCATGTGCCAAACTTGACTACTGTAGGAAGGTTGTGTGGAGAAGGGGGGCGGTCGTCGACTATCTAACAGGATTTTAGACCAACCGTGTTTTCGCTAGTACTATCCCATGTAGATCATATGGTTTCAACCAGGCCCTGGTGAAAGCCGTTCTCTCGATGGGAAGTATATTTGTGAACCGTCAATTAGACCATATTGTCCAGACCGCAGCCTTAATTCTTAGGGTTTCAAGTTTTGTGAGTTGACCAATTTATTGGGTACGATTCACTAAACCTTTTGGGATAGGTCCTCATACTCCAGGTTTAAATAACGTCATCTTGAATCTTTGGGCGTAGAACATACTTGCGTCTTATGCCTAAAGAAACTACCCACAGATAGTGCTTAATGAACTGAATCTGTATGTTTGGGTGTAACCCAGAGCTTTGTGAATCGGTCCTGTGAAAATGCTCGCCCCATGCCAGACAATTGCCAGCACGTTAAAACTGCACAAGACAGAACTTGAGTAGACGTCTGTGCTCAGTACCGGCAGGCTCAGGGACCCGAAAAGTAGCACATGCACCATGCCTCCACTAGACACATGCATCATGCCTGACTCTGAGAGGGCCAGGCTGTGAAGACAGATCAGGCAGTCATCCCAGCAGGCGTGTTGATTTTGAAAAGTTATTGGGAATTCTGAGTGCGGAAGAAGAGATTTATAGTTCCGGCCCTCTGAAATACGTGCCTGTGCTGAGCCCCGGAAAGCACCGGCACAAATGAGGCACAGAATGACAACCCAATAAAGCAACCTGG
This sequence comes from Triturus cristatus, assembly GCF_964204655.1. NCBI lineage: Eukaryota > Metazoa > Chordata > Amphibia > Caudata > Salamandridae > Triturus > Triturus cristatus. Next base: position 706,952,175 of record NC_140595.1, on the reverse strand, counting down.
GCCGCTCAGCTCTGTTTGTTTGCGTGAAAATGAGTCAATATGGCATCAGACCTGGAAGAGAAAGAGGGTGAAAAACGGTAGTCAAATATTTTCAGCAATAATGGGGCGAAACACTTGTGAAAAAATCTGACCTTTTCGAAAGGAGCAGGTTTATTTCTCGCCATCGGTTTCCAATGCCAACATTAAAGGCCGAGGGTTTCTAATGCATGCTCCTGGCAAAGGTGGTAAAATCATTGGCTTCCGATATCCCAGCATTAGAGGAGTCAGACTGCGGGCTTCGAAGTGAAGTGTTAGTGCACCCCCATACACATGTCAATGTTGTTCGTGGGAATAAGTGACTTCTTTCTTGGTAGGGCCTGAAGAGCCGGTTGGAAATGAAGTTCCTCTCTTAATATAGTTGTCCAATGCTTTCCACGTTCCTAGGGATATCAGCGCTGCAGTAAAGACTACAGGTAATAATGACAGCTCCATGGACCTGCACTGAGCACACAGTGAACTAGGATGACACCTGCCACCGTCGTCAGACGAGGTGGCCGAGTGGTTAAGGCGATGGACTGCTAATCCATTGTGCTCTGCACACGTGGGTTCGAATCCCACCCTCGTCGGTACATCGCAGTTTTGTCATTATTTACAGGGGTATTGTATTTCATGCGAATAACAGAGACTGTGGCGCATCATAGCAGGACCATAAGGCATAATACATCTGTATTCCTCTGCGATTTGTAACAGTCGCGCAGCTGCTTTGGTGTTCCGGATCAATGTTCTTTACAAGGGGTGTTTCCTATGAAATGATAGAATTTGCTGATTTATGACCCACAGCAGACGATTCTTACGTCCATAGTATTCTTCTTGTTTTCTTTTCAAACGTTGTTCACTTTCTGTTTTGTATTGCCCATTAATTTGTTTGAGTACAAGGTAAATGGCAATATAGGATAAAAAGGCCCCCCAGTTCCTGAAAGAAGAAAAGATGAGAGATGGACAGGATGTTCTACTACTTGAGACATGGATGTCCGACCTGAAGTACAGGTGGTAGCGTGGCCGAGCGGTCTAAGGCGCTGGATTAAGGCTCCAGTCTCTCCGGAGGCGTGGGTTCGAATCCCACCGCTGCCAGTTCACTTTTGAACAATGCACTCATATATAGGCATGTGCTTTATGTGCTTTACATACATTTAAAGGAAAACCCAGGGAATCAAATACATTCTGTCTTCCTTCCAACGTGAAGTCTCCTTTCCCCGTGTTACCATGATTAGCATTTTCACGAGTGAACCATGGCTCCTTGTGTCGCAGATGACGACGCGTGTGACATCACAGAACTGCAAGTGGCATCCAAGGGTATGGGTTGGAAGTGTAGGGTCGGAGCATTGGCAGCCACTTTTGACAAACCAGTTCTACCTGCAGTAGCACGAAAAGAGCCAATGTTTTTTCTCTCGTAAATCCGTTTCATAAAAAGGTCTATTTTTCTTTAACTCTTGTTTTAAAAAAGTACTTTGTTAATTCCTGCCCTGCCTGTGTCCCACTTTCGTTAGCTACCCGTGTCGTGATTTAGAGGCAGGCGCTCAGCAGGCCCATCTCGGGGATTGGTGGACAAAACAATCCCAGTAATATCTTCCCTACACCTAGCCGACTCCTGGAGCTAAGGGGTTCTCTTGTGCTATTTTTAGTTTCATTTTTACCTCCTTGTTAGTAACTGTGGTGTGGCTCTGCCTGCATCTTTGCACTTTATAGCAGAAGACGGTCTTCTCGTTAGGTCTCGGCTAGCGAAGGATGCGCTTGCGCAGTCTCGCTCGTGAGATTTAATGACTTGGAGAGGAGGGGCTTGAACCCGCCTCTCTTCTCTCCTCTTCTCCATTGGCTGGCCTCTTAAATGCTGGTCAGCCATTGGAGAAGAGGTTTGTCTCTCCAAACAAGCCCCGTCCTTTTCGGATTCGGGGGCGTGTTTTTTCGAATCGTTCTCTTTTTTCCAGGCCGTCCCTTTTTTCGCTGGTGGGCGTGTTTTTTTTTTTTTTTTTTACAGGGACGTTCTCTGTTTATTTACGTCTCGGCTAGCGAAGGCTCTGCTAGTTGTTTCTACCTGTTATTACACAAAGACTTCCTGTCCCTCTAAACGTGAGTTAGTGTGACTCCGGCACCACGAGTCCCGTGAAAGGCGCTTTGTGTTGTCCGCTATTTTTCAGTTATCGCTCTTGTTCCTTTTTCCTGTGACAACCTAGCCGTCTGACGCCATTTAACAGAACGGGGCTGAGGAAGCAAGAAAGTCGAGCGGTTCTTGTGGAAGGGATACTCGGAAGAACAGACTGAGCAGGGAGGGGGAGAGCAGCGGTCAGTCTCCGCCGTCCGCGCCGTAGTTGTCGCCGCAGCTGCGCAATTATCATCTTGTCGCCGTTCAGGCGCTGACACCATGTCTGAGACGTATAAGACCATAAAGGGTGGCGGGTGGTAATTAGAACATCGCATCCATTTTGTATTTTTGGGGCATCACAAGGGCTTGGGGGGTGGGCGTCCGCGCCGTCATAGAAAGAAATATTTTGCGTCTTTGCTCCCTTTCCGATTCACACAGTTCTTTACACGCATCAAGATGAAGATCTTTGTGGGCAACGTTGACGAGCAAACGACGCAGGAAGAGCTGAGCGCGCTCTTCGAGCACCACGGCACAGTGGTGAGCTGTGCAGTCATGAAACAATTCGCCTTCGTTCACATGCGGGAAGAGGACCGGGCCCTGGCCGCTATAGCGGCACTCAACGGCCGCGAGCTGAATGGCCGAAAGATGGTGGTGGATCTGAGCAAACCGCGGCCTCTCAACACCTGGAAGGTGTTCGTGGGCAACGTCAGCGCCTCGTGCACCGCCACCGAGCTGCGCAACCTTTTCGAGAACTACGGCAGGGTGGTGGAATGCGATATCGTGAAAGGTAAAGGAGTATTGACCTTCCTACCGCTTACTGACCGCAGCACCTCTCACTGTCTCTTCAGTCGCAGGTTCTAGAGCAAACAATTTTAATTCCCCGTGACCCCAAAAGATCAGACCCATGCACTCAAACAGCCACGACCACACATTTACATCCACCAACTAATCTCCCACTAAACAACAAAGTTGTCTCCTAAGCCAGTGTTTCGAAACATTAACCGGCGTTTGTTGCGCTAGTCTCGGACACAGGCATCATTTCCTCTCTTAGTCTTTAAACTTTTGGTTTTCAAGAATTAGTATGTGTCTTGTACGGAAGCTAATCGCTAATAGTGGGCATGTAGTTGAATCCCCACCAGATTAGCGCAACAGCCTACCTATGTTAGGAAGATTACCAGGCATGGATTTTAAAATGCACCTGGCCTTCCGACGGTTCCTAGATTGTAAATCGTGTATTTAAAGCTGTTTCTCGGATTGTCGATTAAGCTCTGGGGACTGAGATGCAGTACATTAATGTCGTTAAATCAAAAGTACGTGCTCTGTCAAATGATAAACTTCATGTGCCAAACTTGACTACTGTAGGAAGGTTGTGTGGAGAAGGGGGGCGGTCGTCGACTATCTAACAGGATTTTAGACCAACCGTGTTTTCGCTAGTACTATCCCATGTAGATCATATGGTTTCAACCAGGCCCTGGTGAAAGCCGTTCTCTCGATGGGAAGTATATTTGTGAACCGTCAATTAGACCATATTGTCCAGACCGCAGCCTTAATTCTTAGGGTTTAAAGTTTTGTGAGTTGACCAATTTATTGGGTACGATTCACTAAACCTTTTGGGATAGGTCCTCATACTCCAGGTTTAAATAACGTCATCTTGAATCTTTGGGCGTAGAACATACTTGCGTCTTATGCCTAAAGAAACTACCCACAGATAGTGCTTAATGAACTGAATCTGTATGTTTGGGTGTAACCCACAGCTTTGTGAATCGGTCCTGTGAAAATGCTCGCCCCATGCCAGACAATTGCCAGCACGTTACAACTGCACAAGACAGAACTTGAGTAGACGTCTGTGCTCAGTACCGGCAGGCTCAGGGACCCGAAAAGTAGCACATGCACCATGCCTCCACTAGACACATGCATCATGCCTGACTCTGAGAGGGCCAGGCTGTGAAGACAGATCAGGCAGTCATCCCAGCAGGCGTGTTGATTTTGAAAAGTTATTGGGAATTCTGAGTGCGGAAGAAGAGATTTATAGTTCCGGCCCTCTGAAATACGTGCCTGTGCTGAGCCCCGGAAAGCACCGGCACAAATGAGGCACAGAATGACAACCCAATAAAGCAACCTGGGCCGCTCAGCTCTGTTTGTTTGCGTGAAAATGAGTCAATATGGCATCAGACCTGGAAGAGAAAGAGGGTGAAAAACGGTAGTCAAATATTTTCAGCAATAATGGGGCGAAACACTTGTGAAAAAATCTGACCTTTTCGAAAGGAGCAGGTTTATTTCTCGCCATCGGTTTCCAATGCCAACATTAAAGGCCGAGGGTTTCTAATGCATGCTCCTGGCAAAGGTGGTAAAATCATTGGCTTCCGATATCCCAGCATTAGAGGAGTCAGACTGCGGGCTTCGAAGTGAAGTGTTAGTGCACCCCCATACACATGTCAATGTTGTTCGTGGGAATAAGTGACTTCTTTCTTGGTAGGGCCTGAAGAGCCGGTTGGAAATGAAGTTCCTCTCTTAATATAGTTGTCCAATGCTTTCCACGTTCCTAGGGATATCAGCGCTGCAGTAAAGACTACAGGTAATAATGACAGCTCCATGGACCTGCACTGAGCACACAGTGAACTAGGATGACACCTGCCACCGTCGTCAGACGAGGTGGCCGAGTGGTTAAGGCGATGGACTGCTAATCCATTGTGCTCTGCACGCGTGGGTTCGAATCCCACCCTCGTCGGTATATCGCAGTTTTGTCATTATTTACAGGGGTATTGTATTTCATGCGAATAACAGAGACTGTGGCGCATCATAGCAGGACCATAAGGCATAATACATCTGTATTCCTCTGCGATTTGTAACAGTCGCGCAGCTGCTTTGGTGTTCCGGATCAATGTTCTTTACAAGGGGTGTTTCCTATGAAATGATAGAATTTGCTGATTTATGACCCACAGCAGACGATTCTTACGTCCATAGTATTCTTCTTGTTTTCTTTTCAAACGTTGTTCACTTTCTGTTTTGTATTGCCCATTAATTTGTTTGAGTACAAGGTAAATGGCAATATAGGATAAAAAGGCCCCCCAGTTCCTGAAAGAAGAAAAGATGAGAGATGGACAGGATGTTCTACTACTTGAGACATGGATGTCCGACCTGAAGTACAGGTGGTAGCGTGGCCGAGCGGTCTAAGGCGCTGGATTAAGGCTCCAGTCTCTCCGGAGGCGTGGGTTCGAATCCCACCGCTGCCAGTTCACTTTTGAACAATGCACTCATATATAGGCATGTGCTTTATGTGCTTTACATACATTTAAAGGAAAACCCAGGGAATCAAATACATTCTGTCTTCCTTCCAACGTGAAGTCTCCTTTCCCCGTGTTACCATGATTAGCATTTTCACGAGTGAACCATGGCTCCTTGTGTCGCAGATGACGACGCGTGTGACATCACAGAACTGCAAGTGGCATCCAAGGGTATGGGTTGGAAGTGTAGGGTCGGAGCATTGGCAGCCACTTTTGACAAACCAGTTCTACCTGCAGTAGCACGAAAAGAGCCAATGTTTTTTCTCTCGTAAATCCGTTTCATAAAAAGGTCTATTTTTCTTTAACTCTTGTTTTAAAAAAGTACTCTGTTAATTCCTGCCCTGCCTGTGTCCCACTTTCGTTAGCTACCCGTGTCGTGATTTAGAGGCAGGCGCTCAGCAGGCCCATCTCGGGGATTGGTGGACAAAACAATCCCAGTAATATCTTCCCTATACCTAGCCGACTCCTGGAGCTAAGGGGTTCTCTTGTGCTATTTTTAGTTTCATTTTTACCTCCTTGTTAGTAACTGTGGTGTGGCTCTGCCTGCATCTTTGCACTTTATAGCAGAAGACGGTCTTCTCGTTAGGTCTCGGCTAGCGAAGGATGCGCTTGCGCAGTCTCGCTCGCGAGATTTAATGACTTGGAGAGGAGGGGCTTGAACCCGCCTCTCTTCTCTCCTCTTCTCCATTGGCTGGCCTCTTAAATGCTGGTCAGCCATTGGAGAAGAGGTTTGTCTCTCCAAACAAGGCCCGTCCTTTTCGGATTCGGGGGCGTGTTTTTTCGAATCGTTCTCTTTTTTCCAGGCCGTCCCTTTTTTCGCTGGTGGGCGTGTTTTTTTTTTTTTTTTTTACAGGGACGTTCTCTGTTTATTTACGTCTCGGCTAGCGAAGGCTCTGCTAGTTGTTTCTACCTGTTATTACACAAAGACTTCCTGTCCCTCTAAACGTGAGTTAGTGTGACTCCGGCACCACGAGTCCCGTGAAAGGCGCTTTGTGTTGTCCGCTATTTTTCAGTTATCGCTCTTGTTCCTTTTTCCTGTGACAACCTAGCCGTCTGACGCCATTTAACAGAACGGGGCTGAGGAAGCAAGAAAGTCGAGCGGTTCTTGTGGAAGGGATACTCGGAAGAACAGACTGAGCAGGGAGGGGGAGAGCAGCGGTCAGTCTCCGCCGTCCGCGCCGTAGTTGTCGCCGCAGCTGCGCAATTATCATCTTGTCGCCGTTCAGGCGCTGACACCATGTCTGAGACGCATAAGACCATAAAGGGTGGCGGGTGGTAATTAGAACATCGCATCCATTTTGTATTTTTGGGGCGTCACAAGGGCTTGGGGGGTGGGCGTCCGCGCCGTCATAGAAAGAAATATTTTGCGTCTTTGCTCCCATTCCGATTCACACAGTTCTTTACACGCATCAAGATGAAGATCTTTGTGGGCAACGTTGACGAGCAAACGACGCAGGAAGAGCTGAGCGCGCTCTTCGAGCACCACGGCACAGTGGTGAGCTGTGCAGTCATGAAGCAATTCGCCTTCGTTCACATGCGGGAAGAGGACCGGGCCCTGGCCGCTATAGCGGCACTCAACGGCCGCGAGCTGAATGGCCGAAAGATGGTGGTGGAACTGAGCAAACCGTGGCCTCTCAACACCTGGAAGGTGTTCGTGGGCAACGTCAGCGCCTCGTGCACCGCCACCGAGCTGCGCAACCTTTTCGAGAACTACGGCAGGGTGGTGGAATGCGATATCGTGAAAGGTAAAGGAGTATTGACCTTCCTACCGCTTACTGACCGCAGCACCTCTCACTGTCTCTTCAGTCGCAGGTTCTAGAGCAAACAATTTTAATTCCCCGTGACCCCAAAAGATCAGACCCATGCACTCAAACAGCCACGACCACACATTTACATCCACCAACTAATCTCCCACTAAACAACAAAGTTGTCTCCTAAGCCAGTGTTTCGAAACATTAACCGGCGTTTGTTGCGCTAGTCTCGGACACAGGCATCATTTCCTCTCTTAGTCTTTAAACTTTTGGTTTCCAAGAATTAGTATGTGTCTTGTACGGAAGCTAATCGCTAATAGTGGACATGTAGTTGAATCCCCACCAGATTAGCGCAACAGCCTACCTATGTTAGGAAGATTACCAGGCATGGATTTTAAAATGCACCTGGCCTTCCGACGGTTCCTAGATTGTAAATCGTGTATTTAAAGCTGTTTCTCGGATTGTCGATTAAGCTCTGGGGACTGAGATGCAGTACATTAATGTCGTTAAATCAAAAGTACGTGCTCTGTCAAATGATAAACTTCATGTGCCAAACTTGACTACTGTAGGAAGGTTGTGTGGAGAAGGGGGGCGGTCGTCGACTATCTAACAAGATTTTAGACCAACCGTGTTTTCGCTAGTACTATCCCATGTAGATCATATGGTTTCAACCAGGCCCTGGTGAAAGCCGTTCTCTCGATGGGAAGTATATTTGTGAACCGTCAATTAGACCATATTGTCCAGACCGCAGCCTTAATTCTTAGGGTTTAAAGTTTTGTGAGTTGACCAATTTATTGGGTACGATTCACTAAACCTTTTGGGATAGGTCCTCATACTCCAGGTTTAAATAACGTCATCTTGAATCTTTGGGCGTAGAACATACTTGCGTCTTATGCCTAAAGAAACTACCCACAGATAGTGCTTAATGAACTGAATCTGTATGTTTGGGTGTAACCCAGAGCTTTGTGAATCGGTCCTGTGAAAATGCTCGCCCCATGCCAGACAATTGCCAGCACGTTACAACTGCACAAGACAGAACTTGAGTAGACGTCTGTGCTCAGTACCGGCAGGCTCAGGGACCCGAAAAGTAGCACATGCACCATGCCTCCACTAGACACATGCATCATGCCTGACTCTGAGAGGGCCAGGCTGTGAAGACAGATCAGGCAGTCATCCCAACAGGCGTGTTGATTTTGAAAAGTTATTGGGAATTCTGAGTGCGGAAGAAGAGATTTATAGTTCCGGCCCTCTGAAATACGTGCCTGTGCTGAGCCCCGGAAAGCACCGGCACAAATGAGGCACAGAATGACAACCCAATAAAGCAACCTGGGCCGCTCAGCTCTGTTTGTTTGCGTGAAAATGAGTCAATATGGCATCAGACCTGGAAGAGAAAGAGGGTGAAAAACGGTAGTCAAATATTTTCAGCAATAATGGGGCGAAACACTTGTGAAAAAATCTGACCTTTTCGAAAGGAGCAGGTTTATTTCTCGCCATCGGTTTCCAATGCCAACATTAAAGGCCGAGGGTTTCTAATGCATGCTCCTGGCAAAGGTGGTAAAATCATTGGCTTCCGATATCCCAGCATTTGAGGAGTCAGACTGCGGGCTTCGAAGTGAAGTGTTAGTGCACCCCCATACACATGTCAATGTTGTTCGTGGGAATAAGTGACTTCTTTCTTGGTAGGGCCTGAAGAGCCGGTTGGAAATGAAGTTCCTCTCTTAATATAGTTGTCCAATGCTTTCCACGTTCCTAGGGATATCAGCGCTGCAGTAAAGACTACAGGTAATAATGACAGCTCCATGGACCTGCACTGAGCACACAGTGAACTAGGATGACACCTGCCACCGTCGTCAGACGAGGTGGCCGAGTGGTTAAGGCGATGGACTGCTAATCCATTGTGCTCTGCACGCGTGGGTTCGAATCCCACCCTCGTCGGTACATCGCAGTTTTGTCATTATTTACAGGGGTATTGTATTTCATGCGAATAACAGAGACTGTGGCGCATCATAGCAGGACCATAAGGCATAATACATCTGTATTCCTCTGCGATTTGTAACAGTCGCGCAGCTGCTTTGGTGTTCCGGATCAATGTTCTTTACAACGGGTGTTTCCTATGAAATGATAGAATTTGCTGATTTATGACCCACAGCAGACGATTCTTACGTCCATAGTATTCTTCTTGTTTTCTTTTCAAACTTTGTTCACTTTCTGTTTTGTATTGCCCATTAATTTGTTTGAGTACAAGGTAAATGGCAATATAGGATAAAAAGGCCCCCCAGTTCCTGAAAGAAGAAAAGATGAGAGATGGACAGGATGTTCTACTACTTGAGACATGGATGTCCGACCTGAAGTACAGGTGGTAGCGTGGCCGAGCGGTCTAAGGCGCTGGATTAAGGCTCCAGTCTCTCCGGAGGCGTGGGTTCGAATCCCACCGCTGCCAGTTCTCTTTTGAACAATGCACTCATATATAGGCATGTGCTTTATGTGCTTTACATACATTTAAAGGAAAACCCAGGGAATCAAATACATTCTGTCTTCCTTCCAACGTGAAGTCTCCTTTCCCCGTGTTGCCATGATTAGCATTTTCACGAGTGAACCATGGCTCCTTGTGTCGCAGATGACCACGCTTGTGACATCACAGAACTGCAAGTGGCATCCAAGGGTATGGGTTGGAAGTGTAGGGTCGGAGCATTGGCAGCCACTTTTGACAAACCAGTTCTACCTGCAGTAGCACGAAAAGAGCCAATGTTTTTTCTCTCGTAAATCCGTTTCATAAAAAGGTCTATTTTTCTTTAACTCTTGTTTTAAAAAAGTACTTTGTTAATTCCTGCCCTGCCTGTGTCCCACTTTCGTTAGCTACCCGTGTCGTGATTTAGAGGCAGGCGCTCAGCAGGCCCATCTCGGGGATTGGTGGACAAAACAATCCCAGTAATATCTTCCCTACACCTAGCCGACTCCTAGAGCTAAGGGGTTCTCTTGTGCTATTTTTAGTTTCATTTTTACCTCCTTGTTAGTAACTGTGGTGTGGCTCTGCCTGCATCTTTGCACTTTATAGCAGAAGACGGTCTTCTCGTTAGGTCTCGGCTAGCGAAGGATGCGCTTGCGCAGTCTCGCTCGCGAGATTTAATGACTTGGAGAGGAGGGGCTTGAACCCGCCTCTCTTCTCTCCTCTTCTCCATTGGCTGGCCTCTTAAATGCTGGTCAGCCATTGGAGAAGAGGTTTGTCTCTCCAAACAAGCCCCGTCCTTTTCGGATTCGGGGGCGTGTTTTTTCGAATCGTTCTCTTTTTTCCAGGCCGTCCCTTTTTTCGCTGGTGGGCGTGTTTATTTATTTATTTTTTACAGGGACGTTCTCTGTTTATTTACGTCTCGGCTAGCGAAGGCTCTGCTAGTTGTTTCTACCTGTTATTACACAAAGACTTCCTGTCCCTCTAAACGTGAGTTAGTGTGACTCCGGCACCACGAGTCCCGTGAAAGGCGCTTTGTGTTGTCCGCTATTTTTCAGTTATCGCTCTTGTTCCTTTTTCCTGTGACAACCTAGCCGTCTGACGCCATTTTACAGAATGGGGCTGAGGAAGCAAGAAAGTCGAGCGGTTCTTGTGGAAGGGATACTCGGAAGAACAGACTGAGCAGGGAGGGGGAGAGCAGCGGTCAGTCTCCGCCGTCCGCGCCGTAGTTGTCGCCGCAGCTGCGCAATTATCATCTTGTCGCCGTTCAGGCGCTGACACCATGTCTGAGACGCATAAGACCATAAAGGGTGGCGGGTGGTAATTAGAACATCGCATCCATTTTGTATTTTTGGGGCATCACAAGGGCTTGGGGGGTGGGCGTCCGCGCCGTCATAGAAAGAAATATTTTGCGTCTTTGCTCCCTTTCCGATTCACACAGTTCTTTACACGCATCAAGATGAAGATCTTTGTGGGCAACGTTGACGAGCAAACGACGCAGGAAGAGCTGAGCGCGCTCTTCGAGCACCACGGCACAGTGGTGAGCTGTGCAGTCATGAAACAATTCGCCTTCGTTCACATGCGGGAAGAGGACCGGGCCCTGGCCGCTATAGCGGCACTCAACGGCCGCGAGCTGAATGGCCGAAAGATGGTGGTGGATCTGAGCAAACCGCGGCCTCTCAACACCTGGAAGGTGTTCGTGGGCAACGTCAGCGCCTCGTGCACCGCCACCGAGCTGCGCAACCTTTTCGAGAACTACGGCAGGGTGGTGGAATGCGATATCGTGAAAGGTAAAGGAGTATTGACCTTCCTACCGCTTACTGACCGCAGCACCTCTCACTGTCTCTTCAGTCGCAGGTTCTAGAGCAAACAATTTTAATTCCCCGTGACCCCAAAAGATCAGACCCATGCACTCAAACAGCCACGACCACACATTTACATCCACCAACTAATCTCCCACTAAACAACAAAGTTGTCTCCTAAGCCAGTGTTTCGAAACATTAACCGGCGTTTGTTGCGCTAGTCTCGGACACAGGCATCATTTCCTCTCTTAGTCTTTAAACTTTTGGTTTTCAAGAATTAGTATGTGTCTTGTACGGAAGCTAATCGCTAATAGTGGGCATGTAGTTGAATCCCCACCAGATTAGCGCAACAGCCTACCTATGTTAGGAAGATTACCAGGCATGGATTTTAAAATGCACCTGGCCTTCCGACGGTTCCTAGATTGTAAATCGTGTATTTAAAGCTGTTTCTCGGATTGTCGATTAAGCTCTGGGGACTGAGATGCAGTACATTAATGTCGTTAAATCAAAAGTACGTGCTCTGTCAAATGATAAACTTCATGTGCCAAACTTGACTACTGTAGGAAGGTTGTGTGGAGAAGGGGGGCGGTCGTCGACTATCTAACAGGATTTTAGACCAACCGTGTTTTCGCTAGTACTATCCCATGTAGATCATATGGTTTCAACCAGGCCCTGGTGAAAGCCGTTCTCTCGATGGGAAGTATATTTGTGAACCGTCAATTAGACCATATTGTCCAGACCGCAGCCTTAATTCTTAGGGTTTAAAGTTTTGTGAGTTGACCAATTTATTGGGTACGATTCACTAAACCTTTTGGGATAGGTCCTCATACTCCAGGTTTAAATAACGTCATCTTGAATCTTTGGGCGTAGAACATACTTGCGTCTTATGCCTAAAGAAACTACCCACAGATAGTGCTTAATGAACTGAATCTGTATGTTTGGGTGTAACCCAGAGCTTTGTGAATCGGTCCAGTGAAAATGCTCGCCCCATGCCAGACAATTGCCAGCACGTTACAACTGCACAAGACAGAACTTGAGTAGACGTCTGTGCTCAGTACCGGCAGGCTCAGGGACCCGAAAAGTAGCACATGCACCATGCCTCCACTAGACACATGCATCATGCCTGACTCTGAGAGGGCCAGGCTGTGAAGACAGATCAGGCAGTCATCCCAGCAGGCGTGTTGATTTTGAAAAGTTATTGGGAATTCTGAGTGCGGAAGAAGAGATTTATAGTTCCGGCCCTCTGAAATACGTGCCTGTGCTGAGCCCCGGAAAGCACCGGCACAAATGAGGCACAGAATGACAACCCAATAAAGCAACCTGGGCCGCTCAGCTCTGTTTGTTTGCGTGAAAATGAGTCAATATGGCATCAGACCTGGAAGAGAAAGAGGGTGAAAAACGGTAGTCAAATATTTTCAGCAATAATGGGGCGAAACACTTGTGAAAAAATCTGACCTTTTCGAAAGGAGCAGGTTTATTTCTCGCCATCGGTTTCCAATGCCAACATTAAAGGCCGAGGGTTTCTAATGCATGCTCCTGGCAAAGGTGGTAAAATCATTGGCTTCCGATATCCCAGCATTTGAGGAGTCAGACTGCGGGCTTCGAAGTGAAGTGTTAGTGCACCCCCATACACATGTCAATGTTGTTCGTGGGAATAAGTGACTTCTTTCTTGGTAGGGCCTGAAGAGCCGGTTGGAAATGAAGTTCCTCTCTTAATATAGTTGTCCAATGCTTTCCACGTTCCTAGGGATATCAGCGCTGCAGTAAAGACTACAGGTAATAAGGACAGCTCCATGGACCTGCACTGAGCACACAGTGAACTAGGATGACACCTGCCACCGTCGTCAGACGAGGTGGCCGAGTGGTTAAGGCGATGGACTGCTAATCCATTGTGCTCTGCACGCGTAGGTTCGAATCCCACCCTCGTCGGTACATCGCAGTTTTGTCATTATTTACAGGGGTATTGTATTTCAAGCGAATAACAGAGACTGTGGCGCATCATAGCAGGACCATAAGGCATAATACATCTGTATTCCTCTGCGATTTGTAACAGTCGCGCAGCTGCTTTGGTGTTCCGGATCAATGTTCTTTACAAGGGGTGTTTCCTATAAAATGATAGAATTTGCTGATATATGACCCACAGCAGACGATTCTTACGTCCATAGTATTCTTCTTGTTTTCTTTTCAAACGTTGTTCACTTTCTGTTTTGTATTGCCCATTAATTTGTTTGAGTACAAGGTAAATGGCAATATAGGATAAAAAGGCCCCCCAGTTCCTGAAAGAAGAAAAGATGAGAGATGGACAGGATGTTCTACTACTTGAGACATGGATGTCCGACCTGAAGTACAGGTGGTAGCGTGGCCGAGCGGTCTAAGGCGCTGGATTAAGGCTCCAGTGTCTCCGGAGGCGTGGGTTCGAATCCCACCGCTGCCAGTTCACTTTTGAACAATGCACTCATATATAGGCATGTGCTTTATGTGCTTTACATACATTTAAAGGAAAACCCAGGGAATCAAATACATTCTGTCTTCCTTCCAACGTGAAGTCTCCTTTCCCCGTGTTACCATGATTAGCATTTTCACGAGTGAACCATGGCTCCTTGTGTCGCAGATGACGACGCGTGTGACATCACAGAACTGCAAGTGGCATCCAAGGGTATGGGTTGGAAGTGTAGGGTCGGAGCATTGGCAGCCACTTTTGACAAACCAGTTCTACCTGCAGTAGCACGAAAAGAGCCAATGTTTTTTCTCTCGTAAATCCGTTTCATAAAAAGGTCTATTTTTCTTTAACTCTTGTTTTAAAAAAGTACTTTGTTAATTCCTGCCCTGCCTGTGTCCCACTTTCGTTAGCTACCCGTGTCGTGATTTAGAGGCAGGCGCTCAGCAGGCCCATCTCGGGGATTGGTGGACAAAACAATCCCAGTAATATGTTCCCTACACCTAGCCGACTCCTGGAGCTAAGGGGTTCTCTTGTGCTATTTTTAGTTTCATTTTTACCTCCTTGTTAGTAACTGTGGTGTGGCTCTGCCTGCATCTTTGCACTTTATAGCAGAAGACGGTCTTCTCGTTAGGTCTCGGCTAGCGAAGGATGCGCTTGCGCAGTCTCGCTCGCGAGATTTAATGACTTGGAGAGGAGGGGCTTGAACCCGCCTCTCTTCTCTCCTCTTCTCCATTGGCTGGCCTCTTAAATGCTGGTCAGCCATTGGAGAAGAGGTTTGTCTCTCCAAACAAGGCCCGTCCTTTTCGGATTCGGGGGCGTGTTTTTTCGAATCGTTCTCTTTTTTCCAGGCCGTCCCTTTTTTCGCTGGTGGGCGTGTTTTTTTTTTTTTTTTTTACAGGGACGTTCTCTGTTTATTTACGTCTCGGCTAGCGAAGGCTCTGCTAGTTGTTTCTACCTGTTATTACACAAAGACTTCCTGTCCCTCTAAACGTGAGTTAGTGTGACTCCGGCACCACGAGTCCCGTGAAAGGCGCTTTGTGTTGTCCGCTATTTTTCAGTTATCGCTCTTGTTCCTTTTTCCTGTGACAACCTAGCCGTCTGACGCCATTTTACAGAATGGGGCTGAGGAAGCAAGAAAGTCGAGCGGTTCTTGTGGAAGGGATACTCGGAAGAACAGACTGAGCAGGGAGGGGGAGAGCAGCGGTCAGTCTCCGCCGTCCGCGCCGTAGTTGTCGCCGCAGCTGCGTAATTATCATCTTGTCGCCGTTCAGGCGCTGACACCATGTCTGAGACGCATAAGACCATAAAGGGTGGCGGGTGGTAATTAGAACATCGCATCCATTTTGTATTTTTGGGGCGTCACAAGGGCTTGGGGGGTGGGCGTCCGCGCCGTCGTAGAATTAAATATTTTGCGTCTTTGCTCCCTTTCCGATTCACACAGTTCTTTACACGCATCAAGATGAAGATCTTTGTGGGTAACGTTGACGAGCAGACGACGCAGGAAGAGCTGAGCGCGCTCTTCGAGCACCACGGCACAGTGGTGAGCTGTGCAGTCATGAAGCAATTCGCCTTCGTTCACATGCGGGAAGAGGACCGGGCCCTGGCCGCTATAGCGGCACTCAACGGCCGCGAGCTGAATGGCCGAAAGATGGTGGTGGAACTGAGCAAACCGCGGCCTCTCAACACCTGGAAGGTGTTCGTGGGCAACGTCAGCACCTCGTGCACCGCCACCGAGCTGCGCAACCTTTTCGAGAACTACGGCAGGGTGGTGGAATGCGATATCGTGAAAGGTAAAGGCGTATTGACCTTCCTACCGCTTACTGACCGCAGCACCTCTCACTGTCTCTTAAGTCGCAGGTTCTAGAGCAAACAATTTTAATTCCCCGGGACCCCAAAAGATCAGACCCATGCACTCAAACAGCCACGACCACACATTTACATCCACCAACTAATCTCCCACTAAACAACAAAGTTGTCTCCTAAGCCAGTGTTTCGAAACATTAACCGGCGTTTGTTGCGCTAGTCTCGGACACAGGCATAATTTCCTCTCTTAGTCTTTAAACTTTTGTTTTCCAAGAATTAGTATGTGTCTTGTACGGAAGCTAATCGCTAATAGTGGACATGTAGTTGAATCCCCACCAGATTAGCGCAACAGCCTACCTATGTTAGGAAGATTACCAGGCATGGATTTTAAAATGCACCTGGCCTTCCGACGGTTCCTAGATTGTAAATCGTGTATTTAAAGCTGTTTCTCGGATTGTCGATTAAGCTCTGGGGACTGAGATGCAGTACATTAATGTCGTTAAATCAAAAGTACGTGCTCTGTCAAATGATAAACTTCATGTGCCAAACTTGACTACTGTAGGAAGGTTGTGTGGAGAAGGGGGGCGGTCGTCGACTATCTAACAAGATTTTAGACCAACCGTGTTTTCGCTAGTACTATCCCATGTAGATCATATGGTTTCAACCAGGCCCTGGTGAAAGCCGTTCTCTCGATGGGAAGTATATTTGTGAACCGTCAATTAGACCATATTGTCCAGACCGCAGCCTTAATTCTTAGGGTTTAAAGTTTTATGAGTTGACCAATTTATTGGGTACGATTCACTAAACCTTTTGGGATAGGTCCTCATACTCCAGGTTTAAATAACGTCATCTTGAATCTTTGGGCGTAGAACATACTTGCGTCTTATGCCTAAAGAAACTACCCACAGATAGTGCTTAATGAACTGAATCTGTATGTTTGGGTGTAACCCACAGCTTTGTGAATCGGTCCTGTGAAAATGCTCGCCCCATGCCAGACAATTGCCAGCACGTTACAACTGTACAAGACAGAACTTGAGTAGACGTCTGTGCTCAGTACCGGCAGGCTCAGGGACCCGAAAAGTAGCACATGCACCATGCCTCCACTAGACACATGCATCATGCCTGACTCTGAGAGGGCCAGGCTGTGAAGACAGATCAGGCAGTCATCCCAGCAGGCGTGTTGATTTTGAAAAGTTATTGGGAATTCTGAGTGCGGAAGAAGAGATTTATAGTTCCGGCCCTCTGAAATACGTGCCTGTGCTGAGCCCCGGAAAGCACCGGCACAAATGAGGCACAGAATGACAACCCAATAAAGCAACCTGGGCCGCTCAGCTCTGTTTGTTTGCGTGAAAATGAGTCAATATGGCATCAGACCTGGAAGAGAAAGAGGGTGAAAAACGGTAGTCAAATATTTTCAGCAATAATGGGGCGAAACACTTGTGAAAAAATCTGACCTTTTCGAAAGGAGCAGGTTTATTTCTCGCCATCGGTTTCCAATGCCAACATTAAAGGCCGAGGGTTTCTAATGCATGCTCCTGGCAAAGGTGGTAAAATCATTGGCTTCCGATATCCCAGCATTTGAGGAGTCAGACTGCGGGCTTCGAAGTGAAGTGTTAGTGCACCCCCATACACATGTCAATGTTGTTCGTGGGAATAAGTGACTTCTTTCTTGGTAGGGCCTGAAGAGCCGGTTGGAAATGAAGTTCCTCTCTTAATATAGTTGTCCAATGCTTTCCACGTTCCTAGGGATATCAGCGCTGCAGTAAAGACTACAGGAAATAATGACAGCTCCATGGACCTGCACTGAGCACACAGTGAACTAGGATGACACCTGCCACCGTCGTCAGACGAGGTGGCCGAGTGGTTAAGGCGATGGACTGCTAATCCATTGTGCTCTGCACGCGTGGGTTCGAATCCCACCCTCGTCAGTACATCGCAGTTTTGTCATTATTTACAGGGGTATTGTATTTCATGCGAATAACAGAGACTGTGGCGCATCATAGCAGGACCATAAGGCATAATACATCTGTATTCCTCTGCGATTTGTAACAGTCGCGCAGCTGCTTTGGTGTTCCGGATCAATGTTCTTTACAAGGGGTGTTTCCTATGAAATGATAGAATTTGCTGATTTATGACCCACAGCAGACGATTCTTACGTCCATAGTATTCTTCTTGTTTTCTTTTCAAACGTTGTTCACTTTCTGTTTTGTATTGCCCATTAATTTGTTTGAGTACAAGGTAAATGGCAATATAGGATAAAAAGGCCCCCCAGTTCCTGAAAGAAGAAAAGATGAGAGATGGACAGGATGTTCTACTACTTGAGACATGGATGTCCGACCTGAAGTACAGGTGGTAGCGTGGCCGAGCGGTCTAAGGCGCTGGATTAAGGCTCCAGTCTCTCCGGAGGCATGGGTTCGAATCCCACCGCTGCCAGTTCTCTTTTGAACAATGCACTCATATATAGGCATGTGCTTTATGTGCTTTACATACATTTAAAGGAAAACCCAGGGAATCAAATACATTCTGTCTTCCTTCCAACGTGAAGTCTCCTTTCCCCGTGTTACCATGATTAGCATTTTCACGAGTGAACCATGGCTCCTTGTGTCGCAGATGACGACGCGTGTGACATCACAGAACTGCAAGTGGCATCCAAGGGTATGGGTTGGAAGTGTAGGGTCGGAGCATTGGCAGCCACTTTTGACAAACCAGTTCTACCTGCAGTAGCACGAAAAGAGCCAATGTTTTTTCTCTTGTAAATCCGTTTCATAAAAAGGTCTATTTTTCTTTAACTCTTGTTTTAAAAAAGTACTTTGTTAATTCCTGCCCTGCCTGTGTCCCACTTTCGTTAGCTACCCGTGTCGTGATTTAGAGGCAGGCGCTCAGCAGGCCCATCTCGGGGATTGGTGGACAAAACAATCCCAGTAATATCTTCCCTACACCTAGCCGACTCCTGGAGCTAAGGGGTTCTCTTGTGCTATTTTTAGTTTCATTTTTACCTCCTTGTTAGTAACTGTGGTGTGGCTCTGCCTGCATCTTTGCACTTTATAGCAGAAGACGGTCTTCTCGTTAGGTCTCGGCTAGCGAAGGATGCGCTTGCGCGGTCTCGCTCGCGAGATTTAATGACTTGGAGAGGAGGGGCTTGAACCCGCCTCTCTTCTCTCCTCTTCTCCATTGGCTGGCCTCTTAAATGCTGGTCAGCCATTGGAGAAGAGGTTTGTCTCTCCAAACAAGCCCCGTCCTTTTCGGATTCGGGGGCGTGTTTTTTCGAATCGTTCTCTTTTTTCCAGGCCGTCCCTTTTTTCGCTGGTGGGCGTGTTTATTTTTTTTTTTTTTACAGGGACGTTCTCTGTTTATTTACGTCTCGGCTAGCGAAGGCTCTGCTAGTTGTTTCTACCTGTTATTACACAAAGACTTCCTGTCCCTCTAAACGTGAGTTAGTGTGACTCCGGCACCACGAGTCCCGTGAAAGGCGCTTTGTGTTGTCCGCTATTTTTCAGTTATCGCTCTTGTTCCTTTTTCCTGTGACAACCTAGCCGTCTGACGCCATTTTACAGAATGGGGCTGAGGAAGCAAGAAAGTCGAGCGGTTCTTGTGGAAGGGATACTCGGAAGAACAGACTGAGCAGGGAGGGGGAGAGCAGCGGTCAGTCTCCGCCGTCCGCGCCGTAGTTGTCGCCACAGCTGCGCAATTATCATCTTGTCGCCGTTCAGGCGCTGACACCATGTCTGAGACGCATAAGACCATAAAGGGTGGCGGGTGGTAATTAGAACATCGCATCCATTTTGTATTTTTGGGGCGTCACAAGGGCTTGGGGGGTGGGCGTCCGCGCCGTCATAGAAAGAAATATTTTGCGTCTTTGCTCCCTTTCCGATTCACACAGTTCTTTACACGCATCAAGATGAAGATCTTTGTGGGCAACGTTGACGAGCAAACGACGCAGGAAGAGCTGAGCGCGCTCTTCGAGCACCACGGCACAGTGGTGAGCTGTGCAGTCATGAAACAATTTGCCTTCGTTCACATGCGGGAAGAGGACCGGGCCCTGGCCGCTATAGCGGCACTCAACGGCCGCGAGCTGAATGGCCGAAAGATGGTGGTGGATCTGAGCAAACCGCGGCCTCTCAACACCTGGAAGGTGTTCGTGGGCAACGTCAGCGCCTCGTGCACCGCCACCGAGCTGCGCAACCTTTTCGAGAACTACAGCAGGGTGGTGGAATGCGATATCGTGAAAGGTAAAGGAGTATTGACCTTCCTACCGCTTACTGACCGCAGCACCTCTCACTGTCTCTTCAGTCGCAGGTTCTAGAGCAAACAATTTTAATTCCCCGTGACCCCAAAAGATCAGACCCATGCACTCAAACAGCCACGACCACACATTTACATCCACCAACTAATCTCCCACTAAACAACAAAGTTGTCTCCTAAGCCAGTGTTTCGAAACATTAACCGGCGTTTGTTGCGCTAGTCTCGGACACAGGCATCATTTCCTCTCTTAGTCTTTAAACTTTTGGTTTCCAAGAATTAGTATGTGTCTTGTACGGAAGCTAATCGCTAATAGTGGACATGTAGTTGAATCCCCACCAGATTAGCGCAACAGCCTACCTATGTTAGGAAGATTACCAGGCATGGATTTTAAAATGCACCTGGCCTTCCGACGGTTCCTAGATTGTAAATCGTGTATTTAAAGCTGTTTCTCGGATTGTCGATTAAGCTCTGGGGACTGAGATGCAGTACATTAATGTCGTTAAATCAAAAGTACGTGCTCTGTCAAATGATAAACTTCATGTGCCAAACTTGACTACTGTAGGAAGGTTGTGTGGAGAAGGGGGGCGGTCGTCGACTATCTAACAAGATTTTAGACCAACCGTGTTTTCGCTAGTACTATCCCATGTAGATCATATGGTTTCAACCAGGCCCTGGTGAAAGCCGTTCTCTCGATGGGAAGTATATTTGTGAACCGTCAATTAGACCATATTGTCCAGACCGCAGCCTTAATTCTTAGGGTTTAAAGTTTTGTGAGTTGACCAATTTATTGGGTACGATTCACTAAACCTTTTGGGATAGGTCCTCATACTCCAGGTTTAAATAACGTCATCTTGAATCTTTGGGCGTAGAACATACTTGCGTCTTATGCCTAAAGAAACTACCCACAGATAGTGCTTAATGAACTGAATCTGTATGTTTGGGTGTAACCCAGAGCTTTGTGAATCGGTCCTGTGAAAATGCTCGCCCCATGCCAGACAATTGCCAGCACGTTACAACTGCACAAGACAGAACTTGAGTAGACGTCTGTGCTCAGTACCGGCAGGCTCAGGGACCCGAAAAGTAGCACATGCACCATGCCTCCACTAGACACATGCATCATGTCTGACTCTGAGAGGACCAGGCTGTGAAGACAGATCAGGCAGTCATCCCAGCAGGCGTGTTGATTTTGAAAAGTTATTGGGAATTCTGAGTGCGGAAGAAGAGATTTATAGTTCCGGCCCTCTGAAATACGTGCCTGTGCTGAGCCCCGGAAAGCACCGGCACAAATGAGGCACAGAATGACAACCCAATAAAGCAACCTGGGCCGCTCAGCTCTGTTTGTTTGTGTGAAAATGAGTCAATATGGCATCAGACCTGGAAGAGAAAGAGGGTGAAAAACGGTAGTCAAATATTTTCAGCAATAATGGGGCGAAACACTTGTGAAAAAATCTGACCTTTTCGAAAGGAGCAGGTTTATTTCTCGCCATCGGTTTCCAATGCCAACATTAAAGGCCGAGGGTTTCTAATGCATGCTCCTGGCAAAGGTGGTAAAATCATTGGCTTCCGATATCCCAGCATTTGAGGAGTCAGACTGCGGGCTTCGAAGTGAAGTGTTAGTGCACCCCCATACACATGTCAATGTTGTTCGTGGGAATAAGTGACTTCTTTCTTGGTAGGGCCTGAAGAGCCGGTTGGAAATGAAGTTCCTCTCTTAATATAGTTGTCCAATGCTTTCCACGTTCCTAGGGATATCAGCGCTGCAGTAAAGACTACAGGTAATAAGAACAGCTCCATGGACCTGCACTGAGCACACAGTGAACTAGGATGACACCTGCCACCGTCGTCAGACGAGGTGGCCGAGTGGTTAAGGCGATGGACTGCTAATCCATTGTGCTCTGCACGCGTGGGTTCGAATCCCACCCTCGTCGGTACATCGCAGTTTTGTCATTATTTACAGGGGTATTGTATTTCATGCGAATAACAGAGACTGTGGCGCATCATAGCAGGACCATAAGGCATAATACATCTGTATTCCTCTGCGATTTGTAACAGTCGCGCAGCTGCTTTGGTGTTCCGGATCAATGTTCTTTACAAGGGGTGTTTCCTATAAAATGATAGAATTTGCTGATTTATGACCCACAGCAGACGATTCTTACGTCCATAGTATTCTTCTTGTTTTCTTTTCAAACGTTGTTCACTTTCTGTTTTGTATTGCCCATTAATTTGTTTGAGTACAAGGTAAATGGCAATATAGGATAAAAAGGCCCCCCAGTTCCTGAAAGAAGAAAAGATGAGAGATGGACAGGATGTTCTACTACTTGAGACATGGATGTCCGACCTGAAGTACAGGTGGTAGCGTGGCCGAGCGGTCTAAGGTGCTGGATTAAGGCTCCAGTCTCTCCGGAGGCGTGGGTTCGAATCCCACCGCTGCCAGTTCACTTTTGAACAATGCACTCATATATAGGCATGTGCTTTATGTGCTTTACATACATTTAAAGGAAAACCCAGGGAATCAAATACATTCTGTCTTCCTTCCAACGTGAAGTCTCCTTTCCCCGTGTTACCATGATTAGCATTTTCACGAGTGAACCATGGCTCCTTGTGTCGCAGATGACGACGCGTGTGACATCACAGAACTGCAAGTGGCATCCAAGGGTATGGGTTGGAAGTGTAGGGTCGGAGCATTGGCAGCCACTTTTGACAAACCAGTTCTACCTGCAGTAGCACGAAAAGAGCCAATGTTTTTTCTCTCGTAAATCCGTTTCATAAAAAGGTCTATTTTTCTTTAACTCTTGTTTTAAAAAAGTACTTTGTTAATTCCTGCCCTGCCTGTGTCCCACTTTCGTTAGCTACCCGTGTCGTGATTTAGAGGCAGGCGCTCAGCAGGCCCATCTCGGGGATTGGTGGACAAAACAATCCCAGTAATATCTTCCCTACACCTAGCCGACTCCTGGAGCTAAGGGGTTCTCTTGTGCTATTTTTAGTTTCATTTTTACCTCCTTGTTAGTAACTGTGGTGTGGCTCTGCCTGCATCTTTGCACTTTATAGCAGAAGACGGTCTTCTCGTTAGGTCTCGGCTAGCGAAGGATGCGCTTGCGCAGTCTCGCTCGCGAGATTTAATGACTTGGAGAAGAGGGGCTTGAACCCGCCTCTCTTCTCTCCTCTTCTCCATTGGCTGGCCTCTTAAATGCTGGTCAGCCATTGGAGAAGAGGTTTGTCTCTCCAAACAAGCCCCGTCCTTTTCGGATTCGGGGGCGTGTTTTTTCGAATCGTTCTCTTTTTTCCAGGCCGTCCCTTTTTTCGCTGGTTGGCGTGTTTATTTTTTTTTTTTTTACAGGGACGTTCTCTGTTTATTTACGTCTCGGCTAGCGAAGGCTCTGCTAGTTGTTTCTACCTGTTATTACACAAAGACTTCCTGTCCCTCTAAACGTGAGTTAGTGTGACTCCGGCACCACGAGTCCCGTGAAAGGCGCTTTGTGTTGTCCGCTATTTTTCAGTTATCGCTCTTGTTCCTTTTTCCTGTGACAACCTAGCCGTCTGACGCCATTTTACAGAACGGGGCTGAGGAAGCAAGAAAGTCGAGCGGTTCTTGTGGAAGGGATACTCGGAAGAACAGACTGAGCAGGGAGGGGGAGAGCAGCGGTCAGTCTCCGCCGTCCGCGCCGTAGTTGTCGCCGCAGCTGCGCAATTATCATCTTGTCGCCGTTCAGGCGCTGACACCATGTCTGAGACGCATAAGACCATAAAGGGTGGCGGGTGGTAATTAGAACATCGCATCCATTTTGTATTTTTGGGGCGTCACAAGGGCTTGGGGGGTGGGCGTCCGCGCCGTCATAGAAAGAAATATTTTGCGTCTTTGCTCCCATTCCGATTCACACAGTTCTTTACACGCATCAAGATGAAGATCTTTGTGGGCAACGTTGACGAGCAAACGACGCAGGAAGAGCTGAGCGCGCTCTTCGAGCACCACGGCACAGTGGTGAGCTGTGCAGTCATGAAGCAATTCGCCTTCGTTCACATGCGGGAAGAGGACCGGGCCCTGGCCGCTATAGCGGCACTCAACGGCCGCGAGCTGAATGGCCGAAAGATGGTGGTGGAACTGAGCAAACCGCGGCCTCTCAACACCTGGAAGGTGTTCGTGGGCAACGTCAGCGCCTCGTGCACCGCCACCGAGCTGCGCAACCTTTTCGAGAACTACGGCAGGGTGGTGGAATGCGATATCGTGAAAGGTAAAGGAGTATTGACCTTCCTACCGCTTACTGACCGCAGCACCTCTCACTGTCTCTTCAGTCGCAGGTTCTAGAGCAAACAATTTTAATTCCCCGTGACCCCAAAAGATCAGACCCATGCACTCAAACAGCCACGACCACACATTTACATCCACCAACTAATCTCCCACTAAACAACAAAGTTGTCTCCTAAGCCAGTGTTTCGAAACATTAACCGGCGTTTGTTGCGCTAGTCTCGGACACAGGCATCATTTCCTCTCTTAGTCTTTAAACTTTTGGTTTCCAAGAATTAGTATGTGTCTTGTACGGAAGCTAATCGCTAATAGTGGACATGTAGTTGAATCCCCACCAGATTAGCGCAACAGCCTACCTATGTTAGGAAGATTACCAGGCATGGATTTTAAAATGCACCTGGCCTTCCGACGGTTCCTAGATTGTAAATCGTGTATTTAAAGCTGTTTCTCGGATTGTCGATTAAGCTCTGGGGACTGAGATGCAGTACATTAATGTCGTTAAATCAAAAGTACGTGCTCTGTCAAATGATAAACTTCATGTGCCAAACTTGACTACTGTAGGAAGGTTGTGTGGAGAAGGGGGGCGGTCGTCGACTATCTAACAAGATTTTAGACCAACCGTGTTTTCGCTAGTACTATCCCATGTAGATCATATGGTTTCAACCAGGCCCTGGTGAAAGCCGTTCTCTCGATGGGAAGTATATTTGTGAACCGTCAATTAGACCATATTGTCCAGACCGCAGCCTTAATTCTTAGGGTTTAAAGTTTTGTGAGTTGACCAATTTATTGGGTACGATTCACTAAACCTTTTGGGATAGGTCCTCATACTCCAGGTTTAAATAACGTCATCTTGAATCTTTGGGCGTAGAACATACTTGCGTCTTATGCCTAAAGAAACTACCCACAGATAGTGCTTAATGAACTGAATCTGTATGTTTGGGTGTAACCCAGAGCTTTGTGAATCGGTCCTGTGAAAATGCTCGCCCCATGCCAGACAATTGCCAGCACGTTACAACTGCACAAGACAGAACTTGAGTAGACGTCTGTGCTCAGTACCGGCAGGCTCAGGGACCCGAAAAGTAGCACATGCACCATGCCTCCACTAGACACATGCATTATGCCTGACTCTGAGAGGGCCAGGCTGTGAAGACAGATCAGGCAGTCATCCCAGCAGGCGTGTTGATTTTGAAAAGTTATTGGGAATTCTGAGTGCGGAAGAAGAGATTTATAGTTCCGGCCCTCTGAAATACGTGCCTGTGCTGAGCCCCGGAAAGCACCGGCACAAATGAGGCACAGAATGACAACCCAATAAAGCAACCTGGGCCGCTCAGCTCTGTTTGTTTGCGTGAAAATGAGTCAATATGGCATCAGACCTGGAAGAGAAAGAGGGTGAAAAACGGTAGTCAAATATTTTCAGCAATAATGGGGCGAAACACTTGTGAAAAAATCTGACCTTTTCGAAAGGAGCAGGTTTATTTCTCGCCATCGGTTTCCAATGCCAACATTAAAGGCCGAGGGTTTCTAATGCATGCTCCTGGCAAAGGTGGTAAAATCATTGGCTTCCGATATCCCAGCATTTGAGGAGTCAGACTGCGGGCTTCGAAGTGAAGTGTTAGTGCACCCCCATACACATGTCAATGTTGTTCGTGGGAATAAGTGACTTCTTTCTTGGTAGGGCCTGAAGAGCCGGTTGGAAATGAAGTTCCTCTCTTAATATAGTTGTCCAATGCTTTCCACGTTCCTAGGGATATCAGCGCTGCAGTAAAGACTACAGGTAATAATGACAGCTCCATGGACCTGCACTGAGCACACAGTGAACTAGGATGACACCTGCCACCGTCGTCAGACGAGGTGGCCGAGTGGTTAAGGCGATGGACTGCTAATCCATTGTGCTCTGCACGCGTGGGTTCGAATCCCACCCTCGTCGGTACATCGCAGTTTTGTCATTATTTACAGGGGTATTGTATTTCATGCGAATAACAGAGACTGTGGCGCATCATAGCAGGACCATAAGGCATAATACATCTGTATTCCTCTGCGATTTGTAACAGTCGCGCAGCTGCTTTGGTGTTCCAGATCAATGTTCTTTACAAGGGGTGTTTCCTATGAAATGATAGAATTTTCTGATTTATGACCCACAGCAGACGATTCTTACGTCCATAGTATTCTTCTTGTTTTCTTTTCAAACTTTGTTCACTTTCTGTTTTGTATTGCCCATTAATTTGTTTGAGTACAAGGTAAATGGCAATATAGGATAAAAAGGCCCCCCAGTTCCTGAAAGAAGAAAAGATGAGAGATGGACAGGATGTTCTACTACTTGAGACATGGATGTCCGACCTGAAGTACAGGTGGTAGCGTGGCCGAGCGGTCTAAGGCGCTGGATTAAGGCTCCAGTCTCTCCGGAGGCGTGGGTTCGAATCCCACCGCTGCCAGTTCTCTTTTGAACAATGCACTCATATATAGGCATGTGCTTTATGTGCTTTACATACATTTAAAGGAAAACCCAGGGAATCAAATACATTCTGTCTTCCTTCCAACGTGAAGTCTCCTTTCCCCGTGTTGCCATGATTAGCATTTTCACGAGTGAACCATGGCTCCTTGTGTCGCAGATGACGACGCGTGTGACATCACAGAACTGCAAGTGGCATCCAAGGGTATGGGTTGGAAGTGTAGGGTCGGAGCATTGGCAGCCACTTTTGACAAACCAGTTCTACCTGCAGTAGCACGAAAAGAGCCAATGTTTTTTCTCTCGTAAATCCGTTTCATAAAAAGGTCTATTTTTCTTTAACTCTTGTTTTAAAAAAGTACTTTGTTAATTCCTGACCTGCCTGTGTCCCACTTTCGTTAGCTACCCGTGTCGTGATTTAGAGGCAGGCGCTCAGCAGGCCCATCTCGGGGATTGGTGGACAAAACAATCCCAGTAATATCTTCCCTACACCTAGCCGACTCCTAGAGCTAAGGGGTTCTCTTGTGCTATTTTTAGTTTCATTTTTACCTCCTTGTTAGTAACTGTGGTGTGGCTCTGCCTGCATCTTTGCACTTTATAGCAGAAGACGGTCTTCTCGTTAGGTCTCGGCTAGCGAAGGATGCGCTTGCGCAGTCTCGCTCGCGAGATTTAAGGACTTGGAGAGGAGGGGCTTGAACCCGCCTCTCTTCTCTCCTCTTCTCCATTGGCTGGCCTCTTAAATGCTGGTCAGCCATTGGAGAAGAGGTTTGTCTCTCCAAACAAGCCCCGTCCTTTTCGGATTCGGGGGCGTGTTTTTTCGAATCGTTCTCTTTTTTCCAGGCCGTCCCTTTTTTCGCTGGTGGGCGTGTTTATTTTTTTTTTTTTTACAGGGACGTTCTCTGTTTATTTACGTCTCGGCTAGCGAAGGCTCTGCTATTTGTTTCTACCTGTTATTACACAAAGACTTCCTGTCCCTCTAAACGTGAGTTAGTGTGACTCCGGCACCACGAGTCCCGTGAAAGGCGCTTTGTGTTGTCCGCTATTTTTCAGTTATCGCTCTTGTTCCTTTTTCCTGTGACAACCTAGCCGTCTGACGCCATTTTACAGAATGGGGCTGAGGAAGCAAGAAAGTCGAGCGGTTCTTGTGGAAGGGATACTCGGAAGAACAGACTGAGCAGGGAGGGGGAGAGCAGCGGTCAGTCTCCGCCGTCTGCGCCGTAGTTGTCGCCGCAGCTGCGCAATTATCATCTTGTCGCCGTTCAGGCGCTGACACCATGTCTGAGACGCATAAGACCATAAAGGGTGGCGGGTGGTAATTAGAACATCGCATCCATTTTGTATTTTTGGGGCGTCACAAGGGCTTGGGGGGTGGGCGTCCGCGCCGTCATAGAAAGAAATATTTTGCGTCTTTGCTCCCTTTCCGATTCACACAGTTCTTTACACACATCAAGATGAAGATCTTTGTGGGCAACGTTGACGAGCAAACGACGCAGGAAGAGCTGAGCGCGCTCTTCGAGCACCACGGCACAGTGGTGAGCTGTGCAGTCATGAAACAATTCGCCTTCGTTCACATGCGGGAAGAGGACCGGGCCCTGGCCGCTATAGCGGCACTCAACGGCCGCGAGCTGAATGGCCGAAAGATGGTGGTGGATCTGAGCAAACCGCGGCCTCTCAACACCTGGAAGGTGTTCGTGGGCAACGTCAGCGCCTCGTGCACCGCCACCGAGCTGCGCAACCTTTTCGAGAACTACGGCAGGGTGGTGGAATGCGATATCGTGAAAGGTAAAGGAGTATTGACCTTCCTACCGCTTACTGACCGCAGCACCTCTCACTGTCTCTTCAGTCGCAGGTTCTAGAGCAAACAATTTTAATTCCCCGTGACCCCAAAAGATCAGACCCATGCACTCAAACAGCCACGACCACACATTTACATCCACCAACTAATCTCCCACTAAACAACAAAGTTGTCTCCTAAGCCAGTGTTTCGAAACATTAACCGGCGTTTGTTGCGCTAGTCTCGGACACAGGCATCATTTCCTCTCTTAGTCTTTAAACTTTTGGTTTTCAAGAATTAGTATGTGTCTTGTACGGAAGCTAATCGCTAATAGTGGGCATGTAGTTGAATCCCCACCAGATTAGCGCAACAGCCTACCTATGTTAGGAAGATTACCAGGCATGGATTTTAAAATGCACCTGGCCTTCCGACGGTTCCTAGATTGTAAATCGTGTATTTAAAGCTGTTTCTCGGATTGTCGATTAAGCTCTGGGGACTGAGATGCAGTACATTAATGTCGTTAAATCAAAAGTACGTGCTCTGTCAAATGATAAACTTCATGTGCCAAACTTGACTACTGTAGGAAGGTTGTGTGGAGAAGGGGGGCGGTCGTCGACTATCTAACAGGATTTTAGACCAACCGTGTTTTCGCTAGTACTATCCCATGTAGATCATATGGTTTCAACCAGGCCCTGGTGAAAGCCGTTCTCTCGATGGGAAGTATATTTGTGAACCGTCAATTAGACCATATTGTCCAGACTGCAGCCTTAATTCTTAGGGTTTAAAGTTTTGTGAGTTGACCAATTTATTGGGTACGATTCACTAAACCTTTTGGGATAGGTCCTCATATTCCAGGTTTAAATAACGTCATCTTGAATCTTTGGGCGTAGAACATACTTGCGTCTTATGCCTAAAGAAACTACCCACAGATAGTGCTTAATGAACTGAATCTGTATGTTTGGGTGTAACCCAGAACTTTGTGAATCGGTCCTGTGAAAATGCTCGCCCCATGCCAGACAATTGCCAGCACGTTACAACTGCACAAGACAGAACTTGAGTAGACGTCTGTGCTCAGTACCGGCAGGCTCAGGGACCCGAAAAGTAGCACATGCACCATGCCTCCACTAGACACATGCATCATGCCTGACTCTGAGAGGGCCAGGCTGTGAAGACAGATCAGGCAGTCATCCCAGCAGGCGTGTTGATTTTGAAAAGTTATTGGGAATTCTGAGTGCGGAAGAAGAGATTTATAGTTCTGGCCCTCTGAAATACGTGCCTGTGCTGAGCCCCGGAAAGCACCGGCACAAATGAGGCACAGAATGACAACCCAATAAAGCAACCTGGGCCGCTCAGCTCTGTTTGTTTGCGTGAAAATGAGTCAATATGGCATCAGACCTGGAAGAGAAAGAGGGTGAAAAACGGTAGTCAAATATTTTCAGCAATAATGGGGCGAAACACTTGTGAAAAAATCTGACCTTTTCGAAAGGAGCAGGTTTATTTCTCGCCATCGGTTTCCAATGCCAACATTAAAGGCCGAGGGTTTCTAATGCATGCTCCTGGCAAAGGTGGTAAAATCATTGGCTTCCGATATCCCAGCATTTGAGGAGTCAGACTGCGGGCTTCGAAGTGAAGTGTTAGTGCACCCCCATACACATGTCAATGTTGTTCGTGGGAATAAGTGACTTCTTTCTTGGTAGGGCCTGAAGAGCCGGTTGGAAATGAAGTTCCTCTCTTAATATAGTTGTCCAATGCTTTCCACGTTCCTAGGGATATCAGCGCTGCAGTAAAGACTACAGGTAATAATGACAGCTCCATGGACCTGCACTGAGCACACAGTGAACTAGGATGACACCTGCCACCGTCGTCAGACGAGGTGGCCGAGTGGTTAAGGCGATGGACTGCTAATCCATTGTGCTCTGCACGCGTGGGTTCGAATCCCACCCTCGTCGGTACATCGCAGTTTTGTCATTATTTACAGGGGTATTGTATTTCATGCGAATAACAGAGACTGTGGCGCATCATAGCAGGACCATAAGGCATAATACATCTGTATTCCTCTGCGATTTGTAACAGTCGCGCAGCTGCTTTGGTGTTCCAGATCAATGTTCTTTACAAGGGGTGTTTCCTATGAAATGATAGAATTTTCTGATTTATGACCCACAGCAGACGATTCTTACGTCCATAGTATTCTTCTTGTTTTCTTTTCAAACTTTGTTCACTTTCTGTTTTGTATTGCCCATTAATTTGTTTGAGTACAAGGTAAATGGCAATATAGGATAAAAAGGCCCCCCAGTTCCTGAAAGAAGAAAAGATGAGAGATGGACAGGATGTTCTACTACTTGAGACATGGATGTCCGACCTGAAGTACAGGTGGTAGCGTGGCCGAGCGGTCTAAGGCGCTGGATTAAGGCTCCAGTCTCTCCGGAGGCGTGGGTTCGAATCCCACCGCTGCCAGTTCTCTTTTGAACAATGCACTCATATATAGGCATGTGCTTTATGTGCTTTACATACATTTAAAGGAAAACCCAGGGAATCAAATACATTCTGTCTTCCTTCCAACGTGAAGTCTCCTTTCCCCGTGTTGCCATGATTAGCATTTTCACGAGTGAACCATGGCTCCTTGTGTCGCAGATGACGACGCGTGTGACATCACAGAACTGCAAGTGGCATCCAAGGGTATGGGTTGGAAGTGTAGGGTCGGAGCATTGGCAGCCACTTTTGACAAACCAGTTCTACCTGCAGTAGCACGAAAAGAGCCAATGTTTTTTCTCTCGTAAATCCGTTTCATAAAAAGGTCTATTTTTCTTTAACTCTTGTTTTAAAAAAGTACTTTGTTAATTCCTGACCTGCCTGTGTCCCACTTTCGTTAGCTACCCGTGTCGTGATTTAGAGGCAGGCGCTCAGCAGGCCCATCTCGGGGATTGGTGGACAAAACAATCCCAGTAATATCTTCCCTACACCTAGCCGACTCCTAGAGCTAAGGGGTTCTCTTGTGCTATTTTTAGTTTCATTTTTACCTCCTTGTTAGTAACTGTGGTGTGGCTCTGCCTGCATCTTTGCACTTTATAGCAGAAGACGGTCTTCTCGTTAGGTCTCGGCTAGCGAAGGATGCGCTTGCGCAGTCTCGCTCGCGAGATTTAAGGACTTGGAGAGGAGGGGCTTGAACCCGCCTCTCTTCTCTCCTCTTCTCCATTGGCTGGCCTCTTAAATGCTGGTCAGCCATTGGAGAAGAGGTTTGTCTCTCCAAACAAGCCCCGTCCTTTTCGGATTCGGGGGCGTGTTTTTTCGAATCGTTCTCTTTTTTCCAGGCCGTCCCTTTTTTCGCTGGTGGGCGTGTTTATTTTTTTTTTTTTTACAGGGACGTTCTCTGTTTATTTACGTCTCGGCTAGCGAAGGCTCTGCTATTTGTTTCTACCTGTTATTACACAAAGACTTCCTGTCCCTCTAAACGTGAGTTAGTGTGACTCCGGCACCACGAGTCCCGTGAAAGGCGCTTTGTGTTGTCCGCTATTTTTCAGTTATCGCTCTTGTTCCTTTTTCCTGTGACAACCTAGCCGTCTGACGCCATTTTACAGAATGGGGCTGAGGAAGCAAGAAAGTCGAGCGGTTCTTGTGGAAGGGATACTCGGAAGAACAGACTGAGCAGGGAGGGGGAGAGCAGCGGTCAGTCTCCGCCGTCTGCGCCGTAGTTGTCGCCGCAGCTGCGCAATTATCATCTTGTCGCCGTTCAGGCGCTGACACCATGTCTGAGACGCATAAGACCATAAAGGGTGGCGGGTGGTAATTAGAACATCGCATCCATTTTGTATTTTTGGGGCGTCACAAGGGCTTGGGGGGTGGGCGTCCGCGCCGTCATAGAAAGAAATATTTTGCGTCTTTGCTCCCTTTCCGATTCACACAGTTCTTTACACACATCAAGATGAAGATCTTTGTGGGCAACGTTGACGAGCAAACGACGCAGGAAGAGCTGAGCGCGCTCTTCGAGCACCACGGCACAGTGGTGAGCTGTGCAGTCATGAAACAATTCGCCTTCGTTCACATGCGGGAAGAGGACCGGGCCCTGGCCGCTATAGCGGCACTCAACGGCCGCGAGCTGAATGGCCGAAAGATGGTGGTGGATCTGAGCAAACCGCGGCCTCTCAACACCTGGAAGGTGTTCGTGGGCAACGTCAGCGCCTCGTGCACCGCCACCGAGCTGCGCAACCTTTTCGAGAACTACGGCAGGGTGGTGGAATGCGATATCGTGAAAGGTAAAGGAGTATTGACCTTCCTACCGCTTACTGACCGCAGCACCTCTCACTGTCTCTTCAGTCGCAGGTTCTAGAGCAAACAATTTTAATTCCCCGTGACCCCAAAAGATCAGACCCATGCACTCAAACAGCCACGACCACACATTTACATCCACCAACTAATCTCCCACTAAACAACAAAGTTGTCTCCTAAGCCAGTGTTTCGAAACATTAACCGGCGTTTGTTGCGCTAGTCTCGGACACAGGCATCATTTCCTCTCTTAGTCTTTAAACTTTTGGTTTTCAAGAATTAGTATGTGTCTTGTACGGAAGCTAATCGCTAATAGTGGGCATGTAGTTGAATCCCCACCAGATTAGCGCAACAGCCTACCTATGTTAGGAAGATTACCAGGCATGGATTTTAAAATGCACCTGGCCTTCCGACGGTTCCTAGATTGTAAATCGTGTATTTAAAGCTGTTTCTCGGATTGTCGATTAAGCTCTGGGGACTGAGATGCAGTACATTAATGTCGTTAAATCAAAAGTACGTGCTCTGTCAAATGATAAACTTCATGTGCCAAACTTGACTACTGTAGGAAGGTTGTGTGGAGAAGGGGGGCGGTCGTCGACTATCTAACAGGATTTTAGACCAACCGTGTTTTCGCTAGTACTATCCCATGTAGATCATATGGTTTCAACCAGGCCCTGGTGAAAGCCGTTCTCTCGATGGGAAGTATATTTGTGAACCGTCAATTAGACCATATTGTCCAGACCGCAGCCTTAATTCTTAGGGTTTAAAGTTTTGTGAGTTGACCAATTTATTGGGTACGATTCACTAAACCTTTTGGGATAGGTCCTCATATTCCAGGTTTAAATAACGTCATCTTGAATCTTTGGGCGTAGAACATACTTGCGTCTTATGCCTAAAGAAACTACCCACAGATAGTGCTTAATGAACTGAATCTGTATGTTTGGGTGTAACCCAGAGCTTTGTGAATCGGTCCTGTGAAAATGCTCGCCCCATGCCAGACAATTGCCAGCACGTTACAACTGCACAAGACAGAACTTGAGTAGACGTCTGTGCTCAGTACCGGCAGGCTCAGGGACCCGAAAAGTAGCACATGCACCATGCCTCAACTAGACACATGCATTATGCCTGACTCTGAGAGGGCCAGGCTGTGAAGACAGATCAGGCAGTCATCCCAGCAGGCGTGTTGATTTTGAAAAGTTATTGGGAATTCTGAGTGCGGAAGAAGAGATTTATAGTTCCGGCCCTCTGAAATACGTGCCTGTGCTGAGCCCCGGAAAGCACCGGCACAAATGAGGCACAGAATGACAACCCAATAAAGCAACCTGGGCCGCTCAGCTCTGTTTGTTTGCGTGAAAATGAGTCAATATGGCATCAGACCTGGAAGAGAAAGAGGGTGAAAAACGGTAGTCAAATATTTTCAGCAATAATGGGGCGAAACACTTGTGAAAAAATCTGACCTTTTCGAAAGGAGCAGGTTTATTTCTCGCCATCGGTTTCCAATGCCAACATTAAAGGCCGAGGGTTTCTAATGCATGCTCCTGGCAAAGGTGGTAAAATCATTGGCTTCCGATATCCCAGCATTTGAGGAGTCAGACTGCGGGCTTCGAAGTGAAGTGTTAGTGCACCCCCATACACATGTCAATGTTGTTCGTGGGAATAAGTGACTTCTTTCTTGGTAGGGCCTGAAGAGCCGGTTGGAAATGAAGTTCCTCTCTTAATATAGTTGTCCAATGCTTTCCACGTTCCTAGGGATATCAGCGCTGCAGTAAAGACTACAGGTAATAATGACAGCTCCATGGACCTGCACTGAGCACACAGTGAACTAGGATGACACCTGCCACCGTCGTCAGACGAGGTGGCCGAGTGGTTAAGGCGATGGACTGCTAATCCATTGTGCTCTGCACGCGTGGGTTCGAATCCCACCCTCGTCGGTACATCGCAGTTTTGTCATTATTTACAGGGGTATTGTATTTCATGCGAATAACAGAGACTGTGGCGCATCATAGCAGGACCATAAGGCATAATACATCTGTATTCCTCTGCGATTTGTAACAGTCGCGCAGCTGCTTTGGTGTTCCGGATCAATGTTCTTTACAAGGGGTGTTTCCTATGAAATGATAGAATTTGCTGATTTATGACCAACAGCAGACGATTCTTACGTCCATAGTATTCTTCTTGTTTTCTTTTCAAACTTTGTTCACTTTCTGTTTTGTATTGCCCATTAATTTGTTTGAGTACAAGGTAAATGGCAATATAGGATAAAAAGGCCCCCCAGTTCCTGAAAGAAGAAAAGATGAGAGATGGACAGGATGTTCTACTACTTGAGACATGGATGTCCGACCTGAAGTACAGGTGGTAGCGTGGCCGAGCGGTCTAAGGCGCTGGATTAAGGCTCCAGTCTCTCCGGAGGCGTGGGTTCGAATCCCACCGCTGCCAGTTCTCTTTTGAACAATGCACTCATATATAGGCATGTGCTTTATGTGCTTTACATACATTTAAAGGAAAACCCAGGGAATCAAATACATT
This sequence comes from Triturus cristatus, assembly GCF_964204655.1. Classification (NCBI taxonomy): domain Eukaryota; kingdom Metazoa; phylum Chordata; class Amphibia; order Caudata; family Salamandridae; genus Triturus; species Triturus cristatus. The sequence continues at coordinate 706,917,039 of NC_140595.1, read as the reverse complement.
CTGTCTTCCTTCCAACGTGAAGTCTCCTTTCCCCGTGTTGCCATGATTAGCATTTTCACGAGTGAACCATGGCTCCTTGTGTCGCAGATGACGACGCGTGTGACATCACAGAACTGCAAGTGGCATCCAAGGGTATGGGTTGGAAGTGTAGGGTCGGAGCATTGGCAGCCACTTTTGACAAACCAGTTCTACCTGCAGTAGCACGAAAAGAGCCAATGTTTTTTCTCTCGTAAATCCGTTTCATAAAAAGGTCTATTTTTCTTTAACTCTTGTTTTAAAAAAGTACTTTGTTAATTCCTGCCCTGCCTGTGTCCCACTTTCGTTAGCTACCCGTGTCGTGATTTAGAGGCAGGCGCTCAGCAGGCCCATCTCGGGGATTGGTGGACAAAACAATCCCAGTAATATCTTCCCTACACCTAGCCGACTCCTAGAGCTAAGGGGTTCTCTTGTGCTATTTTTAGTTTCATTTTTACCTCCTTGTTAGTAACTGTGGTGTGGCTCTGCCTGCATCTTTGCACTTTATAGCAGAAGACGGTCTTCTCGTTAGGTCTCGGCTAGCGAAGGATGCGCTTGCGCAGTCTCGCTCGCGAGATTTAATGACTTGGAGAGGAGGGGCTTGAACCCGCCTCTCTTCTCTCCTCTTCTCCATTGGCTGGCCTCTTAAATGCTGGTCAGCCATTGGAGAAGAGGTTTGTCTCTCCAAACAAGCCCCGTCCTTTTCGGATTCGGGGGCGTGTTTTTTCGAATCGTTCTCTTTTTCCCAGGCCGTCCCTTTTTTCGCTGGTGGGCGTGTTTATTTTTTTTTTTTTTACAGGGACGTTCTCTGTTTATTTACGTCTCGGCTAGCGAAGGCTCTGCTATTTGTTTCTACCTGTTATTACACAAAGACTTCCTGTCCCTCTAAACGTGAGTTAGTGTGACTCCGGCACCACGAGTCCCGTGAAAGGCGCTTTGTGTTGTCCGCTATTTTTCAGTTATCGCTCTTGTTCCTTTTTCCTGTGACAACCTAGCCGTCTGACGCCATTTTACAGAATGGGGCTGAGGAAGCAAGAAAGTCGAGCGGTTCTTGTGGAAGGGATACTCGGAAGAACAGACTGAGCAGGGAGGGGGAGAGCAGCGGTCAGTCTCCGCCGTCTGCGCCGTAGTTGTCGCCGCAGCTGCGCAATTCTCATCTTGTCGCCGTTCAGGCGCTGACACCATGTCTGAGACGCATAAGACCATAAAGGGTGGCGGGTGGTAATTAGAACATCGCATCCATTTTGTATTTTTGGGGCGTCACAAGGGCTTGGGGGGTGGGCGTCCGCGCCGTCATAGAAAGAAATATTTTGCGTCTTTGCTCCCTTTCCGATTCACACAGTTCTTTACACACATCAAGATGAAGATCTTTGTGGGCAACGTTGACGAGCAAACGACGCAGGAAGAGCTGAGCGCGCTCTTCGAGCACCACGGCACAGTGGTGAGCTGTGCAGTCATGAAACAATTCGCCTTCGTTCACATGCGGGAAGAGGACCGGGCCCTGGCCGCTATAGCGGCACTCAACGGCCGCGAGCTGAATGGCCGAAAGATGGTGGTGGATCTGAGCAAACCGCGGCCTCTCAACACCTGGAAGGTGTTCGTGGGCAACGTCAGCGCCTCGTGCACCGCCACCGAGCTGCGCAACCTTTTCGAGAACTACGGCAGGGTGGTGGAATGCGATATCGTGAAAGGTAAAGGAGTATTGACCTTCCTACCGCTTACTGACCGCAGCACCTCTCACTGTCTCTTCAGTCGCAGGTTCTAGAGCAAACAATTTTAATTCCCCGTGACCCCAAAAGATCAGACCCATGCACTCAAACAGCCACGACCACACATTTACATCCACCAACTAATCTCCCACTAAACAACAAAGTTGTCTCCTAAGCCAGTGTTTCGAAACATTAACCGGCGTTTGTTGCGCTAGTCTCGGACACAGGCATCATTTCCTCTCTTAGTCTTTAAACTTTTGGTTTTCAAGAATTAGTATGTGTCTTGTACGGAAGCTAATCGCTAATAGTGGGCATGTAGTTGAATCCCCACCAGATTAGCGCAACAGCCTACCTATGTTAGGAAGATTACCAGGCATGGATTTTAAAATGCACCTGGCCTTCCGACGGTTCCTAGATTGTAAATTGTGTATTTAAAGCTGTTTCTCGGATTGTCGATTAAGCTCTGGGGACTGAGATGCAGTACATTAATGTCGTTAAATCAAAAGTACGTGCTCTGTCAAATGATAAACTTCATGTGCCAAACTTGACTACTGTAGGAAGGTTGTGTGGAGAAGGGGGGCGGTCGTCGACTATCTAACAGGATTTTAGACCAACCGTGTTTTCGCTAGTACTATCCCATGTAGATCATATGGTTTCAACCAGGCCCTGGTGAAAGCCGTTCTCTCGATGGGAAGTATATTTGTGAACCGTCAATTAGACCATATTGTCCAGACTGCAGCCTTAATTCTTAGGGTTTAAAGTTTTGTGAGTTGACCAATTTATTGGGTACGATTCACTAAACCTTTTGGGATAGGTCCTCATATTCCAGGTTTAAATAACGTCATCTTGAATCTTTGGGCGTAGAACATACTTGCGTCTTATGCCTAAAGAAACTACCCACAGATAGTGCTTAATGAACTGAATCTGTATGTTTGGGTGTAACCCAGAACTTTGTGAATCGGTCCTGTGAAAATGCTCGCCCCATGCCAGACAATTGCCAGCACGTTACAACTGCACAAGACAGAACTTGAGTAGACGTCTGTGCTCAGTACCGGCAGGCTCAGGGACCCGAAAAGTAGCACATGCACCATGCCTCCACTAGACACATGCATCATGCCTGACTCTGAGAGGGCCAGGCTGTGAAGACAGATCAGGCAGTCATCCCAGCAGGCGTGTTGATTTTGAAAAGTTATTGGGAATTCTGAGTGCGGAAGAAGAGATTTATAGTTCTGGCCCTCTGAAATACGTGCCTGTGCTGAGCCCCGGAAAGCACCGGCACAAATGAGGCACAGAATGACAACCCAATAAAGCAACCTGGGCCGCTCAGCTCTGTTTGTTTGCGTGAAAATGAGTCAATATGGCATCAGACCTGGAAGAGAAAGAGGGTGAAAAACGGTAGTCAAATATTTTCAGCAATAATGGGGCGAAACACTTGTGAAAAAATCTGACCTTTTCGAAAGGAGCAGGTTTATTTCTCGCCATCGGTTTCCAATGCCAACATTAAAGGCCGAGGGTTTCTAATGCATGCTCCTGGCAAAGGTGGTAAAATCATTGGCTTCCGATATCCCAGCATTTGAGGAGTCAGACTGCGGGCTTCAAAGTGAAGTGTTAGTGCACCCCCATACACATGTCAATGTTGTTCGTGGGAATAAGTGACTTCTTTCTTGGTAGGGCCTGAAGAGCCGGTTGGAAATGAAGTTCCTCTCTTAATATAGTTGTCCAATGCTTTCCACGTTCCTAGGGATATCAGCGCTGCAGTAAAGACTACAGGTAATAAGGACAGCTCCATGGACCTGCACTGAGCACACAGTGAACTAGGATGACACCTGGCACCGTTGTCAGACGAGGTGGCCGAGTGGTTAAGGCGATGGACTGCTAATCCATTGTGCTCTGCACGCGTGGGTTCGAATCCCACCCTCGTCGGTATATCGCAGTTTTGTCATTATTTACAGGGGTTTTGTATTTCATGCGAATAACAGAGACTGTGGCGCATCATAGCAGGACCATAAGGCATAATACATCTGTATTCCTCTGCGATTTGTAACAGTCGCGCAGCTGCTTTGGTGTTCCGGATCAATGTTCTTTACAAGGGGTGTTTCCTATGAAATGATAGAATTTGCTGATTTATGACCCACAGCAGATGATTCTTACGTCCATAGTATTCTTCTTGTTTTCTTTTCAAACGTTGTTCACTTTCTGTTTTGTATTGCCCATTAATTTGTTTGAGTACAAGGTAAATGGCAATATAGGATAAAAAGGCCCCCCAGTTCCTGAAAGAAGAAAAGATGAGAGATGGACAGGATGTTCTACTACTTGAGACATGGATGTCCGACCTGAAGTACAGGTGGTAGCGTGGCCGAGCGGTCTAAGGCGCTGGATTAAGGCTCCAGTCTCTCCGGAGGCGTGGGTTCGAATCCCACCGCTGCCAGTTCACTTTTGAACAATGCACTCATATATAGGCATGTGCTTTATGTGCTTTACATACATTTAAAGGAAAACCCAGGGAATCAAATACATTCTGTCTTCCTTCCAACGTGAAGTCTCCTTTCCCCGTGTTACCATGATTAGCATTTTCACGAGTGAACCATGGCTCCTTGTGTCGCAGATGACGACGCGTGTGACATCACAGAACTGCAAGTGGCATCCAAGGGTATGGGTTGGAAGTGTAGGGTCGGAGCATTGGCAGCCACTTTTGACAAACCAGTTCTACCTGCAGTAGCACGAAAAGAGCCAATGTTTTTTCTCTCGTAAATCCGTTTCATAAAAAGGTCTATTGTTCTTTAACTCTTGTTTTAAAAAAGTACTTTGTTAATTCCTGCCCAGCCTGTGTCCCACTTTCGTTAGCTACCCGTGTCGTGATTTAGAGGCAGGCGCTCAGCAGGCCCATCTCGGGGATTGGTGGACAAAACAATCCCAGTAATATGTTCCCTACACCTAGCCGACTCCTGGAGCTAAGGGGTTCTCTTGTGCTATTTTTAGTTTCATTTTTACCTCCTTGTTAGTAACTGTGGTGTGGCTCTGCCTGCATCTTTGCACTTTATAGCAGAAGACGGTCTTCTCGTTAGGTCTCGGCTAGCGAAGGATGCGCTTGCGCAGTCTCGCTCGCGAGATTTAATGACTTGGAGAGTGTGGTAAATAATTTCATTACCGGGACTTAATTTGATACAGAAACATAATAAAATAGCTCAGTAAATAAGAGGCAGAATCCGTGGTATTAGAGGTTCGGAATGGGCTTTATTCCAGTGGTCGATTATAATCGGTTGCTCCAAGTTCCATCACCACGAAGGTTCAGGAAGTGAAGTACATACATTATTGATAATTATTCACTTTTATACAATAGGCATTACAGTGAGGCCAATGCAAGAGGCGTGACAATTGATAGCAAAGATAACATTTCACATACGTAGCTGAAGTAGGCGTAACTGGGAGTGATGAAAGAACGTCATCAGATGTGATGTCATAAGAGGGTGGTTACATGAAAGAATTTCGCAATGTCAGCAGAAATACTTGGCAGAGATGCGCGCGCAGCAGCATGACGTGTAATTGACGTGCAACTAGGGGGTGAAGGGGACTTGACATTTAGCTCTACATGTGGCGACAGAAGTCTGGAGGGTCAAGTCAACCTAATCCCAAATCATATCTAACATCCTATGTTTAAAGAACTAGGTTATCCAAAAGAGAGGTCTCTTCGAGTAGAATCTTATTCTATACTGACTATACTGACTGTTAGTGCGTGTACAAGCGTCTAAGTGTCTACACTAGATGCGAGGGCGGAAAACTTCCATAGCAATAGGGCTATGAATTACTTGCATAAAGACAGAGAAGCCGGGCCTTTGCTCGGTAGCTGGAAGAATGTTTACTTAAACTACTAGACAGGAATGCATCGGGCAGGGAACGGAGCAGATAACTTCGAAGGTGAAATACAGTTTTTGGCAGGCAGCAGGCTGATGTCAGGCTTCGTGAGCCGCGCAGAGAATGAGACAAAGTTCATGGTCACAGATGCAGGCTCAGACTGGAGCTTTCAGAGGCAGAAGGCAAGAAGAGTTCGATGACAGAATCAGGGCCTACTTGCCTGAACTGTAAAATGGCATAAGTGAACCATATAAAACCGGTGGCCTTTCATACTTAGGAATGGAATATCCGGCCTATTCATGGCGGATCTGACAGAGGACATGTTGACGGTGGACGCACATGTGTTTGCGTCTTCATAACTGGAACTGGAGGGAACATACATGTACTTGTAACATGCACATAGAACCGTTGGGGTCCAAGATAGGGGACATAACTGACCAGAAAAATCCATATTTCCACAAGAGGAGGGGCTTGAACCCGCCTCTCTTCTCTCCTCTTCTCCATTGGCTGGCCTCTTAAATGCTGGTCAGCCATTGGAGAAGAGGTTTGTCTCTCCAAACAAGGCCCGTCCTTTTCGGATTCGGGGGCGTGTTTTTTCGAATCGTTCTCTTTTTTCCAGGCCGTCCCTTTTTTCGCTGGTGGGCGTGTTTTTTTTTTTTTTTTTTACAGGGACGTTCTCTGTTTATTTACGTCTCGGCTAGCGAAGGCTCTGCTAGTTGTTTCTACCTGTTATTACACAAAGACTTCCTGTCCCTCTAAACGTGAGTTAGTGTGACTCCGGCACCACGAGTCCCGTGAAAGGCGCTTTGTGTTGTCCGCTATTTTTCAGTTATCGCTCTTGTTCCTTTTTCCTGTGACAACCTAGCCGTCTGACGCCATTTTACAGAATGGGGCTGAGGAAGCAAGAAAGTCGAGCGGTTCTTGTGGAAGGGATACTCGGAAGAACAGACTGAGCAGGGAGGGGGAGAGCAGCGGTCAGTCTCCGCCGTCCGCGCCGTAGTTGTCGCCGCAGCTGCGTAATTATCATCTTGTCGCCGTTCAGGCGCTGACACCATGTCTGAGACGCATAAGACCATAAAGGGTGGCGGGTGGTAATTAGAACATCGCATCCATTTTGTATTTTTGGGGCGTCACAAGGGCTTGGGGGATGGGCGTCCGCGCCGTCGTAGAATTAAATATTTTGCGTCTTTGCTCCCTTTCCGATTCACACAGTTCTTTACACGCATCAAGATGAAGATCTTTGTGGGTAACGTTGACGAGCAGACGACGCAGGAAGAGCTGAGCGCGCTCTTCGAGCACCACGGCACAGTGGTGAGCTGTGCAGTCATGAAGCAATTCGCCTTCGTTCACATGCGGGAAGAGGACCGGGCCCTGGCCGCTATAGCGGCACTCAACGGCCGCGAGCTGAATGGCCGAAAGATGGTGGTGGAACTGAGCAAACCGCGGCCTCTCAACACCTGGAAGGTGTTCGTGGGCAACGTCAGCACCTCGTGCACCGCCACCGAGCTGCGCAACCTTTTCGAGAACTACGGCAGGGTGGTGGAATGCGATATCGTGAAAGGTAAAGGCGTATTGACCTTCCTACCGCTTACTGACCGCAGCACCTCTCACTGTCTCTTAAGTCGCAGGTTCTAGAGCAAACAATTTTAATTCCCCGGGACCCCAAAAGATCAGACCCATGCACTCAAACAGCCACGACCACACATTTACATCCACCGACTAATCTCCCACTAAACAACAAAGTTGTCTCCTAAGCCAGTGTTTCGAAACATTAACCGGCGTTTGTTGCGCTAGTCTCGGACACAGGCATCATTTCCTCTCTTAGTCTTTAAACTTTTGGTTTCCAAGAATTAGTATTTGTCTTGTACGGAAGCTAATCGCTAATAGTGGACATGTAGTTGAATCCCCACCAGATTAGCGCAACAGCCTACCTATGTTAGGAAGATTACCAGGCATGGATTTTAAAATGCACCTGGCCTTCCGACGGTTCCTAGAATGTAAATCGTGTATTTAAAGCTGTTTCTCGGATTGTCGATTAAGCTCTGGGGACTGAGATGCCGTACATTAATGTCGTTAAATCAAAAGTACGTGCTCTGTCAAATGATAAACTTCATGTGCCAAACTTGACTACTGTAGGAAGGTTGTGTGGAGAAGGGGGTGGGCGTCGACTATCTAACAAGATTTTAGACCAACCGTGTTTTCGCTAGTACTATCCCATGTAGATCATATGGTTTCAACCAGGCCCTGGTGAAAGCCGTCCTCTCGATGGGAAGTATATTTGTGAACCGTCAATTAGACCATATTGTCCAGACTGCAGCCTTAATTCTTAGGGTTTAAAGTTTTGTGAGTTGACCAATTTATTGGGTACGATTCACTAAACCTTTTGGGATAGGTCCTCATACTCCAGGTTTAAATAACGTCATCTTGAATCTTTGGGCGTAGAACATACTTGCGTCTTATGCCTAAAGAAACTACCCACAGATAGTGCTTAATGAACTGAATCTGAATGTTTGGGTGTAACCCACAGCTTTGTGAATCGGTCCTGTGAAAACGCTCGCCCCATGCCAGAAAATTGCCAGCACGTTACAACTGCACAAGACAGAACTTGAGTAGACGCGTGTGCTCAGTACCGGCAGGCTCAGAGACCCGAAAAGTAGCACATGCATCATGCCTCCACTAGACACATGCATCATGCCTGACTCTGAGAGGGCCAGGCTGTGAAGACAGATCAGGCAGTCATCCCAGCAGGCGTGTTGATTTTGAAAAGTTATTGGGAATTCTGAGTGCGGAAGAAGAGATTTATAGTTCCGGCCCTCTGAAATACGTGCCTGTGCTGAGCCCCGGAAAGCACCGGCACAAATGAGGCACAGAATGACACCCAATAAAGCAACCTGGGCCGCTCAGCTCTGTTTGTTTGCGTGAAAATGAGTCAATATGGCATCAGACCTGGAAGAGAAAGAGGGTGAAAAACGGTAGTCAAATATTTTCAGCAATAATGGGGCGTAACACAAGTGAAAAAATCTGACCTTTTCGAAAGGATCAGGTTTATTTCTCGCCATCGGTTTCCAATGCCAACATTAAAGGCCGAGGGTTTCTAATGCATGCTCCTGGCAAAGGTGGTAAAATCATTGGCTTCCGATATCCCAGCATTTGAGGAGTCAGACTGCGGGGCTTCGAAGTGAAGTGTTAGTGCACCCCCATACACATGTCAATGTTGTTCGTGGGAATAAGTGACTTCTTTCTTGGTAGGGCCTGAAGAGCCGGTTGGAAATGAAGTTCCTCTCTTAATATAGTTGTCCAATGCTTTCCACGTTCCTAGGGATATCAGCGCTGCAGTAAAGACTACAGGTAATAAGGACAGCTCCATGGACCTGCACTGAGCACACAGTGAACTAGGATGACACCTGCCACCGTCGTCAGACGAGGTGGCCGAGTGGTTAAGGCGATGGACTGCTAATCCATTGTGCTCTGCACGCGTGGGTTCGAATCCCACCCTCGTCGGTACATCGCAGTTTTGTCATTATTTACAGGGGTATTGTATTTCAAGCGAATAACAGAGACTGTGGCGCATCATAGCAGGACCATAAGGCATAATACATCTGTATTCCTCTGCGATTTGTAACAGTCGCGCAGCTGCTTTGGTGTTACCGATCAATGTTCTTTACAAGGGGTGTTTCCTATAAAATGATAGAATTTGCTGATTTATGACCCACAGCAGACGATTCTTACGTCCATAGTATTCTTCTTGTTTTCTTTTCAAACGTTGTTCACTTCCTGTTTTGTATTGCCCATTAATTTGTTTGAGTACAAGGTAAATGGCAATATAGGATAAAAAAGCCCCCCCGTTCCTGACAGAAGAAAAGACGAGAGATGGACACGGTGTTCTACTACTTGAGACATGGATGTCCGACTTGAAGTACAGGTGGTAGCGTGGCCGAGCGGTCTAAGGCGCTGGATTAAGGCTCCAGTCTCTCCGGAGGCGTGGGTTCGAATCCCACCGCTGCCAGTTCACTTTTGAACAATGCACTCATATATAGGCATGTGCTTTATGTGCTTTACATACATTTAAAGGAAAACCCAGGGAATCAAATACATTCTGTCTTCCTTCCAACGTGAAGTCTCCTTTCCCCGTGTTACCATGATTAGCATTTTCACGAGTGAACCATGGCTCCTTGTCTCGCAGATGACGACGCGTGTGACATCACAGAACTGCAAGTGGCATCCAAGGGTATGGGTTGGAAGTGTAGGGTCGGAGCATTGGCAGCCACTTTTGACAAACCAGTTCTACCTGCAGTAGCACGAAAAGAGCCAATGTTTTTTCTCTCGTAAATCCGTTTCATAAAAAGGTCTATTTTTCTTTAACTCTTGTTTTAAAAAAGTACTTTGTTAATTCCTGGCCTGCCTGTGTCCCACTTTCGTTAGCTACCCGTGTCCTGATTTAGAGGCAGGTGCTCAGCAGGCCCATCTCGGGGATTGGTGGACAAAACAATCCCAGTAATATCTTCCCTACACCTAGCCGACTCCTGGAGCTAAGGGGTTCTCTTGTGCTATTTTTAGTTTCATTTTTACCTCCTTGTTAGTAACTGTGGTGTGGCTCTGCCTGCATCTTTGCACTTTATAGCAGAAGACGGTCTTCTCGTTAGGTCTCGGCTAGCGAAGGATGCGCTTGCGCAGTCTCGCTCGCGAGATTTAATGACTTGGAGAAGAGGGGCTTGAACCCGCCTCTCTTCTCTCCTCTTCTCCATTGGCTGGCCTCTTAAATGCTGGTCAGCCATTGGAGAAGAGGTTTGTCTCTCCAAACAAGCCCCGTCCTTTTCGGATTCGGGGGCGTGTTTTTTCGAATCGTTCTCTTTTTTCCAGGCCGTCCCTTTTTTCGCTGGTTGGCGTGTTTATTTTTTTTTTTTTTACAGGGACGTTCTCTGTTTATTTACGTCTCGGCTAGCGAAGGCTCTGCTAGTTGTTTCTACCTGTTATTACACAAAGACTTCCTGTCCCTCTAAACGTGAGTTAGTGTGACTCCGGCACCACGAGTCCCGTGAAAGGCGCTTTGTGTTGTCCGCTATTTTTCAGTTATCGCTCTTGTTCCTTTTTCCTGTGACAACCTAGCCGTCTGACGCCATTTTACAGAACGGGGCTGAGGAAGCAAGAAAGTCGAGCGGTTCTTGTGGAAGGGATACTCGGAAGAACAGACTGAGCAGGGAGGGGGAGAGCAGCGGTCAGTCTCCGCCGTCCGCGCCGTAGTTGTCGCCGCAGCTGCGCAATTATCATCTTGTCGCCGTTCAGGCGCTGACACCATGTCTGAGACGCATAAGACCATAAAGGGTGGCGGGTGGTAATTAGAACATCGCATCCATTTTGTATTTTTGGGGCGTCACAAGGGCTTGGGGGGTGGGCGTCCGCGCCGTCATAGAAAGAAATATTTTGCGTCTTTGCTCCCATTCCGATTCACACAGTTCTTTACACGCATCAAGATGAAGATCTTTGTGGGCAACGTTGACGAGCAAACGACGCAGGAAGAGCTGAGCGCGCTCTTCGAGCACCACGGCACAGTGGTGAGCTGTGCAGTCATGAAGCAATTCGCCTTCGTTCACATGCGGGAAGAGGACCGGGCCCTGGCCGCTATAGCGGCACTCAACGGCCGCGAGCTGAATGGCCGAAAGATGGTGGTGGAACTGAGCAAACCGCGGCCTCTCAACACCTGGAAGGTGTTCGTGGGCAACGTCAGCGCCTCGTGCACCGCCACCGAGCTGCGCAACCTTTTCGAGAACTACGGCAGGGTGGTGGAATGCGATATCGTGAAAGGTAAAGGAGTATTGACCTTCCTACCGCTTACTGACCGCAGCACCTCTCACTGTCTCTTCAGTCGCAGGTTCTAGAGCAAACAATTTTAATTCCCCGTGACCCCAAAAGATCAGACCCATGCACTCAAACAGCCACGACCACACATTTACATCCACCAACTAATCTCCCACTAAACAACAAAGTTGTCTCCTAAGCCAGTGTTTCGAAACATTAACCGGCGTTTGTTGCGCTAGTCTCGGACACAGGCATCATTTCCTCTCTTAGTCTTTAAACTTTTGGTTTCCAAGAATTAGTATGTGTCTTGTACGGAAGCTAATCGCTAATAGTGGACATGTAGTTGAATCCCCACCAGATTAGCGCAACAGCCTACCTATGTTAGGAAGATTACCAGGCATGGATTTTAAAATGCACCTGGCCTTCCGACGGTTCCTAGATTGTAAATCGTGTATTTAAAGCTGTTTCTCGGATTGTCGATTAAGCTCTGGGGACTGAGATGCAGTACATTAATGTCGTTAAATCAAAAGTACGTGCTCTGTCAAATGATAAACTTCATGTGCCAAACTTGACTACTGTAGGAAGGTTGTGTGGAGAAGGGGGGCGGTCGTCGACTATCTAACAAGATTTTAGACCAACCGTGTTTTCGCTAGTACTATCCCATGTAGATCATATGGTTTCAACCAGGCCCTGGTGAAAGCCGTTCTCTCGATGGGAAGTATATTTGTGAACCGTCAATTAGACCATATTGTCCAGACCGCAGCCTTAATTCTTAGGGTTTAAAGTTTTGTGAGTTGACCAATTTATTGGGTACGATTCACTAAACCTTTTGGGATAGGTCCTCATACTCCAGGTTTAAATAACGTCATCTTGAATCTTTGGGCGTAGAACATACTTGCGTCTTATGCCTAAAGAAACTACCCACAGATAGTGCTTAATGAACTGAATCTGTATGTTTGGGTGTAACCCAGAGCTTTGTGAATCGGTCCTGTGAAAATGCTCGCCCCATGCCAGACAATTGCCAGCACGTTACAACTGCACAAGACAGAACTTGAGTAGACGTCTGTGCTCAGTACCGGCAGGCTCAGGGACCCGAAAAGTAGCACATGCACCATGCCTCCACTAGACACATGCATCATGCCTGACTCTGAGAGGGCCAGGCTGTGAAGACAGATCAGGCAGTCATCCCAGCAGGCGTGTTGATTTTGAAAAGTTATTGGGAATTCTGAGTGCGGAAGAAGAGATTTATAGTTCCGGCCCTCTGAAATACGTGCCTGTGCTGAGCCCCGGAAAGCACCGGCACAAATGAGGCACAGAATGACAACCCAATAAAGCAACCTGGGCCGCTCAGCTCTGTTTGTTTGCGTGAAAATGAGTCAATATGGTATCAGACCTGGAAGAGAAAGAGGGTGAAAAACGGTAGTCAAATATTTTCAGCAATAATGGGGCGAAACACTTGTGAAAAAATCTGACCTTTTCGAAAGGAGCAGGTTTATTTCTCGCCATCGGTTTCCAATGCCAACATTAAAGGCCGAGGGTTTCTAATGCATGCTCCTGGCAAAGGTGGTAAAATCATTGGCTTCCGATATCCCAGCATTTGAGGAGTCAGACTGCGGGCTTCGAAGTGAAGGGTTAGTGCACCCCCATACACATGTCAATGTTGTTCGTGGGAATAAGTGACTTCTTTCTTGGTAGGGCCTGAAGAGCCGGTTGGAAATGAAGTTCCTCTCTTAATATAGTTGTCCAATGCTTTCCACGTTCCTAGGGATATCAGCGCTGCAGTAAAGACTACAGGTAATAATGAAAGCTCCATGGACCTGCACTGAGCACACAGTGAACTAGGATGACACCTGCCACCGTCGTCAGACGAGGTGGCCGAGTGGTTAAGGCGATGGACTGCTAATCCATTGTGCTCTGCACGCGTGGGTTCGAATCCCACCCTCGTCGGTACATCGCAGTTTTGTCATTATTTACAGGGGTATTGTATTTCATGCGAATAACAGAGACTGTGGCGCATCATAGCAGGACCATAAGGCATAATACATCTGTATTCCTCTGCGATTTGTAACAGTCGCACAGCTGCTTTGGTGTTCCGGATCAATGTTCTTTACAAGGGGTGTTTCCTATGAAATGATAGAATTTGCTGATTTATGACCCACAGCAGACGATTCTTACGTCCATAGTATTCTTCTTGTTTTCTTTTCAAACTTTGTTCACTTTCTGTTTTGTATTGCCCATTAATTTGTTTGAGTACAAGGTAAATGGCAATATAGGATAAAAAGGCCCCCCAGTTCCTGAAAGAAGAAAAGATGAGAGATGGACAGGATGTTCTACTACTTGAGACATGGATGTCCGACCTGAAGTACAGGTGGTAGCGTGGCCGAGCGGTCTAAGGCGCTGGATTAAGGCTCCAGTCTCTCCGGAGGCGTGGGTTCGAATCCCACCGCTGCCAGTTCTCTTTTGAACAATGCACTCATATATAGGCATGTGCTTTATGTGCTTTACATACATTTAAAGGAAAACCCAGGGAATCAAATACATTCTGTCTTCCTTCCAACGTGAAGTCTCCTTTCCCCGTGTTGCCATGATTAGCATTTTCACGAGTGAACCATGGCTCCTTGTGTCGCAGATGACGACGCGTGTGACATCACAGAACTGCAAGTGGCATCCAAGGGTATGGGTTGGAAGTGTAGGGTCGGAGCATTGGCAGCCACTTTTGACAAACCAGTTCTACCTGCAGTAGCACGAAAAGAGCCAATGTTTTTTCTCTCGTAAATCCGTTTCATAAAAAGGTCTATTTTTCTTTAACTCTTGTTTTAAAAAAGTACTTTGTTAATTCCTGCCCTGCCTGTGTCCCACTTTCGTTAGCTACCCGTGTCGTGATTTAGAGGCAGGCGCTCAGCAGGCCCATCTCGGGGATTGGTGGACAAAACAATCCCAGTAATATCTTCCCTACACCTAGCCGACTCCTAGAGCTAAGGGGTTCTCTTGTGCTATTTTTAGTTTCATTTTTACCTCCTTGTTAGTAACTGTGGTGTGGCTCTGCCTGCATCTTTGCACTTTATAGCAGAAGACGGTCTTCTCGTTAGGTCTCGGCTAGCGAAGGATGCGCTTGCGCAGTCTCGCTCGCGAGATTTAATGACTTGGAGAGGAGGGGCTTGAACCCGCCTCTCTTCTCTCCTCTTCTCCATTGGCTGGCCTCTTAAATGCTGGTCAGCCATTGGAGAAGAGGTTTGTCTCTCCAAACAAGCCCCGTCCTTTTCGGATTCGGGGGCGTGTTTTTTCGAATCGTTCTCTTTTTTCCAGGCCGTCCCTTTTTTCGCTGGTGGGCGTGTTTATTTTTTTTTTTTTTACAGGGACGTTCTCTGTTTATTTACGTCTCGGCTAGCGAAGGCTCTGCTAGTTGTTTCTACCTGTTATTACACAAAGACTTCCTGTCCCTCTAAACGTGAGTTAGTGTGACTCCGGCACCACGAGTCCCGTGAAAGGCGCTTTGTGTTGTCCGCTATTTTTCAGTTATCGCTCTTGTTCCTTTTTCCTGTGACAACCTAGCCGTCTGACGCCATTTTACAGAATGGGGCTGAGGAAGCAAGAAAGTCGAGCGGTTCTTGTGGAAGGGATACTCGGAAGAACAGACTGAGCAGGGAGGGGGAGAGCAGCGGTCAGTCTCCGCCGTCTGCGCCGTAGTTGTCGCCGCAGCTGCGCAATTATCATCTTGTCGCCGTTCAGGCGCTGACACCATGTCTGAGACGCATAAGACCATAAAGGGTGGCGGGTGGTAATTAGAACATCGCATCCATTTTGTATTTTTGGGGCGTCACAAGGGCTTGGGGGGTGGGCGTCCGCGCCGTCATAGAAAGAAATATTTTGCGTCTTTGCTCCCTTTCCGATTCACACAGTTCTTTACACACATCAAGATGAAGATCTTTGTGGGCAACGTTGACGAGCAAACGACGCAGGGAGAGCTGAGCGCGCTCTTCGAGCACCACGGCACAGTGGTGAGCTGTGCAGTCATGAAACAATTCGCCTTCGTTCACATGCGGGAAGAGGACCGGGCCCTGGCCGCTATAGCGGCACTCAACGGCCGCGAGCTGAATGGCCGAAAGATGGTGGTGGATCTGAGCAAACCGCGGCCTCTCAACACCTGGAAGGTGTTCGTGGGCAACGTCAGCGCCTCGTGCACCGCCACCGAGCTGCGCAACCTTTTCGAGAACTACGGCAGGGTGGTGGAATGCGATATCGTGAAAGGTAAAGGAGTATTGACCTTCCTACCGCTTACTGACCGCAGCACCTCTCACTGTCTCTTCAGTCGCAGGTTCTAGAGCAAACAATTTTAATTCCCCGTGACCCCAAAAGATCAGACCCATGCACTCAAACAGCCACGACCACACATTTACATCCACCAACTAATCTCCCACTAAACAACAAAGTTGTCTCCTAAGCCAGTGTTTCGAAACATTAACCGGCGTTTGTTGCGCTAGTCTCGGACACAGGCATCATTTCCTCTCTTAGTCTTTAAACTTTTGGTTTTCAAGAATTAGTATGTGTCTTGTACGGAAGCTAATCGCTAATAGTGGGCATGTAGTTGAATCCCCACCAGATTAGCGCAACAGCCTACCTATGTTAGGAAGATTACCAGGCATGGATTTTAAAATGCACCTGGCCTTCCGACGGTTCCTAGATTGTAAATCGTGTATTTAAAGCTGTTTCTCGGATTGTCGATTAAGCTCTGGGGACTGAGATGCAGTACATTAATGTCGTTAAATCAAAAGTACGTGCTCTGTCAAATGATAAACTTCATGTGCCAAACTTGACTACTGTAGGAAGGTTGTGTGGAGAAGGGGGGCGGTCGTCGACTATCTAACAGGATTTTAGACCAACCGTGTTTTCGCTAGTACTATCCCATGTAGATCATATGGTTTCAACCAGGCCCTGGTGAAAGCCGTTCTCTCGATGGGAAGTATATTTGTGAACCGTCAATTAGACCATATTGTCCAGACCGCAGCCTTAATTCTTAGGGTTTAAAGTTTTGTGAGTTGACCAATTTATTGGGTACGATTCACTAAACCTTTTGGGATAGGTCCTCATACTCCAGGTTTAAATAACATCATCTTGAATCTTTGGGCGTAGAACATACTTGCGTCTTATGCCTAAAGAAACTACCCACAGATAGTGCTAAATGAACTGAATCTGTATGTTTGGGTGTAACCCACAGCTTTGTGAATCGGTCCTGTGAAAATGCTCGCCCCATGCCAGACAATTGCCAGCACGTTAAAACTGCACAAGACAGAACTTGAGTAGACGTCTGTGCTCAGTACCGGCAGGCTCAGGGACCCGAAAAGTAGCACATGCACCATGCCTCCACTAGACACATGCATCATGCCTGACTCTGAGAGGGCCAGGCTGTGAAGACAGATCAGGCAGTCATCCCAGCAGGCGTGTTGATTTTGAAAAGTTATTGGGAATTCTGAGTGCGGAAGAAGAGATTTATAGTTCCGGCCCTCTGAAATACGTGCCTGTGCTGAGCCCCGGAAAGCACCGGCACAAATGAGGCACAGAATGACAACCCAATAAAGCAACCTGGGCCGCTCAGCTCTGTTTGTTTGCGTGAAAATGAGTCAATATGGCATCAGACCTGGAAGAGAAAGAGGGTGAAAAACGGTAGTCAAATATTTTCAGCAATAATGGGGCGAAACACTTGTGAAAAAATCTGACCTTTTCGAAAGGAGCAGGTTTATTTCTCGCCATCGGTTTCCAATGCCAACATTAAAGGCCGAGGGTTTCTAATGCATGCTCCTGGCAAAGGTGGTAAAATCATTGGCTTCCGATATCCCAGCATTTGAGGAGTCAGACTGCGGGCTTCAAAGTGAAGTGTTAGTGCACCCCCATACACATGTCAATGTTGTTCGTGGGAATAAGTGACTTCTTTCTTGGTAGGGCCTGAAGAGCCGGTTGGAAATGAAGTTCCTCTCTTAATATAGTTGTCCAATGCTTTCCACGTTCCTAGGGATATCAGCGCTGCAGTAAAGACTACAGGTAATAATGACAGCTCCATGGACCTGCACTGAGCACACAGTGAACTAGGATGACACCTGCCACCGTCGTCAGACGAGGTGGCCGAGTGGTTAAGGCGATGGACTGCTAATCCATTGTGCTCTGCACGCGTGGGTTCGAATCCCACCCTCGTCGGTACATCGCAGTTTTGTCATTATTTACAGGGGTATTGTATTTCATGCGAATAACAGAGACTGTGGCGCATCATAGCAGGACCATAAGGCATAATACATCTGTATTCCTCTGCGATTTGTAACAGTCGCACAGCTGCTTTGGTGTTCCGGATCAATGTTCTTTACAAGGGGTGTTTCCTATGAAATGATAGAATTTGCTGATTTATGACCCACAGCAGACGATTCTTACGTCCATAGTATTCTTCTTGTTTTCTTTTCAAACTTTGTTCACTTTCTGTTTTGTATTGCCCATTAATTTGTTTGAGTACAAGGTAAATGGCAATATAGGATAAAAAGGCCCCCCAGTTCCTGAAAGAAGAAAAGATGAGAGATGGACAGGATGTTCTACTACTTGAGACATGGATGTCCGACCTGAAGTACAGGTGGTAGCGTGGCCGAGCGGTCTAAGGCGCTGGATTAAGGCTCCAGTCTCTCCGGAGGCGTGGGTTCGAATCCCACCGCTGCCAGTTCACTTTTGAACAATGCACTCATATATAGGCATGTGCTTTATGTGCTTTACATACATTTAAAGGAAAACCCAGGGAATCAAATACATTCTGTCTTCCTTCCAACGTGAAGTCTCCTTTCCCCGTGTTACCATGATTAGCATTTTCACGAGTGAACCATGGCTCCTTGTGTCGCAGATGACGACGCGTGTGACATCACAGAACTGCAAGTGGCATCCAAGGGTATGGGTTGGAAGTGTAGGGTCGGAGCATTGGCAGCCACTTTTGACAAACCAGTTCTACCTGCAGTAGCACGAAAAGAGCCAATGTTTTTTCTCTCGTAAATCCGTTTCATAAAAAGGTCTATTTTTCTTTAACTCTTGTTTTAAAAAAGTACTTTGTTAATTCCTGCCCTGCCTGTGTCCCACTTTCGTTAGCTACCCGTGTCGTGATTTAGAGGCAGGCGCTCAGCAGGCCCATCTCGGGGATTGGTGGACAAAACAATCCCAGTAATATGTTCCCTACACCTAGCCGACTCCTGGAGCTAAGGGGTTCTCTTGTGCTATTTTTAGTTTCATTTTTACCTCCTTGTTAGTAACTGTGGTGTGGCTCTGCCTGCATCTTTGCACTTTATAGCAGAAGACGGTCTTCTCGTTAGGTCTCGGCTAGCGAAGGATGCGCTTGCGCAGTCTCGCTCGCGAGATTTAATGACTTGGAGAAGAGGGGCTTGAACCCGCCTCTCTTCTCTCCTCTTCTCCATTGGCTGGCCTCTTAACCCCTTCCATGCTGGACGGATTCCCCTGCTGTGCTGATCTTTTCCTGCGCGGGCGTGGTCATGACGGAACGGTTCCGTCATGAGCACAGCTCAACCGTGGCTCATGACGGAACCGTTCCGTCATGAGCACCGAAGGGGTTAAATGC
This sequence comes from Triturus cristatus, assembly GCF_964204655.1. Lineage (NCBI taxonomy): Eukaryota > Metazoa > Chordata > Amphibia > Caudata > Salamandridae > Triturus > Triturus cristatus. The sequence goes on along the minus strand of NC_140595.1, from coordinate 706,898,073 downwards.
TGGTCAGCCATTGGAGAAGAGGTTTGTCTCTCCAAACAAGCCCCGTCCTTTTCGGATTCGGGGGCGTGTTTTTTCGAATCGTTCTCTTTTTTCCAGGCCGTCCCTTTTTTCGCTGGTGGGCGTGTTTATTTTTTTTTTTTTTACAGGGACGTTCTCTGTTTATTTACGTCTCGGCTAGCGAAGGCTCTGCTAGTTGTTTCTACCTGTTATTACACAAAGACTTCCTGTCCCTCTAAACGTGAGTTAGTGTGACTCCGGCACCACGAGTCCCGTGAAAGGCTCTTTGTGTTGTCCGCTATTTTTCAGTTATCGCTCTTGTTCCTTTTTCCTGTGACAACCTAGCCGTCTGACGCCATTTTACAGAACGGGGCTGAGGAAGCAAGAAAGTCGAGCGGTTCTTGTGGAAGGGATACTCGGAAGAACAGACTGAGCAGGGAGGGGGAGAGCAGCGGTCAGTCTCCGCCGTCCGCGCCGTAGTTGTCGCCGCAGCTGCGCAATTATCATCTTGTCGCCGTTCAGGCGCTGACACCATGTCTGAGACGCATAAGACCATAAAGGGTGGCGGGTGGTAATTAGAACATCGCATCCATTTTGTATTTTTGGGGCGTCACAAGGGCTTGGGGGGTGGGCGTCCGCGCCGTCATAGAAAGAAATATTTTGCGTCTTTGCTCCCATTCCGATTCACACAGTTCTTTACACGCATCAAGATGAAGATCTTTGTGGGCAACGTTGACGAGCAAACGACGCAGGAAGAGCTGAGCGCGCTCTTCGAGCACCACGGCACAGTGGTGAGCTGTGCAGTCATGAAGCAATTCGCCTTCGTTCACATGCGGGAAGAGGACCGGGCCCTGGCCGCTATAGCGGCACTCAACGGCCGCGAGCTGAATGGCCCAAAGATGGTGGTGGAACTGAGCAAACCGCGGCCTCTCAACACCTGGAAGGTGTTCGTGGGCAACGTCAGCGCCTCGTGCACCGCCACCGAGCTGCGCAACCTTTTCGAGAACTACGGCAGGATGGTGGAATGCGATATCGTGAAAGGTAAAGGAGTATTGACCTTCCTACCGCTTACTGACCGCAGCACCTCTCACTGTCTCTTCAGTCGCAGGTTCTAGAGCAAACAATTTTAATTCCCCGTGACCCCAAAAGATCAGACCCATGCACTCAAACAGCCACGACCACACATTTACATCCACCAACTAATCTCCCACTAAACAACAAAGATGTCTCCTAAGCCAGTGTTTTGAAACATTAACCGGCGTTTGTTGCGCTAGTCTCGGACACAGGCATCATTTCCTCTCTTAGTCTTTAAACTTTTGGTTTTCAAGAATTAGTATGTGTCTTGTACGGAAGCTAATCGCTAATAGTGGGCATGTAGTTGAATCCCCACCAGATTAGCGCAACAGCCTACCTATGTTAGGAAGATTACCAGGCATGGATTTTAAAATGCACCTGGCCTTCCGACGGTTCCTAGATTGTAAATCGTGTATTTAAAGCTGTTTCTCGGATTGTCGATTAAGCTCTGGGGACTGAGATGCAGTACATTAATGTCGTTAAATCAAAAGTACGTGCTCTGTCAAATGATAAACTTCATGTGCCAAACTTGACTACTGTAGGAAGGTTGTGTGGAGAAGGGGGGCGGTCGTCGACTATCTAACAAGATTTTAGACCAACCGTGTTTTCGCTAGTACTATCCCATGTAGATCATATGGTTTCAACCAGGCCCTGGTGAAAGCCGTTCTCTTGATGGGAAGTATATTTGTGAACCGTCAATTAGACCATATTGTCCAGACCGCAGCCTTAATTCTCAGGGTTTAAAGTTTTGTGAGTTGACCAATTTATTGGGTACGATTCACTAAACCTTTTGGGATAGGTCCTCATACTCCAGGTTTAAATAACGTCATCTTGAATCTTTGGGCGTAGAACATACTTGCGTCTTATGCCTAAAGAAACTACCCACAGATAGTGCTTAATGAACTGAATCTGTATGTTTGGGTGTAACCCACAGCTTTGTGAATCGGTCCTGTGAAAATGCTCGCCCCATGCCAGACAATTGCCAGCACGTTACAACTGCACAAGACAGAACTTGAGTAGACGTCTGTGCTCAGTACCGGCAGGCTCAGGGACCCGAAAAGTAGCACATGCACCATGCCTCCACTAGACACATGCATCATGCCTGACTCTGAGAGGGCCAGGCTGTGAAGACAGATCAGGCAGTCATCCCAGCAGGCGTGTTGATTTTGAAAAGTTATTGGGAATTCTGAGTGCGGAAGAAGAGATTTATAGTTCCGGCCCTCTGAAAAACGTGCCTGTGCTGAGCCCCGGAAAGCACCGGCACAAATGAGGCACAGAATGACAACCCAATAAAGCAACCTGGGCCGCTCAGCTCTGTTTGTTTGCGTGAAAATGAGTCAATATGGCATCAGACCTGGAAGAGAAAGAGGGTGAAAAACGGTAGTCAAATATTTTCAGCAATAATGGGGCGAAACACTTGTGAAAAAATCTGACCTTTTCGAAAGGAGCAGGTTTATTTCTCGCCATCGGTTTCCAATGCCAACATTAAAGGCCGAGGGTTTCTAATGCATGCTCCTGGCAAAGGTGGTAAAATCATTGGCTTCCGATATCCCAGCATTTGAGGAGTCAGACTGCGGGCTTCGAAGTGAAGTGTTAGTGCACCCCCATACACATTCCCACGAACAACATTGACATAAGTGACTTCTTTCTTGGTAGGGCCTGAAGAGCCGGTTGGAAATGAAGTTCCTCTCTTAATATAGTTGTCCAATGCTTTCCACGTTCCTAGGGATATCAGCGCTGCAGTAAAGACTACAGGTAATAATGACAGCTCCATGGACCTGCACTGAGCACACAGTGAACTAGGATGACACCTGTCACCGTCGTCAGACGAGGTGGCCGAGTGGTTAAGGCGATGGACTGCTAATCCATTGTGCTCTGCACGCGTGGGTTCGAATCCCACCCTCGTCGGTATATCGCAGTTTTGTCATTATTTACAGGGGTTTTGTATTTCATGCGAATAACAGAGACTGTGGCGCATCATAGCAGGACCATAAGGCATAATACATCTGTATTCCTCTGCGATTTGTAACAGTCGCGCAGCTGCTTTGGTGTTCCGGATCAATGTTCTTTACAAGGGGTGTTTCCTATAAAATGATAGAATTTGCTGATTTATGACCCACAGCCGACGATTCTTACGTCCATAGTATTCTTCTTGTTTTCTTTTCAAACGTTGTTCACTTTCTGTTTTGTATTGCCCATTAATTTGTTTGAGTACAAGGTAAATGGCAATATAGGATAAAAAGGCCCCCCAGTTCCTGAAAGAAGAAAAGATGAGAGATGGACAGGATGTTCTACTACTTGAGACATGGATGTCCGACCTGAAGTACAGGTGGTAGCGTGGCCGAGCGGTCTAAGGCGCTGGATTAAGGCTCCAGTCTCTCCGGAGGCGTGGGTTTGAATCCCACCGCTGCCAGTTCACTTTTGAACAATGCACTCATATATAGGCATGTGCTTTATGTGCTTTACATACATTTAAAGGAAAACCCAGGGAATCAAATACATTCTGTCTTCCTTCCAACGTGAAGTCTCCTTTCCCCGTGTTACCATGATTAGCATTTTCACGAGTGAACCGTGGCTCCTTGTGTCGCAGATGACGACGCGTGTGACATCACAGAACTGCAAGTGGCATCCAAGGGTATGGGTTGGAAGTGTAGGGTCGGAGCATTGGCAGCCACTTTTGACAAACCAGTTCTACCTGCAGTAGCACGAAAAGAGCCAATGTTTTTTCTCTCGTAAATCCGTTTCATAAAAAGGTTTATTTTTCTTTAACTCTTGTTTTAAAAAAGTACTTTGTTAATTCCTGCCCTGCCTGTGTCCCACTTTCGTTAGCTACCCGTGTCGTGATTTAGAGGCAGGCGCTCAGCAGGCCCATCTCAGGGATTGGTGGACAAAACAATCCCAGTAATATCTTCCCTACACCTAGCCGACTCCTGGAGCTAAGGGGTTCTCTTGTGCTATTTTTAGTTTCATTTTTACCTCCTTGTTAGTAACTGTGGTGTGGCTCTGCCTGCATCTTTGCACTTTATAGCAGAAGACGGTCTTCTCGTTAGGTCTCGGCTAGCGAAGGATGCGCTTGCGCAGTCTCGCTCGCGAGATTTAATGACTTGGAGAGGAGGGGCTTGAACCCGCCTCTCTTCTCTCCTCTTCTCCATTGGCTGGCCTCTTAAATGCTGGTCAGCCATTGGAGAAGAGGTTTGTCTCTCCAAACAAGCCCCGTCCTTTTCGGATTCGGGGGCGTGTTTTTTCGAATCGTTCTCTTTTTTCCAGGCCGTCCCTTTTTTCGCTGGTGGGCGTGTTTATTTTTTTTTTTTTTACAGGGACGTTCTCTGTTTATTTACGTCTCGGCTAGCGAAGGCTCTGCTAGTTGTTTCTACCTGTTATTACACAAAGACTTCCTGTCCCTCTAAACGTGAGTTAGTGTGACTCCGGCACCACGAGTCCCGTGAAAGGCGCTTTGTGTTGTCCGCTATTTTTCAGTTATCGCTCTTGTTCCTTTTTCCTGTGACAACCTAGCCGTCTGACGCCATTTTACAGAATGGGGCTGAGGAAGCAAGAAAGTCGAGCGGTTCTTGTGGAAGGGATACTCGGAAGAACAGACTGAGCAGGGAGGGGGAGAGCAGCGGTCAGTCTCCGCCGTCCGCGCCGTAGTTGTCGCCGCAGCTGCGTAATTATCATCTTGTCGCCGTTCAGGCGCTGACACCATGTCTGAGACGCATAAGACCATAAAGGGTGGCGGGTGGTAATTAGAACATCGCATCCATTTTGTATTTTTGGGGCGTCACAAGGGCTTGGGGGGTGGGCGTCCGCGCCGTCGTAGAATTAAATATTTTGCGTCTTTGCTCCCTTTCCGATTCACACAGTTCTTTACACGCATCAAGATGAAGATCTTTGTGGGTAACGTTGACGAGCAGACGACGCAGGAAGAGCTGAGCGCGCTCTTCGAGCACCACGGCACAGTGGTGAGCTGTGCAGTCATGAAGCAATTCGCCTTCGTTCACATGCGGGAAGAGGACCGGGCCCTGGCCGCTATAGCGGCACTCAACGGCCGCGAGCTGAATGGCCGAAAGATGGTGGTGGAACTGAGCAAACCGCGGCCTCTCAACACCTGGAAGGTGTTCGTGGGCAACGTCAGCACCTCGTGCACCGCCACCGAGCTGCGCAACCTTTTCGAGAACTACGGCAGGGTGGTGGAATGCGATATCGTGAAAGGTAAAGGCGTATTGAGCTTCCTACCGCTTACTGACCGCAGCACCTCTCACTGTCTCTTAAGTCGCAGGTTCTAGAGCAAACAATTTTAATTCCCCGGGACCCCAAAAGATCAGACCCATGCACTCAAACAGCCACGACCACACATTTACATCCACCGACTAATCTCCCACTAAACAACAAAGTTGTCTCCTAAGCCAGTGTTTCGAAACATTAACCGGCGTTTGTTGCGCTAGTCTCGGACACAGGCATCATTTCCTCTCTTAGTCTTTAAACTTTTGGTTTCCAAGAATTAGTATTTGTATTGTACGGAAGCTAATCGCTAATAGTGGACATGTAGTTGAATCCCCACCAGATTAGCGCAACAGCCTACCTATGTTAGGAAGATTACCAGGCATGGATTTTAAAATGCACCTGGCCTTCCGATGGTTCCTAGAATGTAAATCGTGTATTTAAAGCTGTTTCTCGGATTGTCGATTAAGCTCTGGGGACTGAGATGCCGTACATTAATGTCGTTAAATCAAAAGTACGTGCTCTGTCAAATGATAAACTTCATGTGCCAAACTTGACTACTGTAGGAAGGTTGTGTGGAGAAGGGGGTGGGCGTCGACTATCTAACAAGATTTTAGACCAACCGTGTTTTCGCTAGTACTATCCCATGTAGATCATATGGTTTCAACCAGGCCCTGGTGAAAGCCGTCCTCTCGATGGGAAGTATATTTGTGAACCGTCAATTAGACCATATTGTCCAGACTGCAGCCTTAATTCTTAGGGTTTAAAGTTTTGTGAGTTGACCAATTTATTGGGTACGATTCACTAAACCTTTTGGGATAGGTCCTCATACTCCAGGTTTAAATAACGTCATCTTGAATCTTTGGGCGTAGAACATACTTGCGTCTTATGCCTAAAGAAACTACCCACAGATAGTGCTTAATGAACTGAATCTGAATGTTTGGGTGTAACCCACAGCTTTGTGAATCGGTCCTGTGAAAACGCCCGCCCCATGCCAGAAAATTGCCAGCACGTTACAAATGCACAAGACAGAACTTGAATAGACGCGTGTGCTCAGTACCGGCAGGCTCAGAGACCCTAAAAGTAGCACATGCATCATGCCTCCACTAGACACATGCATCATGCCTGACTCTGAGAGGGCCAGGCTGTGAAGACAGATCAGGCAGTCATCCCAGCAGGCGTGTTGATTTTGAAAAGTTATTGGGAATTCTGAGTGCGGAAGAAGAGATTTATAGTTCCGGCCCTCTGAAATACGTGCCTGTGCTGAGCCCCGGAAAGCACCGGCACAAATGAGGCACAGAATGACACCCAATAAAGCAACCTGGGCCGCTCAGCTCTGTTTGTTTGCGTGAAAATGAGTCAATATGGCATCAGACCTGGAAGAGAAAGAGGGTGAAAAACGGTAGTCAAATATTTTCAGCAATAATGGGGCGTAACACAAGTGAAAAAATCTGACCTTTTCGAAAGGATCAGGTTTATTTCTCGCCATCGGTTTCCAATGCCAACATTAAAGGCCGAGGGTTTCTAATGCATGCTCCTGGCAAAGGTGGTAAAATCATTGGCTTCCGATATCCCAGCATTTGAGGAGTCAGACTGCGGGCTTCGAAGTGAAGTGTTAGTGCACCCCCATACACATGTCAATGTTGTTCGTGGGAATAAGTGACTTCTTTCTTGGTAGGGCCTGAAGAGCCGGTTGGAAATGAAGTTCCTCTCTTAATATAGTTGTCCAATGCTTTCCACGTTCCTAGGGATATCAGCGCTGCAGTAAAGACTACAGGTAATAAGGACAGCTCCATGGACCTGCACTGAGCACACAGTGAACTAGGATGACACCTGCCACCGTCGTCAGACGAGGTGGCCGAGTGGTTAAGACGATGGACTGCTAATCCATTGTGCTCTGCACGCGTGGGTTCGAATCCCACCCTCGTCGGTACATCGCAGTTTTGTCATTATTTACAGGGGTATTGTATTTCATGCGAATAACAGAGACTGTGGCGCATCATAGCAGGACCATAAGGCATAATACATCTGTATTCCTCTGCGATTTGTAACAGTCGCGCAGCTGCTTTGGTGTTACCGATCAATGTTCTTTACAAGGGGTGTTTCCTATAAAATGATAGAATTTGCTGATTTATGACCCACAGCAGACGATTCTTACGTCCATAGTATTCTTCTTGTTTTCTTTTCAAACGTTGTTCACTTCCTGTTTTGTATTGCCCATTAATTTGTTTGAGTACAAGGTAAATGGCAATATAGGATAAAAATGCCCCCCGTTCCTGACAGAAGAAAAGACGAGAGATGGACACGGTGTTCTACTACTTGAGACATGGATGTCCGACTTGAAGTACAGGTGGTAGCGTGGCCGAGCGGTCTAAGGCGCTGGATTAAGGCTCCAGTCTCTCCGGAGGCGTGGGTTCGAATCCCACCGCTGCCAGTTCACTTTTGAACAATGCACTCATATATAGGCATGTGCTTTATGTGCTTTACATACATTTAAAGGAAAACCCAGGGAATCAAATACATTCTGTCTTCCTTCCAACGTGAAGTCTCCTTTCCCCGTGTTACCATGATTAGCATTTTCACGAGTGAACCATGGCTCCTTGTGTCGCAGATGACGACGCGTGTGACATCACAGAACTGCAAGTGGCATCCAAGGGTATGGGTTGGAAGTGTAGGGTCGGAGCATTGGCAGCCACTTTTGACAAACCAGTTCTACCTGCAGTAGCACGAAAAGAGCCAATGTTTTTTCTCTCGTAAATCCGTTTCATAAAAAGGTCTATTTTTCTTTAACTCTTGTTTTAAAAAAGTACTTTGTTAATTCCTGGCCTGCCTGTGTCCCACTTTCGTTAGCTACCCGTGTCCTGATTTAGAGGCAGGTGCTCAGCAGGCCCATCTCGGGGATTGGTGGACAAAACAATCCCAGTAATATCTTCCCTACACCTAGCCGACTCCTGGAGCTAAGGGGTTCTCTTGTGCTATTTTTAGTTTCATTTTTACCTCCTTGTTAGTAACTGTGGTGTGGCTCTGCCTGCATCTTTGCACTTTATAGCAGAAGACGGTCTTCTCGTTAGGTCTCGGCTAGCGAAGGATGCGCTAGCGCAGTCTCGCTCGCGAGATTTAATGACTTGGAGAAGAGGGGCTTGAACCCGCCTCTCTTCTCTCCTCTTCTCCATTGGCTGGCCTCTTAAATGCTGGTCAGCCATTGGAGAAGAGGTTTGTCTCTCCAAACAAGCCCCGTCCTTTTCGGATTCGGGGGCGTGTTTTTTCGAATCGTTCTCTTTTTTCCAGGCCGTCCCTTTTTTCGCTGGTGGGCGTGTTTATTTTTTTTTTTTTTACAGGGACGTTCTCTGTTTATTTATGTCTCGGCTAGCGAAGGCTCTGCTAGTTGTTTCTACCTGTTATTACACAAAGACTTCCTGTCCCTCTAAACGTGAGTTAGTGTGACTCCGGCACCACGAGTCCCGTGAAAGGCGCTTTGTGTAGTCCGCTATTTTTCAGTTATCGCTCTTGTTCCTTTTTCCTGTGACAACCTAGCCGTCTGACGCCATTTTACAGATCGGGGCTGAGGAAGCGAGAAAGTCGAGCGGTTCTTGTGGAAGGGATACTCGGAAGAACAGACTGAGCAGGGAGGGGGAGAGCAGCGGTCAGTCTCCGCCGTCCGCGCCGTAGTTGTCGCCGCAGCTGCGCAATTATCATCTTGTCGCCGTTCAGGCGCTGACACCATGTCTGAGACGCATAAGACCATAAAGGGTGGCGGGTGGTAATTAGAACATCGCATCCATTTTGTATTTTTGGGGCGTCACAAGGGCTTGGGGGGTGGGCGTCCGCGCCGTCATAGAAAGAAATATTTTGCGTCTTTGCTCCCTTTCTGATTCACACAGTTCTTTACACGCATCAAGATGAAGATCTTTGTGGGCAACGTTGACGAGCAAACGACGCAGGAAGAGCTGAGCGCGCTCTTCGAGCACCACGGCACAGTGGTGAGCTGTGCAGTCATGAAGCAATTCGCCTTCGTTCACATGCGGGAAGAGGACCGGGCCCTGGCCGCTATAGCGGCACTCAACGGCCGCGAGCTGAATGGCCGAAAGATGGTGGTGGAACTGAGCAAACCGCGGCCTCTCAACACCTGGAAGGTGTTCGTGGGCAACGTCAGCGCCTCGTGCACCGCCACCGAGCTGCGCAACCTTTTCGAGAACTACGGCAGGGTGGTGGAATGCGATATCGTGAAAGGTAAAGGAGTATTGACCTTCCTACCGCTTACTGACCGCAGCACCTCTCACTGTCTCTTCAGTCGCAGGTTCTAGAGCAAACAATTTTAATTCCCCGTGACCCCAAAAGATCAGACCCATGCACTCAAACAGCCACGACCACACATTTACATCCACCAACTAATCTCCCACTAAACAACAAAGTTGTCTCCTAAGCCAGTGTTTCGAAACATTAACCGGCGTTTGTTGCGCTAGTCTCGGACACAGGCATCATTTCCTCTCTTAGTCTTTAAACTTTTGGTTTCCAAGAATTAGTATGTGTCTTGTACGGAAGCTAATCGCTAATAGTGGACATGTAGTTGAATCCCCACCAGATTAGCGCAACAGCCTACCTATGTTAGGAAGATTACCAGGCATGGATTTTAAAATGCACCTGGCCTTCCGACGGTTCCTAGATTGTAAATCGTGTATTTAAAGCTGTTTCTCGGATTGTCGATTAAGCTCTGGGGACTGAGATGCAGTACATTAATGTCGTTAAATCAAAAGTACGTGCTCTGTCAAATGATAAACTTCATGTGCCAAACTTGACTACTGTAGGAAGGTTGTGTGGAGAAGGGGGGCGGTCGTCGACTATCTAACAAGATTTTAGACCAACCGTGTTTTCGCTAGTACTATCCCATGTAGATCATATGGTTTCAACCAGGCCCTGGTGAAAGCCGTTCTCTCGATGGGAAGTATATTTGTGAACCGTCAATTAGACCATATTGTCCAGACCGCAGCCTTAATTCTTAGGGTTTAAAGTTTTGTGAGTTGACCAATTTATTGGGTACGATTCACTAAACCTTTTGGGATAGGTCCTCATACTCCAGGTTTAAATAACGTCATCTTGAATCTTTGGGCGTAGAACATACTTGCGTCTTATGCCTAAAGAAACTATCCACAGATAGTGCTTAATGAACTGAATCTGTATGTTTGGGTGTAACCCACAGCTTTGTGAATCGGTCCTGTGAAAATGCTCGCCCCATGCCAGACAATTGCCAGCACGTTACAACTGCACAAGACAGAACTTGAGTAGACGTCTGTGCTCAGTACCGGCAGGCTCAGGGACCCGAAAAGTAGCACATGCATCATGCCTCCACTAGACACATGCATCATGCCTGACTCTGAGAGGGCCAGGCTGTGAAGACAGATCAGGCAGTCATCCCAGCAGGCGTGTTGATTTTGAAAAGTTATTGGGAATTCTGAGTGCGGAAGAAGAGATTTATAGTTCCGGCCCTCTGAAATACGTGCCTGTGCTGAGCCCCGGAAAGCACCGGCACAAATGAGGCACAGAATGACACCCAATAAAGCAACCTGGGCCGCTCAGCTCTGTTTGTTTGCGTGAAAATGAGTCAATATGGCATCAGACCTGGAAGAGAAAGAGGGTGAAAAACGGTAGTCAAATATTTTCAGCAATAATGGGGCGTAACACAAGTGAAAAAATCTGACCTTTTCGAAAGGAGCAGGTTTATTTCTCGCCATCGGTTTCCAATGCCAACATTAAAGGCCGAGGGTTTCTAATGCATGCTCCTGGCAAAGGTGGTAAAATCATTGGCTTCCGATATCCCAGCATTTGAGGAGTCAGACTGCGGGGCTTCGAAGTGAAGTGTTAGTGCACCCCCATACACATGTCAATGTTGTTCGTGGGAATAAGTGACTTCTTTCTTGGTAGGGCCTGAAGAGCCGGTTGGAAATGAAGTTCCTCTCTTAATATAGTTGTCCAATGCTTTCCACGTTCCTAGGGATATCAGCGCTGCAGTAAAGACTACAGGTAATAATGACAGCTCCATGGACCTGCACTGAGCACACAGTGAACTAGGATGACACCTGCCACCGTCGTCAGACGAGGTGGCCGAGTGGTTAAGGCGATGGACTGCTAATCCATTGTGCTCTGCACGCGTGGGTTCGAATCCCACCCTCGTCGGTACATCGCAGTTTTGTCATTATTTACATGGGTATTGTATTTCAAGCGAATAACAGAGACTGTGGCGCATCATAGCAGGACCATAAGGCATAATACATCTGTATTCCTCTGCGATTTGTAACAGTCGCGCAGCTGCTTTGGTGTTACCGATCAATGTTCTTTACAAGGGGTGTTTCCTATAAAATGATAGAATTTGCTGATTTATGACCCACAGCAGACGATTCTTACGTCCATAGTATTCTTCTTGTTTTCTTTTCAAACGTTGTTCACTTCCTGTTTTGTATTGCCCATTAATTTGTTTGAGTACAAGGTAAATGGCAATATAGGATAAAAATGCCCCCCCGTTCCTGACAGAAGAAAAGACGAGAGATGGACACGGTGTTCTACTACTTGAGACATGGATGTCCGACTTGATGTACAGGTGGTAGCGTGGCCGAGCGGTCTAAGGCGCTGGATTAAGGCTCCAGTCTCTCCGGAGGCGTGTGTTCGAATCCCACCGCTGCCAGTTCATTTTTGAACAATGCACTCATATTTAGGCATGTGCTTTATGTGCTTTACATACATTTAAAGGAAAACCCAGGGAATCAAATACATTCTGTCTTCCTTCCAACGTGAAGTCTCCTTTCCCCGTGTTACCATGATTAGCATTTTCACGAGTGAACCATGGCTCCTTGTGTCGCAGATGACGACGCGTGTGACATCACAGAACTGCAAGTGGCATCCAAGGGTATGGGTTGGAAGTGTAGGGTCGGAGCATTGGCAGCCACTTTTGACAAACCAGTTCTACCTGCAGTAGCACGAAAAGAGCCAATGTTTTTTCTCTCGTAAATCCGTTTCATAAAAAGGTCTATTTTTCTTTAACTCTTGTTTTAAAAAAGTACTTTGTTAATTCCTGGCCTGCCTGTGTCCCACTTTCGTTAGCTACCCGTGTCCTGATTTAGAGGCTGGTGCTCAGCAGGCCCATCTCGGGGATTGGTGGACAAAACAATCCCAGTAATATCTTCCCTACACCTAGCCGACTCCTGGAGCTAAGGGGTTCTCTTGTGCTATTTTTAGTTTCATTTTTACCTCCTTGTTAGTAACTGTGGTGTGGCTCTGCCTGCATCTTTGCACTTTATAGCAGAAGACGGTCTTCTCGTTAGGTCTCGGCTAGCGAAGGATGCGCTAGCGCAGTCTCGCTCGCGAGATTTAATGACTTGGAGAAGAGGGGCTTGAACCCGCCTCTCTTCTCTCCTCTTCTCCATTGGCTGGCCTCTTAAATGCTGGTCAGCCATTGGAGAAGAGGTTTGTCTCTCCAAACAAGCCCCGTCCTTTTCGGATTCGGGGGCGTGTTTTTTCGAATCGTTCTCTTTTTTCCAGGCCGTCCCTTTTTTCGCTGGTGGGCGTGTTTATTTTTTTTTTTTTTTACAGGGACGTTCTCTGTTTATTTATGTCTCGGCTAGCGAAGGCTCTGCTAGTTGTTTCTACCTGTTATTACACAAAGACTTCCTGTCCCTCTAAACGTGAGTTAGTGTGACTCCGGCACCACGAGTCCCGTGAAAGGCGCTTTGTGTTGTCCGCTATTTTTCAGTTATCGCTCTTGTTCCTTTTTCCTGTGACAACCTAGCCGTCTGACGCCATTTTACATAACGGGGCTGAGGAAGCAAGAAAGTCGAGCGGTTCTTGTGGAAGGGATACTCGGAAGAACAGACTGAGCAGGGAGGAGGAGAGCAGCGGTCAGTCTCCGCCGTCCGCGCCGTAGTTGTCGCCGCAGCTGCGCAATTATCATCTTGTCGCCGTTCAGGCGCTGACACCATGTCTGAGACGCATAAGACCATAAAGGGTGGCGGGTGGTAATTAGAACATCGCATCCATTTTGTGTTTTTGGGGCGTCACAAGGGCTTGGGGGGTGGGCGTCCGCGCCGTCATAGAAAGAAATATTTTGCGTCTTTGCTCCCTTTCCGATTCACACAGTTCTTTACACGCATCAAGATGAAGATCTTTGTGGGCAACGTTGACGAGCAAACGACGCAGGAAGAGCTGAGCGCGCTCTTCGAGCACCACGGCACAGTGGTGAGCTGTGCAGTCATGAAGCAATTCGCCTTCGTTCACATGCGGGAAGAGGACCGGGCCCTGGCCGCTATAGCGGCACTCAACGGCCGCGAGCTGAATGGCCGAAAGATGGTGGTGGAACTGAGCAAACCGCGGCCTCTCAACACCTGGAAGGTGTTCGTGGGCAACGTCAGCGCCTCGTGCACCGCCACCGAGCTGCGCAACCTTTTCGAGAACTACGGCAGGGTGGTGGAATGCGATATCGTGAAAGGTAAAGGAGTATTGACCTTCCTACCGCTTACTGACCGCAGCACCTCTCACTGTCTCTTCAGTCGCAGGTTCTAGAGCAAACAATTTTAATTCCCCGTGACCCCAAAAGATCAGACCCATGCACTCAAACAGCCACGACCACACATTTACATCCACCAACTAATCTCCCACTAAACAACAAAGTTGTCTCCTAAGCCAGTGTTTCGAAACATTAACCGGCGTTTGTTGCGCTAGTCTCGGACACAGGCATCATTTCCTCTCTTAGTCTTTAAACTTTTGGTTTTCAAGAATTAGTATGTGTCTTGTACGGAAGCTAATCGCTAATAGTGGGCATGTAGTTGAATCCCCACCAGATTAGCGCAACAGCCTACCTATGTTAGGAAGATTACCAGGCATGGATTTTAAAATGCACCTGGCCTTCCGACGGTTCCTAGATTGTAAATCGTGTATTTAAAGCTGTTTCTCGGATTGTCGATTAAGCTCTGGGGACTGAGATGCAGTACATTAATGTCGTTAAATCAAAAGTACGTGCTCTGTCAAATGATAAACTTCATGTGCCAAACTTGACTACTGTAGGAAGGTTGTGTGGAGAAGGGGGGCGGTCGTCGACTATCTAACAAGATTTTAGACCAACCGTGTTTTCGCTAGTACTATCCCATGTAGATCATATGGTTTCAACCAGGCCCTGGTGAAAGCCGTTCTCTCGATGGGAAGTATATTTGTGAACCGTCAATTAGACCATATTGTCCAGACCGCAGCCTTAATTCTTAGGGTTTAAAGTTTTGTGAGTTGACCAATTTATTGGGTACGATTCACTAAACCTTTTGGGATAGGTCCTCATACTCCAGGTTTAAATAACGTCATCTTGAATCTTTGGGCGTAGAACATACTTGCGTCTTATGCCTAAAGAAACTACCCACAGATAGTGCTTAATGAACTGAATCTGTATGTTTGGGTGTAACCCACAGCTCTGTGAATCGGTCCTGTGAAAATGCTCGCCCCATGCCAGACAATTGCCAGCACGTTACAACTGCACAAGACAGAACTTGAGTAGACGTCTGTGCTCAGTACCGGCAGGCTCAGGGACCCGAAAAGTAGCACATGCACCATGCCTCCACTAGACACATGCATCATGCCTGACTCTGAGAGGGCCAGGCTGTGAAGACAGATCAGGCAGTCATCCCAGCAGGCGTGTTGATTTTGAAAAGTTATTGGGAATTCTGAGTGCGGAAGAAGAGATTTATAGTTCCGGCCCTCTGAAATACGTGCCTGTGCTGAGCCCCGGAAAGCACCGGCACAAATGAGGCACAGAATGACAACCCAATAAAGCAACCTGGGCCGCTCAGCTCTGTTTGTTTGCGTGAAAATGAGTCAATATGGCATCAGACCTGGAAGAGAAAGAGGGTGAAAAACGGTAGTCAAATATTTTCAGCAATAATGGGGCGTAACACAAGTTAAAAAATCTGGCCTTTTCGAAAGGAGCAGGTTTATTTCTCGCCATCGGTTTCCAATGCCAACATTAAAGGCCGAGGGTTTCTAATGCATGCTCCTGGCAAAGGTGGTAAAATCATTGGCTTCCGATATCCCAGCATTTGAGGAGTCAGACTGCGGGCTTCGAAGTGAAGTGTTAGTGCACCCCCATACACATGTCAATGTTGTTCGTGGGAATAAGTGACTTCTTTCTTGGTAGGGCCTGAAGAGCCGGTTGGAAATGAAGTTCCTCTCTTAATATAGTTGTCCAATGCTTTCCACGTTCCTAGGGATATCAGCGCTGCAGTAAAGACTACAGGCAATAATGACAGCTCCATGGACCTGCACTGAGCACACAGTGAACTAGGATGACACCTGCCACCGTCGTCAGACGAGGTGGCCGAGTGGTTAAGGTGATGGACTGCTAATCCATTGTGCTCTGCACGCGTGGGTTCGAATCCCACCCTCGTCGGTACATCGCAGTTTTGTCATTATTTACAGGGGTTTTGTATTTCATGCGAATAACAGAGACTGTGGCGCATCATAGCAGGACCATAAGGCATAATACATCTGTATTCCTCTGCGATTTGTAACAGTCGCGCAGCTGCTTTGGTGTTCCGGATCAATGTTCTTTACAAGGGGTGTTTCCTATAAAATGATAGAATTTGCTGATTTATGACCCACAGCCGACGATTCTTACGTCCATAGTATTCTCCTTGTTTTCTTTTCAAACGTTGTTCACTTTCTGTTTTGTGTTGCCCATTAATTTGTTTGAGTACAAGGTAAATGGCAATATAGGATAAAAAGGCCCCCCAGTTCCTGAAAGAAGAAAAGATGAGAGATGGACAGGATGTTCTACTACTTGAGACATGGATGTCCGACCTGAAGTACAGGTGGTAGCGTGGCCGAGCGGTCTAAGGCGCTGGATTAAGGCTCCAGTCTCTCCGGAGGCGTGGGTTCGAATCCCACCGCTGCCAGTTCACTTTTGAACAATGCACTCATATATAGGCATGTGCTTTATGTGCTTTACATACATTTAAAGGAAAACCCAGGGAATCAAAAACATTCTGTCTTCCTTCCAACGTGAAGTCTCCTTTCCCCGTGTTACCATGATTAGCATTTTCACGAGTGAACCATGGCTCCTTGTGTCGCAGATGACGACGCGTGTGACATCACAGAACTGCAAGTGGCATCCAAGGGTATGGGTTGGAAGTGTAGGGTCGGAGCATTGGCAGCCACTTTTGACAAACCAGTTCTACCTGCAGTAGCACGAAAAGAGCCAATGTTTTTTCTCTCGTAAATCCGTTTCATAAAAAGGTCTATTTTTCTTTAACTCTTGTTTTAAAAAAGTACTTTGTTAATTCCTGCCCTGCCTGTGTCCCACTTTCGTTAGCTACCCGTGTCGTGATTTAGAGGCAGGCGCTCAGCAGGCCCATCTCGGGGATTGGTGGACAAAACAATCCCAGTAATATCTTCCCTACACCTAGCCGACTCCTGGAGCTAAGGGGTTCTCTTGTGCTATTTTTAGTTTCATTTTTACCTCCTTGTTAGTAACTGTGGTGTGGCTCTGCCTGCATCTTTGCACTTTATAGCAGAAGACGGTCTTCTCGTTAGGTCTCGGCTAGCGAAGGATGCGCTTGCGCAGTCTCGCTCGCGAGATTTAATGACTTGGAGAGGAGGGGCTTGAACCCGCCTCTCTTCTCTCCTCTTCTCCATTGGCTGGCCTCTTAAATGCTGGTCAGCCATTGGAGAAGAGGTTTGTCTCTCCAAACAAGCCCCGTCCTTTTCGGATTCGGGGGCGTGTTTTTTCGAATCGTTCTCTTTTTTCCAGGCCGTCCCTTTTTTCGCTGGTGGGCGTGTTTATTTTTTTTTTTTTTACAGGGACGTTCTCTGTTTATTTACGTCTCGGCTAGCGAAGGCTCTGCTAGTTGTTTCTACCTGTTATTACACAAAGACTTCCTGTCCCTCTAAACGTGAGTTAGTGTGACTCCGGCACCACGAGTCCCGTGAAAGGCGCTTTGTGTTGTCCGCTATTTTTCAGTTATCGCTCTTGTTCCTTTTTCCTGTGACAACCTAGCCGTCTGACGCCATTTTACAGAATGGGGCTGAGGAAGCAAGAAAGTCGAGCGGTTCTTGTGGAAGGGATACTCGGAAGAACAGACTGAGCAGGGAGGGGGAGAGCAGCGGTCAGTCTCCGCCGTCCGCGCCGTAGTTGTCGCCGCAGCTGCGTAATTATCATCTTGTCGCCGTTCAGGCGCTGACACCATGTCTGAGACGCATAAGACCATAAAGGGTGGCGGGTGGTAATTAGAACATCGCATCCATTTTGTATTTTTGGGGCGTCACAAGGGCTTGGGGGGTGGGCGTCCGCGCCGTCGTAGAATTAAATATTTTGCGTCTTTGCTCCCTTTCCGATTCACACAGTTCTTTACACGCATCAAGATGAAGATCTTTGTGGGTAACGTTGACGAGCAGACGACGCAGGAAGAGCGGAGCGCGCTCTTCGAGCACCACGGCACAGTGGTGAGCTGTGCAGTCATGAAGCAATTCGCCTTCGTTCACATGCGGGAAGAGGACCGGGCCCTGGCCGCTATAGCGGCACTCAACGGCCGCGAGCTGAATGGCCGAAAGATGGTGGTGGAACTGAGCAAACCGCGGCCTCTCAACACCTGGAAGGTGTTCGTGGGCAACGTCAGCACCTCGTGCACCGCCACCGAGCTGCGCAACCTTTTCGAGAACTACGGCAGGGTGGTGGAATGCGATATCGAGAAAGGTAAAGGCGTATTGACCTTCCTACCGCTTACTGACCGCAGCACCTCTCACTGTCTCTTAAGTCGCAGGTTCTAGAGCAAACAATTTTAATTCCCCGGGACCCCAAAAGATCAGACCCATGCACTCAAACAGCCACGACCACACATTTACATCCACCGACTAATCTCCCACTAAACAACAAAGTTGTCTCCTAAGCCAGTGTTTCGAAACATTAACCGGCGTTTGTTGCGCTAGTCTCGGACACAGGCATCATTTCCTCTCTTAGTCTTTAAACTTTTGGTTTCCAAGAATTAGTATTTGTATTGTACGGAAGCTAATCGCTAATAGTGGACATGTAGTTGAATCCCCACCAGATTAGCGCAACAGCCTACCTATGTTAGGAAGATTACCAGGCATGGATTTTAAAATGCACCTGGCCTTCCGACGGTTCCTAGAATGTAAATCGTGTATTTAAAGCTGTTTCTCGGATTGTCGATTAAGCTCTGGGGACTGAGATGCCGTACATTAATGTCGTTAAATCAAAAGTACGTGCTCTGTCAAATGATAAACTTCATGTGCCAAACTTGACTACTGTAGGAAGGTTGTGTGGAGAAGGGGGTGGGCGTCGACTATCTAACAAGATTTTAGACCAACCGTGTTTTCGCTAGTACTATCCCATGTAGATCATATGGTTTCAACCAGGCCCTGGTGAAAGCCGTCATCTCGATGGGAAGTATATTTGTGAACCGTCAATTAGACCATATTGTCCAGACTGCAGCCTTAATTCTTAGGGTTTAAAGTTTTGTGAGTTGACCAATTTATTGGGTACGATTCACTAAACCTTTTGGGATAGGTCCTCATACTCCAGGTTTAAATAACGTCATCTTGAATCTTTGGGCATAGAACATACTTGCGTCTTATGCCTAAAGAAACTACCCACAGATAGTGCTTAATGAACTGAATCTGAATGTTTGGGTGTAACCCACAGCTTTGTGAATCGGTCCTGTGAAAACGCTCGCCCCATGCCAGAAAATTGCCAGCACGTTACAACTGCACAAGACAGAACTTGAGTAGACGCGTGTGCTCAGTACCGGCAGGCTCAGAGACCCGAAAAGTAGCACATGCATCATGCCTCCACTAGACACATGCATCATGCCTGACTCTGAGAGGGCCAGGCTGTGAAGACAGATCAGGCAGTCATCCCAGCAGGCGTGTTGATTTTGAAAAGTTATTGGGAATTCTGAGTGCGGAAGAAGAGATTTATAGTTCCGGCCCTCTGAAATACGTGCCTGTGCTGAGCCCCGGAAAGCACCGGCACAAATGAGGCACAGAATGACACCCAATAAAGCAACCTGGGCCGCTCAGCTCTGTTTGTTTGCGTGAAAATGAGTCAATATGGCATCAGACCTGGAAGAGAAAGAGGGTGAAAAACGGTAGTCAAATATTTTCAGCAATAATGGGGCGTAACACAAGTGAAAAAATCTGACCTTTTCGAAAGGATCAGGTTTATTTCTCGCCATCGGTTTCCAATGCCAACATTAAAGGCCGAGGGTTTCTAATGCATGCTCCTGGCAAAGGTGGTAAAATCATTGGCTTCCGATATCCCAGCATTTGAGGAGTCAGACTGCGGGGCTTCGAAGTGAAGTGTTAGTGCACCCCCATACACATGTCAATGTTGTTTGTGGGAATAAGTGACTTCTTTCTTGGTAGGGCCTGAAGAGCCTGTTGGAAATGAAGTTCCTCTCTTAATATAGTTGTCCAATGCTTTCCACGTTCCTAGGGATATCAGCGCTGCAGTAAAGACTACAGGTAATAAGGACAGCTCCATGGACCTGCACTGAGCACACAGTGAACTAGGATGACACCTGCCACCGTCGTCAGACGAGGTGGCCGAGTGGTTAAGGCGATGGACTGCTAATCCATTGTGCTCTGCACGCGTGGGTTCAAATCCCACCCTCGTCGGTACATCGCAGTTTTGTCATTATTCACAGGGGTATTGTATTTCAAGCGAATAACAGAGACTGTGGCGCATCATAGCAGGACCATAAGGCATAATACATCTGTATTCCTCTGCGATTTGTAACAGTCGCGCAGCTGCTTTGGTGTTACCGATCAATGTTCTTTACAAGGGGTGTTTCCTATAAAATGATAGAATTTGCTGATTTATGACCCACAGCAGACGATTCTTACGTCCATAGTATTCTTCTTGTTTTCTTTTCAAACGTTGTTCACTTCCTGTTTTGTATTGCCCATTAATTTGTTTGAGTACAAGGTAAATGACAATATAGGATAAAAATGCCCCCCCCGTTCCTGACAGAAGAAAAGACGAGAGATGGACACGGTGTTCTACTACTTGAGACATGGATGTCCGACTTGAAGTACAGGTGGTAGCGTGGCCGAGCGGTCTAAGGCGCTGGATTAAGGCTCCAGTCTCTCCGGAGGCGTGGGTTCGAATCCCACCGCTGCCAGTTCACTTTTGAACAATGCACTCATATATAGGCATGTGCTTTATGTGCTTTACATACATTTAAAGGAAAACCCAGGGAATCAAATACATTCTGTCTTCCTTCCAACGTGAAGTCTCCTTTCCCCGTGTTACCATGATTAGCATTTTCACGAGTGAACCATGGCTCCTTGTGTCGCAGATGACGACGCGTGTGACATCACAGAACTGCAAGTGGCATCCAAGGGTATAGGTTGGAAGTGTAGGGTCGGAGCATTGGCAGCCACTTTTGACAAACCAGTTCTACCTGCAGTAGCACGAAAAGAGCCAATGTTTTTTCTCTCGTAAATCCGTTTCATAAAAAGGTCTATTTTTCTTTAACTCTTGTTTTAAAAAAGTACTTTGTTAATTCCTGGCCTGCCTGTGTCCCACTTTCGTTAGCTACCCGTGTCCTGATTTAGAGGCAGGTGCTCAGCAGGCCCATCTCGGGGATTGGTGGACAAAACAATCCCAGTAATATCTTCCCTACACCTAGCCGACTCCTGGAGCTAAGGGGTTCTCTTGTGCTATTTTTAGTTTCATTTTTACCTCCTTGTTAGTAACTGTGGTGTGGCTCTGCCTGCATCTTTGCACTTTATAGCAGAAGACGGTCTTCTCGTTAGGTCTCGGCTAGCGAAGGATGCGCTTGCGCAGTCTCGCTCGCGAGATTTAATGACTTGGAGAAGAGGGGCTTGAACCCGCCTCTCTTCTCTCCTCTTCTCCATTGGCTGGCCTCTTAAATGCTGGTCAGCCATTGGAGAAGAGGTTTGTCTCTCCAAACAAGCCCCGTCCTTTTCGGATTCGGGGGCGTGTTTTTTCGAATCGTTCTCTTTTTTCCAGGCCGTCCCTTTTTTCGCTGGTGGGCGTGTTTATTTTTTTTTTTTTTACAGGGACGTTCTCTGTTTATTTACGTCTCGGCTAGCGAAGGCTCTGCTAGTTGTTTCTACCTGTTATTACACAAAGACTTCCTGTCCCTCTAAACGTGAGTTAGTGTGACTCCGGCACCACGAGTCCCGTGAAAGGCGCTTTATGTTGTCCGCTATTTTTCAGTTATCGCTCTTGTTCCTTTTTCCTGTGACAACCTAGCCGTCTGACGCCATTTTACAGAACGGGGCTGAGGAAGCAAGAAAGTCGAGCGGTTCTTGTGGAAGGGATACTCGGAAGAACAGACTGAGCAGGGAGGGGGAGAGCAGCGGTCAGTCTCCGCCGTCCGCGCCGTAGTTGTCGCCGCAGCTGCGCAATTATCATCTTGTCGCCGTTCAGGCGCTGACACCATGTCTGAGACGCATAAGACCATAAAGGGTGGCGGGTGGTAATTAGAACATCGCATCCATTTTGTATTTTTGGGGCGTCACAAGGGCTTGGGGGGTGGGCGTCCGCGCCGTCATAGAAAGAAATATTTTGCGGCTTTGCTCCCATTCCGATTCACACAGTTCTTTACACGCATCAAGATGAAGATCTTTGTGGGCAACGTTGACGAGCAAACGACGCAGGAAGAGCTGAGCGCGCTCTTCGAGCACCACGGCACAGTGGTGAGCTGTGCAGTCATGAAGCAATTCGCCTTCGTTCACATGCGGGAAGAGGACCGGGCCCTGGCCGCTATAGCGGCACTCAACGGCCGCGAGCTGAATGGCCGAAAGATGGTGGTGGAACTGAGCAAACCGCGGCCTCTCAACACCTGGAAGGTGTTCGTGGGCAACGTCAGCGCCTCGTGCACCGCCACCGAGCTGCGCAACCTTTTCGAGAACTACGGCAGGGTGGTGGAATGCGATATCGTGAAAGGTAAAGGAGTATTGACCTTCCTACCGCTTACTGACCGCAGCACCTCTCACTGTCTCTTCAGTCGCAGGTTCTAGAGCAAACAATTTTAATTCCCCGTGACCCCAAAAGATCAGACCCATGCACTCAAACAGCCACGACCACACATTTACATCCACCAACTAATCTCCCACTAAACAACAAAGTTGTCTCCTAAGCCAGTGTTTCGAAACATTAACCGGCGTTTGTTGCGCTAGTCTCGGACACAGGCATCATTTCCTCTCTTAGTCTTTAAACTTTTGGTTTTCAAGAATTAGTATGTGTCTTGTACGGAAGCTAATCGCTAATAGTGGGCATGTAGTTGAATCCCCACCAGATTAGCGCAACAGCCTACCTATGTTAGGAAGATTACCAGGCATGGATTTTAAAATGCACCTGGCCTTCCGACGGTTCCTAGATTGTAAATCGTGTATTTAAAGCTGTTTCTCGGATTGTCGATTAAGCTCTGGGGACTGAGATGCAGTACATTAATGTCGTTAAATCAAAAGTACGTGCTCTGTCAAATGATAAACTTCATGTGCCAAACTTGACTACTGTAGGAAGGTTGTGTGGAGAAGGGGGGCGGTCGTCGACTATCTAACAAGATTTTAGACCAACCGTGTTTTCGCTAGTACTATCCCATGTAGATCATATGGTTTCAACCAGGCCCTGGTGAAAGCCGTTCTCTCGATGGGAAGTATATTTGTGAACCGTCAATTAGACCATATTGTCCAGACCGCAGCCTTAATTCTTAGGGTTTAAAGTTTTGTGAGTTGACCAATTTATTGGGTACGATTCACTAAACCTTTTGGGATAGGTCCTCATACTCCAGGTTTAAATAACGTCATCTTGAATCTTTGGGCGTAGAACATACTTGCGTCTTATGCCTAAAGAAACTACCCACAGATAGTGCTTAATGAACTGAATCTGTATGTTTGGGTGTAACCCACAGCTCTGTGAATCGGTCCTGTGAAAATGCTCGCCCCATGCCAGACAATTGCCAGCACGTTACAACTGCACAAGACAGAACTTGAGTAGACGTCTGTGCTCAGTACCGGCAGGCTCAGGGACCCGAAAAGTAGCACATGCACCATGCCTCCACTAGACACATGCATCATGCCTGACTCTGAGAGGGCCAGGCTGTGAAGACAGATCAGGCAGTCATCCCAGCAGGCGTGTTGATTTTGAAAAGTTATTGGGAATTCTGAGTGCGGAAGAAGAGATTTATAGTTCCGGCCCTCTGAAATACGTGCCTGTGCTGAGCCCCGGAAAGCACCGGCACAAATGAGGCACAGAATGACAACCCAATAAAGCAACCTGGGCCGCTCAGCTCTGTTTGTTTGCGTGAAAATGAGTCAATATGGCATCAGACCTGGAAGAGAAAGAGGGTGAAAAACGGTAGTCAAATATTTTCAGCAATAATGGGGCGTAACACAAGTTAAAAAATCTGGCCTTTTCGAAAGGAGCAGGTTTATTTCTCGCCATCGGTTTCCAATGCCAACATTAAAGGCCGAGGGTTTCTAATGCATGCTCCTGGCAAAGGTGGTAAAATCATTGGCTTCCGATATCCCAGCATTTGAGGAGTCAGACTGCGGGCTTCGAAGTGAAGTGTTAGTGCACCCCCATACACATGTCAATGTTGTTCGTGGGAATAAGTGACTTCTTTCTTGGTAGGGCCTGAAGAGCCGGTTGGAAATGAAGTTCCTCTCTTAATATAGTTGTCCAATGCTTTCCACGTTCCTAGGGATATCAGCGCTGCAGTAAAGACTACAGGCAATAATGACAGCTCCATGGACCTGCACTGAGCACACAGTGAACTAGGATGACACCTGCCACCGTCGTCAGACGAGGTGGCCGAGTGGTTAAGGTGATGGACTGCTAATCCATTGTGCTCTGCACGCGTGGGTTCGAATCCCACCCTCGTCGGTACATCGCAGTTTTGTCATTATTTACAGGGGTTTTGTATTTCATGCGAATAACAGAGACTGTGGCGCATCATAGCAGGACCATAAGGCATAATACATCTGTATTCCTCTGCGATTTGTAACAGTCGCGCAGCTGCTTTGGTGTTCCGGATCAATGTTCTTTACAAGGGGTGTTTCCTATAAAATGATAGAATTTGCTGATTTATGACCCACAGCCGACGATTCTTACGTCCATAGTATTCTCCTTGTTTTCTTTTCAAACGTTGTTCACTTTCTGTTTTGTGTTGCCCATTAATTTGTTTGAGTACAAGGTAAATGGCAATATAGGATAAAAAGGCCCCCCAGTTCCTGAAAGAAGAAAAGATGAGAGATGGACAGGATGTTCTACTACTTGAGACATGGATGTCCGACCTGAAGTACAGGTGGTAGCGTGGCCGAGCGGTCTAAGGCGCTGGATTAAGGCTCCAGTCTCTCCGGAGGCGTGGGTTCGAATCCCACCGCTGCCAGTTCACTTTTGAACAATGCACTCATATATAGGCATGTGCTTTATGTGCTTTACATACATTTAAAGGAAAACCCAGGGAATCAAAAACATTCTGTCTTCCTTCCAACGTGAAGTCTCCTTTCCCCGTGTTACCATGATTAGCATTTTCACGAGTGAACCATGGCTCCTTGTGTCGCAGATGACGACGCGTGTGACATCACAGAACTGCAAGTGGCATCCAAGGGTATGGGTTGGAAGTGTAGGGTCGGAGCATTGGCAGCCACTTTTGACAAACCAGTTCTACCTGCAGTAGCACGAAAAGAGCCAATGTTTTTTCTCTCGTAAATCCGTTTCATAAAAAGGTCTATTTTTCTTTAACTCTTGTTTTAAAAAAGTACTTTGTTAATTCCTGCCCTGCCTGTGTCCCACTTTCGTTAGCTACCCGTGTCGTGATTTAGAGGCAGGCGCTCAGCAGGCCCATCTCGGGGATTGGTGGACAAAACAATCCCAGTAATATCTTCCCTACACCTAGCCGACTCCTGGAGCTAAGGGGTTCTCTTGTGCTATTTTTAGTTTCATTTTTACCTCCTTGTTAGTAACTGTGGTGTGGCTCTGCCTGCATCTTTGCACTTTATAGCAGAAGACGGTCTTCTCGTTAGGTCTCGGCTAGCGAAGGATGCGCTTGCGCAGTCTCGCTCGCGAGATTTAATGACTTGGAGAGGAGGGGCTTGAACCCGCCTCTCTTCTCTCCTCTTCTCCATTGGCTGGCCTCTTAAATGCTGGTCAGCCATTGGAGAAGAGGTTTGTCTCTCCAAACAAGCCCCGTCCTTTTCGGATTCGGGGGCGTGTTTTTTCGAATCGTTCTCTTTTTTCCAGGCCGTCCTTTTTTTCGCTGGTGGGCGTGTTTATTTTTTTTTTTTTTACAGGGACGTTCTCTGTTTATTTACGTCTCGGCTAGCGAAGGCTCTGCTAGTTGTTTCTACCTGTTATTACACAAAGACTTCCTGTCCCTCTAAACGTGAGTTAGTGTGACTCCGGCACCACGAGTCCCGTGAAAGGCGCTTTGTGTTGTCCGCTATTTTTCAGTTATCGCTCTTGTTCCTTTTTCCTGTGACAACCTAGCCGTCTGACGCCATTTTACAGAATGGGGCTGAGGAAGCAAGAAAGTCGAGCGGTTCTTGTGGAAGGGATACTCGGAAGAACAGACTGAGCAGGGAGGGGGAGAGCAGCGGTCAGTCTCCGCCGTCCGCGCCGTAGTTGTCGCCGCAGCTGCGTAATTATCATCTTGTCGCCGTTCAGGCGCTGACACCATGTCTGAGACGCATAAGACCATAAAGGGTGGCGGGTGGTAATTAGAACATCGCATCCATTTTGTATTTTTGGGGCGTCACAAGGGCTTGGGGGGTGGGCGTCCGCGCCGTCGTAGAATTAAATATTTTGCGTCTTTGCTCCCTTTCCGATTCACACAGTTCTTTACACGCATCAAGATGAAGATCTTTGTGGGTAACGTTGACGAGCAGACGACGCAGGAAGAGCGGAGCGCGCTCTTCGAGCACCACGGCACAGTGGTGAGCTGTGCAGTCATGAAGCAATTCGCCTTCGTTCACATGCGGGAAGAGGACCGGGCCCTGGCCGCTATAGCGGCACTCAACGGCCGCGAGCTGAATGGCCGAAAGATGGTGGTGGAACTGAGCAAACCGCGGCCTCTCAACACCTGGAAGGTGTTCGTGGGCAACGTCAGCACCTCGTGCACCGCCACCGAGCTGCGCAACCTTTTCGAGAACTACGGCAGGGTGGTGGAATGCGATATCGTGAAAGGTAAAGGCGTATTGACCTTCCTACCGCTTACTGACCGCAGCACCTCTCACTGTCTCTTAAGTCGCAGGTTCTAGAGCAAACAATTTTAATTCCCCGGGACCCCAAAAGATCAGACCCATGCACTCAAACAGCCACGACCACACATTTACATCCACCGACTAATCTCCCACTAAACAACAAAGTTGTCTCCTAAGCCAGTGTTTCGAAACATTAACCGGCGTTTGTTGCGCTAGTCTCGGACACAGGCATCATTTCCTCTCTTAGTCTTTAAACTTTTGGTTTCCAAGAATTAGTATTTGTATTGTACGGAAGCTAATCGCTAATAGTGGACATGTAGTTGAATCCCCACCAGATTAGCGCAACAGCCTACCTATGTTAGGAAGATTACCAGGCATGGATTTTAAAATGCACCTGGCCTTCCGACGGTTCCTAGAATGTAAATCGTGTATTTAAAGCTGTTTCTCGGATTGTCGATTAAGCTCTGGGGACTGAGATGCCGTACATTAATGTCGTTAAATCAAAAGTACGTGCTCTGTCAAATGATAAACTTCATGTGCCAAACTTGACTACTGTAGGAAGGTTGTGTGGAGAAGGGGGTGGGCGTCGACTATCTAACAAGATTTTAGACCAACCGTGTTTTCGCTAGTACTATCCCATGTAGATCATATGGTTTCAACCAGGCCCTGGTGAAAGCCGTCATCTCGATGGGAAGTATATTTGTGAACCGTCAATTAGACCATATTGTCCAGACTGCAGCCTTAATTCTTAGGGTTTAAAGTTTTGTGAGTTGACCAATTTATTGGGTACGATTCACTAAACCTTTTGGGATAGGTCCTCATACTCCAGGTTTAAATAACGTCATCTTGAATCTTTGGGCATAGAACATACTTGCGTCTTATGCCTAAAGAAACTACCCACAGATAGTGCTTAATGAACTGAATCTGAATGTTTGGGTGTAACCCACAGCTTTGTGAATCGGTCCTGTGAAAACGCTCGCCCCATGCCAGAAAATTGCCAGCACGTTACAACTGCACAAGACAGAACTTGAGTAGACGCGTGTGCTCAGTACCGGCAGGCTCAGAGACCCGAAAAGTAGCACATGCATCATGCCTCCACTAGACACATGCATCATGCCTGACTCTGAGAGGGCCAGGCTGTGAAGACAGATCAGGCAGTCATCCCAGCAGGCGTGTTGATTTTGAAAAGTTATTGGGAATTCTGAGTGCGGAAGAAGAGATTTATAGTTCCGGCCCTCTGAAATACGTGCCTGTGCTGAGCCCCGGAAAGCACCGGCACAAATGAGGCACAGAATGACACCCAATAAAGCAACCTGGGCCGCTCAGCTCTGTTTGTTTGCGTGAAAATGAGTCAATATGGCATCAGACCTGGAAGAGAAAGAGGGTGAAAAACGGTAGTCAAATATTTTCAGCAATAATGGGGCGTAACACAAGTGAAAAAATCTGACCTTTTCGAAAGGATCAGGTTTATTTCTCGCCATCGGTTTCCAATGCCAACATTAAAGGCCGAGGGTTTCTAATGCATGCTCCTGGCAAAGGTGGTAAAATCATTGGCTTCCGATATCCCAGCATTTGAGGAGTCAGACTGCGGGGCTTCGAAGTGAAGTGTTAGTGCACCCCCATACACATGTCAATGTTGTTTGTGGGAATAAGTGACTTCTTTCTTGGTAGGGCCTGAAGAGCCTGTTGGAAATGAAGTTCCTCTCTTAATATAGTTGTCCAATGCTTTCCACGTTCCTAGGGATATCAGCGCTGCAGTAAAGACTACAGGTAATAAGGACAGCTCCATGGACCTGCACTGAGCACACAGTGAACTAGGATGACACCTGCCACCGTCGTCAGACGAGGTGGCCGAGTGGTTAAGGCGATGGACTGCTAATCCATTGTGCTCTGCACGCGTGGGTTCAAATCCCACCCTCGTCGGTACATCGCAGTTTTGTCATTATTCACAGGGGTATTGTATTTCAAGCGAATAACAGAGACTGTGGCGCATCATAGCAGGACCATAAGGCATAATACATCTGTATTCCTCTGCGATTTGTAACAGTCGCGCAGCTGCTTTGGTGTTACCGATCAATGTTCTTTACAAGGGGTGTTTCCTATAAAATGATAGAATTTGCTGATTTATGACCCACAGCAGACGATTCTTACGTCCATAGTATTCTTCTTGTTTTCTTTTCAAACGTTGTTCACTTCCTGTTTTGTATTGCCCATTAATTTGTTTGAGTACAAGGTAAATGACAATATAGGATAAAAATGCCCCCCCCGTTCCTGACAGAAGAAAAGACGAGAGATGGACACGGTGTTCTACTACTTGAGACATGGATGTCCGACTTGAAGTACAGGTGGTAGCGTGGCCGAGCGGTCTAAGGCGCTGGATTAAGGCTCCAGTCTCTCCGGAGGCGTGGGTTCGAATCCCACCGCTGCCAGTTCACTTTTGAACAATGCACTCATATATAGGCATGTGCTTTATGTGCTTTACATACATTTAAAGGAAAACCCAGGGAATCAAATACATTCTGTCTTCCTTCCAACGTGAAGTCTCCTTTCCCCGTGTTACCATGATTAGCATTTTCACGAGTGAACCATGGCTCCTTGTGTCGCAGATGACGACGCGTGTGACATCACAGAACTGCAAGTGGCATCCAAGGGTATAGGTTGGAAGTGTAGGGTCGGAGCATTGGCAGCCACTTTTGACAAACCAGTTCTACCTGCAGTAGCACGAAAAGAGCCAATGTTTTTTCTCTCGTAAATCCGTTTCATAAAAAGGTCTATTTTTCTTTAACTCTTGTTTTAAAAAAGTACTTTGTTAATTCCTGGCCTGCCTGTGTCCCACTTTCGTTAGCTACCCGTGTCCTGATTTAGAGGCAGGTGCTCAGCAGGCCCATCTCGGGGATTGGTGGACAAAACAATCCCAGTAATATCTTCCCTACACCTAGCCGACTCCTGGAGCTAAGGGGTTCTCTTGTGCTATTTTTAGTTTCATTTTTACCTCCTTGTTAGTAACTGTGGTGTGGCTCTGCCTGCATCTTTGCACTTTATAGCAGAAGACGGTCTTCTCGTTAGGTCTCGGCTAGCGAAGGATGCGCTTGCGCAGTCTCGCTCGCGAGATTTAATGACTTGGAGAAGAGGGGCTTGAACCCGCCTCTCTTCTCTCCTCTTCTCCATTGGCTGGCCTCTTAAATGCTGGTCAGCCATTGGAGAAGAGGTTTGTCTCTCCAAACAAGCCCCGTCCTTTTCGGATTCGGGGGCGTGTTTTTTCGAATCGTTCTCTTTTTTCCAGGCCGTCCCTTTTTTCGCTGGTGGGCGTGTTTTTTTTTTTTTTTTTTACAGGGACGTTCTCTGTTTATTTACGTCTCGGCTAGCGAAGGCTCTGCTAGTTGTTTCTACCTGTTATTACACAAAGACTTCCTGTCCCTCTAAACGTGAGTTAGTGTGACTCCGGCACCACGAGTCCCGTGAAAGGCGCTTTATGTTGTCCGCTATTTTTCAGTTATCGCTCTTGTTCCTTTTTCCTGTGACAACCTAGCCGTCTGACGCCATTTTACAGAACGGGGCTGAGGAAGCAAGAAAGTCGAGCGGTTCTTGTGGAAGGGATACTCGGAAGAACAGACTGAGCAGGGAGGGGGAGAGCAGCGGTCAGTCTCCGCCGTCCGCGCCGTAGTTGTCGCCGCAGCTGCGCAATTATCATCTTGTCGCCGTTCAGGCGCTGACACCATGTCTGAGACGCATAAGACCATAAAGGGTGGCGGGTGGTAATTAGAACATCGCATCCATTTTGTATTTTTGGGGCGTCACAAGGGCTTGGGGGGTGGGCGTCCGCGCCGTCATAGAAAGAAATATTTTGCGGCTTTGCTCCCATTCCGATTCACACAGTTCTTTACACGCATCAAGATGAAGATCTTTGTGGGCAACGTTGACGAGCAAACGACGCAGGAAGAGCTGAGCGCGCTCTTCGAGCACCACGGCACAGTGGTGAGCTGTGCAGTCATGAAGCAATTCGCCTTCGTTCACATGCGGGAAGAGGACCGGGCCCTGGCCGCTATAGCGGCACTCAACGGCCGCGAGCTGAATGGCCGAAAGATGGTGGTGGAACTGAGCAAACCGCGGCCTCTCAACACCTGGAAGGTGTTCGTGGGCAACGTCAGCGCCTCGTGCACCGCCACCGAGCTGCGCAACCTTTTCGAGAACTACGGCAGGGTGGTGGAATGCGATATCGTGAAAGGTAAAGGAGTATTGACCTTCCTACCGCTTACTGACCGCAGCACCTCTCACTGTCTCTTCAGTCGCAGGTTCTAGAGCAAACAATTTTAATTCCCCGTGACCCCAAAAGATCAGACCCATGCACTCAAACAGCCACGACCACACATTTACATCCACCAACTAATCTCCCACTAAACAACAAAGTTGTCTCCTAAGCCAGTGTTTCGAAACATTAACCGGCGTTTGTTGCGCTAGTCTCGGACACAGGCATCATTTCCTCTCTTAGTCTTTAAACTTTTGGTTTTCAAGAATTAGTATGTGTCTTGTACGGAAGCTAATCGCTAATAGTGGGCATGTAGTTGAATCCCCACCAGATTAGCGCAACAGCCTACCTATGTTAGGAAGATTACCAGGCATGGATTTTAAAATGCACCTGGCCTTCCGACGGTTCCTAGATTGTAAATCGTGTATTTAAAGCTGTTTCTCGGATTGTCGATTAAGCTCTGGGGACTGAGATGCAGTACATTAATGTCGTTAAATCAAAAGTACGTGCTCTGTCAAATGATAAACTTCATGTGCCAAACTTGACTACTGTAGGAAGGTTGTGTGGAGAAGGGGGGCGGTCGTCGACTATCTAACAAGATTTTAGACCAACCGTGTTTTCGCTAGTACTATCCCATGTAGATCATATGGTTTCAACCAGGCCCTGGTGAAAGCCGTTCTCTCGATGGGAAGTATATTTGTGAACCGTCAATTAGACCATATTGTCCAGACCGCAGCCTTAATTCTTAGGGTTTAAAGTTTTGTGAGTTGACCAATTTATTGGGTACGATTCACTAAACCTTTTGGGATAGGTCCTCATACTCCAGGTTTAAATAACGTCATCTTGAATCTTTGGGCGTAGAACATACTTGCGTCTTATGCCTAAAGAAACTACCCACAGATAGTGCTTAATGAACTGAATCTGTATGTTTGGGTGTAACCCACAGCTCTGTGAATCGGTCCTGTGAAAATGCTCGCCCCATGCCAGACAATTGCCAGCACGTTACAACTGCACAAGACAGAACTTGAGTAGACGTCTGTGCTCAGTACCGGCAGGCTCAGGGACCCGAAAAGTAGCACATGCACCATGCCTCCACTAGACACATGCATCATGCCTGACTCTGAGAGGGCCAGGCTGTGAAGACAGATCAGGCAGTCATCCCAGCAGGCGTGTTGATTTTGAAAAGTTATTGGGAATTCTGAGTGCGGAAGAAGAGATTTATAGTTCCGGCCCTCTGAAATACGTGCCTGTGCTGAGCCCCGGAAAGCACCGGCACAAATGAGGCACAGAATGACAACCCAATAAAGCAACCTGGGCCGCTCAGCTCTGTTTGTTTGCGTGAAAATGAGTCAATATGGCATCAGACCTGGAAGAGAAAGAGGGTGAAAAACGGTAGTCAAATATTTTCAGCAATAATGGGGCGTAACACAAGTTAAAAAATCTGGCCTTTTCGAAAGGAGCAGGTTTATTTCTCGCCATCGGTTTCCAATGCCAACATTAAAGGCCGAGGGTTTCTAATGCATGCTCCTGGCAAAGGTGGTAAAATCATTGGCTTCCGATATCCCAGCATTTGAGGAGTCAGACTGCGGGCTTCGAAGTGAAGTGTTAGTGCACCCCCATACACATGTCAATGTTGTTCGTGGGAATAAGTGACTTCTTTCTTGGTAGGGCCTGAAGAGCCTGTTGGAAATGAAGTTCCTCTCTTAATATAGTTGTCCAATGCTTTCCACGTTCCTAGGGATATCAGCGCTGCAGTAAAGACTACAGGTAATAATGACAGCTCCATGGACCTGCACTGAGCACACAGTGAACTAGGATGACACCTGCCACCGTCGTCAGACGAGGTGGCCGAGTGGTTAAGGCGATGGACTGCTAATCCATTGTGCTCTGCACGCGTGGGTTCGAATCCCACCCTCGTCGGTATATCGCAGTTTTGTCATTATTTACAGGGGTTTTGTATTTCATGCGAATAACAGAGACTGTGGCGCATCATAGCAGGACCATAAGGCATAATACATCTGTATTCCTCTGCGATTTGTAACAGTCGCGCAGCTGCTTTGGTGTTCCCGATCAATGTTCTTTACAAGGGGTGTTTCCTATAAAATGATAGAATTTGCTGATTTATGACCCACAGCCGACGATTCTTACGTCCATAGTATTCTCCTTGTTTTCTTTTCAAACGTTGTTCACTTTCTGTTTTGTATTGCCCATTAATTTGTTTGAGTACAAGGTAAATGGCAATATAGGATAAAAAGGCCCCCCAGTTCCTGACAGAAGAAAAGATGAGAGATGGACAGGATGTTCTACTACTTGAGACATGGATGTCCGACCTGAAGTACAGGTGGTAGCGTGGCCGAGCGGTCTAAGGCGCTGGATTAAGGCTCCAGTCTCTCCGGAGGTGTGGGTTCGAATCCCACCGCTGCCAGTTCACTTTTGAACAATGCACTCATATATAGGCATGTGCTTTATGTGCTTTACATACATTTAAAGGAAAACCCAGGGAATCAAAAACATTCTGTCTTCCTTCCAACGTGAAGTCTCCTTTCCCCGTGTTACCATGATTAGCATTTTCACGAGTGAACCATGGCTCCTTGTGTCGCAGATGACGACGCGTGTGACATCACAGAACTGCAAGTGGCATCCAAGGGTATGGGTTGGAAGTGTAGGGTCGGAGCATTGGCAGCCACTTTTGACAAACCAGTTCTACCTGCAGTAGCACGAAAAGAGACAATGTTTTTTCTCTCGTAAATCCGTTTCATAAAAAGGTCTATTTTTCTTTAACTCTTGTTTTAAAAAAGTACTTTGTTAATTCCTGCCCTGCCTGTGTCCCACTTTCGTTAGCTACCCGTGTCGTGATTTAGAGGCAGGCGCTCAGCAGGCCCATCTCGGGGATTGGTGGACAAAACAATCCCAGTAATATCTTCCCTACACCTAGCCGACTCCTGGAGCTAAGGGGTTCTCTTGTGCTATTTTTAGTTTCATTTTTACCTCCTTGTTAGTAACTGTGGTGTGGCTCTGCCTGCATCTTTGCACTTTATAGCAGAAGACGGTCTTCTCGTTAGGTCTCGGCTAGCGAAGGATGCGCTTGCGCAGTCTCGCTCGCGAGATTTAATGACTTGGAGAGGAGGGGCTTGAACCCGCCTCTCTTCTCTCCTCTTCTCCATTGGCTGGCCTCTTAAATGCTGGTCAGCCATTGGAGAAGAGGTTTGTCTCTCCAAACAAGCCCCGTCCTTTTCGGATTCGGGGGCGTGTTTTTTCGAATCGTTCTCTTTTTTCCAGGCCGTCCCTTTTTTCGCTGGTGGGCGTGTTTATTTTTTTTTTTTTTACAGGGACGTTCTCTGTTTATTTACGTCTCGGCTAGCGAAGGCTCTGCTAGTTGTTTCTACCTGTTATTACACAAAGACTTCCTGTCCCTCTAAACGTGAGTTAGTGTGACTCCGGCACCACGAGTCCCGTGAAAGGCGCTTTGTGTTGTCCGCTATTTTTCAGTTATCGCTCTTGTTCCTTTTTCCTGTGACAACCTAGCCGTCTGACGCCATTTTACAGAATGGGGCTGAGGAAGCAAGAAAGTCGAGCGGTTCTTGTGGAAGGGATACTCGGAAGAACAGACTGAGCAGGGAGGGGGAGAGCATCGGTCAGTCTCCGCCGTCCGCACCGTAGTTGTCGCCGCAGCTGCGTAATTATCATCTTGTCGCCGTTCAGGCGCTGACACCATGTCTGAGACGCATAAGACCATAAAGGGTGGCGGGTGGTAATTAGAACATCGCATCCATTTTGTATTTTTGGGGCGTCACAAGGGCTTGGGGGGTGGGCGTCCGCGCCGTCGTAGAATTAAATATTTTGCGTCTTTGCTCCCTTTCCGATTCACACAGTTCTTTACACGCATCAAGATGAAGATCTTTGTGGGTAACGTTGACGAGCAGACGACGCAGGAAGAGCTGAGCGCGCTCTTCGAGCACCACGGCACAGTGGTGAGCTGTGCAGTCATGAAGCAATTCGCCTTCGTTCACATGCGGGAAGAGGACCGGGCCCTGGCCGCTATAGCGGCACTCAACGGCCGCGAGCTGAATGGCCGAAAGATGGTGGTGGAACTGAGCAAACCGCGGCCTCTCAACACCTGGAAGGTGTTCGTGGGCAACGTCAGCACCTCGTGCACCGCCACCGAGCTGCGCAACCTTTTCGAGAACTACGGCAGGGTGGTGGAATGCGATATCGTGAAAGGTAAAGGCGTATTGACCTTCCTACCGCTTAGTGACCGCAGCACCTCTCACTGTCTCTTAAGTCGCAGGTTCTAGAGCAAACAATTTTAATTCCCCGGGACCCCAAAAGATCAGACCCATGCACTCAAACAGCCACGACCACACATTTACATCCACCGACTAATCTCCCACTAAACAACAAAGTTGTCTCCTAAGCCAGTGTTTCGAAACATTAACCGGCGTTTGTTGCGCTAGTCTCGGACACAGGCATCATTTCCTCTCTTAGTCTTTAAACTTTTGGTTTCCAAGAATTAGTATTTGTATTGTACGGAAGCTAATCGCTAATAGTGGACATGTAGTTGAATCCCCACCAGATTAGCGCAACAGCCTACCTATGTTAGGAAGATTACCAGGCATGGATTTTAAAATGCACCTGGCCTTCCGACGGTTCCTAGAATGTAAATCGTGTATTTAAAGCTGTTTCTCGGATTGTCGATTAAGCTCTGGGGACTGAGATGCCGTACATTAATGTCGTTAAATCAAAAGTACGTGCTCTGTCAAATGATAAACTTCATGTGCCAAACTTGACTACTGTAGGAAGGTTGTGTGGAGAAGGGGGTGGGCGTCGACTATCTAACAAGATTTTAGACCAACCGTGTTTTCGCTAGTACTATCCCATGTAGATCATATGGTTTCAACCAGGCCCTGGTGAAAGCCGTCCTCTCGATGGGAAGTATATTTGTGAACCGTCAATTAGACCATATTGTCCAGACTGCAGCCTTAATTCTTAGGGTTTAAAGTTTTGTGAGTTGACCAATTTATTGGGTACGATTCACTAAACCTTTTGGGATAGGTCCTCATACTCCAGGTTTAAATAACGTCATCTTGAATCTTTGGGCATAGAACATACTTGCGTCTTATGCCTAAAGAAACTACCCACAGATAGTGCTTAATGAACTGAATCTGAATGTTTGGGTGTAACCCACAGCTTTGTGAATCGGTCCTGTGAAAACGCTCGCCCCATGCCAGAAAATTGCCAGCACGTTACAACTGCACAAGACAGAACTTGAGTAGACGCGTGTGCTCAGTACCGGCAGGCTCAGAGACCCGAAAAGTAGCACATGCATCATGCCTCCACTAGACACATGCATCATGCCTGACTCTGAGAGGGCCAGGCTGTGAAGACAGATCAGGCAGTCATCCCAGCAGGCGTGTTGATTTTGAAAAGTTATTGGGAATTCTGAGTGCGGAAGAAGAGATTTATAGTTCCGGCCCTCTGAAATACGTGCCTGTGCTGAGCCCCGGAAAGCACCGGCACAAATGAGGCACAGAATGACACCCAATAAAGCAACCTGGGCCGCTCAGCTCTGTTTGTTTGCGTGAAAATGAGTCAATATGGCATCAGACCTGGAAGAGAAAGAGGGTGAAAAACGGTAGTCAAATATTTTCAGCAATAATGGGGCGTAACACAAGTGAAAAAATCTGACCTTTTCGAAAGGATCAGGTTTATTTCTCGCCATCGGTTTCCAATGCCAACATTAAAGGCCGAGGGTTTCTAATGCATGCTCCTGGCAAAGGTGGTAAAATCATTGGCTTCCGATATCCCAGCATTTGAGGAGTCAGACTGCGGGGCTTCGAAGTGAAGTGTTAGTGCACCCCCATACACATGTCAATGTTGTTTGTGGGAATAAGTGACTTCTTTCTTGGTAGGGCCTGAAGAGCCTGTTGGAAATGAAGTTCCTCTCTTAATATAGTTGTCCAATGCTTTCCACGTTCCTAGGGATATCAGCGCTGCAGTAAAGACTACAGGTAATAAGGACAGCTCCATGGACCTGCACTGAGCACACAGTGAACTAGGATGACACCTACCACCGTCGTCAGACGAGGTGGCCGAGTGGTTAAGGCGATGGACTGCTAATCCATTGTGCTCTGCACGCGTGGGTTCAAATCCCACCCTCGTCGGTACATCGCAGTTTTGTCATTATTCACAGGGGTATTGTA
The DNA here is from genome assembly GCF_964204655.1 of Triturus cristatus. NCBI lineage: Eukaryota > Metazoa > Chordata > Amphibia > Caudata > Salamandridae > Triturus > Triturus cristatus. Next base: position 706,861,122 of record NC_140595.1, on the reverse strand, counting down.
TTTCAAGCGAATAACAGAGACTGTGGCGCATCATAGCAGGACCATAAGGCATAATACATCTGTATTCCTCTGCGATTTGTAACAGTCGCGCAGCTGCTTTGGTGTTACCGATCAATGTTCTTTACAAGGGGTGTTTCCTATAAAATGATAGAATTTGCTGATTTATGACCCACAGCAGACGATTCTTACGTCCATAGTATTCTTCTTGTTTTCTTTTCAAACGTTGTTCACTTCCTGTTTTGTATTGCCCATTAATTTGTTTGAGTACAAGGTAAATGGCAATATAGGATAAAAATGCCCCCCAGTTCCTGACAGAAGAAAAGACGAGAGATGGACACGGTGTTCTACTACTTGAGACATGGATGTCCGACTTGAAGTACAGGTGGTAGCGTGGCCGAGCGGTCTAAGGCGCTGGATTAAGGCTCCAGTCTCTCCGGAGGCGTGGGTTCGAATCCCACCGCTGCCAGTTCACTTTTGAACAATGCACTCATATATAGGCATGTGCTTTACATACATTTAAAGGAAAACCCAGGGAATCAAATACATTCTGTCTTCCTTCCAACGTGAAGTCTCCTTTCCCCGTGTTACCATGATTAGCATTTTCACGAGTGAACCATGGCTCCTTGTGTCGCAGATGACGACGCGTGTGACATCACAGAACTGCAAGTGGCATCCAAGGGTATAGGTTGGAAGTGTAGGGTCGGAGCATTGGCAGCCACTTTTGACAAACCAGTTCTACCTGCAGTAGCACGAAAAGAGCCAATGTTTTTTCTCTCGTAAATCCGTTTCATAAAAAGGTCTATTTTTCTTTAACTCTTGTTTTAAAAAAGTACTTTGTTAATTCCTGGCCTGCCTGTGTCCCACTTTCGTTAGCTACCCGTGTCCTGATTTAGAGGCAGGTGCTCAGCAGGCCCATCTCGGGGATTGGTGGACAAAACAATCCCAGTAATATCTTCCCTACACCTAGCCGACTCCTGGAGCTAAGGGGTTCTCTTGTGCTATTTTTAGTTTCATTTTTACCTCCTTGTTAGTAACTGTGGTGTGGCTCTGCCTGCATCTTTGCACTTTATAGCAGAAGACGGTCTTCTCGTTAGGTCTCGGCTAGCGAAGGATGCGCTAGCGCAGTCTCGCTCGCGAGATTTAATGACTTGGAGAAGAGGGGCTTGAACCCGCCTCTCTTCTCTCCTCTTCTCCATTGGCTGGCCTCTTAAATGCTGGTCAGCCATTGGAGAAGAGGTTTGTCTCTCCAGACAAGCCCCGTCCTTTTCGGATTCGGGGGCGTGTTTTTTCGAATCGTTCTCTTTTTTCCAGGCCGTCCCTTTTTTCGCTGGTGGGCGTGTTTATTTTTTTTTTTTTTACAGGGACGTTCTCTGTTTATTTATGTCTCGGCTAGCGAAGGCTCTGCTAGTTGTTTCTACCTGTTATTACACAAAGACTTCCTGTCCCTCTAAACGTGAGTTAGTGTGACTCCGGCACCACGAGTCCCGTGAAAGGCGCTTTGTGTTGTCCGCTATTTTTCAGTTATCGCTCTTGTTCCTTTTTCCTGTGACAACCTAGCCGTCTGACGCCATTTTACAGAACGGGGCTGAGGAAGCAAGAAAGTCGAGCGGTTCTTGTGGAAGGGATACTCGGAAGAACAGACTGAGCAGGGAGGGGGAGAGCAGCGGTCAGTCTCCGCCGTCCGCGCCGTAGTTGTCGCCGCAGCTGCGCAATTATCATCTTGTCGCCGTTCAGGCGCTGACACCATGTCTGAGACGCATAAGACCATAAAGGGTGGCGGGTGGTAATTAGAACATCGCATCCATTTTGTATTTTTGGGGCGTCACAAGGGCTTGGGGGGTGGGCGTCCGCGCCGTCATAGAAAGAAATATTTTGCGTCTTTGCTCCCTTTCCGATTCACACAGTTCTTTACACGCATCAAGATGAAGATCTTTGTGGGCAACGTTGACGAGCAAACGACGCAGGAAGAGCTGAGCGCGCTCTTCGAGCACCACGGCACAGTGGTGAGCTGTGCAGTCATGAAGCAATTCGCCTTCGTTCACATGCGGGAAGAGGACCGGGCCCTGGCCGCTATAGCGGCACTCAACGGCCGCGAGCTGAATGGCCGAAAGATGGTGGTGGAACTGAGCAAACCGCGGCCTCTCAACACCTGGAAGGTGTTCGTGGGCAACGTCAGCGCCTCGTGCACCGCCACCGAGCTGCGCAACCTTTTCGAGAACTACGGCAGGGTGGTGGAATGCGATATCGTGAAAGGTAAAGGAGTATTGACCTTCCTACCGCTTACTGACCGCAGCACCTCTCACTGTCTCTTCAGTCGCAGGTTCTAGAGCAAACAATTTTAATTCCCCGTGACCCCAAAAGATCAGACCCATGCACTCAAACAGCCACGACCACACATTTACATCCACCAACTAATCTCCCACTAAACAACAAAGTTGTCTCCTAAACCAGTGTTTCGAAACATTAACCAGCGTTTGTTGCGCTAGTCTCGGACACAGGCATCATTTCCTCTCTTAGTCTTTAAACTTTTGGTTTCCAAGAATTAGTATTTGTCTTGTACGAAGCTAATCGCTAATAGTGGACATGTAGTTGAATCCCCACCAGATTAGCGCAACAGCCTACCTATGTTAGGAAGATTACCAGGCAAGGATTTTAAAATGCACCTGGCCTTCCGACGGTTCCTAGAATGTAAATCGTGTATTTAAAGCTGTTTCTCGGATTGTCGATTAAGCTCTGGGGACTGAGATGCCGTACATTAATGTCGTTAAATCAAAAGTACGTGCTCTGTCAAATGATAAACTTCATGTGCCAAACTTGACTACTGTAGGAAGGTTGTGTGGAGAAGGGGGTGGGCGTCGACTATCTAACAAGATTTTAGACCAACCGTGTTTTCGCTAGTACTATCCCATGTAGATCATATGGTTTCAACCAGGCCCTGGTGAAAGCCGTCCTCTCGATGGGAAGTATATTTGTGAACCGTCAATTAGACCATATTGTCCAGACCGCAGCCTTAGTTCTTAGGGTTTAAAGTTTTGTGAGTTGACCAATTTATTGGGTACGATTCACTAAACCTTTTGGGATAGGTCCTCTTACTCCAGGTTTAAATAACGTCATCTTGAATCTTTGGGCGTAGAACATACTTGCGTCTTATGCCTAAAGAAACTACCCACAGATAGTGCTTAATGAACTGAATCTGAATGTTTGGGTGTAACCCACAGCTTTGTGAATCGGTCCTGTGAAAACGCTCGCCCCATGCCAGAAAATTGCCAGCACGTTACAACTGCACAAGACAGAACTTGAGTAGACGCGTGTGCTCAGTACCGGCAGGCTCAGAGACCCGAAAAGTAGCACATGCATCATGCCTCCACTAGACACATGCATCATGCCTGACTCTGAGAGGGCCAGGCTGTGAAGACAGATCAGGCAGTCATCCCAGCAGGCGTGTTGATTTTGAAAAGTTATTGGGAATTCTGAGTGCGGAAGAAGAGATTTATAGTTCCGGCCCTCTGAAATACGTGCCTGTGCTGAGCCCCGGAAAGCACCGGCACAAATGAGGCACAGAATGACAACCCAATAAAGCAACCTGGGCCGCTCAGCTCTGTTTGTTTGCGTGAAAATGAGTCAATATGGCATCAGACCTGGAAGAGAAAGAGGGTGAAAAACGGTAGTCAAATATTTTCAGCAATAATGGGGCGTAACACAAGTGAAAAAATCTGACCTTTTCGAAAGGATCAGGTTTATTTCTCGCCATCGGTTTCCAATGCCAACATTAAAGGCCGAGGGTTTCTAATGCATGCTCCTGGCAAAGGTGGTAAAATCATTGGCTTCCGATATCCCAGCATTTGAGGAGTCAGACTGCGGGGCTTCGAAGTGAAGTGTTAGTGCACCCCCATACACATGTCAATGTTGTTCGTGGGAATAAGTGACTTCTTTCTTGGTAGGGCCTGAAGAGCCGGTTGGAAATGAAGTTCCTCTCTTAATATAGTTGTCCAATGCTTTCCACGTTCCTAGGGATATCAGCGCTGCAGTAAAGACTACAGGTAATAATGACAGCTCCATGGACCTGCACTGAGCACACAGTGAACTAGGATGACACCTGCCACCGTCGTCAGACGAGGTGGCCGAGTGGTTAAGGCGATGGACTGCTAATCCATTGTGCTCTGCACGCGTGGGTTCAAATCCCACCCTCGTCGGTACATCGCAGTTTTGTCATTATTCACAGGGGTATTGTATTTCAAGCGAATAACAGAGACTGTGGCGCATCATAGCAGGACCATAAGGCATAATACATCTGTATTCCTCTGCGATTTGTAACAGTCGCGCAGCTGCTTTGGTGTTACCGATCAATGTTCTTTACAAGGGGTGTTTCCTATAAAATGATAGAATTTGCTGATTTATGACCCACAGCAGACGATTCTTACGTCCATAGTATTCTTCTTGTTTTCTTTTCAAACGTTGTTCACTTCCTGTTTTGTATTGCCCATTAATTTGTTTGAGTACAAGGTAAATGACAATATAGGATAAAAATGCCCCCCCGTTCCTGACAGAAGAAAAGACGAGAGATGGACACGGTGTTCTACTACTTGAGACATGGATGTCCGACTTGAAGTACAGGTGGTAGCGTGGCCGAGCGGTCTAAGGCGCTGGATTAAGGCTCCAGTCTCTCCGGAGGCGTGGGTTCGAATCCCACCGCTGCCAGTTCACTTTTGAACAATGCACTCATATATAGGCATGTGCTTTATGTGCTTTACATACATTTAAAGGAAAACCCAGGGAATCAAATACATTCTGTCTTCCTTCCAACGTGAAGTCTCCTTTCCCCGTGTTACCATGATTAGCATTTTCACGAGTGAACCATGGCTCCTTGTGTCGCAGATGACGACGCGTGTGACATCACAGAACTGCAAGTGGCATCCAAGGGTATAGGTTGGAAGTGTAGGGTCGGAGCATTGGCAGCCACTTTTGACAAACCAGTTCTACCTGCAGTAGCACGAAAAGAGCCAATGTTTTTTCTCTCGTAAATCCGTTTCATAAAAAGGTCTATTTTTCTTTAACTCTTGTTTTAAAAAAGTACTTTGTTAATTCCTGGCCTGCCTGTGTCCCACTTTCGTTAGCTACCCGTGTCCTGATTTAGAGGCAGGTGCTCAGCAGGCCCATCTCGGGGATTGGTGGACAAAACAATCCCAGTAATATCTTCCCTACACCTAGCCGACTCCTGGAGCTAAGGGGTTCTCTTGTGCTATTTTTAGTTTCATTTTTACCTCCTTGTTAGTAACTGTGGTGTGGCTCTGCCTGCATCTTTGCACTTTATAGCAGAAGACGGTCTTCTCGTTAGGTCTCGGCTAGCGAAGGATGCGCTAGCGCAGTCTCGCTCGCGAGATTTAATGACTTGGAGAAGAGGGGCTTGAACCCGCCTCTCTTCTCTCCTCTTCTCCATTGGCTGGCCTCTTAAATGCTGGTCAGCCATTGGAGAAGAGGTTTGTCTCTCCAGACAAGCCCCGTCCTTTTCGGATTCGGGGGCGTGTTTTTTCGAATCGTTCTCTTTTTTCCAGGCCGTCCCTTTTTTCGCTGGTGGGCGTGTTTATTTTTTTTTTTTTTACAGGGACGTTCTCTGTTTATTTATGTCTCGGCTAGCGAAGGCTCTGCTAGTTGTTTCTACCTGTTATTACACAAAGACTTCCTGTCCCTCTAAACGTGAGTTAGTGTGACTCCGGCACCACGAGTCCCGTGAAAGGCGCTTTGTGTTGTCCGCTATTTTTCAGTTATCGCTCTTGTTCCTTTTTCCTGTGACAACCTAGCCGTCTGACGCCATTTTACAGAACGGGGCTGAGGAAGCAAGAAAGTCGAGCGGTTCTTGTGGAAGGGATACTCGGAAGAACAGACTGAGCAGGGAGGGGGAGAGCAGCGGTCAGTCTCCGCCGTCCGCGCCGTAGTTGTCGCCGCAGCTGCGCAATTATCATCTTGTCGCCGTTCAGGCGCTGACAACATGTCTGAGACGCATAAGACCATAAAGGGTGGCGGGTGGTAATTAGAACATCGCATCCATTTTGTATTTTTGGGGCGTCACAAGGGCTTGGGGGGTGGGCGTCCGCGCCGTCATAGAAAGAAATATTTTGCGTCTTTGCTCCCTTTCCGATTCACACAGTTCTTTACACGCATCAAGATGAAGATCTTTGTGGGCAACGTTGACGAGCAAACGACGCAGGAAGAGCTGAGCGCGCTCTTCGAGCACCACGGCACAGTGGTGAGCTGTGCAGTCATGAAGCAATTCGCCTTCGTTCACATGCGGGAAGAGGACCGGGCCCTGGCCGCTATAGCGGCACTCAACGGCCGCGAGCTGAATGGCCGAAAGATGGTGGTGGAACTGAGCAAACCGCGGCCTCTCAACACCTGGAAGGTGTTCGTGGGCAACGTCAGCGCCTCGTGCACCGCCACCGAGCTGCGCAACCTTTTCGAGAACTACGGCAGGGTGGTGGAATGCGATATCGTGAAAGGTAAAGGAGTATTGACCTTCCTACCGCTTACTGACCGCAGCACCTCTCACTGTCTCTTCAGTCGCAGGTTCTAGAGCAAACAATTTTAATTCCCCGTGACCCCAAAAGATCAGACCCATGCACTCAAACAGCCACGACCACACATTTACATCCACCAACTAATCTCCCACTAAACAACAAAGTTGTCTCCTAAACCAGTGTTTCGAAACATTAACCAGCGTTTGTTGCGCTAGTCTCGGACACAGGCATCATTTCCTCTCTTAGTCTTTAAACTTTTGGTTTCCAAGAATTAGTATTTGTCTTGTACGAAGCTAATCGCTAATAGTGGACATGTAGTTGAATCCCCACCAGATTAGCGCAACAGCCTACCTATGTTAGGAAGATTACCAGGCAAGGATTTTAAAATGCACCTGGCCTTCCGACGGTTCCTAGAATGTAAATCGTGTATTTAAAGCTGTTTCTCGGATTGTCGATTAAGCTCTGGGGACTGAGATGCCGTACATTAATGTCGTTAAATCAAAAGTACGTGCTCTGTCAAATGATAAACTTCATGTGCCAAACTTGACTACTGTAGGAAGGTTGTGTGGAGAAGGGGGTGGGCGTCGACTATCTAACAAGATTTTAGACCAACCGTGTTTTCGCTAGTACTATCCCATGTAGATCATATGGTTTCAACCAGGCCCTGGTGAAAGCCGTCCTCTCGATGGGAAGTATATTTGTGAACCGTCAATTAGACCATATTGTCCAGACCGCAGCCTTAATTCTTAGGGTTTAAAGTTTTGTGAGTTGACCAATTTATTGGGTACGATTCACTAAACCTTTTGGGATAGGTCCTCTTACTCCAGGTTTAAATAACGTCATCTTGAATCTTTGGGCGTAGAACATACTTGCGTCTTATGCCTAAAGAAACTACCCACAGATAGTGCTTAATGAACTGAATCTGAATGTTTGGGTGTAACCCACAGCTTTGTGAATCGGTCCTGTGAAAACGCTCGCCCCATGCCAGAAAATTGCCAGCACGTTACAACTGCACAAGACAGAACTTGAGTAGACGCGTGTGCTCAGTACCGGCAGGCTCAGAGACCCGAAAAGTAGCACATGCATCATGCCTCCACTAGACACATGCATCATGCCTGACTCTGAGAGGGCCAGGCTGTGAGGACAGATCAGGCAGTCATCCCAGCAGGCGTGTTGATTTTGAAAAGTTATTGGGAATTCTGAGTGCGGAAGAAGAGATTTATAGTTCCGGCCCTCTGAAATACGTGCCTGTGCTGAGCCCCGGAAAGCACCGGCACAAATGAGGCACAGAATGACAACCCAATAAAGCAACCTGGGCCGCTCAGCTCTGTTTGTTTGCGTGAAAATGAGTCAATATGGCATCAGACCTGGAAGAGAAAGAGGGTGAAAAACGGTAGTCAAATATTTTCAGCAATAATGGGGCGTAACACAAGTGAAAAAATCTGACCTTTTCGAAAGGATCAGGTTTATTTCTCGCCATCGGTTTCCAATGCCAACATTAAAGGCCGAGGGTTTCTAATGCATGCTCCTGGCAAAGGTGGTAAAATCATTGGCTTCCGATATCCCAGCATTTGAGGAGTCAGACTGCGGGGCTTCGAAGTGAAGTGTTAGTGCACCCCCATACACATGTCAATGTTGTTCGTGGGAATAAGTGACTTCTTTCTTGGTAGGGCCTGAAGAGCCGGTTGGAAATGAAGTTCCTCTCTTAATATAGTTGTCCAATGCTTTCCACGTTCCTAGGGATATCAGCGCTGCAGTAAAGACTACAGGTAATAATGACAGCTCCATGGACCTGCACTGAGCACACAGTGAACTAGGATGACACCTGCCACCGTCGTCAGACGAGGTGGCCGAGTGGTTAAGGCGATGGACTGCTAATCCATTGTGCTCTGCACGCGTGGGTTCGAATCCCACCCTCGTCGGTATATCGCAGTTTTGTCATTATTTACAGGGGTATTGTATTTCAAGCGAATAACAGAGACTGTGGCGCATCATAGCAGGACCATAAGGCATAATACATCTGTATTCCTCTGCGATTTGTAACAGTCGCGCAGCTGCTTTGGTGTTACGGATCAATGTTCTTTACAAGGGGTGTTTCCTATAAAATGATAGAATTTGCTGATTTATGACCCACAGCAGACGATTCTTACGTCCATAGTATTCTTCTTGTTTTCTTTTCAAACGTTGTTCACTTCCTGTTTTGTATTGCCCATTAATTTGTTTGAGTACAAGGTAAATGGCAATATAGGATAAAAAGGCCCCCCAGTTCCTGAAAGAAGAAAAGATGAGAGATGGACAGGATGTTCTACTACTTGAGACATGGATGTCCGATCTGAAGTACAGGTGGTAGCGTGGCCGAGCGGTCTAAGGCGCTGGATTAAGGCTCCAGTCTCTCCGGAGGCGTGGGTTCGAATCCCACCGCTGCCAGTTCACTTTTGAACAATGCACTCATATATAGGCATGTGCTTTATGTGCTTTACATACATTTAAAGGAAAACCCAGGGAATCAAATACATTCTGTCTTCCTTCCAACGTGAAGTCTCCTTTCCCCGTGTTACCATGATTAGCATTTTCACGAGTGAACCATGGCTCCTTGTGTCGCAGATGACGACGCGTGTGACATCACAGAACTGCAAGTGGCATCCAAGGGTATAGGTTGGAAGTGTAGGGTCGGAGCATTGGCAGCCACTTTTGACAAACCAGTTCTACCTGCAGTAGCACGAAAAGAGCCAATGTTTTTTCTCTCGTAAATCCGTTTCATAAAAAGGTCTATTTTTCTTTAACTCTTGTTTTAAAAAAGTACTTTGTTAATTCCTGGCCTGCCTGTGTCCCACTTTCGTTAGCTACCCGTGTCCTGATTTAGAGGCAGGTGCTCAGCAGGCCCATCTCGGGGATTGGTGGACAAAACAATCCCAGTAATATCTTCCCTACACCTAGCCGACTCCTGGAGCTAAGGGGTTCTCTTGTGCTATTTTTAGTTTCATTTTTACCTCCTTGTTAGTAACTGTGGTGTGGCTCTGCCTGCATCTTTGCACTTTATAGCAGAAGACGGTCTTCTCGTTAGGTCTCGGCTAGCGAAGGATGCGCTAGCGCAGTCTCGCTCGCGAGATTTAATGACTTGGAGAAGAGGGGCTTGAACCCGCCTCTCTTCTCTCCTCTTCTCCATTGGCTGGCCTCTTAAATGCTGGTCAGCCATTGGAGAAGAGGTTTGTCTCTCCAAACAAGCCCCGTCCTTTTCGGATTCGGGGGCGTGTTTTTTCGAATCGTTCTCTTTTTTCCAGGCCGTCCCTTTTTTCGCTGGTGGGCGTGTTTTTTTTTTTTTTTTTTACAGGGACGTTCTCTGTTTATTTATGTCTCGGCTAGCGAAGGCTCTGCTAGTTGTTTCTACCTGTTATTACACAAAGACTTCCTGTCCCTCTAAACGTGAGTTAGTGTGACTCCGGCACCACGAGTCCCGTGAAAGGCGCTTTGTGTTGTCCGCTATTTTTCAGTTATCGCTCTTGTTCCTTTTTCCTGTGACAACCTAGCCGTCTGACGCCATTTTACAGAACGGGGCTGAGGAAGCAAGAAAGTCGAGCGGTTCTTGTGGAAGGGATACTCGGAAGAACAGACTGAGCAGGGAGGGGGAGAGCAGCGGTCAGTCTCCGCCGTCCGCGCCGTAGTTGTCGCCGCAGCTGCGCAATTATCATCTTGTCGCCGTTCAGGCGCTGACACCATGTCTGAGACGCATAAGACCATAAAGGGTGGCGGGTGGTAATTAGAACATCGCATCCATTTTGTATTTTTGGGGCGTCACAAGGGCTTGGGGGGTGGGCGTCCGCGCCATCATAGAAAGAAATATTTTGCGTCTTTGCTCCCTTTCCGATTCACACAGTTCTTTACACGCATCAAGATGAAGATCTTTGTGGGCAACGTTGACGAGCAAACGACGCAGGAAGAGCTGAGCGCGCTCTTCGAGCACCACGGCACAGTGGTGAGCTGTGCAGTCATGAAGCAATTCGCCTTCGTTCACATGCGGGAAGAGGACCGGGCCCTGGCCGCTATAGCGGCACTCAACGGCCGCGAGCTGAATGGCCGAAAGATGGTGGTGGAACTGAGCAAACCGCGGCCTCTCAACACCTGGAAGGTGTTCGTGGGCAACGTCAGCGCCTCGTGCACCGCCACCGAGCTGCGCAACCTTTTCGAGAACTACGGCAGGGTGGTGGAATGCGATATCGTGAAAGGTAAAGGAGTATTGACCTTCCTACCGCTTACTGACCGCAGCACCTCTCACTGTCTCTTCAGTCGCAGGTTCTAGAGCAAACAATTTTAATTCCCCGTGACCCCAAAAGATCAGACCCATGCACTCAAACAGCCACGACCACACATTTACATCCACCAACTAATCTCCCACTAAACAACAAAGTTGTCTCCTAAGCCAGTGTTTCGAAACATTAACCGGCGTTTGTTGCGCTAGTCTCGGACACAGGCATCATTTCCTCTCTTAGTCTTTAAACTTTTGGTTTCCAAGAATTAGTATGTGTCTTGTACGGAAGCTAATCGCTAATAGTGGACATGTAGTTGAATCCCCACCAGATTAGCGCAACAGCCTACCTATGTTAGGAAGATTACCAGGCATGGATTTTAAAATGCACCTGGCCTTCCGACGGTTCCTAGATTGTAAATCGTGTATTTAAAGCTGTTTCTCGGATTGTCGATTAAGCTCTGGGGACTGAGATGCAGTACATTAATGTCGTTAAATCAAAAGTACGTGCTCTGTCAAATGATAAACTTCATGTGCCAAACTTGACTACTGTAGGAAGGTTGTGTGGAGAAGGGGGGCGGTCGTCGACTATCTAACAAGATTTTAGACCAACCGTGTTTTCGCTAGTACTATCCCATGTAGATCATATGGTTTCAACCAGGCCCTGGTGAAAGCCGTTCTCTCGATGGGAAGTATATTTGTGAACCGTCAATTAGACCATATTGTCCAGACCGCAGCCTTAATTCTTAGGGTTTAAAGTTTTGTGAGTTGACCAATTTATTGGGTACGATTCACTAAACCTTTTGGGATAGGTCCTCATACTCCAGGTTTAAATAACGTCATCTTGAATCTTTGGGCGTAGAACATACTTGCGTCTTATGCCTAAAGAAACTACCCACAGATTGTGCTTAATGAACTGAATCTGTATGTTTGGGTGTAACCCACAGCTTTGTGAATTGGTCCTGTGAAAATGCTCGCCCCATGCCAGACAATTGCCAGCACGTTACAACTGCACAAGACAGAACTTGAGTAGACGTCTGTGCTCAGTACCGGCAGGCTCAGGGACCCGAAAAGTAGCACATGCATCATGCCTCCACTAGACACATGCATCATGCCTGACTCTGAGAGGGCCAGGCTGTGAAGACAGATCAGGCAGTCATCCCAGCAGGCGTGTTGATTTTGAAAAGTTATTGGGAATTCTGAGTGCGGAAGAAGAGATTTATAGTTCCGGCCCTCTGAAATACGTGCCTGTGCTGAGCCCCGGAAAGCAACCTGGGCCGCTCAGCTCTGTTTGTTTGCGTGAAAATGAGTCAATATGGCATCAGACCTGGAAGAGAAAGAGGGTGAAAAACGGTAGTCAAATATTTTCAGCAATAATGGGGCGAAACACTTGTGAAAAAATCTGACCTTTTCGAAAGGATCAGGTTTATTTCTCGCCATCGGTTTCCAATGCCAACATTAAAGGCCGAGGGTTTCTAATGCATGCTCCTGGCAAAGGTGGTAAAATCATTGGCTTCCGATATCCCAGCATTTGAGGAGTCAGACTGCGGGGCTTCGAAGTGAAGTGTTAGTGCACCCCCATACACATGTCAATGTTGTTCGTGGGAATAAGTGACTTCTTTCTTGGTAGGGCCTGAAGAGCCGGTTGGAAATGAAGTTCCTCTCTTAATATAGTTGTCCAATGCTTTCCACGTTCCTAGGGATATCAGCGCTGCAGTAAAGACTACAGGTAATAAGGACAGCTCCATGGACCTGCACTGAGCACACAGTGAACTAGGATGACACCTGCCACCGTCGTCAGACGAGGTGGTCGAGTGGTTAAGGCCATGGACTGCTAATCCATTGTGCTCTGCACGCGTGGGTTCGAATCCCACTCTCGTCGATACATCGTAGTTTTGTCATTATTTACAGGGGTTTTGTATTTCAAGCGAATAACAGAGACTGTGGCGCATCATAGCAGGACCATAAGGCATAATACATCTGTATTCCTCTGCGATTTGTAACAGTCGCGCAGCTGCTTTGGTGTTACCGATCAATGTTCTTTACAAGGGGTGTTTCCTATAAAATGATAGAATTTGCTGATTTATGACCCACAGCAGACGATTCTTACGTCCATAGTATTCTTCTTGTTTTCTTTTCAAACGTTGTTCACTTCCTGTTTTGTATTGCCCATTAATTTGTTTGAGTACAAGGTAAATGGCAATATAGGATAAAAATGCCCCCCTCGTTCCTGACAGAAGAAAAGACGAGAGATGGACACGGTGTTCTACTACTTGAGACATGGATGTCCGACTTGAAGTACAGGTGGTAGCGTGGCCGAGCGGTCTAAGGCGCTGGATTAAGGCTCCAGTCTCTCCGGAGGCGTGGGTTCGAATCCCACCGCTGCCAGTTCACTTTTGAACAATGCACTCAGATATAGGCATGTGCTTTATGTGCTTTACATACATTTAAAGGAAAACCCAGGCAATCAAATACATTCTGTCTTCCTTCCAACGTGAAGTCTCCTTTCCCCGTGTTACCATGATTAGCATTTTCACGAGTGAACCATGGCTCCTTGTGTCGCAGATGACGACTCGTGTGACATCACAGAACTGCAAGTGGCATCCAAGGGTATGGGTTGGAAGTGTAGGGTCGGAGCATTGGCAGCCACTTTTGACAAACCAGTTCTACCTGCAGTAGCACGAAAAGAGCCAATGTTTTTTCTCTCGTAAATCCGTTTCATAAAAAGGTCTATTTTTCTTTAACTCTTGTTTTAAAAAAGTACTTTGTTAATTCCTGGCCTGCCTGTGTCCCACTTTTGTTAGCTACCCGTGTCCTGATTTAGAGGCAGGTGCTCAGCAGGCCCATCTCGGGGATTGGTGGACAAAACAATCCCAGTAATATCTTCCCTACACCTAGCCGACTCCTGGAGCTAAGGGGTTCTCTTGTGCTATTTTTAGTTTCATTTTTACCTCCTTGTTAGTAACTGTGGTGTGGCTCTGCCTGCATCTTTGCACTTTATAGCAGAAGACGGTCTTCTCGTTAGGTCTCGGCTAGCGAAGGATGCGCTAGCGCAGTCTCGCTCGCGAGATTTAATGACTTGGAGAAGAGGGGCTTGAACCCGCCTTTCTTCTCTCCTCTTCTCCATTGGCTGGCCTCTTAAATGCTGGTCAGCCATTGGAGAAGAGGTTTGTCTCTCCAAACAAGCCCCGTCCTTTTCGGATTCGGGGGCGTGTTTTTTCGAATCGTTCTCTTTTTTCCAGGCCGTCCCTTTTTTCGCTGGTGGGCGTGTTTATTTTTTTTTTTTTTACAGGGACGTTCTCTGTTTATTTATGTCTCGGCTAGCGAAGGTTCTGCTAGTTGTTTCTACCTGTTATTACACAAAGACTTCCTGTCCCTCTAAACGTGAGTTAGTGTGACTCCGGCACCACGAGTCCCGTGAAAGGCGCTTTGTGTTGTCCGCTATTTTTCAGTTATCGCTCTTGTTCCTTTTTCCTGTGACAACCTAGCCGTCTGACGCCATTTTACAGAACGGGGCTGAGGAAGCAAGAAAGTCGAGCGGTTCTTGTGGAAGGGATACTCGGAAGAACAGACTGAGCAGGGAGGGGGAGAGCAGCGGTCAGTCTCCGCCGTCCGCGCCGTAGTTGTCGCCGCAGCTGCGCAATTATCATCTTGTCGCCGTTCAGGCGCTGACACCATGTCTGAGACGCATAAGACCATAAAGGGTGGCGGGTGGTAATTAGAACATCGCATCCATTTTGTATTTTTGGGGCGTCACAAGGGCTTGGGGGGTGGGCGTCCGCGCCGTCATAGAAAGAAATATTTTGCGTCTTTGCTCCCTTTCCGATTCATACAGTTCTTTACACGCATCAAGATGAAGATCTTTGTGGGCAACGTTGACGAGCAATAGACGCAGGAAGAGCTGAGCGCGCTCTTCGAGCACCACGGCACAGTGGTGAGCTGTGCAGTCATGAAGCAATTCGCCTTCGTTCACATGCGGGAAGAGGACCGGGCCCTGGCCGCTATAGCGGCACTCAACGGCCGCGAGCTGAATGGCCGAAAGATGGTGGTGGAACTGAGCAAACCGCGGCCTCTCAACACCTGGAAGGTGTTCGTGGGCAACGTCAGCGCCTCGTGCACCGCCACCGAGCTGCGCAACCTTTTCGAGAACTACGGCAGGGTGGTGGAATGCGATATCGTGAAAGGTAAAGGAGTATTGACCTTCCTACCGCTTACTGACCGCAGCACCTCTCACTGTCTCTTCAGTCGCAGGTTCTAGAGCAAACAATTTTAATTCCCCGTGACCCCAAAAGATCAGACCCATGCACTCAAACAGCCACGACCACACATTTACATCCACCAACTAATCTCCCACTAAACAACAAAGTTGTCTCCTAAGCCAGTGTTTCGAAACATTAACCGGCGTTTGTTGCGCTAGTCTCGGACACAGGCATCATTTCCTCTCTTAGTCTTTAAACTTTTGGTTTCCAAGAATTAGTATGTGTCTTGTACGGAAGCTAATCGCTAATAGTGGACATGTAGTTGAATCCCCAGCAGATTAGCGCAACAGCCTACCTATGTTAGGAAGATTACCAGGCATGGATTTTAAAATGCACCTGGCCTTCCGACGGTTCCTAGATTGTAAATCGTGTATTTAAAGCTGTTTCTCGGATTGTCGATTAAGCTCTGGGGACTGAGATGCAGTACATTAATGTCGTAAATCAAAAGTACGTGCTCTGTCAAATGATAAACTTCATGTGCCAAACTTGACTACTGTAGGAAGGTTGTGTGGAGAAGGGGGGCGGTCGTCGACTATCTAACAAGATTTTAGATTTAGACCAACCGTGTTTTCGCTAGTACTATCCCATGTAGATCATATGGTTTCAACCAGGCCCTGGTGAAAGCCGTTCTCTCGATGGGAAGTATATTTGTGAACCGTCAATTAGACCATATTGTCCAGACCGCAGCCTTAATTCTTAGGGTTTAAAGTTTTGTGAGTTGACCAATTTATTGGGTACGATTCACTAAACCTTTTGGGATAGGTCCTCATACTCCAGGTTTAAATAACGTCATCTTGAATCTTTGGCCGTAGAACATACTTGCGTCTTATGCCTAAAGAAACTACCCACAGATAGTGCTTAATGAACTGAATCTGTATGTTTGGGTGTAACCCACAGCTTTGTGAATCGGTCCTGTGAAAATGCTCGCCCCATGCCAGACAATTGCCAGCACGTTACAACTGCACAAGACAGAACTTGAGTAGACGTCTGTGCTCAGTACCGGCAGGCTCAGGGACCCGAAAAGTAGCACATGCACCATGCCTCCACTACACATGCATCATGCCTGACTCTGAGAGGGCCAGGCTGTGAAGACAGATCAGGCAGTCATCCCAGCAGGCGTGTTGATTTTGAAAAGTTATTGGGAATTCTGAGTGCGGAAGAAGAGATTTATAGTTCCGGCCCTCTGAAATACGTGCCTGTGCTGAGCCCCGGAAAGCACCGGCACAAATGAGGCACAGAATGACAACCCAATAAAGCAACCTGGGCCGCTCAGCTCTGTTTGTTTGCGTGAAAATGAGTCAATATGGCATCAGACCTGGAAGAGAAAGAGGGTGAAAAACGGTAGTCAAATATTTTCAGCAATAATGGGGCGAAACACAAGTGAAAAAATCTGACCTTTTCGAAAGGAGCAGGTTTATTTCTCGCCATCGGTTTCCAATGCCAACATTAAAGGCCGAGGGTTTCTAATACATGCTCCTGGCAAAGGTGGTAAAATCATTGGCTTCCGATATCCCAGCATTAGAGGAGTCAGACTGCGGGCTTCGAAGTGAAGTGTTAGTGCACCCCCATACACATGTCAATGTTGTTCGTGGGAATAAGTGACTTCTTTCTTGGTAGGGCCTGAAGAGCCGGTTGGAAATGAAGTTCCTCTCTTAATATAGTTGTCCAATGCTTTCCACGTTCCTAGGGATATCAGCGCTGCAGTAAAGACTACAGGTAATAAGGACAGCTCCATGGACCTGCACTGAGCACACAGTGAACTAGGATGACACCTGCCACAGTTGTCAGACGAGGTGGCCGAGTGGTTAAGGCGATGGACTGCTTATCCATTGTGCTCTGCACGCGTGGGTTCGAATCTCACCCTCGTCGGTATATCGCAGTTTTGTCATTATTTACAGGGGTATTGTATTTCATGCGAATAACAGAGACTGTGGCGCATCATAGCAGGACCATAAGGCATAATACATCTGTATTCCTCTGCGATTTGTAACAGTCGCGCAGCTGCTTTGGTGTTACGGATCAATGTTCTTTACAAGGGGTGTTTCCTATAAAATGATAGAATTTGCTGATTTATGACCCACAGCAGACGATTCTTACGTCCATAGTATTCTTCTTGTTTTCTTTTCAAACGTTGTTCACTTTCTGTTTTGTATTGCCCATTAATTTGTTTGAGTACAAGGTAAATGGCAATATAGGATAAAAAGGCCCCCCAGTTCCTGAAAGAAGAAAAGATGAGAGATGGACAGGATGTTCTACTACTTGAGACATGGATGTCCGACCTGAAGTACAGGTGGTAGCGTGGCCGAGCGGTCTAAGGCGCTGGATTAAGGCTCCAGGTTCTCCGGAGGCGTGGGTTCGAATCCCACCGCTGCCAGTTCACTTTTGAACAATGCACTCATATATAGGCATGTGCTTTATGTGCTTTACATACATTTAAAGGAAAACCCAGGGAATCAAATACATTCTGTCTTCCTTCCAACGTGAAGTCTCCTTTCCCCGTGTTACCATGATTAGCATTTTCACGAGTGAACCATGGCTCCTTGTGTCGCAGATGACGACGCGTGTGACATCACAGAACTGCAAGTGGCATCCAAGGGTATGGGTTGGAAGTGTAGGGTCGGAGCATTGGCAGCCACTTTTGACAAACCAGTTCTACCTGCAGTAGCACGAAAAGAGCCAATGTTTTTTCTCTCGTAAATCCGTTTCATAAAAAGGTCTATTTTTCTTTAACTCTTGTTTTAAAAAAGTACTTTGTTAATTCCTGCCCTGCCTGTGTCCCACTTTCGTTAGCTACCCGTGTCGTGATTTAGAGGCAGGCGCTCAGCAGGCCCATCTCGGGGATTGGTGGACAAAACAATCCCAGTAATATCTTCCCTACACCTAGCCGACTCCTGGAGCTAAGGAGCTTAGTTTCATTTTTACCTCCTTGTGAGTAACTGTGGTGTGGCTCTGCCTGCATCTTTGCACTTTATAGCAGAAGACGGTCTTCTCGTTAGGTCTCGGCTAGCGAAGGATGCGCTTGCGCAGTCTCGCTCGCGAGATTTAATGACTTGGAGAAGAGGGGCTTGAACCCGCCTCTCTTCTCTCCTCTTCTCCATTGGCTGGCCTCTTAAATGCTGGTCAGCCATTGGAGAAGAGGTTTGTCTCTCCAAACAAGCCCCGTCCTTTTCGGATTCGGGGGCGTGTTTTTTCGAATCGTTCTCTTTTTTCCAGGCCGTCCCTTTTTTCGCTGGTGGGCGTGTTTATTTTTTTTTTTTTTACAGGGACGTTCTCTGTTTATTTACGTCTCGGCTAGCGAAGGCTCTGCTAGTTGTTTCTACCTGTTATTACACAAAGACTTCCTGTCCCTCTAAACGTGAGTTAGTGTGACTCCGGCACCACGAGTCCCGTGAAAGGCGCTTTGTGTTGTCCGCTATTTTTCAGTTATCGCTCTTGTTCCTTTTTCCTGTGACAACCTAGCCGTCTGACGCCATTTTACAGAACGGGGCTGAGGAAGCAAGAAAGTCGAGCGGTTCTTGTGGAAGGGATACTCGGAAGAACAGACTGAGCAGGGAGGGGGAGAGCAGCGGTCAGTCTCCGCCGTCCGCGCCGTAGTTGTCGCCGCAGCTGCGCAATTATCATCTTGTCGCCGTTCAGGCGCTGACACCATGTCTGAGATGCATAAGACCATAAAGGGTGGCGGGTGGTAATTAGAACATCGCATCCATTTTGTATTTTTGGGGCGTCACAAGGGCTTGGGGGGTGGGCGTCCGCGCCGTCATAGAAAGAAATATTTTGCGTCTTTGCTCCCTTTCCGATTCACACAGTTCTTTACACGCATCAAGATGAAGATCTTTGTGGGCAACGTTGACGAGCAAACGACGCAGGAAGAGCTGAGCGCGCTCTTCGAGCACCACGGCACAGTGGTGAGCTGTGCAGTCATGAAGCAATTCGCCTTCGTTCACATGCGGGAAGAGGACCGGGCCCTGGCCGCTATAGCGGCACTCAACGGCCGCGAGCTGAATGGCCGAAAGATGGTGGTGGAACTGAGCAAACTGCGGCCTCTCAACACCTGGAAGGTGTTCGTGGGCAACGTCAGCGCCTCGTGCACCGCCACCGAGCTGCGCAACCTTTTCGAGAACTACGGCAGGGTGGTGGAATGCGATATCGTGAAAGGTAAAGGAGTATTGACCTTCCTACCGCTTACTGACCGCAGCACCTCTCACTGTCTCTTCAGTCGCAGGTTCTAGAGCAAACAATTTTAATTCCCCGTGACCCCAAAAGATCAGACCCATGCACTCAAACAGCCACGACCACACATTTACATCCACCAACTAATCTCCCACTAAACAACAAAGTTGTCTCCTAAACCAGTGTTTCGAAACATTAACCAGCGTTTGTTGCGCTAGTCTCGGACACAGGCATCATTTCCTCTCTTAGTCTTTAAACTTTTGGTTTCCAAGAATTAGTATTTGTCTTGTACGAAGCTAATCGCTAATAGTGGACATGTAGTTGAATCCCCACCAGATTAGCGCAACAGCCTACCTATGTTAGGAAGATTACCAGGCAAGGATTTTAAAATGCACCTGGCCTTCCGACGGTTCCTAGAATGTAAATCGTGTATTTAAAGCTGTTTCTCGGATTGTCGATTAAGCTCTGGGGACTGAGATGCCGTACATTAATGTCGTTAAATCAAAAGTACGTGCTCTGTCAAATGATAAACTTCATGTGCCAAACTTGACTACTGTAGGAAGGTTGTGTGGAGAAGGGGGTGGGCGTCGACTATCTAACAAGATTTTAGACCAACCGTGTTTTCGCTAGTACTATCCCATGTAGATCATATGGTTTCAACCAGGCCCTGGTGAAAGCCGTCCTCTCGATGGGAAGTATATTTGTGAACCGTCAATTAGACCATATTGTCCAGACCGCAGCCTTAATTCTTAGGGTTTAAAGTTTTGTGAGTTGACCAATTTATTGGGTACGATTCACTAAACCTTTTGGGATAGGTCCTCTTACTCCAGGTTTAAATAACGTCATCTTGAATCTTTGGGCGTAGAACATACTTGCGTCTTATGCCTAAAGAAACTACCCACAGATAGTGCTTAATGAACTGAATCTGAATGTTTGGGTGTAACCCACAGCTTTGTGAATCGGTCCTGTGAAAACGCTCGCCCCATGCCAGAAAATTGCCAGCACGTTACAACTGCACAAGACAGAACTTGAGTAGACGCGTGTGCTCAGTACCGGCAGGCTCAGAGACCCGAAAAGTAGCACATGCATCATGCCTCCACTAGACACATGCATCATGCCTGACTCTGAGAGGGCCAGGCTGTGAAGACAGATCAGGCAGTCATCCCAGCAGGCGTGTTGATTTTGAAAAGTTATTGGGAATTCTGAGTGCGGAAGAAGAGATTTATAGTTCCGGCCCTCTGAAATACGTGCCTGTGCTGAGCCCCGGAAAGCACCGGCACAAATGAGGCACAGAATGACAACCCAATAAAGCAACCTGGGCCGCTCAGCTCTGTTTGTTTGCGTGAAAATGAGTCAATATGGCATCAGACCTGGAAGAGAAAGAGGGTGAAAAACGGTAGTCAAATATTTTCAGCAATAATGGGGCGTAACACAAGTGAAAAAATCTGACCTTTTCGAAAGGATCAGGTTTATTTCTCGCCATCGGTTTCCAATGCCAACATTAAAGGCCGAGGGTTTCTAATGCATGCTCCTGGCAAAGGTGGTAAAATCATTGGCTTCCGATATCCCAGCATTTGAGGAGTCAGACTGCGGGGCTTCGAAGTGAAGTGTTAGTGCACCCCCATACACATGTCAATGTTGTTCGTGGGAATAAGTGACTTCTTTCTTGGTAGGGCCTGAAGAGCCGGTTGGAAATGAAGTTCCTCTCTTAATATAGTTGTCCAATGCTTTCCACGTTCCTAGGGATATCAGCGCTGCAGTAAAGACTACAGGTAATAATGACAGCTCCATGGACCTGCACTGAGCACACAGTGAACTAGGATGACACCTGCCACCGTCGTCAGACGAGGTGGCCGAGTGGTTAAGGCGATGGACTGCTAATCCATTGTGCTCTGCACGCGTGGGTTCGAATCCCACCCTCGTCGGTACATCGCAGTTTTGTCATTATTCACAGGGGTATTGTATTTCAAGCGAATAACAGAGACTGTGGCGCATCATAGCAGGACCATAAGGCATAATACATCTGTATTCCTCTGCGATTTGTAACAGTCGCGCAGCTGCTTTGGTGTTACCGATCAATGTTCTTTACAAGGGGTGTTTCCTATAAAATGATAGAATTTGCTGATTTATGACCCACAGCAGACGATTCTTACGTCCATAGTATTCTTCTTGTTTTCTTTTCAAACGTTGTTCACTTCCTGTTTTGTATTGCCCATTAATTTGTTTGAGTACAAGGTAAATGACAATATAGGATAAAAATGCCCCCCCGTTCCTGACAGAAGAAAAGACGAGAGATGGACACGGTGTTCTACTACTTGAGACATGGATGTCCGACTTGAAGTACAGGTGGTAGCGTGGCCGAGCGGTCTAAGGCGCTGGATTAAGGCTCCAGTCTCTCCGGAGGCGTGGGTTCGAATCCCACCGCTGCCAGTTCACTTTTGAACAATGCACTCATATATAGGCATGTGCTTTATGTGCTTTACATACATTTAAAGGAAAACCCAGGGAATCAAATACATTCTGTCTTCCTTCCAACGTGAAGTCTCCTTTCCCCGTGTTACCATGATTAGCATTTTCACGAGTGAACCATGGCTCCTTGTGTCGCAGATGACGACGCGTGTGACATCACAGAACTGCAAGTGGCATCCAAGGGTATAGGTTGGAAGTGTAGGGTCGGAGCATTGGCAGCCACTTTTGACAAACCAGTTCTACCTGCAGTAGCACGAAAAGAGCCAATGTTTTTTCTCTCGTAAATCCGTTTCATAAAAAGGTCTATTTTTCTTTAACTCTTGTTTTAAAAAAGTACTTTGTTAATTCCTGGCCTGCCTGTGTCCCACTTTCGTTAGCTACCCGTGTCCTGATTTAGAGGCAGGTGCTCAGCAGGCCCATCTCGGGGATTGGTGGACAAAACAATCCCAGTAATATCTTCCCTACACCTAGTCGACTCCTGGAGCTAAGGGGTTCTCTTGTGCTATTTTTAGTTTCATTTTTACCTCCTTGTTAGTAACTGTGGTGTGGCTCTGCCTGCATCTTTGCACTTTATAGCAGAAGACGGTCTTCTCGTTAGGTCTCGGCTAGCGAAGGATGCGCTAGCGCAGTCTCGCTCGCGAGATTTAATGACTTGGAGAAGAGGGGCTTGAACCCGCCTCTCTTCTCTCCTCTTCTCCATTGGCTGGCCTCTTAAATGCTGGTCAGCCATTGGAGAAGAGGTTTGTCTCTCCAGACAAGCCCCGTCCTTTTCGGATTCGGGGGCGTGTTTTTTCGAATCGTTCTCTTTTTTCCAGGCCGTCCCTTTTTTCGCTGGTGGGCGTGTTTATTTATTTTTTTTTTACAGGGACGTTCTCTGTTTATTTATGTCTCGGCTAGCGAAGGCTCTGCTAGTTGTTTCTACCTGTTATTACACAAAGACTTCCTGTCCCTCTAAACGTGAGTTAGTGTGACTCCGGCACCACGAGTCCCGTGAAAGGCGCTTTGTGTTGTCCGCTATTTTTCAGTTATCGCTCTTGTTCCTTTTTCCTGTGACAACCTAGCCGTCTGACGCCATTTTACAGAACGGGGCTGAGGAAGCAAGAAAGTCGAGCGGTTCTTGTGGAAGGGATACTCGGAAGAACAGACTGAGCAGGGAGGGGGAGAGCAGCGGTCAGTCTCCGCCGTCCGCGCCGTAGTTGTCGCCGCAGCTGCGCAATTATCATCTTGTCGCCGTTCAGGCGCTGACACCATGTCTGAGACGCATAAGACCATAAAGGGTGGCGGGTGGTAATTAGAACATCGCATCCATTTTGTATTTTTGGGGCGTCACAAGGGCTTGGGGGGTGGGCGTCCGCGCCGTCATAGAAAGAAATATTTTGCGTCTTTGCTCCCTTTCCGATTCACACAGTTCTTTACACGCATCAAGATGAAGATCTTTGTGGGCAACGTTGACGAGCAAACGACGCAGGAAGAGCTGAGCGCGCTCTTCGAGCACCACGGCACAGTGGTGAGCTGTGCAGTCATGAAGCAATTCGCCTTCGTTCACATGCGGGAAGAGGACCGGGCCCTGGCCGCTATAGCGGCACTCAACGGCCGCGAGCTGAATGGCCGAAAGATGGTGGTGGAACTGAGCAAACCGCGGCCTCTCAACACCTGGAAGGTGTTCGTGGGCAACGTCAGCGCCTCGTGCACCGCCACCGAGCTGCGCAACCTTTTCGAGAACTACGGCAGGGTGGTGGAATGCGATATCGTGAAAGGTAAAGGAGTATTGACCTTCCTACCGCTTACTGACCGCAGCACCTCTCACTGTCTCTTCAGTCGCAGGTTCTAGAGCAAACAATTTTAATTCCCCGTGACCCCAAAAGATCAGACCCATGCACTCAAACAGCCACGACCACACATTTACATCCACCAACTAATCTCCCACTAAACAACAAAGTTGTCTCCTAAACCAGTGTTTCGAAACATTAACCAGCGTTTGTTGCGCTAGTCTCGGACACAGGCATCATTTCCTCTCTTAGTCTTTAAACTTTTGGTTTCCAAGAATTAGTATTTGTCTTGTACGAAGCTAATCGCTAATAGTGGACATGTAGTTGAATCCCCACCAGATTAGCGCAACAGCCTACCTATGTTAGGAAGATTACCAGGCAAGGATTTTAAAATGCACCTGGCCTTCCGACGGTTCCTAGAATGTAAATCGTGTATTTAAAGCTGTTTCTCGGATTGTCGATTAAGCTCTGGGGACTGAGATGCCGTACATTAATGTCGTTAAATCAAAAGTACGTGCTCTGTCAAATGATAAACTTCATGTGCCAAACTTGACTACTGTAGGAAGGTTGTGTGGAGAAGGGGGTGGGCGTCGACTATCTAACAAGATTTTAGACCAACCGTGTTTTCGCTAGTACTATCCCATGTAGATCATATGGTTTCAACCAGGCCCTGGTGAAAGCCGTCCTCTCGATGGGAAGTATATTTGTGAACCGTCAATTAGACCATATTGTCCAGACCGCAGCCTTAATTCTTAGGGTTTAAAGTTTTGTGAGTTGACCAATTTATTGGGTACGATTCACTAAACCTTTTGGGATAGGTCCTCTTACTCCAGGTTTAAATAACGTCATCTTGAATCTTTGGGCGTAGAACATACTTGCGTCTTATGCCTAAAGAAACTACCCACAGATAGTGCTTAATGAACTGAATCTGAATGTTTGGGTGTAACCCACAGCTTTGTGAATCGGTCCTGTGAAAACGCTCGCCCCATGCCAGAAAATTGCCAGCACGTTACAACTGCACAAGACAGAACTTGAGTAGACGCGTGTGCTCAGTACCGGCAGGCTCAGAGACCCGAAAAGTAGCACATGCATCATGCCTCCACTAGACACATGCATCATGCCTGACTCTGAGAGGGCCAGGCTGTGAGGACAGATCAGGCAGTCATCCCAGCAGGCGTGTTGATTTTGAAAAGTTATTGGGAATTCTGAGTGCGGAAGAAGAGATTTATAGTTCCGGCCCTCTGAAATACGTGCCTGTGCTGAGCCCCGGAAAGCACCGGCACAAATGAGGCACAGAATGACAACCCAATAAAGCAACCTGGGCCGCTCAGCTCTGTTTGTTTGCGTGAAAATGAGTCAATATGGCATCAGACCTGGAAGAGAAAGAGGGTGAAAAACGGTAGTCAAATATTTTCAGCAATAATGGGGCGTAACA
This sequence comes from Triturus cristatus, assembly GCF_964204655.1. Taxonomy (NCBI): domain Eukaryota; kingdom Metazoa; phylum Chordata; class Amphibia; order Caudata; family Salamandridae; genus Triturus; species Triturus cristatus. Next base: position 706,836,265 of record NC_140595.1, on the reverse strand, counting down.
CAAGTGAAAAAATCTGACCTTTTCGAAAGGATCAGGTTTATTTCTCGCCATCGGTTTCCAATGCCAACATTAAAGGCCGAGGGTTTCTAATGCATGCTCCTGGCAAAGGTGGTAAAATCATTGGCTTCCGATATCCCAGCATTTGAGGAGTCAGACTGCGGGGCTTCGAAGTGAAGTGTTAGTGCACCCCCATACACATGTCAATGTTGTTCGTGGGAATAAGTGACTTCTTTCTTGGTAGGGCCTGAAGAGCCGGTTGGAAATGAAGTTCCTCTCTTAATATAGTTGTCCAATGCTTTCCACGTTCCTAGGGATATCAGCGCTGCAGTAAAGACTACAGGTAATAATGACAGCTCCATGGACCTGCACTGAGCACACAGTGAACTAGGATGACACCTGCCACCGTCGTCAGACGAGGTGGCCGAGTGGTTAAGGCGATGGACTGCTAATCCATTGTGCTCTGCACGCGTGGGTTCGAATCCCACCCTCGTCGGTATATCGCAGTTTTGTCATTATTTACAGGGGTATTGTATTTCAAGCGAATAACAGAGACTGTGGCGCATCATAGCAGGACCATAAGGCATAATACATCTGTATTCCTCTGCGATTTGTAACAGTCGCGCAGCTGCTTTGGTGTTACGGATCAATGTTCTTTACAAGGGGTGTTTCCTATAAAATGATAGAATTTGCTGATTTATGACCCACAGCAGACGATTCTTACGTCCATAGTATTCTTCTTGTTTTCTTTTCAAACGTTGTTCACTTCCTGTTTTGTATTGCCCATTAATTTGTTTGAGTACAAGGTAAATGGCAATATAGGATAAAAAGGCCCCCCAGTTCCTGAAAGAAGAAAAGATGAGAGATGGACAGGATGTTCTACTACTTGAGACATGGATGTCCGATCTGAAGTACAGGTGGTAGCGTGGCCGAGCGGTCTAAGGCGCTGGATTAAGGCTCCAGTCTCTCCGGAGGCGTGGGTTCGAATCCCACCGCTGCCAGTTCACTTTTGAACAATGCACTCATATATAGGCATGTGCTTTATGTGCTTTACATACATTTAAAGGAAAACCCAGGGAATCAAATACATTCTGTCTTCCTTCCAACGTGAAGTCTCCTTTCCCCGTGTTACCATGATTAGCATTTTCACGAGTGAACCATGGCTCCTTGTGTCGCAGATGACGACGCGTGTGACATCACAGAACTGCAAGTGGCATCCAAGGGTATAGGTTGGAAGTGTAGGGTCGGAGCATTGGCAGCCACTTTTGACAAACCAGTTCTACCTGCAGTAGCACGAAAAGAGCCAATGTTTTTTCTCTCGTAAATCCGTTTCATAAAAAGGTCTATTTTTCTTTAACTCTTGTTTTAAAAAAGTACTTTGTTAATTCCTGGCCTGCCTGTGTCCCACTTTCGTTAGCTACCCGTGTCCTGATTTAGAGGCAGGTGCTCAGCAGGCCCATCTCGGGGATTGGTGGACAAAACAATCCCAGTAATATCTTCCCTACACCTAGCCGACTCCTGGAGCTAAGGGGTTCTCTTGTGCTATTTTTAGTTTCATTTTTACCTCCTTGTTAGTAACTGTGGTGTGGCTCTGCCTGCATCTTTGCACTTTATAGCAGAAGACGGTCTTCTCGTTAGGTCTCGGCTAGCGAAGGATGCGCTAGCGCAGTCTCGCTCGCGAGATTTAATGACTTGGAGAAGAGGGGCTTGAACCCGCCTCTCTTCTCTCCTCTTCTCCATTGGCTGGCCTCTTAAATGCTGGTCAGCCATTGGAGAAGAGGTTTGTCTCTCCAAACAAGCCCCGTCCTTTTCGGATTCGGGGGCGTGTTTTTTCGAATCGTTCTCTTTTTTCCAGGCCGTCCCTTTTTTCGCTGGTGGGCGTGTTTTTTTTTTTTTTTTTTACAGGGACGTTCTCTGTTTATTTATGTCTCGGCTAGCGAAGGCTCTGCTAGTTGTTTCTACCTGTTATTACACAAAGACTTCCTGTCCCTCTAAACGTGAGTTAGTGTGACTCCGGCACCACGAGTCCCGTGAAAGGCGCTTTGTGTTGTCCGCTATTTTTCAGTTATCGCTCTTGTTCCTTTTTCCTGTGACAACCTAGCCGTCTGACGCCATTTTACAGAACGGGGCTGAGGAAGCAAGAAAGTCGAGCGGTTCTTGTGGAAGGGATACTCGGAAGAACAGACTGAGCAGGGAGGGGGAGAGCAGCGGTCAGTCTCCGCCGTCCGCGCCGTAGTTGTCGCCGCAGCTGCGCAATTATCATCTTGTCGCCGTTCAGGCGCTGACACCATGTCTGAGACGCATAAGACCATAAAGGGTGGCGGGTGGTAATTAGAACATCGCATCCATTTTGTATTTTTGGGGCGTCACAAGGGCTTGGGGGGTGGGCGTCCGCGCCATCATAGAAAGAAATATTTTGCGTCTTTGCTCCCTTTCCGATTCACACAGTTCTTTACACGCATCAAGATGAAGATCTTTGTGGGCAACGTTGACGAGCAAACGACGCAGGAAGAGCTGAGCGCGCTCTTCGAGCACCACGGCACAGTGGTGAGCTGTGCAGTCATGAAGCAATTCGCCTTCGTTCACATGCGGGAAGAGGACCGGGCCCTGGCCGCTATAGCGGCACTCAACGGCCGCGAGCTGAATGGCCGAAAGATGGTGGTGGAACTGAGCAAACCGCAGCCTCTCAACACCTGGAAGGTGTTCGTGGGCAACGTCAGCGCCTCGCGCACCGCCACCGAGCTGCGCAACCTTTTCGAGAACTACGGCAGGGTGGTGGAATGCGATATCGTGAAAGGTAAAGGAGTATTGACCTTCCTACCGCTTACTGACCGCAGCACCTCTCACTGTCTCTTCAGTCGCAGGTTCTAGAGCAAACAATTTTAATTCCCCGTGACCCCAAAAGATCAGACCCATGCACTCAAACAGCCACGACCACACATTTACATCCACCAACTAATCTCCCACTAAACAACAAAGTTGTCTCCTAAGCCAGTGTTTCGAAACATTAACCGGCGTTTGTTGCGCTAGTCTCGGACACAGGCATCATTTCCTCTCTTAGTCTTTAAACTTTTGGTTTCCAAGAATTAGTATGTGTCTTGTACGGAAGCTAATCGCTAATAGTGGACATGTAGTTGAATCCCCACCAGATTAGCGCAACAGCCTACCTATGTTAGGAAGATTACCAGGCATGGATTTTAAAATGCACCTGGCCTTCCGACGGTTCCTAGATTGTAAATCGTGTATTTAAAGCTGTTTCTCGGATTGTCGATTAAGCTCTGGGGACTGAGATGCAGTACATTAATGTCGTTAAATCAAAAGTACGTGCTCTGTCAAATGATAAACTTCATGTGCCAAACTTGACTACTGTAGGAAGGTTGTGTGGAGAAGGGGGGCGGTCGTCGACTATCTAACAAGATTTTAGACCAACCGTGTTTTCGCTAGTACTATCCCATGTAGATCATATGGTTTCAACCAGGCCCTGGTGAAAGCCGTTCTCTCGATGGGAAGTATATTTGTGAACCGTCAATTAGACCATATTGTCCAGACCGCAGCCTTAATTCTTAGGGTTTAAAGTTTTGTGAGTTGACCAATTTATTGGGTACGATTCACTAAACCTTTTGGGATAGGTCCTCATACTCCAGGTTTAAATAACGTCATCTTGAATCTTTGGGCGTAGAACATACTTGCGTCTTATGCCTAAAGAAACTACCCACAGATAGTGCTTAATGAACTGAATCTGTATGTTTGGGTGTAACCCACAGCTTTGTGAATTGGTCCTGTGAAAATGCTCGCCCCATGCCAGACAATTGCCAGCACGTTACAACTGCACAAGACAGAACTTGAGTAGACGTCTGTGCTCAGTACCGGCAGGCTCAGGGACCCGAAAAGTAGCACATGCATCATGCCTCCACTAGACACATGCATCATGCCTGACTCTGAGAGGGCCAGGCTGTGAAGACAGATCAGGCAGTCATCCCAGCAGGCGTGTTGATTTTGAAAAGTTATTGGGAATTCTGAGTGCGGAAGAAGAGATTTATAGTTCCGGCCCTCTGAAATACGTGCCTGTGCTGAGCCCCGGAAAGCAACCTGGGCCGCTCAGCTCTGTTTGTTTGCGTGAAAATGAGTCAATATGGCATCAGACCTGGAAGAGAAAGAGGGTGAAAAACGGTAGTCAAATATTTTCAGCAATAATGGGGCGAAACACTTGTGAAAAAATCTGACCTTTTCGAAAGGATCAGGTTTATTTCTCGCCATCGGTTTCCAATGCCAACATTAAAGGCCGAGGGTTTCTAATGCATGCTCCTGGCAAAGGTGGTAAAATCATTGGCTTCCGATATCCCAGCATTTGAGGAGTCAGACTGCGGGGCTTCGAAGTGAAGTGTTAGTGCACCCCCATACACATGTCAATGTTGTTCGTGGGAATAAGTGACTTCTTTCTTGGTAGGGCCTGAAGAGCCGGTTGGAAATGAAGTTCCTCTCTTAATATAGTTGTCCAATGCTTTCCACGTTCCTAGGGATATCAGCGCTGCAGTAAAGACTACAGGTAATAAGAACAGCTCCATGGACCTGCACTGAGCACACAGTGAACTAGGATGACACCTGCGACCGTCGTCAGACGAGGTGGCCGAGTGGTTAAGGCGATGGACTGCTAATCCATTGTGCTCTGCACGCGTGGGTTCGAATCCCACCCTCGTCGGTATTTCGCAGTTTTGTCATTATTTACAGGGGTATTGTATTTCAAGCGAATAACAGAGACTGTGGCGCATCATAGCAGGACCATAAGGCATAATACATCTGTATTCCTCTGCGATTTGTAACAGTCGCGCAGCTGCTTTGGTGTTACCGATCAATGTTCTTTACAAGGGGTGTTTCCTATAAAATGATAGAATTTGCTGATTTATGACCCACAGCAGACGATTCTTACGTCCATAGTATTCTTCTTGTTTTCTTTTCAAACGTTGTTCACTTCCTGTTTTGTATTGCCCATTAATTTGTTTGAGTACAAGGTAAATGGCAATATAGGATAAAAATGCCCCCCAGTTCCTGACAGAAGAAAAGACGAGAGATGGACACGGTGTTCTACTACTTGAGACATGGATGTCCGACTTGAAGTACAGGTGGTAGCGTGGCCGAGCGGTCTAAGGCGCTGGATTAAGGCTCCAGTCTCTCCGGAGGCGTGGGTTCGAATCCCACCGCTGCCAGTTCACTTTTGAACAATGCACTCAGATATAGGCATGTGCTTTATGTGCTTTACATACATTTAAAGGAAAACCCAGGGAATCAAATACATTCTGTCTTCCTTCCAACGTGAAGTCTCCTTTCCCCGTGTTACCATGATTAGCATTTTCACGAGTGAACCATGGCTCCTTGTGTCGCAGATGACGACTCGTGTGACATCACAGAACTGCAAGTGGCATCCAAGGGTATGGGTTGGAAGTGTAGGGTCGGAGCATTGGCAGCCACTTTTGACAAACCAGTTCTACCTGCAGTAGCACGAAAAGAGCCAATGTTTTTTCTCTCGTAAATCCGTTTCATAAAAAGGTCTATTTTTCTTTAACTCTTGTTTTAAAAAAGTACTTTGTTAATTCCTGGCCTGCCTGTGTCCCACTTTTGTTAGCTACCCGTGTCCTGATTTAGAGGCAGGTGCTCAGCAGGCCCATCTCGGGGATTGGTGGACAAAACAATCCCAGTAATATCTTCCCTACACCTAGCCGACTCCTGGAGCTAAGGGGTTCTCTTGTGCTATTTTTAGTTTCATTTTTACCTCCTTGTTAGTAACTGTGGTGTGGCTCTGCCTGCATCTTTGCACTTTATAGCAGAAGACGGTCTTCTCGTTAGGTCTCGGCTAGCGAAGGATGCGCTAGCGCAGTCTCGCTCGCGAGATTTAATGACTTGGAGAAGAGGGGCTTGAACCCGCCTCTCTTCTCTCCTCTTCTCCATTGGCTGGCCTCTTAAATGCTGGTCAGCCATTGGAGAAGAGGTTTGTCTCTCCAAACAAGCCCCGTCCTTTTCGGATTCGGGGGCGTGTTTTTTCGAATCGTTCTCTTTTTTCCAGGCCGTCCCTTTTTTCGCTGGTGGGCGTGTTTATTTTTTTTTTTTTTACAGGGACGTTCTCTGTTTATTTATGTCTCGGCTAGCGAAGGTTCTGCTAGTTGTTTCTACCTGTTATTACACAAAGACTTCCTGTCCCTCTAAACGTGAGTTAGTGTGACTCCGGCACCACGAGTCCCGTGAAAGGCGCTTTGTGTTGTCCGCTATTTTTCAGTTATCGCTCTTGTTCCTTTTTCCTGTGACAACCTAGCCGTCTGACGCCATTTTACAGAACGGGGCTGAGGAAGCAAGAAAGTCGAGCGGTTCTTGTGGAAGGGATACTCGGAAGAACAGACTGAGCAGGGAGGGGGAGAGCAGCGGTCAGTCTCCGCCGTCCGCGCCGTAGTTGTCGCCGCAGCTGCGCAATTATCATCTTGTCGCCGTTCAGGCGCTGACACCATGTCTGAGACGCATAAGACCATAAAGGGTGGCGGGTGGTAATTAGAACATCGCATCCATTTTGTATTTTTGGGGCGTCACAAGGGCTTGGGGGGTGGGCGTCCGCGCCGTCATAGAAAGAAATATTTTGCGTCTTTGCTCCCTTTCCGATTCATACAGTTCTTTACACGCATCAAGATGAAGATCTTTGTGGGCAACGTTGACGAGCAAACGACGCAGGAAGAGCTGAGCGCGCTCTTCGAGCACCACGGCACAGTGGTGAGCTGTGCAGTCATGAAGCAATTCGCCTTCGTTCACATGCGGGAAGAGGACCGGGCCCTGGCCGCTATAGCGGCACTCAACGGCCGCGAGCTGAATGGCCGAAAGATGGTGGTGGAACTGAGCAAACCGCGGCCTCTCAACACCTGGAAGGTGTTCGTGGGCAACGTCAGCGCCTCGTGCACCGCCACCGAGCTGCGCAACCTTTTCGAGAACTACGGCAGGGTGGTGGAATGCGATATCGTGAAAGGTAAAGGAGTATTGACCTTCCTACCGCTTACTGACCGCAGCACCTCTCACTGTCTCTTCAGTCGCAGGTTCTAGAGCAAACAATTTTAATTCCCCGTGACCCCAAAAGATCAGACCCATGCACTCAAACAGCCACGACCACACATTTACATCCACCAACTAATCTCCCACTAAACAACAAAGTTGTCTCCTAAGCCAGTGTTTCGAAACATTAACCGGCGTTTGTTGCGCTAGTCTCGGACACAGGCATCATTTCCTCTCTTAGTCTTTAAACTTTTGGTTTCCAAGAATTAGTATGTGTCTTGTACGGAAGCTAATCGCTAATAGTGGACATGTAGTTGAATCCCCAGCAGATTAGCGCAACAGCCTACCTATGTTAGGAAGATTACCAGGCATGGATTTTAAAATGCACCTGGCCTTCCGACGGTTCCTAGATTGTAAATCGTGTATTTAAAGCTGTTTCTCGGATTGTCGATTAAGCTCTGGGGACTGAGATGCAGTACATTAATGTCGTTAAATCAAAAGTACGTGCTCTGTCAAATGATAAACTTCATGTGCCAAACTTGACTACTGTAGGAAGGTTGTGTGGAGAAGGGGGGCGGTCGTCGACTATCTAACAAGATTTTAGATTTAGACCAACCGTGTTTTCGCTAGTACTATCCCATGTAGATCATATGGTTTCAACCAGGCCCTGGTGAAAGCCGTTCTCTCGATGGGAAGTATATTTGTGAACCGTCAATTAGACCATATTGTCCAGACCGCAGCCTTAATTCTTAGGGTTTAAAGTTTTGTGAGTTGACCATTTTATTGGGTACGATTCACTAAACCTTTTGGGATAGGTCCTCATACTCCAGGTTTAAATAACGTCATCTTGAATCTTTGGCCGTAGAACATACTTGCGTCTTATGCCTAAAGAAACTACCCACAGATAGTGCTTAATGAACTGAATCTGTATGTTTGGGTGTAACCCACAGCTTTGTGAATCGGTCCTGTGAAAATGCTCGCCCCATGCCAGACAATTGCCAGCACGTTACAACTGCACAAGACAGAACTTGAGTAGACGTCTGTGCTCAGTACCGGCAGGCTCAGGGACCCGAAAAGTAGCACATGCACCATGCCTCCACTACACATGCATCATGCCTGACTCTGAGAGGGCCAGGCTGTGAAGACAGATCAGGCAGTCATCCCAGCAGGCGTGTTGATTTTGAAAAGTTATTGGGAATTCTGAGTGCGGAAGAAGAGATTTATAGTTCCGGCCCTCTGAAATACGTGCCTGTGCTGAGCCCCGGAAAGCACCGGCACAAATGAGGCACAGAATGACAACCCAATAAAGCAACCTGGGCCGCTGAGCTCTGTTTGTTTGCGTGAAAATGAGTCAATATGGCATCAGACCTGGAAGAGAAAGAGGGTGAAAAACGGTAGTCAAATATTTTCAGCAATAATGGGGCGAAACACAAGTGAAAAAATCTGACCTTTTCGAAAGGAGCAGGTTTATTTCTCGCCATCGGTTTCCAATGCCAACATTAAAGGCCGAGGGTTTCTAATACATGCTCCTGGCAAAGGTGGTAAAATCATTGGCTTCCGATATCCCAGCATTAGAGGAGTCAGACTGCGGGCTTCGAAGTGAAGTGTTAGTGCACCCCCATACACATGTCAATGTTGTTCGTGGGAATAAGTGACTTCTTTCTTGGTAGGGCCTGAAGAGCCGGTTGGAAATGAAGTTCCTCTCTTAATATAGTTGTCCAATGCTTTCCACGTTCCTAGGGATATCAGCGCTGCAGTAAAGACTACAGGTAATAAGGACAGCTCCATGGACCTGCACTGAGCACACAGTGAACTAGGATGACACCTGCCACAGTTGTCAGACGAGGTGGCCGAGTGGTTAAGGCGATGGACTGCTTATCCATTGTGCTCTGCACGCGTGGGTTCGAATCTCACCCTCGTCGGTATATCGCAGTTTTGTCATTATTTACAGGGGTATTGTATTTCATGCGAATAACAGAGACTGTGGCGCATCATAGCAGGACCATAAGGCATAATACATCTGTATTCCTCTGCGATTTGTAACAGTCGCGCAGCTGCTTTGGTGTTACGGATCAATGTTCTTTACAAGGGGTGTTTCCTATAAAATGATAGAATTTGCTGATTTATGACCCACAGCAGACGATTCTTACGTCCATAGTATTCTTCTTGTTTTCTTTTCAAACGTTGTTCACTTTCTGTTTTGTATTGCCCATTAATTTGTTTGAGTACAAGGTAAATGGCAATATAGGATAAAAAGGCCCCCCAGTTCCTGAAAGAAGAAAAGATGAGAGATGGACAGGATGTTCTACTACTTGAGACATGGATGTCCGACCTGAAGTACAGGTGGTAGCGTGGCCGAGCGGTCTAAGGCGCTGGATTAAGGCTCCAGGTTCTCCGGAGGCGTGGGTTCGAATCCCACCGCTGCCAGTTCACTTTTGAACAATGCACTCATATATAGGCATGTGCTTTATGTGCTTTACATACATTTAAAGGAAAACCCAGGGAATCAAATACATTCTGTCTTCCTTCCAACGTGAAGTCTCCTTTCCCCGTGTTACCATGATTAGCATTTTCACGAGTGAACCATGGCTCCTTGTGTCGCAGATGACGACGCGTGTGACATCACAGAACTGCAAGTGGCATCCAAGGGTATGGGTTGGAAGTGTAGGGTCGGAGCATTGGCAGCCACTTTTGACAAACCAGTTCTACCTGCAGTAGCACGAAAAGAGCCAATGTTTTTTCTCTCGTAAATCCGTTTCATAAAAAGGTCTATTTTTCTTTAACTCTTGTTTTAAAAAAGTACTTTGTTAATTCCTGCCCTGCCTGTGTCCCACTTTCGTTAGCTACCCGTGTCGTGATTTAGAGGCAGGCGCTCAGCAGGCCCATCTCGGGGATTGGTGGACAAAACAATCCCAGTAATATCTTCCCTACACCTAGCCGACTCCTGGAGCTAAGGAGCTTAGTTTCATTTTTACCTCCTTGTGAGTAACTGTGGTGTGGCTCTGCCTGCATCTTTGCACTTTATAGCAGAAGACGGTCTTCTCGTTAGGTCTCGGCTAGCGAAGGATGCGCTTGCGCAGTCTCGCTCGCGAGATTTAATGACTTGGAGAAGAGGGGCTTGAACCCGCCTCTCTTCTCTCCTCTTCTCCATTGGCTGGCCTCTTAAATGCTGGTCAGCCATTGGAGAAGAGGTTTGTCTCTCCAAACAAGCCCCGTCCTTTTCGGATTCGGGGGCGTGTTTTTTCGAATCGTTCTCTTTTTTCCAGGCCGTCCCTTTTTTCGCTGGTGGGCGTGTTTTTTTTTTTTTTTTTTACAGGGACGTTCTCTGTTTATTTACGTCTCGGCTAGCGAAGGCTCTGCTAGTTGTTTCTACCTGTTATTACACAAAGACTTCCTGTCCCTCTAAACGTGAGTTAGTGTGACTCCGGCACCACGAGTCCCGTGAAAGGCGCTTTGTGTTGTCCGCTATTTTTCAGTTATCGCTCTTGTTCCTTTTTCCTGTGACAACCTAGCCGTCTGACGCCATTTTACAGAACGGGGCTGAGGAAGCAAGAAAGTCGAGCGGTTCTTGTGGAAGGGATACTCGGAAGAACAGACTGAGCAGGGAGGGGGAGAGCAGCGGTCAGTCTCCGCCGTCCGCGCCGTAGTTGTCGCCGCAGCTGCGCAATTATCATCTTGTCGCCGTTCAGGCGCTGACACCATGTCTGAGACGCATAAGACCATAAAGGGTGGCAGGTGGTAATTAGAACATCGCATCCATTTTGTATTTTTGGGGCGTCACAAGGGCTTGGGGGGTGGGCGTCCGCGCCGTCGTAGAATTAAATATTTTGCGTCTTTGCTCCCTTTCCGATTCACACAGTTCTTTACACGCATCAAGATGAAGATCTTTGTGGGCAACGTTGACGAGCAAACGACGCAGGAAGAGCTGAGCGCGCTCTTCGAGCACCACGGCACAGTGGTGAGCTGTGCAGTCATGAAGCAATTCGCCTTCGTTCACATGCGGGAAGAGGACCGGGCCCTGGCCGCTATAGCGGCACTCAACGGCCGCGAGCTGAATGGCCGAAAGATGGTGGTGGAACTGAGCAAACCGCGGCCTCTCAACACCTGGAAGGTGTTCGTGGGCAACGTCAGCACCTCGTGCACCGCCACCGAGCTGCGCAACCTTTTCGAGAACTACGGCAGGGTGATGGAATGCGATATCGTGAAAGGTAAAGGCGTATTGACCTTCCTACCGCTTACTGACCGCAGCACCTCTCACTGTCTCTTCAGTCGCAGGTTCTAGAGCAAACAATTTTAATTCCCCGGGACCCCAAAAGATCAGACCCATGCACTCAAACAGCCACGACCACACATTTACATCCACCAACTAATCTCCCACTAAACAACAAAGTTGTCTCCTAAGCCAGTGTTTCGAAACATTAACCGGCGTTTGTTGCGCTAGTCTCGGACACAGGCATCATTTCCTCTCTTAGTCTTTAAACTTTTGGTTTCCAAGAATTAGTATTTGTCTTGTACGAAGCTAATCGCTAATAGTGGACATGTAGTTGAATCCCCACCAGATTAGCGCAACAGCCTACCTATGTTAGGAAGATTACCAGGCAAGGATTTTAAAATGCACCTGGCCTTCCGACGGTTCCTAGAATGTAAATCGTGTATTTAAAGCTGTTTCTCGGATTGTCGATTAAGCTCTGGGGACTGAGATGCCGTACATTAATGTCGTTAAATCAAAAGTACGTGCTCTGTCAAATGATAAACTTCATGTGCCAAACTTGACTACTGTAGGAAGGTTGTGTGGAGAAGGGGGTGGGCGTCGACTATCTAACAAGATTTTAGACCAACCGTGTTTTCGCTAGTACTATCCCATGTAGATCATATGGTTTCAACCAGGCCCTGGTGAAAGCCGTCCTCTCGATGGGAAGTATATTTGTGAACCGTCAATTAGACCATATTGTCCAGACCGCAGCCTTAATTCTTAGGGTTTAAAGTTTTGTGAGTTGACCAATTTATTGGGTACGATTCACTAAACCTTTTGGGATAGGTCCTCTTACTCCAGGTTTAAATAACGTCATCTTGAATCTTTGGGCGTAGAACATACTTGCGTCTTATGCCTAAAGAAACTACCCACAGATAGTGCTTAATGAACTGAATCTGAATGTTTGGGTGTAACCCACAGCTTTGTGAATCGGTCCTGTGAAAACGCTCGCCCCATGCCAGAAAATTGCCAGCACGTTACAACTGCACAAGACAGAACTTGAGTAGACGCGTGTGCTCAGTACCGGCAGGCTCAGAGACCCGAAAAGTAGCACATGCATCATGCCTCCACTAGACACATGCATCATGCCTGACTCTGAGAGGGCCAGGCTGTGAAGACAGATCAGGCAGTCATCCCAGCAGGCGTGTTGATTTTGAAAAGTTATTGGGAATTCTGAGTGCGGAAGAAGAGATTTATAGTTCCGGCCCTCTGAAATACGTGCCTGTGCTGAGCCCCGGAAAGCACCGGCACAAATGAGGCACAGAATGACAACCCAATAAAGCAACCTGGGCCGCTCAGCTCTGTTTGTTTGCGTGAAAATGAGTCAATATGGCATCAGACCTGGAAGAGAAAGAGGGTGAAAAACGGTAGTCAAATATTTTCAGCAATAATGGGGCGTAACACAAGTGAAAAAATCTGACCTTTTCGAAAGGATCAGGTTTATTTCTCGCCATCGGTTTCCAATGCCAACATTAAAGGCCGAGGGTTTCTAATGCATGCTCCTGGCAAAGGTGGTAAAATCATTGGCTTCCGATATCCCAGCATTTGAGGAGTCAGACTGCGGGGCTTCGAAGTGAAGTGTTAGTGCACCCCCATACACATGTCAATGTTGTTCGTGGGAATAAGTGACTTCTTTCTTGGTAGTGCCTGAAGAGCCGGTTGGAAATGAAGTTCCTCTCTTAATATAGTTGTCCAATGCTTTCCACGTTCCTAGGGATATCAGCGCTGCAGTAAAGACTACAGGTAATAAGGACAGCTCCATGGACCTGCACTGAGCACACAGTGAACTAGGATGACACCTGCCACCGTCGTCAGACGAGGTGGCCGAGTGGTTAAGGCGATGGACTGCTAATCCATTGTGCTCTGCACGCGTGGATTCGAATCCCACCCTCGTCGGTATATCGCAGTTTTGTCATTATTTACAGGGGTATTGTATTTCAAGCGAATAACAGAGACTGTGGCGCATCATAGCAGGACCATAAGGCATAATACATCTGTATTCCTCTGCGATTTGTAACAGTCGCGCAGCTGCTTTGGTGTTACGGATCAATGTTCTTTACAAGGGGTGTTTCCTATAAAATGATAGAATTTGCTGATTTATGACCCACAGCAGACGATTCTTACGTCCATAGTATTCTTCTTGTTTTCTTTTCAAACGTTGTTCACTTCCTGTTTTGTATTGCCCATTAATTTGTTTGAGTACAAGGTAAATGGCAATATAGGATAAAAAGGCCCCCCAGTTCCTGAAAGAAGAAAAGATGAGAGATGGACAGGATGTTCTACTACTTGAGACATGGATGTCCGATCTGAAGTACAGGTGGTAGCGTGGCCGAGCGGTCTAAGGCGCTGGATTAAGGCTCCAGTCTCTCCGGAGGCGTGGGTTCGAATCCCACCGCTGCCAGTTCACTTTTGAACAATGCACTCATATATAGGCATGTGCTTTATGTGCTTTACATACATTTAAAGGAAAACCCAGGGAATCAAATACATTCTGTCTTCCTTCCAACGTGAAGTCTCCTTTCCCCGTGTTACCATGATTAGCATTTTCACGAGTGAACCATGGCTCCTTGTGTCGTAGATGACGACGCGTGTGACATCACAGAACTGCAAGTGGCATCCAAGGGTATAGGTTGGAAGTGTAGGGTCGGAGCATTGGCAGCCACTTTTGACAAACCAGTTCTACCTGCAGTAGCACGAAAAGAGCCAATGTTTTTTCTCTCGTAAATCCGTTTCATAAAAAGGTCTATTTTTCTTTAACTCTTGTTTTAAAAAAGTACTTTGTTAATTCCTGGCCTGCCTGTGTCCCACTTTCGTTAGCTACCCGTGTCCTGATTTAGAGGCAGGTGCTCAGCAGGCCCATCTCGGGGATTGGTGGACAAAACAATCCCAGTAATATCTTCCCTACACCTAGCCGACTCCTGGAGCTAAGGGGTTCTCTTGTGCTATTTTTAGTTTCATTTTTGCCTCCTTGTTAGTAACTGTGGTGTGGCTCTGCCTGCATCTTTGCACTTTATAGCAGAAGACGGTCTTCTCGTTAGGTCTCGGCTAGCGAAGGATGCGCTAGCGCAGTCTCGCTCGCGAGATTTAATGACTTGGAGAAGAGGGGCTTGAACCCGCCTCTCTTCTCTCCTCTTCTCCATTGGCTGGCCTCTTAAATGCTGGTCAGCCATTGGAGAAGAGGTTTGTCTCTCCAAACAAGCCCCGTCCTTTTCGGATTCGGGGGCGTGTTTTTTCGAATCGTTCTCTTTTTTCCAGGCCGTCCCTTTTTTCGCTGGTGGGCGTGTTTATTTTTTTTTTTTTTACAGGGACGTTCTCTGTTTATTTACGTCTCGGCTAGCGAAGGCTCTGCTAGTTGTTTCTACCTGTTATTACACAAAGACTTCCTGTCCCTCTAAACGTGAGTTAGTGTGACTCCGGCACCACGAGTCCCGTGAAAGGCGCTTTGTGTTGTCCGCTATTTTTCAGTTATCGCTCTTGTTCCTTTTTCCTGTGACAACCTAGCCGTCTGACGCCATTTTACAGAACGGGGCTGAGGAAGCAAGAAAGTCGAGCGGTTCTTGTGGAAGGGATACTCGGAAGAACAGACTGAGCAGGGAGGGGGAGAGCAGCGGTCAGTCTCCGCCGTCCGCGCCGTAGTTGTCGCCGCAGCTGCGCAATTATCATCTTGTCGCCGTTCAGGCGCTGACACCATGTCTGAGACGCATAAGACCATAAAGGGTGGCGGGTGGTAATTAGAACATCGCATCCATTTTGTATTTTTGGGGCGTCACAAGGGCTTGGGGGGTGGGCGTCCGCGCCGTCATAGAAAGAAATATTTTGCGTCTTTGCTCCCTTTCCGATTCACACAGTTCTTTACACGCATCAAGATGAAGATCTTTGTGGGCAACGTTGACGAGCAAACGACGCAGGAAGAGCTGAGCGCGCTCTTCGAGCACCACGGCACAGTGGTGAGCTGTGCAGTCATGAAGCAATTCGCCTTCGTTCACATGCGGGAAGAGGACCGGGCCCTGGCCGCTATAGCGGCACTCAACGGCCGCGAGCTGAATGGCCGAAAGATGGTGGTGGAACTGAGCAAACCGCGGCCTCTCAACACCTGGAAGGTGTTCGTGGGCAACGTCAGCGCCTCGTGCACCGCCACCGAGCTGCGCAACCTTTTCGAGAACTACGGCAGGGTGGTGGAATGCGATATCGTGAAAGGTAAAGGAGTATTGACCTTCCTACCGCTTACTGACCGCAGCACCTCTCACTGTCTCTTCAGTCGCAGGTTCTAGAGCAAACAATTTTAATTCCCCGTGACCCCAAAAGATCAGACCCATGCACTCAAACATCCACGACCACACATTTACATCCACCAACTAATCTCCCACTAAACAACAAAGTTGTCTCCTAAGCCAGTGTTTCGAAACATTAACCGGCGTTTGTTGCGCTAGTCTCGGACACAGGCATCATTTCCTCTCTTAGTCTTTAAACTTTTGGTTTCCAAGAATTAGTATGTGTCTTGTACGGAAGCTAATCGCTAATAGTGGACATGTAGTTGAATCCCCACCAGATTAGCGCAACAGCCTACCTATGTTAGGAAGATTACCAGGCATGGATTTTAAAATGCACCTGGCCTTCCGACGGTTCCTAGATTGTAAATCGTGTATTTAAAGCTGTTTCTCGGATTGTCGATTAAGCTCTGGGGACTGAGATGCAGTACATTAATGTCGTTAAATCAAAAGTACGTGCTCTGTCAAATGAAAAACTTCATGTGCCAAACTTGACTACTGTAGGAAGGTTGTGTGGAGAAGGGGGGCGGTCGTCGACTATCTAACAAGATTTTAGACCAACCGTGTTTTCGCTAGTACTATCCCATGTAGATCATATGGTTTCAACCAGGCCCTGGTGAAAGCCGTTCTCTCGATGGGAAGTATATTTGTGAACCGTCAATTAGACCATATTGTCCAGACCGCAGCCTTAATTCTTAGGGTTTAAAGTTTTGTGAGTTGACCAATTTATTGGGTACGATTCACTAAACCTTTTGGGATAGGTCCTCATACTCCAGGTTTAAATAACGTCATCTTGAATCTTTGGGCGTAGAACATACTTGCGTCTTATGCCTAAAGAAACTACCCACAGATAGTGCTTAATGAACTGAATCTGTATGTTTGGGTGTAACCCACAGCTTTGTGAATTGGTCCTGTGAAAATGCTCGCCCCATGCCAGACAATTGCCAGCACGTTACAACTGCACAAGACAGAACTTGAGTAGACGTCTGTGCTCAGTACCGGCAGGCTCAGGGACCCGAAAAGTAGCACACGCATCATGCCTCCACTAGACACATGCATCATGCCTGACTCTGAGAGGGCCAGGCTGTGAAGACAGATCAGGCAGTCATCCCAGCAGGCGTGTTGATTTTGAAAAGTTATTGGGAATTCTGAGTGCGGAAGAAGAGATTTATAGTTCCGGCCCTCTGAAATACGTGCCTGTGCTGAGCCCCGGAAAGCACCGGCACAAATGAGGCACAGAATGACACCCAATAAAGCAACCTGGGCCGCTCAGCTCTGTTTGTTTGCGTGAAAATGAGTCAATATGGCATCAGACCTGGAAGAGAAAGAGGGTGAAAAACGGTAGTCAAATATTTTCAGCAATAATGGGGCGTAACACAAGTGAAAAAATCTGACCTTTTCGAAAGGCTCAGGTTTATTTCTCGCCATCGGTTTCCAATGCCAACATTAAAGGCCGAGGGTTTCTAATGCATGCTCCTGGCAAAGGTGGTAAAATCATTGGCTTCCGATATCCCAGCATTTGAGGAGTCAGACTGCGGGGCTTCGAAGTGAAGTGTTAGTGCACCCCCATACACATGTCAATGTTGTTCGTGGGAATAAGTGACTTCTTTCTTGGTAGGGCCTGAAGAGCCGGTTGGAAATGAAGTTCCTCTCTTAATATAGTTGTCCAATGCTTTCCACGTTCCTAGGGATATCAGCGCTGCAGTAAAGACTACAGGTAATAATGACAACTCCATGGACCTGCACTGAGCACACAGTGAACTAGGATGACACCTGCCACCGTCGTCAGACGAGGTGGCCGAGTGGTTAAGGCGATGGACTGCTAATCCATTGTGCTCTGCACGCGTGGGTTCGAATCCCACCCTCGTCGGTACATCGCAGTTTTGTCATTATTTACAGGGGTATTGTATTTCAAGCGAATAACAGAGACTGTGGCGCATCATAGCAGGACCATAAGGCATAATACATCTGTATTCCTCTGCGATTTGTAACAGTCGCGCAGCTGCTTTGGTGTTACCGATCAATGTTCTTTACAAGGGGTGTTTCCTATAAAATGATAGAATTTGCTGATTTATGACCCACAGCAGACGATTCTTACGTCCATAGTATTCTTCTTGTTTTCTTTTCAAACGTTGTTCACTTCCTGTTTTGTATTGCCCATTAATTTGTTTGAGTACAAGGTAAATGGCAATATAGGATAAAAAGGCCCCCCAGTTCCTGAAAGAAGAAAAGATGAGAGATGGACAGGATGTTCTACTACTTGAGACATGGATGTCCGGCTTGAAGTACGGGTGGTAGCGTGGCCGAGCGGTCTAAGGCGCTGGATTAAGGCTCCAGTCTCTCCGGAGGCGTGGGTTCGAATCCCACCGCTGCCAGTTCACTTTTGAACAATGCACTCATATATAGGCATGTGCTTTATGTGCTTTACATACATTTAAAGGAAAACCCAGGGAATCAAATACATTCTGTCTTCCTTCCAACGTGAAGTCTCCTTTCCCCGTGTTACCATGATTAGCATTTTCACGAGTGAACCATGGCTCCTTGTGTCGCAGATGACGACGCGTGTGACATCACAGAACTGCAAGTGACATCCAAGGGTATAGGTTGGAAGTGTAGGGTCGGAGCATTGGCAGCCACTTTTGACAAACCAGTTCTACCTGCAGTAGCACGAAAAGAGCCAATGTTTTTTCTCTCGTAAATCCGTTTCATAAAAAGGTCTATTTTTCTTTAACTCTTGTTTTAAAAAAGTACTTTGTTAATTCCTGGCCTGCCTGTGTCCCACTTTCGTTAGCTACCCGTGTCCTGATTTAGAGGCAGGTGCTCAGCAGGCCCATCTCGGGGATTGGTGGACAAAACAATCCCAGTAATATCTTCCCTACACCTAGCCGACTCCTGGAGCTAAGGGGTTCTCTTGTGCTATTTTTAGTTTCATTTTTACCTCCTTGTTAGTAACTGTGGTGTGGCTCTGCCTGCATCTTTGCACTTTATAGCAGAAGACGGTCTTCTCGTTAGGTCTCGGCTAGCGAAGGATGCGCTAGCGCAGTCTCGCTCGCGAGATTTAATGACTTGGAGAAGAGGGGCTTGAACCCGCCTCTCTTCTCTCCTCTTCTCCATTGGCTGGCCTCTTAAATGCTGGTCAGCCATTGGAGAAGAGGTTTGTCTCTCCAAACAAGCCCCGTCCTTTTCGGATTCGGGGCGTGTTTTTTCGAATCGTTCTCTTTTTTCCAGGCCGTCCCTTTTTTCGCTGGTGGGCGTGTTTATTTTTTTTTTTTTTACAGGGACGTTCTCTGTTTATTTATGTCTCGGCTAGCGAAGGCTCTGCTAGTTGTTTCTACCTGTTATTACACAAAGACTTCCTGTCCCTCTAAACGTGAGTTAGTGTGACTCCGGCACCACGAGTCCCGTGAAAGGCGCTTTGTGTTGTCCGCTATTTTTCAGTTATCGCTCTTGTTCCTTTTTCCTGTGACAACCTAGCCGTCTGACGCCATTTTACAGAACGGGGCTGAGGAAGCAAGAAAGTCGAGCGGTTCTTGTGGAAGGGATACTCGGAAGAACAGACTGAGCAGGGAGGGGGAGAGCAGCGGTCAGTCTCCGCCGTCCGCGCCGTAGTTGTCGCCGCAGCTGCGCAATTATCATCTTGTCGCCGTTCAGGCGCTGACACCATGTCTGAGACGCATAAGACCATAAAGGGTGGCGGGTGGTAATTAGAACATCGCATCCATTTTGTATTTTTGGGGCGTCACAAGGGCTTGGGGGGTGGGCGTCCGCGCCGTCATAGAAAGAAATATTTTGCGTCTTTGCTCCCTTTCCGATTCACACAGTTCTTTACACGCATCAAGATGAAGATCTTTGTGGGCAACGTTGACGAGCAAACGACGCAGGAAGAGCTGAGCGCGCTCTTCGAGCACCACGGCACAGTGGTGAGCTGTGCAGTCATGAAGCAATTCGCCTTCGTTCACATGCGGGAAGAGGACCGGGCCCTGGCCGCTATAGCGGCACTCAACGGCCGCGAGCTGAATGGCCGAAAGATGGTGGTGGAACTGAGCAAACTGCGGCCTCTCAACACCTGGAAGGTGTTCGTGGGCAACGTCAGCGCCTCGTGCACCGCCACCGAGCTGCGCAACCTTTTCGAGAACTACGGCAGGGTGGTGGAATGCGATATCGTGAAAGGTAAAGGAGTATTGACCTTCCTACCGCTTACTGACCGCAGCACCTCTCACTGTCTCTTCAGTCGCAGGTTCTAGAGCAAACAATTTTAATTCCCCGTGACCCCAAAAGATCAGACCCATGCACTCAAACAGCCACGACCACACATTTACATCCACCAACTAATCTCCCACTAAACAACAAAGTTGTCTCCTAAACCAGTGTTTCGAAACATTAACCAGCGTTTGTTGCGCTAGTCTCGGACACAGGCATCATTTCCTCTCTTAGTCTTTAAACTTTTGGTTTCCAAGAATTAGTATTTGTCTTGTACGAAGCTAATCGCTAATAGTGGACATGTAGTTGAATCCCCACCAGATTAGCGCAACAGCCTACCTATGTTAGGAAGATTACCAGGCAAGGATTTTAAAATGCACCTGGCCTTCCGACGGTTCCTAGAATGTAAATCGTGTATTTAAAGCTGTTTCTCGGATTGTCGATTAAGCTCTGGGGACTGAGATGCCGTACATTAATGTCGTTAAATCAAAAGTACGTGCTCTGTCAAATGATAAACTTCATGTGCCAAACTTGACTACTGTAGGAAGGTTGTGTGGAGAAGGGGGTGGGCGTCGACTATCTAACAAGATTTTAGACCAACCGTGTTTTCGCTAGTACTATCCCATGTAGATCATATGGTTTCAACCAGGCCCTGGTGAAAGCCGTCCTCTCGATGGGAAGTATATTTGTGAACCGTCAATTAGACCATATTGTCCAGACCGCAGCCTTAATTCTTAGGGTTTAAAGTTTTGTGAGTTGACCAATTTATTGGGTACGATTCACTAAACCTTTTGGGATAGGTCCTCTTACTCCAGGTTTAAATAACGTCATCTTGAATCTTTGGGCGTAGAACATACTTGCGTCTTATGCCTAAAGAAACTACCCACAGATAGTGCTTAATGAACTGAATCTGAATGTTTGGGTGTAACCCACAGCTTTGTGAATCGGTCCTGTGAAAACGCTCGCCCCATGCCAGAAAATTGCCAGCACGTTACAACTGCACAAGACAGAACTTGAGTAGACGCGTGTGCTCAGTACCGGCAGGCTCAGAGACCCGAAAAGTAGCACATGCATCATGCCTCCACTAGACACATGCATCATGCCTGACTCTGAGAGGGCCAGGCTGTGAAGACAGATCAGGCAG
Source organism: Triturus cristatus (assembly GCF_964204655.1). Lineage (NCBI taxonomy): Eukaryota > Metazoa > Chordata > Amphibia > Caudata > Salamandridae > Triturus > Triturus cristatus. The sequence goes on along the minus strand of NC_140595.1, from coordinate 706,815,381 downwards.
TCATCCCAGCAGGCGTGTTGATTTTGAAAAGTTATTGGGAATTCTGAGTGCGGAAGAAGAGATTTATAGTTCCGGCCCTCTGAAATACGTGCCTGTGCTGAGCCCCGGAAAGCACCGGCACAAATGAGGCACAGAATGACAACCCAATAAAGCAACCTGGGCCGCTCAGCTCTGTTTGTTTGCGTGAAAATGAGTCAATATGGCATCAGACCTGGAAGAGAAAGAGGGTGAAAAACGGTAGTCAAATATTTTCAGCAATAATGGGGCGTAACACAAGTGAAAAAATCTGACCTTTTCGAAAGGATCAGGTTTATTTCTCGCCATCGGTTTCCAATGCCAACATTAAAGGCCGAGGGTTTCTAATGCATGCTCCTGGCAAAGGTGGTAAAATCATTGGCTTCCGATATCCCAGCATTTGAGGAGTCAGACTGCGGGGCTTCGAAGTGAAGTGTTAGTGCACCCCCATACACATGTCAATGTTGTTCGTGGGAATAAGTGACTTCTTTCTTGGTAGGGCCTGAAGAGCCGGTTGGAAATGAAGTTCCTCTCTTAATATAGTTGTCCAATGCTTTCCACGTTCCTAGGGATATCAGCGCTGCAGTAAAGACTACAGGTAATAATGACAGCTCCATGGACCTGCACTGAGCACACAGTGAACTAGGATGACACCTGCCACCGTCGTCAGACGAGGTGGCCGAGTGGTTAAGGCGATGGACTGCTAATCCATTGTGCTCTGCACGCGTGGGTTCAAATCCCACCCTCGTCGGTACATCGCAGTTTTGTCATTATTCACAGGGGTATTGTATTTCAAGCGAATAACAGAGACTGTGGCGCATCATAGCAGGACCATAAGGCATAATACATCTGTATTCCTCTGCGATTTGTAACAGTCGCGCAGCTGCTTTGGTGTTACCGATCAATGTTCTTTACAAGGGGTGTTTCCTATAAAATGATAGAATTTGCTGATTTATGACCCACAGCAGACGATTCTTACGTCCATAGTATTCTTCTTGTTTTCTTTTCAAACGTTGTTCACTTCCTGTTTTGTATTGCCCATTAATTTGTTTGAGTACAAGGTAAATGACAATATAGGATAAAAATGCCCCCCGTTCCTGACAGAAGAAAAGACGAGAGATGGACACGGTGTTCTACTACTTGAGACATGGATGTCCGACTTGAAGTACAGGTGGTAGCGTGGCCGAGCGGTCTAAGGCGCTGGATTAAGGCTCCAGTCTCTCCGGAGGCGTGGGTTCGAATCCCACCGCTGCCAGTTCACTTTTGAACAATGCACTCATATATAGGCATGTGCTTTATGTGCTTTACATACATTTAAAGGAAAACCCAGGGAATCAAATACATTCTGTCTTCCTTCCAACGTGAAGTCTCCTTTCCCCGTGTTACCATGATTAGCATTTTCACGAGTGAACCATGGCTCCTTGTGTCGCAGATGACGACGCGTGTGACATCACAGAACTGCAAGTGGCATCCAAGGGTATAGGTTGGAAGTGTAGGGTCGGAGCATTGGCAGCCACTTTTGACAAACCAGTTCTACCTGCAGTAGCACGAAAAGAGCCAATGTTTTTTCTCTCGTAAATCCGTTTCATAAAAAGGTCTATTTTTCTTTAACTCTTGTTTTAAAAAAGTACTTTGTTAATTCCTGGCCTGCCTGTGTCCCACTTTCGTTAGCTACCCGTGTCCTGATTTAGAGGCAGGTGCTCAGCAGGCCCATCTCGGGGATTGGTGGACAAAACAATCCCAGTAATATCTTCCCTACACCTAGCCGACTCCTGGAGCTAAGGGGTTCTCTTGTGCTATTTTTAGTTTCATTTTTACCTCCTTGTTAGTAACTGTGGTGTGGCTCTGCCTGCATCTTTGCACTTTATAGCAGAAGACGGTCTTCTCGTTAGGTCTCGGCTAGCGAAGGATGCGCTAGCGCAGTCTCGCTCGCGAGATTTAATGACTTGGAGAAGAGGGGCTTGAACCCGCCTCTCTTCTCTCCTCTTCTCCATTGGCTGGCCTCTTAAATGCTGGTCAGCCATTGGAGAAGAGGTTTGTCTCTCCAGACAAGCCCCGTCCTTTTCGGATTCGGGGGCGTGTTTTTTCGAATCGTTCTCTTTTTTCCAGGCCGTCCCTTTTTTCGCTGGTGGGCGTGTTTATTTTTTTTTTTTTTACAGGGACGTTCTCTGTTTATTTATGTCTCGGCTAGCGAAGGCTCTGCTAGTTGTTTCTACCTGTTATTACACAAAGACTTCCTGTCCCTCTAAACGTGAGTTAGTGTGACTCCGGCACCACGAGTCCCGTGAAAGGCGCTTTGTGTTGTCCGCTATTTTTCAGTTATCGCTCTTGTTCCTTTTTCCTGTGACAACCTAGCCGTCTGACGCCATTTTACAGAACGGGGCTGAGGAAGCAAGAAAGTCGAGCGGTTCTTGTGGAAGGGATACTCGGAAGAACAGACTGAGCAGGGAGGGGGAGAGCAGCGGTCAGTCTCCGCCGTCCGCGCCGTAGTTGTCGCCGCAGCTGCGCAATTATCATCTTGTCGCCGTTCAGGCGCTGACACCATGTCTGAGACGCATAAGACCATAAAGGGTGGCGGGTGGTAATTAGAACATCGCATCCATTTTGTATTTTTGGGGCGTCACAAGGGCTTGGGGGGTGGGCGTCCGCGCCGTCATAGAAAGAAATATTTTGCGTCTTTGCTCCCTTTCCGATTCACACAGTTCTTTACACGCATCAAGATGAAGATCTTTGTGGGCAACGTTGACGAGCAAACGACGCAGGAAGAGCTGAGCGCGCTCTTCGAGCACCACGGCACAGTGGTGAGCTGTGCAGTCATGAAGCAATTCGCCTTCGTTCACATGCGGGAAGAGGACCGGGCCCTGGCCGCTATAGCGGCACTCAACGGCCGCGAGCTGAATGGCCGAAAGATGGTGGTGGAACTGAGCAAACCGCGGCCTCTCAACACCTGGAAGGTGTTCGTGGGCAACGTCAGCGCCTCGTGCACCGCCACCGAGCTGCGCAACCTTTTCGAGAACTACGGCAGGGTGGTGGAATGCGATATCGTGAAAGGTAAAGGAGTATTGACCTTCCTACCGCTTACTGACCGCAGCACCTCTCACTGTCTCTTCAGTCGCAGGTTCTAGAGCAAACAATTTTAATTCCCCGTGACCCCAAAAGATCAGACCCATGCACTCAAACAGCCACGACCACACATTTACATCCACCAACTAATCTCCCACTAAACAACAAAGTTGTCTCCTAAACCAGTGTTTCGAAACATTAACCAGCGTTTGTTGCGCTAGTCTCGGACACAGGCATCATTTCCTCTCTTAGTCTTTAAACTTTTGGTTTCCAAGAATTAGTATTTGTCTTGTACGAAGCTAATCGCTAATAGTGGACATGTAGTTGAATCCCCACCAGATTAGCGCAACAGCCTACCTATGTTAGGAAGATTACCAGGCAAGGATTTTAAAATGCACCTGGCCTTCCGACGGTTCCTAGAATGTAAATCGTGTATTTAAAGCTGTTTCTCGGATTGTCGATTAAGCTCTGGGGACTGAGATGCCGTACATTAATGTCGTTAAATCAAAAGTACGTGCTCTGTCAAATGATAAACTTCATGTGCCAAACTTGACTACTGTAGGAAGGTTGTGTGGAGAAGGGGGTGGGCGTCGACTATCTAACAAGATTTTAGACCAACCGTGTTTTCGCTAGTACTATCCCATGTAGATCATATGGTTTCAACCAGGCCCTGGTGAAAGCCGTCCTCTCGATGGGAAGTATATTTGTGAACCGTCAATTAGACCATATTGTCCAGACCGCAGCCTTAATTCTTAGGGTTTAAAGTTTTGTGAGTTGACCAATTTATTGGGTACGATTCACTAAACCTTTTGGGATAGGTCCTCTTACTCCAGGTTTAAATAACGTCATCTTGAATCTTTGGGCGTAGAACATACTTGCGTCTTATGCCTAAAGAAACTACCCACAGATAGTGCTTAATGAACTGAATCTGAATGTTTGGGTGTAACCCACAGCTTTGTGAATCGGTCCTGTGAAAACGCTCGCCCCATGCCAGAAAATTGCCAGCACGTTACAACTGCACAAGACAGAACTTGAGTAGACGCGTGTGCTCAGTACCGGCAGGCTCAGAGACCCGAAAAGTAGCACATGCATCATGCCTCCACTAGACACATGCATCATGCCTGACTCTGAGAGGGCCAGGCTGTGAGGACAGATCAGGCAGTCATCCCAGCAGGCGTGTTGATTTTGAAAAGTTATTGGGAATTCTGAGTGCGGAAGAAGAGATTTATAGTTCCGGCCCTCTGAAATACGTGCCTGTGCTGAGCCCCGGAAAGCACCGGCACAAATGAGGCACAGAATGACAACCCAATAAAGCAACCTGGGCCGCTCAGCTCTGTTTGTTTGCGTGAAAATGAGTCAATATGGCATCAGACCTGGAAGAGAAAGAGGGTGAAAAACGGTAGTCAAATATTTTCAGCAATAATGGGGCGTAACACAAGTGAAAAAATCTGACCTTTTCGAAAGGATCAGGTTTATTTCTCGCCATCGGTTTCCAATGCCAACATTAAAGGCCGAGGGTTTCTAATGCATGCTCCTGGCAAAGGTGGTAAAATCATTGGCTTCCGATATCCCAGCATTTGAGGAGTCAGACTGCGGGGCTTCGAAGTGAAGTGTTAGTGCACCCCCATACACATGTCAATGTTGTTCGTGGGAATAAGTGACTTCTTTCTTGGTAGGGCCTGAAGAGCCGGTTGGAAATGAAGTTCCTCTCTTAATATAGTTGTCCAATGCTTTCCACGTTCCTAGGGATATCAGCGCTGCAGTAAAGACTACAGGTAATAATGACAGCTCCATGGACCTGCACTGAGCACACAGTGAACTAGGATGACACCTGCCACCGTCGTCAGACGAGGTGGCCGAGGGGTTAAGGCGATGGACTGCTAATCCATTGTGCTCTGCACGCGTGGGTTCGAATCCCACCCTCGTCGGTATATCGCAGTTTTGTCATTATTTACAGGGGTATTGTATTTCAAGCGAATAACAGAGACTGTGGCGCATCATAGCAGGACCATAAGGCATAATACATCTGTATTCCTCTGCGATTTGTAACAGTCGCGCAGCTGCTTTGGTGTTACGGATCAATGTTCTTTACAAGGGGTGTTTCCTATAAAATGATAGAATTTGCTGATTTATGACCCACAGCAGACGATTCTTACGTCCATAGTATTCTTCTTGTTTTCTTTTCAAACGTTGTTCACTTCCTGTTTTGTATTGCCCATTAATTTGTTTGAGTACAAGGTAAATGGCAATATAGGATAAAAAGGCCCCCCAGTTCCTGAAAGAAGAAAAGATGAGAGATGGACAGGATGTTCTACTACTTGAGACATGGATGTCCGATCTGAAGTACAGGTGGTAGCGTGGCCGAGCGGTCTAAGGCGCTGGATTAAGGCTCCAGTCTCTCCGGAGGCGTGGGTTCGAATCCCACCGCTGCCAGTTCACTTTTGAACAATGCACTCATATATAGGCATGTGCTTTATGTGCTTTACATACATTTAAAGGAAAACCCAGGGAATCAAATACATTCTGTCTTCCTTCCAACGTGAAGTCTCCTTTCCCCGTGTTACCATGATTAGCATTTTCACGAGTGAACCATGGCTCCTTGTGTCGCAGATGACGACGCGTGTGACATCACAGAACTGCAAGTGGCATCCAAGGGTATAGGTTGGAAGTGTAGGGTCGGAGCATTGGCAGCCACTTTTGACAAACCAGTTCTACCTGCAGTAGCACGAAAAGAGCCAATGTTTTTTCTCTCGTAAATCCGTTTCATAAAAAGGTCTATTTTTCTTTAACTCTTGTTTTAAAAAAGTACTTTGTTAATTCCTGGCCTGCCTGTGTCCCACTTTCGTTAGCTACCCGTGTCCTGATTTAGAGGCAGGTGCTCAGCAGGCCCATCTCGGGGATTGGTGGACAAAACAATCCCAGTAATATCTTCCCTACACCTAGCCGACTCCTGGAGCTAAGGGGTTCTCTTGTGCTATTTTTAGTTTCATTTTTACCTCCTTGTTAGTAACTGTGGTGTGGCTCTGCCTGCATCTTTGCACTTTATAGCAGAAGACGGTCTTCTCGTTAGGTCTCGGCTAGCGAAGGATGCGCTAGCGCAGTCTCGCTCGCGAGATTTAATGACTTGGAGAAGAGGGGCTTGAACCCGCCTCTCTTCTCTCCTCTTCTCCATTGGCTGGCCTCTTAAATGCTGGTCAGCCATTGGAGAAGAGGTTTGTCTCTCCAAACAAGCCCCGTCCTTTTCGGATTCGGGGGCGTGTTTTTTCGAATCGTTCTCTTTTTTCCAGGCCGTCCCTTTTTTCGCTGGTGGGCGTGTTTTTTTTTTTTTTTTTTACAGGGACGTTCTCTGTTTATTTATGTCTCGGCTAGCGAAGGCTCTGCTAGTTGTTTCTACCTGTTATTACACAAAGACTTCCTGTCCCTCTAAACGTGAGTTAGTGTGACTCCGGCACCACGAGTCCCGTGAAAGGCGCTTTGTGTTGTCCGCTATTTTTCAGTTATCGCTCTTGTTCCTTTTTCCTGTGACAACCTAGCCGTCTGACGCCATTTTACAGAACGGGGCTGAGGAAGCAAGAAAGTCGAGCGGTTCTTGTGGAAGGGATACTCGGAAGAACAGACTGAGCAGGGAGGGGGAGAGCAGCGGTCAGTCTCCGCCGTCCGCGCCGTAGTTGTCGCCGCAGCTGCGCAATTATCATCTTGTCGCCGTTCAGGCGCTGACACCATGTCTGAGACGCATAAGACCATAAAGGGTGGCGGGTGGTAATTAGAACATCGCATCCATTTTGTATTTTTGGGGCGTCACAAGGGCTTGGGGGGTGGGCGTCCGCGCCATCATAGAAAGAAATATTTTGCGTCTTTGCTCCCTTTCCGATTCACACAGTTCTTTACACGCATCAAGATGAAGATCTTTGTGGGCAACGTTGACGAGCAAACGACGCAGGAAGAGCTGAGCGCGCTCTTCGAGCACCACGGCACAGTGGTGAGCTGTGCAGTCATGAAGCAATTCGCCTTCGTTCACATGCGGGAAGAGGACCGGGCCCTGGCCGCTATAGCAGCACTCAACGGCCGCGAGCTGAATGGCCGAAAGATGGTGGTGGAACTGAGCAAACCGCGGCCTCTCAACACCTGGAAGGTGTTCGTGGGCAACGTCAGCGCCTCGTGCACCGCCACCGAGCTGCGCAACCTTTTCGAGAACTACGGCAGGGTGGTGGAATGCGATATCGTGAAAGGTAAAGGAGTATTGACCTTCCTACCGCTTACTGACCGCAGCACCTCTCACTGTCTCTTCAGTCGCAGGTTCTAGAGCAAACAATTTTAATTCCCCGTGACCCCAAAAGATCAGACCCATGCACTCAAACAGCCACGACCACACATTTACATCCACCAACTAATCTCCCACTAAACAACAAAGTTGTCTCCTAAGCCAGTGTTTCGAAACATTAACCGGCGTTTGTTGCGCTAGTCTCGGACACAGGCATCATTTCCTCTCTTAGTCTTTAAACTTTTGGTTTCCAAGAATTAGTATGTGTCTTGTACGGAAGCTAATCGCTAATAGTGGACATGTAGTTGAATCCCCACCAGATTAGCGCAACAGCCTACCTATGTTAGGAAGATTACCAGGCATGGATTTTAAAATGCACCTGGCCTTCCGACGGTTCCTAGATTGTAAATCGTGTATTTAAAGCTGTTTCTCGGATTGTCGATTAAGCTCTGGGGACTGAGATGCAGTACATTAATGTCGTTAAATCAAAAGTACGTGCTCTGTCAAATGATAAACTTCATGTGCCAAACTTGACTACTGTAGGAAGGTTGTGTGGAGAAGGGGGGCGGTCGTCGACTATCTAACAAGATTTTAGACCAACCGTGTTTTCGCTAGTACTATCCCATGTAGATCATATGGTTTCAACCAGGCCCTGGTGAAAGCCGTTCTCTCGATGGGAAGTATATTTGTGAACCGTCAATTAGACCATATTGTCCAGACCGCAGCCTTAATTCTTAGGGTTTAAAGTTTTGTGAGTTGACCAATTTATTGGGTACGATTCACTAAACCTTTTGGGATAGGTCCTCATACTCCAGGTTTAAATAACGTCATCTTGAATCTTTGGGCGTAGAACATACTTGCGTCTTATGCCTAAAGAAACTACCCACAGATAGTGCTTAATGAACTGAATCTGTATGTTTGGGTGTAACCCACAGCTTTGTGAATTGGTCCTGTGAAAATGCTCGCCCCATGCCAGACAATTGCCAGCACGTTACAACTGCACAAGACAGAACTTGAGTAGACGTCTGTGCTCAGTACCGGCAGGCTCAGGGACCCGAAAAGTAGCACATGCATCATGCCTCCACTAGACACATGCATCATGCCTGACTCTGAGAGGGCCAGGCTGTGAAGACAGATCAGGCAGTCATCCCAGCAGGCGTGTTGATTTTGAAAAGTTATTGGGAATTCTGAGTGCGGAAGAAGAGATTTATAGTTCCGGCCCTCTGAAATACGTGCCTGTGCTGAGCCCCGGAAAGCAACCTGGGCCGCTCAGCTCTGTTTGTTTGCGTGAAAATGAGTCAATATGGCATCAGACCTGGAAGAGAAAGAGGGTGAAAAACGGTAGTCAAATATTTTCAGCAATAATGGGGCGAAACACTTGTGAAAAAATCTGACCTTTTCGAAAGGATCAGGTTTATTTCTCGCCATCGGTTTCCAATGCCAACATTAAAGGCCGAGGGTTTCTAATGCATGCTCCTGGCAAAGGTGGTAAAATCATTGGCTTCCGATATCCCAGCATTTGAGGAGTCAGACTGCGGGCTTCGAAGTGAAGTGTTAGTGCACCCCCATACACATGTCAATGTTGTTCGTGGGAATAAGTGACTTCTTTCTTGGTAGGGCCTGAAGAGCCGGTTGGAAATGAAGTTCCTCTCTTAATATAGTTGTCCAATGCTTTCCACGTTCCTAGGGATATCAGCGCTGCAGTAAAGACTACAGGTAATAAGGACAGCTCCATGGACCTGCACTGAGCACACAGTGAACTAGGATGACACCTGCCACCGTCGTCAGACGAGGTGGCCGAGTGGTTAAGGCGATGGACTGCTAATCCATTGTGCTCTGCACGCGTGGTTTCAAATCCCACCCTCGTCGGTACATCGCAGTTTTGTCATTATTTACAGGGGTTTTGTATTTCAAGCGAATAACAGAGACTGTGGCGCATCATAGCAGGACCATAAGGCATAATACATCTGTATTCCTCTGCGATTTGTAACAGTCGCGCAGCTGCTTTGGTGTTACCGATCAATGTTCTTTACAAGGGGTGTTTCCTATAAAATGATAGAATTTGCTGATTTATGACCCACAGCAGACGATTCTTACGTCCATAGTATTCTTCTTGTTTTCTTTTCAAACGTTGTTCACTTCCTGTTTTGTATTGCCCATTAATTTGTTTGAGTACAAGGTAAATGGCAATATAGGATAAAAATGCCCCCCAGTTCCTGACAGAAGAAAAGACGAGAGATGGACACGGTGTTCTACTACTTGAGACATGGATGTCCGACTTGAAGTACAGGTGGTAGCGTGGCCGAGCGGTCTAAGGCGCTGGATTAAGGCTCCAGTCTCTCCGGAGGCGTGGGTTCGAATCCCACCGCTGCCAGTTCACTTTTGAACAATGCACTCAGATATAGGCATGTGCTTTATGTGCTTTACATACATTTAAAGGAAAACCCAGGGAATCAAATACATTCTGTCTTCTTTCCAACGTGAAGTCTCCTTTCCCCGTGTTACCATGATTAGCATTTTCACGAGTGAACCATGGCTCCTTGTGTCGCAGATGACGACTCGTGTGACATCACAGAACTGCAAGTGGCATCCAAGGGTATGGGTTGGAAGTGTAGGGTCGGAGCATTGGCAGCCACTTTTGACAAACCAGTTCTACCTGCAGTAGCACGAAAAGAGCCAATGTTTTTTCTCTCGTAAATCCGTTTCATAAAAAGGTCTATTTTTCTTTAACTCTTGTTTTAAAAAAGTACTTTGTTAATTCCTGGCCTGCCTGTGTCCCACTTTTGTTAGCTACCCGTGTCCTGATTTAGAGGCAGGTGCTCAGCAGGCCCATCTCGGGGATTGGTGGACAAAACAATCCCAGTAATATCTTCCCTACACCTAGCCGACTCCTGGAGCTAAGGGGTTCTCTTGTGCTATTTTTAGTTTCATTTTTACCTCCTTGTTAGTAACTGTGGTGTGGCTCTGCCTGCATCTTTGCACTTTATAGCAGAAGACGGTCTTCTCGTTAGGTCTCGGCTAGCGAAGGATGCGCTAGCGCAGTCTCGCTCGCGAGATTTAATGACTTGGAGAAGAGGGGCTTGAACCCGCCTCTCTTCTCTCCTCTTCTCCATTGGCTGGCCTCTTAAATGCTGGTCAGCCATTGGAGAAGAGGTTTGTCTCTCCAAACAAGCCCCGTCCTTTTCGGATTCGGGGGCGTGTTTTTTCGAATCGTTCTCTTTTTTCCAGGCCGTCCCTTTTTTCGCTGGTGGGCGTGTTTATTTTTTTTTTTTTTAGAGGGACGTTCTCTGTTTATTTATGTCTCGGCTAGCGAAGGTTCTGCTAGTTGTTTCTACCTGTTATTACACAAAGACTTCCTGTCCCTCTAAACGTGAGTTAGTGTGACTCCGGCACCACGAGTCCCGTGAAAGGCGCTTTGTGTTGTCCGCTATTTTTCAGTTATCGCTCTTGTTCCTTTTTCCTGTGACAACCTAGCCGTCTGACGCCATTTTACAGAACGGGGCTGAGGAAGCAAGAAAGTCGAGCGGTTCTTGTGGAAGGGATACTCGGAAGAACAGACTGAGCAGGGAGGGGGAGAGCAGCGGTCAGTCTCCGCCGTCCGCGCCGTAGTTGTCGCCGCAGCTGCGCAATTATCATCTTGTCGCCGTTCAGGCGCTGACACCATGTCTGAGACGCATAAGACCATAAAGGGTGGCGGGTGGTAATTAGAACATCGCATCCATTTTGTATTTTTGGGGCGTCACAAGGGCTTGGGGGGTGGGCGTCCGCGCCGTCATAGAAAGAAATATTTTGCGTCTTTGCTCCCTTTCCGATTCATACAGTTCTTTACACGCATCAAGATGAAGATCTTTGTGGGCAACGTTGACGAGCAAACGACGCAGGAAGAGCTGAGCGCGCTCTTCGAGCACCACGGCACAGTGGTGAGCTGTGCAGTCATGAAGCAATTCGCCTTCGTTCACATGCGGGAAGAGGACCGGGCCCTGGCCGCTATAGCGGCACTCAACGGCCGCGAGCTGAATGGCCGAAAGATGGTGGTGGAACTGAGCAAACCGCGGCCTCTCAACACCTGGAAGGTGTTCGTGGGCAACGTCAGCGCCTCGTGCACCGCCACCGAGCTGCGCAACCTTTTCGAGAACTACGGCAGGGTGGTGGAATGCGATATCGTGAAAGGTAAAGGAGTATTGACCTTCCTACCGCTTACTGACCGCAGCACCTCTCACTGTCTCTTCAGTCGCAGGTTCTAGAGCAAACAATTTTAATTCCCCGTGACCCCAAAAGATCAGACCCATGCACTCAAACAGCCACGACCACACATTTACATCCACCAACTAATCTCCCACTAAACAACAAAGTTGTCTCCTAAGCCAGTGTTTCGAAACATTAACCGGCGTTTGTTGCGCTAGTCTCGGACACAGGCATCATTTCCTCTCTTAGTCTTTAAACTTTTGGTTTCCAAGAATTAGTATGTGTCTTGTACGGAAGCTAATCGCTAATAGTGGACATGTAGTTGAATCCCCAGCAGATTAGCGCAACAGCCTACCTATGTTAGGAAGATTACCAGGCATGGATTTTAAAATGCACCTGGCCTTCCGACGGTTCCTAGATTGTAAATCGTGTATTTAAAGCTGTTTCTCGGATTGTCGATTAAGCTCTGGGGACTGAGATGCAGTACATTAATGTCGTTAAATCAAAAGTACGTGCTCTGTCAAATGATAAACTTCATGTGCCAAACTTGACTACTGTAGGAAGGTTGTGTGGAGAAGGGGGGCGGTCGTCGACTATCTAACAAGATTTTAGATTTAGACCAACCGTGTTTTCGCTAGTACTATCCCATGTAGATCATATGGTTTCAACCAGGCCCTGGTGAAAGCCGTTCTCTCGATGGGAAGTATATTTGTGAACCGTCAATTAGACCATATTGTCCAGACCGCAGCCTTAATTCTTAGGGTTTAAAGTTTTGTGAGTTGACCAATTTATTGGGTACGATTCACTAAACCTTTTGGGATAGGTCCTCATACTCCAGGTTTAAATAACGTCATCTTGAATCTTTGGCCGTAGAACATACTTGCGTCTTATGCCTAAAGAAACTACCCACAGATAGTGCTTAATGAACTGAATCTGTATGTTTGGGTGTAACCCACAGCTTTGTGAATCGGTCCTGTGAAAATGCTCGCCCCATGCCAGACAATTGCCAGCACGTTACAACTGCACAAGACAGAACTTGAGTAGACGTCTGTGCTCAGTACCGGCAGGCTCAGGGACCCGAAAAGTAGCACATGCACCATGCCTCCACTACACATGCATCATGCCTGACTCTGAGAGGGCCAGGCTGTGAAGACAGATCAGGCAGTCATCCCAGCAGGCGTGTTGATTTTGAAAAGTTATTGGGAATTCTGAGTGCGGAAGAAGAGATTTATAGTTCCGGCCCTCTGAAATACGTGCCTGTGCTGAGCCCCGGAAAGCACCGGCACAAATGAGGCACAGAATGACAACCCAATAAAGCAACCTGGGCCGCTCAGCTCTGTTTGTTTGCGTGAAAATGAGTCAATATGGCATCAGACCTGGAAGAGAAAGAGGGTGAAAAACGGTAGTCAAATATTTTCAGCAATAATGGGGCGAAACACAAGTGAAAAAATCTGACCTTTTCGAAAGGAGCAGGTTTATTTCTCGCCATCGGTTTCCAATGCCAACATTAAAGGCCGAGGGTTTCTAATACATGCTCCTGGCAAAGGTGGTAAAATCATTGGCTTCCGATATCCCAGCATTAGAGGAGTCAGACTGCGGGCTTCGAAGTGAAGTGTTAGTGCACCCCCATACACATGTCAATGTTGTTCGTGGGAATAAGTGACTTCTTTCTTGGTAGGGCCTGAAGAGCCGGTTGGAAATGAAGTTCCTCTCTTAATATAGTTGTCCAATGCTTTCCACGTTCCTAGGGATATCAGCGCTGCAGTAAAGACTACAGGTAATAAGGACAGCTCCATGGACCTGCACTGAGCACACAGTGAACTAGGATGACACCTGCCACAGTTGTCAGACGAGGTGGCCGAGTGGTTAAGGCGATGGACTGCTTATCCATTGTGCTCTGCACGCGTGGGTTCGAATCTCACCCTCGTCGGTATATCGCAGTTTTGTCATTATTTACAGGGGTATTGTATTTCATGCGAATAACAGAGACTGTGGCGCATCATAGCAGGACCATAAGGCATAATACATCTGTATTCCTCTGCGATTTGTAACAGTCGCGCAGCTGCTTTGGTGTTACGGATCAATGTTCTTTACAAGGGGTGTTTCCTATAAAATGATAGAATTTGCTGATTTATGACCCACAGCAGACGATTCTTACGTCCATAGTATTCTTCTTGTTTTCTTTTCAAACGTTGTTCACTTTCTGTTTTGTATTGCCCATTAATTTGTTTGAGTACAAGGTAAATGGCAATATAGGATAAAAAGGCCCCCCAGTTCCTGAAAGAAGAAAAGATGAGAGATGGACAGGATGTTCTACTACTTGAGACATGGATGTCCGACCTGAAGTACAGGTGGTAGCGTGGCCGAGCGGTCTAAGGCGCTGGATTAAGGCTCCAGGTTCTCCGGAGGCGTGGGTTCGAATCCCACCGCTGCCAGTTCACTTTTGAACAATGCACTCATATATAGGCATGTGCTTTATGTGCTTTACATACATTTAAAGGAAAACCCAGGGAATCAAATACATTCTGTCTTCCTTCCAACGTGAAGTCTCCTTTCCCCGTGTTACCATGATTAGCATTTTCACGAGTGAACCATGGCTCCTTGTGTCGCAGATGACGACGCGTGTGACATCACAGAACTGCAAGTGGCATCCAAGGGTATGGGTTGGAAGTGTAGGGTCGGAGCATTGGCAGCCACTTTTGACAAACCAGTTCTACCTGCAGTAGCACGAAAAGAGCCAATGTTTTTTCTCTCGTAAATCCGTTTCATAAAAAGGTCTATTTTTCTTTAACTCTTGTTTTAAAAAAGTACTTTGTTAATTCCTGCCCTGCCTGTGTCCCACTTTCGTTAGCTACCCGTGTCGTGATTTAGAGGCAGGCGCTCAGCAGGCCCATCTCGGGGATTGGTGGACAAAACAATCCCAGTAATATCTTCCCTACACCTAGCCGACTCCTGGAGCTAAGGAGCTTAGTTTCATTTTTACCTCCTTGTGAGTAACTGTGGTGTGGCTCTGCCTGCATCTTTGCACTTTATAGCAGAAGACGGTCTTCTCGTTAGGTCTCGGCTAGCGAAGGATGCGCTTGCGCAGTCTCGCTCGCGAGATTTAATGACTTGGAGAAGAGGGGCTTGAACCCGCCTCTCTTCTCTCCTCTTCTCCATTGGCTGGCCTCTTAAATGCTGGTCAGCCATTGGAGAAGAGGTTTGTCTCTCCAAACAAGCCCCGTCCTTTTCGGATTCGGGGGCGTGTTTTTTCGAATCGTTCTCTTTTTTCCAGGCCGTCCCTTTTTTCGCTGGTGGGCGTGTTTATTTTTTTTTTTTTTACAGGGACGTTCTCTGTTTATTTACGTCTCGGCTAGCGAAGGCTCTGCTAGTTGTTTCTACCTGTTATTACACAAAGACTTCCTGTCCCTCTAAACGTGAGTTAGTGTGACTCCGGCACCACGAGTCCCGTGAAAGGCGCTTTGTGTTGTCCGCTATTTTTCAGTTATCGCTCTTGTTCCTTTTTCCTGTGACAACCTAGCCGTCTGACGCCATTTTACAGAACGGGGCTGAGGAAGCAAGAAAGTCGAGCGGTTCTTGTGGAAGGGATACTCGGAAGAACAGACTGAGCAGGGAGGGGGAGAGCAGCGGTCAGTCTCCGCCGTCCGCGCCGTAGTTGTCGCCGCAGCTGCGCAATTATCATCTTGTCGCCGTTCAGGCGCTGACACCATGTCTGAGACGCATAAGACCATAAAGGGTGGCAGGTGGTAATTAGAACATCGCATCCATTTTGTATTTTTGGGGCGTCACAAGGGCTTGGGGGGTGGGCGTCCGCGCCGTCGTAGAATTAAATATTTTGCGTCTTTGCTCCCTTTCCGATTCACACAGTTCTTTACACGCATCAAGATGAAGATCTTTGTGGGCAACGTTGACGAGCAAACGACGCAGGAAGAGCTGAGCGCGCTCTTCGAGCACCACGGCACAGTGGTGAGCTGTGCAGTCATGAAGCAATTCGCCTTCGTTCACATGCGGGAAGAGGACCGGGCCCTGGCCGCTATAGCGGCACTCAACGGCCGCGAGCTGAATGGCCGAAAGATGGTGGTGGAACTGAGCAAACCGCGGCCTCTCAACACCTGGAAGGTGTTCGTGGGCAACGTCAGCACCTCGTGCACCGCCACCGAGCTGCGCAACCTTTTCGAGAACTACGGCAGGGTGATGGAATGCGATATCGTGAAAGGTAAAGGCGTATTGACCTTCCTACCGCGTACTGACCGCAGCACCTCTCACTGTCTCTTCAGTCGCAGGTTCTAGAGCAAACAATTTTAATTCCCCGGGACCCCAAAAGATCAGACCCATGCACTCAAACAGCCACGACCACACATTTACATCCACCAACTAATCTCCCACTAAACAACAAAGTTGTCTCCTAAGCCAGTGTTTCGAAACATTAACCGGCGTTTGTTGCGCTAGTCTCGGACACAGGCATCATTTCCTCTCTTAGTCTTTAAACTTTTGGTTTCCAAGAATTAGTATTTGTCTTGTACGAAGCTAATCGCTAATAGTGGACATGTAGTTGAATCCCCACCAGATTAGCGCAACAGCCTACCTATGTTAGGAAGATTACCAGGCAAGGATTTTAAAATGCACCTGGCCTTCCGACGGTTCCTAGAATGTAAATCGTGTATTTAAAGCTGTTTCTCGGATTGTCGATTAAGCTCTGGGGACTGAGATGCCGTACATTAATGTCGTTAAATCAAAAGTACGTGCTCTGTCAAATGATAAACTTCATGTGCCAAACTTGACTACTGTAGGAAGGTTGTGTGGAGAAGGGGGTGGGCGTCGACTATCTAACAAGATTTTAGACCAACCGTGTTTTCGCTAGTACTATCCCATGTAGATCATATGGTTTCAACCAGGCCCTGGTGAAAGCCGTCCTCTCGATGGGAAGTATATTTGTGAACCGTCAATTAGACCATATTGTCCAGACCGCAGCCTTAATTCTTAGGGTTTAAAGTTTTGTGAGTTGACCAATTTATTGGGTACGATTCACTAAACCTTTTGGGATAGGTCCTCTTACTCCAGGTTTAAATAACGTCATCTTGAATCTTTGGGCGTAGAACATACTTGCGTCTTATGCCTAAAGAAACTACCCACAGATAGTGCTTAATGAACTGAATCTGAATGTTTGGGTGTAACCCACAGCTTTGTGAATCGGTCCTGTGAAAACGCTCGCCCCATGCCAGAAAATTGCCAGCACGTTACAACTGCACAAGACAGAACTTGAGTAGACGCGTGTGCTCAGTACCGGCAGGCTCAGAGACCCGAAAAGTAGCACATGCATCATGCCTCCACTAGACACATGCATCATGCCTGACTCTGAGAGGGCCAGGCTGTGAAGACAGATCAGGCAGTCATCCCAGCAGGCGTGTTGATTTTGAAAAGTTATTGGGAATTCTGAGTGCGGAAGAAGAGATTTATAGTTCCGGCCCTCTGAAATACGTGCCTGTGCTGAGCCCCGGAAAGCACCGGCACAAATGAGGCACAGAATGACAACCCAATAAAGCAACCTGGGCCGCTCAGCTCTGTTTGTTTGCGTGAAAATGAGTCAATATGGCATCAGACCTGGAAGAGAAAGAGGGTGAAAAACGGTAGTCAAATATTTTCAGCAATAATGGGGCGTAACACAAGTGAAAAAATCTGACCTTTTCGAAAGGATCAGGTTTATTTCTCGCCATCGGTTTCCAATGCCAACATTAAAGGCCGAGGGTTTCTAATGCATGCTCCTGGCAAAGGTGGTAAAATCATTGGCTTCCGATATCCCAGCATTTGAGGAGTCAGACTGCGGGGCTTCGAAGTGAAGTGTTAGTGCACCCCCATACACATGTCAATGTTGTTCGTGGGAATAAGTGACTTCTTTCTTGGTAGGGCCTGAAGAGCCGGTTGGAAATGAAGTTCCTCTCTTAATATAGTTGTCCAATGCTTTCCACGTTCCTAGGGATATCAGCGCTGCAGTAAAGACTACAGGTAATAAGGACAGCTCCATGGACCTGCACTGAGCACACAGTGAACTAGGATGACACCTGCCACCGTCGTCAGACGAGGTGGCCGAGTGGTTAAGGCGATGGACTGCTAATCCATTGTGCTCTGCACGCGTGGATTCGAATCCCACCCTCGTCGGTATATCGCAGTTTTGTCATTATTTACAGGGGTATTGTATTTCAAGCGAATAACAGAGACTGTGGCGCATCATAGCAGGACCATAAGGCATAATACATCTGTATTCCTCTGCGATTTGTAACAGTCGCGCAGCTGCTTTGGTGTTACGGATCAATGTTCTTTACAAGGGGTGTTTCCTATAAAATGATAGAATTTGCTGATTTATGACCCACAGCAGACGATTCTTACGTCCATAGTATTCTTCTTGTTTTCTTTTCAAACGTTGTTCACTTCCTGTTTTGTATTGCCCATTAATTTGTTTGAGTACAAGGTAAATGGCAATATAGGATAAAAAGGCCCCCCAGTTCCTGAAAGAAGAAAAGATGAGAGATGGACAGGATGTTCTACTACTTGAGACATGGATGTCCGATCTGAAGTACAGGTGGTAGCGTGGCCGAGCGGTCTAAGGCGCTGGATTAAGGCTCCAGTCTCTCCGGAGGCGTGGGTTCGAATCCCACCGCTGCCAGTTCACTTTTGAACAATGCACTCATATATAGGCATGTGCTTTATGTGCTTTACATACATTTAAAGGAAAACCCAGGGAATCAAATACATTCTGTCTTCCTTCCAACGTGAAGTCTCCTTTCCCCGTGTTACCATGATTAGCATTTTCACGAGTGAACCATGGCTCCTTGTGTCGCAGATGACGACGCGTGTGACATCACAGAACTGCAAGTGGCATCCAAGGGTATAGGTTGGAAGTGTAGGGTCGGAGCATTGGCAGCCACTTTTGACAAACCAGTTCTACCTGCAGTAGCACGAAAAGAGCCAATGTTTTTTCTCTCGTAAATCCGTTTCATAAAAAGGTCTATTTTTCTTTAACTCTTGTTTTAAAAAAGTACTTTGTTAATTCCTGGCCTGCCTGTGTCCCACTTTCGTTAGCTACCCGTGTCCTGATTTAGAGGCAGGTGCTCAGCAGGCCCATCTCGGGGATTGGTGGACAAAACAATCCCAGTAATATCTTCCCTACACCTAGCCGACTCCTGGAGCTAAGGGGTTCTCTTGTGCTATTTTTAGTTTCATTTTTGCCTCCTTGTTAGTAACTGTGGTGTGGCTCTGCCTGCATCTTTGCACTTTATAGCAGAAGACGGTCTTCTCGTTAGGTCTCGGCTAGCGAAGGATGCGCTAGCGCAGTCTCGCTCGCGAGATTTAATGACTTGGAGAAGAGGGGCTTGAACCCGCCTCTCTTCTCTCCTCTTCTCCATTGGCTGGCCTCTTAAATGCTGGTCAGCCATTGGAGAAGAGGTTTGTCTCTCCAAACAAGCCCCGTCCTTTTCGGATTCGGGGGCGTGTTTTTTCGAATCGTTCTCTTTTTTCCAGGCCGTCCCTTTTTTCGCTGGTGGGCGTGTTTATTTTTTTTTTTTTTACAGGGACGTTCTCTGTTTATTTACGTCTCGGCTAGCGAAGGCTCTGCTAGTTGTTTCTACCTGTTATTACACAAAGACTTCCTGTCCCTCTAAACGTGAGTTAGTGTGACTCCGGCACCACGAGTCCCGTGAAAGGCGCTTTGTGTTGTCCGCTATTTTTCAGTTATCGCTCTTGTTCCTTTTTCCTGTGACAACCTAGCCGTCTGACGCCATTTTACAGAACGGGGCTGAGGAAGCAAGAAAGTCGAGCGGTTCTTGTGGAAGGGATACTCGGAAGAACAGACTGAGCAGGGAGGGGGAGAGCAGCGGTCAGTCTCCGCCGTCCGCGCCGTAGTTGTCGCCGCAGCTGCGCAATTATCATCTTGTCGCCGTTCAGGCGCTGACACCATGTCTGAGACGCATAAGACCATAAAGGGTGGCGGGTGGTAATTAGAACATCGCATCCATTTTGTATTTTTGGGGCGTCACAAGGGCTTGGGGGGTGGGCGTCCGCGCCGTCATAGAAAGAAATATTTTGCGTCTTTGCTCCCTTTCCGATTCACACAGTTCTTTACACGCATCAAGATGAAGATCTTTGTGGGCAACGTTGACGAGCAAACGACGCAGGAAGAGCTGAGCGCACTCTTCGAGCACCACGGCACAGTGGTGAGCTGTGCAGTCATGAAGCAATTCGCCTTCGTTCACATGCGGGAAGAGGACCGGGCCCTGGCCGCTATAGCGGCACTCAACGGCCGCGAGCTGAATGGCCGAAAGATGGTGGTGGAACTGAGCAAACCGCGGCCTCTCAACACCTGGAAGGTGTTCGTGGGCAACGTCAGCGCCTCGTGCACCGCCACCGAGCTGCGCAACCTTTTCGAGAACTACGGCAGGGTGGTGGAATGCGATATCGTGAAAGGTAAAGGAGTATTGACCTTCCTACCGCTTACTGACCGCAGCACCTCTCACTGTCTCTTCAGTCGCAGGTTCTAGAGCAAACAATTTTAATTCCCCGTGACCCCAAAAGATCAGACCCATGCACTCAAACATCCACGACCACACATTTACATCCACCAACTAATCTCCCACTAAACAACAAAGTTGTCTCCTAAGCCAGTGTTTCGAAACATTAACCGGCGTTTGTTGCGCTAGTCTCGGACACAGGCATCATTTCCTCTCTTAGTCTTTAAACTTTTGGTTTCCAAGAATTAGTATGTGTCTTGTACGGAAGCTAATCGCTAATAGTGGACATGTAGTTGAATCCCCACCAGATTAGCGCAACAGCCTACCTATGTTAGGAAGATTACCAGGCATGGATTTTAAAATGCACCTGGCCTTCCGACGGTTCCTAGATTGTAAATCGTGTATTTAAAGCTGTTTCTCGGATTGTCGATTAAGCTCTGGGGACTGAGATGCAGTACATTAATGTCGTTAAATCAAAAGTACGTGCTCTGTCAAATGATAAACTTCATGTGCCAAACTTGACTACTGTAGGAAGGTTGTGTGGAGAAGGGGGGCGGTCGTCGACTATCTAACAAGATTTTAGATTTAGACCAACCGTGTTTTCGCTAGTACTATCCCATGTAGATCATATGGTTTCAACCAGGCCCTGGTGAAAGCCGTTCTCTCGATGGGAAGTATATTTGTGAACCGTCAATTAGACCATATTGTCCAGACCGCAGCCTTAATTCTTAGGGTTTAAAGTTTTGTGAGTTGACCAATTTATTGGGTACGATTCACTAAACCTTTTGGGATAGGTCCTCATACTCCAGGTTTAAATAACGTCATCTTGAATCTTTGGGCGTAGAACATACTTGCGTCTTATGCCTAAAGAAACTACCCACAGATAGTGCTTAATGAACTGAATCTGTATGTTTGGGTGTAACCCACAGCTTTGTGAATTGGTCCTGTGAAAATGCTCGCCCCATGCCAGACAATTGCCAGCACGTTACAACTGCACAAGACAGAACTTGAGTAGACGTCTGTGCTCAGTACCGGCAGGCTCAGGGACCCGAAAAGTAGCACACGCATCATGCCTCCACTAGACACATGCATCATGCCTGACTCTGAGAGGGCCAGGCTGTGAAGACAGATCAGGCAGTCATCCCAGCAGGCGTGTTGATTTTGAAAAGTTATTGGGAATTCTGAGTGCGGAAGAAGAGATTTATAGTTCCGGCCCTCTGAAATACGTGCCTGTGCTGAGCCCCGGAAAGCACCGGCACAAATGAGGCACAGAATGACACCCAATAAAGCAACCTGGGCCGCTCAGCTCTGTTTGTTTGCGTGAAAATGAGTCAATATGGCATCAGACCTGGAAGAGAAAGAGGGTGAAAAACGGTAGTCAAATATTTTCAGCAATAATGGGGCGTAACACAAGTGAAAAAATCTGACCTTTTCGAAAGGCTCAGGTTTATTTCTCGCCATCGGTTTCCAATGCCAACATTAAAGGCCGAGGGTTTCTAATGCATGCTCCTGGCAAAGGTGGTAAAATCATTGGCTTCCGATATCCCAGCATTTGAGGAGTCAGACTGCGGGGCTTCGAAGTGAAGTGTTAGTGCACCCCCATACACATGTCAATGTTGTTCGTGGGAATAAGTGACTTCTTTCTTGGTAGGGCCTGAAGAGCCGGTTGGAAATGAAGTTCCTCTCTTAATATAGTTGTCCAATGCTTTCCACGTTCCTAGGGATATCAGCGCTGCAGTAAAGACTACAGGTAATAATGACAACTCCATGGACCTGCACTGAGCACACAGTGAACTAGGATGACACCTGCCACCGTCGTCAGACGAGGTGGCCGAGTGGTTAAGGCGATGGACTGCTAATCCATTGTGCTCTGCACGCGTGGGTTCGAATCCCACCCTCGTCGGTACATCGCAGTTTTGTCATTATTTACAGGGGTATTGTATTTCAAGCGAATAACAGAGACTGTGGCGCATCATAGCAGGACCATAAGGCATAATACATCTGTATTCCTCTGCGATTTGTAACAGTCGCGCAGCTGCTTTGGTGTTACCGATCAATGTTCTTTACAAGGGGTGTTTCCTATAAAATGATAGAATTTGCTGATTTATGACCCACAGCAGACGATTCTTACGTCCATAGTATTCTTCTTGTTTTCTTTTCAAACGTTGTTCACTTCCTGTTTTGTATTGCCCATTAATTTGTTTGAGTACAAGGTAAATGGCAATATAGGATAAAAAGGCCCCCCAGTTCCTGAAAGAAGAAAAGATGAGAGATGGACAGGATGTTCTACTACTTGAGACATGGATGTCCGGCTTGCAGTACGGGTGGTAGCGTGGCCGAGCGGTCTAAGGCGCTGGATTAAGGCTCCAGTCTCTCCGGAGGCGTGGGTTCGAATCCCACCGCTGCCAGTTCACTTTTGAACAATGCACTCATATATAGGCATGTGCTTTATGTGCTTTACATACATTTAAAGGAAAACCCAGGGAATCAAATACATTCTGTCTTCCTTCCAACGTGAAGTCTCCTTTCCCCGTGTTACCATGATTAGCATTTTCACGAGTGAACCATGGCTCCTTGTGTCGCAGATGACGACGCGTGTGACATCACAGAACTGCAAGTGACATCCAAGGGTATAGGTTGGAAGTGTAGGGTCGGAGCATTGGCAGCCACTTTTGACAAACCAGTTCTACCTGCAGTAGCACGAAAAGAGCCAATGTTTTTTCTCTCGTAAATCCGTTTCATAAAAAGGTCTATTTTTCTTTAACTCTTGTTTTAAAAAAGTACTTTGTTAATTCCTGGCCTGCCTGTGTCCCACTTTCGTTAGCTACCCGTGTCCTGATTTAGAGGCAGGTGCTCAGCAGGCCCATCTCGGGGATTGGTGGACAAAACAATCCCAGTAATATCTTCCCTACACCTAGCCGACTCCTGGAGCTAAGGGGTTCTTCTGTGCTATTTTTAGTTTCATTTTTACCTCCTTGTTAGTAACTGTGGTGTGGCTCTGCCTGCATCTTTGCACTTTATAGCAGAAGACGGTCTTCTCGTTAGGTCTCGGCTAGCGAAGGATGCGCTAGCGCAGTCTCGCTCGCGAGATTTAATGACTTGGAGAAGAGGGGCTTGAACCCGCCTCTCTTCTCTCCTCTTCTCCATTGGCTGGCCTCTTAAATGCTGGTCAGCCATTGGAGAAGAGGTTTGTCTCTCCAAACAAGCCCCGTCCTTTTCGGATTCGGGGCGTGTTTTTTCGAATCGTTCTCTTTTTTCCAGGCCGTCCCTTTTTTCGCTGGTGGGCGTGTTTATTTTTTTTTTTTTTACAGGGACGTTCTCTGTTTATTTATGTCTCGGCTAGCGAAGGCTCTGCTAGTTGTTTCTACCTGTTATTACACAAAGACTTCCTGTCCCTCTAAACGTGAGTTAGTGTGACTCCGGCACCACGAGTCCCGTGAAAGGCGCTTTGTGTTGTCCGCTATTTTTCAGTTATCGCTCTTGTTCCTTTTTCCTGTGACAACCTAGCCGTCTGACGCCATTTTACAGAACGGGGCTGAGGAAGCAAGAAAGTCGAGCGGTTCTTGTGGAAGGGATACTCGGAAGAACAGACTGAGCAGGGAGGGGGAGAGCAGCGGTCAGTCTCCGCCGTCCGCGCCGTAGTTGTCGCCGCAGCTGCGCAATTATCATCTTGTCGCCGTTCAGGCGCTGACACCATGTCTGAGACGCATAAGACCATAAAGGGTGGCGGGTGGTAATTAGAACATCGCATCCATTTTGTATTTTTGGGGCGTCACAAGGGCTTGGGGGGTGGGCGTCCGCGCCGTCATAGAAAGAAATATTTTGCGTCTTTGCTCCCTTTCCGATTCACACAGTTCTTTACACGCATCAAGATGAAGATCTTTGTGGGCAACGTTGACGAGCAAACGACGCAGGAAGAGCTGAGCGCGCTCTTCGAGCACCACGGCACAGTGGTGAGCTGTGCAGTCATGAAGCAATTCGCCTTCGTTCACATGCGGGAAGAGGACCGGGCCCTGGCCGCTATAGCGGCACTCAACGGCCGCGAGCTGAATGGCCGAAAGATGGTGGTGGAACTGAGCAAACTGCGGCCTCTCAACACCTGGAAGGTGTTCGTGGGCAACGTCAGCGCCTCGTGCACCGCCACCGAGCTGCGCAACCTTTTCGAGAACTACGGCAGGGTGGTGGAATGCGATATCGTGAAAGGTAAAGGAGTATTGACCTTCCTACCGCTTACTGACCGCAGCACCTCTCACTGTCTCTTCAGTCGCAGGTTCTAGAGCAAACAATTTTAATTCCCCGTGACCCCAAAAGATCAGACCCATGCACTCAAACAGCCACGACCACACATTTACATCCACCAACTAATCTCCCACTAAACAACAAAGTTGTCTCCTAAGCCAGTGTTTCGAAACATTAACCGGCGTTTGTTGCGCTAGTCTCGGACACAGGCATCATTTCCTCTCTTAGTCTTTAAACTTTTGGTTTCCAAGAATTAGTATGTGTCTTGTACGGAAGCTAATCGCTAATAGTGGACATGTAGTTGAATCCCCACCAGATTAGCGCAACAGCCTACCTATGTTAGGAAGATTACCAGGCATGGATTTTAAAATGCACCTGGCCTTCCGACGGTTCCTAGATTGTAAATCGTGTATTTAAAGCTGTTTCTCGGATTGTCGATTAAGCTCTGGGGACTGAGATGCAGTACATTAATGTCGTTAAATCAAAAGTACGTGCTCTGTCAAATGATAAACTTCATGTGCCAAACTTGACTACTGTAGGAAGGTTGTGTGGAGAAGGGGGGCGGTCGTCGACTATCTAACAAGATTTTAGACCAACCGTGTTTTCGCTAGTACTATCCCATGTAGATCATATGGTTTCAACCAGGCCCTGGTGAAAGCCGTTCTCTCGATGGGAAGTATATTTGTGAACCGTCAATTAGACCATATTGTCCAGACCGCAGCCTTAATTCTTAGGGTTTAAAGTTTTGTGAGTTGACCAATTTATTGGGTACGATTCACTAAACCTTTTGGGATAGGTCCTCATACTCCAGGTTTAAATAACGTCATCTTGAATCTTTGGGCGTAGAACATACTTGCGTCTTATGCCTAAAGAAACTACCCACAGATAGTGCTTAATGAACTGAATCTGTATGTTTGGGTGTAACCCACAGCTTTGTGAATTGGTCCTGTGAAAATGCTCGCCCCATGCCAGACAATTGCCAGCACGTTACAACTGCACAAGACAGAACTTGAGTAGACGTCTGTGCTCAGTACCGGCAGGCTCAGGGACCCGAAAAGTAGCACATGCATCATGCCTCCACTAGACACATGCATCATGCCTGACTCTGAGAGGGCCAGGCTGTGAAGACAGATCAGGCAGTCATCCCAGCAGGCGTGTTGATTTTGAAAAGTTATTGGGAATTCTGAGTGCGGAAGAAGAGATTTATAGTTCCGGCCCTCTGAAATACGTGCCTGTGCTGAGCCCCGGAAAGCACCGGCACAAATGAGGCACAGAATGACACCCAATAAAGCAACCTGGGCCACTCAGCTCTGTTTGTTTGCGTGAAAATGAGTCAATATGGCATCAGACCTGGAAGAGAAAGAGGGTGAAAAACGGTAGTCAAATATTTTCAGCAATAATGGGGCGTAACACAAGTGAAAAAATCTGACCTTTTCGAAAGGATCAGGTTTATTTCTCGCCATCGGTTTCCAATGCCAACATTAAAGGCCGAGGGTTTCTAATGCATGCTCCTGGCAAAGGTGGTAAAATCATTGGCTTCCGATATCCCAGCATTTGAGGAGTCAGACTGCGGGGCTTCAAAGTGAAGTGTTAGTGCACCCCCATACACATGTCAATGTTGTTCGTGGGAATAAGTGACTTCTTTCTTGGTAGGGCCTGAAGAGCCGGTTGGAAATGAAGTTCCTCTCTTAATATAGTTGTCCAATGCTTTCCACGTTCCTAGGGATATCAGCGCTGCAGTAAAGACTACAGGTAATAAGGACAGCTCCATGGACCTGCACTGAGCACACAGTGAACTAGGATGACACCTGCCACCGTCGTCAGACGAGGTGGCCGAGTGGTTAAGGCGATGGACTGCTAATCCATTGTGCTCTGCACGCGTGGGTTCGAATCCCACCCTCGTCGGTACATCGCAGTTTTGTCATTATTTACAGGGGTATTGTATTTCAAGCGAATAACAGAGACTGTGGCGCATCATAGCAGGACCATAAGGCATAATACATCTGTATTCCTCTGCGATTTGTAACAGTCGCGCAGCTGCTTTGGTGTTACCGATCAATGTTCTTTACAAGGGGTGTTTCCTATAAAATGATAGAATTTGCTGATTTATGACCCACAGCAGACGATTCTTACGTCTATAGTATTCTTCTTGTTTTCTTTTCAAACGTTGTTCACTTCCTGTTTTGTATTGCCCATTAATTTGTTTGAGTACAAGGTAAATGGCAATATAGGATAAAAATGCCCCCCAGTTCCTGACAGAAGAAAAGACGAGAGATGGACACGGTGTTCTACTACTTGAGACATGGATGTCCGACTTGAAGTACAGGTGGTAGCGTGGCCGAGCGGTCTAAGGCGCTGGATTAAGGCTCCAGTCTCTCCGGAGGCGTGGGTTCGAATCCCACCGCTGCCAGTTCACTTTTGAACAATGCACTCATATATAGGCATGTGCTTTATGTGCTTTACATACATTTAAAGGAAAACCCAGGGAATCAAATACATTCTGTCTTCCTTCCAACGTGAAGTCTCCTTTCCCCGTGTTACCATGATTAGCATTTTCACGAGTGAACCATGGCTCCTTGTGTCGCAGATGACGACGCGTGTGACATCACAGAACTGCAAGTGGCATCCAAGGGTATAGGTTGGAAGTGTAGGGTCGGAGCATTGGCAGCCACTTTTGACAAACCAGTTCTACCTGCAGTAGCACGAAAAGAGCCAATGTTTTTTCTCTCGTAAATCCGTTTCATAAAAAGGTCTATTTTTCTTTAACTCTTGTTTTAAAAAAGTACTTTGTTAATTCCTGGCCTGCCTGTGTCCCACTTTCGTTAGCTACCCGTGTCCTGATTTAGAGGCAGGTGCTCAGCAGGCCCATCTCGGGGATTGGTGGACAAAACAATCCCAGTAATATGTTCCCTACACCTAGCCGACTCCTGGAGCTAAGGGGTTCTCTTGTGCTATTTTTAGTTTCATTTTTACCTCCTTGTTAGTAACTGTGGTGTGGCTCTGCCTGCATCTTTGCACTTTATAGCAGAAGACGGTCTTCTCGTTAGGTCTCGGCTAGCGAAGGATGCGCTAGCGCAGTCTCGCTCGCGAGATTTAATGACTTGGAGAAGAGGGGCTTGAACCCGCCTCTCTTCTCTCCTCTTCTCCATTGGCTGGCCTCTTAAATGCTGGTCAGCCATTGGAGAAGAGGTTTGTCTCTCCAAACAAGCCCCGTCCTTTTCGGATTCGGGGGCGTGTTTTTTCGAATCGTTCTCTTTTTTCCAGGCCGTCCCTTTTTTCGCTGGTGGGCGTGTTTATTTTTTTTTTTTTACAGGGACGTTCTCTGTTTATTTATGTCTCGGCTAGCGAAGGCTCTGCTAGTTGTTTCTACCTGTTATTACACAAAGACTTCCTGTCCCTCTAAACGTGAGTTAGTGTGACTCCGGCACCACGAGTCCCGTGAAAGGCGCTTTGTGTTGTCCGGTATTTTTCAGTTATCGCTCTTGTTCCTTTTTCCTGTGACAACCTAGCCGTCTGACGCCATTTTACAGAACGGGGCTGAGGAAGCAAGAAAGTCGAGCGGTTCTTGTGGAAGGGATACTCGGAAGAACAGACTGAGCAGGGAGGGGGAGAGCAGCGGTCAGTCTCCGCCGTCCGCGCCGTAGTTGTCGCCGCAGCTGCGCAATTATCATCTTGTCGCCGTTCAGGCGCTGACACCATGTCTGAGACGCATAAGACCATAAAGGGTTGCGGGTGGTAATTAGAACATCGCATCCATTTTGTATTTTTGGGGCGTCACAAGGGCTTGGGGGGTGGGCGTCCGCGCCGTCATAGAAAGAAATATTTTGCGTCTTTGCTCCCTTTCCGATTCACACAGTTCTTTACACGCATCAAGATGAAGATCTTTGTGGGCAACGTTGACGAGCAAACGACGCAGGAAGAGCTGAGCGCGCTCTTCGAGCACCACGGCACAGTGGTGAGCTGTGCAGTCATGAAGCAATTCGCCTTCGTTCACATGCGGGAAGAGGACCGGGCCCTGGCCGCTATAGCGGCACTCAACGGCCGCGAGCTGAATGGCCGAAAGATGGTGGTGGAACTGAGCAAACCGCGGCCTCTCAACACCTGGAAGGTGTTCGTGGGCAACGTCAGCGCCTCGTGCACCGCCACCGAGCTGCGCAACCTTTTCGAGAACTACGGCAGGGTGGTGGAATGCGATATCGTGAAAGGTAAAGGAGTATTGACCTTCCTACCGCTTACTGACCGCAGCACCTCTCACTGTCTCTTCAGTCGCAGGTTCTAGAGCAAACAATTTTAATTCCCCGTGACCCCAAAAGATCAGACCCATGCACTCAAACAGCCACGACCACACATTTACATCCACCAACTAATCTCCCACTAAACAACAAAGTTGTCTCCTAAGCCAATGTTTCGAAACATTAACCGGCGTTTGTTGCGCTAGTCTCGGACACAGGCATCATTTCCTCTCTTAGTCTTTAAACTTTTGGTTTCCAAGAATTAGTATGTGTCTTGTACGGAAGCTAATCGCTAATAGTGGACATGTAGTTGAATCCCCACCAGATTAGCGCAACATCCTACCTATGTTAGGAAGATTACCAGGCATGGATTTTAAAATGCACCTGGCCTTCCGACGGTTCCTAGATTGTAAATCGTGTATTTAAAGCTGTTTCTCGGATTGTCGATTAAGCTCTGGGGACTGAGATGCAGTACATTAATGTCGTTAAATCAAAAGTACGAGCTCTGTCAAATGATAAACTTCATGTGCCAAACTTGACTACTGTAGGAAGGTTGTGTGGAGAAGGGGGTGGGCGTCGACTATCTAACAAGATTTTAGACCAACCGTGTTTTCGCTAGTACTATCCCATGTAGATCATATGGTTTCAACCAGGCCCTGGTGAAAGCCGTCCTCTCGATGGGAAGTATATTTGTGAACCGTCAATTAGACCATATTGTCCAGACCGCAGCCTTAATTCTTAGGGTTTAAAGTTTTGTGAGTTGACCAATTTATTGGGTACGATTCACTAAACCTTTTGGGATAGGTCCTCATACTCCAGGTTTAAATAACGTCATCTTGAATCTTTGGGCGTAGAACATACTTGCGTCTTATGCCTAAAGAAACTACCCACAGATAGTGCTTAATGAACTGAATCTGAATGTTTGGGTGTAACCCACAGCTTTGTGAATCGGTCCTGTGAAAACGCTCGCCCCATGCCAGAAAATTGCCAGCACGTTACAACTGCACAAGACAGAACTTGAGTAGACGCGTGTGCTCAGTACCGGCAGGCTCAGAGACCCGAAAAGTAGCACATGCATCATGCCTCCACTAGACACATGCATCATGCCTGACTCTGAGAGGGCCAGGCTGTGAAGACAGATCAGGCAGTCATCCCAGCAGGCGTGTTGATTTTGAAAAGTTATTGGGAATTCTGAGTGCGGAAGAAGAGATTTATAGTTCCGGCCCTCTGAAATACGTGCCTGTGCTGAGCCCCGGAAAGCACCGGCACAAATGAGGCACAGAATGACAACCCAATAAAGCAACCTGGGCTGCTCAGCTCTGTTTGTTTGCGTGAAAATGAGTCAATATGGCATCAGACCTGGAAGAGAAAGAGGGTGAAAAACGGTAGTCAAATATTTTCAGCAATAATGGGGCGTAACACAAGTGAAAAAATCTGACCTTTTCGAAAGGATCAGGTTTATTTCTCGCCATCGGTTTCCAATGCCAACATTAAAGGCCGAGGGTTTCTAATGCATGCTCCTGGCAAAGGTGGTAAAATCATTGGCTTCCGATATATCCCAGCATTTGAGGAGTCAGACTGCGGGGCTTCGAAGTGAAGTGTTAGTGCACCCCCATACACGTCAATGTTGTTCGTGGGAATAAGTGACTTCTTTCTTGGTAGGGCCTGAAGAGCCGGTTGGAAATGAAGTTCCTCTCTTAATATAGTTGTCCAATGCTTTCCACGTTCCTAGGGATATCAGCGCTGCAGTAAAGACTACAGGTAATAAGGACAGCTCCATGGACCTGCACTGAGCACACAGTGAACTAGGATGACACCTGCCACCGTCGTCAGACGAGGTGGCCGAGTGGTTAAGGCGATGGACTGCTAATCCATTGTGCTCTGCACGCGTGGGTTCGAATCCCACCCTCGTCGGTACATCGCAGTTTTGTCATTATTTACAGGGGTATTGTATTTCAAGCGAATAACAGAGACTGTGGCGCATCATAGCAGGACCATAAGGCATAATACATCTGTATTCCTCTGCGATTTGTAACAGTCGCACAGCTGCTTTGGTGTTACCGATCAATGTTCTTTACAAGGGGTGTTTCCTATAAAATGATAGAATTTGCTGATTTATGACCCACAGCAGACGATTCTTACGTCCATAGTATTCTTCTTGTTTTCTTTTCAAACGTTGTTCACTTCCTGTTTTGTATTGCCCATTAATTTGTTTGAGTACAAGGTAAATGGCAATATAGGATAAAAATGCCCCCCAGTTCCTGACAGAAGAAAAGACGAGAGATGGACACGGTGTTCTACTACTTGAGACATGGATGTCCGACTTGAAGTACAGGTGGTAGCGTGGCTGAGCGGTCTAAGGCGCTGGATTAAGGCTCCAGTCTCTCCGGAGGCGTGGGTTCGAATCCCACCGCTGCCAGTTCACTTTTGAACAATGCACTCATATATAGGCATGTGCTTTATGTGCTTTACATACATTTAAAGGAAAACCCAGGGAATCAAATACATTCTGTCTTCCTTCCAACGTGAAGTCTCCTTTCCCCGTGTTACCATGATTAGCATTTTCACGAGTGAACCATGGCTCCTTGTGTCGCAGATGACGACGCGTGTGACATCACAGAACTGCAAGTGGCATCCAAGGGTATGGGTTGGAAGTGTAGGGTCGGAGCATTGGCAGCCACTTTTGACAAACCAGTTCTACCTGCAGTAGCACGAAAAGAGCCAATGTTTTTTCTCTCGTAAATCCGTTTCATAAAAAGGTCTATTTTTCTTTAACTCTTGTTTTAAAAAAGTACTTTGTTAATTCCTGGCCTGCCTGTGTCCCACTTTCGTTAGCTACCCGTGTCCTGATTTAGAGGCAGGTGCTCAGCAGGCAGGCCCATCTCGGGGATTGGTGGACAAAACAATCCCAGTAATATCTTCCCTACACCTAGCCGACTCCTGGAGCTAAGGGGTTCTCTTGTGCTATTTTTAGTTTCATTTTTACCTCCTTGTTAGTAACTGTGGTGTGGCTCTGCCTGCATCTTTGCACTTTATAGCAGAAGACGGTCTTCTCGTTAGGTCTCGGCTAGCGAAGGATGCGCTTGCGCAGTCTCGCTCGCGAGATTTAATGACTTGGAGAAGAGGGGCTTGAACCCGCCTCTCTTCTCTCCTCTTCTCCATTGGCTGGCCTCTTAAATGCTGGTCAGCCATTGGAGAAGAGGTTTGTCTCTCCAAACGAGCCCCGTCCTTTTCGGATTCGGGGGCGTGTTTTTTCGAATCGTTCTCTTTTTTCCAGGCCGTCCCTTTTTTCGCTGGTGGGCGTGTTTATTTTTTTTTTTTTTACAGGGACGTTCTCTGTTTATTTATGTCTCGGCTAGCGAAGGCTCTGCTAGTTGTTTCTACCTGTTATTACACAAAGACTTCCTGTCCCTCTAAACGTGAGTTAGTGTGACTCCGGCACCACGAGTCCCGTGAAAGGCGCTTTGTGTTGTCCGCTATTTTTCAGTTATCGCTCTTGTTCCTTTTTCCTGTGACAACCTAGCCGTCTGACGCCATTTTACAGAACGGGGCTGAGGAAGCAAGAAAGTCGAGCGGTTCTTGTGGAAGGGATACTCGGAAGAACAGACTGAGCAGGGAGGGGGAGAGCAGCGGTCAGTCTCCGCCGTCCGCGCCGTAGTTGTCGCCGCAGCTGCGCAATTATCATCTTGTCGCCGTTCAGGCGCTGACACCATGTCTGAGACGCATAAGACCATAAAGGGTGGCGGGTGGTAATTAGAACATCGCATCCATTTTGTATTTTTGGGGCGTCACAAGGGCTTGGGGGGTGGGCGTCCGCGCCGTCGTAGAATTAAATATTTTGCGTCTTTGCTCCCTTTCCGATTCACACAGTTCTTTACACGCATCAAGATGAAGATCTTTGTGGGCAACGTTGACGAGCAAACGACGCAGGAAGAGCTGAGCGCGCTCTTCGAGCACCACGGCACAGTGGTGAGCTGTGCAGTCATGAAGCAATTCGCCTTCGTTCACATGCGGGAAGAGGACCGGGCCCTGGCCGCTATAGCGGCACTCAACGGCGAGCTGAATGGCCGAAAGATGGTGGTGGAACTGAGCAAACCGCGGCCTCTCAACACCTGGAAGGTGTTCGTGGGCAACGTCAGCCCCTCGTGCACCGCCACCGAGCTGCGCAACCTTTTCGAGAACTACGGCAGGGTGGTGGAATGCGATATCGTGAAAGGTAAAGGCGTATTGACCTTCCTACCGCTTACTGACCGCAGCACCTCTCACTGTCTCTTCAGTCGCAGGTTCTAGAGCAAACAATTTTAATTCCCCGGGACCCCAAAAGATCAGACCCATGCACTCAAACAGCCACGACCACACATTTACATCCACCGACTAATCTCCCACTAAACAACAAAGTTGTCTCCTAAGCCAGTGTTTCGAAACATTAACCAGCGTTTGTTGCGCTAGTCTCGGACACAGGCATCATTTCCTCTCTTAGTCTTTAAACTTTTGGTTTCCAAGGATTAGTATTTGTCTTGTACGGAAGCTAATCGCTAATAGTGGACATGTAGTTGAATCCCCACCAGATTAGCGCAACAGCCTACCTATGTTAGGAAGATTACCAGGCAAGGATTTTAAAATGCACCTGGCCTTCCGACGGTTCCTAGAATGTAAATCGTGTATTTAAAGCTGTTTCTCGGATTGTCGATTAAGCTCTGGGGACTGAGATGCCGTACATTAATGTCGTTAAATCAAAAGTACGTGCTCTGTCAAATGATAAACTTCATGTGCCAAACTTGACTACTGTAGGAAGGTTGTGTGGAGAAGGGGGTGGGCGTCGACTATCTAACAAGATTTTAGACCAACCGTGTTTTCGCTAGTACTATCCCATGTAGATCATATGGTTTCAACCAGGCCCTGGTGAAAGCCGTCCTCTCGATGGGAAGTATATTTGTGAACCGTCAATTAGACCATATTGTCCAGACCGCAGCCTTAATTCTTAGGGTTTAAAGTTTTGTGAGTTGACCAATTTATTGGGTACGATTCACTAAACCTTTTGGGATAGGTCCTCATACTCCAGGTTTAAATAACGTCATCTTGAATCTTTGGGCGTAGAACATACTTGCGTCTTATGCCTAAAGAAACTACCCACAGATAGTGCTTAATGAACTGAATCTGAATGTTTGGGTGTAACCCACAGCTTTGTGAATCGGTCCTGTGAAAACGCTCGCCCCATGCCAGAAAATTGCCAGCACGTTACAACTGCACAAGACAGAACTTGAGTAGACGCGTGTGCTCAATACTGGCAGGCTCAGAGACCCGAAAAGTAGCACATGCATCATGCCTCCACTAGACACATGCATCATGCCTGACTCTGAGAGGGCCAGGCTGTGAAGACAGATCAGGCAGTCATCCCAGCAGGCGTGTTGATTTTGAAAAGTTATTGGGAATTCTGAGTGCGGAAGAAGAGATTTATAGTTCCGGCCCTCTGAAATACGTGCCTGTGCTGAGCCCCGGAAAGCACCGGCACAAATGAGGCACAGAATGACAACCCAATAAAGCAACCTGGGCTGCTCAGCTCTGTTTGTTTGCGTGAAAATGAGTCAATATGGCATCAGACCTGGAAGAGAAAGAGGGTGAAAAACGGTAGTCAAATATTTTCAGCAATAATGGGGCGTAACACAAGTGAAAAAATCTGACCTTTTCGAAAGGATCAGGTTTATTTCTCGCCATCGGTTTCCAATGCCAACATTAAAGGCCGAGGGTTTCTAATGCATGCTCCTGGCAAAGGTGGTAAAATCATTGGCTTCCGATATATCCCAGCATTTGAGGAGTCAGACTGCGGGGCTTCGAAGTGAAGTGTTAGTGCACCCCCATACACATGTCAATGTTGTTCGTGGGAATAAGTGACTTCTTTCTTGGTAGGGCCTGAAGAGCCGGTTGGAAATGAAGTTCCTCTCTTAATATAGTTGTCCAATGCTTTCCACGTTCCTAGGGATATCAGCGCTGCAGTAAAGACTACAGGTAATAAGGACAGCTCCATGGACCTGCACTGAGCACACAGTGAACTAGGATGACACCTGCCACCGTCGTCAGACGAGGTGGCCGAGTGGTTAAGGCGATGGACTGCTAATCCATTGTGCTCTGCACGCGTGGGTTCGAATCCCACCCTCGTCGGTACATCGCAGTTTTGTCATTATTTACAGGGGTATTGTATTTCAAGCGAATAACAGAGACTGTGGCGCATCATAGCAGGACCATAAGGCATAATACATCTGTATTCCTCTGCGATTTGTAACAGTCGCACAGCTGCTTTGGTGTTACCGATCAATATTCTTTACAAGGGGTGTTTCCTATAAAATGATAGAATTTGCTGATTTATGACCCACAGCAGACGATTCTTACGTCCATAGTATTCTTCTTGTTTTCTTTTCAAACGTTGTTCACTTCCTGTTTTGTATTGCCCATTAATTTGTTTGAGTACAAGGTAAATGGCAATATAGGATAAAAATGCCCCCCAGTTCCTGACAGAAGAAAAGACGAGAGATGGACACGGTGTTCTACTACTTGAGACATGGATGTCCGACTTGAAGTACAGGTGGTAGCGTGGCCGAGCGGTCTAAGGCGCTGGATTAAGGCTCCAGTCTCTCCGGAGGCGTGGGTTCGAATCCCACCGCTGCCAGTTCACTTTTGAACAATGCACTCATATATAGGCATGTGCTTTACATACATTTAAAGGAAAACCCAGGGAATCAAATACATTCTGTCTTCCTTCCAACGTGAAGTCTCCTTTCCCCGTGTTACCATGATTAGCATTTTCACGAGTGAACCATGGCTCCTTGTGTCGCAGATGACGACGCGTGTGACATCACAGAACTGCAAGTGGCATCCAAGGGTATGGGTTGGAAGTGTAGGGTCGGAGCATTGGCAGCCACTTTTGACAAACCAGTTCTACCTGCAGTAGCACGAAAAGAGCCAATGTTTTTTCTCTCGTAAATCCGTTTCATAAAAAGGTCTATTTTTCTTTAACTCTTGTTTTAAAAAAGTACTTTGTTAATTCCTGGCCTGCCTGTGTCCCACTTTCGTTAGCTACCCGTGTCCTGATTTAGAGGCAGGTGCTCAGCAGGCCCATCTCGGGGATTGGTGGACAAAACAATCCCAGTAATATCTTCCCTACACCTAGCCGACTCCTGGAGCTAAGGGGTTCTCTTGTCCTATTTTTAGTTTCATTTTTACCTCCTTGTTAGTAACTGTGGTGTGGCTCTGCCTGCATCTTTGCACTTTATAGCAGAAGACGGTCTTCTCGTTAGGTCTCGGCTAGCGAAGGATGCGCTAGCGCAGTCTCGCTCGCGAGATTTAATGACTTGGAGAAGAGGGGCTTGAACCCGCCTCTCTTCTCTCCTCTTCTCCATTGGCTGGCCTCTTAAATGCTGGTCAGCCATTGGAGAAGAGGTTTGTCTCTCCAAACGAGCCCCGTCCTTTTCGGATTCGGGGGCGTGTTTTTTCGAATCGTTCTCTTTTTTCCAGGCCGTCCCTTTTTTCGCTGGTGGGCGTGTTTATTTTTTTTTTTTTTACATGGACGTTCTCTGTTTATTTATGTCTCGGCTAGCGAAGGCTCTGCTAGTTGTTTCTACCTGTTATTACACAAAGACTTCCTGTCCCTCTAAACGTGAGTTAGTGTGACTCCGGCACCACGAGTCCCGTGAAAGGCGCTTTGTGTTGTCCGCTATTTTTCAGTTATCGCTCTTGTTCCTTTTTCCTGTGACAACCTAGCCGTCTGACGCCATTTTACAGAACGGGGCTGAGGAAGCAAGAAAGTCGAGCGGTTCTTGTGGAAGGGATACTCGGAAGAACAGACTGAGCAGGGAGGGGGAGAGCAGCGGTCAGTCTCCGCCGTCCGCGCCGTAGTTGTCGCCGCAGCTGCGCAAT
Organism: Triturus cristatus; assembly: GCF_964204655.1. NCBI lineage: Eukaryota > Metazoa > Chordata > Amphibia > Caudata > Salamandridae > Triturus > Triturus cristatus. The sequence continues at coordinate 706,778,974 of NC_140595.1, read as the reverse complement.
TATCATCTTGTCGCCGTTCAGGCGCTGACACCATGTCTGAGACGCATAAGACCATAAAGGGTGGCGGGTGGTAATTAGAACATCGCATCCATTTTGTATTTTTGGGGCGTCACAAGGGCTTGGGGGGTGGGCGTCCGCGCCGTCATAGAAAGAAATATTTTGCGTCTTTGCTCCCTTTCCGATTCACACAGTTCTTTACACGCATCAAGTTGAAGATCTTTGTGGGCAACGTTGACGAGCAAACGACGCAGGAAGAGCTGAGCGCGCTCTTCGAGCACCACGGCACAGTGGTGAGCTGTGCAGTCATGAAGCAATTCGCCTTCGTTCACATGCGGGAAGAGGACCGGGCCCTGGCCGCTATAGCGGCACTCAACGGCCGCGAGCTGAATGGCCGAAAGATGGTGGTGGAACTGAGCAAACCGCGGCCTCTCAACACCTGGAAGGTGTTCGTGGGCAACGTCAGCGCCTCGTGCACCGCCACCGAGCTGCGCAACCTTTTCGAGAACTACGGCAGGGTGGTGGAATGCGATATCGTGAAAGGTAAAGGAGTATTGACCTTCCTGTCCGCTTACTGACCACAGCACCTCTCACTGTCTCTTCAGTCGCAGGTTCTAGAGCAAACAATTTTAATTCCCCGTGACCCCAAAAGATCAGACCCATGCACTCAAACAGCCACGACCACACATTTACATCCACCAACTAATCTCCCACTAAACAACAAAGTTGTATCCTAAGCCAGTGTTTCGAAACATTAACCGGCGTTTGTTGCGCTAGTCTCGGACACAGGCATCATTTCCTCTCTTAGTCTTTAAACTTTTGGTTTCCAAGAATTAGTATGTGTCTTGTACGGAAGCTAATCGCTAATAGTGGACATGTAGTTGAATCCCCACCAGATTAGTGCAACAGCCTACCTATGTTAGGAAGATTACCAGGCATGGATTTTAAAATGCACCTGGCCTTCCGACGGTTCCTAGATTGTAAATCGTGTATTTAAAGCTGTTTCTCGGATTGTCGATTAAGCTCTGGGGACTGAGATGCAGTACATTAATGTCGTTAAATCAAAAGTACGTGCTCTGTCAAATGATAAACTTCATGTGCCAAACTTGACTACTGTAGGAAGGTTGTGTGGAGAAGGGGGGCGGTCGTCGACTATCTAACAAGATTTTAGACCAACCGTGTTTTCGCTAGTACTATCCCATGTAGATCATATGGTTTCAACCAGGCCCTGGTGAAAGCCGTTCTCTCGATGGGAAGTATATTTGTGAACCGTCAATTAGACCATATTGTCCAGACCGCAGCCTTAATTCTTAGGGTTTAAAGTTTTGTGAGTTGACCAATTTATTGGGTACGATTCACTAAACCTTTTGGGATAGGTCCTCATACTCCAGGTTTAAATAACGTCATCTTGAATCTTTGGGCGTAGAACATACTTGCGTCTTATGCCTAAAGAAACTACCCACAGATAGTGCTTAATGAACTGAATCTGTATGTTTGGGTGTAACCCACAGCTTTGTGAATCGGTCCTGTGAAAATGCTCGCCCATGCCAGACAATTGCCAGCACGTTACAACTGCACAAGACAGAACTTGAGTAGACGTCTGTGCTCAGTACCGGCAGGCTCAGGGACCCGAAAAGTAGCACATGCACCATGCCTCCACTAGACACATGCATCATGCCTGACTCTGAGAGGGCCAGGCTGTGAAGACAGATCAGGCAGTCATCCCAGCAGGCGTGTTGATTTTGAAAAGTTATTGGGAATTCTGAGTGCGGAAGAAGAGATTTATAGTTCCGGCCCTCTGAAATACGTGCCTGTGCTGAGCCCCGGAAAGCACCGGCACAAATGAGGCACAGAATGACACCCAATAAAGCAACCTGGGCCGCTCAGCTCTGTTTGTTTGCGTGAAAATGAGTCAATATGGCATCAGACCTGGAAGAGAAAGAGGGTGAAAAACGGTAGTCAAATATTTTCAGCAATAATGAGGCGAAACACTTGTGAAAAAATCTGACCTTTTCGAAAGGAGCAGGTTTATTTCTCGCCATCGGTTTCCAATGCCAACATTAAAGGCCGAGGGTTTCTAATGCATGCTCCTGGCAAAGGTGGTAAAATCATTGGCTTCCGATATCCCAGCATTTGAGGAGTCAGACTGCGGGCTTCGAAGTGAAGTGTTAGTGCACCCCCATACACATGTCAATGTTGTTCGTGGGAATAAGTGACTTCTTTCTTGGTAGGGCCTGAAGAGCCGGTTGGAAATGAAGTTCCTCTCTTAATATAGTTGTCCAATGCTTTCCACGTTCCTAGGGATATCAGCGCTGCAGTAAAGACTACAGGTAATAAGGACAGCTCCATGGACCTGCACTGAGCACACAGTGAACTAGGATGACACCTACCACCGTCGTCAGACGAGGTGGCCGAGTGGTTAAGGCGATGGACTGCTAATCCATTGTGCTCTGCACGCGTGGTTTCAAATCCCACCCTCGTCGGTACATCGCAGTTTTGTCATTATTTACAGGGGTTTTGTATTTCAAGCGAATAACAGAGACTGTGGCGCATCATAGCAGGACCATAAGGCATAATACATCTGTATTCCTCTGCGATTTGTAACAGTCGCGCAGCTGCTTTGGTGTTACCGATCAATGTTCTTTACAAGGGGTGTTTCCTATAAAATGATAGAATTTGCTGATTTATGACCCACAGCAGACGATTCTTACGTCCATAGTATTCTTCTTGTTTTCTTTTCAAACGTTGTTCACTTCCTGTTTTGTATTGCCCATTAATTTGTTTGAGTACAAGGTAAATGGCAATATAGGATAAAAATGCCCCCCAGTTCCTGACAGAAGAAAAGACGAGAGATGGACACGGTGTTCTACTACATGAGACATGGATGTCCGACCTGAAATACAGGTGGTAGCGTGGCCGAGCGGTCTAAGGCGCTGGATTAAGGCTCCAGTCTCTCCGGAGGTGTGGGTTCGAATCCCACCGCTGCCAGTTCACTTTTGAACAATGCACTCATATATAGGCATGTGCTTTATGTGCTGTACATACATTTAAAGGAAAACCCAGGGAATCAAATACATTCTGTCTTCCTTCCAACGTGAAGTCTCCTTTCCCCGTGTTACCATGATTAGCATTTTCACGAGTGAACCATGGCTCCTTGTGTCGCAGATGACGACGCGTGTGACATCACAGAACTGCAAGTGGCATCCAAGGGTATGGGTTGGAAGTGTAGGGTCGGAGCATTGGCAGCCACTTTTGACAAACCAGTTCTACCTGCAGTAGCACGAAAAGAGCCAATGTTTTTTCTCTCGTAAATCCGTTTCATAAAAAGGTCTATTTTTCTTTAACTCTTGTTTTAAAAAAGTACTTTGTTAATTCCTGGCCTGCCTGTGTCCCACTTTCGTTAGCTACCCGTGTCCTGATTTAGAGGCAGGTGCTCAGCAGGCCCATCTCGGGGATTGGTGGACAAAACAATCCCAGTAATATCTTCCCTACACCTAGCCGACTCCTGGAGCTAAGGGGTTCTCTTGTCCTATTTTTAGTTTCATTTTTACCTCCTTGTTAGTAACTGTGGTGTGGCTCTGCCTGCATCTTTGCACTTTATAGCAGAAGACGGTCTTCTCGTTAGGTCTCGGCTAGCGAAGGATGCGCTAGCGCAGTCTCGCTCGCGAGATTTAATGACTTGGAGAAGAGGGGCTTGAACCCGCCTCTCTTCTCTCCTCTTCTCCATTGGCTGGCCTCTTAAATGCTGGTCAGCCATTGGAGAAGAGGTTTGTCTCTCCAAACAAGCCCCGTCCTTTTCGGACTCGGGGGCGTGTTTTTTCGAATCGTTCTCTTTTTTCCAGGCCGTCCCTTTTTTCGCTGGTGGGCGTGTTTATTTTTTTTTTTTTTACAGGGACGTTCTCTGTTTATTTATGTCTCGGCTAGCGAAGGCTCTGCTAGTTGTTTCTACCTGTTATTACACAAAGACTTCCTGTCCCTCTAAACGTGAGTTAGTGTGACTCCGGCACCACGAGTCCCGTGAAAGGCGCTTTGTGTTGTCCGCTATTTTTCAGTTATCGCTCTTGTTCCTTTTTCCTGTGACAACCTAGCCGTCTGACGCCATTTTACAGAACGGGGCTGAGGAAGCAAGAAAGTCGAGCGGTTCTTGTGGAAGGGATACTCGGAAGAACAGACTGAGCAGGGAGGGGGAGAGCAGCGGTCAGTCTCCGCCGTCCGCGCCGTAGTTGTCGCCGCAGCTGCGCAATTATCATCTTGTCGCCGTTCAGGCGCTGACACCATGTCTGAGACGCATAAGACCATAAAGGGTGGCGGGTGGTAATTAGAACATCGCATCCATTTTGTATTTTTGGGGCGTCACAAGGGCTTGGGGGGTGGGCGTCCGCGCCGTCATAGAAAGAAATATTTTGCGTCTTTGCTCCCTTTCCGATTCACACAGTTCTTTACACGCATCAAGATGAAGATCTTTGTGGGCAACGTTGACGAGCAAACGACGCAGGAAGAGCTGAGCGCGCTCTTCGAGCACCACGGCACAGTGGTGAGCTGTTTAGTCATGAAGCAATTCGCCTTCGTTCACATGCGGGAAGAGGACCGGGCCCTGGCCGCTATAGCGGCACTCAACGGCCGCGAGCTGAATGGCCGAAAGATGGTGGTGGAACTGAGCAAACCGCGGCCTCTCAACACCTGGAAGGTGTTCGTGGGCAACGTCAGCGCCTCGTGCACCGCCACCGAGCTGCGCAACCTTTTCGAGAACTACGGCAGGGTGGTGGACTGCGATATCGTGAAAGGTAAAGGAGTATTGACCTTCCTACCGCTTACTGACCGCAGCACCTCTCACTGTCTCTTCAGTCGCAGGTTCTAGAGCAAACAATTTTAATTCCCCGTGACCCCAAAAGATCAGACCCATGCACTCAAACAGCCACGACCACACATTTACATCCACCAACTAATCTCCCACTAAACAACAAAGTTGTCTCCTAAGCCAGTGTTTCGAAACATTAACCGGCGTTTGTTGCGCTAGTCTCGGACACAGGCATCATTTCCTCTCTTAGTCTTTAAACTTTTGGTTTCCAAGAATTAGTATGTGTCTTGTACGGAAGCTAATCGCTAATAGTGGACATGTAGTTGAATCCCCACCAGATTAGCGCAACAGCCTACCTATGTTAGGAAGATTACCAGGCATGGATTTTAAAATGCACCTGGCCTTCCGACGGTTCCTAGATTGTAAATCGTGTATTTAAAGCTGTTTCTCGGATTGTCGATTAAGCTCTGGGGACTGAGATGCAGTACATTAATGTCGTTAAATCAAAAGTACGTGCTCTGTCAAATGATAAACTTCATGTGCCAAACTTGACTACTGTAGGAAGGTTGTGTGGAGAAGGGGGGCGGTCGTCGACTATCTAACAAGATTTTAGACCAACCGTGTTTTCGCTAGTACTATCCCATGTAGATCATATGGTTTCAACCAGGCCCTGGTGAAAGCCGTTCTCTCGATGGGAAGTATATTTGTGAACCGTCAATTAGACCATATTGTCCAGACCGCAGCCTTAATTCTTAGGGTTTAAAGTTTTGTGAGTTGACCAATTTATTGGGTACGATTCACTAAACCTTTTGGGATAGGTCCTCATACTCCAGGTTTAAATAACGTCATCTTGAATCTTTGGGCGTAGAACATACTTGCGTCTTATGCCTAAAGAAACTACCCACAGATAGTGCTAAATGAACTGAATCTGTATGTTTGGGTGTAACCCACAGCTTTGTGAATCGGTCCTGTGAAAATGCTCGCCCCATGCCAGACAATTGCCAGCACGTTAAAACTGCACAAGACAGAACTTGAGTAGACGTCTGTGCTCAGTACCGGCAGGCTCAGGGACCCGAAAAGTAGCACATGCACCATGCCTCCACTAGACACATGCATCATGCCTGACTCTGAGAGGGCCAGGCTGTGAAGACAGATCAGGCAGTCATCCCAGCAGGCGTGTTGATTTTGAAAAGTTATTGGGAATTCTGAGTGCGGAAGAAGAGATTTATAGTTCCGGCCCTCTGAAATACGTGCCTGTGCTGAGCCCCGGAAAGCACCGGCACAAATGAGGCACAGAATGACAACCCAATAAAGCAACCTGGGCCGCTCAGCTCTGTTTGTTTGCGTGAAAATGAGTCAATATGGCATCAGACCTGGAAGAGAAAGAGGGTGAAAAACGGTAGTCAAATATTTTCAGCAATAATGGGGCGAAACACTTGTGAAAAAATCTGACCTTTTCGAAAGGAGCAGGTTTATTTCTCGCCATCGGTTTCCAATGCCAACATTAAAGGCCGAGGGTTTCTAATGCATGCTCCTGGCAAAGGTGGTAAAATCATTGGCTTCCGATATCCCAGCATTTGAGGAGTCAGACTGCGGGCTTCGAAGTGAAGTGTTAGTGCACCCCCATACACATGTCAATGTTGTTCGTGGGAATAAGTGACTTCTTTCTTGGTAGGGCCTGAAGAGCCGGTTGGAAATGAAGTTCCTCTCTTAATATAGTTGTCCAATGCTTTCCACGTTCCTAGGGATATCAGCGCTGCAGTAAAGACTACAGGTAATAAGGACAGCTCCATGGACCTGCACTGAGCACACAGTGAACTAGGATGACACCTGCCACCGTCGTCAGACGAGGTGGCCGAGTGGTTAAGGCGATGGACTGCTAATCCATTGTGCTCTGCACGCGTGGGTTCGAATCCCACACTCGTCGGTACATCGTAGTTTTGTCATTATTTACAGGGGTATTGTATTTCAAGCGAATAACAGAGACTGTGGCGCATCATAGCAGGACCATGAGGCATAATACATCTGTATTCCTCTGCGATTTGTAACAGTCGCGCAGCTGCTTTGGTGTTACCGATCAATGTTCTTTACAAGGGGTGTTTCCTATAAAATGATAGAATTTGCTGATTTATGACCCACAGCAGACGATTCTTACGTCCATAGTATTCTTCTTGTTTTCTTTTCAAACGTTGTTCACTTTCTGTTTTGTATTGCCCATTAATTTGTTTGAGTACAAGGTAAATGGCAATATAGGATAAAAAGGCCCCCCAGTTCCTGAAAGAAGAAAAGATGAGAGATGGACAGGATGTTCTACTACTTGAGACATGGATGTCCGAACTGAAGTACAGGTGGTAGCGTGGCCGAGCGGTCTAAGGCGCTGGATTAAGGCTCCAGTCTCTCCGGAGGCGTGGGTTCGAATCCCACCGCTGCCAGTTCACTTTTGAACAATGCACTCATATATAGGCATGTGCTTTATGTGCTTTACATACATTTAAAGGAAAACCCAGGGAATCAAATACATTCTGTCTTCCTCCCAACGTGAAGTCTCCTTTCCCCGTGTTACCATGATTAGCATTTTCACGAGTGAACCATGGCTCCTTGTGTCGCAGATGACGACGCGTGTGACATCACAGAACTGCAAGTGGCATCCAAGGGTATGGGTTGGAAGTGTAGGGTCGGAGCATTGGCAGCCACTTTTGACAAACCAGTTCTACCTGCAGTAGCACGAAAAGAGCCAATGTTTTTTCTCTCGTAAATCCGTTTCATAAAAAGGTCTATTTTTCTTTAACTCTTGTTTTAAAAAAGTACTTTGTTAATTCCTGCCCTGCCTGTGTCCCACTTTCGTTAGCTACCCGTGTCGTGATTTAGAGGCAGGCGCTCAGCAGGCCCATCTCGGGGATTGGTGGACAAAACAATCCCAGTAATATCTTCCCTACACCTAGCCGACTCTTGGAGCTAAGGGGTTCTCTTGTCCTATTTTTAGTTTCATTTTTACCTCCTTGTTAGTAACTGTGGTGTGGCTCTGCCTGCATCTTTGCACTTTATAGCAGAAGACGGTCTTCTCGTTAGGTCTCGGCTAGCGAAGGATGCGCTAGCGCAGTCTCGCTCGCGAGATTTAATGACTTGGAGAAGAGGGGCTTGAACCCGCCTCTCTTCTCTCCTCTTCTCCATTGGCTGGCCTCTTAAATGCTGGTCAGCCATTGGAGAAGAGGTTTGTCTCTCCAAACGAGCCCCGTCCTTTTCGGATTCGGGGGCGTGTTTTTTCGAATCGTTCTCTTTTTTCCAGGCCGTCCCTTTTTTCGCTGGTGGGCGTGTTTATTTTTTTTTTTTTTACAGGGACGTTCTCTGTTTATTTATGTCTCGGCTAGCGAAGGCTCTGCTAGTTGTTTCTACCTGTTATTACACAAAGACTTCCTGTCCCTCTAAACGTGAGTTAGTGTGACTCCGGCACCACGAGTCCCGTGAAAGGCGCTTTGTGTTGTCCGCTATTTTTCAGTTATCGCTCTTGTTCCTTTTTCCTGTGACAACCTAGCCGTCTGACGCCATTTTACAGAACGCGGCTGAGGAAGCAAGAAAGTCGAGCGGTTCTTGTGGAAGGGATACTCGGAAGAACAGACTGAGCAGGGAGGGGGAGAGCAGCGGTCAGTCTCCGCCGTCCGCGCCGTAGTTGTCGCCGCAGCTGCGCAATTATCATCTTGTCGCCGTTCAGGCGCTGACACCATGTCTGAGACGCATAAGACCATAAAGGGTGGCGGGTGGTAATTAGAACATCGCATCCATTTTGTATTTTTGGGGCGTCACAAGGGCTTGGGGGGTGGGCGTCCGCGCCGTCGTAGAATTAAATATTTTGCGTCTTTGCTCCCTTTCCGATTCACACAGTTCTTTACACGCATCAAGATGAAGATCTTTGTGGGCAACGTTGACGAGCAAACGACGCAGGAAGAGCTGAGCGCGCTCTTCGAGCACCACGGCACAGTGGTGAGCTGTGCAGTCATGAAGCAATTCGCCTTCGTTCACATGCGGGAAGAGGACCGGGCCCTGGCCGCTATAGCGGCACTCAACGGCCGCGAGCTGAATGGCCGAAAGATGGTGGTGGAACTGAGCAAACCGCGGCCTCTCAACACCTGGAAGGTGTTCGTGGGCAACGTCAGCACCTCGTGCACCGCCACCGAGCTGCGCAACCTTTTCGAGAACTACGGCAGGGTGGTGGAATGCGATATCGTGAAAGGTAAAGGCGTATTGACCTTCCTACCGCTTACTGACCGCAGCACCTCTCACTGTCTCTTCAGTCGCAGGTTCTAGAGCAAACAATTTTAATTCCCCGGGACCCCAAAAGATCAGACCCATGCACTCAAACAGCCACGACCACACATTTACATCCACCGACTAATCTCCCACTAAACAACAAAGTTGTCTCCTAAGCCAGTGTTTCGAAACATTAATCAGCGTTTGTTGCGCTAGTCTCGGACACAGGCATCATTTCCTCTCTTAGTCTTTAAACTTTTGGTTTCCAAGGATTAGTATTTGTCTTGTACGGAAGCTAATCGCTAATAGTGGACATGTAGTTGAATCCCCACCAGATTAGCGCAACAGCCTACCTATGTTAGGAAGATTACCAGGCAAGGATTTTAAAATGCACCTGGCCTTCCGACGGTTCCTAGAATGTAAATCGTGTATTTAAAGCTGTTTCTCGGATTGTCGATTAAGCTCTGGGGACTGTGATGCCGTACATTAATGTCGGTAAATCAAAAGTACGTGCTCTGTCAAATGATAAACTTCATGTGCCAAACTTGACTACTGTAGGAAGGTTGTGTGGAGAAGGGGGTGGGCGTCGACTATCTAACAAGATTTTAGACCAACCGTGTTTTCGCTAGTACTATCCCATGTAGATCATATGGTTTCAACCAGGCCCTGGTGAAAGCCGTCCTCTCGATGGGAAGTATATTTGTGAACCGTCAATTAGACCATATTGTCCAGACCGCAGCCTTAATTCTTAGGGTTTAAAGTTTTGTGAGTTGACCAATTTATTGGGTACGATTCACTAAACCTTTTGGGATAGGTCCTCATACTCCAGGTTTAAATAACGTCATCTTGAATCTTTGGGCGTAGAACATACTTGCGTCTTATGCCTAAAGAAACTACCCACAGATAGTGCTTAATGAACTGAATCTGAATGTTTGGGTGTAACCCACAGCTTTGTGAATCGGTCCTGTGAAAACGCTCGCCCCATGCCAGAAAATTGCCAGCACGTTACAACTGCACAAGACAGAACTTGAGTAGACGCGTGTGCTCAGTACCGGCAGGCTCAGAGACCCGAAAAGTAGCACATGCATCATGCCTCCACTAGACACATGCATCATGCCTGACTCTGAGAGGGCCAGGCTGTGAAGACAGATCAGGCAGTCATCCCAGCAGGCGTGTTGATTTTGAAAAGTTATTGGGAATTCTGAGTGCGGAAGAAGAGATTTATAGTTCCGGCCCTCTGAAATACGTGCCTGTGCTGAGCCCCGGAAAGCACCGGCACAAATGAGGCACAGAATGACAACCCAATAAAGCAACCTGGGCTGCTCAGCTCTGTTTGTTTGCGTGAAAATGAGTCAATATGGCATCAGACCTGGAAGAGAAAGAGGGTGAAAAACGGTAGTCAAATATTTTCAGCAATAATGGGGCGTAACACAAGTGAAAAAATCTGACCTTTTCGAAAGGATCAGGTTTATTTCTCGCCATCGGTTTCCAATGCCAACATTAAAGGCCGAGGGTTTCTAATGCATGCTCCTGGCAAAGGTGGTAAAATCATTGGCTTCCGATATATCCCAGCATTTGAGGAGTCAGACTGCGGGGCTTCGAAGTGAAGTGTTAGTGCACCCCCATACACATGTCAATGTTGTTCGTGGGAATAAGTGACTTCTTTCTTGGTAGGGCCTGAAGAGCCGGTTGGAACTGAAGTTCCTCTCTTAATATAGTTGTCCAATGCTTTCCACGTTCCTAGGGATATCAGCGCTGCAGTAAAGACTACAGGTAATAAGGACAGCTCCATGGACCTGCACTGAGCACACAGTGAACTAGGATGACACCTGCCACCGTCGTCAGACGAGGTGGCCGAGTGGTTAAGGCGATGGACTGCTAATCCATTGTGCTCTGCACGCGTGGGTTCGAATCCCACCCTCGTCGGTACATCGCAGTTTTGTCATTATTTACAGGGTATTGTATTTCAAGCGAATAACAGAGACTGTGGCGCATCATAGCAGGACCATAAGGCATAATACATCTGTATTCCTCTGCGATTTGTAACAGTCGCACAGCTGCTTTGGTGTTACCGATCAATGTTCTTTACAAGGGGTGTTTCCTATAAAATGATAGAATTTGCTGATTTATGACCCACAGCAGACGATTCTTACGTCCATAGTATTCTTCTTGTTTTCTTTTCAAACGTTGTTCACTTCCTGTTTTGTATTGCCCATTAATTTGTTTGAGTACAAGGTAAATGGCAATATAGGATAAAAATGCCCCCCAGTTCCTGACAGAAGAAAAGACGAGAGATGGACACGGTGTTCTACTACTTGAGACATGGATGTCCGACTTGAAGTACAGGTGGTAGCGTGGCCGAGCGGTCTAAGGCGCTGGATTAAGGCTCCAGTCTCTCCGGAGGCGTGGGTTCGAATCCCACCGCTGCCAGTTCACTTTTGAACAATGCACTCATATATAGGCATGTGCTTTATGTGCTTTACATACATTTAAAGGAAAACCCAGGGAATCAAATACATTCTGTCTTCCTTCCAACGTGAAGTCTCCTTTCCCCGTGTTACCATGATTAGCATTTTCACGAGTGAACCATGGCTCCTTGTGTCGCAGATGACGACGCGTGTGACATCACAGAACTGCAAGTGGCATCCAAGGGTATGGGTTGGAAGTGTAGGGTCGGAGCATTGGCAGCCACTTTTGACAAACCAGTTCTACCTGCAGTAGCACGAAAAGAGCCAATGTTTTTTCTCTCGTAAATCCGTTTCATAAAAAGGTCTATTTTTCTTTAACTCTTGTTTTAAAAAAGTACTTTGTTAATTCCTGGCCTGCCTGTGTCCCACTTTCGTTAGCTACCCGTGTCCTGATTGAGAGGCAGGTGCTCAGCAGGCCCATCTCGGGGATTGGTGGACAAAACAATCCCAGTAATATGTTCCCTACACCTAGCCGACTCCTGGAGCTAAGGGGTTCTCTTGTCCTATTTTTAGTTTCATTTTTACCTCCTTGTTAGTAACTGTGGTGTGGCTCTGCCTGCATCTTTGCACTTTATAGCAGAAGACGGTCTTCTCGTTAGGTCTCGGCTAGCGAAGGATGCGCTAGCGCAGTCTCGCTCGCGAGATTTAATGACTTGGAGAAGAGGGGCTTGAACCCGCCTCTCTTCTCTCCTCTTCTCCATTGGCTGGCCTCTTAAATGCTGGTCAGCCATTGGAGAAGAGGTTTGTCTCTCCAAACGAGCCCCGTCCTTTTCGGATTCGGGGGCGTGTTTTTTCGAATCGTTCTCTTTTTTCCAGGCCGTCCCTTTTTTCGCTGGTGGGCGTGTTTATTTTTTTTTTTTTACAGGGACGTTCTCTGTTTATTTATGTCTCGGCTAGCGAAGGCTCTGCTAGTTGTTTCTACCTGTTATTACACAAAGACTTCCTGTCCCTCTAAACGTGAGTTAGTGTGACTCCGGCACCACGAGTCCCGTGAAAGGCGCTTTGTGTTGTCCGCTATTTTTCAGTTATCGCTCTTGTTCCTTTTTCCTGTGACAACCTAGCCGTCTGACGCCATTTTACAGAACGGGGCTGAGGAAGCAAGAAAGTCGAGCGGTTCTTGTGGAAGGGATACTCGGAAGAACAGACTGAGCAGGGAGGGGGAGAGCAGCGGTCAGTCTCCGCCGTCCGCGCCGTAGTTGTCGCCGCAGCTGCGCAATTATCATCTTGTCGCCGTTCAGGCGCTGACACCATGTCTGAGACGCATAAGACCATAAAGGGTGGCGGGTGGTAATTAGAACATCGCATCCATTTTGTATTTTTGGGGCGTCACAAGGGCTTGGGGGGTGGGCGTCCGCGCCGTCATAGAAAGAAATATTTTGCGTCTTTGCTCCCTTTCCGATTCACACAGTTCTTTACACGCATCAAGTTGAAGATCTTTGTGGGCAACGTTGACGAGCAAACGACGCAGGAAGAGCTGAGCGCGCTCTTCGAGCACCACGGCACAGTGGTGAGCTGTGCAGTCATGAAGCAATTCGCCTTCGTTCACATGCGGGAAGAGGACCGGGCCCTGGCCGCTATAGCGGCACTCAACGGCCGCGAGCTGAATGGCCGAAAGATGGTGGTGGAACTGAGCAAACCGCGGCCTCTCAACACCTGGAAGGTGTTCGTGGGCAACGTCAGCGCCTCGTGCACCGCCACCGAGCTGCGCAACCTTTTCGAGAACTACGGCAGGGTGGTGGAATGCGATATCGTGAAAGGTAAAGGAGTATTGACCTTCCTGTCCGCTTACTGACCACAGCACCTCTCACTGTCTCTTCAGTCGCAGGTTCTAGAGCAAACAATTTTAATTCCCCGTGACCCCAAAAGATCAGACCCATGCACTCAAACAGCCACGACCACACATTTACATCCACCAACTAATCTCCCACTAAACAACAAAGTTGTATCCTAAGCCAGTGTTTCGAAACATTAACCGGCGTTTGTTGCGCTAGTCTCGGACACAGGCATCATTTCCTCTCTTAGTCTTTAAACTTTTGGTTTCCAAGAATTAGTATGTGTCTTGTACGGAAGCTAATCGCTAATAGTGGACATGTAGTTGAATCCCCACCAGATTAGTGCAACAGCCTACCTATGTTAGGAAGATTACCAGGCATGGATTTTAAAATGCACCTGGCCTTCCGACGGTTCCTAGATTGTAAATCGTGTATTTAAAGCTGTTTCTCGGATTGTCGATTAAGCTCTGGGGACTGAGATGCAGTACATTAATGTCGTTAAATCAAAAGTACGTGCTCTGTCAAATGATAAACTTCATGTGCCAAACTTGACTACTGTAGGAAGGTTGTGTGGAGAAGGGGGGCGGTCGTCGACTATCTAACAAGATTTTAGACCAACCGTGTTTTCGCTAGTACTATCCCATGTAGATCATATGGTTTCAACCAGGCCCTGGTGAAAGCCGTTCTCTCGATGGGAAGTATATTTGTGAACCGTCAATTAGACCATATTGTCCAGACCGCAGCCTTAATTCTTAGGGTTTAAAGTTTTGTGAGTTGACCAATTTATTGGGTACGATTCACTAAACCTTTTGGGATAGGTCCTCATACTCCAGGTTTAAATAACGTCATCTTGAATCTTTGGGCGTAGAACATACTTGCGTCTTATGCCTAAAGAAACTACCCACAGATAGTGCTTAATGAACTGAATCTGTATGTTTGGGTGTAACCCACAGCTTTGTGAATCGGTCCTGTGAAAATGCTCGCCCATGCCAGACAATTGCCAGCACGTTACAACTGCACAAGACAGAACTTGAGTAGACGTCTGTGCTCAGTACCGGCAGGCTCAGGGACCCGAAAAGTAGCACATGCACCATGCCTCCACTAGACACATGCATCATGCCTGACTCTGAGAGGGCCAGGCTGTGAAGACAGATCAGGCAGTCATCCCAGCAGGCGTGTTGATTTTGAAAAGTTATTGGGAATTCTGAGTGCGGAAGAAGAGATTTATAGTTCCGGCCCTCTGAAATACGTGCCTGTGCTGAGCCCCGGAAAGCACCGGCACAAATGAGGCACAGAATGACACCCAATAAAGCAACCTGGGCCGCTCAGCTCTGTTTGTTTGCGTGAAAATGAGTCAATATGGCATCAGACCTGGAAGAGAAAGAGGGTGAAAAACGGTAGTCAAATATTTTCAGCAATAATGAGGCGAAACACTTGTGAAAAAATCTGACCTTTTCGAAAGGAGCAGGTTTATTTCTCGCCATCGGTTTCCAATGCCAACATTAAAGGCCGAGGGTTTCTAATGCATGCTCCTGGCAAAGGTGGTAAAATCATTGGCTTCCGATATCCCAGCATTTGAGGAGTCAGACTGCGGGCTTCGAAGTGAAGTGTTAGTGCACCCCCATACACATGTCAATGTTGTTCGTGGGAATAAGTGACTTCTTTCTTGGTAGGGCCTGAAGAGCCGGTTGGAAATGAAGTTCCTCTCTTAATATAGTTGTCCAATGCTTTCCACGTTCCTAGGGATATCAGCGCTGCAGTAAAGACTACAGGTAATAAGGACAGCTCCATGGACCTGCACTGAGCACACAGTGAACTAGGATGACACCTACCACCGTCGTCAGACGAGGTGGCCGAGTGGTTAAGGCGATGGACTGCTAATCCATTGTGCTCTGCACGCGTGGGTTCGAATCCCACCCTCGTCGGTACATCGCAGTTTTGTCATTATTTACAGGGGTTTTGTATTTCAAGCGAATAACAGAGACTGTGGCGCATCATAGCAGGACCATAAGGCATAATACATCTGTATTCCTCTGCGATTTGTAACAGTCGCGCAGCTGCTTTGGTGTTCCGGATCAATGTTCTTTACAAGGGGTGTTTCCTATAAAATGATAGAATTTGCTGATTTATGACCCACAGCAGACGATTCTTACGTCCATAGTATTCTTCTTGTTTTCTTTTCAAACGTTGTTCACTTCCTGTTTTGTATTGCCCATTAATTTGTTTGAGTTCAAGGTAAATGGCAATATAGGATAAAAATGCCCCCCAGTTCCTGACAGAAGAAAAGACGAGAGATGGACACGGTGTTCTACTACATGAGACATGGATGTCCGACCTGAAGTACAGGTGGTAGCGTGGCCGAGCGGTCTAAGGCGCTGGATTAAGGCTCCAGTCTCTCCGGAGGCGTGGGTTCGAATCCCACCGCTGCCAGTTCACTTTTGAACAATGCACTCATATATAGGCATGTGCTTTATGTGCTGTACATACATTTAAAGGAAAACCCAGGGAATCAAATACATTCTGTCTTCCTTCCAACGTGAAGTCTCCTTTCCCCGTGTTACCATGATTAGCATTTTCACGAGTGAACCATGGCTCCTTGTGTCGCAGATGACGACGCGTGTGACATCACAGAACTGCAAGTGGCATCCAAGGGTATGGGTTGGAAGTGTAGGGTCGGAGCATTGGCAGCCACTTTTGACAAACCAGTTCTACCTGCAGTAGCACGAAAAGAGCCAATGTTTTTTCTCTCGTAAATCCGTTTCATAAAAAGGTCTATTTTTCTTTAACTCTTGTTTTAAAAAAGTACTTTGTTAATTCCTGGCCTGCCTGTGTCCCACTTTCGTTAGCTACCCGTGTCCTGATTTAGAGGCAGGTGCTCAGCAGGCCCATCTCGGGGATTGGTGGACAAAACAATCCCAGTAATATCTTCCCTACACCTAGCCGACTCCTGGAGCTAAGGGGTTCTCTTGTCCTATTTTTAGTTTCATTTTTACCTCCTTGTTAGTAACTGTGGTGTGGCTCTGCCTGCATCTTTGCACTTTATAGCAGAAGACGGTCTTCTCGTTAGGTCTCGGCTAGCGAAGGATGCGCTAGCGCAGTCTCGCTCGCGAGATTTAATGACTTGGAGAAGAGGGGCTTGAACCCGCCTCTCTTCTCTCCTCTTCTCCATTGGCTGGCCTCTTAAATGCTGGTCAGCCATTGGAGAAGAGGTTTGTCTCTCCAAACAAGCCCCGTCCTTTTCGGACTCGGGGGCGTGTTTTTTCGAATCGTTCTCTTTTTTCCAGGCCGTCCCTTTTTTCGCTGGTGGGCGTGTTTATTTTTTTTTTTTTTACAGGGACGTTCTCTGTTTATTTATGTCTCGGCTAGCGAAGGCTCTGCTAGTTGTTTCTACCTGTTATTACACAAAGACTTCCTGTCCCTCTAAACGTGAGTTAGTGTGACTCCGGCACCACGAGTCCCGTGAAAGGCGCTTTGTGTTGTCCGCTATTTTTCAGTTATCGCTCTTGTTCCTTTTTCCTGTGACAACCTAGCCGTCTGACGCCATTTTACAGAACGGGGCTGAGGAAGCAAGAAAGTCGAGCGGTTCTTGTGGAAGGGATACTCGGAAGAACAGACTGAGCAGGGAGGGGGAGAGCAGCGGTCAGTCTCCGCCGTCCGCGCCGTAGTTGTCGCCGCAGCTGCGCAATTATCATCTTGTCGCCGTTCAGGCGCTGACACCATGTCTGAGACGCATAAGACCATAAAGGGTGGCGGGTGGTAATTAGAACATCGCATCCATTTTGTATTTTTGGGGCGTCACAAGGGCTTGGGGGGTGGGCGTCCGCGCCGTCGTAGAATTAAATATTTTGCGTCTTTGCTCCCTTTCCGATTCACACAGTTCTTTACACGCATCAAGATGAAGATCTTTGTGGGCAACGTTGACGAGCAAACGACGCAGGAAGAGCTGAGCGCGCTCTTCGAGCACCACGGCACAGTGGTGAGCTGTGCAGTCATGAAGCAATTCGCCTTCGTTCACATGCGGGAAGAGGACCGGGCCCTGGCCGCTATAGCGGCACTCAACGGCCGCGAGCTGAATGGCCGAAAGATGGTGGTGGAACTGAGCAAACCGCGGCCTCTCAACACCTGGAAGGTGTTCGTGGGCAACGTCAGCACCTCGTGCACCGCCACCGAGCTGCGCAACCTTTTCGAGAACTACGGCAGGGTGGTGGAATGCGATATCGTGAAAGGTAAAGGCGTATTGACCTTCCTACCGCTTACTGACCGCAGCACCTCTCACTGTCTCTTCAGTCGCAGGTTCTAGAGCAAACAATTTTAATTCCCCGGGACCCCAAAAGATCAGACCCATGCACTCAAACAGCCACGACCACACATTTACATCCACCGACTAATCTCCCACTAAACAACAAAGTTGTCTCCTAAGCCAGTGTTTCGAAACATTAACCAGCGTTTGTTGCGCTAGTCTCGGACACAGGCATCATTTCCTCTCTTAGTCTTTAAACTTTTGGTTTCCAAGGATTAGTATTTGTCTTGTACGGAAGCTAATCGCTAATAGTGGACATGTAGTTGAATCCCCACCAGATTAGCGCAACAGCCTACCTATGTTAGGAAGATTACCAGGCAAGGATTTTAAAATGCACCTGGCCTTCCGACGGTTCCTAGAATGTAAATCGTGTATTTAAAGCTGTTTCTCGGATTGTCGATTAAGCTCTGGGGACTGAGATGCCGTACATTAATGTCGTTAAATCAAAAGTACGTGCTCTGTCAAATGATAAACTTCATGTGCCAAACTTGACTACTGTAGGAAGGTTGTGTGGAGAAGGGGGTGGGCGTCGACTATCTAACAAGATTTTAGACCAACCGTGTTTTCGCTAGTACTATCCCATGTAGATCATATGGTTTCAACCAGGCCCTGGTGAAAGCCGTCCTCTCGATGGGAAGTATATTTGTGAACCGTCAATTAGACCATATTGTCCAGACCGCAGCCTTAATTCTTAGGGTTTAAAGTTTTGTGAGTTGACCAATTTATTGGGTACGATTCACTAAACCTTTTGGGATAGGTCCTCATACTCCAGGTTTAAATAACGTCATCTTGAATCTTTGGGCGTAGAACATACTTGCGTCTTATGCCTAAAGAAACTACCCACAGATAGTGCTTAATGAACTGAATCTGAATGTTTGGGTGTAACCCACAGCTTTGTGAATCGGTCCTGTGAAAACGCTCGCCCCATGCCAGAAAATTGCCAGCACGTTACAACTGCACAAGACAGAACTTGAGTAGACGCGTGTGCTCAGTACCGGCAGGCTCAGAGACCCGAAAAGTAGCACATGCATCATGCCTCCACTAGACACATGCATCATGCCTGACTCTGAGAGGGCCAGGCTGTGAAGACAGATCAGGCAGTCATCCCAGCAGGCGTGTTGATTTTGAAAAGTTATTGGGAATTCTGAGTGCGGAAGAAGAGATTTATAGTTCCGGCCCTCTGAAATACGTGCCTGTGCTGAGCCCCGGAAAGCACCGGCACAAATGAGGCACAGAATGACAACCCAATAAAGCAACCTGGGCTGCTCAGCTCTGTTTGTTTGCGTGAAAATGAGTCAATATGGCATCAGACCTGGAAGAGAAAGAGGGTGAAAAACGGTAGTCAAATATTTTCAGCAATAATGGGGCGTAACACAAGTGAAAAAATCTGACCTTTTCGAAAGGATCAGGTTTATTTCTCGCCATCGGTTTCCAATGCCAACATTAAAGGCCGAGGGTTTCTAATGCATGCTCCTGGCAAAGGTGGTAAAATCATTGGCTTCCGATATATCCCAGCATTTGAGGAGTCAGACTGCGGGGCTTCGAAGTGAAGTGTTAGTGCACCCCCATACACATGTCAATGTTGTTCGTGGGAATAAGTGACTTCTTTCTTGGTAGGGCCTGAAGAGCCGGTTGGAAATGAAGTTCCTCTCTTAATATAGTTGTCCAATGCTTTCCACGTTCCTAGGGATATCAGCGCTGCAGTAAAGACTACAGGTAATAAGGACAGCTCCATGGACCTGCACTGAGCACACAGTGAACTAGGATGACACCTGCCACCGTCGTCAGACGAGGTGGCCGAGTGGTTAAGGCGATGGACTGCTAATCCATTGTGCTCTGCACGCGTGGGTTCGAATCCCACCCTCGTCGGTACATCGCAGTTTTGTCATTATATACAGGGGTATTGTATTTCAAGCGAATAACAGAGACTGTGGCGCATCATAGCAGGACCATAAGGCATAATACATCTGTATTCCTCTGCGATTTGTAACAGTCGCACAGCTGCTTTGGTGTTACCGATCAATGTTCTTTACAAGGGGTGTTTCCTATAAAATGATAGAATTTGCTGATTTATGACCCACAGCAGACGATTCTTACGTCCATAGTATTCTTCTTGTTTTCTTTTCAAACGTTGTTCACTTCCTGTTTTGTATTGCCCATTAATTTGTTTGAGTACAAGGTAAATGGCAATATAGGATAAAAATGCCCCCCAGTTCCTGACAGAAGAAAAGACGAGAGATGGACACGGTGTTCTACTACTTGAGACATGGATGTCCGACTTGAAGTACAGGTGGTAGCGTGGCCGAGCGGTCTAAGGCGCTGGATTAAGGCTCCAGTCTCTCCGGAGGCGTGGGTTCGAATCCCACCGCTGCCAGTTCACTTTTGAACAATGCACTCATATATAGGCATGTGCTTTATGTGCTTTACATACATTTAAAGGAAAACCCAGGGAATCAAATACATTCTGTCTTCCTTCCAACGTGAAGTCTCCTTTCCCCGTGTTACCATGATTAGCATTTTCACGAGTGAACCATGGCTCCTTGTGTCGCAGATGACGACGCGTGTGACATCACAGAACTGCAAGTGGCATCCAAGGGTATGGGTTGGAAGTGTAGGGTCGGAGCATTGGCAGCCACTTTTGACAAACCAGTTCTACCTGCAGTAGCACGAAAAGAGCCAATGTTTTTTCTCTCGTAAATCCGTTTCATAAAAAGGTCTATTTTTCTTTAACTCTTGTTTTAAAAAAGTACTTTGTTAATTCCTGGCCTGCCTGTGTCCCACTTTCGTTAGCTACCCGTGTCCTGATTTAGAGGCAGGTGCTCAGCAGGCCCATCTCGGGGATTGGTGGACAAAACAATCCCAGTAATATCTTCCCTACACCTAGCCGACTCCTGGAGCTAAGGGGTTCTCTTGTCCTATTTTTAGTTTCATTTTTACCTCCTTGTTAGTAACTGTGGTGTGGCTCTGCCTGCATCTTTGCACTTTATAGCAGAAGACGGTCTTCTCGTTAGGTCTCGGCTAGCGAAGGATGCGCTAGCGCAGTCTCGCTCGCGAGATTTAATGACTTGGAGAAGAGGGGCTTGAACCCGCCTCTCTTCTCTCCTCTTCTCCATTGGCTGGCCTCTTAAATGCTGGTCAGCCATTGGAGAAGAGGTTTGTCTCTCCAAACGAGCCCCGTCCTTTTCGGATTCGGGGGCGTGTTTTTTCGAATCGTTCTCTTTTTTCCAGGCCGTCCCTTTTTTCGCTGGTGGGCGTGTTTATTTTTTTTTTTTTTACAGGGACGTTCTCTGTTTATTTATGTCTCGGCTAGCGAAGGCTCTGCTAGTTGTTTCTACCTGTTATTACACAAAGACTTCCTGTCCCTCTAAACGTGAGTTAGTGTGACTCCGGCACCACGAGTCCCGTGAAAGGCGCTTTGTGTTGTCCGCTATTTTTCAGTTATCGCTCTTGTTCCTTTTTCCTGTGACAACCTAGCCGTCTGACGCCATTTTACAGAACGGGGCTGAGGAAGCAAGAAAGTCGAGCGGTTCTTGTGGAAGGGATACTCGGAAGAACAGACTGAGCAGGGAGGGGGAGAGCAGCGGTCAGTCTCCGCCGTCCGCGCCGTAGTTGTCGCCGCAGCTGCGCAATTATCATCTTGTCGCCGTTCAGGCGCTGACACCATGTCTGAGACGCATAAGACCATAAAGGGTGGCGGGTGGTAATTAGAACATCGCATCCATTTTGTATTTTTGGGGCGTCACAAGGGCTTGGGGGGTGGGCGTCCGCGCCGTCATAGAAAGAAATATTTTGCGTCTTTGCTCCCTTTCCGATTCACACAGTTCTTTACACGCATCAAGTTGAAGATCTTTGTGGGCAACGTTGACGAGCAAACGACGCAGGAAGAGCTGAGCGCGCTCTTCGAGCACCACGGCACAGTGGTGAGCTGTGCAGTCATGAAGCAATTCGCCTTCGTTCACATGCGGGAAGAGGACCGGGCCCTGGCCGCTATAGCGGCACTCAACGGCCGCGAGCTGAATGGCCGAAAGATGGTGGTGGAACTGAGCAAACCGCGGCCTCTCAACACCTGGAAGGTGTTCGTGGGCAACGTCAGCGCCTCGTGCACCGCCACCGAGCTGCGCAACCTTTTCGAGAACTACGGCAGGGTGGTGGAATGCGATATCGTGAAAGGTAAAGGAGTATTGACCTTCCTGTCCGCTTACTGACCACAGCACCTCTCACTGTCTCTTCAGTCGCAGGTTCTAGAGCAAACAATTTTAATTCCCCGTGACCCCAAAAGATCAGACCCATGCACTCAAACAGCCACGACCACACATTTACATCCACCAACTAATCTCCCACTAAACAACAAAGTTGTATCCTAAGCCAGTGTTTCGAAACATTAACCGGCGTTTGTTGCGCTAGTCTCGGACACAGGCATCATTTCCTCTCTTAGTCTTTAAACTTTTGGTTTCCAAGAATTAGTATGTGTCTTGTACGGAAGCTAATCGCTAATAGTGGACATGTAGTTGAATCCCCACCAGATTAGTGCAACAGCCTACCTATGTTAGGAAGATTACCAGGCATGGATTTTAAAATGCACCTGGCCTTCCGACGGTTCCTAGATTGTAAATCGTGTATTTAAAGCTGTTTCTCGGATTGTCGATTAAGCTCTGGGGACTGAGATGCAGTACATTAATGTCGTTAAATCAAAAGTACGTGCTCTGTCAAATGATAAACTTCATGTGCCAAACTTGACTACTGTAGGAAGGTTGTGTGGAGAAGGGGGGCGGTCGTCGACTATCTAACAAGATTTTAGACCAACCGTGTTTTCGCTAGTACTATCCCATGTAGATCATATGGTTTCAACCAGGCCCTGGTGAAAGCCGTTCTCTCGATGGGAAGTATATTTGTGAACCGTCAATTAGACCATATTGTCCAGACCGCAGCCTTAATTCTTAGGGTTTAAAGTTTTGTGAGTTGACCAATTTATTGGGTACGATTCACTAAACCTTTTGGGATAGGTCCTCATACTCCAGGTTTAAATAACGTCATCTTGAATCTTTGGGCGTAGAACATACTTGCGTCTTATGCCTAAAGAAACTACCCACAGATAGTGCTTAATGAACTGAATCTGTATGTTTGGGTGTAACCCACAGCTTTGTGAATCGGTCCTGTGAAAATGCTCGCCCATGCCAGACAATTGCCAGCACGTTACAACTGCACAAGACAGAACTTGAGTAGACGTCTGTGCTCAGTACCGGCAGGCTCAGGGACCCGAAAAGTAGCACATGCACCATGCCTCCACTAGACACATGCATCATGCCTGACTCTGAGAGGGCCAGGCTGTGAAGACAGATCAGGCAGTCATCCCAGCAGGCGTGTTGATTTTGAAAAGTTATTGGGAATTCTGAGTGCGGAAGAAGAGATTTATAGTTCCGGCCCTCTGAAATACGTGCCTGTGCTGAGCCCCGGAAAGCACCGGCACAAATGAGGCACAGAATGACACCCAATAAAGCAACCTGGGCCGCTCAGCTCTGTTTGTTTGCGTGAAAATGAGTCAATATGGCATCAGACCTGGAAGAGAAAGAGGGTGAAAAACGGTAGTCAAATATTTTCAGCAATAATGAGGCGAAACACTTGTGAAAAAATCTGACCTTTTCGAAAGGAGCAGGTTTATTTCTCGCCATCGGTTTCCAATGCCAACATTAAAGGCCGAGGGTTTCTAATGCATGCTCCTGGCAAAGGTGGTAAAATCATTGGCTTCCGATATCCCAGCATTTGAGGAGTCAGACTGCGGGCTTCGAAGTGAAGTGTTAGTGCACCCCCATACACATGTCAATGTTGTTCGTGGGAATAAGTGACTTCTTTCTTGGTAGGGCCTGAAGAGCCGGTTGGAAATGAAGTTCCTCTCTTAATATAGTTGTCCAATGCTTTCCACGTTCCTAGGGATATCAGCGCTGCAGTAAAGACTACAGGTAATAAGGACAGCTCCATGGACCTGCACTGAGCACACAGTGAACTAGGATGACACCTGCCACCGTCGTCAGACGAGGTGGCCGAGTGGTTAAGGCGATGGACTGCTAATCCATTGTGCTCTGCACGCGTGGTTTCAAATCCCACCCTCGTCGGTACATCGCAGTTTTGTCATTATTTACAGGGGTTTTGTATTTCAAGCGAATAACAGAGACTGTGGCGCATCATAGCAGGACCATAAGGCATAATACATCTGTATTCCTCTGCGATTTGTAACAGTCGCGCAGCTGCTTTGGTGTTACCGATCAATGTTCTTTACAAGGGGTGTTTCCTATAAAATGATAGAATTTGCTGATTTATGACCCACAGCAGACGATTCTTACGTCCATAGTATTCTTCTTGTTTTCTTTTCAAACGTTGTTCACTTTCTGTTTTGTATTGCCCATTAATTTGTTTGAGTACAAGGTAAATGGCAATATAGGATAAAAATGCCCCCCAGTTCCTGACAGAAGAAAAGACGAGAGATGGACACGGTGTTCTACTACATGGGACATGGATGTCCGACCTGAAGTACAGGTGGTAGCGTGGCCGAGCGGTCTAAGGCGCTGGATTAAGGCTCCAGTCTCTCCGGAGGCGTGGGTTCGAATCCCACCGCTGCCAGTTAACTTTTGAACAATGCACTCATATATAGGCATGTGCTTTATGTGCTGTACATACATTTAAAGGAAAACCCAGGGAATCAAATACATTCTGTCTTCCTTCCAACGTGAAGTCTCCTTTCCCCGTGTTACCATGATTAGCATTTTCACGAGTGAACCATGGCTCCTTGTGTCGCAGATGACGACGCGTGTGACATCACAGAACTGCAAGTGGCATCCAAGGGTATGGGTTGGAAGTGTAGGGTCGGAGCATTGGCAGCCACTTTTGACAAACCAGTTCTACCTGCAGTAGCACGAAAAGAGCCAATGTTTTTTCTCTCGTAAATCCGTTTCATAAAAAGGTCTATTTTTCTTTAACTCTTGTTTTAAAAAAGTACTTTGTTAATTCCTGGCCTGCCTGTGTCCCACTTTCGTTAGCTACCCGTGTCCTGATTTAGAGGCAGGTGCTCAGCAGGCCCATCTCGGGGATTGGTGGACAAAACAATCCCAGTAATATCTTCCCTACACCTAGCCGACTCCTGGAGCTAAGGGGTTCTCTTGTCCTATTTTTAGTTTCATTTTTACCTCCTTGTTAGTAACTGTGGTGTGGCTCTGCCTGCATCTTTGCACTTTATAGCAGAAGACGGTCTTCTCGTTAGGTCTCGGCTAGCGAAGGATGCGCTAGCGCAGTCTCGCTCGCGAGATTTAATGACTTGGAGAAGAGGGGCTTGAACCCGCCTCTCTTCTCTCCTCTTCTCCATTGGCTGGCCTCTTAAATGCTGGTCAGCCATTGGAGAAGAGGTTTGTCTCTCCAAACAAGCCCCGTCCTTTTCGGACTCGGGGGCGTGTTTTTTCGAATCGTTCTCTTTTTTCCAGGCCGTCCCTTTTTTCGCTGGTGGGCGTGTTTATTTTTTTTTTTTTTACAGGGACGTTCTCTGTTTATTTATGTCTCGGCTAGCGAAGGCTCTGCTAGTTGTTTCTACCTGTTATTA
This sequence comes from Triturus cristatus, assembly GCF_964204655.1. NCBI lineage: Eukaryota > Metazoa > Chordata > Amphibia > Caudata > Salamandridae > Triturus > Triturus cristatus. The sequence continues at coordinate 706,753,809 of NC_140595.1, read as the reverse complement.
CACAAAGACTTCCTGTCCCTCTAAACGTGAGTTAGTGTGACTCCGGCACCACGAGTCCCGTGAAAGGCGCTTTGTGTTGTCCGCTATTTTTCAGTTATCGCTCTTGTTCCTTTTTCCTGTGACAACCTAGCCGTCTGACGCCATTTTACAGAACGGGGCTGAGGAAGCAAGAAAGTCGAGCGGTTCTTGTGGAAGGGATACTCGGAAGAACAGACTGAGCAGGGAGGGGGAGAGCAGCGGTCAGTCTCCGCCGTCCGCGCCGTAGTTGTCGCCGCAGCTGCGCAATTATCATCTTGTCGCCGTTCAGGCGCTGACACCATGTCTGAGACGCATAAGACCATAAAGGGTGGCGGGTGGTAATTAGAACATCGCATCCATTTTGTATTTTTGGGGCGTCACAAGGGCTTGGGGGGTGGGCGTCCGCGCCGTCATAGAAAGAAATATTTTGCGTCTTTGCTCCCTTTCCGATTCACACAGTTCTTTACACGCATCAAGATGAAGATCTTTGTGGGCAACGTTGACGAGCAAACGACGCAGGAAGAGCTGAGCGCGCTCTTCGAGCACCACGGCACAGTGGTGAGCTGTTTAGTCATGAAGCAATTCGCCTTCGTTCACATGCGGGAAGAGGACCGGGCCCTGGCCGCTATAGCGGCACTCAACGGCCGCGAGCTGAATGGCCGAAAGATGGTGGTGGAACTGAGCAAACCGCGGCCTCTCAACACCTGGAAGGTGTTCGTGGGCAACGTCAGCGCCTCGTGCACCGCCACCGAGCTGCGCAACCTTTTCGAGAACTACGGCAGGGTGGTGGACTGCGATATCGTGAAAGGTAAAGGAGTATTGACCTTCCTACCGCTTACTGACCGCAGCACCTCTCACTGTCTCTTCAGTCGCAGGTTCTAGAGCAAACAATTTTAATTCCCCGTGACCCCAAAAGATCAGACCCATGCACTCAAACAGCCACGACCACACATTTACATCCACCAACTAATCTCCCACTAAACAACAAAGTTGTCTCCTAAGCCAGTGTTTCGAAACATTAACCGGCGTTTGTTGCGCTAGTCTCGGACACAGGCATCATTTCCTCTCTTAGTCTTTAAACTTTTGGTTTCCAAGAATTAGTATGTGTCTTGTACGGAAGCTAATCGCTAATAGTGGACATGTAGTTGAATCCCCACCAGATTAGCGCAACAGCCTACCTATGTTAGGAAGATTACCAGGCATGGATTTTAAAATGCACCTGGCCTTCCGACGGTTCCTAGATTGTAAATCGTGTATTTAAAGCTGTTTCTCGGATTGTCGATTAAGCTCTGGGGACTGAGATGCAGTACATTAATGTCGTTAAATCAAAAGTACGTGCTCTGTCAAATGATAAACTTCATGTGCCAAACTTGACTACTGTAGGAAGGTTGTGTGGAGAAGGGGGGCGGTCGTCGACTATCTAACAAGATTTTAGACCAACCGTGTTTTCGCTAGTACTATCCCATGTAGATCATATGGTTTCAACCAGGCCCTGGTGAAAGCCGTTCTCTCGATGGGAAGTATATTTGTGAACCGTCAATTAGACCATATTGTCCAGACCGCAGCCTTAATTCTTAGGGTTTAAAGTTTTGTGAGTTGACCAATTTATTGGGTACGATTCACTAAACCTTTTGGGATAGGTCCTCATACTCCAGGTTTAAATAACATCATCTTGAATCTTTGGGCGTAGAACATACTTGCGTCTTATGCCTAAAGAAACTACCCACAGATAGTGCTAAATGAACTGAATCTGTATGTTTGGGTGTAACCCACAGCTTTGTGAATCGGTCCTGTGAAAATGCTCGCCCCATGCCAGACAATTGCCAGCACGTTAAAACTGCACAAGACAGAACTTGAGTAGACGTCTGTGCTCAGTACCGGCAGGCTCAGGGACCCGAAAAGTAGCACATGCACCATGCCTCCACTAGACACATGCATCATGCCTGACTCTGAGAGGGCCAGGCTGTGAAGACAGATCAGGCAGTCATCCCAGCAGGCGTGTTGATTTTGAAAAGTTATTGGGAATTCTGAGTGCGGAAGAAGAGATTTATAGTTCCGGCCCTCTGAAATACGTGCCTGTGCTGAGCCCCGGAAAGCACCGGCACAAATGAGGCACAGAATGACAACCCAATAAAGCAACCTGGGCCGCTCAGCTCTGTTTGTTTGCGTGAAAATGAGTCAATATGGCATCAGACCTGGAAGAGAAAGAGGGTGAAAAACGGTAGTCAAATATTTTCAGCAATAATGGGGCGAAACACTTGTGAAAAAATCTGACCTTTTCGAAAGGAGCAGGTTTATTTCTCGCCATCGGTTTCCAATGCCAACATTAAAGGCCGAGGGTTTCTAATGCATGCTCCTGGCAAAGGTGGTAAAATCATTGGCTTCCGATATCCCAGCATTTGAGGAGTCAGACTGCGGGCTTCGAAGTGAAGTGTTAGTGCACCCCCATACACATGTCAATGTTGTTCGTGGGAATAAGTGACTTCTTTCTTGGTAGGGCCTGAAGAGCCGGTTGGAAATGAAGTTCCTCTCTTAATATAGTTGTCCAATGCTTTCCACGTTCCTAGGGATATCAGCGCTGCAGTAAAGACTACAGGTAATAAGGACAGCTCCATGGACCTGCACTGAGCACACAGTGAACTAGGATGACACCTGCCACCGTCGTCAGACGAGGTGGCCGAGTGGTTAAGGCGATGGACTGCTAATCCATTGTGCTCTGCACGCGTGGGTTCGAATCCCACACTCGTCGGTACATCGTAGTTTTGTCATTATTTACAGGGGTATTGTATTTCAAGCGAATAACAGAGACTGTGGCGCATCATAGCAGGACCATGAGGCATAATACATCTGTATTCCTCTGCGATTTGTAACAGTCGCGCAGCTGCTTTGGTGTTACCGATCAATGTTCTTTACAAGGGGTGTTTCCTATAAAATGATAGAATTTGCTGATTTATGACCCACAGCAGACGATTCTTACGTCCATAGTATTCTTCTTGTTTTCTTTTCAAACGTTGTTCACTTTCTGTTTTGTATTGCCTATTAATTTGTTTGAGTACAAGGTAAATGGCAATATAGGATAAAAAGGCCCCCCAGTTCCTGAAAGAAGAAAAGATGAGAGATGGACAGGATGTTCTACTACTTGAGACATGGATGTCCGAACTGAAGTACAGGTGGTAGCGTGGCCGAGCGGTCTAAGGCGCTGGATTAAGGCTCCAGTCTCTCCGGAGGCGTGGGTTCGAATCCCACAGCTGCCAGTTCACTTTTGAACAATGCACTCATATATAGGCATGTGCTTTATGTGCTTTACATACATTTAAAGGAAAACCCAGGGAATCAAATACATTCTGTCTTCCTCCCAACGTGAAGTCTCCTTTCCCCGTGTTACCATGATTAGCATTTTCACGAGTGAACCATGGCTCCTTGTGTCGCAGATGAGGACGCGTGTGACATCACAGAACTGCAAGTGGCATCCAAGGGTATGGGTTGGAAGTGTAGGGTCGGAGCATTGGCAGCCACTTTTGACAAACCAGTTCTACCTGCAGTAGCACGAAAAGAGCCAATGTTTTTTCTCTCGTAAATCCGTTTCATAAAAAGGTCTATTTTTCTTTAACTCTTGTTTTAAAAAAGTACTTTGTTAATTCCTGCCCTGCCTGTGTCCCACTTTCGTTAGCTACCCGTGTCGTGATTTAGAGGCAGGCGCTCAGCAGGCCCATCTCGGGGATTGGTGGACAAAACAATCCCAGTAATATCTTCCCTACACCTAGCCGACTCTTGGAGCTAAGGGGTTCTCTTGTGCTATTTTTAGTTTCATTTTTACCTCCTTGTTAGTAACTGTGGTGTGGCTCTGCCTGCATCTTTGCACTTTATAGCAGAAGACGGTCTTCTCGTTAGGTCTCGGCTAGCGAAGGATGCGCTTGCGCAGTCTCGCTCGCGAGATTTAATGACTTGGAGAAGAGGGGCTTGAACCCGCCTCTCTTCTCTCCTCTTCTCCATTGGCTGGCCTCTTAAATGCTGGTCAGCCATTGGAGAAGAGGTTTGTCTCTCCAAACAAGCCCCGTCCTTTTCGGATTCGGGGGCGTGTTTTTTCGAATCGTTCTCTTTTTTCCAGGCCGTCCCTTTTTTCGCTGGTGGGCGTGTTTATTTTTTTTTTTTTTACAGGGACGTTCTCTGTTTATTTACGTCTCGGCTAGCGAAGGCTCTGCTAGTTGTTTCTACCTGTTATTACACAAAGACTTCCTGTCCCTCTAAACGTGAGTTAGTGTGACTCCGGCACCACGAGTCCCGTGAAAGGCGCTTTGTGTTGTCCGCTATTTTTCAGTTATCGCTCTTGTTCCTTTTTCCTGTGACAACCTAGCCGTCTGACGCCATTTTACAGAACGGGGCTGAGGAAGCAAGAAAGTCGAGCGGTTCTTGTGGAAGGGATACTCGGAAGAACAGACTGAGCAGGGAGGGGGAGAGCAGCGGTCAGTCTCCGCCGTCCGCGCCGTAGTTGTCGCCGCAGCTGCGCAATTATCATCTTGTCGCCGTTCAGGCGCTGACACCATGTCTGAGACGCATAAGACCATAAAGGGTGGCGGGTGGTAATTAGAACATCGCATCCATTTTGTATTTTTGGGGCGTCACAAGGGCTTGGGGGGTGGGCGTCCGCGCCGTCGTAGAATTAAATATTTTGCGTCTTTGCTCCCTTTCCGATTCACACAGTTCTTTACACGCATCAAGATGAAGATCTTTGTGGGCAACGTTGACGAGCAAACGACGCAGGAAGAGCTGAGCGCGCTCTTCGAGCACCACGGCACAGTGGTGAGCTGTGCAGTCATGAAGCAATTCGCCTTCGTTCACATGCGGGAAGAGGACCGGGCCCTGGCCGCTATAGCGGCACTCAACGGCCGCGAGCTGAATGGCCGAAAGATGGTGGTGGAACTGAGCAAACCGCGGCCTCTCAACACCTGGAAGGTGTTCGTGGGCAACATCAGCACCTCGTGCACCGCCACCGAGCTGCGCAACCTTTTCGAGAACTACGGCAGGGTGGTGGAATGCGATATCGTGAAAGGTAAAGGCGTATTGACCTTCCTACCGCTTACTGACCGCAGCACCTCTCACTGTCTCTTCAGTCGCAGGTTCTAGAGCAAACAATTTTAATTCCCCGGGACCCCAAAAGATCAGACCCATGCACTCAAACAGCCACGACCACACATTTACATCCACCGACTAATCTCCCACTAAACAACAAAGTTGTCTCCTAAGCCAGTGTTTCGAAACATTAACCAGCGTTTGTTGCGCTAGTCTCGGACACAGGCATCATTTCCTCTCTTAGTCTTTAAACTTTTGGTTTCCAAGGATTAGTATTTGTCTTGTACGGAAGCTAATCGCTAATAGTGGACATGTAGTTGAATCCCCACCAGATTAGCGCAACAGCCTACCTATGTTAGGAAGATTACCAGGCAAGGATTTTAAAATGCACCTGGCCTACCGACGGTTCCTAGAATGTAAATCGTGTATTTAAAGCTGTTTCTCGGATTGTCGATTAAGCTCTGGGGACTGAGATACCGTACATTAATGTCGTTAAATCAAAAGTACGTGCTCTGTCAAATGATAAACTTCATGTGCCAAACTTGACTACTGTAGGAAGGTTGTGTGGAGAAGGGGGTGGGCGTCGACTATCTAACAAGATTTTAGACCAACCGTGTTTTCGCTAGTACTATCCCATGTAGATCATATGGTTTCAACCAGGCCCTGGTGAAAGCCGTCCTCTCGATGGGAAGTATATTTGTGAACCGTCAATTAGACCATATTGTCCAGACCGCAGCCTTAATTCTTAGGGTTTAAAGTTTTGTGAGTTGACCAATTTATTGGGTACGATTCACTAAACCTTTTGGGATAGGTCCTCATACTCCAGGTTTAAATAACGTCATCTTGAATCTTTGGGCGTAGAACATACTTGCGTCTTATGCCTAAAGAAACTACCCACAGATAGTGCTTAATGAACTGAATCTGAATGTTTGGGTGTAACCCACAGCTTTGTGAATCGGTCCTGTGAAAACGCTCGCCCCATGCCAGAAAATTGCCAGCACGTTACAACTGCACAAGACAGAACTTGAGTAGACGCGTGTGCTCAGTACCGGCAGGCTCAGAGACCCGAAAAGTAGCACATGCATCATGCCTCCACTAGACACATGCATCATGCCTGACTCTGAGAGGGCCAGGCTGTGAAGACAGATCAGGCAGTCATCCCAGCAGGCGTGTTGATTTTGAAAAGTTATTGGGAATTCTGAGTGCGGAAGAAGAGATTTATAGTTCCGGCCCTCTGAAATACGTGCCTGTGCTGAGCCCCGGAAAGCACCGGCACAAATGAGGCACAGAATGACAACCCAATAAAGCAACCTGGGCTGCTCAGCTCTGTTTGTTTGCGTGAAAATGAGTCAATATGGCATCAGACCTGGAAGAGAAAGAGGGTGAAAAACGGTAGTCAAATATTTTCAGCAATAATGGGGCGTAACACAAGTGAAAAAATCTGACCTTTTCGAAAGGATCAGGTTTATTTCTCGCCATCGGTTTCCAATGCCAACATTAAAGGCCGAGGGTTTCTAATGCATGCTCCTGGCAAAGGTGGTAAAATCATTGGCTTCCGATATATCCCAGCATTTGAGGAGTCAGACTGCGGGGCTTCGAAGTGAAGTGTTAGTGCACCCCCATACACATGTCAATGTTGTTCGTGGGAATAAGTGACTTCTTTCTTGGTAGGGCCTGAAGAGCCGGTTGGAAATGAAGTTCCTCTCTTAATATAGTTGTCCAATGCTTTCCACGTTCCTAGGGATATCAGCGCTGCAGTAAAGACTACAGGTAATAAGGACAGCTCCATGGACCTGCACTGAGCACACAGTGAACTAGGATGACACCTGCCACCGTCGTCAGACGAGGTGGCCGAGTGGTTAAGGCGATGGACTGCTAATCCATTGTGCTCTGCACGCGTGGGTTCGAATCCCACCCTCGTCGGTACATCGCAGTTTTGTCATTATTTACAGGGGTATTGTATTTCAAGCGAATAACAGAGACTGTGGCGCATCATAGCAGGACCATAAGGCATAATACATCTGTATTCCTCTGCGATTTGTAACAGTCGCACAGCTGCTTTGGTGTTACCGATCAATGTTCTTTACAAGGGGTGTTTCCTATAAAATGATAGAATTTGCTGATTTATGACCCACAGCAGACGATTCTTACGTCCATAGTATTCTTCTTGTTTTCTTTTCAAACGTTGTTCACTTCCTGTTTTGTATTGCCCATTAATTTGTTTGAGTACAAGGTAAATGGCAATATAGGATAAAAATGCCCCCCAGTTCCTGACAGAAGAAAAGACGAGAGATGGACACGGTGTTCTACTACTTGAGACATGGATGTCCGACTTGAAGTACAGGTGGTAGCGTGGCCGAGCGGTCTAAGGCGCTGGATTAAGGCTCCAGTCTCTCCGGAGGCGTGGGTTCGAATCCCACCGCTGCCAGTTCACTTTTGAACAATGCACTCATATATAGGCATGTGCTTTATGTGCTTTACATACATTTAAAGGAAAACCCAGGGAATCAAATACATTCTGTCTTCCTTCCAACGTGAAGTCTCCTTTCCCCGTGTTACCATGATTAGCATTTTCACGAGTGAACCATGGCTCCTTGTGTCGCAGATGACGACGCGTGTGACATCACAGAACTGCAAGTGGCATCCAAGGGTATGGGTTGGAAGTGTAGGGTCGGAGCATTGGCAGCCACTTTTGACAAACCAGTTCTACCTGCAGTAGCACGAAAAGAGCCAATGTTTTTTCTCTCGTAAATCCGTTTCATAAAAAGGTCTATTTTTCTTTAACTCTTGTTTTAAAAAAGTACTTTGTTAATTCCTGGCCTGCCTGTGTCCCACTTTCGTTAGCTACCCGTGTCCTGATTTAGAGGCAGGTGCTCAGCAGGCCCATCTCGGGGATTGGTGGACAAAACAATCCCAGTAATATCTTCCCTACACCTAGCCGACTCCTGGAGCTAAGGGGTTCTCTTGTCCTATTTTTAGTTTCATTTTTACCTCCTTGTTAGTAACTGTGGTGTGGCTCTGCCTGCATCTTTGCACTTTATAGCAGAAGACGGTCTTCTCGTTAGGTCTCGGCTAGCGAAGGATGCGCTAGCGCAGTCTCGCTCGCGAGATTTAATGACTTGGAGAAGAGGGGCTTGAACCCGCCTCTCTTCTCTCCTCTTCTCCATTGGCTGGCCTCTTAAATGCTGGTCAGCCATTGGAGAAGAGGTTTGTCTCTCCAAACGAGCCCCGTCCTTTTCGGATTCGGGGGCGTGTTTTTTCGAATCGTTCTCTTTTTTCCAGGCCGTCCCTTTTTTCGCTGGTGGGCGTGTTTTTTTTTTTTTTTTTTACAGGGACGTTCTCTGTTTATTTATGTCTCGGCTAGCGAAGGCTCTGCTAGTTGTTTCTACCTGTTATTACACAAAGACTTCCTGTCCCTCTAAACGTGAGTTAGTGTGACTCCGGCACCACGAGTCCCGTGAAAGGCGCTTTGTGTTGTCCGCTATTTTTCAGTTATCGCTCTTGTTCCTTTTTCCTGTGACAACCTAGCCGTCTGACGCCATTTTACAGAACGGGGCTGAGGAAGCAAGAAAGTCGAGCGGTTCTTGTGGAAGGGATACTCGGAAGAACAGACTGAGCAGGGAGGGGGAGAGCAGCGGTCAGTCTCCGCCGTCCGCGCCGTAGTTGTCGCCGCAGCTGCGCAATTATCATCTTGTCGCCGTTCAGGCGCTGACACCATGTCTGAGACGCATAAGACCATAAAGGGTGGCGGGTGGTAATTAGAACATCGCATCCATTTTGTATTTTTGGGGCGTCACAAGGGCTTGGGGGGTGGGCGTCCGCGCCGTCATAGAAAGAAATATTTTGCGTCTTTGCTCCCTTTCCGATTCACACAGTTCTTTACACGCATCAAGTTGAAGATCTTTGTGGGCAACGTTGACGAGCAAACGACGCAGGAAGAGCTGAGCGCGCTCTTCGAGCACCACGGCACAGTGGTGAGCTGTGCAGTCATGAAGCAATTCGCCTTCGTTCACATGCGGGAAGAGGACCGGGCCCTGGCCGCTATAGCGGCACTCAACGGCCGCGAGCTGAATGGCCGAAAGATGGTGGTGGAACTGAGCAAACCGCGGCCTCTCAACACCTGGAAGGTGTTCGTGGGCAACGTCAGCGCCTCGTGCACCGCCACCGAGCTGCGCAACCTTTTCGAGAACTACGGCAGGGTGGTGGAATGCGATATCGTGAAAGGTAAAGGAGTATTGACCTTCCTGTCCGCTTACTGACCACAGCACCTCTCACTGTCTCTTCAGTCGCAGGTTCTAGAGCAAACAATTTTAATTCCCCGTGACCCCAAAAGATCAGACCCATGCACTCAAACAGCCACGACCACACATTTACATCCACCAACTAATCTCCCACTAAACAACAAAGTTGTATCCTAAGCCAGTGTTTCGAAACATTAACCGGCGTTTGTTGCGCTAGTCTCGGACACAGGCATCATTTCCTCTCTTAGTCTTTAAACTTTTGGTTTCCAAGAATTAGTATGTGTCTTGTACGGAAGCTAATCGCTAATAGTGGACATGTAGTTGAATCCCCACCAGATTAGTGCAACAGCCTACCTATGTTAGGAAGATTACCAGGCATGGATTTTAAAATGCACCTGGCCTTCCGACGGTTCCTAGATTGTAAATCGTGTATTTAAAGCTGTTTCTCGGATTGTCGATTAAGCTCTGGGGACTGAGATGCAGTACATTAATGTCGTTAAATCAAAAGTACGTGCTCTGTCAAATGATAAACTTCATGTGCCAAACTTGACTACTGTAGGAAGGTTGTGTGGAGAAGGGGGGCGGTCGTCGACTATCTAACAAGATTTTAGACCAACCGTGTTTTCGCTAGTACTATCCCATGTAGATCATATGGTTTCAACCAGGCCCTGGTGAAAGCCGTTCTCTCGATGGGAAGTATATTTGTGAACCGTCAATTAGACCATATTGTCCAGACCGCAGCCTTAATTCTTAGGGTTTAAAGTTTTGTGAGTTGACCAATTTATTGGGTACGATTCACTAAACCTTTTGGGATAGGTCCTCATACTCCAGGTTTAAATAACGTCATCTTGAATCTTTGGGCGTAGAACATACTTGCGTCTTATGCCTAAAGAAACTACCCACAGATAGTGCTTAATGAACTGAATCTGTATGTTTGGGTGTAACCCACAGCTTTGTGAATCGGTCCTGTGAAAATGCTCGCCCATGCCAGACAATTGCCAGCACGTTACAACTGCACAAGACAGAACTTGAGTAGACGTCTGTGCTCAGTACCGGCAGGCTCAGGGACCCGAAAAGTAGCACATGCACCATGCCTCCACTAGACACATGCATCATGCCTGACTCTGAGAGGGCCAGGCTGTGAAGACAGATCAGGCAGTCATCCCAGCAGGCGTGTTGATTTTGAAAAGTTATTGGGAATTCTGAGTGCGGAAGAAGAGATTTATAGTTCCGGCCCTCTGAAATACGTGCCTGTGCTGAGCCCCGGAAAGCACCGGCACAAATGAGGCACAGAATGACACCCAATAAAGCAACCTGGGCCGCTCAGCTCTGTTTGTTTGCGTGAAAATGAGTCAATATGGCATCAGACCTGGAAGAGAAAGAGGGTGAAAAACGGTAGTCAAATATTTTCAGCAATAATGAGGCGAAACACTTGTGAAAAAATCTGACCTTTTCGAAAGGAGCAGGTTTATTTCTCGCCATCGGTTTCCAATGCCAACATTAAAGGCCGAGGGTTTCTAATGCATGCTCCTGGCAAAGGTGGTAAAATCATTGGCTTCCGATATCCCAGCATTTGAGGAGTCAGACTGCGGGCTTCGAAGTGAAGTGTTAGTGCACCCCCATACACATGTCAATGTTGTTCGTGGGAATAAGTGACTTCTTTCTTGGTAGGGCCTGAAGAGCCGGTTGGAAATGAAGTTCCTCTCTTACTATAGTTGTCCAATGCTTTCCACGTTCCTAGGGATATCAGCGCTGCAGTAAAGACTACAGGTAATAAGGACAGCTCCATGGACCTGCACTGAGCACACAGTGAACTAGGATGACACCTGCCACCGTCGTCAGACGAGGTGGTCGAGTGGTTAAGGCCATGGACTGCTAATCCATTGTGCTCTGCACGCGTGGGTTCGAATCCCACACTCGTCGGTACATCGTAGTTTTGTCATTATTTACAGGGTATTGTATTTCAAGCGAATAACAGAGACTGTGGCGCATCATAGCAGGACCATAAGGCATAATACATCTGTATTCCTCTGCGATTTGTAACAGTCGCGCAGCTGCTTTGGTGTTACCGATCAATGTTCTTTACAAGGGGTGTTTCCTATAAAATGATAGAATTTGCTGATTTATGACCCACAGCAGACGATTCTTACGTCCATAGTATTCTTCTTGTTTTCTTTTCAAACGTTGTTCACTTCCTGTTTTGTATTGCCCATTAATTTGTTTGAGTACAAGGTAAATGGCAATATAGGATAAAAATGCCCCCCAGTTCCTGACAGAAGAAAAGACGAGAGATGGACACGGTGTTCTACTACATGAGACATGGATGTCCGACCTGAAGTACAGGTGGTAGCGTGGCCGAGCGGTCTAAGGCGCTGGATTAAGGCTCCAGTCTCTCCGGAGGCGTGGGTTCGAATCCCACCGCTGCCAGTTCACTTTTGAACAATGCACTCATATATAGGCATGTGCTTTATGTGCTGTACATACATTTAAAGGAAAACCCAGGGAATCAAATACATTCTGTCTTCCTTCCAACGTGAAGTCTCCTTTCCCCGTGTTACCATGATTAGCATTTTCACGAGTGAACCATGGCTCCTTGTGTCGCAGATGACGACGCGTGTGACATCACAGAACTGCAAGTGGCATCCAAGGGTATGGGTTGGAAGTGTAGGGTCGGAGCATTGGCAGCCACTTTTGACAAACCAGTTCTACCTGCAGTAGCACGAAAAGAGCCAATGTTTTTTCTCTCGTAAATCCGTTTCATAAAAAGGTCTATTTTTCTTTAACTCTTGTTTTAAAAAAGTACTTTGTTAATTCCTGGCCTGCCTGTGTCCCACTTTCGTTAGCTACCCGTGTCCTGATTTAGAGGCAGGTGCTCAGCAGGCCCATCTCGGGGATTGGTGGACAAAACAATCCCAGTAATATCTTCCCTACACCTAGCCGACTCCTGGAGCTAAGGGGTTCTCTTGTCCTATTTTTAGTTTCATTTTTACCTCCTTGTTAGTAACTGTGGTGTGGCTCTGCCTGCATCTTTGCACTTTATAGCAGAAGACGGTCTTCTCGTTAGGTCTCGGCTAGCGAAGGATGCGCTAGCGCAGTCTCGCTCGCGAGATTTAATGACTTGGAGAAGAGGGGCTTGAACCCGCCTCTCTTCTCTCCTCTTCTCCATTGGCTGGCCTCTTAAATGCTGGTCAGCCATTGGAGAAGAGGTTTGTCTCTCCAAACAAGCCCCGTCCTTTTCGGACTCGGGGGCGTGTTTTTTCGAATCGTTCTCTTTTTTCCAGGCCGTCCCTTTTTTCGCTGGTGGGCGTGTTTATTTTTTTTTTTTTTACAGGGACGTTCTCTGTTTATTTATGTCTCGGCTAGCGAAGGCTCTGCTAGTTGTTTCTACCTGTTATTACACAAAGACTTCCTGTCCCTCTAAACGTGAGTTAGTGTGACTCCGGCACCACGAGTCCCGTGAAAGGCGCTTTGTGTTGTCCGCTATTTTTCAGTTATCGCTCTTGTTCCTTTTTCCTGTGACAACCTAGCCGTCTGACGCCATTTTACAGAACGGGGCTGAGGAAGCAAGAAAGTCGAGCGGTTCTTGTGGAAGGGATACTCGGAAGAACAGACTGAGCAGGGAGGGGGAGAGCAGCGGTCAGTCTCCGCCGTCCGCGCCGTAGTTGTCGCCGCAGCTGCGCAATTATCATCTTGTCGCCGTTCAGGCGCTGACACCATGTCTGAGACGCATAAGACCATAAAGGGTGGCGGGTGGTAATTAGAACATCGCATCCATTTTGTATTTTTGGGGCGTCACAAGGGCTTGGGGGGTGGGCGTCCGCGCCGTCATAGAAAGAAATATTTTGCGTCTTTGCTCCCTTTCCGATTCACACAGTTCTTTACACGCATCAAGACGAAGATCTTTGTGGGCAACGTTGACGAGCAAACGACGCAGGAAGAGCTGAGCGCGCTCTTCGAGCACCACGGCACAGTGGTGAGCTGTTTAGTCATGAAGCAATTCGCCTTCGTTCACATGCGGGAAGAGGACCGGGCCCTGGCCGCTATAGCGGCACTCAACGGCCGCGAGCTGAATGGCCGAAAGATGGTGGTGGAACTGAGCAAACCGCGGCCTCTCAACACCTGGAAGGTGTTCGTGGGCAACGTCAGCGCCTCGTGCACCGCCACCGAGCTGCGCAACCTTTTCGAGAACTACGGCAGGGTGGTGGACTGCGATATCGTGAAAGGTAAAGGAGTATTGACCTTCCTACCGCTTACTGACCGCAGCACCTCTCACTGTCTCTTCAGTCGCAGGTTCTAGAGCAAACAATTTTAATTCCCCGTGACCCCAAAAGATCAGACCCATGCACTCAAACAGCCACGACCACACATTTACATCCACCAACTAATCTCCCACTAAACAACAAAGTTGTCTCCTAAGCCAGTGTTTCGAAACATTAACCGGCGTTTGTTGCGCTAGTCTCGGACACAGGCATCATTTCCTCTCTTAGTCTTTAAACTTTTGGTTTCCAAGAATTAGTATGTGTCTTGTACGGAAGCTAATCGCTAATAGTGGACATGTAGTTGAATCCCCACCAGATTAGCGCAACAGCCTACCTATGTTAGGAAGATTACCAGGCATGGATTTTAAAATGCACCTGGCCTTCCGACGGTTCCTAGATTGTAAATCGTGTATTTAAAGCTGTTTCTCGGATTGTCGATTAAGCTCTGGGGACTGAGATGCAGTACATTAATGTCGTTAAATCAAAAGTACGTGCTCTGTCAAATGATAAACTTCATGTGCCAAACTTGACTACTGTAGGAAGGTTGTGTGGAGAAGGGGGGCGGTCGTCGACTATCTAACAAGATTTTAGACCAACCGTGTTTTCGCTAGTACTATCCCATGTAGATCATATGGTTTCAACCAGGCCCTGGTGAAAGCCGTTCTCTCGATGGGAAGTATATTTGTGAACCGTCAATTAGACCATATTGTCCAGACCGCAGCCTTAATTCTTAGGGTTTAAAGTTTTGTGAGTTGACCAATTTATTGGGTACGATTCACTAAACCTTTTGGGATAGGTCCTCATACTCCAGGTTTAAATAACGTCATCTTGAATCTTTGGGCGTAGAACATACTTGCGTCTTATGCCTAAAGAAACTACCCACAGATAGTGCTAAATGAACTGAATCTGTATGTTTGGGTGTAACCCACAGCTTTGTGAATCGGTCCTGTGAAAATGCTCGCCCCATGCCAGACAATTGCCAGCACGTTAAAACTGCACAAGACAGAACTTGAGTAGACGTCTGTGCTCAGTACCGGCAGGCTCAGGGACCCGAAAAGTAGCACATGCACCATGCCTCCACTAGACACATGCATCATGCCTGACTCTGAGAGGGCCAGGCTGTGAAGACAGATCAGGCAGTCATCCCAGCAGGCGTGTTGATTTTGAAAAGTTATTGGGAATTCTGAGTGCGGAAGAAGAGATTTATAGTTCCGGCCCTCTGAAATACGTGCCTGTGCTGAGCCCCGGAAAGCACCGGCACAAATGAGGCACAGAATGACAACCCAATAAAGCAACCTGGGCCGCTCAGCTCTGTTTGTTTGCGTGAAAATGAGTCAATATGGCATCAGACCTGGAAGAGAAAGAGGGTGAAAAACGGTAGTCAAATATTTTCAGCAATAATGGGGCGAAACACTTGTGAAAAAATCTGACCTTTTCGAAAGGAGCAGGTTTATTTCTCGCCATCGGTTTCCAATGCCAACATTAAAGGCCGAGGGTTTCTAATGCATGCTCCTGGCAAAGGTGGTAAAATCATTGGCTTCCGATATCCCAGCATTTGAGGAGTCAGACTGCGGGCTTCGAAGTGAAGTGTTAGTGCACCCCCATACACATGTCAATGTTGTTCGTGGGAATAAGTGACTTCTTTCTTGGTAGGGCCTGAAGAGCCGGTTGGAAATGAAGTTCCTCTCTTAATATAGTTGTCCAATGCTTTCCACGTTCCTAGGGATATCAGCGCTGCAGTAAAGACTACAGGTAATAAGGACAGCTCCATGGACCTGCACTGAGCACACAGTGAACTAGGATGACACCTGCCACCGTCGTCAGACGAGGTGGCCGAGTGGTTAAGGCGATGGACTGCTAATCCATTGTGCTCTGCACGCGTGGGTTCGAATCCCACACTCGTCGGTACATCGTAGTTTTGTCATTATTTACAGGGGTATTGTATTTCAAGCGAATAACAGAGACTGTGGCGCATCATAGCAGGACCATGAGGCATAATACATCTGTATTCCTCTGCGATTTGTAACAGTCGCGCAGCTGCTTTGGTGTTCCGGATCAATGTTCTTTACAAGGGGTGTTTCCTATAAAATGATAGAATTTGCTGATTTATGACCCACAGCAGACGATTCTTACGTCCATAGTATTCTTCTTGTTTTCTTTTCAAACGTTGTTCACTTTCTGTTTTGTATTGCCCATTAATTTGTTTGAGTACAAGGTAAATGGCAATATAGGATAAAAAGGCCCCCCAGTTCCTGAAAGAAGAAAAGATGAGAGATGGACAGGATGTTCTACTACTTGAGACATGGATGTCCGAACTGAAGTACAGGTGGTAACGTGGCCGAGCGGTCTAAGGCGCTGGATTAAGGCTCCAGTCTCTCCGGAGGCGTGGGTTCGAATCCCACCGCTGCCAGTTCACTTTTGAACAATGCACTCATATATAGGCATGTGCTTTATGTGCTTTACATACATTTAAAGGAAAACCCAGGGAATCAAATACATTCTGTCTTCCTCCCAACGTGAAGTCTCCTTTCCCCGTGTTACCATGATTAGCATTTTCACGAGTGAACCATGGCTCCTTGTGTCGCAGATGACGACGCGTGTGACATCACAGAACTGCAAGTGGCATCCAAGGGTATGGGTTGGAAGTGTAGGGTCGGAGCATTGGCAGCCACTTTTGACAAACCAGTTCTACCTGCAGTAGCACGAAAAGAGCCAATGTTTTTTCTCTCGTAAATCCGTTTCATAAAAAGGTCTATTTTTCTTTAACTCTTGTTTTAAAAAAGTACTTTGTTAATTCCTGCCCTGCCTGTGTCCCACTTTCGTTAGCTACCCGTGTCGTGATTTAGAGGCAGGCGCTCAGCAGGCCCATCTCGGGGATTGGTGGACAAAACAATCCCAGTAATATCTTCCCTACACCTAGCCGACTCTTGGAGCTAAGGGGTTCTCTTGTGCTATTTTTAGTTTCATTTTTACCTCCTTGTTAGTAACTGTGGTGTGGCTCTGCCTGCATCTTTGCACTTTATAGCAGAAGACGGTCTTCTCGTTAGGTCTCGGCTAGCGAAGGATGCGCTTGCGCAGTCTCGCTCGCGAGATTTAATGACTTGGAGAAGAGGGGCTTGAACCCGCCTCTCTTCTCTCCTCTTCTCCATTGGCTGGCCTCTTAAATGCTGGTCAGCCATTGGAGAAGAGGTTTGTCTCTCCAAACAAGCCCCGTCCTTTTCGGATTCGGGGGCGTGTTTTTTCGAATCGTTCTCTTTTTTCCAGGCCGTCCCTTTTTTCGCTGGTGGGCGTGTTTATTTTTTTTTTTTTTACAGGGACGTTCTCTGTTTATTTACGTCTCGGCTAGCGAAGGCTCTGCTAGTTGTTTCTACCTGTTATTACACAAAGACTTCCTGTCCCTCTAAACGTGAGTTAGTGTGACTCCGGCACCACGAGTCCCGTGAAAGGCGCTTTGTGTTGTCCGCTATTTTTCAGTTATCGCTCTTGTTCCTTTTTCCTGTGACAACCTAGCCGTCTGACGCCATTTTACAGAACGGGGCTGAGGAAGCAAGAAAGTCGAGCGGTTCTTGTGGAAGGGATACTCGGAAGAACAGACTGAGCAGGGAGGGGGAGAGCAGCGGTCAGTCTCCGCCGTCCGCGCCGTAGTTGTCGCCGCAGCTGCGCAATTATCATCTTGTCGCCGTTCAGGCGCTGACACCATGTCTGAGACGCATAAGACCATAAAGGGTGGCGGGTGGTAATTAGAACATCGCATCCATTTTGTATTTTTGGGGCGTCACAAGGGCTTGGGGGGTGGGCGTCCGCGCCGTCGTAGAATTAAATATTTTGCGTCTTTGCTCCCTTTCCGATTCACACAGTTCTTTACACGCATCAAGATGAAGATCTTTGTGGGCAACGTTGACGAGCAAACGACGCAGGAAGAGCTGAGCGCGCTCTTCGAGCACCACGGCACAGTGGTGAGCTGTGCAGTCATGAAGCAATTCGCCTTCGTTCACATGCGGGAAGAGGACCGGGCCCTGGCCGCTATAGCGGCACTCAACGGCCGCGAGCTGAATGGCCGAAAGATGGTGGTGGAACTGAGCAAACCGCGGCCTCTCAACACCTGGAAGGTGTTCGTGGGCAACGTCAGCACCTCGTGCACCGCCACCGAGCTGCGCAACCTTTTCGAGAACTACGGCAGGGTGGTGGAATGCGATATCGTGAAAGGTAAAGGCGTATTGACCTTCCTACCGCTTACTGACCGCAGCACCTCTCACTGTCTCTTCAGTCGCAGGTTCTAGAGCAAACAATTTTAATTCCCCGGGACCCCAAAAGATCAGACCCATGCACTCAAACAGCCACGACCACACATTTACATCCACCGACTAATCTCCCACTAAACAACAAAGTTGTCTCCTAAGCCAGTGTTTCGAAACATTAACCAGCGTTTGTTGCGCTAGTCTCGGACACAGGCATCATTTCCTCTCTTAGTCTTTAAACTTTTGGTTTCCAAGGATTAGTATTTGTCTTGTACGGAAGCTAATCGCTAATAGTGGACATGTAGTTGAATCCCCACCAGATTAGCGCAACAGCCTACCTATGTTAGGAAGATTACCAGGCAAGGATTTTAAAATGCACCTGGCCTTCCGACGGTTCCTAGAATGTAAATCGTGTATTTAAAGCTGTTTCTCGGATTGTCGATTAAGCTCTGGGGACTGAGATGCCGTACATTAATGTCGTTAAATCAAAAGTACGTGCTCTGTCAAATGATAAACTTCATGTGCCAAACTTGACTACTGTAGGAAGGTTGTGTGGAGAAGGGGGTGGGCGTCGACTATCTAACAAGATTTTAGACCAACCGTGTTTTCGCTAGTACTATCCCATGTAGATCATATGGTTTCAACCAGGCCCTGGTGAAAGCCGTCCTCTCGATGGGAAGTATATTTGTGAACCGTCAATTAGACCATATTGTCCAGACCGCAGCCTTAATTCTTAGGGTTTAAAGTTTTGTGAGTTGACCAATTTATTGGGTACGATTCACTAAACCTTTTGGGATAGGTCCTCATACTCCAGGTTTAAATAACGTCATCTTGAATCTTTGGGCGTAGAACATACTTGCGTCTTATGCCTAAAGAAACTACCCACAGATAGTGCTTAATGAACTGAATCTGAATGTTTGGGTGTAACCCACAGCTTTGTGAATCGGTCCTGTGAAAACGCTCGCCCCATGCCAGAAAATTGCCAGCACGTTACAACTGCACAAGACAGAACTTGAGTAGACGCGTGTGCTCAGTACCGGCAGGCTCAGAGACCCGAAAAGTAGCACATGCATCATGCCTCCACTAGACACATGCATCATGCCTGACTCTGAGAGGGCCAGGCTGTGAAGACAGATCAGGCAGTCATCCCAGCAGGCGTGTTGATTTTGAAAAGTTATTGGGAATTCTGAGTGCGGAAGAAGAGATTTATAGTTCCGGCCCTCTGAAATACGTGCCTGTGCTGAGCCCCGGAAAGCACCGGCACAAATGAGGCACAGAATGACAACCCAATAAAGCAACCTGGGCTGCTCAGCTCTGTTTGTTTGCATGAAAATGAGTCAATATGGCATCAGACCTGGAAGAGAAAGAGGGTGAAAAACGGTAGTCAAATATTTTCAGCAATAATGGGGCGTAACACAAGTGAAAAAATCTGACCTTTTCGAAAGGATCAGGTTTATTTCTCGCCATCGGTTTCCAATGCCAACATTAAAGGCCGAGGGTTTCTAATGCATGCTCCTGGCAAAGGTGGTAAAATCATTGGATTCCGATATCCCAGCATTTGAGGAGTCAGACTGCGGGCTTCGAAGTGAAGTGTTAGTGCACCCCCATACACATGTCAATGTTGTTCGTGGGAATAAGTGACTTCTTTCTTGGTAGGGCCTGAAGAGCCGGTTGGAAATGAAGTTCCTCTCTTAATATAGTTGTCCAATGCTTTCCACGTTCCTAGGGATATCAGCGCTGCAGTAAAGACTACAGGTAATAAGGAAAGCTCCATGGACCTGCACTGAGCACACAGTGAACTAGGATGACACCTGCCATCGTCGTCAGACGAGGTGGCCGAGTGGTTAAGGCGATGGACTGCTAATCCATTGTGCTCTGCACGCGTGGGTTCGAATCCCACCCTCGTCGGTACATCGCAGTTTTGTCATTATTTACAGGGGTATTGTATTTCAAGCGAATAACAGAGACTGTGGCGCATCATAGCAGGACCATAAGGCATAATACATCTGTATTCCTCTGCGATTTGTAACAGTCGCACAGCTGCTTTGGTGTTACCGATCAATGTTCTTTACAAGGGGTGTTTCCTATAAAATGATAGAATTTGCTGATTTATGACCCACAGCAGACGATTCTTACGTCCATAGTATTCTTCTTGTTTTCTTTTCAAACGTTGTTCACTTCCTGTTTTGTATTGCCCATTAATTTGTTTGAGTACAAGGTAAATGGCAATATAGGATAAAAATGCCCCCCAGTTCCTGACAGAAGAAAAGACGAGAGATGGACACGGTGTTCTACTACTTGAGACATGGATGTCCGACTTGAAGTACAGGTGGTAGCGTGGCCGAGCGGTCTAAGGCACTGGATTAAGGCTCCAGTCTCTCTGGAGGCGTGGGTTCGAATCCCACCGCTGCCAGTTCACTTTTGAACAATGCACTCATATATAGGCATGTGCTTTATGTGCTTTACATACATTTAAAGGAAAACCCAGGGAATCAAATACATTCTGTCTTCCTTCCAACGTGAAGTCTCCTTTCCCCGTGTTACCATGATTAGCATTTTCACGAGTGAACCATGGCTCCTTGTGTCGCAGATGACGACGCGTGTGACATCACAGAACTGCAAGTGGCATCCAAGGGTATGGGTTGGAAGTGTAGGGTCGGAGCATTGGCAGCCACTTTTGACAAACCAGTTCTACCTGCAGTAGCACGAAAAGAGCCAATGTTTTTTCTCTCGTAAATCCGTTTCATAAAAAGGTCTATTTTTCTTTAACTCTTGTTTTAAAAAAGTACTTTGTTAATTCCTGGCCTGCCTGTGTCCCACTTTCGTTAGCTACCCGTGTCCTGATTTAGAGGCAGGTGCTCAGCAGGCCCATCTCGGGGATTGGTGGACAAAACAATCCCAGTAATATCTTCCCTACACCTAGCCGACTCCTGGAGCTAAGGGGTTCTCTTGTCCTATTTTTAGTTTCATTTTTACCTCCTTGTTAGTAACTGTGGTGTGGCTCTGCCTGCATCTTTGCACTTTATAGCAGAAGACGGTCTTCTCGTTAGGTCTCGGCTAGCGAAGGATGCGCTAGCGCAGTCTCGCTCGCGAGATTTAATGACTTGGAGAAGAGGGGCTTGAACCCGCCTCTCTTCTCTCCTCTTCTCCATTGGCTGGCCTCTTAAATGCTGGTCAGCCATTGGAGAAGAGGTTTGTCTCTCCAAACAAGCCCCGTCCTTTTCGGATTCGGGGGCGTGTTTTTTCGAATCGTTCTCTTTTTTCCAGGCCGTCCCTTTTTTCGCTGGTGGGCGTGTTTATTTTTTTTTTTTTTACAGGGACGTTCTCTGTTTATTTATGTCTCGGCTAGCGAAGGCTCTGCTAGTTGTTTCTACCTGTTATTACACAAAGACTTCCTGTCCCTCTAAACGTGAGTTAGTGTGACTCCGGCACCACGAGTCCCGTGAAAGGCGCTTTGTGTTGTCCGCTATTTTTCAGTTATCGCTCTTGTTCCTTTTTCCTGTGACAACCTAGCCGTCTGACGCCATTTTACAGAACGGGGCTGAGGAAGCAAGAAAGTCGAGCGGTTCTTGTGGAAGGGATACTCGGAAGAACAGACTGAGCAGGGAGGGGGAGAGCAGCGGTCAGTCTCCGCCGTCCGCGCCGTAGTTGTCGCCGCAGCTGCGCAATTATCATCTTGTCGCCGTTCAGGCGCTGACACCATGTCTGAGACGCATAAGACCATAAAGGGTGGCGGGTGGTAATTAGAACATCGCATCCATTTTGTATTTTTGGGGCGTCACAAGGGCTTGGGGGGTGGGCGTCCGCGCCGTCATAGAAAGAAATATTTTGCGTCTTTGCTCCCTTTCCGATTCACACAGTTCTTTACACGCATCAAGTTGAAGATCTTTGTGGGCAACGTTGACGAGCAAACGACGCAGGAAGAGCTGAGCGTGCTCTTCGAGCACCACGGCACAGTGGTGAGCTGTGCAGTCATGAAGCAATTCGCCTTCGTTCACATGCGGGAAGAGGACCGGGCCCTGGCCGCTATAGCGGCACTCAACGGCCGCGAGCTGAATGACCGAAAGATGGTGGTGGAACTGAGCAAACCGCGGCCTCTCAACACCTGGAAGGTGTTCGTGGGCAACGTCAGCGCCTCGTGCACCGCCACCGAGCTGCGAAACCTTTTCGAGAACTACGGCAGGGTGGTGGAATGCGATATCGTGAAAGGTAAAGGAGTATTGACCTTCCTGCCGCTTACTGACCACAGCACCTCTCACTGTCTCTTCAGTCGCAGGTTCTAGAGCAAACAATTTTAATTCCCCGTGACCCCAAAAGATCAGACCCATGCACTCAAACAGCCACGACCACACATTTACATCCACCAACTAATCTCCCACTAAACAACAAAGTTGTATCCTAAGCCAGTGTTTCGAAACATTAACCGGCGTTTGTTGCGCTAGTCTCGGACACAGGCATCATTTCCTCTCTTAGTCTTTAAACTTTTGGTTTCCAAGAATTAGTATGTGTCTTGTACGGAAGCTAATCGCTAATAGTGGACATGTAGTTGAATCCCCACCAGATTAGTGCAACAGCCTACCTATGTTAGGAAGATTACCAGGCATGGATTTTAAAATGCACCTGGCCTTCCGACGGTTCCTAGATTGTAAATCGTGTATTTAAAGCTGTTTCTCGGATTGTCGATTAAGCTCTGGGGACTGAGATGCAGTACATTAATGTCGTTAAATCAAAAGTACGTGCTCTGTCAAATGATAAACTTCATGTGCCAAACTTGACTACTGTAGGAAGGTTGTGTGGAGAAGGGGGGCGGTCGTCGACTATCTAACAAGATTTTAGACCAACCGTGTTTTCGCTAGTACTATCCCATGTAGATCATATGGTTTCAACCAGGCCCTGGTGAAAGCCGTTCTCTCGATGGGAAGTATATTTGTGAACCGTCAATTAGACCATATTGTCCAGACCGCAGCCTTAATTCTTAGGGTTTAAAGTTTTGTGAGTTGACCAATTTATTGGGTACGATTCACTAAACCTTTTGGGATAGGTCCTCATACTCCAGGTTTAAATAACGTCATCTTGAATCTTTGGGCGTAGAACATACTTGCGTCTTATGCCTAAAGAAACTACCCACAGATAGTGCTTAATGAACTGAATCTGTATGTTTGGGTGTAACCCACAGCTTTGTGAATCGGTCCTGTGAAAATGCTCGCCCATGCCAGACAATTGCCAGCACGTTACAACTGCACAAGACAGAACTTGAGTAGACGTCTGTGCTCAGTACCGGCAGGCTCAGGGACCCGAAAAGTAGCACATGCACCATGCCTCCACTAGACACATGCATCATGCCTGACTCTGAGAGGGCCAGGCTGTGAAGACAGATCAGGCAGTCATCCCAGCAGGCGTGTTGATTTTGAAAAGTTATTGGGAATTCTGAGTGCGGAAGAAGAGATTTATAGTTCCGGCCCTCTGAAATACGTGCCTGTGCTGAGCCCCGGAAAGCACCGGCACAAATGAGGCACAGAATGACAACCCAATAAAGCAACCTGGGCCGCTCAGCTCTGTTTGTTTGCGTGAAAATGAGTCAATATGGCATCAGACCTGGAAGAGAAAGAGGGTGAAAAACGGTAGTCAAATATTTTCAGCAATAATGAGGCGAAACACTTGTGAAAAAATCTGACCTTTTCGAAAGGAGCAGGTTTATTTCTCGCCATCGGTTTCCAATGCCAACATTAAAGGCCGAGGGTTTCTAATGCATGCTCCTGGCAAAGGTGGTAAAATCATTGGCTTCCGATATCCCAGCATTTGAGGAGTCAGACTGCGGGCTTCGAAGTGAAGTGTTAGTGCACCCCCATACACATGTCAATGTTGTTCGTGGGAATAAGTGACTTCTTTCTTGGTAGGGCCTGAAGAGCCGGTTGGAAATGAAGTTCCTCTCTTACTATAGTTGTCCAATGCTTTCCACGTTCCTAGGGATATCAGCGCTGCAGTAAAGACTACAGGTAATAAGGACAGCTCCATGGACCTGCACTGAGCACACAGTGAACTAGGATGACACCTGCCACCGTCGTCAGACGAGGTGGTCGAGTGGTTAAGGCCATGGACTGCTAATCCATTGTGCTCTGCACGCGTGGGTTCGAATCCCACTCTCGTCGATACATCGTAGTTTTGTCATTATTTACAGGGGTATTGTATTTCAAGCGAATAACAGAGACTGTGGCGCATCATAGCAGGACCATAAGGCATAATACATCTGTATTCCTCTGCGATTTGTAACAGTCGCGCAGCTGCTTTGGTGTTACCGATCAATGTTCTTTACAAGGGGTGTTTCCTATAAAATGATAGAATTTGCTGATTTATGACCCACAGCAGACGATTCTTACGTCCATAGTATTCTTCTTGTTTTCTTTTCAAACGTTGTTCACTTCCTGTTTTGTATTGCCCATTAATTTGTTTGAGTACAAGGTAAATGGCAATATAGGATAAAAATGCCCCCCAGTTCCTGACAGAAGAAAAGACGAGAGATGGACACGGTGTTCTACTACATGAGACATGGATGTCCGACCTGAAGTACAGGTGGTAGCGTGGCCGAGCGGTCTAAGGCGCTGGATTAAGGCTCCAGTCTCTCCGGAGGCGTGGGTTCGAATCCCACCGCTGCCAGTTCACTTTTGAACAATGCACTCATATATAGGCATGTGCTTTATGTGCTGTACATACATTTAAAGGAAAACCCAGGGAATCAAATACATTCTGTCTTCCTTCCAACGTGAAGTCTCCTTTCCCCGTGTTACCATGATTAGCATTTTCACGAGTGAACCATGGCTCCTTGTGTCGCAGATGACGACGCGTGTGACATCACAGAACTGCAAGTGGCATCCAAGGGTATGGGTTGGAAGTGTAGGGTCGGAGCATTGGCAGCCACTTTTGACAAACCAGTTCTACCTGCAGTAGCACGAAAAGAGCCAATGTTTTTTCTCTCGTAAATCCGTTTCATAAAAAGGTCTATTTTTCTTTAACTCTTGTTTTAAAAAAGTACTTTGTTAATTCCTGGCCTGCCTGTGTCCCACTTTCGTTAGCTACCCGTGTCCTGATTTAGAGGCAGGTGCTCAGCAGGCCCATCTCGGGGATTGGTGGACAAAACAATCCCAGTAATATCTTCCCTACACCTAGCCGACTCCTGGAGCTAAGGGGTTCTCTTGTCCTATTTTTAGTTTCATTTTTACCTCCTTGTTAGTAACTGTGGTGTGGCTCTGCCTGCATCTTTGCACTTTATAGCAGAAGACGGTCTTCTCGTTAGGTCTCGGCTAGCGAAGGATGCGCTAGCGCAGTCTCGCTCGCGAGATTTAATGACTTGGAGAAGAGGGGCTTGAACCCGCCTCTCTTCTCTCCTCTTCTCCATTGGCTGGCCTCTTAAATGCTGGTCAGCCATTGGAGAAGAGGTTTGTCTCTCCAAACAAGCCCCGTCCTTTTCGGACTCGGGGGCGTGTTTTTTCGAATCGTTCTCTTTTTTCCAGGCCGTCCCTTTTTTCGCTGGTGGGCGTGTTTATTTTTTTTTTTTTTACAGGGACGTTCTCTGTTTATTTATGTCTCGGCTAGCGAAGGCTCTGCTAGTTGTTTCTACCTGTTATTACACAAAGACTTCCTGTCCCTCTAAACGTGAGTTAGTGTGACTCCGGCACCACGAGTCCCGTGAAAGGCGCTTTGTGTTGTCCGCTATTTTTCAGTTATCGCTCTTGTTCCTTTTTCCTGTGACAACCTAGCCGTCTGACGCCATTTTACAGAACGGGGCTGAGGAAGCAAGAAAGTCGAGCGGTTCTTGTGGAAGGGATACTCGGAAGAACAGACTGAGCAGGGAGGGGGAGAGCAGCGGTCAGTCTCCGCCGTCCGCGCCGTAGTTGTCGCCGCAGCTGCGCAATTATCATCTTGTCGCCGTTCAGGCGCTGACACCATGTCTGAGACGCATAAGACCATAAAGGGTGGCGGGTGGTAATTAGAACATCGCATCCATTTTGTATTTTTGGGGCGTCACAAGGGCTTGGGGGGTGGGCGTCCGCGCCGTCATAGAAAGAAATATTTTGCGTCTTTGCTCCCTTTCCGATTCACACAGTTCTTTACACGCATCAAGACGAAGATCTTTGTGGGCAACGTTGACGAGCAAACGACGCAGGAAGAGCTGAGCGCGCTCTTCGAGCACCACGGCACAGTGGTGAGCTGTTTAGTCATGAAGCAATTCGCCTTCGTTCACATGCGGGAAGAGGACCGGGCCCTGGCCGCTATAGCGGCACTCAACGGCCGCGAGCTGAATGGCCGAAAGATGGTGGTGGAACTGAGCAAACCGCGGCCTCTCAACACCTGGAAGGTGTTCGTGGGCAACGTCAGCGCCTCGTGCACCGCCACCGAGCTGCGCAACCTTTTCGAGAACTACGGCAGGGTGGTGGACTGCGATATCGTGAAAGGTAAAGGAGTATTGACCTTCCTACCGCTTACTGACCGCAGCACCTCTCACTGTCTCTTCAGTCGCAGGTTCTAGAGCAAACAATTTTAATTCCCCGTGACCCCAAAAGATCAGACCCATGCACTCAAACAGCCACGACCACACATTTACATCCACCAACTAATCTCCCACTAAACAACAAAGTTGTCTCCTAAGCCAGTGTTTCGAAACATTAACCGGCGTTTGTTGCGCTAGTCTCGGACACAGGCATCATTTCCTCTCTTAGTCTTTAAACTTTTGGTTTCCAAGAATTAGTATGTGTCTTGTACGGAAGCTAATCGCTAATAGTGGACATGTAGTTGAATCCCCACCAGATTAGCGCAACAGCCTACCTATGTTAGGAAGATTACCAGGCATGGATTTTAAAATGCACCTGGCCTTCCGACGGTTCCTAGATTGTAAATCGTGTATTTAAAGCTGTTTCTCGGATTGTCGATTAAGCTCTGGGGACTGAGATGCAGTACATTAATGTCGTTAAATCAAAAGTACGTGCTCTGTCAAATGATAAACTTCATGTGCCAAACTTGACTACTGTAGGAAGGTTGTGTGGAGAAGGGGGGCGGTCGTCGACTATCTAACAAGATTTTAGACCAACCGTGTTTTCGCTAGTACTATCCCATGTAGATCATATGGTTTCAACCAGGCCCTGGTGAAAGCCGTTCTCTCGATGGGAAGTATATTTGTGAACCGTCAATTAGACCATATTGTCCAGACCGCAGCCTTAATTCTTAGGGTTTAAAGTTTTGTGAGTTGACCAATTTATTGGGTACGATTCACTAAACCTTTTGGGATAGGTCCTCATACTCCAGGTTTAAATAACGTCATCTTGAATCTTTGGGCGTAGAACATACTTGCGTCTTATGCCTAAAGAAACTACCCACAGATAGTGCTAAATGAACTGAATCTGTATGTTTGGGTGTAACCCACAGCTTTGTGAATCGGTCCTGTGAAAATGCTCGCCCCATGCCAGACAATTGCCAGCACGTTAAAACTGCACAAGACAGAACTTGAGTAGACGTCTGTGCTCAGTACCGGCAGGCTCAGGGACCCGAAAAGTAGCACATGCACCATGCCTCCACTAGACACATGCATCATGCCTGACTCTGAGAGGGCCAGGCTGTGAAGACAGATCAGGCAGTCATCCCAGCAGGCGTGTTGATTTTGAAAAGTTATTGGGAATTCTGAGTGCGGAAGAAGAGATTTATAGTTCCGGCCCTCTGAAATACGTGCCTGTGCTGAGCCCCGGAAAGCACCGGCACAAATGAGGCACAGAATGACAACCCAATAAAGCAACCTGGGCCGCTCAGCTCTGTTTGTTTGCGTGAAAATGAGTCAATATGGCATCAGACCTGGAAGAGAAAGAGGGTGAAAAACGGTAGTCAAATATTTTCAGCAATAATGGGGCGAAACACTTGTGAAAAAATCTGACCTTTTCGAAAGGAGCAGGTTTATTTCTCGCCATCGGTTTCCAATGCCAACATTAAAGGCCGAGGGTTTCTAATGCATGCTCCTGGCAAAGGTGGTAAAATCATTGGCTTCCGATATCCCAGCATTTGAGGAGTCAGACTGCGGGCTTCGAAGTGAAGTGTTAGTGCACCCCCATACACATGTCAATGTTGTTCGTGGGAATAAGTGACTTCTTTCTTGGTAGGGCCTGAAGAGCCGGTTGGAAATGAAGTTCCTCTCTTAATATAGTTGTCCAATGCTTTCCACGTTCCTAGGGATATCAGCGCTGCAGTAAAGACTACAGGTAATAAGGACAGCTCCATGGACCTGCACTGAGCACACAGTGAACTAGGATGACACCTGCCACCGTCGTCAGACGAGGTGGCCGAGTGGTTAAGGCGATGGACTGCTAATCCATTGTGCTCTGCACGCGTGGGTTCGAATCCCACACTCGTCGGTACATCGTAGTTTTGTCATTATTTACAGGGGTATTGTATTTCAAGCGAATAACAGAGACTGTGGCGCATCATAGCAGGACCATGAGGCATAATACATCTGTATTCCTCTGCGATTTGTAACAGTCGCGCAGCTGCTTTGGTGTTACCGATCAATGTTCTTTACAAGGGGTGTTTCCTATAAAATGATAGAATTTGCTGATTTATGACCCACAGCAGACGATTCTTACGTCCATAGTATTCTTCTTGTTTTCTTTTCAAACGTTGTTCACTTTCTGTTTTGTATTGCCCATTAATTTGTTTGAGTACAAGGTAAATGGCAATATAGGATAAAAAGGCCCCCCAGTTCCTGAAAGAAGAAAAGATGAGAGATGGACAGGATGTTCTACTACTTGAGACATGGATGTCCGAACTGAAGTACAGGTGGTAACGTGGCCGAGCGGTCTAAGGCGCTGGATTAAGGCTCCAGTCTCTCCGGAGGCGTGGGTTCGAATCCCACCGCTGCCAGTTCACTTTTGAACAATGCACTCATATATAGGCATGTGCTTTATGTGCTTTACATACATTTAAAGGAAAACCCAGGGAATCAAATACATTCTGTCTTCCTCCCAACGTGAAGTCTCCTTTCCCCGTGTTACCATGATTAGCATTTTCACGAGTGAACCATGGCTCCTTGTGTCGCAGATGACGACGCGTGTGACATCACAGAACTGCAAGTGGCATCCAAGGGTATGGGTTGGAAGTGTAGGGTCGGAGCATTGGCAGCCACTTTTGACAAACCAGTTCTACCTGCAGTAGCACGAAAAGAGCCAATGTTTTTTCTCTCGTAAATCCGTTTCATAAAAAGGTCTATTTTTCTTTAACTCTTGTTTTAAAAAAGTACTTTGTTAATTCCTGCCCTGCCTGTGTCCCACTTTCGTTAGCTACCCGTGTCGTGATTTAGAGGCAGGCGCTCAGCAGGCCCATCTCGGGGATTGGTGGACAAAACAATCCCAGTAATATCTTCCCTACACCTAGCCGACTCTTGGAGCTAAGGGGTTCTCTTGTGCTATTTTTAGTTTCATTTTTACCTCCTTGTTAGTAACTGTGGTGTGGCTCTGCCTGCATCTTTGCACTTTATAGCAGAAGACGGTCTTCTCGTTAGGTCTCGGCTAGCGAAGGATGCGCTTGCGCAGTCTCGCTCGCGAGATTTAATGACTTGGAGAAGAGGGGCTTGAACCCGCCTCTCTTCTCTCCTCTTCTCCATTGGCTGGCCTCTTAAATGCTGGTCAGCCATTGGAGAAGAGGTTTGTCTCTCCAAACAAGCCCCGTCCTTTTCGGATTCGGGGGCGTGTTTTTTCGAATCGTTCTCTTTTTTCCAGGCCGTCCCTTTTTTCGCTGGTGGGCGTGTTTATTTTTTTTTTTTTTACAGGGACGTTCTCTGTTTATTTACGTCTCGGCTAGCGAAGGCTCTGCTAGTTGTTTCTACCTGTTATTACACAAAGACTTCCTGTCCCTCTAAACGTGAGTTAGTGTGACTCCGGCACCACGAGTCCCGTGAAAGGCGCTTTGTGTTGTCCGCTATTTTTCAGTTATCGCTCTTGTTCCTTTTTCCTGTGACAACCTAGCCGTCTGACGCCATTTTACAGAACGGGGCTGAGGAAGCAAGAAAGTCGAGCGGTTCTTGTGGAAGGGATACTCGGAAGAACAGACTGAGCAGGGAGGGGGAGAGCAGCGGTCAGTCTCCGCCGTCCGCGCCGTAGTTGTCGCCGCAGCTGCGCAATTATCATCTTGTCGCCGTTCAGGCGCTGACACCATGTCTGAGACGCATAAGACCATAAAGGGTGGCGGGTGGTAATTAGAACATCGCATCCATTTTGTATTTTTGGGGCGTCACAAGGGCTTGGGGGGTGGGCGTCCGCGCCGTCGTAGAATTAAATATTTTGCGTCTTTGCTCCCTTTCCGATTCACACAGTTCTTTACACGCATCAAGATGAAGATCTTTGTGGGCAACGTTGACGAGCAAACGACGCAGGAAGAGCTGAGCGCGCTCTTCGAGCACCACGGCACAGTGGTGAGCTGTGCAGTCATGAAGCAATTCGCCTTCGTTCACATGCGGGAAGAGGACCGGGCCCTGGCCGCTATAGCGGCACTCAACGGCCGCGAGCTGAATGGCCGAAAGATGGTGGTGGAACTGAGCAAACCGCGGCCTCTCAACACCTGGAAGGTGTTCGTGGGCAACGTCAGCACCTCGTGCACCGCCACCGAGCTGCGCAACCTTTTCGAGAACTACGGCAGGGTGGTGGAATGCGATATCGTGAAAGGTAAAGGCGTATTGACCTTCCTACCGCTTACTGACCGCAGCACCTCTCACTGTCTCTTCAGTCGCAGGTTCTAGAGCAAACAATTTTAATTCCCCGGGACCCCAAAAGATCAGACCCATGCACTCAAACAGCCACGACCACACATTTACATCCACCGACTAATCTCCCACTAAACAACAAAGTTGTCTCCTAAGCCAGTGTTTCGAAACATTAACCAGCGTTTGTTGCGCTAGTCTCGGACACAGGCATCATTTCCTCTCTTAGTCTTTAAACTTTTGGTTTCCAAGGATTAGTATTTGTCTTGTACGGAAGCTAATCGCTAATAGTGGACATGTAGTTGAATCCCCACCAGATTAGCGCAACAGCCTACCTATGTTAGGAAGATTACCAGGCAAGGATTTTAAAATGCACCTGGCCTTCCGACGGTTCCTAGA
Source organism: Triturus cristatus (assembly GCF_964204655.1). NCBI lineage: Eukaryota > Metazoa > Chordata > Amphibia > Caudata > Salamandridae > Triturus > Triturus cristatus. Next base: position 706,722,857 of record NC_140595.1, on the reverse strand, counting down.
ATGTAAATCGTGTATTTAAAGCTGTTTCTCGGATTGTCGATTAAGCTCTGGGGACTGAGATGCCGTACATTAATGTCGTTAAATCAAAAGTACGTGCTCTGTCAAATGATAAACTTCATGTGCCAAACTTGACTACTGTAGGAAGGTTGTGTGGAGAAGGGGGTGGGCGTCGACTATCTAACAAGATTTTAGACCAACCGTGTTTTCGCTAGTACTATCCCATGTAGATCATATGGTTTCAACCAGGCCCTGGTGAAAGCCGTCCTCTCGATGGGAAGTATATTTGTGAACCGTCAATTAGACCATATTGTCCAGACCGCAGCCTTAATTCTTAGGGTTTAAAGTTTTGTGAGTTGACCAATTTATTGGGTACGATTCACTAAACCTTTTGGGATAGGTCCTCATACTCCAGGTTTAAATAACGTCATCTTGAATCTTTGGGCGTAGAACATACTTGCGTCTTATGCCTAAAGAAACTACCCACAGATAGTGCTTAATGAACTGAATCTGAATGTTTGGGTGTAACCCACAGCTTTGTGAATCGGTCCTGTGAAAACGCTCGCCCCATGCCAGAAAATTGCCAGCACGTTACAACTGCACAAGACAGAACTTGAGTAGACGCGTGTGCTCAGTACCGGCAGGCTCAGAGACCCGAAAAGTAGCACATGCATCATGCCTCCACTAGACACATGCATCATGCCTGACTCTGAGAGGGCCAGGCTGTGAAGACAGATCAGGCAGTCATCCCAGCAGGCGTGTTGATTTTGAAAAGTTATTGGGAATTCTGAGTGCGGAAGAAGAGATTTATAGTTCCGGCCCTCTGAAATACGTGCCTGTGCTGAGCCCCGGAAAGCACCGGCACAAATGAGGCACAGAATGACAACCCAATAAAGCAACCTGGGCTGCTCAGCTCTGTTTGTTTGCATGAAAATGAGTCAATATGGCATCAGACCTGGAAGAGAAAGAGGGTGAAAAACGGTAGTCAAATATTTTCAGCAATAATGGGGCGTAACACAAGTGAAAAAATCTGACCTTTTCGAAAGGATCAGGTTTATTTCTCGCCATCGGTTTCCAATGCCAACATTAAAGGCCGAGGGTTTCTAATGCATGCTCCTGGCAAAGGTGGTAAAATCATTGGATTCCGATATCCCAGCATTTGAGGAGTCAGACTGCGGGCTTCGAAGTGAAGTGTTAGTGCACCCCCATACACATGTCAATGTTGTTCGTGGGAATAAGTGACTTCTTTCTTGGTAGGGCCTGAAGAGCCGGTTGGAAATGAAGTTCCTCTCTTAATATAGTTGTCCAATGCTTTCCACGTTCCTAGGGATATCAGCGCTGCAGTAAAGACTACAGGTAATAAGGAAAGCTCCATGGACCTGCACTGAGCACACAGTGAACTAGGATGACACCTGCCATCGTCGTCAGACGAGGTGGCCGAGTGGTTAAGGCGATGGACTGCTAATCCATTGTGCTCTGCACGCGTGGGTTCGAATCCCACCCTCGTCGGTACATCGCAGTTTTGTCATTATTTACAGGGGTATTGTATTTCAAGCGAATAACAGAGACTGTGGCGCATCATAGCAGGACCATAAGGCATAATACATCTGTATTCCTCTGCGATTTGTAACAGTCGCACAGCTGCTTTGGTGTTACCGATCAATGTTCTTTACAAGGGGTGTTTCCTATAAAATGATAGAATTTGCTGATTTATGACCCACAGCAGACGATTCTTACGTCCATAGTATTCTTCTTGTTTTCTTTTCAAACGTTGTTCACTTCCTGTTTTGTATTGCCCATTAATTTGTTTGAGTACAAGGTAAATGGCAATATAGGATAAAAATGCCCCCCAGTTCCTGACAGAAGAAAAGACGAGAGATGGACACGGTGTTCTACTACTTGAGACATGGATGTCCGACTTGAAGTACAGGTGGTAGCGTGGCCGAGCGGTCTAAGGCACTGGATTAAGGCTCCAGTCTCTCTGGAGGCGTGGGTTCGAATCCCACCGCTGCCAGTTCACTTTTGAACAATGCACTCATATATAGGCATGTGCTTTATGTGCTTTACATACATTTAAAGGAAAACCCAGGGAATCAAATACATTCTGTCTTCCTTCCAACGTGAAGTCTCCTTTCCCCGTGTTACCATGATTAGCATTTTCACGAGTGAACCATGGCTCCTTGTGTCGCAGATGACGACGCGTGTGACATCACAGAACTGCAAGTGGCATCCAAGGGTATGGGTTGGAAGTGTAGGGTCGGAGCATTGGCAGCCACTTTTGACAAACCAGTTCTACCTGCAGTAGCACGAAAAGAGCCAATGTTTTTTCTCTCGTAAATCCGTTTCATAAAAAGGTCTATTTTTCTTTAACTCTTGTTTTAAAAAAGTACTTTGTTAATTCCTGGCCTGCCTGTGTCCCACTTTCGTTAGCTACCCGTGTCCTGATTTAGAGGCAGGTGCTCAGCAGGCCCATCTCGGGGATTGGTGGACAAAACAATCCCAGTAATATCTTCCCTACACCTAGCCGACTCCTGGAGCTAAGGGGTTCTCTTGTCCTATTTTTAGTTTCATTTTTACCTCCTTGTTAGTAACTGTGGTGTGGCTCTGCCTGCATCTTTGCACTTTATAGCAGAAGACGGTCTTCTCGTTAGGTCTCGGCTAGCGAAGGATGCGCTAGCGCAGTCTCGCTCGCGAGATTTAATGACTTGGAGAAGAGGGGCTTGAACCCGCCTCTCTTCTCTCCTCTTCTCCATTGGCTGGCCTCTTAAATGCTGGTCAGCCATTGGAGAAGAGGTTTGTCTCTCCAAACAAGCCCCGTCCTTTTCGGATTCGGGGGCGTGTTTTTTCGAATCGTTCTCTTTTTTCCAGGCCGTCCCTTTTTTCGCTGGTGGGCGTGTTTATTTTTTTTTTTTTTACAGGGACGTTCTCTGTTTATTTATGTCTCGGCTAGCGAAGGCTCTGCTAGTTGTTTCTACCTGTTATTACACAAAGACTTCCTGTCCCTCTAAATGTGAGTTAGTGTGACTCCGGCACCACGAGTCCCGTGAAAGGCGCTTTGTGTTGTCCGCTATTTTTCAGTTATCGCTCTTGTTCCTTTTTCCTGTGACAACCTAGCCGTCTGACGCCATTTTACAGAACGGGGCTGAGGAAGCAAGAAAGTCGAGCGGTTCTTGTGGAAGGGATACTCGGAAGAACAGACTGAGCAGGGAGGGGGAGAGCAGCGGTCAGTCTCCGCCGTCCGCGCCGTAGTTGTCGCCGCAGCTGCGCAATTATCATCTTGTCGCCGTTCAGGCGCTGACACCATGTCTGAGACGCATAAGACCATAAAGGGTGGCGGGTGGTAATTAGAACATCGCATCCATTTTGTATTTTTGGGGCGTCACAAGGGCTTGGGGGGTGGGCGTCCGCGCCGTCATAGAAAGAAATATTTTGCGTCTTTGCTCCCTTTCCGATTCACACAGTTCTTTACACGCATAAAGTTGAAGATCTTTGTGGGCAACGTTGACGAGCAAACGACGCAGGAAGAGCTGAGCGTGCTCTTCGAGCACCACGGCACAGTGGTGAGCTGTGCAGTCATGAAGCAATTCGCCTTCGTTCACATGCGGGAAGAGGACCGGGCCCTGGCCGCTATAGCGGCACTCAACGGCCGCGAGCTGAATGACCGAAAGATGGTGGTGGAACTGAGCAAACCGCGGCCTCTCAACACCTGGAAGGTGTTCGTGGGCAACGTCAGCGCCTCGTGCACCGCCACCGAGCTGCGCAACCTTTTCGAGAACTACGGCAGGGTGGTGGAATGCGATATCGTGAAAGGTAAAGGAGTATTGACCTTCCTGCCGCTTACTGACCACAGCACCTCTCACTGTCTCTTCAGTCGCAGGTTCTAGAGCAAACAATTTTAATTCCCCGTGACCCCAAAAGATCAGACCCATGCACTCAAACAGCCACGACCACACATTTACATCCACCAACTAATCTCCCACTAAACAACAAAGTTGTATCCTAAGCCAGTGTTTCGAAACATTAACCGGCGTTTGTTGCGCTAGTCTCGGACACAGGCATCATTTCCTCTCTTAGTCTTTAAACTTTTGGTTTCCAAGAATTAGTATGTGTCTTGTACGGAAGCTAATCGCTAATAGTGGACATGTAGTTGAATCCCCACCAGATTAGTGCAACAGCCTACCTATGTTAGGAAGATTACCAGGCATGGATTTTAAAATGCACCTGGCCTTCCGACGGTTCCTAGATTGTAAATCGTGTATTTAAAGCTGTTTCTCGGATTGTCGATTAAGCTCTGGGGACTGAGATGCAGTACATTAATGTCGTTAAATCAAAAGTACGTGCTCTGTCAAATGATAAACTTCATGTGCCAAACTTGACTACTGTAGGAAGGTTGTGTGGAGAAGGGGGGCGGTCGTCGACTATCTAACAAGATTTTAGACCAACCGTGTTTTCGCTAGTACTATCCCATGTAGATCATATGGTTTCAACCAGGCCCTGGTGAAAGCCGTTCTCTCGATGGGAAGTATATTTGTGAACCGTCAATTAGACCATATTGTCCAGACCGCAGCCTTAATTCTTAGGGTTTAAAGTTTTGTGAGTTGACCAATTTATTGGGTACGATTCACTAAACCTTTTGGGATAGGTCCTCATACTCCAGGTTTAAATAACGTCATCTTGAATCTTTGGGCGTAGAACATACTTGCGTCTTATGCCTAAAGAAACTACCCACAGATAGTGCTTAATGAACTGAATCTGTATGTTTGGGTGTAACCCACAGCTTTGTGAATCGGTCCTGTGAAAATGCTCGCCCATGCCAGACAATTGCCAGCACGTTACAACTGCACAAGACAGAACTTGAGTAGACGTCTGTGCTCAGTACCGGCAGGCTCAGGGACCCGAAAAGTAGCACATGCACCATGCCTCCACTAGACACATGCATCATGCCTGACTCTGAGAGGGCCAGGCTGTGAAGACAGATCAGGCAGTCATCCCAGCAGGCGTGTTGATTTTGAAAAGTTATTGGGAATTCTGAGTGCGGAAGAAGAGATTTATAGTTCCGGCCCTCTGAAATACGTGCCTGTGCTGAGCCCCGGAAAGCACCGGCACAAATGAGGCACAGAATGACAACCCAAAAAAGCAACCTGGGCCGCTCAGCTCTGTTTGTTTGCGTGAAAATGAGTCAATATGGCATCAGACCTGGAAGAGAAAGAGGGTGAAAAACGGTAGTCAAATATTTTCAGCAATAATGAGGCGAAACACTTGTGAAAAAATCTGACCTTTTCGAAAGGAGCAGGTTTATTTCTCGCCATCGGTTTCCAATGCCAACATTAAAGGCCGAGGGTTTCTAATGCATTCTCCTGGCAAAGGTGGTAAAGTCATTGGCTTCCGATATCCCAGCATTTGAGGAGTCAGACTGCGGGGCTTCGAAGTGAAGTGTTAGTGCACCCCCATACACATGTCAATGTTGTTCGTGGGAATAAGTGACTTCTTTCTTGGTAGGGCCTGAAGAGCCGGTTGGAAATGAAGTTCCTCTCTTAATATAGTTGTCCAATGCTTTCCACGTTCCTAGGGATATCAGCGCTGCAGTAAAGACTACAGGTAATAAGGACAGCTCCATGGACCTGCACTGAGCACACAGTGAACTAGGATGACACCTGCCACCGTCGTCAGACGAGGTGGCCGAGTGGTTAAGGCGATGGACTGCTAATCCATTGTGCTCTGCACGCGTGGGTTCGAATCCCACACTCGTCGGTACATCGTATGTAGGAGAGTAGGGTCTGCTATCCTATGGTCACCCCAAATTTTTGCTTTTTGCTTCACTGGTTTTTGACATATTGAGGCTGTGGGCCTGCCAATCAGACCCCCAGCCTGCTGTTCTCTCTACTAAATTAAAACTATGCACCCTAGGTGCATAACCAATTGGAAGTGGATCACCCTGTCAGCCCCTGTACCAGTGTACACTAGGTACCCAGGGCATTGGTGTACCCAAGGCCTGCCAAGGGCTGCAGCATGTATTATGCCACCCCAGGCTTGGCCTAACGATTTGACACAACTGGCTGATCACTCAGCTGGGGTAAGTTGGTGTAATCACCTCTTACTTAGGTGTAGTATACCTATACCTAACCTTAAATGGGACACCTGGTAACCTATAAGTCACTCCTATGGCAGGCCTTAACAATCCTGAAGGCAGAGTGCTTGGTTCCATGTGAGATGGTGCTCTGGCATGAGCTGAGCCTGTCTGCAGTGGTCGGAACAACTTCCTTCTACTGTTTCCAGATATCGTCATACCATATACTCTTAAGTGCATTATGAACCTCGCGGTTAAATGCTATCTTTGGTTTGGCTTTATCAAAACATGTCGAGTAAGGTGTCATACGAATTGGAATACTAACCCCTCGCCAATTCTGGCGACGGGGTTAGCATTCCACCCTTCTAGAGGGACACGACATGTACAGTACCTGAAACCCGGGTAAAATCAGACATAGCCTCAGCTCCACAAAATGGATGCTGCCACCACAGACACAAGTCTGCCCTCCTGCTGCTGGGAGTCCTTCCAGCTTGGGAGGTGTGGACAAAGGGTTTCCTGCCAGGGGAGGTGCGTGCACCACCCCAGACAGGATTTTGTGTATTGGTCAGGTAGGGCTTGAAAGAAACCAGACATGCCTGTGGCTCACGAGGAGCCTCGGTGCATATGCCAGTTCAAACCGGTCCTGGGGCACACCAGTCCCGGGCCTGGGGCGAGCTGGACAAAGGATTGGGGGTGTAACCACCCCCCTTCCTGGTCCCACCCATAGGGAGGGACCTAGCAGGTAGTCCGGCCCCTAGAATCCGAATAAAGGTAGGAGCTGTGTCCTAAGACTTCAGACATCCTGGAATCAACTTGAAACTAAGAAGAAGACGGGAACTTCGACATTCTGCTGCACAGAAGACTGAAGAAAATCTCCCCTGTGGTCAGGGAGTGACCACCTTGCTAACGCAAGCACCATCCAGCGAATCAACGTCTGCTTTGCCGCCGCCTCCCGCCGGAGCCCGAGCCCAGAGACTGACAAGACCTGGACCTCCAGACCTCTCACCGCCCGATCCACAGTCCCTGCAAAGAGGAGACCCGTGGAGGCACCGAGACACGTGGAGCCAGCCATCTTGGAACGACTACGACAAGCTGACCAGTGCAACAACCGAGGCTCCCTCCAAGTTGTGCTTTGGGTCCTGAGAAGCCCAACCCTCGAGCAGCATCTGCACCAAAGGTGAGCCCTCCAGCATCTCCACGATCTGCGTGGGGCCCTTCTGCATTTTGCCACTCGACGCGCCTAACCGGTTGCTGGCCCGCTGGCTAGTGGCCATCTTGGCGACGAAATCTACGACAAACACCGCTGGTCTGGTTGATCCAGACTGGCCCTTGCTCCCCTCCAAAGGAGCAATCCCTCTGACCTTGCTGGTCAGAACCAACAGCTGATTTCCGAATCCTCCTGCAATTGCTTTTGCCAAGGCTTGTTTGCTTCGATCAAGTCGCCGACACCGCCGACAGCGAGAGCCTGCGTGGGACAGCTCGTGAGCCGACTCCTGGACGTCGTCGACCTTCAGGGACCACGTGGCTGCGGAGACAAGCTACCCCTCATCACCTGTTTGCACCCGACATCGCCTGGTACCCACCTGGTGCCACGCTGGTCACTGGCTAGTGACTGTGAACACTGTCCCCTCTGCTTACAGGTCTTCAACATCTCCGATCCACTCTTGGATCCACTGCATCTCTTCCCGACCGACCGCCTGCAGCACTTTTGTCTACAGGCCCCACGGAACAGATAGAAGAAACCCGACGCACTTCGAGGCCTATGCACCCGCTTCCTGTGGGTGAGGTAAAGCTGGTACTCCGGTGCCCATGTGTAGTAATACATCTCTAGTGCCTGTGTTCCAAATCTTAAGTTCCTAGGTCATCCGGAAGATTCCTTTTGCAGTAACTTTGTACTTTTTACGCACCCATTGAAACCTATGGGAGCACGCGTGTGACTATTTGCTCTGCACACGCCACCCGTGGACCTCCTGGTCACTAACTGACGTTAGCTCCTTGTAGGCCCAGCGATTCTAGAGGCCCTAGGCCTTTTCCCTTTTCTGTTCGTGGTACTTATACCACTATTTTAGTATATGGTTCGAGTGGCCACCAGGGCCTATCCATATAAAGTGCAACTTCTGTGTATTCTGTGATAATCTTGTTTGACGATTTGTGCTCCTGTGCTCATAAAGAGACTAGGGGTTACTTTGAGAAATAAATACATATATATTTTGAATATATATCTGGGTGGTGTCCTTTCATTGGTATAAAAGGGGGTTACTATTGGTAAAACAGCTTGCTTAACACGCATCACGAGTTTAGCCTCAACGACTGCTTAGCCTACGCTACCACTAGGGCAGCTAGTCCGAAAAGGTTGACTTACAACCACACCATAAGGGTTGCTTGGCATGGTACAAGGTGGTCACTAGAACTAGTGAACAGCATATACCAGGCCAACTTCTCACATTGGTGAGCAGCGGTTGGATTTGAGCTTGCTGTGTTTTACCATTGTAATCTCTTGGTTACCAATTGAAAGATCACATAGGTACCTGTAGGTACATATAAAACAAGATTAGATATACTTAAGTTCTACTGAACTTAGTTGTTGTAGAGCAAAGGGAGTAGCACACCCTGACTACAACTACTAGATAGGTTTAGTAGGTAAACCCAAGTGTAGGTAGATTGCAACACATCCACCCACACTTAAGAGCAATGGCCGGGGCAGAGGGGTCCACTGTACCCATCTCTGTTGAGAGTGACCCCCAGAGGGCACCATCCAGCTTTGCTACCCTTAATCAGAATGAGCTCAGGCATTTGGCAACTCTTAGAGGCCTTAAACAGCCCAAGAACCCAAACTCTGCTGAGCTCAGAGAGCTCTTACAGAATGATGAGAATCAGAGAGCACTCAAGAAAGCTTCCCAGTTAGCCCCCTTAGGGACAGGAACAGGAGGCCCCCCTTCTAAAGATGCCACTGAAGTACCCCTTCCCAATAGTCACCCCTTAGATGGGATGCCTACCACAGAGGATGAGAGTGAAAAGGATACTGACAGTAGTGAGGATGAAGGGAGAACTAGCCCAGTGCCAAGTATTATACTTGGCCCAGCTAAACCAAGGCTATTGGGGACTGACAGTGGGTTCAACCCACTGGATCTCCCCAGTGGACTTAACACAGGGCTTGGAAGGCAAAGGAATCGCTCAGGTGACTCCAATGCTTCCCATGGCTCTAGAGGCTCTCAAGGTCACTCCAGGAGAAGGATGACCACCCCTCAGAGGAGGGAACATGAGGCCAAGATGCAAGAGGCCCAGCTGAGGATCAGGAAGCAGGAGCTAGAAGTAGCCCTGATGGAAGAGAAACTTAGCAAGGCTAGACAGCATAAAGAGAGTGGGTCCATACCCACTGGTGGCAGCATTGTCCCTAAGGACAAAGATAGGGTCTTTGACAATAGGAACCTGTCTAAGGTTGTGCCCCCCTACAAAAGTGGGGATGACATCCACAAGTGGATAACTGCTCTTGAGAGAGCCTGCAAAGTACAGCAGGTTCCTGAAGATCAGTGGGCAGCAATCCTCTGGCTCTCCTTTGAAGGAAGAGGCAGAGACAGACTCCTCACTGTTAGAGAAGAGGATGTCAGAAACTACAGAGTCCTGAAGAGTGTTCTAGTTGATGGGTTAGGCTTAACCACTGAGCAGTACAGGTTAATGTTCAGAGACACCCAAAAGACACAGACTCAGGACTGGTCTGAATACATTGAATGTGCCACTAAGGCTTTGGAGGGTTGGTTGCTGGGAAGTAAGGTATCTGATTTTACAGGATTGTATAATTTGATGATGAGAGAACAGATTTTAAATAACTGTCAAAACCAGCAACTGCATCAACACTTGGTTGACTCTGATCTGACCTCTCCCCAAGAATTGGGAAAGAAGGCAGACAAATGGGTCAGAACCAGGGTTAAGCAAAAGAACCAGAACCAGGGCCAAGGGGGTGATCAGAAGAAGACAGACCAAAAGGGTGGAGATCAGAAACCTAAAGACCAGAAGTCTTCAACAGGGCCCCAAACTACTGCTAAGGAGGGTGGGTCCCAACAGTCCAAGAAGAAGAAAGAAGGTCAGAAGAAACCCTGGTGCAATCATTGTAAAAATACAACTCACTGGACTAGTGATTGCAAAAAGGGTGGAGCCCCCAACACTGTTGCCCCTAAGGCACCTGCTCCCAGTACTACTGTTAGCAGTGTTGGTCCCCAGACAAAGGGTGTAGTGGGAATCACTATGGGAACTGAAGGAGATTCTGACTTAGACAGAACCCTTACACAGGCAGTCTTGATCTGTGATGGGGACATTGATTTGTCCCTGACTGTGAGCCCCAGTAACCTGGGCAAGTACAGACAGACTCCTTTAATTAATGACAAAGTGGCTCAAGCCTACAGGGACACATGTGCCAGTGTCACTATGGTGACACCAGGCTTTGTGGACCCTGGACAGTACATACCAGGTGAGAACTACCTGGTGACCAATGCCAGCAATGCCACTACTTCACACAGTGTGGCAGTTGTTAACTTCTCATGGGGAGGGGTAACTGGCCTCAAAAGGGTTGTGGTTAGTGCAGACCTCCCAGTAGAATGTTTGTTGGGCAATGACCTAGAGAGTTCTCTATGGTCAGAAGTGGAGTACAGGACTCATGCAGAGATGTTAGGTATATCATCACATGTCCTTGCTGTGACCAGGTCACAGGCCAAAAAGTGCCTCACTGAACCTCAGGTCTTGGATCCTGGAACAATGGACCAAGCACCTACCAAGAAGAAGAACAGGAGGGTCAAGGCTGTGCCTTCCCCCCTGCCTCAGAGTGATGATCAGCCTTCCCAGGAAGCTGATCTAGAGGACCCTGAAGGAACTGTCCCTGAAGAGCTTGAACCTGACCAGGTTGAGTTTCTGGGGACAGGGGGACCTTCAAGGGCTGACTTGAGGCAGGCTCAGTTATCCTGTCCCTCTCTTGAACCCCTCAGACAGCTGGCTGCTGCTGAGGCTGCTGGGAATGCTCAAGGTACCCATAAAGTGTATTGGGATGAAGGGCTCCTTTATTCAGAGGCTAGAGACCCCAAGCCTGGTGCAACCAGGAGGTTGGTTATACCTCTGCAATTTAGGGGCTTCCTTCTTACCTTGGCCCATGATATTCCTTTAGCAGGACACCTAGGCCAGAACAAGACCTGGGACAGACTTGTCCCTCACTTTCACTGGCCTCATATGAATGAAGATACAAAGGAGTTTTGTCGCTCCTGTGTTACCTGCCAAGCCAGTGGCAAATCAGGTGGCACAACAAAGGCCCCCCTAATACCACTACCTGTGGTGGGGGTCCCCTTTGAAAGAGTGGGAATAGACATAGTGGGTCCCATGGATCCTCCCACTGCATCTGGGCACAGATTTATACTGGTGGTAGTGGATCATGCCACCAGGTATCCAGAGGCAATTCCCCTTAGGACCACTACAGCTCCTGTTGTGGCCAGGGCCCTGCTGGGAGTATTCTCCAGAGTGGGGTTTCCTAAGGAGGTAGTATCTGACAGAGGTACCAACTTTATGTCAGGATACTTGACAGCTATGTGGAAGGAATGTGGTGTCAACTACAAGTTCACCACCCCTTATCACCCACAATGCAATGGGCTTGTTGAGAGATTCAACAAGACCCTAAAGGGTATGATCAAAGGATTACCTGAAAAGCTCAGGCGAAGATGGGATATCCTTCTACCCTGCCTTCTGTTTGCTTACAGAGAGGTCCCACAAAAAGGAGTTGGCTACAGCCCCTTTGAATTGTTGTTTGGGCACCCTGTGAGAGGCCCACTGTGTTTGGTGAAGGAAGGATGGGAGTTACCTCTCAAAAAGCCTAAGCTAGACATAGTGGACTATGTACTTGGTCTCCGCTCCAGGATGGCTGAGTATATGGAGAAGGCATCTAAAAACCTTGAGGCAAGCCAGGCCTTACAGAAAGCTTGGCATGACCAAAAGGCTGTCTTGGTTGAGTATCAGCCAGGACAGAAGGTATGGGTGTTGGAGCCAGTGGCCCCAGCAGCACTCCAAGACAAATGGTCTGGACCCCATACAATCCTGGAAAAGAAGGGAGAGGTCACCTACTTGGTGGACCTAGGAACTCCCAGGAGTCCCCACAGGGTACTCCATGTTAACAGGCTTAAAGCATATGTTGACAGGGCAGACATGGGCTTGCTCATGGCTACAGATGAGGGACAGGAGGAAGAGAGTGACCCTCTCCCAGACCTGTTGTCTCAGAACCCTGAAGATGGCTCAGTTGAAGGAGTGACCCTTGGAGGCAACCTCACTGCCCATCAGCAGACTGAATGTAGACAGGTTCTACAATCATTTTCACATATGTTTTCCTTGATACCTAGTCAAACTGACTGGTGTACCCATGTTGTGGACACTGGTGACAGTCTGCCTGTAAAGAACAAACTTTACAGACAACCTGACCACGTCAGGGACTGTATAAAGGCTGAGGTACATAAAATGCTGGAATTAGGTGTCATTGAACCCTCAGAGAGCCCCTGGGCTAGCCCAGTGGTTCTGGTCCCCAAACCTCACACCAAAGATGGCAAGAGAGAGATGAGGTTCTGTGTGGATTACAGAGGACTCAATGCTGTCACCAGGACAGATGCACACCCTATTCCAAGGGCAGATGAGCTCATAGACAAACTAGCTTCTGCAAAGTTTTTGAGCACATTTGACTTGACAGCTGGCTATTGGCAAATCAGGTTAGCTGAGGAGTCTAAGGCCAAAACAGCATTCTCAACCCCAGGTGGGCATTATCAGTTTGTGGTGATGCCCTTTGGTCTGAAGAATGCACCTGCCACCTTCCAAAGGCTGGTGAACCAAGTCCTTACTGGGTTGGATGACTTTTGCGCAGCATATCTTGATGACATTGCTGTCTTTAGTTCCACCTGGGAGGATCACCTGATCCACCTGAAGAAGGCTCTTGAGGCTCTGCAAAGGGCAGGCCTCACTATCAAGGCTACTAAGTGCCAGATAGGGCAGAGTAAGGTTGTGTATTTGGGCCACCTTGTAGGTGGAGGCCACTGTCACAACTTAATGTAGATGGTCAAGACCAACCCATTGCTTTTATTAGCAGAAGGTTGACCCCCAGAGAGAAGAATTGGTCAGCTATTGAGAGGGAGGCCTTTGCTGTGGTGTGGGCCCTGAAGAAGCTGAGGCCATACTTGTTTGGCACTCACTTCAAGATTCAGACCGACCATAAGCCCCTCTTGTGGCTAAATCAGATGAAGGGTGAAAACCCCAAACTGCTTAGGTGGTCCATTTCCCTACAGGGGATGGACTTTACAGTGGAGCACCGGCCAGGTACTGACCATGGGAATGCAGATGGTCTCTCCAGGTACTTCCACTTAGGACATGAAGACGAGACTGGTCAAGGCTAGTTTAATGTCCCAGCGTTTGGGGGGGGGTTGTGTAGGAGAGTAGGGTCTGCTATCCTATGGTCACCCCAAATTTTTGCTTTTTGCTTCACTGGTTTTTGACATATTGAGGCTGTGGGCCTGCCAATCAGACCCCCAGCCTGCTGTTCTCTCTACTAAATTAAAACTATGCACCCTAGGTGCATAACCAATTGGAAGTGGATCACCCTGTCAGCCCCTGTACCAGTGTACACTAGGTACCCAGGGCATTGGTGTACCCAAGGCCTGCCAAGGGCTGCAGCATGTATTATGCCACCCCAGGCTTGGCCTAACGATTTGACACAACTGGCTGATCACTCAGCTGGGGTAAGTTGGTGTAATCACCTCTTACTTAGGTGTAGTATACCTATACCTAACCTTAAATGGGACACCTGGTAACCTATAAGTCACTCCTATGGCAGGCCTTAACAATCCTGAAGGCAGAGTGCTTGGTTCCATGTGAGATGGTGCTCTGGCATGAGCTGAGCCTGTCTGCAGTGGTCGGAACAACTTCCTTCTACTGTTTCCAGATATCGTCATACCATATACTCTTAAGTGCATTATGAACCTCGCGGTTAAATGCTATCTTTGGTTTGGCTTTATCAAAACATGTCGAGTAAGGTGTCATACGAATTGGAATACTAACCCCTCGCCAATTCTGGCGACGGGGTTAGCATTCCACCCTTCTAGAGGGACACGACATGTACAGTACCTGAAACCCGGGTAAAATCAGACATAGCCTCAGCTCCACAAAATGGATGCTGCCACCACAGACACAAGTCTGCCCTCCTGCTGCTGGGAGTCCTTCCAGCTTGGGAGGTGTGGACAAAGGGTTTCCTGCCAGGGGAGGTGCGTGCACCACCCCAGACAGGATTTTGTGTATTGGTCAGGTAGGGCTTGAAAGAAACCAGACATGCCTGTGGCTCACGAGGAGCCTCGGTGCATATGCCAGTTCAAACCGGTCCTGGGGCACACCAGTCCCGGGCCTGGGGCGAGCTGGACAAAGGATTGGGGGTGTAACCACCCCCCTTCCTGGTCCCACCCATAGGGAGGGACCTAGCAGGTAGTCCGGCCCCTAGAATCCGAATAAAGGTAGGAGCTGTGTCCTAAGACTTCAGACATCCTGGAATCAACTTGAAACTAAGAAGAAGACGGGAACTTCGACATTCTGCTGCACAGAAGACTGAAGAAAATCTCCCCTGTGGTCAGGGAGTGACCACCTTGCTAACGCAAGCACCATCCAGCGAATCAACGTCTGCTTTGCCGCCGCCTCCCGCCGGAGCCCGAGCCCAGAGACTGACAAGACCTGGACCTCCAGACCTCTCACCGCCCGATCCACAGTCCCTGCAAAGAGGAGACCCGTGGAGGCACCGAGACACGTGGAGCCAGCCATCTTGGAACGACTACGACAAGCTGACCAGTGCAACAACCGAGGCTCCCTCCAAGTTGTGCTTTGGGTCCTGAGAAGCCCAACCCTCGAGCAGCATCTGCACCAAAGGTGAGCCCTCCAGCATCTCCACGATCTGCGTGGGGCCCTTCTGCATTTTGCCACTCGACGCGCCTAACCGGTTGCTGGCCCGCTGGCTAGTGGCCATCTTGGCGACGAAATCTACGACAAACACCGCTGGTCTGGTTGATCCAGACTGGCCCTTGCTCCCCTCCAAAGGAGCAATCCCTCTGACCTTGCTGGTCAGAACCAACAGCTGATTTCCGAATCCTCCTGCAATTGCTTTTGCCAAGGCTTGTTTGCTTCGATCAAGTCGCCGACACCGCCGACAGCGAGAGCCTGCGTGGGACAGCTCGTGAGCCGACTCCTGGACGTCGTCGACCTTCAGGGACCACGTGGCTGCGGAGACAAGCTACCCCTCATCACCTGTTTGCACCCGACATCGCCTGGTACCCACCTGGTGCCACGCTGGTCACTGGCTAGTGACTGTGAACACTGTCCCCTCTGCTTACAGGTCTTCAACATCTCCGATCCACTCTTGGATCCACTGCATCTCTTCCCGACCGACCGCCTGCAGCACTTTTGTCTACAGGCCCCACGGAACAGATAGAAGAAACCCGACGCACTTCGAGGCCTATGCACCCGCTTCCTGTGGGTGAGGTAAAGCTGGTACTCCGGTGCCCATGTGTAGTAATACATCTCTAGTGCCTGTGTTCCAAATCTTAAGTTCCTAGGTCATCCGGAAGATTCCTTTTGCAGTAACTTTGTACTTTTTACGCACCCATTGAAACCTATGGGAGCACGCGTGTGACTATTTGCTCTGCACACGCCACCCGTGGACCTCCTGGTCACTAACTGACGTTAGCTCCTTGTAGGCCCAGCGATTCTAGAGGCCCTAGGCCTTTTCCCTTTTCTGTTCGTGGTACTTATACCACTATTTTAGTATATGGTTCGAGTGGCCACCAGGGCCTATCCATATAAAGTGCAACTTCTGTGTATTCTGTGATAATCTTGTTTGACGATTTGTGCTCCTGTGCTCATAAAGAGACTAGGGGTTACTTTGAGAAATAAATACATATATATTTTGAATATATATCTGTGTGGTGTCCTTTCATTGGTATAAAAGGGGGTTACTATTGGTAAAACAGCTTGCTTAACACGCATCACGAGTTTAGCCTCAACGACTGCTTAGCCTACGCTACCACTAGGGCAGCTAGTCCGAAAAGGTTGACTTACAACCACACCATAAGGGTTGCTTGGCATGGTACAAGGTGGTCACTAGAACTAGTGAACAGCATATACCAGGCCAACTTCTCACATCGTAGTTTTGTCATTATTTACAGGGGTATTGTATTTCAAGCGAATAACAGAGACTGTGGCGCATCATAGCAGGACCATGAGGCATAATACATCTGTATTCCTCTGCGATTTGTAACAGTCGCGCAGCTGCTTTGGTGTTACCGATCAATGTTCTTTACAAGGGGTGTTTCCTATAAAATGATAGAATTTGCTGATTTATGACCCACAGCAGACGATTCTTACGTCCATAGTATTCTTCTTGTTTTCTTTTCAAACGTTGTTCACTTTCTGTTTTGTATTGCCCATTAATTTGTTTGAGTACAAGGTAAATGGCAATATAGGATAAAAAGGCCCCCCAGTTCCTGAAAGAAGAAAAGATGAGAGATGGACAGGATGTTCTACTACTTGAGACATGGATGTCCGAACTGAAGTACAGGTGGTAACGTGGCCGAGCGGTCTAAGGCGCTGGATTAAGGCTCCAGTCTCTCCGGAGGCGTGGGTTCGAATCCCACCGCTGCCAGTTCACTTTTGAACAATGCACTCATATATAGGCATGTGCTTTATGTGCTTTACATACATTTAAAGGAAAACCCAGGGAATCAAATACATTCTGTCTTCCTCCCAACGTGAAGTCTCCTTTCCCCGTGTTACCATGATTAGCATTTTCACGAGTGAACCATGGCTCCTTGTGTCGCAGATGACGACGCGTGTGACATCACAGAACTGCAAGTGGCATCCAAGGGTATGGGTTGGAAGTGTAGGGTCGGAGCATTGGCAGCCACTTTTGACAAACCAGTTCTACCTGCAGTAGCACGAAAAGAGCCAATGTTTTTTCTCTCGTAAATCCGTTTCATAAAAAGGTCTATTTTTCTTTAACTCTTGTTTTAAAAAAGTACTTTGTTAATTCCTGCCCTGCCTGTGTCCCACTTTCGTTAGCTACCCGTGTCGTGATTTAGAGGCAGGCGCTCAGCAGGCCCATCTCGGGGATTGGTGGACAAAACAATCCCAGTAATATCTTCCCTACACCTAGCCGACTCTTGGAGCTAAGGGGTTCTCTTGTGCTATTTTTAGTTTCATTTTTACCTCCTTGTTAGTAACTGTGGTGTGGCTCTGCCTGCATCTTTGCACTTTATAGCAGAAGACGGTCTTCTCGTTAGGTCTCGGCTAGCGAAGGATGCGCTTGCGCAGTCTCGCTCGCGAGATTTAATGACTTGGAGAAGAGGGGCTTGAACCCGCCTCTCTTCTCTCCTCTTCTCCATTGGCTGGCCTCTTAAATGCTGGTCAGCCATTGGAGAAGAGGTTTGTCTCTCCAAACAAGCCCCGTCCTTTTCGGATTCGGGGGCGTGTTTTTTCGAATCGTTCTCTTTTTTCCAGGCCGTCCCTTTTTTCGCTGGTGGGCGTGTTTATTTTTTTTTTTTTTACAGGGACGTTCTCTGTTTATTTACGTCTCGGCTAGCGAAGGCTCTGCTAGTTGTTTCTACCTGTTATTACACAAAGACTTCCTGTCCCTCTAAACGTGAGTTAGTGTGACTCCGGCACCACGAGTCCCGTGAAAGGCGCTTTGTGTTGTCCGCTATTTTTCAGTTATCGCTCTTGTTCCTTTTTCCTGTGACAACCTAGCCGTCTGACGCCATTTTACAGAACGGGGCTGAGGAAGCAAGAAAGTCGAGCGGTTCTTGTGGAAGGGATACTCGGAAGAACAGACTGAGCAGGGAGGGGGAGAGCAGCGGTCAGTCTCCGCCGTCCGCGCCGTAGTTGTCGCCGCAGCTGCGCAATTATCATCTTGTCGCCGTTCAGGCGCTGACACCATGTCTGAGACGCATAAGACCATAAAGGGTGGCGGGTGGTAATTAGAACATCGCATCCATTTTGTATTTTTGGGGCGTCACAAGGGCTTGGGGGGTGGGCGTCCGCGCCGTCGTAGAATTAAATATTTTGCGTCTTTGCTCCCTTTCCGATTCACACAGTTCTTTACACGCATCAAGATGAAGATCTTTGTGGGCAACGTTGACGAGCAAACGACGCAGGAAGAGCTGAGCGCGCTCTTCGAGCACCACGGCACAGTGGTGAGCTGTGCAGTCATGAAGCAATTCGCCTTCGTTCACATGCGGGAAGAGGACCGGGCCCTGGCCGCTATAGCGGCACTCAACGGCCGCGAGCTGAATGGCCGAAAGATGGTGGTGGAACTGAGCAAACCGCGGCCTCTCAACACCTGGAAGGTGTTCGTGGGCAACGTCAGCACCTCGTGCACCGCCACCGAGCTGCGCAACCTTTTCGAGAACTACGGCAGGGTGGTGGAATGCGATATCGTGAAAGGTAAAGGCGTATTGACCTTCCTACCGCTTACTGACCGCAGCACCTCTCACTGTCTCTTCAGTCGCAGGTTCTAGAGCAAACAATTTTAATTCCCCGGGACCCCAAAAGATCAGACCCATGCACTCAAACAGCCACGACCACACATTTACATCCACCGACTAATCTCCCACTAAACAACAAAGTTGTCTCCTAAGCCAGTGTTTCGAAACATTAACCAGCGTTTGTTGCGCTAGTCTCGGACACAGGCATCATTTCCTCTCTTAGTCTTTAAACTTTTGGTTTCCAAGGATTAGTATTTGTCTTGTACGGAAGCTAATCGCTAATAGTGGACATGTAGTTGAATCCCCACCAGATTAGCGCAACAGCCTACCTATGTTAGGAAGATTACCAGGCAAGGATTTTAAAATGCACCTGGCCTTCCGACGGTTCCTAGAATGTAAATCGTGTATTTAAAGCTGTTTCTCGGATTGTCGATTAAGCTCTGGGGACTGAGATGCCGTACATTAATGTCGTTAAATCAAAAGTACGTGCTCTGTCAAATGATAAACTTCATGTGCCAAACTTGACTACTGTAGGAAGGTTGTGTGGAGAAGGGGGTGGGCGTCGACTATCTAACAAGATTTTAGACCAACCGTGTTTTCGCTAGTACTATCCCATGTAGATCATATGGTTTCAACCAGGCCCTGGTGAAAGCCGTCCTCTCGATGGGAAGTATATTTGTGAACCGTCAATTAGACCATATTGTCCAGACCGCAGCCTTAATTCTTAGGGTTTAAAGTTTTGTGAGTTGACCAATTTATTGGGTACGATTCACTAAACCTTTTGGGATAGGTCCTCATACTCCAGGTTTAAATAACGTCATCTTGAATCTTTGGGCGTAGAACATACTTGCGTCTTATGCCTAAAGAAACTACCCACAGATAGTGCTTAATGAACTGAATCTGAATGTTTGGGTGTAACCCACAGCTTTGTGAATCGGTCCTGTGAAAACGCTCGCCCCATGCCAGAAAATTGCCAGCACGTTACAACTGCACAAGACAGAACTTGAGTAGACGCGTGTGCTCAGTACCGGCAGGCTCAGAGACCCGAAAAGTAGCACATGCATCATGCCTCCACTAGACACATGCATCATGCCTGACTCTGAGAGGGCCAGGCTGTGAAGACAGATCAGGCAGTCATCCCAGCAGGCGTGTTGATTTTGAAAAGTTATTGGGAATTCTGAGTGCGGAAGAAGAGATTTATAGTTCCGGCCCTCTGAAATACGTGCCTGTGCTGAGCCCCGGAAAGCACCGGCACAAATGAGGCACAGAATGACAACCCAATAAAGCAACCTGGGCTGCTCAGCTCTGTTTGTTTGCATGAAAATGAGTCAATATGGCATCAGACCTGGAAGAGAAAGAGGGTGAAAAACGGTAGTCAAATATTTTCAGCAATAATGGGGCGTAACACAAGTGAAAAAATCTGACCTTTTCGAAAGGATCAGGTTTATTTCTCGCCATCGGTTTCCAATGCCAACATTAAAGGCCGAGGGTTTCTAATGCATGCTCCTGGCAAAGGTGGTAAAATCATTGGATTCCGATATCCCAGCATTTGAGGAGTCAGACTGCGGGCTTCGAAGTGAAGTGTTAGTGCACCCCCATACACATGTCAATGTTGTTCGTGGGAATAAGTGACTTCTTTCTTGGTAGGGCCTGAAGAGCCGGTTGGAAATGAAGTTCCTCTCTTAATATAGTTGTCCAATGCTTTCCACGTTCCTAGGGATATCAGCGCTGCAGTAAAGACTACAGGTAATAAGGAAAGCTCCATGGACCTGCACTGAGCACACAGTGAACTAGGATGACACCTGCCATCGTCGTCAGACGAGGTGGCCGAGTGGTTAAGGCGATGGACTGCTAATCCATTGTGCTCTGCACGCGTGGGTTCGAATCCCACCCTCGTCGGTACATCGCAGTTTTGTCATTATTTACAGGGGTATTGTATTTCAAGCGAATAACAGAGACTGTGGCGCATCATAGCAGGACCATAAGGCATAATACATCTGTATTCCTCTGCGATTTGTAACAGTCGCACAGCTGCTTTGGTGTTACCGATCAATGTTCTTTACAAGGGGTGTTTCCTATAAAATGATAGAATTTGCTGATTTATGACCCACAGCAGACGATTCTTACGTCCATAGTATTCTTCTTGTTTTCTTTTCAAACGTTGTTCACTTCCTGTTTTGTATTGCCCATTAATTTGTTTGAGTACAAGGTAAATGGCAATATAGGATAAAAATGCCCCCCAGTTCCTGACAGAAGAAAAGACGAGAGATGGACACGGTGTTCTACTACTTGAGACATGGATGTCCGACTTGAAGTACAGGTGGTAGCGTGGCCGAGCGGTCTAAGGCACTGGATTAAGGCTCCAGTCTCTCTGGAGGCGTGGGTTCGAATCCCACCGCTGCCAGTTCACTTTTGAACAATGCACTCATATATAGGCATGTGCTTTATGTGCTTTACATACATTTAAAGGAAAACCCAGGGAATCAAATACATTCTGTCTTCCTTCCAACGTGAAGTCTCCTTTCCCCGTGTTACCATGATTAGCATTTTCACGAGTGAACCATGGCTCCTTGTGTCGCAGATGACGACGCGTGTGACATCACAGAACTGCAAGTGGCATCCAAGGGTATGGGTTGGAAGTGTAGGGTCGGAGCATTGGCAGCCACTTTTGACAAACCAGTTCTACCTGCAGTAGCACGAAAAGAGCCAATGTTTTTTCTCTCGTAAATCCGTTTCATAAAAAGGTCTATTTTTCTTTAACTCTTGTTTTAAAAAAGTACTTTGTTAATTCCTGGCCTGCCTGTGTCCCACTTTCGTTAGCTACCCGTGTCCTGATTTAGAGGCAGGTGCTCAGCAGGCCCATCTCGGGGATTGGTGGACAAAACAATCCCAGTAATATCTTCCCTACACCTAGCCGACTCCTGGAGCTAAGGGGTTCTCTTGTCCTATTTTTAGTTTCATTTTTACCTCCTTGTTAGTAACTGTGGTGTGGCTCTGCCTGCATCTTTGCACTTTATAGCAGAAGACGGTCTTCTCGTTAGGTCTCGGCTAGCGAAGGATGCGCTAGCGCAGTCTCGCTCGCGAGATTTAATGACTTGGAGAAGAGGGGCTTGAACCCGCCTCTCTTCTCTCCTCTTCTCCATTGGCTGGCCTCTTAAATGCTGGTCAGCCATTGGAGAAGAGGTTTGTCTCTCCAAACAAGCCCCGTCCTTTTCGGATTCGGGGGCGTGTTTTTTCGAATCGTTCTCTTTTTTCCAGGCCGTCCCTTTTTTCGCTGGTGGGCGTGTTTATTTTTTTTTTTTTTACAGGGACGTTCTCTGTTTATTTATGTCTCGGCTAGCGAAGGCTCTGCTAGTTGTTTCTACCTGTTATTACACAAAGACTTCCTGTCCCTCTAAATGTGAGTTAGTGTGACTCCGGCACCACGAGTCCCGTGAAAGGCGCTTTGTGTTGTCCGCTATTTTTCAGTTATCGCTCTTGTTCCTTTTTCCTGTGACAACCTAGCCGTCTGACGCCATTTTACAGAACGGGGCTGAGGAAGCAAGAAAGTCGAGCGGTTCTTGTGGAAGGGATACTCGGAAGAACAGACTGAGCAGGGAGGGGGAGAGCAGCGGTCAGTCTCCGCCGTCCGCGCCGTAGTTGTCGCCGCAGCTGCGCAATTATCATCTTGTCGCCGTTCAGGCGCTGACACCATGTCTGAGACGCATAAGACCATAAAGGGTGGCGGGTGGTAATTAGAACATCGCATCCATTTTGTATTTTTGGGGCGTCACAAGGGCTTGGGGGGTGGGCGTCCGCGCCGTCATAGAAAGAAATATTTTGCGTCTTTGCTCCCTTTCCGATTCACACAGTTCTTTACACGCATAAAGTTGAAGATCTTTGTGGGCAACGTTGACGAGCAAACGACGCAGGAAGAGCTGAGCGTGCTCTTCGAGCACCACGGCACAGTGGTGAGCTGTGCAGTCATGAAGCAATTCGCCTTCGTTCACATGCGGGAAGAGGACCGGGCCCTGGCCGCTATAGCGGCACTCAACGGCCGCGAGCTGAATGACCGAAAGATGGTGGTGGAACTGAGCAAACCGCGGCCTCTCAACACCTGGAAGGTGTTCGTGGGCAACGTCAGCGCCTCGTGCACCGCCACCGAGCTGCGCAACCTTTTCGAGAACTACGGCAGGGTGGTGGAATGCGATATCGTGAAAGGTAAAGGAGTATTGACCTTCCTGCCGCTTACTGACCACAGCACCTCTCACTGTCTCTTCAGTCGCAGGTTCTAGAGCAAACAATTTTAATTCCCCGTGACCCCAAAAGATCAGACCCATGCACTCAAACAGCCACGACCACACATTTACATCCACCAACTAATCTCCCACTAAACAACAAAGTTGTATCCTAAGCCAGTGTTTCGAAACATTAACCGGCGTTTGTTGCGCTAGTCTCGGACACAGGCATCATTTCCTCTCTTAGTCTTTAAACTTTTGGTTTCCAAGAATTAGTATGTGTCTTGTACGGAAGCTAATCGCTAATAGTGGACATGTAGTTGAATCCCCACCAGATTAGTGCAACAGCCTACCTATGTTAGGAAGATTACCAGGCATGGATTTTAAAATGCACCTGGCCTTCCGACGGTTCCTAGATTGTAAATCGTGTATTTAAAGCTGTTTCTCGGATTGTCGATTAAGCTCTGGGGACTGAGATGCAGTACATTAATGTCGTTAAATCAAAAGTACGTGCTCTGTCAAATGATAAACTTCATGTGCCAAACTTGACTACTGTAGGAAGGTTGTGTGGAGAAGGGGGGCGGTCGTCGACTATCTAACAAGATTTTAGACCAACCGTGTTTTCGCTAGTACTATCCCATGTAGATCATATGGTTTCAACCAGGCCCTGGTGAAAGCCGTTCTCTCGATGGGAAGTATATTTGTGAACCGTCAATTAGACCATATTGTCCAGACCGCAGCCTTAATTCTTAGGGTTTAAAGTTTTGTGAGTTGACCAATTTATTGGGTACGATTCACTAAACCTTTTGGGATAGGTCCTCATACTCCAGGTTTAAATAACGTCATCTTGAATCTTTGGGCGTAGAACATACTTGCGTCTTATGCCTAAAGAAACTACCCACAGATAGTGCTTAATGAACTGAATCTGTATGTTTGGGTGTAACCCACAGCTTTGTGAATCGGTCCTGTGAAAATGCTCGCCCATGCCAGACAATTGCCAGCACGTTACAACTGCACAAGACAGAACTTGAGTAGACGTCTGTGCTCAGTACCGGCAGGCTCAGGGACCCGAAAAGTAGCACATGCACCATGCCTCCACTAGACACATGCATCATGCCTGACTCTGAGAGGGCCAGGCTGTGAAGACAGATCAGGCAGTCATCCCAGCAGGCGTGTTGATTTTGAAAAGTTATTGGGAATTCTGAGTGCGGAAGAAGAGATTTATAGTTCCGGCCCTCTGAAATACGTGCCTGTGCTGAGCCCCGGAAAGCACCGGCACAAATGAGGCACAGAATGACAACCCAAAAAAGCAACCTGGGCCGCTCAGCTCTGTTTGTTTGCGTGAAAATGAGTCAATATGGCATCAGACCTGGAAGAGAAAGAGGGTGAAAAACGGTAGTCAAATATTTTCAGCAATAATGAGGCGAAACACTTGTGAAAAAATCTGACCTTTTCGAAAGGAGCAGGTTTATTTCTCGCCATCGGTTTCCAATGCCAACATTAAAGGCCGAGGGTTTCTAATGCATTCTCCTGGCAAAGGTGGTAAAGTCATTGGCTTCCGATATCCCAGCATTTGAGGAGTCAGACTGCGGGGCTTCGAAGTGAAGTGTTAGTGCACCCCCATACACATGTCAATGTTGTTCGTGGGAATAAGTGACTTCTTTCTTGGTAGGGCCTGAAGAGCCGGTTGGAAATGAAGTTCCTCTCTTAATATAGTTGTCCAATGCATTCCACGTTCCTAGGGATATCAGCGCTGCAGTAAAGACTACAGGTAATAAGGACAGCTCCATGGACCTGCACTGAGCACACAGTGAACTAGGATGACACCTGCCACCGTCGTCAGACGAGGTGGCCGAGTGGTTAAGGCGATGGACTGCTAATCCATTGTGCTCTGCACGCGTGGGTTCGAATCCCACCCTCGTCGGTACATCGCAGTTTTGTCATTATTTACAGGGGTATTGTATTTCATGCGAATAACAGAGACTGTGGCGCATCATAGCAGGACCATAAGGCATAATACATCTGTATTCCTCTGCGATTTGTAACAGTCGCGCAGCTGCTTTGGTGTTACCGATCAATGTTCTTTACAAGGGGTGTTTCCTATAAAATGATAGAATTTGCTGATTTATGACCCACAGCAGACGATTCTTACGTCCATAGTATTCTTCTTGTTTTCTTTTCAAACGTTGTTCACTTCCTGTTTTGTATTGCCCATTAATTTGTTTGAGTACAAGGTAAATGGCAATATAGGATAAAAATGCCCCCCAGTTCCTGACAGAAGAAAAGACGAGAGATGGACACGGTGTTCTACTACATGAGACATGGATGTCCGACCTGAAGTACAGGTGGTAGCGTGGCCGAGCGGTCTAAGGCGCTGGATTAAGGCTCCAGTCTCTCCGGAGGCGTGGGTTCGAATCCCACCGTTGCCAGTTCACTTTTGAACAATGCACTCATATATAGGCATGTGCTTTATGTGCTTTACATACATTTAAAGGAAAACCCAGGGAATCAAATACATTCTGTCTTCCTTCCAACGTGAAGTCTCCTTTCCCCGTGTTACCATGATTAGCATTTTCACCAGTGAACCATGGCTCCTTGTGTCGCAGATGACGACGCGTGTGACATCACAGAACTGCAAGTGGCATCCAAGGGTATGGGTTGGAAGTGTAGGGTCGGAGCATTGGCAGCCACTTTTGACAAACCAGTTCTACCTGCAGTAGCACGAAAAGAGCCAATGTTTTTTCTCTCGTAAATCCGTTTCATAAAAAGGTCTATTTTTCTTTAACTCTTGTTTTAAAAAAGTACTTTGTTAATTCCTGGCCTGCCTGTGTCCCACTTTCCTTAGCTACCCGTGTCCTGATTTAGAGGCAGGTGCTCAGCAGGCCCATCTCGGGGATTGGTGGACAAAACAATCCCAGTAATATCTTCCCTACACCTAGCCGACTCCTGGAGCTAAGGGGTTCTCTTGTGCTATTTTTAGTTTCATTTTTACCTCCTTGTTAGTAACTGTGGTGTGGCTCTGCCTGCATCTTTGCACTTTATAGCAGAAGACGGTCTTCTCGTTAGGTCTCGGCTAGCGAAGGATGCGCTAGCGCAGTCTCGCTCGCGAGATTTAATGACTTGGAGAAGAGGGGCTTGAACCCGCCTCTCTTCTCTCCTCTTCTCCATTGGCTGGCCTCTTAAATGCTGGTCAGCCATTGGAGAAGAGGTTTGTCTCTCCAAACAAGCCCCGTCCTTTTCGGACTCGGGGGCGTGTTTTTTCGAATCGTTCTCTTTTTTCCAGGCCGTCCCTTTTTTCGCTGGTGGGCGTGTTTATTTTTTTTTTTTTTTACAGGGACGTTCTCTGTTTATTTATGTCTCGGCTAGCGAAGGCTCTGCTAGTTGTTTCTACCTGTTATTACACAAAGACTTCCTGTCCCTCTAAACGTGAGTTAGTGTGACTCCGGCACCACGAGTCCCGTGAAAGGCGCTTTGTGTTGTCCGCTATTTTTCAGTTATCGCTCTTGTTCCTTTTTCCTGTGACAACCTAGCCGTCTGACGCCATTTTACAGAACGGGGCTGAGGAAGCAAGAAAGTCGAGCGGTTCTTGTGGAAGGGATACTCGGAAGAACAGACTGAGCAGGGAGGGGGAGAGCAGCGGTCAGTCTCCGCCGTCCGCGCCGTAGTTGTCGCCGCAGCTGCGCAATTATCATCTTGTCGCCGTTCAGGCGCTGACACCATGTCTGAGACGCATAAGACCATAAAGGGTGGCGGGTGGTAATTAGAACATCGCATCCATTTTGTATTTTTGGGGCGTCACAAGGGCTTGGGGGGTGGGCGTCCGCGCCGTCATAGAAAGAAATATTTTGCGTCTTTGCTCCCTTTCCGATTCACACAGTTCTTTACACGCATCAAGATGAAGATCTTTGTGGGCAACGTTGACGAGCAAACGACGCAGGAAGAGCTGAGCGCGCTCTTCGAGCACCACGGCACAGTGGTGAGCTGTGCAGTCATGAAGCAATTCGCCTTCGTTCACATGCGGGAAGAGGACCGGGCCCTGGCCGCTATAGCGGCACTCAACGGCCGCGAGCTGAATGGCCGAAAGATGGTGGTGGAACTGAGCAAACCGCGGCCTCTCAACACCTGGAAGGTGTTCGTGGGCAACGTCAGCGCCTCGTGCACCGCCACCGAGCTGCGCAACCTTTTCGAGAACTACGGCAGGGTGGTGGAATGCGATATCGTGAAAGGTAAAGGAGTATTGACCTTCCTGCCGCTTACTGACCACAGCACCTCTCACTGTCTCTTCAGTCGCAGGTTCTAGAGCAAACAATTTTAATTCCCCGTGACCCCAAAAGATCAGACCCATGCACTCAAACAGCCACGACCACACATTTACATCCACCAACTAATCTCCCACTAAACAACAAAGTTGTATCCTAAGCCAGTGTTTCGAAACATTAACCGGCGTTTGTTGCGCTAGTCTCGGACACAGGCATCATTTCCTCTCTTAGTCTTTAAACTTTTGGTTTCCAAGAATTAGTATGTGTCTTGTACGGAAGCTAATCGCTAATAGTGGACATGTAGTTGAATCCCCACCAGATTAGTGCAACAGCCTACCTATGTTAGGAAGATTACCAGGCATGGATTTTAAAATGCACCTGGCCTTCCGACGGTTCCTAGATTGTAAATCGTGTATTTAAAGCTGTTTCTCGGATTGTCGATTAAGCTCTGGGGACTGAGATGCAGTACATTAATGTCGTTAAATCAAAAGTACGTGCTCTGTCAAATGATAAACTTCATGTGCCAAACTTGACTACTGTAGGAAGGTTGTGTGGAGAAGGGGGGCGGTCGTCGACTATCTAACAAGATTTTAGACCAACCGTGTTTTCGCTAGTACTATCCCATGTAGATCATATGGTTTCAACCAGGCCCTGGTGAAAGCCGTTCTCTCGATGGGAAGTATATTTGTGAACCGTCAATTAGACCATATTGTCCAGACCGCAGCCTTAATTCTTAGGGTTTAAAGTTTTGTGAGTTGACCAATTTATTGGGTACGATTCACTAAACCTTTTGGGATAGGTCCTCATACTCCAGGTTTAAATAACGTCATCTTGAATCTTTGGGCGTAGAACATACTTGCGCCTTATGCCTAAAGAAACTACCCACAGATAGTGCTTAATGAACTGAATCTGTATGTTTGGGTGTAACCCACAGCTTTGTGAATCGGTCCTGTGAAAATGCTCGCCCATGCCAGACAATTGCCAGCACGTTACAACTGCACAAGACAGAACTTGAGTAGACGTCTGTGCTCAGTACCGGCAGGCTCAGGGACCCGAAAAGTAGCACATGCACCATGCCTCCACTAGACACATGCATCATGCCTGACTCTGAGAGGGCCAGGCTGTGAAGACAGATCAGGCAGTCATCCCAGCAGGCGTGTTGATTTTGAAAAGTTATTGGGAATTCTGAGTGCGGAAGAAGAGATTTATAGTTCCGGCCCTCTGAAATACGTGCCTGTGCTGAGCCCCGGAAAGCACCGGCACAAATGAGGCACAGAATGACAACCCAATAAAGCAACCTGGGCCGCTCAGCTCTGTTTGTTTGCGTGAAAATGAGTCAATATGGCATCAGACCTGGAAGAGAAAGAGGGTGAAAAACGGTAGTCAAATATTTTCAGCAATAATGAGGCGAAACACTTGTGAAAAAATCTGACCTTTTCGAAAGGAGCAGGTTTATTTCTCGCCATCGGTTTCCAATGCCAACATTAAAGGCCGAGGGTTTCTAATGCATGCTCCTGGCAAAGGTGGTAAAATCATTGGCTTCCGATATCCCAGCATTTGAGGAGTCAGACTGCGGGCTTCGAAGTGAAGTGTTAGTGCACCCCCATACACATGTCAATGTTGTTCGTGGGAATAAGTGACTTCTTTCTTGGTAGGGCCTGAAGAGCCGGTTGGAAATGAAGTTCCTCTCTTAATATAGTTGTCCAATGCTTTCCACGTTCCTAGGGATATCAGCGCTGCAGTAAAGACTACAGGTAATAATGACAGCTCCATGGACCTGCACTGAGCACACAGTGAACTAGGATGACACCTACCACCGTCGTCAGACGAGGTGGTCGAGTGGTTAAGGCGATGGACTGCTAATCCATTGTGCTCTGCACGCGTGGGTTCGAATCCCACCCTCGTCGGTACATCGTAGTTTTGTCATTATTTACAGGGGTATTGTATTTCAAGCGAATAACAGAGACTGTGGCGCATCATAGCAGGACCATAAGGCATAATACATCTGTATTCCTCTGCGATTTGTAACAGTCGCGCAGCTGCTTTGGTGTTACCGATCAATGTTCTTTACAAGGGGTGTTTCCTATAAAATGATAGAATTTGCTGATTTATGACCCACAGCAGACGATTCTTACGTCCATAGTATTCTTCTTGTTTTCTTTTCAAACGTTGTTCACTTCCTGTTTTGTATTGCCCATTAATTTGTTTGAGTACAAGGTAAATGGCAATATAGGATAAAAATGCCCCCCAGTTCCTGACAGAAGAAAAGACGAGAGATGGACACGGTGTTCTACTACATGAGACATGGATGTCCGACCTGAAGTACAGGTGGTAGCGTGGCCGAGCGGTCTAAGGCGCTGGATTAAGGCTCCAGTCTCTCCGGAGGCGTGGGTTCGAATCCCACCGCTGCCAGTTCACTTTTGAACAATGCACTCATATATAGGCATGTGCTTTATGTGCTGTACATACATTTAAAGGAAAACCCAGGGAATCAAATACATTCTGTCTTCCTTCCAAAGTGAAGTCTCCTTTCCCCGTGTTACCATGATTAGCATTTTCACGAGTGAACCATGGCTCCTTGTGTCGCAGATGACGACGCGTGTGACATCACAGAACTGCAAGTGGCATCCAAGGGTATGGGTTGGAAGTGTAGGGTCGGAGCATTGGCAGCCACTTTTGACAAACCAGTTCTACCTGCAGTAGCACGAAAAGAGCCAATGTTTTTTCTCTCGTAAATCCGTTTCATAAAAAGGTCTATTTTTCTTTAACTCTTGTTTTAAAAAAGTACTTTGTTAATTCCTGGCCTGCCTGTGTCCCACTTTCGTTAGCTACCCGTGTCCTGATTTAGAGGCAGGTGCTCAGCAGGCCCATCTCGGGGATTGGTGGACAAAACAATCCCAGTAATATCTTCCCTACACCTAGCCGACTCCTGGAGCTAAGGGGTTCTCTTGTCCTATTTTTAGTTTCATTTTTACCTCCTTGTTAGTAACTGTGGTGTGGCTCTGCCTGCATCTTTGCACTTTATAGCAGAAGACGGTCTTCTCGTTAGGTCTCGGCTAGCGAAGGATGCGCTAGCGCAGTCTCGCTCGCGAGATTTAATGACTTGGAGAAGAGGGGCTTGAACCCGCCTCTCTTCTCTCCTCTTCTCCATTGGCTGGCCTCTTAAATGCTGGTCAGCCATTGGAGAAGAGGTTTGTCTCTCCAAACAAGCCCCGTCCTTTTCGGACTCGGGGGCGTGTTTTTTCGAATCGTTCTCTTTTTTCCAGGCCGTCCCTTTTTTCGCTGGTGGGCGTGTTTATTTTTTTTTTTTTTACAGGGACGTTCTCTGTTTATTTATGTCTCGGCTAGCGAAGGCTCTGCTAGTTGTTTCTACCTGTTATTACACAAAGACTTCCTGTCCCTCTAAACGTGAGTTAGTGTGACTCCGGCACCACGAGTCCCGTGAAAGGCGCTTTGTGTTGTCCGCTATTTTTCAGTTATCGCTCTTGTTCCTTTTTCCTGTGACAACCTAGCCGTCTGACGCCATTTTACAGAACGGGGCTGAGGAAGCAAGAAAGTCGAGCGGTTCTTGTGGAAGGGATACTCGGAAGAACAGACTGAGCAGGGAGGGGGAGAGCAGCGGTCAGTCTCCGCCGTCCGCGCCGTAGTTGTCGCCGCAGCTGCGCAATTATCATCTTGTCGCCGTTCAGGCGCTGACACCATGTCTGAGACGCATAAGACCATAAAGGGTGGCGGGTGGTAATTAGAACATCGCATCCATTTTGTATTTTTGGGGCGTCACAAGGGCTTGGGGGGTGGGCGTCCGCGCCGTCATAGAAAGAAATATTTTGCGTCTTTGCTCCCTTTCCGATTCACACAGTTCTTTACACGCATCAAGACGAAGATCTTTGTGGGCAACGTTGACGAGCAAACGACGCAGGAAGAGCTGAGCGCGCTCTTCGAGCACCACGGCACAGTGGTGAGCTGTTTAGTCATGAAGCAATTCGCCTTCGTTCACATGCGGGAAGAGGACCGGGCCCTGGCCGCTATAGCGGCACTCAACGGCCGCGAGCTGAATGGCCGAAAGATGGTGGTGGAACTGAGCAAACCGCGGCCTCTCAACACCTGGAAGGTGTTCGTGGGCAACGTCAGCGCCTCGTGCACCGCCACCGAGCTGCGCAACCTTTTCGAGAACTACGGCAGGGTGGTGGACTGCGATATCGTGAAAGGTAAAGGAGTATTGACCTTCCTACCGCTTACTGACCGCAGCACCTCTCACTGTCTCTTCAGTCGCAGGTTCTAGAGCAAACAATTTTAATTCCCCGTGACCCCAAAAGATCAGACCCATGCACTCAAACAGCCACGACCACACATTTACATCCACCAACTAATCTCCCACTAAACAACAAAGTTGTCTCCTAAGCCAGTGTTTCGAAACATTAACCGGCGTTTGTTGCGCTAGTCTCGGACACAGGCATCATTTCCTCTCTTAGTCTTTAAACTTTTGGTTTCCAAGAATTAGTATGTGTCTTGTACGGAAGCTAATCGCTAATAGTGGACATGTAGTTGAATCCCCACCAGATTAGCGCAACAGCCTACCTATGTTAGGAAGATTACCAGGCATGGATTTTAAAATGCACCTGGCCTTCCGACGGTTCCTAGATTGTAAATCGTGTATTTAAAGCTGTTTCTCGGATTGTCGATTAAGCTCTGGGGACTGAGATGCAGTACATTAATGTCGTTAAATCAAAAGTACGTGCTCTGTCAAATGATAAACTTCATGTGCCAAACTTGACTACTGTAGGAAGGTTGTGTGGAGAAGGGGGGCGGTCGTCGACTATCTAACAAGATTTTAGACCAACCGTGTTTTCGCTAGTACTATCCCATGTAGATCATATGGTTTCAACCAGGCCCTGGTGAAAGCCGTTCTCTCGATGGGAAGTATATTTGTGAACCGTCAATTAGACCATATTGTCCAGACCGCAGCCTTAATTCTTAGGGTTTAAAGTTTTGTGAGTTGACCAATTTATTGGGTACGATTCACTAAACCTTTTGGGATAGGTCCTCATACTCCAGGTTTAAATAACGTCATCTTGAATCTTTGGGCGTAGAACATACTTGCGTCTTATGCCTAAAGAAACTACCCACAGATAGTGCTAAATGAACTGAATCTGTATGTTTGGGTGTAACCCACAGCTTTGTGAATCGGTCCTGTGAAAATGCTCGCCCCATGCCAGACAATTGCCAGCACGTTAAAACTGCACAAGACAGAACTTGAGTAGACGTCTGTGCTCAGTACCGGCAGGCTCAGGGACCCGAAAAGTAGCACATGCACCATGCCTCCACTAGACACATGCATCATGCCTGACTCTGAGAGGGCCAGGCTGTGAAGACAGATCAGGCAGTCATCCCAGCAGGCGTGTTGATTTTGAAAAGTTATTGGGAATTCTGAGTGCGGAAGAAGAGATTTATAGTTCCGGCCCTCTGAAATACGTGCCTGTGCTGAGCCCCGGAAAGCACCGGCACAAATGAGGCACAGAATGACAACCCAATAAAGCAACCTGGGCCGCTCAGCTCTGTTTGTTTGCGTGAAAATGAGTCAATATGGCATCAGACCTGGAAGAGAAAGAGGGTGATAAACGGTAGTCAAATATTTTCAGCAATAATGGGGCGAAACACTTGTGAAAAAATCTGACCTTTTCGAAAGGAGCAGGTTTATTTCTCGCCATCGGTTTCCAATGCCAACATTAAAGGCCGAGGGTTTCTAATGCATGCTCCTGGCAAAGGTGGTAAAATCATTGGCTTCCGATATCCCAGCATTTGAGGAGTCAGACTGCGGGCTTCGAAGTGAAGTGTTAGTGCACCCCCATACACATGTCAATGTTGTTCGTGGGAATAAGTGACTTCTTTCTTGGTAGGGCCTGAAGAGCCGGTTGGAAATGAAGTTCCTCTCTTAATATAGTTGTCCAATGCTTTCCACGTTCCTAGGGATATCAGCGCTGCAGTAAAGACTACAGGTAATAAGGACAGCTCCATGGACCTGCACTGAGCACACAGTGAACTAGGATGACACCTGCCACCGTCGTCAGACGAGGTGGCCGAGTGGTTAAGGCGATGGACTGCTAATCCATTGTGCTCTGCACGCGTGGGTTCGAATCCCACACTCGTCGGTACATCGTAGTTTTGTCATTATTTACAGGGGTATTGTATTTCAAGCGAATAACAGAGACTGTGGCGCATCATAGCAGGACCATGAGGCATAATACATCTGTATTCCTCTGCGATTTGTAACAGTCGCGCAGCTGCTTTGGTGTTACCGATCAATGTTCTTTACAAGGGGTGTTTCCTATAAAATGATAGAATTTGCTGATTTATGACCCACAGCAGACGATTCTTACGTCCATAGTATTCTTCTTGTTTTCTTTTCAAACGTTGTTCACTTTCTGTTTTGTATTGCCCATTAATTTGTTTGAGTACAAGGTAAATGGCAATATAGGATAAAAAGGCCCCCCAGTTCCTGAAAGAAGAAAAGATGAGAGATGGACAGGATGTTCTACTACTTGAGACATGGATGTCCGAACTGAAGTACAGGTGGTAACGTGGCCGAGCGGTCTAAGACGCTGGATTAAGGCTCCAGTCTCTCCGGAGGCGTGGGTTCGAATCCCACCGCTGCCAGTTCACTTTTGAACAATGCACTCATATATAGGCATGTGCTTTATGTGCTTTACATACATTTAAAGGAAAACCCAGGGAATCAAATACATTCTGTCTTCCTCCCAACGTGAAGTCTCCTTTCCCCGTGTTACCATGATTAGCATTTTCACGAGTGAACCATGGCTCCTTGTGTCGCAGATGACGACGCGTGTGACATCACAGAACTGCAAGTGGCATCCAAGGGTATGGGTTGGAAGTGTAGGGTCGGAGCATTGGCAGCCACTTTTGACAAACCAGTTCTACCTGCAGTAGCACGAAAAGAGCCAATGTTTTTTCTCTCGTAAATCCGTTTCATAAAAAGGTCTATTTTTCTTTAACTCTTGTTTTAAAAAAGTACTTTGTTAATTCCTGCCCTGCCTGTGTCCCACTTTCGTTAGCTACCCGTGTCGTGATTTAGAGGCAGGCGCTCAGCAGGCCCATCTCGGGGATTGGTGGACAAAACAATCCCAGTAATATCTTCCCTACACCTAGCCGACTCTTGGAGCTAAGGGGTTCTCTTGTGCTATTTTTAGTTTCATTTTTACCTCCTTGTTAGTAACTGTGGTGTGGCTCTGCCTGCATCTTTGCACTTTATAGCAGAAGACGGTCTTCTCGTTAGGTCTCGGCTAGCGAAGGATGCGCTTGCGCAGTCTCGCTCGCGAGATTTAATGACTTGGAGAAGAGGGGCTTGAACCCGCCTCTCTTCTCTCCTCTTCTCCATTGGCTGGCCTCTTAAATGCTGGTCAGCCATTGGAGAAGAGGTTTGTCTCTCCAAACAAGCCCCGTCCTTTTCGGATTCGGGGGCGTGTTTTTTCGAATCGTTCTCTTTTTTCCAGGCCGTCCCTTTTTTCGCTGGTGGGCGTGTTTATTTTTTTTTTTTTTACAGGGACGTTCTCTGTTTATTTACGTCTCGGCTAGCGAAGGCTCTGCTAGTTGTTTCTACCTGTTATTACACAAAGACTTCCTGTCCCTCTAAACGTGAGTTAGTGTGACTCCGGCACCACGAGTCCCGTGAAAGGCGCTTTGTGTTGTCCGCTATTTTTCAGTTATCGCTCTTGTTCCTTTTTCCTGTGACAACCTAGCCGTCTGACGCCATTTTACAGAACGGGGCTGAGGAAGCAAGAAAGTCGAGCGGTTCTTGTGGAAGGGATACTCGGAAGAACAGACTGAGCAGGGAGGGGGAGAGCAGCGGTCAGTCTCCGCCGTCCGCGCCGTAGTTGTCGCCGCAGCTGCGCAATTATCATCTTGTCGCCGTTCAGGCGCTGACACCATGTCTGAGACGCATAAGACCATAAAGGGTGGCGGGTGGTAATTAGAACATCGCATCCATTTTGTATTTTTGGGGCGTCACAAGGGCTTGGGGGGTGGGCGTCCGCGCCGTCGTAGAATTAAATATTTTGCGTCTTTGCTCCCTTTCCGATTCACACAGTTCTTTACACGCATCAAGATGAAGATCTTTGTGGGCAACGTTGACGAGCAAACGACGCAGGAAGAGCTGAGCGCGCTCTTCGAGCACCACGGCACAGTGGTGAGCTGTGCAGTCATGAAGCAATTCGCCTTCGTTCACATGCGGGAAGAGGACCGGGCCCTGGCCGCTATAGCGGCACTCAACGGCCGCGAGCTGAATGGCCGAAAGATGGTGGTGGAACTGAGCAAACCGCGGCCTCTCAACACCTGGAAGGTGTTCGTGGGCAACGTCAGCGCCTCGTGCACCGCCACCGAGCTGCGCAACCTTTTCGAGAACTACGGCAGGGTGGTGGAATGCGATATCGTGAAAGGTAAAGGAGTATTGACCTTCCTGCCGCTTACTGACCACAGCACCTCTCACTGTCTCTTCAGTCGCAGGTTCTAGAGCAAACAATTTTAATTCCCCGTGACCCCAAAAGATCAGACCCATGCACTCAAACAGCCACGACCACACATTTACATCCACCGACTAATCTCCCACTAAACAACAAAGTTGTCTCCTAAGCCAGTGTTTCGAAACATTAACCAGCGTTTGTTGCGCTAGTCTCGGACACAGGCATCATTTCCTCTCTTAGTCTTTAAACTTTTGGTTTCCAAGGATTAGTATTTGTCTTGTACGGAAGCTAATCGCTAATAGTGGACATGTAGTTGAATCCCCACCAGATTAGCGCAACAGCCTACCTATGTTAGGAAGATTACCAGGCAAGGATTTTAAAATGCACCTGGCCTTCCGACGGTTCCTAGAATGTAAATCGTGTATTTAAAGCTGTTTCTCGGATTGTCGATTAAGCTCTGGGGACTGAGATGCCGTACATTAATGTCGTTAAATCAAAAGTACGTGCTCTGTCAAATGATAAACTTCATGTGCCAAACTTGACTACTGTAGGAAGGTTGTGTGGAGAAGGGGGTGGGCGTCGACTATCTAACAAGATTTTAGACCAACCGTGTTTTCGCTAGTACTATCCCATGTAGATCATATGGTTTCAACCAGGCCCTGGTGAAAGCCGTCCTCTCGATGGGAAGTATATTTGTGAACCGTCAATTAGACCATATTGTCCAGACCGCAGCCTTAATTCTTAGGGTTTAAAGTTTTGTGAGTTGACCAATTTATTGGGTACGATTCACTAAACCTTTTGGGATAGGTCCTCATACTCCAGGTTTAAATAACGTCATCTTGAATCTTTGGGCGTAGAACATACTTGCGTCTTATGCCTAAAGAAACTACCCACAGATAGTGCTTAATGAACTGAATCTGAATGTTTGGGTGTAACCCACAGCTTTGTGAATCGGTCCTGTGAAAACGCTCGCCCCATGCCAGAAAATTGCCAGCACGTTACAACTGCACAAGACAGAACTTGAGTAGACGCGTGTGCTCAGTACCGGCAGGCTCAGAGACCCGAAAAGTAGCACATGCATCATGCCTCCACTAGACACATGCATCATGCCTGACTCTGAGAGGGCCAGGCTGTGAAGACAGATCAGGCAGTCATCCCAGCAGGCGTGTTGATTTTGAAAAGTTATTGGGAATTCTGAGTGCGGAAGAAGAGATTTATAGTTCCGGCCCTCTGAAATACGTGCCTGTGCTGAGCCCCGGAAAGCACCGGCACAAATGAGGCACAGAATGACAACCCAATAAAGCAACCTGGGCTGCTCAGCTCTGTTTGTTTGCATGAAAATGAGTCAATATGGCATCAGACCTGGAAGAGAAAGAGGGTGAAAAACGGTAGTCAAATATTTTCAGCAATAATGGGGCGTAACACAAGTGAAAAAATCTGACCTTTTCGAAAGGATCAGGTTTATTTCTCGCCATCGGTTTCCAATGCCAACATTAAAGGCCGAGGGTTTCTAATGCATGCTCCTGGCAAAGGTGGTAAAATCATTGGATTCCGATATCCCAGCATTTGAGGAGTCAGACTGCGGGCTTCGAAGTGAAGTGTTAGTGCACCCCCATACACATGTCAATGTTGTTCGTGGGAATAAGTGACTTCTTTCTTGGTAGGGCCTGAAGAGCCGGTTGGAAATGAAGTTCCTCTCTTAATATAGTTGTCCAATGCTTTCCACGTTCCTAGGGATATCAGCGCTGCAGTAAAGACTACAGGTAATAAGGAAAGCTCCATGGACCTGCACTGAGCACACAGTGAACTAGGATGACACCTGCCATCGTCGTCAGACGAGGTGGCCGAGTGGTTAAGGCGATGGACTGCTAATCCATTGTGCTCTGCACGCGTGGGTTCGAATCCCACCCTCGTCGGTACATCGCAGTTTTGTCATTATTTACAGGGGTATTGTATTTCAAGCGAATAACAGAGACTGTGGCGCATCATAGCAGGACCATAAGGCATAATACATCTGTATTCCTCTGCGATTTGTAACAGTCGCACAGCTGCTTTGGTGTTACCGATCAATGTTCTTTACAAGGGGTGTTTCCTATAAAATGATAGAATTTGCTGATTTATGACCCACAGCAGACGATTCTTACGTCCATAGTATTCTTCTTGTTTTCTTTTCAAACGTTGTTCACTTCCTGTTTTGTATTGCCCATTAATTTGTTTGAGTACAAGGTAAATGGCAATATAGGATAAAAATGCCCCCCAGTTCCTGACAGAAGAAAAGACGAGAGATGGACACGGTGTTCTACTACTTGAGACATGGATGTCCGACTTGAAGTACAGGTGGTAGCGTGGCCGAGCGGTCTAAGGCACTGGATTAAGGCTCCAGTCTCTCTGGAGGCGTGGGTTCGAATCCCACCGCTGCCAGTTCACTTTTGAACAATGCACTCATATATAGGCATGTGCTTTATGTGCTTTACATACATTTAAAGGAAAACCCAGGGAATCAAATACATTCTGTCTTCCTTCCAACGTGAAGTCTCCTTTCCCCGTGTTACCATGATTAGCATTTTCACGAGTGAACCATGGCTCCTTGTGTCGCAGATGACGACGCGTGTGACATCACAGAACTGCAAGTGGCATCCAAGGGTATGGGTTGGAAGTGTAGGGTCGGAGCATTGGCAGCCACTTTTGACAAACCAGTTCTACCTGCAGTAGCACGAAAAGAGCCAATGTTTTTTCTCTCGTAAATCCGTTTCATAAAAAGGTCTATTTTTCTTTAACTCTTGTTTTAAAAAAGTACTTTGTTAATTCCTGGCCTGCCTGTGTCCCACTTTCGTTAGCTACCCGTGTCCTGATTTAGAGGCAGGTGCTCAGCAGGCCCATCTCGGGGATTGGTGGACAAAACAATCCCAGTAATATCTTCCCTACACCTAGCCGACTCCTGGAGCTAAGGGGTTCTCTTGTCCTATTTTTAGTTTCATTTTTACCTCCTTGTTAGTAACTGTGGTGTGGCTCTGCCTGCATCTTTGCACTTTATAGCAGAAGACGGTCTTCTCGTTAGGTCTCGGCTAGCGAAGGATGCGCTAGCGCAGTCTCGCTCGCGAGATTTAATGACTTGGAGAAGAGGGGCTTGAACCCGCCTCTCTTCTCTCCTCTTCTCCATTGGCTGGCCTCTTAAATGCTGGTCAGCCATTGGAGAAGAGGTTTGTCTCTCCAAACAAGCCCCGTCCTTTTCGGATTCGGGGGCGTGTTTTTTCGAATCGTTCTCTTTTTTCCAGGCCGTCCCTTTTTTCGCTGGTGGGCGTGTTTATTTTTTTTTTTTTTACAGGGACGTTCTCTGTTTATTTATGTCTCGGCTAGCGAAGGCTCTGCTAGTTGTTTCTACCTGTTATTACACAAAGACTTCCTGTCCCTCTAAACGTGAGTTAGTGTGACTCCGGCACCACGAGTCCCGTGAAAGGCGCTTTGTGTTGTCCGCTATTTTTCAGTTATCGCTCTTGTTCCTTTTTCCTGTGACAACCTAGCCGTCTGACGCCATTTTACAGAACGGGGCTGAGGAAGCAAGAAAGTCGAGCGGTTCTTGTGGAAGGGATACTCGGAAGAACAGACTGAGCAGGGAGGGGGAGAGCAGCGGTCAGTCTCCGCCGTCCGCGCCGTAGTTGTCGCCGCAGCTGCGCAATTATCATCTTGTCGCCGTTCAGGCGCTGACACCATGTCTGAGACGCATAAGACCATAAAGGGTGGCGGGTGGTAATTAGAACATCGCATCCATTTTGTATTTTTGGGGCGTCACAAGGGCTTGGGGGGTGGGCGTCCGCGCCGTCATAGAAAGAAATATTTTGCGTCTTTGCTCCCTTTCCGATTCACACAGTTCTTTACACGCATCAAGTTGAAGATCTTTGTGGGCAACGTTGACGAGCAAACGACGCAGGAAGAGCTGAGCGTGCTCTTCGAGCACCACGGCACAGTGGTGAGCTGTGCAGTCATGAAGCAATTCGCCTTCGTTCACATGCGGGAAGAGGACCGGGCCCTGGCCGCTATAGCGGCACTCAACGGCCGCGAGCTGAATGACCGAAAGATGGTGGTGGAACTGAGCAAACCGCGGCCTCTCAACACCTGGAAGGTGTTCGTGGGCAACGTCAGCGCCTCGTGCACCGCCACCGAGCTGCGAAACCTTTTCGAGAACTACGGCAGGGTGGTGGAATGCGATATCGTGAAAGGTAAAGGAGTATTGACCTTCCTGCCGCTTACTGACCACAGCACCTCTCACTGTCTCTTCAGTCGCAGGTTCTAGAGCAAACAATTTTAATTCCCCGTGACCCCAAAAGATCAGACCCATGCACTCAAACAGCCACGACCACACATTTACATCCACCAACTAATCTCCCACTAAACAACAAAGTTGTATCCTAAGCCAGTGTTTCGAAACATTAACCGGCGTTTGTTGCGCTAGTCTCGGACACAGGCATCATTTCCTCTCTTAGTCTTTAAACTTTTGGTTTCCAAGAATTAGTATGTGTCTTGTACGGAAGCTAATCGCTAATAGTGGACATGTAGTTGAATCCCCACCAGATTAGTGCAACAGCCTACCTATGTTAGGAAGATTACCAGGCATGGATTTTAAAATGCACCTGGCCTTCCGACGGTTCCTAGATTGTAAATCGTGTATTTAAAGCTGTTTCTCGGATTGTCGATTAAGCTCTGGGGACTGAGATGCAGTACATTAATGTCGTTAAATCAAAAGTACGTGCTCTGTCAAATGATAAACTTCATGTGCCAAACTTGACTACTGTAGGAAGGTTGTGTGGAGAAGGGGGGCGGTCGTCGACTATCTAACAAGATTTTAGACCAACCGTGTTTTCGCTAGTACTATCCCATGTAGATCATATGGTTTCAACCAGGCCCTGGTGAAAGCCGTTCTCTCGATGGGAAGTATATTTGTGAACCGTCAATTAGACCATATTGTCCAGACTGCAGCCTTAATTCTTAGGGTTTAAAGTTTTGTGAGTTGACCAATTTATTGGGTACGATTCACTAAACCTTTTGGGATAGGTCCTCATACTCCAGGTTTAAATAACGTCATCTTGAATCTTTGGGCGTAGAACATACTTGCGTCTTATGCCTAAAGAAACTACCCACAGATAGTGCTTAATGAACTGAATCTGTATGTTTGGGTGTAACCCACAGCTTTGTGAATCGGTCCTGTGAAAATGCTCGCCCATGCCAGACAATTGCCAGCACGTTACAACTGCACAAGACAGAACTTGAGTAGACGTCTGTGCTCAGTACCGGCAGGCTCAGGGACCCGAAAAGTAGCACATGCACCATGCCTCCACTAGACACATGCATCATGCCTGACTCTGAGAGGGCCAGGCTGTGAAGACAGATCAGGCAGTCATCCCAGCAGGCGTGTTGATTTTGAAAAGTTATTGGGAATTCTGAGTGCGGAAGAAGAGATTTATAGTTCCGGCCCTCTGAAATACGTGCCTGTGCTGAGCCCCGGAAAGCACCGGCACAAATGAGGCACAGAATGACAACCCAATAAAGCAACCTGGGCCGCTCAGCTCTGTTTGTTTGCGTGAAAATGAGTCAATATGGCATCAG
The DNA here is from genome assembly GCF_964204655.1 of Triturus cristatus. Classification (NCBI taxonomy): domain Eukaryota; kingdom Metazoa; phylum Chordata; class Amphibia; order Caudata; family Salamandridae; genus Triturus; species Triturus cristatus. Next base: position 706,681,718 of record NC_140595.1, on the reverse strand, counting down.
ACCTGGAAGAGAAAGAGGGTGAAAAACGGTAGTCAAATATTTTCAGCAATAATGAGGCGAAACACTTGTGAAAAAATCTGACCTTTTCGAAAGGAGCAGGTTTATTTCTCGCCATCGGTTTCCAATGCCAACATTAAAGGCCGAGGGTTTCTAATGCATGCTCCTGGCAAAGGTGGTAAAATCATTGGCTTCCGATATCCCAGCATTTGAGGAGTCAGACTGCGGGCTTCGAAGTGAAGTGTTAGTGCACCCCCATACACATGTCAATGTTGTTCGTGGGAATAAGTGACTTCTTTCTTGGTAGGGCCTGAAGAGCCGGTTGGAAATGAAGTTCCTCTCTTACTATAGTTGTCCAATGCTTTCCACGTTCCTAGGGATATCAGCGCTGCAGTAAAGACTACAGGTAATAAGGACAGCTCCATGGACCTGCACTGAGCACACAGTGAACTAGGATGACACCTGCCACCGTCGTCAGACGAGGTGGTCGAGTGGTTAAGGCGATGGACTGCTAATCCATTGTGCTCTGCACGCGTGGGTTCGAATCCCACTCTCGTCGATACATCGCAGTTTTGTCATTATTTACAGGGGTTTTGTATTTCAAGCGAATAACAGAGACTGTGGAGCATCATAGCAGGACCATAAGGCATAATACATCTGTATTCCTCTGCGATTTGTAACAGTCGCGCAGCTGCTTTGGTGTTACCGATCAATGTTCTTTACAAGGGGTGTTTCCTATAAAATGATAGAATTTGCTGATTTATGACCCACAGCAGACGATTCTTACGTCCATAGTATTCTTCTTGTTTTCTTTTCAAACGTTGTTCACTTCCTGTTTTGTATTGCCCATTAATTTGTTTGAGTACAAGGTAAATGGCAATATAGGATAAAAATGCCCCCCAGTTCCTGACAGAAGAAAAGACGAGAGATGGACACGGTGTTCTACTACATGAGACATGGATGTCCGACCTGAAGTACAGGTGGTAGCGTGGCCGAGCGGTCTAAGGCGCTGGATTAAGGCTCCAGTCTCTCCGGAGGCGTGGGTTCGAATCCCACCGCTGCCAGTTCACTTTTGAACAATGCACTCATATATAGGCATGTGCTTTATGTGCTGTACATACATTTAAAGGAAAACCCAGGGAATCAAATACATTCTGTCTTCCTTCCAACGTGAAGTCTCCTTTCCCCGTGTTACCATGATTAGCATTTTCACGAGTGAACCATGGCTCCTTGTGTCGCAGATGACGACGCGTGTGACATCACAGAACTGCAAGTGGCATCCAAGGGTATGGGTTGGAAGTGTAGGGTCGGAGCATTGGCAGCCACTTTTGACAAACCAGTTCTACCTGCAGTAGCACGAAAAGAGCCAATGTTTTTTCTCTCGTAAATCCGTTTCATAAAAAGGTCTATTTTTCTTTAACTCTTGTTTTAAAAAAGTACTTTGTTAATTCCTGGCCTGCCTGTGTCCCACTTTCGTTAGCTACCCGTGTCCTGATTTAGAGGCAGGTGCTCAGCAGGCCCATCTCGGGGATTGGTGGACAAAACAATCCCAGTAATATCTTCCCTACACCTAGCCGACTCCTGGAGCTAAGGGGTTCTCTTGTCCTATTTTTAGTTTCATTTTTACCTCCTTGTTAGTAACTGTGGTGTGGCTCTGCCTGCATCTTTGCACTTTATAGCAGAAGACGGTCTTCTCGTTAGGTCTCGGCTAGCGAAGGATGCGCTAGCGCAGTCTCGCTCGCGAGATTTAATGACTTGGAGAAGAGGGGCTTGAACCCGCCTCTCTTCTCTCCTCTTCTCCATTGGCTGGCCTCTTAAATGCTGGTCAGCCATTGGAGAAGAGGTTTGTCTCTCCAAACAAGCCCCGTCCTTTTCGGACTCGGGGGCGTGTTTTTTCGAATCGTTCTCTTTTTTCCAGGCCGTCCCTTTTTTCGCTGGTGGGCGTGTTTATTTTTTTTTTTTTTACAGGGACGTTCTCTGTTTATTTATGTCTCGGCTAGCGAAGGCTCTGCTAGTTGTTTCTACCTGTTATTACACAAAGACTTCCTGTCCCTCTAAACGTGAGTTAGTGTGACTCCGGCACCACGAGTCCCGTGAAAGGCGCTTTGTGTTGTCCGCTATTTTTCAGTTATCGCTCTTGTTCCTTTTTCCTGTGACAACCTAGCCGTCTGACGCCATTTTACAGAACGGGGCTGAGGAAGCAAGAAAGTCGAGCGGTTCTTGTGGAAGGGATACTCGGAAGAACAGACTGAGCAGGGAGGGGGAGAGCAGCGGTCAGTCTCCGCCGTCCGCGCCGTAGTTGTCGCCGCAGCTGCGCAATTATCATCTTGTCGCCGTTCAGGCGCTGACACCATGTCTGAGACGCATAAGACCATAAAGGGTGGCGGGTGGTAATTAGAACATCGCATCCATTTTGTATTTTTGGGGCGTCACAAGGGCTTGGGGGGTGGGCGTCCGCGCCGTCATAGAAAGAAATATTTTGCGTCTTTGCTCCCTTTCCGATTCACACAGTTCTTTACACGCATCAAGACGAAGATCTTTGTGGGCAACGTTGACGAGCAAACGACGCAGGAAGAGCTGAGCGCGCTCTTCGAGCACCACGGCACAGTGGTGAGCTGTTTAGTCATGAAGCAATTCGCCTTCGTTCACATGCGGGAAGAGGACCGGGCCCTGGCCCCTATAGCGGCACTCAACGGCCGCGAGCTGAATGGCCGAAAGATGGTGGTGGAACTGAGCAAACCGCGGCCTCTCAACACCTGGAAGGTGTTCGTGGGCAACGTCAGCGCCTCGTGCACCGCCACCGAGCTGCGCAACCTTTTCGAGAACTACGGCAGGGTGGTGGACTGCGATATCGTGAAAGGTAAAGGAGTATTGACCTTCCTACCGCTTACTGACCGCAGCACCTCTCACTGTCTCTTCAGTCGCAGGTTCTAGAGCAAACAATTTTAATTCCCCGTGACCCCAAAAGATCAGACCCATGCACTCAAACAGCCACGACCACACATTTACATCCACCAACTAATCTCCCACTAAACAACAAAGTTGTCTCCTAAGCCAGTGTTTCGAAACATTAACCGGCGTTTGTTGCGCTAGTCTCGGACACAGGCATCATTTCCTCTCTTAGTCTTTAAACTTTTGGTTTCCAAGAATTAGTATGTGTCTTGTACGGAAGCTAATCGCTAATAGTGGACATGTAGTTGAATCCCCACCAGATTAGCGCAACAGCCTACCTATGTTAGGAAGATTACCAGGCATGGATTTTAAAATGCACCTGGCCTTCCGACGGTTCCTAGATTGTAAATCGTGTATTTAAAGCTGTTTCTCGGATTGTCGATTAAGCTCTGGGGACTGAGATGCAGTACATTAATGTCGTTAAATCAAAAGTACGTGCTCTGTCAAATGATAAACTTCATGTGCCAAACTTGACTACTGTAGGAAGGTTGTGTGGAGAAGGGGGGCGGTCGTCGACTATCTAACAAGATTTTAGACCAACCGTGTTTTCGCTAGTACTATCCCATGTAGATCATATGGTTTCAACCAGGCCCTGGTGAAAGCCGTTCTCTCGATGGGAAGTATATTTGTGAACCGTCAATTAGACCATATTGTCCAGACCGCAGCCTTAATTCTTAGGGTTTAAAGTTTTGTGAGTTGACCAATTTATTGGGTACGATTCACTAAACCTTTTGGGATAGGTCCTCATACTCCAGGTTTAAATAACGTCATCTTGAATCTTTGGGCGTAGAACATACTTGCGTCTTATGCCTAAAGAAACTACCCACAGATAGTGCTAAATGAACTGAATCTGTATGTTTGGGTGTAACCCACAGCTTTGTGAATCGGTCCTGTGAAAATGCTCGCCCCATGCCAGACAATTGCCAGCACGTTAAAACTGCACAAGACAGAACTTGAGTAGACGTCTGTGCTCAGTACCGGCAGGCTCAGGGACCCGAAAAGTAGCACATGCACCATGCCTCCACTAGACACATGCATCATGCCTGACTCTGAGAGGGCCAGGCTGTGAAGACAGATCAGGCAGTCATCCCAGCAGGCGTGTTGATTTTGAAAAGTTATTGGGAATTCTGAGTGCGGAAGAAGAGATTTATAGTTCCGGCCCTCTGAAATACGTGCCTGTGCTGAGCCCCGGAAAGCACCGGCACAAATGAGGCACAGAATGACAACCCAATAAAGCAACCTGGGCCGCTCAGCTCTGTTTGTTTGCGTGAAAATGAGTCAATATGGCATCAGACCTGGAAGAGAAAGAGGGTGAAAAACGGTAGTCAAATATTTTCAGCAATAATGGGGCGAAACACTTGTGAAAAAATCTGACCTTTTCGAAAGGAGCAGGTTTATTTCTCGCCATCGGTTTCCAATGCCAACATTAAAGGCCGAGGGTTTCTAATGCATGCTCCTGGCAAAGGTGGTAAAATCATTGGCTTCCGATATCCCAGCATTTGAGGAGTCAGACTGCGGGCTTCGAAGTGAAGTGTTAGTGCACCCCCATACACATGTCAATGTTGTTCGTGGGAATAAGTGACTTCTTTCTTGGTAGGGCCTGAAGAGCCGGTTGGAAATGAAGTTCCTCTCTTAATATAGTTGTCCAATGCTTTCCACGTTCCTAGGGATATCAGCGCTGCAGTAAAGACTACAGGTAATAAGGACAGCTCCATGGACCTGCACTGAGCACACAGTGAACTAGGATGACACCTGCCACCGTCGTCAGACGAGGTGGCCGAGTGGTTAAGGCGATGGACTGCTAATCCATTGTGCTCTGCACGCGTGGGTTCGAATCCCACACTCGTCGGTACATCGTAGTTTTGTCATTATTTACAGGGGTATTGTATTTCAAGCGAATAACAGAGACTGTGGCGCATCATAGCAGGACCATGAGGCATAATACATCTGTATTCCTCTGCGATTTGTAACAGTCGCGCAGCTGCTTTGGTGTTACCGATCAATGTTCTTTACAAGGGGTGTTTCCTATAAAATGATAGAATTTGCTGATTTATGACCCACAGCAGACGATTCTTACGTCCATAGTATTCTTCTTGTTTTCTTTTCAAACGTTGTTCACTTTCTGTTTTGTATTGCCCATTAATTTGTTTGAGTACAAGGTAAATGGCAATATAGGATAAAAAGGCCCCCCAGTTCCTGAAAGAAGAAAAGATGAGAGATGGACAGGATGTTCTACTACTTGAGACATGGATGTCCGAACTGAAGTACAGGTGGTAACGTAGCCGAGCGGTCTAAGGCGCTGGATTAAGGCTCCAGTCTCTCCGGAGGCGTGGGTTCGAATCCCACCGCTGCCAGTTCACTTTTGAACAATGCACTCATATATAGGCATGTGCTTTATGTGCTTTACATACATTTAAAGGAAAACCCAGGGAATCAAATACATTCTGTCTTCCTCCCAACGTGAAGTCTCCTTTCCCCGTGTTACCATGATTAGCATTTTCACGAGTGAACCATGGCTCCTTGTGTCGCAGATGACGACGCGTGTGACATCACAGAACTGCAAGTGGCATCCAAGGGTATGGGTTGGAAGTGTAGGGTCGGAGCATTGGCAGCCACTTTTGACAAACCAGTTCTACCTGCAGTAGCACGAAAAGAGCCAATGTTTTTTCTCTCGTAAATCCGTTTCATAAAAAGGTCTATTTTTCTTTAACTCTTGTTTTAAAAAAGTACTTTGTTAATTCCTGCCCTGCCTGTGTCCCACTTTCGTTAGCTACCCGTGTCGTGATTTAGAGGCAGGCGCTCAGCAGGCCCATCTCGGGGATTGGTGGACAAAACAATCCCAGTAATATCTTCCCTACACCTAGCCGACTCTTGGAGCTAAGGGGTTCTCTTGTGCTATTTTTAGTTTCATTTTTACCTCCTTGTTAGTAACTGTGGTGTGGCTCTGCCTGCATCTTTGCACTTTATAGCAGAAGACGGTCTTCTCGTTAGGTCTCGGCTAGCGAAGGATGCGCTTGCGCAGTCTCGCTCGCGAGATTTAATGACTTGGAGAAGAGGGGCTTGAACCCGCCTCTCTTCTCTCCTCTTCTCCATTGGCTGGCCTCTTAAATGCTGGTCAGCCATTGGAGAAGAGGTTTGTCTCTCCAAACAAGCCCCGTCCTTTTCGGATTCGGGGGCGTGTTTTTTCGAATCGTTCTCTTTTTTCCAGGCCGTCCCTTTTTTCGCTGGTGGGCGTGTTTATTTTTTTTTTTTTTACAGGGACGTTCTCTGTTTATTTACGTCTCGGCTAGCGAAGGCTCTGCTAGTTGTTTCTACCTGTTATTACACAAAGACTTCCTGTCCCTCTAAACGTGAGTTAGTGTGACTCCGGCACCACGAGTCCCGTGAAAGGCGCTTTGTGTTGTCCGCTATTTTTCAGTTATCGCTCTTGTTCCTTTTTCCTGTGACAACCTAGCCGTCTGACGCCATTTTACAGAACGGGGCTGAGGAAGCAAGAAAGTCGAGCGGTTCTTGTGGAAGGGATACTCGGAAGAACAGACTGAGCAGGGAGGGGGAGAGCAGCGGTCAGTCTCCGCCGTCCGCGCCGTAGTTGTCGCCGCAGCTGCGCAATTATCATCTTGTCGCCGTTCAGGCGCTGACACCATGTCTGAGACGCATAAGACCATAAAGGGTGGCGGGTGGTAATTAGAACATCGCATCCATTTTGTATTTTTGGGGCGTCACAAGGGCTTGGGGGGTGGGCGTCCGCGCCGTCGTAGAATTAAATATTTTGCGTCTTTGCTCCCTTTCCGATTCACACAGTTCTTTACACGCATCAAGATGAAGATCTTTGTGGGCAACGTTGACGAGCAAACGACGCAGGAAGAGCTGAGCGCGCTCTTCGAGCACCACGGCACAGTGGTGAGCTGTGCAGTCATGAAGCAATTCGCCTTCGTTCACATGCGGGAAGAGGACCGGGCCCTGGCCGCTATAGCGGCACTCAACGGCCGCGAGCTGAATGGCCGAAAGATGGTGGTGGAACTGAGCAAACCGCGGCCTCTCAACACCTGGAAGGTGTTCGTGGGCAACGTCAGCACCTCGTGCACCGCCACCGAGCTGCGCAACCTTTTCGAGAACTACGGCAGGGTGGTGGAATGCGATATCGTGAAAGGTAAAGGCGTATTGACCTTCCTACCGCTTACTGACCGCAGCACCTCTCACTGTCTCTTCAGTCGCAGGTTCTAGAGCAAACAATTTTAATTCCCCGGGACCCCAAAAGATCAGACCCATGCACTCAAACAGCCACGACCACACATTTACATCCACCGACTAATCTCCCACTAAACAACAAAGTTGTCTCCTAAGCCAGTGTTTCGAAACATTAACCAGCGTTTGTTGCGCTAGTCTCGGACACAGGCATCATTTCCTCTCTTAGTCTTTAAACTTTTGGTTTCCAAGGATTAGTATTTGTCTTGTACGGAAGCTAATCGCTAATAGTGGACATGTAGTTGAATCCCCACCAGATTAGCGCAACAGCCTACCTATGTTAGGAAGATTACCAGGCAAGGATTTTAAAATGCACCTGGCCTTCCGACGGTTCCTAGAATGTAAATCGTGTATTTAAAGCTGTTTCTCGGATTGTCGATTAAGCTCTGGGGACTGAGATGCCGTACATTAATGTCGTTAAATCAAAAGTACGTGCTCTGTCAAATGATAAACTTCATGTGCCAAACTTGACTACTGTAGGAAGGTTGTGTGGAGAAGGGGGTGGGCGTCGACTATCTAACAAGATTTTAGACCAACCGTGTTTTCGCTAGTACTATCCCATGTAGATCATATGGTTTCAACCAGGCCCTGGTGAAAGCCGTCCTCTCGATGGGAAGTATATTTGTGAACCGTCAATTAGACCATATTGTCCAGACCGCAGCCTTAATTCTTAGGGTTTAAAGTTTTGTGAGTTGACCAATTTATTGGGTACGATTCACTAAACCTTTTGGGATAGGTCCTCATACTCCAGGTTTAAATAACGTCATCTTGAATCTTTGGGCGTAGAACATACTTGCGTCTTATGCCTAAAGAAACTACCCACAGATAGTGCTTAATGAACTGAATCTGAATGTTTGGGTGTAACCCACAGCTTTGTGAATCGGTCCTGTGAAAACGCTCGCCCCATGCCAGAAAATTGCCAGCACGTTACAACTGCACAAGACAGAACTTGAGTAGACGCGTGTGCTCAGTACCGGCAGGCTCAGAGACCCGAAAAGTAGCACATGCATCATGCCTCCACTAGACACATGCATCATGCCTGACTCTGAGAGGGCCAGGCTGTGAAGACAGATCAGGCAGTCATCCCAGCAGGCGTGTTGATTTTGAAAAGTTATTGGGAATTCTGAGTGCGGAAGAAGAGATTTATAGTTCCGGCCCTCTGAAATACGTGCCTGTGCTGAGCCCCGGAAAGCACCGGCACAAATGAGGCACAGAATGACAACCCAATAAAGCAACCTGGGCTGCTCAGCTCTGTTTGTTTGCATGAAAATGAGTCAATATGGCATCAGACCTGGAAGAGAAAGAGGGTGAAAAACGGTAGTCAAATATTTTCAGCAATAATGGGGCGTAACACAAGTGAAAAAATCTGACCTTTTCGAAAGGATCAGGTTTATTTCTCGCCATCGGTTTCCAATGCCAACATTAAAGGCCGAGGGTTTCTAATGCATGCTCCTGGCAAAGGTGGTAAAATCATTGGATTCCGATATCCCAGCATTTGAGGAGTCAGACTGCGGGCTTCGAAGTGAAGTGTTAGTGCACCCCCATACACATGTCAATGTTGTTCGTGGGAATAAGTGACTTCTTTCTTGGTAGGGCCTGAAGAGCCGGTTGGAAATGAAGTTCCTCTCTTAATATAGTTGTCCAATGCTTTCCACGTTCCTAGGGATATCAGCGCTGCAGTAAAGACTACAGGTAATAAGGAAAGCTCCATGGACCTGCACTGAGCACACAGTGAACTAGGATGACACCTGCCATCGTCGTCAGACGAGGTGGCCGAGTGGTTAAGGCGATGGACTGCTAATCCATTGTGCTCTGCACGCGTGGGTTCGAATCCCACCCTCGTCGGTACATCGCAGTTTTGTCATTATTTACAGGGGTATTGTATTTCAAGCGAATAACAGAGACTGTGGCGCATCATAGCAGGACCATAAGGCATAATACATCTGTATTCCTCTGCGATTTGTAACAGTCGCACAGCTGCTTTGGTGTTACCGATCAATGTTCTTTACAAGGGGTGTTTCCTATAAAATGATAGAATTTGCTGATTTATGACCCACAGCAGACGATTCTTACGTCCATAGTATTCTTCTTGTTTTCTTTTCAAACGTTGTTCACTTCCTGTTTTGTATTGCCCATTAATTTGTTTGAGTACAAGGTAAATGGCAATATAGGATAAAAATGCCCCCCAGTTCCTGACAGAAGAAAAGACGAGAGATGGACACGGTGTTCTACTACTTGAGACATGGATGTCCGACTTGAAGTACAGGTGGTAGCGTGGCCGAGCGGTCTAAGGCACTGGATTAAGGCTCCAGTCTCTCTGGAGGCGTGGGTTCGAATCCCACCGCTGCCAGTTCACTTTTGAACAATGCACTCATATATAGGCATGTGCTTTATGTGCTTTACATACATTTAAAGGAAAACCCAGGGAATCAAATACATTCTGTCTTCCTTCCAACGTGAAGTCTCCTTTCCCCGTGTTACCATGATTAGCATTTTCACGAGTGAACCATGGCTCCTTGTGTCGCAGATGACGACGCGTGTGACATCACAGAACTGCAAGTGGCATCCAAGGGTATGGGTTGGAAGTGTAGGGTCGGAGCATTGGCAGCCACTTTTGACAAACCAGTTCTACCTGCAGTAGCACGAAAAGAGCCAATGTTTTTTCTCTCGTAAATCCGTTTCATAAAAAGGTCTATTTTTCTTTAACTCTTGTTTTAAAAAAGTACTTTGTTAATTCCTGGCCTGCCTGTGTCCCACTTTCGTTAGCTACCCGTGTCCTGATTTAGAGGCAGGTGCTCAGCAGGCCCATCTCGGGGATTGGTGGACAAAACAATCCCAGTAATATCTTCCCTACACCTAGCCGACTCCTGGAGCTAAGGGGTTCTCTTGTCCTATTTTTAGTTTCATTTTTACCTCCTTGTTAGTAACTGTGGTGTGGCTCTGCCTGCATCTTTGCACTTTATAGCAGAAGACGGTCTTCTCGTTAGGTCTCGGCTAGCGAAGGATGCGCTAGCGCAGTCTCGCTCGCGAGATTTAATGACTTGGAGAAGAGGGGCTTGAACCCGCCTCTCTTCTCTCCTCTTCTCCATTGGCTGGCCTCTTAAATGCTGGTCAGCCATTGGAGAAGAGGTTTGTCTCTCCAAACAAGCCCCGTCCTTTTCGGATTCGGGGGCGTGTTTTTTCGAATCGTTCTCTTTTTTCCAGGCCGTCCCTTTTTTCGCTGGTGGGCGTGTTTATTTTTTTTTTTTTTACAGGGACGTTCTCTGTTTATTTATGTCTCGGCTAGCGAAGGCTCTGCTAGTTGTTTCTACCTGTTATTACACAAAGACTTCCTGTCCCTCTAAATGTGAGTTAGTGTGACTCCGGCACCACGAGTCCCGTGAAAGGCGCTTTGTGTTGTCCGCTATTTTTCAGTTATCGCTCTTGTTCCTTTTTCCTGTGACAACCTAGCCGTCTGACGCCATTTTACAGAACGGGGCTGAGGAAGCAAGAAAGTCGAGCGGTTCTTGTGGAAGGGATACTCGGAAGAACAGACTGAGCAGGGAGGGGGAGAGCAGCGGTCAGTCTCCGCCGTCCGCGCCGTAGTTGTCGCCGCAGCTGCGCAATTATCATCTTGTCGCCGTTCAGGCGCTGACACCATGTCTGAGACGCATAAGACCATAAAGGGTGGCGGGTGGTAATTAGAACATCGCATCCATTTTGTATTTTTGGGGCGTCACAAGGGCTTGGGGGGTGGGCGTCCGCGCCGTCATAGAAAGAAATATTTTGCGTCTTTGCTCCCTTTCCGATTCACACAGTTCTTTACACGCATAAAGTTGAAGATCTTTGTGGGCAACGTTGACGAGCAAACGACGCAGGAAGAGCTGAGCGTGCTCTTCGAGCACCACGGCACAGTGGTGAGCTGTGCAGTCATGAAGCAATTCGCCTTCGTTCACATGCGGGAAGAGGACCGGGCCCTGGCCGCTATAGCGGCACTCAACGGCCGCGAGCTGAATGACCGAAAGATGGTGGTGGAACTGAGCAAACCGCGGCCTCTCAACACCTGGAAGGTGTTCGTGGGCAACGTCAGCGCCTCGTGCACCGCCACCGAGCTGCGCAACCTTTTCGAGAACTACGGCAGGGTGGTGGAATGCGATATCGTGAAAGGTAAAGGAGTATTGACCTTCCTGCCGCTTACTGACCACAGCACCTCTCACTGTCTCTTCAGTCGCAGGTTCTAGAGCAAACAATTTTAATTCCCCGTGACCCCAAAAGATCAGACCCATGCACTCAAACAGCCACGACCACACATTTACATCCACCAACTAATCTCCCACTAAACAACAAAGTTGTATCCTAAGCCAGTGTTTCGAAACATTAACCGGCGTTTGTTGCGCTAGTCTCGGACACAGGCATCATTTCCTCTCTTAGTCTTTAAACTTTTGGTTTCCAAGAATTAGTATGTGTCTTGTACGGAAGCTAATCGCTAATAGTGGACATGTAGTTGAATCCCCACCAGATTAGTGCAACAGCCTACCTATGTTAGGAAGATTACCAGGCATGGATTTTAAAATGCACCTGGCCTTCCGACGGTTCCTAGATTGTAAATCGTGTATTTAAAGCTGTTTCTCGGATTGTCGATTAAGCTCTGGGGACTGAGATGCAGTACATTAATGTCGTTAAATCAAAAGTACGTGCTCTGTCAAATGATAAACTTCATGTGCCAAACTTGACTACTGTAGGAAGGTTGTGTGGAGAAGGGGGGCGGTCGTCGACTATCTAACAAGATTTTAGACCAACCGTGTTTTCGCTAGTACTATCCCATGTAGATCATATGGTTTCAACCAGGCCCTGGTGAAAGCCGTTCTCTCGATGGGAAGTATATTTGTGAACCGTCAATTAGACCATATTGTCCAGACCGCAGCCTTAATTCTTAGGGTTTAAAGTTTTGTGAGTTGACCAATTTATTGGGTACGATTCACTAAACCTTTTGGGATAGGTCCTCATACTCCAGGTTTAAATAACGTCATCTTGAATCTTTGGGCGTAGAACATACTTGCGTCTTATGCCTAAAGAAACTACCCACAGATAGTGCTTAATGAACTGAATCTGTATGTTTGGGTGTAACCCACAGCTTTGTGAATCGGTCCTGTGAAAATGCTCGCCCATGCCAGACAATTGCCAGCACGTTACAACTGCACAAGACAGAACTTGAGTAGACGTCTGTGCTCAGTACCGGCAGGCTCAGGGACCCGAAAAGTAGCACATGCACCATGCCTCCACTAGACACATGCATCATGCCTGACTCTGAGAGGGCCAGGCTGTGAAGACAGATCAGGCAGTCATCCCAGCAGGCGTGTTGATTTTGAAAAGTTATTGGGAATTCTGAGTGCGGAAGAAGAGATTTATAGTTCCGGCCCTCTGAAATACGTGCCTGTGCTGAGCCCCGGAAAGCACCGGCACAAATGAGGCACAGAATGACAACCCAATAAAGCAACCTGGGCCGCTCAGCTCTGTTTGTTTGCGTGAAAATGAGTCAATATGGCATCAGACCTGGAAGAGAAAGAGGGTGAAAAACGGTAGTCAAATATTTTCAGCAATAATGAGGCGAAACACTTGTGAAAAAATCTGACCTTTTCGAAAGGAGCAGGTTTATTTCTCGCCATCGGTTTCCAATGCCAACATTAAAGGCCGAGGGTTTCTAATGCATTCTCCTGGCAAAGGTGGTAAAGTCATTGGCTTCCGATATCCCAGCATTTGAGGAGTCAGACTGCGGGGCTTCGAAGTGAAGTGTTAGTGCACCCCCATACACATGTCAATGTTGTTCGTGGGAATAAGTGACTTCTTTCTTGGTAGGGCCTGAAGAGCCGGTTGGAAATGAAGTTCCTCTCTTAATATAGTTGTCCAATGCATTCCACGTTCCTAGGGATATCAGCGCTGCAGTAAAGACTACAGGTAATAAGGACAGCTCCATGGACCTGCACTGAGCACACAGTGAACTAGGATGACACCTGCCACCGTCGTCAGACGAGGTGGCCGAGTGGTTAAGGCGATGGACTGCTAATCCATTGTGCTCTGCACGCGTGGGTTCGAATCCCACCCTCGTCGGTACATCGCAGTTTTGTCATTATTTACAGGGGTATTGTATTTCATGCGAATAACAGAGACTGTGGCGCATCATAGCAGGACCATAAGGCATAATACATCTGTATTCCTCTGCGATTTGTAACAGTCGCGCAGCTGCTTTGGTGTTACCGATCAATGTTCTTTACAAGGGGTGTTTCCTATAAAATGATAGAATTTGCTGATTTATGACCCACAGCAGACGATTCTTACGTCCATAGTATTCTTCTTGTTTTCTTTTCAAACGTTGTTCACTTCCTGTTTTGTATTGCCCATTAATTTGTTTGAGTACAAGGTAAATGGCAATATAGGATAAAAATGCCCCCCAGTTCCTGACAGAAGAAAAGACGAGAGATGGACACGGTGTTCTACTACATGAGACATGGATGTCCGACCTGAAGTACAGGTGGTAGCGTGGCCGAGCGGTCTAAGGCGCTGGATTAAGGCTCCAGTCTCTCCGGAGGCGTGGGTTCGAATCCCACCGTTGCCAGTTCACTTTTGAACAATGCACTCATATATAGGCATGTGCTTTATGTGCTGTACATACATTTAAAGGAAAACCCAGGGAATCAAATACATTCTGTCTTCCTTCCAACGTGAAGTCTCCTTTCCCCGTGTTACCATGATTAGCATTTTCACCAGTGAACCATGGCTCCTTGTGTCGCAGATGACGACGCGTGTGACATCACAGAACTGCAAGTGGCATCCAAGGGTATGGGTTGGAAGTGTAGGGTCGGAGCATTGGCAGCCACTTTTGACAAACCAGTTCTACCTGCAGTAGCACGAAAAGAGCCAATGTTTTTTCTCTCGTAAATCCGTTTCATAAAAAGGTCTATTTTTCTTTAACTCTTGTTTTAAAAAAGTACTTTGTTAATTCCTGGCCTGCCTGTGTCCCACTTTCCTTAGCTACCCGTGTCCTGATTTAGAGGCAGGTGCTCAGCAGGCCCATCTCGGGGATTGGTGGACAAAACAATCCCAGTAATATCTTCCCTACACCTAGCCGACTCCTGGAGCTAAGGGGTTCTCTTGTGCTATTTTTAGTTTCATTTTTACCTCCTTGTTAGTAACTGTGGTGTGGCTCTGCCTGCATCTTTGCACTTTATAGCAGAAGACGGTCTTCTCGTTAGGTCTCGGCTAGCGAAGGATGCGCTAGCGCAGTCTCGCTCGCGAGATTTAATGACTTGGAGAAGAGGGGCTTGAACCCGCCTCTCTTCTCTCCTCTTCTCCATTGGCTGGCCTCTTAAATGCTGGTCAGCCATTGGAGAAGAGGTTTGTCTCTCCAAACAAGCCCCGTCCTTTTCGGACTCGGGGGCGTGTTTTTTCGAATCGTTCTCTTTTTTCCAGGCCGTCCCTTTTTTCGCTGGTGGGCGTGTTTATTTTTTTTTTTTTTTACAGGGACGTTCTCTGTTTATTTATGTCTCGGCTAGCGAAGGCTCTGCTAGTTGTTTCTACCTGTTATTACACAAAGACTTCCTGTCCCTCTAAACGTGAGTTAGTGTGACTCCGGCACCACGAGTCCCGTGAAAGGCGCTTTGTGTTGTCCGCTATTTTTCAGTTATCGCTCTTGTTCCTTTTTCCTGTGACAACCTAGCCGTCTGACGCCATTTTACAGAACGGGGCTGAGGAAGCAAGAAAGTCGAGCGGTTCTTGTGGAAGGGATACTCGGAAGAACAGACTGAGCAGGGAGGGGGAGAGCAGCGGTCAGTCTCCGCCGTCCGCGCCGTAGTTGTCGCCGCAGCTGCGCAATTATCATCTTGTCGCCGTTCAGGCGCTGACACCATGTCTGAGACGCATAAGACCATAAAGGGTGGCGGGTGGTAATTAGAACATCGCATCCATTTTGTATTTTTGGGGCGTCACAAGGGCTTGGGGGGTGGGCGTCCGCGCCGTCATAGAAAGAAATATTTTGCGTCTTTGCTCCCTTTCCGATTCACACAGTTCTTTACACGCATAAAGTTGAAGATCTTTGTGGGCAACGTTGACGAGCAAACGACGCAGGAAGAGCTGAGCGTGCTCTTCGAGCACCACGGCACAGTGGTGAGCTGTGCAGTCATGAAGCAATTCGCCTTCGTTCACATGCGGGAAGAGGACCGGGCCCTGGCCGCTATAGCGGCACTCAACGGCCGCGAGCTGAATGACCGAAAGATGGTGGTGGAACTGAGCAAACCGCGGCCTCTCAACACCTGGAAGGTGTTCGTGGGCAACGTCAGCGCCTCGTGCACCGCCACCGAGCTGCGCAACCTTTTCGAGAACTACGGCAGGGTGGTGGAATGCGATATCGTGAAAGGTAAAGGAGTATTGACCTTCCTGCCGCTTACTGACCACAGCACCTCTCACTGTCTCTTCAGTCGCAGGTTCTAGAGCAAACAATTTTAATTCCCCGTGACCCCAAAAGATCAGACCCATGCACTCAAACAGCCACGACCACACATTTACATCCACCAACTAATCTCCCACTAAACAACAAAGTTGTATCCTAAGCCAGTGTTTCGAAACATTAACCGGCGTTTGTTGCGCTAGTCTCGGACACAGGCATCATTTCCTCTCTTAGTCTTTAAACTTTTGGTTTCCAAGAATTAGTATGTGTCTTGTACGGAAGCTAATCGCTAATAGTGGACATGTAGTTGAATCCCCACCAGATTAGTGCAACAGCCTACCTATGTTAGGAAGATTACCAGGCATGGATTTTAAAATGCACCTGGCCTTCCGACGGTTCCTAGATTGTAAATCGTGTATTTAAAGCTGTTTCTCGGATTGTCGATTAAGCTCTGGGGACTGAGATGCAGTACATTAATGTCGTTAAATCAAAAGTACGTGCTCTGTCAAATGATAAACTTCATGTGCCAAACTTGACTACTGTAGGAAGGTTGTGTGGAGAAGGGGGGCGGTCGTCGACTATCTAACAAGATTTTAGACCAACCGTGTTTTCGCTAGTACTATCCCATGTAGATCATATGGTTTCAACCAGGCCCTGGTGAAAGCCGTTCTCTCGATGGGAAGTATATTTGTGAACCGTCAATTAGACCATATTGTCCAGACCGCAGCCTTAATTCTTAGGGTTTAAAGTTTTGTGAGTTGACCAATTTATTGGGTACGATTCACTAAACCTTTTGGGATAGGTCCTCATACTCCAGGTTTAAATAACGTCATCTTGAATCTTTGGGCGTAGAACATACTTGCGTCTTATGCCTAAAGAAACTACCCACAGATAGTGCTTAATGAACTGAATCTGTATGTTTGGGTGTAACCCACAGCTTTGTGAATCGGTCCTGTGAAAATGCTCGCCCATGCCAGACAATTGCCAGCACGTTACAACTGCACAAGACAGAACTTGAGTAGACGTCTGTGCTCAGTACCGGCAGGCTCAGGGACCCGAAAAGTAGCACATGCACCATGCCTCCACTAGACACATGCATCATGCCTGACTCTGAGAGGGCCAGGCTGTGAAGACAGATCAGGCAGTCATCCCAGCAGGCGTGTTGATTTTGAAAAGTTATTGGGAATTCTGAGTGCGGAAGAAGAGATTTATAGTTCCGGCCCTCTGAAATACGTGCCTGTGCTGAGCCCCGGAAAGCACCGGCACAAATGAGGCACAGAATGACAACCCAATAAAGCAACCTGGGCCGCTCAGCTCTGTTTGTTTGCGTGAAAATGAGTCAATATGGCATCAGACCTGGAAGAGAAAGAGGGTGAAAAACGGTAGTCAAATATTTTCAGCAATAATGAGGCGAAACACTTGTGAAAAAATCTGACCTTTTCGAAAGGAGCAGGTTTATTTCTCGCCATCGGTTTCCAATGCCAACATTAAAGGCCGAGGGTTTCTAATGCATTCTCCTGGCAAAGGTGGTAAAGTCATTGGCTTCCGATATCCCAGCATTTGAGGAGTCAGACTGCGGGGCTTCGAAGTGAAGTGTTAGTGCACCCCCATACACATGTCAATGTTGTTCGTGGGAATAAGTGACTTCTTTCTTGGTAGGGCCTGAAGAGCCGGTTGGAAATGAAGTTCCTCTCTTAATATAGTTGTCCAATGCATTCCACGTTCCTAGGGATATCAGCGCTGCAGTAAAGACTACAGGTAATAAGGACAGCTCCATGGACCTGCACTGAGCACACAGTGAACTAGGATGACACCTGCCACCGTCGTCAGACGAGGTGGCCGAGTGGTTAAGGCGATGGACTGCTAATCCATTGTGCTCTGCACGCGTGGGTTCGAATCCCACCCTCGTCGGTACATCGCAGTTTTGTCATTATTTACAGGGGTATTGTATTTCATGCGAATAACAGAGACTGTGGCGCATCATAGCAGGACCATAAGGCATAATACATCTGTATTCCTCTGCGATTTGTAACAGTCGCGCAGCTGCTTTGGTGTTACCGATCAATGTTCTTTACAAGGGGTGTTTCCTATAAAATGATAGAATTTGCTGATTTATGACCCACAGCAGACGATTCTTACGTCCATAGTATTCTTCTTGTTTTCTTTTCAAACGTTGTTCACTTCCTGTTTTGTATTGCCCATTAATTTGTTTGAGTACAAGGTAAATGGCAATATAGGATAAAAATGCCCCCCAGTTCCTGACAGAAGAAAAGACGAGAGATGGACACGGTGTTCTACTACATGAGACATGGATGTCCGACCTGAAGTACAGGTGGTAGCGTGGCCGAGCGGTCTAAGGCGCTGGATTAAGGCTCCAGTCTCTCCGGAGGCGTGGGTTCGAATCCCACCGTTGCCAGTTCACTTTTGAACAATGCACTCATATATAGGCATGTGCTTTATGTGCTGTACATACATTTAAAGGAAAACCCAGGGAATCAAATACATTCTGTCTTCCTTCCAACGTGAAGTCTCCTTTCCCCGTGTTACCATGATTAGCATTTTCACCAGTGAACCATGGCTCCTTGTGTCGCAGATGACGACGCGTGTGACATCACAGAACTGCAAGTGGCATCCAAGGGTATGGGTTGGAAGTGTAGGGTCGGAGCATTGGCAGCCACTTTTGACAAACCAGTTCTACCTGCAGTAGCACGAAAAGAGCCAATGTTTTTTCTCTCGTAAATCCGTTTCATAAAAAGGTCTATTTTTCTTTAACTCTTGTTTTAAAAAAGTACTTTGTTAATTCCTGGCCTGCCTGTGTCCCACTTTCCTTAGCTACCCGTGTCCTGATTTAGAGGCAGGTGCTCAGCAGGCCCATCTCGGGGATTGGTGGACAAAACAATCCCAGTAATATCTTCCCTACACCTAGCCGACTCCTGGAGCTAAGGGGTTCTCTTGTGCTATTTTTAGTTTCATTTTTACCTCCTTGTTAGTAACTGTGGTGTGGCTCTGCCTGCATCTTTGCACTTTATAGCAGAAGACGGTCTTCTCGTTAGGTCTCGGCTAGCGAAGGATGCGCTAGCGCAGTCTCGCTCGCGAGATTTAATGACTTGGAGAAGAGGGGCTTGAACCCGCCTCTCTTCTCTCCTCTTCTCCATTGGCTGGCCTCTTAAATGCTGGTCAGCCATTGGAGAAGAGGTTTGTCTCTCCAAACAAGCCCCGTCCTTTTCGGACTCGGGGGCGTGTTTTTTCGAATCGTTCTCTTTTTTCCAGGCCGTCCCTTTTTTCGCTGGTGGGCGTGTTTATTTTTTTTTTTTTTTACAGGGACGTTCTCTGTTTATTTATGTCTCGGCTAGCGAAGGCTCTGCTAGTTGTTTCTACCTGTTATTACACAAAGACTTCCTGTCCCTCTAAACGTGAGTTAGTGTGACTCCGGCACCACGAGTCCCGTGAAAGGCGCTTTGTGTTGTCCGCTATTTTTCAGTTATCGCTCTTGTTCCTTTTTCCTGTGACAACCTAGCCGTCTGACGCCATTTTACAGAACGGGGCTGAGGAAGCAAGAAAGTCGAGCGGTTCTTGTGGAAGGGATACTCGGAAGAACAGACTGAGCAGGGAGGGGGAGAGCAGCGGTCAGTCTCCGCCGTCCGCGCCGTAGTTGTCGCCGCAGCTGCGCAATTATCATCTTGTCGCCGTTCAGGCGCTGACACCATGTCTGAGACGCATAAGACCATAAAGGGTGGCGGGTGGTAATTAGAACATCGCATCCATTTTGTATTTTTGGGGCGTCACAAGGGCTTGGGGGGTGGGCGTCCGCGCCGTCATAGAAAGAAATATTTTGCGTCTTTGCTCCCTTTCCGATTCACACAGTTCTTTACACGCATCAAGATGAAGATCTTTGTGGGCAACGTTGACGAGCAAACGACGCAGGAAGAGCTGAGCGCGCTCTTCGAGCACCACGGCACAGTGGTGAGCTGTGCAGTCATGAAGCAATTCGCCTTCGTTCACATGCGGGAAGAGGACCGGGCCCTGGCCGCTATAGCGGCACTCAACGGCCGCGAGCTGAATGGCCGAAAGATGGTGGTGGAACTGAGCAAACCGCGGCCTCTCAACACCTGGAAGGTGTTCGTGGGCAACGTCAGCGCCTCGTGCACCGCCACCGAGCTGCGCAACCTTTTCGAGAACTACGGCAGGGTGGTGGAATGCGATATCGTGAAAGGTAAAGGAGTATTGACCTTCCTGCCGCTTACTGACCACAGCACCTCTCACTGTCTCTTCAGTCGCAGGTTCTAGAGCAAACAATTTTAATTCCCCGTGACCCCAAAAGATCAGACCCATGCACTCAAACAGCCACGACCACACATTTACATCCACCAACTAATCTCCCACTAAACAACAAAGTTGTATCCTAAGCCAGTGTTTCGAAACATTAACCGGCGTTTGTTGCGCTAGTCTCGGACACAGGCATCATTTCCTCTCTTAGTCTTTAAACTTTTGGTTTCCAAGAATTAGTATGTGTCTTGTACGGAAGCTAATCGCTAATAGTGGACATGTAGTTGAATCCCCACCAGATTAGTGCAACAGCCTACCTATGTTAGGAAGATTACCAGGCATGGATTTTAAAATGCACCTGGCCTTCCGACGGTTCCTAGATTGTAAATCGTGTATTTAAAGCTGTTTCTCGGATTGTCGATTAAGCTCTGGGGACTGAGATGCAGTACATTAATGTCGTTAAATCAAAAGTACGTGCTCTGTCAAATGATAAACTTCATGTGCCAAACTTGACTACTGTAGGAAGGTTGTGTGGAGAAGGGGGGCGGTCGTCGACTATCTAACAAGATTTTAGACCAACCGTGTTTTCGCTAGTACTATCCCATGTAGATCATATGGTTTCAACCAGGCCCTGGTGAAAGCCGTTCTCTCGATGGGAAGTATATTTGTGAACCGTCAATTAGACCATATTGTCCAGACCGCAGCCTTAATTCTTAGGGTTTAAAGTTTTGTGAGTTGACCAATTTATTGGGTACGATTCACTAAACCTTTTGGGATAGGTCCTCATACTCCAGGTTTAAATAACGTCATCTTGAATCTTTGGGCGTAGAACATACTTGCGCCTTATGCCTAAAGAAACTACCCACAGATAGTGCTTAATGAACTGAATCTGTATGTTTGGGTGTAACCCACAGCTTTGTGAATCGGTCCTGTGAAAATGCTCGCCCATGCCAGACAATTGCCAGCACGTTACAACTGCACAAGACAGAACTTGAGTAGACGTCTGTGCTCAGTACCGGCAGGCTCAGGGACCCGAAAAGTAGCACATGCACCATGCCTCCACTAGACACATGCATCATGCCTGACTCTGAGAGGGCCAGGCTGTGAAGACAGATCAGGCAGTCATCCCAGCAGGCGTGTTGATTTTGAAAAGTTATTGGGAATTCTGAGTGCGGAAGAAGAGATTTATAGTTCCGGCCCTCTGAAATACGTGCCTGTGCTGAGCCCCGGAAAGCACCGGCACAAATGAGGCACAGAATGACAACCCAATAAAGCAACCTGGGCCGCTCAGCTCTGTTTGTTTGCGTGAAAATGAGTCAATATGGCATCAGACCTGGAAGAGAAAGAGGGTGAAAAACGGTAGTCAAATATTTTCAGCAATAATGAGGCGAAACACTTGTGAAAAAATCTGACCTTTTCGAAAGGAGCAGGTTTATTTCTCGCCATCGGTTTCCAATGCCAACATTAAAGGCCGAGGGTTTCTAATGCATGCTCCTGGCAAAGGTGGTAAAATCATTGGCTTCCGATATCCCAGCATTTGAGGAGTCAGACTGCGGGCTTCGAAGTGAAGTGTTAGTGCACCCCCATACACATGTCAATGTTGTTCGTGGGAATAAGTGACTTCTTTCTTGGTAGGGCCTGAAGAGCCGGTTGGAAATGAAGTTCCTCTCTTAATATAGTTGTCCAATGCTTTCCACGTTCCTAGGGATATCAGCGCTGCAGTAAAGACTACAGGTAATAATGACAGCTCCATGGACCTGCACTGAGCACACAGTGAACTAGGATGACACCTACCACCGTCGTCAGACGAGGTGGTCGAGTGGTTAAGGCGATGGACTGCTAATCCATTGTGCTCTGCACGCGTGGGTTCGAATCCCACCCTCGTCGGTACATCGTAGTTTTGTCATTATTTACAGGGGTATTGTATTTCAAGCGAATAACAGAGACTGTGGCGCATCATAGCAGGACCATAAGGCATAATACATCTCTATTCCTCTGCGATTTGTAACAGTCGCGCAGCTGCTTTGGTGTTCCGGATCAATGTTCTTTACAAGGGGTGTTTCCTATAAAATGATAGAATTAGGTGATTTATGACCCACAGCAGACGATTCTTACGTCCATAGTATTCTTCTTGTTTTCTTTTCAAACGTTGTTCACTTTCTGTTTTGTATTGCCCATTAATTTGTTTGAGTACAAGGTAAATGGCAATATAGGATAAAAATGCCCCCCAGTTCCTGACAGAAGAAAAGACGAGAGATGGACACGGTGTTCTACTACATGAGACATGGATGTCCGACCTGAAGTACAGGTGGTAGCGTGGCCGAGCGGTCTAAGGCGCTGGATTAAGGCTCCAGTCTCTCCGGAGGCGTGGGTTCGAATCCCACCGCTGCCAGTTCACTTTTGAACAATGCACTCATATATAGGCATGTGCTTTATGTGCTGTACATACATTTAAAGGAAAACCCAGGGAATCAAATACATTCTGTCTTCCTTCCAAAGTGAAGTCTCCTTTCCCCGTGTTACCATGATTAGCATTTTCACGAGTGAACCATGGCTCCTTGTGTCGCAGATGACGACGCGTGTGACATCACAGAACTGCAAGTGGCATCCAAGGGTATGGGTTGGAAGTGTAGGGTCGGAGCATTGGCAGCCACTTTTGACAAACCAGTTCTACCTGCAGTAGCACGAAAAGAGCCAATGTTTTTTCTCTCGTAAATCCGTTTCATAAAAAGGTCTATTTTTCTTTAACTCTTGTTTTAAAAAAGTACTTTGTTAATTCCTGGCCTGCCTGTGTCCCACTTTCGTTAGCTACCCGTGTCCTGATTTAGAGGCAGGTGCTCAGCAGGCCCATCTCGGGGATTGGTGGACAAAACAATCCCAGTAATATCTTCCCTACACCTAGCCGACTCCTGGAGCTAAGGGGTTCTCTTGTGCTATTTTTAGTTTCATTTTTACCTCCTTGTTAGTAACTGTGGTGTGGCTCTGCCTGCATCTTTGCACTTTATAGCAGAAGACGGTCTTCTCGTTAGGTCTCGGCTAGCGAAGGATGCGCTAGCGCAGTCTCGCTCGCGAGATTTAATGACTTGGAGAAGAGGGGCTTGAACCCGCCTCTCTTCTCTCCTCTTCTCCATTGGCTGGCCTCTTAAATGCTGGTCAGCCATTGGAGAAGAGGTTTGTCTCTCCAAACAAGCCCCGTCCTTTTCGGACTCGGGGGCGTGTTTTTTCGAATCGTTCTCTTTTTTCCAGGCCGTCCCTTTTTTCGCTGGTGGGCGTGTTTATTTTTTTTTTTTTTACAGGGACGTTCTCTGTTTATTTATGTCTCGGCTAGCGAAGGCTCTGCTAGTTGTTTCTACCTGTTATTACACAAAGACTTCCTGTCCCTCTAAACGTGAGTTAGTGTGACTCCGGCACCACGAGTCCCGTGAAAGGCGCTTTGTGTTGTCCGCTATTTTTCAGTTATCGCTCTTGTTCCTTTTTCCTGTGACAACCTAGCCGTCTGACGCCATTTTACAGAACGGGGCTGAGGAAGCAAGAAAGTCGAGCGGTTCTTGTGGAAGGGATACTCGGAAGAACAGACTGAGCAGGGAGGGGGAGAGCAGCGGTCAGTCTCCGCCGTCCGCGCCGTAGTTGTCGCCGCAGCTGCGCAATTATCATCTTGTCGCCGTTCAGGCGCTGACACCATGTCTGAGACGCATAAGACCATAAAGGGTGGCGGGTGGTAATTAGAACATCGCATCCATTTTGTATTTTTGGGGCGTCACAAGGGCTTGGGGGGTGGGCGTCCGCGCCGTCATAGAAAGAAATATTTTGCGTCTTTGCTCCCTTTCCGATTCACACAGTTCTTTACACGCATCAAGATGAAGATCTTTGTGGGCAACGTTGACGAGCAAACGACGCAGGAAGAGCTGAGCGCGCTCTTCGAGCACCACGGCACAGTGGTGAGCTGTGCAGTCATGAAGCAATTCGCCTTCGTTCACATGCGGGAAGAGGACCGGGCCCTGGCCGCTATAGCGGCACTCAACGGCCGCGAGCTGAATGGCCGAAAGATGGTGGTGGAACTGAGCAAACCGCGGCCTCTCAACACCTGGAAGGTGTTCGTGGGCAACGTCAGCGCCTCGTGCACCGCCACCGAGCTGCGCAACCTTTTCGAGAACTACGGCAGGGTGGTGGACTGCGATATCGTGAAAGGTAAAGGAGTATTGACCTTCCTACCGCTTACTGACCGCAGCACCTCTCACTGTCTCTTCAGTCGCAGGTTCTAGAGCAAACAATTTTAATTCCCCGTGACCCCAAAAGATCAGACCCATGCACTCAAACAGCCACGACCACACATTTACATCCACCAACTAATCTCCCACTAAACAACAAAGTTGTCTCCTAAGCCAGTGTTTCGAAACATTAACCGGCGTTTGTTGCGCTAGTCTCGGACACAGGCATCATTTCCTCTCTTAGTCTTTAAACTTTTGGTTTCCAAGAATTAGTATGTGTCTTGTACGGAAGCTAATCGCTAATAGTGGACATGTAGTTGAATCCCCACCAGATTAGCGCAACAGCCTACCTATGTTAGGAAGATTACCAGGCATGGATTTTAAAATGCACCTGGCCTTCCGACGGTTCCTAGATTGTAAATCGTGTATTTAAAGCTGTTTCTCGGATTGTCGATTAAGCTCTGGGGACTGAGATGCAGTACATTAATGTCGTTAAATCAAAAGTACGTGCTCTGTCAAATGATAAACTTCATGTGCCAAACTTGACTACTGTAGGAAGGTTGTGTGGAGAAGGGGGGCGGTCGTCGACTATCTAACAAGATTTTAGACCAACCGTGTTTTCGCTAGTACTATCCCATGTAGATCATATGGTTTCAACCAGGCCCTGGTGAAAGCCGTTCTCTCGATGGGAAGTATATTTGTGAACCGTCAATTAGACCATATTGTCCAGACAGCAGCCTTAATTCTTAGGGTTTAAAGTTTTGTGAGTTGACCAATTTATTGGGTACGATTCACTAAACCTTTTGGGATAGGTCCTCATACTCCAGGTTTAAATAACGTCATCTTGAATCTTTGGGCGTAGAACATACTTGCGTCTTATGCCTAAAGAAACTACCCACAGATAGTGCTTAATGAACTGAATCTGTATGTTTGGGTGTAACCCACAGCTTTGTGAATCGGTCCTGTGAAAATGCTCGCCCCATGCCAGACAATTGCCAGCACGTTACAACTGCACAAGACAGAACTTGAGTAGACGTCTGTGCTCAGTACCGGCAGGCTCAGGGACCCGAAAAGTAGCACATGCACCATGCCTCCACTAGACACATGCATCATGCCTGACTCTGAGAGGGCCAGGCTGTGAAGACAGATCAGGCAGTCATTCCAGCAGGCGTTTTGATTTTGAAAAGTTATTGGGAATTCTGAGTGCGGAAGAAGAGATTTATAGTTCCGGCCCTCTGAAATACGTGCCTGTGCTGAGCCCCGGAAAGCACCGGCACAAATGAGGCACAGAATGACAACCCAATAAAGCAACCTGGGCCGCTCAGCTCTGTTTGTTTGCGTGAAAATGAGTCAATATGGCATCAGACGTGGAAGAGAAAGAGGGTGAAAAACGGTAGTCAAATATTTTCAGCAATAATGGGGCGAAACACTTGTGAAAAAATCTGACCTTTTCGAAAGGAGCAGGTTTATTTCTCACCATCGGTTTCCAATGCCAACATTAAAGGCCGAGGGTTTCTAATGCATGCTCCTGGCAAAGGTGGTAAAATCATTGGCTTCCGATATCCCAGCATTTGAGGAGTCAGACTGCGGGCTTCGAAGTGAAGTGTTAGTGCACCCCCATACACATGTCAATGTTGTTCGTGGGAATAAGTGACTTCTTTCTTGGTAGGGCCTGAAGAGCCGGTTGGAAATGAAGTTCCTCTCTTAATATAGTTGTCCAATGCTTTCCACGTTCCTAGGGATATCTGCGCTGCAGTAAAGACTACAGGTAATAAGGACAGCTCCATGGACCTGCACTGAGCACACAGTGAACTAGGATGACACCTACCACCGTCGTCAGACGAGGTGGCCGAGTGGTTAAGGCGATGGACTGCTAATCCATTGTGCTCTGCACGCGTGGGTTCGAATCCCACCCTCGTCGGTACATCGTAGTTTTGTCATTATTTACAGGGGTATTGTATTTCAAGCGAATAACAGAGACTGTGGCGCATCATAGCAGGACCATAAGGCATAATACATCTGTATTCCTCTGCGATTTGTAACAGTCGCGCAGCTGCTTTGGTGTTACGGATCAATGTTCTTTACAAGGGGTGTTTCCTATAAAATGATAGAATTTGCTGATTTATGACCCACAGCAGACGATTCTTACGTCCATAGTATTCTTCTTGTTTTCTTTTCAAACGTTGTTCACTTTCTGTTTTGTATTGCCCATTAATTTGTTTGAGTACAAGGTAAATGGCAATATAGGATAAAAAGGCCCCCCAGTTCCTGAAAGAAGAAAAGATGAGAGATGGACAGGATGTTCTACTACTTGAGACATGGATGTCCGACCTGAAGTACAGGTGGTAGCGTGGCCGAGCGGTCTAAGGCGCCGGATTAAGGCTCCAGTCTCTCCGGAGGCGTGGGTTCGAATCCCACCGCTGCCAGTTCACTTTTGAACAATGCACTCATATATAGGCATGTGCTTTATGTGCTTTACATACATTTAAAGGAAAACCCAGGGAATCAAATACATTCTGTCTTCCTTCCAACGTGAAGTCTCCTTTCCCCGTGTTACCATGATTAGCATTTTCACGAGTGAACCATGGCTCCTTGTGTCGCAGATGACGACGCGTGTGACATCACAGAACTGCAAGTGGCATCCAAGGGTATGGGTTGGAAGTGTAGGGTCGGAGCATTGGCAGCCACTTTTGACAAACCAGTTCTACCTGCAGTAGCACGAAAAGAGCCAATGTTTTTTCTCTCGTAAATCCGTTTCATAAAAAGGTCTATTTTTCTTTAACTCTTGTTTTAAAAAAGTACTTTGTTAATTCCTGCCCTGCCTGTGTCCCACTTTCGTTAGCTACCCGTGTCGTGATTTAGAGGCAGGCGCTCAGCAGGCCCATCTCGGGGATTGGTGGACAAAACAATCCCAGTAATATCTTCCCTACACCTAGCCGACTCCTGGAGCTAAGGGGTTCTCTTGTGCTATTTTTAGTTTCATTTTTACCTCCTTGTTAGTAACTGTGGTGTGGCTCTGCCTGCATCTTTGCACTTTATAGCAGAAGACGGTCTTCTCGTTAGGTCTCGGCTAGCGAAGGATGCGCTTGCGCAGTCTCGCTCGCGAGATTTAATGACTTGGAGAAGAGGGGCTTGAACCCGCCTCTCTTCTCTCCTCTTCTCCATTGGCTGGCCTCTTAAATGCTGGTCAGCCATTGGAGAAGAGGTTTGTCTCTCCAAACAAGCCCCGTCCTTTTCGGATTCGGGGGCGTGTTTTTTCGAATCGTTCTCTTTTTTCCAGGCCGTCCCTTTTTTCGCTGGTGGGCGTGTTTATTTTTTTTTTTTTTACAGGGACGTTCTCTGTTTATTTACGTCTCGGCTAGCGAAGGCTCTGCTAGTTGTTTCTACCTGTTATTACACAAAGACTTCCTGTCCCTCTAAACGTGAGTTAGTGTGACTCCGGCACCACGAGTCCCGTGAAAGGCGCTTTGTGTTGTCCGCTATTTTTCAGTTATCGCTCTTGTTCCTTTTTCCTGTGACAACCTAGCCGTCTGACGCCATTTTACAGAACGGGGCTGAGGAAGCAAGAAAGTCGAGCGGTTCTTGTGGAAGGGATACTCGGAAGAACAGACTGAGCAGGGAGGGGGAGAGCAGCGGTCAGTCTCCGCCGTCCGCGCCGTAGTTGTCGCCGCAGCTGCGCAATTATCATCTTGTCGCCGTTCAGGCGCTGACACCATGTCTGAGACGCATAAGACCATAAAGGGTGGCGGGTGGTAATTAGAACATCGCATCCATTTTGTATTTTTGGGGCGTCACAAGGGCTTGGGGGGTGGGCGTCTGCGCCGTCGTAGAATTAAATATTTTGCGTCTTTGCTCCCTTTCCGATTCACACAGTTCTTTACACGCATCAAGATGAAGATCTTTGTGGGCAACGTTGACGAGCAGACGACGCAGGAAGAGCTGAGCGCGCTCTTCGAGCACCACGGCACAGTGGTGAGCTGTGCAGTCATGAAGCAATTCGCCTTCGTTCACATGCGGGAAGAGGACCGGGCCCTGGCCGCTATAGCGGCACTCAACGGCCGCGAGCTGAATGGCCGAAAGATGGTGGTGGAACTGAGCAAACCGCGGCCTCTCAACACCTGGAAGATGTTCGTGGGCAACGTCAGCACCTCGTGCACCGCCACCGAGCTGCGCAACCTTTTCGAGAACTACGGCAGGGTGGTGGAATGCGATATCGTGAAAGGTAAAGGCGTATTGACCTTCCTACCGCTTACTGACCGCAGCACCTCTCACTGTCTCTTCAGTCGCAGGTTCTAGAGCAAACAATTTTAATTCCCCGGGACCCCAAAAGATCAGACCCATGCACTCAAACAGCCACGACCACACATTTACATCCACCGACTAATCTCCCACTAAACAACAAAGTTGTCTCCTAAGCCAGTGTTTCGAAACATTAACCGGCGTTTGTTGCGCTAGTCCGGCCCCTAGAATCCGCTTAAAGGTAGGAGCTTTGTCCTAAGACTTCAGACATCCTGGAATCAACTTAAAACTAAGAAGAAGACGGGAACTTCGACGCTCTGCTGCACAGAGGACTGAAGCCAATCTCCCCTGTGGTCAGGGAGTGACCACCTTGCTAACGCAAGCACCATCCAGCGAATCAACGTCTGCTTTGCCGCCGCCTCCCGCCGGAGCCCGAGCCCAGAGACTGACAAGACCTGGACCTCCAGACCTCTCACCGCCCGATCCACAGTCCCTGAAAAGAAGAGACCCGTGGAGGCACCGAGACACGTGGAGCCAGCCATCTTGAAACGACCACGACAAGCTGACAAGTGCAACAACCGAGGCTCCCTCCAAGTTGTGCTTTGGGATCTGAGAAGCCCAACCCTCGAGCAGCATCTGCACCAAAGGTGAGCCCTCCAGCATCTCCACGATCTGCGTGGGGCCCTTCTGCATTTTGCCACTCGACGCGCCTATCCGGTTGCTGGCCCGCTGGCTAGTAGCCATCTTGGCGACGAACTTTACAAAATACACCGCTGGTCTGGTTGCTCCAGACTGGCCCTTGCTCCCCTCCAAAGGAGCAGTCCTTCTGACCTTGCTGGTCAGAACCATCAGCTTATCTTGTTCTCCACAACAATTGCTTTTGCCAAGGCTTGTTTGCTTCGATCAAGTCGCCGACACCGCCGACAGCGAGAGCCTGCGTGGGACAGCTCGTGAACCGACTCCTGGACATCGTCGACCTCCAGGGAACACGTGGCTGCAGAGACAAGCTACACCTTTCCTCCTGTTTGCACCCGACATTGCCTGGTACCCACCCGGTGCCACGCTGGTCACTGGCTAGTGACTGTGAACACTGTCCCCTCTGCTTATAGGTCTTCAACATCTCCGATCCACTCTTGGATCCACTGCATCTCTCCCGGACCGACCGCCTGCAGCATCTTTGTCTTCAAGCTCCACGGAACAGATAGAAGAAACCCGACGCACTTCGAGGCCTATGCACCCGCTTCCTGTGGGTGAGGTAAAGCTGGCACTCCTGTGCCCAAGTGTAGTATTACATCTCTAGTGCCTGTGTTCCAAATCTTGAGTTCCTAGTCCATCCGGAAGATCCTCTTTGCAGTAACTTTGTACTTTTTACGCACCCATTGAAACCTATGGGAGCACGCGTGTGACTATTTGCTCTGCACACGCCACCCGTGGACCTCCTGGTCACTAACTGAAGTTAGCTCCTTGTAGGCCCAGCGATTCTAGAGGCCCTAGGCCTTTTCCCTTTTCTGTTCGTGGTACTTATACCACTATTTTAGTATATGGTTTGAGCGGCCACCAGGGCCTATCCATATAAAGTGCAACTTCTGTGTATTCTACTGTAATCTTGTTTGACGATTTGTGCTCCGGTGATCATAAAGAGACTAGGGGTTACTTTGAGAAATAAATACGTATATATTTTTAATATATATCTGTGTGGTGTCCTTTCATTGGTATAAAAGGGGGTTACATTTGGTAAAACAGCTGGCTTAACACGCTTCACGAGTTTAGCCTCAAAGACTGCTTAGCCTACGCTACCACTAGGGCAGCTAGTCCGAAAAGGTTGACTTACAACCACACCATAAGGGTTGCTTGGCATGGTACAAGGTGATCACTTTACCTAGTGAGCATCATATACCAGGCCAACTTCTCACAGTGGTGGAATGCGATATCGTGAAAGGTAAAGGAGTATTGACCTTCCTACCGCTTACTGACCGCAGCACCTCTCACTGTCTCTTCAGTCGCAGGTTCTAGAGCAAACAATTTTAATTCCCCGGGACCCCAAAAGATCAGACCCATGCACTCAAACAGCCACGACCACACATTTACATCCACCAACTAATCTCCCACTAAACAACAAAGTTGTCTCCTAAACCAGTGTTTCGAAACATTAACCGGCGTTTGTTGCGCTAGTCTCGGACACAGGCATCATTTCCTCTCTTAGTCTTTAAACTTTTGGTTTCCAAGAATTAGTATGTGTCTTGTACGGAAGCTAATCGCTAATAGTGGACATGTAGTTGAATCCCCACCAGATTAGCGCAACAGCCTACCTATGTTAGGAAGATTACCAGGCATGGATTTTAAAATGCACCTGGCCTTCCGACGGTTCCTAGATTGTAAATCGTGTATTTAAAGCTGTTTCTCGGATTGTCGATTAAGCTCTGGGGACTGAGATGCAGTACATTAATGTCGTTAAATCAAAAGTACGTGCTCTGTCAAATGATAAACTTCATGTGCCAAACTTGACTACTGTAGGAAGGTTGTGTGGAGAAGGGGGGCGGTCGTCGACTATCTAACAAGATTTTAGACCAACCGTGTTTTCGCTAGTACTATCCCATGTAGATCATATGGTTTCAACCAGGCCCTGGTGAAAGCCGTTCTCTCGTTGGGAAGTATATTTGTGAACCGTCAATTAGACCATATTGTGCAGACCGCAGCCTTAATTCTTAGGGTTTAAAGTTTTGTGAGTTGACCAATTTATTGGGTACGATTCACTAAACCTTTTGGGATAGGTCCTCATACTCCAGGTTTAAATAACGTCATCTTGAATCTTTGGGCGTAGAACATACTTGCGTCTTATGCCTAAAGAAACTACCCACAGATAGTGCTTAATGAACTGAATCTGTATGTTTGGGTGTAACCCACAGCTTTGTGAATCGGTCCTGTGAAAATGCTCGCCCCATGCCAGACAATTGCCAGCACGTTACAACTGCACAAGACAGAACTTGAGTAGACGTCTGTGCTCAGTACCGGCAGGCTCAGGGACCCGAAAAGTAGCACATGCACCATGCCTCCACTAGACACATGCATCATGCCTGACTCTGAGAGGGCCAGGCTGTGAAGACAGATCAGGCAGTCATCCCAGCAGGCGTGTTGATTTTGAAAAGTTATTGGGAATTCTGAGTGCGGAAGAAGAGATTTATAGTTCCGGCCCTCTGAAATACGTGCCTGTGCTGAGCCCCGGAAAGCACCGGCACAAATGAGGCACAGAATGACAACCCAATAAAGCAACCTGGGCCGCTCAGCTCTGTTTGTTTGCGTGAAAATGAGTCAATATGGCATCAGACCTGGAAGAGAAAGAGGGTGAAAAACGGTAGTCAAATATTTTCAGCAATAATGGGGCGAAACACTTGTGAAAAAATCTGACCTTTTCGAAAGGATCAGGTTTATTTCTAGCCATCGGTTTCCAATGCCAACATTAAAGGCCGAGGGTTTCTAATGCATGCTCCTGGCAAAGGTGGTAAAATCATTGGCTTCCGATATCCCAGCATTTGAGGAGTCAGACTGCGGGCTTCGAAGTGAAGTGTTAGTGCACCCCCATACACATGTCAATGTTGTTCGTGGGAATAAGTGACTTCTTTCTTGGTAGGGCCTGAAGAGCCGGTTGGAAATGAAGTTCCTCTCTTAATATAGTTGTCCAATGCTTTCCACGTTCCTAGGGATATCAGCGCTGCAGTAAAGACTACAGGTAATAAGGACAGCTCCATGGACCTGCACTGAGCACACAGTGAACTAGGATGACACCTGCCACCGTCGTCAGACGAGGTGGCCGAGTGGTTAAGGCGATGGACTGCTAATCCATTGTGCTCTGCACGCGTGGGTTCGAATCCCACCCTCGTCGGTATATCACAGTTTTGTCATTATTTACAGGGGTATTGTATTTCATGCGAATAACAGAGACTGTGGCGCATCATAGCAGGACCATAAGGCATAATACATCTGTATTCCTCTGCGATTTGTAACAGTCGCGCAGCTGCTTTGGTGTTCCGGATCAATGTTCTTTACAAGGGGTGTTTCCTATAAAATGATAGAATTTGCTGATTTATGACCCACAGCAGACGATTCTTACGTCCATAGTATTCTTCTTGTTTTCTTTTCAAACGTTGTTCACTTTCTGTTTTGTATTGCCCATTAATTTGTTTGAGTACAAGGTAAATGGCAATATAGGATAAAAAGGCCCCCCAGTTCCTGAAAGAAGAAAAGATGAGAGATGGACACGGTGTTCTACTACTTGAGACATGGATGTCCGACCTGAAGTACAGGTGGTAGCGTGGCCGAGCCGTTTAAGGCGCTGGATTAAGGCTCCAGTCTCTCCGGAGGCGTGGGTTCGAATCCCACCGCTGCCAGTTCACTTTTGAACAATGCACTCATATATAGGCATGTGCTTTATGTGCTTTACATACATTTAAAGGAAAACCCAGGGAATCAAATACATTCTGTCTTCCTTCCAACGTGAAGTCTCCTTTCCCCGTGTTACCATGATTAGCATTTTCAATAACGGCCGCACTGCGCCCATTCCAGGAACCATACCATATTTGTGCATCTGCATTACTAAAAACAACCAACAGTCGTCGTATATGGTGGTAATTGTTGTCCGCAGTTTTTATTACTTATTACATAATCACACTTGTACAACTCCCCCTGACACCCCCTTGGGGGGCCGTGGTCATAAATCGTTGTCACACATTATTACACATTGGATGTCACGCATTGTCAGCTGGACATCATAAATCATGGGCCATAAATCATTGTGCGTCATTGTAGGAAGGTGGATATCTGACTATGGTTACCCCCAAATTTTTGCCTAGTGTCTAGCTGGTTTTTCGACTTAGTTGGCCTGAGATCCTGCCATTCAGGCTCTCAGGCTATCTGCTCTCTCTGTAAAATGGACTCCATGTACCCTAGGTACATACCCAATTGGTTGGATCACCCTGTCAGCCCCTGTACCAGTGTACACTAGGTACCCAGGGCATTGGTGTATCCAAGGCCTGCCAGGGGCTGAAGCATGTATTATGCCACCCCAGGCTTGGCCTAACAATCTGACACAACTGGCTGATCACTCAGCTGGGGTAAGTTGGTGTAATCACCTCTTACTTAGGTGTAGTATACCTATACCTAAACTTAAATGGGACACCTGGTAACCTATAAGTCACTCCTATGGCAGGCCTTAACAATCCTGAAGGCAGAGTGCTTGGTTCCATGTGAGATGGTGCTCTGGCATGAGCTGAGCCTGTCTGCAGTGGTCGGAACAACTTCCTTCTACTGTTTCCAGATATCGTCATACCATATACTCTTAAGTGCATTATGAACCTCGCGGTTAAATGCTATCTTTGGTTTGGCTTTATCAAAACATGTCGAGTAAGGTGTCATACGAATTGGAATACTAACCCCTCGCCAATTCTGGCGACGGGGTTAGCATTCCACCCTTCTAGAGGGACACGACATGTACAGTACCTGAAACCCGGGTAAAATCAGACATAGCCTCAGCTCCACAAAATGGATGCTGCCACCACAGACACAAGTCTGCCCTCCTGCTGCTGGGAGTCCTTCCAGCTTGGGAGGTGTGGACAAAGGGTTTCCTGCCAGGGGAGGTGCGTGCACCACCCCAGACAGGATTTTGTGTATTGGTCAGGTAGGGCTTGAAAGAAACCAGACATGCCTGTGGCTCACAAGGAGCCTCGGTGCATATGCCAGTTCAAACCGGTCCTGGGGCACACCAGTCCCGGGCCTGGGGCGAGCTGGACAAAGGATTGGGGGTGTAACCACCCCCCTTCCTGGTCCCACCCTTAGGGAGGGACCTAGCAGGTAGTCCGGCCCCTAGAATCCGCTTAAAGGTAGGAGCTGTGTCCTAAGACTTCAGACATCCTGGAATCAACTTGAAACTAAGAAGAAGACGGGAACTTCGACATTCTGCTGCACAGAAGACTGAAGAAAATCTCCCCTGTGGTCAGGGAGTGACCACCTTGCTAACGCAAGCACCATCCAGCGAATCACCGTCTGCTTTGCCGCCGCCTCCCGCCGGAGCCCGAGCCCAGAGACTGACAAGACCTGGACCTCCAGACCTCTCACCGCCCAATCCACAGTCCCTGAAAAGAGGAGACCCGTGGAGGCACCGAGACACGTGGAGCCAGCCATCTTGAAACGACTACG
Organism: Triturus cristatus; assembly: GCF_964204655.1. Taxonomy (NCBI): domain Eukaryota; kingdom Metazoa; phylum Chordata; class Amphibia; order Caudata; family Salamandridae; genus Triturus; species Triturus cristatus. Next base: position 706,647,203 of record NC_140595.1, on the reverse strand, counting down.
ACAAGCTGACCAGTGCAACAACCGAGGCTCCCTCCAAGTTGTGCTTTGGGTCCTGAGAAGCCCAACCCTCGAGCAGCATCTGCACCAAAGGTGAGCCCTCCAGCATCTCCACGATCTGCGTGGGGCCCTTCTGCATTTTGCCACTCGACGCGCCTAACCGGTTGCTGGCCCGCTGGCTAGTGGCCATCTTGGCGACGAAATCTACGACAAACACCGCTGGTCTGGTTGCTCCAGACTGGCCCTTGCTCCCCTCCAAAGGAGCAATCCCTCTGACCTTGCTGGTCAGAACCAACAGCTGATTTCCGAATCCTCCTACAATTGCTTTTGCCAAGGCTTGTTTGCTTCGATCAAGTCGCCGACACCGCCGACAGCGAGAGCCTGCGTGGGACAGCTCGTGAGCCGACTCCTGGACGTCGTCGACCTCCAGGGACCACGTGGCTGCGGAGACAAGCTACCCCTCATCACCTGTTTGCACCCGACATCGCCTGGTACCCACCTGGTGCCACGCTGGTCACTGGCTAGTGACTGTGAACACTGTCCCCTCTGCTTACAGGTCTTCAACATCTCCGATCCACTCTTGGATCCACTGCATCTCTTCCCGACCGACCGCCTGCAGCATCTTTGTCCCAGGCTCAACGGAACAGATAGAAGAAACCCGACGCACTTTGAGGCCTATGCACCCGCTTCCTGTGGGTGAGGTAAAGCTGGTACTCCGGTGCCCATGTGTAGTAATACATCTCTAGTGCCTGTGTTCCAAATCTTAAGTTCCTAGGTCATCCGGAAGATTCCTTTTGCAGTAACTTTGTACTTTTTACGCACCCATTGAAACCTATGGGAGCACGCGTGTGACTATTTGCTCTGCACACGCCACCCGTGGACCTCCTGGTCACTAACTGACGTTAGCTCCTTGTAGGCCCAGCGATTCTAGAGGCCCTAGGCCTTTTCCCTTTTCTGTTCGTGGTACTTATACCACTATTTTAGTATATGGTTTGAGTGGCCACCAGGGCCTATCCATATAACGTGCAACTTCTGTGTATTCTGTGATAATCTTGTTTGACGATTTGTGCTCCTGTGCTCATAAAGAGACTAGGGGTTACTTTGATAAATAAATACATATATATTTTGAATATATATCTGTGTGGTGTCCTTTCATTGGTATAAAAGGGGGTTGCATTTGGTAAAACAGCTGGCTTAACACGCTTCACGAGTTTAGCCTCAAAGACTGCTTAGCCTACGCTACCACTAGGGCAGCTAGTCCGAAAAGGTTGACTTACAACCACACCATAAGGGTTGCTTGGCAGGGTACAAGGTGATCACTTTAACTAGTGAGCATCATATACCAGGCCAACTTCTCACATTGGTGAGCAGCGGTTGGATTTGAGCTTGCTGTGTTTTACCATTGTAATCTCTTGGTTACCAATTGAAAGATCACATAGGTACCTGTAGGTACATATAAAACAAGATTAGATATACATAAGTTCTACTGAACTTAGTTGTTGTAGAGCAAAGGGAGTAGCACACCCTGACTACAACTACTAGATAGGTTTAGTAGGTAAACCCAAGTGTAGGTAGATTGCAACACATCCACCCACACTTAAGAGCAATGGCTGGGGCAGAGGGGTCCACTGTACCCATCTCTGTTGAGAGTGACCCCCCGAGGGCACCATCCATCTATGCTACCCTTAATCAAAATGAGCTCAGGCAGCTGGCAACTCTTAGAGGCCTTAAACAGCCCAAGAACCCTACCTCTGCTTTGCTCAGAGAGCTCTTGCAAGAAGATGAAAATCAAAAAGAGCTCAGGAAAGCTTCCCAGTTAGCCCCCTTAGGGACAGGAACAGGAGGCCCCCCTTCTGAAGATGCCACTGAGGTACCCCTTTCCAATAGTCACCCCTTAGATGGGATGCCTACCACAGAGGATGAGAGTGAAAAGGATACTGACAGTAGTGAGGATGAAGGGAGAACTAGCCCAGTGCCAAGTGTTATACTTGGCCCAGCTAAACTAAGGCTATTGGGGACTGACAGTGGGTTCACCCCACTGGATCTCCCCAGTGGACTTAACACAGGGCTTGGAAGGCAAAGGAATCGCTCAGGTGACTCCAATGCTTCCCATGGCTCTAGAGGCTCTCAAGGTCACTCCAGGAGAAGGATGACCACCCCTCAGAGGAGGGAACATGAGGCCAAGATGCAAGAAGCCCAGCTGAGGATCAGGAAGCAGGAGCTAGAAGTAGCCCTGATGGAAGAAAAACTGAGCAAGGCTAGGCAGCATAGAGAGAGTGGGTCTATACCCACTGGTGGCAGCGATGTCCCTAGGGACAAAGATAGGGTCTTTGACAATAGGAACCTGTCCAAGATTGTGCCCCCCTACAAAAGTGGGGATGACATCCACAAATGGATGACTGCTCTTGAGAGAGCCTGCAAAGTGCAGCAGGTTCCTGAAGACCAGTGGGCAGCAATCTTATGGCTCTCCTTTGAGGGGAGAGGCAGAGATAGACTCCTCACTGTTAGAGAAGAGGATGTCAGAAATTACAGAGTCCTGAAGAGTGTCCTAGTTGATGGGTTAGGCTTAACCACTGAACAGTACAGGTTAATGTTCAGAGACACCCAGAAGACACAGACTCAGGACTGGTCTGAATATGTGGAATGTGCCACTAAGGCTTTGGAGGGTTGGTTGCTGGGAAGTAAGGTGTCTGATTATACAGGATTGTACAATTTGATGATGAGAGAGCAGATTTTAAGTAATTGTCAAAACCAGCTTCTCCATCAACACCTGGTAGACTCAGATTTGACCTCTCCCCAAGAATTGGGAAAGAGGGCAGATAAATGGGTCAGGACCAGGATCAGGCCTAAAAACCAGGGTGGTGACCAAAAGAAAGATACCACCAAGCCTCAAGAGAAGGGTGGGGATAAAGAAAAAGAGAAACCTTCCTCAGGGCCCCAAAACTCCACACAGGGTGGTGGGTCCCAAGCTCCCTCCTCTACCACAGCCAAAAAGCCCTACTGCCATGAGTGTAAAACTCCTGGGCATTGGAAAACTGACAGCGGTTGCCCAAGGGCTAAAAACAAAACTGTTCCTCCAATTACTCCTGTCACACCACCTATTACTGTCAGCAGTAATCCCCCAGGTGGTGGGAGTGCCCCCAGAAATCTGGGTGGGTTTACTTGGGGAACACAGGGGGACCCTGGCTTAGCCAATTCCCCTGCAGCAGATACTCTTGTCTGTGATGGTGGCATGGGGTTTGCCAACTTCACTGCCTGTCCCAACACTTTGGGTAGGTACAGACAGGAGCCCTACATCAATGGTACAAAAGCTGAGGCCTACAGAGACACTGGAGCTAGCATCACAATGGTGGCCCATTGGCTAGTTCCCTCTGAGCAGCTTTTGCCTGGTTTCTCCTACCAGGTGACCAACATTGATGGCAAACAGAACAGTCATCCCATGGCAGAGGTATGTCTCAGCTGGGGAGGTGTCACTGGCCCTAAAAGGGTGGCAGTGTCCCCAACCTTGCCTGTAGACTGCTTACTGGGAAATGACTTAGAACTCTCAGCTTGGGCTGGAGTTGAACAAGACACCCATTCTAAAATGGTAGGCCTGTCACAAAAGGGTAGGGGGGTTGTGCCATTCACAACCCCTGTCCAAATAGATTTCCTCCCTGAAAAGGTTGGAAGGGCAGTGGTAGCCACAGCCCAGGCACAGACAGACTTCCCTGTAGAGACTGGCAGAGCTGTGACAGTCACAGCTCAAACACAAACTGAGTGCCCCCCTGAAAAGGTTGGCAAGGCTGTAATGGTCTCAGCCTATACTCAGACTGACATAGGTGTAGTGAAGCCTGAAACAATGGATCACTCCACACAAACTGAGAGTAGTGGGGAGGAAGAAAAGTCTCCCTCTCCCCAGACATTAGGAAAAGGTCAGCCTCCTCAGGGATCTGACCTCACCCCTTGTGAAGGAACTGCCCCAGAGGTAGCCAGGCCTGGCCTGGCAGAGCCTCTGATGTCAGTGGCCCCTTCCAAGGTGGGACCCAGTCTGGTGCAGGTAGCCTGCCTCTCTCTACCCTGCCTCAGTCAGCCCAGGGCTGCAGAGGTCAGGGAGGCCAGTGGACCCCCAGAGGGCCCCTGTCCACAAGAACCCCCCCATCAAAAGAATGAGGATTGCCTGGCTAGTAGCCCTAGTCAGGGGATGGGTAAAAACATTCCTGAGGGATCTCCTTTACAGGTAGTTAGGGACCTCCCCCAGAGGGATTCTGTTGGGCACAGGCAAACCTGGGACCTTAGGGCCCCAAACCTGACCTGTCCCTCCAGTAAGCCCACAAAAGGGACCCAGCCTCCAGCTTTAGGTAGCCAGAGGCTGACCCTGAGAGCACAGTGCAACTCAGTTAAAGGAAGAAAGGCATCCATGGTGGAGGATGATTGGAGGAAGCTGAGGCCTCACTTTGAGGACACTCACTTCAGTACTCCATCTCAACACCAGCCTTTTACTTTGCCAAGACACACCACAGGTAGAGATTCCCTATGGTGGAGACCCTCTGATACCCTTAGGGTGAGGGATTGCTTAGTGGACCATGAGACAGGGGGTAACCATGCCAGTGCTGGTTCCTCCTTATATGGCCACTTGGGCAATATAGGCTTACCTGGTCAAGGTCAGCCTTATCTCCCTTCGTTTGGGGGGGGGTTGTGTAGGAAGGTGGATATCTGACTATGGTTACCCCCAAATTTTTGCCTAGTGTCTAGCTGGTTTTTCGACTTAGTTGGCCTGAGATCCTGCCATTCAGGCTCTCAGGCTATCTGCTCTCTCTGTAAAATGGACTCCATGTACCCTAGGTACATACCCAATTGGTTGGATCACCCTGTCAGCCCCTGTACCAGTGTACACTAGGTACCCAGGGCATTGGTGTATCCAAGGCCTGCCAGGGGCTGAAGCATGTATTATGCCACCCCAGGCTTGGCCTAACAATCTGACACAACTGGCTGATCACTCAGCTGGGGTAAGTTGGTGTAATCACCTCTTACTTAGGTGTAGTATACCTATACCTAAACTTAAATGGGACACCTGGTAACCTATAAGTCACTCCTATGGCAGGCCTTAACAATCCTGAAGGCAGAGTGCTTGGTTCCATGTGAGATGGTGCTCTGGCATGAGCTGAGCCTGTCTGCAGTGGTCGGAACAACTTCCTTCTACTGTTTCCAGATATCGTCATACCATATACTCTTAAGTGCATTATGAACCTCGCGGTTAAATGCTATCTTTGGTTTGGCTTTATCAAAACATGTCGAGTAAGGTGTCATACGAATTGGAATACTAACCCCTCGCCAATTCTGGCGACGGGGTTAGCATTCCACCCTTCTAGAGGGACACGACATGTACAGTACCTGAAACCCGGGTAAAATCAGACATAGCCTCAGCTCCACAAAATGGATGCTGCCACCACAGACACAAGTCTGCCCTCCTGCTGCTGGGAGTCCTTCCAGCTTGGGAGGTGTGGACAAAGGGTTTCCTGCCAGGGGAGGTGCGTGCACCACCCCAGACAGGATTTTGTGTATTGGTCAGGTAGGGCTTGAAAGAAACCAGACATGCCTGTGGCTCACAAGGAGCCTCGGTGCATATGCCAGTTCAAACCGGTCCTGGGGCACACCAGTCCCGGGCCTGGGGCGAGCTGGACAAAGGATTGGGGGTGTAACCACCCCCCTTCCTGGTCCCACCCTTAGGGAGGGACCTAGCAGGTAGTCCGGCCCCTAGAATCCGCTTAAAGGTAGGAGCTGTGTCCTAAGACTTCAGACATCCTGGAATCAACTTGAAACTAAGAAGAAGACGGGAACTTCGACATTCTGCTGCACAGAAGACTGAAGAAAATCTCCCCTGTGGTCAGGGAGTGACCACCTTGCTAACGCAAGCACCATCCAGCGAATCACCGTCTGCTTTGCCGCCGCCTCCCGCCGGAGCCCGAGCCCAGAGACTGACAAGACCTGGACCTCCAGACCTCTCACCGCCCAATCCACAGTCCCTGAAAAGAGGAGACCCGTGGAGGCACCGAGACACGTGGAGCCAGCCATCTTGAAACGACTACGACAAGCTGACCAGTGCAACAACCGAGGCTCCCTCCAAGTTGTGCTTTGGGTCCTGAGAAGCCCAACCCTCGAGCAGCATCTGCACCAAAGGTGAGCCCTCCAGCATCTCCACGATCTGCGTGGGGCCCTTCTGCATTTTGCCACTCGACGCGCCTAACCGGTTGCTGGCCCGCTGGCTAGTGGCCATCTTGGCGACGAAATCTACGACAAACACCGCTGGTCTGGTTGCTCCAGACTGGCCCTTGCTCCCCTCCAAAGGAGCAATCCCTCTGACCTTGCTGGTCAGAACCAACAGCTGATTTCCGAATCCTCCTACAATTGCTTTTGCCAAGGCTTGTTTGCTTCGATCAAGTCGCCGACACCGCCGACAGCGAGAGCCTGCGTGGGACAGCTCGTGAGCCGACTCCTGGACGTCGTCGACCTCCAGGGACCACGTGGCTGCGGAGACAAGCTACCCCTCATCACCTGTTTGCACCCGACATCGCCTGGTACCCACCTGGTGCCACGCTGGTCACTGGCTAGTGACTGTGAACACTGTCCCCTCTGCTTACAGGTCTTCAACATCTCCGATCCACTCTTGGATCCACTGCATCTCTTCCCGACCGACCGCCTGCAGCATCTTTGTCCCAGGCTCAACGGAACAGATAGAAGAAACCCGACGCACTTTGAGGCCTATGCACCCGCTTCCTGTGGGTGAGGTAAAGCTGGTACTCCGGTGCCCATGTGTAGTAATACATCTCTAGTGCCTGTGTTCCAAATCTTAAGTTCCTAGGTCATCCGGAAGATTCCTTTTGCAGTAACTTTGTACTTTTTACGCACCCATTGAAACCTATGGGAGCACGCGTGTGACTATTTGCTCTGCACACGCCACCCGTGGACCTCCTGGTCACTAACTGACGTTAGCTCCTTGTAGGCCCAGCGATTCTAGAGGCCCTAGGCCTTTTCCCTTTTCTGTTCGTGGTACTTATACCACTATTTTAGTATATGGTTTGAGTGGCCACCAGGGCCTATCCATATAACGTGCAACTTCTGTGTATTCTGTGATAATCTTGTTTGACGATTTGTGCTCCTGTGCTCATAAAGAGACTAGGGGTTACTTTGATAAATAAATACATATATATTTTGAATATATATCTGTGTGGTGTCCTTTCATTGGTATAAAAGGGGGTTGCATTTGGTAAAACAGCTGGCTTAACACGCTTCACGAGTTTAGCCTCAAAGACTGCTTAGCCTACGCTACCACTAGGGCAGCTAGTCCGAAAAGGTTGACTTACAACCACACCATAAGGGTTGCTTGGCAGGGTACAAGGTGATCACTTTAACTAGTGAGCATCATATACCAGGCCAACTTCTCACAGTCATAAATCATTCTGCCACAATTGGCCCTTACTTTGTTGCCATAAATCACTCTGCCTGATCCCCATAAATCAGCAGCCCTAAATCATGGGTCATAAATCATTGGTACGTCATAAATAATTCTGTCACAAGCCATCATAATTTTGTTGTCATAAATCTTTTTGCCTGAGCATCATAAATCATGGGTCATAAATCATCGGTATGCCATAAATCCTTCTGTCACAATCTTTCATCATTCGGCTGTCATAAGTCATTCTGCATGAGCATCATAAATCATCAGCCATAAATCATCGGCTGGCCATAAATCACTGGTTTGTCTTTTTGCTCATTTGCAACTCCTAGGGTCGTAAATCAGCCTGACAGCTCATAGATTGTTCTTTGTTGTTTACCACGCCCCTTTGCGTGTGGGGGGTAGCCTTTTCCCTGGAGTTAGGCCCCAACTCGCTACCTTGTTAGTCTCTTTTGCGCCCCACCTTCTGGCAGGGGCTGGGCTGTGAGCGCCGTCTCTGTTTGCTACCCCGATTTCGTCAGGCGCACTCACCCTGCCGTGCGGTATCCCAAAGTGAGTGGCCCTCCTTCTACACACCGCCCTGTTGGTGTGCTCCCATACAATACCAATACACTTGTTGTTTCCGCCACGCCGCCAGGGAGGCTTACGTCTTCCTGCGGCTCCCCCCACATCTGGTCAGCTCCGACGACAATCTTCCCACAAACGCAATGATGCGCTCTGCTCCGTCTTTGCCCTTAATGCCCTGGCACACTTGCATCCTTCTTCGATGTCTTACAGTGCTGTCTCCGCCCGCCATGGGTCATACCTCTCGTGGCTGACGTCCGGTAGGCTCTGATGGCAATGTTCAATCCAAACGCCATGGTGCTCTGCTCCTTCCTCGCCATTTTTGAGGCGGGACGCTTGCGTCCTGTTCGGAGTCTTACAGCGCTGTCTCCTCTCACCATGGGCCATTCATGAAAACAAAATTGGGAGACAGTCAGCTACAGTTTGTGGTGGCATGATACAATATACATTGCTCACATCCCATCCTCTACTTCACCCCTGCTCCTGGCAGGCTCTTCCGGTAAGCACCTCTACACCACGACCTCAACCTCTCTCAGGCTCCGCTACTTCGGTTTACGGTAACTACTGTCGAGGGACCTCAGTGGAATCTCCAAGAGGAGTTTTGTAATCTTTACTCTTACTCAGCTGACTTCGGGTGTACCGCTAGGTCACCGCTCACCCCAGTGTAATGTACTTACTAATCAGCTGGTCCTCTGGGTATAGACCACAGCGCTGTTACACCTGGAGTGTAATGTGTTACCCGCAATAATCTGTTTTCGCGGCACCGCCTCTTTGTTCTGTGTTGAAGTACTGCTACTAAGCTTGCGAGGCTATGCCGCAATAAACCGGTGTATTACTGCTTTCCATGTTTGGACTAGCCAATATCTCCAAGGGGACACAATCCCTTTCGGCATACACAGGACCTAATGTTACCTCGGCAGGCCGTATTACTCCTGCTCTGAATTTTTTTTTTTTTTTAAATTACCCGGACACTTGCCAGAAATGTGGAGCACGAATACCAATTGGATGACAATTTGGTAATTCCGTGTACTACACCTTAACTTCGTACTTGGCTGTCTTCATTAATACCCAGTCAACAGGATTGGATTAAATGTGAAGAGCGTGTATGCTGCTTGCTCATGTCCGCACAACCATCCGGTAATTCATTGTTATGTGGTCTTAGCAGCAGGCATGCTAACCCAAGGCGCTGCATGCCGTGACTCAAAACAAACTTCCCGAGTCAGAAAAACAATCTAGACGAGGCTCCGATCTCCCCAGGAGCACGTAAATCACCAGAGTCTTCTAGCCACGGAGTTTATTTTAGACAATTTAATTCTTCCTGAAAATTGCTCGAGGACGTGAATGGCTGCAGGGCTTTTTATCACGCCCTAAGCTAAAAACAAACAGGTGCCCCTGTTAAATGGTAGCGGCAGTTTCAGTCGATAACCTTCCAAGTATTTGCCCGGCGATAATCGCCTCTCATACCACTCGATAATTTACCAATAAAAGAGGCAGGCGCCGGAGACTGGAAGGCAGGAAACAAGGTTTTATTCCGTCGGAGCAGAACACATCAGATCAGACAGCAAGGTATCGTCACGAGGTGCTCTAACCGCATCTCTGAGACCTGGTCTCTTATACACTGGTTTATTGCTTTATTACACATAGTACATTCTTGAGATTCTTTTGAAGTACGGGGGAATATCCCCTGGAGCCCCGGTTCAGATCCGATCCCACACATAGATACAGTAGAAGTTCCCACCCTACCCGCAGTGGGAGATGGCTATCGCGCAGCAGGGAATTCCGCTAATTCCCGGGGTGTGTGCAACTGGCCGGGTCTCAGGGGGTAGGGGCTTTGATCTACTGTAATCCCTTTGATGTGGGGTGTTTCCCTTACAGTAGGGGCAGTAAACTGCATCCGCAGGGCTAGGTGATGGCCTGGGACCAGTTCAGACAATGGGGCGCAGAGGAAGGGGGTTATCAAAGGAGAGGCATGACCATGTATGGGTTGTCGGTTGGAAGTGGTTCCGTAGCAGGGTCGCGCAGAAGGAGAGGGTTTATGGCCTGTATGAGAGAGCGGGGGTGGCCGGCGCGCGGGGGATGCTTGCAGCGCCAAGGGAAAACGCTGGCGGTCGAGAGTGAGCGGAGAGAGCGGGGTGCCTAAAATGGCGGCCGTGCATTCGTTGCGCGTGGTGCTGGGGAGGGGCAAGATGGCGCAGATAATGTTCAGTTTGCGAGCTAAATTTCCACAGTCCTCCCTTTTAACATATCTCGCCAGCTTGTCCGGCCAATATTCGCCTTTGTTAGCCTTTCAGTTACAGTATCGTCAATGTTCGTCACACATTTAAAGATACAGAGTCTTTAGGGTAGGCAGGAGTAATCTGACACATTTGTACATTGTCTCATACAGTTTGATGAAGCAGGCGAGGAGGAAGTACATTCAAAGTTACAGTATAGTTGTGTACATGGCTGGTGTTGTATGAATGTTACTATACAAAGTTACATTTTCTTAACTTCTCAGTGTACAGTCGGAAGTGATTGATGCAACATCATGAAAACTTGATAAGAAGATAGTTAATATAATAAGGTGGTTGGGAGAGGATTTTCAACTTTGACATGGGTTCTTCTTTCCAGTGTCCTTGTTTATAAAGAGCTATCACTGGTAAGCTCTCATTGTTGTTCTTCTTTCGTTGGCACTGTTGAGCACCGGCGGTGGAACTAAGGTCCAGCTCAAATCCGATTTCTTCACGTGGCAGGGTGTGACCACTCACTGTTCTTTGATCACAGTCCTGTTCCTTAACACAGTTCACCACAGGTACTTTTGAGACAGGGTGCCGGCCTTTTGTTCCTCGGTAGTAGGTCAAAGTCATAGTCCAAATGAAAGAGGAAGAGAGAATGGGGTGGCATGGGATCAGATCAAAAATGCGGACCAAGGAGAGCAGAATCTTTTCAGCACTGGGCCCATCAATCGGGCCCGACGGGTTAAGACTTCAGGCACGCTGGTCAGTGAGCAGGGGCCTCGATGTAGCCCTTCGCGCTCATCGTTCTGATAATGGTGCCTCGTCTCACGCTCTTGTTGCTTCGTCGCTTCCCCCTTGGTCGATGTCATAGATGTTTTATGATCCGCAGCCAGACTGTGCGTCACATCCGACCCCTCTCTTCCGATGGCTGCAGGTTATCCTTGAATAGGTTATAAGAAACGAAAGTCTTAGAGATCTTGGCAGGGAAGACATTTACATACTTCATTCTCTCTCCCAACCACCGAGTAGTTGCGGAAATGCTCTTATCTGTTACTATATGATTGGTGTCTATTAACTCTGATGTTAAGGTGCGTGTTACTAATCTATTAATTACTGCTGTGGTGCAGGGTTCTGTGGGTGTCCCTGTCCATCGTCTGGCCTTCTAGGTGTCAGTTTCTGCGCCCTATAATGCAAGGTTTGGTAATACCTGTAAGTGCGAGGTGCTATGGTCATGCGTTCACGAGCATCCTTTTCATACAGTAGGTGACCCTTTATCAGTTTAAAACAGGGGCCATCAGCTGTTTTATTCGGGATACTTCTGAGACGGCTAGTATAGGGCTGGAGTTATCTTTGGGAGAACAGGGTGCTTTAGACATTTTATTCCGGGCCAATTGGTCAGGGGTAATTCTGGGTGGTGGAGATGGTGTCCGTTAAGAACAAAAACCACTGACATATAGTCCCCGTGTTGTGGGTCAGATTGGGAGACATCAGTCGTCTTACCTGTCCTTTCCTTCTCAGCCGATTAGGCTTAATGTTTGTAAAAAGGAGAGGTAGTAACGTGGTAAAGTATGGTCGTTTTTGTTTCTATCAATTTGTTCGAACACCACTGTGTTCAGGCCAATTATACACTTACCAAAGAGGTGTATGTCGTTAATTTATTCAAGAAGAAAGAGGGCAAGAAAGAGCCTTTTGCGAGGGAGGGGGAGAGAGAGAGAGAGAGAGAGAGAGAGAGAGAGAGAGAGAGAGAGAGAGAGAGAGAGAGAGAGATGGGTAAGATAATAGGTCACTTGGTGCACACACAACATGGAGTAGCATGGGTCTGTTCCATGTAAGAAAACACAAGCGGGGAAAAGACATAAATTCGATGATCACGTACACACAAATGCCGGATAGGGTGTGACAGTACATGCGTCAAGACGGAGACTCAGGGCTGCGTCGAGCACGGGGACCTCTCCTTCCCTTTGATCGGTGGACGCACACTTCAATCATACAATGACGCTCTCTTCAAGTGATCCGAACATGAAATGCATACACATTCATATCGTATAATCGTAGTACACACGCACAATCATATCATACAGTTTTTCATGTTCTCAATGGTGGTCTGTAATTTTACACACTATCTCACAACGTTTGTCTATGTTTTCCCTGATGTTGAACTTGGTGCGGTCCATGTCCACTCCACTCTTCAGTCGGAACTTCGTCGTGACCTATAGAGGGGAAATAAGAGGGGAGGGGAGGTGCAGTATTCAAAATACCCCAGCGCGCGCAGACACGAAAGGTTCTACCTACCATGTACCAGGCTAGCCGCAGGGTTGGGTAATACCACGGACCCATTATTCTTTAGTTTGAGGCAAAGATGCTCTAGTTCATTCATCTCCTAAATTCGCGTTCCCTGGTCGTGCATGTATTTCTCAATTGGTCGTGTATTATGGTGCAGGATACCATACCTTGCATGCGACATATACCTTAAGTTATAGTTCATTATTGATTTGACAATTCTTGGAAAAAGGGCAGGCGTGATGGGTACAAATTCCGTTAAACAAAAAGATTTTTAGGCAAATTGTGTCTGTATTATCCGTATGCTTTCGCTTCGGAGTAACGATCATTTATTCAAAAGAAAAACCTTCAACAACCTAGATGATTAGTCATGACACTGAGTTCGTAATTCCTTTTTAAGAAGCCCTTTATTTAAAACAATGTCAGTATGGAAATACGGGCCTACAGCCGCCATAGACCGGCCACAGTGTGAGAGGCGTCGAGCAACATGAGCAACACTGGATTAACATAAAAATCGGTTCCCCCCCCCTCTCCCCCACCGCCATGTGTGGAAGCATCGCATACATGTATATATATCTCTTTTTAACACGAATGTCACGTGACTGGAACGCCACAAGGAGTTGTAGGCCACTCCTACATCAGCGCCATCTTAGGGCGGGGTCGGGCTAGTGCACAGTCTAAGTCTTTCCATGAATTAGCAGTTGAACCAGAATCCCTTTCGGTAGTTCGAGAACTTTCGTTAGCGTCAACTTTGCGTCACTGCAACCTTGTAGCAATGCCACGGTTTGTTCTTAGGGCGGGGCAGCAGGCGGGTTCTTCCGCCGACGCTTTACTGTCTCACTGTATCAAGCGGAGGCAAGGTGGCTGCCGCCCGGGGGCAAAAAGGGCAATGGTGGTGGTTTTGTCCTTACCGGAAGTCCGCAGGAGTCGAACGTCAAATGACTCCAACCAATTCTGCAAGGCTGAGGGGAGCGTTCTGTCAAGGGTGGGGCCCATGCCCTAGCAAACAAGCTTTCGAGTCCAGAATTGTCTCACGGTGGGCCAGGCCTGGAACCGGAGGGGTCGACCGCCGGAGTTCAAGGGCAGCAGTAGCAGCAGCTCTTCGGTACAGTCACCGGAGAGGAGCCAGCAGCAGTAACAGCAGCAGTTCGGGTGGTGCTGCCACCGGAGTGGCATCAGTTGCAGCGACAACAGCAGTCCGGAGGACATCATCATCGGAGTGGGCCCCTACTTACTTGGCTGCGGGGGCCCACTCCCCGCGTCGGGTGCTAGCGGCAGTCCTGGTGAACCCTGTCCTTGGGTGGTTGCCTGGCGGCCGCGTGCAGGGGTGCCGGCTCAGCCGAACGGCGAATGAAGTGGCAGGGCGCAACCCAGCTGGCCGACGTGTGAAAGGTGTGGTTTGGGGTGCCCTCATCTGCTGGCGAGCCTCCACCTGGGGAGGTGGGGGAGGTCCGTCCGCGTCGCCTCCCCCCGCCAGGGCACCCTCCGTTATTGAAGGAAGAAGTGACTGGGAAGACCCGCACAGCGTGCCAGGGTGAAATTCAGCAGGCCGATGAAAAAGATGGCTAGGTGCAGCTTAGCTGGCCGGTGAGTGAAAGACGGTTGGGGTGCCTGGCAAGCCTCCACCTGGGGAGGTGGGGGAGGTCCGTCCGCGTCGCCTCCCCCCGCCAGGGCAGCAGCCATAATTGAAGAAAGAAGAAAGAAAACGGGAAGGTCCGCACAGCGTGGCGGGCTCCGCCTTGGTGTTGCCAGAACTTCGGCGCTTCGTATAGCCTCCGGCCTATTCGCACAATCGCTCGCCACTGATGTCAATGGATTTTTGCATGGTTTTTATAGCCCAAAGTCAACTAAGAGGGACCGCCCAAAACAGGCCAATGTTGCAATTTCGAGGAAGGAGAGGCGAGGACGGTGTCACGTGGACGTTAAGGCTTTGGGATGGAGGTTGCAGCAGACCGTCATGTAAATAGTGGTTTTAAAACGTGTTTTAACCTGTTTACCCTGTTGGTGTGTTTGTTATATCCTATAAGTTATTAAAATGTTATAACTACATTACTTCGTTGGAGTGTTTGTACATATTTGTAGTCAGATGACGAGCACCAGGAGGTGACTGTGCAATCGGAAAAATAACATAGCCCAATTGTGCGCGAGCTAGCCCTAGTTCGGTGACGTCGATGGTGGGTGTCAGCAGGCTTCCGTTTGTGCGGGATTTTGTCATGCTTATTGGGCGGGGTGGGCAGTAGGGCAGACATGTTTAGGTGGCGAGAGTAATGGGGTCGGGCTACCTCGTGGTCGGCTCGACCGTGAGCTTGACTCCTTCCCTTGGTTTCATATGTCCCACAAAGGGCTAACTCCTAGCGTTATTTTAGTTTTTGTAAGGTCAAAAAGGATCCTACCAGTGCCTTTACTATCTTGTCGATTCCTGTTCGTTCATCCTTAGCTAATCGATTCATTCTGGTGGACTCTTTCTTTCCTATCTCATGGTCGTCTAGCGTTGTAGTCGACGTTGGGTTCGGCACAAGAGGCTCAGCCGGCGCGGAGGCCGTGAGGGCCGAGGCCCTTGTACTGCTTTTGCTCGTGTTCGGGGGTGTTGTACTATTGATTGGGAGGGTGCATACGGAGGGGGCATGTAAATGGTCGGGGGACCTAACAGTAATTCGTCATTCGTTTGCTGCTTGGAGGACAACACAGGGTAGAGCAAAGAAGGGGTCCTAACAGCGTACTGGCCTGAGGTTTCGGGCTCCTGTCTTAGTTTAGTTTCCCTTCTCTCTTTTATGTCTTCTTCTAACTTTTTAGCGGCAAGGTGAGCTGCCTTTCGTAATTCCTTTTCTGCTTTTACTTCTTCCCTCTTTTTCCGTTGCGTTGCTTCTTTGCGCCACATGCCGATACTGTCAAGCATAGTAGGCGTCGTCTTATTGCTACGCAGAGCTATTTCTAGCGCTTCTATCTTATGGTCGTCGAAGGATCCCATCAGTGGCCACTGACTTTCGGGCTCCTTCTTGGTATATTTATGCCACAGCTTGCTATAAGCCACGGCGACTAGTCCATATTTAGTGAACATGTCCTTATTAGGGGTGCCTTCCAGTGGAGCCGGGTGGTTCACCTCTAATAAGCGGTCCGGGCAGAACCAACTACCAATCAGTGGGGAGAAGATAGGCATGACGGGTTTCAACGGGGACAAAAGTCAGCACTACCTATCTTTTCACTGCTTGCAAAGACTAGACAGAATATCTCTATTCCTCGTTATTTGTAAGCAGAGAATACCTCCAAAGAACCAATATCGAACAACTAGTGTTCGGACAATCAATCAATCAATCAATGGGGAGATAAAGATAGGCACGACGGGTTTCAATGGGGACAAAAGTCTGCGTTACCTACCCTTCACTATTTGCAAAGACTAGACAGAATATTCCTATTCTACGTTATTTGCAAACAGAGAATATCTCAAAAAGCACTATTCTTCAAAACAATCAATGTTCGGACAATCAATCAATGGGGAGATAAAGATAGGCACGACGGGTTTCAATGGGGACAAAAGTCTGCGTTACCTACCCTTCACTATCTGCAAAGGGAGAGAGAGAGAGTATTTCTACTCCTCCCCGTTTGTACACAGCGAATATCTCAAAAAGAACAATCAATGAGCAATACTAGTATTCAAACAATCAATCAATTATTTCGCACTTTTGTCGTGTTTCACGACCTTACCCGGACCGCATGGACAGTTTCTCGTCTTCCGCCTCCAGCGCCCGATCGTCCTCTATTCTCCGTATTTGCCGCGGCACTCCTGATGGTTCCCAGTCAGGACCGTAGATCACTCGAGAGAGGTCTGCTCGGAACCAGTGAAGTTCGGATGATCGGCTGCCAGACGAGGGTCTATTGGGCAGGAGCTCTCCCGATCGTTGCAGTCGTTCACTCTGTCGTCGGGACCTCTCCCACTGGATCCACGTGTCGCTGATGGGCCCCACGTTGGGCGCCAATTGTTAAATGGTAGCGGCAGTTTCAGTCGATAACCTTCCAAGTATTTGCCCGGCGATAATCGCCTCTCATACCACTCGATAATTTACCAATAAAAGAGGCAGGCGCCGGAGACTGGAAGGCAGGAAACAAGGTTTTATTCCGTCGGAGCAGAACACATCAGATCAGACAGCAAGGTATCGTCACGAGGTGCTCTAACCGCATCTCTGAGACCTGGTCTCTTATACACTGGTTTATTGCTTTATTACACATAGTACATTCTTGAGATTCTTTTGAAGTACGGGGGAATATCCCCTGGAGCCCCGGTTCAGATCCGATCCCACACATAGATACAGTAGAAGTTCCCACCCTACCCGCAGTGGGAGATGGCTATCGCGCAGCAGGGAATTCCGCTAATTCCCGGGGTGTGTGCAACTGGCCGGGTCTCAGGGGGTAGGGGCTTTGATCTACTGTAATCCCTTTGATGTGGGGTGTTTCCCTTACAGTAGGGGCAGTAAACTGCATCCGCAGGGCTAGGTGATGGCCTGGGACCAGTTCAGACAATGGGGCGCAGAGGAAGGGGGTTATCAAAGGAGAGGCATGACCATGTATGGGTTGTCGGTTGGAAGTGGTTCCGTAGCAGGGTCGCGCAGAAGGAGAGGGTTTATGGCCTGTATGAGAGAGCGGGGGTGGCCGGCGCGCGGGGGATGCTTGCAGCGCCAAGGGAAAACGCTGGCGGTCGAGAGTGAGCGGAGAGAGCGGGGTGCCTAAAATGGCGGCCGTGCATTCGTTGCGCGTGGTGCTGGGGAGGGGCAAGATGGCGCAGATAATGTTCAGTTTGCGAGCTAAATTTCCACACCCCTAAGCCAAGTCAGCACTTGGTGTCCCCTGAACTGAGCAGCATGCATGCAGCCAGGGCCTGTTCGATCTCCATTGAGAAGAATGGATTTTTTTTACATGTTGTTTTTTTTATGTAGTGTCCTGTAGCACGAACGTGGCCCGAAGGTACCGGAGCGCTTCGCCCTGGCCACATGGGTGTTATATGATGGGGGCATTCTGTGTTAGGCCCGGGAAGCTAAAGTGATTTGCCCAGCATCAGAGGATGATCATTGACAATGCCGCTACCCTAAAGGCTGAACGAAAGACTGCTGCTGCCCGAAGATCTGCTCAGAAGCACACAGTCCCTGCAGTTTTTTTTTTTTTTTTGCCGATTTATATAGCGTGAACTCGCCCCGACGGTCTCTGAGCGATTTACCAGTTGCATTACAGAAAGCCAATTTTTGTTTTTTTGGGCACAGGGAGATGTGATTTGGCAAGAATCACCGATTGTTTTAGCAGCTCGCCAGACTAGAACCTGGTTCACCCGCTTCTAAGTTGGCCTCTCGAGCCGTCAATCAACACACACATAGGAAAAGTTTCGGGCAGCCTGGTCACCAATGCTAGCACACTCACCCACATGACGCAATCCCGCTATAGGACCCGTTTCCAGAGCACTCGCACCTGGGCTGTGGACACTGCCTCTTCACATTAGCCCACTACGCGCATTCCTACCGGGGCACCAACTCCCGGGGATGGACGCTCCAGCCTCTACTCGCAGGCAGCGCGCCTCCCAAGACACGGAGGTGGCCGCGCGCTGCCCGCCCATCTTTTTTCCTTTTCTTGCATCTTTTATATAGCACGAGCTCGACCCGAAGGTATTGGAGCGCCGCACCTACATTACACATTCAGGCTCGGGGAGATTTGCCCAGAATCTCAGGATGTGGACGCGACCTCAAGGCTCGAAACCTGGTTTCATGTACCAAAGTCGGCAGCGCAGCCGGCGGACCACATCTCCTTGAACCAGGGTCTCGCGCCCCACACTTCAGCGCGCGGCCTTCACTTCGAACAAGGACTGCATCTACAGCTTCCGAGCTCAACGCCAAGGTACTGCGACGAAACTTTAGCTGTCTTTTTTTTTTTTTTTTTTAAATCGACCGGGCCTCACTGTCTTTCTTCTAAGACCGGATGTGCATCCGGCGCTGGGACTCGAACCTGGGTCCCCCGTTTAAAAGCAGAAAATTGCACGTGTGTTTTTAAGCTTGCAACCTTGGGCTTGTTTTCGTTTTAAATGTAAAGAATTTACCTTGATATGCGAGCGATACTTGGTACTTAATACGATGGTACATCACAGATGGCTCTATTACTTATGACAAATTAGGAACATGTATCGGGCAGGAGCATAATTGTATTTTTTTTTTTTTACTGTAAGGGTATTAGATGTGTTGGTCGCCTCCCGACCCTACTCCCGCCGGGATGCGCTGCAACCGCCTCCTTCAGCAACCTAGAAGGACACCATAGTAAGGCGCGCACTTGATGCCAGGCCCGCCATGCCTGCGTCCTGGCAACCGGACTGCACTTGATGGACCAAGGAAGGGGATGGGGGGAATGTGCTCCGCTAATTGCATTAGCAACCCTCAGAGCGCACTCAGTCACCGATATACACTAGACTCTGAGCGCATATCTAGCGCTTTGGAGGGCATGCCTTTCCTTTTGCCACAAAGCGGCTCAAGCAGCCAGCGAAATCCGGAGATAGAAACTCTTCTGCGTTTTTTTTTTTTGTTGCATATTTGTATAGCGCGACTCGACGGGAAGGTATTGGCGCGCTTTACATAGCACCGTATTTACGTTACACATTCCGGCATGGGTGGAGTAAGGGATTTGCAGAGGATCACCAGGTGAGGACGCGACCTCGAGGCTCGAATCCTGCCATCTTAGCAGCGGCAGCGCCGCTGGCGGGTCACAACCTCTCCTCGCTTTGATTCCCCTCCAGCCCTACTCCTGCTATGCAGTGGGGATGCGCCTAGCCGCACGTCTTTGACACTCATCCCTGCCAGCTGTGGGTAAGGGGGTGGTGGTAAAGCAGCAATGCATCATTTGTTCTATTTCTAGGCTACCTTAATGTGAGGAAGGGGCACCAGCTGCGGTGGCGGCGTTGTGGAGCACAGAACAGCCCTCCGCCCGCCACATTTGCCTACTCTTACATAGCTCGCACATCGCCCTTGCGCTATAAAAAAGGCAGGGCAGGACAACTTATTGTAACATTGCCATGGTGACCGGCAGAGACGCCGCCACTCCTCGCTCCTCGAGCCCTTACCCTGCCACTGCTTCCGGCGCTGCGAGCCTCGTCATACTGCCTGGGGAGCTGGGGGTTGTGCCTGCGTGTCTCGGCTTCGGTCCATTCCGTCCCGACCTTCTGCGCCCCTGCGGGGGTGGGGACGCTTCGGGCATGTCGTCCTCCGACACCTGGCACCTGATGTGGCAGCTGGGTTCCCTGTTCTCTCCTGCTGGTTTGGATCCTTCATCGCCTGGGTCATGACGGTGGAGACCGCAGCTGCTCCTAAGATCCCAAGGCCGAGTTGGAATCTCCCAAAATTCGAAAATCGTTGGCGCCGCTCCCCCAGCTCCCATGATATGCAAGTGGGCTGCCACAGGGGGGAGCGTTGTCTTATATCTCCCCTTCCTATTGTTCTTGGAAGGGAGGGGGCGGGGGCCTCAGGGCATTCCGCTCTGCGGCGCTTCCCACTGGCGAGAACCAGTTCCGTTCCTTGTCGGGCTCTGGCGGCCATTATGGCGCCGGCCCTCGAGCCCCCTGCGGGGGCGGCCTCTGCAAGAGTGAACCATGGCTCCTAGTGTCGCAGATGACGAAGCGTGTGACATCACAGAACTGCAAGTGGCATCCAAGGGTATGGGTTGGAAGTGTAGGATGGGAGCATTGGCAGCCACCTTTGACAAACCAGTTCTACCTGCAGTAGCACGAAAAGAGCCAATGTTTTTGCTCTCGTAAATCTGTTTCATAAAAAGGTCTATTTTTCTCTAACTCTTGTTTTAAAAAAGTACTTTGTTAATTCCTGCCTGTGTCACACTTTCGTTAGCTACTAGTGTCCTGATTTAGAGGCAGGTGCTCAGCATTCCTATCTCGGGGATTGGTGGACAAAACAATCCCAGTAATATCTTCCCTACACCTAGCCGACTCCTGGAGCTAAGGGGTTCTCTTGTGCTATTTTTAGTTTCATTTTTACCTCCTTGTTAGTAACTGTGGTGTGGCTCTGCCTGCATCTTTGCGCTTTATAGCAGAAGACGGTTTTCTCGTTTTCCCTAGTTGTCAGTAGCGAAGGTGGAGCACTACGCAGTTCTATGCGCTTTACAGCAGAACATGGTCTTCTAGTTTTTCCTGGTAACTGATGTGGAGCTAAGTGCCACTATGTGATTTACAACAGAACGCAGTCAAGAAGTGTATAGTGGCTCTGTTAAAGTTTAAAACACTGGTATATACTGAGACACTGCGGTGCATGCATGTGGAAGAAGCAAAAAGAACACAAACAGTGTTTTTCTTGTTTGGTTCACGAGGGCACAGAGCATAGCACCCCATTTACAGAGCTGTTATGGAAGGACAGAGTGTGATGGTACCAATGGCCATGCATTTCTTGCCCGGGCTCTCAGAGTGTGTAGTGTACTGCTCAGTCAGGATGTGCATGTTAGAATGTTGAAGATTAGAATGTTGGTATGATTCAGGCAGTTGCTGAATGGGCTGAGCAGATACAGACCGCTCCTGGTGGGGCTCTTCTATTATACAACTTAATACCAAATAAACCTACATAAAAACTACCAAGAATGGACTACTTCTTGTAACATTACATTTGGCGACGATTTGGAAACGCCCTGCGCGTCAACTTCCAAGAAACCTCAAGATAAGGCTACCTCAAGATTAAAAAATTCTGAAGCAGCAGCTCAACTCATCTGGCACTATGAGCCCCACCAGTGACCCCCCACCGGTCGCCCTCGACTCCAAAGTGCCACTTTCTACCTTCGGATCCTGCTGCCTTCCAGTGCCTTTCAAGAGTTTCTTCTCCGCATGCCAGTTCCTGCCTGCATGCCAGCTACTGCGACACCTATCACCCTCAACGACAAAGTGCCAATGCAGATCCTGCTTCTTCCCAGTTTCTGACTACAGTTCCTGCCTGCATGCCAGTTCCTGCCTGCATGCCAACTACTGCGACACTGGTCGTCCTCAACTCCTGTGTGCCACCCCTGCTTCATTTCCCTCTCCACTGCTTGCCCCAGCTGCCGTTAAAGAGATGCCTGTTCGTTTTCCTCCTAACGTTATTCAGTACCAGGCACCTTCCCAGAGTCTACTCTGCCCTGATCCTGTCTTCAAGGATAAGTCCTCTACTTTTTAGGGATAGTGCTTCCTTGGGAAGTTGATGGGAAAGCTGTGAGAGTTGCCTGTGTATGTGAGATTTGCTTGCCTTGGCAGCAGTTCGACATTTCCACTCATTCACCACTTCACTTTGCGTGGTTCAAGATCTTGGCGGTGAGTTATTAATTTAATTTACACTCTTTTACGGTAATCCTTGGTGCGCTCCTCAAAAGCAGTTCAACTGCCTTCCTGACATTTTTAAAAATCGCTCGAGCGCACATACATTAAGCCAGCTCGCGCTCTCACCGTCATTTCTGCTGCCTAGTTACCCCGTCTCCGTTCTCCAATGACGTCTCATGCGTTCAGCTGCGTTATCCTCCCTCCACCCCAGCAAGTATGTTCGTGCCTGGAGCCACCCGGTGTGCCGCCGCGCTGCGTGCCTCCATTTTGTCTGGCACTTTGACTTCCTATGTTACTGCCAACCACTGCCAACCACGCTTTAAATCTTTTCATAACTTCATTATTTTGTCTTCACGTCCACATCAAGCTCTTTCATTTATTTGCTGGTGCTAACGCTGAGGTATTTTTCAGCTTATGTTCGGTACCGTGAGTACATCAAATTCCAGTTTATTTTATTAAACTACAGTGCCACCTAGCGGTTGTTTTTCCTTACAGCACCTCTTCTAGGAACTTCAAGTTCACTCGTTTTGACAGCACAAATTTACTTTTTCCAGTGTTTCATCGTGCAGATTTTCCTACCAAGGTACTATTACATTCCTTGTCATCGTTTTTCCCTGGAACTCAGCACAGTTCTTCACAAGTTTCCAAACCACGGTGACCACCTCATTTATTTAATGTTATTATTTTCATGGGACATTGACACACCTCATCTGAGCAGAGTGTCTCTAAGTTTTAATGTGCTATGCTCAGTACATCTTGCAGTGCTGCAACTTCCTCCATTCTCAAAATGTGTATTTTATGGTGTTTTTACTGTTTTATTTGCATGTTCATATTTTATTTCTATGTGCATTATATTTTACTGCTTTATGTGGTCCTCCTCCACATCCTCCACATTGTGCCGTGTGCCCCTTCCGCACACCCTTCACCCCAACTTCCTTTTGGGGTTTTCAATGTTCAAGGTGCCTCATACGTTACTTTACGTTGCTTTACAGTGCCTTCTTCTCAAGCTCCTAGGAGAATTTTCCAAAGGCATGTTTCACAATAACATAGCATAGCATTAATATTTGTTTCATTGCGTTACTTTTCTTGCATATCCCCTGTTCATGGGATCTATGACAGTTCGTAATTTCACCTTACATGGTACCAGTTTGTGATTTTACATTTTCCTTCTGTCTAGTGGATTCATTTTCCAAAATCCACCTAGGTGTACTTTCCACACCTCCCTTACATGTTTAAAGTGCTTTTTTCTCTTTCTTTTTTCTGCACTTACTGTTCTTTTCCATTTCCTTTCTGCTCGCCACCTCCACAATGGTCTGGCCAACCAGTGTGTCCTGGTGGTGATTATCATCTCAACTTCTTATTCATGTTTTTGCGCTTCCATTGCCGCGCAAACTTCTTGCTTCATTTCTTTGCTTGTTTTTCCTTACAGTACTCTTCCCTTTGCAACTTCGTCTTAATCACATCTGTTGTCTCCGTTAAAGGGGGAAGAAGGGTGTTCCTTTTCTATTCATGCTTTGCTTTCATTGTTCTTACTTCAGTGCTTTTCTCAATGCTTTTCTTTTAAAAGGTTCAGAACGTAGTACACATTCATTACGTGTTTTAAGATGTATTCTTTATCACATCACTTCAAGATTTATTCACCTTATGTTTTGATTGTAACCTTTTGTTGTACATCTTTGAAGTCTCCTTTCTCATTGTAAAGAAGGGAGAAGATGTAGTGTACTGCTCAGTCAGGATGTGCATGTTAGAATGTTGAAGATTGGAATGTTGGTATGATTCAGGCAGTTGCTGAATGGGCTGAGCAGATACAGACCGCTCCTGGTGCGGCTCTTCTATTATACAACTTAATACCAAATAAACCTATATGAAAACTACCAAGAATGGACTACTTCTTGTAACATTACAGAGTGTCAACAGGTCCCTAATGATGCTAGAGCCTTGTCATCCTAGTAATGCTCAGAACCATGGCAGTATCTCAGGTGAGAGTAGTTAAAAGCAGCCCCTCCAGAGATGCAGTCTCAGGCCTAGGACCCCCTTCTCCTGATCCCCCCTTTGCTGTCTAAGGCCTAGGACCACCCCTGATTGTGGCCTATGTTTGCTGCTGCCCATCTCCCTCCACCACTTCCGACTCTGTGTAGAGCACCTCCCCAGCCTTCCAGCTCTTGGACACTCTGGGGCAGATTTACAAGAAAGTGACGCATCTGTACAGATGCGTCACTTTCCCTGCGCCACCCTTAGAAACCCTTGCACCACCATAGATGCGCCGTATTTACAATACAGCGCACCATGGCGCAAGGATTGACAGATGCGTCAGAAATTCTGACGCATCTGTTGGCGGAAAAGTCACGCATTGCTGGAGTCGTGTCGCAAGCACGATGCAACTCCAGCAATGCGTGTTGAGGCCTATTCCCACTACACTGCGTCACTACTTACGCCTGCTTGAAGCAGGGGTAAGGTTTTGACGCAGTGGAGTCCTAAAAGTGGCGCAGTGAAATCTTGTAGATTTCACTGAGTCACTTTTACGAGGCCTTCCTGCGTGGGAATGCCCACCCTGCATACATTATACCTGATGCAGGTATAATGTGACGCAGGGCTTTACAACGTGACGCATCTCCCTAGATGTGTTACGTTGTAAATAGGCCGCATTGTTTGCGCCGCTGTTGCATCAAAAAATTGACGGAACTGCAGCGCAAAAGTCACGCAAGGGGCTTGTAAATCTGCCCCTCTGTCACCAACTAGAGGTAGTGCAGAGACAGCCGTGTGTGCAGGGAAGAGAATCAGAAAACCTCGCCTGTTGCATTGTTGCCGCTTACATGCTTAAGTAACTGCTGCACTTATTTAATGCACTAAGATCTAGGGCACGGTTACTCATAGTACGGCCCGCGGGCCGCCAGCGGCCCGGCAAGCCTGCCTTGGCGGCCCGCGGACCTTACAGACATCCTACATGTGTTTAAAAAAAAAAAATAGTGTTAGCAAACACTGCCGGGTGCAGAAGCCCAGACTCTGAGACTCTGCTCTGTGGGGGCCCGGGGGATTATAGTGCTTGTCAAAGTGGAGATACAGGGGCCTAAGAGGTGAAATCCAACAAAGTTTATTCGCATTCAAATGGTCTTTTAAAGACCTGTGAAGTACTCGGGTGCGGCTGTATGTACGCGCTGGGAAGCTGTCTCAGTACGGCTGTGTGTATGCGCTGGGAAGCTGTCTCAGCCCCGGCTGAAGACTGACACACACAGGGTGAGATGACAGAGGGTGATGGAGTGAGGGAGAGGGAGACAGAGGGAGAGGGAGGGAAACAGAGGTTGACAGAGGGTGACAGGGAGACAGAGAGGTGCAGTCTGGGGGAGACAGAGGGAGGGAGACAGTGGGAGAGGGAGGGAGGCAGAGGGAGGGAGAGGAAGGGAGAGTGAGGCAGAGAGGGAGACAGAGGGAGGGAGATGGAGGGAGGGAGACGGAGGGTGACAGAGGGAGACAGAGGGAGACAGAGGGAGGGAGAGAGACAGGGAGAGATAGAGGGAGGGAGACAGAGAGAGAGACGGAGGGAGGGAGACAGTGGGAGAGAGGGAGGCAGAGGGAGGGAGAGGAAGGGAGACAGAGAGGGAGAGGGAGGCAGAGAGGGAGACGGGGGGGGGGAGACGGAGGGTGACAGAGGGAGAGGGAGACAGAGGGAGAGAGACAGAGGGAGGGAGACAGAGGGAGGGAGACAGAGGGAGGGAGACAGAGGGAGGGAGGCAGAGGGAGGGAGAGAGACAGGGAGAGAGACAGGGAGAGAGACAGGGAGAGATAGAGGGAGGGAGACAGAGAGAGAGATGGAGGGAGGATGACAGTGACGGAGGGAGAGGGAGGGAGACGGAGGGAGAGAGACAGAGGCAGAGGGAGATGGAGGGAGACAGGTAGGGAGACAGGGAGGGAGACAGAGGGATAGAGAGAGGGAGAGGGAGACAGGGAGGGAGAAAGACAGGGAGAGATAGAGGGAGGGAGACAGAGAGAGAGACAGAGGGAGGGAGACAGAGAGAGAGACAGAGGGAGGGAGACAGAGAGAGAGAGATGGAGGGAGGGAGATGGAGGGAGGGATGCGGAGGGAGGGAGACGGAGGGAGGGAGGGAGACGGAGGGAGACAGAGGGAGGGAGACAGAGGAAGGGAGACAGAGGGAGGGAGACAGAGGGAGGGAGACAGAGGGGGAGATAGAGGGGGAGACAGAGAGGGAGACAGAGAGGGAGACAGATAGAGAGACAGAGGGAGGGAGACAGAGGGAGGGTGACAGAGGAAGGGCGACAGAGGGGGAGACAGAGAGGGAGGAGGGAGGAGGGAGACAGAGCAAGGAGGGAGACAGAGGGAGGAGGGCGACGGAGGGAGGGAGACAGGGAGAGAGACGGGGAGAGAGAGAGAGACAGGGGAGAGAGAGTGAGAGTGAGGGAGAGGGAGATGAGGGAGGGGGAGGGAGGGAGAGGGAGAGAGAGAGAGAGATTTGTGTATGTCAGGTCTGGCCGCTCAGTGGACGAAGGCGTCTGCTGCAGGGACCTGTGTTCAACCTCATGGTCATAATTTTGTTTTGCTTTAGCCACTCCCCCTCTGACCCCGCCCCCACCGGTGCAGCCCTCGGCCACAAACCACACTGTAAATTTGGCCCCCGAGTGAAACTTTGTGAGTACCCATGATCTAGGGGGTGATCTTTAATGTTTCTAAATAATTCATGACTTCATATTCACCATTGCTTTCTATACCTTCTTCCTTTCCCTCCAATTCTTGATTAAAATTAGTTTTAAAATGGGTCACTTGCCTTCACTTTTGAAAAAGTTTTCTCAGGGGTAAGACCATTTCAAACTGCCCTTATGTTAGTCGGGCTCACTCGCTTGCCAAGTAAAACTCATCCTCAACTTTTACGCCTCGCTACTTTGAAATATCACCAGCCGCCACTGCCTTCTGCACTCCTTAAAACTGCACAACACAGAGCTTGAGCAGACGCGTGTGCTCAGTACCGGCAGGCTCAGAGTCCTGAAAAGTAGCACATGAATCATGCCTCCACTAGACACATGCATCAGAGCCCCGGAAAGCACCGGCACAAATGAGGCACAGAATGACAACCCAATAAAGCAACCTGGGCCGGTCAGCTCTGTTTGGTTGCGTAAAAATGAGTAAATATGGTATCAGACCTGGAAGAGAAAGAGGGTGAAAAACGGTAGTCAAATATTTTCAGTAATAATGCGGCGTAACACAACTGAAAAAATCTGACCTTTTCGAAAGGACCAGGTTTATTTCTCGCCATCGGTTTCCGATGCCAACATTAAAGGCCGAGGGTTTCTAATGCATGCTCCTGGCAAAGGTGGTAAAATCATTGGCTTCCGATATCCCAGCATTTGAGGAGTCAGACTGCGGGCTTCGAAGTGAAGTGTTAGTGCACCCCCATACACATGTCAATGTTGTTCGTGGGAATAAGTGACTTCTTTCTTGGTAGGGCCTGAAGAGCCGGTTGGAAATGAAGTTCCTCTCTTAATATAGTTGTCCAATGCTTTCCACGTTCCTAGGGATATCAGCGCTGCAGTAAAGACTACAGGCAATAAGAACAGCTCCATGGACCTGCACTGAGCACACAGTGAACTAGGATGACACCTGCCACCGTCGTCAGACGAGGTGGCCGAGTGGTTAAGGCGATGGACTGCTAATCCATTGTGCTCTGCACGCGTGGGTTCGAATCCCACCCTCGTCGGTACATCTCAGTTTTGTTATTATTTACAGTCACAACTGTGGTCAAAGGTTCTCTAATTTTACTTAAGTTAACTTTGTTTCCTTTTTCTTTTAAAGTTACAGTTGTAAAGCTTTAAAGTGACAGTGTAACATTGTAGCTGTCTGCAATCTGAGTGCCTGCTTCGTGCTGTTTTCTTATTTTCTCCTTCACAAATAATAATTACAAGATGCACAGCAGAGCCCAAAGGCTTGGTGTTTATAAAAGGTTCTAGGAAAATGGCCACATCAGTGATAGTTTTTAAAAAATGTTTTATTTAATTGCAAATGAATACTAAAGACAGGTAACTATTGCACGAGTCTACCAAGGCAAGACCTTTTAACTTTATCAATCTTTGTTTTTAGTTGCAAATTAAAATTTACGTGACAATTCCCACTAGGAAATCCATTTCTGGTGCACTCATTGAGAAAAGTGGTGTTGGAGAAAGCGGTCTGTTCTCAGAAGGGGAAATTGTAACCTTTAAACAAAGTATGGCCTTTGTAAAGAAAAGTGCAAAATAATACATGAGAGAATTTTGTGCTTGACTAATTCTCAAATATAGTCATACTGCATTAAAAATAATAACTTTTAGAAAAGAACCAAAGATGGCACCCTGGACCACATGCAGTTAAACACTTGCAAGATAAATTTAAAATTAAGCAACAAACTGGCTTCTTGCTGTTTCCACATTTAGAGAGTCCTGTGTATAAAGGGCCTAACGTGGTATGTCTCACCTAAACAGCGCTCATGCGCTGTTGCTGCGAGGGGTATGGTACGCAGTAAAGGGCTTGGAGCCCTGCCTCCACTTACCATTTGCAGGCTTGACTATCAGTCATTGTAGTTGGCTTGTAATTGACTAACTTACGTATGACATCACTTCCTTTTATAGTTTTGGAGCATGGACGAAGTACTAATTTATTTTATTTTATTTTATGTGTATCTTTCCGCTACTGGTTCTTTGCTTATGAGAACTTTTTTTTCTTCAACACTTTTTTTCTGTTTTATATTGGCATTTATCTTTTGTTTCTCATTGGCATGTTTTTGGTATCTGCATTGCATTGGCATTTTTTATGTTTCCACATTTTTCCGCTACTTGCATCCGCATTTGTTCTAAAATTTTCCCATTCTGGCGCTGTGCTTTAGAGTACTACATTTTGGCTAAAAAAAAATTGTTTGATTTCGGATGTTTTGTGCAACATCTGTTTTTTTTTGTTTTGTATCAGCAGTTTTGTTTTGTTTCCGATCGGCATGCTTTTCATATTTCCCCTCTCACCTACCCTCATCTCCCTGCTGCCTCTTCATTGTTATTTTCTCCTTTTTGGCAGTGTTATACAGCATGAGCTCGAGCACTTTACAAGAGCACCAATTACATTACATTCAAGTTAATTTTTTTATTAGGCAGAGGGATTTTACCTGCAAGAGCCTGTTGATGCTCGCCACCCTGTCCTAGCTGCTTGCTATTTTCTCCCTCCCCGCCCATCCTCTACGATATGTTTCTTGAATGCTGGGCACACACTGTGTAGTCCTGGGCACATATTCGTATTTCTGTCAGCTTTTCATAACAGCAGCTGTAAATGCGTACCTGTTTGCCTCTTTTTCCCACTCTTGCCAGCTGCAACTACAGCAATCTTATACGGCGTGAACTCAGGCGCTTTACAAGAGCCCCAATTGCATTACATCCATGTTTTGTAGGTCACGCCTACACAGCGCGCAAGTGCTGCATTGGAGTGACCTCTTGGAATCACTTGGGCTTTTGTGGAAAGTTGTACATGTTCTGCACTGTTTGCAATGAGTACTCGTGCATGTGTGGCATTTACCTTGCGGGAGCGAGCAGCGGTGCCATCTTTTTGCAATCATCGCGCCTGCCGCTGCTCTCTCCCGCTAGGTAAAAGCTGTACATGCCCTTAGCGTCTACAGGCAGCCGGTATCCTGTTACTAATGACTTTACAGCTGTGTGCACAATGTTACTAGGCACACACAGCAGCAGTCACTTGTCCAAGATCAGCAGAGAGCCCGCATAGCTCATTTCTTTGAAAGCCTCTGCCTGGCATAGGAAACATCACAGAATGTCCCGCCGTGGTAAGAATAGCAGAGCGTGGCGTCCATGTCAAGCGACTGTTCACAGCAGCCACAGCGGAATCCCTGCCTGGAGATGACTCACTCGCCCCCACTTCTCTCTCACGCATTACCCTTGCCAGCATGCTCCATTTCCTGCTCGTTTACTTTGATTCAGAGCGAGGTGCTGCTTAATGGTCATCGAGCTCGCACAGAGACATAAGGTAACTGTGTGTGTAGGCTCACCCTGCTGCTATATCCACATCCGAACATATGTTTACCTACGGGAGTTCCGTGAGAGAAAAGGAGAAATATTCTCAATTTCCCTCTAAATGACGTGCAACATGAAAAGTACATTTTTTGCCAATTCCAGGCAATTTGGGAGCCTCTATGGGGGTCTTGTTTGGGGAAAAAAAGCCAATTCAGGGTTTCGCCCTATCAGTCAATATCCATTGTGTTATTTTTTAATGTGCCTTTCTCAACTCAAAGACAATTGACAGCAGTAATGGAACCCCCACAGAGCATGTAAGGCCAGTGAGGCCAGCCTGGACATTGAGGGTCAGCTTTATGAATGGATGGCGTTGCCCTTATGTCAAGGACAAGGCCAACGCAATCATAAGTCAGTTTTACCAAGCTATGCAAGGCCACCTTGTGTGGACCAGTGTGGCTTGGCAAATCTGGAGCAGCGCAAAGCAGCTCAAGTTGCTGCCTTGCACTACTCTGCCCCAAGGAGGCGTTCCATGGCCAGAGCGTGGGTGTTCCCACGCATAAACCCATGGATTCTGAAGCATTCCCAGATTTACAAATGTTTTCTCTTTTTAAGTCTGCTGTAGCACACTTAGAAAGTGGAAAAAATCTTGGAGGATTCTTTTGTGCACAAAAATGTCCTTTCCTGCACAAAAACAATCCTGCCTACAACACAGGCCCCCTTGCACCATCGCACAAGCGTGCCTGCATTGGCACTAGAAAGAAGGTTGTGTGCCAGAGCAAGGAATGCACCATATCTTGATAGATATGGCACATTCTTGCGCTGTCCCTTTCACGCAGCGCAGCAAGGTGTCTAGCTGCATTGTGGGGCGTGCAAAAATGAGAAGTCAGGGCCTTGTTTATAACATATGTACTTTGACTTCAGTTATACCTTGACTTTAATGCTTTTATCACTTCTAAAAGAAGAGGTTTTTGAGAGGCCCCCTCCCCCACCCCCCCACTTGAGCTGCAATAAACAAACATTATTGATTGATGATCGGAATAATATGAACGACTTTCTTCATGAAAATGGAAATTCTGCAAATCGCGAATCATTGTGGGAGTCGTCAGGTTAATGCGACCCTTGACCTCCTGGTAGGTCGCTCCCCCCCCGCTGCAGCTCCACCTGCAACCCCGCTGTCACTGATCGCTGCTGTTGCCACCGCTGGTGAATTTGAGGCCATCCTCCACCCGCAGGCTTCCACCTGCGCCTCATCCCTGGTGGCCAGTGGTGGCCTTTAGGTTCGTTGTTCACTGTTTCGTTTTTGCTCTGTTTCCTTTTGCTGCTGTTGCTCTGTTCCTGAATCTGTCCATGCCCCCTGCCCCCGCTCGCCGCTCTGCTGTGTGTCCCCTGTATTTTATATCCTGATCGCCGCTTTGCTCTGTGTCCCCTGCCCCCCGCTCGCCGCTCCGCTTTGTGCCCCTTGTAGTTTGCTTTCTGTATCCCGCTCGCCGCTCCACTTTGTGCCCCTTGTACTTTGCTTTCTGTATCCCGCTCGCCGCTCCGCTTTGTGCCCCTTGTACTTTGCTCTCCGTATCCCGCTTGCGGCTCTGCTTTCTGCCCCTGTATTCTGTATTGTGTAACCTGATCACTGCTCTGCTTGTGCCCCCGTATTCTGTATTGTGTAATCGGATCGCCGCCTGCTCTGTGCCACTTGCTTTTGTTCTCCCTTTGCTCCTCGGTGCCCCACGCCGGTCTCCCGTCCTCCATCTCCACCGCTGCCTCCCCTGCGGCCCCGCCCCATCAGCGCCCATTCGCCACACCCATCCCTCGCCTCCCGCCTCCCAGCTGCTCCTCCCTCCCCACCTCCCCATATATGGCGGCTGCTGCGCGGCCACGTGCAGCGGGCGCGCCACAGGCGCACCAAAGGCACGCCTAAGGCAAGCCCGTCTGCACCCGTCCACGCATGGACCGCACCAAGTGCCAGAACCCCTGGCCCTCGCACCTGCCAGGTCGACCACCTCCACTACAACACCAAGACCCTCATTGCTCTCAACCCAGGAAGAAACCACACCTGCTGCAAGGCCTCCCCGAGGTGCACCCACGGCCCCTTTACCTGCCGGAACTGCAGCTTCTCCTGCCACGAAAACTCCAAGACACTCACCACAACGGATGCCAACCAGCTTAGATGCATCCTGATCAACACCTGCTCCGCACACAAACACGCCGTCGAACTCTGGGACCTACTCGACACCACATCACCGGACGTCGCCTTCCTAACCGAGACCTGGATGAACGAAACCTCCTCGCCAGACATCGCCATAGCCATCCCAGACGGGTACAAGATCACCCGCAGAGACCTCACCAACAGGGCCGGAGGAGGAATCGCCATCGTCCACAAAAACACCATCAAGATCTCAACAAACACCAACGACGCACATGCACTTCCAGATCCACACAAACCCAAAGACCACCCTAAGAGGCACCCTCATCTACAGACCTCCAGGACCCCGGCCTCAATTCTGCGACTCCATCTCCGACCTCATCAGCACGCACTACCTGACCTCCACCGACTACATCCTCCTCGGTGACCTGAACGTTCACCTGGAAAACAACAACGACAGCAACTCCTCCACCCTGATCGCCAACCTCGCCAACCTCGGACTGAAACAGCTCGTCATGACGCCGACCCACAACGCCGGCCACACGCTAGATGCCATCTTCTCCTCAAGCCCCCACGTCACTTTCAGCCACGTCTCCGAACTCACCTGGACAGACCACCACTGCATCCACTTCTCCTTCCGTAAACCGAAAACACACCACCGCACCCAACAGAACCCCCGCCGCTGCTGGGGCAAAATCACTGAAGAACAACTACAAACAAACCTCGCACTCAACCCCCCGACGACCCCAACCAACCCGGATGAAGGGGCACTCGCCCTCGAACGCTGGATGAACGACTGCGCCAACACCATCGCTCCACTGAAAAACCCCACCAACACAGACACCAGCAGAAGAGTCAGCTGGTTCACCCCGGAACTACTCAACTCCAAACGCACCTGCTGGAAACTGGAAAACATATGGCACAACAACAAGATGCCAGACAGCTGCGCTGCCCACAAAGACGCCATCCGCAACCACCACCACCTCATCAGGACCGCCATGAGAACCTCCTTGATAACAACGCACACAACAGCAAGGAGCTCTTAACCATCGTAAAGGAACTCTCCAACCCCAGCTCCAACGCCAACGACATCCCACCATCGCAAGCACTATGCGACTCCCTCGCCACCTTCTTTCACCGGAAAATCACCGACATCCATGACAGCTTCAGACCCCGGACGACCCCTGCCGACCACACCGCACCGAACCCACCGCACCCCACCGCCCACGACACCCTGACAACCTCGGCCAACGTAAGCATCGAGGACACAATCAAGACCATGGGAACAATCCACTCCGGTTCCCCATCCGACCCTCTCCCGCACCACATCTTCAACAAAGCCAGCAAGTCCACCGCTCCCCACCTGCACAAAATCATCAACCTGTCCTTCGAGACCGCCACCTTCCTTGAGATCTGGAAGCATGCAGAGATCAACGCCCTACTGAAGAAACCCAAGGCGGATCCAAGCGACCTCAAGAACTTCCGACCCATCTCCCTGCTTCCGTTCCCAGCAAAGGTCATCGAGAAGATAGTCAACATCCAGCTCACCCGTCACCTCGAAGACAACAACATCCTGGACCCCTCCCAGTCAGGATTCCGCAGCAACCACAGCACCGAGACCGCCCTCATCGCCGCCACAGATGACATCAGGACCCTGCTGGACTATGGCGAGGCGGTTGCCCTCATCCTCCTGGACCTCTCCGGCGCCTTCGACACAGTCTGCCACCTCACACTACGCACGCGCCTCCATGACGCAGGGATCCGTAACAAGGCCCTGGACTGGACCACCTCCTTCCTCTCCGGCAGAACGCAGAGAGTCCGCCTCCCCCCGTTCCGTACCGAGGCCTCCAAGATCATCTGTGGCGTCCCTCAAGGATCCTCCCTTAGCCCGACACTGTTCAAAGTCTACATGGCACCTCTAGCATGCATCGGCCGACAGCACGACCTCAACATAATCTATCTCATACGCCGACGACACTCAGCTGATCCTCTCCCTCACAAAGGACCCCCTCACCACCAAATCCAACCTCCACCAGGGAATGAAGGCCGTCGCCGACTGGATGGAGGACAGCTGCCTCAAACTGAACACAGACAAGACGGAAATCCTCATCCTCGGATCCAACCCCTCTGCATGGAATGACTCTTGGTGGCCCACTTCACTGGGGTCCCCCCCGGCCCCCACTGACCACGCACGCAACCTGGGAGTCATCCTCGACTCGAAACTCTCCATGACCAAACAAGTCAACGCAGTCTCCTCCACCTGCTTCAACACCCTCCGCATGCTCCGCAAGATCTACAGATGGATTCTGACCAGCACGAGGAAAACAGTCACACAGGCCCTAGTCAGCAGCAGACTCGACTACGGAAACACCCTCTACGCCGGAGCCCCGTCCAAGCTCAACAGCAGACTACAGAGAATCCAGATTGCCTCCGCACGCCTGATCCTCGACATCCCGCGCCGCGACCGCATCAGCCCCCACCTGAGGAACATGCACTGGCTCCCCATCGACAAACGAATCTCCTTCAAACTCCTGATCCATGCACACAAAGCACTCCGCAAAACCAGCCCAGCCTATCTCAACAGTCGACTCTCCTTCTACGTACCCAACAGGAACCTCCGCTCCACTGACCACGCCCTGGCCATGGTCCCACGCATCTGGAGAACCACTTCCGGAGGCAGGTCCTTCTCCCATCGCGCCCCCTCGACCTGCGACAAACCGAAGACCTGCTGTCTTTCAGGAGACAACTCAAGACCTGGCTCTTCGACCAGTAACAGCACTCCCCCCCCCCCCTTCCCCCTCCCAGCGCCTTTAAACCCTACCGGGTATGTAGTGCACTTTACAAATTATGTGATTGATTGATTGAATGTCTGATGCTTCTGAACCTGGATACGTATGGGGGTAGCTTGCACAAGACAGAACTATTAGCATGTCCTGTCCCTGTGTAGACGTGAAGCGCATTCAGCGTCCTATGATGTGGGGGTTGTTCCCGTGGAAACCCCTCTGCAGCTTCCTGTGTTGTACAGCTCATGGCCTTGCTTCTGTTTAGGAGATGACAACACCTTCAACAACATTCAAAGGGGTCCCAGGATAGTTATAACAACGAAAATGGCATTGCTGCCATCTAGCGGCGTCTGAATGTATATACCAGAGTGTCGGTCCGAGGAGCTCAAGATCCGACAGCTGTATAACGAGACGGGACAATCCAGGAGGGGATTACAGGAAGCGAGCGAGTGAGAAAGGAGTCAGGAAGGGAGGCAGCGAAGGTGGACGAGGAGGGCAATGGCACCAGGGAACGAAAAAGAAGTAGTTCCTTGATTCCAGCAGTGTAAGGATACAACTCATCCAGTCAGAACACTATGAGTTTAGAAATCTCCGATTAGGGACAAGCACATGAATAAGGCGGAAAGCCAGGTCTTTAAGTGGGATGAAAAAACTGGGGGGTCTCTCAAAGGGGTGTGGCCAATGTATTTAAGGGCATGACTTAAAAGCACATAAGCTAAAAATCTGTGCTTAGCATTGTGTGCCGCCCGACTTGTATTTTGCTGTTTCTGTCATTGCATCCAGATATATGATACAGCAAGTAACATCATACTCACAGCAAGGCAGGACTATTGGCTTTGTCAATGGCTGTTAGTTGCATAAGATAAATAAGCAACAACTATGGCTTGTATATAATATTGAAAAAGCTTCCACTTAAAGCCCTGGTGACACCACGACAATGTTGCTGCTCCTGAGTTTCAAAAAGAGAAGGGAAATCCAGAGAGAAAATGACTCTTTAAAGGATTTCATGTCCCCTACAAGGCTCACCTGGCATGACGTCATGCCGTAACTTCTCCACTAGTGAGAAGTGAGCAGTGTGAGCACGTGCACATCATGTGCCTGCTGTCACTGCAGTCCGGAAAAAAACGGACCGCCTGTGCCAGGGCACAAAACAGAGCCCCATAGAGACCTGTTTCGAGGCCCCCTTTAAAAAACTACCAGTGCTCAGCACAGGTGAGACCTAGCCCACTTAAAGCCCTGCGGAAAGCCATTGAAAGAAAAGCAAACAACTGAGAAAGACAACAAAGCCGATATGAGTATGTATTGGAAACAATAGATCTTGCCAACGACAAGACCCCAAAAAATAGATATAGGGGCCTTTTAATGGGAGCAATCAGGGACTCAGTCTTGCAGTTCAGAGCAGGACTAAGTGCACCTCCTTGGCAAAAATCGCTGTAATTTGAATACCTTGTTGGTTGATTGATTGATACGACCTGAACCCAAGATAGTAGCCGCCTTGGAAGATCACAGCTCACCTTGGCCCCATGAGACTTTCGTTGGACAAACTGTGGTCTGTTTTTCTAAATTTAAAAATAAAATGCCCAATATGGCAGCCTAGTTAGGGTCTGGCTCACACTCTAATTGTGACATGTACACAAAGAAGCTGGAACAAAAGCAACCAAAAAACAAATTGTCAAAATAATTCGAGAATGGGGAAGAAAGTGATGAGGGAATATCAGCCTCCATCAGTGAAACAA
This sequence comes from Triturus cristatus, assembly GCF_964204655.1. Lineage (NCBI taxonomy): Eukaryota > Metazoa > Chordata > Amphibia > Caudata > Salamandridae > Triturus > Triturus cristatus. The sequence goes on along the minus strand of NC_140595.1, from coordinate 706,610,762 downwards.
AGGGCATATGTAATATCAAGAAATGGCCCATTCTACTACTGGACAGGACTACAAAATAGCCAGTGCTTAATTTGTAAAAAAAGAAAATAAAGTGCTAGGGCCCTTCTTAGGAGGCCACTGCTGATTGCACCACTCATTGCCCCTGCCAGCATGGCCATTGGCATTACCTACACAACTACATTCCTACAAGTGTGACAATTCAGACCATTCCAGGCCACCCAAAGATATAAGAATGACATGAATTTATCTGAATTGTCATGTTTAATGTATTTGATTTATTAAACACTGTTGTTGTGCTCATTGCAAAATCAGAGAGGCAGCACCGCCATGTGGTAGACTGTCACTAGGGCTGGAGTTGAGAATTAAGTGCCAGTGCTGAGCACCGGGAACCACCAGCTCTAATCTAGCACTGAAAATAGCCCAGAGGATCTCAAAAAGCCCCCATGGCCGTATGGGTAAAGAAATACAAATCCAAGCCATCTCCATCCCAAAACCAAGCAAACCAACTGGAAATCACACTCCACTTGAGATATTACATGGACAGAGTATTCCTTCTGAAAAGCCTCCTGAGACTAGGAACAGGATTCCAAATTGGATAGAGACCATGACCTTGAAATAGCCTTGGAAAGATGGTCAGGGAGTTCCATGTTCTGCAATCCCATCCTTTCAATCTCCAAACCACGAGGTAAAGCCTCCTTGGCTGAAGACACAGCTGAGATCAAAGAGGGATGGGAATAAAAGGCATGCTCTAAGCTGGTCACAGGAACAGAGAATGAACAAAAGGAAACCTGGCTCATTCTGGCCTGCATGGCCAGAACAGAACCACCACCACCATATCAACCCCAACCTCCAGAACACAAGCAGCATCTTGAGAATCAAAGAATATGGTGAAAATGCATATAGAAACATGAGAGGCCAGGCTGCCATCAAGAAATCACCGCCAAAGCGGCTTGGAAGGAGAATCATCGGCAACAAAAGTGGCAAAAGCACCATTTTTTTGAAGTTGCTGAGAGACCTAGGAATACCACCCCAATCCTTTTGTAAATGCTGCAAAATTGATTGAATACAGAAATAGAGCATAAGAGGGCAGTAAAGCCCTTCTTAACCTGTCTGCATGTAAATTATCAAAACCTCTGCTGCTAGAAGCCATAGTCAGACTGCCCTATTGAGCAGTCAGCCAGTCCCTGATGGGCTGGCCTGGCCTGACAAGTCAGTACGTTGGCCAATATTTGGAATGTTTGTGGGCCTATGTTATGGTCTGCTGGGCCAGTTTTTACTGTTGATTTCCCTGATATTAAAACAAACCTTGCCTACAACAAGTTCAAAATCCATGCCACCTTCGATAACTTGCAAAACACTTATACAGCGTGCCGTCCATCACAAGTTAAAAACTGGCCAATTTGCAAACATGGACCACTTTTTTATTCATCTAATTCACTAATGGGGGCCACTTTTATTTAGGTGCCTGGGTCTATTTTCTGTCCCAATCCGAGCCTGCTAGAAGCAGTCGGAGACAGGAGATGGTTTTCTGGTTAATAAGAAGAGCATATTCCTACATTAATAGTCATTACAATTGGGGCAAGAAAATGCTGGGTCAGGCTCTTGGCCAGCAGAGCTAAATCAAACCACCACTTGAGATGAAGGTGAAGGCTCAGTATTCCAGGATCCAATCCCTGAAGGTCCTGAGAGGATGGAAGCCAGTAGTTGTGCACAGGGGTCAGGCAACAGAGGCAAGAGGTGAAGATTGGGCAAGCAAAAACACATAGGTCCTTATGACTCAGAACTTTAAGCCAGAAATGGTCCAGAACCTGAGGACATGGCATCAAGGAAGACAGTGCACACGTTATCCTGGCTGCCGGGGCCCAGGAATTAAAACCTTTCAAATGCATCGGCCAGCAGCGCCCTCACAGTTGATAAACTCCTTGTCTCATCAGAGAGTCGAATAAAGAGGAGGATGTTGTTTTTGCTTAGCTATTCATGTTACCCAGAATGGTGAGAGAGGCTTGCAATGTCAGCATGCTGCTGGGTTTTTCTGACTCAAGATGGGAATCATCTCATTATTAATGACTGATACACGGATGTGGGGTATAGAGGTAATGGATACATGGGTGAGTAATGGATTGATGAATGAGGGATGCAGAGAAAATGTGACTTTATAGTATCACCAACCACAGTCATCTCAACAAATGGATGGGTACCCATGATCAGCCAGGATATGAACCCAACAAACCTCAGGCTTAGAACTCATTTATTAAAGCAAAGCCGTTGGAGCTGCAGGGAACAAACGTCTGCCAACTCCTGCATGCATGCAAGAATAGGAAACCGAGATGCCTGGAACCTGCACACACAGATGTTTCCTCTCCATTTGCCTCTGTCTCAGAGCCTAGCAGTACAAGACTGTATCATCAAGATATAGAGAAGATATAGAGAGAAGGCACTTATCAGTCCTGTAATGTTCTAAGTGTCATAAACTTGATGACTCACTCCCCATACATCCATTGGTTTCTGTAACTATCCCTCTTGAAGCATGGAGTATTCTTTTCACTGCCATATGGCTGTTTCATTGGTATAGTAAGTGTATGAGTCCACAAAGGGAAGGATGCATTCTTTAAAAAAAACACTGAGATGACTGTTTTGAGAAAAGGCAATCTGACCATGCATTCGATGAGAAATAGATTTCAATTCTCCCTTTATAAGGGTGGCACTAGGCTACCCTCTCTCAAGAAAGCTGCAAAGGCTATATCGAGTTGAGAGGCTGGATGCTTGTGCACAGTCTGGGTAAAGGAGCTCGGATTGCGACCACAGACACTCGGACAAGAAGCAGCGGCCACCCTTCATGTACACAGGTGACACCTCTTCTCTCGCTGCACAGATGTGGAGATGCCCTGTGTATGAAGAGGTGGCAGTCACCATGTTCTCACGTAGCACAACATGTCCAACAGTAGAGCAAGATGTGCATCGTTGATGGTTTTTGCTGTAGTGTGACGAGACGGTTATCAATGGAGCTTTGCATTGGTTGATCATCGCGGACGATCGCTGTTGGCATGAATTGTGGGTCTCGCATTGGCAGTAGTCGAGGATGGTCGCAGTCGAGTGAAGAGCTGGTCTCACCTGAGCTTCGCATTGACTTTCACTGCAAGCAGCAGTTTTGATGAAAACTGGCCTGTTCACAGTTACAAAGATCCCAAACTTCAGAATTTTCATCTTTTTCTTCATAGGAGCTCTCATTAATGTCAACCAAGGGTCTAGGGCCTGGAGGGCACCTCTTGGGGATCAGGAAACCAGAGGCCATCAGCAGGTCTCAGGCAGGTTAAGTTGGTGCTGATCAGTTGGACAGTTGCAGGGAGGCCTCTGGGAACTTGTTGTGTCCCTGTAGCCCACACAGGCGGTAACCCAACTGACCCTTGGAGTCACTCTGGGTATCCTGGGAGCAAGGCAAGCAGGTCCAAACTTTCTTCTTCAGACAGCAAGGCAGTTCTTCGAGTTGCAGGGCAGTCCTTCTGGCAGCGAGGCAGTCCTTCTTCTGAATCTTCCACAGGTCCAGGCGTGTTCTGATGAGTGGATCTTTTGGCCCTATTTTTATATCTGGTGCAAACCTTTGTGAGGAGTAATTCCCACAAATCACTCCCAAAACTGTTTCCAGTCAGTTGTTCACCTTCAACTCAATGAATGAATGAATGAATCAATCAATCAAGGGGCTTTTAAAGCATGCTACTCACCCGTGAGGGTCTCAAGGTGCTGGGGGGGGGGGGGGGGGTGCAGCTCTGGGTCAGCTGTAAAGCCAGGTCTTGAGGCTCTTCTTGAAGGTGTGCAGTGTTGGGGAGTGTCTGATGTTGACAGGGAACTCGTTCCAGGCCTTGGCCGGGATGTGGGAGAAGGCTCTCCCACCTGCTCTGGATCTACGGATTCAAGGGGGCTCTCCTAGGGCGAGGTCATTGGAGCAGAGGTTGCTTTTGCGTATGTGGAAAGAGACTCTTTCGTTGATGAAATTGAGTCCGATGTTGTGCAGGGATTTGTAGGCGTGGGTGAGTAGCTTGAAGGTTTCCCTCTTCTCGACGGGGAGCCTGTCGAGGTCTTGCAGGTGCTGCATCATGTGTTCATGTCATGGAATGTCGAGGACGAGTCTGGCTGCGGTGTTGTGGATGGTCTGGAGTTTGTGTAGCAGGGATTTGTTGATTCCAGTGTAAAGGGCATTACCGTAGTCCAGTCTGCTGGTTATGAGTGCGTGGGTGACGGTCTTTCTGGCTTCAGGGGGCATCCACTTGAAGGTTTCCCAGAGGCTACGGAGGGAGTTGAAGCAGGTGGAGGCGACAGCGTTGATCTGGCGAGTCTTGGTGAGGGAGGAATCTAAAATGATGCAGAGGTTCCAGGCATGGTCCATCAGGGTGGGTGGGTTTCCGAGGGCAGAGGGCCACCGGGTGTTGTCTCAAGCAGTGTGGAAGGCTCCAAGGATGAGGACCTCTGTCTTCTCCGAGTTGAGCTTAAGGCTCATCCAGGCTGCAAGGTCTTTCATTCCTTCCTGGAAGCCGAGTTTGGTGTCTTTAGGGTTCTTCATGAGGGAGAGGATGAGCGGGGTGTGGTTGGCGTAGAATAATATACTGAGCCCATGCTGTCTGACGACGGTGGCAAGGGGGGACTTATAGATGTTGAGGAGCGAGGGGCTGAGTGATGATCCTTGTGGTACTCCACAGTTGATTGCTGTGGGTTCTGAAAGGAAGGGCAGGAGTCTGATCTTTTGGGTTCTGCCAACGAGAAAGGAGCGGATCCAGTCGAGGGCAGTTCCCCGTATGCCGACGTAGTGGAGTCTGGCTGCAAGAGTGCGGTGGGAGATGGTGTCGAAGGCTGCAGAGGGGTCTAGCAGGATGAGTGCTGCTGTGTGGCCCTGGTCGAGTAGCACGTGGAAGTCATCGGTGGCTGCGAGGAGAGCCTTCTCAGTGTAGTGGTTACTGCAGAATCCGGACTGGGAGGAATCGAAGATGGTGTTCTCTTCGATGAAGGTGGTCAGCTGGGCGTTGACGAATTTCTCGGTGACTTTGGCTGCGAAGGGAAGGAGAAAGATGGGCCGGTAGTTTTTCAGGTCCGTCGGGTCAGCTGAGGGTTTCTTGAGGAGGGGCTTGACCTCTGCCCGCTTCCAGTTGTTGGGGAAAATGATGGATTCGAAGGAGGCATTGATGGTGCGGCGTAGTTTGGGTGCTATGGCGGCAGCGGCTCTGTGGAAGATGTGCAGTGGGCAGGGGTCTGTGGGTGCTCCTGAGTGGGTGCTCTTCATGGTCGTGATGGTGTCTTCAGTGGTGACCGGTGTCCAGGTGGTGATGATGGGCTGGCTGTCATTGCTAGTGGGGAGGGTGATTTCAGGAGTCTGTTGCTGAAGTTGTCCTAGAGGGCCTTGATTTTCAGGTGGAAGTAGGAGCTGAGCCTGTTACAGAGGTCCTGGGACGGTGTGACATCCATGGCTTCGCTGGGGCGTTTGGGGAACTGCTGGATGATGTTGAAGAGTTCCTTTGAGTTGCTGGCATTGGTGAGGATTTTGTTCCGGATGAAGGTCCTCATGGTGGCTCTTATGCGTTGGTGGCATTCTGTCATGGCGTTCTTATAAGTGATCTGGTCTTCGGTGGGTTTGCTGCTTATCAAATGTTTTTCAAAATGTCTGCAGGAGCGTCTGGCTTCTTGGAGGTCGGTGATGAACCAGGTGGCCTTCAGGGGGCATTGTCTGTTAGGGTGGCAGAGTGGTGTGAGCTTGTCTGCGTTGCTGGTGATCCAGTGGTGTAGTTCCTTGGCTGCAGAGTTGGTGTCAGTCATGGTGGAGGGGGGTCGTGGATGAGGGTGGAGTTGAGGTGCTCCTCAGTGACCTTGCTCCAGTTCCTTCCTGGTGGGTGCGGGGCGGGCTTGTGTGTGGTGGTGGTGTTGAAGGAGAAGGGCATGCAGTGGTGGTCTGTCCAGAGGGGCTGCGAGGTGTGGCTCAAGTGGATGTTAGTCCCTCCTGTGAAGATAGGGTTGAGGATGTGGCCAACCTTGTGGGTGGGGGTGGTGATGCGCTGCTTTAGTCGGAGGTTGGCGAGGTTGTCCAGGAGGGTGGTGGAGGTGAGGTTGCTGTGGTTGTCGAGGTGGAAGTTCAGCTCTCCAATGAGTGTGTAGTCTGTGGAGGCAATGGCGTGGGGTGCAATGATGTCGGCGATGGTGGTGGCCAAAGAGGCGCAAGGCCCTGGGGGTCTGTAAGCGAGGGTGCCGCGAAGCGTGGTTCTGTGGCTGCTCTGGATCTGTACGTGGAGGTGTTCAGTGTTGGAGAGGCAGTCACACATGCTGGAGGTGAATGGTCGGAGGGAGCTCTTATGTACAATGGCTAGTCCCTCTCCTGGGTGGTGGGGGTGGTACTTCCTCTGGATCTTGTATCTGCCTGGAATGGCAATGGCGATGTCGGGGGCAGAGACGGCATTTGTCCAGGTTTCCCTGAAGAAGGCGACGTCTGGCAAGAGGGTGTTTAGGAGATCCGAGATCTCTGCGGCTTGTCTCTACAGGGAACGCAAGATGAGGAGGATACTTTCCAGTGCTTCTTTGGTGCACGCGTCTGGCGTGGGTGTGGAGGTCGTGGGGGTGCTGTGAATGTTGAAGGGATGTCAGCAGTGGTGGCAGGAGAACTGACCGTGGGTAGTGCTTGGCGTCGACAGCTGGCAGTTGTTGTTCCTCCGGGGAGTGCGAGGAGGGCAGCAGAGTCGTAGCAGTGGAAGGTCGGAGAACCAGGGTCCCTGGCGCTGGTCACGGTCTGTTCAAGGACGGGCTCAGACGAGCTTGCCTTTGGTATGCCGGTGGCATGCTGGTGGCGCAGCCGCGCATCAGCCACCATTAAGTAGGGAAGTGGAGAGGGAATCGCAGCTGGGAGAGAGGAGAGGGAAACCAGCAGGGGAAGGAGCCACGGGGGGAGCAGCGGCAGAAGGGAAACGGGCAGGAAGTAGGAAAAGAACAGAAAAACAGGAGGAAAACAGATAAACAGAAACCAAAAAACAGGGGCAGAAGACAGAAAACCAGGCACAGTTATAGTACAGGAAACAGAAACAAAGACAGAAAACGAACAGAAAACGGGCACAAAACAGTACAATACAGCACAGACAGCAGTGGAATCAGCAGAAGAGCAAGGCTCTCCAACTGGACCACCAGGAATGAGGCACAGGCAGGAGCCTGCGGGTGGAGGAGGGCCTTGCACCCCTAACTGTACAGAGCACAGCACAGCACGGGCAGCAGCACTTACCAACAGAGCTGCAGGGGGACAGAGCAGGTCCCTGACCAAGAGGTCAGAGGACTTGCTCCTGCTCTCTCGCAGCAGCTGCCATTAAGTAGGTAAGGGGGAAGGCAATCGCAGCTGGGAGGCGAGAGCAGAAAAATGGCAGGGGGGAGGGGCCAAGGGGGCAGCAGCGTCAGGAAGGGAAACAGGCAGGAAGCAGGAAAAAAACTGAAAAAACAGGAGGAAAACAGATACACAGAAACCAAAGAACGGGCAGAAGGCAGAAAAACAGGCACAGTTACAAAACAGGAAACAGGGACAAAGACAGAAAAGGAACAGAAAATGGGCACAAAACAGTACAATACAGAACAGACAGAAGTGCAACCGGCAGAAGATCAAGGCTCTCCCACTGGACCACAAGGGATGAGGCGCAGGCAGGAGTCTGCGGGTGGAGGAGGGCCTTGAACCCATAACTGTACAGAGCACAGCATGGGCCACGGCACTTACCAGCAGAGCTGCAGGGGGAGAGAGCAGGTCCCTGACCAGGAGGTCATAGGTCTTGCTCGTACTCCCTCGCTGCGGCCACCATTAAGTAGGGAAAGGGGGAGGGAATCGCAGGTGGGAGGCGGGAGTGGGAAATCGGCAGGGGGGAGAGGGTGCGGGGGCAGCAGCGGCAGGAAGGGAAATGGGCAGGAAGCAGGAAGAAGAACAGAAAAACAGGAGGAAAACAGATAAACAGAAAACAAAAAATAGGGTCAGAGGACAGAAAAACAGGCACAATTACAATACAGGAAACAGAGACAAAGACAGAAAACTAACAGAAAACAGGTACAAAACAGTACAATATAGCACAGACATCAATGGAACCAGCAGATGAGCAAAGCTCTACCACTGGACCACCAGGGAGAGGTACTGGCAGTAGCCTACGGGTAGAGGAGGGCCTCGAGCCCCTAACTGTACAGAGCACAGCATGGGCCACAGCACTTACCAGGGGAGCTGCAGGTGGAGAGAGCAGGTCCCTGACCAGGAGGGGCTCCAAAATATCCAGGGTTAACAATTGCAGCCACGGAGGGTGTCAGGTTCCTTTGTGTGTGCTGCAGATAGGGCTCTTAGAAATGTAATCAGGGCAGGGGCCAGTCCCTCCTCAGCCATCCTTTCAGGATGAACCTCTCCCCTCACATTTAAATTTCCTTTGTCTCACTGTCTGGAAGTAATCCACAAACCACAGCAGCAGAGCCATTCAAATTCTTAAAACAGCATTTTAAAAGTTGTAACATAAAATCCGACTTTGCCATTAAAGAGAATTTTAAATTATAATTAATTTGTGTGTAAAAATCATATCTCTGTTTGCTCCCAATCTGATGTTAACACTTTTTAAATGTAATAAGGTAACCCAGTGTAATACTTTGGAGAGATAGCCGTCCAACAATGAAAATTGACTTTAAGAGTTTCACTGGCAGGACATGTAAACTTAGATCTCGGTGGACGGGTTGCTCCGTCACAACGGTGATGGTTATCCCTTCCGCCAAAATATAAATAAAGTAGGTTATAATGGGATTTACATTTCAGCAGATGGGATATCCAGCACCGTTTTAATGGAGTAACCCGTCCGCCAAGATCGAAATCAGGCCCTTAAACACAAATGTCCTTCTAGTTAAATACCATGCACCATGAATAGGTTTAGGCTAGGAAAAAGGTTTATTTTGCCAGGTTGAAATGGCAGTTTAAAACTGCTCCAAAGGGCGCAATAGAAGGGCTGAGACATGGCTAGTGTGTAACACAAGTTCTGCTGCCCAGTTGTAGTATTTAATGTACAGGCCCTGGGTATATGTAGTACCATTTAATAGGAACTTCCAAGTAAATTAAATGTACCAATGAGATGCAAGCCAATTTTACCATACTTTAGGGAGAGAGCAAAAGCACTTTACCACTAGTTAGCAGTTAAAAAAAGTGCACAGAGTCCTAAAAGCCATATAAAAACATATTCTGCAAAGAAAGTCAAAAATCTGGTATGACTCTATAGAAAGGGCAAGTCCAAGAGGGGTTGTTTTGATTTACGAATTGTATTCATTAGGTAGGTATGTTGTTTTGTGTGGCAGTTTGTTTTTTACAGAGCTGTCTTAATAAAGTGGTCTTTTCTGCTAAGTATGGGTCTTTGGTTCATTGCAACATCTTATCTAAAAGAAGACTCATGTTCACTTGTCTCCAAGCTATATCCTCGGCCTGTGAGAATGTGTTGAAATCATTACTGTCCCAAGGGCTTGGTGTAAGCATTTTAAATCCAGATACGAATGTGGAGTGGAGTGTTTTCATAAATGAGCTAAGAATCCCCTTGGCAGCGTCTCATTTGCGGCCATGAAATACCTAGAAAGTGTAAGGAAATGGAAATGGCCTCTGGTATGACCTATTTCTGAATATAACCCCAAACCACAACGCAGGCTCTATTGTTCAGAAAACAAGACTATTGACTTAGGGCACTGAGCGTACGGTCAATCATAAAGACAATGTGATCTTAACTTTGCCTCTGTTAATGGATGCCAAGCACAACATCAATGAAAGAAGGGACGTGGCCTATTTTTTAATGTTTAATAAGGTTTTTATTGGAATAGTAAGTAGAAATCATACAATAGAAAAACAAAAAATGACATGGTATCCTTTAAACTAAACAAAAAGCAATGATGTAAAATACTAATAAGACAATCATACAAATCAATAGACTATTATTTAAAAAAAGTTTTTATCAGGCTAGAAAAAAAAGAAAAAGAGCAAAGGACAGGGAAGAAACAACTAAGGGAAAAGAGATAACAGGAGAAGAATAATAAGCAAGTAAAGCGTAAGCGCACCACAAGAAAAAAAATAACCATCATCTATTTATTAAACAAACTGTTATACAGATGATTTGTAAATGGTAACCATAATTTATAAGTTCTGATCGTGGCCTTAATATCCAGTGCAGAAACAGTATCAATCATATGGTTATCACAAATATAATTCTACCAACAAAGACAAAGAAAATCATTAGATTATTATTTTAAAATAATTTTTATAAGGATGGAAAGAAGAAAAAAGAGCAAAGGACAGGAAAAAACAAATAAGGGAAAATAAATAACAATAGAAGAATATTAAGCAAGTAAATCGTACCACAGAAAACAAGCATTTTCAAAGCAATGGCTCTCGCATTTGCGAGAGTTTAAGCTATTGGCATTGTAAATGACAATGACTTTTATTTATGTTTTAAAACCAAAACATAAATAAAAAGCATTGTCAGTTACAATGCCAATAGCACAAACTCGCGCAAATGTGAGAGCTATTGCATTGCAAATGCTTGTTTAACTGCTTCACTGTTGGGGGCGCTTGACACCTGGTGCCCTGGTACTGCGGGAGAAGCTGATCGTGGAATCTTCCTTGATCTCAAGAGGGTGAGAGGCCGCGGAACGGACTACGGCTCCCAAGAGCCTGTGCATTCCTCCCTGACTGCACGCACCTGAGCCGAGGACCGCCCCAAGCTCAAATCCTTTATAACTGCTCGCAGAACCCGCTGGCGCGGGTCCCGCTTCGCTGTTGGGGGCGCTTGACACCTGGTGCCCTGGTACTGCGGGAGAAGCTGATCGTGGAATCTTCCTTGATCTCAAGAGGGTGAGAGGCCGCGGAACGGACTACGGCTCCCAAGAGCCTGTGCATTCCTCCCTGACTGCACGCACCTGAGCCGAGGACCGCCCCAAGCTCAAATCCTTTATAACTGCTCGCGGAACCCGCTGGCACGGGTCCCGCTTCGCTGTTGGGGGCGCTTGACACCTGGTGCCCTGGTACTGCGGGAGAAGCTGATCGTGGAATCTTCCTTGATCTCAAGAGGGTGAGAGGCCGCGGAACGGACTACGGCTCCCAAGAGCCTGTGCATTCCTCCCTGACTGCACGCACCTGAGCCGAGGACCGCCCCAAGCTCAAATCCTTTATAACTGCTCGTGGAACCCGCTGGCGCGGGTCCCGCTTCGCTGTTGGGGGCGCTTGACACCTGGTGCCCTGGTACTGCGGGAGAAGCTGATCGTGGAATCTTCCTTGATCTCAAGAGGGTGAGAGGCCGCGGAACGGACTACGGCTCCCAAGAGCCTGTGCATTCCTCCCTGACTGCACGCACCTGAGCCGAGGACCGCCCCAAGCTCAAATCCTTTATAACTGCTCGCGGAACCCGCTGGCGCGGGTCCCGCTTCGCTGTTGGGGGCGCTTGACACCTGGTGCCCTGGTACTGCGGGAGAAGCTGATCGTGGAATCTTCCTTGATCTCAAGAGGGTGAGAGGCCGCGGAACGGACTACGGCTCCCAAGAGCCTGTGCATTCCTCCCTGACTGCACGCACCTGAGCCGAGGACCGCCCCAAACTCAAATCCTTTATAACTGCTCGCGGAACCCGCTGGCGCGGGTCCCGCTTCGCTGTTGGGGGCGCTTGACACCTGGTGCCCTGGTACTGCGGGAGAAGCTGATCGTGGAATCTTCCTTGATCTCAAGAGGGTGAGAGGCCGCGGAACGGACTACGGCTCCCAAGAGCATGTGCATTCCTCCCTGACTGCACGCACCTGAGCCGAGGACCGCCTCCACGCCCATTGGTGCGCGTTTTACATTTATTTCGTAGGGAGCTGCTGCGCGGGACGCGTCGCGGGACGCCCAGGACGAAGCCCGGACAAAGGGCGGACAGTCTGAGATAGTCCGGGACAGGAGGGGGTAGGTGGGGGCAGAAGATTGGGTTATTTTTTCTTTGTGTTATTATATTCATCGATAGGGGATGGCCTGGCCGGACTGCCGGTGTGTTGTTTAATCATTCTATCAGGGTGCTTGTGGGCTGTACGTACTTTTCTAAACGAAATAGATTGGTATATTGTTCCCTGTCTGTGTTAGCAATACTTGTAGTGGGGTGTAGGTACCGGCTAAAGCTATTATGCCTAAGGCTAAGCCAGTAGTCCCGACCTCAACCATGGACAACTACTTGGTTAAGATGGTCGATAAAATTAATCAAGAACGAAGGAGATCTTTAGGCCGCCCGGGGTCGCAAAGCTCGGTGCCCCCCCTGTCTAACTCGCCGGCACTAGAGATTCCTTCTGATCTGGACCCTAACACATCTTTGTTACTCACTGAATGCATGAATGAGGGAACCTTAACGGATACCTCTAGTTTGGAAGGTGGTATCCCTGAGCCCACAAATGACCCTGAATCAGGCCAAGTTATTATTACAGATACAACAACCCCTAGTCAGCCGGTATCTAGAAGCCAAAGACTAACCCGCACTTGCAGGAACACTAGTAAAACCACCCAGCCTAAGCGAGGAGGGAATCGACATGTTAAGAAAAACGATCCCGCTCCGCAGAAAAAGTTACCATCTCAATCTGTGCCAATGGAGGGAGCTAAGGTCATCCTTGATAAAGAGCAGTTGGATTTTATAATTAATACTATAGATGCCAAGTTTGATATTCTGTTTAAACCCTTATTGACTAAACTTACTACTCTCACTGACGAAGTAGTCAGATTGGGAGGCATCTTGGACTCTCTCACCAAGGTTAGACCTGCTGCGAACACTGTTGCTAGTATCGTGGTGTCTGATGAGACTTCCTTAATTCCCCCTAACACAGTCTCATTGTTGGGTGGGAGAGGTAGCTCCGATTGCAGACCAGGAATTGACACTGGAAAGTCTTCTGTAGTCCCTAAATCATCTTCTCAGCCGCTGGACTCGATTAAACCATCCTATAGCTCAGTTTCAGGGGATTCCACGGGTCACACTGCTAACATCCCCAGACACAGTAATCCTCAACCGGACCTGCCACCCACGTGTGCCCCTTTTGTTGCTGTCCTGATGAATGTCCCACCTGTTAAGAGGCAAGGTGGCAATCCTGTAAACGGGGAATCTCACTCGTCACTAAAGAATAAGACTGTGGACTGGCTCCACCGACAGTGTGATTTCCCCGTAGCCCTATCTAGGGATATTTTAAGTACCAGGAGAACCAATTGGGTTGGCAAATCACGCAAGACCTGTGAAGGCGACTGTATAGTCATTAACTTCCGCAACCCCCAACTTACCTCTACAGTTCTGATTAAAGCCGCATCTCTCCCTGTGAGTGATCAATGCATCTCTTTGCGGCCCCTTGGGTATTTCTATAGGGACCATGCTACTCAACCTGTTATTCAGTCTGCTGATGAGCACCACTGGTGTAGGCCTAGAGCCCAGAACCTGTGCGCTGCCCCCGCTATCCCTACGTTTAATAGATTCCAACCTTTAAGTGGGCTTGACTCTAATGATTGACTGGAGCCCGCCATAGATGATGCAGGGAACGAGGACTTGAATTTGGGTACAAAGAGCTCTAATATGGACCCTAAGTTACAAACTAGTATTATTATTGATCCTGGTGTAAGCCATCTAGATCCTACTGTGGCTTGTGGTCACGATAGCCTAGTTAGTCCCGGAAGGGATAGGTCTGTTTTGAATGCCCCAGTCCGCCCAGTTAATTACGGCTTATGTTCTATTGCCTGCTGGAATGTCGCGGGCCTATCACACAAGGATGAATGCTTAGGTTGGTCTGATTTTATCAACCTTTTTAAAATTTTATGTTTTCAGGAAACCTGGAGTCTGGACCCCATCAATTATAACGGCTTTGTTTCATATCAATTACCTGCTGTGGCTTCTAACTCGGGAAGAGCCAAGGGTGGCCTCCTGATATTGATTTCGGTTGATGTGCCACTTACTGTCAAGAAACATGTTCTGGTGGGGGCCCATTCCCAGATACTATGGCTTTGTAAGGAGCAGGATAGAAATATCCTTTTAATTAACTTTTATAATAATGTTTTTGATCATACTAGGCAACAGGTAGCTTATGCCTTGGAGGCTGCTTTGGCTAAAATTGTAACAGATAATAATATTGTCTTTGACTTTATTTGGATGGGGGATTTTAACATTTCTGCCTGTTTATTCTCTGCCCATAGGGTCTGTGGTTTCATAAATGGTCGAGGAGATGGTGCCGCCCATTTCCCACATAACCCATACGGGGACTCATTAAACAAAATCTTGATGACATATGATATGGAGATTTTGGGGAATGGGAGGGGCGTTTCTGGTGAAGTTCTACCCACTTTTAAGGGCAGAAACGCAAACACTGTTATTGATTTCATTTGTACCTCCTCCAGCCTTAACCCATGGTGTTCAGTCCCTATGGTAGTGGACAACTTAATTAGCGACCACAATTGTCTGACCATGGAGATGGTTCTCTGGAAGGCCAACACAGACCCTAAACCATGTGTAGTTGAGAACATTGAACCCCATAGACTCAACGGAACCAGAATTAGGTGGAAGGGGGAGAAGGCAGATCTTTTGTCTAATTTAATTATTGCAAATTGTTTAGAGGAAATTGATGCTATTCTAGCAAGCAATGAGCTGACAGATATAATCCTACATAAATTTGTTGATATTAATCATTGTATCGAAGCCAAATTTACAAAGCAACACAAGGGCAATTTAAATCAGCAAAAAGGGTGGTTTGATCACGCAAGTACTGCCGCCCTTAAGAGCCTTAAAGTAGCACTGGCTGCTAAACAGAGGGACCCAAACCTTATTAGGCATCTTAGGGTTACTTATCGCGCAGCAGTATCTAAAAGAAAGGCGGAATTGAAGCGTGAGGCCTGGGATAAGCTAGACCAGGCCGCTGAAACCTCTGATTCTTCTCTATTTTGGGCTACCGTCAATAGCCCTTTTTTAAGGAACGAGGATACACCTGTTCTGTCGGCAAATGTCAGTGAGGAAAGTTGGGTCTCTCACTTTTCTTTGATTTTTGATTCTGATAAACATATGGAAATTGGAGGTGGGATCTGGCCAATAATTCCCCTTGATATTTCCCCTATCGAGGTTAAGAAATGTATCAACGCTAGCAAAGGAGGGAAGGCTCAGGGACCGGATGGTGTGCCGGTTGATGTTTATAAAAAAGAACCTGAGATCTGGGGCCCGCTACTGACTAAAGTATTTAATGCTGCTGTAAGTCTCGGTGCCCCGCTTACTTGGAAGGAATCCACTATCATTCCTATCTACAAGAAGGGGGAGAAGGGGGATGCTAAGAACTACCGCCCTATATCCCTCTTAGATTCCTCCGTGAAAATTATGAGTCGGGTTCTTCTTCTTAGATTAGAAGAATGGGCAGAAACAAATAACATCCTGGCTAATTCCCAATACGGATTTAGGAAAGGTAGAGGCACAGTAGAACAGTGTCTCAACCTAGAACTACTTATTGGGAAATACACTATGGCCAAGAAAGGTTCCCTCTTTCTCTGCTTTGCAGACCTTAGTAGTGCCTTCGATATGGTTAACCATAAGATTCTTTGGGAGACACTACTTGAAATGGGGGCACCGGAGGGTATCGTCTACTTCCTGGCCAGGCTTTATGCTAATCTCAGTTCTAGCGTACGATTTGGTCCAGGTGGGGAGCGTACTCCGAAGTTTTCGGTAAAACGTGGTATCAGGCAGGGGGGTGTATTGGCTCCTTTGCTTTTCACACTTTTTATTAACGAGGTTGACTCTGCTTTAAGGACTGTGGGGGCCGATGCCCCAATTATACTTGATACCCATATCCCAGTGTTACTATATGCAGACGACGCTGTTCTCCTCTCTAGGACCCCTGTCGGCCTGCAACGGCTCATGGACAGGTTTTCCATGTTTATTGGGGAAAGGAAGCTGGTTATCAACAAATCAAAGACATTTGTCATGGAATGTGGCCAGGGCCGTAAAAAACCCCATCCCTTCTTTATAGAGGGGCATAGGGTTCAGACAGTCGATACTTTTAACTATCTGGGTATCTCCTTCTCCAAGACAGGTAGTTGGTCCAGCGAAATCACCCACGTTAGAGCAAGAATGGCGAAATGCGCTCACGGGGTTTTTACGTTTGCTTCTAAGATAGGGGACAGACGGATTGGGGATATGCTGAAAATCTACCAGATGAGGTGTCTTTCAACCGCCCTTTATGGGGCAGGTATATGGGGGCATGTTTCGGCTGGAAATTTACAAGTAGAGGAAAACCTGTTTTTAAAGCGGCTACTCTGCCTGCCAATCTCAGTATCCACTCACCTGGTGCATAGGGAACTTGGAATTCACTATCTTTCGGATACCGTCACCCATAGACCTCTATTGCTGTGGCGTGCCATTTGGGCAAAGGAGGAGACCTCCTTGAATAGAGCCATCATCAAGGACTGTCTGTCCCTTGATAATCATTTAAAGATCCCTTGGGTAAATTATGTTTTGAACAGTTTCAAGGATATATATGGTCTTAATTTATTTGAGGACTGTTATGCTGCCAACAGTCTGACCAAAAGCGAATTGAAATCTATTTGGTTGTCTTTAAAGTACGAGCAACGTTTGAGGGTCAGTAGCAATTTATCCACCTGTATGCTCTATGACAGCTGTTGTGAGCTGTCGGGCTATCAACCTTATTTGAGCTTTGTTACTAGACCCTCCCACAGGTTCGTTCTTACTAGACTGCGCTTTGGGATTGTTCACCACTTAGTGGCGTTTCCTACTATCAAAAAACACCCTAGTGGTCCTTGCCCTTGTGATGGCACTACAGCACAAAGCACTATGCACTTTTTATTGTTCTGTCCACTATATGGTAACTATCGCACTGATCAGAACCGTAAAAGATGCTTTGAAACTGATATTTAATCCTCCACCCGATGTTTGCTTCTTTACTGCTACATTTCTTCTTAGAGCTATCAAGGCAAGGCCTAGTATTATTTTTTAAATAGATATTGTGCTGTTTTTTATACTGTCTGTTTTAAACTGTATTGATGTAGTTTTTATGACTTATGATTGTTAATAGTCTATGTATATTAATGATGTTTTATGTATGATTTGCTTTTATGGACTTTTTGTCAAGCTCCAAATAAAGCTTTATGAAATTGAAACTGCTATGTTAATACAAGAATAATTCAAATGCTTTTCTTTTAACACAAACAACCATGGCTGGACAACCGAACAACGTTTCTGGAGTGAGATGACTTGGATTTACTCTGCATTTGGTTTTGGTGCCAGGCTTCACGAGAGTGGGAATTGACTTCTGGAGCACAGCTTCCAGGGGAGCACCAGGTGAACCACAGGAGCCCTGGTGAATTAGTGTAGACCCTGCATTCAGTATCCCAGGTAGGGCTGTTCCAATTCTGACATTGTTGGGTTCTCCCTGATCTGTCAAAAGAAAAACAACCTGAACAGAATGCATGAAAACCATAGCATGTTTATAGAACACGTAGCGAGTGCTACAGAATAGACCGATTGTGATGTCCCACTGGCGAGGGGACAGAGGCATTCAATGAGCAGGACTCTTAGCCGGTACTACAAGAAGCCCTGGGTGAAAATAGACTACCGAAGTAAGAAACGACAGGCTGAAACAACACTAAACACTCTCCGCTCCTCTGTCTTTTCTGCCCTCCCCTTCCCTGCCTCATCCTGTTGCAGCATATAACGGGACAATGGCTGCACATCAGCTCTGAAGAGGGAGCCTGTCCCTGTGCATGGAGACAAGAGACCGCCGACATGATGAGCTCTTTAGCTGCATAAATTCGAAGCTTGGGGATATTGGTGCATGAAACAAAGGGTAGGCTGGGGAGAGGAGTAGAGGAGGGGGAGAGGAACAGAGAGGCAGAGCGGTGGATGAGTGTAGAGAAAAAAAAGGCGAGGCGGAGGGAACAAGGGACAGGATCAGAAGACAGAGAGGTCAGGCAAAGAGCTTGGAGAAGGAGAAGCGGAGATGGGAGAGGCCGATACCGATACAAATAGCTTTATTCGACAACATGTCATAAAAGCACGAACAATACATATAACACAAAACAATTAAATAGTACCTAAGTTTACAGATGTTAAGAAATTATTAAATACAGTTCATTATTGTCGAATAATTCATCATAAAATTCATATATAGTCACTAAAAAATGTTTTCCTAAAAACCAGCAATAATAAGACCATCTTACATTATTTAACTAGCTTCGCACACCTTGCCCCAAAAACTTGGAACTCTCTGCCCTTGTCTATCCGGAATTGTACCAAGCTGACAGAGTTCAGGAGAGCGTTGAAGACCTGGTTATTCAAACAAGCACATGGTTAGAGCATTATTCCATCTGCCTTTTTACTCACCATCTACTATCTGTCTCCTCAGCGCCATGAAACCTCTGGGTGACCGTGCGCTTAACAAATTCCGTATAAGATAAGATAAGCAGCTAGGATTGTGCAAAACGTGTACGTATAATCCAGGCCCCTCTTAAAAATTTTGCTACAGCAATAGCTATGCAAGGGGTGCAATCTGACTCCAATATCCTCATGGCTTCGATATGCCGTTGTGTACCCATGTTTGAGCAAATGGGTTTCAACCACTTGCGTCTTGGACCAATGTAAAGGGGACATACAAAAAATAAATGAACAATTGACTCAGCCATATCGAGACACCTAATGCATTTGTCATCTGAAGGTTGCACCCATTTGCAAGTAAAAGCTTTAACTGGCAGTGATCCTACCCTAAACTGAAAAAACAGTTTGCGATCTAGGGGACTTTCAATAATATCCCAGTAGGATTCACGCCATGGTTTAGACTTAAATTTTAGAAAACAGCCTGTGGGGTTGGTATTCATATTGGCAGAATAAAGTGTTGAAAAGACCATTTCCCAATATGTGGCTTTTAGTTGCTTTTTTGATGGGAAAGATGTTAAATCTGGTCCTTCCCATAGGGAACTAAGGTCTAATTTTTTTATAAGCGACCTAATCTTGCTAAGCCAATGAATTTTGTGGAATCGATCAGCCCGAATTACATCCTTCAGAGCTTGAGCATAATGTAAAAGTTCTGGTGTGGTCCAGATTCGCCTCCAATATAAGAGAGGACGCAACCTCACTATATCAACCACATTTTTCCTGCCTAAATCAAGTAAAAGAGGAACAGTGGGAGTACTTTGGGGGACGCCAGCTAATCTATGTAGGGTTTTGTTTTCTGCTTTGGACAGTTGGCTCAGATTGTTAAACCCCCATAATTCTGACCCATACAGGGTGGCACTCAGCACTTTCATATTATATACCTCCAACGCAGGGGTGATTGGTTTAGTGAGAGAAGATTTAAATGTGGACAATAAAACGCCCGCATGCTGATGGAATTTTAAGGTTGCCATATCCAGATGACGATTCCAACACATATTGCTCTGAAGTAGAATTCCTAAGTATGTAAAAGCCTCTACTTGCTCTAAAGGAGTATTATTTAGCATGATGCTACCTCTAAAGGATTTATGTGGATTAATAGACATGAACTTTGTTTTCGATGTATTAATTACAAGTCCACGCTCCTGAAAAAAATCACCAAAGGCATTAACTGCCTTCTGTAGCCCGCTAGGAGTCCTTGAAATAATCATCGTATCGTCCGCAAACAGGAGGACAGGTACATGTTCCCCAGCTATTACAGGGGCATCAGTGGGGGAACTACGAAGATGATTGACTATTCCGTTTATATATAATGAAAATAGGGTGGGTGCCAGGACACAACCCTGCCGAACACCACGCTCAACAGGGAATGTGTCCATGACCTCCCCCTGTGCCCCCCATCTGATTCTAGCAAAATTGCCCTCATGCAAGCGGACGAGAATAGTCAATAACTCCGGGGCCATCCCCAGTTTGCAAGGACTCTCCAAAGTTTGCAATGGGGAACCAAGTCAAAGGCTGATTTTAAATCTACAAAAACTGCGTATAGCGAGCCTTTAGTTAAAACCACATTCCTCCAATAGAGCATGATAAAATAAAAAAACCTGATCTACAGAACTGGTACAGGGGCGAAAACCAGCTTGATATGGGGATACAATGGTATTTCCCTCAATCCAAGATTTCACTTTATTTCAAACTAATCGACCCATCAGTTTTTGCGCAGAGTCTATAAGACTGATGGGTCTATAGTTACTTGGGAGGGATTTGTCACCTTTCTTAAAAACCGGGATGATTTCTGCTCCCTTCCAGGATATTGGGATTGGAGCACTCCTGGCCACAGCATTAGCTAGAAATACAAAGTATTGACACCAGGTTGGTCTGTCGCTCAAGAAAACATCAGCCGGAATGCCATCCATACCTGGGGCTCTGCCCCCTGTCACACAATCCAATGCCAAACTGACATCGGTAATAGTAAATACCTGGGTTTGATAGAATATTTCTCGTGGTAATGGACACTCCTCCTCACCTAGGCTGCGAGCATATTGGGGTTTAAAAAAATCTAGCCATTGGGTCTGGGCAACATTATTGTGGGGAGGTTCCGCATTACCTCCCCTATCCCATTTTATAATGTTCCAAAACTGCTTGGAGTCTTTAGCTGCACAGGCATGTTTCAAATCCCGGGATTGGCTCATCTTAATCATTCAGACTGCTAAAAGGTTGAGTGACGCCCTATTGAAAGAGATCCTTGATCTGGAGGAGGTAATCAAAAATGACACAACACTCACTGATACAAAGGATCATCTACAGAGAATCCAAGAAGACTTGACCGAATATAAAAACTACATGGTCAATCAGAAAATTAAGGGTCTCAAAAGAAACCTAGAGAGGTACACACATGAGTGGGCCTTCCCGTATGTGGATGATAAACATTATCAGGCGAGTAGTGACAGTAATCCTCAATCTAGATTTCAGAGAGGAGGGCGTCAACCGCCCAGGAGAACCCCGGGCAACTGGACCTTCGACAACACCTCTAGCGAGGATGATGAGGCAGCCCCACCTATAGCCCAGGGGAAGGTGAGATTCAACCTAGAACCTCAGGCCAACCAAGAACTTGGCTCCTTGATTCGTTCTTTTTTGGGCGAGGCACAACAAGGCAACAGAGGGGGAGGTCACAGGGGACGGGGCAGAGCCAGACAGAACCAGTCTCAGAACTGGCAGATGTTTTCCCCGCGTCAAACTCGCAGTCGAGGCCGAGCCCCGATGTAGATGTGAATAACATCGTTGTAAACCTATCGGGACATGAGTTAACAGCCGGTCAATTGAAAGTACTAAACCGTGGCCTTGGGTATGTCCCAACCCCCAAACATGACTCTTTCAGATGCCGGACTGAACTCCATGAAATGGTGAGAAAAATCAAAATTAAAAAATTCTTTGCAAACAAAGAACAGATCCCTACCTCAGTCTTTTCTATGGATTTACATCGTCCCTCCCAGTTCTGTCCCCCAGCATCTTCTGTGGGTCCTGAGGTGGTAGTGTTTGAGAACAAGGTTCTGAATGAGATCAGACTTTTGGAGGAATCAGAACAGGCCAACACCTATAACAACATGAGCAGGTTGGATTGGGCTGCGGTCAAATCCTTACAAGACAATACCGCACTCACTATCAAATCTGCTGATAAAGGGGGCGCTGTGGTCCTTATGAATACCTGCGACTATGAGGCGGAAGTTCTGAGGTTGTTGAGTGACAGGAGGAACTACCGTCCTCTGGCACGTGATCCTACGGCTGAATTGCTGCAACAGATTACCATCATTGTGGCACAGGCGTGGGAGAAAAAGTGGATCACTGCAAAAGAGGCGGAGTTCCTCGTCAACCTCAACCCTAGGACACCGGCATTTTATATTCTGCCGAAGATTCATAAGGCCCAGCGTCCACCCCCAGGCCGCCCCATTGTATCGGGCATTGGCTCGGTGTTGGAGCCGCTTTCCCAGTTCTCCGACTTCTTCCTCAGGGAATCGGTAATCACCCAACGGTCCTATGTGCAGGACACGACCGATATTCTTAACATCATTAATGATATGGACTTTGACTCATCCCAGCAGTTACTTGTGACTATTGACATCGAGTCCTTGTACACTAGCATCCCCCAGGACGCGACGCTGGTGGCAGCAGCTCGCGCCCTGGGAGCCCAGGAGTGGTTTTATGACACTCCCCAGTCCTTTGTCATGCAATGTGTGGAGCTGGCTCTCACTCGTAATTTTTTCTGTCACAAGGATGCCCTGTACTTACAGATCTCGGGGACATCGATGGGCGCTACTTTTGCGCCGAGCCTGGCGTGTATTTACGTCGGCCAATTCGAGGCAAACTACCTTGACCACCCCTCTAATCCTTTCCAGGGGCACATTTGCCTCTGGAAGAGATATATAGACGATGTTCTATGTATTTGGAGGGGCACTCAACAACATCTCTGTGAGTTCCTTGAATGGCAGAATTCTCTGGACACCTGCTTGAAATTCACTTGGCAGTTCAGTAGGGAGGCGGCTACATACCTTGACCTCGATATCACTGTGTTGGATGACAAACTTACTACCAGTGTTCATCACAAGCCCACTGATAAAAACTCCCTTTTACACTACCAGTCGTACCATCCCAGAGCTCTGAGGGACAACCTCCCAGTGGGGCAGTTTCTAAGATATCGTAGAAACTGTTCCTCTACATCAGATTACTTACATCAATCTGAGGTGTTGAGCACGAAATTGGAACAACGTGCTTACCCCAAGAGGATTATTACCAGAGCCCGTAAAAGGGCGCACAACACACCCAGGGAGGCTCTGCTGGAGAGGAACAAGAAGGAATCCAAGGAGAGTTTGCCAGTTGTCCTTACATTCGACCCGTTGTCTAATAAGATCAGACAAATAATCAAGCGACATTGGTCATTGTTATCCACCAGTGACTTTCAGATGCCCCAGCCTAGATTTGCATTTAAAAGGACCCAAAACCTGAAGGATAGACTGGTGCATACAAGACCTGCCCATGTTCAGAAGAACATAAATCTACCTTCAGGACACCATCCTTGCGGGAGCTGTTCAGTATGCGAACTGACGGAGAAAACAACTGAGATCATACTAGGTAGTGGGAGGACCTGGTTTCTCCGTCAGTTTACCAACTGTAATACGTGCCATGTAATCTACAGATTGACATGCCCTTGTGGACTACATTACATTGGTCTTACATCTAGAAAGGTCAAGGTACGCATTCAGGAACATCTGAGCACCATTAGGGCTGGTAAGCTCACCACTCGATTAGTCCAACACTATAAAGATCAGCGACATCAATTTAGATCTGTAAAGTGGGTTGTCCTGGAAAAAGTGTGGGGCGATCTGGGTGATATTGATAAGAGACTAGCCGTGAAGGAGGCCCGTTGGATTTTCACTGAGAAGGGGGACACCGTTGGCCTCAATGAACAGATCGAGTGGAATAAAGTAAGCAGATAGGTGGTTATTGATAGGCTGAGTATTTTAACAAATTATCAATATACTACCTCCACTCACCCCTGATGAACCTTTCTTAACATCTGGTACATAGTATAACTTTGACAAAGTGGTTCCGCATGTTCCGCAATGGTTTATTTGAGATTTTCCAGCTCCCTAGGGTGCACATCAGGTGACACATTGGCCATTGGTATAGTTTATTCATGGTGCCATTGGGTTGGGCGCTGCACGAAATAGGACGATGGTGCACAGACGCGCTCCTTGTTTCATCCTGGAGGTTGGTTAATAACTATCCCTATCGTCATTAATTGCGGACTGCCTCCCCTGCTCTCCGATATATTATCGCCCTTTGATAATGATGATTGCCATATGGGTCCGGTGGCTGCAGAAATTTGCCTACATACTGGCTGGGATTGCCTCACACACGCCACCTATTGGGCCTCACCTTATCTCTGGTGGGCTTATGTTTTTTAAACAAGTTTGCATTATCACCCTTTAATTTAGAGTCAGAGGAGTTCGTTTTTAGCTTGGGTCTTTATGGTTTCAAGTCAGAGCTATGACCACTCCAAAATGGCCACGGCATTCCCCACTGTAACTGTTACACCCTTACGACTCGCGTAGTCTCGCGAGATGTTGCCACAGCTACTCATTGAAATTGAATTCAGCCGCGCGTTGAGTTGTTCCAGTGCTGAGGTGACGCCTGGTTGTACAAGAGACAGGGTAAGCCCGGGGACGGATGAGATATTGAATAAACGCCGTTTTCGTTTCTGGGTGGTGTGTGATTGTTGCGGTACGAAGAGCTTAGGGCTTTTCTTTCTTTTTACACATTATTAAACTAGACGCTTGTGATTGTTGAAGGCAGTTGTGCTGTGAATACGATATCGGCATTGGGGTGTGCTGATGTGATACAATATATTTTAAAGGGTCCTGGTGTTGTAAGAACTTTCAAATAAGCGAGGTGTTCGTTCATTGGTATATTGAGGAAGAGCAAATACACAGTGTGTCTTTTAGATTGAGTCATGTATAGATGATCTATACTTGTTTCCACAGGTGCAGGCACCAACGACGGTCGTGCTTTGCTGAGCAGGATGGCGATAGTTTAAAATTTAGTACGCCCCTGCGACTGGTTGGTGGCTGGTACGTGGGCCCATAGCCACAACTAGGTAATGAATTAAATGGTGTTACCATCACCAGCCTTTGGGTTGGTTGTTGAACTCATCCCTCCCCGTACTGACTATGCTGTATGTTTTGTTTGTTTGTGTTTGTCAGTCCTTTTAAAGGTGTGTGTCCTGAGAAGGTGATTTTTTGACCCCTTCTTGCCCTGATGAATTTGCCACAAACTTTATTGGCAATGAAACATGTTGGCCGTCATTATTAAGGTATGCAACATGCTGTGGTTTTTAACAGAGTGATAGACTCCTAACCAGAATAAAACAATCATTTGTGAGTCTATACACTTTCACTATTTTTATATGTGTCGTTGTCTGCACAATTTATTTGTTTGTTGTGTTTTTCACAATTACACTGTCTTGTGTTTTGTGTTTTCCATTGGACACTGCACACCTTTTTCTTGAGAGAGAGTGACCGATGATGAAATAAACGTGGGCAAGCTGGTGAGAACCAACCAGTAGCTCCTCTGGTGGTGCGCACGTGAGGTACTCTCTCTCTCTCTCTACATATTTTCTCACTTCGTCACCATTGAGGGTCTCTGTAGAGTGCATCTGTTTGTGGACTGACTACACATTCTCCTTTTCTTACTTTTCTATCTATTTTAATTGTTAAACTTGTAGCATTCTGGATGGGCTGTCTCCAGACATTATAAACGAGCATTGGAGGTCTGTGATAACGTACACTTCCTACTACCTAGTCCAGAGTAACTAGAAAGTTTTTTGCTACATTGTGCCAGTACTTTTTTTGTTGAAACTATGTTTCAAATCCCGCCACCTCTCCTCATCCCATTGTTTTTTCGCCACTTGTTGAACAGATCTATATTGATCTTTCGCCTCTCTTATTTTGGTGGGGTTCCTTGTCCTTAATGCAGAGCTTAGATTTTGGCGAGCAGACTTGCACTGTGTGTTAAACCACTTAGCCTTTATTAGCTCTGCGCCTCTTTTTCCTGGGTTCCCATCCCTCACGAAGAAAGTTTTAAGTCTAGAAAAGAGGAAGGAATATGTTTCTGTCATAATGGTGGGAAAGGCTAGATCACTCCTTTGGATCTTGAGTCGGGCCAGATCACCCACAACCTCCGCTTTAAGCGCAACCATTTTTCCAGGATCCTCTATGTGTTTACTCCACTTGATCCGACGCAAGTTGTTGGAGGCAACTATATCTAACGTGACTAACCCTTCTCTTGTGGGTTCAGCTCTGTCCCCCTTTTGAACTTGGAATTTCGAACAGAGGGGGTTATGTTCGCTTTCCAACCGGGTTTCAATGACCATATCTATTAAACAGTGCCATATCCTTAAGTCCACCAAGAGATAGTCAATACGGCTACTATTCCTTCCATTATCAAACGTATTGGCTCCATGTGTATCTGAGGGAGTTCTCCCGTTTGCCGCTCTAAAACCTCTTTCTAGACACAATGCTTTTAAATGGATAGCTATAGAGGACCATCTTTTTATTACGGGAATTTCCAATTTAGGTACTCCCCATCTAAGGTCCTGCTCCTCAGAGAGGTCCTGGTCCTCAAGGCCAAGTGGTTCGTAGGTGGTGTTGAAATCCCCTCCTACTATAATAAAAATCTGTTCTGAGAGAGCTCCCAGTCTGGTATAAAGGGCTGCAATTACCTCTGTGCTATGCCCCCCTATTATGCCCCTAGCATAGACATTAAAAATAGCCACCTTGTGGCTATTGGGCCATTCTAATTTAATCATCAAAATATCCTTTTCCCTAAACTCAGCCTCTACAACCTTACAGCACAAACTCTGTCGTACCCAAACCACCAATCCCCCTGCAGGCCGGCCCTTTGATTTTTTCGTGGCTGGAACAAAAAAATTGAGATATCCCAGACGACATATAGGAGTAGTGGACCAGGTCTCCTGAAAGATGTTGATATCATATCGGTCTATGAAACTACACCACTCCGGGGACTCGATCTTGTTACCCAAGCCCGCAATATTCCACGAGAGCAGGGTTAAATCTACCATTTGTTGTGAAGAGGTATTCGAAATGGAGGAACTCTCCTTTCCTCCCTTTGTGACACACTCCTCCGTTAGAATCTGATTAGATATGTTAGACCTGGGAGATTGGGGATTCAACATAGTGCTAGTCATTGTAATGCATCCCTCGTTCATTCTATGTTTATGAATTATACCTAGAGGGAACTTAGCATCGTGAGTTAGCCCCAGGTTAGCAAGCTGACATACTTTGGGGTAGGGGGTATAATGTGACATTATTACCCAAGGTCCTGATGGTAGCAACACCATTGCTCAGGGAATTATTACCTATAGATTTTGTTTGTTCATCCTGAAGTCAATCACAGTCATCCATATTAGTAAGAGCCCCAAACCTGTTCCTTGTACTTATTCCATCCCACAGAGGTACAATTCGCCTCCCGATTAGATTGTGGATATGCCAATTATTCACCCAAAACCTATGAGAGTTTCTTGTACATCCAAGATCTCCATAGAAAAAGTCCAATGTCAAGGGTTTTATCATCGACTCTCTGTGTTGTGGGGGAAACAGATTATCCAATACATTTATCAACACATGGGGACTGGAAAAGTTTATAGCTATACAGTCACCCTTAAAACATTTCTTTTGATTACCAAGCCATGACACCCTTCTAGCCATTATAATTTCGCTTGCCAGTTTTTGCCTACCCTCTCTAGATATCCTCATGTTATTGGTTAACCAATGCGTTGCTTTATTAATGAGAGTGGATGTTGTTTCCACCTGACCTTGACCCAAGGATGGAGCATTGGCCAAAACAAGTACCAAGGTGAAAGCCTCTGGGATAAACTGGAATGGTTCTCCCTCTGATGGTGGCTCATAATTAACCACCAGGGCATTCCCATCTGTCACAGAATTGGTTAGTGGGGCCTCTTTCTCTGTTATTGTACTGCCACCAGTGATTGGTTCTAGATCTTTTGCCATTATAGTTGAGCCTTCGTTTTCAGGAAGGACGCATGGATTAGAGCGACTTAGTGGTGTTTTCTTTTTCTCCGCCTGGCTCTTGTTAATAGTAATTGATTGCCTATCAGCCTCCTGTGAACCTGACATAGGTCGTCTGAGGGAAGGGATAGCTTGAGATAATATCCCAATATTTCGCTCTAAAGCAGACACCTTATCTTCTATGGAAGTCAATCTAGTCATAATAGGTGCTAAGGCGGTATCTAGTTTCTCTTTAAAAATCACTGAAAGGGAACTAGATAGATCCTCTAGAGAAGGATAGATATTTGGAGATGGTTGGTCAGATACTTTAAGTATAGTTTTTGATACCCGACCTCTCTTTTGTTGTATAGCTGTCCTAGAGCGTCCCAACCCACCAGCCCTAGTGCGTCGTCTCAACATAGACGAAGGAGATAGACTAGTCAATACATCTCTATTACTATCACGAGACATTTCAACGTGGGAATGCTCACAATTTTCCTGAGGGACGCCAGATGAGTTGGCTTGACTAATGAGGGCCCGGGGAATACCTGGCGATAAGATTGATACCAGGGGAGTAGTGTTTTCTACCCTATCTCCACCTGTGGGATCAACGATGCAAATTGGGTCCAATGAAAGCCTTCGTTCAGTTCTTTCAATTTCATCATTTAACAAAGTCGAGACCTTCACCAGATATGAATCCAACGTTGCTACTCCCCCTCCATTGGATTTTGCCAAGTCAAGACGCTTTTTCCCCATAGTTTACTGGTTTGCAAAACTTTACTTGGGACAGTACCTCTTTTTCTTGCAGATGTTAGGTGGGTGGCCAAGCCCAGCCTCGTCCTGCCCCGGACGGCCACAGACGGCCCGCCCTTTGTCCGGGCTTCGCCTGGCGCAACCTGCGCGCGACCCCGCGCCTATCGGTGATTTATGGCACCTCCGGGCGCGGGAACAGCGGTGCTGAGCAGGCTGGGAGATGTAGTCTCTCCCCTTCCTCCTCTCAGCAGCCGCTGGCTGGACTACTACGGCGGCGGGAGGGAGGGCGATGAAGGCAGCAGCTTGCGGGTAAGTTTCCCCCAGAAAAACACAGCGCCCGCTCCACCGAGCCTGTCGGTGATTTATGGTGCCTCCGGGCGCGGGAACAGCGGTGCTGAGCAGGCTGGGAGGTGTAGTCTCTCCCCTTCCTCCTCTCGGCGGCCGCTGGCTGGACTACTATGGCGGCGGGAGGGAGGGCGATGAAGGCAGCAGCTTGCGGGTAAGTTTCCCCCAGAAAAACACAGCCATAATGGTGTGTGTGTGTGGGCGGTAGGGTGGTGTCACCTGGCCAAGCAAGTGCGACAGAGCGAATATGTTAATACGCATGGCATTACATCGCAAGTCGTTTCAACGACTTGCGCTAGGTGGCGTGCAACACCAGGGAATGTGTTGGATTTTAAATCCAACACCTTCCCTGCTGTTGCGCTAACTGGAGTAGGAATGGTAATTTATACTATTCCGAAGTCCAGCGCGCCATCTAGCGCAAGTCGCTGAAACGACTTGCGATGTAATGCCATGCGTGGTAACAACGCGGACGATGTAACGACCGCGTTGTTACCTACCGCGTGGTAACACCACATGTTGTAATATCACATATTCGCTAACAAGCTACAGCACATTTAGCAACATTCTATCCTTAAAAGACTATTGTCTTTAATGTATGCTTTCCACAATAAGTAAGTCAGGCTTATTGGCTTTACCATAATGTTTGATAATAAACAGATCGAACCTATGAAATCTGGCATGACTTTTACAAATGAACTGATGAAATCTTTACCCTTTATCATTGGCTTTACTCCTTACTCAGCAGAGGCCTATTCAAGTGAACATAAACTGGCAACCATCGTGTATAGAGTTATATAAAACTACAAATATGTAGAAAAATACAGGTTGCCAAACAATATACAGCAACTTTCAATAGGGCCTAATAACATCTACTACAGTGAAAACTGCCAAGGTTTGTCAGAGTGTGTGGCCACGCCAAAACCCTTACCTACTACGGTAATCTGTGATATTACATGTGGAGCAATGATCATTGATAGAACTGGGGGTCTCTAGTTGGCAGAGGTAGGTATGTTTGACCAAATAGGGACCCTTGCTTCTAAGTCAGGGAAAGGAGATTACACTACTGGATAACCCCTGCTCACCCCCTTGGTAGCTTGGCACGAGCAAACAGGCTTATCTCAGAGGCAGTGTGTTAAGCATTTGTGAACACATACAGTAATACACTACAGATGGACACCACACAGGTTTTATAAAAATAAGTATTCTTTATATAGACTTAACACAAGACCACAAACGACAAAAATCCACAATACTGTACTCAAAATTGGCTTAAAGATAGTAGAAGTAGCTTAGTTCAAGTTGATGGTAAATGCGACATAGTTCTCACAAAAGTACCTGGATGCGTAACACAAAATAAACAAAAGGCTCGCAGCGTTGGAGATGCGTCGGTTCCTTGCTTCGGGGGAGACGATGCGTCACGCCTCAATGCTTTTGCAGAGTAGGGGATGCGTCTTGATCCTTACCGGAGAGGAGATGATGTGTAGATTCTCGTGCTGCAGCCCGGTTGCGATGCGGCAAGATGGCGCCTCGATGCGATGCGACAATCCGGTGCGATGCGATAAGATGGCGCCCTTGATGCGACGACGTTGAGATGATGCGACACGTCCTGGCAGCCTTGAGGAAACTCTGTACTTTGGAGCCGCGATAGGCCCTGCAACACGCTTCTCTGATGATGCGATGGCAACCCTCACGGTTGCGACGCGCTTCTCAGGTGATGCGACAGCAGACAGCTGCGATGAAGGCACGCTTCTGGGAGATGCGGTGGTGGCATGCTTCTCCGGCGATGCGACGACTACAGCTGTGGTGGCAACACGCTTCTTCTCGGTGCATCGCGCTTCCAGCTCCCAGCGACACGCAGGCTTCTGCAGATAGAATTCCCAGCAAGGAAATTCAGAGGGGAGCTGGTGGTGAAGTCTGTTGTCCTTGAGACTTCAGCAGGAGGCAAGCACAGGTTCAAGCCCTTGGAGAAATATTCTGCAAGATGATGAACGTTCTGTAAAAGTTCCTCCTCCTCTCCTTGGCAATGAAGACACCACTGCAGGCCAACCCAACAGCACAGTACAGTGGCAGGGGGGCAGTCCAACTCCTACAGCTTCCTTTGGTTTTTCTCCTAGGCAGAGGTTTCTTCTTGTTGTTCCAGAAGTGATCTAAAGTCTTGGGGTTTGGATCCCCATATTTATACTACTTTTCGCTTTGTTCTCTGAAGGCAGAGAGGCATTTGCCTTGTCCAAACCAGTTCTGGTCAGTCCTGGAGCACTTTGTTTACCTGACTCCTTCTTTCCTTTCAGAGTGCAGGGCAGAGACATCAGATACACCATAGGAGGTGGAGCCAGCACTGTGGAGGGAAGGCACAGCCCTATTCAGGTCCCAGGTGCAACTCCACCCATCTACATGCAGATCTTCCTATTCAGCCCTGTGCTGACTCACCCTCTTCCCTGGAATCCCCAGCCCCTGTCACTCACAGAACCAGACACACAATATACAACCTAGCAGCCAGACACACAATACACAACCTAGCAGAGGCAGGCTGGGACAGTTAAGCAAGAAAATACCTACTTTCTAAAAGTGGTATTTTCAAACACAGAATGTTAAAACCAACTTTACTAAAATATATATTTTATCATTCTGAGTTCAGGCATACTAAACTCGAATTTCTACCATGTTCCCTGAGTCAGTTAGGATTATAAGATGTAATAATCAAACTGCCAATTCTGGCCTATGGAGAACAGGTAGCTTTGCAATAGTGAAAAACGAAAATGGCTGTAATTCCCTATTAGGACATGCCACACACACCAGGGCATGTCCTTCCTTGTACTTGCAATGCACCCTGCCCTTGGGCCTACCATAGGGGTGTGTGATATGAAGATAAGGGAAGGTTTAGGGACTGGCAAGTGGGTGCACTTGCCAAGTCTACATGGCAGTACCAGATTGCACATAGGCTCTGCAATGGCAGGCCTGAGACACACTTTATAAGCTGCTTCTGTGGGTGGCACAACCAGTGCTGCAAGCCCACCAGCAGCATTTGATTTACAAGCCCTGGGCACACATGGTGCACTGTACTAGGGTCTGACAAGTAAATCAAATAACCCAATCATGGAGTCACTAATCAGTACATCAATTTAACATAGGGAGCACTTGCACTTTGGCACTGAATAGCAGTGGCACAGTGCCCAAAGCATCTAAACCAGCAAAACATATCAAAAACAGAGGAGGCAATCAGAAAAAATGGAAGGGAGACTCATGCCAATGGTACCAGGTCTAACAATCATTTATATGCATTTTCATGTAGCCTGTATATTCAGTGCATTACTAACTTTATCAGATAATGATCAATGTAACCATGTTTACTGACATTATTTACATTTAATAATAATTGTCCAAGTGCTAAGGATTAGCAATATTGTAATGTGCTTCCATTTTGAGTCTCAAGTTAACCTATCTTGACGTTAGGCCTTAGCTGTGCATTACGCATCTTAACGTTTGCCAGTATGCTGTTTTTCTTTTCTTTGCAGGTATATTATCGGACTCCTTGTTAGTTAGAGAAAGGTTTAATGTTATGTATTAGACTGATGGTGAAGCCTGAGAAAGGAATGCTGGCAAGAGACGCAGAGGGGTGACACTGAAAATGCAGAGGGATGACACTGAAAGGAGCATCCCTTACCTAGCATGCTGGGAAGATGCAAAAATCAAGGACAAGCAGATGTGCACTTTATTGTGTGAGTATGGGAAACTAGTGGGTTCACCGACTCCCAGCAAATGCCATCATGGGATTGGCTCCTGAGTGTGGGAGCGAGATATGGATGCTCTCTGACTTTTGATTGTGCTTTTAATTAGTGTTCCATAGTTAGTTAGTGTAGACCTTTATCTTGACTTTGAAGAGGGAAGAACTCTCTGCCACCTTTCCCTGAGTGGAAGGCTTCATGCTAGACACTCTTTCATAACCCCTGAACTTCTATTGAAGTTCGCATAATACCTGTGCATTATGATGAACAGCTAGTACTCAAGAGATCAAAAAGAGCACAGTTGCCTTGCAGGAGCTATTCAGCCCCTGAGTGGACGTAGTATACAAACAGAGACATTGATCAAGTTCTTTACGATCTGAGTGATAACAGTGCAGTGCTGACAGAACCTCTGTGAAACTGAACCCGCCACTGAGTTTTGCCTCTCGAGTTGATTCCATAACTAAATGAATTGAACTATGACTATGCTTCTTTTAAAACTGTTCCTGACACTCTTTAATTTCCCCTGAACTTCTATTGAGGTTTGCAGAATGCTGACACTTTCTTCTCTTTCCCTTTAGAATTTCCCAGCTCCGTTCTGTTACTTAATTTAAATAGGGTCAGTTTATTAATGGATATCTAATGTGG
Source organism: Triturus cristatus (assembly GCF_964204655.1). NCBI lineage: Eukaryota > Metazoa > Chordata > Amphibia > Caudata > Salamandridae > Triturus > Triturus cristatus. Next base: position 706,577,818 of record NC_140595.1, on the reverse strand, counting down.
GTATCTTTTGCATTTTTTACATATTGGTTGTTACCATCCTGTATTTCATAATACTGAAATTTAGAATTCTTAAGCATTTCAATATTTTGGCTGTATTTATATATTTTCTTTAACAATTGCCAATTAAGCTGATTTGTGATTTGACTATCACTTGGAAAATAAACCTTTATGGTTGAATACCGTCCTCTATGTCATTATTGTGGAGCCACATTGGTTTCACAGTGATTGGAATGTATTACCAATGTTAACTCCCTCTCAATGCTTCAAAGTAGACAGTGAAAGGTTCATACAACCAGTGGGGCATACTGTTCAATGATTTGACCAAGAGATTGAGATTTAGATTTCTTTGCTCCATCACATGTAACAAAATACCTGTCAATAGCCTGTAACACAATGTAGTAGCAACCAACTGTTAAAGGCTTGATGGTTATAACATATGCTTTCACAGTTTATAAGCTGGACTAACTCCCTTTGTCATAATGTTTCATAATAAGCAGATCAACCTATGGCATCGGGTATAACTTTTCCAGTGCACCAATCAGGCCTCTGGCTTGTCACCATTACCAGCTCAGGCCCACAGTTTTGAGCATAAGCTTTTTCACAAGGCAATCATCAGACACACAGTCATGAAATTAAAAAGGTATATGAAATTACAGTTGGCTAAGCAAAATTCTAATTCTCTTATGAGGGCGTAACAGGGATTCTTTATCCATGATTTGTCACTCTGGGTGAAGAAACTATTGCCAACCATGCTAATCGGCAGGGTTCACAAAATGATATGCAAATAAAAGGCAGACTATGCGCGTAATGTGACACAATTTGTTTTATAGTATTACTTCATTATGCACTTGGTAATACTGCCTGGCAATAAATTTCCTCATTGGTAGCGATTTAATAAACAAAAACAGAAATAAGCAACTGAAAGATGACCCCTGTACATTAACACGTCACCATGCTTTTAGAAACGTTTGATCCGTTTGAGCTAGAAACAATTTTCTTTGTTAAAATCTGCAGATTACGCAGCAGATGATGGATTATGTGGCAAATTCATCAAATCCATAATGATATGGAAAACAACTGCAACCGCGGAATCACATAATTCCAGTGGCCTTGATTATAGTACAATAAACCTGCTCATTCACAACAGAATGCAGGGCTCAGAGACTTGAGATAGAAGAGACTCAGTACCAGAATTACCGGTTGTTTCTCGGTACTGAACAAAGGGCCCACCATCGAGAAGAACATGAGCACTGCTGTTTCTTTATGTTGAACTCAGAGTCTATCATATGGACTATATGATCCCCTAAACTCACTCCTGTTTCTACTGTGAAGTAGTGGGCCCCCCATAGAAGTGCTGTGGTGCCTGAAGTACTGCTTCTGGTGTTGAGAACTGAATTCATCATAAAAACTGTGAGACCCCTAAACTAACTTCTATTTTTAAAGATGGAGCATACGGTTTGCCATAGAGGCTACGTTACTCCTCAATGACTTCTTTATGTGTGAGGCCCTCAGTTCACCTACTCGTGGACTCCAGCAGGCGAGGGCGCAAACCTTTTATAAATGCATGCCAACAAGGTCTAGTGCCCTATGGCTCCTAAGAAGTATGCCAACCAAAGAACGAGCTGAGAAAACTTAGTGGTCTGTATGTATGGCATGAGTGAGTGTGTGAAATGCACACATGAAATATCATACACAAGTGGTGTATTAGAGCCTATATAATACAACTAATTGTGAAAAACCAGGGATCTAATGGCGGTCCTGAAGAAAGCCACACCAACCTGTAGGGCAGTTGTTTTTGCTGAAACAGGTAGATCTGTAGATGCTGGAGAAAGTGATTCTCTTGAAGAGCACTGAACCCGTTTTTATGTTTTGCCTGCTCAGCGCATGCGTTGGGCTTGTGAAATCTATTGTATTTAATGTGAATCTTAAAAGGAGCTTACATCTCTTGCTTACTTTTCATTGATTTGTGTGCTTGCCACTAAATAGTCCTTCATCTCTATTGGTTCTAGCATGCTGTTTCCTGTTGTTCCTTGTGCATTTCTCTTATCAGTGTCCCGGGGCCCAAGTACTGCTTTTCATCTGCTTTGGTGGGTGGAACTTCTTTTATTCGGTTTCATCTGCACAGCATTTTTTGTTTATGTTTACCTTATCTCTCTCTGCCTGCACACAGTCGAATTGGGCTTTTTGTCTGCATGTTGTTTTTTGTTTGTCTGATGTCTATGATTTAAACGTTTTGTGTTAGCACACATTTCAAGCGTGCTTGTACAGGATGTTGAGCTGACTTTGAGACTCGGACCCAGCTCCCGAGCTCCAAGGTCGGCAGTTCTGGCCATTATGTCACATCCTCTGCCCTGCCCCTTCTCTTCTATTTTCATTACTCTTGCTGTTTTTGTTCCAGCGTCACATTCCAGTTCGTGACTTGCCCGACCTTCCCACCACCTCACTTTTATCGTGCACAATCCATGAGCCGAGTATCTTAATCTTTCAACTTTAAAGGTAATTTGATTTCACTTCTATTTTTACAATCCTGTTCTAAACGTAAAAGCTGTTAGACAGGGCGGAAAGGTTTAAAATGTAGTTTGAATTGTCAAACCCAGCCCCCGCCACTATTTTCAACCCAGAACTTATAGTCGCTGTATGTCTGTTTCTCTCTCAGTCCTCCTGTGTGTCTTTGTGCTTTTCACCTCTCTCTGCACATTATCTCCCTGCCTTTGTATTTAGCGCTCATCTCTTCTTGTATAATGTGTATCTTTGCCTTTGTATTTATGTTCCCTTATCTCCTTGCATCACTGAGAGGAGTTGTCCTAATGGCTAGGGCTGTCGACCACGAATCTGGGGAACTGGGTTCAAGTCTCGACAATGCCACAGACCATCCTGTGATTCTGGGCAAACCACTTGATCTCCCCGTGCCTAACTAACAACAAGCATTGGCATAGCCAATAGGTCTCGCCTTTGGGACCTTATAAGTGTTTATCCATGCAACAGTTGCATAACTAAATACTTATAAGGTCACAAAAGCGAGACCTATTAGATATGCCAAGCGGCCGTGAAAATGAAAGCGATCGCGATCACGATCAAACATCAAAGCGGCCTTGCGGCCATCAAAGTGAAAGTGATCGCGGTAAAACGCTGCGCGCGCGCCCGCACACATGCACTGTAGCTCTAGGCTGGCCTGGTAGCACTTTTTGGAGCCCTCTCAATAAGTCTCGCCAGACCGGCGCATGCGCTGGGTCAGGCGTGACCTAAAAATGAATGTGTCCTCATGTAATGCAACCGGTGCTATGTAAAGCACTCTGATACCCGATTCGGGTCAAGTTTGCACTATATTAAACTCTGTAAAATAAAAAAAACTGTCCTTGTGGTCTGTTGATTGTTGGCCATCTTCTAAGCTTTCTCTTTGATGTTGCGCATGCTGTTTATTTGCATTGTGACCCTGTTTCTCTGCCCTCGATTTATTTCTGTGCCCATTAAGTTTCACTTTAAGTCAGCAGTCCTATGAATTGAAGGAAGAATCTACTTGAACCTCCTGTGAAGGCTGAAACACATCATCAAAATATGATCTTGCCCATATCTTTGTAATGGTGTAGTAGGTGTCTGAACCAATCTCTACTCTATGTCTTCTATGATTTTTCTCAATGACTTTCAAGTTCTCAGCACTGCAGTGAAAGGAAAGTAGGATGGACGTGTTTGTGTTTACAAGGTGTGCTTGGTAACTCTGCCGGTAAAGAAGGCTGCCACTGGCAGCCATGGAAACAAAAGAATCAGTGGAACGATGGGCTTGGTATTGCAATCTGGATCACCCATGCAATCCACGAGCCCAGTGTCTTACTCTTTCAACTTTGTGGTTTAAATCTCTTTTATTGAAATAAATGCCAAGCATTGTATACTAGCAACAGAGCAGTGCAACCAATTGGGCCATGCAGAGCTCCAGTGCAACCGAATGACATATGAGATCACAAGATAAAACGATCTATAGGAATGAGAACAGAAATACAGCCCCTCACCCTAACCCAGAAGTAGGAGGAAAGAGAAAAGAAAGGGAATAGGATAGCGCTCTCCACCCTAACCCCCGCCTACCCCAGCCGCTCTTTCAACTTTAAAGGGAATTTCATTTCACTTCTTTTCTTACATTCCTGTTCGCAACGTAACCGCTGTTAGACAGGGCAGAAGGCTTTAAAATGTAGTTTTAATTGTCAAACCCCCGGCACTATTTTAGACCTAGGACATTTTCAGTACATTCCCTGCAAGTGGTAATTATAGATTCTATTTATTTTCAGATGTAGTGTTCCAATGTAGGGAAATGTCTGGATTTATTTTTCCCCGAGTCAGAGCAGTACTTTTAGTGTGGCAGGGCTGGACTGGCCATTCAGGCCCCGTAACGCTCTCCTGGAGGATTGCAAGCTGCGGGGAGTTACATTTAGGGCTCGATGGCCATCTTCACATAGCTCTCTCTTTATGTGCACATGTATGGACTTTACCACTTGACTCCATGCACCCATTCAAGGCAATGCCTTATAAATTTCACATGTTCTAACAGCCATGGTCCAACCGTTGTCAAGGCGTTCCACAGCCAACATGTGTTTTGCAAGTTGTTGCCTCTTTGGCACGCCGCGGGGTGCCAGTGTTGCTAAAGTCAAGCACCTCTCTTAGTACAGCTCAACTCGGCATCTTTAGAGATGGGTCTCGTCTGCAAGTCTGTCTTTGGGCAGCTGCGACTGTGACTGTCTCCCTCCCGATTCTCTTCCTTTCTCACTCGCTCACACTCCGGGTCCCCTCTTACCCTGCAAGTCCCCTTTCATCTCTCCCTTTCTCCACATCACTCTCCCAAACTCTTGCTATGCATATTTTGTTTGCAGTCTCTCCATTGCTCCCTCTCAGTCTCTTCTGCCTTCTTATTCATCTTCTGTTTTCTCTCTTTGCCCCCTCTGGCTGTCTTCTCTCTCTCTCCGTGACTCTTTCCTCACTATCTCTCTTTTTCGCTCGTTGTCTCTTTCTCGCTTTGAGCCTCCCCCTGCACTTTCTCGGCCGTAGCTGTGTCTTGCTCCTAATCTTGTACTCTGTCCGTTGTTACTTCTCCCAACCCTCTCTGCATACTTGTGTTGCCCCCTCAACGCCCTGCCCTCCTCCCGCTGTACATAGTTTATTTTCCCCATTCTCCTCCTCCTCCTATTGTGTGCTGTTTGATTTCCCCCCACCTCCAACAACTTTCCTAGGACATGCGTAATAAACATTCACAAAACCAATATATTTCTCATAGCTTAAATCTTTTGCCTTTGCCAGTGCTTGTTAATCTTGCCAGCAGAACTACGAATAAATTGAGAGGTAACAATTAGGACATCCCCAAGGCAATTCCTCGATGCTTCCTTGATGATCAAAGAACTGTCAAATAGCTATATCGTCTAAAGGTAAGAAGACCTCGCCAATCAATGCAATCTTACACTGCCTTGAGTACATTTTGCATTTTGTGCAAATAACTTTTTTTGAATGCTGCTTGAGGCACCATGGGTTCTAGCTTTGCTTTATTAATAATATCACGCATTGTAGACCCGACGGCTGGTTTTCGGATACCTGCACCTTTTGTAATGGGGGAAAGAACACACCTACATGTTAATTGTGCCTGTGACAGCTGGTAGAACTGAAAGCACAATGAAGTGCGGGTTCAAGGAACACAAGGCGGAAACCCCCTGGAAGCTGATGCAACGGCACATAAGTGTATTAAAATAAATAGATGTGTCCAAAGACCCATTTTACTACGGAACTGCTTTATTTACATCTATAATAGAATTATCCCCCAAAAAAAAAAATGTCTCTCCCCGTCGGGGAATTGAACCCCGGTCTCCCGCGTGACAGGCGGGGATACTGACCACTATACTAACGAGGAAGTGCTGACAACATCCCTTTTCATATGATACTGTATTGTGGCTGACGCTTCTAGTACCGCTTGCTGACTGTATTATGTTTGTTTCGGAAATGGTGTGCACGTTACAACTAAGTTCATTTGAAACAGCCCTGTTTGGATTCAGAGTGTGCGATTTCCTCCGTTTTAGGTAAGTGATCTAGTCTCCATGTCCCACTTTTGTCTTCTTTGACGCCGGTTTCCCCATTCTCAATTAAGAACAAGCGGGAGCTCTGGTTAAACTGGGATTGTAGCAATCCGATTCTATATTTTTTTAATCCTTGCTGAAACAACATTCCTCCGATTTTTTGCATAGTCATCTCTGCTGGAACCACGTTTGCCGATATGAATTCGTTCTGTAAAGACCTCCAGATGCCACCTTTACACTTTACTAAAATTAATGTTTGTCAAAAATAAAAGGAACCGAATTCCAGTACCTCACGTTGTCATTTCCAGTCCAGCGCTGTTTGTACTGACCGAGTCACAGAGGACGCAACGCTCACAACCTGATCTTTTCTTTTACAAATCATCGTTTCATGGGGTTTTGTGAAAACAGAGCAACTTAAAACGTTAACCAGGACTGCAGCTCCCAGAATGCACAGGGTTCTTTAAAGAAAACCCCGGCACAGTAAAACTGCCTCTTTGGTGACTTGGATCGAACAAGTAACTTTATAGTTCTTTATCTCTTTACAGTTCTTTACCATCAAAGGCAGGAAACCAGGAGGCGACATTGACATTAATTCCTAGAAGAAGGGACTTAAAGGCTGAGGTTAATTTGACAAAAAGGCCTGGCACCCCTAGTGACAGAGCGTCTTTTCATCCACAAACTGCTATTACAGCCCATCGTGCAATGACACCACATGCCACTCGTATTAGTTAGCAAAAAAGGCCACTATATTAAGTCAGGTTTGTAGACTTATTTAATCACATTACATAATACATTATAAACAATCCAAACCTCGCTAATAGATACAATTCCTATCGTTCCCGCCACCTCTAAAATTCTCCCAACTGGACGAGCAATGCATCAACAAAACTCTTCCACCTCTACCCTTTCCTCCTCCACTCACAGCTGTTTCATTGCATTCCCAATCTCTCTCCATCAGAACCTAACAGGCATCCCCAAGCAACCCCGCCTAGTGTTGTTCAAAGCCCCAAAACTAACCCTCCCCCCTTGCCCTCCCCTTCACCCCGAGGGATGGATACACCCGCTCCAGACTCTCCATCCCCCAAAATCTACCGCCACCCAGAAAACCCGCCAGGTGCCGGGCCGTTTCTACCATTAGGCAAGACTAGGGGGCCGCCTAGGGCGGCAAAAAGGCTAGGGCGGCAAAAGGGGGGATTTTTTTTTATTTGCACCCACGAAAGTAAAGCTAGGCGGCCGCCTAGTCTTGCCTAATGGTAGAAACGCCCCTGCCCCCAGCAGATACAAGAAGGTGGCAGGGGCTGGGGGATAAGACAATGCTGAAGCCGGTTCGCAGGGCTACGTGCGGCCATATCGGGCTTGCCAGCCGCGCTCTATGCAGCCGTCTCCTATCCGTTTGTGTCTGGGAGCCATCCACACCCCCTTCCAGGCGTGAGGCAGTTCTGAATAGGACAGAGGCACCGTATAAAGAACGGAGCTCCGCAGTTCCCAGGGCCGTTTCTACCATTAGGCAAGATTAGGCGGCCGCCTAGGGTGGCAAAAAGGCTAGGGCGGCAAAAGGGGGGATTTTTAATTTATTTGAACCTACGAAAGTAAAGCTAGGCGGCCACCTAGTCTTGCCTAATGGTAGAAACGGCCCTGCCCCCAGCAGATACAAGAAGGTGGCAGGGGATGGGGCGGTAAGGTGTTTTCCTGTCCCACCTACCCCATGTCTGCTCTTTTAACCAATTGATTACTTTGTTCTGCGCGACACAATATTTCTCTATACAGTTTTTCAAACATTTCCCTCAAATCCAGCATATAATAAGCATGCCCAGAGTTAGATAAGTGTGCTCCATCTGATTTAGAAAGATACTCATGGTGCTCTTTGCAGTGGCGTAGCTAGACCCTTAGTGGCCCGTGACGGCCCCTGCATCTGCCGCCCCGCAACAGCGGCAGGTAAGAGTGGGATGGCCGCAGGTAGGGGGGGTGCTGGCTATCCTTCCGTTTGCCACAACGGCCGCATGTAAGAGTGGGGTGGGCGGCGCCACCCTCAAAACTCCTGCCTCCCAGGGCGGAGCGCCCCCCATGCTACGCCACTGCCTCTTTGATATTCGTGTGTGACAAAACCTACTCCCATGGTCATACAAGAAACACACATTGCCCTATTTAACGTCTTTCTAGCTTTATCCATAGCTGCATGGTTTCTTTCTCCTAAGTACAAATGCAATATAAACCTTGCAGGTATCAGCCCATTGAGTTTTAATAATGTTTAGGCCCTCTTTCATTTGTTTAATTAATGATAAACCAGACAACTGCACAAAATTGTTTCCCCCTAAATGGATTACCAACATATCCGGGCTCTCTATGTTCAGCCAAAACTGACAGTAAGCTGCCCCACTGCATTCCGCCTTTTCCCCACCATATTACCTCATGCCTGGTGCTTGGAGGTCCCAGATATAGACAATATATCTGCTGCCTGTCTTACAAGTTAATATCCTACAGTCCATGTAATCATCTTAAATGAGGGAGGCCCTTGAACACAACCTACATAAAGAGAAAATGAACATGAGATACATATTTAACAGATACAATTATAACTTATTGGCTAACATATCGGTCACAGCGTTTTGACTTCCATCTCCCAATTGTTTTCGGGGGGGCTAAGAAAAAGTTTCGGGGGGGGGGCTGAATCTTTAAGCAATGGCAGAGTGGAGCTGCAGGGGCTTTTAGAAGGGGGGAAACAATAGCAAGGCCTCATTAACAGGCAAATGGTCTTTTAAACACCTGAGAAGTACCCGGGTGCGGCCGTGTGTGTGCCCGGGAAGCTGTCTCATCCAGGGCTGTCACACACGACGGGGGGGGGCTGAAGCCCTTTGAGTCCAATGGGTGTTGCGCGCCTGTCTCTGCACCTCACAAACCTAATCTTGCGGCTTCTGTCGCTGCCCCAATGCAAAATGCTTGTGTCCCGTATAGTTCACTTGGCAAGCCCAGCTGTTTCAAAGCCATTCTTAATACTGCTAATAACCTAGATACTGTAACTTTAGCTTTATTTTAAGGGAAAACATTTATTTATTCGATAAACTAAACCTGCTTTGAAAGCTTATCCACTCTTCAACTGTACATACATCAACTATTCCACTCCTCTTCAACCAAACCCATTTCCCTCTGCCCATTTGATCAGCCTTTGACACTCTCAACAAATTCTCACTCTATGCCCATCTAGTACCACTTTGTCACTTTTTAAAACTCTATGCCCCTTCAAGCCTAACAGCTTTGATCCTCCAAATCAGAATTCTCCAATCTTTTCAGTAATAAGAGCTATTTATGTTCAAGGAAAATCATCCCTAGCTACTAATATTAGTGCCATACAGACCTCCAGTCTCTCATTTCTGAAAATTAAATCAGGTTCCCTTTTGGTCCGGCCTCACCTATTAGACTGGAAGTAGGTATGGAAGCTATCCTACCTGTTCTATGTGAACTACTCAATCAATCTTTTACAACTGGCCAATTTCCATCTCAGTGGAAACATGCAGCAGTGGTCCCCCTCCTGAAATAAACCTTCTTTAGACCCGGCCAAGCATGAACATTTCAGACCTATTTCCCTGCTTCCTTTTTCACTAAAATAGCTGAGAAGCATGTTAGTCAGCAAATGATGGAATATGTGGAGAGAGAAAAGATCTTACACGAGACCCAATCAGGGTTTTGACCTCACCATAGTACTGAATCTGCACTATTTTTTGCTGAGGAATCTTTAAGACTCATGGCTGCTGAGGGTAAGACAGCTGCTCTGGTCTTGCTAGAATTTTTTTTTTATTTTTTTTTTTAAGTTTTCAAAACCTTTATTTTGTCATCAAAGTGTACACTGCTATTTAGCCAACAACCCGGAGGCAGGCAGCTAATGCTCGTGGCGTCACGCCATCAGCGCGAATCAATAACATACACTGTCGAATTATGTTCATGGAGCAGTACACTGGTCAAAACAACAAGGACAAGCAACAACCTTGCCATGTAGCATCATGATCGTGGTGCATACAGCTCACTAGTCGGTGTCAGACAGAAAAAGGAAATATTTCAATCGTCGGCTGAACAATACCTAGATGGGGACCACATACCACGCAACACAGTCCAGAAGCCCACAAGACCCTCATTCTCCGCATCGGCACCCAGTTAGAGCAGCACTGGAAGGAAACACGAATCGCCACCCAGGCTATGCAAACGGCACATGCATCGCCTCCGCGGCCAGTTAGGAGCAAAGCGCAGCGCCCACACACCGCAATCTCCCCTGTCGTATCATTCACTCAGGCCACCCGCCTCTGAGTCTTTGTGCTGATGTTCACGAGCCCAACTCACAAACGGATCCCAAATGTCCCTGGGCCGGGATGCAGCCGGCATCAACTCCCAGAATGTAGCGAGTTGCGTACAACCATATGTTACATCCGCCAACCAACCCTTCACCGTGGGCACCCCCCGCCGTCCCCAATGGATAGCCACCCGCCTCTTGGCGAACAATAAAAGCAAAGCATGCAGCTTGCGCGACTGTGGCGGGGTGTCTCTGACATAACCCAGCAGCACAATCAAGGGGAAGGGAACCTCCTCTCGACCTACTATCTGGTTTACCAATAGGAAAACCTGAGACCAATAGCTGTCCAGTTTGGGGCAGGACCACGCGATATGCAGAAAGGAAGCAGCGGCAGAGCCGCACCGCCAACAGTTATCCGTCTCCCGAAGACCCATCCTTTTCAGGCTGATGGGTGTCCTGTAGAAGCGATGTAGATATTTAAAGTGTATGAGGCGCAAATTGTAATTCGGTGACAGCTCGGTTAGCTGCCCGCAACAGAACTCCCACTGTTCCTCCGACACCTCAGGTTGGAGCTCCCCGTTCCAATGTAGCAGAGCGTTCGGCACCGCAGCCGGAGCCACGTCCTGCATATGGCGATATATACGAGTGACCAGTTTACGGGGAGACGGGGAGCCCACCACTGCCTCCAAAGCCGGGAAGACAGGCAGCTCGGCAGGGAACTCCCGCGACAGCACCCGACATGCCGCACGGAGTTTGTGGTACAGGAATAGCTCGGAAAAGGGCACCATCTCCCCGTCCCCCGGCGCCGGGGGAGGCATGAACTTGCCATCAGGGAAAAGGTCAGCAAGTGTACGAAGACGCAATTTCTCAGCAAGGTGTCCTGCTATCCCATCAGCAGCACAGGGCAGCAGCGGGTTACGCAGTAGCGGGAGCGAGGGGGCATAGAGCAGCAGAACCTGTGCTCTCCTACGCAGTTCCTCCCACACCCATCGCAATAGTTCCGCCGTATCCACGTCCACCCCTGGGCGGCGAGCCCTGGCGCAGATCGCGACCCCCAGCGGAAGGGGCGCCACCGCATCCCGCTCCACCGCCACGTGGGGCTGAAAGGGAGTAGGGTGGGACCAGAAATGTAGGAACTGTGCCTGAGCACAGAGAGCATACAGCTTCATGTCAGGGGCCCCCAACCCTCCCCTTCGCAGGGGCAGCATCAGCGTTTCCCATGCCACCCTGGCCTGCCCGCCAGCCCATACCAGCTCCACCAGAGAGGACCGTAAAGTGGCAAAGAAATGTGCTGTAAGTGGCACAGGTATATTAGCAAATAGATAAAGGAATTTGGGCAGCACTATCATTTTTGTTAGCGCAATCCGCCCAGTCAACGACAGGGGCAAAGAAGCCCACAGTTTCACCTTTTCTCTGAGCCACATCACTGCTCTACCGAAGTTGAGGTTCCAAATTTCCTGGGTGTTCTGGCTGATCCAAATTCCCAAATATTTGACCGCCTCCGCCTCCCAACGCAGTGGGTACTCAGAGGTTACCTCCGCGGTGCTGTCTGTGAGGGGAAAGAGCACCGACTTAGACCAATTGATGGAGATGCCAGCGAGGCCCTCAAAGCGGACGAATTCCCGCAAAATGGGATCAAGGTTGTCTGCGGGATTGATGAGGTAAAGGGTCACATCATGACCCACTGTGCCCTCGCGGCCGGTCGCTCCTTACCTCTGCTCTGCTCCGCTCTGACGATGCCGCCTGCTGCCTGCCACTGCCTGCTGCCTGCCGCCGCCCGCTAACTGCTGCCGCTGACTCTCTCCCTCAGGTGGGGGTCAACTCCTGCTCCCCGCCGGACGCTTAGCTTCTTTTGGCGCCTTTTCCCGCAACCGCTGCCCCTGGTGAGTCGCTTCTCCCGCCGCTGACCCCAGACCCGCCTCCCCTCGCCTCCCATTGGTCGCCCAGCCTCCTGCCTCCCAGCCGACCCTCCCACACGGCTACCTACTTATGACGCCCCCTCAGCGACCGCGCAGCGGATGCGCGCAGCGGGAGCGCCGATTGTGCGCCAAAGGTAAGCCCGTCTGCGCCCGTCCACGCCTGGACCGCGCCCAGCGCCAGAGCCCCTGGCCCCCGCGCCCGCCAACCCCCCCGCAGGACCTGCGATGCCACCACACTCATCGCACTCAACACCGCCCGAGCACCCGGGTGCTACCGAGCGTCCCCGCGACGCACCCATTGACCCTTCGCCTGCCGATCCTGCAACTTCTCCTGCCTCCAAACAAGCACCACGCCCACCAAGACGGACAACAGCAACCACCTCAAGTGCATCCTGCTCAACACCCGTTCCGTCCACAGACACGCCGTGGAACTTTGGAACCTCCTCGACACAGCATCTCCAGACGTCGCCTTCCTCACGGAAACCTGGATGAACGACTCTTCAGCCCCCGACATCGCCATAGCCATCCCGGATGGCTACAAGATCATCAGGAAGGATCGCGTCAACCAGACCGGAGGGGGCATCGCCATCGTACACAAGAGCACCATTCGCATCTCGACTGACTCCATCGACGTATTCAACACCGCCGAATACCTGCACTTCCAGATCCACACCGACCCCAAGACTACCCTCAGAGGCACCCTCGTCTACAGACCCCCGGGACCACGCGCACAATTCTGCGAGGACATCACGGACTTCATCAGCCCTCACGCCCTCCCCTCCGCCGACTACATCCTCCTCGGGGACCTCAACTTCCACCTGGAGAACAACAATGACCGCAACACCACCGCCCTGCTGGACAACCTCGCCAACCTCGGACTTCAGCAACTGGTCAACACCCCCACCCACTACGCCGGCCACACGCTCGACCCACTCTTCTCGTCCAGCCAACACGTCACCTTCAGCCACTCCACCGGACTTCACTGGAGTGACCACAGCTGCGTCCACTTCAGCTTCAGAAAGAACACGGTCCACCATCACCCGAAGCAGGCTCCCCACAGAAACTGGAGCAAGATCACCGCCGACCAGCTCGCCACCTCCCTCAGCCAGAGCCCACCTGTCAGGACTACGGACCCTAACACAGCAGCCCTCGACTTCACGCAGTGGCTGACCTCCTGTGCCGACGACCTCGCCCCACTGAAGAACCCCCTCACCAGGCCCAGAAGCAAGAAGGCCCCCTGGTTCACCGACGAACTTAAGGACTCCAAGAAGGCCTGCCGCACCCTCGAGAAGGCCTGGCTCCTCAGCAAGACCGCCGACAACATAACAGCACTCAAACTCGCCACTCGCAGACATCACCAGCTCATCCGCACCACCAAGAAGAAATCTCTGAGGGAACGACTGGACAAGAACGCCCATGACAGCAAGGAGCTCTTCAACATCGTCAAGGAGTTCTCCAACCCCAGCACCGGCAACAACGACATCACTCCCTCACAGGACCTCTGCGACTCCCTCGCCTCGTACTTCCACCGCAAGATCGCCGACATCCACAACAGCTTCGACATTTCACCCCCGCACCCATCGGTCGAACCTTCGCACCCCGCCGCCACCCTCCAGACATGGACCGAGGTGACCCCCGAAGACACGTCACGCATGATGAACACCATCCACTCCGGATCTCCGACCGACCCGTGCCCCCATCATGTCTTCAACAAGGCAGCCTCTACCATCGCACCCCACCTCCGAGACATCATCAACACCTCCTTCAACACAGCAACCTTCCCGGAGAGCTGGAAGCACGCCGAACTCAGCGCTCTGCTGAAGAAACCAACAGCGGACCCGACCGACCTCAAGAACTTCCGCCCCATCTCACTCCTTCCTTTCCCTGCCAAAGTCATCGAGAACGTCGTCAACAAACAACTGGCAGCCTTCCTCTAGGCGAACGGGTCCCTCGACCCATCGCAGTACGGATTCAGAGCCAACCACAGCACCTCATCGCAGCCATCGACGACATCCGAGCCCTGCTCGACAACGGCGAAACAGTGGCACTCATCTTCCTAGACCTCTCCGCAGCATTTGACACTGTCTGCCACCGCACACTAGTCCAACGCCTCAACGACACCGGCATCCAAGGGAAGGCTCTGGAATGGATCATCTCATACCTCTCCGGCAGAACACAGAGAGTACACCTCCCTCCGTTCCGCTCCGAGGCCACCGAAGTCATCTGCGGCGTCCCGCAAGGATCGTCGCTCAGCCCCACTCTCTTCAACATCTACATGAAACCCCTCGCTGCCATCGCACGCCAACACAACCTCAACATCATTTCCTACGCCGATGACACCCAGCTGATTCTCTCCCTCTCCAGAGACCCTGACACCGCCAAAGCCAGCCTGCACGAAGGGATGACAGACGTCGCTGAATGGATGAACATCAGCCGCCTGAAATTGAACAGGGACAAGACAGAAGTCCTCATCCTGGGACCATCACCCTCCGCATGGGACGACTCCTGGTGGCCTCCGGCACTAGGCACCGCACCTGAACCGACGGACCACGCACGCAACTTGGGCGTCATACTGGACTCCTCCCTATCGATGACCAGACAAGTCAACGCCGTCTCCTCAGCTTGCTTCCACAACCTCCGCATGCTCCGGAAGATCTTCCGATGGATCCCGACCGAGACCAGGAAGACGGTCACCCAGGCTCTCGTCACCAGCAGACTAGACTACGGAAACACCCTCTACGCCGGTACTACAGCCAAGCTTCAGAAAAGACTTCAGCGTATCCAGAACGCCTCCGCCCGACTCATCCTGGACGTCCCCCGACGCAGCCACATCTCGTGCCACCTGAGAGACCTGCACTGGCTCCCTGTCAACAAGAGGATCACGTTCAGACTCCTCACCCACGCACACAAATCCCTCCACGACCTAGGCCCAGGGTACCTCAACAGCCGCCTCACCTTCTACACGCCCACCCGCCAGCTACGTTCCGCTAACCTCGTCCTCGCCGTCGTCCCTCGCATCCAGAAAGCCACCGCCGGAGGAAGATCATTCTCCTACCTGGCAGCTAAGACTTGGAACTCCCTACCCGTCCACCTGCGGATGACCCAGGACCACCTGGCCTTCAGGAAACAGCTCAAGACCTGGCTGTTCGAGCAGTAGCAGACCCCCTTCCCCAAGCACCTTGAGACCCTTCCGGGTGAGTAGTGCGCGATATAAGTTCCATGATTGATTGATTGATTGATCGTCCGCATATAGCGAGATCAGAAGGCTTCTGGAGCTGAAACCTTTGCCTCTCGCCGTGTGGTGTTGACGGATCCTGGCTGCCAGCGGCTCCATAGCTATGGCAAATAGCAGCGGGGAGAGGGGGCACCCCTGCCTAGTCCCTCGCGATACACCGAATGGGTCAGACACCAGGCCGTTCACCCGCACTCTGGCGGTGGGCATGGTGTACAACAATCGAATCTTCCGAAGTAGCAGCGCACTGAACCCCATCCTCTCCAGTATTCGGAATATGTATGGCCATTCAAGGGTGTCGAAGGCCTTCGTGGCGTCCAAGAACACCACCGCGGCCTTTACCTCGGGATGTAAATAATGCAGTGCAGCAAATATCGTGCGCAAATTGTGGGAGGTCGCTCTACCCGGTATAAATCCTGATTGATCCGGCAGGGCAATCATCGGCAGCATTGGCTGCACCCGGTTCACGAGCAGCTTAGCCAGGATCTTTACATCCACATTAATCAGAGATAGAGGCCGGTATGAGTGTAGGTCGTCTGCGGGCTTATCCGGTTTCAGCAAGGTGATGATCATCGCTTCGCGCATGGTAGCCGGCAATACTCCAGTACCTAAGGCCTCCTCGTACACTGCCAGCAGCCGGGGCGCTAGTTCATCCGCATACGCCTTATAGAAGGCCGTCGTAAGGCCATCCGGTCCCGGTGCCTTATCGGGCGGCAAGCTCCTGATGACCTGTGCCACATCTATCGGGAGATTCATATACTCTCTGTGCTTATTATTAAACCACGCCAGTGCAATGGAATCCAGGAAGGACGTGAGCCCCTCCGGACTCACATGTTGGGTGGAAGTATATAGTCTGGAGTAGAACTCAGAGAACGCACCTACAATCTCCCCCTTGGTGTGAAGTAGTTCGCCCGCAGCCGTGCGCAGCTCATGGATATACGATGCGGGTCACGTCGGCCTGGTCATACTAGCCAATACCTTCCCCTGTCTCCCACCTTCGCCATATCGGCGAGCTTCCGCGTATTTCCCTAGGAATTTAACTTCTCGCATCGCCTCCTCGTCGTACTCCAGTAATTTAGTTTTCAGCAGCCCAGCCACCTCCGGGTCCTCCCCCGTAAAGAAAGTGCACTCGAGCTGTTTTATGTCGGCTTCCAGCGCGGCCAGGGTGCCCCGTATAGTCTTTAGCACGCCCGCCTGGCGAGCTATGCACTGGCCTCTAATGACGACCTTAAATGCCTCCCACAGGGTCGCCACCGTATTCACCGATCCCACATTATGCTCGAAATATTCGGTAACATCTGTACGTATCTCTTCCCTGAAGGCCTCATCTAGCAATGCGTGGGGCGGGAGTCGCCACGAAAACGCCGGGCGGGATTCGCCCGGGAGCAGCAGCTTTAGCATGCATGGCGTGTGATCGGAGAGCGAACGGGGCATGTGTTCTACCTGCGACGTCCACAACGCGACGTCCCGTGACACCAGCCAGAAGTCAAGGCGGGACCACGCTCCCCCATGGGCCGATATACAGGTGCCCTCTCGCAGACCTCCATGCCGACCACGCCACACATCCACAAATGCGCCATCCATCATAATCTCATGCAGCGCGGAGCTCGCCATCGGATTCAGCGTGCGCGCAGCCCCCTGCCTATCCTCTCTGTCATCCATCACTGCATTAAAATCACCTCCCCAAATAATTGTATCACAGCCAGTGTTCCGCACCTGCCCCCAGAGCTTGTGGAAGAACCCAGGGGAGTCAACGTTAGGTCCATACACGTCTACAAATACTACCGACACACCACACACAAGACCCTGAACTAGAACATATCTTCCCTCCGGGTCACACAGGACAGAGCCCACCCACGACGGATCAATATTGCCACCCCTCGGGCATAGCTGGAGTAGATAGCGGAGTAAACATGGCCCCATCTGGTGTGTCGCAGCCTGGGGGCAGGGGCGATATTCAAATGGGTTTCCTGCAGCAGGCATACATCCACACAGTGCCGCACCAGATATGCATGTACCAACCTGGCCTTTCTATGGTCATTGAGCCCCCGGACATTCCAGGTGATGCAATTCAAAGTTTTCACAGATCTTGGCATTCCCATCCCTTATCAAATGGATTGCGAATAGACATACCGACGAAAGCTAACCTGTACGATCCTGACACCATAGCGAGCGCGGAAAATCAAGTCTGGCAGTGAACATGTAAACAAAAACCCCAGCCAACCTCCCCCCACCCACTCCAACCCCACAACCGGATCGTGGAAGAGCCCTCCCCTCCCCACCCCCCCAAAACCTTTAAATGGACACGGGAACATTCCCAGTGGGGTGTGGCTGAGTCGGCTACTCCCCCGTGAAGAACAGGGTGGCCGGAAGATCTGCAGGGGATGCGAGCCGCCCAAACCTGAATGCAGGAGTTCTACTTACGTTGGCAGCGAGCTACACCAGAGTTCCGGGCGCCCCACATACTCACCCCAGTAGAACAATCTTACCCCAGACAGGCATTAGCCCCTTACACAAAAATACCAGCATGGGGCCCGCAATTACTCAATGTCACTGAGTCCGCCAGGTTCCTTCTCAGCAGCCCCCTTGAGTCGCTGACCTGTTTTACGACCCACATGTTTAGCGAACTTCAGAGCTTCCTTAACATCCGTGAAGGTGTGGGCGGACCCCTCAAAGGTCACCTTTAACTTGGCGGGATAAAGTAGCGAATAGGGAACCTGCGCTTGCAGAAGCAGCCGCTTGGTCGGCAGGAATTCCCGGCGGGCGGCCTGGACAGCCGGGGTAAAGTCAGGGTAGAATGATAGCGTATTGCCCTTGTGCGTGATGGTTCCTTTCTCCCTGGCTAGTCTAAGGATCACGTCCCTGTCTTGATAGTTCAGGAGTCGAGCAATTATGGGGCGGTGCGCTGACAGGGGGCCTCTGACCCAGCGATCTGTGCGCCCTCTCCACCGCGAATTCCGCCGATAGGCCGGGGTCAAACAGTTCGTGGAGAAGGTCGGCGACATAGGTTTCCATTTTGGAGATGGCGGTGGTCTCCGGCACCCCGGTAATGCGTAGATTGTTGCGCCGAGAGCGCGCCTCCAAATCCTCGTTCTTTGCGCGAATGACGCCCAGCAGTTTGTCCATGTGTAGGAGCTGGTCCTTCGTCTCCACTTGAAATTCATGGAACTCCGATTGACGAGCCTCAAGCGTGTCCAGCTGCGTCTCATGCGACGACACCTGCGTTTTCACGGAGTCCAACTGGCTCGTGAGATTGTCCAGCTTAGTGTCGATATTGCGAAGGCTGGAGCGCATCTCGAGCATTAACGTGCGTAGATCTTCACCTTGATCGACAGGGGGAGAGTCCTGCCTCTCATCCTCCTGGGGGTCCCGCTCCGCCTCAGCATGCCGGGCCGATCATTTGTGGTCAAAGTTTAGCTTCTGCTGTCTCGAGTCGTGCTTACCCATGGCAGCGGGGGCACAACCAGCCAGCCCCCCCAGGTACCAGCCACCTCCGGAGACCAGGCCTCCCGTGCGTAGACCACCTCCAAATCCTTGCCACTGCAAAAGACGGGCGACCATGCAACAGCCCTGCCCCCTCACTTCAGCAACAGGTCCACTGGCTGTCTCGGGGCCACAGCCCAGTGCAAGCCAGTCCACAGCCGGGCAAGATCGGGCAGCTGCCCTCCACACCCCCACGGGGCACCGGGGAGGGGGGGAGGATGGGGGAGAGAGGGCAGCGTAAATCGCACCACCAACGGCTGCCTGCCACCAGCGCAGCCCACAGCAGCAGCCACTCTCCGTTCGCCGATATGGGGTCTCCCGACTCCCTCACTCACCCCTGTCTCGGCTCCACCAGCCCCTCTGCGTCCGTCTCATCAGCTTGACTCTCTCGGCTCCCAGTAGGGCCAGGCACTCCCCGCCGTCCTCGGAGTCACGGCGGTGTCAGCTCGTCTCCACGCAGCTTCTCCAGGGCCTCACAGCGGCACCACACAGTACAATAGGCCGCAACACAGGATCATCAGGTCCTGGGCAGCATCCAAAGCGGCAACAGACTCCCTGCAGGGCACACCCGGGTATCGCAGTCGCGCCGTGCAGGCCTCAGTCGACCGGTGTCCCAGTTTGCACTATGCGCTACACCAGGTAGCACACCGATCTCCGACCGCCTTTCAGGTCTCGTGATCACCGCCACCTCCTCCGGCACCAGCTCCGGGCCCGCTTCGACTCCCCAGCACCCGCAGCACACAGTCGCAGGTTCCGGCCAGGCAGGGACTCCGCCGCGATCTCACCGCTACCAAGTCGGCCTTCTCCGCTTCGTCCGCCCCGGTCTCAAGTTACAGCGCACCCCGGGTTGGCTACCAGGATGCACCTCACGTCAGGACGCCTGCCGGACTCACGGATCTCAGTCTCCGCCAAATCTGCCTCCGGCAGGCTCAGCTCGCCACCGCCGATTCACCACCGTTCTCGGCACCGTGCCAGCTGGTCTGGGCAGCGCACGCTCACACTGAAGTGCAGGATAACAACAGGATTTCTTTCCGGCCGGCAGAGCTCGCTCACAGAGCGGCCATTTCGCTGCACGGCAAGCCACGCCCCCCTGGTCTTGCTAGATTTGAGTGCGGCCTTCAACACTGAATCTCGCAGCATTCTTTTTGAATGGCTGTGGGGTTTCGGTGTCGAGGGTGTTGCTTTAAATTGGATAGCTAATTTTCTACAGAATTGTACCTTTCAGGTGATCCAACAGCCTTTTGGCTCAGATATCTTCTCATTAGGCCAGGGGGCTTGGCCCGACCTTTTTCAATTTATACATGTGACCTCTTGCGGATGTGATGGAAGGCTTCAGCGTCAAAATTGTGTTGTATGCCGATGACACCCAGTTAATTATCTCCCTAAGTCAGAATGAGGGCCAATCTGCAACACAGTTCAGGAATTGCTCGGTAAGTGTAGCTGATTGGGTGGACCGCAGTTGTCTTAAACTTAAAGCTGGAAAAACAGAGGTGCTGACTGTGGGGAAAAAGCCCACTATCTGGTCCACAAAACCCAAAATCCAAGATCAAAAACCTAGGAATCTAGTTTGACAGTAATTTTGCTTTCGATCATCAGATAGTCAAACTGGTAGGGGTACATTTTTGGCATCTTAAAAATGCTTTGTAAGATCACAGGAATACTCCCAGACTTATCCAAAAGACAGTGGTCCAAGCTTTATGAGTATCCAGGCTGGACTACTGTAATGTGCCATACCTGTGGGCTTTCCAAGGCACCATGAGGACTGGCCCTCTTACATCTGTCCTTACTAGCCGCTTCCTAACAGACTTTGCAATTGTTTTTGGGGTGTCACAAGTATTCTCGCGCCACTGCATCTGCCTGCTGTCCCCATACAAAGGCAACAATAAATAGCAGGATTTCGCTATTATTTTACTTAATTTTAATACTCAACATGTCTGCATTTTATTTTTGGAAGACACAGAGAGCTTACGCTGGCACTTGAACCACTTACCCTAGTTCCAAAGTCCCCAGCTTTGCATGTTATGCCACATTGTCTCTCCAAATGCATCAATTCTATTTACAGGGGGTTTATCTCTGTTTTCCTCAGTCACCCTCCCACCATGCACCCACCCTTAACCCCTACATGTCTTTTGTTTCTCTGAGCACCGTGCCAGCACAGGACAATTGCATTCACTTAGAACTTGCAGAGCCTCGCATCCGGAGTCTCTCTTCCGGGGCCCCTCCATGCCCCCCTCACAACATCCACACGCTGGCCATAGCTCATCTCCTTCATCGGGCCATAAATCTTCTCCGGCTGCTCATTTGCTTTGCTCTAGCATGCTCTCTCCCATTGTCAGTGTGTTACAAATGCTTGTTTATGTTTGTTTCCTGGTTATGCATAAGTTACAGCCTCTCTTTAAAGAACAGTACCCTGTTCAGCTGTCTGAAGAGGTGAACTTAATCTGTGCAAGTCACGGCACCACAGCAATGGAGTAACTTGTCATGTTTCCCTCAGTGGCGTAACACGGGTTCCCGCAGCCCCCGTGGTGCGGGGGTCCTCGAGCTGCAGGGGGGCCCCGAGCTGCAGGGGCCCCCCTCAGCACAGTACTCAGGCCTGGGAGCTCCACATTAAAGACGGAGGGGGGCCCCTACATGTACCTTGAAGGGGGGCCCCTCAACGTTCGTTACGCCTGAGGTTTCCCTCCAAACCTTTCCTCAAACCATGGTACGATCCTAGAGCAGAGATGTCTCCGTGGGGGCAGCCCTGTGCTGGACGAGTAGACTGCGAACAGGGCCATTTGGATGGATTGTAAACTGAAGGAGTAGGGATTTGGATTTGGAAATCGGCTGATTTTAATGGTAACGGTTGATGAATTTGTGATGATTTTAGAATATTTATAAAAGTGTTAGGTTTTTAGGTTGTTTATAGACCCGCGGTCTAAATAAACGTTACTTTAACTGACTTACTGAATAGAGATTTGCAGCAGTTTTCTTTGAATGACCATTGTAAGGACACGTTGTTGCTGTAATAGATACGTTTGCATTATCTAGATTGCTTTTGTGATCTTTAGAGAGCTGTGATATTGAAAGCAATCTTGGCATTACTGCAAGCTGATATGTAGTTAGTAACCTAGAATATTGGCAGATGCCAAATGTGTGTATTCCGCCACGCAGTGGGAAGATATTAAAATTGAGGGGGAGGGGCCGAAGGGGGGAAAAGTCTGACTATTTTGTTTTGACCTGACTTTAGACCTTGCGCCGACTCTCGTTAACGTGATGTGTGTCAATTTATCGTGATATTTGCCATTATATTATTTCAAACATTAAATATATTGACAATAAACTCTTTCACCACTAGTTTCTGCAAATCATTTTTTGTGGTTTTCTCAGGCAGTCAAGTCTACACTGAAGAAAAAGACTGAGAAAGTTTGCAAAGCATTTCAAATTCAGTTTGAAAGTTGTTCCAGTGGGTTATGTCACCACCCTCTCCCTGGCTGCCATTGTGTCCCTGCTTGGAGTCAGTCATGCATTGTGCTCAGTGATGTAGGAGGCCAGAATGTTTTTATAGTTCAACAGCCTTTGAGCGTGGGCCACCTTTTTACAAAGAAAGCTGGGGTTTGTTATGCTATAGCTCTTCCCGATGCTTGCAGTGAAATGTAAGGTATACTCTGCCATATGTGTCTGGCTGACAACAACTTTTAACATTGTTGAAGCTGTTCATCGTCCATTGGCTTTTGTGATTTGAGGAGAAGGGGTCGCACTTTGTTACTGTGTTCAACAAGCATTTGCAATGCAATAGGTCTCGCATTTGCGAGAGTTTAAGCTATTGGCATTGTAAATGACAATTCCTTTTATTTATCTGTGTTAAAAAACAACACATACATAAAAGGCATTGTCATTTACAATGCCAATAGCTCAAACTCTCACAAATGTGAGACCTATTGTATTGCAAATGCTTGTTCAATTTTGAATGCCTCGATTAGGGTAATACATAACAACCACAGCTGCAATGCCCCTGATACCAAGGTAATTATGGTAAGGTAATAATATTAGTCATAAATCGCCCAATGCTGCATGATTTATCATTCAAATAACAACATTAAATATGGTACGGGAATTATGAGTTTTGAAAATCACACATTTTCTTCTTGAATACTCACTTTTCAATTTTGATATACATATGTTAATTCAACCAAAAAGCTTCTAGTTTAGTAGGCTGGGCTGCACACAGGAGAGCTACTCATAGGTAGCTGGAGAGCTACCAGTAGCACATGAGCTACTCTCTGGAGAAGCCTGCTCTAAAGGCACCAAAAAACAGCCATAACATACATAACCTGAAAATGTGTTTTTCAAAATCATCTTAGCGGCAAAATCTTAACCTTGATACCAATTGTTCCAATAAGTCAAATGTCACCGGCTTCCTTAGTGGGGTTCTACTCTTTCTCTCTCTGCTCTAACCTTTTAACACATTTCTTAACAATTCACTCTCTGCTGGGTCATAACCCGACCATCATTTACCATAAAAAGCTATCTCTGCCATCTTCTTTACCATCACCATCATCATATCTCAAGCTCGCAGTATTACCATAACTTATAAATTCTTACCAAGCTTGCTGATAACTTCATCTTGTTGATAGTGTTATTGACTTCTCTACTAAATCCACTATTCTCATTCCCCATGCCCAAACGTTCTTCGGCAAATCTGTCTTGTTGCTCTCTGCATCTGGGGCACACTTGCAAAATTTCAATCACTGCAAATGAGATGAAGCATCTGCTATATAATTGTTCGCTTCTGGTAAGTGCCTTGCTTTAAACATAATGTTAAGCTGCAAACACCCTAGCATAACTGTGTCCAATAACCTCAAAACTTTAAAATCTTTAGCTTTCTGTTGATTCGCAAGCTCCACAACTGTCATGTTGTCCAAATTGAACATAACTGTCCTGTTTTCAAGCTTCTCTCCCCATACATCCAGCGCTACTACCAACGGGAAGAATTCGATGAAGGCTATCCTACGTCGTTGCTGTAACCAATGCTTTGACCAGCTTTCAGCACACCATCGACCTTCCCAGAAGATGGCAAAACCTTTTGCGCCTGCGGTATCCGAATAAAACTGTAGTAGTCAAATAGTATATTCCTCCAAAAAATAAAACAAAACTCCATTAAAATTCTCTCCAAATGTTGCCCGTATACATAGGTCATCTATTGCAGATGTTAAAATTTGTACTGTGTGATGCTGTAGGACTGCTCCGGACATTGCCATACCTAATCTTCTACAACATTTTCTACTTGCTCTTACTACTCTGTAGGTAAAATTGAAATAGCCCAATAGTTTCTGCACTTTTTTCCCTTCTAACCTTCTTTCTCTAATTACGCTCTCAAAGAAGGTTTTTATTTTGAGAAATTTGCTTGTGGGTAGCCTTGCCACCATGTCAATAGTATCCAACTGAATGCCTAAAAAACTTTTCACGGGAATAATGGTACCCCTAGTTCAAAAGCCATGTGTTAAAAACTCTGTAATCCCTTTAAAATCTGTCCTTTGTTCTTTTCACCTACAAATAAGAAGTCATCTAAATAATGGCATCTCCATTTGTGCCCACTCCGTTGTACGAAGAGCCACTGTAAATATGTACTAAATGTCTCAAATAGCGCACAGGAGATTGAACAATTGGTTGGTAACCCTTTATCAACATATGTCACACCTCCAAATTGCATTCATAATATGCAAAATCAGCAGGTGGTACAGGTAAAAATGTGAAGGCAGAATGCATGTCACTTTTTTCAAGGGCTGCACCAGCACCAGCACCTTTAAACTTGACCAATTTCTTGGCATAATTTCCTGCTAAAATCTGTTGGGGGGATAAAATCATTGATTGACTGCCCTTCCGGCCATGGCAAATGATGTATTAGACGATACGCACCTGCCGTTTTATTAGGAATAAGACCTAAAGGAGAAATTATCAAATCGTTTAGGTGTCAATGCCAAAATGGGCTTGCATTCCTCCCTGCTTGGAATTATTTGTTCAATTTGTATTGCACTATATCCCGCATTTCTTTTGTGTATTTTATTTTATCTGCCCATCTTTTCCATCTGTGTCCTTGGTATCCCAATCAAAAACCTTGTTTGACTCCCCAGAATAGTTTTAATGCTGCTTCTTTATCTGGATTGTATTGCAGACATTGAGCCAAAATTTCAGTCTTAATTGTAGTTGCTGCCCTCTCCCTTTCTGTGGTCTCTCCTGCTCCCCATAGTTAACTGCTGCAGAACATTAACTGAGAGAATTACTGCCCCCACATTTGGAGCATTCATGTTTATACTGACAAAACTGACGTGGATAGAATCCTTTACTAAAACCCCAGCTTACTTTGCTTGAATATCCCTATTAAGCAATTTGAATACATCTACAAACTCATGTTTCCAAATTTAGTTCTTTGTTTTATCTGATAAGTGTGATCCTAATGGCATGGCAATACATATATGATGTAGCTTTTTGCTATAATGAGACTCATCTTTGTCTTTGTCCTCACATGTATTTTCTTCTTCATCTGTGGTTTCAGGATCACTCTGAATCCCTTTATCGCATATTGACCTTTTCCCTCTCTCATTCTCATCTATTATTTTCTGTTCTGTCTTTTTGATTTCTTTTTTCCTCGTCCACAACACTGCAATCTTAAACCAAAACGTAATCTTTCACCCCAATAGACTGCTTAATAACCATTGCTGCACTATTTTGTTCATCCCATAAGACCACCAAGATTACGTATCTTTTTGCAATTTAGATATCTGCCATAGCTCATCTTCTGTTTCCACTATACTGTATTTTCTTGGTCTTCTGTCCCATTTGGTGAGTGCTAAGTCCACTCCTGACTCCTGTAATACACCAAAAACACTTCTCTGCCCTGTTATGCCCCGATTCCCTGCTTTTACCATATTTGTATTATATACACTCCTTTCACAATTCCCACTTTCTTAATTTACCCACTTCCAAATCATCACTGTCTTCCTCATAATCTAATTCTAACACCTCATCCATATCCTCCATTTCCCTTCTGCTCGCTGCAAGCCTTTCTCCATCACCCTAACCCTCATCATACATTCTCCTTTGTTCATCATTCATATGTGTGGTTTTGTCCCACGTTGAAGGAAAAGCCAATCACGACCTTCGCTTTTCTTCAGGCCAATGTCCAAGAGCCACATGCTGCTCTGTTGGCATCAGCAATCTGTTGTCAACCTTTGGTCATCATTGCCAGACTTGACCCACAAGCCGCTCAGACCTAAAGGTGCACCAGTATTTGTGGCCCCATCCGCAGCTCCAGATCTTTGTTCCTGTCCTTTACATATTTCTGTCTCTTCTACCATACCCATTTTCCTACTCTTTGTTTGACTTTACTATTCTTACTCTGCTCTTTTTTACATTTATCCCAGAATTCCTCTACATCCCGTGGGGAGAATGTTGCACCATGTGTTAGTTGGTTTACTGTTGTAGTTGGGAATGTTTTTTTGTCTTAATTCATTTCAGACGTCCTATTTGCCTGTAAATGTATTACATTTGTTGTATTCAGACCAATTTATTATTCATTTTCTTCTATTTCTTGTTCTTGTACGTTGCTTACATCATCAAGGGCCGAAAGGACTACATTTCCCAACCTGCCCTGTCTCGTGGTGCAGTCATACGTATTCTCCTTAAAATGCATTTTTATTTTCTCCCCCTGGTGGCCTAATGCTTTTCCTGCACATACAGTGCCCTTCACATGCACCTTCTAGTTTAGGTCGAGCCTGGGCTGCGCATGCGCTGCTCTGCGAGTCATGCAATATTGAGGACTTGAAGCTCTGCCCACTCCACCCACATTTTTCATTGGCTTGTGTCATTGTCCACTGTAAACTGTGGCTGTTCATCAGTCAAAAGGCTTAGTAGTCCCGCCTTAGTACCGCCTTGTCTTATTGTGTAACCTCCCATGGCGATACCCCCTGTTACGTGTGTTGTTGCTCTGTAGGCTTTAATTGCAGCTTCCGAGAACTATTTTCTCAAATAACTTTGTCCTGCCTGCTGCTGCAGGCAGGACACACTCCCTCCTAATGCTTTTTTTATTTTTATAGCATGAATTTACAATGCAATAGGGCTCGCATTTGCAAGAGTTTAAGCTTTTGGCATTGTAAATGACAATGTCTTTTATTTATCTGTTTTAAAAACAACACATAAATAAAAGGCCATGTCATTTACAATGCCAACAGCTCAAACTCTCAAAAAAGCAAGACCTATTGCATTGCAAAGGCTTTTTTCCCTCTTTTTGCCACCCTCATCTGAAGCTGCCTACCCTGCTCCGCCTCCTATGGGTGTGTCCACGCGCCCTTCTTTCTCCTCAGACTCACCTCATTCCAGCTCCTGCTATTAACCCTTTCTTGTTCTGAGGAAATTTCAAGCTGCACAGAGCATCCCGATCTTCCAGGTACGCTAAAGACTTACATTTTGGCATCGCTAAATGTGACTGGAAATACTTCTGTCACATTATTTATTGGCACGCTTTTACTACATTTGCGGCCTCGTGGTAGCGAACATGCAGCGACGGCTGCCGCCACATCACATGATGCTTTTCCATGAGGCCTAATTAGTCCAACCCATGCTTGGTCGGGAATGCCAATAAATCCTCCCTACCTTAGAAACATGTGCGAATTGCTTCTTGACTGCTTTGTTTTATCACCTTTATTTACAGGTTATATAAACATTACTCTCTTTCCTGTGCTTGGCTTACCTCTTCAAAATTACGCATCTCTCTCAACTTTCCCTGTTTTTGCACCTGGTTCTGGCTCCCTGTTGTGTGCCAAATTGCTCAATCGATGTTCTACATATAACTTCTAATTTTAACCCTGCCCCCTCCTTCTCTCAACCTATCCCTGTCTGTTGGCCTGTGCCACTTGCCCAAAGTCACCCAGGGGGAGACTGACTGTCGCTGTGTTCCCCTCGTTCCCAACATTCCTATTTACTCCTTGCTTTGACTATCGCTCCAGTTCATCGTTTTTCAGCTCCACCCATCTGAGGCTTGACTTCAGCGTGATCCTTTTTATAGTCTGGCTCAAAAGTGCAGCTGGCACCAGACAATTATGTAAAAATCATCAGGATAGGGGCTTTGACTCTGTCCACATGTTGGAATTCATGAGCACATGTTTTGATTGGGCAGAAGTTGTGTGTGTCCAAAAAAAAGTGTGTCATCCACTCAGGTGTGAACATTTTGTTCATCCCACTTCCTAAGGTTGAGTTTTTAGGGGCACTGTTATGCACTAATACTATCGAAGTGTCTAGATAATTACATAATTTATGGTGTTCTTCTCTAGTAGCAGCATAAATGGGAGGAGGGCAGGGGTGACTGGCATGATTGCGGGTGGGGGCATGTGGGGGGGCCACAAGGTAAGGTCGCAGGGAGGGTGGTGGGGTATTGCAGGGGTGTTGCAGGGGGGGGAATAAAAAAAGGTAAACTTACCGGGTCCCGCGTCTACTCTGCTCTGCTCACCTGCCTCCGACAGGAACAGGAAGCAAGCATCCAGGCTCCCCTAAGCCAATCACAACGCTGCAATGCAACGTTGTGATTGGTCTGAGCACCGTGACGTGTTGCTCAGCCAGGGGCTGGAGGGGTGGGCATGTTCTCCATGCAGGCTGTATTGCTGCCTGCATGGAGAACAGGGAAGTGCGCATGACTGTTTTGGACAGCCCGAAAGGGCTGACCAAACATTATTTGTGCACTTAGGAGTGGGCAAACCACTCCTCCCCTGCTCCCAGAGCAGAGCAGCACCGCCCGCCCGCAATGCAGACGGACACAAACCATAAAATGATATCAACTAAGTTATTATCATTTTATATGTCTAAAGTTGGCACTGCTGTGAAGCAATGGGGTGACGCTCCTCCGCCATAGCGGAGGAACCGCCACAGGAGGAGGGTAGTCATTAACCTATATGGATTTTTAGGTCTGGCATGAGAGTGCAACTGTTACCTGACTACAGTTCTTTGCTTCCACACAAATACATATCTATTGCCCATTCTGAACAACTTCAGCATCAAGAAAAAAGGACCAAATGGCTGGCCCCATTTTCAGGACTCATAGCTGGCAAGTTTCCCAGAACTTGCATAATGAGCTGCTCCAGTTCAGGTTCTTTCCTTTGAATTCTAGGACTTGTACATCACACATGGACCTGGGAAACTTTGCAGGGCTCTGGCTTATGCATATGTGTGCGTCAGCATGCATTTAGATGTATATGCAATAACACTGCAACAACCATTGTCTTTATATCAAATTTACTTTTCAAAATGACAGATGACAATCTTGACGTGCTAAAAGAGCACTATTGAGAATGAAGAAGACCTGCATCAAGTTACAGATGCCAAACACTCTGAAAAACAAAAAAAACTGATTAAAAAAAGACCGGGAATAGCAGAGCAATAGCGGGGAAACAGGGGGTGGGGTCAAGAGTCAACATGCCAAGTGGCAGGGCAGCAACAGAGGTGCTGGTGCGTTGAGCGCTAGCAAGAAGGATGTGGCCGGGAAGCACTAGTCAAGGTTGGGGACACAACTCGGTGAACAGTTGGGTGATGTGAAGGAGGAAGCAGCACAAGACGGAGTGTGCAAGAAAATACATTCACTCCGACACAGTGATGGAAGAAAATGAAAAAAATAGTTCTCCGATGTCGGTTGTAGAAAGATACGGTCATCCAGCCCAAGGGATGATAACAAAGCTATGCTCCAAGAGGAAGGAAATCCAAAAAGCAAACCTTTATGACCACTTTTAACTGTCCAGGAATGGGGTTAGGACTCACAGCAAGCAGAGTCCAGGTGCAGAAATCAAGGGTGTTGGAGCTTGTGTCTGTATCTAAAAGCTGGAGGCTAGCCCTTGGGTCACTTTGGTCATCCTGGATTTAAAGTGCAAGTCCAATCTTTCTTCTTCAGTTATCAGGGCACAGAGCACTCCTTTTTGCAGGTAGGGCAGCGGGGCAACAGAGCAGCAGAGCAGCTGGGCAGTTTTTCTTGCAGCAGAGCAGCAGGGCAGCAGGGTAGTCCTTCTTCTGAGTCTTCCACAGGTCCAGAAGTGATCTGAAGAGTGGGTCAGAGGGTTCAGTTTTTATTTCTGGTGCCCACTTTGAAGTGAGAGAAGCTGCAGGAGTTTCCTTCTGCAGAAGTGTTTGGACATTTTCTGCCTCCATGCCCTGGTCCCAGTCTGTCTCAGGCACAATAGGCTAGTGTGAAGTCATTTGTGTGTGAGCAGGGTGAGTGCCTTTAAAGTGCAATTGTGGCAGGTGACAGTTATGCTCCCCCATTCTGCGAGAGATGACCATCCTGCCAACACCCAGACCCTTTATTGTGAGGCTGTCTGGGAGCAATACACAAAGGCCAACTGACAACTATACCTAGTCATGTGAGCCAGGAAATGGCTGCAGATGTCAGATCATATAGAAATTTAATGCACAATTGTGCAACAGAGCACTAACCATTGACCTCTGGCCCAGCGGGGGCGAAGCACAGAGTATGTCCAATGACACCTCTCAACGCTTCACAGTGTGACCATTATATATGTTCACTCTCATGAAATGCCGAAGGGAATGGGGAAAGGAATGAAATAAGTAAAGGTTGGTCAACCGCTGACCTCACACTGTCACTCTTGTGCACTTTGTCAAACCTTGCACCTTCAGAGGAATTTCCACACTGGTATTTGTCAGTCTGCTGCAGCAAATAACACCAGTGCATTACCTTACTGTGGTGTAATATTTAGTTCACTCTCTCCCAATCACTGTCATTAAAACATGAACCCTTAGGGTAAGTTACATAGATATATTGCACCTTGTTAGCCTCTAATATCACTTGTGATACTGAGTGACTCTGGAGATTAACGCAAACATTTGAATCAGGTACAGTTTTATGCGGTGAACAACCTTTACAACGCAACTATTACAACGCACTACACTTACAACAAAATTTTTACAATGCAACATCCACTACAACGCATTCCATTACATCGCATGACACTACAATCCTTTTTTAAAAACTACCTTTACAACGCATTCCATTACATCGCATACTACCTTTACAACACATACCATTACAACGCACCTACACTATCCAACACTTACCCTACTGTTGCACCCCCTGGAGTTAGAATAGTTATTTTTACCCCTATACTATCCAATACTTACCTTAAATGCAATTTAATATTATGCGTTGTAATGGTATGCGTTGTAAGGGTAGTATGCGATGTAATGGAATGCGTTGTAAAGGTAGTTTTTAAAAATGCGTTGTAGTGTCATGCTATGTAATGGAATGCGTTGTAGTGGATGTTGCGTTGTAAAAAATGCGTTGTAAGTGCATGCGTTGTAAAAGTGTGCGTTGTAACGACATACATCCGTTTTATGCAGTCTGTTGCATCTTGTAAGTTCAGCAATCATTCACCACGTCTGTAATTTATCTTACCAACGAGTGCTCCAAGCTCTTGATTTCCAAAACCGATATGGGCTAGAAACGTGGCTTAGGTCTTATTAAATAGCATTTTCATAGATCTGTAACATTATATGGTGCTGTGTCTTTGCTGCCTTGCAGACTAGCTGGTTAGCGCTAACTTGACTTGGTGCGTGGTCGCACAAGAAAGGACTCATGGACTGTCTTTGTTGTTTTCTTTAATCAGGTACTGTTGTCTCTGAGGCTGAAGATGCACCAACCTGGGAAGCATAGATGGTGCGGTTGCAAGAGGCCTGGAAGCCTCAGAAACCTCTGCAAGTAAGCTGCAGCTATAAATCCAAAGACTCAATCCTGTTGTGCATTGATTGCCCAGTACACTGGATGTGGCTTAAATAGTCTTTTTGCCCAAAATGGCCCCTTGGTTTCAGAATCACAGAAGGCCTTGGTGGAAACTTCTGGACTTTTCTCTGGATTTCCTGATTTCTAGTGTTCACATGCTTATCAATCAATCAGGGATTTGTGAAGCGCACTACTCACCCGTGAGGGTTTCAAGGAACTGGGGAAGGGGTGGGGGTGTGTACAGCTCTGTCTTAGCTGAAGAGCCATGTCTCAAGGCTCTTTCTGAAAGCTTGCAGAGTGGGGGTTTGTCTGATGCTGAGGGGGAGTTTATACCAGGTCTTGGCCGCGATGTAGGAGAAGGCTCTTCCTCCTGTTCTGGCTCTGCGGATGCGTGAGATTTTGGCCAGGGCAAGGTCGGCGGAGCAGAGGTTTCTCTTCGGTGCATAGCAGGAGATCCTTTCGTTGAGGTATTGGGGTCCGGTGTTGTGGAGGGACTTGTAGGCGTGAGTGAGCAGTTTGAATTTCACTCTCTTTTCGAAAGAGAGCCAGTGGAGGTCTCGCAGGTGCTGTGTGATGTGGTCTTGTCGTGTGATGCCAAGGACGAGTCTGGCTGCCGTGTTCTGGATGGCCTGAAGTTTGTGGAGTAGAGATTTGTTGATCCCAGCGTATAGAACATTCCTGTAGTCCAGTCTACGTAGGTGACGGCTTTTCTGGATTCGGGGGGATCCATTTGAAGGTCTTGCAGAGGATGCGGAGGGTATTGAAGCACGTGGAAGAAACTGAGTTGACCTGTTGGTTCATGGTGAGGGAGGAGTTGAGTATGACGCCAAGGTTGTGGCCATGGTCCATGGGTGTGGGAGGGTTGCCAAGGGCAGTGGGCCACCAGGTGTTGTCCCATGAGGAGGGGTGGATCCGAGGACAAGGACTTCTGTTTTCTCCAATTGTAGCTTCAGGCAGCTACTGCTCATCCAGGATGCGACATCTTTAATTCCTTCCTGGAAGCTGTGTCTGGTGATGTCGGGTTCTTTTGTGATGGAGAGGATGAGCTGGGTTTCGTCGGCGTAGGATATTATGCTGAGTCTGTGCTTTCTGACGATGGTAGCGAGTGGGACCATGTAGATGTTGAAGAGCGTGGGGCTGAGCGAGGATCCTTGGGGTAATTCGCAGCTGATCTCTGTGGGCTCGGAGCAGAAGGGCGGGAGTCTGAGTCTTTGAGTTCGGTTGGTGAGGAAGGGGTGGATCCAGTCTAGGGCAGTTCCTTGTATGCCAGCATCGTGGAGTCTGGCGGTTAGATGTGGTTGGAGACGTTGTCTAAGGCTGCTGAGATGTCTAGTAGGATGAGGGCCGCCGTGTGGCCCTGGTCGAGGAGAATGCGGATGTTGTCAGTGGCAGCTAGGAGGGCGGTCTCGGTGCTGTGGTTGCTGTGGAATCTGGATTGGGAGGTGTTGAGAATTGTGTTGGATTCTATGAAGTTCGTGAGCTGGATGTTGATGATCTTCTCGGTGACTTTGGCTGCGAAGGGGAGAAGAGAGATGGGTCTGTATCTTTTGAAGTCCGTCGGGTCTGCAGAGGGCTTCTTGAGGAGGGGCTTGACTTCTGCGCATTTCCATTTGAAAGGGAAAGTGTCGGTTTCGAGGAAGAGGTTGATTATGCATTGTAGTTCTGGTGCTATGGCAGCGGCGGCTCTGTGGAAGATGTGCGGTGGGCAGAGGTCAGAGGTGGCTCCTGAGTGTATGCTCCTCATGGTCTTAGCGGTGTCTTCTGTGGTGACAGGGGTCCAGACGGTGATGGTAGGCTAGGTGGCGTTGCTGGTGGGAGGTGTAGTGTTGGTGCCTCGGTTCTGTTAATTGAAGTTGTAATTTCTCAGTCTTTGTACAGTATGGTATGTGCATATTTTCACCCGTACAACTTTGGGGAATACATGACACAATCATTTACCAAGAAACCACACACCACAAAACAACATATACAACCATATCATCCATTCACCAGGTCTGGCAAACTGGGCAGAGTGAAGCAATGGAGTCATAATTTGTGTCTCCATGTGTGTACCTGTTTAGTGTAACTCAATATTGTACCGGGGAGCGACATGTCCGTTGGGGTTACACTGGTGAAATGGGGTACAGATGTCAGTGTGTTTTGAATCACCATGACAGCAGACACTAAATGGTTGGAATCTAAAAGTTGCATTTTCAGAATTGTGACCTAAAATCCAAATTTACCGGTAAAGAGGATTTTAAATTACAGATACTCAGACATGAAACATGACTTTCCAACCTGCTCCCGATCAGAGTTATCACTTATTAAATATAATGAGGTAACCCAATATTATTCTATGGGAGAAGCAGACCTCACAGTAGCAAAACATGAATTTGTGAGTTTTTCATTACCAAGACATTTAATACTTAAGAGTACATGTCCAAATTTTTTATTATAATGCACCCTGCCCGATAGGCTGTTCAGAGGCTAACCCAGGGGTGACAGGCAAGTCGAATCTGCAGTTTAAAACTGCAATGGCAGGCCTGAGACATGTGTCACACGGCTACTTAAGTGAGTGGCACAATGAGTTCTGCAAGCTTAATAGTAGTATTTATTTTACAGGTCTTGGGAACCTGCAGTATCATTTTACTAGAACCTTAAAAGCAAATTAATGTGCCATTTGGGTGTAAGCCAAATGTTACCATTTTTAAAGGAGATAGCACATGTACTCTAGCACTGGTTATCAGTGGTAAAGTGCACAGAGTCCTAAGGCTAACAATAACAAATTTGACCACAATAGGCAGGGAGAAGGCAAAACGTTTGGAAGTGACTCTGTAGGGAGAGCCGAGTCCAATAATGGGACCTCATTTTTACTCTTGTTGAAATGCTCTACCCTACATTGCTACCAGATTGGGTTGCTCTTGTCCCATTCCCTGTATGGAAAAAGGCTTACTCTTACCCTTGACAAGAGAAAATCTCTGATATGGCCAGAATATGTAATAGAGAAAGTATCTCAATATCCACTAACCGGTTTGCTTATAGGTGTTTTCAAATCCATCAAGACCATCCTGCCCTGGGACACCCACTCCCCTCAGAATGTTTACACCCAAGAAAGAGCATGTGTGAGTAAATATATTTATGAGTGTAAAACTTTATTTAGTTAATCACAAATGGCTTCATACTTGCATATGTAAGTTGAAATGATATCTGCAAATGGCTTTGGGAGTCCCTTTGTGACTACGAGCCACTAGGACCCAGGAAAGCACTTGTAATGAACTCAAAGGACTTAAGAGAAGGTATCAGATCTCTGCACAATGATCTCCACCTGATGGACACGTTGGTCTCAATTCACTTAAAAACAAGTACTGGCAAAGCCAGTAGTTGCCAAGCTCTCAAGTTTCCCAGTTCCTTGAGTAATTAGCCTACGCAGCACTATTTGTTTTATTTTTCATTCTGGGATTTCAAGTCCTGATTTTATAATGGGCTACTCAAGACTGCATATCAGAGACTGCAAAACTAACACCTAGACTGGATGAGGTAGTCACACATAGAGCAGGGAAACTTTAGTATTTGTAGCTGTGGCTTTAATGTGCTAGCCTTCGCAAAGACAGGCATGCTCAAATATGCACAGACTATTTGCAATGTCACTGTGTAACCTACTGCATGGCTTTGCAATTTTGGGGAGTATAATTAGGACACAGTCATAGAAAGCATAGAAATAAGCTGTTTGTACAGAGATAAGGCGCATGTTGTCTGCATGATGTTACGTATGTCTGTGTTCAATTGTGTTAGCAAATTGTAGGTTTGACCTAGACTTGTTTGTTTTTCTTTGTGATTGTAGGAGAGTAGGATCTGCTTCTTATAGTTACCCCCACTTCTTGCTAATGTTTCACTGTTTTCCACTTAGATTGACTGGGACCCTGCTATCCAGGACCCCAGTCTAGCTGCTTTCTCCTCTAAATTGATTGCATGTACTTTAGGTACATTCCAGATTGGATTCTGGGGTACCCTTATAAGTCCCTAGTATATGGTACACTATGTACCCAGGGCATAGGTACCCCAGAGGCCTACCAGGGACTGCAGCATGTATTGTGCCACCCCTGAGAGACCATTCAAAATACACCACAGGTCTGCTACAGCAGCCTGTGTAAGGTGGTATATGCACCCCTTACTTAGATATAGGTTCACTATATCTATTCTATATCACTGCACATATAAACCTATAAGTCACCCCTATGACAGGCCTTATCAATCCTGAAGGAAGGGTTCTGGGTTTAATGTGAGAGGGTGCACCTGCATGAGCAGAGCCCCTCTGCAGCCATCAAAACCTATTTTCCAGGGTTGTTTGTGATTCAGCCAACCATATATACTTAAGTGCATTATAACCTTGCGGTAAATGCTAACTTAAAAACGGCTGCATAGAAACATGTCGTGTTTGGTGTCAAACACCTTGGAATCATATCTCCCCACCAGTAGCTGGCGGGGAGGTATGATTCCACCCTCCCAGAGGGACAAATGTGACGTACTGGACTGCCTGGTACCAGCTTTCTCGGCCTGGGCATCACAAAAAGGATGCTGCCAGCCACAGACACAAGTCTGCCCTCCTGCTGCTGAGCCAAGCTCGAGCAGGGGAAGGCTTGACAATAGGTTTTCTGTCACAGGGAGGTATGACCACCTCCCAGACAGGATTTAGTGTATTGGGGCTGGGTGGGTGCACTCTGAGAGTGCTTTGATGTCTGCACTGGGGGCACATTTGGTGTCCCTGTGCATAGTCCAGCTCAAACCGGTTGCAGGAGCCATTTGCTCCTGCTCTGGCATGAAACTGGACAAAGGACATGGGTGTAGCCACCCCTCTATACTGACCCTCCCATAGGTGGGTCCCCAGAGTGTGTCCCACCCCTTCCTTGGGTACAAAGAAGGTACCCCTGACTACAGGACTTTAGATTTTACCTGGACTAAACTCTGCTACAGAAACCAAGTGCTTCAACGATCTGCATGATACTGGATGACTTAAGAATCTCCCATGGAGTAAAGGAGTTACTCCCCAGCAAGGCAGGCACTTAAACGCATTTGACCGGTTTGCATCTCCTGAGCCCCTGAGGACTCCGAAGATTTCTGCATCACAGGAGGTGGGTTTCCAAATTCTCTGAGGTTGATCTGCACTTTCAGCAATTCTAAGGCCCGTATCCCTCGTGGGAACCGTACAACCCGAACCCCTGTGCACTGTGTACTTTTGCAACAGCATATGCTTTTCTGCAATCCCTGAGGCTGTGCTTTGGGCTATTTGTAGTCCTGACCCCGGGCATCAATTCCACTGAAGATTTCCAGCCTACACTACACAAGTGTTCCGTGGGCTGGTATTTTGTGATTCAGCTCAAAGTCCCTTCGTGATCCCTGGTCCGTTGGCTTGTGGGTCTCTGTGAAGGTAACTTTGACTTTCCATGGGCATTCCTGGTTGCTCCAGATGTGCCCTGACTCTTCATAGCTTGGAGAGCCCCCAGGACCTTGCTGGTCCTCAACGAAGCATCTTTCCTCTGACCGCATGGGTTGCAGTTGCCAAGGCTTGTTGGTGTTCAATCCGGACACTGACCCCCTGCACTCGACATCCTTCATGGGAGAGCTCACCTCTGGACTTTGGTCATCATCAACGTCTCCTGGTCCCCGTGGCTGCAGAGTTAAGCTTCACCTCTTCTCACCTGAAACATCCGACATCAGTGGGCATTCGTCTATCGTGCCCCTGGTCACTGTGAAGTGACTCAGACTCTGTCCCCTCGGCTATCAGGTTCTTCTCACCTTGGATCCAGGCTTGGATTCCACCGGACACTTTTCATCTTCCCGGCAGCAGCACTTTTCTGCATCATGCCATTGAAAACGACGAAGGTTACCGATATCACTTGACTCCTATGCACCCGGCTCCTCTGGGATAGGTAACACGGGTATCTTGGTACTCTCAAGGGTGCTGGCCTTAGAACCTTCTATGTTTAACTGGGTTTATTTAAAGTCCTCTCTGAAGCGTCCTTAATCTTTAAAATTCCAACCGCGACTTTCCCATAGAGTTGTACGGAGCTAGTGTCTGTGGTCTCACACTGCACTCGTCCTCCGTGGGTCCCTTCTGTCACTACCTTGGGTGGTTCCTTGGGGCCCCAACGATTTTACGTGCACTAGGCACTGTGTCTAGTCAAGTCGTGGTTGTTATACCACTTTCTTAGTATATGGTTTGGTCTCTCCATGGACCCCACTGTGTATTGTGCTATTTACTGTCGTTCTAGTGATTTAATATTGTGTGCTTTGTTCTCTAATCTCGTAAAGAGGTTAGTAGAGAGTATTTAGTAATAAATACATATATTTTATATATTCCTTGTGTGGTTCTCCTTTCATTTGGTCATTCAAGAGGTTCTAATCTGGTAAAACAAGCTGCTTTACATTCCTTCGAGACTTAGCCTGAAGGCTGTTCTCCATAGCTACCACTAGGATAGCTTTCAATAAAGGTTGTCTTTAATCTAATCATCAATAAAGGGCTGTTTGGACTGGTACAAGGTGCCCACTTTAATTAGTGATCAGCATACACCAGGCCAACTTCTCACATTGGTGTGCAGCGGTTGGGATTAAAGCTTGCTATTGTTTTACCAGAAAATCTCATTGAGTGACTAACTGAAACCCACTAAAGGTAATAGGTACATATAAATCAAGACTAGAATAAGTAAGTTCTACTGAACTTGGAGTTGAGTAGTCCAGGGTCTAGCACACCCTTTCTCCAACTCAAGAGAGTTTAGTAGCTCCCACTAGGTTAGGTAGGTGCCTACACCACATAACTCTAGCCTGTCTTCTAGGCCTGAAGCCAGTGGCTCCTTGCCAACTAAGTATGACCATCTCTTATTCCAAGAATTGAGAAATAAGTGTACATCTAGGAAACTGAAGATAGGGAGACATGCAAGCACCCAACGTCTCATAGAGATGTTGCTTTTAGATGACCTCAGAAAGACCCCAGGGTCTGATGAGGTAGGCAAGTTGGGTGGGACAGCAGAGGAGAAAAGGCCAGGAAGGGAAAACTTCTATGACCTGGACTCCAATGCTGACAAGGAGGATCAAGATGGTTCTAACCTGGACAATCCAATTCTTCCTTCAGGTAAGGAGAAGGCTTCAGTGGCCCTTTCTTTACCCCACCTGGAAGAGTTA
The DNA here is from genome assembly GCF_964204655.1 of Triturus cristatus. Classification (NCBI taxonomy): domain Eukaryota; kingdom Metazoa; phylum Chordata; class Amphibia; order Caudata; family Salamandridae; genus Triturus; species Triturus cristatus. The sequence goes on along the minus strand of NC_140595.1, from coordinate 706,538,955 downwards.
ACAGTTTACCAAGAAGATCAAGATCTCCTTCTCAGGAGTCCAATTATTCTGGTACTTCTGTAGGGACCTCTGCTTCTCATAAAAGGGAATCCTCTTATGAGAAGCAGTGCCAACTGCTTGAGTTTGAGAGAGCTTAGCTCAGAATCAAGAGAGAACAATTGGCCTTAGATAGGGAATCCCTGGAGCTCCAGAGAGCTTCCAAAAGTTGGGGCTAGAGCCCCATGGTGGCAGCAACAGTGTCCCTAGAGGTAGAGAACATACTCATGACTATAGGAACCTGAACAAGATTGTCCCTCCCTACCAGAGTGGGGGTGACATCCTCAAATGGATAACTATACTAGAGAGGGCCTGTAAAGTACAGAGGGTCCCTCAAGAGCAGTGGTGGGTAGCAAACTTGTGGCTCTCCTTTTCAGACAAAGGTAGAGACAAGCTCCTCACTGTAAGAGAAGAGGATGCTGATAACTACAAAGTCTTGAAGAGTGCTCCGATTGATGGGTTAGGCGTAATCATAGAACAATACAGTATTAAGTTCAGAGATACGCAAAAGGCACAGACTCAAGACTGGGTTGACTTTGTAGATTGTGCTACTAAGGCTCTCTGTGGAAGGCTGGTTACTTGGCAGTAAAGTGTGTGTTTGTAAAGGATTGTACAATTTAATTATGAGGGAGCAGATCCTTAATAATTGTCAAAATCAGCTGTTGCATCAGTACCTGGTGGACTCTGATCTGACCTCTCCCCAAGAATTGGGGCAGAAGGCAGACAAATGGGTCAGAACTAGGGTGAGGCAGAAAGTTCAGAACCAAGGTGGTGACTCCAAGAAGCAAGATTCTAAAAATTCAGATAAGGGTGGGGAGAAGGGTAAAGACCAGAAGTCTTCTCAAGGGCCCCAAAATCTTCATCTGATGGGGAGTCACAATCTAACAAGGATAAAGGCAAGAAGAAGCCATGGTGTCAAATCTGTAAACAGAAGACCGATTGGACAAGTGATTGTACCAAGTCCTAGGTCTAAACTCCAACCACCACTGCCCCTATGGCAACTGTTCCCCCTAGTTCAGCTCAAGTGGTGGTACACAGAATAAGGGTATAGTAGGGTTAACCCTGGGATCTGAGATGGACTCTGGCCTAGTCAGAGTTCCAACTCAGGCTGTGCTGATCTGTGATGGTGGCATGGATATTGCCTCCTTACTTGTCAGTCTCAGTAATCTGGGCAAATACAGACAGCTGACTTTGATCAATGGAAAAGAGGCCTTGGCATTCAGGGACATAGGTGCAAGTGTCACCATGGTGACAAAAGATCTTGTGGCTCCTGAGCAAATCATACTTGGTGAGATGTACCAAGTGACCAATGCAAGCAATGTCAGGACAGACCATCCCTTGGCAGTTGTTAATTTCACCCGGGGAGGGGTAACTGTCCCTAAGAAGGTTGTGGTAAGTGCGGACCTCCCTGTTGAATGCTTGTTGGGCAAAGCTTTAGAAACTTCAGCTTGGGCTGAAGTGGAACTCAGGCCTCATGCAGAGATGTTGGGTATCCCTGAAGATGTGTTTGCTATGACTAGGTCACAGGCAAAATTGTCTTCCACTGAACAGGCCCTGGATCCTGGAAAAATGGACCAGGCGCCTTCCAAGAGGAGGAGCAGTAGGGGTAAGGCAGTGTCTTCCCCCTGATTCAGAGGACAGATCAGTCTCTTGAGGGAGATTATCTTAGTCCTGAAGAAGGAACTGTCTCAGAGGAGCTTGAGCCTGACCAGGTTGAGTTCTTGAGGACAGGGGGCCCTTCCAGGGCAGATCTGAGCCAGGAGCAGCTGAGCTGCCCTCTCTTGAACCCCTCAGACAGCAAGCCGTTGCTGAGGCTGCTGGGAGTGCCAGTGGGTCCCATAGGATCTACTGGGATGACGGACATCTATACTCAGAGAGTAGAGACCCCAAGCCTGGGGCTACCAGGAGGTTGGTTATACCGCTGAAGTTTAGGGGCTTCCTATTACACTGGCACATGAAATCCCATTAGCAGGTCACCTAGGCCAAAACAAGACTTGGGACAGAATTGTCCCTCACTTTCATTGGCCTCACATGTCTGAAGACACCAAGGAGATTTGTTGCTCCTATGTCACCTGTCAAGCCAGTGGTAAGGCAGGTGGTACTACAAAGGCCCCCCTGATACCACTACCTGTGGTGGGGGTTCCCTTTGAGAGGGTTGGGATTGACATTGTTGGTCCCATGGATCCTCAAACTGCATCTGGACACAGATGTATACTGGTGGTGGTGGACCATGCCACTAGGTATCCAGAAGCAATTCCCCTTAGAACTACCACAGCTCCTGTGGTGGCTAGAGCTCTCCTGGGAATCTTTTCCGGGGTGGGTTTTTCCTAAGGAGGTAGTATCAGACAGAGGTGCAAACTTCATGTCTAGTTACTTGACTGCTATGTGGAAGGAGTGTGGAGTAAATTACAAATGTATCACCCCTTATCACCCACAATGCAATGGGTTAGTTGAAAGGTTCAACAAAACCCTCAAGGGCATAATTAAAGGTCTCACAGAACAACTTAGGCGCAGATGGGACATACTTTTGCCCTGCCTTCTCTTTGCCTTCAGAGAGGTTCCTCAGAAGGGGATTGGTTACAGCCCTTTTGAACTTCTGTTTGGACATCCAGTTAGGGGTCCTTTATGTCTAGTGAAGGAGGGATGAGAGTTACCTCTCAAACCCCCTAAACAGGATATTGTGGACTATGTACTTGGTCTCCACTCCAGGATGGCTGAGTACACGAAGAAGGCAACCAAAAACCTTGAGGCTAGTCAGGAATTGCAAAAGGCCTGGCATGACCAAAAGGCTGTGTTGACTGTTTATCAGCCAGGACAGATAGTATTGGTGTTGGAGCCTGTGGCCCCAGCAGCCCTCCAAGATAAGTGGAGTGGCCCTCATACCACCATTGAGCAAAAGGGAGAGGTTACCTACCTGGTGGACCTTGGAACTCCCAGAGCCCCCATAGGGTGCTCCATGTGAACAGGCTCAAACCATATGTTGACAGGGCTGACATGAGCTTGCTCATGGCTACTGATGAGGGACAGGAGGAAGAGGGTGATCCACTCATTGACCTGCTCTCACAGAACCCTGATGATGGTTTAGTTGATGGTGTAGCCTTGGCAGCCAGCCTCACTGTTCAGCAGCAAACTGATTGCAGAAAAGTTCTTAATCAGTTTAGACATATGTTTTCACTGACTCCAAGTCAGGCTACCTGGTGCACTCATGAAGTGGACACAGGTGACAGTCTGCCTGTTAAAAATAAGATTTACAGGCAACCTGGCCATGTCAGGGACTGCATCAGGACTGAAGTCCAGATGATGTTGGATTTGGGAGTGATTGAACCCTCAGATAGCCCTTGGGCTAGTCCAGTAGTCTTGGTACCCAAACCTCACACCCAGAATGGTAAGAGAGAGATGAGGTTTTGTGTTGACTACAGGGGTCTCAATGCAGTCACTAGGACTGATGCCCATCCACTACCCAGGGCAGATGAGCTTATAGATAATTTGGCCTCAGCCAAGTTTCTGAGCACATTTTACCTGACAGCTGGCTAGTGGCAAATCAGACTAGCTGAGGATGCAAAGCCAAAAACAGCATTTTCTACCTCTAGTGGGCACTACCAATTTGTGGTGTTGCCCTTTGGTTTGAAAAAATTCACCTGCCACTTTTCAAAGGTTGGTGAATAAAGTCCTTACAAATGTCTGAATAACCGCAAACAATGAGTGAAATTGGTCGATATGATCCTCTCTCTGTCAGGTGCTTTCCTTTTGTTAAAAATATTGCAATGTTATTATTAATTTTAGAGACCCCAATGCAGTCAAATACATCTTAGACTACCCCCTGGGCTCCACACGGGGATCTATAAACCCCCGTGTATTATCTTATTTCTACCCAAGATCAACAGTCTCTTATAATGCACATCCCAGGGCTCCAAGAAAAACAGTGGCCCTTTTTCATCCATTCGGAGCATCATCTGCTTCCCTTGTTCCACATTGTAATATGCATGTACCTAGCCACGTGGCATATGAAAAAGTAGCAGAATGGACTACGGTTCCACCTAGAAATCACAGAATGGGACCTCGGAGGGTGAATTACACGCTACCATTTACTCCCCTCGAAGTTGATAATAGATTTGGGGCTTTATCAGGAGTTGATGACTGTGATTGACTCAGTATTTCTTTTGGCTATGGGCATAGCATACAGGGGGACCAGGACGAGGGTATGGACTTGATTTTCAAACAGTCGACTTGCTGTCCACACCATTCTATCTCTGACAGGCAACTTATGTCCTCACTGGTGGGTCGCTCAGGGCCCCTTGAACATGCTCTGGTGGCCATAGATGAAATAGCTACCGAATCTTACCGTTCCGTAAACATGGAGAACGGGGTGGAGGCGGTGGGTGGCTGCTTCCCACGAAAAGCCAAAGTTCTACAGGGGCCCTCATGCAACGCACAAAGTGCGCGGGAGGTCTGTGCTCTCTCAAGGATAGAAGAAATTACCCCGCACGAGGCTTTTATGCCTGTAACTAGAACTATGAGGGCTTTAGAGATTCTGTCATGGAACGTGGCTGGGCTCCCCAATAAGTTAGGCAATACTGATTGGGAAACCTTTATTAAAGAACATGACATATGCATGTTCCAAGAGACGTGGTCCAGAGAAAATCTTAGCCACCCTGGTTTTGCTATTTTTGATATTCCAGCTAGATGGGGCGGGAAGGGACGCCCGTCTGGTGGCCTATCAACATGGATTGCATGTCATTTAGGTTGTACTGCCGAGGTGGTAGAAACTAACTCTCTGGATATCCTATGTGTCGTCCTGCGTTGGCCCAATGGGGCGGGTCTGAGACTGGTAAATATATACTCTAGACCGGTTGGAGTTGCAGCCACCTCAAGGACACTGGAGGATTTAGGGCTTTTTCTTGACTCCCTCACTGGCCCAGATATACTCTTGGTCGGAGGGGATTTCAATATTCAGTTCGAACCACTCCCGGCGTATCTAGATGGGATCAGCAGTGAGGAGGATGATTTCTGGGGAATCCAAAGAATTACAGGTCCGCCAGGCAGGGTAGCATCACCTCTCCTATTGCAAGTTCTAACACTAATATTGGCAAATTCACTTAGAGCATGCAATGGTAGGTTTAAGGGGGATAACCCGCCCCAGCCAACTTTTAACAGAACAAGGCAGGAGTCCCGGATCGATTACATACTGATCAGACTCCAAGACTGGAAATTGGCATTAGACTTTAAAATTGCCCAAAGGGCTGATAGTGATCACAACCCCCTAATCCTCTCATTAGCTGCGGATGGTTTCCTTAGGCCAGAAACTCGGGGAAATGGTTTACCTGCCCCTAGCCTCACTCTGTCTAGCAACACACGAAGACTAAGGTGGGATAGACTATTAGAGAAACCGAACCGTATAAGGGCTATATATGAGCAAGTGGCTGTAACTTTGGAAAGAATGGAGAGCCTTCTCCCTCAATTGCCCTCGTCGGAAGGCTGTTCCTCCCTTGAGGATATCCATCAGACTTTTTGTGCCAACCTAGCTGAGGTATTGAATCCTGTGGTCCGGGGCAAGAAAACGAGGAGTGAAAGAGCCTCTTGGTTCAATGCCAGCTGTAGGGTAGCAAAGAAAGATCTCCTCCAAGCACTTAAGAATAAGGAAACATCCTCTGTGATCAGGGAAAAGAGGGTGGCCTACAAGTCCAGTCTTGAAGCTGCGAAAATAGACTGGGATTGGGAGAACTGGTCAGAAATAACATCTGCTCTCAAAGTCAGAGATTCCAAAAAATTTTGGCACATAGTCAGACATGGTTCTGCTGAGCCTGTTAAGGCAATAGATGGTAATGTTACAGCTGAAGTCTGGGAAAAACACTTCTCGTCCCTCTATAGCAGTGTTGGGATAGACCAAATGGGAACTCCGCCTGAGAGCTTAGTGAACCCCACTGATAGTTGCACGGTGTTGGAAGACTTTAAGCTGGAGGAAGTGGAAAGGGCAATCACTTGCCTTTCTTTAGGAAAAGCGCCAGGCTTAGATAAGATTCCAGGTGACCTCCTAAGGCACGAAGTCAGAATTTGGGCATTGTACTTCCTGATACTGTTCAACGCAATTATTCATGGGATGGCACTTCCCCCAACTTGGCTGGGGGCGGAGATTGTGCCCATTTTTAAAAGGGGCTCACCTTTGCTCCCCGCCAATTATAGACCGATCAGTCTGATAGACGTTCCACAGAAACTCTTTGCGAGGCTTCTGCTGGATCGACTTTTGGACTGGATCGAGGAGAGGGATGTCCTGAGCCCTCTTCAGGCTGGGTTTCGCCAGAAGATCTCTACCGTGGACCAGGTCTTTAGGCTGTCCCTTATACATTGGAAAACAATACAGCTGGAGGGTGGCAGCCTCTATACTGTATTTGTAGATCTAAGGGCTGCGTTCGACCTTGTTCCGCGTGGTAAGCTCTGGGAAGTCTTGGCGAAAGTTGGGATGCCAGCTGATCTCCTGAATATGATCATCCGCCTCCATACAAACACCTATGCCCGTGTGAGGTGCGGTGCGCAGGGCGTACTCTCAAACAAGTTTCCCGTTGAGAGAGGGGTAAGACAGGGGTGCGTACTTGCACCGACCCTGTTCTGCCTCTTTGTCAACGGGGTCATTGACCACCTTAATGGGGTCCCCAATTCGGATGTCCCGAAGTTGGCGGGAAGGAGGGTCCCAGCAATTATGTTTGCTGATGATACCCTCCTTCTCTCCAAGTCACCTATGGGAATCCAGCGTGTTCTGGATGGTTTTGGGTACTTCTGTAGAGAGCATGGATTGGAAATTAACACCACAAAGACCAAATTTATGGCCTTCAATCCGCCACCCAGGTTTCACCGTATTCCTCGCATTGGGGAAAATGTACTAGACCGAGTGAGCACATTTGAATACCTTGGTGTCACACTCAACGAGGAATTGGGGTGGGGTCAACATCAGGAGAAAACAAGGCTGAAGCTGGCGCAACACATTGGTGGAATACTAGCAATGGTGGGGAAGAATAGGTCAACCCTTAAACCCATAGGCCCTCCTCTTCATATTTATAGAGTCCAAGCAAGAGGAGCAGTTACCTATGGGAGTGAACTATGGGGTCATAAAATCCTGGACAGCCTGACAAAGGAGGAGAACAGATTCCTTAGGTGTCTAGCAGCTCTTCCTCCGAGCACACCGCTAGTGCCTCTACGACTTGACCTAGGCATTAGACCACTGGAGGAAGAGTTGGCACTTCGTCCTGTGATCTACTGGCGCAGATTATGGACAGTGCCTGAATTGATTCACTATAGACAGGGTCTCCAGGAAGCTCTCAGCTTCCCAAATTCGGGGAACATTCCTTGGCTTAAATTCATAAGGAATAGTTTGATGAGCATAGGACTAGATGCACTATGGAATGATCCTGGTAATGTTTGTCCCAAACTTTCTAAAAAGGCGCTAACAAAGGTGTATCATGATTCTAAGGCTCCTTTACTCCGACCCTCCAAATCCCTAGGGTCCCTAACAAACCAATTCCTTCTTATGAAGAGTACATACATCTTCGAATCGGCCTTGGATAATGTTTACCCCGTAATAATTAGGAAGCTCTACCTGCAATGGAGGCACGGGTCTTTGCCAATTCGTGCTTTCACTAGCTCCTGGTCCCAGTCGACACCCAGTATTTGCCCGGCATGCAGCGCAAGTGAGGAAACTGAGCTGCATTTTATATTTTTTTGCACAGGCTATACTGAGCTCCGAAGAAAGTGGATCATTCCCATCTGTAGGAACCTGGGCTTTGTAAGGTGCCATCAAGCCTTCAGAATTCTTAAGAGCGAAACGGACGCGCACATTGTCTTCGCAGTGGCAAAATTCTTGGGGGCTTTCTGGCACAAACGGAAAAAATACCTAAAAATGTCGATCTGATTTATGCATGTAATTAGTATGTATTAGCTGTTTGGATGCATTATTTTTAAAGATTTTATCTATTGTTGCCAAATGTTTTATACCGATTTTATGTGCTTTTATGGATTTATTCCGAAATAAAGTTTTCGTGAAGTGAAGCAATGTTAATAGAGTCCCATGATGTCATGATGCCTTGTCCGAGATCTACGTGTCTTAATATTTGTAAGCAAATTGGTGCTAATATATATCTATAAATAGTTTGTCAAATTCAGCAGGAACACCATCTTCTCCGACAGCTTTACCTGAAGAAAATGATACAATTGCTATCCTTAATTCATTATGATATTAGCCTCTAGTAGTCAGTCAGTCAATAAGGTTTTTGTTTGCAAAACCATAAAAGTTACACAAATACAATACATAAAAACAGAAGTTATTTACAGAATTTTTAAAAAAACAGACTCCGTTACCACACAACATGTCTTCTAAAATATGTCGATATGAACAGACATTACATGTCCATACAGTGCCTAGATTTCATAGATGCTTTTAAAAACCCTACTATAAAAATAATGCAATCATCCTTCAACAATTGAAGATACACAAGGGCTGGTCTGACTTGATTAAAATTCATTTTTTTTTTAAATAGGAACTAAAAAGTGCTTCCTGGGAACTTCATACAGTTTACAAAAGAACACCTAGGTGCCGATCACGATCCGGTAAAAAATTCCCCCGTGCGACTCGTATCGGGTCTTTTTACCGTACGAATCGTACAAGTGCCGTACGAACTGGCAATCACGATTCGCATGGTAAAAAGTCCATACGAACCGCACTGGGAATCATTCCCCACACGTCCCCGGGTCGGAAAATGTGTCCGACACGTCCTCGGACGATTTACCTTACAAACGTGAAAAACAAAGTCCGACCTAGGAATCACGATCCATCCCGTGCGTCCGAGGTTACAACCGTATGGAAAAAACACCGTCCGCACCGAACTCCTACAGCAACCATGGAGACATGTGCCCGCATACGCGCCCAACACTCCCCCCAGCCCCCGTACGTCCGACACGTACCCCCCGTATATGTATACCCCCACCCGTCTAGGTACACCCCAGTACGTTCCAGTCGAACCCCCACCCCAGGACGTGTCATAGCCCCGTCTACCCACACCCCAGTACGTTCCAGTCGTACCCCCACCCCAGTACGTGTCGTACCACCGTCAATGTACACCCCCCCACCCCAGTACGTGTCGTACCACCGTCCATGTACACCCCCCCACCCCTGTACGTGTCGTACCCCCCGTGTACCTACACCCCAGTACGTGCGAGCCACACCCCCACCCCAGGACGTGTCATAGCCCCGTCTACCCACACCCCAGTACGTTCCAGTCGTACCCCCACCCCAGTACGTGTCGTACCCCCCGTGTACCTACACCCCAGTACGTGCGAGCCACACCCCCACCCCAGGACGTGTCATAGCCCCGTCTACCCACACCCCAGTACGTACCAGTCGTACCCCCACCCCAGTACGTGTCGTACTACCGTCAATGTACACCCCCCCACCCCAGTACGTGCCGTACCACCGTCAATGTACACCCCCCCACCCCAGTACGTGTCGTACCACCATCAATGTACACCCCCCCACCCCAGTACGTGTCGTACCACCGTCCATGTACACCCCCCCACCCCTGTACGTGTCGTACCCCCCGTGTACCTACACCCCAGTACGTGCGAGCGACACCCCCACCCCAGGACGTGTCATAGCCCCGTCTACCCACACCCCAGTACGTTCCAGTCGTACCCCCACCCCAGTACGTGTCGTACCCCCGTGTACCTACACCCCAGTACGTGCGAGCCACACCCCCACCCCAGGACGTGTCATAGCCCCGTCTACCCACACCCCAGTACGTTCCAGTCGTACCCCCACCCCAGTACGTGTCGTACCACCGTCAATGTACACACCCCCACCCCAGTACGTGCCGTACCACCGTCAATGTACACCCCCCCACCCCAGTACGTGTCGTACCATCGTCAATGTACACCCCCCCACCCCAGTACGTGCCGTACCACCGTCAATGTACACCCCCCCACCCCAGTACGTGTCGTACCACCGTCAATGTACACCCCCCCACCCCAGTACGTGTCGTACCACCGTCCATGTACACCCCCCCACCCCTGTACGTGTCGTACCCCCCGTGTACCTACACCCCAGTACGTGCGAGCCACACCCCCACCCCAGGACGTGTCATAGCCCCGTCTACCCACACCCCAGTACGTTCCAGTCGTACCCCCACCCCAGTACGTGTCGTACCACCGTCAATGTACACCCCCCACCCCAGTACGTGCCGTACCACCGTCAATGTACACCCCCCCACCCCAGTACGTGTCGTACCACCGTCAATGTACACCCCCCCACCCCAGTACGTGCCGTACCACCGTCAATGTACACCCCCCCACCCCAGTACGTGCCGTACCACCGTCAATGTACACCCCCCCACCCCAGTACGTGTCGTACCACCGTCCATGTACACCCCCCCCACCCCTGTACGTGTCATACCCCCCGTGTACCTACACCCCAGTACGTGCGAGCCACACCCCCACCCCAGGACGTGTCATAGCCCCGTCTACCCACACCCCAGTACGTTCCAGTCGTACCCCCACCCCAGTACGTGTCGTACCCCCCGTGTACCTACACCCCAGTACGTGCGAGCCACACCCCCACCCCAGGACGTGTCATCGCCCCGTCTACCCACACCCCAGTACGTTCCAGTCGTACCCCCACCCCAGTACGTTCCTGGCGCACCCCCAACACAACCTCCTAAGTACGGAGCGCACCCCATGCCCCAACATCACAACCGCATGTACGAGTCTTACAAAGCCACACACAAGGACAAAATCGTACAACCAAATGGCCCATGTACACACCGTACACACGCTCAAAACGCACGTACACAACAAGGACAAAACAAAACAACTCAACAATACACCATTCGAAAGGCACACAGCCACTAAACATGGCCAACAACCACTAAAATAACACAATCACTGACCTGCAACTGTCAAAAACAAACAGAGGCCCAATACACCACCACTCCTTATAACACACCCACCCAAAATTCAAACACTGCCACACCCACCCATGGACCAATGAAAAGGGCCCACACACACAAACCATGAGTCTTTGCAACAGACCCACTGCTGCCAGACACCACAGAACCAGACTACAAGCGACACCACATCTTACACTTGCACACCTTCACACGACCACCCTCACAAACACCCTCTCATCACATTCACACACACACACAACCATCCACACCCCCCCCCAACATCCACACCCCCCCCACACCCACACCATCCCCACCCATACCCCTCACCATGCCCACTACCAAGAATCCAAAGTTCAGTCACCGAGAGTTGGAGGTCCTTGTTGATCAAATCCTCAGAGTCGAGCCACAGATCTTTGGAACATTGGTCAGAAGCACCAGCCAGGCAGCCAAAACAGCCATGTGGCAGACCATCGTCGATGCTGTGAATGCTGTTGCGGACACCAGGAGGACCAAGCAGGATTGCCAGAACAGGTGGTATGATCTGCGGAGGAGGGTCAGAGCCAAGAGACAGGAGGAACACGACCAGGCCAACGCCACCGGAGGAGGGCCCTCCCGCAGAGCCGTACAGTACCATCCCTGGGAGGAGAGGGTGATGGCCATACTGCCGGTGGAGGCAGTTGAAGGAGTAGAAGGACTCCGAGACCCGGGTGAGTACACAAACAACGCACCTCACATGGGGGGAACTGCAACCACAACCAAAATTAATAACAGGCACGCAACCACCACAAGCCATCGCATTACTCAACCACACTCCATGAGCAGGCACATGCCACTGCTGCCACCATGCCCCATGCACCCAGCTGGACAATGTCAAGTCACAGGCCACAGAAGACAACAACACATGACACGGTAACCCGGATGGCGGGAGGCTGGGCACCAAGAATCACATAGTGCGACTCCAAAGCAGACAACAATGCCCTCTGCCCATATGGCCTAGGTCACAGCCAGACAAACACTGTGTCCCAACACAGGAATGACTTGCCAGCAAATGGCGGACGCCTTGCATCAACACATGGGGGTGAAGGCACTGTTTTGCACATGCCAGCAGCTAATGAACAGCCAACAGTGTGAAAGAGTGGCAGCACACACCACCACAGCAGCAGCGCACAGACACACAGCAGACAAAATGGGTGCCTGGAGATCAGAAACAAACTCACATCAACAGGCCAAGGGCCACTCAAAGATCTGCTAACAGTGTGTGCCCAGGAAGCTGGGCCAAGGTGACAGAGGGTGACACACGGAGGGAGGGAGAGGGGGACACAGAGGGAGGGAGAGGGGGACTGAGAGGGAGGGAGACGGACAGAGGGAGGAGGCTGACACACGGAGGGAGGGAGAGGGGGACACAGAGGGAGGGAGAGTGGGACTGAGAGGGAGGGAGACGGACAGAGGGAGGAGGCTGACACACGGAGGGAGGGAGAGGGGGACACAGAGGGTGGGAGAGGGGGACAGAGAGGGAGGGAGAGGGGGACTGAGAGGGAGGGAGACGGACAGAGGGAGGAGGCTGACACACAGAGGGAGGGAGAGGGGGACTGAGAGGGAGGGAGACGGACAGAGGGAGGAGGCTGACACACAGAGGGAGGGAGAGGGGGACAGAGAGGGAGGGAGAGGGGGACAGAGAGGGAGGGAGACACAGGAAGATGGACAGAGGGAGGAGGCTGACACACAGAGGGAGGGAGAGGGGGACAGAGAGGGAGGGAGAGGGGGACAGAGAGGGAGGGAGACACAGGAAGATGGACAGAGGGAGGAGGCTGACACACAGAGGGAGGGAGAGGGGGACAGAGAGGGAGGGAGAGGGGGACAGAGAAGGAGGGAGACACAGGGAGAGCAAATCAGTCCTTTGGTGTGTGGGAATGTCTGCTCGTCAGCAGGTGGACTGCGTGCATGTAGACAAGGGTGGCCAGTGCCAGAACCCCCCCTCTTCATCATGGCAAAACGCAGGGCCATGTTACAACCTGTACACGAGCACAAGGACAGCCACCTGCATCATATAAGTGTGTGGATCCACTCCATGTGCACATGTACAGTGCTACAAGGAAGGCGCAAATGCATAGCTCGGCACACATGCACACTCCACTGCTGACTGCAGTCACACTTGACGCAGCAAGTAAGACTGTGCCACACATAGTTAAAGGGGCCAAATTGGTGCCCAAGGGACACACACATGCACAAGTGCACTGTGAGTGGAATGCAAGACAGATCCTAATTCCAAGAGGAAATGTGCCAACTTTGTAACGGATGAAACATGGATGTTGCATGGATCCAAATTAACATTGTCTCTCTCTCACACACAGGTCAACGTCGTGCTGCACCCCCCAACACTGGGGGGGAACACTCACAGGACCCGGATCTGCAGGAGACCGATCCCACCGGCAGCGACCACTCTCACCACTCTGCGGACGACCCCGACCGACCTGGCCCCTCTGGTGTCCAACCACCTGCAGCACCTGCGTCAGGTACAACCGTGCCAACCACCACCCCCACTCCTGCCACATCCCAGGAGACACCCAGGATCCCTGCCCCAACACCACAATGCAGCCAGGCTCGCCAGGAGGGACACGGTGTCCCGGGCACCCAGGAGGAGGCAGGCGACAACGCCAATGCCACCCCTCAGGGGTCCCGGAGACCCGATGTGCCCACAAGTGCAGGCCAGACGCAAGTGGGCAGGGGTGGTGGGAGTGGAGGACGGCGGAGGCGCGAGCCTGACCAGTTGGCTGGGGATCCGGTATTTTCCCATGTCCGTAACATCCTGGACTCATACCGGCAGGACACCACGGGCATGGCCCAGGTTGTGTCCGTCCTCGAGGGGATCAAGGTCCAGCAGGCCCAGCAACATGCGGAGCTAATAGCCTGTCTACAGCTACACCAACGGAGGATGGAGGACAGACAGGCTGAGCAAGTGACGGCGTCCCAGGGGATTCACGCTGAACTCCGTCGGATGGCCGACACCATGGTCGACCCTCCCTGTGCCAGAAGGCGGAGAACATCACCACCCACAGGGAGGGATCATGAGGAGGAGGAGGAAACATCCGACGGAGCATCCCAGACGTCGTCACGGCCTGCTGCTGAGGTTCCCCGCAGGAAGCCGGGTCGTCCACGGAAAGGACCGTGAGGGTGGCTGCTACATCACCATCTCCCAGGACACCTGGCCTGGCACCTGGCCCACTGGAGCAACAGCATCACAGCATCAAGAGACATTCTCTGCCACATGGCCCTGCTGGTCACTGGCTGACCAATGTTGACAAAGACTGTGGCATGGACTCTGAGGATTTCCAATGGCAAGGACACCAACTCCCCTACTGAACTTTGGATTCCCTAATCCCGGAAAGCCCCTCACTTTGGCCCCCCCCCCCCCCCCAATAATAAATCACACTATTGAGAGTAGATGGCTGCTGGTAGCATTATTACCTAACATGTGTCTTGTACAGTCTAAACATGCCTGAGTCATCTGTTCACTTCAACCATCCACACCCTGGGGCCTGAGTCTGGCACAGGACACATGGGTCACAGTTTTTTAGGCAAGACAGACATGGAGCACCATACACACCCGTGATGGTCAGAACTAGGGGTGGGCGGAATTGGCGGAAGGCACTTCCGCCAATTCTCGCGAGAATGCCCGCGATTTCCGCGATCACGCGATATTTCCGTGATCGCGGGAATTGGTGCTTCCGGCCTGCCGCTGCCGTTACAGTGACCATGTGTGTCTGTAACGTTGCGGCGCCGACGTTCCTGGGGTCCCTCGAGTCAGCTCAGCTGTCCAGGTCCATCAGTGGGGGAAAGGGCGGAAGACGTTGCCCACCGCTGGTGTGTGGGGCGGGGCTTCCATGCAGTTCACATGCCTTCTGTTTATGGGCCAGAGACCGAGCAGAGCAGCAGATGAGGAGACTGAACCTCCTGGAGACTACGCGGGGATTGCGCTCGAGTCGGAATCACGGATCGGGTAAGTGACGACGACCTGGGGGAAAAGCACACCTGCCCAGCCTCGACCTAGCTCCCTAATGTTTTGTGCTGATAAAGCGTTACTGAATTTGAGCTTCCACTCGGGCCCCTGCTTTATTTATATCTGTAAGTGCTTCCTGTTGTGGTTGGCCAGGCAACAATTTCCGTTCCCTCCCGGAAATTGCGACAATTCGGCATTTCCGCGTTTCGGTCGGAACGCGGAAATGTCGAATTGTCGCAATTTCCGGGAGCGGAACGGAAATTGTCGCCCACCCCTAGTCAGAACCAGCTGAGGGGGTGGCCGAACAACCGTGCTGACAGACACATTGAGTACAGCAACAGTCATGCGCAGAGGTCAGGGATCCTGGCCCGTGTCCTGGGGGGCACCCAGGTACGTGTAGACAGGTGGCAGAACCATGTCCTGCAAGCTTGAGTCCGGTGGATGCAGAGAATGGGGTCATGGACAACGTTGGATGCATGGGGATGGCACATGTCACAATACCCACACAGTCATGGACATCATGCCCAATACACAGTCTCAGCACACACACACAGCTTGCATCTTGCCACTCGACACATTGACACATAGCCACAATCAGGGAATACCATGCCAGACATGCAGGATGCACCGTGCCAACACACCAGCATTGACTGAGAAGAGGCACCTTGGAGGCATAGGGACACCTTTAATAGTCATGTTTTTGGGATTGCAGAGGCAACTTGAAGTACACATGAACACATCATGTGGAGTAACATGTTGCTCCAACACTGGCACCCCCCTTCTGCAGCACAAATGCGTGATAGCCATGGAACTGGCACACAAGTGTCGGCTAACAGCTAAATACCCACAGCTGCTCACGGAGAGACTGCCATACACCATACATCCGCTGATGTGGAAGTCCCACGCCATGTCAAGACAATGTTAACCGTATGTGTCCGAGGGCAGTGTCACACACATTGATGCCTTCATCACAATCCACTATCCCATCACTGATGACTGACAACCAGGCAGCCCATCTATTCAGGTGTACCCAGCTGCATGTCGTGTCCCATGGGGATGCCACATGTCTGCAGAGGAACCAAACCCCGACCTGGGCAGTGTGCACACATCGTGAACAACTGCCACACCCAATACACCCCAGATGCATCCCTTACCCCATGGAGACTTCCAAACGTGTCCGTGCCTGTAACGCTGAGTCAGCCCACGATGCCATGTCCATGAGGAATAGCAGTGCCACAACAATGCAACCAGAAGACGGCATGCGCAGGTACCTGGGGAAGAGAGACACACAAGAAGTCAGCCACAAAAAGCACAGCCACTTGCATGTGCATTGACTCGACACATGTATGGATGACAACATGCCAGGTCACAATTATGAGTGGGGAAATACTACCATCACTGCCACCATCACTCCAGTGACACACCCACACACACCTCTGACTCACGTGCCATACATGCAGGTGGAGACACGCATCACAACACATGCCACACGGGGACCAAGGCGTGCACACTCAGACACTGGTACTCACCACTAAGCAAAGAAGTCGCGTATGAGCCGAGTCCGGATGTCCTCTTGCGGCTCCACATCCTCCACATCACTAGCCCCATTGCCAAGCCCTTCGTCCTCCACGGGTGGATGGTCCTCGTCATGTTGATTCAGGATGAGTGGCACAGCTCTTTCAACTGCCATGTTGTGCAGCATGCAGCAGACCATGAAGATCTTGCAGACCTTCGCCGGGGCATATGGGAGTGCGCCGCCGGTCTTGTGGAGGCACCTGAATCGGCTCTTCAGCATGCCAAACGTCCTCTCTATCACTCGCCTTGTCCGGCCATGGGCGGTGTTGTAGCGGAGCTGGGCCGGCGTGATGGGGTTGCGGAGAGGTGTCAGCAGCCAAGGCATGTTGGGATAGCCAGCGTCCCCTAAATGGTAAGCACATGGATATCGTTAGAACTGGCGAAGCGGTAGTGCTGCTCGGCCAAACAGAATACAGGACAGACAGACTGTACCCACCAACAACACATGCCCGTTCGTTGCGCAGCTGCATCATCATATCAGGCATCCCGCTACGCCTCATGATGTAGGCATCGTGTGCTGATCCTGGGAAACGAGCACAGACATGTGAAATCACCATGTTGGACAGACACACCACAAGGGCATTGATGGAGTGGAATGCTTCCGATTGCGGTACGCCACCTCCCGTGCGTGTGGTGGTACCAAACCTACATGTGTCCCATCTATGGACCCAATGACATGGGGCATCCCTCCCAGGGCATAGAAACCACGCTTGACCTCAGTCATCTGTTCAGGGGTTGGGAACTTGATGAAGTCATCCAGGTGAATCAACATGGCCACCAAGAAATCATGCAGCACACCGCTGAACATGCTCTGGGACATGCCACCAACATGAGCTATGGTATTTTGGAAGGTACCCGTGGCAAGGAAATGTAGGGCAGCCATTACCTTCAGCTGGGGTGTCAGTGCCGTAGGATACCTGTGCTGCGGTTGCAGGTGTGGTGCCAGTCTCGCCGTCAGCTCCAGAATCAACGGTTGGGTGAAGCGGTAGAGCCGGATCCTGTCATTCTCCTGCATGGTGGCCAAGTCTGGAATTCTTCGGGCAACAGGAGGCACTCTGCAGTAATTTGGAAGTGACAAGGAAGAGTGAGTGCACTACGAGAACAACTCATGTCTACTGAGCACATGTAAATCTGGCAATACACACATGCCACATAGGGAGTCAGGCATGTGCTACATGCCCAGGACACGTATGGATGCAAGGTGACACTCCTTCCAAGACCCAGCTACACACGGTGATTGAGAACCTCCCCATGCCACGCCATGGAAATAGCTGTGTCCCAGTGCAAGTGCACTGCCCGACGCAAGACAGGAGTGACATACACCCACACATCAGCAGAAGTGTGATGCCGATTGCAGAGACTGGCAGCGGAACACTTGAGCCACAGGTCACATGACATTACACTAGTCCAGCCCACACACCTTGCCATGAAGGTGCACATGTCATGACTCCCCACACATTCCTTGTGAGTTTGCTGACATGGCCTTGTCACGCTACTCCGTGTCCCTTGCATACATGTGCACCTCACATCCGAAAACACATGTGGCATGGTGTTGGGAACAGTGTGCAATGACAATCTACACACAGCCACATGTTGGTTGCTGCAACGGCTGCAGCTTTTGAGGGTGCTACAACATCAACCTGATGTAAATCCCGGACACGTATATGGCATAGTCACATTGTGCACTGTGGGTAGTGATAAGTCATGTGTCATGACCCCTGTACCGGGCATCATGGGACACTTCCGTGTGTTGGTGTCCGTGCCATGCCAGTGACGCTCACCCCAAGTGCGCAGTCCCACATGCACACATGTCAAAGGAGTCAAGGGCATGCCTGGCACACATTGCACCCTCACACAGTACACATGTACACATCTCATCATACATCTGGTGCCTTCTCCACTCAGGAGGCATGTTCCACATCACAGCCTGTGACACCTGTGCCCCACACATGTGGTAATGCACAGACGATGCCTTGATGTCCATTCCTGGACAAGTATGTCCATCCATGGACAAGTATGTCCGCCCTATTCCTACATGTGTGTCACCTATCACCACAGTGATGTGTAAAATCCGCCGTACTGCTGCTGAGAGGGCCTGTGCATGTTCCCAAATCACTGTGGGAGTGCTGCCGTATGTGTACCCATCGTGATGGCGAGCGTAGATGCGAGTGTACGGTCCGTACCACTACGAGTACGCATACGCGTGCAGACCCATAGTGATAGAGAGCGTAGATGCGAGTGTACGGCCCTATCACTATGGGTCTGCACGCGTATGCGTACCCGTAGTGGTACGGACCGTACACTCGCATCTACGCTCGCCATCACTATGGGTCTGCACGCGTATGCGTACTCGTAGTGGTACGGACCGTACACTCGCATCTACGCTCTCCATCACTATGGGTCTGCACGCGTATGCGTACCCGTAGTGGTACGGACCGTACACTCACATCTACGCTCACTATCACTACGAGTACGCATACGCATGCAGACCAAAAGTGATGGAGAGCGTAGGCATGCATGTACGGGCCGTTGCCATGCATTTGGGGTGCCCTAGGGCCCCCACACGCACCGTACCTGTGTGTGATGCTCCAAATTACATAGGGGACAAGTATTAAGGCCTACATGCATGCTGGTTGTCATGGAGACCAAGTTCAAAATTCGAAATTGTTCTGGAAGGTGCACAGCAGAAGTCAGTTGGGATTTGTCTACTTTGTTGCAATGTGTTTGTGGGGCTGACATCATGCAGGAGAATGAAACCGATAGAGAACCCACAGACTGCTAGGTTTGAAGGGATTGGTGGAAACATAGGATGCAAATGTGAGTGACCAATCTCTCTGTACTCCTGTGCATGAGACTGGGCAGAAGGGCACATATAAGGCAGCCAGGTCCCATGAGGGAGCACTTGCCTGCACATCTTTGCATTCGTCGACCCAGCTGCTGCTACTGATTCCCTGGAACCATGTCAAGGGCTGTGGAGAGGACACAGCCATTCACCCTGGAGGAGAACATGGCTCTGCTGGATGTGATCCTCCCACAGTACTCCATGCTGTATGGGCGACCAGGTTATCAGGTGAGTGCATAGGCCACTGCCACAGACTGTCCCTATGTGGTGACTGTGACTTCTGCCATTGCGTCCAGGTGTAACACACATGCCATGTACTGTCGGGGGGGTCCCAGGGGGGGGTGCCTGATGTCTCCCAGCAGTGCCCTGAGACAGGAGGGGTGGGGGCCTATCACTCACAGCATTGCCCTGAGACAGGAGGGGTGGGTGTGGAGTCCTCCCAGCAGTGCCCTGAGACAGGAGGGGTGGGTGCCCATCACTCCCAGCAGTGCCCTGAGACAGGAGGGGTGGGTGTGGAGTCCTCCCAGCAGTGCCCTGACACAGGAGGGGTGGGTGCAGAGTCCTCCCAGCAGTGCCCTGACACAGGAGGGGTGGGTGCCCATCACTCCCAGCAGTGCCCTGAGACAGGAGGGGTGGGTGTGGAGTCCTCCCAGCAGTGCCCTGACACAGGAGGGGTGGGCGCAGAGTCCTCCCAGCAGTGCCCTGACACAGGAGGGGTGGGTGCCTATCACTCCCAGCAGTGCCCTGAGACAGGAGGGGTGGGTGTGGAGTCCTCCCAGCAGTGCCCTGACACAGGAGGGGTGGGTGCAGAGTCCTCCCAGCAGTGCCCTGAGACAGGAGGGGTGGGTGTGATGCACAGTGTGAGCCTTGATCATTGATTGTGACATTGTCATCATTCCACCTGTGTACCCACTGTGGCACGTAGTGCTTTTTCCCTCACCAGGGGATGATGTCCCTATGACAAAGGTGCAATGCGTTGGCTGCATGACATGCCTTGTTGTAACCAGCTAATTTGTACCCATATGTCTCTCTGTGACATGTGGCTGGTGTATTGATGTGGTGTCACTTGTTCCTCCTCACAGGTAGGCGCCACTGCCAAGGAGCAGATCTGGCTGACCGCCGTCAGTGCCGTGAGGGGTGTGGATGGTCGGAGGCGGAGCCTGCCCCAGGTGAGGAAACGCTGGCAGGATATCCGGTGCTGGACGCGGAGGATTGCACGGCTCCTGCTGGGGGACTCACCTGAGAGCCACAAGAACCGCGGCCGCCGCCGTCTGAGCCACCTCCACAGGCGTGTGCTGCCGGTGGTCTTTCCAGACCTGGAGAGGCGCTTACAGGCGATGCAGCAGCCGGAAGGGGGTAGGTACATGTGTGTTTGTTGTGTGTCACCGGCATTTGTAAGGGCACAGTAGCATGAATCCACTGGCAGGGTTTAAAGGTGCTGTGCAGATCCTGTTTGCCCCAGTATAGCGCTGTGCCCCTGCCACCCTTCCCCTCCTTGCAATGTGTTCCCTGGTCTGTGTGTAGTCACTCCTTCACAGGGTAATGTAGGCTGGCGCTTTGTCCACGGGAACAATGTCTGTAGCATCATGTGTGGGGGTGGTGTGTAACAGGTTGTGGGACCTTGCCTGTGCACTGTCAAGTTCACTGCATGTGGGTTCCATGTCAGTTGGCACTGATGCTGACTCCAGACATGGGAGTTGGTCTCTCATGTGTCATGCCTTACAGCGCGCATGTCCTATGTAGTGGCCTGTGACATGATGTGCATGAGTGTGCGATACACATAGTGCAGGGATGGTGACGTGTGTTGCAGTCATTACCATTCAGTAGCATGTAGTTGCGTGCCCACTACTGTCCCCTGGGGCACCTTTTCCTCAGTGGTGTATGTGTCATCATAAACGTGGCCACTGTCAGTGTCTACAGCGTAAGTTGTGCTCTGTGCCATTGTCCCCTGTCACCATGTATATAGACGTGCTAATTTGTACAGGTGTCCACTGTGCAGCCTGACCTGATTGTCCTTCTTCATACTCACAGTTGCCAGTGCCTGTGTGTCTTGTTATACTCATCTGAGGATGGGCACTGGTACCTCATTATTTGTACAGGCGCACCTTGGCTGTTTGGCGTCCAATCTTGCTTTTTGCCTGCCCCTGTGTGTATCACCCAGACTATGAGATGTTGGTGCCACCTGTGTCTCAACAATTTGCCTCGTGTAGGGTCTTGTTGGGGCGGGCAATGCCTATGTGTTAAATCCTGATTACCACTTGCTGGGTCTGGGCAGTGTGTGATGTGCCTGGACACACACGCAATGTGCAGTGACAGAGTCATGTTGTGCATGTTTTCAGCATTACCTATGCAGCATGTGTCTCAAGTTCATGGTAATGGTCCCTGGTCATCGGTATTTTCGCCAACGCTGTGTGGTGCAGATGCAGTGCTGGATTGTCCCCAGGGCCTGGGTGCTATGTCAGACTCCTTTTCCTGTGTTTAGCTATTGTCTCATGCTCTCCATGGTATTTCAGTGGCATGGTGACTCAACCAACTGTGTGTTTCATGCCCTACATCGGTACCCTGTTCAGTAGATGTTAGGGATCTTCCTTTTCAGGCCATGCAATGTTACCTATGTAGATTGGACTCATGTGACAGATGTGTACAGGTGTCTGAATAATTTCTGTCTCTCCACCCTGCCCACAGCATCGTCGGGGGACACAGAGGGAGACATGGACACAGACCAGGCGGAGGGACCGAGCACCAGTGCCAGCCGTGACATCGGGTCTGGCACATCGAGTGGGACAGAGGCGGAGGAGAGTGTGGCCGAGGACCTGTCGACTGGCACATCAGACTACGAAGCTGACAGGTCCGGGGACGATGTCTCCGAGTGGGCGGAGGCTGCACCAGCAGCTGACAGCGGAACAACACCTCGCACCGCCCCCTCAGTTTCCACCAGCCGCCTCCCACTTGCTCGTGTCCCTTCCCAGCGTGCCCGGTCACAGCATGTCTCCTTCCTGCCAGGCACCGCACCCCCTGCCCCTGTCTCCACTGCTGCCGCCAATGCAGAGTCTGTGGACATCCAGCGGCAACTGCAGGTTGGTCAGGCTGCGATCCTTAATGTCCTCCATGCCCACGGCAAAACCCTCACCAACATCGAGGCTTTCTTGGAGGGCATTCATTCATCGCAGGCTGACCAACGCAACTTGCTGAGGTCCATCGACTCCACACTGACTGCAGCAGTGGGTCTCCTGCAGCGCGACCTCCCCCCACCTACCCCTGCCCCATCCACACTTCCCACTCCCATGCCTGTCACACGTACACCCAGACGTCGGCATGCACCCACATCAACGGACACGGGCACCACACCAGCAGGGAAGGTCCACCGCACTCCTCCTGACACGCACACACAGGGTGAGGTAGGCACACCCACTGGGTCGGGGGGCAAACGTGTGACACGCAGCCATAGTGGGAGTCCGCATTCCACCCAGTCCACTCCCTCCAAATCCCCTCCCCTCAGCTCTCCTGGCCACATCTCCCCCAAGGACTCCTTCATGGCCGCTCTGTCCCTGAGCCCCACAGTTACACCACCACGCAAGCGGTCAAGGAGGTCCCCGGTCAGGGTGGTTGAGTCTCCCCCCCTGTCTCCACCCTCCCCCGGTGGCGCTGCGACCCATCCCTCTGAACCCCCCCCCTCCTTGGGGCCTGAGGTCCCTTCGGGTGCAGGGGACTCCCTGGAGGACCTTGCAAAGGTGTGTAGTGCCATCCTGGCCTCCGCCTTTGGCACTGACCCACCCCCTGTGGTGGAGTCCTCCATCCCTGCACCCACAACGCCGCCCCTTTGCCCTGATGTCCCTGCGGTGCCTGTTGCTTCCCCCCCCCCTGATGCCCTCACCAGTGTGGAAGACGATGCCATTTGACTGTGCAGGCAAGGTAGGGGACACGCATCCCACTGTGTCCCCCATCCAGCTGAGAATCATTGACTGCCCTATGGGCTTTGTGAAGATTGAACTGCCTGCGATCCACGGACATTGTGCTCATGCTGAATAAAGCTTAATTTTGTTTTCATTATCACACTACTGCTATGCTGGTATTGGTGTTGGTGGGGCTGCTACATGGTTTTGGGTGGTGTGTAAGGGTTTGGGTGTGTGGGATATGTAGTAGTGTACTGCTCATTGGTGGGACCCTGTGATCTGTGTGCCATCACAAGGTGTTGGCTAACTTTCTTTGTTCATGTAAGCAGTTACTGCATGGTGCACTTGTCCCAGGGTGTATTCCTTCCTCTGTGTACCCAGCTTTCTTCCCTGCAGGGTGTTCCCAATGTTTAGCGCAGAGCTGTGTCTACATGAGCTGTGTGTGTGACGGAGCCCTTCTACTTTGGCCATGCATGCAGGGCCATGTCTCCACCTGCGACAATCGTGGCATCCTTGGTGATCACTGTACTTGTGTGTGGAGTCTGTTGACATGAGTTCATGGGGACATGTTCCCTTGTAGCCAGTATGCGTGTGGATAATTCTGGCCTCACACACATGTGTTACACCCCTCCAGTCTCAGGGCACTGCTGGGAGTGATGGGCACCCACCCCTCCTGTCTCAGGGCACTGCTGGGAGGACTCTGCACACACCCCTCCTGTCTCTGGGCACTGCTGGGAGTGATAGGCACACACCCCTCCTGTCTCTGGGCACTGCTGGGAGGACTCTGCACCCACCCCTCCTGTCTCAGGGCACTGCTGGGAGGACTCCACACCCACCCCTCCTGTGTCAGGGCACTGCTGGGAGGACTCTGCACACACCCCTCCTGTCTCTGGGCACTGCTGGGAGTGATAGGCACACACCCCTCCTGTCTCTGGGCACTGCTGGGAGGACTCTGCACCCACCCCTCCTGTCTCAGGGCACTGCTGGGAGGACTCCACACCCACCCCTCCTGTCTCAGGGCACTGCTGGGAGGACTCTGCACCCACCCCTCCTGTGTCAGGGCACTGCTGGGAGGACTCCACACCCACCCCTCCTGTCTCAGGGCACTGCTGGGAGTGATAGGCACCCACCCCTCCTGTCTCAGGGCACTGCTGTGAGGACTCTGCACCCACCCCTCCTGTCTCAGGGCACTGCTGGGAGGACTCCACACCCACCCCTCCTGTCTCAGGGCACTGCTGGGAGGACTCTGCACCCACCCCTCCTGTGTCAGGGCACTGCTGGGAGGACTCCACACCCACCCCTCCTGTCTCAGGGCACTGCTGGGAGTGATAGGCACCCACCCCTCCTGTCTCAGGGCACTGCTGTGAGGACTCTGCACCCACCCCTCCTGTCTCAGGGCACTGCTGGGAGGACTCCACACCCACCCCTCCTGTCTCAGGGCACTGCTGGGAGGACTCTGCACCCACCCCTCCTGTGTCAGGGCACTGCTGGGAGGACTCCACACCCACCCCTCCTGTCTCAGGGCACTGCTGGGAGTGATAGGCACCCACCCCTCCTGTCTCAGGGCACTGCTGTGAGGACTCTGCACCCACCCCTCCTGTCTCAGGGCACTGCTGGGAGGACTCCACACCCACCCCTCCTGTCTCAGGGCACTGCTGTGAGGACTCTGCACCCACCCCTCCTGTGTCAGGGCACTGCTGGGAGGACTCCACACCCACCCCTCCTGTCTCAGGGCACTGCTGGGAGTGATAGGCACCCACCCCTCCTGTCTCAGGGCACTGCTGGGAGGACTCCGCACCCACCCCTCCTGTGTCAGGGCACTGCTGGGTGGACTCTGCACACACACCTCCGATTTCTGGATATGTGCGCTGGGCACATACACGGTGGGGGTACGCACAATGCATTCGAGGTGAGGGTACGAGTCTACTGACACTGGTGTGGTGGGGGTACGCTCCGTACGTCCGCGGGTGTGGGTACGGGTCGTTCTTACACTGTTGGCATGGGGGTACGCTCCTTGCATACGCGGGTGGGGGTACGGGTCGTACTTGCACTGTTGGCATGGGGGGTACGCTCCTTGCATACGCGGGTGGGGGTACGGGTCGTACTTGCACTGTTGGGCTGGGGGGTACGCTCCTTGCATTTGCGGGTGGGGGTACGGGTCGTACTTACACTGTTGGGCTGGGGGGTACGCTCCTTGCATTCGCGGGTGGGGGTACGGGTCGTACTTACACTGTTGGGCTGGGGGGTACGCTCCTTGCATACGCGGGTGGGGGTACGGGTCGTACTTGCACTGTTGGCATGGGGGGTACGCTCCTTGCATACGCGGGTGGGGGTACGGGTCGTACTTGCACTGTTGGGCTGGGGGGTACGCTCCTTGCATTTGCGGGTGGGGGTACGGGTCGTACTTACACTGTTGGGCTGGGGGGTACGCTCCTTGCATTCGCGGGTGGGGGTACGGGTCGTACTTACACTGTTGGGCTGGGGGGTACGCTCCTTGCATTCGTGGGTGGGGGTTCTAGTCGTACTTACACTGTTGGCATGGGGGGTACGCTCCATGCATATGCGGGTGAGGGTACGGGTCGGACTTACATTGTTGGGGTGGGGGTACGCTCCGTACGTCCGCGGGTGGGGGTACGGGTCGTACTGACACTGTTGGGCTGGGGGGTACGCTCCTTGCATTTGCGGGTGAGGGTACGGGTCGGACTTACACTGTTGGGGTGGGGGTACGCTCCGTACGTCCGCGGGTGGGGGTACGGGTCGTACTGACACTGTTGGCATGGGGGGTACGCTCCTTGCATACGCGGGTGGGGGTACGGGTCGTACTTACACTGTTGGGCAGGGGGGTACGCTCCTTGCATTCGTGGGTGGGGGTTCTAGTCGTACTTACACTGTTGGCATGGGGGGTACGCTCCATGCATACGCGGGTGAGGGTACGGGTCGGACTTACATTGTTGGGGTGGGGGTACGCTCCGTACGTCCGCGGGTGGGGGTACGGGTCGTACTGACACTGTTGGGCTGGGGGGTACGCTCCTTGCATTTGCGGGTGAGGGTACGGGTCGGACTTACACTGTTGGGGTGGGGGTACGCTCCGTACGTCCGCGGGTGGGGGTATGGGTCGTACTGACACTGTTGACATGGGGGGTACGCTCCTTGCATACGCGGGTGGGGGTACGGGTCGTACTTACACTGTTGGGCTGGGGGGTACGCTCCTTGCATTCGTGGGTGGGGGTTCGAGTCGTACTTACACTGTTGGCATGGGGGGTACGCTCCATGCATACGCGGGTGAGGGTACGGGTCGGACTTACACTGTTGGGGTGGGGGTACGCTCCGTACGTCCGCGGGTGGGGGTACGGGTCGTACTGACACTGTTGGCATGGGGGGTACGCTCCTTGCATACGCGGGTGGGGGTACGGGTCGTACTTACACTGTTGGGCTGGGGGGTACGCTCCTTGCATTCGTGGGTGGGGGTTCGAGTCGTACTTACACTGTTGGCATGGGGGGTACGCTGCATGCATACGCGGGTGAGGGTATGGGTCGAACTTACACTGTTGGGGTGGGGGTACGCTCCATGCATACGCGGGTGGGGGTACGGGTCGTACTTTCACTGTTGGGGTGGGGGGTACGCTCCTTGCATACGGGGTGGGGGTAGGGTCCGTACATATCCGTCCCCACGCTATGTGATGTTTGTGCGGCCCGTACCCAGGCCTTTGCCACGTGGGTGCGATCCGTCCCGCCATTGTTGGGGTGACGTGTGTGGGCGTGGTCCGACTCGTACCCACGCTCTTCAGGCGTGGGTACGGGACGTACCTGTCTGGTTGTGTTGCCGGTTCGCGTGGTGACGGACTTCCGTTGTGGCGGTCGCTGGCTTATCAGGACACGCCCCCACCCCCTCGTGGTGACCAGGGCATGGGAGTCAGGTATGTCCAGCCCATGTGTGGTGTGTGACTTATGTGGTTGTTTTGTGGCCTGCCCTGGTCGTGCCACCCCCACCCCACCCCACTTTCCCCCCTCCCTTAGTTATTCTGACCTTCTGCGGCGTCTGCGTCGTAACCTGTAGAGGAGGTGTACTGCTATGAGGGCAGGGATGACTCGTAGGTTCGGGTCCATGTCTGTCCGTCGCGTACTGGTCCTCCTTGTTCGCGGCGTCGTCTGTCCGTCGCGTACTGGTGGTCCTTGTTCGCGTCGTCCTGATTTCACGGCAGTTTTTGGCTGCCGCAAAATATTCACCGTGCGGGGTGACGTCGGTGCGAATCGTGATTCCTGGGTCGTGAATGGCTGGCTGCGTGCGTCCCGACGTCAGGTCGGCGCTTTCCCGGATCGCATTGGTAGGTGTTTTTTGTTCGGTCGGGCTTTTTTACGAATCGTACGGTAATGGTGTACCCGTGCGAATCGTAATTCCTTGTTTGTAAAAATTGACGACCGGGTACGCGTCGGGCGGAGATTATGCTCCGTCCGACGGTTCGTACCCGGTTTTTGCAGGATCGTGATCGGCACCCTAGTGCAGCAAATCCTGAGGAGACTTTCCGTCGCAGCCACAGGAAGCTAGCACTTGGCCTCTGGTAGCCCCCTTGGGTCTTGCTAACAGGAGATGGAAGAGATTCATCCGGAACCTGGTTAAAAGAAATTTTTCATGTGATGTCAAGGACCCCATTAGATATGGTTCTGGCAGTGGCATTGATTTAAGCAATAAATATGATCGGACGCTGGGTTTACATATCTCTTCTGCTTCCTGGTCTGCATGCCTTCTGCTCAGAAAAGCTATCTTAGTTAATTCCACATCCTTTCTTACAATAACATCTGGATTGGAGAATAAAACACCCCGCCCAATCCATTCAAACCCTCTTTTTATACAATTAAACCAGGGGATGCATGCCACATTATCTAGGGACATGCATTCTCTTAAAATCAAATGGGTGAGGATTACATCTTCATTTAGCCAACACTTTAACCAGAAGATCAGGGGACGCAAAGCAAGAGTATCACTTAGGTAGGAAACCCCCAGTTCCTTGTGTACCTCTAAGTTCGAAGGTTCCTCTCGGTACACATAATAGACGTCTTAGAAACCCATTTTCCACTACCTGGAGGGGTTCTATAACCGCGTATCCCCAGATCTCACTACCATAAGTTGCTATGGCTAAGCGTTTTGCTTGATACACTTGTAGCATAGCTCCTGTCGGTTTCTTACCCACTTTAGAGGCAAAATTAAAAATTGCTGCATTGACACGAACCAGCTCCCCTTTTTTCCTCTGAATTAAGGGGGCCCATTTAAGTTGATCGTCAAATAAAACCCCTAAATAAGAGAATACATTAGTGCGGGGAATCTTGTCATTGCCGGTACTGAACTGAAAGCTCTTTTTCATTTGTTTCCCCACTTTCATGACATAAGACTTCAAGTTGTTAATGGCCAGGTCCCGCTCTGTCATAAATCCCAAAAATGCAGTAAGAAGGGTTTGTCAGCCAAGTTCGGTTCTG
This sequence comes from Triturus cristatus, assembly GCF_964204655.1. Classification (NCBI taxonomy): domain Eukaryota; kingdom Metazoa; phylum Chordata; class Amphibia; order Caudata; family Salamandridae; genus Triturus; species Triturus cristatus. The sequence goes on along the minus strand of NC_140595.1, from coordinate 706,510,215 downwards.
GATATAAGGACGCCGTCATCTGCATAAAGCAGAACTGGAATGCCCGCCGTCCTACATAAGGAAAATCAGCTCCGGTTACCCTCAGTACACTATCTAGTTCATTAATGTAAAAATTAAATAAAAAAGGCGCCAAAATACAGCCTTGGCAGACTCCCTTCATGATCTCAAAGTCCCTTGTGACCCGCAGATCTTGTGAGAACCTGACATTGGCTTTGGTCGATGAGTGCAGGTCCTCTAGAAAGTTGACGATACTGTTTTCCACCCCCATTGCCCTCCTGGATTGCCATAGCTTATCCCTATTTACACAGTCAAAAGTAGATGACAAATCCTTGAAGGCAAGGTGGATGGTTCCTGGGTGCGTGACAGTGTATTTGCTCAGTATAAAAAATAAATTAAGGCACTGAGCAACAGTGGAGCGCCCCGGCCGGAAGCTATACTGGATGTCCGAAAATATCTTGTTCTCATCTGCCCAGGTTGTTCATTTCTGATAAAGAACACGTCCCACCACTTTGACTACTGAATCGATGAGCGAGATTAGTATATAGCAGTGGGTGCTGTCTTTATTGCCCTTTTTAAAAACTGGGACTGTAGTTGAGGAAGCCCAGGACTGAGGACAGCCATTCTTTGCCGCCGCGTTAAATAATGACTCTAAAATCGGAGCCGAGAACGAAGGGTCTGACTTCCGGGGGGATCCCATCTTGGCCTGGGGTTTTATTGATAGTTAGTCCTAAAATACCATCCCTAATCCCACCCCTATCGAAATTTATCTCAGCGTCCTTCCTATCTTGGGGATCTCTACAAATAGGCTCAAGCGGACAGTCAAACATAGCTTTAAAATGGAGAACCCACTCCTCTGTAATGTGAGCAGCAAGCCCCCCCCTTCCTTGTCACACACGGGGGCCCATTCACAACACTCCAGAACCTCGATCTATTTCTCAGGGTGCTGGAGTCAATCAACTCCTTCTAGGCATCATCCTTCAGTGCTCCCTTACGTTTAGCCAGGGCTAACTTATATTCCTTACGACAGACACAGACCTCAGATTGGATTCTGGGTTTAGCTGCCAAAGCTTCCCTCAGCCACTTATCTGCTTTGGAGCAGTGCGAGTCAAACCATCTGGGGCCATGTGAGATGATTCTTCTGGCCGGGACACTTAGCAGTTCACCCACTGTATGCGCTATTGCCTCATAGGCACCAAGGATCTCATTAGGAGTGGACCTCTCCGATGTACATCATGACAGTTCATGGGCACAAGATGTTTTCACCTTATTATAGCAGCTGTCAGGGGACACCTGGAACCATTTTAATCTACGCTTACCATCCGTCGGCCTCAGAGTACCCCTGTTTGATGCCTCCTCAATTTTTACCGAAAGTGGGCCCGTCATATAGGCTGTCAAAGGGTTATGGTTGCTGAATTTGCTTTCTACTATATTAAAACCGTTAAATGAAGATTGCAACGAGGATGAAATTAAGATAAAATCAATAAAGGATCCTCTTCCATGTCCTTTAAACGTTGGCACAAGAAACTTGGTGTGCGGATCGTTTAAGGACATCGTAACCACCAAATCTAGTTCATTTAGCATAGTGTTCAACAATTCCCCTTGGGAATGGTGTTCAAAATGAGAGCCCTTCATACGGGGGCAGCCCAGCTCTGAAATACAGGATATTGATGGGTTGCCACAAGGGTGTATATTAAAATCACCAGAAACCAGAAGGTTACAAGTTTCAGGGCCCTTAAATTGTTTTAAAATGGTTCCCAGGGCAGTAATATTACACACCTCATGTGGGCAAGCAATTGACAATTCCCCATCTAGTATCCCCCCTTATTGCAGACAGTGCCAGAGTTCCCGAGTGTGGGGTTGGTTTCACCTGCAACTTACAATCAATGGCCACAGAGATGTATGTAACTAGAGCACCCTTTGGTCTTCCACTCACCGATGGAGTGGCCGGGACAAAGAATGCCTTGTAGCCTTCCAGGAAAAGATCGCAGTCCACCGACCACGTTTCTTGGAGCGAATTACAGTGTATTGCTTTACATAACATACCCACCGTGGGTCTTGGAGCTTGTTTGCCAGCCCTGCTATGTTCCATGGTAAGAAATTGTTAGACCTCATGACTGGGTGCTTCACAGCTACCACCCCTGGGGGCTGAGAAATTGTAACTGGTTCTGGTCCAGAAGGTACAAGGATCCTCAGTCAATTGCAATTCTCCAGTCCAGACAGAGCTGCAAATCTATTATCTAACGCCAGTGTATGGGCAATACCAGATTTTATTATTATGCCCATCTGATTCAAGAGCTGGATTGGCCATAGGCAAAGACTGTTGCCTGGGAGTTTGTTTATTTAACCAGCCTCCTAGTTGGGGAGCCCTATGACCACTTACAGGCAGTTCCCTGTGGGGGTCTGGCTTATAAAAGTAACCCATAGGTAAAACCTTGATGACAGGTCCGGTTAAGGGAGTGAGACTAATGTCTCTGGATAGGAGACGACCAGCAGTGAAGGGGTTATCAAAATTTACGATAATGCAGTCACCCTTGTCCAATTTGCGAGAACTCCCTATCCAACTAACCCTGCGTGCCATAAGGATATTTTTGGATACACGTGGGTCCAGGGTTGTATTGTGTGTGAACCAATGATTCAATTTATTTATCAATTGCCCATAGTCTTCCTTTACCCCATTGGGGAGTAGAGGTACACTTCCCAGTACCACTACATATGAGGTAGATTCAGGTGGGAGGTCGATAATCGGGAGACTCACCAACTGGGGATCCCTACCCTCTAGCCTCCTTTCCCTATGAGACACGGGGGACCCTGCTCTACTGAGGGGCTGGCGTATAGTTGCCGGGGTATCTACACTTCTGGGCCTTGTGCTATTAAGACTACTCTTGTGTTGTGCCTCACCATTTGCTGCAGTTCTTTCAGTAGGCCCACCCCCTGCTCCCTCCCGCACAGCACTTTTGCCCCCCGTGGTTGCGTTGTCTATGTTTTTGAGTGTACTAACTGTCGGCATAGCTGGCACTTTGCAACTAATAATCCCCTCTAGTTTAGCCATCCTAGCTTCTACCGCACTTATTTTTTTAAACATAGGGTCTAGTAGGGTGGATAACATGGATTCAAGCCTTCTCCAGAAATTCCCCTCCTCTGTGCTGTCAATTAGCTGCCCTAACGTGGTCTGGATCACGGGGGTAGAATTACCCTCTGTACCGGCACTTGTGGGAAGATCAGTGTCACGTTACGGCGCTTGCCGTCCCCCTCCACGAAGACGCACACACAGAGACGACCCGGAATACTCACTTCCGGGCGGAAGTCGAGTACCGGTCTAGTCGTTCACAGGGGCACTAGGGTCAAGGAAGCGCTTCCGGGGGAAACGCTTATACGCCGCGTTTCCCGCCGGTTCGGCGCTTCGTATTCTCTTGGAGTGCCCGAGCCGCGAGGAGCGTGATTACTGTCCTGAAGCCAAACGGAAGTGAACGCCGTCCCTCTCCACTGGAACCCTGATTCTACCTTCGTCCACACTTCGGAACCAGTCCAGGCTTCTCAGGTTTTCCAAACCCTTGCCCCCTAGACTTCCCGGGCGGTTGAAGGGTTCCCCTGCTTTTGTGTCTGTGTGGGAAGTGAGCTTGCCACTGATGATTTTTCCTATTGATGATTTGCCACAGTTTGTTTTGCCTAAAGCGCGCAGAGCGCCATTCCTGATTTCCATTGATGATTTTGCCTGTTGATGATTTGCCACAGTTTGTTTTGCCTAAAGCGCGCAGAGCGCCATTCCTGTTTTCCATTGATGATTTTGCCTGTTGATGATTTGCCACAGTTTGTTTTGCCTAAGCGCGCAGAGCGCCATTCCTGCTTTCCATTGATGATTTTGCCTGTTGATGATTTGCCACAGTTTGTTTTGCCTAAACGTGCAGAGCGCCATTTCTGTTTCCATTGCTGATTTTTCCTTTGCTGATTTTGCCAATGTGTATGTGCTGAATTGCCATTGAGGAATTTCCGTTGATCTTTCGCAGAAGCGCCTTGCTGTTTTGTTTTCTCTACTCGGGAGCAGGGTTTAAACTCTGAGTGCCGCTTCCAGGGTTGTTCTTTGGGAAACTAGATTGCTTTCCACTGACCACGGTGTAGGAGCACCGACATTTGCTTTACTGCATAGCCTGTCCTCAGCACTTCACCTGCGCTACTGCCGTGTAGCGACCGGCGTCCCCGCAGTCAGGGTGAGTTCCTTGAGTCTAGGACAGGACCTAACTCTGTGTGTGTTTCCACGGTGGTTGGGGGTTCTTCACTGACCATAGTCTTCCTCTTTTGTAGGTCATTCTGAGATACCCTGCACCCCTACCTACCGCTTTCACTCAGGCTCCTTTCCCTGCGTCCATCTCATCCCTGCTGGGTTCTACGGTCCACGAGGGTCAGGTGGGTGCAGGGACGGGCGCTCCTGTCGTCTCTGCGGAATCGCTGCACAAGCAGAGGTAAGTCTTGTGGAGCCCCTTGACAGAATACGAAGCCCACGTTTACCATTCTGCCCAGACGACATGGGCGACCCAGAGGTCACCTTGCAAGACATTGCCTCCATGCTAACCGCCATACAGGCAGAAAACCTCAGCTTACGTCACGACATAACTACCCTACAGGGCCAGATGTCATCTGGGGTCACCAACCCTTGGGGATCCGCCCCGAGCCACCGGGGCATGCAGGAAGGGATATTACGACAGCCAACGTTTACGTTTGGGGGGTCCTCTGCCGCCAGCAACCCGAATCCTGCAGTCCAAGTTATCGCTCCTCATCCCGTACAACTGGCACCACCGGAACGGTTCTATGGCGACAGTGCCAAGTACGGCATCTTTATCCATCAATGCCACCTGCATTTCATGGCCAGGAACACTGCCTTTCCTGATGATGAATCCAAAGTTGCCTACATCCTGTCGTACATGGGCGGAGACGCCGCTCAGTGGTCAATAGCATTGGTTGAACACGACGACCCCATGCTGCACCACCTGCCGACCTTTAAGGAAGCTATGCGACGTATGTTCGCGCGGCACACCTTTGTGCAAGCCGCTGACAACGCGTTGCTCAGCCTCAAGCAAGGCAACCAGGACCTCCTGCACTACATCACCACCTTTAGTAGGCTAGTGATTGAGGCCCAGTGGCCCGAGGACAAGAAGGTGTCAGTATTTTATCGAGGATTACGAGACGAACTGAAGGATCTCATTTCGCAGTTCCCTGACCCACCTGAGGAAATCGGTCCCTTCATCGATCTGGTGGTGAAGATGAACTTTCGGTTGCAAGAATGAAGGACAGATAAAGGAAGAAGCAGTGACAGTCGTTTCCTACCTATGGGGGAGAAGGAGACCCGGAAGACCCAGGAAGGGCTCGGTCCCCAGAGCGACGCACCTGAACCTATGCAAATCGGAGGCATAAGAGGTCCTTTGTCAAGTCAGGAAAGGGAACGACGGAGGAAACAGAATCAATGCCTGTACTGTGGGAAAAGCGGACACTTCGTCAGGGAATGTCCGGTGAAGCCCACGAAGTCCCGGAGCGGAAGGCCGTTCGCGTTGCCCATCATCAAAACGGAGAAGACGGGAAACGAGACAACCCAGTAGATAAGGGGATCCGTCCTCTGGGTTTTTCGTATTGCAATGCCGCGATCCCTGCTGTAGTCGACGGTACTCACCATATAGGAATGGATGTTTCCTTGCAAAACCAGGAGGGCAGAACCTGGCAAGTAACGGCGATGTTGGACTCCGGTGCTACAGGCTGTTTCATAGACACCGCATTCTCACGTGCCTTAGGTATAACCACAGTATCAAAGGCCCAACCCGAGACTGTCAAGGCGGTGGATGGAACAGACCTAACATCCGGCCCTATTCGGCACCACACCGAGAACATGACTATGTCCTTTATCAATCACCACGCCGAAGTCATCAGCTTTGACGTCATTGATGCTCCTCAATTCAAGTTGATATTGGGGTTGCCGTGGTTGGTGAAGCACAATCCTCGCGTTGATTGGGTATCCAGAAGCATCCACTTGGACTCAGAGCATTGTTTTGATTCCTGTTATACCCAAGACCACCTCCTCGGGACCCGCTCCATACAAGCGAGATCGCTGCCCGTGCAGGGAATGGGGTTGGTTTCCCAAGCAGCCGTGCCCAAAGAATACCTGGACCTAGCCGACGTGTTCGACAAAAAGGGAGCCAACACCTTGCCGCCGCATCGCTCGTTTGATTGCCGGATAGACCTGATCCCCGGTTCCACGTTGCCCTGCAGCAGGATTTATTCTCTCACGGAGAAAGAAAATGCCCACCTACGCTCCTACCTGGACGAGTATTTGGTCAACGGCTTTATCCGTCATTCCAGGTCTCCAGTTTCCTCTCCTCTATTTTTCGTGGCTAAGAAGGAGGGCGATCTACGGACGTGCATTGACTTTCGAGTGATGAACAACATCACCATAAAAAACCGTTACCCGCTGCCCTTGATAACCAATCTCCTGGAACAGGTAAAAGACGCCTCAGTCTATACTAAACTCGACCTGCGGGGTGCGTACCATCTAGTCAGAGTCCGAAAAGGCGACGAATGGAAGACCGCTTTCCGAACTAAATTCGGGTTATTCGAATACCAGGTCATGCCTTTCGGACTCTGTAACGCCCCCGCAGCGTTCCAGTACTTTATCGACGAGGTGTTACGGGAGTTCATAGACGTCTTTTGCATCGTCTATATAGACGATATCTTGATCTATTCGCGGACCATCACAGAGCACGTGCAGCACGTGCGTTCCGTCCTTCAGCGGCTGGGTAGACATCGTCTGTACGTAAAGCTGGAAAAGAGCGTCTTTCACGTCACCACGGTCGAGTTCCTGGGGCATGTCATCACTCCAGAGGGCATACAAATGGACAACAAGAAGGTGGAAGCCATCCTGTCCTGGCCCCCCCCGGAGTCTGTGAAAGGGGTACAACGGTTCCTGGGGTTTTCCAATTACTACCGCCGATTCATTACAGGCTTCTCCGAGATGGTAGCCCCGATTACCCGGTTGTTGCGTAAAGGCGTGCGCTTCAGTTGGGATCAGAAGGCGGACGACGCCTTCCAAGAACTGAAGAGACGTTTCACCATAGCCCCGGTTCTGATGCACCCCGACACCAAGCAGCCCTTCGTCGTGGAGGCGGATGCCTCTAAAAATGCCATCGGGGGCGTGCTGTCTCAACGGAGCACCCGCACTGGACTACTGCATCCGGTGGCATTCTATTCCAAGAAACTACAACCTGCGGAACGCAACTATTCAGTATCGGACAGGGAGCTCCTGGCCATCAAGACTGCTTTTGAGGAATGGTGCCACTTCCTGAAAGACGCCAAGCACACCGTAACCATCTACACGGATCACAGGAACCTCCAGTTTCTCCGGTCAGCACGTGCTCTCACCGCCCGACAACTCCGATGGACCCTTTTCTTTAATGACTACGATTTCGTGATCACGTTTCGGCCAGGAAAAGAAAATGCCAAGGCTGACGCCCTCTCTCGGCTGGAAGAAGCTGACGACGAAGCCGAGAACACCGAGCCTGTTCCTATCCTTACCGAGAAACACTTCCAGGGTGTTGTGACGTCTTCGGGCTTCTTATCTCAAGTACGGAAGGACACGGAGCAAGTCGACCTGGAGGGACTGGCGGATGGACGCACAGACGTGTCATACACGGACGGATTGCTGTTTCATGGAGACCGGCTGTATCTACCTGGGGTGCCCAGTCAGCAGGAAGCGGTCCGCCTGTGTCATGATCACGTTTTGTCCAGCCATCCCGGTTTCCATAAGACACTTGAGCTCTTGCAAAGACAATTCTGGTGGCCGACCATGGTGGCCGACACAGGACTTCATGTGAGGAGCTGTACCATCTGTCTCCTGAGTAAGAACGCTTCTGAGCCTCCGGTGGGCCTTCTGCGTCCCATTCCGGTACCACCGTATCCATGGCACACCGTCTCCATGGACTTCGTGGTGGAACTCCCTACCACCAAGACGGGGCACACCACGATTCTCACCATCGTCGACCATCTCTCCAAAATGGCGCATTTCGTACCTTTGCTGAAGGTGCCCACAGCTGTGAACCTGGCCGGGATCTTTGTGCAAGAAGTTATCCGCCTTCATGGCATTCCATCGGTGGTCATAACAGACCGGGGATCGCAATTCGTGTCCCACTTCTGGAGAGAGGTGTGCAGAATCCTCGAGATGGACGTACGCTTGTCCACAGCGTACCACCCACAAACGGACGGTCAAGCGGAAAGAACTAACCACACCATGGAGCAGTACCTCCGTTGCCTGCTGCTTATGGTTGACAAAGACTGGTCCGAGGTCCTATGGATGGCTGAGTACGCCTACAACAACAGTAAGCATTCTGCCATCGGAATGTCTCCCTTCTTTTGCCTCCAAGGCCGTCACCCCCGCACCTCTGCCTGGGAAATACCCCGGGACTACTCCTTGCCGTCAGTTCATTCCTATCATGCTGCCTTGCGTACTATCTGGCAACAAGCTCGGTTTGGGTTGGCCAAGGCAAAGGACACCTACAAGGCGCATGCTGACGCCCATAGACAGAAGGAACCCGAATACCGCTTGGGTGACCGAGTGTGGTTGTCTATCAGACATCTCAACGTGCATGGCCCCAAGAAGCTGTTACCCCGTTATGTGGGTCCCTTTGTCATTGAGAAGGTGGTAAATCCGGTGGCTATGAAACTTACGCTCCCTCCGCACATGAGGATCCACCCCGTTTTCCATGTCTCTCTTCTGCAAGCGGTCCGCCCTGATGGCGGGGTTCCCTCTCCTCCGTCTCCAGTGGTGGTGGAGGACCATGTGGAGTACGAAGTCCGGGCCATCCTGGGTTCTCGTCGCACCAAGGGGAAGTTGTTCTACCTGGTCGATTGGAAGGGGTACGGCCCGGATGAGCGGTCTTGGGAGCCTTTGTCCCATGTTCGCCATGCTCCTGTTCTGGTCCGTGCTTTTCATCTCAGTCACCCCTGCAGCCCACGCCCTGCGGTCCCTTTTTGAGCCCCTGGGGTTGGGGGGGGGGCCTGTTTTTGAGGGGGGGTTCTGTCACGTTACGGCGCTTGCCGTCCCCCTCCACGAAGACGCACACACAGAGACGACCCGGAATACTCACTTCCGGGCGGAAGTCGAGTACCGGTCTAGTCGTTCACAGGGGCACTAGGGTCAAGGAAGCGCTTCCGGGGGAAACGCTTATACGCCGCGTTTCCCGCCGGTTCGGCGCTTCGTATTCTCTTGGAGTGCCCGAGCCGCGAGGAGCGTGATTACCGTCCTGAAGCCAAACGGAAGTGAACGCCGTCCCTCTCCACTGGAACCCTGATTCTACCTTCGTCCACACTTCGGAACCAGTCCAGGCTTCTCAGGTTTTCCAAACCCTTGCCCCCTAGACTTCCCGGGCGGTTGAAGGGTTCCCCTGCTTTTGTGTCTGTGTGGGAAGTGAGCTTGCCACTGATGATTTTTCCTATTGATGATTTGCCACAGTTTGTTTTGCCTAAAGCGCGCAGAGCGCCATTCCTGATTTCCATTGATGATTTTGCCTGTTGATGATTTGCCACAGTTTGTTTTGCCTAAAGCGTGCAGAGCGCCATTCCTGTTTTCCATTGATGATTTTGCCTGTTGATGATTTGCCACAGTTTGTTTTGCCTAAGCGCGCAGAGCGCCATTCCTGCTTTCCATTGATGATTTTGCCTGTTGATGATTTGCCACAGTTTGTTTTGCCTAAACGTGCAGAGCGCCATTTCTGTTTCCATTGCTGATTTTTCCTTTGCTGATTTTGCCAATGTGTATGTGCTGAATTGCCATTGAGGAATTTCCGTTGATCTTTCGCAGAAGCGCCTTGCTGTTTTGTTTTCTCTACTCGGGAGCAGGGTTTAAACTCTGAGTGCCGCTTCCAGGGTTGTTCTTTGGGAAACTAGATTGCTTTCCACTGACCACGGTGTAGGAGCACCGACATTTGCTTTACTGCATAGCCTGTCCTCAGCACTTCACCTGCGCTACTGCCGTGTAGCGACCGGCGTCCCCGCAGTCAGGGTGAGTTCCTTGAGTCTAGGACAGGACCTAACTCTGTGTGTGTTTCCACGGTGGTTGGGGGTTCTTCACTGACCATAGTCTTCCTCTTTTGTAGGTCATTCTGAGATACCCTGCACCCCTACCTACCGCTTTCACTCAGGCTCCTTTCCCTGCGTCCATCTCATCCCTGCTGGGTTCTACGGTCCACGAGGGTCAGGTGGGTGCAGGGACGGGCGCTCCTGTCGTCTCTGCGGAATCGCTGCACAAGCAGAGGTAAGTCTTGTGGAGCCCCTTGACAGTCAGCTAATGATACTATCCCTCCAGAGGTTCCCTGTACTGGTTTATTCAATTTCGCACACCCCCACCCCTTTCTTTTTATAGGGAAGGATTTATTATTACAATCTGATTTAAGCTTTGATTTCTGCCCTCTAGTTGAAACCTTAGTTTTCACAGGAATACGTTCATGCCCCGTGAAAGAGCAAGAACCAGAATTTATAACTTTGACTGGGGCAGTAGATGGGGATGGGCTCAGACGGGATGGGGATGCAACCTGATTGAGGGCCGACAGAGAAACGGGAAGTGTAGGGGTTAAGGAAAGTCTACCTTTCGGGGAGTGTGGATCAAGGGATAACCTTCGTTCAGTCAGTTGTATTTCATGTATGAGGGCGAATTCTGCCCTTAATATGAAGGCATCCAACGTACCAACCACGCTTTTACCCATATTTGGTTTCAGCTTACTCATAATTAACAGCCTCTAGTCACACTGTATTAAATACACAAATCCCAAGTAAAGAGCAAATCTGCTAATAATGGCAGATTGCCTAGTGCAATGTGCAAAATACAATGTGCAAAATACAAAGTGCAAAAATCAGGCCAAAGCTAGAGCACGAATTCCTAGAATGACAAGCATCAAGGCTCCTCGGTACCTTAATTGTAATACTCAAGGGTTCTAGATGCTTAAACACTGTTTAGCAGCATCATCGGTAAGACAGTTAATAAATATTGCGGCACTAAAATGCAAAGTGCGGTGCACGTGACACAGAGTCTTAAGTCCAATATGTCTTTCAATATGTCTTTCAAAGACAGGTATAGTGTGTAATGCATTGTTCACACCTTATCCATCAAAGCAAAGTAAGTTGGGGATTTACAAGTGATAACTCAACACCTTGACTACCTGCCAACTAGAGTGATGATAACGCGATAAAGAAAGGGCCAACAGTACCTGTGAACGGACTCCTAAGTCTACACGGAAGCCCTTAATGGCAGATGAAAGGGGGTGGCCCTGCCCTGCCTCTTCCTGGCGATGACGGGCAAGGACGGGCCTGCCATTGGCCCGGGCTTCGCCCGAGCGCGTCCCTCGCTGTGGGGGGCGCTTGGTGGTTATATGGCGCCGCCGGGCACAGGTACCGCATCACAACTGCGGGACTGGCTCCAGAGGGCTGCTGGGACATGCGGTCCAGTTCTTGGCCGTTCCCCTCACTGCGCGGAAGATAGAGACAAAGCTGTTCCCCTCACGGCGTCTGACAGCGTCAGTTGAAAGCACAAGGTAAGCTGTTCCCCTCACGGCGTTCGCGGGACCCACGCTGTGGGGGGCGCTTGGTGGTTATATGGCGCCGCCAGGCGCAGGTACCGCATCACAACTGCGGGACTGGCTCCAGAGGGCTGCTGGGAAATGCGGTCAAGTTCTTGCCCATTCCCCTCACTGTTCGGAAGATAGAGACAAAGCCGTTCCCCTCACGGCATCTGACAGCATCAGTTGAAAGCACCAGGTAAGCCGTTCCCCTCACAGCGTTCGCGGGACCCTCTAGTAAATTAACTTGATGATCGTTCAACTGTGGTATCTTTGCTGATTTGAAATATTCTGGAATTTTATCCCTTGAATGATCAGCTTTTGCACCATGTAGTATCTGGTAAAATGTCCCAAATTCATGTAATATTTCCTTATGTTGTTGCAGCATTTGTGCGGGCCCTAAACTTTATTATGTATTCAAATTTTACACATTAACTTTTGGATACCTATCACACTCAATTGGTCCTTCGATGGATCTTGTTCTGTGCTGAACTGGACAGGATTTTCAGAGGATGAGCAATTATTCAATCAGGACCAGGAATAAGATAATTGCTATATGCAAGGAATAAGATAATTGCTATATGCAAGTGTTATTTCATACAATTAGGAAACCCAATAAACAGGCTAAAGTATATAGATCAAATGATTTACCCACAAGGAATAATGAGGCAGAATCAGCAGTTTTTAGATAAGTTCCAAAGTTTAGTTAATCATTTAGAATAAGAGCATAAAATGAACAGTGTTCAGTCCCATAATTATATTAGTATTTGGTTTAATAAAGTAATATTGAATTCTCAGAGATCCACATCTATAGCATATAGGTCAAACCCTTAATGAAACGTTTAGTAAGTTCCAAGTGGCCTGTTCCAGTTTGTTAAAGACAGTAATCAGTCCGTCACTGCAACAACAAAGTTACTGAAGCATGAGGCAAACCCTTCAGCCGAAGAGGTCCCACTGCACTAGCATACCAGCAGGCAGCAGATAGCAGTATTACGTCACAGTTTCCATTAGTCCTCAGATGTCCAAACCATCAGTCTCACCGCTGTAAAGCTGATCACACACACGCCATTGCCAAGCCCCCAGTTCTAAAACCTGAACAATTATACTCCAAACATTTCTGGGGTGACATCCCTAGACATCATCAGGAATGTCAGTCCACTCTGTCATATTGGTCATCTTCAATAGGATGAGGATGATGTAGTAGGTAAAAAGTGTACAATCCAGTTGTATTACCTAATTCAATTAAGTAGTTTCCTTAAACCATTGTAAGCTTGTTCATATGAACAATAAGATATTTCAGAGAGTAAGCAAATACATGCCCTTGAGATGTCCACTGTCCTTTCTCAAGCATCTGTTCTAGTATGTAAGAGAGTTTGTGCAAATACAGTTAAGCTGTGCTGAAGATGTCAAACGAAACGATTGAGAGTTAGAACACAAGTTGCAACTTTGCTAAAAGTTCCCATAGACTTCAGACTGTTCAGTTTATGAGTTCATATTTGGAAAGGAAGCAAGATTAGAGGCCCGCATGAGAACAGCTCATTCATAATGAATTATACTAAAAGATGAATCTAGCATTTCATAGCATATGTTAATCTTACTAATAAATGTGTTAATAAACAGCTCAATCAAGTCATAATTGATTCATGTAAGTGTAAGGTCAATGTTACACACACACATATAGGAAAAGTACATATAAATGTTTCCATACATATTATTAAGGTACAGATAGTTTAAAGGTATAATTTGAAGAAAGATTCACGAAAACGTCTTTAACTAAAACCAGTGCAACACCTACTTCTCTTTTGTCATTTTCAGTGTACACGTTACAATATGAAATAATTATTTATTCCTAACACAGGAAATGTTAATTTTGCATGGGGAAATTTCTATGTTATTATTAAAACTCATTATCATCTCATAAGATAAATGTCACTAAAGGTATCAATAATTCACATCTATTAAGTAAACATAATATATGATAAGCTCATTCAAGCATTCTGCATGCTTTTACAAGGCAGTATCAGAGTTGCATTTTGTTATTTTCCACAACGTGAAGCTTAACAAACGTTTGCCATCATTTATGTAAAGTATTGTAAAAATATTTTTTTCGTTTTGTCAAAATTTTGTGAAGGGAAATCTCTGCTCTATCGATTCCACCTTTGATGGCGAATCAAGCCATCGCAGTCTTATTTTTTATCTTATCTGATGTCACATTCATAGTGCTGATGTTTTCAAACGTTTTAGCCTAGATTGCTCTAAGGCTTTTAGTTCATCATACAAAGCACATTGTCTCTCTTCTAGTTAAATATCTGATTTGTTTCTCTTCAATCCTCTAGTTCTTTCTTTACTTTCAAGCATTTATGAAATCTGATAAACAATATTATTATTAGTATGCAGATAGCAATAGTTAGTAGGGGTGTTTATATCTTTCCCACTAAACTACAGCACAAGGTGGAAGCGGACATCGATGTACAGAATATCCCTACAATTTTTAGAGCAAAATGTGGAAGGAGGCTGACCGGTATCACCTTGTTCCTGAGCACTGCAGCTGCTCGCATTTATAAACACTGTGCATGTGTAATCTAGCCTTACAGTGGGACATATTATCATGATAGGCGATAAAATTATTGCCGCTTTAGCGGCAGAAAACTGCCGCTAAAACTGCGATAATGGGCTTGATAATATGCTCTATGGAATTCCAATTGAAGCTCAGGTTAGATGTCCTTCACATCTAACATGGGCTTCAATTGGAATTCCATAGAGCATATTATAAAGCCCATTATAGCTGTTTTAGCGGCAGTTTTCTGCCGCTAAAGCGGCGATAATTTTATCGCCTGTCTTGACAATATGCCCCAGTGTTTTTAAATCCTCGTTCCCCCAGCAGCGTCACCTTTTTTGTGAGACAGGCCAAGAATGCTTTTTTAAACGTCTTATCAGAAAAGCAACAAGGAACTTCACACCATTAGCCATTGTATCGCCTAAAGCACTGCAAATATATGAAAGCTGCACAAAGAAAACAAGCAGAAAACAAACATGCATGAGTAACAAGTTTGCCTGATTAAAAAACATACAGGAGCACATTTTGTTTACTCTCTAGATCCAGTTTAGAATGTATTCCCGAGTTCCACATGTTTGTTTGAAAATCATTTCCCTCCCAGCTATTTCTGAGCTCAGTTCCAAGCTGAAATGTGGAAAACAAATATTTTATTCGCAAAAAGTAAAACAAACGAAACATTTTCTTCACATTTTTTGCGTGATTAACTCGTTACTTTTGTTAAATAGGCCCGTTCCAGATTATAAGTGATGGCATGACACTGTTATGTGTATTTGTGAAGCACACTTTCACCTGTGAGGGTATCCTGAGGCTAAGCAGGTGACTGTGACTAGTCTCCATATGTTAGGTTGGTTGTTTTTTGTGATGTCACTTCCTGTGACATTATTGTTTTTTGCATATTCTAATTAGTTACAACCCTATTTTTTGGAGGACTTTTGCACTGGCCCCTTCCTAGTCTGCCCATGACATATGGGGATACTGAATACTGCACCCTAACTGGCCTGGGCGAAATGTAGTAATTAGCCTAATTTTGGTAATTTCGTGTAGCAGACTTTCTACGTAATTACAAGATTATGTCATTACTCCATGTCATATAATGAGACTCCAGTTCAGGGACAAATTATAACGTTAGGTACAGGGAAACAATGCGGTAGGCAAAACTGTGAGTTACATTTTCCCATCGGATCCTTTGACTGGGCTGGTCAATAAATATTTCATATAGATTTTTTACCCAAGCAGTCAGTTTGTGTAATTTTGTTGTGCAAAACTAAAAAATCCACACACAAGAAGCAGTTTTTTTAACACAAGTAACTGGGAAATCAACTTCAAATTCAATTTTTTCAAGTTGAATTTTTACCGAAATGGACACTTTAGGTAATTGTTTGAGTTCAAAATGCTATTTTTTTAAATGGATGACACTGCCATAGAGACTGAGAGGCTACTGAACATACAGTAGTAGCTTCCTCTTCCTTCCCTAAAGACTACTTCTTTTGCTTTGGCCACCCCGTGGTCATTATAAATTTGGAATTTAAAGTGAAAGCATCACTTTCTGTTTGTCTGCAATCTCCACTCTATCCACAATCTTGGAAATTTAACTTTTTGGGAAAAATCAAGTAAATTCAATGAAGTATTTTGAAAAAAAGTTAGTTGTTTGACATTAGGTAGGCTTTGCTATTTTAGTTCTTTTTTAAGGAGGAGGTGCTTTGTTTTTGTTTCGATGCTTGTTGGATGGGCTGGAGGTTGCAGTAAGGGCTCCTGTGACATAATGTTTTGTTAAGGAACGGTGTTTGCATATTTTTGGGATTGTGAAGGCCTTTGTTATAAATATACATTTTCTCCATTTCCTTTTCTTTTTGTCTGAATTTTATATAGATTTGTTAATCATATGAAGGTGTTGTTGTTTTATTGTTTGGGGCCTAGTCTGCTCTGCAATAGGCTTAGGTGTTTTTTTGTTAATTATTTTTTTCACATTCTCACTGCTGCTGCGCTGCTGCTGTATTATATGTATATTTTTGGGTAGGGTCTGGGTGGCCACTGGTGTCCAGGCCCTTATAGCCAGACATATGTTTGTTTGTTCTTAGCTACCTTCCTGCCGATGTGCTTGCCCACCATTTTGTGTGAGTTTGTGCATGTGGGACATGGTTGATATTGTGTTTTACTTTTTTCTGAAACTTTTAAAATATTTTACGGGTATTGATGTTGCTTTGCTGTTTTTAGTAAAGGAATTTTTAAAGTTTATTTTCCTTTCTGACATTGCTTATTTACTGGTGGTTGGTAAAGGGCTGTCATATCAGTCAAAGGAGAATGAATCACATGTCTAGTAGTACCAGGGTCTATAGGTCCTTCAAAACCCTTATTTACTCTAGCTTTTGGGGGCAGTATATTTGGATTCTCCTCCTTATCAGTTAGGTGAGTAGCATAATCATTGGGTATTAACCACCTGAGTTTCCAGTTCTCCAGGCGGTTTTCACTCCTCCACCCGGAGAGAAACCATCTGGTTTTTTGACAGTCGCGAAGAGGATGTGGAACAAAAGCGAGAGTTAAAATTACTTCCTTTCCTGTTTGCTGAATTTAATTAGGCAGGAGGGGGTAATGTTTAAATAAAAAGTCGGTGCTACGGTAGATGTGTAAGTGATCTACCGCACCTAATGTTCAATCATGAAAGGTCAACATGTTTTGGCCCTTTATTGCCTCTAAAGGTCGGTGGGCCTTCTTCTGGACCAGAAAAAGAGCGAATAGGTGTGTAGGTCGCTCGTGACTGGTAAGTTGTTTCACTTACCCTTCTTCATCAATGAGTATATTAACTCATTTCTTGACGTGGTTACTGGTGTACATTGTACCTTTAACTGTGGACAATATAGAAAAGGACAGGGAGCAAGGTACAGTTTAACTAGGTGCACCCTGTCTTACCCAATGAGTTGTACAATCAACAGGTAAATAGTGATTTAGCTCTTAAAACAACCATCTTTGACCTTCAACTAAAAGATGTACCTGGTATTGTATTTGTGTGTATGTAAATACAAAGTTTAAAACGCATGCACTTAAAGTTCTAAGAATTGATTAAGGAGCATGTGGTTAAAGGTTCGACAAATACTCTTGAGGTGTCTGTGGGTACTCGCTACCTATGGAGGTTTGGGCTGGTGTAATCAAGATGCGTTCTGTGCACTTCTACTTACGGAAGTGCTCACTCTTGGTTAATGCAGGATTCTCATACTATTGTCACAAATATATATTCATACGAGTAATTACCTTATTAAGAATCCATAGTGGCTCCTTTGGGTATGAGTAAACACTCACTAGAAGGTAAAGCACAGAGTGGTAAATAGACCAGATTAGAACTATTACCTCACTTTGTAGGAACTCGTGTCAGCGTCCGTTATTGTTCACTTTACCTCCGTGCTGCTCATGGTGCGTCGTAGCTGCTGCTGCTGACCATGACCCGGAAACGTGTCTTGGTTGCTCCAGAAGTTTTTAGAGTCTTCGTTCCATTGTGGAATAGACATGGAGAAGAGAACCAAAAAATGGGGGAGAGGAAAAAAGACTATTCCGTCTCTATTGTGAATGAATAATATGATTAATTTTTGTGATAATCATGATATTATATTGGTGGAGTAATTTTAAGTCTGCAATACCACAGAGATTTTAAAGAGTGATTAGTTTCCTTTCATTGAATGTTAAATGATGGAAAGTTAAATAAACTTTAAATTGAAGGAAAATCAATATTAAGGAAAATAGACATATATAAAAAATATATATAGGGCCTTCATTTATGAAAATTGATCATCTGCTACCTTCATGACTGCTAATTCGCCATGATGTTTTTCGGGGCATTCTGTGGCATGCAACAATTGAAATGTTTTGTAGTATAGTTCCTATTTCCCTTATAGGCTCTGCGCATTGGAATAATTTACACTATAGTTTTTGCATAGGACTAAGGTCAGAATGCTCCTATCAAGCACATTAAACTTACTTACTTTGTGTACCAGCTAACTCAGAGGTCACTAAAAACTTATCGAATAAACAAGAAGGGATTCGTTTCTGACAACCGCATAAACTTGATAACTTTGTTTCCCTTAGAATCGAACGTGTCTCAGAATCGTGGAAACAATAGATAACAGTTTCACTCAGTCAATTGTGAATGCTTAGTTTCTTCAGAGTCACACAGAAATAGATAGACGGGCGTTTCAATAAATGGATTGATTGAACAGTCTTGTTTCTCGTGTAAGAGATATGAGCTGTTACAATCATTAGACAGTAAGCAAGATATAATACGCACAACGTAAGCAGTAAGAAGAAATAATACTGCAATAGCATTGTCTTTTAGCTATGACATATATTCATTTATACATACATAAATAACACAGGCTAAAATGTGAATACTCATCTAATGCTTCTAAATAGTTCTACCCCAGTGTACCTAACCTAGGTGTAGTGCGAGGAAAGAAGTAGGTGCTGTTTTCTGTAGTATGGTATATACTAAGTTAGTATGCCAAGAGTCCCTCTAGGTTCTAACCAGCTCCATACCTTTAGAATGAGAGAGGTGGGAATCTCTTTCCGGGTCTCAAACTCTAACACCCCGTGAAGGAAGTCAGAACACTGAAAGCTGGATTCTCTGCGAGCAGGGATGACAGCATCTGGTCAGTGCGTCAGGCCGGGATATGGTCTCTTCCGAACTTGTCATGGCGAGCCGAGCAGTTAAGTTGTGTCGAGCCGTGCCGTGGTTTGCCAGGGTAAGGGAAGGTATATTTATACCTGGAAGGTGTTTAGGAATGCTAGCATTGACGTAAAGTCGGGCAGAGGAAGATGTCATGAATGAACCCCTAAGGAATAGTAGTTCATGCATAATAGATGAGTTCCTGGAGAAATCAATAATCCTGGCTAGGGAAAGTAATGTCGGCTTAAGGGTCTGTTTTCTAAGAACTCGTTGTGACGTGGGATGGACGGATGTAGGTGACCATGCCTGTATTTGGATTGCATGGCTAATGCCTAAATAAGGACTGGGACTCCATGCCTAAATAAGGGCAATGCAAATTGTGCCTATATAAGGACATGATTCAAGGAAACCTATGTACGGGCATCTAAATCGAAACACAACACCCACTCCATTGACGAATGATCGATATTGCTAAATGCTAAACATGCTAAACACATAAAATTGAGTATCACATGTTTACTAAAAACATTTATAAAAGCGTAGTTAGAACGAGTTCATATTAAAACTTTCAGCTAAACATGGAATGCAAAAGTGCTGTACGTATTAAAGCAATGTTCCATTCTAAGCATACGTTTATAGTGGATGCTAAATGAATGAACATACATATACGCATATGATGCAATGGTTCGTAAGTACAGAAGAAAAAAGTTCAAAGCCATATCATATCATGGTACATAAATGCGAAGTTTGCCATAAAAGAAAAAGTCAATATTCACAAACTGATCAAATTTTGTCTTTTGTTTTGAAAAGAGGAAAAAAAAATATTGAAGGCTGAATTCATAGATTATACTGAGTTCCAAATCAAAAGTTATTTGAAGATGCTGGAGAAAACATGATATCCTCTACTCCTGTAGACAAAAAGTCGTCTACCGTTATCAGTGATAGGTCGATTACCTCGCTTAGAAGACTAACTGCAAATAGATGTGATGCATCGTCAGTAGCAGTGATTGTTGCTGATGTTACCTGTGTGCCTGTTGATCCATCTCGTACCTCAGCAGTAGCATGTTGCGTCTGTGAGATCTCAATGAATGTTGCCATCAGGATCGGTAGCCTCTGAGGACAACACAGTGCATGGGCCATTATCGGGTCCAGCAGAGCATCGATATCCGTTGGCATGACTGATGGAAGTGTTAGACAGATGTCTAGCATGCATTCTTCACTGCAAAGCAGGCAGCGTAGAACAGGTAAGATGCAATCTTGCCAGATTGGTCTGAATGACAGAAACCATGTGGTATTTAGTTCTCGTAGACGAGGTAAACCCAACAGTTGTACTATGCGCTCACGACACTTCCTTTCCAGGAGAGCATTCTCCAAGCCGCAGGGAGTGACGATGGTGGATTGGCTTGCCATAGCGCAGCTGTAGGAATAAAAATAGTATTCCTGCGACAATTGCTAGAATTAGCGGCAGACCACCAAAGACCGAGTGCAGGAAGTTTGGAATGATTCTGAGGACTGCTTGAAAAGGTGTTAACAGTCCTGAACATATGGTCTTAAATACATGTACAATACCGCTCATGTCAGACATGTTTAAGATACGTCCCAAAATTTCTGTGAAATGTGTAAGGCAATTTGTCCTTAACAGAGCCTGTATCTCAGCCGAAGTCCTTGCGACTTGTAGATCATAGGTTTCTTTGGCCGAGATCAAAGGCACGGTTTGTTGTAAAAGAATGGCTTTTATTTTGCTTAAAGTATCAATTCGTATAGAAGAGATGTTCAGTGAAGGCCATAAAGGCGACTCCCTGACTGTGTCTATTTGGGGGAACAAGACTTGCATACAGCAAGTGACCCTGGAAGTAACTGTTACTAGATATGGGATACCTGGCAACATGCCACAACAGCTCTGATCATTCAACATGAGGTAACTCTCATTTGAAAGTTGTCCAAATGTTGGATTAATCACAGCAGCTGGTGAACCTTGCAGGTGGCAGGATAACTTTGCAGTGGAACCGCTACAGGCCCCGTGTAAACTAATATCCTGACATATGAGTGAACCGCTCAGTGCATTTTCACAGTGTGTACCGCTAATAAACACTTCACGCCCCCCACTCCAACATCTGTGTGTGTAAGGTAAATCCCAGGATGTCCTGATGTATTCTTTACCCAACCTTTCATATTTGCCTACTGGCATGTGTTTAAGGCAATACTGATAATGGAAAGTTGTAACAGGCAGAGTTATTTTGCCATGTATGATCCATTCTGTAGCTGGTTTTTCTGCTACAGTAAATGGCAATTTTTCCAGTTTTTCAATGTTCAGCACTGTATACTTTGCTCCCCTTTGTGGCAGTTCGATCTGTTTATCAGTGAGATTGCAATCTGAAAACAGAGAAGATGTGTTGATGAAATGCCAAGGCACATAGTCTGCATGCAAGTTTTGTGGCATCCAGCCTAATAACAGAATAGAACGTAATTGAGACTGGCCTTGATGCAGCAGGACCAAATCTTGTTCCACAATGTCTATAGCAGAGGATACAATGTTGCCCAATGAATATATCCTGGATGACAGAGTCGTTAACCCATTGTCGACCACAGCAAGAGATTTCTCTAAATGAATACGATCAATTTCTCGTATTCTTTCTTCAGCGTCTGATTGGATAACCTTCCATATTTAATTATAAGCAGCATAGATGCCGGCATATATGAAACTTTTTTGACGTGGCTTTCTTGGACCTAGCAAGAATTCCCTAAGGTTTGCGTCTTCTTTAAGTAAAGATAAGTGTTGTTTCACATCCTCTAGTGTAGATGTCTGTAGCTAATCAAGGCATAGTTTTCCTACACTGTATGTTGTTACTACCCCTGGATGCTGTCTTTGAACATAGCGTAGGTCTGGCCTATTGATTGTTAGACCTGGTGTCTTGTTCAGGAATCTTTCTTGACAGATGTTTGTGTCTGTAGGCCAGAGCAACCATTTTTTCTATTTGGAATATGGTCTGTTGTTTTGTAAAATAGTATGTACGTCGACCACCCCCTGTGTAGTGCTATTACTTGCAGGTGTAGGTATGAACGGTGTGTTCATGTCTTTTATCCTGGCTAACCCAAGGCAAGACGTTTGTTGGACAGTGTCGTTCAAAAACATTATCTGCTATGGGATGATGCAGGCTCTAAACAAAGCTTCTATCCCCTGTACTTGCCAATTTTTTGTACCCCAGACTGATTTCGTGTCAATTGTGTCTTTCCAAAAGTCGAAACCCAGTTTAGACAGCTGGGCAATAAAGGCTGCAGAATAAATCTGTTTTGTACTGGTTAACATATTTTTCGTTCCTGTTTTGTTCACATTTTTAAAGTAAAACGTTTCTGGATTGGATGTATTATACCCTCAGAAATGTGGAAACTTCATTGCAAACGTTTTTGAGCTACCCCTTGGTGGTGTAGGACAATACATAAATACATTTCTAGGTGTTGCAGATTTATGCAAGAAATGATGACCATAGTGGTTGTAACAATAAAGCTGATCATAATCTGTTGAACCCTCTAAGTATTCATGGTTACAGAATGCAGCAGAACTTTCTAGATCAGACATCATGTTATTAACAGTCTCAAAGTCCCAATCATCAGAATAGGTACTGGAGGTAATAAAGTTACTTAATGAAATTATAAATAAGTGTGGAATCTTGAAAACATCTGCCAGACCGAATATATCATAATCCGTTTTGTCCCAAACGATACCACCTTGGACACCAATCGAAGACGAATACATTTTACTCAACATTTATCTAAGCCTTGAAAAAGTTACTGTGTAACAAAACACGTGTCGGCTGCTGATCCAACGTCCAACAGGGGGTCACACTGCATTGTGCCCTCCATCTTTGGAATTTAATGTTATTCTACCTTTTGTGTTTGAATCGATGATATTATCTAATGTGTGTATTTTATACATTAAATTGAAGAGCAAGCTACACATTGTTCATTGTCTGAATTGAGTGTCACAATGAGTAGGATAACTATCTATGAACTAATATTGAAATAAATTAGAGTGTCAAGGTCTATTCTGTTGCTTAACATTTACACTCGGTTCCGTTCGAACCACAGTGAGTTGGCACCTGTGGTGGTGGGTGTATTGTTCTCGATCTCGAGGGGAGCCTATAGTGTATTTCAAGTCTTACTACATAAACAGTGATGTGCTACCATTAAACCACCACTACCATTTGTCAAGTATTATATATTTATACTTACCATTCCTTTGCAAGGGACTGCAGTGATCCAAGGTTTATTTGAGATTAACAGGGGTGTCTGCACAGGACGTTTCACTTTAGAGACTTTCATCTTTAGGCCACCAATATCTCTATTTTACTAACGATACTGTGGAGGAAACACCTGCATACCCAGAGGCTATCCCTTCTTGTGCTGCTAGGATTAGTCCTAATCTACGTTCCATGTTTGGAATTACCTTATCCCCCACTCCAGGGATTCAAGCAAACGGAACGTTGTTCGCATCAATTATATACGAGCATTTGAGTGGAAATCTTTTAGGTAACGCTGCACCACTGCCTTTGCTTGAAGCATTGACAGCCAACAATATCTCACTGTCTATTTTCGTTTTTGAACGAGTAATCGCAGCTACGGAAGCCGTTTACACAGCCCCCTTTGCGGCTTTGTAAGCCAATGAATTGCCTGCAACGCCATCACTTTGATGACTCAGCGTGTGTATCATGTGAGTTTTTTGTAGTCCTTCTCGCAACTGAACTACTTGTTCCCAAAGCATCTTATGCTTGATTGTGCCACCTTTTGCATCTTTGAAACCATTTTGAAGCCAATTCTGTAAATATTCATTATATGATTGAACACAGTAAAAAGAATCGCACACTATAAGTGTGGGGAATTCACGATCCATATTTTCAAGTGCCAATTTGAATGCTTGTAGTTCAGCTCGCTGAGCTGTACAATCTCCTAGAGGTTGTGTTTTAGTGACCATTGGTCGGAATTTACCATTGCGCATACAACCTTTAACGATCGCGCATGCTGCACTGTAAGCTTGCTTACTCTCCGTAGCGGGTTGTGGTGATCCGTCAGTATAAATTTTAAATTCATACTGGTCAAGAGGGAGAATCTCAATAGGCAGAGGACATTCGTGTTCATATTGCAGGAATGCTTGTATT
Source organism: Triturus cristatus (assembly GCF_964204655.1). Classification (NCBI taxonomy): domain Eukaryota; kingdom Metazoa; phylum Chordata; class Amphibia; order Caudata; family Salamandridae; genus Triturus; species Triturus cristatus. The sequence continues at coordinate 706,486,272 of NC_140595.1, read as the reverse complement.
TTTAAATTAGGATCAAAAACATATTCAACATCTGTTGCAGCAAGAGAATTAACCCATTGTATCCATCTTGGATGTAAAGCTTTTGCATTTGGAATGCTCGCTTTTGTTACTGCTTCTAAGGCTGGTACTGGAGTCACGACAATAATGCGTTTCCCCTGAGCTAGAGCTCTTTCTTTTGCTACAGCGGTTTTAACTGCTGTCAGAATGTTTTATGTAGAAGTGAAGCGCATTTCCGCTTGTGTATACAAATATGATTTGTATGCAATTGGTACTCTTTCACCTTCATGAAAAGTTAAGTAGGTGAATCCGCATTGACCCGAAATTATTCGGATCACTAAATTGCATGCATTTTTGTGTGTTTGTAAGTGATTTGTTGCTAACATGTCAGCTTGCAGTGAACTCAGGATGTCTGTGTGTTCCTGTGTCCAATTTTTGTTTTTGAAATCAGGTTTGATTAGTTCGTAGAGAGGTTTAACCCTTTCTGCATAATTTAGAATGTAAGTTCTTCCAGAATTTAGGAAATCTAGAATCAACTGTAAATTTTTCAGCGTTTTTGGAGGTTGGAGCAGAGCACACTTTTCTAAAAAGTTGGCTGCCAGGCCTTTGCCTTCACTTGAAAGCTCATATCCCAGGAAAAGGACATTGAGATGGGCAATTCTAGATTTTTTAAAGTTGAATTTATAACCCTCAGAGGCGAATCCCAGTATAATGGTTTTCAGACTGTTCAAGTGCCTATCCAGGTCATCGTCTGTCAGATAGATATCATCGACATATGACAATGCCTTGTCATCAGAAATTTGTAGTAACTCTGTTACTCTTGCTGAGAATAACCCGGGCCTGTTCTTGGACCCTTGTGGGAGTCGACAGAGGTGACCCTGGGTCCCCATTATTGCGAAAACAGTCACGTACCTACTTTCAGGTGCTATGTTTTGACAAAAGAAACTATTTGAAATATCCAATGTGGTTTTATATTTTTTACACACAATGTTATTCATCAATGCTGTACTGTGTGCATTTTGCACAGCAAATGTCTTAGAACAAGTGTTCAGGTGTCTGTAATCCAAAACTAGACGATATGTATTGTCTGGTTTGGAAACAGGAAACAAAGGATTGCTCATCAATGAGGTGCATGTTTCAATCACCCCTTGGTATTTAAGTTGATCTAAGATCTCCCTGACCTATTTTTTAGCTTCTTGCCTAATTGGGTACTGCCTTTGTGCAGAAGGTTGACATTTTAATTGGATTTTATGGTGAGGTGAGTCCTCATCCCATCCTACATGATTTCTGTATAATGCTGGGGCCTGGGCTACTGCCCATTTCCTGGCATATGTATATTTTAAATGTATTGAAACATGGTTGGAGAAGGTTGGCATATTGATGTCTTCGCCATGTGGGCACTCCCTGACAAATTTTGGTGGCCAGTCTTGTTCTGCTAGAAGTATGTCATAACCCCTTGAAAGTTTTTCCCAAAAGAGTACTTTCACTTTTCTTGGTATGTCTCCCTCCATCCGGAGTGTAACTTCATACAACTTTTGTGAAGAACTAACCCTGGTGTCTACAGTCTCAACTTGGATGTACTCATTCAAGTCCACTATCTCCAGAAGTTCCTTCAGGTTCTGGCGAGCTATTGTTACTTCTGCTGCACTGTCCAGCATTGTCTGAGCCCATTCTCCGTTCTTGAGTTGTGTCCTCAGAAATCTCGGCATGTCTGATCTTCAGACCTGCTACATTGTTCTTAGTGAATTGAGGTTTTGGTTTGTTTTTCTGAACGTGTTGATCATCTTTGGACTCCTTGCGTTCGTCTTTGTGATCTGACCGTCCTCTTCTTTCGGATGTCTGTGAAGATGTCTGAAAGGTACAAGAGGAATGTGTATCACTATCTTGATACCTGTCAGGTTTTTTCAAATTATCCCTATTCCTGAGGTTATACCTCCTGTCAGAGTGCTCCTTTTGAGGAGACTTACCTCGGGATTGAGAACGTTTCTCTTTTGAATGTTGTTTGTTGTTTTCCCACTTCTTTTTAGAAGATGTAGGATTGTGTTTAATTAGGTTCTTTTCAGGACCTGCAGACAGTTGTGGTTTAACTGTGTAATTCTATCAATTCTTGTATTAGATTAAGTAATTCCTTATCTGACATTGCTTCAGTGTCAGGATGAGGTATGTAGCCGGCTAAAATTGGCCATGTTGCTCCTGGTCTACCTAGTGGACTGAGCCTAGCAATGTGATTGTAATGTTTTAGGGCGCCTTTAAACTAGGCCTGGGCGTAAATTCCGTTCCGTTCGCGGAATTTGCGGAATTTGGGTAATTTCGCGTTCCGCGGAGGACGCGAAATTGCCCGAAAATCTGCGTTCCGCAACTTCGCGAAATTTTTTGCTTGTTCGCGTTCTCAATATGCTTGTTCGCGAGATATTTCACCCCGAGCATGCAAACAGCGATCGCGAACAGGAAAAAAGTATCGCGAACATGCAATTCCGCGCGTTCGCGGAATTTCTGCATGTTCGCGGAGATTTTTACCGTTTCGCGGAGATTTGCGTAACGCAATTACGCAAATTCCGCCCACCCCTACTTTAAACCAGAGCTGATGCTCCTGGTATGTGAGTGGAATTTCAACATCCTCAAAGGGAATGTATTCCTCAGGTGGTTCATCTTCTTTGAAGAAGTGAAACACATGTGTTACTGGATTTGATTCTGGGAATGTAATCCATGAATAGAATACCTCTGTCTGAAAAGATTTATATGCCTCTATCACAAAAACTGCTCTACCACCTCTTGGTGTTAGGCCATGTTTTATAAGTTTTAGAGTGATGGCTCTCCTTAAGTTTGGAGGGATGTTTATAACACCCTCATCAGTTTCATGTAAACCTGTAAGATTAAAACCTGTTGCGACTTGGTCAGTCGCAGCCTCACCGGTCATAGCATTATTATCCCGTTTTGGGACATTGTTTTTTGAAAATGTAGAACAGGTTTCAAGGAAACAAAGATAAGGTGCACAATATTTTTGAACACTGTATCCTTCAACGTTGAACAAACCAAACAGCTAATACATAGGATTCTCGTCCTACTTAGCTATGGCGGATATTAACCCTACCCACTCCAGACGTCTTATGGAGAATTATAAGTAGGGTTCTCTGAGAAAAGCACGACTGAGTTACTTCTTTATCTAGCGTTAAATTAGTGCCTTACCAAACGTTGGGCGCCATGTAGTGTAGTTCCTATTTCCCTTATAGGTTCTGCGCATTGGAATAATATACACTATAGTTTTTGCATAGGACTAAGGTCAGTATGCTCCTATCGAGTACATTGAACTTAATTACTTTGTGTGCCAGCTAGCTCAGAGGTCACTAGAAACTTCTCAAATAAACAAGAAGGGATTAGCTTCTGACAACCGCATAAACATGACAACTTTGTTTCCCTTAGAATCGGAACGTGTCTCAGAATCGTGGAAACAATAGGTAACAGTTTCACTCAGTCAATCATGCATGCTTAGTTTCTTCAGAGTTACACAGAAATAGATAGACGGGCGTTTCAATTAAAGTATTGATTGAACAGTCTTGTTTCTCGTGTAAGAGATATGAGATGTTACAATTATTAGACAGTAAGCAAGATATAATACGCACTGCGTAAGCAGTAAGAAGAAATAATACTGCAATAGCATTGTCTTTTAGCTATGACATATATTCATATATACAAACATAAATAACACAGGCTAAAACGTGAATACTTGTCTGATGCTTCTAAATAGTTCTACCCCAGTGTACCTAACCTAGTTGTAGTGCGAGGTAAGAAGTAGGTACTGTTTTCTATAGTATGGTATATGCCAAGAGTCCCTAGGTTCTAGCCAGCTCCATACCTTTAGAATGAGAGAGGTGGGAATCTCTCTCCAGGTCTCAAACTCTAACCCCCCGCAAAGGGAGTCAGAACACTGGAAGCTGGATTCTCTGCGAGCAGGGATGACAGCGTCTGGTCAGTGCGTCAGGCCGGGATATGGTTTCTTCCGAACTTGCCGTGGCGAAACGTGCAGTCAAGTTGTGTCAAGCCATGCCGTGGTTTGCCATGGTAAGGGAAGGAATATTTATACCTGGAAGGTGTTTAGGAATGCTAGCATTGACGTAAAGTCGGGCAGAGGAAGACGTCATGAATGAACCCCTAAGGAAGAGTAGTTCATGCATAATAGATGAGTACTTGGAGAAATCAATAATCCTGGCTAGGGAAAGTCCCGTCGGCATAAGGGTCTGTTTTCTAAGAACTCGTGACGTGGGATGGACGGATGTAGGTGACCATGCCTGTCTTTGGATTGCTTGGCTAATGCCTAAATAAGGACTGGGATTCTATGCCTAAATAAGGGCAATGTGAATAGTGCCTATATAAGGACATGATTCAGGGAGACCTATGTACAGGCATCTAAATCGAAACACAACAGTTTGGGATGGAGAAACTGCATACACCTGCCAATATCTTGAATGAATTTAATACTAAAGTATAAGAATGGATATAACCCAGAACCCAGAAGTCTCATCATGTGATTCATTGCCACTGACCATGGCAGTAATATTGTCAAAGTCATGGTTGACAGAGAATACTTCAGAGCCCTGTATTTAGCCCATTGTATAAACTTATTTGTGTACAGCTTCCTAAAAATTAGAAGACTTAGGAGTTGATGGGGTGCCCGTCACAGGGTGCATGGTTTTCCCCAACAACCCCTTTTTTCAATGGGAGACTGTGTTCTCATTCAGAACACAGGATCCCATTGAAGTCAATGGGAGTCTGACCGAACAATGTACAAAAGCATCGTAATCAGTCGGTCAGACTCGCACAACCCAATTCGTTCAGAAACTATTCCAAAACCGATTCGGTCAGAAGAGTTTCCGAACGAGATTGTAATCAGCCCCTTATTCAGCAACATACTGATCACCTGCTGAAAAATTAAACTGATTTTAGTAAATTGTTCAAATCACAGAAGCAGATGATGGTCATTTAGCGTGCTGATAAAGTAAGTATAAAAACCCTCACACAGGAGGCAACGGTGTGGAACTCAACTTACTACATGCTGCAATGCCTGTTTGAGAAGTACAAGTCTACCTATGTTTATGTTATTCAGAAGGGATACAGCCACCAAAACCAGGTCTATGAAGGTGGACATATTGGGGCTAATGGAGTGCCAGATACAAATGCCACTTCCTTTTGAGATTATGATCTAGGAAGTCAACAAGGAGGAGCGTACCATGAGGGTAATTTCTATGTTGCATGTGCTGCAGGCTCATTTGCTTAAAGTAGAACAAATATTTACCAATGTCAATGAAGAATCAGCTTCTTTGATGAACAACTTAATCCTTAGCTTGAATACCACTCAAAGGCTGCAAAAAGTGATTGTGTCTTCCGAAGATACATCTGTGCCATGATACTGGATTCACTGTAGATAAATATGCTGGCCACTTTTATTCCTTTATTGGATGTTGATGTCTTACTTTACAAGACTTGATTCATTGGTATACGGTGTGATCTAGAAAAAGGGTTGCGAATTCAAGAAAACGGCAGAACAGAAGTGCGCCTGTTAGAGCTCTCCCTAGAGGGAGGACTAGGGCTGCGAGCTACCACACGAGCAGCATTGAGTCTCTGCTTTACCAGCGCTATTAACTGTGATTTTAGATCGTGTTTTGTGACTGATGCAATTTTATTCTGAGGGGGGCTTTTATTCCTAGAATTAAGTGGGAATTGTTTTTGAGGTACTCTGACACCCCTACACACGCTACTCTCTTCGCTGACAGCCTCGCCCAGCCGTTTTTTACTCCCGGTTGAGGCGGCGGCGGGCGCCATCTTGGGTGTGGGCAGGGGCTGCGCTCTAGTCGCGCCGGCCTCCCACCCTCCTCATCACCTATAAGATGTGTGTAGAGTTCAGACGGCGCAGCGGGCTGGCGCAGCGGGCGCGCCGGACGCGCCTAAGCCAAGCCCGTCTGCGCCCGTCCACGGCCGACCGTGGCCAGGGGCCCAGACCCCTACATCTCGGGCGTGCCGCGGGCAGTCCTACACAAGTAAGAGGCTGCGAGACCTTTGCCCCGCTTCCCTCACGATCTGTCGCCACTTGATGGAGCCACTTGACCTGGGTCCATGTCCTCATTGTACATTCAGAGGGAGGTGTCTATCGCCTGCCGTCCCTGACCCTGAAGCGATTATTGCTAAAGGGGGGCTCTTAAATTGTAGATCCTTCAGCAAACATTCCCTTCAGCTGTGGGATCTCTTACTAGATGAGGACCTGCATATATTATTTTTAACTGAAACCTGGTTAGGAGAACATTCTGATCCAGATATAGTGGATACCATTCCGCCAGGTTATACCCTCCATAGACTTGATAGAGAAAAGGGAAGGGGAGGTGGCATTGCCATCATTGTCAAACACCCTTTTGAGTGTGTTCTAAAACCAGTAAAAATTGATAACTGCAAAGCTGGTGAATTTAACATCAAACTGACCCAACACGAGGCAATTTCGGGCATCCTAATTTACAGACCTCCTGGCTCTCTGGGCAACTTCCGAAGTAGTTTACTGGAAGGGGTTACTCAGACTGCGATCAAACACAATAAAGTGTTGGTGTTGGGTGATCTGAACTTACATCTAGAGGATCCCCTACAAAAGGAGGCAGAGGACGTTCGTCTAGTCCTACAAGAACTACAACTGGACTTGCTAAGTGTTGCAGCTACACATCAGAGGGGTCACTGTTTGGACCCGATCTTCGCTAGTTGGGACTTGATAAAGGCACTTACACCCTGTCAGCTCCCTTGGACAGACCACTTCTTGGTCCCTTTCCAATGTTTTTACCAGCCAGTTAGGGCCATTGAGAATGGGATGGGAAATATTATGAGACGCAAATGGAGACAATATTCTCAAGAAAACTTCATATGCGCCATCCAGAAAGCGCAACTACTGCTTGCTATGGACAGTAATCAGGCAAATAATGAATTTAATCAGCTTGTGACTGCCACCCTGGATGAGCTAGCCCCCATGAGTAAGGGTAAAGCAAGAGAAGGCAGACAACGTACTGCCCCATGGTTCACTCCAGAACTCCAGCAAATCAAGTCTAATTGTAAAAAACTTGAAAGGAGCTGGAGAAGGAACCCGAGTGAACAAGGTAAAAACAGTTATAGCTTAGCACACAAAAGCTACCAGTATGCGGTGCGTAGAGCTAAAGCTAAATATTTCCAGACACGCATTGAGGCGGCCGAGAGCTCCTCACGCGAACTGTTTAAAATATACAAAGAAATATCTTTAGTCTCCAGCTCTAACACCCCCCTAAGGGCCACCGTGGAGGGATGCAATAGAGTCGCTAACTTTTTTTCCAACAAAGTTAAAGCTATTTATGCCTCCTTCACCCAACAACCAGATAAGGGCATAGATTTTATAGCAGGCAGCTCGCCTGTGGCCCCTGACTCCTCGTTGCAAACTTTCGAGGTACCCGCCGCTGACAGGCTAATAAAGATCTGTCGCAGTGTGAAGTCCGGTTCCCCTAACGACCCGGCACCGGCCTGGGTCATCTCAGAGGGCCTGGTAGCCCTGGAACCATACATCAGACACGTCCTACAGACCTCCTTTTCCACGCAACGAGTCCCTGAGGAGTGGAAGAAGGCCATAGTACTGCCAATAAGGAAAAAACCGAATGTAAGCATGGAAGTGCTGGAAAACCTCAGACCTATCTCCTTATTGCCGTTTGTGGCGAAAGTGGCTGAGAAGGTGGTCAATGCTCAGCTTACTGAGCACCTGGAGAGAGGGAACTTACTACATCCCTCACAATCAGGATTTAGGGCGGGCTACTCTACGGAGACAGCTCTCCTACGGGCCACTGAGACTTTAAGAGCAGGGGCGGATGCAGGACATACAATGGCCCTGATCATGCTCGACCTCAGCGCGGCTTTTGACACCGTAGCGCATTCCATCCTGCTACGGTGTCTGAGCGAAGCTGGGGTCGTGGGTCCTGCGCTGTACTGGTTACAGTCGTTTCTCACTGAAAGATGTTTCCAGGTACAGCAAGGGACATGTTGTTCGGTCGAGATGCCACTAGATCAGGGAGTGCCTCAGGGCTCAGCATTGAGCCCTACTCTTTTTAATCTCTACATGGCCTCCCTGGCGAAGGTTGTACAATCATTTGGGGTGGAATTGGTGTCTTACGCCGATGACACCCAGCTGTTGATTTCCCTATCGCAGAACACCGCCAACACCCCCACCAACTTTAAGTCCTGTATGCAGGCACTAGCTGAGTGGATGGACTCCCACTGCCTAAAACTCAATGGCTCTAAGACAGAGGTGTTGGTGGTGGGGGGAAAAAGCAAAAACTGGTCAGCCGAGTGGTGGCCTCCATGCCTTGGCCCTACCCCCATACCTTGTGAGGAGGCTAAGAATCTAGGAGTCTGGATGAATTCCTCTCTCTCCTATGATGGCCACATAAGGCGTCTTGTGGGCAAATGTTTTGGAGTACTAAAGACCCTAAACAAAACCTTAGACCTCCTACCCATAGCGGCCAGAAGGACACTGACGCAGGCACTGGTGACCTCTCGGATTGACTATGGAAACATCTTGTTCCTAGGGGCCACCGAGGGCTGCCTGGGCCGCCTGCAAGTTATCCAGAATTCCGCCGCTAGATTGGTGCTAAGAAGACCTAGGAGGGCTAATTCTCAAAAGGCGCTGGATGCGCTTCACTGGCTGCCTGTGAAGAAACGTGTGCTGTTTAAGTGCCTCCTCGTCTGTCACCGAATTGTCTGGAGCAGGTCGCCCGCCTACCTTAGGGATCTAGTCAGCCGCTACGAACCAACAAGGACCCTCCGGTCGGAGGGTGCCGGGCTGCTGACAGTCCCCAGGACAAGGAAGGCTAGAATGGGTGGACGATCTTTTGCGTTCCAAGCAGCTCAACAATGGAACAAACTTCCTCCTGCTCTGAGACTGGAGAGCAGTGAAGCGCTGTTCAGGGCCAAGCTTAAAACACATCTATACACTGTGTAGGTCACAGGCTTTCATGGTGATCGCTGGTAGCTTTAGCGCGGGGACACGCCGAGATGGCGTTACTGAGCGCTCTATAAGCTCTCTATAAATAAATAAATAAATATCCAGAATGGGCAGTGCTGATGGCTGACAGTTTCTGCAGCTGCAACCAGCACTATTACTGGCTACTAAAATCACAGCAACAACAGCTTCAAGTTTACTGCTAACCTCTGGGATGGATTGGTTTCATATGACAGGGCGCAAGTCAAGTGCGCAGATGCAGGCAATGCTGTCATAGCAAATGGCAGCACCAATGATAATTCAAAAAAGGGGCCAAGAATACCTGGATGACCCAAAAAATGCATGTCTGGTAGCAAGTGTGTCTTCTTAGCATCTGTTCAGTGCAGCTGGAGGAGTTGTCATATTCAGAAGGACCAATCTCTCCCCTCAAGGCAGTTGGTCTGACAGCATAACAGTTGAAAACATCCAGGTAAACGAACAATGTCTATCTACTGCTATGGTTCACAAGAGGACTCAAAGAGGCGCACTCCCCTGGACTGTAAGGAGGTGCATTGATTAGAAAAATGCAGACCAGTGGCTCAAGTGGCAAACTTTAAATAAGTGGTTGAGTCGGGTGGACACCTCACATGATAAACAGAGCTACATGAAGTAATTACTTGAGTGATCGGCCGGGTAAATGCAGTTAGTTGTCTGGTTGTCTGGGAGTGGTACAAGATTGGCTCTTAGTTAATGACCCACCACTGCACCAGCCTGTGCTCTGCTCTTTGACCCCTCATGCACCATGATTACCTTGACTCTCCAATATTATATTTTACTTTTGCATTCAACAGGCCTTCTCTTCTGCATGAAAGGTTCATGCCATTCGTGCTCTATGGTATTACAGAAGAATGCAGTTCCTACGTCCATCTGTAAAGTATCATATATATATTATATATATATATTACCTACTGGCGGTCGCCAGTAGGTAGTAATAGTTAGGACCTCGTTTCTATTCAAAAAGCGTTTTTTGATTTGACAATAACTGTGGCATAGTTTGACGACTCTTCCCGAAATTTTCAAAACTAATGGCCTGCACTGGTCACCTCCTGTCTTGACAGTTTCGGGGTGATTTGTCAAGTGGGGGCCGAGGAAAAAGGGGGGTCCCAAAATACATTTTCTTAATGTTAATTTCCATAGGAACTTTAGACACGTTTACAGCCCGAACTGCTGAATGGAATAACACCAAATTTAGCAAAAAGTTAAGTCTTGATCCAGAAAGCGAACTTTTTTTTAAATGGTGTAAATCCGTTAAGTAGTTCCTAAGAAATAAGAAAACAGAAATCTTTCGCTATCTGAGCACCACGGAGGAGTTGCGACTCCTCCCGAGCACGAGCTTCATTCTGATTGGCTGCCAACACTCCAAACCAGGAAGTGTTGGCAGCCATCTTGTGACTCGTCACAAGAAAAGAGTAAAAAAAAAGGTGAAAAACAAGAAAAGAGGGCAGGTTACAAACATCTGCTCAGGGCCAAAAAAGGGCATTTCGTTTTTTAAAAAATCGCCCGAATTCATGCTGGGTGCATGAATCCGGATGAAAACATTAAAAAAATTAAGCGTGGGCTCCCAGGCATCATTTTATATAAGCCCCCGGGTGGGCCAGGACCCGGGGGCAATGCGTAATTAATTTGCAGGAGCCTGCAGGGACCCCCACAGCTCCAGGAACCACCACCTCCCTGGGGCTTTAAAAATAAAAGCGTGGGGGGGTCCCAATCCCTCCACACTGCCCCAGGGACTGCCACATCCCCGGGGCTTATTTAATTGTATGCGGGGGGCATGCAACCCCCCCCGCAGACCTCAATGGGGCTCTGTTTTAAAAAAAATAAAAATTGGTGGGGGACCTCCCCGGGGCACATACTCATTTCATTGCAGGGGTCCGTAGTGGACCCCGGCCCCAGGGACCACCACCTCCCCAGGGCTTTGAAATGCCGGGAGGGGGCCATGGGCCCCCCTCCTGGAGCCCTTGATGGCCCTGAGGACCGCCACCCTCCAGGGCCGGCTGCTTCAATGTCCCAGGGTGCCCACCCAGGGACATTGCTGTTTGCTATGGCAGGGCAGGAGCATGGCTCCCGCCCTGTCATAGCAAACTCCTGCTTTGGTTTTTGGAAGCGCAAGCAGGAAACCTGCTCTTGCTTCCAAAAACCAAAGCAGATTGCTTTTGCACAAGGGGAGCTACATGTCAGCATCTCCCCTTGTGCAAAAGCAATGCTGGCTCCTGCAGGAGGCGGGGAGCCGGCGGGACTGTGGGAGCATTGGGGAACCCCATGGTCCCCAACGGAGAGGCCAGACCCCGGGGGATGGGGTCCCCGGGGCCAAAAATGGCCCGAGAGGGTGGCCACTCAGCCCCGTCCCATAAAAATAAAATAAAATTAAGGAATTGGGCATGACCCGGGGGATGGGATTCCCGGGGCAAAAATGGCCCTGGTGGGGGGCCACATGGCCCCTTCTCTATAAAAAATAAAATAAAGAATTGTGCATGGCCTGGGGGATGTGGTCCCCAAGGCCAAAAGTGGCCCCACACAGACACTCAGGCACCCATACAGATATTTAGACAACCAATCAATAACCCATGTAGACACTCATGTAGCTACTCACCAACCCATGCAGCCGCTTACACACCAACTGAAAGTCTAATACAGACATTCACACAGTTTAGTCACTAACCCATGCATTCAATAAGACACGATTGTTGGGATTTGAGGGGCCTCTGTTCCCTTTGCTTACCTTTGCTGAGTGCTGCTTTCATGATTGGGTATACTTGCGCCGGCAGCAGGTATTTAAAGACGCCGCCAGCTTGACAACATTGCTTGGTTTCTCTTCCGGTTCTGGTATCCGGAAGGTCTTTGCCAGCAGGTGCCTGCTACCTTTGCATCTTCAGGATCATCGTTCTTCGTGGGATTCAAGCCTGAGGATTGCAAGACTTTGTTGCATTTGGGACTCCTATCCAGACTTTCCTTTCTTTCCCTTCCCGTTCTCTGGGTTGTTTTCTCAAAAAACACTTTGTTGCTTTGTTGTTAGGGATTTCGGGTTAAGAAACGCGGCTGTGTTCCCGTTTTCCCTTCTCGCCATTCCTGCATTTTAGTAACCTATCCAAATCGTTATGGGCATTTTTGGGTGCAATCACGAGTAGTCCAGACCATTTTTTTGTCTTAGTTAAACTTTTTCACCTTTGGTTATTGTTTTTTAAGAAGGTGTCGTTTGAGGGGCACTGGGATCATTGGAACCTAATGTCACTCGATTTATGTGAGGATTTTTGCATTACTTCCTGTTGGGCTGAGAATACGCCCCTTTCAAGTGATTACCCTCTTCAGGCCACATGTCTATCGGAAAGGGGTAAGAGTAGCATTATACCTGCAATAAGTATACCTGATCATGTGTGTATGTGCTGTTTATATCTAGCTTCCCACTAAATCTGTTATTCTTTCTTTTGAAAGTCAACTGAACCCTTCCAGGGTTAGACAGAGAGGGAAGCTCCTGCCAGAGTGAGGTTCTTTCTTGGTTTCCTTATTTCTTCCACATTCTCCTAGTGCCTTTGTTAGTCATCACCTTTTATATATTCGGGTGGTGACAGCCAGGGCAAAGGTAGAGGATTGGGTCTCTCTTCGCTCCTGCAGTGTTTGGCAACATCGGTGGGGTGCCAGAACAATGATTACTCCCTCACTTATACAGTCAGTCACACACCTACTAAATCATCCATTCAGACACTTATACACCCACTCATTCTTAAATACACCTTGGCATATATATATAAAACTTATGTAAACTTTACAGAAACACATAGTCACTGGATTAAGTCATCAGTGATGTCATCATTGATATAATTTGAGATGTTATCAGTGATGTCATCAGTGATGTCACTGACCATGTAATGAATGATGTAATATCTATGTGACATCATCAGCAGTGCATTGTGGAGGTGCAAGTTATAGTTAGCTAAACTAACTATAACGGTCAAATTTCTCTGGTTTTGTACAAGTGAAATGTCCAACTATCAATCAATCAGGGGATTTATATAGCACGCGACTCACCCGTGAGGGTCTCAAGGCGCTGGGGGGCTGGCCGCTCCAGGTCAGTCGAAGAGCCAGGTCTTGAGGTCCTTCCTGAACGTGTGCAGGGTGGGGGAGCATCGGATGTTCACAGGGAGCTTGTTCCAGGTTTTTGCTGCAATGTAGGAGAAAGCTCTTCCACTGGTTCTCTTTCTGTGAATGCGGGAAACCTCAGCCAGGGTGAGGTCGGCGGAGCGGCAGTTTCTCTTGGGTACGTGGAAGGAAAGTCTTTCGTTGAGGTAATTGGGTCTGATGTTGTTGAGGGATTTGTAAGTGTGGGTGAGGAGTTTGAAGGTGACCCTCTTTTTGATGGGGAGCCAGTGGAGGCCTTGTAGGTGTTGGGTCATGTGTTCATGGCGCAGTCTCCAAAGAATGAGTCTGGCTGCGGCGTTCTGGCTGGTTTGTAGTTTGCGTAGAAGAGTTTTGCTGATTCCAGCATAGAGGGTGTTGCCGTAGTCCAGTCTGCTGGTTATGAGTGTGTGGGTGATAGTCTTTCTGCAGTCGGGGGGATCCGTTTGAAAGTCTTACGAAGGTTGCGAAGGCAGTTGGAGCTGGTGGAGGTGACGGCATTGATCTGGCGGTTCATGGAGAGGGAGGAGTCAAGGATGATGCCGAGGTTCAGAGCGTGGTCTGTGGGGTTGGGTGGGCTCCCGAGGGAGGGTGGCCACCAGGTGTTGTCCCAGGCAGTGGTGCAGGGTCCAAGGATGAGGATCTCAGTTTTCTCTGAGTTTAGCTTCAGGCAGCTGTCCTTCATCCAGGCTGTCATGTTCTTCATTCCTTCCTGGAAGAAGAGTCTGGTGTCTTTGGGATGAGTTGGGTGTCTTCGTCGTAGGATACGATGTTGAGACCATGCTGTCTGACGATGGCGGCGAGGGGGGTTATGTAGATGTTGAAAAGCGTCCTGAAACCTATAGTTTTTTTAATGAATTTCTAAGGTTTTTTTAAATACTAATTTCTAACTATCACGTCCCTGAAACCTATGTTTTTTTCAGCAAATTTCAAAGGTTTTTTTAATTCTAATTACTAACTATAACATCTCTGAAACCTATGTTTTTTTAGTGAAGAAAAAAAAATATATATATATCACGAGGTGATACGAGCTGGAGTGATATATATATATATATATATATATATATATATATATATATATATATATATATATATATATATATATATATATATATATATATATATATGCACAGAGCATTCGTCAATTTCTCCAAGAAAAAGAATGCACAAACTCCTCTTCGTCGGTAAACACTTTTTTATTTTCAAAAGTATTAGAGTCTCCCTTCTGTCATGACGCGTTTCGGCCGGCGAATGGCCTTGATCACATGTATATATATATATATATATATATATTACCTACTGGCAGTCGCCAGTAGGTAGTTATAGTTAGGACCTATTTTCCATAGGAAATCTGCAACATTCTATTTGTAATAACGTTGGCACCGATTGACGAATCTTCGCAAAACTTTCCACACTTTTGGCCAGCTCTGGTCCGCTCCTATCCTGAAAATTTCACGGTGATTCGTAAAGCGGGGGCTGAGAAAAAAGGGGGGCCCAAAACACGTTTTCCCCATGCATTTTCCCATAGGACCTGTTGACGCAGCTACAGCCCGAACTGCTGAACAGAATTACACCAAATTTGGCAAAGAGGTAGCCCTCAGTTCAGACTCGTGCCTTTTGCTTAAATGGTGTAAATCCGTTCTGTAGTTCCTGAGAAAATTAGAGTTAAAAAGATAGATATATCTGGGCGGAGCCTAACCACACATCTCATCGTGAGATCTGATTGGCTGTCAGTACTTCATCCAAGAAGTGTTTGCAGCCATCTTGGGACCAATATACATGATAGCACCTCATTAAAAAGCATTGCAGTTAATAGAAATTTAAGACTTAAGTTACATTATAAATCATTTGTTGATGGTACCATACTCATTTTAGGAATTGTGGTGTGTTCTAAGGTGATTTTACCAGGTGAAAAAGCCTTCTGCTGTGATATCATGAATCATGTTTGAGAGAAAACTATTTTCTCATGCTTTTCCCACAGAAGTTTGGAAGGTGATCTATAAGCTAAACTGAGAGCATATTTTCTGTAAATTCACATTATCTTTCTCAGTCATGTGAGAATGAAGTCTGACATTCTCAGTAAAACATGTACATCCAACAAGGGCAGAGATTGTCAGTTGATTCCTTTGTGTTCTACTGCAGCTTCCCAGAGTGTTCTAAAGAACAACTAGAGCGCTAACTGTCCTACTTATGACAAACGTATTGCACACCTGAAGCCATCTTGATTGGAATAAAGTGGTAACTCTTAAAACATTTAATTTAAAAAGGAACAAAATGAGGGGGTTCATTTTTCCATAGAAAGTATGATTAGTGCTGGAGAAAGAAAAATTAGGGCACATTTTGAGTGACTTCTCAAATCCTCTTCTATTTCATTAAAAAAATCTGACATGCAGACTGAAACATGCACTTTCAATACCAGCAGCAGACTTCCCTGGTGAGCAGTAGCTTTACTACAGTGATCTAATAAGCAACTAGAGTGCTAACATTCTGAATTTATGGCAAATGTGTGACACATCTGAATGCCTTCTTGATGGAATCAAAATAAAAAAAATGAAAGTATTTCCTATCGCGGAGACTGTAGTAAATTAGGAAATTAGGAAAATTCATAACAAATAAGTCTCCCAAAATGGCCACCAGAGACAAAAGAGCCCAAATGTAGCCCAAATATCACCCAGATATAGCTCAAGTATAGCCCAATGACAGAATGTCCCAGAGTGTTCTAACGAACAACTAGAGAGCTAACAGTCTTACTTATGACAAAAGTATGGCACCCCTGAAGCCATCTTGATTGAAATAAAGTGGTAACACATAAAACATTTAATTTGCAAAGGAACAAAATGAGGAGGTTCATTTTGCCATAGAAATTATGATTAGTGCTGCAGAAAGAAAAATGAGGGCACATTTTGACTTCTCAAATCCTCTTCTATTTCATAAAACAATTCTGACATGCAGACTGAGACATGCACTTTGATACCAGCAGCAGACTTCCCTCGTGAGCAGTAGCTTTACTACAGTGATCTAATGAGCAACTAGAGTGCTAACATTCAGAATTTATGGCAAATGTGTGACACATCTGAATGCCTTCTTGATGGAACCAAAATAAAAAACTGAAAGTATTTCCTACTGAGGAGACTGTAGTAAATGAGGAAATTAGGAAACTTCATAACAAATAAATCTCCCAAGATGGCCACCAGAGACAAAAGAGCCTGAATGCAGCACAAATATCACCCAGATGTAGCCCACATGTAGCCCAATGACAGAGGTGTGCAAAACACTTTTTTTTGTGTATTTGCAGTTTTATAGAGTGCAGACTTGTCAGATATTGGAGTGCTTTACATGAGCATTAGTTACATCACACAAGATAAAATTCATTTTGGTTGCAGACATGGGGAGATTAAGTGATTTGACCAGAATCACAGAATGTTGAGCTGAAGCAGAAACTCCAACCTGGTTCCCCAGTTGCAAAGTCTGCAGCTCTGGAAGTAACACCACATCCTCTCCCCTAGGTGCAACATTTAATCAAGTGGTCAACTGGATAAAAAACACATAAAGATTATAAATAATGTAGAAAATATGTCCTCATTTTAGTTTTTTAGAGCACTAACCATAATTTTGATGCAAATAAGACCCTCTCATATATGTAATTTCTAAAGGAAATGCTCTAGGTATTACAGTTTTTATTACATCAAGATGACGTCAGGCGTTCCACACTTTTGTAATAAATATAGAATGTTAGCAATCCAGTTGTTCATTGGGATACTGTTGAGAGGCAGAGGCCAGGGGCACTGACTCTGAAAATTGAAGGCAGGTATGAGAGTGCAGAGGCAACAATTTGACCACACTGGGCAGGCAGGAAGGGCAGTGGCAGCACAACAGACTATGGAGGGCAGTGGAAAGGGGGGCAGGGGCAACAAACCAACAATACAGGACTGGCAAGAGAGGCTGTGGCAATATAATAGACCATTGTGGGCAGAAGGAAGAGGCAGTGGTAGTACAACCATACATGCCAACAGACCCGTTTCAGCCAGGAAACGTCCAATGTTTTTAAGCTCAAATGGGCTTATTTGATCTGTCTCCTGTCTACAATCTCCTCTTTTTCAATGTAACTCAAAGGGGAAATGCAATACCCCAGTTTTATTTCAAAATCTCCCTCTTACCAAGTTCAAAATGTTCGCAAGTATGGTACATTGGATCATGGTAGGCAGGAGGAATTGGGGTAGGGACATGGACTCGGATAACAGAGGACAGGAGGGACATGGAGAGGTGCACCAAACTGACCCTACAGGGCAGGCATCAGGGTTTGCAGCAGCACAATACACCACACAGGGCATGCGGGACGGGAGTGCAGCACAACAACCCATAGAAAGCAATAGGGAGGGGACAGGACCATGCACGTGGACAACAGAGAACAGAGGGGCAAGAGGCAATGGTGGCTAGCTGACTATAACGGACAGACAGGAGAGAAAACTGCAGCATAACAGACCATAAAGGGCAGGAGGGACGGATCAGGGGCATTACAATGGAACAGACAAGCCAGGAGGGAGGGAATAGGGGTCTTCACATGGAAACAGAGGGCTGGGGGCAAGGGGGCAGGGCAGGAGCAGCAAGATGACCATGGAGGTCAGGCAGGATGGGCACTAGAAACAAGACACACCATAGAGAGCAACAATTTGACTATGATGGCATACACACAGACCATGGAGGGAAGGTGGGAGGGGGTCAGGGGCAGCTAGCTGACCACACAGGGAAGGTGGGAGGGCCCATGGCAGCACAGAAGACCATGCATGGCAAGCGGGAGGGTTAGTGGCAGCACTATGGCTATGATGGGCAAGTAGGAGGGTGCAGGGGCATGCACAAAGGACCATGGAGGATAGAAGGGAGGGTCAGGACCTGGGCGCAGACAAGAGAGTTCAGGGGAAGGGGCCTCACAACAGACCACGCGGGGCAGGCTGGAGGAGCAGTTGCAGCACAACAGACCAGGGAGGGCAGAAGGGTGTGGCAGTAAATTGGACCATGGAGGACAGGAGGAAGGGGATAGGGGCATGGCATGTGGACAGGCAGGGTGGAGGTGGCAGGGACAGGTTACAGTCATCTGACAATGCTAGGCAGGTGGGAGGGGAGTGGCAGCTCAACAGAACACTCAGAGTAGATAGTAGTGGAAGGTCCATGGAACATGGTGGGCAAAAAGGATGGAGCAGGGGCATGCACAAAGACATCGGAGGGCAGGGGGAATGAGAATAGTGGCAGCAAACTAAGCACAGAAGCTAAGCAGGAGGTCAATGATGGGCCATAGAATTGGGCAATGGAGGGCAGGAGGAGTGGACTGGTACATCATGCTAAATGGAGGGCAGTGGCAGCACATCAGACCATGCATGGCAGGAGGGAGGAGGCTAGTCCATGGATTCAGACAACAGAGGATAGGGAGGAGGTGGATGGGGCATCAAGGTAACTGTTCAGAGAAGGTGGGTATTAGGAACTTTATTGTTTTTAAAATGTGTGTCTGTGCGAACTACTTAAAATATGAACAAGTATGCAGCATAATCTCACTTTTATTCAGGAAGAAGAAGACGTTTGTGACTGTGACTCCGGGCTCACTTGGCAGAAACACCCCCTGACCCTCCACACCCCATCGCATAATGTAATGCCCGTGAAAAGGGTAGGTGGACGCAGTGTTATATAGAACATAGTCCTGAGAGCACGATTGAAAATGAAAACTAGATATAGTATATGGTATAAACTATGCACCAAAAAGTGTGATATAAGATGAACCGGGGTGTGAAATATAATATGCAATACATTGTGCGCAATGACAGATTCATTGGAGAGCGCGAGATAGCACAGGCACTAGCACGTGCTATGCGATATGCGCCTTGGAGTGTAATATGCACAGGGCAGTGTTGTGTAACCTAACTAGTCTCTAAAGTTTTAATATAAAATATGTGATGGGGAATGTAACGGTGCATATGCACAGTGACAAAGATATGGATCCCAGATTGTAATATGTATGGCATAGCGCTGTGCGTTATAACATAGGCATCGAGGAAGGCACGTTAGATGGGGCAATATAACCCGTGCGAAGGCAAGTGTAGCATGACATATTCACGGGGTGGTGTTACAGTGCACATGGGCTAGAGAGTGTCATAGCATACGCACTAGCTGGTGGAATATGACACAGAGGTGTGTGGCACTCGGCGGGCACTGGTTGGTGTAACACAGCATTGGGCTCAGCCAGGAGCACGCTGCGACTCTCAAGTGAGGTTCGTCTACTTTCCAGAGAGTAAAATAAAAAGTATTACACATCTGGCGGTGGATGTGTGCTTTATTAACCGTGAAGGGGGTTTCTTGCATAGTTTGGTCGAATTTTAAATGGCTTGGTGTGCGTGTTTATTAAATGTGCCCATCGATAGCTACCCATGTTTGTATAAATAAACATTAAGGGTGTCTACTTGTAGAGTACCCACTGGCGGGGGCGCCGGGATTAGGCACGGTAGGGCGTCAGACACGTCAGAGCTTCACTAGCGGTGTAAATACATTCCACGTGGATTCATTGTATGCATAGTCGCCTTTTAATGAATATCACGCAAATCGTCATTGTGATAGGTACATACGGTTTGTCCAGCATGCCCTTGGTGTTTCTATAAATATATATTTTTAATAAAAATAGTAAAAAACAAAGTCCGGCCCCAGGGGATGGGGTCCCTGGGGCCATAAGTGGCCCGAGGAGGGGGGCAACGCAGCCCCCCTCCTAAAGAATAAAAAAAAAAAGGCCATGACCCGGGGGTTGGGGTCCCCGGGGCCGATTAAGGCCTTGGGAGGGCGAAATTAATTTTTTTCAACATAAAAAATTAGGGTGCAGGCCCTGGGGGATGGGGTCCCCAGGGCCAATAAATTAGAAAAAGAAGGGGGGCCACACAGCCCTCCTTCTTAAAAAAATTAAATAAATAAAAGACCGGCATCGCGCCGGAGGCCACTCCCCCTCCTTGCAGCATTCGGCAAACGTGCCCCCTGGCCAGTTGTAAGTTGGGGAATTAATTCCCCTTCAATACTGAGGGTCCCTGAGGGCCAACTAGCCCAACAGGTATTTCCAGTATGCGCCAGGGAGCTGCGTTGCAGGCAGGTGTTCTGAGGCCATGCCCCTTTTTACATCTCTATGCAACGCAGGTCTGTGGCACTTACTGGCTAGTTTGACCCTAGGGACCCTTAGGATTCAAGGGGACTTAATCTCTCAACTTAGAACGGCCACAGGGCGTTTTTACACAGTGGTGAAGGGAGGGGACGGGGCCTGAGGTGACGTGTGCAAACACGCCCTGTGGCGCGTTTTAAGTTGGGGAAATAATTCCCTTTCAAACCTGAGGGAACCTGGGGGCCAACTAGCCCACCAGGTGCTTCCAGTAAGCGCCACTGCTCTACGTTGCAGAGAGGTGGTGCAGGCCGTGCCCCTTTTTACACCTCTCTGCAATGGCGCTTACTGGACGTACCTAGTGGGCTGGTTGGACCCTAGGGACCCTCTGGATTTAAATGAACTTAATCTCCCAACTAAAAACGGCCACAGGGCGTGTTTACACAGTGGTGAAGGGAGGGGACGGGGCCTGAGTTAACTTGTGCAAACAAGCCCTGTGGTGCATTTTAAGTTGGGGTAATAATTCCCCTTTAATCCTGAGGGACCCTGGGGGTCAACTAGCCCACCAGGTGCTTCCAGTAAGCGCCACTGCGCTGCGTTGCAGAGAGGTGGTCTAGGCCATGCCCCTTTTTACATCTCTCTGCAACGCAGCTCTGTGGCACTTACTGGAGGTACCTAGTGGTCTAGTTGGACCCTAGGGACCCTCAGGATTCAAGGGGACTTAATCTCCCAACTTAAAACGGCCACAGGGCGTGTTTACACAGTGGGGAAGGGAGGGGACGGGGCCTAAGGTGACGTGTGCAAACACGCCCTGTGGCTCGTTTTAAGAGGTAGTTTTAATCCCCTGCCCTATTATATACTAGGGGCTTACAGGGGATGTCATGCTAATCACAGGGGGACCCCAACACATAGTGTTCCCTAGTGTATGTAGGTGTTTTCACTGTATTCTGAGTGTCTTTTAACATAGCACTGGCTCTAGGACTGGTTAGTCAGACTCAGTTACCACCAGTATCCGTATGAAAAAGTTGAGGGTACAGGATGATTTTGCAACAAGGTTTCTTTCTGTGCTTCTGTTTGTTCTTTCTTCACGTTATCCTTCTTCCTGCACTTTTCTTTGTCTTTGAGGACATCTGTTGCTTCTGTCTGCATTTCTTTTTTTTCTTTCTGTGCGTTTTTACTTCTTTCTTCACATGCCCTATCTCTGTAGGCATAGTTAGAAATTAGCATTTAAAAAACCTTTGAAATGCACTGAAAAAACCATAGGTTTCAGGCACGTTATAGTCAGGAATTAGCATTTAAAAAACCTTAGAAATTCACTGAAAAAACCATAGGTTTCAGGGGCGTTATAGTTAGCTGGACTTTTCACTCGTACAAAACCATTGAAATTCCCCCGTTATAGTTAGTTCAGCTAACTATAACTCGCGCACCCGCAATGCACTGCTGATGACGTCACATATTACATCACTGATGACATGGTCAGTGACATCACTCATGACATCACTGATGACATCTCAAATGACATCACTGATGACATCACTGATGACATCATCTTTGTGATAGAGTGGCAGACCTCCTCTCCCCCTAATATAACCTTTGATACACACATTCAAAAATAGAAACTAACATTTTCAAAACA
Source organism: Triturus cristatus (assembly GCF_964204655.1). Lineage (NCBI taxonomy): Eukaryota > Metazoa > Chordata > Amphibia > Caudata > Salamandridae > Triturus > Triturus cristatus. The sequence goes on along the minus strand of NC_140595.1, from coordinate 706,464,384 downwards.
ATGGACATACCAATACCAGTTACAATAGCCTATTCAGTAATTCTAAGATCCACATACACATTCACTCATTCACAAACAGTCCTATACAGTCACTCATACATGTACTCACTCATCATATCTACTCATTCACCAAACATCCTGTTACACAACGCCACTCATCCATAGAGTTACTCACACACATAGTCACTCATGCTAATAAAGAATCAAACATCCATTTACTTGCATATACAGTTATACACACACCACCACACTTACTTCTACAGAAACTTACACATACTTAGTCTTTTAAACAATCACTTATAGAAACACATACTTATTCATACAGGAACTCTTTCAATCTCTCACTCTCACATATACTCACTTATATATACCAATAGTCACATATAGTAGTTTAAAACATATGTAGTTACTCATAAAGACACTATTGAGACAGTCATTCACTCACTAACACACCCATGCACACACTCATCCACCCATATAGTCCTGCACACATGCTGTCTTCAACACATACAAACAGTGAGTCACTCATTCATGCACCTATGCACTACATAATACCTCCCACCGAACCATACAGACACTCATACTGATACTCAAAAAACCAACTAATAACCTATATAGACACTCATGTAGCTACTCACCAACCCATGCAGCCACTTATACACAAAGTGAGAGACTGATACAGATATTTACATATTTAAACATTACTCACTAAGCCATGTATTCACTAAGATACACTTAATCAGTCAGTTATACAATCAATTTTTCAAAAACAAATCATCCATTTAGACACTTATATACCCATTTATTCTTCCATCGACCTTGAGATATACATATATAAAACATATGTAATTTTCAGAAAAACACACATTCACTGGATGATGTCATCAGTGATGTCATCAGTGATGTCATTTGAGATGTCATCAGTAATGTCATGAGTGAAGTCACTGACCATGTCATGAGTGATGTAATATGTGACATCATCAGCAGTGCATTGCGGGCGCTCAAGTTATAGTTAGCTGAACTAACTATAACAGGGGAATTTCAATGGTTTTGTACGAGTAAAAAGTCCAGCTAACTATAACGCCCCTGAAACCTATGTTTTTTTCAGTGAATTATCTACTGGCGGTCGCCAGTAGATAGTTATAGTTAGGACCTATTTTCCATAGGAAATCCGCAACATTCTATTGGGAATATCTTTGGCGCCGATTGACGAATCTTCGTAAAAGTTTCCAAACTTTTGGCCAGCTCCGCTCTGCTCCTACCCTGAAAGTTTTGCGGTGATTCATCAAGCGAGGTCCGAGATAAAAGGGGGTCCCAAAACGCATTTTCCCCATGCAATTCCCCATAGGATCTGTTGTCGCAGCTACAGCCCGAACCGCTGAATGGAATGACACCAAATTTGGCAAAGAGGTAGTCCTCAGTTCGGAATTGTGCCTTTTGTATATATGGTGTAAATCCGTTCATTAGTTCGTGAGAAAATTAGAGTTAAAAGTACATAAATATCTATGGCCGCGGATGATCCACAGACCGTACCCGCACCGTAAGCGCACCCTCCCTGAATCGAGCGCGCACCCTCCCGATCGCGCGCTGAATGCTAATTGGCTGTCGAGTGTCTCTCTACATTCGAAACCAGGAACTGTTGGCGGCCATTTTCTGCCTCGGTGGAAGCAAGGGGAAAAAGTGTGTAAAACGTATAAAGGGGGCAGAGTGGAAATACTCTGACCCTCTAGAGGTGCTTAGGGGAGACCCCCTGGGGCCCCTCTTTTTAAGAAAAAAAAAAGGCGAAATGCGCGCACGGTGCATGCATCCTATCGCGTTGGGTGCACAGATTCTCTCGCGTTGGGTGAGCGGTTCCTAACGCATTGGGTGCGCGGATCCAAAAAACATGGAAAAAATATATAAAATAAAGTTTTGAACATATAGTTAAAAGAATATTTTGAAAAATATAAAAAAATATGTTTGAAAAACCCATTAAGTTCAAATAATATTTTTTAATTTTTAAAAGAATTAATTGAAAAAATAAGTTTACAAAATGGTGATAAAAAAGTATTTTTTTAAAAAATGTAATTAATGAAATTGACACACTGAGTTTGAAAAATATAGAAATCCAATCAAAATCATTAAACATGATATCTTCAGAGATAAGTTATAGATAGGAATTAGCATTTAAAAAACCTTTGAAATTCACTGAAAAAAACATAGGTTTCATGCACGTTATAGTTAGGAATTGGCATTTAAAAAACCTTTGAAATTCACTGAAAAAACCATAGGTTTCAGGCAGGTTATAGTTAGGAATTAGCATTTAAAAAACCTTAGAAATTCACTAAAAAAACCATAGGTTTCAGGGGCGTTATAGTTAGCTGGACATTTCCCTCGTACAAAAACCTAGACATTCCCCTGTTATAGTTAGTTCAGCTAACTATAACTCGCGCCCCCGCAATGCTCTGCTGATGACGTCACATATTACATCACTCATGACATGGTCAGTGACATCACTGATGACATCACTGATGACACCTCAAATTACATCACTGATGACGTCAACCATGTGATAAATGAGTGCATCTTCTCACCCTTTATACCCTATTATAACCTTTTATACACCGACTCAAAATTTCAAACGCCCATTTTGACAACCACAGATACTCCAATACCAATAACTACACACCCACTCATTGACTTTTAGGTCTACATACATGTCCACTCACTCACCTGTACAGTCACTCATACTTACAGTCACTCTGTGCATTTATACACCTATATAGGCACTCACACATAGCCAATCATCCATTGAGGTACTGACACATCTAGTCAGTCATGCAAATAATTAATCACAGTCCAATTTACTCACCTATACTCACCTATACAGTTAAACACACTTAAGTTCACTTACTCATAAAAATACTAACAAATTGTGTGTTTTCCTGCAGAAAAACAAACAGCACATGACACAGATATCCTTGCACTATGGCGCATACAGCCACTCCCAAAATCACACACTCTCACATATAGATAGTTATATACTCTTACACACATATACACTGCATTTCACATATGTAGTTACTGACACATGTACAACTGAGATATACATTCAATCACTAACACACCCATACATACACTCACCCAACCATACAGTCCATCACAGATGCACTCTTAAAACCATGCACCCACTGAATCACCCACTCACACATCTAGTCACAGAGTCACACACACCCTACCCACACAAACACTCAGGCACCCATACAGATACTCAGACAACCAATCAATAACCCACATAGACACTCATATAGCTATTCACAAAACCATGCAGCCACTTATACACCAACACACAGACACATACAGACATTCACACAGTTTAGTCACTAGTCTGCAGTAAGATACATTTAATGACTCACTTATAGAGTCAGTTACGCACCTAGAAAATCATCCATTCATACACTTGCACACCCACTTATTTTTCAACAGGCCTTTCCCTATATATATTAAACATATTAAAACTGTTCAGAAACACATACTCAATGGATGATGTCATCAGTGATGTCATCAGTGATGTCATTTGAGATGTCATCAGTGTTGTCATCAGTGATGTCACTGACCATGTCATGAGTGATGTAATATGTGACGTCATCAGCAGTGCATTGCGGGGGCGCGAGTTATAGTTAGCTGAACTAACTATAACAGGGGAATTTCTAGAGTTTTGTATGAGGGAAATGTCCAGCTAACTATAACGCCCCTGAAACCTCTGTTTTTTTCAGTGAATTTCTAAGGCTTTTTAAATGCTAATTCCTAACTATAACGTGCCTGAAACCTATGGTTTTTTCAGTGAAGATATATATATATATATATTATCTACTGGCGGTCGCCAATAGATAGTTATAGTTAGGACCTAGTTTCCATAGGAAAAGTGTTTTTTGTTTTCCCAATATCTTTGGCGCCGGTTACCAAAGCTTCGCGAAATTTTCACAACTTATGGCCCGCTCCGATCAGCTCCTATCCTGAAAGTTTCAGGGTGAATTGCCAAGCAGGGGCCGAGAAAAAAGGAGGGTCCCAAAACGTGTTTTTTCCAGGTTATTTTCTATAGGAAACTTTAGACACGGCTACAGCTCGAACTGCTGAACGGAATTACAGCAAATTTTGCAAAAAGGTAGCCCTTGGCTCAGAATGAGACCTTTTTGTTAAATTGTGTAAATCCGTTCAGTAGTTCCTGAGAAATAAAAAAACAAGAGGTCGAAAAATGCATTTCCCATAGGAAACTTTAAACACGGCTACAGCTCGAACTGCTGAACAGAATTACACCAAATTTGGCAAAAAGGTTGGGCTTGGTTCAGAAAGCGTCCTTTTTTTTAAATGGTGTAAATCCGTTCAGTAGTTTTGAGATATTAAAGGAACAAAATCCTTATATATCTGGGCGGGACCTAACTACACAAGCACAAGCTTGGCTCTAATTGGCTGCAAACACTTCAATCCAGGAAGTGTTGGCAGCCATCTTGGTGCACTGCTTTTTAGATCTCGCCTAGAGACGCAGCCCATGCGCTGACACTACACAAACACCACTGCACTACCCTAAACACTAAAAGAATATGCCAGCATGACCCCCACACTAACCAAACACCACTGTCCTACCCTAAACCCTAACACACTACCCCTAGCATGACCCCCTACACTACCCAAACACAACTGAACTACCCTAAACCCTACATCTACCCCCAGCATGACCCCCTACACTACACAAACACCACTGCACTACCCTAAACCCTAAAACACTACCACCAGCACGACCTCCTACACTACCCAAACACCACTGCACTACCCTAAACCCTAAAACACGACCCCCTATAATACACAAACACCACTGCACTACACCAAACCCTAAAATACTACCACCAGCATGACCCCCTACACTACCCAAACACCACTGCACTACCCTAAACCCTAAAACACGACCCCCTACACTACCCAAACACAACTGCACTACACTAAACCCTAAAACATGACCCACTACACCACAAAAACACCACTGACCTACCCTGAAATCTAACACTCTACCCCCAGTATGACCCCCTACACTACACAAACACCACTGCACTACCCTAAACCCTAAAACACTTCCTCCTACACTACACAAACACCACTGCACTACACTAAACCCTAAAAGACTACACCCAGCATGAACCCCTACACTACACAAACGCCACTGCACTACCCTAAACCCTAAAACACTACCCCAGCATGACCCCCTACACTACACAAACACAACTGCACTACCCTAAACCCTAAATCTACCCCCAGCACGACCCCCTACACTACCCAAACACCACTGCACTAAGCTAAACCCTAAAACACTACCCCCAGTATGAACCCCTACACTGCACATACAACACTGCTCTACCCTAAACCCTAAAACACTACCGCAGCACTACCCCCTACACTAGCCAAACACCACTGCGCTACCCTAAACCCTAAAACACTACCCCCAGCACGACCCCCTATACTACCCAAACACCACTGCGCTACCCTAAACCCTAAAACACTACCCCCAGCATGACCCCCTACACTACACAAACACCACTGCGCTACCCTAAACCCTAAAACACTACCACCAGCACGACCCCCTACACTACACAAACAACACGGCGCTCCCATAAACCCTAAAACACTACTCCAGCATGACCCCTACACTACCAAAACACCACTGTGCTACCCTAAACCCTAAAATACTACCCCCAGCACGACCCCCTACACTACCCAAATACCACTGCGCTACCCTAATCCCTGAAACACTACCCCCAGCACGACCCCTTACACTACCCATACACCACTGCGCTACCCTAATCCCTAAAACACTACCCCCTGCACGACTGCCTACACTACCCATACACCACTGCGCTACCCTAATCCCTAAAACTCTACCCCCAGCATGACCCCCTACAGTACCAGAACACCACTGTACTACACTAAACCCTAAATCAACCCCAGCACGACCCCCTACACTACCCAAACACCACTGTACTACCCTCAACCTTAAAACATGACCCCCTACACTACCCAAACACCACTGCACTACCCTAAACCCTAATACACTTGGATCGTCTACATTTTTTTAGAACGCATGGTCATTTACCATACATACCTTTACAACGAAATTCGTTGTAAAGGCATGCGTGGTAAATGACCATGCTTTCTAAAAAAATGCGTAGTAATGACTTCGCGATGTACAATGCATGCATGGTAATGCATATGTTGTAATGGTAATGTGAAGTAAAAAAGTAGATGTAACAGCTGTTTACTGATCGAAGCTGGCCCCTGTTCTTCAGTGAGTCTTTTATTTGAAATGGAGGAAGGAATGTGTTTTTTTACCGAAAAGTGCATTCCCAGCTGTTGTATTGTGAAAGAGTCCGCGTGGCCTGGTTTCACTTCCGGTGAGAGAGTGGAAGAGTCGGTTTGGATCTAAAGGAGTTCTGTTGTTGGACGGGGCCGGCGCGACACGTCATCAGAAAACACAGCTAATGGAAAGCGTCCTCCCCGAAGTGTGGAGCAGTGCCATCAGAGGTCAACGAGTGTGCGTCCTACTGCAGTTTGACCATATTAGGTTACGGGAGGCAGAAGCAGCATCCATCGCAGGTCCTCTTGCACACTAAAAAAGTACCAAACAATGCTTTCCTTTCTTTTCTTCTTCTGTTGCACCATCTTTTCTTCCTCCTCTACTGCAAGTGGATCAACGTCGGCAAAACTAGAAGCCATAGTTGTATTAAAAATAAAGAAACACACAAAAAAGGTATATCAATATAAAGAGAAGCAAGAAACAGGTCTTCTCTCTATCAAGTACAAAAAGTAAGGGAAATATCAGAAGGATGGATCCTCCCTCTTTCACAATGATATTGATTTCATCCAATCAGATTCCTTTATTCTTTTGCTGACATGAATTCGCGTAGACTGCACGCACTCGTCACGAACACTTCGCACACCCGTGAAAATCATATATATCATTATACACTATAAATAAACATTTCTATAAACTTTTAATAAGTATATTAGTTGCTGTTCAGTCTAATATCATATTCAAACTTTCTATAGTAATTTTTTTCAACTTTAAAAGTACGCCGAAGTCTCGACTTCGACTCGATATAAGCGCGATCATGGCACAACCCCGGAAATACGCGTGGGGAGATGTTGCGCACATTAGGCGGCTACACCGCGCATTTTGTAACTTTACCTTCGTCGAAATTATATTAAAAATAATACTTTAAAAATAATTTTATTAATAAATTAAGACAAACACTTAAAGGAAAACTTTTATTTAGAATTAATTTAAAGATATTTCATACTTTACAAATCACGCCAAAGTCGCGACCCCAGCACGACTTTTCAAAATGACTACCGGAATGCGCGCAGCCATCGTGTAGGCTGCGCGAAGGGTGCGCGACTTCTGTATACAAAAAAAAAGAATGAATATAGTTTTCCTAATTAAAAATTATTCACAATTTTTTTTAAATATATATATGTATAGAAAATAAAAAAACATAGGATTGAGGTACATTAGACTTACAAATTTTCATTCAAAAACCTTTGAAATTCACAGAAAAAACCATAGGTTTAAGGCACATTATAGTTAGAAATTAGCATTTAAAAAACCATAGAAATTCACTAAAAAAACCATAGGTTTTAGGCACGTTATAGTTAGAAATTAGCATTTAGAAAATCATAGAAATTCACTGAAAAAACCATAGGTTTCAGCAACGTTATAGTTAGTTGGACATTTCACCCATACAAAACCATAGAAATTCCGGTGTTATAGTTAGTTCAGCTAACTATAACTCGCGCACCCGCAATGCAGTGCTGATGACGTCACATATTACATCAATTATGACATGGTCAGTGATATCACTGATGACATCTCAAATGAAATCACTGATGAATGCCACCTCCCCGGGGCTAAATATGAGAGATGTGGGGGCTCACAAAGCCCCTCTCCGGGACAAAATTAAATATTAATGTAGCCTCAGGGACCACCACCTCCTTGGGGCTCGGGCTCGCTCAAACAATGGGAGGCCTGCACGCCACCCGGGAGGCAACAATTACCCTGAACCACCACCCCCCAGGGCCAGCTCCAGCAATGTTCCGTGGTGCCCACCCCGGGACACCGCAGTTTGCTGTGGCTTGGCAGGAGCATCACCCCTTCTGCCAACCCGTGGCAAACTCTGGTCTGCTTCTAGTAGGTTAAAGCACAAAAAATGCTCTAGCTTATTACAAGTGGAGCAGAATTACTTTTAGACAGAGGGAGCTCCATTTTCTGCAGCTTCCTCTTTCCAAAAGCAATGCCGGCTTCCCCAGTGAGGAGCCGGCAGTGACTGTGGGGGACTTCAGGCTCCCCAAACCATCCCCAAATTGAGAAACTGTGATCCACAATGATACATATAGTCACACAGCCACTCAAATGATATATATTAAAAGTAGTATCACTCATTAGTAGTACACCTAGTATACTACTGTATGTTTTGTAGTACCTTGGTATATATGTTTAACAATAATAAACTCCTACAAAATTCTTAAACTCACTGGATGGTGTAATTTGAGATGTCATCAGTGATGTCACTGACCATGTCATCAGTAATGTAATATGTGCATTCATAAGCAGGGCAAAGAGTTATATTTAGCTCAGGTAACTATAACTGTCGAATTTCACTGGTTTTGTACAAGTGAAATCTGACCTTAACTGTAATGTCCCTGTGATCTTTGCTTTTTTCAGTGAGTTTCTAAGTTTTTTTTTAATTCTATTTCCTAACTATAGCGTCCCTGTAACCTTTGTTTTTTTCAGTGAATTTGTAGGTTTTTTTTAATGCTAATTCCTAACTATAACGTCCCTGTAACCTTTGGTTTTATCAAAGACCTTCTATGGTTAATTCAACTAGTAGTCACGTTTGCAGAGTGGAGGAGAAAGGGGGACTCAGCCTCTGACCAACTCTCAGGGATCCCACTGTGTAGGACTTACAGGTGGTACCAAGAGGGCTTCTAGGCCCCCAAGGTCCCTCAGGAGTAAAGAAGACTTCATCCCGAAGCCAGTAGTGCACCATGAGCCACGTTTTTAGAGTGGTGGAGAAATGGGGCATGGCCTCTGAAGATCTGTTAGCAATCCTGCTGTGTGGGACTTATTGGAGATAACAGGAGGGGTAGTTGACCCCCAAGGACGTCTTTGGGGGCTAACTACCCCTCCTGTTACCTCCAGTAAGTCCCATACAGCAGGGTTTGTGAGACCTAGTAGGAGGCCAGGTCCCTTTTCTCCACCACTCTGCAAACACGCCTTTTGTTGCACTACTAGTAGGGATATAGTTTTTTGGCTTGGCTATAACTTTGGCGTCCTTTGACCAATCTGCATGAAATTTTCCCCAAAAAGTGTCATGGTGGGTACTATTGTTATGGAAAGTTTGGTGGCAATCCGTGCAGAAGGGACCAAGAATTTGGGGCGCAAAATAAGGTTGCAATTGTAATGTTAATTCCCATAGGAACGTTTAGCCACACCTACAGCCCGAACCACTGAACAGACTTACACCAAATTTGGCAGGGAGGTAGATGTTGGTTCAAGGAAGTGCCTTTTACTTATTTGGTGTAAATCCATTCAGTGGCGAATGCATGCGCCAATGAGAATGCTGAATGGCTGGACCCAATCTGAATACAAATTTGCGGCCACCAGGTCACATGAAGAACGGTTCCCGGGAGTTAAAAATCTGTGTGAAAGACCACATAAGGGGTCAGGGTGGAGATACTCTGACCCCATGATTGAGAAATTGAGGTATTAGTGACACAAGTCATGTGTCCAAAATTCTTTTTTTTAATCGCACTTGATATTCGTGGCGAGCCACGACTGTCAGTGCGGCCCCCGTTTACCATCGTGTGGACTTCGCGACTATCAACGTCATTGCGAATATTGGTGTAGCTATGAAAAAATCAATGAATCTTTAATACGCATTGTTATAGAGATATTGATAAATGTTTTTATGGAGTTATTTATTTAGCCGGTTATCTACTGTGATGGTTAGAATTAAGTATGGGGGCTTCGGTTGCCGCGTCAGTAGCCAATATCTATATGGCCCTCTTTGAAAAGAAAACAACATAGAATGCCCATGCACACGTTACGAGTAAGTACTGTATCAATACAGGAAGTAATGGTAAGAACAGCACTATAGACACAAATTACAGAAATCCAACACGTTTCTTTTTCTTGGTTTAATATGATTCCGTTGCCCAGCCAACACGTGTTTCGTCCGGGTGTAAGACCCACGACTTCTTCAGGGCTAAAAAAAACACACAAAGATATGTTGTAGACACACAACATTTACAGCATGTCTCATGAAAACAAGTCGCATAATAAGCGTCAGACACCGTGACCGACCGCAGTCACCCAAATTAAAAGGATTTTTGTGACAGATCCAAAGAAAGACCCCAAAAGCAAGGGATATGACATAAAGATTTCAGAACTAGTATTTATCAGTGGAAAAGATCTGCATGAGAACACATAAATAATTACAAATCAGTACATAGAGGAATATATCTTAAGAATATTTGAGGATCATAAATTGCCCGAAAAAAAGGATTCAAAATTTATTAGTGAAACATGAGCTTAAATACTAATTCGGATACAGCAAGTTAAAAACGTCTCATGACTAAAAGGGCCAATCCTAGAGAGTGCATATGGTTCTTAAGGGAAAAAGAAAAAGAGAATGGAGGATGAGGAAAAGACAAAAAAACATAGTAGTGGACAGATAAAAAGAAGTGTGAACACAATCCGATCATATAGAGGGGAAGTCAAACGGAATTACTGAATCTTACCATCAGGCGCAACGTGAACAGTAAGTGGATCTAGACATATAGGAGAAAAGTGTAGACCTCAGTGAAGCATAAATACAATCTATAGCCTAGAAACTACAGTTAATGCAAAGTAGGAAAACACCGGCTCACCTCTCCGCCGGTTATAATTCCGTCCCGGCTGTACGGGAAAAAAACATGTAATGGTCACTAATTGGACGAGTTACACAGGGGTGAGTAGCCCAAGTGAGTAAGGACCTAAAGAAAAAATGCACCTTGCCTTCTACCCTAGTGCCAAACTCTATAAACTGCCAAGAAAAATTAGAAGGGCTCCTGTGACTGCAATTGTTGGTTTAAAATTACAGAAGGAGAGCCACGCTAATCCGTGATAATACACGGCGCAAGATATGCACGAACAGAAAGAGAGTTGTGATGGTAAAATCAATAAATCTATCAACACCACGTCGCTAATTGGTAAATCATGGCTAGCGTCGAAACAAACAAGCATAGTTAATGTGGTAATGGCAACAGTAAATCCGAATCAGTACTGTGACTGCAATTTTTGGTTTATAAATAATTATGGAGAGTCACGCTTATACATGGTAATACAAGACGTGAAAAAATACGGCGTGGTGATACACATAAATAACAAAGCCAGTAAAACTATCCACACACAGAGGTAACATGCAGCAAATATAAAACTCATAATTTGTAAAAGGCGTCAAAAAAGACATACATAATCACTAGGGTAATGGCGTTAATAAATCGGGATCCCGTTGCCGTCAGTATTGCTCAATTATCAAGTCAAATACCATCCTCAATCAAACCAACTACGAGATAACAAACTGGGAATATGCCAGAAATCCCAAACTTGTAAGGTATTCATAAACACCATCCGTGAACAGCCGCTAATTTACCTGTGAGACGAGTGCGTCTGGGAGTGTAGTTGGAGTCCGGTTCATAAACAGATCGGAAGTGACATGTCATGCACGTTATAACGTGAAAAGAACATCAGAAAAACTAGACCGTGTATAGCGGTTAGCAGAAAGCACCGGAAGTGAGGGAACGGGAGCCATGTTAAGTCTGCCGATACCACAGCGTCCAACGGAAAGGATTACTGATGTTACAAGTTCCCAAATATCCAAAATTGCTATATTGTGTACGGAAAATAAAATTCCGGCTCATAGCGACGGTACATGTACTCAAAAAGAGACAATAAACAGACAATTATATTTTCATGTGGTCAGTACTTTAAAAGACCACATCCCCTACTTATATATGAAACGGATTGTTGCCCGGTGGTGTGTGCCAGCGGGGAAAAGGAAGGAAAAGACATGGCTTATAGGTATAAGGCCATGAGAGAATTAGTAGAACAGGAGAGCATACATTACAAAAAGGAGCAAGGCATAGAAGTTGAAGAGTCAAGCATAATGAAATTACAAGGCATTTGAGACTCAGATTCATCAATGTACGGAAGCTACAGCGAAAGCCCAAAAGGAGGAGCTGGATATATAGACATTCAATTACAAACAGTGCCGATTCCAGCATATTAGGTATAGTAAAACAGCGATTACTCAGAAGTGCAGGTTTGGAAAAAATTCACTAGTTGAGAGAAATACAGATATCTCGAGTAATCTAACGTACGTTTAAGAATAATTAATTGCCATCCTCATTGTATTTGATGCATGGATATTAAACATTCAGCATATGGTATTGGTATAACCAAATAGAGCACTTGGACATAGAGCAGATGAAATACATACGGCCTAGTAGATGGAAGAAACCTTAAGTAAAAAGGTGGAAAAGTCAGGCAAAACAGCACATTAATTGCCCAAGAAGAATTGCAGCTCATGGTCTGTATTAAGACCCTGTTCCACCGCATTAAGACGCATGATCCAAGTGGCCTCAGAACGTCGTAATGCTAATTCTCTATCTCCACCCCTGGGGTGTGGCAGAGTATGTTCGATACCAAAAAACGTAAAGCATTTGTATTGGCCCTGTGCCGCACAGCTGTTGGCATGCACAGCCAGAGGGTATCTGCCATCATTCTGTTTAAGCGCCCTTGCATGTTCGCTAATGCGCTCTTTCAACATCCTGATTGTGCTACCCACATATTGTTTTTTACACATACACATAATTATATATATGACAAAACGAGTAGAGCAATTAATGTTATGTCTGATAGTGTACTCCTTCCCATCTGGTCCAAAGAAAGTTTTCTTGTTTTGAGAAGCCCACCTGCACACACCACAGCAACCACATTTGTGAAAACCAAGTGTGCGTTCGGTGAGCCAATCACTTCTTTCAGTCATTCTAGGTATAGTCGGGCTAAGTATGGACCTCAAGGTAGTACCCTTCCTAAAAGTAACTAGGGGTCTATTCGAAGTAACTGATTCAATGGTTTTATCAGCTCTGAGTGTGTTCCAATGTTTCTTCATACTCTTGGTCAAAATTTGTGTTTTCTGGTTGTAGTTGGTTATGAGCCTGATGGATTGCTCATGTTTGTTATCAGTTTTTCTGGTCGTAAGTGTATCTGTTCTAGGCAAACCCAAAATGCGCTTTTCTGCCCTCCGTAGGGTAGTTTGTTGGTATCCACGAAATTTAAATCGGTTCTTCATGGAGTCTAAACAGGAGTGAAATTCTCTCTCTTCGCTACAATTCCGTCTGGCTCTCGTAAATTCACCAAAGGGGATGGCCCTAATCTGGTGCTGTGGATGTGCACTGGAGGCATGTAATACTGAATTGCATGCTGTGGGCTTTCGGTGTAGTTTACTATGAAGAACACCATCTGTGATGTATAGTTCAATGTCTAAAAAGACTAGATTTGTTCTGCTGTGTTGATGCGTGAATTGAACACCTAGGGTGTTGGAGTCAAGATATTGATAGAAGTCATGTAGCATGGTTTCAGTGCCCGACCAAAGTAACAGACAATCATCAATATATCGCCCCCAATAGACGATATACTGACTAAAATGACAGCCCTTGTCACTCCACAGCCATTTGGATTCAAAGTACCCCATGAAGAGGTTAGCAAATGACGGTGAAAACTTTGAACCCATGGCAACTCCTCGTATTTGTTTATACCATAGGCCTTCAAATAAAAAGCAGTTATTTGTTAGAATGAGTTCAGTCATGGCTACTAGCATTTTAGTGTGTTGCCATTGTGTAGCTGGTAATTTGCCAAAATGCCATCTCAGAGCTTCCATCCCTGTATTCGGGTCAATGTTTGTGTAGAGGGAAACTACATCTAAAGACACTAGAATAATGTCATCTTGCCAAGTTAGGTCAGATAGTAGGCTAAGAATGTGTTTGGTGTCTTTTATATATGCAGGGAGATTCTGAACCAAAGGTTGTAAAAACAAATCAACATATTCCGCAAGTTTTTCAGTCGGACCCCCTATGCCGGAGACAATAGGTCTACCCGGGGGGAAAGGTAGGTTCTTATGTACTTTGGGAAGAGTATAAAGTACAGGAAATTTGGGTCTGTTGACTTTAAGGTACAAGTATTCCTCCTGGCTGAGAAGTCCTTCTCTAAGCCAGACTTGGAGATGTTTGTTGATGAGTGATGTGAGGGTACCCATTGGGTTGCTTGTGAGGGATTCGTAGCATGTAACATCATTAAGTTGGCCCTTTATTTCCTTATCGTAATCTTGTTTGTCCATAACTACGATATTCCCTCCCTTGTCAGCCTCCCTGATAATAATGGAGGTGTTAGCAGAGAGGAGTGTCAGTGCCTTACGTTCCCCTACAGTGAGATTAGTATGTGAGTAGATCCTACCTGAATTACTCCTAGCCTCGTGTTTGTCAATGTCTTGTGAGACAAGCTTGTGAAAGGTGTCAATAGTATTGCCCCCTGGTAACACTGGTGTCCATTTTGATTTAGGTTTTAAACCACTGGCTATGGTATAGTCCGTATCAACATTAAGATCTAATAACAAATGGGTTAAATCATCGGGTGACGCTTCCTGATTGGTAATGGAAAGAAGTAATTGGGTATCATATAACTCCTGAATACTGAGAATATCAGATGCACCACAGACAGGAATGTTCTTAGTATGTTTATTACTACTAGGATTAGTTGTAAACATCTTTTTCAATTTTAAATTTCTCGTGAACTTAAACAAATCAACTTTCATTTTGCACACATCTCCCCTATCTGTGGGACAGAAGTTTAATCCTTTTTTGAGGAGGGAGATCATGTCATCAGAGAGTGAAAAAGAAGAGAGATTTATAATATCCACCCCCTTCTCCTGTCTGTTGCTCAGTTCCTCTTGTCCCCTGACCTCAGGTTCCTTCTGTATTCGTTTGTTCCCTGCCCTCTTGCCTCTCCTGGTTTTCTTATAGTATCTGTAGGGATGGGCTGTATCCTGTTGCCCCTTTTGATACGTTGTACTTCTTGTAAAAAAGAGGAGGAGGCATTGCCAATTTTGTCGCTACTAGTACTAGCTGTAGGGTTATCTGATTCCCCATCACTAGAAGCGGGCACACTCAGGGAGGTGGCGCTGGAGGAAACAGAGCTATTGAGTTGACCAGTTGTTGTACCCTTCGTCTGTTCATTAGTAGAGATGTCATCATATTTCTTGGCGAAGGTAAAGATTCTCCCTTCTCTATAGTCAATTTCATCTCGTTTAAGTTTCCTAGCTTTGCGCTGTTTGATGTCATCCTGATGTTTAGCCAGGATATCTGCCAGGATGACATAATTTTTTTCGGTGGCTTCCACTAATCCTAGGTCTTTAATTTCACTTTCCAAAATACAGATCTCCTTCTGCAATGCTGTTACTTTACGATCCGCATTGTCAATTAGTATGCCCATTAAGGTTTTAGAGTTAGTTGTAAGGGATTCCTCCCAAAGTTTCAACAGGTCTTCATCTAATTCATCGTATGTGGGGAAAATAGTGGCACGTAACCCCCTAGGTATTCTTTCCAGTCTTAAATATTGCCTTAGAGTGATTCCATCCCACCATTTGCTATTTTCATTCTTTTTTAGTCTTTCCAAACTTATGAATTTGTCCCTCAAACCCTCCTTTTTAGTTGAGTTCGTATTCTTCATACTTGCAGCCACGGTGTCTCCTTTGGCCAGATTTTGGAATAATTCTTGTGCTATTTGGTCACGATTCATGATAAGGTCGTGAAATTTCTCAGTTGGAAAAGACAAAGCACACAACTCAGTTATAATGTATTGTAACAGACGTCAGGGCAGCCCCTACCGTAAGATAGTACAGAAATACTAATGCAGGGTTTTAGGTTTTACGGTATGCAATGGCGCCCACAATGTATACGTAGAGGTTTGGAGCTGAAGAGTAAAACGGTGCAAATAGGACGAGGGGAAAACAAACCCTAAACCCCTCCAGTAGACCGGAGTCTAAAATAGGAAACAACATAGAATGCCCATGCACACGTTACGAGTAAGTACATACACTATGAAGTTGCACTTTTTTATGAATCGGTGACACACTAGTCTAGATACATCAATGATATTTTTTTCATCTGGACTGATACAGCTGAGCTACTATCTGAATTCCTGGGATGGCTCAACTAGTGTGATAGCAATTTAAAATTCATGGCACAGACGAGTCATTCCCAAGTAGAGTTCTTAGATATTGTGATTCGCCATAACAATGGGATCTTAAAAGTAGATCTTTACGTTAAACCAACTGCTAGAAACACCTTGTTGCACTTCGAGAGTTACCATCCTTGTAGCCAAAAACAGAGCATCCCTTTCGGGCAATTTCTAAGACTTTGTCGAAACTGGTCGAATCGTCAAGATTTTGATCTGCAAGCTTCCAAGATGACAGAAAATTCCTTGCGAGAGGCTATCCAAAATGTCTCATAAGGGAATTGTTTAAATGAGCCAGATTTTATGACAGAGATTCCTTGCTAAGATCGCGTCCTGCAGCACCAGTGACCCAACTTGTGTGTGTCACAAAACACTCAATGATGAACGAAACAGTGAGACAGATCATAAACTCTAATTGGCACATTTTCAACACTCCCACGACACAAGAAAGCAAATTGCCAAAACCCATATTTGCACATCGGTGGAACAAAAATATTAAAGATCTGATCGTACATTCAAGTTTCAAAACAGGCTGTGGTTTTGTACAAAAGACCATTGATGGGATTGCACCCATCAAATGTACCTGTAAATGCAACCAATGCAAAGCATGTGAAACTGCGATTGAAGGAGATATGCTTACCAACAATGGATACACCAAACAAGCGAACAAATTTACTAACTGCAAAACCAAGAATCTGATTTACCTTTTATTATGCCCTTGCAACTTAGGTTATGTTGGCGAGACTTTGCCTGCTTTGTTGATGCGCCTAACTGAACACCGCTCAGCGATTTGCATGCTGAAATTAACTGCGCCTTTAGTTAAACACTACCTTGAGAAAAATCATGATGCCAGTGAGATCAGTTGGCATGTCTTGGAAAAAATTGAGACTATGCAAGAACCCAAAAGTACAGAAATACGAAAAAGGCCTGAAGTCTTTTGGATTTTTGTTTTAGATACCCACAAAAGAGGATTCAACAATGAGATTCCGTGGGAGAACACCATTAGATACAACAGCTAAGTTAGTGGTATCTCCTCCTCAAATTTAGTCATTTTCAATCTCAAATTGTGTCTGTTCTCTAGCTGAATATTTGGTCCACATGTCAGTAGACCACCCTTTTCCACACATGTGAAAACTGCTGAGCAGACTATTCCCAATAGGTTATTCGATCCACACCCTTTCGTGTTTTCATTTTACACACATATTTCAATTATTAACGTACAATACAGGATTACAATTATTTATCTTAGTACGTTCCCCTTGTTGAGCGCTGTCCATGGATCACCTTTCTTCTTCTTTTTTTTATTTTGCATTCCCACAGGCTCCTTTAATTGAGCCACACAGTGAGTCTTTTCACAGTGTTTACCTTTGGTCGGTCAGGGCTTTTATCGGACACTTTTCCTTTAATTTGTTGTACTCAGTAACATTGATGTAAGCCACCTGTAATTTAAAAGCCGTTCCGGTCTGCATTGCCTCGAGTCCTCCAAAATCACCTTTGTTTGTTACTCAAGTTATCAAGTAAGTAATCTGTGTTGGTACGGCCTGCATTGTTGCCCGGCATGTTACAGTTTTATGTCGATTAGGGAATTCACTTCAGTCATGCCATTCCCTAGCATTTATTTTTACTGTCGGAAGCGCACACAGTGTTCCATGTCCCACTTGTCCATAGTTCTTGCACTGCCTGATTCAAGGCGATATATGTAGAAATATTTCCCATGCCCCAAGTTCCTTCTGTGAGGTGGTTTCAGAGAGTGTGTCTACTGTTTCCTCTGCTGGTCCCCCATAAACCTCAGTTGGTAGTACTCCCGTTTATAATATGACTCGACCTGCTACAGCATTATATACACATTCACATTTACTTTCCCTATTCCTTTTCTCCACTGGATGGGTATTCGTCTTGGCACAGTGATTTTTACCACCAGCCACATGATCTCAGGCATGAAGACTGTGTGTCTCACTTCATCATCAACTTACCCTTGACTCCTTACAGAGTTTTGATTTCTGGCAGGCATCTGCACCATATGACAGTCATCGTTCCTATTTTAAGGTATGTTTCAATATCTACGGTACCTTCAGCCTCAACAGTTAGATATATTGGCCTGTGTGTTTGCAGGACTTCTTGCCCGGTGTTCATAGCACTTCATTTGTGTCAGGGACCAGTTCAAGAATTGCTTATCACGATTCTGACTGCTGGTTATGATACCAGGCACTGGTTACTTAGTCGTGTCATATCTGTCACTTTCAGTTTCTTCCTTTTTGTGACCCAACCATCACCTCACAGATAACCCTGTCCATTATTGCTGTCTATTCTAGCATCAATTTGGACTGATTTATGCCCGAGGCGGATTATAGGAATACATCATTCATCCATTTCATGCTGTCCTGGTGAGCAAAGTTGTGCTATTTATTACACATGTTTTCCGTTTTCATACTATTTCCTTCGAATTATATAACACTTTATATGTTATTATCAGGTTTGAGTTTATTTTCAAACCAGGAACCCTATATCTCTCTCATCTTGCCTCATCTCTATCAAAGCACAATTTAGTTTCCATTCCGTCAACACATTTGGCTGTTTTTGGATTTCGGCTCTTTATTTTGGCTTGAGTGCACCACATACTCTTTGTACTTGCGAGAGATGTCATTAACTAAATGTACTTTTTACCTTATTTTTGTAGATAATGCGTTTTTAATGTTGTTTCTTGATGAAGGTGGCACGCTCGCCGAAAGGCAGGTCATTACCTCGAAGAACCAGCACCACATTTCTGTATTCCGTCGTATGTTTGTTCTTTTTTCTGTATTAGTGTGGCTTAGCATCTGTATGTGTGTATTGTTTCCATATTTTGTGATATGTACCACATTGTAATGAACATTTTTATGTACATTAGGGGTTGACTAGACTTTTAAAACTACATTGAGATCTGGAAAATCATTAATAGGTATGCAGTCTATGGGAGTAGCCATTGACATATTGGTTTGCCATTTCTCTACATATTTTAGTCATTGTCAGATGAAGTATAGCCACCTTTCTAAGTATTTTGTAAAAACAATAAAATTATATATTTTTTTAACTGTTTGGTACATTGAGTTGATTTTCCATCAGTGTCCTAATTGAGATCTGTTCTCATTGTTTTTTTACCTATGTGTTGCCTAGTGATTCTGTATTGCCGTTTGGAATTAATTATATAATTATAATTTTTTTATGTGGTGGTGGCTATTGTAATCCTGCTTTTACTTTCTGCTTTTGCAACGTAACCGTGGGGATCATGATTACCAACGTCATTGCGATCGCCGGCCTCACCACGAAAACAGAAAATAGGTTTTAGAGATGGTTGTTCTAGAAATGCACTAGAAAAACATCAGTTTGAAGTGTACAGTAATAACCCTCTAGTGTGTAAAATATGGTAATGTGTGTGCATGCATGTGTTTTCACTTTATGGAAAAAGTGCCATTGTCGCGGTTAACAAAGTCATTGTGATATCCTGAATAACAGTGACAACGGAAAAAAGGTCAGAAAGATGGTTTATAAATAAACCTAGTACAACAATATTAGTTTAAACATGCTTTGAAAGAGGTATGTGTACGATAATATGTGTAGGGTAATGTTCAGAATGCATTTTTTTGCATATTATCTTTGGATGTATTGTTGACCATTGAATGTCTGCTTTTGTTTTCCATTTTTGCGACGTGTCCTCGGGGATCACGACATCATCGCGAATATAAAAAAATAGACAGAAAAAAAATAATGCTTATTAATCCACTGAAGAAAATACAAGCTTATAAAAATGCCTCTTATAGAGCCATTTTATATAGAAAATACAATTTAAAAACCTTACAAATGTAATTAAAAAATCATAGGTTACATGGACGTTATAGTTGGGAAACAGAATTTCAAAAACCTTCACTGAAAAAAACAAAGGTTACAAGAACGTTATAGTGAAGATTCAGCACTTAAAAAACTTTAGAAAATCACTGAAAAAAACACAAGGGTTACGGGACGTTATAGTTAGGAAACAGAATCAAAAAAATCCTTAGAAATTCAGTGAAAAAAACAAATGTTACAGGGACGTTATAGTTAGGCTGACATTTCACTCATACAAAACCAGAGAAATTCAGCAGTTATAGTTATCTGAGCTAACTATAGCTTGCACCCCCACAATACACTGCTTATAACCTCACATATTACAACACTCAGCATCACCTATACATTCACTGAGACACCTAATCACTCACTTATGCAGTCAGTCACCCACCCACTGAATCATCCATATAGGCACTCATACAGGCACTGATTCATCAGTAAACATTGTTATATATATTTAATACTCATAAAAAAAATTTAAATACTCACAGTCACTGGATGATGTCATCATTGATGTCATGAGTGATGTCATTTGAGATGTCTTCAGTGATGTCACTGACCATGTATTGAGTGATGGAATATGTGACGTATTTGGGCAGTGCATTATGGAGCACAAGTTGTAGTTAGCTCAGCTAACTATAACTGCTGACTTTCTCTGCTTTTGAACGAGTGAAATATCAGCCTAACTATATTGTCCCTGTAACCTTTGGTTTTGTTCACTGAATATATATATTCTTTTTAAAAAATTATGTGCAGGTCATCCCTATTTTCCATTTTCCAAGCCAGGGGGCCTGGTTTCCAAACTCAAATGAACACTTTTGTTTACTACCTTCACATTTTCCAACTCCACACTACCTATACTTATGTGTGCAGAGTTTTCCACACCTGAAGACTTTGCAATCAGGGTAGAGAACTCTGTACACGTAAGTATAAGTCATAAAACTCTGCATGTAGTTAGTGGATGCCTACAAGTTGTCAACTTACCCAAAAGGGTAACTTTACCTTTGTGAGTAAGGCCCTATGTAACTAATGTGTAGGTAACTTGGGAGTCTGGGGGCTGCTGAAGACAAAGACTGTTTCAATTTGGTAACTGAATTGTCATCTTCATTTCACAACAAATTTGATGTTAGGTATTGCTCATGAACTTGAAGAATGTTGTATCTGTTTATCTCTCACTTTTCCCTAAATGCCCCACCCATCCATTCTTGGAACCCGTAACCCTTTTGTGAGAAATTTAAATTTTGATATTAGTTGACTGAGATCAGTACACACCTCAAGTAATAATCACAATCTTTTCCAGGGTGACCCACTAAAGTAAAAAAATAAACCTGAGCTCAACGCCCTGGTAGCTATGGCACAGAACAGACAAACTTGACTTACAGGTGATGTGTAAACATGTATGCTGTACTAAGAAAGTTATAAAGTTGTAATGCAAAACAATAAAAATCCCAAAATGAATTAGAAAAATTGAGTAATATGTAATAAACAAAATGACACCAAAATAACAAATATCTATAAAGGGGAACCAGTGCAATTAATTTTTCAAGTTTTAAGTAGAAATAACCCCAAGAAACACAAAGGGCCAATGACAGTCGATGGAGTGCAGGTTGAATAGATCTAGCAGGTTCGTCCTGAGCTAACTATTTTATCATCTGACATAGGTCTTAATTTAATTCTTATCAGCGACAGAACTCCATTGCAATGGCAACAGAGTTCCCTCCCCACCAAGACTTTGGTCCATTTGCACGATTTGAATGGGGGTTTGGCTATATGTCTGCTCACCTAATTTAGATGGCCAGATATATAGCTATGTTTAAATTCCTGTCACCACCAGGAAAAACCCACCGGTAAGGGGAACTGAAAAGTGCTTAATACCTTGCTTGCCATGGGAGGAAACTGCCATGGCAAGTGGGCATTGCTTTTTTATTTTCAAAAAGGAAATCCTACTTTGAGATTTTCTTTTTGAAACTAAAAAAACTTTGTAAGTTTGCTGTACAGCTGCATCATGTTGACTGAGCGGTATGGCATAATTACAAAGCATTGTCAGGAGCCATGATGGGGGTTCTTGCAAATGCTAGAAATGTCCAGTGAGCCAATGAGCATTTCTAAATTTGGCTGTCGGCACCTCCGCCAGGGTGATAAAGTAAACCAATCCATCACCCAGCCAGAGGAAGGGCCAACTGGAACAATTTATATCAAGCTCTTAGTCTTTAAAGTACTAATTCACCATAGGAATACACATCTAAAGACCCTCAGGAACTCAGAGGAAGCCCTTTTAGACACACAGGGTATCAGGTAGAGGCCAAATAGCAGGGTTCAGTCACCACTGGTCAGTCATCCAGTTGCAGGAAAAAGCCTCTTGTAGCTTGTTGTATCCCTGTAGCTTTAAAAAGGGCTCAGCCTTATGACCATTCGTGCCCACTTCTTTGTACTGGTTTCAAGAGGGAGAGCAGGCCAAGTCTTCTAAGCTCTTCTTGTGTCTCAGACAGAAGGTGCAGCCCTCTTCTGATCTTCCACAGGTCCAAGAGTGTTCTGAAATGAGTTCCTGGATACCACATGTGTGCCTGGCACAGGCTAGTGGCTGGAAATTACCCTAGGAATGTCCTAACCAATGAGAAAATGTTGCCCGGGCTAACCCTGCCCAATTTGGCAATTTTCAAGATGACTGAAGTCTTCTAAAACACTACTTTGTGCTCAAATGGCTAAGGGTGTGTGTGCGGAATGTACTATGGTAAACCTAGTGTCTTCCCACATAGAACACTACAATCAAGTTTTATGTTGTCCTTGTACCCCCAACAAACTCAGAGACAGAAGTCTGGTACTACAAAAGCTGAGTTAATCAGCAACCAAACAGTGAATCCACTAAAATTGTTTTGTCATCTGGTTTTCTCCCTTTGAAGTGTACCTCAAGCGTGATATGTAAAACCCCAGAACACCTGTCAAGCAGGTCTTGACACTCCAGCAGGGTCTGACACTGTGAAGTTAACAAGAGGCCTGCTCTGACAGATGCCTGTTTGGCTCAGGGAGGGGGTTCAAAAAAGGGTATAGGCCTGGCGGTTAGCTACATTTTCTTGATCAGGGTAGGCCTCTTTGAAGTTAATCAAGTTCTTGGGCACAGCTCACAGGCCACCCTGTCAAGGCCGTAACAACACCTGCCTACAACATAGACATTTGCCACTGTCCAGGGAGCAAGTTTACACCTAATTCACACCTATTTAAATGTTAATTACATGCTGGCAGATGAAGGAGAACAAAATGCAGATTTAGCTTTCAGGATCTTCAGGTAGGGAAGAGGGGACTTTCTAAAAGTCCCCTTTCCAAAATAGTTATTATAAATCCAATTTCACCAGTGAAGTGGACTTGTAATAAATATTTTTTTTAAATCCAAAAATTCCATTAGTGGTTGTTTTCTAGGCAAAGATAACATTTATTAACTTAATATTGTATCCCAATGCTTTCCTATAGAACATCCAACTCTACTCCATGAAAATAGCTTTGAGGTGCTTGTTGCAAAGGTGCAAACTTTTCATAGTAGATAGTCCAATCCAACTGGACTATCAAGTAGGACATGTTTACACTGTTGCAAGAAAACAGATAGCATAAAAAACTAATATTTGAAGTACTTGAAATTTAGTTTTTTAAATACGTCCTTCTCAAAATCATCTAATACTTTCTTCAGTATGTCATCATTTTTCTCTGTGACAACGCACCAATTGCTTTATTCAATTCTCTTTGTCAGTTTGTCCACATCTTTTTACTCCTACTTTGAAATACTACACATCCTGTCTTATGCGCAATAAGGCCTACTTAGGGCTGACTTATTAATATTTAAAGGGGAGGTTTAGTCCTGTCAAAAAGGGCTTATTTTGACAGATAGACTTTACAGTTTAAAACATAAAAGCCTGTCTACAATGGTATGCTGGGAGATGTAGTCCACTGGTAGCATTTAAGTCACAAGCCCTGGGTAGACTTAGTACCATATACTAGGGAATTATAGGCAAATTAAACCAATCAGGTGTATACCAATTTTTCCATGCTTAAATGGGAGCACAGACTTTTTACTGCTAGTTAGTAGGGCTAAAGAGCACAGGGTGGACAGGCCAAAAAAAGCAGTGAAAGCAAACATTTGGGGGAATAGGGCACAAAATATGGCAATTGCAAACAGTTTTCTAGACCCTCTGGTGAACGTGCAAGCTTAATGTCAACATACCAACTTGAGACAGTGATCCGAGTGGATTGCAACCTATAGTCCACCTGTGCATTGCATGAAAATGGTGCATTCTGGGCAACAATGATTCCTGTGACTCTTGCCAGAGTATTTGTTGTTAAAGGGTTAAAAATCTTTTTTCATCATGAATTGGCACCCTCCCAAACACATGCAATGTTTTAATTAAAATTAATATTGAATTCTAGTGCAAATATTGCATATAGTTGTAAGAATTAGGATAAACAAAATAGTGATGATGAAAGCAATTAGTAAACGCAATTAAAAAGAATTTCAATCTTGCAACAGTGTTTCAGAATTTCCATGCATGAAAAGATGCTCAAATCACTCATTTCTTGCCTCTAGCTAAGCTGTCTTAGCATTAAAATGGCCTGTACGAGCTTCTAAGTTACCCTCACAGACGGAAACTGTAGAAAAGTGCTCTTTTTCAATGAGCACCCCCCACTTTTTGCTCTGGATGCTGTGGTTTTCGAACTGAAAGGGCACTGGGACCTGCTAACCAGACCCAGGTGCCAGTGATCTTTCCCTCAAAAGGTAATGTAAATTGGTACACTCAATTGGCAAGATACTTTAAACTCCCTTGTAAGTGCCTAATATATGGTACCAGTGGCACCCAGGGCAAGGGTGTTTAAGGGGTCATCAGGGCTGCAGCACTATTTCTGCTACCCTGAGTGACCCAAGTAAAAGTAAAGCCTGCAGGGTTGCTGCCGCAGCCTGCACGGACAGCTACTCTGCTTGAGTACAACTCTGCACACACCATGCACACACACAAGGTAGGCCTCCAAAAGCGCAGGAGGCAGGGTGCATAAGCCTATTTGTGTTGGCATATATGTGCACACATCTATCTACCTCAACAGTAACCTTGTCGTTCAAGTTTAATGCAATTGAACAGTAGTCTATAGGTTAATGTGAACTGGCAACCGGACAAAACCAAGATAGCTCACTCCACATTGATATCACCAAATGTAGTCATGTTTGGTATCAAACGCCATAGTTTTTCACCCCTGACATGGTTCTGATGTTGAGAGAGAGCTGGCATGCACCTAGGTGGCACCCCCAGAGGGTACCCACCAAAATACCGAGTACCCTTGTGCCTTGGCAGTTTTCTGAGTCATTTGCCACTGAGACAGAAGTCTGACCTCCTGATGGTGAGTGCTATCACTCCCAGAGGATGAGAGACAAAAGACCTGGGCAGGAAGGAGGTTGTACCTCCTCCCTCCCAGTATAGCTAGTGAATGACCCATAAAGGCAATGAGCCTTGAAGGCCCTCCCTGTCCTCAGGTACTCATGTTTGCGGGCAGGCGGGAAATTGGATATGCAAGAGCCACACCTCTAGGGATGGCTAGTGGGTCTGTATAGCCGAGATTAGCCCGTGCCATCTTGAAAACTCCATAGAATAGTGGGTTCTGGGTACACCCGCCAGATGTTGGTACCTGAGGGGCGGATTAGCCATAGGACTAGAAGCCTGTTGGCTACTAGCCCTCAAACCCCTAAACACCCCTAAATCCAGGATTTAAGGGGCACCCTTGACACCAGAACTCCAGATCTGCTCTGAAGAAGAAGAGGACAAAGAGAAGCCATGTCAGCACACGGCAGGACTCCACAGAGAAGAGGCACAAACGACTGCAGGACCAGAGACCAGCCCCATAAGGAAGGTGAACCACTCTGCACGCCAAAGACTTCACCAGGACTTCCTATGGTTAGCGGTACTAGGCCCCTGCAGTCGGCACGCACAAACTATACTACCACATTCCGAAGAAGGGCCGACCACCGGGCTCTGATGTGGACCAGCCCAAAAGTAACCAGCCAGATGCCTTCTGGGAAGCATAGTCATAACCCTCACCAAGTCTCAGCCCTCTACAGCGTTCCCAGGACCTCTGGAAGGAGACTGAGGTTCTGGGAACGCTGACTGACCCAGCCGTGACCTTTGCCTGGACCAAGGCTCATTGGTGGTCGAGCTGACTACTAACTGCTTCACTCCACACCCCATGTGGAGGGAATATTCTGCATCATCTCCCCTCTGCTTCTCAGGCACAGTTGTCAAGTTCTTGCACCCCAAAGAAGGCTTTGTTGGGATGCCTGGTAAAGTCAGCACCTGCAGTTCCGTTTAGCACCACGGATAGCCAGGCACACCTCTGTGCCTGAGACGCCTGATCTACGTACAGCTGTTCTACCTGGTGATTCCTGGTCAATGGGTCCCTCAAAGCATCACCTTCAAGGAGCTCCTCTGAATTCAACCTACAAGCATCATTTTGTCAAGTGTAGTTTTTGACAGCCCCAACGGCTCCAATTCACACCAAGGTTAGCCAAGTCACCTATGCACCCGGACTCCCTGAGCAAGGTAAAATTGTTCTGACTATCACAGCTTGGTCTGCAGACCCACAAGAACTTAACTCTAAGTGAGTTCCACAAATTCACCCCGCAAATGACCGATTGCCACCTAAGATTTTCCCCATTGACCTGGTAAAGTATGACTGCTCTACAGAGTAATGATTTCTTGAAAACTTTAAAAATTGATAACTCCATTTATCTTCCTTGTATTACTTAATTTTGGTGTCTAAATTTACATTAAAAGAAGTTCTATGTGTATAAATTGATGTCAGATTTCTTTATAGTTGAGTCAATTACTTATTGTGACTGTTGGTACTGTAAAATGCTTTACACATGTTCCTCAAAGTAAGCTTGTCTGCTCTTTGTCACTCTTCCAGGACTGAAAGAAGAATTACTAGTGTGAATCTAAGGTCCACCTTTGGGTATTGTGTCAATATTACATGGTAAAGCCTCCCAGCCAAAAATCGTAATATGACCACCTTGCTTTGCATACCTTAATAGAGCCACAGATATGTTTGTTCTGTATTGAGAAGGTTATTCTCTGTCAAAATGGCATACTCAGTAATCTGAGATGTCCAGGCTGGCTCAGAGATGCCCATCAGTGGCCTTCATGAAGGTGTGCTTGCTACAACCAAGTCTTCCAAGAAGTTGCACTGATTTCCTCTCTGCTTAACACTTGTCTGTACCCAGCTTAAATACATTTGCTTATTATTTTGAAAAGGATGGGCCTCATATTGAACAAAGTCAAATGCAAAACATTATGTATTATTCTTGGTGCACCTTCACTAAATTCTATAAAAGATTCTAAATCATGTGTGCAAACAATGCAAAATGCATCATGCATTTATAAATTAGAAATGGGCACTCAAATAAATGAATATGTAGAATATATGAAATGCAGTAGTTGAAACATAAGAAGAAAAGACGAAGATTACATCAAGCTGCCAGTTTGATGTTAAGAGAGTTCTGATTCCTGAGTCTGGTATATTCCTGTAAACGAACAGAATGGGCAGTCAGTCAGTTAACAGCTTTATTTCGATTGTTACATCATAAAAGCGACAGATAAAAAAATCACAATCGTTTAAAATTTTGTATCTAAAAACAAGGAAAACAAATACAGGTTTTTATGCAAAAAAGGAAAAGTGAGTTATCAAACAAATAAACAATTAAAAGTTATCAATTAAACAGTGATTAACAGCCGTTTTGCCCTGATTGACCAAGCCCATGACAGAAATTTCGAGAGGCTAAAAACATACAAGGGCCGGGTATCTGATATTAAAATTCGAAGTGCCACAGATGAATGCCTAGTGCCCAAGGCCCTACACACGGGCTTAAGCCACGTT
This sequence comes from Triturus cristatus, assembly GCF_964204655.1. Lineage (NCBI taxonomy): Eukaryota > Metazoa > Chordata > Amphibia > Caudata > Salamandridae > Triturus > Triturus cristatus. The sequence continues at coordinate 706,436,267 of NC_140595.1, read as the reverse complement.
TGCCTTGGGCTAACATAGGCCGGGCACGCAAAAAGAAAATGTTCAATTGTCTCTTTGGGAGTGCTACAGGAGGGACAAGATGCAACTGTCTGGTAGGGCGGTTTCCAGCAAGATGTTAGGGCACGCACAGGGAGGGACCCCACTCTAAATCTAAAATAAAGGGCCCGATCATATGGCTTCCAGACCAAATCCAGGTAGAGCTCCAAACAGGGTGAGTCCTTATGCACTAAAAATTCTTCTGTGAGCCTACCATGAGAAGGATCCGTGGAAATTCTGCTTCTAACCCAATTCCAATATAAGGTTTTCAATGCTGCTTTCGGAGGGGAAGACCTGTTTTCCCAAGCTTCACTAAGGCCTAGTTTGCCAAGCATAGACTTGACATCAGTAAGCCATCTGATCCTACACCAGCCTACCATCGACATCACCTCTGCTAGGCCTTTAGCATACTTGCCGAGTTCGGGGACGCGCCATAGCCTAGCCCATAAAAGCAGTGGACGCAGTTTTGCTATGTCACTAATTTGCTGGCAACCAAGGTCCAAAAAGAGGGGTAGCGTGGGTGTACTCTGCGGGAGAGACATAATACATTTTAAAAACTTATTCTCAGACCTAGTTAGGACGCTGATGTTAGAGGTACCCCAAAGTTCAGCGCCATACAAAGCGGAACTAACTCCCTTTGCCCTGTAGATATCCAGAACAGGGGCAATGGGCTTGGTTGAAGAGGATCTCTGCTCTCTAACAAGTGCTCCTATAACCCTTTTATGGTTAAGAGACATTTTTAATAAATGAGGGGTCCACTGCATGGAATCTGTAATACGGATCCCTAGATAGTCAAAAACAGTGACCCTTTCCAGAGGGGTTTCACTAAGAACAGGGGGTCGGCCTAATTTTTTTGGGGGGTTTAATACCAGGTACTTAGTTTTATTTGTGTTTATTACTAGGCCCCGTTGGTCACAGAAGGTCTGAAAGTTGTTTAAAAGTCTCTGTAGACCCGCCGAGCTTTTTGAGATTAGAAGCGTATCATCGGCAAAGAGAAGGGTGGGAATTCTCTCCCCTGCCAATGATGGTGCGTCCGAAGGTTGTTTGTGTAGATGGTCCACAACCCCATTCACATAAAGTGAAAAAAGGGTTGGAGCCAGGACACAGCCCTGACGCACCCCTTTTGCCACTGGGATCCTGCTAGTTTTCTGGCCATCGGTACCCCAACGTACCTGCGCATAATTGCCATCATGCAGGCGCACTAAGATGGAGAGGATGTTTAGTGGAATCCCCATTTCAGCTAACACGCCCCATAACTGTTCTCTGGGCACAAGGTCGAAGGCAGTCTTCAGGTCGATGAATGCCAAATAAAGACTGCCTCCGCCTATCACTACCACCTTCCAATATAGTAGTAAGAGCCTGAAGGCCTGCTCTATCGTGCCCGTTCCAGCCCTGAAACCAGCCTGATAGTCCGACAGAATCTCTTCGTCCTTAATCCATTGGAGGATTCTTTCTAGGAGCACCTTTCCCACAACCTTCTGGGTTGAATCCAATAGACTTATTGGTCGGTAGTGGCAGGGTCGTCCCTCCGACCTTTCTTAAAGATAGGGACAAACTCTGCCCCCTTCCAAGAGTCGGGAATGGCTGCTCCTTTGTCGATTGCACTAATCAGAAGGTGAATAAGTTTCCCCCACCTCTGCAGGTTTGAACGCAGCAGATCCCCCGGAACTCCGTCGGGTCCCCTGCTTTCTGTGGCACAATACACCTAATTGCGTGTTCTACTTCTTTAATTGTAAATGGGGAAACCATTTCATTTCTCGTGGGTACTAAGGATGGCATATATGTTTCGTCACCACAAGATGGCATGTTAAACATATCTTTGGAACTCTTTGCCCCAAAGCCGGTATCTTTATGAGTGTCCCATAAAAAGGCATGCATAAAGTGCAGCCAATTTGAATGTGGCTGATATATAGAAGACCATTCATTTGTTATCAAACCATCTGACAAAGGGGGTAACGTTGTCTTATGGGATGCTGCTAAGTACTGCAGAGAGGCGCACAAACAGCTTGACTTTATGGGCAACAATGAAAGAACCACCTTTCAAGCATACAATCAGGCAGTATTTTAAGTATCAAGCGATGCTCCAGGCATGGAGGGGTAGGGAACTAATCAGTACAGAGGAATTCTTATTGCTATGGGTGAAACAACCAGTGGCCTCCTGTTTCTACATGCTTCCCTAGATACACAAGAATAAAGAAAATCCACCGGGAAGACCTATAGTCTCTGCCAACAGTCGTTTCTTAGAACCAACGTCCATGTTTCTTGATTTTTTCCTCCTACCTTGTGTTCTGCTGCTGCCCTCCTACTGCAGAGCACTAATTTTCTCAATAAAACACAAGGCATTCCCTGACAGGCACATTACCTTCTTGCTACCCTAGATGTGGTTTGCCTGTACACTTGCATTAGTCATGAACTGGGAATCCGAGCATGTAAATAGTTTTTAGGGACATACCATTTAGTAGGTGATCACTCCAACATGTTTGAAATGCTATACTTCTGTTTGAACAATAACTTTTTTGCCTTTAATAACATCTGGTTCGATCAGCTCACTGGCACAGCGATGCGAAGCTGCTTCACCCCTAGTTATACGGGGATCTTCATGGGCTGGTGGGAGGCTAATCATGTATGGATAGATGAATAGGAGAAATGGACAAAGTACATAACTTTTTGGACGAGGTATATAAATGATCTTTTTGTCATTTGGGAGGGCACCAGGGAAGATCTTGAAGTTTTTCTGATGCGCATTTCTAACAACAAATTGAATCTGGTATTCACACACAAAATACGTCTCACAGAGATGGACCTTTTAGTTGTGAAGGTTCAGATAAGGGAGGGTAAGATTGACACAAAACTATATCACAAAGAGACTGCAGGCAATAGTATCCTACATGCTGGGAGCCATCACCCACAGAACCTCAAATGGAGCATTCCGTATGGGGAATTGCTCCGTGCCAAACAGAATTGTAGCACATATAAGGCTTTTGAAGAGGAGAGGGATGGTATGTTTAACAGGTTCAGGGCCAGGGGGTACCCCAGAAAGGTTTTGGAAATAGCAAGAGTCAAAGCTGCAGGCAGCACACAGATTCACTCCTGACCAAGAGAACAAGAAAGAAAGAAGAAAACACAGTACGACTGATCACCACCTAGAACAGTGAGAGTCAGGCAGTCAGGAAGATGGTTGCAAACACTGGCACTTGGTGAGGAGTGATCCCATCATAGGGAAAGAGGTGTCCCATTTCCCACAGATTACTTAACGTAAATCCAAATCTTTGTGTGACATCCTGTTGCACAGCTACACGGTCACACAGAATATGAGAGGGCTGGCTCCAGGAACAAAAGGGCTTCTTCAAGTGTGGGAGATGCAAAGCTTGTAAAATAAGTAGCAATGTCAAAGTTTACAACACAGCAGCACCAGGAAGACAACAGAAGATCAACAAATTCATGACATGTAGCAGTGACTTCTTCATTTATGTTCTAGTGTGCCCATGTGGGCTTAGATATGTTGGAAGCACAATTGGCCCAGTCAAAAAGAGGATACTGGAACATTATAGAGCAATCAAAAATGTTGATATAACCTACCCTGTTGCAAGACATTGAGCCAAAGAACACAGACAGGATGCTGACCTTCTTTTCTTTTTAGGCATTGACAGAATCAAAAGGAACACCAGAGGTGGCAACAGGGAGAGACAGTTAAGACAAGGAGAATTAGAGTTTATACTTTTGCTTGGGAACCAGTTCGCTGGAGGACTTAACGAGAGCGAAGATCGCCACATTCACATTGGCTGATGTGGTAGTATTTTGTCTTTACTTTATACTTCTCCACTATCTAGGAAGTCATTGGTCCACAGCTGTTTGGCCAATATATTTTTCCATTCAGTTCCTCAATTTTTCTTATTATTTTTCTTCTTCTTTTTCTTCTTCTTCTGTCATGTTTCTTTTTGCTCCTCATTTCACTGAACTTTTTCTCTCTGCATCTGTTACTGGGCTGCTCCTCTACAAAACAATGTGCTCGACCTTTACTTCTCTTTTTCTGTCCCCCTTTTATTGAACTTTTACATATGATTGAGTGTTTCGAGCACCCTTTTTGGCTTCTGTTTGTCTGAGCTCTGAAAGAGACACAGTTGTGTGCTGCTTCTTTGATTTTAATATTCACACATGGTATTTTCACATGCTCTGACTGAGGAGAGGAGATAGGTGGACATGGGAGCTAAACTGTACATGGAGAAAAGACTCTTAATTGTAGTTTGGTACTGTCCTTGAATATCTCTTATCTATATCGCAGTCAGAATTTACCTTGTTTGAATTATTATTTTTTGTTGACCATGATTGCCAGTAGTAGGCTACACAAGATTGTGGAAGCAAAGGCTGTCAGACTTCTGGCTTCCTGCTTAAGTGAGAGGATTTAGAGATGTCCACACATGTTTATCCTTTCATTGCAACACCTTGAACAATGTACTGAAAATGGGCCACTGGGCCTGTGAAATAATTTGTCAGATTTTGAACCTGAAACATTTATAAACCTCTCTACTTTGAATCTAATGTGCACTCTGACAACTTATATTGTGGAAATTTTGATTTTAAAATGGACAGAATTTTTAGTCTCATATACTATTGGGCCACTGGGCCACCAATACATTTGCTAAAAACAAAAATATGTTACATGTTTTCATGCTCTCCCCTATTTGTTGAATCTGCTATACAGTTGGCCAATTAAGATTGTGTTATTATTAGAAGAACAGGCAGAATGTTCTGTTTTGTATTATATTAATTGTGATTGCAATATATCAACACTTTTGTTTCTCCTGAAACTTGAAATCATGACAATGAGAGCCACTGCAATGTTTTGCATATCTCATTGTTATTGGTATTTTGTATATAAGTATTTTGTTCATGTTCATCACTGTGTATATTTTTTATGGGTGATAGATCACAATCTATTAACCAAGGCCGTGAAAAAGACCCATTTAGGTTGAAACGCAAAGCCATTAAAACCATTGAAACTGACACGCTGTGTGCAGGCTGTTCATCTTCTGGATTTACAAGGTTGACTTTTCTTGGATATATATATACGAAAATTAGCTTCCAATTTCCATCCTCACTCCGAGACAGGAAACCAAAGTAAACAAGTGTCATGGCTACATTCAGGCAGTGTTACTTTATTAATTTAACATAAACAAAAAGGACAAAAAAGACCTACGCGTTTCGTCCATAAGCTTCCACAGGGTCATAGAGATTGTTGTGTACAAACTGTCTCTTCTAAAGAGACCACCACAATTTTCACACTGTGTCATTAAAAACAACTGGACCATACGTTCCTATGGTGGTTCCATGACCCTTTTCAGCCACCATTACTAGATGTTACAAATATAGTAGTTCCTCGAGGAGTTACAAAAAAAAAAACTCAGTGTGTTTTTTCTCAATTCACATGTTTTACCTCCAATGGTGCAAAGGCAGAGTGTTACATTGTCATATTTTTTATCACCTTTTGGTTTCAATGTCCTGTGGAAAGTAGTAAATGCAAAGTGTCAGTGATTTCGTTCTCTCCAGGGTAAGGGAATGGGTAAGTCAGCAATATATAATACTCATTGTATCGATTTATAGATTCAATTAATTGTTATTTCTAGTTCTAACAATTAATCGTTAAGAAAAGTTTGAGTACTTTTTACAGTACTAATCAAGAGCAAAGGATCACATTCTAAACTGCTGTGCAAATCTGGCATGTTGTGAAATATCAATGTTTCAATATTTCTCAGTTAAAACCCAATGTTATAGGGAATAACTGATTATGCAATTTGTGTAAAATTCGCTAATATACTGGATTACCAAAAAATTCTAGTTCTCTCATTTTCAACTGGGAAGAAAGTGCAAGGCTTATACAGTATTTCAAAACAGGAAAGATCACATTTTTGATAATAGTGCAAATTTTGCAAAATATATAATATGTCAGGACTAGTCCACCTATCTGAGTTAAGTACCCATGCAATGCAAAATAATTGCGTAAATTTGCAAAATGTTCCTAATGTAAAGTGCCTATTCTCTAAATGAAGTGCCAATCTTGATTATCCTACTGTATGACAACAAGAAAGTGCAAATGGTTGTACAGTACTGAAATTGTTAAGACTTGAATAATAAAAAAAAAACTTTTTTACATCAGCCACTAAAAAGAAAACTAGCTGCGATTATATATAAAGGACTAGAAAGCTAAAATAATCCTTGTGGCAATTCATTATTCCTATTTTGGTGCAATTTCTTATTTTCATATATTAATATAATGTATGACCTTGTTTCCAAGCCTTAAGATCAATTTTTGATGGACACATAATTTGCACATACTACTTTGCACAAAAAAAACCATATTCAAGCAAAAGTTAAAAAATATGATGAGATTGGGATTCTCCGTGCCCCAATTCTTGCTGCATGTCTTTCTCAAATAGTGCAAGCTATAAGTTTTTATTAAAGGAAAATATATTTTCCGGAGACAGAAATGAGCATGTGCAGTATCATATTGTTGGCGTCTCTGAACTGTGCTGATCTTGTAGTAAGTGCTTACCTTGTTGCTATGATTCTATCCTTATTTTGAATAGAGGCACAACGATTTTCTGTGCTTGTTACAGCCAGGATATCATATTTAGCCATTTCAAGTCTTGAGGTTAATGCAGTATGTTATTTGTATCATATTTGGAACTTGGTGGGGCTTTCATAAACCCCTGGAGTTGAGATTCAACATATTCTCTTAATCTGAAACAGGCAGAATCTGTACCAGAGATGACAGGTCTGCCTGAGAGTGGATAGCCACCTTTGTGAAGTTTTGGAAGAGGATAAAATATAGCCATTGACGGTGATTCAATGTAGAGACAATTATTTTCTTCCAGTGATAGTGATCCACATGCAAACCACTTGTTCGATCTTCATTTTAGTTGTTTTAATTATTTTGTGGGACTGGATGTTAATTGTTTATGGAAGGTTACATCATTTATGTGTCACAGAGCTTCTTTAATGTAATCGTTTCTTTCCTAGTGGCACGTACATTATGACTATGGACATAGATGACTTTCCAAGGGATAGAGCATATAGATTCCTAGTTCTCTTGCTATTTCCTCTATGTTAGTGAGATGTGTCTCATCTATTGACAGATTAGTAGAGTGTTTTCCTGGTTACTTAGCACAAGGCAGGTGTTTGATGGTAGTTGTAAGTGTTTAAGCATAAGTGACTTGTCCTTAAAGAATCAATTGATTTGTAGCCTTCTGGCTAACTCAAAGAGGGTTCTTTTGGTTTGGGCCAGGTCCCACCATGCTGTAGGAAGGACAGTAATTCTTTTATTAAATAGACGTTGTTCTCAAGGGCTTATGTAGTACGAGTTGGGGTTAATTATTAGGTCCATGCTGATGCTTATTGTTTCTGCAGTTATTCTTTTTATCTTGATCAAGTGTTAGCTCTTATATGTGGTTGGGAATCTTTGGAAATGGTATTGCCTGCTGGTTGTGTTTCTGAATCTGGTGTGTTTCCTTCTTACCTGTTTGACTGTATGACACCTAAATGGTGTTCCTTTACTTCTAAAAAAAAACTGTTCAACGTGTCCTAGTTGATAGTCCAATCCAACCCGGACTATCAAGTAGCACATGCTGCAAAAAAACAAATAGCATTAAAAAACACATATTTGAAGTACTTGAAATGTTGTGTTTTAATCATATTCCCCTCAAAATCATCAAGTACATTTTTCAGAATGTCATCGTTGTTCTTAGTGACAACGCCCCAATTGCTTTCTTCAATTCTCTTGGTTAGTTTCCACACCTCTGTTTTATACTTTGCACTATCTTTTGTGCTGCTTCTATCAATAGGTCAAGACTAATATTTTATGCTGTCCTGAGATTGATCTTCTTATTTTATCAGGGTCTGTGATTTCCACTAGTGAAATATATGTGTTCTTAAATCTCTTAGAATTTTATTAGCTTTCAGGTGTTTTTTTCAGGGTGGTTCATTCCCAAAATGTTGAAGTTCTGCTTTCAACAGAGTCATGAAGGTGTTTGGATGAAAAGGGATTAAATAGTAAGCTGCCACTTGTGGAGACAGCAAAGGCATAAAAAAAAGTGATGTACACTTCTCTGAGTTACAGGCAGCCATGGTTGAGTCCAACTGTAGTACTCCTATTATAGTTTGGGCATTCTTGGGCAAAGCACTGTATCCAGCTCTTGAAAGATTGTTCACCACTTTTACCCCAGGAATAGCCAAGTTGTTTTGCTTTCTTCTTGAACTTTAGATCATCTTCAGTATTTCATATTTTGTGTGGTATGGAGTTCCAAGCTGTGCTGCCTTTACTCAGAATACTTCTCCACAATGTTTTTTTCTTACAAGGTAGAAGGCTGAATCAAGGTGCTAGCCTTGAATGTAGTGCCTTGTTCTGAGAGAACTGATGGAATTTCAAATATAGGTATTGCAGAAAATATAACTGGATAGCTCTGTAGACAATATAGAGTGCTTTAATGGCTGAGGGCCTGGCTATAAGTAGCCATTGCAATACGGGAAGCACCAGCATCATTTGTTCCCTTAGATGGAAATGTAGCAGCAGCCTTGTTCCAGGGAATTAGTTTCATTGTAGTTTTCCTGTAAGGAGGCAGAGCGCTTTTTGAGCTTTCTTAATCCACTTGATGTTGATGGTGGTGTGCCCAATTATTTGGGTGAAATCATTATAAGTTAAGTGCTTCTTCATTGCCCAGAAGTTATGATCTCTGATATTGCAGACTTGAGTTTAAGATAGCTGGTCTTCATCATGTCATTAATGGCATTGGGTAGCTCTTAGATTCAAGTTGTGTGGATTTTGCATATTCTGTGCATCATTTATTTAATTGTAGCAGGTGAGGTTAAAAAACCTGACCTGATCCTGCATGGGGGTCTCACTCCTGCTCATCACCTACCTTGCTGCTTTGCCATGACTCAGCTCAAAGCAAAGATACCACATAGGCAAGTGTCATTTACCAACCATTAGGAGGATAGAAGGCTGAGGGTGTTCAGACAAAATAATGATTAAAAAATATCGAGATGCAGAAATATCGAGTTTATAATATTGTGATACATAAATATTGCTGACAAGGAAATCAATTTTCTAAGGAAAGTAATATTGATGAAAAAAATATCTATGCTGTTAATGTTGTTTACAAAAACATCACTGTTAATAATATAGTTTAACATTTATTTTTATGTATTTTAGTGTATGTTTGAATTTTTGTGTTATAAATTGTTTCTATAATTATTGTTAATGTTTGTTATAAAATTTTGTAAATTTTTCGTTCTTTTTAATGTAAATTTGTACTGTAATATTTTTATTTGCATCTGATTGTGGGTTTTAAAGGGGTATAGTGTAGAAAGAAATGTAATTAAAATTAATGATTTTTTTAAGTATTTTTAATTATTTAATTGATAATTATGTAAATTGTGTATTTAATTTATTTTTTAAGGTATGTTTTATACATGGGTTGCAGAGTTGCAGAGTGGGAAGTAAATTAATTTTAATTAATTAATAATTACTTTTTAATTATTAAATATTTGTTATGCTTTAGGTGCAGGCTGTGAGGTTTATAGGGGGACAGGGTGGGAAGTAAATTAATTATAATTAATCATTGATTTACATTATTATTAGGTATTTAATTGATAACTATGCAAATTGTGAAATTAAGATATTATGTTAATTATATATCAGGTGCCGGTTGTGATTTTAGGGTTACCGGATGGGAAGCTAATTAAGAAAGAGACAGTGTTGGGCAGAACATTTCTGCACTACATCGTACTCGCCCCCCTAATTTCCAAATAGGCAAAGTATGCACCGGCCTATGGCCCCACTCCTTTTAGGGGCACGCCGCGACAATGGATCAAAATCATTTTGATTTGATCTTGAAAGAAAATTACAATCAAGCTTTCTAAAATATTTTTGCCAAAAGATTTTTAAAAATGAATGAAAACTTTACATTCAAATTTTTATAGAGAAAATACTGCATGAATGTAATGTACCCACTAACAACTTAAAGTACATAAACCAGAGATATCAGATTCACATAACAGATTGTCTCTTAAAAGCTCATCTTCTGGCAGCTGTGAGTTTGTAAAACAAAAACAATTTTGGTGCATTGGATATTAGGAGCTAATTTACTAGGGGCCCCCCGAAATTTCGACTGCTTAGGGACCTCCACTGGGTTTAATCCCGTGCTGTATGGAATAGCGCTCAATGAGACAGCCTGTGTGAGGCAGTAATGCATTTCAATGATACCTAAACTCCTATAGAGAGCACTGGAGGACACTGCCCATGAGAGGCAATAACGTATTTCAATGATACCTAGACTTCTATAGAATAGCGCTGGAGGACACAGCCTGTGTGAGGCAATACATGTTTTAATGATACCTAGACTCCTATAGAAGAGCTTGGAGGACACAGCCTATGTGAGACAATAGCATATATGAATGTATTTATTTAGTGTTTTATATAGCGCCAACAAGACCCAGCAATGGGTATCAGAGTGCTTCATATATAGACAGAATTGTAGTTTTAAACAGTACTGGAGCGTATCATATATATATAACATTGTAGTATTAGACAGTGCAATAGAAACCTGTAAATGGTTGTAGTTGTCTCAATAAACAGGTGAGGTGTGGAGAAAAAAGAAAAACATTTGTACAATCCCTAATACAATTAGAAATAGCCCAGGTTATAGCTTATAATACATTTGGGCTTGTTCTGGGTATTCTCAGTGGTGACGGTAGGGGTAGCAGTCGTCCAGCAGAAGTCTCTGTGTGAGTAAGGACCAGTGGGATGCGAGGAGCTCCATCTAGAGTCTGGTAACGGATGAGCTTACAGAGAGAGCTATTCCGCAAGTTAGGGTGGGTTGAGTAATTGTCTGAATGGGGTTTCTAGAACATGTAATGAATGGGCTACTGTGGATTAAGGAAGGAATTTGCTCATTAGGAAGGACTTTGCTTCTTTTTTTAATGTAGAAGTAGATTAGATTTTCCTGATGCCTGGAGACTCCTATACAATATCGCTGGAGGACACAGCCTGTGGGAGGCAGTACACGTTGTAATGATACCTAAACTCCTATAGAAGAGCGTGGAGGACACAGCCTGTGGGAGGCAATAAAGTACTTCCCCTATAGAGCCACGAGACTGCTTATGAAAAACCAGGTGTTTGAGTGGTGTAGTGTTGGGCCTCAGGCCCACATGGTGGTCAAGCACTGGCAGACGCAGACTAGTATAGTGGTGCAACTGGCCCAGGGCACTTGCGCCCAGCCCCTTTTATTAGCAGGGTCACCTCACTGGTGACGCCTGTGGAGGGTGAGTATAGAGTGTATCCAGCCGGATACTACATCCCTCCCAAACTTTAAGAAAAAAACAAACCAGAGTCCAACCTGTAATAAAAACAGATAAATAACACATAGCACCACATGAGTCTATTCAGGCCGTCAGCCAGGCAGCGCTGGAGCTTCGGACCGCATGGTCGGGATGCCTTCAGCCGCCTGGGCGGTGTTCTTTAGACCGGCCTGGTCTCGCGGTGTTGCAGTCTATGTATAAAAGTTCAGTGTTGGTGCATCTAGAGCTGTGGTGGAATCCACTCTGGATTTGGAGATGATCTCTGTGAGTGAGGCCTTCCTTTGGTGGTGGCGTGCTCGGTGACCCTCCTTACTCCTGACGGCTGAGTGACGTCCGACTTGCCTCTATCGTCTGGACTCCTCCACCACTGGAGCCTCTTGGAGGGCTTTTCTGCCAGCTGTCATGGGACCGTGTGGACCGTGCGGGGCTTTGCGTGAGCCGCGCAAAGGCGTCGCTGAGGAACTGCCAACGGACTCACAGCCAAGTCGCTCATGTAGCCTCCGATGGTGGTGTCTTCGTCTGGGCATCCTTGCCGTCTGGAGTCGGGTTATGCGCCTTCCTCTGGCGATCTTGTGGGTGACCAGTCTTCAGCCGTGACCTTCATGTTTCCTGCGCCTGACGTGGAGCCGCGGCCGGTACATCTCTCCTACTCGGACTCCCTTCGCGCGGGAATTACGATGAGGCCCTTGTCCCCTGGACTGCCACGTGACCGTGTGGGCTGTATGGGCCTTTGCGTTGGCCGCGTGTAGGGGTTGCTGCGGAACTCCCAACAGGGCCACGGCCAAGTCTTGTGTAGTCCCCAAGGGCGGATCTTCCAATGGCTGGGTTGCTCGACTTCGGCAGGCTGTAGGTTGACTGGGGTGCACAGACTGTTCCTGGGTCATTCGCCTCCTTGCGCTCCGGTTATTCGGGGCGTGTGTGGATTCACTCGGGTGGTGCGATGCTCCTTGATGATGATGCACCTGGAAGGTGGTAACAGGATGTTAGTTTTCTTCAGTGGGCAGATAGGCGGTGATCTTCTGTCGGGGTGACCTTAGGGAGTGAGAAGGATTTGATGGACTTCGTCGCACCACTCAGTTGACTTCAGGCAGGTGCACTGCGAGGTGTGGTGCTGTCGATACCAAGCAGCCGGTGACAGGTGAGAGGACGGTCAAACTGCGAAGCGTGGGGTCAGGATGCAGATCGCGCTTGCTAGAGGCTTACGGTAGGTCCTCCCGCGGAGCTGTCTCCAGTGACATCTCAGCACCACGGTGTCTGGCTTGTGTGGATGAACACCTTCCTAACTGCTGGTGCGAGTCCTTGGTCCTGTCGCTCTTCTCTGTTCCATCTTGCGTGCCTATGGTGGTTGTCTGCCCTGTGGCGTCGTGCCACTGTTCTTTCCTCATTTGCTGAGTGGCGTCGTGCCACGATCTTCTCCTTCTTCCAACCAGGTTTTTCCTTTTCTTTTGCGGACCTATTGCAGGCCTGTCCTGTCAGTAGGACTTGCATGTACCTCTTGGGGACTTCCAGTGGCACCATCCCCTCACAGGGATTTCACGGTGTCCCTCTTCTCTTCGCTCAAGGGCATCGTGCTTGCCCTTGCCCCCGGTGTCTGGCTTGTGTGGATGAACGCCTTCCTCACTGCTGGTGCGAGTCCTTGGTCCTGTCGCTCTTCTCTGTTCCATCTTGCGTGCCTGTGGTGGTTGTCTACCTTGTGGCGTCGTGCCACTGTTCTTTCCTCATTTGCTGAGTGGCGTCGTGCAACGATCTTCTCCTTCTTCCAACCAGGTTTTTCCTTTTCTTTTGCGGACCTGTTGCAGGCCTGTCCTGTCAGTAGGACTTGCATGTACCTCTTGGGGACTTCCAGTGGCACCATCCCCTCACAGGGATTTCACGGTGTCCCTCTTCTCTTCGCTCAAGGGCATCATACTTACACTTCGAGGCTGCACCGTCGTGGCGGCTGCTTCTTCCTTTCTTCTGGTGCGCTTGTCCGGAGTGGTCACTTTGCATGACGGGCTCCTTTGTGGCTGAGCGCTGTGACGTCCAGTCACGTGTCGCCATGCTGTCGGAGCGCCTGTCGTTGTGGTTGCCTGCCACATGGAGCGTGCGACTCCTCTCTTTCCTGTCGTGTGTCACTGCCGACTCTGTCCTGAGGCAGTGCGAGGGAGGACACTGTGTTTCCTTCAGCCCACTGCGGGGCTTCGCTGAGGCGGTGGAGATGCGGTTGCTCTCTGTACTGCGTCCAGCAGTGCTTCTCTCGGTGGAGATGTCTCTATCTCCTTGGCGCCGGCCTGTGCTGGAAGGTTCACTGGCGCTGCCTTCTGCGCGTATCCGACATGGCGCGCTCCATCTTCTCCTTGGGCACTCTCTTCTGGCACTGGACATGCCTGTTCTGTAACTTGCGGTTCTGGCTGTACGCCGGGAGGGGCAAAAGACTTGATCTCTTCGCCGGCGGTGGCGTTGGGTAGCCATGTGTGGTGCGTGTTTTGCACCAGGTTTTCTTGTGCTGTTGGCGGGGACAGCGACCTTGAAATGTTGCGATCCGTCTGGTAGCCCACTCTTGCAGGCGGAGTTATCTTAGGTGTTGCTTGCCTGGGCTGGATAAGCTTCAGGCTCCTTGGCTGTGTTGCTGGTCTGTGGCTGGCAATGCACCCAACACTTGTCATGGGTCTGACGCTGATGTCGGTCATGGTGGGCAGTCGGTGTGGATCAATTCAATTCATGAAGCTTTATTCGGTACATAAAAAATTACCATAAAGGCACAACAAAAGAACAAAACATACATTTAAATGTCAAGTGCAACAAATTAGCAAACCAAACCTAAATATTATAGATAAAATAGGTTAGAAACACATACTTTTCCTAGCCTCAATAGATTGAGTTTAAAACATAGCAGTAAAAAAACAGATATCGACATGTTGTAAGTTAAAAATTAAGCTCATAGCCTGATTAACTGTACGTACACCATATTTAAGAAACGTAGGTTTTAAATAGGCAATACGAAAATTCATATACAGTTTACAAATTAAAAGAAAGTGCTTAGTGCTTTGTTTGGAGACGCCATCACACATACAGGGCCCCTGCGGATGTTTCTTAATTATTGGCAGTGCCACTAAATAATGAGCTATACCAAACCTCAGTCTGGTCAGCACAAACTTGTGGGATGGCCTTGTCACCCATACCAGATAAATGGGTAAACCTTCAACATTGTTATGTTTGTTATAAAACATAACCGTAGATAGAGAGACATTAGCAATTGCCCGTTTCCTTGCAACAAATGCCAGGAAGTTAATTTTCAACTCTTGTTTCGGTATTAAAGATGCTGCATTAGGGTCCACCAGGATGTTTAGATTAAAAATCTCCGAGAAACATCTGACAACGTAATTTAACCAGGGTATATTTAAGAATGTATCCAGTGAGAGACAATCCTCAATGACCAATCTATTGAAAGATTTTTCTTCCTGAAGCCAGATAGAACGCCAGATCATGAGTGGCCTCAAAGAAAGTAGATCAGTAAGGAAATTAACGTCCAGCTCTCAATGGGTAAGCTCAGTACAAGCAGTAGATGGTAGTGACAGGAGTTTTTTTTTAAAAGCATTTTCCTCCAACTGCAAAGTATGGGCATGACAGTGTCCCCAAACACCCGCCCCATAGAGAGCAATACTAACACACCTAGCTTGATAGATCTTAAGCATGTCCCTGGTGCGACGGTCCCCAATCTTCGCCGCAAATCTGTAAACACCATGGGCGTTTTTTGCCATTTTAATACGAATATTTTTAAATTCATTGAGCCACTTTCTATCATTAGAGAAGGTTATACCAAGATAACAAAAAGTATCCACTTGATGCACCTTGTCTTTATCTATAAAAAAGGAATTTAAAACTTTACTTTTCTTTTTGCATCTGGCCTACATGTCATGATGTACGTTTTCCTCTTGTTGATGGTCAACTTCCTATCCTTAATAAAGGTAGAAA
This sequence comes from Triturus cristatus, assembly GCF_964204655.1. Classification (NCBI taxonomy): domain Eukaryota; kingdom Metazoa; phylum Chordata; class Amphibia; order Caudata; family Salamandridae; genus Triturus; species Triturus cristatus. Next base: position 706,420,925 of record NC_140595.1, on the reverse strand, counting down.
ATCTATCAATCAAGCGCTGCAATCCTATTGGGGTTCTGGAGATCAAAACAGCGTCATCAGCATATAATAACACTGGCACAGGGGAGCCTTTGACCTGTGGGACGTCTGCTTTGATTGTTTTTAAAATTGCATCGATTCCATTAATAAATAAGGGGGGCCAGTACGCAGCCCTGTCTAATACCTCTTTTAACACTAAATGTTGGGGTACATTCTCCTTTAGTCCCAAAACGCACACAGGTTTGTAAATTCCCATACAGTCTAGCGAGGAAATAAATAATACCCTCTGAAGCACCTAACTGTAACAGGATTGACCATAAAATCAAATGGTCAACCATGTCGAAGGCGCTACTAAGGTCTGCAAAACAGAGGTAAAGTGAACCTGGCTTAGCCTCAGTGTATTTCCCGATCAATAGATCGAGATTTAGGCATTGATTGAGTGTGCCCCTGCCCTTTCTAAAACCATACTGACTGTCAGCTAAGATACCCTCTTGCTCGGCCCATTCCCCTAACCTCACTAACATGATGCTGCTCATAATTTTGACAGATGAGTCAAGAAGAGAGATGGGTCGATAGTTTTTTACATCAGACCTGCTGCCTTTCTTATGTATTGGGATAATAATGGATTCCCCCCATGTTTCGGGGGACTCAGTACATATAGCAGCATTAAAAACTATAGCCAACAGCGGGCTCCACAACTCGGGGGCTGTTTTATACACGTCTATGGGCACCCCGTCCGGGCCCTGGGCTTTCCCCCCCTTACTGGCACAGATGCCAGATTCAACCTCGCTAACTGTGATATTCAAGGGTAGGACAGGCCAACTATTCTGGCAGGCGCCCATACCACTATTAGAGTCAAACATATTTGAAAAATGGGCAACCCAGCCGTCAATCGGGACGTTAGAAGTTAACATTGGAGTATTCTCGTCCTTAAGAAAGGGAGAATTAACAGTGGCCCAAAACAAGGTACCGTTAGATAATTCAGCTGCTTGATTCAAAGAGTCCCATGCCAACTGCTGTAGCTCACTCTTCCTCCGCTTTAAGGCAAGCTTATATTGTAGCCTTAATTTAATTACAGAATCAGTGTCCCTAGGCCTTTTAACAAGAGCAAGTTTTAGTTCGGTTAGTGAACAGGTACACATATGATCAAACCATCTTGGTACATTGCTACGCTGGCCACCCCTGAGTTTAGTGAATCTAACCTCAATAGTTTTGTTGATATCCTTAAAAGCATTTAAAACTTGAGTTTCATCAGTACTATTATCAAAAATAAGGCTGATATTTATCAGGCAATCCCTCACAATAAAGCCAATTAAATTACAAGCTTTGTCCCCTGCCCATCTCAAACGGACACCGTTTGATCTATACGGTTCTATAATAGAGACCGAGGCGCCCGTTTTAACACGGCTATTACCCCAGAAAGTTGTTTCCAGAATAATACATTTGTGGTCGCTTAAAGCGGTTACTTCGATCCTGGGGGGAGCACAGCAGGAAATAATATTAGATGACACAATCACATGATCAATAACTGAGCAAGAATGGTGGCCCTTAAAAGTAGGGATAATTTGTCCAGATTCCTCTTTTGGGAGACCTAGAATTACTAAGTCATAACAACCCATAAAATAATTTAGTACATCACTATAGTTGTTATGACAAAAGTGCAGGTCATCCACTCCCGCGTCGTTGGTAAATCCACAGACTTTTTCAGTTGACAGTTCACATAATGGGATATTAAAGTCGCCAACCCAGACAAAATCAAAAGAAACATTAACTTCTAGGTGTAAATTTCCAACGGCGCTAGCCAGGTCACGGACGACTACATCCCTAGAACTATCAAAAATATTATTATAATAATTTAACAATAAGATGTTATGAGATTGTTCCTCTACCAACCAACGAATCTGAACATATTCTCCCGCTGTTAAGTACCTTTTTACTATAATTGGGCGGTGGATTGAAACTAATGTCAACAAACCACCTTTGGCTCTGCCCAACCCAGTGCCCTTCGCCACCAAATTATATGAGGCAAACCCCTCATAATTAATTTCTTCCTACACCACGTCTCCTGGAAACATACAATATCATAGGAGTTAATAAAATTCTGCCAGCCCGGAACCTTCCCCTTGGATTTCAATCCTGTGACGTTCCAGCTGGCTAAAATTATGCCTTTACCCCCTATGTTGGTCCTGTCTGGGGTAATAATTACGCCCAAATTATTTTCCTCCCTTTGATTTCCATTAAGTGGCCCCCTATAATCATTATCAGGAGGATCCTCCACCCTGGTTGGTTCCGGAACCAAGGTAACAATAGTGGTTTCGATAACCCATTTGTTAATAGTCTCACCCAAGGGTTTAGGGCTCTCCGGTGTGGATCCTCCTGCTAGGATCCCTTTTCACTTTCTTGTTTTTTTTCCGATCCTTCCCGGCCGGGTAGTGGTGCACCAGGGCCTCTCTTCCGGCCTGCCTTGCCGTTTGGGATGACAGGTGTGGAGTACGGCTGGCTGTCTGCTCTGGCCATGCAGTACCTCCGTTCTTCAGGGCGCTCTTTCTGGAGAGCTGCCAGATGTTGCTGATGCCGTTTTGGTGACTTGCCTTGATTGCAGCTGGTTCTGGGTGCTGGGTGAAACTGGTGCAGTGTTCTGTGCGGTGCTGACACGGGGGGCTGCTTGTATGCAGGCAGATGCGGATCTGGTTCGCAGCATTGAAAGCCAGGTGGAGCTGATGCCGGTAGTAGCGGCAGCTTTACCTTCTTGTGGTGGCTTTGCACATGGGTGCGCACCATGGTGTCTGGGTTGTTTCGGGTTTCTCTGTGTTAGTGCCTCACTGGGCTGCTTGGCGCTGGGGCTCTTCCACGAAAGTGGCTGTTTTGGTCCTCCAGATGCGGTGCGTGCACATGACCGCTGGGTGACGCTGCGTCTTGGTCTGCTTTCCCCGGGTCACGGCAGCCTTTGGGGTAATCCTTGCCGGTGCTCTGTGCTCCTTTCTGGTGATTCCGGTGTGGTCCCACCAAGGTTTGTGGCGCATTCATGCGGGTCTTGATGGAGTCTGGGTGCAGTGCGACCAGCGAGCACTAGGGTTCATGCAGTGCAGTAGCTTCCCTTCCGAAGGCAGGCCACACGGATCCAACGATGCGGGCAGGAGCTTGACTTGAGATTACAGGTGAGGGGCCTGAGACCCTTGTGGGGAGTTGGTGACTGCTGGCAGCGGTGGCGGAGAAAAACCAAGTCACAGGCAGCGAGGGACCGTTTGATTTACGGAGCGCGCCGCGGCTCTCACACTGATGCCAGCGGGTCGCGAGGCTTGCTGTTGCGTTGTGGAGGCGGCTGCGAGATGGCGCTGCCTGCAGGTGCTGACAAGGGATTTTGTTTTTGAAAAAAATTACTTGGTTGTCTTTTACAACAAATTATTAGGTGGATGTATTTAAATGAATTTTACATCAAAGACAGAATTGTCGTCAAGAATGATCATTAAATACAAAAGAGTACACCCACGGGGATTTTTTTCTGTGAATTGAACACAATTCTTTTTATATATAAATCAGAATAAAAAGAAGTACATAGGAGCCATTGGTTAGAGCAATATCTCATGAAAAACGGGTTACATCGATGTAACCCGTGCAGGTGCTGTCTCTTTGCTGACAGCGCCGGCCCATTCGCACTCACGGGCAATGAAAATGCGCCAATGGCGATTGGCACAGGGCCTCCCGCCACGTCGATGTCTCTTCTTTCCGTGGCACTTCCACATTGGGCAGCTGTTGGCGTGTGAGGGAGCGGGGTGGGGCCTTGAGTGTCGCTCTGTCACTGTCACTTGGGGATGACTGGACTATGCAGTCGAGGAGGCGACAACCTCGGCGCAGCTGCATGCACCTTGCGGTCATGGCGGGGGTTTGGTGCTCTCCCGGGATTCAGGCGATTGCTGGGAGCATCCCCCCACTCCTTCCTCTCGGTGCGGACACAGCGAGCGGGACAGCCTGCGGGTGCTTCAGGGCTTGCAGAGATGTTTAACTGACCTCGGTTGTCGAGCAGTCCGGCACTGCGGCTGTAGTGGCAGCAGTGCTTGGGCTGCGACGGGCGCCTGCCTATATTTTCCCCGTAGCATCGATTCAGGCAGCTCGTGTCCACCTTCCCCTGCAGCGTGGCCACGGCCGGCGTGCTGGTAAGGGGGCATGTGTGTGCCCCTATTCAGGCGACGCCGATCCTCCCGGGGCCAAGAGGCATGGCTGAGTGACACGAGGGGCACACTTCTCACCTCTGTCGTGGGTGGCGTGAACGAGCGCGCCGGGGTGCTGCCTTCCGGGCTTCTCTCCTCCCCTATGCGAGGCGAGGAAGGGCAGGCTAGCAGGTATGCGGGGTCAGCTACCCACCTCGTCGCCAGTGTAGTGTTGGGCCTCAGGCCCACATGGTGGTCAAGCACTGACACAGACTAGTATAGTGGTGCAACTGGCCCAGGGCACATGCGCCCAGCCCTATTAGCAGGGTCACCTCACTGGTGACGCCTGTGGTGGGTGGGTGTAGAGTGTGTATTACATCACAGGCTAAACACTAGAATGAATCCAGTCTGATACTATAAGTGGCTCACCTGTGTAAAGGCTACTGTGGGCTGTTAGAGACCAGCGCATCAACTGCTATTGTAAACCTTCGTTAGTTTTGGCAGAAACGCATGTTTTGCTGTTTGAAAAACGACCCTTTTCTTCTGTATGAAGAAAAAGGAACACGCGAGGCGTCTCTCGACAGTGGGGCGGGGCCCCGAGAATAATCTGGAAAGTTGTTTAAAGCAAGAATGAGTCACATTCTATTTTAATACACGTGACTCATGCACTATCCTGCCGAGTTCACAGCAAAGGTGGCGTTCAGAACTGCCTCAACTCTGTGGAACGTGGAGGAGAAGCAGGAAGTGAGGCACCGTCTCCACGCGCCTGTTACACCTGGACGACATTGAGTTGTAGTAGCCGTAGGTAACTTTGAAGTGGCACCTTGACGATTGTTAGTGGTCACATTTACAATATCTTTGTCAGGCAAATAAATGCGCTGAACATGCTGGGACTTGTATGTTCGTACTTACAACACAAATAGTGAAACTGCAAGGTGCAGCAGGTTTAGCGCTGTTGACTTCAAAACCAGGACTGGCCGAAATGGTGGGGGACAAAGCATCAGCAGTAAGGAACTGCACCGGCGCCAATCTTCGAAGACATTGTTATGTTGTATATATGTTCATACATAGACATAATCGAACACACCTTTAGATACACTTTGCTTCCTGGTCTTTGCTATGCGTGCAGGAAAACACCTGTTCTCTCTCTTTCTCCAGTCCGTCTTTATTTCTTGTGTTTGCCTTTATTTTGCGGCATGCTTCGCCCCCCTTCATCTGTTCAAGCACCCCCTCTCCCCGCCGTACCCTCACTGTTGAAGACCGCGTGCATGCCAGCATGCTATTCATATCACTGCGGCTGGAGCCGCGCACATGAAACGCGTTTTACTTCCATACTTTTCGTTATTCTTTAACACTGCACTCCGTGTGAATTTCCCATTAAATGCAGAATTATCATCCTGTTTTTTAATTTGCTTTCGTACTATTAACCAAAATTAAAAAGATTTTCGTAGTCGGCAGGATTCGAACCTGCGCGGGGAAACCCCAATAGATTTCTAGTCTATCGCCTTAACCGCTCGGCCACGACTACCGATGAGTCAATGTTTCCAGGGAAGGTATAGGACCAACTCACAATGTCCTTCTGACAGAGCTGTTTGGCGACGTTTTATTATTTAGCCCCAGGTGCGGCTCAATGAATGTTATATGTCTAAAAAGGATGCATTCGATTTTAAAAAAAAATATTTCCCTCGGCAGCAACGATGTAAGAGCGATGTAAACCTTAACTCCCAAAAAGATCAAAGCAGGTGAAGACATAGCTAGCAAATGGCACCTTCTAATGCGTGGCATCCGACGCCTTCGTAGCCAGCCTCAAGTCCCTCTAGAGCAGGGGTCTGAGGGGGAGGGGGGGGCTCAAGTGATTGGGAGGGGGTGGGTGCCAAACTCTTCCCAAACAAAGCATTGTGTGATAGCAGTGCTTCGCTTTAAGTGGTGGGAAAAAATGAGCGTCAGTAAGCCACTCTGTCATGGGCCATCGCTAGCTTCTTTTGTCATGCATGCCCTGGCTGGGAAAAATAGTAACACAATTTAACTGCAAAGTTTAGATATGTCTCGTGTTTAAATAAGTCGAGGCATATTTAAACATTGCCAGGTTAATAAAATAATTGTGAAAAATCTGAGGGGGACCCGATTAAATTTATTTCTTTACTGGGGGAGCATTACAAAGTTTACAGACAGCTGCTCTAGGGTAGTATTTGTACTTTTCCTTTTAATTTTGTATGGGTTCAACAATCCCATCAGGCATTTCGATCTTTTCTATAAACCTATGCATGCTGGTTGTTGGGTATGAGTGATGCCATTATTTTATGAATATGCATAACCGAGAAGTGACCTCAGATCACCTATGTCTCAGTTAGTTGACCAGTTCCACATTTTGATTCAAACGCCCTTAATATGGTGGCAGTGGGAAGCCAAGACATACAACGGAGAAATAAAACTTAAAAAAAACAAATTGGAAAATTTGAAGGGCTATAATGATAGGACTCACGGCCCCTGGCACTGGTTTCAAGCCGGACCTTGGACTATGACGAGGGGACGTGTTGTGTAGTTCTGTGAAGCTCAGTCAGCACATGCGCCTCATGTCCAACGTTTTTTTTGTCTAAACCAAACCTCAGCAGGTAAATTGTGAGGCGAAGCAATTCGATTTACACTATAAATGGGCGCATGCGCCTTCTTAATGTCTCTTTACACAGCCTGGTCATTTCCACCTGAACGTGCATTCCCCCTGAAAATCGTTTGCTTCTGGAGTGGAGTGGTTGAGCTTGGCCCGCGGCTACCAAGCGAGATGCGGCTGCCCGCGGCACCCGCGGGGGGCCACCCTCAAAGGGCGGCCCCTCTAGTGGCATTTGGGCACTTCCCCACTCCCTCCTTACCACTGCGGGACTCCAGGAGGAGTCCCCTTTCCTGGCGCTCCTAGCACGTCATTTTGTGAATTGTAATTCTGATCTGAGGAAAGATCAGCCCTGATTGAGGAGGGCGAGGGCGGCGCTCAAGGTGCACCTTGGTAGCTATGACTGTTATCAATCAACATGAGCTACAGTGGGTCACTTACAAACAGACAGGGGTCACTGGAAGGCCAGGAGGGCTCGGGTAGGGTCACTCACACCCTTGAAGCCTTTGTTTACCACATAACTCCATCCCATGAGGACACAACGGTCTATCCATTGACTTTCCTTTGCCAAATAATTATAAGCAGACGTCCACTTTTATCAGGTGAGTGATTCCAAGCCCACCGCTACCAGAATGGCTTGGTAAGATACATTCTATCTCCCTGGGGTGCTCCCATGGTTTATATTTTCATTTTGGGCTTCTGGATTTAAGTCCGTTGCTGCTCACTCAGCCCTGCTGTCATCAGGCTGCTCCCCTGGCCGTGGGCACACGTGTCCCCACGGTGAGCCCGTCTCTTGTTGGTGTTGCAGCTGATGCCGTAGAACTGACCTGACTGATTTTAAGTGGACTCACCACTTTCTCCCTTTCGTTACTGTGTAGCTTTATAGTTCACCCTCGCAACATTTGTTTAACCTCTTTGTCGACAGTGGCTATTTTGTTTCCATATCCTTGTTGAATGTATCTATGATTATTTAAATATTTCTTTCAGTGCTTTGACTATGTTATTATTTGGTTACTGAGTTACACACAGTGCCTCACACGTTTTCTCTGTTGACACTAAGGCTGTTTTCAAAGGCTAGGCAAGGACACTATTATTAAAACACGTTCAGACTGGTCTATAGGGCCGTAAGGCAGTGCCGGATGGGGCATTCTGATAGGACCCTCTGTGTGGGCCGCTTTTGTGGCTGTGTGTTGGCTCATGCTCTCAACATCTGTAAATAAAGACCAGGTGACAGTAACAAGTACCACTGGTCAGGCTGTAGATGCTATTATCTTACTGCATGCAGAGTGGCAGGACCACTCCCACTTTGACAGTAAAGGAGCAGGGATGTATCGATGTCTTTATCTTTTTATAGGGAAGGTTCATTATGAACTTCACTGGTACAGTTTTCAAATATTAGTAGGGGTGGGCGTAGCTTGCGCAATCCAATGTATCCCAATCATGCGGGATCACTTGAGAATTCAGTGAAATTATGCATAAGTACAAGGAGAGTAATTCAGTGATTAGCACTAGTTCTTAGGGCAAAAATGCCTCCTCCCATCTAAAATGGGCTTAAGAATGCATGTCTGCACTAAGAAATGGCACTAAACGCAACAGAACACGAATAGCGAGCACGTGCAGCTGCTACCACTCGCTAAATAGGCTCTTGGGGCAAGATTTTTCACTGACTTACTCCTGGCATTTAGTGTTATTTTCTTAGCGAAAAAGGCCCCTTTGCATCCAAAATGGGCACAAAAATGCATTTTGTGCTAAGAATTAGCACTAAAAGTATTCTTGGGGTAAGATTTTCCCCCAATCTACTCACAGCATTTAGCGGTATTTGCTTAGTGCAAAAATGCACCGTCGTGTCTAAAACAGAAGCTAGGCACATTTCTCACTAAGGAACAGCAATAAGTGAAGTAGAACACGAATAATGAAGATGAGCAGCTGCTCACATTCATTAAATGTGCCCTTGCTGTAGGATTTTTACCCCCCAAATTACTTATAACTATGCAAGCAGGCGTAATTATGTAATTATCGGTAATTCCATTTCAAAGAGTAATGCAGAATTACCAAAATTATTCTGATTACTCCGGCATGATTGAAATTACGCCCATGCCTAACTATTACTACTCATCTTGCATGCATAAAGCACAAATACCTTTGGAACCCCACCTCAGGGATCACCGATACAGCATGTCTGTTTAAGTTCAAAGTTGCTTAATTTACAAATGTGGGCCACTTTTTTTTACTATCCGTTTCATAAACATGGGCCATTTTTATTTTGATGCCCGGTCTTATTTTCTGTGCCAATCTGACCCTGAACATGTTTGTCTTAGTAGTTTTTTTTGTTTGGACAGTTTGGCCGCTCAGTCACAGCTGTCATCAACCATTTGCCTTCTCTAATCCTGTAACTTTCCACTCAAAATTCTTTAATGTGGTATCTTAAATAAACACTAAGGACAAGTTAATTTGGAGCAGATTTATAAACAAATGGGAGAAGCCTCCTGCTTATAAAAGTAACAGGTTGGTCATTGCATTCATCATTGGTCTGAGATAGTACCACTCATATCTCATGTACAGAGGCATCTGTCTGCACTATGAACTGCTTGGTGTAATTTAGAGGGAGCTTTTAGAATGGACGCTGAGCACATTCCTTCATTCAAGGTGTCAAAAGCCTTTTGACAGCTCACTGTCACGGTTAACCTTGATAGGCATTTTCTTAGAGGACAGTTCTATGGGGGGGAGGGGGGGGGATCACAATAGCTCCATATCCCTGCACATATCTCCTCTAGTACTCAGTCAAGCCAATGAATTCCCTGACTTGGGTCTTAGTGGTTGTAGCTTCTCAATCCAGAATGGTCTGGATTTTGGGTTGTAGTGGCTGAACTTGGCCTCCAACCACAAGGTAGCCCAAGTATAGAACCATGCCCTGCACTATCTGCCACTTGCTTGCCTTGATAGTGAGTCCTGCATTCTGCAGAGCCTTCGGGAACTTTTGGAGGTGGATCAGGTGATCCTGCCAGGGGTAGCTAAAGACAGCCATATCATGCAGATAGGATTCCAATCCAGCAAGGACTTTATTCACCAACTGCTGAAAGGTGGCAGGGGCATTCTTTGGACCAAAGGGAATCACTGTGAACTGGAAGTGTTAATCCGTAGTGAAAATTGCGGATTTTTCTTTTGCCCCATGGGGTTAGACCTATCTGCCAGTACACTGATGTGAGATCTCCGGTACTCAGATATGTTTCTGACCCCAACCTGTCAATCAGATCATCAGCCCTTGGAATTGGATGGGCATCTGTTTTTGTGGCTGCATTGAGGCCCCTGTAGTCCAGACAACACCTCATTTTTTCCACCTAGGGAATGAGGCTTGGGGACCAATACAACTGGTCTAGCCCAGGGGCTCTCTGAGGGTTCGATGACACCCAACTCCAGCATCTTGCTTACCTCAGCTTTGATGCTTCCTTTGACATGCTCAGACTGCCTGTATATTTTTCTTATCACAAGTAGGCTGTCACAATTGTCCACATCATATGTACACCATTTAATCTGACCAGGGGTCAAAGAAAGAAGCTCAGAAAACTGTTTTAGGACTTGCCTGACATCAGTCTGCTGTTGGACAGTGAGGGTGTCTGAAAAGTCCACTGTATCAACCTAACCATCTTTAGGGAGATAAGGGAGAGAGGCTCTCTCTCTGCCTCCAGTTCCTCATCTGTAACCATAAGCATCGTCACATCAGCCCTGTCATTGTAGGGTTTAATGTAATTCACATGTATCACACTCTTGGGGTTTCTACATGTGCCAAGTCAACTAATTATATGACCTCCCCCTTTCTCAAGGATAGGGTAGTGCCCAGTCCGTTTGTCCTGGAAGGCCTTAGGTGCCGCAGGCTCCAAAACCCATACCTTCTGCCCTGGTTGTAACTCCACAATGACAGGCTTTTGATCACACCAGAGCTTCTGGAGCCTCAATGTATTTGTTTGCTTTTTAATGCAATTGTCTGCATTGAATGAAGGCCAAGCATATAATCCACAATTTCTTGTTTTGATACCTGAAGGGGTCCCTCCCTCCCATCCTTCCTTGTGAAGACAGAGGGGCCCACTAGCAGGGTGTCCAAACAAAAGTTCAAAGGGGAAAATCCATTCTCCCTTTTGTGGCACATCTGTAAACAAAAAGCAGGCAAGGTAGTAAAACATCTCATCTCCTTTTGAAGTTTTCAGGGAGTCCATTAATTGTGCCATTTACGGTTTTGTTAAATCATTCAAAAAACACATTTGTCTGCGGAAGGTTCAGTTTAGTGAATCTATAGGTCACCCCACATTCAAACCACATGTGTTTTAAGTATGCAGACATAAAGGCTGCCTCTCTGTCTGATACTAGTTCTTTAGGAAAGCCAACCTTAGTAAAAATACCAAGGAGGGCCTTTGGCGACTGCAGGTGCAGTGGTGGTCCGTAGGGGAATTGCCTCGGAGTATCTGGTTGCATGATCCACTACTACTAGAATACATTTGTTCCCTGACGCTGTTGAAGGATGAAGGGGACCAATGATGTCAATCCCTAGCCTTTCAAAGGGTATCCCAACCACTGGAAGTGGAATTAAGGGAGCCTTTAGGTGGCTACCTGTCTTGCCACTGGCCTGACAAGTGGCACATGAGTTACAAAACTCCTTCATCTTCCCGTCCAGTAGAAGTGGTTATCTAACATACTCCAGATGTTTGTCTGGCCAAGATGTCCAGCTGGGGGAATGTCATGGGCCAACGTGAGGAGGAATTATCTAAACTGCTGAGTCACTACCATTCTCCTAGTGGCACCAGGTTTGGGGTCTCTGGCCTCAGTGAATAGGAGTCCTTCCTCCCAATAGGTCCTGTGGAAACTACTGACACTTTCTTTTTCCAGGTCAGCAGCTTGCTGCCTCAGGCTTTCAATACTGGAACAGGTTCTCTGCACATCACAGGTCTTCCTTAGAGGGTTCCCTGGTCCTAAGAGGTCTGCCGTGTAAGGCCCAAGCTCCTGAGGCTCAGTGCCCTCTGTGGTTGATAAGTCTTCTCCCTGGGGAGAGGGGACTTGGTCTGGTGTGTGTTTCGAAGCTGGTTTCTCTGCAGTATCTCTTGTAAGGTTGATCCATCATTTCAGGCACCGACAATCTTTATTCACCTTGGGTTTTGCTTTGTGCTCCGGTTTTTACACACACCCATTCTGGTATCCCCAGCACTGCTGCACAGGTTTTCCTCTCTACCTCAGCCCACTCTGAGTACTTCAAATCATTTCCAAGCAGACACTTTACAGGGATAGCAGGAGACACCACTACCATTTTGAGGACACTGCCCCTCTCCAATCTAAGGTCAACATGACCATTGAATGTTCCTTAGCCTAATTATCAGCATTGAGGACTGTGTAGGTCTGTCCACTGAGATACTGGTTTGGCCACATCAGTGGCTCAGCTACCATGGTGATGCTGGCACAAGAGTCCCTCAGGGCTTCCACCCTAATCTCATTGATATTTGGCTCTTGTCTGGATCTCTCCAGATTACTGGGTCAGACAGCCATGGTAGCTATATCTACCCCTCCCTTTCAGACTAGAGTTGCCTCAGTTAACACCTGGACATGGTCAGGAATCACCTTTGATCCATCTGGACACTCACAAGTGCATTTAATGCAAGTGCGCTAGGCAGCCGCGGCCCATGCAGGTAAGAGCGGTGGGGAGATGGGTCCAGGAGGGGGGGATTTTAATTGATGATGATGAGGTAAAATGAAATAAAAAATGTTTGTCCCTCGCCTCACCGCTCTTACCTACACAGGCCGCGGCTGGTGCTAGGACATTCTTTTTGTTTTTACAGCTAGGGTCTCCAGTTCTGTGTCCAGTTCCAAACCTTCTTGGGATCCCAGTTCTTACCCTGGCACCCACCCTTGGACTGTGAAGAGTTTCTGGGCCCACCCTCCTGCTCAGGTTTTTGGGTCCTGAGAAGATGTTTTTATTTTTGGTCACCATCTTTCCCTTGGTGGGTTTTATTGGCATCTATTTTATGTTCACCACCACCAGTGTTAGTTTTTGTCACCCTTGTTTTGGCCCAGTGGTCTGCCTTCTTCCCCAACTTTAGATGAGACTGTGGACCTAGGTCTACCAGATGCTGATGTAACTTCTCCTTGTTGCAATTCCTTAGAAGATGCTCCTTCATAATTAAATTGTAAAGCCATTCATAGTCATTTACTTTCTGACTTGTTAACCAACCACCAAGTGTTTTCTCTGGGTTTTTTGATTCTCCCTGAATCTTATTCTATACTCAACAGTGGTGAGTCCAAAGCCCTCAATCAGGGTACCCTTCATGAGGTCATAAGGCTCAGAATTTTTTTCAGGCAAAGTCAGGAGTCTGTACCTGCATTTCCCTAGAATAATTCTTACAAGAGAGGAGCTCAATTTTTTCCAACTGCTTTTCTTGCTACACCACCTCTCTCAAGTGCAGTGAACCATTTGGTGATGTCATCACCTTCTGAATAAAGAGGGACAATTCCCGTGGGGAGGCTTGAGTCATAAAAACCTTCAATATGTCTTTTATTTTGTATGCTGCCACTAGTGATAGGTCATAGGCCAATGCATTTCCTTTGTCTATTTTATTTCCGGGAGCTGAGCTTCTAAGATCTGTCTCCTGGTAAATCTTTCTGAAATTAGGTTCTCATCTGAGGGGGCCTCAGTTGAGTCTGAGGGGCTGTTCATCCTCAGTATTATCATCTTTAACATTTTCAAAATCCTCAGACTGGGCTACCAGTTTTCAGTGATCTTTCTCAAACTGAGCTATTAGTTGTCTGAGATATTTCTTCTTAGGACTTTTGCCGGCATTGATACCATAACCCTTACATAGAGCCCTATATTGAGTGTGGCTTAGGTCCATGTGAGGGTTCAGATCTTGCTCCTTAGCCTGGTTGCTAATATCAGGCATTATTTTACTTAAGTTGGGACCCTTTTATGAAGTTATAAAAAATAACTACACACTAAATACTTTGTCCTAACTAAAGTACAGATTTTTAAATTTCTAACCACTTAGTTTCAGGGACTTAGCCAGGCCCTAGCAGTTAATTTGCGAAATTTGGAAAAAAAAGACAACTTGAAAAAAAAAGTACTACCTAAAAACAATTTCTGGATTTACTAATGTGATTATTTATTTACACAGTGGTTCAAGCAAATGCAAAGTCTTCTATCCCACTACTGTCACCAAATGTAGGAATATGGCTTTCTATATAGTGTACTAAAAAGAAGTACACAGGACAGAGAGTCCAGTGAATCCCCAATAGGTAAGCAGAGGTAAAAGCACATAATTGTAATGCTTTTGTGGTAGTGTGGGCGAACAGTTAGTGCTAAGCATTTGCTGTACTCACAGACGCAATAAATAAGACACAGACTCAAGAATAAATCAGAGAGAAATTTATTAAAATAAAGTTGATTTTTATGGAAAAAAGCCTCTTTATTGCTAAGTGCTCAGCAAACAATGTGTCAAGTACTCAGTTCAATACGGATTTTCGAATCATACACTTAACTTCTCTTTGGTCATTACAGAAGGAAAAAGAAGGCATCAGCATCATGATGTACCATCCACCATTGGAGTTCCACTCCCTTCCCTTACAGCCCCCGGTAGGCCCACCAGAACCCCCAAATCTTCTCCCATTTCTGTGGGCACCCTCTACTTAAGTACATTGTGTGTTCCACCTCCTGGCACCAGTCTAAGTCTGTTTTCTACTCAGCCACTGGGTTTGGGGGGGGGGGGTGGCGGCCGTTCCCCAACTTTTTGCCATATCGCGTTTTGCTATTACTGTGGCGAATGTTAACCAGAGTCTCATGTGTCTAGGCCAGACCTCCTCACCTGAGATCAACAACAGGGACCACCTGGGTTCGACCGGGACTTCAGCCCCCATTGCTCTGGCTAATATTCTACCTATTTCAAGCCAACATGTTTGTATCAACTAGCAGTCCCATGGCAATTTGAAGAAAGACCCCTCCTGCCCACACTCCCTCTGAAACAGCCCATTTTTAGCTCGCCCTAACCAGTGTAGCACTGTCCTTGCATTGTATACCCAGTGTAGGACCTTTAGTTGATAAGTCAAAATCTGATGGGTATCGTCACCTCACTTGGGGCCTGTATGGCCTCTGCTCATTCTTTGTCATCTACTTCGCCTAAGTCACTCTCCTATGATGTCTTTAACGCTCCCAAGGGGTCAGAAGAGTTATTCAGTATTTTCCTATACATTAACGATATGGCCCATTTGAAGGTATTTCAACCACTCCCTTTTCCCCATTTCATATTCCTGTTGCAGGGTGACAAATGTAAGGTATGTCTGTCCTCTTCACACATCCCCCAATTTGTCCAAGCCCACTAGCAATTTCCATTTCCAAAGCCGCACAGCTGTTCCACCCTTTGAAGCTGATCACTGTCCCAGAGTGGGGTCATCCTGGTTAGCTTCCCTTCCCAACCCAGGAACCTTGTTGTTGCCTGCCACGCTCACACCACTGTCTGTGTGTGTATTGGCAGGTCTTGAATCACTCCCTTGTCTTATAGTAAGGACAGATACCCCCCAGGTCCCATAGCCACCCTGTCTACTCCGTATGCTGGTTCTGCTCTATCACTGATTCAGTCATTCACGTTTACTAATTGGGCAGCCCAGTAGTAAGCTTTTATATCAAGTACCATTTGACCCCCTTTCATAGACCCCCCCTTTGTAGTTTACGTGGAGTTATGCGCTGGGCACTCCCGACCCAGAGCAGTGACCTTAACTCTGATTCCACTTTCTGAAAAAAGGGGTTGAGGATTTCATAAGGTGTGTTTTGTAGTGTATAGAGCAGCTGTGGGAGCGTCATCATCTTAAATAGTGCTGGGAGGTCCATTAACATAAGTGGAAGTGACCACCAGCATTTGGCATTCCCAAGGAGTCTGTCCAGTCACATATATCCAGAGATATTTGAATCTCTCTGTCTCGCCTGGCACCCTGCATTGAGTCACAAGTTCAGGAATACCTCCCACCAGAGTAAACAACAGAGATTTATCACAATTAATGCGGTATCCCGAGTAGTCCCCATAGATACACAAACTAATTTATTATGAGGGGCTGAATAAAAAGTAAACCCTGGGTTATCTTGTCTATGTTTATACCAGGCATCAACCATCTCATGTTCGCTGACTAGTCCTTGAAGAGCCTTAAATACTCTAACTTTCCTTCCTTGGTATAGCAGATCACCGATCAAATTGAAATCACTGTTTAAATGAATATTAAAGTCTCTGCAAAAGATCAGAGGGTGTGGCCATAAGGCCAATTCTACACTTAGATCATTCAGAACATCTGAATTGTCTAAGTTAGATCCATAAATGGAACAGGTTGAGACAGGGACGTTATAAACTATAAGTTCTACAATAACCCAGAGTCCAAAACTGTCTTCCTTGACTTGGTTACAGACTCCTATGCCTCGCTTTACTAAAATAGCCACCCCATTTAGTTGTTGTACCCTGCAGAGTGCAAGCTAACAAATCAAGACCTAAATCTATCAGGCATCCACCTTTGCTCCAGGGTATATGAGTCTCTTGAATACATAGCACATCGATCTGCATAAACTGAAGATTCTTGGCCAGCATGCCTCTTTTTTCCTGTCATTCAGGCCACATATGTTCAGTGAACAAATACGAATTTTAACCATCATCCTTGTATTTAACATAGTCCATATCGAATCTTGCCAAATAATACCAATGAATATACACAGTTAAAGCGATAATTTTAAATTATTTCATTCTTCCTTGCATAAATAGAAGTGCCATGACAATATGTAAAAAACAGCAATATCTCCACCCACCTAACCAACATAACCCACCTAACCCTCCACCTCCCCCCCCAAACACCCTCCAGCTATGTTTAAAATCTTTTGATCTCCCTCAGGTCCAATGAAACCTGTGGATTCCCCTGAACCTTCCACTGTCGTCCCTTTTCCAGCACTTTCCTCATTCACCTCATTAACCTCGCTCCCATTAAAGAAAGAGGTAGATGCAGTACCTTTAGTGAGTGCTTCCTGAGACGTCGTAGTGTCCCCCATTGCAGAGACCTTACCCGCAATATTACCGCCAGTTGCTGTATCCGTAGTATTTTTTGATCTTCCTGTCTGAACCTTAAAGAGTGCGGGAACCGTCTGACGACCACGAGCAGGGACGCCCCCCTTCCCCTCTTGTTCACCAGATCCTGGAGAGAAACCCCCAACCGGTCGGAGTATTCCCGCATCTCCACCATTCCCACCAGCAGCCGCCTTTGTGGGACTCACAGAGCCTGTAAGCGGCCCCGAGTCCTAGTGCCTCTTGCGGTTGTCTTCGGAGGCATCGGAGAGATCGGGCGTGTGTAAGCAGCTGATAGCGTCGAAGAGAAAAAGGACCCACGTGGACCAATCTAGAGGGCGCCGGCAGCTCCCATCGCCATAACCAGGATCGCCAGATCATGACCAATGCAGATTATTTCCCTGCCGCTTCACATAGTGACCAGGTAGGGAGGGGGGAGAGGTTAGCCAGGAGAGCGCTTGGGGATCCTGATTTGAGAGAGGACAGAGCACCCAAGGAATCAGTCTGCGATATAGCGTCAAAGGTGGAAAAGGTGTCTTTTGCAGGAGAAGAAACTTGTTGGACAGGAGGCACGGAAGTGGCCTGGGCATGCTGGCTGCCGAAAACCAATTGAAGCGCTCTAACCTTATTAATGAAGAAATTTGAGAGCTCTTCACAACAAGAGAAAGAAGGGGCATGGGCATTGTTCATAGCTTTAGGAGACACATAACTTTTCACAATGTTAAACAGTTCTTTAGCGTTATTGCCGGACAGGGCAATAGGATCAGTATAGTATGAGCGATTCGCTAATACAATAGCAGTATAGTAGGATTTACATCTTCATTTCTAAAGTACATTTTTTATATAATTAAAAAGTTATATACATACCAGCGAATTGAGCTCGTAGATTATATAGTTATTTTAGCTCTTTCGGGATAGTTTTGACACTGTTATGATTTGTAAAAACTAAGCACAAGACTGGTATACCACTCTCTTAGAAAGCAAATATAAAATGGCTACCTCTTCAACTTTCTACCCTATCATCATGAGAAAGGCAGCAAATGAAATCATGTCTTTCATTTTAGACTACTCTAGCTCCACTTGTGAATGGTTAGCATCTGTTAACCCTTTCCCTCTCTTTCAAGAGCCTCCCTTGGGTCCAAGTCCCTCTCCAAGCACCAGCGTACCCATGTTTTCCATATTCCATTGTATATACAGTGTGTATCTAGAGCCCAGGACTCCTCGAGGTGCTCATAAGTCCTGCCTGAAAGACCTGACAGCTCTCTAGATCCCCTTACACTTTCCAGACAAGAAGGTTCAAAATCCCTGTCTGATCCAGAGGGTGTTCTCTTCCATGTATGTCCCTTAAGAGACCTTCCTCTGCTGATAGAAGCAAGTGGATATCGCAGGCCAATTCCAAGGTTGTTGGAAAACAAGCCTGGAATGGCAGGAAGGGAGTTACTAGTACCAGGTAACATTGCTCCTGTCTTACCTTCTGGAGAACCCTCTGGATCATTGCAAAGGGGGAAACAGTTCTAAGCGCGGGCTCCCTTCTAGGGTTGCAGGAACTCATTGACTGTCAAAGCACCCAGGTCTGGCATCCAGCTGAAGTACTTCTTCAGTTAAAATGTCAATCTGCTTGTGAAGAAATACACCTCCAAAGGACCCCATGAGTGACAGAGACTTCCGAAGCGGCTCTCGTTAAGCTTCCAGTTTCTGTAGTCTGTCAAGAACCTCGAGTTCCAATGTGCCGCAATATTGATTTTCTCAGATAAGTACCCAGCAAAATCCAACAAGTCTGAGGACTGTGTAGCCCCTAACCAATGTATGTATGCCACTGCAGACACATTGGGGCCTACTCTGCAGAGAGTGTTTGAAGCTCATTAGAGCAAAGAGACCTGATGTCAACTCCAGATAATTTATGTAGTGGGACCTCTCCATATAAGACCATAAACCGCCTATATTCAGTGGCCCAGGCGTGCACCCCAGCCATGAAGGCTCATATTTGACTCTGGTATATATTCTGGGGAACTCTCAAAGATTGCCTTGCCATTCCAGGCATCCATGTTCTCCAACCACAAATCCAATTCTGATCTGGCATCTTGATCTAGGATCACCCTGTCACCATACCATGGTCTTCTTAGGGCTCTTGCTTTCAACCTCTGAAATAATTGCCCCAGAAATATGGCCTGAAAAGAAGAGGAAAGGAGACCTTGGAGCCCAGCTAGCTCTCTCAAGGATATAGAGTCTTGTCTTAACTCTTAACACAAATCTTCTCTTCTTTCGAATCTTGGTAATTTTCTTCCCTGGCAACAGAAGAAGGGTCTTTATTGTATCTACAGTAAAACCAAAAAATTCTAGGGACCTAGAAGGGACCAGAATGGACTTCTGCTTATTTATTGTGAAACCAAAACTCTCTAGAAAATTTACCACCAATTCCAGATCCATTAAAATCTGAAAATGATGTTGGGACATTATGAGGATATCGTCTTGATAAACAATCAACCGTATCCCCCTCTCTCTCAGAATGGATGCAGCCACTCTCTCATTACCTTGGTGAAACACAAAGGAGCGAGGATAGGCCTAAGGGAAGTGCCTGAAACTGAAAAAAGACAATGATTCTATATGAACTGGAAGTAACCTTGAGACTCCATGGCCATGGGAATGGTGAAGTAGGCATCCTTCAGGTCCAACTTCACAAGCCAGTCTTTTTCTAGTACCTTACAGCTTCCAACTATCAGTCAACAACAATCAACTCCCCAACCTATTGTCATCCCGAGTCAAGCTGCCAAATATTGAACACCATAATGGCCACGACAGGGGATCAAAATTCCACCCAAGTTGATCCATGCAAGGCTAGTTATTCCCACTTGCTAGCTCCTCCTGAGATACCTTAGCGCTATTCGGCATTTCAGTGTCTGTGTCTGGGGTCAACCAGGGCCGGACTGGCCGTAGCGGGCACTGGGCAATCCCCCAGTGTGCTGCACGGGTGGGTCGGTTTTGGGGCCCTGGGGGCCGTTTTGGCCCTATAACAAAATCGGCCAAAAACCGGCACTGGCAAAGAGCTCGGCGGCATCCCCAAGCGGAGGGGGTGTTGGGGGGGCCGGCCATGCACTTTGCCAGGGCTGGTTTTGGTTCCCAGTCCGGCCCTGGGGTAAACAAGCAGTTCACAAGGTGTTCCCGGGTTCGAACCTTTTCAATCATTCCGCCCTCTCTTCAACTCTCAAAAGAACACAGTAATCTCTAGCCCTGCCCATTTAACCAGTTATTTTCGGCATCTGAGGGCCACGTGCTGACTTCCAGTGCAATGTCACTTCACACTTTGCCAGAATCAATGCTAAGTCATCAAATCTAGTAGTGATTTTCCTCTTTTTGGGGCAAGGATATTGCCCAAAGAGGCAGGCCAAGGGTGTATAGGGATTGCCCGTAACGTTATTTTATTTACACAGTCCATTACTGCTACCCAGAACCCCGCTAAGGACAGGTAGGACCATATATAATGGAACAATTCTGCCCCAGCTCCCAACAGCTCTGACATTTTGCCACAGCAGTCACATAGAATCAGTTGATCCTGCCAGGTGTAAGGTAAGCTCTGTGCAGAATATCAAAATTAATTAATTTGGACCTGGCATTTTGCGAGACAGCAGATTTATGTGCCGAAATCCTCTCCCAGTCCATATCTGCAATCTGGAGTTGTACGCTCATCTCCCATTTCACTTTCAGTTCAGTGAGGGGAGTAACAACACTAGCACATATACCACGATATAGGCATAAACCCACTACTACCCAGCCCGTCGCTGTACAGAGCAGCTGACTTGCTTATTGTGTTACTGGCTCAGTCAATCCATTCCCCCAATTACTTCTAATCGTGGCGATCACAGCCCTGTTGAACAAGAATTGGCCACCAGGAACACCATACTCTTCTCAAAATGTTTTAAACAAGAGCAATACTCCATCCTGGTATAAATCACTTATGCAATGAAACCCATAGGCAGCCCACCCCTCAATTCCCCACAACACACCTGCATGAGCCACTGTCATCATTCACTTAAGTGGGGGATAGGCCGAATAAGGCACTGGGACATGGGTCTCCTAAAAACAGCATCAACAGCACTGCTGTATTACCTGGCGTTTCTGAGAGGCTGCAGGTATCTGCCGTCGGGTAATCAAGAGAACCTGCAATAACTCCTGTAAGACAGTTGGCGAACCAACTAAACCCTTACGTGGATTCATCCTACTATAAATCCGCTGATTTAACCACTGCAGCTGTGCCACTAAGTAATAAGACTCAAGGTAGGTGCAGCCAGCCCACAATTTGCCACAGGACGCTGTAATTTAGTCAGTGCCACCCTACACCTACCTGCCCCCTAGATTAGCTCCAACAGTAGAGTTTTCAGATACCGGAACAGAGGGCGAAGCACCGGCAGCGTGAGGAGGAAATAAAGCAATGTCAGGAGAGCCACCATCTTCGCCACTGCTATTCTGCCAGCCACAGATAATGTACATGTCATTCAAAGGCTCATACAAGTTTGGAGCACTCCAACAGTTGCCCCAACATGACTATCCAGTAAGTCTCGCTGGCTATAGTATATTCTAACTCCTGAATATTTAAGGTACTACCCGGGAGATTTTAAGTAGGGGAGCACCACTACTGAGTGGAAACAAATAGGATTGTTGTCAGTTAATGTGCAGTCCAGAGACAGCCCCAAAGCACTCCAACAGGTGTATTGCACCTGGCAAGTCCACTCCAACATCCTCTAGAAAGAGTAGCATGTCCTCAGCATATAATGCAGCATAATGGGATTAACCTCAGACCTTTAACCCTTGATAAAAAAAAAACGTTGTAAGAGGGACAGGGGCACCATTACGATGGTGAAATATAAGGGGGCAATTGGACACCCCTGCTTGGTACCATGCCCCACATCGTAAGGTTCAGATACATGTCTACTAGAGAGAACCCATGCCATGTGGCCTATGTAGAGAAGCTTGATTCAGTGTATAAACCCAGAACCCAGCCTCATTCGAGCCATTACTTGATACGGGAAGTCCTAACTTAGATTGTCAAAGGCTTTCTCAATGTCTATTGCCATAGTAGCTGCCAACCGTTTATCCAGGAACTCATCATTTAGAAGTGAGATGAGTCTGCGTATGTTTAGCACCATATTACGCCCGAGAATAAAACCGCTTGCTCTATATGAATCAAAAAGGGCATAAGAGGAAGTCGACTCACAAGGATTTGACTAAGAATATTACATTCCACATTGAGCACGGGCAATGGCTGGAAGGCTCCGACATCTGTGGGAGTGCGCCAAACCTTCCGGAGTGGGACAACCATGGCCTCGCATGTACATAGCGGTAAAGTACCTAATTTTTGAGCAGCAGAGTAAAGTTCTACAAGTTTTGGAGCCAGGCTGTCCCTATAAGCTGCAAAAAACTCCACAGGCAGGCCGTCACCTCCAGGAACCTTCCCACGCACCATTCTTTTAATTGCAACTCTCACTTCATGTAAAGTGATATCCCCCTCCAAATTATCTGCGTCCTTCTGCAAAAGTACCTGCAAAAGGCCAAGGGCTAGGAAATCCTCAATGGCCTGAGTAGGTAGCCTGGTCACAGGGGCATAGAGGCCTGGTCACAGCGGCATAGAGAGAAATGCAGTACTCCTGAAATCTTGCATTTATGGCAGCTTTGCTATATAAGGGTTCACCTGTGTCTGAGTCAAACTCCAAGACCAAGGAGTCACTGACATTCGGGTTAATAAGGCACTCCAAAAGGAAACCTGTTTTATCACACTCAGCATGCACCAGAGTCAGATATTCCCTGTAATCAAATCAACGGAGTCTCTCAACTTGGTCTGCCAGTAACTCCCAGCCTCCAGCAGCAGATACTTAAGTGCATGAATAAGTATCTGTTGCTGGAGGCCTCTCATGCTCAAGATCCCGGATTATCTTTTCCTGAGGTTCTTCCTCACCTCCCAGTGTTTTACTCACCCCAACGAGCTGACCACTGCCTCAAAAGCATGCCACTCAATCAACTGGGATGTAGCACTCCCCACATTGTCACAAAGTAAGTATTTATGACCTCTCCTATATTGTTTTTAAGCACCAGATCATCCAGTGTCTCCTCTCGCAGATGCCAAACCGAATGGGGGGGGGGGGGGTCACGCGTGTTCC
Source organism: Triturus cristatus (assembly GCF_964204655.1). Taxonomy (NCBI): domain Eukaryota; kingdom Metazoa; phylum Chordata; class Amphibia; order Caudata; family Salamandridae; genus Triturus; species Triturus cristatus. Next base: position 706,397,965 of record NC_140595.1, on the reverse strand, counting down.
CAATTCAGAGAGATTAATACAGGGTTATGATCTGAAACAGTTCTGCACAAATATTCAGTGCAGTGGACCACACCATGTACAGTCGGGGAGCATAAAAAATGTGACAACTCGGACATGAAGTTCATGCAAGTCTGAATAAAATCATGCCACAGGGTACAGTCACCTCCAAGAGTCTACCAGACCGCTGCCATGTAGAGAAAATACGAGCTGTCTGAGACACTGGGGAATTCCCCAGGGGCTGATGCGAACAATCCAGTGTAGGATCTGCAACACAGTTAAAATCCCCCCTCAATAATATGGTCTGAGTCAGGAAAGGTATCAAAGACCTGGACAGGTCCATGAGAACCCTCCTATCTGTGTTTCAGCCATAGAATCCAACAGTAGCAAGGTAGTGAACAGCCAACCTCCCAGAGATTACCAAGTATCTACCATCTGGATCTACAAGTTCAGCTGTTTTCTGGCAGGGTGCCTTGGGTCTTACCCACAACAAAATAGCCTGGCAAAGGCCAAATAATTTGTGATATACATCAGGCCCCACCATCTCTTCTGCAAAGCCAAACCTTCAGACCTAGATAGATGGGTCTCCTGGAGTGTACCCTGCCTCCTAAGACAGCGGTAAACCTTGCACCTTTTAGACATGCTATTAAGTTATACCTCACTGGGGTCACCATGCAGAGTGACCAAGGGGGGGAAACAACTGTGGTCCACACAATGGTGGCCCGTCTTACAGCCCATGCAATCCAGACGCAGTAGACAGGGGCAACTTACTTAAAACTCAAAACAACTAACCCAACTTCCCTTCCTCAGGACCAAAAGCAAAAACTCCACATCCAAACCAGTCAGAAACAATCTGAAGCATGTGCATGCATAACAAACACAACAACAACAAGGAGGGAAAGACTCTAACTGAGGTGATTTAATGCCTTGAAGCACAACATCTGTCAGATACAAACAGGATATCCACTTCAAATTTGAGCCCTTCACACTTATTACAACAATCACGTCAGCATTCCACCAGCTTTATATTATCTCATCCGATGTTCCAGGAGTAATCTTAGGCAATGATCCTGCAGAATCCTTTGATGAGACAGATGTTCAATCTGAGTCAGAGTTGCGCAGATCACTTTCAACATGAACATACTTTGGTGCAGATTCCCCACCACTCAAAGCAGCCACCACCTCCACAACCTGCCGTCGTTCATAACACACTTGATCGAGCAGTCCCTCAGACACTCCTTGATGTCTTCTTAGGGCTGCTATGGCTACGCTGACTCCTCCTCAGCTTGGACTCCCCTTTTTGATGTGGAACATGGCCCATCCATTCCCGGATAAACTGCAGAGATGTGAAGAGCTGCATCTCCTTGCCACTGTTCAGCCTCAAACTGGAAGGCTATAACATGGAGTACGAGATGTCAGGTAGACGTAGGCATTTTTTGGCATCGTCAAAAGAAGCCTTATGCTTTTGCACATCACACGTGGAATCTGGAAAAAGTGTATTTCTATGACCCTCAACTGTAATATCACAGCTGAGCCTGGCCTCTGCCAGGATATGCTCACGATCGGCATAATGCAAGATTCTCACCACTATTGGACGGGAAGCTCCCTCAGGCAGAGGGTGCCACGAAGGAACATGATGAGCTCGCTCCAAAGCAAAATGAGGAGAGAGGTCCTCCAAGACCATGTTTTCCTTAACCCAAGCCTCTAGGAAACCGATCATATTTGAAATGGATCACTGACATAATGGTGCCAATTCCGATCCTGTAAAACCCGGGTACGAACCGTCGTACGGAGCGTATTCTCCGTCCGACTCGTACCCGGGAAAACCACCTTACAAACCCGCAAGTACGATTCGTACAGAAATACCATTTCCGTACGAATCGTAAAAAACACCGACCGGCTAAAATATACCCACAATTCCGATCCGGGACACCGCGTACGTGACGTCCGGACGGAGTCAGGCAGCGTTTTACGAACCAGCAAGTACGATTCGTGCCTACGTCACTCCGCACGGATAATATTTTACGGCAGCCAAAAACTGCCAGGAAATTGAGGAGGACGCGAGGAAGGAGCACCTATACGTGACGGACAGCCATGGACCCCATCCTACGTGTCATCCCGGCCCTCATAGCCTACGACCTGGTGCACAGGAACCGACGCAGACGCAGCAGAAGGTCAGAACAACACCCAGGGGTAAAGGTGGGGGGCAGGGGCAGGAAACATAACCCCCACCCAAGGCAAAATGTATACATGCCGTACCTCCAGGGTCTGGTAACTTCGGTGGGGGGGGACGTGTCCACCAAGGCCTGCGTCCCGCCACAACGGAAGTGGACATGGACGCGTCCCGTCACCACAACAATTGTGGTATGCACCGTACCCACACCTTAAGAGCGTGGGTACGGGTCGTACCATGCCTACCCCTACGTCACCCCAACTATGGTGGTACGGCCCGTACCCACGTTCTGAAGGCCTGGGTACAGGCCGTACCACCATTCTTGGGGTGACGTAGGGGTACGCGTGGTGCGATCCGTACCCACGCTCTTCAGGCCTGGGTACGGGCCGCACCCCTACGGCACCCCAACATTGGTGGTACGGCCCGTACCCACGCTCCTCAGGCCTGGGTATGGGCTGTACCCCTACGGCACCCCAACATTGATGGTACGGCCCGTACCCACGCTCTTCAGGCCTGGGTACGGGCCGTACCCCCAATGTTGGGGTGCCGTAGGGGTACGGTCCATACCCAGGCCTGAAGAGCATTGGTACGGGTCGCTCCACGCATACCCCTATGTCACCCCAAGAATGGTGGTCCGGCCCGTACCCAGGCCTTCAGAACGTGGGTACGGGCCGTACCCCTACGGCCTTCAGACCGTGGGTACGGGTCGCACCACACATACCCCTACGTCACCCCAAGAATGGTGGTATGGCCCGTACCCAAGCCTTCAGAACGTGGGTACGGGCTGTACCACCATTCTTGGGGTGACGTAGAGGTACACGTGGTGCAACCCGTACCAATGCTCTGAAGGCCTGGGTACAGGCCGTACCCCTACGGCACCCCAACATTGGGGGTACGGCCTGTACCCAGCCCTTCAGAGCGTGTGGGCGGGTGCGTGGGTGTCGTGCTACGATCCACATCAGTGGACAGAGACATAGGGGTGGGTGCCTATCACTCCCAGCAGTGCCCAGCCATATGAGGGGTGGGTGCCTATCACTCCCAGCAGTGCCCAGACATATGAGGGGGGGCCTATCACTCCCAGCAGTGCCCAGACATATGAGGGGTGGATGCAGAGGACTCCCAGCAGTGGCCAGACATATGAGGGGTGGGTGCCTATCACTCCCAGCAGTGCCCAGACATATGAGGGGTGGGTGCCTATCACTCCCAGCAGTGCCCAGACATATGAGGGGTGGGTGCAGAGGACTCCCAGCAGTGGCCAGACATATGATGGGTAGGTGCCTATCACTTCCAGCAGTGCCCAGACATGTGAGGGGTGGGTGCAGAGGACTCCCAGCAGTGGCCAGACATATGAGGGGTGGGTGCCTATCACTCCCAGCAGTGCCCAGACATATGAGGGGTGGGTGCAGAGAACTCCCAGCAGTGCCCAGACATATGAGGGGTGGGTGCCTATCACTCCCAGCAGTGCCCAGACATATGAGGGGTGGGTGCAGAGGACTCCAAGCAGTGCCCAGACATATGAGGGGTGGGTGCCTATCACTCCCAGCAGTGCCCAGACATATGAGGGGTGGGTGCAGAGGCCTCCCAGCAGTGGACAGAGACATGGGGGTGTGTACATCATCCTCCCATGAGCAAAACTCCATGGGTGCATGAAGGCAACCACAATGTGCGGCTATGTTGAGAGTGCCATGACAACACATCACTGACAGCAGTGTCCCACTCCCATGAGGATGGATGTCCTTCCCCCACTGCATGACACACCACATGTGGGTGTGATGACAAATTACACATGCATACCCACCCCTGGCGGTGGCAGCACAATACACACACACAGATCATGCAACAAGACTGTATCCTCATGTGAAACCACACTAAACTAAGAGAGCCTAAGGGAACACACACTGTAACCCACATTCCAGGACTGATAGGAATGTACAGGGGCTGGGGCAGCCAACAAGTTGTTGCCTCCCATGGAAGGAAAAGGGTGGAGTACCCACAGATACAATGCCCACAATTGTCAGTCAGGTGCCCAAATACCCTGCAGAACAAGTAACACATGTGTGCTAGGCTGGGAGTACACACATGCATAGTGCAGAAAAGGGACCATGTCCACATGAAGCCATGGCAACATACTCCATACACAAGTACAGTGACTACCAAGGATGGCACAGACGATGCAGGCGGAGACATTGATGAGCAGGCATGGGCAAAGTTGAAGGGATCCCTCACACAGCAAGGAAATGTAGACACAGGTCAGCACAACAATTGGGAAACACCCTGCAGGGAAGAAGTCAGGTGCCAAAGAGGAAGGAAAACTCCTTGGGACAATGTCACCATACAGTAAGAGCTAACATGACCAAAGATTATTTGCAGAGACCTTGTGATGGCACGCAGATACCAGGGTCCTCCCCATGAGCAGCACACTACAACATTTCCCAGACACCTAACACATTATCACCACCCCAACTCAGGGAGCAGCAGCACCAACAGCAATACCAGAAAAGCATTTGTGTGCAAATGAAAAACAAAATGCTTTATTCAGCATAAAAAAATGATTTGATTTGAAATGTACACTATATACAAGGCCCATAGGCCAGTCCATATGCGAATTCCTGGGGGGACACACATTGGGACGCGTCTCCCCTAGCTTGCCTGCACAGTTCAGAGTTCCTTTTCATCGACAGGGGGGGGCATCATGTGGGGGGAAGGACCAGGCACCGCAGGGACAGGAGGGGCAAGGGTAGGTGTTGTGGGTGCAGGGACGGACGACTCCACCACAGGGGGTGGGGCAGCGCCAAAGGTGGTGGTTAGGATGTCGCTGCACACGGTTTCAAGGTCTACCAGCATCTCCCCTGCACCCGAAGGAACCACAGGCCCCAAGGAGGGGGGGGTCGGAGGGATGGGTTGCAGCGCTACTGGGGGAGGGTGTGGACAGGGGGGGGACTCAACTCCACTGCCCGGGGACTTCCTCGACCGCTTGCGGGGTGGTGTCACACTGGGGCTGAGGGACAGACTGGCCATGAAGAACTCTTTGTCCGACTGTTGGGCAGGGGAGCTAAGTGGAGTGGTTTTGGAGGAAGTGGGTCGTGAGGACTGCGGACTCCCACTGTGGCTGCGTGTCTGCCGTTTACCCCCTGACCCAGTGGGTGTGCCTACTTCCCCCTGTGTGTGCGTGACAGGAGGTGTGCGCTTGGCCTTCCCTGTTGGTGTGCTGCCTGTGTCTGGTGGGGTGCGTGCAGGGGGATGTCTGGGTGTGCTTGGGACAGGCATGGGAGTGGGAAGTGTGGATGGTGCAGGGGTAGGGGGGGACAGAGCGCTGCCGGAGACCCACTGCTGCCGTCAGTGACGAGTCCATGGACCTCATTAACATCCGTTGGTCAGACATCGCTGCTGACATGCCCTCCAGGTACGACACCATCTGTGTCAGCAGTCTGATGTGGCCATGGAGGACATTAAGCAACGATGTCTGACCAACATGCAACTGCCGCAGGATGTCCACAGACTCGGCATTGACGGCAGCAGGGGAGACAGGGGCAGGGGGTGCGGTGCCTGGCACGAAGGAGACATGTTGTCGCCTAGCACGGATAGAAGGGACCCGAGCAAGTGGGAGGGCGGTGATGGGTATGGAGGAGGCGGCAAGAGATGTACTGCTGCTTTCAGCCTCCGCCCCCTCTGGGAGCTCAGCCTCGGACCCATCAGCGTCATAGTCGGTGTTGGGACTGGACCGGTCCTCCACCTGACTCTCCTCGCCCTCCATGCCACTTGCTGCGCCAGACTCCCCAGCACTGGTGGCACCGGTACTGGATCCCTCCTCCACGTCCGTGCCGGTGTCTCCCTCGGTGTCCCCCGACGATGCTGTGGGCAAGGTGAAGAGACAGGAAATAATCAGACACCTGTATACATATGACACATGAGTCCAAACTACATAGGTCACAGTGCATAGCATGAAAAGCATCATGAGTAACATCTACAATACTACGCACATATGTAGGCCCTGCACTACACAGTTGGTTGACCCACCATGACACTTTGAAACAATGGAGAGCATGACACAACAGCAAAGAACTTGATATCGAATTATACAGAGAAGCTAGTGTCTGTGGACAGTCGAGCACAGCATCTGGGCCACACACCATTGCCAAAAATGGATGAGCAGGAACCATGTCTTTTAACTTTTGACACATGCTGCAAAGCACAAACATTAAACCCTGCACAACATGACTGGGTCAATACTTGTTGAGTGTCTGTTCAGACTATCATCACACACAGGCCAGACCTGGCAAGGAGACATAAGGTTTGGACATGTAGGCCTTGCCCGCACAAACCCCCCCCTACCTGAGACAATGTGATTGAAACAGAGGAAGGACTTACACCTCTTAATCAGGGATCACAAAAATGGGCTCCATTAAATCCTAATTGCACTCTAACTACCCCTCGTGGGGCTGACCACACATATTATTGACAAACAACCATCATCAGATAGTTGTACACAGACACACAGGCACTGGCCAGTGTGAGGATGCACAAGCCACATTGGGTCACCCTGTACAGTGGACACATGTAGCACACTTTACATAAATACAAATGAGGCCAGGGTACAATGCCACAGAGGCCAACCTATGCTGAAGACACTGAGAATGTCCACAGTGTTGGATGGCACACATGATTCCTAGGAAAAGGTGTCTCAGGGGACTGTAGTGGCCACACTGCTCCATGGTCCTGGATAGATCTGCCTGCAACAGGAGCAACCGTCTCCGCACTATGCATATCTCCCCCTCATGCACATCATGTCTGAGGCCACAACATCGGTCATGCGTGCTGCAAGGCAGTTCATTTTAAGCCTCACACTCCTATGTTGAGACTCTGCATCAGTGCCAACAATCATGGACCCCCAAATGACTGAACTGGACAGGGCACAGGCAAGGTCCCAACACATGTCACAGACCACCCCCGGTCATGATGCTGCAAGCATTGGGCACTTGGATTAACTGCCAGCCTAGCTTACCTTGTGCAAGAGTGACTACACACAGACCAGGGAACACATGTCAAGGAGGGGAAGGGAGGAAGAACAGGACCGGTTGACTTTGGGGAACAGGATATGCACTGCACATATAAACCCTGGCAGTGTATCCATGCGACTGAGCACTTCCAAAAGCTGGTGACACACAACAAACACACATGTACCTACCCCCTTGCTGCTGCTGCTTCTCCTGTAACCGCCTATCCATGTCAGGGAAGACCACAGCCAGGACACGCCTCATTTGGTGGGTCAGGCGCCGGCGCCCGCCATGTTTTCGTGCTGGTGAGTCCCCCAGCAGGACCCGGGCGATCCTCCTGGTCCAGCACCGGATGTCCTGCCAGCGTTTCCTCACCTGGGCCAGGCGCCGACTGCGACCCTCCACCGACCTCACGGCCCTGACGGCCCGCTTCCAAATCTCCCCCTTGGCGTAGGCGGCTATCTGTGAGGATGACAAAGTGAGACAACATCAATACACCTGCTCAATGTCACAGAGACACACATTAGAACAATAGGCTTGTTTGAACAGGGCATAGTATGCAGCCAACTCATTGCACCTTTGTCATAGGGACATTATCCTCTGGGGAAGGCCAAATGCAGTACGTGGCATTTAAAGTACACAGGTGGCATGAGGGGTGCGACAGAATCAATGATCATGGCTCACACTGTGCATCACAAGCAACACCAGGATTATGGACAGCACCTCAAAGCAGTCACATGCCCCAGGCCACTGACGCCACCTCAGCGGAGTACACAGACACACACAGGCACAGGACAATCACCTGCCATTGGCAACTGCGGGTACAAACATCACTCTGCACATGTGCCACTTGACTGGGGGGAGTCACAGGTGTGGGGCTAGCTCAGCACGTCAGACACACAGCACAGCTCCCTGCTCACATCAGATGGGTAGGGCATATGCATCCTCCATGCAGCTGGGGTGCAACACTCCACATAGACACTCACCCACATGACAGGGGACTTACACACACACCAATGTCCAGGGGCCGTACACATCATTTGGGGGCATATGTATCAACATCACCATTTGCGATTCTCAAATAGCGATTTTTAAAGAATCGCTATTTGAGAATTGCAAAACGGGATGTATTTAAAAAATTGCAAACTTTTTGCGATTTCTTAAAATTCCTTAATTGCGATTAGCAAATTGCGAAATCGCAATTAAGGAATACCTGCCCATTCATTTCTATGGGCCAGGAGACCCATAGGAATGAATGGGAAGTAATTCTCAAATAGCGAATCGCAATTTGCTAATCGCTATTTGAGAATAATTTCAAAGGTGCAAGGGTGTCATGATGACACCCTGATGCACCCCTGAAATGAGCATGTGTGTGCATATGGCGCACATACATGCCCTACGGGCATGTATGAGCATCACGTGGCACTTTGCAAAATTCAAAACAGTGCATTTTGAAAGGATATCGCAAATTACCACCAACTGGAAGTTGGTGGTAATTTGCGATTCCTTAAGGATAATTCGCACAACTTGGGTGCTTTTTACATATCATTTAAGAAATCGCAATTTGCGATTTCTTAAATGCTTACGCAAAATTAAGAAATCGCTAAATTAGCAATTCCTTAATTTTGCGATGGGATTTGGCTCATACATCCCGATTACCGATTTTTTTATCGCAAACGCTGTTATTTTGCGAATCGCAGCGTTTGCGATTAAAAAATTGTTTGATACATATGCCCCTTGGACACTATCACCACAGGTACCCTCAACTCACACACATCTGTGGGTACAGTCACCTGTCACACTGGGGGGACCACAGAATCACATCAGGACTATAGAAACAACATTCCCAAGAGGATTAGCCAGGCTGAGTGTGGCATGCACCATGCAGTGATTGTCACAGTAAGCACAAGGCAAGTGAGGAGTGCAGCTATGAACCACAACATGCTCTGCATGGGAGACATAAGGCATTCCCCCCCCCCTGGGACCCACCATGAACAACATTGCATGTCTGTCACACCTGGACACAATACCAGAAGTGACAGACACAAAAAAGGGGCACAGTCAAAGCTAGTGGAGTCAGCACTCACCTGCTCCCCTGGTCTCCCATACAGGCAGGGGTACTGTGGGAGGATGACGTCCAGCAACGCCTCATTCTCCTGTTGGGTGAAAGGCTGGGCCCTCTCCACAGACCTGGACATGGTGCCAGAGGAATCACAAGCAGCAGCAGTGGTGTCGAATGAAAGGTTGTGCAGGCAAGTGCTCTCTCATGGGTCCTGGCTGCCTTATATCTCCCTTGCTGGGCTGTTTCATTTACAGGAGTACAGAGTGATTTTTCAATCTCATTTGCATCCTACGTTTCCTCCAATCCCTTTCAACCTACCCCAGTGAGGGCCTTTGCATGGTTCAAAATGTGAGCATGATGTCAAGTCAACAACCACTTTGCAACATAGCATATTGTCTCCAACCGACTTTTGCTGGCCACCTGATGAAAATTTTTGAACTGGAAACTCGGTCTCCATGACAACCAGCATGCATTTAGGCCCTTATACTTGTCCCTCATGTGTCCCCTATGTAATTTCACTATCCACACACAGGTACGGTGCATTCCACACGTACGCCTAGGGCACCACTACTCCAGTGATACGGTCCGTACATGCGTTTGTAGGGTCTGTATCGCTTTGGTAGTGTTGCCATAGGCGTACGCCATAGTGATACGGTCCGTACACGCGTGTGTTTGGCCCGTAGCACTATGGTAGTGTTGCCGTAGGCGTATGCCATTGTGATATGGTCCGTACACGCGTGTGTAGGGCCCGTAGCACTATGGTAGTGTTGCCGTAGGCGTACGCCATAGTGATACGGTCCGTACACGCATGTGTAGGGCCCGTAGCACTATGGTAGTGTTGCCGTAGGCGTACGCCATAGTGATATGGTCCGTACACGCGTGTGTAGGGCCCGTAGCACTATGGTAGTGTTGCCGTAGGCATACGCCATAGTGCTACGGGCCGTACACACGCGGGTACGGCCCGTAGCACTGGGGTAGTGTTGCCGTAGGCGTACGCCATAGTGCCACGGGCCGTACATATGCGGGTACGAGCCCTATCTCTATGGCGTACACCTACGGCAACACTACCATAGTGCTACGGCACCCTACGCATGCAGGTACGGCCCGTAGCACTGGGGTAGTGTTGCTGTAGGTGTACGCCATAGTGCCACAGCCTGTACATACACGGGTACGAGCCCTATCTCTATGGCGTACGCCTCTGGCAACACTACCATAGTGCTACGGGCCCTACACACGCGGGTACGGCCCGTAGCACTGGGGTAGTCTTGCCGTAGGCGTACGCCATAGTGCCACGGGCCATACATACGCGGGTACCAGCACTATCACTATGGCGTACGGCTACGCCAACACTACCATGGGGATAGGACCAGTGTGTACACGTACGTGTGTACGGTCCTTGCACACATGCGTACTCCTACCCAAACCCCATATTGTGATATGACCGTACACACGCCCTCAGAGCGTGTGTACGGTGCGTTTCACAGCTTACACTGGTGATAGGAGGCGCACAGGAAAGGAATGGAGGTGTATGACTCGCACAAGGATGGACATCAAGTCATTGTCAGTGCAGTGCATCATTTGTAGGGCCTAGGTGTGTCAGGCAGTGAGCTGGCACATGTCTCCTCATGTTTTAACCCAATAGTTGTGTGATGACCTGTGTACACTTGTCATGTGTGATGGGGCACCATGTGGCGCACTTCCCCTTCACACCTTTTACATGTGTGCATGTAGTTCAAACTTGTCAAGCACTGCATCACTGGCATGGCACAGTCCCCAACACCCGCAAATGTCCCCTGATGCCAGGTACACGGATGATGACACCTGACATCTCACTACCAGCATGCCACGATGTGACTATGTCATGTGTGTGTCATGTGTTCCCATGATCTTGCTGTTGGTGTTTCGTCAACGGCATCTGCTGTAGCTGCATCCAACATGTGTCTGTGTGTAGATGCCCATGTCACACTATTACGCACACCAGGACACATGTGGAATAACACGTGACGTGTGTCTGTATGCATCTAACAGGGACTTGCGAGCTTAGGACATATCTGCATAGTCTCAATGTCTGTGTGATCATACTTGACATGGACCCCTTCATGGCAAGGTGTGTGGTCTGTCCTTTTTCCATGACATGTGACCTGTGCATCTAGCTTGCCGGCAGCTGTCTGTATGAGATGACATCCTTCAAATGCACATATGTGGATGTATGTCACTCCTGTAATGTGTCTGGCTGTTCACTCACACTGGCCCACAGCTACTTTCATGGCATGTCATGTAGACCTTGACAATCCATGTTTGTAGCTGGCTCTTGGTAGGAGTATCACCTGGCTGGCATACGTGTGCAGGATGTATTGCACAGACCAGACTCTGTATGTGGCATATGTGTATTAGTTGTTGAACATGTGCTCAGTTCATTGACATTGGTGTAGTAATGTACTCAATCTTCGTTATTCCTTCCAATTTTCTGCAGGGCACCGCCTCTCCCCCGACCAATGCCAGACTTGGCTGCCATGAGGGAACGTGACTGCATACGCCGCTACCGATTCCCCCAACGGTTAATTGTGGACTTGACAAACATTTTTATCGGAGAAACCGAGAGAGACCCCTTGTCTTTTACAGGGAATGGGGTACAGCTTGATACAACGGATTATGATAAAAGAATGAGGGACCTCTTAAATGTGAGAGAACATTACAAACCCATTCGTCTCACAGCAATTGAAGCTCTTAAAAAAGAGGTAGCATCACTCCTGAATCTAGGAAGAGAACAAGGGTGGATATGCGAAAATGAGTACAGATTCCTTTTGAATGCACATCCAATGACTCCGGCCATTTATGGGTTACCGAAAATTCATAAAAACATCTTGGACCCACCGATGAGACCTATTGTCAGTAGTGTGGGATCCATTCTAGAGCCCCTCAGCAAATACGTGGACCACTTCTTAAAACCAATTGTACAAAAACAAAGATCGTATCTTAAAGATACAGCCCATGCCATCTCTGTGTTTGAGGGTCATAACTTTAATAAGGCCACCCAGATTTTGGTGACCCTCGACATAGAGGCTTTATACACGAACATCCCCCAGAACGATACTATAAGAGTCATTTCTAACATTTTAGACTCCGAAAACCTGGAGGGAGCTAACAAGGAATTTATAATGGCATGTATAGAAAAAGTACTGAAAAATAATATCTTTTTATTCAAAGATGAGGCCTACATTCAGATCAAAGGCACCAGCATGGGGGCTGCCTGTGCTCCCAGCCTGGCATGCCTCTATGTTGGTGACTTTGAAGCCAAACATATCTACAATGAGATGGCACCATTTTTTGAGAATGTAATCTGCTGGCACCGGTACATAGACGATATCATCTTTGTCTGGAACGGTGCCAAGCAAGATCTTGAACATTTTCTGGAATGGATTAACCTCGGTGATCCCAACTTAAGATTCACGGCCCATTTTAGTCAAGTAGAGGTTGCGTTTCTTGACATAAAAATCAAAAATGTGGGAAACGTCCTTAATGTAGAACTTTACTCCAAACCTACGGATAAAAACACACTTCTGTTATATGAAAGCAACCATCCCCGTTCCCAAAAGGATAATATTCCCTTCGGGGAATTCCTTAGGTTAAGGCGCAATTGCACAGCTCTTTCTGATTTCTATTACCATTCAGATTTAATGAAGAAAAAATTAGCTGCAAGAGGCTACCCCAAGAAATTAATCAAACATTCCTTTAAAAGGGCGAGGTTTTATAACCGAGACCATCTGTTAGAACAAAATAAGAACAAGAACAATGACAAGATAATGGGACGTGTAGTCTTTGTTTCCCAATTCTCTAATCTCAGCAACCGGATTAAAAACATAGTTAATAGAAACTGGAAAATATTGAACTATGGATCAGAGAATCAACTAGAGAAGCTGTTATTCTCATTCAGACGTAATAAAACCCTACGCAATACGTTGGTGAAAACATACGACAATAAACAAGATTCCCAAATCACCCTGAAGGGTGAAAAAGCTACAGGTAACTATAGATGTGGAACTTGTTCCATTTGCCCACAATGCCTTGAGGCGAAAAATCTCAACCATAATAACAAAACAGTTTGGGCAAAAAGCCTGAATAACTGTAGAAGTAGAAATGTAGTTTACTTCCTAATCTGTCCCTGCGGCTTGGCATACGTGGGCGAAACAAGTAGGGAACTACGGATTCGCCTATTGGAGCACAAATCCGCAATTAAAACTAAAAAAATCAACGCCCCTCTGACAGAGCACTTCCTTGAAGCAAACCACAGTTGGGATTCAATCCGGTGGTTCATTCTGGAGAAAGTAACTGTTAACAGAAGAGGAGGTGATGTGGACAGCAAGAGAAAAAAGCGGGAACAATGGTTTATATGTTTTTTCAACACTGTGGAGAGAGGTCTGAATACTAAAGAGGACTGGATGAGTATCATTAGTTCGCAATAGAATTGTCAGACCATATGAATAGCAATATTCTTCTCTGTTATGATCTAATACATTGTGAGATTACAGCTGAGATTATATAAGTTTTGGCATTTATTCCTATAAAGAGACCATTATATTCCCTTTTGGAGTGTAATCCAATGTCTCTTCATTTTTTAGTATCTATGGTGGACACCAATGGGATTAGAGTAATAAGTACAATTTCATACCAAAAGGAATATTTATATCATCTCAGTTATATCTGTAAATGATGCTTAAGGGTACTGTATTTATATGATGTTAGACCACCATTGTAACTTGGTAAACATGAATAGATAGAACAAGTTTTGTTAGACAAGATTTATATGTAAAGGTGGATTGATATAAATGCTTCCATATTCAAGTGATTACGCTAATCTGTGAATAATTAAAATTTATACTCGATAGGGGTTTGTAAACACACGAAGAGCAAAATGTACATAAAATGTTGGTATAGAATATGACGATATGGCGGTTATGTTATCTGGTGATATTAGCAACAAACTATAGACGCATAAGTATGTAAGACAAGAAAACACTTAGTCGCCTTACTGCATGTCAATGTTGTGCTAAATGGCTAGATATAAATGCTTCCATATTCAAGTGATTACGTTAATCGGTGAATATTTAATATTTATACTCGATAGGGGTTTGTAAACACACGAAGAGCAAAATGTACATAAAATGTTGGTATAGAATATGACGATATGGCGGTTATGTTATCTGGTGATATTAGCAATAAACTATAGATGCATAAGTATGTAAGACAAGAAAACACTAAGTCGCCTTACTGCATGTCAATGTTGTGCTAAATGGCTAGGTTATGCTGTTCTTGTTTTGTTATATAAAGATATAACTCAAACAGTCCAACACTCATGACAGCCGTTTAGAAGCAAATTGAGTAATAAATGGATAAAAGAGGTAGACTCGGCACTCAATGATGGATAAAGTTTTCCTCGTGTTGCTGAGAAAAAAACTCCGTCAAAAAACTTACGACACATGTCATACGGACCATGTGACCATCCTAACCAATCAGGAGCAGGGTCTCAACGCACAAATAAATAGAGTCCATTCAGATAGAATGAGGGAAGAGAATTGAGTTACACTCCCGCGTACGAAGCCGACGGTCTGATTCCCCGAGGTGAGATTGCAGAGCAAGCTTTTACTTTGCGTTTGACTGACATGGTGATTTAGTGATCACCTGTGAATTAGGAGTAACTTTTACAGTAGCGTCAATACGAGCACTTATATCTATTAAAAATTTTTTTTGACCATACGGTATAGGTGACGAGAATATAAGAGGAGTAACTTGGACCTCCGTCACCTCGGTTGAAATTGACGTCTTCATTAAGAGGTGAGAGGATTATGCTCACTTATAGTATTAGTTGGTCCGATCATTTATTAATATCGGAATATGTTTGTCACTCAATATGGTGACACAGAGATCGCCTTTTAGTTAAAAGGAACTATTGTAGTAACGCTAGTACGAGTGCTTGTAGTTAATTTTTAATTTTTTTTATTTTTGACCTCACGTAATAGGTGACGTAAATACAGGAGGAGTAACTGGGACCTCCGTCACCCTGGTTGAAATTGACGACTCCATTAAGAGGTGAGATGATTACGCTCACTTATAGGATTAGCTGCCCGAACATTTACAAACATCGGCAAGAGTTAGTCACTCGTTAGAATAATAGGAATGCTCATAGGAGCATACATATATTATTATCTCTCTCTCTTTACAAACCATAGGCGAGAAGTAGTGAATGGGATATGCCATGTACCTACGGCTTCGAAAATAAACACCAGGACGAATTTTAATAATACGCAGGCAGTCAGTAAGTAGAGAGCCTTATCTAGTCTTTCTAATATAGCGCGAATAAATGTTTGCATGTTTTAATTAAGTCATGATAAGATTACCACTTATTTTGCAGCATCCAAATAGTTATAATTTGCAATGTTTTGACAAGTGGACCTTGAAGTGAAAACTAAATCGTAGCATTAAAACGCTATAATGTGAACTGCAACCTCGCGAATTGCTGATAATCAATACCAGGGTAGAGGAGTACCAGTAATATTTCTCCCCATAGAGAGACAATTAGCGATAATAAAAAACTCTCAATACAACAGCTATAACAAAAATGTATTAAATAGCATCTATTTCTTCGATGTAGGTCCCCGTAAAATTGAGGAAGACCCAAAGCCTATTACAAGTCTTGATAAAGATGGACTAACAAGAAGAACCATCGAAACGCGTCGACGCATCTATAATAACGCAATCCAAAGAAGAACTGTGGTTGACTGCGAGTAGATATAAGAGTACATATGTATCACCAACCATAGCAGTTACATGATTCGATAGGATGCGTAATCAATGACAAAGTTTATTGTCTTCATAATCTGTTTCTGTTATGCGGGCTCATAACAGTTTTGTGGATCAGATAATAATGTGTACTTGTTATGTCTTGTGTTTTTAAGCATATGCAATGTTAGTATTGATTTTATGAATTTCATGTATACTTTTTTAATAAATGCTATGAAAATTTAATGTCTTTTTACGTTGATGAGTGTTAAAGTCTAAAGTTTGATACCATTGTGTCAGAGTATAGGGATTGTGCTCTTTTTAGGTGTTAGCTGTACCCCATTCCCTGTAAAAGACAAGGGGTCTCTCTCGGTTTCTCCGATAAAAAGCTAGGGGAGACGCATGGCCATGTGTCCCCCCCAAGGACTGATGATATGGACTGGCCATTGGCCTTTGTGAATAGTCTTGTTTACACATTATTATTTTCATGCTGAATAAAGCATTTTCTTTTTCTTTGGAAAAGTCTTGCATTTCAGGTATTGATGTTGATGCTGATGCTACAGGAGTTGGGGTTGTGGGCATGTGTTATGTTTCAGGGAAATGTTGTAGTCTGCTGCTCATGGGGTGGAACCTGGTATCTGCGTGCCATCACAAGATCTCTGCAAAGATTCTTTGTCGTGTATGCTCTTTGTGTTTGGAGACATTGTCCCAAGGGGTGTTCCTTCCTCTGAGGCACCTGACATCTCCCCTGCAGAGCGTTGCACAATTGTTGTGTTGCTCTGTGTCTACATGTCCTTTGTTGGTGATGGATCCCTTCAACTCTGGCCATGCCTGCTCAGCAATGTCTCCGGCTGCATCGTCTGTGCCATCCTTGGTACTCACTGTACTTGTGTATAGAGTATTTTGCCATGCCTTCATGGAAAAATGGTCCCTTTTCCGCACAATGCATGTGTGTAATCCCAGCCTAGTACACATGTGGTACTTGTTCTGCCGGGTATTTGAACACCTGACTCACAATTGTGGCCATTGTATCTGTGGGAACTCCACCCTATTCCTTCCATGACAGAGAACATCTTGGTGGCTAGCCCAGCCCCTGAACATTCCTATCAGTCCTGGGATGTGCGTGACAGTGTGTGTTCTCTTTGGCTCTCTTAGTTTGTTAGGCAGTGACATGACTATACAGTCTTGTGGCATGATCTCAGTGTGTGTATTGTGCTGCATCTGCCAGGGGTGGGTATGCATGTGTTGTTTGTCCTCACACCCACATGTGGTGTGTCATGCAGTGGGGGAAAGACATCCATCCTCCTGGGAGTGTTACACTGCTGTCAGTGATGTGTTGTTATGGCACTATCATCATTGTCCTAAGTTAGGGATACGTACATTCACCCATGGAGCTGTGGTCATCTGATAATGATGTACACACCCCCATGTCTCTGTCCACTGCTGGGAGTCCTCTGCACCCACCCCTCATATGTCTGGGCACTGCTGGGAGTGATAGGCACCCACCCCTCATATGTCTGGGCACTGCTGGGAGTGATAGGCACCCACCCCTCATATGTCTGGGCACTGCTGGGAGTCCTCTGTACCAACCCCTCATATGTCTGTCCACTGCTGGGAGTGATAGGCACCCACCCCTCATATGTCTGGCCACTGCTGGGAGTCCTCTGCACCCACCCCTCATATGTCTGGGCACTGCTGGGAGTCCTCTGCACCCACCCCTCATATGTCTGTCCACAGCTGGGAGTGATAGGCACCCACCCCTCATATGTCTGTCCACTGCTGGGAGTGATAGGCACCCACCCCTCATATGTCTGTCCAATGCTGGGAGTGATAGGCACCCACCCCTCATATGTCTGTCCACTGCTGGGAGTGATAGGCACCCACCCCTCATATGTCTGGGCACTGCTGGGAGTGATAGGCACCCACTCCTCATATGTCTGGGCACTGCTGGGAGTCCTCTGCACCCACCCCTCATATGTCTGTCCACTGCTGGGAGTGATAGGCACCCACCCCTCATATATCTGGGCACTGCTGGGAGTGATAGGCACCCACCCCTCATATGTCTGGGCACTGCTGGGAGTGATAGGCACACACCCCCATATGTCTGGGCACTGCTGGGAGTCCTCTGCACCCACCCCTCATATGTCTGGGCACTGCTGGGAGTCCTCTGCACCCACCCCTCATATGTCTGTCCACTTCTGGGAGTGATAGGCACCCACCCCTCATATGTCTGGGCACTGCTGGGAGTGATAGGCACCCACTCCTCATATGTCTGGGCACTGCTGGGAGTCCTCTGCACCCACCCCTCATATGTCTGTCCACTGCTGGGAGTGATAGGCACCCACCCCTCATATGTCTGGGCACTGCTGGGAGTGATAGGCACCCACTCCTCATATGTCTGGGCACTGCTGGGAGTCGTCTGCACCCACCCCTCATATGTCTGTCCACTGCTGGGAGTGATAGGCACCCACCCCTCATATGTCTGGGCACTGCTGGGAGTGATAGGCACCCACCCCTAATATGTCTGGGCACTGCTGGGAGTCCTCTGCACCCACCCCTCATATGTCTGTCCACTGCTGGGAGTGATAGGCACCCACCCCTCATATGTCTGGGCACTGCTGGGAGTGATAGGCACCCACCCCTCATATGTCTGGGCACTGCTGGGAGTCCTCTGCACCCACCCCTCATATGTCTGGGCACTGCTGGGAGTGATAGGCACCCACCCTTCATATGTCTGGGCACTGCTGGGAGTCCTCTGCACCCACCCCTCATATGTCTGGTCACTGCTGGGAGTCATCTGCACCCACCCACCCACTTGCGCCCTTGCTGTGGTACACTGCTGTCCTGGGCATACACCACCCCCAATTTACAACTGATGTGCTGCACCAAGCCGTACACCTACATCCGTGGCATGTGTACGCCTTGTATCCATCATGTAATGGGGCTGTAGGAGTACGCGTGGTTCGGCCCGTACCCACGCTCTGGGGGGCGTGGGTACGGTCCGTACCACCATTGTAGTGGTGATGTAGGGGTACGCGTGTACGGACCGTACCCACGCTCTGGGGGCGTGGGTACGGTCCGTACCACCATTGTAGTGGTGATGTAGGGGTACGCATGTACGGACCGTACCCACGCTCTGGGGGCGTGGGTACGGTCCGTACATGCGTACCCCTACATCACCACTACAATGGTGGTTCGGGCCGTACCCACACTCTGGGGGGCGTGGGTACGGTCCGTACCACCATAGTTGGGGTGACATAGGGGTACGCATGGTACGACCCGTTCCTACGCCCTCAGAGCGTGGGTATGGTCCGTACCACCAAAGTTGTGGTGATGTAGGGGTACGGACCGACGGACCGTACCCACGCTCTGAGGGCGTGGGTACGGTCCGTACCACCATTGTAGTGGTGATGTAGGAGTACACGTGTACGGACCGTACCCATGCTCTGGGGGCATGGGTACGGTCGGTACACGCGTACCCCTACATCACCACTACAATGGTGGTACGGGCCGTACCCATGCTCTGGGGGGCGTGGGTACGGTCCGTACCACTATTGTAGTGGTGATGTAGGGGTACGCGTGTACGGACCATACCCACGCTCTGGGGGCGTGGGTACGGTCCGTACATGCGTACCCCTACATCACCACTACAATGGTGGTACGGGCCGTACCCACGCTCTGGGGGTGTGGGTACGGTCCGTATCCATGCTCTGAGGGGCATGGGTACGTCCCGTACCACCATTGTGGTGGTGACGGGTACGCGTCCACGTCCACTTCCATTGTGGCGGGACGTGAGATTGGTGGACACGCCCCCCGAAGTGACCAGACCATGGAGGTAATTAATGTGCAGGATGTATTAGTGTTTTGTGGGGTGTGGGTTATGTTTCCTCCCCCTGGGGGTTGTTCTGACCTTCTGCGGCGTCTGCGTCGGTTTCTGAGCACGAGGTTGTAAGCTATGAGGGTCGGGATGACGCGTAGGTTGGGGTCCATCGCTGTCCGATGCGTACCGGTGCTCCTTGTTCGCGTCGTCCTCTATTTCCCAGCAGTTTTTGGCTCCCGTAAAAAATGCCACGTGCGGAGTGATGTCGGCACGAATCGTACTTGCTGGTCCGTAAAACGCTGCCTGACTCCGTCCGGACGTCGCGTATGCGCCGTCCAGAATCAGATTTGTATGTATTTTTTTGCCGGTCGGTGTTTTTTACGACTCGTACGGAAATGGTATTTCTGTGCGAATCGTACTTGCGAGTTTGTAAGGTGTTTTTCCCGGGTACAAGTCGGACGGAAAAAACGCTCCGTACGACCATTTGTACCCGGGTTTTATCGGATCGGAATCGGCACCAAAATGTGATTAACATAGAATTAATCACTACTAAAAATTTAACACATATATTAAAAAACAAAAGAAATACTTATACAAAAAAATAGATCAAATACTTTTAAAATACATAAATTTTTAAAACCAATATTTCTTACCTTACGTCAATATTCTTGACCACAATATTCTTGCTGTCGATATTTCTGTATCACGATATTTCCAACTCGATATTTGTGTATGTCGATATTTAAAACTCAATATTCTGTCTGTGCATCCTTTGTGACAGTGCCCTCAAAGTGCTCCAGGAGTCCAATGATTCAGATTTTATTCAGGCAAGCTCTTTTTTCAGCATCCTCTGCTCTGTATTCCAAAGATTTTAACTTTTTTTCCATAATAGAAAGCCTGGATTGCATTGAGGTCATGTTCAGTGGTGGAGAACCGCTCAGCCAGCCGTCTCTTATTGTCTCGCGGCAGGCCCATATCTGTTACCATAGAATCAATCTTGAGCTGGAGCACCTCCCTAGAGGCAGCAATAGCCTGCAGAACTGTATCCAGAGTAGGGGCAGTGTGCTACCTACTCAGGGTCCCCGCATCTGGGGAAAGTTTGTCCTGAACTCAAGAGCCAAACCCCAGAGTGCGATCAGGCTTGAATGACTCCTTCTTCTTCCTGACTTTACCCATCCTCCCAATCGAATTAAAGAACACAGTTAGGGATCAAACACCACAGGGTTCCCATGAGTCAGATCAGGGAGGCCAAGAAACAAGTTGCACTTGAAGCAGGTTGCAGGGTATATAGCAGTGGCCTCAGGAGACGACCTCAGGCAGCCCATGTGACGCCCGTCAAAGGCTAGAGTCTCCTGCTAGGCAGCAAACAAGCTGAGTTCAGGTGCCTGCCGCCCTCAGAACACAGCATGCAGGCTACAATCTGGAAAGCCTGTATGGCGGAGCAGCCTCAGAGGTCATTACAGGCAGCCTGCCTCCCAGTCATTCGCCTTCGTGTGACGTGGCCCTTCCCAACTGCTAACGTCTCATGCAAGTCGTGTAGCAAATCCAAGTCAGGCGCAGGGTCCCCTCACAATTAGCGTGGAAAC
The DNA here is from genome assembly GCF_964204655.1 of Triturus cristatus. Taxonomy (NCBI): domain Eukaryota; kingdom Metazoa; phylum Chordata; class Amphibia; order Caudata; family Salamandridae; genus Triturus; species Triturus cristatus. The sequence goes on along the minus strand of NC_140595.1, from coordinate 706,376,556 downwards.
ACAGTAAGCAGGTTGAAGTCTGGGAAGCATACAGAGGGCCTGGTAGTAGTCTGTGAAGCATACAGGGGCTCCCCTGCGATCAATAAGTAGGTTGAAGTCTGTGAAGCATACAGGGGGCCCGCAGTGATTAGGCCCCTCCCATCAGCTAACAACTCATGTAAAGCGGGCAGCAAATACAAATCAGGTGCAGCCTCCCTCACAATTTGGCCACATGAGCTGCAAGCAGCCTAAAGTCACTGAAGTCTGCACGGCTGCGCAGGTGCCGAATACAGAGGGGCAGCTTTGAGCCCGTCTGTCATCTTGTGACGAGTCCCCCTCTCAGCCGCAAAAGTCACACTTTAGTTGATACAGCATGTTCATTGCACATCACATGCACTCGAATCTGGTGCCAGCCTCATGCTTTAGCCAATATGCTGACCTTTCACTCTACTCCCACAGCTGGAACTCCTCCAACAAGCCAGTGACTGTTAAGAGTGTTTCCTCAGACCGCCATCTTAGTGAAATGCCCAAAGAACCGCAGAGACATGAACAATTCACTCAAAAGTGCAAATTGTACAAATTGTACAACTATACGAGTCCCCTGTTGTGCAGGGACCTACAATAGTTGACCAGAGGTTGCTGATGATGTGGTAAACAGTCAGGATATTCCAGATGGCGGCATGCAGACAGAAGCTCCCTCACTCGATGTCTGCGTCCGTTGGCACCTGGCCACGCCCCAATCTCATTGCAAATGATGTTTTTATTCAATGCCATGAAATAGGTACTATATAATAACATTTAAAAGCAGATAAGGGGGAGACTGGGTGAAAAACTGAGGACTTTATTTTCCGTTTACTTGAATTGGAGGAATTTTTAAGCTGGAGAAATTTAAAACATAAGTTTTGTTTGAATTAAACAGCAGCATTCATCCTGCTCGACCATTCAGCAGCAATCAACACCCTCTCCCCCTTGATCTTCACCCAATTGCCACCATGAAACAATGAAACCAGGACCTGCTATCCAATGGAGCTTTAATAGAATGCTGTGATTGTTAAATAAATAGGCGCTGGAGCCCAATTAGACCTATGTATTAACCGGCACTGGTAAATTCAAATGCCTTTTTTTTTATTTTAATTTTTTTATTTTTATTTCCAGTAGACTTCTTTTTACCCGGTGCTGCATTGTGTGCTGGCATATATTTGTAGTTACTTATTGGGAGTCCACTCCATGTCTGAGCTGTGCTGATCAACAGCTGTGTGCTGTAGTAAGAGGAAGCAAATGCTAGTTGAAAAAATTACTTGGACCAAAAGATCTATTGCTATATTTGTGCATATTTTACTAATTAGCTTTTTTTAAATCTTTGAGGCTTGCAAGATATTCACAAACTTGCAGTACCCATGTAGCTGCTAGAGGTTCCTTTTGCGTCAGGTGCCCCACAATAAGTCTTTAGCAAAGCTACAGTACTTTAAGTGGTTACCTGATGCCCCTTTCTAGTCAAAGGCAACTGCTTCCAATCTTCTTCATAAAACTGAGAAGGCTTGGCTTCATCCTATGTATTTGCATATACATCTTTGCTCTTTTAATAATTGATGCTTGATAAATAAAAATGCCATAGCTGGTTTATGACGTTGAGTCCATATTGCAGCTTTTAATGAATATCTGGATTGTCATGGAAGTAGGTGATATAGACCTTTGTACAAAGGTACTAGCAGTAACTGGTAAATATACATATTTTCAGTTTTCTAAATGTGAGACTACTTTTTGCGTAAATGTATCAATGTGCAAGGGCAAAATACAGTCACTCAAAGTTAAGGCATTCAGTGGCTGAAGTGGGCTGTATGCAGTGGTGGTGGGAGGATATTTTGAGTGACATTTAGGCAGCTCAATCAGTAAAGAGGTTTAACTAAAATGTCATCTCTATGTACCTATTTTTATTATTATCTTTTGGGAGAAAACACGAGGCAGGCAAGACAACTAAAGCTGTCTGTAGGCAAGACTTTAAAGCATGGGGCTTTGCAAGTTAAGGGTATGCTACTCACACTCCACCTCGTGCTCAGTACACCATTTAGCCAAAGGCACACAATATAAAAACACTGTTACTAACAGCAAAGCAGAGCAGATGGTGATTTGTGGTGTGGCCATTTAAAACATGCATTTGCAATTCAGGGTGTCTGGCAGATGACAGAAAGTCGAATGTACAGAGAGAGGGACATGGAGCTAAGAAAGGAGGTCTAGTACTCGCGCTCCCAAGTCAAAACGTCAAAATCACTGGAGGGTAACTGTTCCTGTAGAAGGATGCTAACCTAATAGGCAGCAGAAGGTGTAGATGAAACAGAAGGTTTGTAGTGACTCATCTAAAATAGATAAATATTAGGTAGGATGGAAAAGAATGTATATAGCCGGGAAATTCCTCAAATTTGAAGAGTTGCCCTCGCACACCCGTTAAAGTGTCATGCTCCATCATAGGGCGTTTTTGCTCCTCGTGTGGTTGGCACTGCAGCCCCCCTCGGGCCCCAAGAGAGGGCTCTTTATCGGAGATCTTTTAAGAGGAACGCCTTAGTGGTGATTGTGGGTGTGTGGGGTAAGTGTGCAGGTGAATTAAAAATATCATACCAGTACCCCTAACAATATTTATTCTTGGATCCGTTCAGTATGATTATAAGCAGTGAGGAAAGTCAGTTCAATTTTCAAAGAGTGAGTAGTGACATATGTCATGGGGTCAACATGTTTCACGCCCTAATGGTCCCTACTGGATCCTTGGGGTTTCATCAGGACAGAAAAAAAGTGAAAAGTGCAGAATTAAATCAAAAGTGGTCAAAGGGAATAATTCACCTTGTTATATAAACCTGAGTCAGGTGAGTGGTCATTGTTGTCTGGGAACAGTCGTTTGTTCAGGACCACTCCAACGTATTAATCCAACTTATAGAGGGAGATAAAAAGTACATGGAGTAGAAAAGGGTTAGTTAGTGAGAACACTAAACATGATGAAAACATGATTAAAATCCAAAGTGGTAGGAGAACTGCTCACAGCTAAAATTATAGCAGTAGGATGCAAAGGTATGGCATAATAATGCTTTTAATTACGCCAGTCAAGCATTATAGCAATGCGTGGCTAGAAATTACTGTGGAAACCCGGGAGGTTAAGGCTACCATGGCTTATACATAACAAATTTAGTAAAAACGAATTTCTTACCCCAAAGAGTACATGGGGATGCCTCAATGGGGGAAGCGGGTGTCTCAAAAGGTTACCTTAGTGAAGGAAGGAGAACAAAAAAGAATGGCAAATAGAGGGACCAAAACTCTCCCGTATTGGACAAGAGGCAGCATCTCACTCGTAAGTAATGGTGATAAGGAGCAAGGGTTTTGTACTTTCATTGATCTTCAGAGGTATGGCATTTGTACCTACCCTCATCTGCTGTCCACATCTCCTGAGGCGGAAAGCCGGGAGACGCTCTTTTTATATTGTGTATTTTGTGTATTTTAAACTTTACCTGCTGCTATTTGCTTGGTTGCACCTCGAGGGCTCCGTGTAGCGGATCAAGCGCTCACGTGACGCCCTCCTGCCGGCTGGCCACGCCCACCTTCAGGCCACGCCCCCTTCCCGCCCTTCTTAAGCGCCAGTTCTCGAGCGCTCACTGGGTTCACATCTCCTGAGGCGGAAAGCCGGGAGACGCTCTTTTTAGATTGTGTATTTTGTGTATTTTAAACTTTACCTGCTGCTATTTGCTTGGTTGCACCTCGAGGGCTCCGTGTAGCGGATCAAGCGCTCACGTGACGCCCTCCTGCCGGCTGGCCATGCCCACCTTCAGGCCACGCCCCCTTCCCGCCCTTCTTAAGCGCCAGTTCTCGAGCGCTCACTGGGTTCACATCTCCTGAGGCGGAAAGCCGGGAGACGCTCTTTTTAGATTGTGTATTTTGTGTATTTTAAACTTTACCTGCTGCTATTTGCTTGGTTGCACCTCGAGGGCTCCGTGTAGCGGATCAAGCGCTCACGTGACGCCCTCCTGCCGGCTGGCCACGCCCACCTTCAGGCCACGCCCCCTTCCCGCCCTTCTTAAGCGCCAGTTCTCGAGCGCTCACTGGGTTCACATCTCCTGAGGCGGAAAGCCGGGAGACGCTCTTTTTAGATTGTGTATTTTGTGTATTTTAAACTTTACCTGCTGCTATTTGCTTGGTTGCACCTCGAGGGCTCCGTGTAGCGGATCAAGCGATCACGTGACGCCCTCCTGCCGGCTGGCCACGCCCACCTTCAGGCCACGCCCCCTTCCCGCCCTTCTTAAGCGCCAGTTCTCGAGCGCTCACTGGGTTCACATCTCCTGAGGCGGAAAGCCGGGAGACGCTCTTTTTAGATTGTGTATTTTGTGTATTTTAAACTTTACCTGCTGCTATTTGCTTGGTTGCACCTCGAGGGCTCCGTGTAGCGGATCAAGCGCTCACGTGACGCCCTCCTGCCGGCTGGCCACGCCCACCTTCAGGCCACGCCCCCTTCCCGCCCTTCTTAAGCGCCAGTTCTCGAGCGCTCACTGGGTTCACATCTCCTGAGGCGGAAAGCCGGGAGACGCTCTTTTTAGATTGTGTATTTTGTGTATTTTAAACTTTACCTGCTGCTATTTGCTTGGTTGCACCTCGAGGGCTCCGTGTAGCGGATCAAGCGCTCACGTGACGCCCTCCTGCCGGCTGGCCATGCCCACCTTCAGGCCACGCCCCCTTCCCGCCCTTCTTAAGCGCCAGTTCTCGAGCGCTCACTGGGTTCACATCTCCTGAGGCGGAAAGCCGGGAGACGCTCTTTTTAGATTGTGTATTTTGTGTATTTTAAACTTTACCTGCTGCTATTTGCTTGGTTGCACCTCGAGGGCTCCGTGTAGCGGATCAAGCGATCACGTGACGCCCTCCTGCCGGCTGGCCACGCCCACCTTCAGGCCACGCCCCCTTCCCGCCCTTACGGCCACCTATAACAATGTGCCATTTTAGAACGCGCAGCGGACGAGCGCAGCGGGAGCGCCGACTTCGCGCCGAAGTCGCGCATAAGTCAAGCCCGTCTGCGCCCGTCCGCGGCCGATCGGGGCCAGGGGCACGACACCATGCCAAAATCCTGTCCTATTCGCCCAAGGACCTCATCGCCCTTCAAGGCCCTTGGCCACTCCCGGATTCCGTCCATAGACTCGTCTCTTCACTAGGCCTTGCCCCTACCCTCCCCACACCTCCGCTACCCCCGCTATGCACCCCCCTGTTACCCTGCCCCCCCCTCGCCGATCCCTGTCCCACGACCCCAGCACTGTCTGTCATCCTACTTAATACCAGGTCAGCGGTCAAGCACTACCACGAGTTGTACGCCCTACTCGACACCGAGAAACCGGACTTACTGCTCCTGACCGAAACCTGGTACTGTGACTCCTCCCTCCCCGCCCTCCTGGCTACCCTTCCGCCTTCCTACGTGGCCCTACGTGCCGATCGTTCGGCGGGCAGGGCTGGCGGAGGGGTCGCCTTAATCGCCAGGTCAGATTTGCATTTTCTATCACTTCCTTTTCCCCCTATGCTCCCTGCTGACTTCTTAGTAGTCCGCTCCCTCTTATCCTCCCCTCCCATCACTTGCCTTCTCGTGTACCGCCCTCCTCAGCCCTCACCTTCATTTTTACCGGCTTTTCAAGACCTACTGGCCAATCTGGTGGTCAATTATGCCTCGGTTCTGGTGCTGGGGGATTTTAATTACTGGCCCTCAGACCCACACGAGTGCCCTGCCTCAAAGGAATTTACAGAATCCTTACTATCTTTCAACTTCGTGTCACATATAACTGTCCCCACTCACTCTCACGGGCACACACTCGACCAGGTCTGGTCTCTCAACCTTCCATTGGCCTCGGTGGCTGTCTCTCCATGCCCCTGGTCTGATCATGCCCTCATCTCCTTCTCCATCCTCCACAACCCACTTTCCAAAACCCCGCGTGCCAAAAACACCTGGGCGCGGAACTGGAACAGGCTGGATCTCCCCTCCTTGACCTCCCTGCTCCGCAATTCCATTCCCTCCTTCTCTGGCCTATCATCTGCCTCTCAAGCCAAGGCCATTAACACCTGGCTGGCTGGAGGTTGCGACTTAGTGGCTCCCCTACGTCGCATTTCCATTCGCCGACTCAAGGACTCCAATAGATGGTTTAACGACCACCTAAAAGAACTCAAACTGAGCGCCCGACGGGCGGAGAGGCAGTGGAGGAAAGATTATAGCCTTTCATCTAAAACCCACTTCCTGGCATCACTGGCTAAATATAAATCAGCAATCCTGGCTGCAAAAACCGACTACTTCTCCACGAAAATAACGTCTGCCGACAACAAACCCAGGGTAATCTTTGGCATTGTGAATGACCTGGCATTCTCTGACCGAACTTCGTCCCAAATCCCTCCCTCCCAGCCCCTCTGTGATCAACTCAATCACTACTTCTCGGACAAAATCACAACTATCAAGGCTAATATCCCATTACCCTCGTCTGCTTTTGTTGATCCCTCCCCCCCCACCGTCCAGAACCCTCTCACCCTCATCCCTCCCCTCACTCAGGAATCTTTTCTGGCAATACTTCCCAAAGTAAAGTCGGGGTCTCCGGCGGACGTCTGCCCCGCACGCATCTTACAGCAAATCTACTCTAGCTGCCCTGATCCCCCTATCGCCTTTCTTAACAGCTCCTTGGCTCAGGGTGTTGTGACCCCTGCACTAAAGGCCGCCACCATAGTGCCTCTGCTGAAGAAACCCGGCGCGGACCCTTCCATCTCGGCTAACTTTCGCCCCATCTCCCTGCTGCCCTTCCTGGGCAAGGTGATGGAACGCCATGTCACCGCGGTACTGAGCGCTCACATCGAGGCGAATGGGGGGCTGGCCTCTCGCCAGGCAGGATTCCGCCCCAGGCATTCGACCGAATCGGTCGTAGTCTCAGTCCTAGACAACCTCAGAAAGGGTAGGGATGACAACAACCACCAGGCACTGGTCCTCCTTGATCTCTCCGCCGCCTTTGACACGGTGGACCATACCATCTTACTTGCCCATGTCAAGGCGGCTGGCATCGGGGGATCAGCTCTGGTCTGGCTCTCCTCCTTTCTGAGGGACCGCACTCAGGCGGTCCGACTAGGCGATTTCACCTCCACCCCTCTCTCTGTCACCTGCGGTGTTCCCCAGGGCTCCTCTCTCTCTCCCTTACTCTTTAATCTCTATATCTTTCCTCTTATCTATGCACTCCAGCAGCTGGAGGTCACTGTTTACAACTACGCGGATGACCTCCAGCTCATCTTTGATCTGTCCCCCTCTCCTCTCTCGGTCTCTAATTTCCAGTCAACTATGACATTCATCAGGGACTGGATGAACCACAACCATCTTAAACTGAACCCTGAAAAGACCGAGCTGGTTCTCACTGGTGGTTCATCCAGCCCCTGGAACTCTCTTTTCTGGCCCCCCTCTCTTGGCCCGGCACCATCCCCCTCCACCGTGGTCAAAACACTGGGTGTTAAAATGAATAATCAGCTCACTCTTCACTCACAAATCAGTTCCGTGGTTTCCTCCTGTTTCCTCACTCTCCGAACTATCCGCTCTGTCTCCCGCTTCTTCTCTCCCCAGGCACTTAAGATCATCATAGCCGCCCTGGTAATCTCACGATTGGACTACGCCAACGCCCTCTATCATGGCATTCCAGCGTACAGCCTGCGTAGACTCCAAACCATCCAGAACCAGGCGGCCAGGCTGATATACAGCCTTCCACGCTACCACCACTCCACCCCCCTTCTAAAAAAGCTTCACTGGCTCCCCGTGAAACAACGCTCCCTTTTCAAGATCGGATGCATGGTTTTTCAGGCCCGCCAGGGCACTGCCCCCGCTTTCATCGCCTCACTAATTAAACCCTATGTCCCCGCTAGAAATCTCCGGTCTTCCTCCAAGTCCCTTCTCCAGACCCCCCGCTTCTCACGCAAAAAGTGGGGCGGTTCTAACTTCTCAACTCTGGCCCCTACTTTCTGGAACTCACTTCCAGACAATCTCCGTTCTGCAACTCAGTATCTCTCCTTCCGTAGAGACCTGAAAACTTTCCTTTTCAGCCAGGCTTTCCCCGCCTAATACTTACTCCACCCTTCCATGGTCCTCTTTCCTCAGTTACTGAACCTCCAGCGCCAAGAAACCGCAAGGTGTACGCCGCGCTCTACAAGTGTTTTAAATTAGAAATTAGAAATTAGAGAAAGTGTGGTGGGAGAAGCCGATTTAAAAAGAGGAAGAAGAGGAGTAATGGAAACTGATGATGTCTGCCGCCTCACAAAGAAAGTGACGTTAGTTGAGGAGTTGCAAAGAAACAGTGTGCTGTCACTGCAAATACTCGCGGCCATCTTGGAAAGGCTACTGAGCAGCAGACAGTAATGTAAAATAAGACATGCATTACATTAAGTGCATACTTTGACGGCAGTGAAGGGCAAAAACTAGTTAGAGTCTCCGTAGGGGCTCAGGAACAGTGTCAATGTCATTGTAGTTATTCATAAGCCAACACATGCAGAAAATTAAGGAGATGGAAGTGCAGGAGCCAGCACTCTAAGGGGCTTAAACACTCGGACAGAGGTGGTCTAAAGAAGCAGGAACAATCGTGTTGTCTGTACTGCACTGACCGTGGATGGCTATCATGGGTGCTAAAGACTGGTTGGAATAAAATACATAGCCGACATCCTGCTATTTTGGCAAGGGGATTCCAATACGTGCAAGGACTTCTGCGATTGGATGAACAATTTGGATCCCTATCTAAAATTCACTAGTACTATTTCTGGTGAATCCATACCATTCCTTGACCTCTCCATCTCTGGTAAAGATGGGCTGTTGCTCACGACCATCTACAAGACACCCACCACCGACAGGAACAGTTTATTACTCTACGAGAGCCACCACTCAAAATCCCTTAGGAACAATTTACCTGTCAGGCAGTTCCTCCACCTCCAAAGGAATTGTAACACCATCAGAGAATCTTAACAGCAGGCATCGACACATATCCAATCTCATGGATTGCCATTATCCACACAAAGTGATACAACAGGCATACAAGATAGCTAAAAATAACCATAAAAACAATCTTCTAGAGAGTAGAGAGATACCACCCACTGACAAAATCATTTGTGTGACAACCTTCACCCCGACCTCCAATAAGATATAGAAAATTATCAAAAACATTGGGCGGTCCTTAACACAGGGACCCTAGAGGCTGTACCTGCCACTCTTTTTCGTACAAACAAACACAAAACCTCAAGGATTTTCTTATGCACACACGTCCATCTGTCCCACAAGAACCTTAGACTACCCTGTAGATGGACATTATCCGTGCAGATCATGCACTGTATGTCCATTTACAGAAACCACAAAGAGTATAGACCTGGGTCTTCAGAAACCATGGGAGCAAAGATGACACACTAACTGCAACACAAAAACTGTGTTTACCTGATTACATACCAGTGCCATCTCTGCTATGTAGGGATGACCACGACACCTGTAAAGACACGAACCAGTGAACCCCACAACATGATGCGCTGCAAAAAAACGAAAACTAAGATATGCTTACATTTTCTGGAGTTCAACCACACGCCCGACAGTCTACGTTGGACCATTATAGAAAATATTCACAGTTGGAAAGCCAGCACCCTCTTTGCACAAGAACAACGGTGGATGTTTCGACTGAGGTCACATACCCAAGGTCGTAACAACGACATACCATGGGCTGAGTTCATCACGTAGCCTCACTCTGTTCCCATTCTGGCATGTGGTACCCTCCATATACTCCTCACTCTTAATCATAGGAGTACCAACCCCACGAGATACATGAGGTAGCCACTAGATATTACTTCAACATGCAGGCGTTGACCAGGAAATCCCCTTCCACTTACCCATTGTCCCCTCTATCATATTCCCTCTTCCTTGCATGCCCCCTCATTATTATCACTACACTGAGGGAGCAAATTTCACATGTGCATTCCATTTTCCAACCAGCCTATAACACCCATGATTGGCGTCCACGGTCATTGCGGAACAGACTACACCCTTGTTCTTGCTTCTTTAGACCACCTCCGTCTGAGTGTTTAAGCCCCTTAGAGTGCTGGCTCCTGCACTTCCATCTCCTTATTTTTCTGTATGAGTTGGATTCTGAATAACTACAATGACACTAACACTCTTTCTGAGCTCCTACGGAGACTCTAACTAGTTTTCTTTGTTCACTACCTTGCAACGTCAAAGTATACACTTCATGGAATGCATGACTTATTTTACATTTCCGTCTGCTACATAGCAGCCTTTCCAAGATGGCCGTGAGTATTTGCGGTGACCCACTTTGGATTTGCAACTCCTCCACTAACGTTACTTCCTCCGTGAGGCGGCGGACATATTCAGTTTCCATTACTCTTTTTCCTCCCCTTTTTAAACAGGCCTCTTCCGCCACACTTTCTGCGGCGGACAGCAGACGTGGGTAGGTGCAAATGCCATACCTCCGAAGGTCAATGTAAGTACAAAACCCTTGCTCCTTATCACCATTACTTATGAGTGAGACACTGGCTCTCATCCATTACGGGAGAGTTTTGGTCCCTCGGTTTGCCATACTTTTTTGTTCTCCTTCCTTCACCAAGGTAACCTTTTGTGACACCCGCTTCCCCCATTGAGGCATCCCCATGTACTGTTTGGGGTAAGTGACGAGTTTTTACTAAATCTGTTATGCATCAGCCATAGTACCCTCAACATCCCGGATAGCCACAATGATTTCTAGCCACGCATTGCTATAATGCTTGACTGGAGTAATTAAAAGCATTATTATGTGATAACTTTGCATCCTACTGCTATAATTTTAGTTGTGAGCAGTTCTCCTACCACTTTGGTTTTTAATCATGTTTTAATCTTGTTTAGTGTTCTCACTCACTACCACCTTTCTACCACAGGCATATTTTATCTACCTCTATTGGTTGGATTAATACGTTGGAGTCATTCTGAACGACTGTTACCAGACAACAACAACCACTCACCTGACTCAGGTATATATATAACAGGGTGTATTATTCCCTTTGACCTCTGCTTGATTTAATTCTGCACTTTTCACTTGTTTTCGGTCCTAATGAAATGCCAAGGATCCAGTAGGGACCATTAGGGCGTGAAACATGTTGACCCCATGATCTTTGTCGCTACTCACTCTTTGAAATTTGAACTGACTCTCCTCACTGGCGGAAGGGAGCCCGAGTTCTTTTTTCTGCTTTTAATCATACCGAACGGATCCAAGAACAAATACTGTTAGGGGTACCGTTACAATATTTTTAATTCATCTCAAACTTCCTCTTCACACCCACACTCACCGCTACGGCGTTCCTCTTAAAAAATCTCCGTTAAAGAGCCCTCTCGCTGGGCATGTGCGGCAACAGCGCCAACCCCACAAGGAGCAAAAACACCCTATGATGAAGCATGACACCTTAACAGGTGTGTGAGGGCAGCTCTTCAAATTTTAGGAATTATCCTGCTATATAGATTCTTTTCCGTCCAACCTAATATTCGTCTATTTTAGATGAATGACTACCATCCTCCTGTTTCATCTACACCTTCCACTGCCGATTAGGTTAGCTTCCTTCTGCAGGACCAGTTACCCTCCAGTGATTTCGACGAGATGACAGAAAGTGCCTCTTCACTGACTGGTGAGTTTACATGTCTGATAATGTAAATGGGCAAGTGCATGTATGCAAGAAAGAGTGAGCTGTGCATGGAAGGATGCAGGAGAAGGAATTCTAGCATTATGAGTGGCTGAGTGTATGGCGTGTGGGTGAGTGAGTGCATGGATAGAAACATCATCAGAGAAGAAGCACTTCAGTTAGACCTTTTGGCTTTTCTCTGAATTCTGGTACTTAAATTCTTTATTTACAATAGGAAACAAGTACAATAATCAAAGTGCAAATAAGTGCTGACTAAGCTACTTACATCAGTCATGGGGCAACCTGAGAGCTCTGTGACACATCTACACAGCACAGTTTAGGTGAAAGGCTACCAGATGACTCCATGTCATCTGAACCACACAGTGCCAGTGTGTTCTTCTGCAAACCATTGATTTAATGTATCTTAATCTTGTTGGTTAACTTGAAACGAAGAAAGACTACACCTCCCAGAATGCGTTAGGTGCAATAGGAAAGGCAAGGGCTGGAAAACTGTGTTACCTGGCAGCCCTTCATTTACAGGAGGCATATGGACGGGCAGCTGTTAATGTTCGCAATGGACACGGGGTGCCATAATTACGACCACCATGGGTGCCTCCTGGTCTTCAGCACTCCAGGGGTTGCAGAGCTGCGTTTCTCATTAAGAAACGTTCCATGACCTCTGCAGTGATGGTGAAAGGAGGCATGTGCAGAGCCAGCAGAAATCTGAAGCATTGGAGGACCAAACCTTGGGCTGACTAAACTATGCAGCAACCAAAGACTAATTGTGTCCTGTCTGCAAACCCAGGAACACTACCCTATTAACACCACCCTAAATACCTACTGCAATAATACTTGGTGCAAAACAAGGACAACGGTGCCCTGAGCAGGAAGCAGTGCTATGTCTGCACACTTATTGCAATTTAAAGGGTTTCTCTTTTACTCTGCTCATTCCAGCTATGAGAAAAAATTGTGCTTTAGGGCTGAGCTCCAGGTAAATTCTATATCCACAGTAAATGCTGCAAAAGTCAATTTTGCCAAAAGGTCCTTCAAGAGTTGTGTATGTACTGTGTGATACCGGTTAGGTAAGGGTCTGATGTATCATTTATTCAACCCTATACACCCCTAAACGTTCCCCCCTTAAACCATCCAGGTCTATTTTGCCTTCCATGTTCCCACTCAGTAGAAAGTTTCCTTCAGAACTTGCAGAATTCTTCAGTAAATTAAAAAGTGTATTAAAAGGTGAGAATCAAGGCTCGCATCATGAAGAACTGCTGTGGCTCAGCGCAGAGCTGCACGCTTGTTTTGTTGCTCTGTCTGTTTCAAGGTCTTTCGCATTTTATTTCTATCCACCACAGCATACAACATGGGGCAATAGGGCAGCCTACTTCAGCCATTGGCTCTAATCATTGTGAGTTACAGCATCTTGCTTGGGCAGAATCTGGACTTATGTCTAAAAGAATTTCACTTCAGTGTTTGGGACTTCTGGGCAAGTTTGGACTTTTTATTGTAATAAAACAATGTTTTTTCTATTAGAATTTTTGGGGGCGAAATGCGTGCATACTTGCTAATTCCAAATATGCAACTGCTTGTGAAGATCTGCGTTCTGCTTTTGGTGTTCCCAAGGGAGATGGACACTCCAGTATTCGTAAGCTCCACTTACGTCACCTGCGTCCAACCCATTCCCTGGCCGACCTTTTTTAACATGGTCAGAAACAATGCAGAGATCTACAAAGCAATACTGAAAATGTTCCAGTATGCATCCGCATTGCCTCCTTTCCCTGCAACAATTGTGCCCCTTCCCCTCTTTTTTCCATTTCAAGGAAACCCTCACACTGGATATTGTTTACAATTTAAAAACCGCAAGCAGAGCCAACATTGGCAAACAGTCTGCGCTGCTCCATTCGTCATTCCTGGAAAATGATTTGTCATGCTAGTGAATTATGTAAATCTATGGGGCCAGAGGTCACAATGGAACTCGACAAAGATCCTAGTGTAGGGTACTGGAGTAGAGCCCTCAACACGACACCCAGCAGTGCAAAAAAATCAATGTTCAGCCCATGACAAGTACATTATTTCAGAGAAAGCAGTAATAGCACACACTAATATCGTGGGGGACCCCGAATCATGAGTGTGAGCCTTAGGTGCTTCAAAGCCAGTCTGCTTCCTCTAGGAGCTATATACCCTTACTCCCATCTGTCGCTGTCTCTGTGTCTTCAGGGTTTGTGGAATATCATCTACTTGGATGAACCACTATCCCCGCACTTTGTTTAGTAGACACAAGGGATTATTTACAAGAGGCCTGCGCTGTCGGAGCATCGCTTTTTTTATACTCCAGTGGCACCGGCCTCTCAACCATATCTATGAGGTGACGCAAAGCCGCCCTGCGTGGGTTTGCATGGCTCATAGATATGGAGCAAGGCGAACAGCGCAAAGCGCTATGTTACCTTACTCTGTGTCAAGGAGGCATTCCATGGGCATTGCGGTTGGTGTTACCACGCAATACCCATGGATTTTGCCACTGCCCCAGATTTACAAAATCAAATCAATCATTTCTCCTCGTTTTTCCTTTTCCTTGTGTGCTACATTCTGCAACACTCATAAGACGAGGAAAACGTCTCAATAAATTGTTTGGGTGAAGGAGGGTCCTCCTTCCTGCTCAAAAACAATCCTTCATGAAACTGAGGGACATTGCACCATGGTGCAAGAGTGCCTGCATTAGCACTAGGTTGCCAAAACTGTCCAAGTACAGGGAGAAAGGACAAGAATCCACTGTATTTTATAAATAATGTGCGTTCCTGCCCTTTCACATTGGCGCAGGGCAGCACAACAGGAAGACTTGCGGCGCTGTCCTACACCAATTCCTCATACAGGATGCCCGCAGTCTATTGGGGATTCGGCCTGTTGGAGTCCTTGGTTGAATCAGTATTGGCACCATGCTGGTTTGCCCCATGGTGGGTTCACTGGCGGTAGTATTACCTTTCTAACATGGCCCACTGTAGTCCTTCTGAATGTGGACAACTGCCAGTTGAACAGCGAGTGCTCGTGAAGGCCGCAGCAGGGGAAAGTGCATCTGGCGTTGACCCTTTTCTGAGCATTGAACCAGCAGTGGTTCATCCATGAGAGCAGAGGAGCGCCACCCCACTGGAAGCTGGAAAAACAAAATGGTAATAAAAGGATTTTTCCTGGCTTTCTGCCAAACAGAGAGGTCAGGGCGTGGCCAGTGCTTCATTGCTGCTGATTGACAGCAATGACGAGTGGCCCTTTCACTGTGAATTGCGTATTCCGGGTGTGGCCGGCTAAATTATTACGGCCAAACAGATATATGCAATTCAACCTCTCCATAGACAGCCGGGTTGGGAGCAGGCACAGGCACAGGCCTTCGCTGCTCTTTGGAGCATTGAAGCAGTTTGCTCCAGCCAATCCAGACACTTCTCTCATGCAGCATGAGAGCAGTGTCCGGATTGGATAAGGAGCTGCGAGAACTCGCGATAGAGAAGCCTGGAGCTGGCCGGATAACACCGAGGACGTGCTGCTGGCTAAGAAGGTAAGTGAAAACATTTTTTCCATTTTGAAATGTAAATGTTTATTTGCATGTTTAATTTTACTCATGTCGACCCACCATTTTTGTGGGTCACCAAGCGCCACTGCTTTGAACTCATACGATGAGAGTGGGCCGGTAGGGTGACGTAGGCCTGGTCATGGTACTCCTGTGACTCTCTTGTGAGTCAGTCCCACAGTGGTTTTCTCAAGGGGAGGCAGCTGGAGGTCCTGTTCTCCAGGAGCTGGGCTCATGTCACAACAGTACACTTCCATGGGCTGTACTGGGATGCAATCGCAGTTACCTGACCAGGCCCAGAGGATCTTGATGCCTGGGCTCTCAGGCGCTATCTTCAGTGCCTAGTGTCTACAAGATAGTGGCTTCAGATCTTCTGAGAATGGCTGCCCTAGCGCAATTATGGGCAGTGCAGGGTCCTCTACCCCTTACAGGGCAACCTAGTAGCACCTCAGGTTTGGTAATCTTTACTTCTTGCAACCAGTCAGGACCAGTCCGCCACTCAGCTTATTCTCTTGGGCACGCACCCAGCGGCTGTCACAACTAGGCACTTATGCCATCTTCAGTCAGGCATACAAATCTAGGCACACTACTCATAGTCCTTGGTAGCAACAGCAGTGATAATAAAAGAAGACGCTTGAGGCGTTTAGGCAGTGCTGCGGCTTCTTTGACGAATCTGCACTGACAGATAGTCAGTCCAGATCTTGTTATATAAAATGCTTTTGAAGCCCTGATGAGTGCTCTCAGGCTTTGCATGGTGGACACTCCAGGACTTGTAAGCTTAGTTTCCATTATGCTGCATGTACAAAGCCTCCTTCCAGCACAGTGTGTGGCAGACATCTTTGAACATGGTCATACAGAAGGCGGTTCTACAAAGTAAAGGGAAAAATCAACCAACCTTGCAGAAAATAAACATTCTGTAGCAAACCATGACAATAATTCTATACTATGGATCCTCAGTGCCTCATTTTCTAGCATTCAAACTATACCTTCTCTTTTGCCTCCTCAGCGATGCTTCACATCAGGCCGTGTATACAATTTAACAACAACAAACATAGCCAGCGTCAACTCTGCAAACAGCCTGCGCAGTTCCATCCATATTTTGGGTAAAGCTATTTGTCATGCTGGTGACTTATGTAAATGCATGTCGCCAGAGGTAACAGACTCGGCAAAGATCCTGTTGCTGTCTGCAGGAGGAAACCGTAAGGAGGCTACTGTAGCGTTTACACAGGGATCACGAATACAGCCTGAAGTTACGTGTGTTCCTTGTGCCTCCCCACCCACCAATGGCTTTTGAAAAACCTTAATCTACAGTGGAAAGAGAAACACTGAAACAAACAGGAGCCAGCCATTGTAAAGTTTGATTTGTAATTTGTTACTATGGGGCAGGTGCATTTAAACAGATGACCTGGTGAAGCATGTCATTCTCTCAAAGGAACTGTATTTTCAGTCCTATAGGAGAGTGGCCAGCATCATACATGTGTCTAATGGCACCTTATAATAATATAAGTACATGACCCAGTTTGTTATGTAAATGGCATGCCCAACTTTGCAAGTCAAAAACATCTGCCTCTTTGGAGAGAATAGGGTGACCATTTATGTTAGTCAAACTGTTTGGTATGTTTCTTCTTCCACTGACTCACCCTCTTTGCATTGGGTTGTATGACACAACCATGCATGACTAGACCACACATTCCTTAAAAACGCGGTCAGCACAAGAAATGTCTTAACCATGCATTCCTTTACCACACAAGTCTTTACAATGACTTGCCTTATGGAAAGCTCTGGACTATGGAACAGTATAATTTACTATTCCAACTCCAGTCCGTGCAACAGTAGGGAAAGTGTTGGACTTTAAAGTCCAGCGCTGCTTTACCTAAGGGCAGTGGCATAACAAAGGCCCCCTCAACCCCCTACGGTGCAGGTGGGCCCGAGCTCCAGGGGTCTCCCCTCAGCACAGTACCCTGGCCTGAGAGCTCCTGAGTGTGATCAGAGGGGCCCCTCTCCATGTACTTTGCAGGGAGGCCCCCTCAAGTTTTGTTATGCCACTGCATGAGGCATGTCTGTGTAATAACATATGTGGTAAAGGAATGCATGTTTAAGACACATTCGTTGTTTGAACCGTGTTGCAAATGCAATGTGTGGTTCTACTGTCGTTGTCATTCCTGTTTCCCCTTTGCATCACAGTGTGATATAAGTTGATTATCTTTAAGCTTCAATTACTGTGCTGCCTCCTCTCGTTCATGAGAAACAAGAGATTAAAGCTGGATGGCAGAACATAGCATCTGAGGGAGAGAGGGGTAATTCTTAGTCCAACATGTCTCACATCTGCTACAAGTGCCCATGCTGCCTGTGCTGGCTGTCTATGGCATGGATGTATGTTCACATGTCCAAAGATCTCAGCCAACTGACAATTATCTTAACCCTAAATTAAGCAATTGAATTTACACCATTGTTTGTCACAATTTCTGGTCCCATGCTGAACCAACTAATAACAGACACTCGACTCAAGAGATTCATCTGCCTACCCTTCATCGCTCTTTATCCCTGTTCATCTCTTTGCACTCCCTCTCCCTAACACCCTCCTGCCCACTTGACCTTCCCTCCTATCCCCATGACCCACCCAATCCTCCCTTACTCTCCCAAAGGACTCTCCCAATCCCCTTCAGAGCCCTCCTCAACTCAAATCGCAGATCATACCATCACAGAAAAAGGTTTAACCCTTGTAATCTTCTCACCATACCAACACACCAAAACAGACAGTGTTAAAAAACAGTTCTAACCTCAAATGCATGCTGCTCAATTGCAGATCCAGAGTTAAACATAGTAACGAGATATCAGAAGTGATCCTGGACATGCTTTTTCATGGAAACCTGGCCGATTCATCTATCCACCATATGATTGATATCCCGGGCCCCCTGGATTTCCATTAAGCACTTGGACAGGAAGGGCCGCACCGAGAGTAACAACATTGTCATCAGTCGAGACATCCTCCATCTCATTTGCTTCAAAGTTAAAAAGCTCTCTACCTTTGAGTGCCTATGCCTATGAATAAAACCCCATCTGAAGGTTTTAAAGCAACCAAGTTCCACTTTACCCACCATCCACTGGGTGATAACCAACTCTTTAGCAAGCAAATGATAAATCTTTTTATTGAACAGTCTCTCTTTTGCAACAACAACATCTAACTAGGTGATCATCAGGCAACAAACTTGCCCCATCACTAAACCTCACATTGTTCCCCCACAAGAAAGGTGTGATGAGTTATCCTTCATCTTCACTGGCACGTTCAAAAAGATTAATTGCTTTGTCTACAGTAAATCAGAGGCCATGCATCCTCTGCCAGAGTCCCCATAGAATAATTCCTCCTGGAAAGAACTCCGGCTAGTGAAGGATGTTGAAATCATCAAAACTATAGTCAACCTGAATCCTGCCATGTACATCTTAGCACCAATGCCTTCCTCCCTAGTCAAAGAGTTGTCATCTCATTTCTTCACTCACGACACAAGTCATCAATCTCTCACTTTCCCAAGGAATATTACCAGACAGCCAGAAGACCAGTCAAGTTACCCCCTACTGAAGTAGACTGAAATCGACCCTGCTACCGTGCAAAATTACATCCATTAACAAACCTCCCTTTGCTGCTATAAGTGCTAGAAAAAAAGTGTCCTGAATCAACTCAAGCAGTTTGTCAATGGCTTCAACGTGCTGGATACCTTTTAATAAAAATTCAAAACTGGTTACAGAACAGAAACAACCATCATTCACATCATGGATGATACACTAACATTTCTAGGCCATGGTGATTTAGATCTACTCATTCTCCTCAACCTCCCTTTGGCCTTTGACACAGTCAATTGCAATATCTCACTGAACACTCCGAAGGATAGTATGGGAATAGGGAGTATTGTCCTGAACTGGTTTTCCTCATACCTCAAAAACTGATCACAACAAATCAAACTGAACAGGTTCCTGTCAGGCCTCAGGGTTCTATACTATCCCCTGCTCTTCTCACCTTATACATGAAGCCCTTAACATCAATCTGATACATGGAGGCCCACACCTCAATCCTACACTACTCTAACCTGAAATACCACATAGATGCAAAAGAAACTCAGCTCTACATAAAAATCTAATTTCTGGAAGATGTATTCAATCTAAATCAGGTACTAAAACATATCCAATCCTACATGTCTCACAACCACTTAAAAATGAACCTGCCAAAAGCTGAATTCCTCCTCCTATCACTGCCAGTTGAAGTTTTGCTCCACTCACTAGATTGCAGAGCAGAAATTATCAACAGCACCAAGTCTCCAGAGGTCACTCTGGATCGAAATATGAACCTTTAAGCGCACATCAAAAAGTGCTCTATACCAAAGCAAATTTCTAAAAAAAATATAGGCTTGACTATGACCATGCTACCCTAACCAGTACCAGAAATCACACATAGCACCAATGAAGGCCACCGTAAATGCAGCAGGTAGGCTAATACCTGGAGCAAGGTTATTTGTCAATATGACCCTTGTTTTCCTCACTCTCAAGGGGCTTCTGATAGAGGTTAAGTGCTTCCTCAATGCATTCTTAACACATAAGGGAGAGAAGAAGGAAAGCCACCGTATGCCGTCCTATGAAGACACAATCCCCACATAAAGGTACAGCAGGTATAGATAGAATACAAATTAAAGTATGCCTTCCCTGAAACAGATATCCAGAGGTCCCAATAGGACAGTGATACTCAAAATACAGCCCGGGGGCCGCATGCGGCCCTCCTGACCTTTACATGCAGACCCTGGGCAGCAGCAGCACTGGCCTGCTGTATTCTCGACTCAGCACTAACATGAAACAATGTTTTAAATATACAGCAAGCACTCATTTAAAGGTTAATTGCAGTTAGGGAAAGGCAGTCACTAGGCCCTTAACTTTAGGATCACCTTCATTTTTAAAGATGCCAAATGTGTACAAATTCAATAGTCTTTTCAAAGTTCAAAAGTCATTGACGTGTAGAACTATTTCACCTTAGTAAATCAAGTAATGTTTTATAAACATGATTTTAAAAACGTTTAGGCTTACCCCCTAACCCTGACCAAAATGCTATTAGTGATTACATCAAAGCACAGGAGATGGTTTAGAACAGCAAGCATCCTAAAGTCATGTATTTCGAGTTCCTCTTATATGTGATAATGAAGAAAAAGGAGGGAAATTGAAATAAAACAATTGCCCAGGGTCACACAATTTGGTCGAATGGAGAAGCCGGGATTCATCCCAGATGTTCTGGATTCACATTGTGCAATTGAGTTGAGCCACTAAATATACATGCTTTGCTTCCCCTACACCTACTTTACACCCCCCAATTGCATCAGTGCGGCCCTCGGTCACACCAAAGACCACATTTTGTGGCTCCCGGCAAAATGTTTGTGAGTACCCATGCAAAAGGACAATCATAGTATTCTTGTGCAAGTGCAAAAAATGAAAAGGCCATCCTTATGAAAGAGGAAGCCTCACACACATAATTGTGTCATGCTTCAGGGCAATACCACCAGGGTGGACTCAGCCTCCTGTTGGACTCAGCGCAGGAGGGAATTCTTGGATAAAAACGAATGGATAAAAGAGGGATCCAGATGAGTGAATTAAAACTACCTGATAGTCCCCAGTCTAATTACCTTTCTTAGTGGGAAATGTAGGTGAGATTTTAAAAAAGTGGGATGGTTGTTTGAGGGCAATGGCTCACACAGTCGCAGTAGCTAGGCCAACATGTTTATGCCCACATTAGAAGCCCACACAGGTCTGGGGCATTCTTCAGGGCCTGGGATCCCTAACTACCCCCTTAAGGCCTCAATGCCTAGGTTGTGTGTGAGGTGAAAAAGAAAGGAAGAAACATTACAAAATAACAATAATATACTCAGGTGAGTCCTACCTGAGGTACAAAATGCAAAGAGCCCTAGTCTTTAGGGAATACCAACATTCATCAAAAGGTGCATCATGCCTTTGTACCTTCGTACAGACCCAACGGGGTCTGTATGAAGGTGCAAAGTCACGATGCACCTTTTGATGAATGTGTGATTACAAAGGACATCGTCTGTCTCTCTGACCAGGAAGTCGTAGCCCCTAAAGTCTAGAGCTATTTGCGTTTTGTACCTCAGGTAGGACCTGTGTACCTCGTTGCTCTGTAATTAAAGGGATGATTACCTGGCTTACCCATCAGCTTTGTGAGTATTATCTTGCTGAACTTATGTTTATGCAAAATTGTATATTGTAGAGCACACTAACCCCTTGCTGTTGCTTTGTGCTCTATAAAACCTCCAAATGAACAATAAATACATTTTGATCACCCTGGTAAATCTGCAGGAGGGGGCCAAGAGTATGCAAGACAACTGCGGCAAGTACTGCCTTCCCAGAGCAGTGAATAGTGGAAGGGGGCTGTCTACTTGGGCATGCATATAGAGGATAAATGGAAGGCCATAAATGATTTTGGTGATTCAAAGATAATGTGACATGTTGCAGCTACCCATTTAAGGCAGGCCATGTTCCAGTACTGTAGCCAGGGACACTGTAATTATGCACCATGGGGGGGAAACAACATTATGCTGCAGGATATATTAAATTATTATTCAAGAAAAGCCAAATTATGCGTTAACCTTGCAAAGTATCTTACAACACATATCAACACATTCTTAGTAACCTTTGATTAGTTTGACCTAGAAATAATTTTGTTTTTGGGGGGTGGGGTGCAATCTGCAGATTATGCAGCAGATGATGGAGTATGTGGCAGATGTAGCAAAGCCTGATTCATGTGATAACAGCAGCGGCCTCAGAATTGCATAATTCCGGTGACCCAGACTAAAGCCCAGAGGATTTGCCATGAGACCATTGTGTTATTCTATCTTCCTCTCTCTTTGCTTTGAGAGTTTGAGATTTCCTTGTGCCTCTTTCGCATTAGAAACTCATTGATCCCTTCTTTTTCTTTAAACAGTTTTGCTCTTCCCATCAATGTATCCATCTTTGGCACAGCAAGTGGAGAGGCACCAGGGCCCATAGCAGTGAGGGGCCCCCTTGACCTCAGTTATACATTACTAGCTTGAATGCAGATAGTAAAGGGGCAATATTGTATGTTTACTTGAGAGCCCCAGGAACACTTGCAATGTGGCTGGTTCTTCAATCAGCAGTTTGTCCACTCTGTGCCCTGCTTCTCTCTCACCTGTTTCTGCTGAGGCCAGTGCTCAGAATCCTTAAAAACAAGTGCAGTACACAATGATTTTCTTAGGAGACTTCAGTGGTGCAGAATACCACAGCTGTGTAGTCTATATTCTACCTCAAGTATCATTCCTCCCCCAATGTACCCGCCCTATCCCTATATTTCCCTGTTATAGATGTTTTTTATTCCTGCTTTCTCCCTTTACAACTGATTCACTATCTTTCATCCCCTTCTTTCTTCTTTTCTTTCTTTATAACTCTTGCTTTGGCTTACATTCCAATGATGGATAATATGTCCCATTCACCAAAAATGTGTTCTTCTGTCTATCATCTGCAACTGCAGCCAAAAATGAATCCCAGCTGTCACCCCCTCCAACAGGTCCGGCACTTTTAGCTCTCCTAACTCAGTAGGTCCACATTAATCCTTTCAAGGTCTGACCAAGAGACCCCGTTCAATGTTTCACTAGCCCATGCAAACAAAATCATACATAGGCACACAAGTACAACAGCTTTAAGTCAACCCTCTTCATTTATTGAACTGTTCAACAGTCATATACAATTTGCCACTACAATATAGTGGAATAGGTTAGCCCATTTCATCCACTGACTCTCATGCACTATGACGGATGACAATTAGCCTGATCTCATGCACACATCTGCATAAAAAGAAGTGCACTTCAGGGAAGGTGAATGTAGGAAGGTGGATATCTGACTATGGTTACCCCCAAATTTTTGCCTAGTGTCTAGCTGGTTTTTCGACTTAGTTGGCCTGAGATCCTGCCATTCAGGCTCTCAGGCTATCTGCTCTCTCTGTAAAATGGACTCCATGTACCCTAGGTACATACCCAATTGGTTGGATCACCCTGTCAGCCCCTGTACCAGTGTACACTAGGTACCCAGGGCATTGGTGTATCCAAGGCCTGCCAGGGGCTGAAGCATGTATTATGCCACCCCAGGCTTGGCCTAACAATCTGACACAACTGGCTGATCACTCAGCTGGGGTAAGTTGGTGTAATCACCTCTTACTTAGGTGTAGTATACCTATACCTAAACTTAAATGGGACACCTGGTAACCTATAAGTCACTCCTATGGCAGGCCTTAACAATCCTGAAGGCAGAGTGCTTGGTTCCATGTGAGATGGTGCTCTGGCATGAGCTGAGCCTGTCTGCAGTGGTCGGAACAACTTCCTTCTACTGTTTCCAGATATCGTCATACCATATACTCTTAAGTGCATTATGAACCTCGCGGTTAAATGCTATCTTTGGTTTGGCTTTATCAAAACATGTCGAGTAAGGTGTCATACGAATTGGAATACTAACCCCTCGCCAATTCTGGCGACGGGGTTAGCATTCCACCCTTCTAGAGGGACACGACATGTACAGTACCTGAAACCCGGGTAAAATCAGACATAGCCTCAGCTCCACAAAATGGATGCTGCCACCACAGACACAAGTCTGCCCTCCTGCTGCTGGGAGTCCTTCCAGCTTGGGAGGTGTGGACAAAGGGTTTCCTGCCAGGGGAGGTGCGTGCACCACCCCAGACAGGATTTTGTGTATTGGTCAGGTAGGGCTTGAAAGAAACCAGACATGCCTGTGGCTCACAAGGAGCCTCGGTGCATATGCCAGTTCAAACCGGTCCTGGGGCACACCAGTCCCGGGCCTGGGGCGAGCTGGACAAAGGATTGGGGGTGTAACCACCCCCCTTCCTGGTCCCACCCATAGGGAGGGACCTAGCAGGTAGTCCGGCCCCTAGAATCCGAATAAAGGTAGGAGCTGTGTCCTAAGACTTCAGACATCCTGGAATCAACTTGAAACTAAGAAGAAGACGGGAACTTCGACATTCTGCTGCACAGAAGACTGAAGAAAATCTCCCCTGTGGTCAGGGAGTGACCACCTTGCTAACGCAAGCACCATCCAGCGCATCAACGTCTGCTTTGCCGCCGCCTCCCGCCGGAGCCCGAGCCCAGAGACTGACAAGACCTGGACCTCCAGACCTCTCACCGCCCGATCCACAGTCCCTGAAAAGAAGAGACCCGTGGAGGCACCGAGACACGTGGAGCCAGCCATCTTGGAACGACTACGACAAGCTGACAAGTGCTACAACCGAGGCTCCCTCCAAGTTGTGCTTTGGGTCCTGAGAAGCCCAACCCTCGAGCAGCATCTGCACCAAAGGTGAGCCCTCCAGCATCTCCACGATCTGCGTGGGGCCCTTCTGCATTTTGCCACTCGACGCGCCTAACCGGTTGCTGGCCCGCTGGCTAGTGGCCATCTTGGCGACGAAATCTACGACAAACACCGCTGGTCTGGTTGCTCCAGACTGGCCCTTGCTCCCCTCCAAAGAAGCAATTCCTCTGACCTTGCTGGTCAGAACCAACAGCTGATTTCCGAATCCTCCTGCAATTGCTTTTGCCAAGGCTTGTTTGCTTCGATCAAGTCGCTGACACCGCCGACAGCGAGAGCCTGCGTGGGACAGCACGTGAGCCGACTCCTGGACGTCGTCGACCTTCAGGGACCACGTGGCTGCGGAGACAAGCTACCCCTCATCACCTGTTTGCACCCGACATCGCCTGGTACCCACCTGGTGCCACGCTGGTCACTGGCTAGTGACTGTGAACACTGTCCCCTCTGCTTACAGGTCTTCAACATCTCCGATCCACTCTTGGATCCACTGCATCTCTCCCGGACCGACCGCCTGCAGCATCTTTGTCTTCAAGCTCCACGGAACAGATAGAAGAAACCCGACGCACTTTGAGGCCTATGCACCCGCTTCCTGTGGGTGAGGTAAAGCTGGTACTCCGGTGCCCAAGTGTAGTATTACATCTCTAGTGCCTGTGTTCCAAATCTTGAGTTCCTAGTCCATCCGGAAGATCCTCTTTGCAGTAACTTTGTACTTTTTACGCACCCATTGAAACCTATGGGAGCACGCGTGTGACTAGTTGCTCTGCACACGCCACCCGTGGACCTCCTGGTCACTAACTGACGTTAGCTCCTTGTAGGCCCAGCGATTCTAGAGGCCCTAGGCCTTTTCCCTTTTCTGTTCGTGGTACTTATACCACTATTTTAGTATATGGTTTGAGTGGCCACCAGGGCCTATCCATATAACGTGCAACTTCTGTGTATTCTGTGATAATCTTGTTTGACGATTTGTGCTCCTGTGCTCATAAAGAGACTAGGGGTTACTTTGAGAAATAAATACATATATATTTTGAATATATATCTGTGTGGTGTCCTTTCATTGGTATAAAAGGGGGTTACATTTGGTAAAACAGCTGGCTTAACACGCTTCACGAGTTTAGCCTCAAAGACTGCTTAGCCTACGCTACCACTAGGGCAGCTAGTCCGAAAAGGTTGACTTACAACCACACCATAAGGGTTGCTTGGCATGGTACAAGGTGATCACTTTAACTAGTGAGCATCATATACCAGGCCAACTTCTCACATTGGTGAGCAGCGGTTGGATTTGAGCTTGCTGTGTTTTACCATTGTAATCTCTTGGTTACCAATTGAAAGATCACATAGGTACCTGTAGGTACATATAAAACAAGATTAGATATACATAAGTTCTACTGAACTTAGTTGTTGTAGAGCAAAGGGAGTAGCACACCCTGACTACAACTACTAGATAGGTTTAGTAGGTAAACCCAAGTGTAGGTAGATTGCAACACATCCACCCACACTTAAGAGCAATGGCTGGGGCAGAGGGGTCCACTGTACCCATCTCTGTCGAGAGTGACCCCCAGAGGGCACCATCCATCTTTGCTACCCTTAATCAGAATGAGCTCAGGCATTTGGCAACTCTTAGAGGCCTTAAACAGCCCAAGAACCCAAACTCTGCTGAGCTCAGAGAGCTCTTACAGAATGATGAGAATCAGAGAGCACTCAAGAAAGCTTCCCAGTTAGCCCCCTTAGGGTCAGGAACAGGAGGCCCCCCTTCTGAAGATGCCACAGAGGTACCCCCTTCCAATAGTCACCCCTTAGATGGGATGCCTACCACAGAGGAAGAAAGTGATGGGGATACAGATGTGAGTGGGGATGAAGGGAGAACTAGCCCAGTGCCAAGTGTTATACTTGGCCCAGCTAAACTAAGGCTATTGGGGACTGACAGTGGGTTCACCCCATTGGATCTCCCCAGTGGACTTAACACAGGGCTTGGAAGGCAAAGGAATCGCTCAGGTGACTCCAATGCTTCCCATGGCTCTAGAGGCTCTCAAGGTCACTCCAGAAGGAGACTGACCACCCCTCAGAGGAGGGAACATGAGGCCAGAATGCAGGAAGCCCAGCTGAGGATCAGGAAGCAGGAGCTAGAAGTAGCCCTGATGGAAGAAAAACTGAGCAAGGCTAGGCAGCATAGAGAGAGTGGGTCTATACCCACTGGTGGCAGCAATGTCCCTAGGGACAAAGATAGGGTCTTTGACAATAGGAACCTGTCCAAGATTGTGCCCCCCTACAAAAGTGGGGATGACATCCACAAATGGATGACTGCTCTTGAGAGAGCCTGCAAAGTGCAGCAGGTTCCTGAAGACCAGTGGGCAGCAATCTTATGGCTCTCCTTTGAGGGGAGAGGCAGAGATAGACTCCTCACTGTTAGAGAAGAGGATGTCAGAAATTACAGAGTCCTGAAGAGTGTCCTAGTTGATGGGTTAGGCTTAACCACTGAACAGTACAGGTTAATGTTCAGAGACACCCAGAAGACACAGACTCAGGACTGGTCTGAATATGTGGAATGTGCCACTAAGGCTTTGGAGGGTTGGTTGCTGGGAAGTAAGGTGTCTGATTATACAGGATTGTACAATTTGATGATGAGAGAGCAGATTTTAAGTAATTGTCAAAACCAGCTTCTCCATCAACACCTGGTAGACTCAGATTTGACCTCTCCCCAAGAATTGGGAAAGAGGGCAGATAAATGGGTCAGGACCAGGATCAGGCCTAAAAACCAGGGTGGTGACCAAAAGAAAGATACCACCAAGCCTCAAGAGAAGGGTGGGGATAAAGAAAAAGAGAAACCTTCCTCAGGGCCCCAAAACTCCACACAGGGTGGTGGGTCCCAAGCTCCCTCCTCTACCACAGCTAAAAAGCCCTACTGCCATGAGTGTAAAACTCCTGGGCATTGGAAAACTGACAGCGGTTGCCCAAGGGCTAAAAACAAAACTGTTCCTCCAATTACTCCTGTCACACCACCTATTACTGTCAGCAGTAATCCCCCAGGTGGTGGGAGTGCCCCCAAAAATTTGGGTGGGTTTACTTGGGGAACACAGGGGGACCCTGGCTTAGCCAATTCCCCTACAGCAACCACTCTTGTCTGTGATGGTGGCATGGGGTTTGCCAACTTCACTGCCTGTCCCAACACCTTGGGTAGGTACAGACAGGAGCCCTACATCAATGGTACAAAAGCTGAGGCCTACAGAGACACTGGAGCTAGCATCACAATGGTGGCCCATTGGCTAGTTCCCTCTGAGCAGCTTTTGCCTGGTTTCTCCTACCAGGTGACTAACATTGATGGCAAACAAAACAGTCATCCCATGGCAGAGGTATGTCTCAGCTGGGGAGGGGTCACTGGCCCTAAAAGGGTAGCAGTGTCCCCAACCTTGCCTGTAGACTGCTTACTGGGGAATGACTTAGAACTCTCAGCCTGGGCTGGAGTTGAACAAGACACCCATTCTAAAATGGTAGGCCTGTCACAAAAGGGTAGGGGGGTTGTGCCATTCACAACCCCTGTCCAAATAGATTTCCTCCCTGAAAAGGTTGGAAGGGCAGTGGTAGCCACAGCCCAGGCACAGACAGACTTCCCTGTAGAGACTGGCAGAGCTGTGACAGTCACAGCTCAAACACAAACTGAGTGCCCCCCTGAAAAGGTTGGCAAGGCTGTAATGGTCTCAGCCTATACTCAGACTGACATAGGTGTAGTGAAGCCTGAAACAATGGATCACTCCACACAAACTGAGAGTAGTGGGGAGGAAGAAAAGTCTCCCTCTCCCCAGACATTAGGAAAAGGTCAGCCTCCTCAGGGATCTGACCTCACCCCTTGTGAAGGAACTGCCCCAGAGGTAGCCAGGCCTGGCCTGGCAGAGCCTCTGATGTCAGTGGCCCCTTCCAAGGTGGGACCCAGTCTGGTGCAGGTAACCTGCCTCTCTCTACCCTGCCCCAGTCAGCCCAGGACTGCAGAGGTCAGGGAGGCCAGTGGACCCCCAGAGGGCCCCTGTCCACAAGAACCCCCCCATCAAAAGAATGAGGATTGCCTGGCTAGTAGCCCTAGTCAGGTGATGGGTAAAAACATTCCTGAGGGATCTCCTTTACAGGTAGTTAGGGACCTCCCCCAGGGGGATTCTGTTGGGCACAGGCAAACATGGGACCTTAGGGCCCCAAACCTGACCTGTCCCTCCAGTAAGCCCACAAAAGGGACCCAGCCTCCAGCTTTAGGTAGCCAGAGGCTGACCCTGAGAGCACAGTGCAACTCAGTTAAAGAAAGAAAGGCATCCATGGTGGAGGATGATTGGAGGAAGCTGAGGCCTCACTTTGAGGACACTCACTTCAGTACTCCATCTCAACACCAGCCTTTTACTTTGCCAAGACACACCACAGGTAGAGATTCCCTATGGTGGAGACCCTCTGATACCCTTAGGGTGAGGGATTGCTTAGTGGACCATGAGACAGGGGGTAACCATGCCAGTGCTGGTTCCTCCTTATATGGCCACTTGGGCAATATAGGCTTACCTGGTCAAGGTCAGCCTTATCTCCCTTCGTTTGGGGGGGGGTTGTGTAGGAAGGTGGATATCTGACTATGGTTACCCCCAAATTTTTGCCTAGTGTCTAGCTGGTTTTTCGACTTAGTTGGCCTGAGATCCTGCCATTCAGGCTCTCAGGCTATCTGCTCTCTCTGTAAAATGGACTCCATGTACCCTAGGTACATACCCAATTGGTTGGATCACCCTGTCAGCCCCTGTACCAGTGTACACTAGGTACCCAGGGCATTGGTGTATCCAAGGCCTGCCAGGGGCTGAAGCATGTATTATGCCACCCCAGGCTTGGCCTAACAATCTGACACAACTGGCTGATCACTCAGCTGGGGTAAGTTGGTGTAATCACCTCTTACTTAGGTGTAGTATACCTATACCTAAACTTAAATGGGACACCTGGTAACCTATAAGTCACTCCTATGGCAGGCCTTAACAATCCTGAAGGCAGAGTGCTTGGTTCCATGTGAGATGGTGCTCTGGCATGAGCTGAGCCTGTCTGCAGTGGTCGGAACAACTTCCTTCTACTGTTTCCAGATATCGTCATACCATATACTCTTAAGTGCATTATGAACCTCGCGGTTAAATGCTATCTTTGGTTTGGCTTTATCAAAACATGTCGAGTAAGGTGTCATACGAATTGGAATACTAACCCCTCGCCAATTCTGGCGACGGGGTTAGCATTCCACCCTTCTAGAGGGACACGGCATGTACAGTACCTGAAACCCGGGTAAAATCAGACATAGCCTCAGCTCCACAAAATGGATGCTGCCACCACAGACACAAGTCTGCCCTCCTGCTGCTGGGAGTCCTTCCAGCTTGGGAGGTGTGGACAAAGGGTTTCCTGCCAGGGGAGGTGCGTGCACCACCCCAGACAGGATTTTGTGTATTGGTCAGGTAGGGCTTGAAAGAAACCAGACATGCCTGTGGCTCACAAGGAGCCTCGGTGCATATGCCAGTTCAAACCGGTCCTGGGGCACACCAGTCCCGGGCCTGGGGCGAGCTGGACAAAGGATTGGGGGTGTAACCACCCCCCTTCCTGGTCCCACCCATAGGGAGGGACCTAGCAGGTAGTCCGGCCCCTAGAATCCGAATAAAGGTAGGAGCTGTGTCCTAAGACTTCAGACATCCTGGAATCAACTTGAAACTAAGAAGAAGACGGGAACTTCGACATTCTGCTGCACAGAAGACTGAAGAAAATCTCCCCTGTGGTCAGGGAGTGACCACCTTGCTAACGCAAGCACCATCCAGCGCATCAACGTCTGCTTTGCCGCCGCCTCCCGCCGGAGCCCGAGCCCAGAGACTGACAAGACCTGGACCTCCAGACCTCTCACCGCCCGATCCACAGTCCCTGAAAAGAAGAGACCCGTGGAGGCACCGAGACACGTGGAGCCAGCCATCTTGGAACGACTACGACAAGCTGACAAGTGCTACAACCGAGGCTCCCTCCAAGTTGTGCTTTG
Organism: Triturus cristatus; assembly: GCF_964204655.1. NCBI lineage: Eukaryota > Metazoa > Chordata > Amphibia > Caudata > Salamandridae > Triturus > Triturus cristatus. The sequence goes on along the minus strand of NC_140595.1, from coordinate 706,345,984 downwards.
GGTCCTGAGAAGCCCAACCCTCGAGCAGCATCTGCACCAAAGGTGAGCCCTCCAGCATCTCCACGATCTGCGTGGGGCCCTTCTGCATTTTGCCACTCGACGCGCCTAACCGGTTGCTGGCCCGCTGGCTAGTGGCCATCTTGGCGACGAAATCTACGACAAACACCGCTGGTCTGGTTGCTCCAGACTGGCCCTTGCTCCCCTCCAAAGAAGCAATTCCTCTGACCTTGCTGGTCAGAACCAACAGCTGATTTCCGAATCCTCCTGCAATTGCTTTTGCCAAGGCTTGTTTGCTTCGATCAAGTTGCTGACACCGCCGACAGCGAGAGCCTGCGTGGGACAGCACGTGAGCCGACTCCTGGACGTCGTCGACCTTCAGGGACCACGTGGCTGCGGAGACAAGCTACCCCTCATCACCTGTTTGCACCCGACATCGCCTGGTACCCACCTGGTGCCACGCTGGTCACTGGCTAGTGACTGTGAACACTGTCCCCTCTGCTTACAGGTCTTCAACATCTCCGATCCACTCTTGGATCCACTGCATCTCTCCCGGACCGACCGCCTGCAGCATCTTTGTCTTCAAGCTCCACGGAACAGATAGAAGAAACCCGACGCACTTTGAGGCCTATGCACCCGCTTCCTGTGGGTGAGGTAAAGCTGGTACTCCGGTGCCCAAGTGTAGTATTACATCTCTAGTGCCTGTGTTCCAAATCTTGAGTTCCTAGTCCATCCGGAAGATCCTCTTTGCAGTAACTTTGTACTTTTTACGCACCCATTGAAACCTATGGGAGCACGCGTGTGACTAGTTGCTCTGCACACGCCACCCGTGGACCTCCTGGTCACTAACTGACGTTAGCTCCTTGTAGGCCCAGCGATTCTAGAGGCCCTAGGCCTTTTCCCTTTTCTGTTCGTGGTACTTATACCACTATTTTAGTATATGGTTTGAGTGGCCACCAGGGCCTATCCATATAACGTGCAACTTCTGTGTATTCTGTGATAATCTTGTTTGACGATTTGTGCTCCTGTGCTCATAAAGAGACTAGGGGTTACTTTGAGAAATAAATACATATATATTTTGAATATATATCTGTGTGGTGTCCTTTCATTGGTATAAAAGGGGGTTACATTTGGTAAAACAGCTGGCTTAACACGCTTCACGAGTTTAGCCTCAAAGACTGCTTAGCCTACGCTACCACTAGGGCAGCTAGTCCGAAAAGGTTGACTTACAACCACACCATAAGGGTTGCTTGGCATGGTACAAGGTGATCACTTTAACTAGTGAGCATCATATACCAGGCCAACTTCTCACAGTGAACAAATAGTTTACTCACCCAATATTTTCCTTTCATAATGCTTTTTTCCATTGTTTATTTTTTTTTTCTCTTGAAGTTGTATGTTTAAACCATGTCTTCAGGTTACATGTAATTCAAAGAAAATGGTACTGTTGTGAAGAAAAAATGAAGAAGACAAGGCAGGTAAGAGTAGAACGTTCTTTATTCAGCTATACACTCCCTGACTCAGCTGTCAACTGACAAAGTACAAACATTCCAAGGCAAGCCCCTTTGGAATGTACAACTGGGGATGTTACGGGGGGGGGATAAGGGCGATACCAAAAGGAAGAAACAAAGGCAATAATGCAGTGGAGCAAATTACAACACACCTCCTTTACATATATATTGAGAAACAATTCAAACATTTCTGCTTTTGACAATTCTATCAGAACTCCATAACTGACCATTCTCAAGCAAAACCACATTGTTGTAGGCTTTGGTCACCCGGCATGGCGGGTAGAACTTACTATGATTTTGATGATCCTTAGTGTTCCTTCTAATCTGTACCCAATATCCTTCCTTCGATGTGGGATTTTTCAAACTGTTCTTCCCATCATACCATTTCTTGTACTTCCTCTGATGTGGTTGGACCTTCTCACTGATTTTAGTTTTATCAGAACAAATCCCCATACCTCAACCCAACCATTTGGGGTTCATCCAAGTACAAGGTTCTCTTCCTCTGAGGTAAACAAATGGTGACATGCGTCTGATGAGATTGGGTGAGGTATGGTATGCCCAAAGACAAACACGTAGAGATAATTCAACATTGTGACCTTTCACAACAGGTAATTGAATATGTTCTTTAATCAACCTACTGACCCTCTCAATTAGTCCATTTGCCTTGGGGCAATACAACGCAGATCTTTCATGTATGATTTTAAGGTTTTGCCAACATTCTTTCATCTGTTGTGATGTGAACTGGACACCATTGTCTGTGACAATGGTGGATGGTATGCCTTCCTTGCAAAATGCATCCGTGAGAAATTCTAAGACAATTTTAGTACTAGTGCTTTGAACAAATCTATGCGTAACCCAGTGCCATGTGTAATCAGTCAAGACTAGCGTATATTACTTGTACATTACTAAATTATCCATCTGTCCAATTATATCCATGGCAAGCTTACTCCATGGTTTCTGAGGTACAGCAACTGGGGATAAAGGGGACCTTTGTGTACAATTAGATTTGTCACTTTTAGCACAGCTGTAACAATCCTTCACAATTAGTTCAACTTAAGAATCCATTCTAGGGAACCAGAAATTTATTCTGACTCTATTCTTAGTCATGCTTCGGCCTAGGTGTCCTCCGTGTGTCAATTCACAATTCTCTTTCTCAAATCCTCTGGTGGTACTATTTTGTTGTTACGGCAAACTTTACCTCCCATGATACACAGTTCAAATCTTACCCCCCAGAATTCCTTGATCTCCTCATTGACTTCACTGCACTTGCGTGGCCACCCATTGACAATCAACTCCTTAACCATACTCAAATTCTTATCCTTCTCCATACATTTTTCCCATTCATCATCAGTTAACGCAGGTTCAATTGCAGCCAAAATGGGACTGTCTAACGCTTCTTCAGGTGTTTATACTTGTAAAGGTGCCCTAGACAAAAAATCTGCAATTTTGTTCTCACCACCTGGAACATACTGAACTTTGAAGCAGAAATTTTCCAGACCCAGCATCCATTTGCATATACGGAGAGTGCTGTGTTCCATTCCCTTGACTGTGAACATAAACATAAGGGACTTGGGATCTGTACGAATAGTAAAGTTTGAACCCCAGAGGAAGAGTTTAAAATGTTTAACTGCCCAAATACATGCCAGGGCCTCTTTCTCTACAACAGAGTAATTACTCTCTCCTTTAGTAAGGTAGTGGGATGGATAAGCAATAATTCTTTCTTCCTTACCATCTTTCTGTGAAAGTGTGGCACCTAGGCCTTTGTTTGAGGCATCAGTAGTGAGGATTGTTTTTCTCCTGTGGTCAAAAGTGCCTAAAGCCGGTGAATTTACTATTTCTTCCTTCAAGGAATCAACTATGCTTTTGTGTTCATCCTGCCACATAAAATCCATACTGTTTTTTAAAAGATCAGTTCTTAATGTATTTTGCCATACAATCTAATAACCCTAGGAAGGATTTGAGCTCATCTCTACTCTTTGGATAAGGGGGCTCCCTCGCTGCACGCAGTTAGTTATTTTTATGTCTGAAACCATTTTCTGAAATAGAGTGCTCTAAGTAATCTACCAACGTTACTTTGATCTGACCCTTAGATTGCTGCATTGTCAATCCAGTGTCCATCAATCTCTTGAAAACACATCTGCAGGTTTGGTCATGGGATTCTACTGTCAATTCATGTACCAACATTTCTTCCTGGAAACAAAGTATGTTACTTACGATTTCCAAGATATGGTGCATTATTTTCTGGAATACTGCTGCAGCCGATGCCAGGTCGAAGGGCATTCTCAGAAACATGTAGGGCACGTGAGGGGTAATAAATGCTATAAGGGGTCTAGAATCAGGATTAAGGTCTACTTGGTGGCAAGCTCCACTTATGTCACCTGCATCCAACGCATTGCCTGGCGGGCATTTTTTAACATGGTCAGAAACAATGCAGAGATCTACAAAGCAATACTGAAAATGTTCCAGTATGCATTCACATTGCCTCCTTTCCCTGCAACAATTGTGCCCCTTCCCCTAATTTTTCCCTCTGAAAGAACCCTCACACTGGATATTGTTTACAATTTAAAAACCGCAAGCAGAGCCAACATTGGCAAACAGTCTGCGCTGCTCCATTCGTCATTCTTGGAAAATGATTTGTCATGCTAGTGAATTATGTAAATCTATGGGGCCAGAGGTCACAATGGAACTCGACAAAGATCCTAGTGTAGGGTACTGGAGTAGAGCCCTCAACACGACACCCAGCAGTGCAAAAAAATCAATGTTCAGCCCATGACAAGTACATTATTTCAGAGAAAGCAGTAATAGCACACACTAATATCGTGGGGGACCCCGAATCATGAGTGTGAGCCTTAGGTGCTTCAAAGCCAGTCTGCTTCCTCTAGGAGCTATATACCCTTACTCCCATCTGTCGCTGTCTCTGTGTCTTCAGGGTTCGTGGAATATCATCTACTTGGATGAACCACTATGTAGTGATGAAGGTCCACACAAGAGGTAGTATTTCAAGACGCTTTATTCCATGAAGATAACATGTAGTAAGGTATAGGACATCATGTAGTTATGAAGTAGACCAGAGCCCCACCAGGAGCTGCCTGTCAGCTGCTCAGCCCATGACCAACTGTCGCTCAGTCTCTCTCAGTCCCAACATTCCGAGGCATCATCAGACTCCAACATTCTAATGAGTCAGAGCACAGGCACTGGCAGAGCAGGGCTGATAAAACACCTTACATTATAACATGCAGGATACTACATATCCCCTTTCGTTCTAACAGAAGCATTAAACCAATAAGTGAATACAAATAGCGAGAGAGAACTAAAGAAGAGATAACAAGGAAGAACAGCAGAGGAACAGAAACAACATCAAGGAAAGTAGTAAGCAAAGCAGCGCGAAGAGACAGGTGGAAGAAAACGAGGAGGAAGAAGAAGAGGAAGGGAAGAGTTAAGCGAAGCCCGACAGAGATAACCCAGACTCATAGACATAGAAAAGGTGAGAGGAAAAAAACGATTAACCAGAAGATGGAAACAACCAGGGGGAGAAGGACACAGACGCACCAAAGACTAACCCCCGAACGCACCCACTGGCCAGGCAGGCAGGAAGGGAAGAAAGAACAAGGCACGATGGAAAACGGACACAAGCCTCCACACAGACACAGGGAAGAGGGAGTTACGGATTTCCTCCAAAACAGGGAAGGAAAAGAACGAAAGTGCGAACAAGGGAAGGCTGGAGACAAAAGACGACAACAAAGAGTATAGATCCAGAAACCAAGGATGGCAATAAGAATGACACCACAAGGAAAACTGGACGAATAAGAAAACGGAGAAGAGGCAAAGTAGATACATACAGTATAACTATAGCTTACCCCCATTTTCAATATACAATAACAATACGATGTGAGAGTAACATTGCTTTCTTAAAAACAGCAAAATTACATAATGTAAAAAGACAATTTCAGTCGCTGGGACTAAAACCCATGACCGCCCTCTACTCCTGTGCAGGAGTGTGAGGAGCTATGTAAACGGGACTGAACCCATATGACGCCCTTTGGAGGGAGACTGTGTAAATGTAAATGGGTAAAAGACCCATAAAATGTTGCCCTGTGTAAGGGTACTACGTAAATGTAAGATGGGAATGTGACCCATAAGACGCCCAATGTAGGGAGACTAAGTAAATGTAAATGGGTAAAAGACCCATAAAATTGTGCCCTGTGTAAGGGTACTATGTGAATGTAAGATGGGACTGTAACCCATAACACGTGCCCTGTGTAAGGGTGAAAACCGTAATTTACCTATGTAGGCAAAATTATGTAGGGAAATGGGGCTTGAACCCATTCCCAAGTAAGAGTATATGGGCAAATGGGGCTGGTACCCATTCCCATCCCTATGTAGGGTTAAATGAACCCATGGAGATGTGTACCCAGAGTCCATAAGCGTAAGGTGTAGGCCATGTAGGCAAGAGTATGTAAAGAAATGGGGCCAAAACCCATAGCCCTCCCTGTGTAGGGTACTGAAAAGTGTAAAAATAGTACACAATAAGAATGTACAATGAGCCTCAAAGGTGAGTGCCCAAAATCCATGAACGCAAAATGTATGTTAGCTTCACAGTAAATACGGGCGAGAACACAATTTACTGCAACAAACAGAAGAATAATGATAGAAACTGGCAGTCAAAATTTTGTTCTGCATGACCCCGCAGTTCGGAAAATAACTGTCCACTGTGCTCCTTGTAGAACCCATACCTTGTACAGGAGGATATGTATTGAAATGGGCCACGCCGAGGTCAACAGACATGCACAGACTCTTTTTGAATGTTCCCTGTTGCTCTCATCTGGAGAAAACCGTTGGCTCAAAGCTGGCATGGCAAATAGTGGGAGCCAAATAACATTGAATGCTCCGTTTGAAACCGGCAAAGGAGCATTTGAAGAAATCATCAGATAAAGCTGGAGTACGAGATGTGAAGATTTGCCCAATGCGACTTTACTATCGATACTGGCAGTAGCGGAGCCAGCTTCCCTTTGGATTGGCAGTGACAACTAGAGCCCGTAGGATCATAAGCAAGAATATAGCGGCACGCACGGCACGCCATGCCGGAAGGCTCACGGCGCACATGTGCACCCAGATTGTCACAAAACAGGAATAGCCGTGAATACTGGTTGTGACGTCACACAGTTTCCAGAGAAGGTCCGCGTGGCAGCAAACATGAGGTGAGCTGCGCGCGGAAACTAAACTGTAAAATAACGGTTTCAACGGTCAGGCAAGATGCCGCACGTTGAATACTGAAGAAAAAAAAATGTAGGGAAAATCAAAATCACAATAGTAGCGTTGTGAAAAGAGCATACAATGTCTAGGCACTCACCACTGCGCAATTTCAAACGGCTGTAAATCGGGTGAAGCGGCCAAAAGGCCAGCCGGGGTAAATTCTGATGAGATCACAAGTGTGAGGAAAACACACTAGTAGACGTTGAAACACTAAGTGGCAATGACGAAATAGTGGCAAGAAATCCAAACACACTTTTTCCACAGCTGTGTGTCTCCCAGACACTGTCATGAAATATTATAGCCCACACCAAGCACTCTGATGTAGACACCACCAATCAGCGCTGTGTAACTTACTGTCGGAATAAGAGGTAAATAGATATTGTACCCATCCATGTTGTTCAGCACAATAGTGGTGGTCTAGATGACAAACAGCGTAGAAAGATTCAAGGTTGCCAAGAAGCAGAGTAGATGTGCACAAGGTCAAACAGCGTTGGCAGGAGAAGCTCAGGATCATACAGCTCAATGTAGTAGGGAGGCATTCCGTTCGGCAGCCACATCTTACAGCTGTTGAAAAATCAAGATGAAGCAAAGAGCTGTGTGTGTCTGTGAGTAGTAGAAAATGCATTGCAGTGCAGCAGGCTGTGGTGGTAAAGCCAAAGTCCCAAATCTGTTGTTTAGATGAGCACAACTCGCCTGTCTTAGGGCTGGCCGATGGTGAGGCCACTGGTGGGGCTGAAAGGCGAAGTGCTTCATCTTTCCTTGTTTCTTGATGTCTTCTTTTCTTTTCTTTGTAGTAGTTGTATCTTCCTTGTAGTCATCTTTGTAGTTTTGTGTACCACACGTCTGTTTCTTGTAAGTAGAAATTACCATCTTGTGGATGCCTCCTCTTCTGAAATTGTGGTTGTTGCCACTGTAGTTTCTTTTATTTGCGCCATATCCAGGTTAACTTGTAAGTCAGGTACCTGTGATTTGCTTGAAGCTGTAGGTTCTTCGTCACCTCGTCGCCATAAAATGTAGTGATGAAGGTCCACACAAGAGGTAGTATTTCAAGACGCTTTATTCCATGAAGATAACATGTAGTAAGGTATAGGACATCATGTAGTTATGAAGTAGACCAGAGCCCCACCAGGAGCTGCCTGTCAGCTGCTCAGCCCATGACCAACTGTCGCTCAGTCTCTCTCAGTCCCAACATTCCGAGGCATCATCAGACTCCAACATTCTAATGAGTCAGAGCACAGGCACTGGCAGAGCAGGGCTGATAAAACACCTTACATTATAACATGCAGGATACTACACACTATCCCCGCACTTTGTTTAGTAGACACAAGGGATTATTTACAAGAGGCCTGCGCTGCCGGAGTATCACTTTTTTTCATGCTCCAGTGACGCTGGCCTCTCAATCATATCTATGAGGTGACACAAAGCCGCCCTGCGTGGGTTTGAGTGGCTCATAGATATGGAGCAAGGCGAACAGCGCAAAACGCTTTGTTACCTTACACTGTCAAGGATGCATCCCATGGTCATTGCGGTGGGTGTCCCATGGATTTTGCCACTGCCCCAGATTTACAAAATCACATGAACCAGGGGAAGTGGCAAAACCTTGTGCCTGCTCAGAGGAGGTGTAATGAGGAGAAATGTTTTTCATTTCTCCTCGTTTTTCCTCTTTCCTTGTGTGCAGCATTCTGCAACACTCATAAAACGACTAAAACGCCTCTATGAAATGTTTTTGTTAAGGCGGGTCCTCCTTCCTGCACAAAAACAATTCTTCATGAAACTGAGGCACCTTGCACCATGGTGCAAGAGTGCCTGCGTTAGCACTAGGTTGCCAAAACTGTCCCAGTACAGGGAGAAGGGACAAGAATGCACTTTCACATTGGCGCAGGGCAGCACATCAGGAAGACTTGCAGCGCTGTCCTACACCAATTCCTTGTACAGGATGCCCACAGTCGGTTGGGGATTGGGCCTGTTGAAGTCTCTTACCCATCATTGGTTGAATCGGTAATGGTACGATTCTAGTTTGCCCCATGGTGGGTTCACTGGCGATAGTGGTAACTTTCTAACATGGCACACAGTAGTCCTGCTGAATGTGTACAACTGGAAGATGAACAGCGTGTCCTCATGAAGGCCGCGGCAGGGGAAGGTGCATCTGGCGTTGACCCTTTTCTCAGCTTTGAACCACCATTGGTTCATCCATGAGGGAGGAGGAGCGCCACCCTGCTTCCCACACAGCTTCAGAAAGCTGGAAAAATAAAATGGTAATAAAAGGATTTTTCCTGGCTTTCTGCCGAACATAGAGGGCAGGGTGTGGCTAGTGAGTCATTGCGGCTGATTGACAGCAATTACGAGTGGCCCTTTCACTGTGATTTGTGCATTCCGGTTTGGCCGGTTAAATTATTACGGCCAAACAGATATATGCAATTCAACCTCTCCAACCCGGCTGTCATTGACAGCCGGGTTGAGAGCAGGCACAGGCCTTCACTCCTCTTTGGAGCACTGAAGCAGTCTGCTCCAGCCAATCCAGACACTTCTCTCATGCAGCATGAGAGAAGTGTCTGGATTAGATAATAATGAGCTGCGAGGACTCGTGCTGGAGGAGCCTAGAGCTGGATGGAGAACACAGAGGACGTTCTGCTGGCTAAGAAGGTAAGTGAAAAGATTTTTTTAATTTTGAAATGTAAATGTTTATTTGCATGTTTAATTTTACTTCTGTTGACCCACCTTTGTGGGTCACCAAGCACCACTGCTTTGAACTCATACGATGAGAGTGGGCCGGCAGGGTGACGTAGGCCTGGTCATGATACTCCTGTGACTCTCGTGGGAGTCAGTCCCACTTGGGTTTTCTCAAGGGGAGGCAGCTGGAAGTCCTCTTCTCCAGGAGCTGGGCTCATGTCACAGCAGTACACTTCCATGGGCTGTACTGGGATGCAATGGGCAGTCACCTGACCAGACGCAGAGGACCTTGGTGCCTGGGCTCTCAGGTGCTATCTTCAGTGCCTAGTGTCTACAAGATAGTGGCTTCAGATCTTCTGAGAATGGCTGCCCTAGCGCAATTATGGGCAGTGCAGGGTCCTCTACCCCTTACAGGGCAACATAGGAGCACCTCAGGTTTGGTAATCTTTACTTCTTGCAACCAGTCGGGACCATTCAGCTACTCAGCTTATTCTCTTGGGCACCACCCAGAGGCTGTCACAACTAGGCACTTATGCCCATCTTCAGTCAGGCATACAAATCTAGGCACACTACTCATAGCCCCTGGGTAGCAACAGCAGTGTTAATAAGAGGAGATGCTTGAGATGTTTCGGCAGTGCAGCAGCTTCTTTGACGAATCTGCACTGACTGATCGTCAGTCCAGATCTTGATATATACAATGCTTTTAAAGCCCTGATGAGTGCTTTCAGGCTTTCCATAGTGCACACTACAGGACTTGTAAGCTTAGTCTCCATTATGCTGCATGTACAAAGCCTCCTTCCAGCATAGTGTGTCAGACATATTTGAACATGGTCATACAGAAGGCGGTTCAACAAAGTAAAGGGAAAAAACAACGAACCTTGTAGAAAAACAAAACATGCTGTAGCAAACCATGAAAATAATTATACACTGTGAATGTTCCCCTATGGATCACCAGTGCCTCCTTTCCTAGCACTCAAACTATACCTTCTCTTTTGCCTCCTCAGTGATGCTTCACATCAGGCCGTGTTTACAATTTAGCAACTACAAACATAGCCATCGTCAACTCTGCAAACAGCCTGCGCGGTTCCATCCATATTTTGGGTAAAGCTATTTGTCATGCTGGTGACTTATGTAAATGCATGTGGCCAGAGGTAACAGACTCGGCAAAGATCCTGTTGCTGTCTGCAGGAGGAAACCGTAAGGAGGCTACTGCAGCGTTTACACAGAGATCACTAATACAGCCTGAAGTTACACATGTTCCTCGTGCCTCCCCATCCACCAATGGCTTTTGAAAAACATTTATCTACAGTGGAAAGAGAAACAGTGAAACAAACAGAAACAAGGCATGGTAAAGTCTTATTTGTGATTTGTTAGTATAGGGCAGATGTATTTAAACAGATGACCTGGTGAAGCATGTCATTCTCTTAAAGTAACTGTATTTTCAGTCCTATAGGAGAGTGGCCAGCATCATACATGTGTCTAATGGCACCTTATAGTAATATAAGTACATGACCCAGTTTGTTATGTAATTGGCACGCCCAACTTTGCAAGTTAAAAACATCTGCCTCTTTGGAAAGAATAGGGTGACCATTTATGTTAGTCAAACTGTTTGGTATGTTTCTTCTTCCACTGACTCACCCTCTTTGGATTGGATTGTATGACACAACCCTGTAAAAAAACACAAGGTATCCAAGAAGGGTGTTGCATGAATGGACAAGGTCCAAAGATAAAGAGGGGCCTTGAAATACTCATGGAAATGTCAATCAGTTTCTGTAGAGATTCCGGTATTCATGAAGCAAAAAGCATTAGCAATGCGGGGGGTAGGATGATGGAGGTGAAATGCCTCTCCAAGGCGGAGACTCCGCCATGGAAAGGCATGCAGAGTTTACTTTGGGGCCCTTTGCGGGACCCCAGGGGGTGTGGGGGCTGCACTCGGGGGTACCCATGGTACCCCCCTACATAGGCGGTGGCAGTCACCGCGCGGTGCCAGTCACGTTGTGCATGCCAATGCACAACATGCATTTTCAACATTGTGGCGGGTGCTGCTTACAGCACCGCCCTTCCACAATGCTGAATATGCGGGATGCGACTGCTAGGGTGGCGGTCTCATCCTAATTGACAGTGCGGGACCGGTGCACCACTGGCGGCTGGTCCCAGCACCGCTAGGGTGGCAGGCGGATTGAAGTCCGCATGCCATCCTAATGAGGGCCATAGCATCTGAGGGAGAGAGGGGTAATTCTTAGTGCAACATCTCTCACCTCTGCAACAAGTGCCCATGTTGCCTGTGCTGGCTGTCTCTGGCATGGATGTATGTTCATGTGTCCCAAGATCTCGGGACCAACTGACATTTATCTTAACCCTAAATTAAGCAATTGTATTTACACAATTGTTTTTCACAATTTCTGGTTCCTTACTGAACCAACTAATTACAGACACTCAACTCAAGAGATTCATATCTCAACCTGCTACTGCCCCTCAATACCCTCAACACTCTCGAAACTTATTCTGCCTACCCTTCATCGCTCTTTCGCCCTGTTCTTCTCTTTGCACTCCCTCTCCCCCAACTCCCTCCTGCCCACTTGACCTTCCCTCATTTCCCCATGACCCGTCCAACCCTCCCTTACTCTCCCAATCACCTTCAGAGCCCTCCTCAACTCAAATCGCAGATCATACCATCACAGAAAAAGATTTAAACCTTGTAATCTTCTCACCATACCAACACACCAAAACAGACAGCGTTAAAAAACAATTCTAACCTCAAATGCCCGCGGCTCAATTGCAGATTCAGAGTTAAACATAGTGCGAAGAGATATCAGAAGTGATCCTCTTACAGGAGATGGACATGCTTTACTTCATGGAAACCTGGCTGAATCATCTATCCACCATATGATTGACATCCCGGGCCCCCTGGATTTCCATTAAGCACTTGGACAGGAAGGGCCGCACCGAGAGTGACAACACTGTCATCAGTCGAGACATCCTCCATCTCATTTGCTTCAAAAGTTGAAAAGCTCTCTACCTTTGAGTGCCTATGAATAAAACCCCATCTGAAGGTTTTAAAGCAACCAGGTTCCACATTATCCACCATCCACTGGGTGAAAACCAACTATTTAGCAAGCAAATGATAAATCTTATTATTGAACAGTCTCTCTTATGTAGCAACAACATCTACCTAGGGGATCATCAGGCAACAAACTTGCCCTATCACTTAGCCACACATTGTTCCCTCACAAGAAAGATGTGATGACTTATCCTTCATCTTCTCTGGCACGTTCAAAAAGATTGATTGCTTTGTCTACATTAAATCCGAGGACATGCATCCTCTGCCAGAGTCCCCATAGAATAATTCCTCCTCGAAAGAAATCCAGCTAGTGAAGGAAGTTGAAATCATCAAAACTATAGTCAACCTGAATCCTGCCATGTACATCTTAGCACCAAAGCCTTCCTCCCTAATCAAGGAGTTTAGTCATCTATTGCTTCACTCACGACACAAGTCATCAATCTCTCACTTTCCCATAGAAATATTCCCAGAGAGCCGGAAGACCAATCAAGTCACCCCTTTACTGAAGGAGACTGAAATCGACCCTACTACCCTGCACAATTACATCCAGTAACAAACCTCCCTTTACTGATATAAGTGCTAGAAAAAAGTTCCTGTATCAACTCAAGCAGTTTGTCAATTACTTCTACTTGTTGGATACATTTTAATACAAATTCAGAACTGGTCACAGCACAGAAACAACCATCATTCACATCATGGATGATACACTAACATTTCTAGGCCATGGTGATTTAGATCTACTCATTCTCCTCAACCTCCCGGTGGCCTTTGACACAGTCAATTGCAATATCTTACTGAACACTCTGAAGGATAGTAGGGCGATAGGCAGTATAGTCCTGAATTGGTATTCCCCATACCTCAAAAACTGATCACAACAAATCAAACTGAACAGGTTCCTGTCAGGCCTCGGGGTTCCATACTATCCCCTGCTCTTCTCAACTTATACATGAAGCCCTTAACCTCAGTCTTATACATGGAGGCCCACACCCCAATCCTGCACTACTCTAACCTGAAATACTACCTAGATGCAAAGGAAACTCAGCTCTACATAAAAAATGAACTTTCTGGAAGATGTACCCCATCTAAATCAAGTTCTAAAAGATATCCAATCCTACATGTCTCACAACCACTTAAAAATGAACCAGCCAAAAGCTGAATTCCTCCTCCTGTCACTGCCAGTTGAAGTTTTGCTCCACTCACTAGATTGCAGAGCAGAAATTATCAGCAGCATTAAGTCTCCAAAGGTCACTCTGGATCGAAATATGAACCTTTGAGTGCGCATCAAGTACACATCAGAAAGTGCTCTATACCAAAGCAGATTTCTAATAAAGGTCAAAATCTTGGCTTGACTATGACCATGCTACCCTAACCGGTACCTAAAATCACACTTAGCACTAATTAAGCCCACTGTAAATGCAGCAGGTAGGTTAGTACCTGGTGCAAGGCTATGCTACAATATGACCCTTGTTTTCCTCACTCTCAAGTGGCTCCTGATAGAGGTTAAGGGCTTCCTCAATGCATTCCTAACACATAAGGGAGAGAAGAAAGTAAGCCACCGTATGCCTTCCTATGAAAGCACAATCCCCACGAAAAGGTACGGCAGGTATCGATAGAATACAAATTACAGTATTCCTTCCCCGAAACAGACATCCAGAGGTCCCAATAGGACAGTGATACTCAAAGTACAGCCCGGGGGCCGCATGAGGCCCTCCTGACCTTTACATGCAGCCCCCTGGGCAGCAGCAGCACTGGGCTGCTGTTTACTCGACTCAGCACTAACATGAAAAAATGTTTTAAATATACAGCAAGCCCTCATTTAAAGGTTAATTGCAGTTAGGGAAAGGCGGTAACTAGGCCCTTAACCTTAGGATCACCTTCATTTTTAAAGCCAGCAAATGTATACAAATTCAATAGTCTTTTCAAAATTCAAGTCATTAACATGTAGAACTATTTCACCTTAGTAAATCAAGTGATGTTTTTCAAACATGAATTTAGAAACATTCAGGCTTAGTGATTACGTCCAAGCACAGGAGATGGTTTTGAACAGCAAGCATCCTTAAGTCATGTATTTTGAGTTCCTCATATGCAATAATGAAGAAAAAGAAGAGAAATTGAAATAAAACAATTGCCCAGGGTCACACAATTTGGTCAAGTGGAGAAGCCGGGATTCATTCCAGATGTTCTGGATTCACATTGCGCAATTGAGTTCAGCTACTAAATATACATGCTTTGCTTCCCCTACACCTACTTTACACCTCACGATGGCATCAGTGCTGCCCTCGATCACACCAAAGACCAAAAATTGTGCCCCCCGTGAAAATGTTTGTGAGTACCTATGCAATAGGACAATCATAGTATTCTTGTGCAGGTGCAAAAAAAGGGAAGGTCATCCTTATGAAAGAGGAAGCCTCACACACATAATTGTGTCATGCGTCATCATCGGCAACCTCTCTCCACCTGGTAGGGCAATACCACCAGGGCGGACTCAACCTCCTGTTGGACTCAGCGCAGGAGGGAATTCTTAGACAAAAACGAATGGATAAAAGAGGGATCCAAATGAGTGAATTAAAACTACTTTATAGTCCCCGGTCCAATTACCTTTATTAGTGGGAACTATAGGTGAGAATAAAAACAAGTGGGATGGTTGTTTGAGGGCAATGGCTCACACCGTCGTAGTAGCTAGGCCAACATGCTTCTGCCCACCTTAGAAGCCCACACAAGTCTGGGGCATTCTTCCGGGCCTGGGATCCCTAACTACCCCCTTAAGGCCTCTATGCTTAGGTTGTGTTTGAGGTGAAAAAGAAAGGAAGAAACTTTACAAAACAACAATAATATATTCAGGTGAGTCCTACCTGAGGTAAAAAATGCAAATAGCCCTAGACTTTAGGGAATACCAACATTCATCAAAAGGTACATCATGCCTTTGTACCTTCATACAGACCCACTGGGTATGAAGGTGCAAAGTCACGATGTACCTTTTGATGAATGTGTGATTACAAAGGACATCGTCCGTCTCTCTGACCAGGAAGCCGGTAGCCCCTTAAGTCTAGGGCTATTTGCATTTTGTACCTCAGGTAAGACTCACCTGAGTATATTATTGCTGTTTGTACCTGTGTGCCTCGTTGCTCTGTAATTAAAGGGATGAGTACCTGGCTTAGCCTTCAGCTTTTTGGGTATTATCTTGTTGAACCTCTGTTTATGCAAAATTGTACATTGTAGAGCACACTAACCCCTTACTGTTGCTTTGTGGTCTATAAAAGCTCCAAATAAATAAATAAATAAATCTTGATCACCCTGGTGACTCTGCAGAAGGGGGCCAAGAGTATGCAAGACAACTGCGGCAAGGACTGACTTCCCAGAGCAGTGAATAGCTGAAGGGGCCTGTCTACTTGGGCATGCATATAGAGGTTAAAAGGAAGGCCATACATGATTTTTTTTATTCAAAGAGAATGTGACATGTTTCAGCCACCCATGTAAGGCAGGCTATGCTCCAATACTGTCTCCTGGGACACTGTAATTATTCATCAAGAAAAGCCAAATTATGCGGCATAATGCAGCACATTGTTTGATAGTATCACTTCATGATTTTATAATCTCTGCACATAATGCTGTCTGGGCAAAGATTTAATCTCATTAGTACCAATGTAACAGGCAACTTCAAAAATAAGTAACTGAAAGATGACCAGTTAATCTTGCAAAGTATCTTCCAACACATATCAACACATTCTTAGTAGCCTTTGATCTGCTTGACTTAGAAATAATATTGTTTTTTTGGGGGGTGGGGGGGGGTGAAATCTGAAATCTGCAGATTATGCAGCAGATGATGGAGTATGTGGCAAATGCAGCAAAACCTCATTCATGTGATAACAGCAGCGGCCTCAGAATTGCATAATTCCAGTGACCCAGATTAAAGCCCAGCGGATTTGCCATGGGAAATTGTGTTATTGTCTCTTCCTCACACTTTGCTTTCAGAGTTTGAGATTTCCTTGTGCCTCTTTCGCATTAAAAACGTATTGCTCCCTTCTTTTTCTTTCAACAGTTTTGCTCTTCCCATCGATGCATTTATCTTTGGTACAGCAGGTGCAGTGGCACCAGGGCCCATAGCTGTGAGGGGCCCTCTGCACCTCAGTTATACATTACTAGCTTGAATGCAGGTAGTAAAGGGGCAATATTGTGTGTTTGCTTTAGAGCCCCAGGAACACTTGCAATGTTGCTGGCTCTTCCATCAGGAGTTTGTTCACTCTGTGCCTTGCTTCTCTCTCACCTGTTTCTGCTGAGGTCAGTGCTTAGAATCCTTAAAAAAAAGTGCAATGCCCAATGATTTTCTTAGGAGACTTCAGTGCTGCAGAATACCACAGCTGTCTAGTCTATATTCTACCTCAAGTATCATTCTTCCCCCCACTGTACTCACCCTATCCCTGTATTTCCCTGTTACAGATGCTTTTTATTCCTGCTTTTTCCCTTTACAACTGTTTTACTATCTTTCCTCCCCTTCTTTCTCCTTTTCTTTCTTTAGCACTCTTGCTTTAGCTTAAATTCTAATGATGAATAATGTGTCCCAATCACCAAAAATGTGTCTGGTGCCCATCATCTGCAACTGCTGAAACAGATTAATCCCAGCTGTCACCCTCTCCACCAGTTCCTGCACTTTCAGCTCTCCCTATTCAGTAGAACCACATGAATCCTTTTAAGGTCTGACCAAGAGACCCCGTTCACTGTTTCACTAGCCCATGCAAACAAAATCATACATACACACAGAAGTACAACAGCTTTAGGTCAACCCTCTTCATTTATTGAAATGTTCAACAGTCATACACAATTTGCCACTACAATATGGTGGAATAGGTTTGCCCATTTTAGCCACTGACTCTCTTGCACTATGACGGATGACAATTGGCCTGATCTCATGCACACATCTGCCTAAAAAGAAGTGCACTTCAGGTCAAGTAGACAAATAGTTTACTACAAGGTACATTAATTCAAAGACAATGGTACCTTCTCTTTGCACAAAGAAGAATGATTTTTCAAGTGATGCGCCCAAGAACTACATATGGTTTTAAGTAATCCTGGTTGTAATTACCGGCCTGCTCAGAAGCACCCATACTATTATTTCATTTCATTGCAAGCTGATGTCCACCCGCTTAGGCAGCAACATTATTTACTTTTTGATGTGAATGCTTGCAACAAAAATATATTATAAATAGACTTTCCTATTTTTAGTTTCTGTTTGGTAAATCCTGGTGGGGTTTTTTCAGGCAGCAACATTATTTACTTTTTGATGTGAATGCTTGCAACAAAAATATATTATAAATAGACTTTCCTATTTTTAGTTTCTGTTTGGTAAATCCTGGTGGGGTTTTTTCAGTCTTTTTCAATGATTTCGATACCTTAAAAAAAGTGGTTATCAGTGGTTACACATTTTTGCTCCTTTAAAAACAACAGAAACAGTTTTTTTCCAGTGTTTTGGAACGCTTTACTTTTATTATTGCTTGCATTATGCACTGATAGTGCATGGTATATAGACAGTGTTAGTACCGTGTATATGAGATCCAAATACATTTCAGTGAGTTACTGGTCATGAGCACTCGCTCCTTCCTTCCCATGTAAACCTTTATCTGTGAAAAGGCCCTCTCAACATTCGCACTTGGGACGGGCAATGCCTAAACAGCAAGTTTGCAATTTGCTAACTCTGGTCACTGATATGCCAATACTGGTGCACATGAATATTGTGATTCTCTGGGACATATGCATTGAACTGAGCGCATATGCCCTCAGAGTTATTGAAGTGGTCAAAAATGAAGCAGTACTTTTCAAAGTCCGGATAAAATTCTCCTTTATAAAAGGGATCTAGAACTTGTACAGAGTACCACAGTGAGGCTTCATTGACTTCAAATACCATGGTTGGTGAAGGGACATTTCTATACATCATTGTAAGCCATTTCCCATGCATTGCAAAATTAAATTTCCTGAATTGCTTGTCAAAATTTCTTTGCTTACCAAGTGGCAAGCATTCTAACATGGGACATGTTGCAGTGCCAAAGTCACTAAATGTGTCTCCTAACCTACTCTCATGTAGATCTTTCACATCTACACCAATTACGCTGAACACTTGGTAGACAAGCGTGTTTTCAGACTCTAGTATATTTATTATGTCCACTGCGGCAGTCATCTTTTCATAAGAGTGCAGTAGAGTGTTCTTTTTTCACCGCACTATCAATATGCGACCGAAGGCTCTCATATTTCTTGCCTTTGGAATCATCACTAAGCAAAGATTCTGTAACATGGGTAATATAGCATTCATGGCATCTAGGACGGAGAACCACCAGCTAAATGACACAGTTGGGATGACTCTTTCTTTGATGCCACACAAAGCACAAAATGAGAAATATTAGCAGTTCAGTTCCCGGCATAATGAAACAGTGCACCAGAAAGGACTGCAAAGCCAATAGCATTCTTTATTAACTCTGACGATTGTAAAGATGCTTTCAGCATAACATCTAGCAAGTGGCAAGAATATTTGACAGGGAAACACTTCAGCTCAAGTATCGATTTTGTCAGGTCATCACAAAACTTTTTCATATATGTATCTGAATCACTGCAAATTCAAACAATATCACTCCAATCTTTGTTGAACTTGAACTTGATAAGAACGTTTTGCAGCAGCATTCCAAGTGACACTGCATTCCATGTTTTCCAAAATTCTGGTGTCATGTTTTCACCACTATCCCAGATGCTTGGTGACAACACTCTTTTCACATATACCTGTATTGACAAACACGCAAGAAGAAACAATATTTTAGTGACATCCCTAAACATCAAAACTCAAGCAGACTAATGTTAGCCCAGTTTTTCTTGCTGCTACCTTGTATAACAAAGTTACATTGTATTGGCCCCTTCAGGAAAAAATAAAAATGACTCTTTCACTCTCCTTTTCATTTCTTTGAATGGCATTTAGTTTGTGGTTCTGCAGGTGCTTATCAGTGTTTATATGTGTGTACTGGTGAGGGCTATTTCCCTTTAGGTGGGGTTTTATCAGTTAATATAGTTTTTAACCTAAAACAGGATAGCCTAAATGTACATTAACCATTTTACCAACTTGTCAAGGTCAGAATTATTGGCTTTGCCACAATTTGTTTATCTTTCAAATTGTGCTCACATCTTTCTGTCTTTCACACTCGCTGCTTACTCTTTTTTTATCAACTTGCAGTTGCTCCTTTGTCTTCTCAGCAGTTCTTCACCCTTTACATTTTAACTTAATTCAGTAATGTTTGTCCTTTCTGGCAGCATTGTGCTCACACATGTTTTTGCGCTCCATGCTTCACTTCTATGTCAATAGCAATTCTTGAAAAACTCTTCTCTCTCTCCCTTCCTTGAATTCCCTTTTTTCTCTGCCTGGCTTGGATTATTTACCAATAATCTTCATTTCTCTGAGTCGTAGTCTTCCTCATCACAGTCCTTATACTTGAGGCTCCCTCCTTCAACGTAGACTGTCCCAAGTTTAATAAAACAATTAATCTATGGCGAGAAAGGAGGGCTGGAGCCTCGCCCTGACTAAACCAGAGATACAAAAGCAGGAATAACCACACCAATCACATCATGTTATACCAAGCATAAAGGCAAAAAATAGACTCTATATGGAACTGGCAGACTGGGTGTTAACGTTGGACTCTGATAAGGAGTCTACCACTTAGAGTAATGAAGATTACTGATAAGTAATACAAGAATATGTGTCTTTACTCTGTACGCATTTACCACGTGTGCCATTACCCTGCATTTTTTACTCCGCAAATTCTTTTACAACCCAGGGCTTTACAACACATTCCATTACAACGGATTATCCATTACAATGCAATTTACTATTCTAACTCTACTGGACATTGTAATGGGGAATGCGTTGTAAAGCCCTGCGGGGTAATGGACTGTGTTGTAACACAGTTGTTTTAAAGGATGTTTACAGTAATTCAAATATCCACTCTGCATCTGTCTTCCCCATCCCAGACCATACTAATGAGGATGTACCCAAGCTATGCTACCTAATACAGTACTGTGAGAAATTGTGTTGTTGGTTGAGTGGGGTGTAAAAAGCTACAGTTCCCTTCAGGGTGAACCACAACATTCACTAAATTAACCTGTTCTTAACCCTCTGGTAGCTTGGCACAAAACCAGTCAGGATTAACATAGAAGCAATGTGTAAAGTATTTATGCAAAACACAAACAGTAATAAAGTAAGAAATATAATACAAGAAAAATCCTACACCAATGTAGAAAAATAGAGTAAATGTTAATACATTTTTTGACACATACAAAATGACAAAACTAAAATCATTAGAAGGAGAGTTATGAATGTGTAATGTTTAAGGTAACAACTAGCACCTATAAAGATAAAAGCCCCAACCATGGACATCAAGTCACACAAGACTGGGTCAGAAAAACTAATATGGGTAACCGCGATGGAGCACGTAGTGGATTTGGCCTGGTCGGCGCTTACCTTTGCACTTTGAAGAAATGTAGTGGAAACGTGTCTGAGAACGTAAGGTTCAGTGGGACAAGGCTGCAGGCGGTATCCGAGGAGGAGCTGTCGGCATCCGTGAGCCGCTAGATGAAGTTGTGGTGAACATATCTACGTTCAGACTTAGTCTCTTTTTTGGAAGTCGAAAATCTCCAGTGAGACAAAGCTGTAAGCTGTAGGCGACGAGGGTTTCATGAGGCTGGATACCCCTTCTGCGATGAGCCGCTGAACAGTATTTGCTCTCGTGGAGAAAACGTAGCAGGAACTGTTGTAAAATCAGGCCAAACTGCGATACACCTTGGGTGGATCAACAAGCAGGGAGGTCCATGTCTCTTTTCGATTATCAAAGCATTTTTAACCAATCCAAGTCCAAAGGTTTGGATTTGGCATTCTGAGCACTTTTAGCACCACTTCCAAGGGTACAGAACTGGAGAGGCGCCACTTGGAGGATTAGGAATCACTCAGACTGAGTCCAGGTGGAGGTTTAAAATAGTCAGAGCCTTTTCTGTCCCTGAGACTCTGATCCAGAGGCCAGCCAACTAGCTCTTGGTGTCTTGAGTTCAAGTAGTAGAACAAGATTCTAGCAGCAGCACAGGTCTCTGAGGGTTCACGGCATGCTTCAGGCAGCAGAGCAGTCCTTCCAGGTGCAGCAAAGCAGTCCTCTGAAGTACACAGTAGGCCGCAACAACAGGCAGTCCTCTGAGAGTCCTTCTGCATATCCAGAAAGTGAATTGAAGAGTGAGTCTGAGAGCCTTATTTTTATATTTTAAACCAACGAAGGACACTGTTCCTACAGTAGGATGCAATAAGTCACCCATACTTAAGGGTGCAAAAAGTCACGCGTGCATTTTACAAGAAAAATGTGAACAAGAAAACAAAAAACAAAACAAAAGAACCTTAGGTGTGACGGGCCCACAAATGAGGGGAAAAAAGATTTTTTGTCCTCAAATGCCCTCACACACCCCAAGGGGTGTCATGCTTCATCATCGGGCGGTTGCTCCTCGTAGGGCCGGCGCTGCAATTCCCTACGGGTCCCCCGAAGGGTCGCTTTGTCGGAGATCTTTTAGGACTGCCGGATGGTGCATGAGGGTGTGTGGGGAGTGGGTTCAAAAGAGGGTAAATCAAAGGAAAATTGTGCGTGCAAAATAGTCAGTGAATTAAAAAGGGTCAACATGCAGCGACAGTGTAACTGTTGTACCCTTTGCAGTCCGAAAACCGCTCAATAAAAAACATTGCCCCAAAGGCTCACTATGCCTGGGTGTCAAAGGTTATAGGTCGACATGTTTCGCGCTACTCTTGCCCAACCAGGGTCATTTGCGCTTCTTCAGGACCATAAAACAATTCAGTGGAGTGCACGTGAACAGTGTCAATAAGTTGAAAATACCCTCTATCTCAATCAGGGCGGAACAGTAACTGGTATGCCCTCAGTATGGCAACAGCTGTATGATGGATGCCGCTCATGATTAATGCCCTCTATCTCAATCAGGGCGGAACAGTAACTGGTATGCCCTCAGTATGGCAACAGCTGTATGATGGATGCCGCTCATGATTAATGCCCTCTATCTCAATCAGGGCGGAACAGTAACTGGTATGCCCTCAGTATGGCAACAGCTGTATGATGGATGCCGCTCAGGATTAATGCCTGGCCCTGTTGAGACAGTCCCTCTAAAGGCAAAAGCAATGGGCTCCCACACAAAGCCGGGGCGTTAAAGCGCGGGCTACTTCCTCCACACCTACCCCTCCATTGCGTTCACCGGTGAACGCAATGGAGGGGTAGGTGTGGAGGAAGTAGCCCGCGCTTTAACGCCCCGGCTTTGTGTGGGAGCCCATTGCTTTTGCCTTTAGAGGGACTGTCTCAACAGGGCCAGGCATTAATCATGAGCGGCATCCATCATACAGCTGTTGCCATACTGAGGGCATACCAGTTACTGTTCCGCCCTGATTGAGATAGAGGGCATTAATCATGAGCGGCATCCATCATACAGCTGTTGCCATACTGAGGGCATACCAGTTACTGTTCCGCCCTGATTGAGATAGAGGGCATTAATCATGAGCGGCATCCATCATACAGCTGTTGCTATACTGAGGGCATACCAGTTACTGTTCCGCCCTGATTGAGATAGAGGGTATTTTCAACTTATTGACACTGTTCACGTGCACTCCACTGAATTGTTTTATGGTCCTGAAGAAGCGCAAATGACCCTGGTTGGGCAAGAGTAGCGCAAAACATGTCGACCTATAACCTTTGACACCCAGGCATAGTGAGCCTTTGGGGCAATGTTTTTTATTGAGCGGTTTTCGGACTGCAAAGGGTACAACAGTTACACTGTCGCTGCATGTTGACCCTTTTTAATTCACTGACTATTTTGCACGCACAATTTTCCTTTGATTTACCCTCTTTTGAACCCACTCCCCACACACCCTCATGCACCATCCGGCAGTCCTAAAAGATCTCCGACAAAGCGACCCTTCGGGGGACCCGTAGGGAATTGCAGCGCCGGCCCTACGAGGAGCAACCGCCCGATGATGAAGCATGACACCCCTTGGGGTGTGTGAGGGCATTTGAGGACAAAAAATCTTTTTTCCCCTCATTTGTGGGCCCGTCACACCTAAGGTTCTTTTGTTTTGTTTTTTGTTTTCTTGTTCACATTTTTCTTGTAAAATGCACGGGTGACTTTTTGCACCCTTAAGTATGGGTGACTTATTGCATCCTACTGTAGGAACAGTGTCCTTCGTTGGTTTAAAATATATGTATCAGGAGCATGGACACTGGACCTTTAATAGCTCCTAGGTCCCCCCCTCTTTTTGTTTAATAAGCCTTATTTTTATACCTAATGCCTTCTTTGAAGTAGAAGAATTTTCAAGAGATTTCTGTTAAAGTGCTCGGAATTTCCTGCCTCTTCTGCTCAGGCTCCAGCCTGACTGCAGGCACAATGGACTGGTGTGAAGTTCTAAGTGTGAAGGTAGGGCACAGCCTATGTGCAAACCTCCACCCCCAACCCCCCATCCAGCCAGTGATGGCCCATCCAGGCAAAACGAATCCCTCTAATGTGTGGCTGTCTGGGACGATTATACAAAGTCCAACTGCCAACTACACCCAGTCATGTGACTCAGAAAAAGGCTGCCATCACTCAATAGAGCAGGCAAATGCTAATTTTTTAAAGTACTATTTTCAAAACCATTTTTAATCTCTGACTTTACTATTAAGGAGCATTTTAAGATGCCAACTATGAACTTCCTACCTGCCCACAGTCAAAAGTTAGCACTTATTAAATGTAATAAGGCAACCCAATGTTATCCTATGGGAGAGGTAGGCCTCACAGTAGTGAAAAGTGAATTTGTGAGTTCTTCAGTCCCAGGACATGTACAACATAAAAGTACATGCCCAACCTTTTAATTACAATGTACCCTGCCCTATAGGCTATCTAGGATCTACCTTAGGGAGACTTCAATGTGATAAAAGGGGTGCTTAATATTTGGCAAGTGGGTTATTTTATTATTTTTGAATTGTAAGTTTAAAACTGCAAGCAGGTGGTAATAGGAGTCTTGTAGCTACTGGGGCGGAACATTAATGCTGTTGGCCTACTAGTATAATTTAATTAAAGGTCCTGTGTGTATGGTATACAACTTTACTAGAGAATTATACGTAAATTAAATATGTCAATCAGGTGTAAGCCAATTTAACCCTGTTTTAGGGAGTGAGCACAAGCACGTTAGCAATGGTAAGCAGAGGTAAAGTGCACAGAGTTCTAAGGCCAGCAAAAACAAATTCAGTAAAATATGAGGGAAAACGGAAAAGGTTTGGGAGAAGACTACCCTAAGGCTGACAGGTCTATTAAAGAAAATACAAAAGAACACCAAATATGTAACACTCACTGTTTTCATTTTGTTACAAACCTAATCCAATACTGCCGAAACAACCCATGAATCAAAAGCAGTAGAATTATTACCCCTCAACTAAAGTCTTTCGGGGAAGACTAAGTAGCCACTTTACAAATGTGCTTAGGGGATACACTTCCATTTATCTGGATTTTGAGGGGAAGAATCACTCAAGTCAAAACTGTCTACTTAACCAACTACTCGAAGTAGAAAAATTTTAGCAAAGTCCAAAAACTTTAAAAAGGAACAGGATCTTTCTGTACTCACCTTAATGAACTTTGTAGATAGAAAAGGTCCTAGGAAAATCTAACTAATGCAAAGAATCTTCTTTGCACGAAGGAGGGGAGGCTAAAAAGACAGACAAAACAAGCTCTTTATTTTAATGAAAAGAAGAGGTCAATTTTGGGAGAAAATCTGGATCAGTTCTTAGCACTACCTTGTCAGGTTAAAAATTAAGCTTTTTTTCCTCTTTCAGAAAAGAACCAACCTCCCCAGTTTTCTGGCAGATGTAATAGAGGCTGGAATAAAAAATATGAGAGATAAGAATTTCTAAGTGACAGATTCTAGAGATGTAAAAATGGGACCCTGGAGAGCTTTAAGACCTAAAGGAAGATCCCACCCCAGAATAGGAGAGTGGATGACAGGTCCTTAACTAGAAAAATATATGAGCAATGTGACAACTAGATTTTCTATTTCCAAAACATCTGAATCCCTGAAGGCTCTAATAGCTGCTCATTAACTACATAATGTGAAAACTGCATGCCCTAGCAAAGGAACATCCCTTAAAAGCTCTAGAATAAGCACAGTGGGGCATGAGGTAGCAGATACACCTCGAACCACACCAGACAATATTTTTTCCAATTCCTAGAAGTCTTTCCTAAGGGTGGACGGCCTCCTAGGTTACTGGATTGAAGAGACTTAGAACATCAAAGGCTAGTTAGTCTTGACCTCTCAAGTCCTAAAGTGCTAGTATGAGCCTCAAGAGGGAGGATTCTGGCAGGAGAGGAACTCAAAATAGAGATGGTGAAATTAGAAAGATCCAAGGATCCCCCACTGGCAACCTGAGGGGGAGTGGAAACCAAGGCCCCCTGGCAAATAAGGGGCTATTAGAAGAATCCAAGGTTTTACCTGAATCACCTTCCTAAGAACTTTGGAGATTAAAGGAACAGGAGGTAAATCGGGCATTCGGCAACTAAATTGACAGAGCATCCTGGCCCTAAGCCTTCAGAGAAGGACCCAAAGAGCAGAATCTGGTGAGCATTGATTTCTGCTCTGTGGCAAATATGTCTATTCATGGAAAATTACAGCTGGTATATTCATCAAGATACTGAGGGAAACACTCTTCTCAGCTGGTCTGCAAGCCCATTCTCTTGCCTGGAAGATTATCAATTCCAGAGACAGGAAATTGGTCTCCACCTAGGTACCTATGTCTCGAACTAGGGTAGCTAGGACTCAATTACTTGTTCCCCCTTGATACATGATTGTATATATTTATGCTGACTGCCTCATTGTGAACTAGAGGCAGAAAAGCCTGGAAAGCTCTACAACCAGCCACCAGCTCTCTACACTTGGAAGAGTTTTTTATTTCCTCTTGAGACCAGAGACCCTGAATTTAATGATTGTTCAACAAAGCTCCCATGTCCTATATACTGGCATCACTAGGATGATCTCACCAGAGAAAGAGAGAAATAGTATTTGTAAGGGGGTTACCCCTCTTTGGTATCACTGATTTAGTGGTTTCTCTCCATAGATTTGTTTTTTTATTGAACTTGTGATGGTCTACTTTGAAGGGGGGAGCCTCAAGAGTAAGGACCAGGATGAGGAAGGCAGATGAGGAGGTAATGCTCTCCTTTCTTTCTCTCTCCGATTGACCTTCCTGCACAGTTCCTGCCCTCTAACTCCCTTTACCACCAGGGTCTCTTTAGAACAGAGCCTTCTATTACTGCATGTTTCAGTTCTTCACTGTAGTCTCCATAGCAGGTATTTACTCTATTGTCTTCCTTCTACCTCTTTTTCCTATTTGCCAGTTTCTATTTTGCACCCCTCTGACATTCCTCCTCATGACTTCATCTCTTTGCCTCCTCTTCTGCCCCGTTCTCTCCCCACTTCTGGCTTGCCCTTTCTTTAACAGTTCCATAGCTATCAGCTTGTCCTGCTCTCTTTTCTGAGAAGTTCATGTTTCTCTTCTTGTTCTTAAAAAGTTCCTCATCCCTATGTGGTTCATGTGATCTGGTTAATTTTGCGTGCATAGTTTTTTTCTTGCACGTTCGAAGATGTATGGAAAACTTCAAAATAATATTCGATTGTATGCAAACAGGACTTTTGTCATGAAAGATAAGCTTTGCAGAGAACTTGTGCAGTTGCTTGCCATTGTAATGTAATGTGGTGCAAAGAACCTTGTAATATACAAAAAAACTTTCCACTGGAGTATACTTTTGCCATTGTTCGATAGGAGTGAGAATTAATCTTACAAACACTAAAAAGTTCCTTGCAGTGAACAGATACACGCAGACGGTGACCTTAATATGGGAAACTTAGCAAAGTACATGATGGAAGAAAATCACAAACTTTCCAAACTTCACCAGTGTTTAAAAACACTTCTCAAACCCACTGATTTGAGGTTGATTAATTTATTACTTTATTTTTAAAGCACAAGAAATACCAACCCATGGAGACTTGGGTCTGCAACCCTAGAAAATGATGCGATGTGCTGAAACCTGAAGCACAAGCAAAAGGGAGACACCCTGTGCCTGTGTTAGATAGGAAAGACTTAGGGCCTGAATGTGAGTTTGACAGTCTTGCAGCGGGCCGGTACGCCAGCACCCCACTGCAAGTCCACAAAATCTGTAGTCAGACCGCCTGCCGACTTCCGACTGGAATCCAAGTCGGGCGGCCCTGCTACCGAGGTCCCACAGCGGTGCGTATCTAAGGCACATAGGTGTGCCTTAAACATGCACCTCCGTGAGACTGCCTCAGCCCGTTCCTGAAAGGAAAGAAATGCACAATGTTGTGCATTTCTTTCTGTTCAGGAACAGGGATTGCAAAAATACAGGGTGTACAACATGTGCCCCCTGCATGCACCACTATGCACAGAGGCAAAAGGGGGGCCTGTAGCATCCCACTGAGTTACCTTACCGCCATCCTTTCCATGGCCGGCTCAACATCATGGAAATGATGGCAGTGAGGCAACTCGTATTATGCCTGGTGGAGCTCCAGCAGCACAACCAGCATATTGCAGCCTTTGACCGCTGCGCGTCCGCCGCTGGATCAAGGATCCGCACATTTGAAGTGGTCCTGTGGCAGTCCAAGTCAATAGTCGTAATCAGGCCCTTAATATTTTTCCTGAAGAACATCTGAATGGAGATTTGTATTAAAGACTAAAGGAGCTCATGCTAGTATATGATAAAGTAAAGTGCCATTCCCATTGTGGAATGTTTTTATTTTGGAAATCTGGATTGCAACTGGCCTGCTAGTCTCCAGGTCCTTTGAGGACAGAAGTTCCTCAGATGAAAATTGGCATGCAGAGTGGTTTCCCTGAAACAGACTTTGTGAGCCAGTCACAGGACCCTGACTGGCTCACAGTACTGCAGCCTAGTGCTGCAGACTAGTGTTCAAGATGTGTTTAAGTTTCTTCATATTGCAGACAAGTCTAGTTGCAAATTACTGGACACATTGTAGCCTGGCAACTGAGATAATGGTAGACTGAGATATAGTGCATTACAATAATCTAGTCTGTCCTTGAGCTAGGCACATACTACAGCTGACTGGGCCTCTCTAGCATAACTACAGAAATTGTAGTGATAGAGATTGTCATTTGAGGAAGAACTTAACTTTTAAAAGTTAGGTTCTCTTCAATTATCATTTCCATAGATTTGCCCTTATTATCACGTAATGAATGCTTACCCGTTGATTCAGGTCAGAGACACTTGTGCTGGAATGTCTATATGTTCAGCTGTTAAACTTTAAGAAATCATGACCCATCAATGGCTGGAATGCCCAGAGGCAGGCATGTAGCTTTGTGATCAAGCTGGGCATTTGGTTATTCAATCACAGGACAATATGGGTGTCCTCTGAGAGCATAACCCACAGCAGATGTTGCACATAGAAGGTGTATAACATTGAGGATAGTGATAGACCTTAAGGTATTCCAGAATTGTTTTACCTTTTGAACAACAGGAGGTTGACGTCGTAGTGATAGAGTTCATCATGTGAAAAAGGACCTAAGACAGTTCTGCAACGTGTTCTTGAATGCTGCACTGGCTAGCCTTTTCATGAGTACCTGGTGATCTTCCATATCAAGTGAAGGTGAGACATCCATTATCAGGACTCCAATTGCAACATCTTTAATGAGGAAACCTCTGATTTCTTTTATCATGGCAATTAACACTGTTCTGGAGCTTCTGCATGGATGGAAGTCCATCTATCAGTCCTGAGGCTAGCAGATTGCCTTCTTCAACTATCTCTGTCAATTGAGAAGCAACTAGCTTGTCCAGGAACCTTACCAATTGCCTGTAACAGAGTAATAGGTAAATAATGTTTATCTCAGAGGCATTCAGGTTTGTTTCTTTAGAAGGGAAACACCACTTCTTGCTTACAAGGCTTTACCATGTTGCCTTATACAAAAGCAAGGACAAACAGCTCAGTGAACCCAATTGATAAGGCAAGAGAATGAACTATTCGAAGGTGAGGGATTTATAGAGGACCTAATTGGACACACATCCCGTGCTTTGCCTTTACTAGTAAGAACTTAGACCACTCCAGCGCTTGGAATCCTCCTGTAAGGGGTTGTAGGAAGTTTCTGCTGTTGACTCTGCTGTTCGTAATTTGCCTGTAGGTGGCATGAATATTTTGAGAGAAATAAGCTGTAGGCTGATTACAGAACCCATGCATGACAGGAATAATACCGGATTCTAGGAGTGGTGAGGATGTTTCTGATCACTGTGAATAATTGCCAGTGAGATTTACTGATTTTCAATATGTGATTACTTAGGAACTGGGATTTGGCTATCATGAGAAACTGCTTCTCAGCTTTTATTGAAGCTTGTGGACCAGCTTCAGAATAAATTTCATTTCTGTTTGCCATGTGCAAAGGTTCTCCTGCTTGATCTCAGTTAAACATCTTTTGGTTAATTGTACAACTTTCGCTTGAGCAATTGTACTAGGTAATCCAAACTAAGGGCCCACTCAGTGCAGTTATGAAGAGTATTTAGGGCAGAAGCAACATCAACATCTATTCAAAGGAAGCTTGGTAATGTTCATAGGGTCCAGGTGTGCAAAAATGTCCCAATGTATCCGAAATGAAATTGGAAAAGAGAACGGGGTGTGCTAGAATCTTACGCTAGGGGTACCCTCAACCAAGGGTAGCCTTACAATTTGCACTAAGCCAGTAAACTAAATTACTAGTTTAGTGCAAATCATAATAAATAAATAAAAGCCTCGGAATCAGCCTTATTCAAACAAAATCAAAAGTGCATAATGTGCAGTTGTGCAATTGTGCATAAAAAGAAGTGTACGTCAGTCCCTGGCACACCTTGGTGAAATTGGACATTTTTATTAAAATAAGTCAAATTATCCCCTTTTTAAATTTTATTTTTTTAATAATCCATTGGAATACCAAATATGCTACTGCTTGTGAATCTCTAGGATCTGCTTTTATCGTTTTCACTTGGACGGGAACTCCAGTATTTGTAAGCTGAGAGTCTGTTGTGCTCCATGTACAGCAACTGACTCCAACACAGAGTGTGGCACGCATCTTTGTACATGGTCATGTACAATGCAGTGCCCCAAAATATACTTAATACATGAACAATCTCAAATAAAAATAAAAATTTCTGAAGCAAAACTTTGAAATGACAGCTATCCTGAGAATATTCCGCAAAGGATCCACAGGGGCTCCTTTCCATGCACCAATTCAGCCCCATCACTGGCCACATTTACACATTTAAATCATAAACACTGTGAATATCAGTTCTCCAGGTAGCCTGTTATGTTCTGTCCCTAGTCCCGGGTTTCTATTTGTCAAACTACTGAATTGTACAAATCGATGTTACCAGAGATAACAAAGATCTTGTTGCTGTAATAAAGATGAGGCTCAACGTTTGAATAAAGTACAGCCTGGATTTATGCAGCATGTTCCTCCTACCTCTCCATCAATGACTTTTATAAAATATTAATCTCCAGCTGGAAGAGAAACATATTGAAAAAAAACAAGAGCTAGGCATGCTGAGGTGTGATTTGTTATTTTTTATTACGGAGTGTGAGAAAAAGCTCCTTTTTGTGAGATCATCCACATTTTTTGCTGAATTTATTGCTGGCTTTTCTGACTCTGCACACTTGGGCACTTTATCCAGTGCACAGTGTGTGTGCTGTGATAACTGCAACATGCACAAACTGGCCATTACCTGACTGGCAAATTAAAAATTTCTATAAGACCATAGTATTTGATGCGGAAATACACTCATTGTATGAAAGGTTAATCTTCACATATGGACTGCAGCAGTGCCATCCATTAGTGTGCCTAAGGAAAACATGGCTCATGTTTACCATCGCGGCCTGAGTGTTCGATTTTAAAACATGTAGTGCAACCTGTTAAAATAACCCTTTAAAATATTAGTAAGTCACCGGTATGTAGGCCTTGTAGCTCACAATGTAGGGTGAGTGGTGTATAAAAGTGGGACATGTAGAAAATTTATATTATCTTGTCTCTACAGTGACAAGGCTTTAAAAGTTATTTTCAAGCAAGCTAAGCTGTCCCATGTACAAAATTAGAGTACAGATTAAAATCACATTAAAATGCTAATACTGTATCTCGGGAATGGGAAATGTTATAAAAACAATTAAACCACTATTTATAATAATCACTAAAATCAAATTCAATGGTGAAGTTGGATTTTAAATATATATTAAAGAAAAGCAACAATTATAAGGTTACCCTTTACCTGCCTGAATTGTAAGAAGTTTAGTTAACATAGGCGTCTGTCAGCTCCCACCCTGCACTAAATCCCGGGAATAGGTGAGACTGGCTTGGAATCACATTAGGTGACAAAAATTTGCAACTTCCTTTAGAGGGTACTCTCAGTGTCAGAAAACTTGACTACCTGAGGCATGTGATGTGTGAAAAGAAGCCACAGCCGAGACCTACACAATTTGAGGCATTAAATGATTGGGATCAAGCGGCCATTGAGAAGGAAAGGAAAAGAATAAGAAAACAAGTTCACATAACAGTGAGTCAATGGCTGACAACCAAGTGGGGAATTCTGAGAAAAGTGTGAAGAGAAAACACAATGCAAGGAGTGGGCGTATTTCTTGCAATATTTAGTGAGGCAGAAAAAAGGAAAATTGAAAATAAATCTGATGATTCTAAAAATTAAAAGCATAAAAGAGATAAGAAAAAATATGAAAATTAATCTTATGAGGAAGATAATTTCTTATATAACTTATTATATTTTATACCTCATTCTTATACAGCCAATGCACAAACACCAATACTTCCAGCACTTGATATATGTGCAGGTGAGCCAAGCATGGTTACACAAGAAATACCAGCATTCAGTACTGAGACTGCTCCACCTGAGAATGCTTTACCAGTTTTAGCTTGTACTAGTGGAATTACAACTGCTGTTGATACAATAGTCCCAGTTATTGAGGCTGTTGTTACTGTACCACAATCAACTGAACCTGTAAGGAGTGAAATTAATATTGCCAATCTGGCCATTGAGTTTAGAGAAATTTTAAAGGGTACGATTGATGAAGAGAGACTGACCATGTACAATTCAGATGAATTGAAATATCTAATCAAAGAAGCAGCTATATGTATGTGTAAAGGGCATTACAGATTTGAGAAATTCGCAGACATAGATATGTATAGAAAGAGGAAATTGCATAGACATTTTTAGGATGGATGTAAGTGAAGCCGAAGTAAAGAACATTGGTTTACTGTCTTTGCAAGCACATCTCAATGAGTTAATTGATTGTTCCTAAGACTGGAGTGATTTGAGAAATGGAAGAAAAAGAGTTATAATAAAAAGATAAAAATTGATACTGAAAAGAAAGTGAATGTGGTAATGAGCGACCCCTGACATGGATATGGTTGTGACAGAATTGTCTGTCTGAGAAATGAATGGAGCAGAGACATTTTAAGACATGGCAAAGTGGGTTATAGCCCAGGACCCCAGCCTTTCAGGGGACCCCCTGATAGAACCAGCACTGTTCTGCAGAGTCTTGCCCTGATGACCTTGAATAATTTCTAACTATATTGTTTTAAATACCGTTTTACTTTAATTTATTTTAATGTGGGTGATGTGTGAGAGTCTATTACACACATTTTGCAAAGAAATGCTTTGCTTATGGTTCATGCAACATTCCTAAATAAGTTCTTAAAACAGGACCTCACATATGAGAAATAGGAGGCTGTCATGGAGATTATTTACAGTAATATTAGTGAGCTGCTGCTGTGTTACAATATTGAAAACACACATCACAAGCCCAAATACTAGATGTAAACACATTTAGAATTTAGAATTTAGATGATTGTGCCTGTGCACTGTCAGTGATATGGCCAAAGAAGGCAAGAAAGAGATGACATTGGATCATAAATTCTAAACTGCTACCAAAAGGGCCCACAAAATAAGTTTTGCCCATAGTCCCCAGAATCCTTAAGATGTCCCTGTAATGGAGAAGTGTATGTGCATGTTCCTTGGACAAGGTCTGATCTCTATGCACTGACAACTAATTTTCCAAAGCTGAGAGAGTAACCAGATAAGTGGTACATGGAGATTGGAAGACTAGTGGTTATTTTGAAAGTGCTTTCCAAAGATTTGAACACACTTTTTGAGCTCATAAGTGGACCTTATTCAGAGTCAAAAAAAGCCTTGCAGACCCTCACTGCACAGCCTCATTGGAACTGACGAGAGACAACACAAAGGCATGCAAAGCAACAGCATGCAGACCTTGCACTAAGGGAATAAGGTACAATTCTCAGTGAGCCAAACTTGATCCTGTGCCCAGCCTGCACTCCATTGTGGTTAGTTTGAACTTGTGATTTTGACCTGGTCCAGTACAACCAGATATCCACAATTAGCTCTTTTTGCGTCTTTGTGCTCTTTTTACTTACACCTTTAAAACTCAATATCTCCGATTCTACTGATAAGATTTTTGTAGTTTTGGTCTCATTTTAGTATTAAGAGTTATCCTATTTTTCTAGGTTAGTTTTGGATTGTTATTGTGTTTTCACTTTATTACTGTTTGTGTACTGCATAGATACTTTGCACAGTGCCTCTAAATTAAGCCTGACTGCTTTTGTGAGAAGTTATTAGAGTGTTAAGCACAGGTTAATTTATTAACATTTTTGGTTCACCTTGACAAGAATTGTGGTTGTTGCTAGAGTAAGGTTTCACCCTCCTCAATCGAGAACCCAGTTTCTAACATTACAAAACATATATTTAACAGCTATTAAATAAAAACAATAAAAAAGTAAATCCAATGAAAATATATTTCTACCATAAATAAATAAAAGCAACATTTCTCAATAAAAAATAAACCAATTTATAAACATAGCATATATACCATGCAAAATGATCCTTCAAAATGGTATTATGTACCACAATATTTTTGTTTACTATATTTTACAACTATATTAAAAATAACACTTAAAATGGTATTCTTGCCTTCGATAATTATGTTGATGATATTTTGAAAATCACAATATTCTTACAACAATATTTCTGTAGCACAATTTTTTTTCCCTATTTTGTCCAAACACTATTGCTGCTGCAACATCTACACTCACAGTGATGTCAGAAGGGAACATTTTAAATGCAAATTTTTCTCCTGGCACTTGACTGTTTGAAAAAGTATCTGCAAAACTTAATTTTGCTGTTTTGATTCCGATTTTGCTTCTTGTGAAAGGTACCTTGTTGAGAAACTGGTAGTCATAATGATTCAGAACGAGGGAGTGTCAGCACAAGTTGCAATGTTTAAAATAGCCAGTGCTTTCAATCGAGCAGAACCTTGTAACATGCATGTAACCTATGGAAAAGTGACTTTTTTGGCCCATTTTAAAATGTTTGTGAACAACAAACCCAATGCAGCTGTTATGTGTTGCTTTCTTATTCTCTGTATTTTGAGAATATATTGACCAAAATTACTACAAACCCTCTCATCAGTGGTGAATGTGTTGACTGCCTCTAGGCTCAATTACAAGCAGTCCAGCTAACATACTTTGAACTCTCACAGATGTCCTCTGTATTATTCCTCCCTGACAGCATCTGCAGGCACTGCCTCACTGACTGACCTACCCTCTTTGTTTACAGCCATACGCGCTCTGCTGATGCCTCTATTAAAGCTCTGTATCATTGCCCTCACTCCACTCCACTCCCTCACTGACTGCTTAGGAACTCTCAGTAATAATGTCTGGCCAGTCCTGGACTGTGAAACTCAAGGGTAACCAGCCAATTATTGTGACCAGCATTGCCATTTTTCCTGGGTCCAAGGAAGCCAGAAACAACCATATTTGTGTAGTTTTTCATAGAGCAAACTTGACTTGAAGGTATTGGAGCACTTTACCTGAGCACAAGTTACAGTACACAAGGACACATTCATTTTCGGTAGGCAAAGGGAGATTAAGGTATTGCGCAGAATCACAGAATGTTGAGCCAACGTTGAGACACGAACGTGGTTACCCAGCTCCAAAGTTGGCAGCTCTGACCGTTAAGTCACATTTGATGGAGGGTAAAAATGCCGCAGTGTGGGGCCAGCAGTGGGTCATCATGAAAGCTAGCAGTGCCGTAACACTAGCCGCCGCAGCCCCCATGGTACGGGGGTCTCCAAGCTCCATGGTGCCCTCATCCAACACTGTGTACGGGTGGTGGGCCCCTGGCCTGAAAGCTCTTGACCGGATCAGGAGCATGGGGGTCCCCCTCCTTGTACTTTGCATGGGGTTCTCCTCAGATTTCATTATTCAGCTGCTGGGAGGGCACAGCATTGCATCCTGGGCGTTTCCAAAATACTGAAGCCTCTAGGAGCTGTTGCTCTGCAGCTCAATTAACACATCCCTGTCCACATTATGGGGTTGTAGGTGGACATTGAGGCCAAAACAACTTTCTCTTGCAAATGAAGCTCAGGATGGCACTCCCACCTCCCATTCACAGCCAGGTAGGGGCCGCTGGGGCAGCAGAAAACAATTATTGTGAGATTCAGCCAGGGGTTTAGAGATTTAAAACAGATTTTTGCTGGCTGTCTCTTCGTGTCCTTAACTGTATAGGCAGAAATAGGAGTGATTTCTCAACAATGACTGTCACAACACTTAAGGTAATTAATTTCAGAGATTCTGCCCCTGTTTACGTTTTGCATGTTTTACTTATTTCAACATCCTCAAAGTATTTGCCTTTCCCAGACCTTGTGTTTCTATAATTTTGTTGATGCACCACCTGACTCTAGTGAAGTGCATGCTGTGAACTGAGTCACCTTGATGTGTCTGGATTAACTCAGGTTATGTGTGTGTTTGCGATGGGACACGGTTGTGACTATTGCGTTGAGGCTCAAGCCAGTGTGAGTTTCTCAGTATAGGAAATTGAGCTATTAGTTGAGCAGAGTATGAAGCCTGTGCAATAGGTCCACAATTTCCTCTTACTAGGAACCAAGCACCCAAGTGTATCTCAGGGTAGAGATGCAGAGCATTTCAAGGCCTACTCAGGGGAGGTCGTGTAGGCTACCAATCACCCTTCTCTGGCAATCACCCTTCTCTGGCACGCAGAAATAACACTCAATAAAAGATTTTCCAGTTAGTACTTTTTCTTTAGAAGAAGGAAAAGTACATTTATTACACACACAACTAAATACTATGCATTAATTTACAAATATATACATTAGCCAGATTGAAAATACCCCAGATGTGTAATCACATTTGATCCCTCAATGATCACGACCCAAAAAATCACAGTATATACCAAATAACACACCACATTAGAGGGGGTATCACTTTCGCTAAAACAGGCCTATTGGCTTTATCAAGGGTTCAACAAATCACATGTTAAACACACCATCATTACCTGCCTAAGTGGAATAATTAATAATAATCATATGTAAACGCACTTATTAATGTTACTAAAGCATCTCCACCTTGATCAGTAAACATTTTCAACATTATTATGTCAATAAAGCATTTTACAAAGAAAATTATGCAAACATACATCCAGCCCCTTGAGGGCATTTCATTCCATGTTCTTCCATATACACCTTCAGCACACATTAAATACAATCATAGAACCAGCCGCTAGCTGGTGTTGGACTCTCCGCTATACAGCAAAAGCTCCAGCCTTCAGAGTACTTTTAAAAATATGGTAAAAATCCCAGAGGGTCATGGATTTGTGAACCCCGCAAAATTAGGATCAGTTTTCAAATGTTGCTGCCTGGGGGCAGCTTTAACTTCTACAGCCCCCACAACACTTACCAGATTCATTGGAGGTACCCCCGTCCACCTGTGGCCACCACATGAAGGGAAAAACGTATAAAAATTAGCCCTGCAGTACACTATGGGGTGCTCCTGCCAGGAAGCAATGACTAGCAAGTGAGCAGCTCTCCCGCTGCATCAAGGAGAGTAACTTTTCCTTTTTGTGGCTGCATGCCTCCTTTTCCTATTTGTCCCTTTTTAGTCTTGGGTTTCCCTATCTCACCAAAGCACCCCACATGATTCCAAAGTTGAGGCAGCTCAGGGAGCGAACCCCTGGCTGTCTTGCTGGCTTCAGTGCCTCAGCCTCTTTCCAGCTACAGTGGGAGTCGGCAACTCTTTTCTCCTTTGCCTGTTTCATGCAGGCAGGGAGTGTGTGATTCAGTGGCTGCCCTGCTCCCTTGGGAGCCCCTTGAGGGCATTTCATTCCATGTTCTTCCATATACACCTTCAGCCCACATTAAATACAATCATAGAACCAGCCGCTAGCTGGTGTTGGACTCTCCGCTATACAGCAAAAGCTCCAGCCTTCAGAGTACTTTTAAAAATATGGTAAAAATCCCAGAGGGATTTGGGAGCAGGGGCACCGCCAGCGGGGGACAGAGTTGGAGTTCCGGGCCCTTTTTTCTGTGTTAAGAGAGGAGTGATGGCACTCCCACTTTCAGTCCCTGGGGAGATGAGGTCCCCGGGGGAAAGGTCTGAGACAGATAGAGGACCCATGGACGCCCTATCCATCCAAATAATTCATGTGCTGACCCTCGACCCACCCGGGGTCAGTGAAGGAGATATGGAAGAGCCCCACATGTTTCGGTCCTTGTAAAAGGTTGTCAACCTTTACACAGCCATAACTTGTGCCACATTGGCAAAAGATAAGCAAAAGCAGTGTAGGCCCTACCATTGCACATGAGTATCATACTAAATATCACCAGTGATCCCATGCTCAACTTTTCATGGCCAAACTGCCTAAAGCCACAACTATTCAATTTATACAACAACAATTAGAAAAAGAGCATCCACTATATTGTTTTGTTTCCGGACCAAATTCAAGCAATTCAATGTTAACAAATATAACTATGATGAAACGAAATGAGATTCAATTGTCAGAAGTCTTAAGAATGTGTCCAGTCTCTAACTTTTATTGATTTTTCAATACATAACATTTTCCAATCAGCCCAGCCAACGCGTTTTGTCCTCTATGGACGTCATCAGGGTTGTGCTTTCCAAACATGTGACTTTTAGGTAGCAAGAAGTATGGCCTCCTGTTTTAGTGTCTTCATGGGTAACAAATCCCTTTTTGGGTGGTGTAATACCCCCTAGATCATATTCCTCCTTCGCGAGTCAGGGCTCACAGAGGCATTTTTCTGCGACACTCAAGCCCTGACACATGAAGGAGGAACATGATTTAGGGGGCACTACACCTCCCAAAAATGGATTTATTACCCTGCAAGAGTTTTTAAATAAGAGGGGGGGTTGAAGGCTCTAAAAAGCAGACACCCTGGCCAAACCTGGGCTGCTATATTACTTCTCCACTACTGTCCCAACCCTCCGACACAGAATGCCTGGACAGCTCCAGTTGACATCATCCAGGAGTCACTGGTCACATCTGCTCCTGGGTCTGAACTCTGCTCCTCTCTGACATCGCTGCCAGGGGCATTCCCACCAAACGTTCAAAGAGGAGCCACTCCTGTGTTGGCTCCAGTTGTCTGGGCTTTCTCCTTTGTTCACTGAGCCTGGGCTGTCCCCAGTCCTGGTGAAGTGTGACAGGTAATTAACAGATGGAGAGTTTTTATCCCCACCCTTTCCTCCTCAGTAGCTGAAGGAAGCACTGTTAATCACTCCTTTTGTGGGGGGCGGGGGGGGACTTTGTTCCTGCTGCTGGAGAGAAATACAATTAACGTAGCCCAGCAGGGTGACAAAAGATCCGGACTCTCATCCTGAGCTGAGCCGGGGAAATATGACAGTACTGGATGACCCATATTTTGTAGAGATATCTTCTTGGAACTCTGAGATTTTGTTTTGGTGCACGTGTTCCATACCAGTTTGATATGTCTCTGAACTTTGTAGGCCAAACGGAAGCGAAAATGCACTCTAAGCAGTTTTCTCCCAATATGTATAATAAAGTCTCACTGCAGACAAAACAGTAAACCACTCTGACTTTCTCTCTGAGTGTACATTAAAATTATGAGGCCTACCCCAGGTCAATTTCTATTCCTGCGGTGTCTTATTTGTGCCAGGCTACTTGTGTGCAGTTACCAGGCTGGGCACTACAGTAGTCTCACAGGTGCAGCCTGCACACATGTACACAAAACTGTGCACGTGTTCATATATAGCCAGCCAAGTGTTCCTTACACTAGCTGAGTCTCAGCTGATTTATCTTAAAAGGCAGACACTAGCAGCAAACCTGCATGATCCATTTGACATGTGATTACTGTGGATGAGGCACGCAGTGGGGCTCACCTTCAGTAACAAGTACAAAATCGGGTGATCCAAAAGCATAAAATCCTGGCATACTGAATGAGTGGAGCCAAATTAAAACACTCAGTTTCTCAGAGTGCTTGTCAATGGGTTATAAAAATGTATAGACTATATTCACATCCAATCCTTCACCTATCTATCTGCTGAGCACACAGTGTGATGGTCACATATAGAGTGTTCGACCTTGCATCCTTGGTGTGGTATGCACCAAATGCTTTGCTTCACTACCTGATTTTTGCAGAACTCCTTTTTGTTTACCCAAGGACTTAGTGCTAAAGGGCTTGTACTCTCTCCTTCTGACATGGTAAAATTAAACTACACCTACTTGGCACATTTAATTTACTTGTACTTCCTTAGTAAATGATACTACGTGTGCCCAGGGTCTGTAAATTAAATGCTACTAGTGGACAGCACCACTCATTGGGCCACCCACTAAAGTAGCATTTAATAACATGGCTCAGGCCTGCCATTGCATGCTGTGTGTGAAAGTTTAAACCTAGCAAAATAACCCTTTTCCAGATCTAATCATTCCTTTTAATACTAATAAATCACCTCTAATGTAGGCCATAAGGGCTCATAGGATAGGATGCATTATATTTAGATTATACATGCCCTGGCAGTGGAACGCTCCTAAAATCATTTTTCACTGTTGTAAGGCCTATCTCACCCATTGACTAACCCAGGGTTACCTTATTGCATTTAATATGTGCTTACTTCATATTAAGAGCAGATAGAGAAATTATGTTTACACTCAAATCAATTGTAATTTAATACCCTCTTTAATGGGAAAGTCTGATTTTAAGTTCTAATTTTGACAATGTCACTTTTGGAAAGTTGGCATTTTTGTGCCCCAAAACCATTGTGCCTTTCTGCAAGCAAACATGACTGTGGCTGTCTTTCCTGCAGTGGATTGTTGATTCCATCAAGAAATTAGACAAAGGGGGCTTGGGTGTGGATAGGATTGGCCATCCTGACAGTGTGGGAGGAGTGGGGCTGTATCCGGTCCCACTTACACTTCAAATTGTCTGACACTGGACCTGCCCTTGCTTCGGAGGTTGACTTATTATTTGTAACCTCTCATAAGATTAAATCATTTTTGTTCGAATAGTGTGAGTCACTGTAGTTATAGAGGTATTTCTGCACCACAGTCTAAAAAGGAAACAACTACAAAAATGGTTTGCCATATAAACATTTACTTATTTTAAAGTTACTCATCTGCTTTACAAAATAAATACAGAGTGACAACAGATTGAGAGACAATAAGACATGTCAGGTGGTCTTGCAAACGTCTGGCAATATTAAAAAGCGCAACAAATAAACAAATCAATGCTTAAAGTCTAGGTCAACAAAGTAACTGCAATGACGGATAATGTAACTTTGTGAAGGCAATAACAAGAAGGAACCATCTCCAGGTTACAATGTCTACTTGTACTAGACCAGCTCGTGCATAACTCAGATTAATTGCATCCAACAGCACTTTCTTTCATTGGCCTATAGCTCAATAGGTTTTATATTTTTTTATGTTTTGGATAACGTTGATCCTAGATAGTAAGAGCCGACACATTTCGACCTTCTGTTTTATGGCCTCGTCTGGACAGTGCGGGACCAGAATCACCCAAGCTTTCAGGAGAAATAAATCAATTGGTTTAATGCACAATAGAATAGTACTAAAAAGAGGACTGAAATGTGCAGCTTGCATATATTACCCTGAAATATGTGCAGCATGCTACTAGGGGAAAATCATATGGTGCACCAATAACTTTTTGTGAATCAATAGAGACAAGAGATGAATTATAGAGCAGAACATAGGCAGAGTATGAGAAACCCCATAACAAGGTGGTGATACTCCAATTGCTTTAGGGACCAGAACAGAAAGTGATGAATTATAGAACCAAACATAGCAACAAATGCGTTGCCCCGTGCAAAAGTGATGGATTGTGTGCACAGACTCTCGGAGCCTGTGACGGTGTTTACTGGTGTTTAAAATCATCCCACGGAACGCATTAGAAAATAAGTTCACATGTGCATGGAATTATCAGTGTAGTATTCGTGACTAAAAAACCTAAGTCTCTTCTACATGTATGAAAACATCAGTGCTTACCTATTGCTGAGTCAGACAGTCACATAGGTACATTTTGAATAACAAAAAAGGAAATCTTCAGTGGTTAGTTGCCCTAATAAAGCCCATAAGCATACTCAGACAGTGCGAATCAAATTTACAAGAAGGCTTCTTAGGAAACTTCTATCTGATGTCTAATGCTCGAAAAACAAGGATGCCTTTCAAAAGGCAATCCAGGCATAAAGAATGCCCTGACTCTGCATCAATGGAAATGGAACCGTAGCACCGCTGATCACGTGTTAAAAGTCTGATGCCTAAAGAAAGTGAATTTCTTTGCTCAGCACGCTAACAAATGAATGGAAAACTGCGCATGAACTAAGACTTTCTTGTTGTGCCATGCCAGGGTGAGGGATAAAACTCTCAGCTGGTTTGGTTTGTGTCCGCAATCATTTACCCCCTGGTGATCCACCCGCAGAAAATCCCTCTTCAGTTTCCTCAGCTGCCTCCACCTTGACAGACATTGACCACACACCGGACACACACAGCGTCAGCATTGAGACTGACAACGTTAACATCAACACAAGAATCTCATTGTATGTGGTCACACCAATTTTTGATCAGAATAACCAGGCAATGGATCCCATCATCAATCTCTCTGATTATACCATGTCCGTGGCAGAAAGAGAGATACTGAGAAAAGGTCTTTCTTTTGTCCCAACGAGCAGACCTGATCCCTTCACCTTAAAGCTCGAAATGCAGAAATTCTTCCGCAAAATCAGATTCAAGTACTATTTTGGCAGGAATGTATATGAACCAGTAACGACAGCAACACCGTTCAAGCCACCCTCAACCTTTACACCAGGAGCCTACTTGAAGAGCCAACGCATATTGGCTTTTGAACAAATTGTCCTACAAGAGGTGATGGGTTTGCTTGAAGAACGGCAGTATATTCAATACAATACCAGCAAAGATGAAAAACTGTCACTCAACTGTCTGCGCCATAATAGCTCAATCATCATTAAGGCGGCGGACAAGGTTGAGGCAGTAGTGGTGCAAAACACCACAGACTACGTGGAAGAAATTGAGCAACAACTGGACGTACGAAAAAGCTATCTGCCCACACCAAGGGACCCAACAATGGAGATCAAATCACTCATCGAAGCCCTCACAGAGGATGGACTAAGAAAAGGTTTCCTGAGTCCTCCGGAGAAGGAGTTCTTGAAAAAGAAGGAGCCAAGAATACCGACAATATACACACTGCCAAAGGTGCATAAACGCTTGGAGAATCCACCTGGGAGGCCAATTGTTTCGGGCTGCGGTTCAGTCCTAGAATCGCTCAACCAATTTATCGACCACTTCCAACAACCATGGGTTACAGAGACTAAGTCATATGTCCATGACACCATGCACATTATTCAATTGTTGGAAGGCCAGGCTTTTGACACCCAAACTCAATTTCTTGTGACACTTGACGTCTCCTCGCTCTATAGACCTATACCGCAAGGCAAGGCGTTAGATGTAGTTCGGTCTACGCTGGACAAACGACGAGACCGCAATGGATACCGATGGATTTCCTCATTGCCATGTTGGAAATCGCCATGAAGAAGAATTATTTCATCTTCAGAAACCAGTTCTACTTCCAGTGCAAAGTAGTAGCCATGGGAGCAACTTATGCCCCAAGTCTGGCTAATATCTTCATGGATGACTACGAGGAAGAACACCTGTGCAGCCATACCAATCCATTCATTGACTTGAGAGCAGTATGGAAGAGATACATAGACGACGTGGGGATGATCTAGACGGGCACAGAGGATCAACTCAAAGAGTTTGGGTTGTGGCTCAACAATAGAACCAATGACATCCAATTCACAATGACTTAAAACAGGGATACCATTTATTTTCTTGACCTCACATTTCAAGTGGATGGAGGCCTTTTGTACTGTGATATATATAGGAAGCCCACGGAAAGAAACACGTTGCTCAAATACGAGTCTCATCACCCACATAACCTAAGGGACAACTTGCCTTATGGCAATATTTAAGACTAAGGAGAAATTGTACACGAAGAGAAGGCTTCTTCAAAGAGACTGACATCTTGACGAAATGACTGCGGGAACGTGGCTACCCGACAGGATTACTGAAGCGCGCCAGAAAACAGGCATGGTACTGCCCCAGAGACCAACTACTGCAACCGAAATATAAGAAAACCGGAAACAACAGCATTGTCTGTGTGACCACATTCAACTCGAAAAGCCATGAGATAAAAAAGATCATCAAGAAATATTGGAATCTGGTCGCCTCTGAACTGAACACCACGGAAAATCCCCTATTTACCTTCAAGAGGGGTAGAAACGTCAAAGA
The DNA here is from genome assembly GCF_964204655.1 of Triturus cristatus. Lineage (NCBI taxonomy): Eukaryota > Metazoa > Chordata > Amphibia > Caudata > Salamandridae > Triturus > Triturus cristatus. The sequence goes on along the minus strand of NC_140595.1, from coordinate 706,301,764 downwards.
CAATGTAGTGAAGGCTTACTTGGAACCACCAAGACATTCTGATTTGCAGAGCCAACTGGGGCTCCCACCCATCACAGGGCACTTTAAATGTGGCTCATGCAAAGCCTATCCGTTCAACATTGAGGGTCCCACCTTCACGTACAACAACAAAACATACAAAATTCCTTTGTTCACAAACTGTAACAGCATGAATGTTATTTACATCATTCTCTGCCCCTGTAACTTACCATACATAGGACAAATGAACCAAAAGGTGAAGACAAGAATTCTACAGCACATGAGCAGAGTCAGATGTAAGGTACAGGGAGCCCCACTAGTGGAACACTTCTTGGCTTTAAACCACCCACCTGAGAGTATTATATGGAGGGTGGTGGAGAAGATCTGTCCCCACCCCAGAGGTGGGTCACTTTCCATGTCCCTAAATCTAAAAAAGTGCAGATGGATACATTCCCTGAACGCAGTAACAGCTGGGCTGAATGAGCATGAGGAGTCTGCTAAACAGATGGGCCTTCTCTAGGTCCTAGGGTGATTTTTCATTGCATAAACCGGATATAGCACAGGATACATGTGATAGGTTTACACACGCACAGGACACATGTGATAGGTCCACATATTATTGATCATGATCTTGCACAAGATCAGCTTCCATAACAGATCATCATGTGTAACCTGTTTTTTACTATCTTTGTAAAAAGCTTTGTATCATGTACTGTTTTAACTACATTGCACGCTTGGCAGAATTGTTACCTTCTGACTACATCAAATTTTTGGGGATAATACATTTAATTCACACTGAGTGGCTTTAAATTCCTGTAGGTGCTCATTGACTCATCTTTGTTAAAAGCCTTGCATCGTGCACTGCTTTAACTATATTGCACGCTCGGCAGAATTGTAACTTAATGACCACAACATGTCCTTGGGGATAATACATTCAATTCACACTGACTTGCTTTCAATCCCTGTAGGCGCTCATTGACTCGCCCAGCTGCATCTCGACATATTCAGACAAACTCATGCGAGATGCTTTATACATGACTGACTCTATAACCATCAAAGAAAGACTCGCGCTCATTGCTAAGCAACTGGGTCTTTGGCAGAAGCGTGCACGTTAGACGTCACGCGAGCGTGTCTACATTTACACCAGTCCTCCCCACTTGAGAATTCCTGACTATATGCGGAGGCAAGACATGACTACGGCTCGTCTGCCCCATTTTCCCGATTAGATCCACGTTGAATCAAGGTGAGTCTAGGCCTCCCACAGCCTACGATCAATACCGCATTGTGGGATACACTTGAAGTTCACCCATGCGCCTATAACCCCCATGCACATGAGGTCTCGGCAGGATAGACTGCTTTTTAATCGTCCTCACGTTAACCACACACTGTATATTAATTACCCTCACTTCAATCACTTTTGTGCCCTATGACACCCATGCACATGAGGTCCCGGTCTAGGTTGCGGCAGCAAAGACTGCATTTTAATCGCCCTCACGTTAATCACACACTGTATATTAATTACCCGCACTTCAATCACTTTCGCGCCCGTGAATCCCACGCATGTCGGGTCTTCATGGCAGCGGCAATGCGCAACTTAACACGTAGGTGCTGAGACTTCCTTTAATCACTAACTCTCTGGGCCTCTTGCCACAATGTTGGCCTATCTATTCCCCATGGCTCTATACACCAAGTGGCGGGAACATATGAGGATACCGTCCATCTCTTACCGTCAGTTACAGATTATATAAGCATGTCCACACATACACCCCCGCACCAGATGCGGCTTCTACTTGATGCCTGCATTAACAGTCCATTATCGACTAGAAGCATGATGCGGCTGAACATGAGGCCGACCCACTAAGTCCAATCACGGTCCCTGACCACCGCCACCTCACTGGTTTTTTCGGTAGTTATACAACGAGTTACTAATTCAGTTACCTTTTTTAAAAATCCACCACGTTGAATAAAGAATTCGGGCTACCACCACTTCACTTGTTTCATCGTTAGTTTCATTACAAGGTATTAGAACATTGGAATGCTGGAAGCTCCATTGAAAACAATGGAGCGCTCCGGGCTTATAATGGCTGGTATAAGCCCAGAGCACCAACATTCCAATGTGTCTTTGTTCACAGCTCTGACTGTGAACAAAGACTTCAGGGAGCCTGAGGGGATTTGAATCCCCTCGCGCTCCCTGAAGGCTTTGTTTTGTTAGAACATTCTGCCCTCTAGTGGCAGAATGTTCTAATAGCCTTATAGCCCTTCGTAGCAGGGCTATACCGGCTTTTAAAGTCCCTCTGCTTTGTTAAAGTCCCTCGCCTTCGGATCGGGCCTTTAACGATGCAGCGGGCCTTTAACAGCCGGCATAGCCCGCTACGGCGGGCTATACGGCTATAATAATTCAGTCACTCTTAACCCACACTGCTCCTCACAGGGACAGATGCTTGCATTAGGTCCCTTTCTGATCAACAAAAGTTTTAATTTCCCCTCCGCAGAGCACTCATCGCTTGGGCCTGATTTGAACCATCCGCCCTCGGCATAGACCTTGTCCGCCCCCCTCAGGGTGAGTACTACCGCCCTTCCTTTTCCTGTGCATCATTTGAGCTCGCCAGCAACCGCAGATTATTGATACGCGCCTATGTTTACGATTTTAGGCTGTCACCGTCCCCTTTCCGATCCCCCACCTTGTCCTGATGAAGACCCTGCGTGACCACCGAATGGGGCACACATAGGGTTGAAACGTCGGCGATCACTCAAGGCCCAGACCAACCAAGACTCCACACATAACAAAAGGACACTATCAGTGGAAAGAGTCATTGGTGTTAATGTACCTTCTGGCCTATCCCTCATCTGTATATAAAAACATAACCACCTTGTATATATTGTACACCTGTTGCGCACTAGGCACCTATGTCACACGATCACCCCATGTCTATGTAAATATCGAATAATGTTGACAGACACCCATTACTGTGATTATCTAGGAATGATTTAATTCTGATAAACAGAACACAGTATAAAGCATCTCGATTTCTGTTTCTAATTCTTCAAGAAAAAATTGTTTTACTTCACAGGCGTTTTTGAAAACGTTGCTACCCAAATCTAATGTGTGCATTCAGAGCACATCTAAGTAACATACTTTCTACCCGACAGAACCACTTTATGTTTATGTACTCATAGCCAGGTTCTGAGGGACACAGGGTTACCCCATTATTGTTTAAGCGCAATCCGCAAACAGGCATGTGCAAATGCTCACAATGCCTTGCTTAAGGTTTAGCCGGGTAGTCACTACTCGTAGTATAGCGCCAAATGCACTGGCTATGGACGGATCTGTCGTCATTGGCATGATACAATCGGGAGCGTACATGCATCCCTAGATTGCAAATGTCTAAAAACGACCGCCATCAAACTGGTGACACTCCAGGTCGCTAGCTCACTGAAATGTGAGCTAAAATGCTGGTGTGACCTAATTTAAACAAAAAAAACTCCAATTCTGCAGTTGAGATTAGAAATTTTCCAAATGTGTCTAGGATGTAAGTATGTCAGCATGCTTTAATGAAATAAATTTGCCCTCAGAAATGTGAAGAACATACATTTGAGAAAGGGAAGGAATTTTAAATCAAACAGGGTTTGCCACCCAGCTGTGTGAAATAGGATTAAAAGATGGTAGAGATGAAAATGGGCTGGGCACTATGGGTTCTAAGCAGTAGATTACACTAGAGTACACTGAAGCAAAGACAAGAACAAATCATAAAAAACACAATCACTGATTATTTTCTTCAGGCATATGTTATAGTCTGGATGACAACATGCATGCAAAATTAGCAGAGATGAAAAAATAAATTTATAATCATAGATGGAAAAATATATGCCCTTTCACTTTGATTATATACAAACCTATTAGTATGGAGTCCAAAAGGACTTTTGAGCATAACATTCTGATAACTATAAGACCAAGCAAATTCATAAATCATCAACATAGCTAAACATTTATGTGCAAGCTCCACTGAATTGTGTAAGACGAGCTATACATGATCCTACTCTGGCAGAGGAAATAAAAATTACCTTCTAGGGTCCAATCAGCACCCATAGTTCTAAATGTTCATTGGGGCCCTGTTCATAAGTGTGGTATTTGGTAAATAATTTGGCCTCAGGTTGGGGCAGCAATGTTTCTATCATTCCACCACCTTTGTCCAGTAGAGCTACAAAAAGGACACACCTTTTGAGGTCATTTTCAGAGTGTTGATTCAGAGAGAAATGCTCAACTAGAGGTGCTAGTGTTTTGCACAGAAAACTTGATCTATGTTGCAGGATACGTTTTTTTACAGGCTGAGTAGTTTGGCCTATGTAGCATTTATCACAAGGGCACCAAATGCAATAGACCACATTTTTGGTGTTGCAATTGGAGAATCTCTGTTGTTTGTGTCTCACTCCATGTACTATGACTTCTTCAGATTTTGAATTGAAATTTCATGCTCGGCATAGCCTATATATGTCGTGCCCAGTTACAGGAGAACATTTCAAGAGTCCAGTGAGATGTTTCAGTTCAGTTTCTCTGACTGCCCTTACCAGATGCTCTCTCAAGTTTTTAAATAATTTTTTTTAATCATTTAAAAGAAAATAATGGTTTCAGGATCTGAAAAGAAGTTAATATCATCATGTTGTTGGCAATGATCTTTTTGATCTTATTAGTATATTAGAAAAAGTAAGAACACAGGTTAAAGGAATGCTGGTTTCTTTAGCTCTTGGAGACAAGAGAGACTCTCTTGGTGTACACCACGCTTTCCTTCGAGAGTGTTTGACAAGTTTCCTACTATAGCCTCGTTCAATCAATTTGTTACAAAGGTTCGTGCCTTTGTAGAAATAGTCTTCCTTACGACTGCCCATAACGTAAATTTTCTTTTGGAGACTTCGAGTGTCTGCTATTGTAATAAAGCAGGGTATTGCAATTGGTTATCTTACTATAGAGATTGGTGTAAATGCAACCTTCATCAATAGATACCCACATGGCAAGGAAGCTCAATCATTCCTTCCTGTACACCATTCTGGAAAGAAAAGTCTGTAGATCGATGATTTTGCCACCCTTGAAACTCTGTCAGGCTACTGGTAGATTCTTGCCACACTAGAAAAATATTGGCAATATACCTGTGTTGTTGGGCCCAAATATTCACTTTTCCACAAAATCAGACAGATAGATATTCAGTATTTCTGGAGCAAAAGAACACCCCATGGCCACTCCTTTGACGTGTAGATATAACTGATCTTTAAATGCAAAACCAATTTTCTTCAAGCAGAGGGCTGCCAGGTTGACTAGAAAATCTATGGTGACAGGTCTATGGTGGCCACAGTTGTCCAGAGCGTGTTCCATGCTTGCTAAGGCTTCGTCTTGTGGTATATTGGTATACAAGGACTCAATGTACAATGTAACCAGTATATCAGTGCTGTAATCAAAAGCTAGTCTTTCATGTTTCATGTTTGGCAATAAAGTCCATTGAGTCCCTAATGTATGAATTTGTCTTTCGAATTACAAGTTAAAAAAAATAAGTCTACATATTATGCAGGGGGTCAAGTAATTCAGGATAATATATGCAAGGTGCACACTTCAGTCTTCTTTTTAGTACTATTGGATTGCGCATTAAACCAATTGATTTATTTTCTCTGAAAGCTTGGGCCGAAATGTGTCAGCTCCTACCATCCAGGACCAACGTTATTCAAAGAAGAAAAAATATATAAAACCTATTGGGCTACAGACCAATACAAAAACTGCTTGTGAATGCAATTAATTTGAAGTTATGCACAAGTTGGTCTAGTGAAAGTAGACGTTACCTGGAGATGATTCTTTCTTGTTTTGCCTTAACAACGACACATTATCCGTCATTGTGTTTACTTTGTGCACTTACACCTTAAGCATTGATTTGTTTATTTGTTGTACATTTTAAAATTGCCAGAGGTGTGCAAGACCAGTTGACATGTCTTATTGTCTCTCGATCTGTTGTCACTTATGTAAAGCAGATTAACTTTAAAATAAGTAAATGTCTATGTGAGAAACCACAGTGACACATTATTTGAAGAAAAATGGCTTAATCTTATGAGGCGAGTTAACCTGCCAGAGGTTACAATGAATAAGTCAATCAAAATTATTTATTTCGGTTACAAGAACCATAAAAGAAACAATCATACCGATAGTGAACATATCATATTAGGCTAAGAAGCGCATTTCAGAAGACAAATGTGCAAATGAAGGATACAAAGCTTTCAGATTGACATAATAAAACAGCATGGACATAACATGGATGATACAATTCCCCATAATTCAATATTAGGGTCTCTCTGGCAGGAATATGGGGCTAAAGTGCTAATGCGTTATCAAAATATATGCAAATCAGTTTCCGGGTTTTTCCCCACACGTTGAACTATAAGGATTAATTGCCACTTGTCTAAGGATAAAGCCCTAGTGCTAGTCACAGTAGACAAGATAAAATACATAAAATACAACCACAAGAACAATTAGTTAAAAATATAAAATAGTAGCATTGGAAATTAAACCACTCTTGTCTGGTCAATACAGTCTCCGTTTTATCTATCGGGATCAGTCAACCCTGTCAACTGTGCCCTCCTTCTAATCGCCCAGATATGGCCTAAGAATTTCACAGTGGCAAAGGCGAAAAGGGGTCTAGCATCTGACTTTAATATATAATAGGGCGTCTTTAGAGCTTTGGGTCCCTCATTGTCTGCACACAGGAGCAAACAATTTGCTCCTTGGTTACGCATATGCTGCGCAGGCAAACAGGACATGCCCCATTGTTTTGTGTGGACAAGGACAGGAGGGACAGCCCTTGGGTTGGGATTTGTTACTCTGCCAGGAATTGGTAAAAGCGTTAATTGGTAAACTATCGTGCCTGAACTGTGTATACAATTTCGTGTCAGCTGGCACCTTGATAATATCAAAGTAGCTTTCTAGATGACAATTAGATTTCAAGTCAGTGAAAGCATCTGTTAGGCTGCCAAGTTGGCTTTTCCGGAGGTTGTTCTGATCGACCCATGCCCTATACAGGATTTTTACTTGGCTTCTTGAGTGGGAAGGTGGGTGGCCGATAGCCTGAAGTGGCAAACCAATGCTGGACCAAAGAGCATTTACTTGTTTAATCCAGCAAATTTTGTTTGCGGTGTTCAAATTAGAGATCTCACAAAGGGCAGCAGCATAAGGTGCCTGATCAGGAGTGGAGACCAGTCTGTGCCAAAATAGCAATGGGTGGAGCCTCACAAGATCGTTGACGGACTTAATACCCAGATCAAGCTTAAGAGGAAATAGGGGTGTGCTTAGGGGAAGGCATATCAAGTTCCTGAGGAACTTATTTTCCACAACTGCGAGCTCCCTTGTGGGTGCTGTGCCTCACAGCTCTGCCCCATAAAGGGCACTGGACACAACCTTGCAGCTGTATAATTTAAGAGGAGGAGGTACAGGCCTGGTATACGATAAGCAATGCTCCCTCCTCAAAGCCCCAGTAAGCTGAGTAAGTTTCAAGGAAGCCTTCTCTAGATGATTCTTCCAAGCCATTCCCTCTGATAGTTTGATACCCAAGTAGCCGAAGTAACTGATCCTCTCAAGTGGGACATTATCCAGCAATAACTTTCCCTTGCAGGATTTGTGAGGGATCAGCATGATTAGCTTGGTTTTGGTGTTGTTAATAATCAAGCCCCTCACCTCACAAAAGACCTTGAAGTGGTTTAAAAGCTTTTGGAGACCCATGGGAGTTTTGGAAACCAGTAGGGTATCACCAGCAAATAATAGTGTGGAAATTTTACGGTTCGCTAGAGATGGTACATCAGCTTCTAGAGAGGACAAATAAGTCAACCTCCGGTTTGAATTCTGTATATATCTACCCCACTAGAGCTCCCTTTGTTTTTCGTATGTAATTGATGTAGCCTAAGCTCTAGAGGGTTATATATCCCCCCTTCTTTTTTGAACACATTGTCCCTCTGTACAGCTAGGAGCCAAATGCAGAAAGTACAGGGAGCCTGCTCAGAGCTAGTTTGGGAATGGGCTAGGGATTGCCACTAACACAGGGACTAAAGTAGCAAAAGTAGCCCCTCAGACACCACCCGGCACCTCTGCTCTGCATCCCTTTCTCTAATCCGCTGTAGTAAATGCTGAGGTTGCTCCTTCTCCTACCTATCAACAAGTTACCCTTTCATCTATAGACCTGCACTTCTCTTCCAGAGTCTCACAAAGACCCTGAAGGCCTGGCTATTTGGCTAATCATCTGGACCCTTCCAGTGCCTCGATACCCTCACGGGTGACAAGTAGCGCTCTATAAATCTACTGATTGATTGCTTGATTGATTGATTGATGGCTGACACTGGGGATAAAATGTGGCACTCTCAGACCCCAGAACAGACCACTCCTGGATCTGTAGACTCAGTCTTCCCAGAATGGCTCCAATGGTCAAGTGGCTGATATCCTGTTTGAGCTGCAGGAACACAACAAGCTTCCGCACTCCTGCCCTGCAAGTGCCCAGCTGACCAGCCCCATCTAGACCTGCCTGAATATTACAGATAGCCTCTGCTGGAGTGCGTCCTGATCCCCAAGAGGTGCCGTCTAAGTCCTAGACCATTGGCTGACATCAGAGAGTACTGCTCCTTGCCTAACTGAAGGTTCCAAAAGAGGTGGCATGAAGGCATGCAAAGCCACGCAGAGCACATCTGAAAGCTTTACTAGACCCAATGCATAGCGATGCCAAACCTTGCTGCACAGCTGAAAGATTCATTAGAACTGAAGCCTCACCACCCAGCTGAAAATGTCATTGGAACCAATGCTGAGCAACGCGGAGCAAACAAAGCAAAGCTACCCTTATGTCACATCAAGGAAATAAGATACAACTCCCAGCGGGACGAACTCAGTCCTGTGCCCAGCCTGCGCTTCATCGTGGTTGGCCTGTGTAGTGTCATGTGAGTTCGTAATGACGGAACTGTTGTGGCTCCTGATGGACTCCTCAACTGGGACGTAAGCATCAGAGCATAGCGAAGTGAATGCCAGTTTAGAATGTTAAGTTCGCAGTTACCCAGATAAGAATAAAGGCATGTTATACTAAGCTCCGTGTGTGGTGTAGTTATTGCCAAGTACCTGGGCGGAGGAGGACGCTCCAACTGGCGATGACATAGGGGATAGGTAACCCGAAGATCGACAGCTCTTTCCCAGAGCATTTGCTGTGGTCCAGGAAATTGCTCATGGGTTCCACGTGTGTCTCAGTCAAAATGCAAAATCGATGTTTGCCATATGTGGAGTCAAAGTGCAGCCTCAGTTCCATATAAAGCAGTTAACGAAAGCTTCACTGAAAAATCTACACATTGGTGGCCAAGAACCTGCTGGAAAGGCCACAAGGAGAAGTACTGTGCTACTGCGCAACTCAAGGCCGTACATTCATATGGAGTGATAACACTACAGGCAGATGCAAACAGGTTTTAAAAGAGCAGCAAATTGCAAGATGATACTGCGAACAGGACCGCTGTGAGACAGAGATCAACCAGCACAATGAGAAGCCTAAAGGCAAAGTGATACAAGAACGAGTCATCTGCTTCCCAGCACTGTTTAAAGAGAGTTGTGTCGTTTCACGTGGGATAATTGTTGTATCATTAGACTGCTAGTTTTTGGAGAAGGAGGAGGAGTCGTGGCTTCGTGGTGTGGTGTGGCCACGATCCTTGATTCCGCGGATCGGAGGGTGAGCTGTGCACTCCTGGGCGTTGTGGGCTGTGGGCCTGGCGGGGGATTGAAGCTGGGCAGGCTTGTCGCTGCTGCCTAAGCTGCGGCCCTGCCGATCGGCTGTGAATTGGACCCCTGCCGAATTGGACCAGTCGGCGGAAGTGCATCAGTCCCAAGAGACCCGTGAGTGCAGCGGTGGCGGTGGCGCTAATTGTTGGGACTTGGTGGGACTTGGTGGGACTTGTTAAGACGCAATCTCCTGCGGTTCTGTCTCCAGACTCCATGGACTTGGCCATTGTCATTGCCATTGCTGCTGTTGCTGGTTTCACAGTGGGAGAGGTGTTCCCCCCTCCCGTTTCTATCTGGTGAGCGGTGCAGCTAGATTGAGCCAGGAGTCACATCGCTTTCTCCCTGTATGTTGGCTGGTCAAGGTGGGTTTGTGGGGGCTGTTTGGAGGATCAACCACTGGAATTGACCAGCTGAATGAACATCTATATGATCCGCATGATCTGCGTGATCTGTCTGGACTGTCTGGTTGACTGAATTGCTTAACGCCGCTTCTGGAGCAAGTTTGTCGTACTTTCTCTTGCGGAGCATTGGGGGGTAATTACATTGCCTAAACGCGGTTTTTGGAGCCAATTTTCCGCACTTTGGACTTGCGGAGCACTTGGGGGATATTACCTGTGTGTTCCTGCTGCCTGGTCCCCCCCACCGTCGCACTTCATACCGCGACCGCAGAGCGGGGGGACTACAGGCCCCACAATCCTTTGTGGCTCCGCCCCCCCCTGACACCAGCGCCCGCGCCCGGAGGCGCAGAAAAGGAGCGGCACTTCTCCCGCAACGCGGGATCGCGCGCGGGGGCTAAACCCGGGCAAAGGGCAGGCCCTCTGTGGCCCTCAGAGGCTGAAGTAGGCTGGGCTGGGCCTACTTATTTATATTTTTATTTTATTTGTATTGAACTCCTTCATTTGCTTAGTGTTACATATTTTACGTTATATTATGACGGTGTAAACATTGTCTCTCTGACCAGGAACTCACCGTAACTTACCTCCAAATATTCCTTCTTTTTAACTGTTATTAATTGTATTCATCGGGGTTACGGTCTCCCCTGCTCTCCACGTATAAGGATGACGGCTAAAAAGTTACGTTCGGGGAGACTATTGGGGGGAAGGTCTTGCATGAAGACAAGATCCAACCCCCTTAGAAACAAGGCTGCCAGTAATTTGTATTTAAAGGGTCAATGCCAGCTGCTGCAATTGTGGGAAAAACCCAAGGATAAGGAATTGTTAAATGTTGCAAATAAAGCCTTTGACATAGCTTCTCCATCTGGCACAACCCTTATAGTGCTCAAGAAGGTCCCTCCTTTGGTGAATGAAGAATATTCGGGGCTCCCTGATTACTGAGGAATCTTGCCCAGCGCCCCCTGAAATGACTGGTGACATTAAGAGTTCTGCTTCTAATTCTGAGGGTGGGCAACAAAATAATGTGTCTGCAAACCATAAAGTGTTTTTATCCAATGATCCCATGGGAGGTTTACAGCCAAAGGTGGACGGTAAGGGGGACTCTCAGTTGTCGAGTATTGACCTGGAGCTTTGTGGTCGATACCTAGCTGATGGTACTCTGAAATCATCTGAAGCTATTAAGTCCCCGATCGGCGCTACTCCATCTGGTCTTCTGCTTTATAGCAGTACCCCCTCCTTAAAATCGCTAGATATTTCCTCACAGTATAACATCTCAAAGAGTCCACTGCGTAATATATCTGGCATTGGTCCCATGGGTCCTCCAGGTTTTGATAAATCAGAAAAACCGATTTCTGAATCCCTGATTGCATTGGAACATTTGCTGGCATCTATTTTACAGTTATTGGGTACATTTGTGGGAAGCTCTGATTGTATTTTGGAATCAGTCACTCAGATACTAAATGTCTTACTGTTAAACTCCCGGAAAAGGTTCCTGACTTAGTTCCTAAGGCAGGATTGCAGGGGCCTGAGTCGGGTAGTGACCATCTAGCTGGAAATGTTAATTCAGTTCAAAATAAACCTGTAGCTATTCTTAAAAATGAGCCATCTTTAGTACCCACACTTCCCGTATCTAACTGTGTAAGGAATTCTGACCTCGAAATTGAAGAAGAAAGTGGTGATGTTACCGCTCCAAAATCTGAAAAAGAGCTATTCCCAATGTTTGTGCCTGAAATGAAGGGGATAGGGGGGGAAGAAAAAGAAAAAACTGAAAAACAAAGAAAGAACAAAGGAAAAAAGAGGAACCAATCCGCAGATACAGGAAGAAAAGGCAGAGACAAATAATTTTTGAGGATTCCCAAGTCCCTGATATCAATGAACCTATCACTGGAGAATTTGTGAATGGGTCCTTGAGTCAGGAAGCGGCCACTCATCCTTCCGATAATTTTGAACCCCTCTGCATTAGGCATTAAAATTTCTTCCAATTGTTCAATCTCTCCCGTGGGAGGCCGTCTATTAGATGTAGGAGGATTGACGATCCCTCTCCCCGTAGCAGAGATGACCAGGTCAGTCCCTATTGTATCTGTGGCTCTTAATCCTTCTGCTCCTACTTTTCATGCCTCAGGTGATGGTGTTGTATGGCCTCATCATCTGCCTATAGAAGTACCAGAAGTTTTTGTAGATACATTGACTGTGGATTTTCTATCGTTATTTGATTTTGATCTGCCTTTAAATAGAGCATGGTTACTTAAGTATTTCAAAGACATAGAGAGTCTAAAGTTAATCCAATCTAACGATATTGATCTAGTCTCCATATCAGGAACAGTTGCCGCGCCCTATGTCAGAGTAAAGTTCTATTCCAAACTTATAGTAAATCTTATATTGCAACAGGCTGAGAACTTCCAGTGTAGGGGAATTGATGTATTACCTGTTTTGTCTTCTGGAAGAGATAGTTTCCCTCATATTAGACTCTCTCAGCAAGGCACTGGCCAAGATGGTCCCCCTCCCTCATTTGATGATTTAAAGATTTGGGTTTCGAAAAGCACACGTTTGGTGACGCATGTAATGCCTGCCCCGTTAATTCAGAACACCCTCCCAATAGAAGATATCCAGCTGTGGAATTGGCTGCCCGGTGCTTTGTCTAGTAAATCCATAGACAACCCCAAACTTTTTCAACATCTTTAGCAGTAATTTAAAAGTTCTCTCTTGGAACGCTGCCGGGATAAATAATAGTCCCGAGAAATTACAGTACTTGTTCTCTCTGAACGCTAGTGTGATTTGCATCCAAGAGACCTGGTGTGCTAGTAGATTGTGTGCAGGGAGAGATTATTTTGTCCTTGAGGCAATGGCCTCTCCTTCGAAGAAAGGGCATGCAAAAGGGGGAATTGCGTGTCTTCTGTCCAATAGATTAAAGTGGAACTTCACCCATTATGCTGACCCAAGCAACCTCTTTCAGGCGGTGACCCTTTGTAGTCTAACCAGTAGGGAAACAATAATCCTTTGGTAATAATAAACGCATACATTCCCCCGGATGAATGTTTTAATATTCTATTGAAGCAAGTCTTTTCGTACATTAAACAGATTAAAGAGTTAGAACCTCCCCCCTATGTGTTGTTAGTAGGTGATTTTAATTGTAAAGTTTCTAACTCTAGCTTAGAGCTATTTAGAAACAAATCTAAAGAAGAAGCCTATCTTATTCCTCAATCTCTCTTCCCTAATAAAATTAAAACTAATAAGAGAGGGAAGTTGTTGCTAGAAGAACTTTCAGCGGCGGAGGGGTTAATAGTGAATGGTAGGCTTCCCTCTGATGTTCCTGTAAAATATACTCATAGATCCTCCCAAAGTGAGTCAATTCTGGACTATGTAATCACCGACTATTGTATTTTCTCCTTAGTGAAGGATCTGGTGGTCTCTCCGACATCATTTAGTGACCACAATGTGATTACTATAAGCCTCTCATTACAACCTCCTAATTCCGATTCATGGTCCCTTAACAGTGATGTAGTTAACTTTCATAAGGACTCTGGAAGATGTTTTTGGAATTTTAAAGCCAAGAAGGGCCTGGAGTGTATTCTAGGTAAAACAATTCTAGAACTGAATGATTGGCAGGGTTCTGAAATAATTCACTTTGAGAATTTTATGAAGGAGGTCATCCGTGTTGCCAAAAGGTCTAGCTCTTCTGTAAAAAAGATTTATGTTTCTAGACCGAATACCCTCCTAAATAAGGAAATAAATAAATTAGTGCGGGAGCAATTTTTGCGTAGATCTATTGAAATAAATAATAAAATATACTTGTTAAAAAGAAGGAGAAGCAGAATTAGGAAGAAACTTAAAAAAGAAAAAGAAGATTCACTCTGGATAAGTCTACGGGAGGCCGCAGTTCATGGCAAAGTTAGACAATTCTGGTCACTCATTGGGGAGGGTTGTGGAGTAAGAGTTAGCCCCCTCCCTATTCCCATTACTGAATTGTCATGGGTCACTTTCATTTCCAACCTGTATGCTGGGAACGGCGTAAGGGTAGAATGTAAGGAGACTACTAAAGAAGATGAGCTTTCTATTGACGCCCCTTCGGAGAAAACCATTGAAATGGCCATTAAGGACATGCGTTCCTCTGGAGCAATGGGGCCTGATGAACTTCCCATATCGGTATTGAAGCAGGACCCTGTTTTATGGAGCAAGAATCTTTTTCCATTATTTAGATCTTGCTTCATTAGTAAAACTGTGCCCTCTTCTTGGAAGGGGAGCATATTGGTTCCATTATTCAAAAAGAGCCATAGGGATAAGCCAATGAATTATCGCCAGATAGCCCTTCTTGATGCCATTGGAAAAGTCTTTTCCAAATGTCTCCTATCGCTAATTACTGATTGGGTTGATCCGAATCAGATATTACCCCTTGAACAAACCGGCTTCCGTAAGGGGCATGGTACATTGGATAACCTCACAGCCCTTCAGGTTATTTCGGACAAATATATAAGAGTTCGGGGAGGAGGAGTGTATGCGGCTTTCATTGATTTCTCCACAGCATTCGACAAAGTTGATCGTCCCTTGCTGTGGAGAAAGCTATCTGACTTGGGCATGCCCCCTCTTCTATTAGATCTGGTGCGGTCTTTACACACGGACACTTGGTGCCGAGTGTTACAAGGTGGAGAAAGGGGTTTATCGCGGGTTATTCCCTCCATTAATGGATTAAAACAGGGTTGTCTACTGGCCCCATTACTTTTCTCCCTGTACATTGCTGACCTTTCAGCTTCGCTTTCATCTTGTGTTGGCATAGCCCCGGTAGTGGGGGGATCTTCTATTTCCTGCCTCCTATATGCAGACGACATCCTTATCCTAGATTTAACACCTAAGGGATTAGCTAATCGTCTGCAGGCTTTACATCTTTTTGCAGAGACCCACTACATGAGGATAAATGCCACAAAAAGCAAAATTATGTGCATTACAGGGAAGAAAAAATCTAAATCAGAGAATTTTGGTTGGTCAGTTGGTGGTCAGAAATTGGAGGTGGTTAAGACATATACCTTCTTAGGAAAAATAATTTCTGCCAACCTGAGTGAGAAGCCTCATATCGATAATAATTCCCGTTAAGCCCTGTCCCAAGGAAAAAGTCTGAGCGCCCTTTATTCCGCCACAGGGAGAAGACATTTTGCTTGTTTACTGGAGGTCTATAGGGCAAAAATTCCATCAACCCTCCTGTACGGAATGGAACTGGTTGACTTAAAGCACTGGGGTTTTCTACAGACGGTAGAAGGAAAATTATTAAGGTCTATAACTTCTCTCAACCCAGCCTGTTCTGTGGCTGCCTGTAGACTTGAATTCGGTCTCCGTAGTAGTTGGGCGCAGGGCCTGTCCGCTCTAGTACGATGGGTTGCCATCCTGGCTAGAGGAGAAACGGGGACTTTGAGATCCCTTCTCAAGGGGGAATTGTTGGGTAGCTTAAGAGAGTACTCCCAAATTGTTAAGAATTTTAGAAAGGCTGTGGCACTTCTTGAATTGGAAGAGAGTACCCTTTTTACTATTTCTCCTTCCCAGCTAAAATCTCTTTTGAAACAGGCTTCTTGGGCTCTTTGCTTCACGCTGGACAAGAAGTCCAAGCTAGTAAAGAGGGGAGGTGATCTCCTTGCTAACACATACTCAATGAGGCTTGCCCAACCCTATGTCACCTGGAACCTACCACATGGTGTTCAGAGATTTTGGTTCCTCCTAAGGCAGGACTTGCTGCCCCTAAATATTCTTTTGGAAAAATGGAATGGGTCCTCTCCCACATGTAACTTTTGTAATATGTCTGCTCAGGATCGTTCTCATGTACTGTTTATATGTCCTGCATTGCGTCCACTTCGTTCGAAGTGGTTAAGATCAATATGCTTGCAATTGGGTATCCTCAATGTGAATTCCTTTTTGCAGGCCTTATATATTCCTCCAAATGAAATGTTTTGCTTCAATATTTTTAACTTTTTAAAAGTTTTTTTAGCTATTTATTGATGAAATATGGAGGTATGTGTCGCTGATTATCTTGTTCAGTGGAAAATGTTGTAGTTGTCAATTTTACTTTGAGAATGTGTATTTGTATTTGTGTATTTTGTTTTATGTGGACCTCTTTGGAGTGCCAAAACATAATAAAAAAATAAATTGAAATTGAATTGATTAAAGAGAGTCCTCATGCCACAGCGCTGGAGGGAGTTAGCACAGAGGAAGAAGCCAGGGTTGTGCTTGCAGAGCCGTCCATACCCGCCGTGGAACCCCACCAAAGTTGTTTCCTCGGACTCATAATAACTCAAAAGGTCTCAGAAGTTCAGAAAGCAGAGTGGTGATCGGAATCATTAAAAGTTTGCTTTTCCAATGGAGACCAAGAAAGGAGTCACTTTTTGCTGTCATTATCGAAGATGATCTAGAGGCCAGCAAGTCGTAAGTCCTCAGAGATGGTTTGCATAAACAAGATCACCAAGCAGCATCAGAAAGAACTCTGCTCTCTACATCAGTAAGTTCCACCAATGATTACAATGCCGCCACATTTTTTAAACCTCCACCGCCATTTGATATCACCAAAAAGCTGCATATTGGTGACAGGTGGACAACCTGGATAGAGACATTTGATGATGTCATTGATGTAATTGAAGAAGCAGATAAGAAAATTATCAAGTACCTTAAGAATCTTGCTAGTGAAGGTGTAAAAAATTCATTAAAAATGCCACAAACTGACGAAATTACATAAATAAAATAAAAACAGCCGTGAATCTCAAATTCAATCCAATGCCAAATGTGGATTAAGAAAGGTATATCTTCAGTCATGAATGACAGAAAGCCAGTGAGACCATTGACAAATTTGTTGAGAGACTGGATGCTTTCATCAAACATTGTAAGTTTAATTAATTTAATGTTGAGGAATCTATATGCCTCAGAGTGATTGACCAATGCTTGTCACTTTCATTCAGGCTATGCATGCTGAGAGAAACTCTTAGTCTGGAGTGAGTTCTCTGAAGCTGCTGACATGGAGACTTGAGGTGCCCAGAGTGAGGCAGCCATGAATGTGTTGAGATTGATAAATACAATAGCAATTTACACCTTGATGTATGCGCATGTAGCAGTACCAATAATACAATATTGATGTACGCTGTAATCTGCATGCACAATTATGTCAATACCAGTAAATTCAATACCAATGTACGCTGTAACCCATGCACGCACAGTATTGTCAATACCAGTAAATTCAATGTCGAGGAACACTGTAACTTATGCCTGCATAATGATGTCAATATTAATGAATGCAATGTTGATGTACGATGTAACAACTCTATGTGTAATAATGGGAATATCGGTAAATATGATATCTATGACTGCCATGTTACACATGCTCACACTCAAAAGCTTGTATCATTGCTGTTGGATTTATCTGAGATGACACCCGCATCAACCCCAAGTTAGAGATACGTGGTCAGATAGGCCCTGCGACCCAAACCCAAGCCTACGGATTGACAAGTCAATGGTGGCCTTACACTTATCTCAAAGACAAACGCACACCCACGGAAAACCATGATCGATCCCATAATAGGTAGTCACACCAAAAACAGGCCCCAGGAGATTAACCCCAATAAACATACTTGGCCAAAGGTGCACGTTACCAAAATGCAACAAGGTTAGATGCTACATATAGTTAGGAACACTCAGCCAAGCAGGACACAACATGCACACCGCACGAGGTGATCATGCGCTCACCTCACCGGACATCTTGACACGCACACACCGGCCCACACTAACTTTCCTCGCGGTCGAGAGCCATCTGCGTCTCCCCTATTGAATGGTTTTTCTTGTTATTAATGACTATGATGCTACTCAAAGAATGGCAAAGTGTTTTATTGTACCCATAAAATGTATGTATGTGCGGCCAAAACGTCTATATTTTGAGACTGTCTTTAGACGTGCCTCTGTTGATACTCTCCCAGCTGCTGTGTTTAATTAAAGCAACTTGTTCCTGTTTTGCCAAATGCCTCTTGTCTATTAATTTATTTAAGATAAAATTGTACTCCAGCAACAAATAGGAAAAGTAAGCGTCAATAAAAATTATGCCTGAGGAGAAATATAATTAACTGTCTCCATTACCCCGACTTAACGTCATTGAAAACTAAAGTGTATACCTGAGCTGCATCAACGCCACTAAAAAGTCATGGTTCATTTGTAGCAATGATGAAGCATAATAAAACAAAAGCAGGCAGCCATTCATGTTCTTCAAGGTGGAGCATCAAGTACCTGTTTAATAAGCTTCAGAACAGTTGATGATATGAGACTGATATCCGTGAACTATAACATGAATGCCCATCAAAATATAGTAGGTCAATTCCCTTTATTGTCTCATGGGTTGGGAAAACCCAAGACTATGAAAGTCCTGTAAGATATCAATGAGGACATCGTCCTATTGCTCAAAGACACAGATACATTTCCTTTCATTTACAGGAAACTGTTGAAAGAGAACTTGAATCCTTACTCAATCATGGAGCATTCCATTTGTTCAACTCCATGGGTTTCTCCCATAGTGGTAGTAACCAGAAAGGAAAGTGAAGGAGCTGTATGCATCTGCATGGATATGCGCCAAGCGAATAAGGCAATTGAAAGAGAATGACATGCAGGTCAGCACAATGCCGACATGATAACACAATTGAATGGTGCAAAGGTATTCGCTCGCCTTGATCTGAATAAAGGAAATTATCAGTTGAAACTTGCAGGTACATTACAACGTTTTCTACACATGTTGGTCTGTTCCATTAAAAAAGACTAAGGACCTGTTTAGAATTCAGCAGACAGGTTACTCTGTGCCAACGGTGCTGGATATCCCATCCACTGAAATATAAATCCTATAGAATGTAATGGGATTTATATTTCCGTAGACAGGGTATCCTCATCATTGTGACGGAGTAATTCATCCGCCGAGTTCTAAATCAGGCACTAAGTTTTGGTGTAGCATCAGCTGCAGATCTATTTCAAGATTTCACTCAACGTCATACAGCTTGTCATGAATGCTTTCAATTATAGTGATGACACATATGTTTTCATGGCTACACAGAAGGAGTACGACGAAGCTCTCACACAAGTGGGTCAGTTGCTTTCTGATGCTGGTTTAACTGCTGGTTGAATGTTGAGAAATGTGAGTTTCAGAAGACAAAGTTAAAATTCTTTGCCCATATCTTTTCTGATTAGGGCATGACACCCAATCCAGCTAAAGTGCAACAGCTGTCAACTGCCAGTCCCGCAAAAGATGTTTCCATGCTGCGTTCATTCCTTGGCATGGCCAGCTATTGCTGTGGATACATACACGACTTTCCCACTGTCAGTGTGCCAATAAGAAAAGTAATGTTTATTTACTTTAGTCACATGAATGCGAGCAAGTTTTAAAAAATCCATTAAATCAACCAAGCTATTGAGAATGCTACTGAACTTGTAACTCTCTCCTGGCCCAGCACAACCATTTACTCACAGTAGGTGTCTTGCACTGTTTGGCGCAATCTTTACCTAAAGGTTTATAAACTCATATCTCATGTTCTACTGATTGGAGTTTGATCACTATTCTATAAAATATATTCTATTTTCCTAAATTGGTTTGGGGATTTTTCTTGTGTTGCGTTTTTACTTTACTACTGATTGTACACTGCATACATGCTTTAAACATTGCATTTAAGTTAGGCCTCCCTGCTTTTGTGGCAAACTACCAGAGGGTAAAGCACGGGTTAAGTTTGTGACTTTTTTTGCTGCACTTTGACAAGTATTGAGGACCCTTCTCAACCAATAACCCAATTTCCAACATGCGGCAATAATTATTGTGTGAAAGTACATGAAGGAATGCAGAGATTACGGATGAGTGGGTGGGTTACTTTTGTTGTGGGAAAGGAAGGATCTACAGCAAAGAAAGTACCAGCAGGAGAAGCAAAGCAATGATGTGAGACATGCAGATCAAGTATTTCAGAGAGATGGGGGATAAAAATGGCATAACTGTCTAAACTAATGAGAGACTGTAGAGGAAATTGGCAGGGACCAATAGCCCTTTCACATACCTTAGTAATGGTAAATGCATAATCTATATTTTAGAGGCTCAATGGTTCTAATTATTCACACCAAACCCGTTATTGTTACTCATTTCCTAGCTACTTCTAAGAAACACTGGCAAAGGCAATAATTCT
Organism: Triturus cristatus; assembly: GCF_964204655.1. Lineage (NCBI taxonomy): Eukaryota > Metazoa > Chordata > Amphibia > Caudata > Salamandridae > Triturus > Triturus cristatus. The sequence goes on along the minus strand of NC_140595.1, from coordinate 706,281,446 downwards.
TGTTTTGTTTTAGGCTTAGGCCCAATGTCATGCTATATACCTGGATGCGAAAACAAAAAATTCAGCAGCAACCAAATACTCGTCCTTTGGCCCTATGAGTGAAACAATGGAATTATGTTTATATGTTTTAAGCCATTCCTATAATTAAATAGCATGTGTGTCTTGCATAAGGATTCCTAGTTAAGCTTCATTGAACATACCCCTTTTACAAGCCCCCTCCGTACATTTGCTATTTCACCTAAAGCACTACATGGCTGCAGTGATGTCATTGAAGCACAGAGGCTTTTCTACACTTTAAAGAGAAGCTGACCAAGGTGCAGACCCCTGGATGGGAGTGAGTTTAGCTGAAGCTTTGGAGAAATAGGAAAGATGAGACAGAACCAGACTCACAGTAGGCAAAGAGGAGCAAAGAGCAATCTCTGACTCTCCATTGAAGGGCCTCTCATTTTTATTCAAGCTATCTCTCCCTCCTAGTAAAAAGGCTGCATCCTCAAAATATCTTCTCATTCCTAACTTTTTATCCAAGAGTTCAATGCATTTGTGGACTTGTAAAGTCAGAACTAGCCAAAGATATCTCACAAGACAAGGGATCACTTGTTTATCATGCCTCCTTCTTCAGTGGCCAGGTGGTGGATAAGCTAGCTCTCACAATTTTGTGCAGCCAGTGTGTGCTTCAATCCCTATATTCAACTTTTAAAAGCCATTTTCGAAGAACATTGATAAAAGATGTCAATGACATTTGTGTTCATTTCGTTAGTTTTTTCCTGATATATTTATTTGTGCTTGTGGATGATTGAAATACAATGTTGTCGGTTGTGTTGTTTCAAATGCTGCCCTTCTTCCCTTCTTCCCTCTGCCCCCCCATAGTGTCCCAATGGCATGAAGTTATTTACCGTACTTGTTAAATTTTATTGCCTGCCTCCCGCTGCCGCCCATAATGTCTTCATGGTGCCTGGTGGGGCATATATATATATATATATGTGGTGCAGCTGGTCACATTCACCAGTTGGGGTCGGTGCGAGGTGCGGGTGCCAGTACCTGATGATGCATGAAAGAAACTCCAGTATTCTAATCCAATACACACGAAGGTCGATTTTCAAAGGTTCAGTGTATTAAATTCAACTGCAACGCGTTTCGATCACAAGGATGTTCTTCACAAGCCAATTTGTCCAAGAACACATCCACCATTTAAAGTGCACGAAAAAATAATAAACATAGAAAACAGACCAACAGAGTAGGTTGTTTGAGTAAACATAGAAAATAGACTTCCAAGTCCATGCAGGAACAACTCAACGCAAAATGTTACAATTCACATTTTACAATTTTTCACCATTTCCTGTAATGTAATATATTTACTACAAATTCATGAATCTTCTTTAAGAACAAAGCGCACCAGCGCAAATAATTCTAGTAGCTCATTCGCCATTAGCTGAATGTTTTTACAAAAAGGAAATGATTCTTCTTTCAGAAAAGTATATCCTCCACTGTGGGAAGTCTGCGAGGGTGAGTATTGAGCCTACTTATCAAGCCAAGTGGCCTAAGATTACACACATCATTTTAAAGCTCCTCAATGGGTCAACCAATAGAGTACAACAACCTTACTGAGTTTACAGGAGATAAAAGGGAAAAGTGAACACTGTGCAATATTAACATAGAAAAAGAGGGGTGGGGAAAGGACACAATAAAAACACAAGGGGGAAACAGATCCGTGAGACACGGTTGTCTGACCCTCACAATTCTGCCATCTACATATTCAGTTTGTTTCACTTATAAAGATTCTATAAGACTATGCCTCCAGTGAAGGTTTTTCAAAACTGCTAATACTGGATTATGGTTGGGGTCCCCCACCACATTTCAATACATACAGGGAAAACAAAGGATCAAAACAGGAGCAGGTAAAGAGTTCAGAACAAACTGAGTTACTTATCCAATATGGACTAAAAGTTCCTCATCTTCGTTGATCCCAAAGGGGGTCTTGCTATCGAGGAGTATGGTATATCTGGACTCCAGGACTCTCAGTTGCCTCTCACGGTCACCCCCTCAATGGATAGCTACAATCCTGTCAATGTCAAAGATAGAGAGAGTGTTAGGGTTCTGATTATGGTAGTTGAGCCATTGTCTCGCTGTGGAGTAACTCAAATCTCCATTTTTGATTGCCCTTCTATGTTCCAATATCCTCTTTTTGATAGGGAAAATTGTGCTGCCCACATATATTTTCTCACAAGGACACAGGATTACATATACACAGAAGTCTGTGTTACAGTTCATGAATTTCTTAATATTCACTGTTTTGCCTGTTGGTAAAGAATACTTCTTCCTGTTTCTACTGCCACTGCATGCTTTGCACTTTTTGCATTTAAAAAAGCCCTGAGCTGCTGTAGCCACCCCTGTTGTTTGGTATTACCCATGTAACTTGTCACTAACATGTCCTTCAGGGAACGGGCTTTTCTGTATCTAACTAGTGAATGCCTATTGACATGTGGACCTATCACCGGGTCATTCTTGATCATGTGCCAATGTTTGTTAAGGGTGTTTCTGACAGATCTTGCCTCTGTGTTAAAGGTGGTGATCCTTCTGATTTTATCCTCCTCACTGGTTTGCTTGGGCCTCTTCACTAGCAGGCTCGATCTTTCGTGCTTGGCTGCCTTCTCCTCTGCTGCCCATAGAACTTTCTTAGGATAGCCCCTCTTATCAAATCTTCCCATCATTCTCTGCTTATCTTTCTCATAGCTTTGTTGTGTTCTGCAGTTACGCTTTGCCCTGATGAGGGGATACTCCATTTGAGTTTGGATGGGTGGTGGCTGTCTGCATGCAGTATGCTGTTACCTGAGGTACCTTTCCTGAAAAGATTTGCTGCAATCATTCGATTCTCCATGCTGACACACACAGCCAGAAAATCCACTTCATTCTGGTCACATCTATGAGTGAAGCGGAGATTATCTGCCATCACTTCTAGGAAACGCTCTAGTTTTGATTTGGTTCCGTTCCATATCATAAAAATATCATCTATGAATCTCGTCCAAAATGTAATGTGTCTTGTCCATGGTTCATTCTTTTCTACCCATATCACTTGTTCCTCCCACCCTCTTATTTGCATACAGGCATAACTAGGCGCGAAGCAGCTTCCCATGGCAGTTCCGACCTCTTGTTTATACCATCCTCAAAAAGAAAAATGTTGTTCTATAGGCAAAAAGTCAGCATCATAATCAGCATCTTAGAGTGTCCATACAAGAAGATAGATTTGTCCCTAAAGAAATGTTTGCATGCTCCTATGCCCTGGCTGTGCTCAATGCAGGTATAAAGAGAGACCACATCTATCGTGAGCAGCCAAAGGTTCTCCTGCCAGTAAATCCCTTTTATTTTGTTTATAAAGCCTGTGCTATCCCTACAGTATGAGGGAAGGTTGAGAACATATGGAAATAGAAAGGAGTCCAGAAATATCGATGAATTCTCAAGGCGACTGCCATTGGCTAATGCAATAGGTCTGCCAGGTGGATTGGTGATGTTCTTGTGAATCTTTGGCCACATGTAAAAACATGGTGCTGTGGGTCTTTTGGTGTAGAGGAAGCGGAAATCATCTTCCCCCAGAAGTTCCTGCTGTCTCCATTTTGTCAGTGCAGCATAGAAACGTATGGTTGCCTCATCATATGCCCCCTTGCTAGATCTTACATAGCTTCCAGATGAGATAAGCTGTCTGTTCACCTTATCTTTGTATAGCTTGATGTCCCAAAGGACCACGTTGCCACCTTTGTCTTTTGGTTTGATCACAAAGCTCGGATCTTCATTCAGTGTAGACAATGCTAACCTCTATGCTGGAGTTAGATTATATGCATGCTCATTTATGGTATTTTTCCGTTTTTCCATCAGGTCACATACTATGACCTCATGAAAAGTGTCTAAGCTGTCATGTGGTAGATTGGGGTTAAACGTGGATTTGTGTTTGAATTTAGTAGTTGCAGTCCCTCTAGTTTCTAAACCCAGTTGTTTCAATAGATCTTCCTCATTAGTCCACTCTCTTACCTCTTCATACTACTCCGCAAGACACGCCAAGCCTTCAATGTCTCTCACTCATAAGTCATCAAAGGTGTGATCATGTACTCTTGTATTCTTACCCCTGCCTGTTGAGCTGTTTTTCTTACTGTTTTGTAAAAACATTTCACACAACTTTAATTTACGTTCAAATAGAAAAACATCAATACAAGTTTTACTATAATCAAAGTTCGCTGTGGGGCAAAAGGTTAGAATAAGTTCAAATAGGGATTGTTCTGCCTTAGTTAGTTCTTGTGAGGATAGGTTTACAACCGTTAGGTTCTGCCCACCCATTATTTCCTTTTGTCTGCCGAGTTGTTCTCCCAAACGGCGTTGTGTCTCTTGTGTTTGCGTACTCTCTGGGTTTTCCTCCTTTTGTGTTTGCGCCTCTTCCTCTGACGCCATCCAGTAGTTTTGGTCTCAATATCTTGTTTGTTTGTAAAAAATGATATTCTCCCAAGGATGTGAAGGGTAGCGAGTCCTTCCTCAGGAGTTCCGATTGTTCCACCAGGTCTGACTAGCTCTCAGACCCTGTCTCTGAGGTTGCTAGTTCTTGTTGTCTCAGAGCTCCCATCTGTTTAAAATGTTTGATGGTCCCTTTATATTTAAAAATAGGATTCTTCCATTTGCATAATCCTGTTTATCTCTGAGGAATTTCCGTAGGTTCTTTGCTTTATTTCCTCCTCATATTTGTCAAGTCCTGACTCCATCTGTGCCATTGCAGTTTTATTTCCTCTTGTGGAGGATCATTGTCCAATACTTCCTTCAGTTTATCGATTTCTGTTATATATATATCACCTACTGGCGTTTGCCAGTACGTAGTTATAGTTAGGACCTAGTTTCCATAGGAAAAGAGTTTGTTGATTTGCCAATATCTTTGGCGCCATTTGAGGAATCTTTGAGTAAATTTCAAAACTAATGTGGGGCTCCAGTCAGCTCCTGTCATGAAAGTTTTGTAATGATTCGTCAAGTAGGGGCTGAGAAAAAAGGAGGGTCCCAAAACACCTATGTTAATTTCCATAGGAAACTTTAGACAAAGCTACAGCCCGAACATCTGAACGGAATTACACCAAATTCGGCAAAAAGGTAGCTCTTGGTTAAATTCATTCAGTAGTTCCTGAGAAATTCCAAAAATAAAAAATATCAATATCTGGTGACCGCGGTGGATATGCGAACCCTCCCTAGCACGAGCTTTATTCAGATTGGCTGCCAACACTTCAAACCAGGAAATTTTAGCAGCCATATTGTGACTCAGTTGAACCGAGTCACAAGAAAACAGTAAAAAAACGATAAAAATCAAGAAAAGGGGGCAGGGTAGAAACACCCTGACCCACTAGGCCTGCTCAGTGGGTCCCTCAGGGACCCCCAGGGCCAAAAAAAGCATTTAAAACAACATAATTCAGCGGGATTCACGTACGGTGCGCAAATCCTGGCAATTTTTTTAATTAAAATATGAGGCGCCGTCTCCCGCGCTTCATTTTAATAAGCCCCTGGGTGGGCCAGGTCCTAGGGGCAATGTTGTTAATATATACGGGATCACACGGCGCCCCTTAGCTCTGGTGACTGCCACCGCCCGGGGCTTTTATAATAATATGTAGGGGCACGCAGCCCCCCCAGCCCTGGGGACAGCCTCCTCCCTGGGCTTCTTTCATAAAACTGTGTGGGGGCTCTTTCCCCCCACACTGGCCTGGGGACCACCACCTCCTCGGAGCATTCCTTATTATGGGGTGGGGGCCTTATGGCCCGCCAAGCCCCAGGGACTGCCACCTCCCCGGGGCAATTTTTTTAATTAAGGGTGGGGGTCCATTGTGGAGTCCTCCATGGCCCTGGGGATCACCACACCACCACACCACACCACCTCAAACAATGTCCCGGGGTGCCCACCCCGGGACATTGCGGTTTGCTATGACGTGCTCCCGCCCTGTCATAGCAAGCTCTGCTTCGCTTGATGGAAGCGAGAACAGAAAAACTGCTCTTGCTTCCATAAAGCGAAGCAGAACTACTTTGGGCAAAGGGAGCTGCATGTTTGCAGCTCCCTTTGCCCAAAAGCAATGCCGGCTCCCGCAGGAGGCTGGAAGCCAGCAGGGACAGCGGCGGCAGTGGGGCTCCCCCCACGGTCCCCAACGTTGAGGCCAGGCCCAGGGGGACGGGGTCCCCGGGGCCAAAAGTGGCTCAGGAAAGGAGGGCCATGCGGCCCCCCTCCTGTGTATGTAATTAAAAAAAAAAAAGCCATGCCGTGGAGGATGGGGTCCCCGGGGCTAATAATGGCCTTAGGAGGGGGCCACGCAGTCCCCCTCCTTTAAAATTATTATTAAAAAAAAAATGTGGCCATGCCCCGGGGGATGGGGTTCTCGGGCTGAAATCGGCTTTGGGGAGGGGCAGCGTGGACCCTTTCCTGTTTAAAAAAAAATTCAATGAAATATCACGGGACCACAAAATATTGGGAAAAGCGGGGCCACACAGCCCCCCTTCTAACAAAAAAAGCCAGCATCTTGCCTGAGGCCCAGCCCCCTCCCTGAACCACTCTGGAAACGAGCCTCCTGGCACTTTCTGGGTTGGGGGATTAAGTTCCCAAGATCCTTAAGGGCCAACTAGCCCACCAGGAACCTCCAGTAATCCCCAAACAGTGGGATTGTTGAGAGGTGGCCAGAGGCCACGCCCCTTTTCACACCACTCTGCAAATGCACCTCTTGGCTCACTGCTGGTGGGGCGATGAGATCTTCTTGTGCCCTGAGTACCTCAGGACTAAAGTGGATTTCTTCCCCGAGCAGCAGTGTGCCAGGAGGCGCATCTGCAGAGTTGTGTAAAAAAGGGGGCGTGGCATCGGACCACTCTCAGCAATCCAGCTTTGTGGGGCTTACTAGAGATAAGAGGAGGGCTAGTTGGCCCCCAGGGATCCTCAGGAGGCAAGGGGACTTCATCCCCCAGCCAAGAACGCACCAGGAGGCGCATATCTAGAGTGGTAGAGAAAGGGGGTGTGGCCTGTGTCATTGTCTCAGCAATCCCATAATCCTGGGTTTACTGGAGGTGTCAGGTAGGCTAGTTGGCCTCTAAGGACCCCCAAGCATCGAAGGGGACTTTAATCCCCATCCAAGAGCGTGCCAGGGAGCACGTTTGCAGAATGGTAGGCAAAGGGGGCGTTGCCTGGTATGAGAACTTACCAATGCTGCTGTGTGGAACTTACTGGAGGTAACAGGAGGGGTAGTTGGCCCCAAGGACATCCTTGGGGGCCAACTACCCCTCCTGTTACCTCCAGTAAGTCCCACACAGTGGTATTGTGAAGAGGTCTTCGGAGGCCACGCCCCCCTTTCTCCACCACTCTGAAAACACAACTCCTGGCACACTACGGGTTGGGGGATGAAATCCACCTTACTCCTGAGGGACTTTGGGTGCCAAGAAGCCCACCTGGTACCTCCTTTAATTCCTACGAAGTGGAATTCCTGAACATTGGTCGGAGACCGAGTCGCCTTTCTGCACCACTCTGCAAACCTGACTACTACACTATAGTTATATATTAGCATTTAAAAAACCTTAGAAATTCACTGAAAAAACCATAGGTTTAAGGCACATTATAGTTAGTAATTAGCATTTAAAAAACCTTAGAAATTCACTGAAAAAAACATAGGTTTCAGGGACGTTATAGTTAGAAATTAGCATTTAAAAAACCTTAGAAATTCTCTGAAAAAAACACAGGTTTCAGGGACGTTATAGTTAGTTGGACATTTCACTCATATAAAACCAGAGAAATTGGGCTAACTATAACTCGCTCCCCCGCAATGCACTGCTGGTACAATCACATATTACATCACTCATGACATGGTCAGTGACATCACTGATGACATCTTTGTGGGAGCTTTACACCAATGCTCTTGCTTGCTAGAAGTGGAGCAAAATTGTTTTGGACAGAGGGAGTTGCATGTTCAGCAACTCTCTCTGTGCCAAAAGCATTGTCGGCTCAAGCAAGACGTGGGGAGCTGCCATGGATCACGGGGGCCTTAAGTCTCATCTGCGGTCCCCAAGAAAGTGTCTGGATTAGCGGCCGGGCCCTGTAAGATGGGTACTCAGAGACAAAATCAGCCCGGGAGGGGAGCAACATGGCCACCCTACCTTGCCCAGGGCCGAAAAAGTCCCAGGAATAGGGGAGCTCTGTCCCCTCCATTAAAATGATCACCATTTTTAAGAAAGAGGTCAGGCCCCAGAGTATGGGTTCCTGGGGCCAAAAACAGCCCAGTGAGGGGGGCCATGCAGCCCCCTCCCTTAAAAAATTAAGAAAAAACCTCCAGCAAGTCACCAGACGCCATGCCCTCTACACCACCACTCTGCAAACGCACTTCCTGGTGCACTTCCGGGTGGGGGAATAAAGTGCCCTTGGGTCCAGAGTTTCCTTTGGGTGCCAACAAACCCTCCTGTTACCTCCAGTAAGTCCCACACAGTGGGGCTGCTGAGAGGTCTTCAGAGGCCACGCCCCCTATCGCCACCACTCTGCAAACACACCCCCTGGTGCACTGATGGTTGGGCAATGAAGCAGTAGGGAAAGTGTATGACTTCAGAGGAGTTACATTTACTATTCTAACTCCAAGGGAAAGTGTTGAACTGTGAAGAGGTTCATTTTCCTTTTCCTGCTGCACTCTAAGCAAGAGTAGGGAAAGTACTTCACTTGAAACACATTTAATATATGAGTAACCCCATGAATGTAGAAAAAATATTAAACCTAGCAGCTCACAACTAAAATATAAGTAAAACAAATCAGTATTTCATAGTTAACATAGTTAAAAATCAATTAAACAATTAACTATTAATAATACATTTTTAGTTAATTAACTTCCCACTCTGGACCTCTACAACCGTAACAACCTGCAAATAACATATAATGAAAATAAAACAGTATTATTAATTAGCCATCAAATAATTAAATTAAATGACTTAAATAATTAAATAATAAAATATTTCATAATTAACTATTACCAGTTTCCCACCCATCCCCTGAAAAACCCACCAACCCGCTACAACGCTATAAATTACTATTAATAATTAAATAAAAAATTCTATATTGCTTAAAATTATAAGCTACAGTTTAAAATAATTGATATCATTTATGTAGGCAATCGTAACAAAATTAATATATCAATTAAAACATAATAAAATGATTAAAAAACAACTACATTTCTGAAAACGATAACAAATCCATCAATATTCTTTAAAACAATATTACTTACCCCCAAAACAATATTCTTGTCAACGATATTTGTGCAATACGATATTTGTGGGTCACGATATTTCATTTCTGATATTTATGTCTCCCGATATTTTGAAGTCTATATTTTGTCTAAACATCAGCATAGCTACATGTTGAATGATAATCGCACCTCTCTGAACCTCGCACAAAACCCAAACCAATTCCCAATTAAGCTTTACTGAAAACCCACTCTTTTTCAACCAAGAACAGAATATGGAGAAGCATGTTAACCCATCAACCAGATGTGCTTTATGCCTAATCAGGGGTAGGAATCATTATATAAATGCATCTACAATGCAACATAATACAGATATATGTAAGGGAAAGGACTTTAATGAAGAATGCCACAGCCACGGGGGAACATGGTGGCTAGCTAGCACGCCGGCCGCGAGCTCCTGTAACTCCGGCTCCATGGATGCTAGTCACAACATGATCTTACCTTGTCTCAGGCTCGTTTTCTTGAGCGTTTAGATCTGTCTGGTCCGGTTGCTTGCAGCGTCCCCGGTGTTGCACAGGGGGTGGTGGGAGCCGTGGTGGCAAATGCGCATCCCTTCTACATGAAGGAAATGTGGCGGCAGACCAGCGGAGCTGATCAGGAGTTGTGCCCATGACTATGTGAAGGTCGGGGGCTGTTCCAAGGCAAAGGGCTTTGAGCCTACGGCGATGTAGGAAAGCCGTGAACCCGCTTCTCAGTTGCGGGGAGAGCTGGAGCGAGTCGATGTGCGGTCATCCTACTTTCACCTGGTCGGCAATGACGGAAGCACTCAGCGGGCTCAGGGCAGCCCAGCGCGCTCTGCCGTGACACGGATGCAGTGCAGTAGGAGCTGGAGGCGTCAGAGGAAGAGACAGCACTAGCAAAGATTCAGTGGGGCCGAAAAGAGTCGGTGTGTAGGGGAGCGTGAGAGCAAAAAGAGGCATTAAGCCATTGGACATACAGAGGCTGGGGAATCACAGGAATAGGAACACCAAGCTGCACAAACTTGATGTAAGTCAGGGGTGCATGGAAACAGAGGCCTCCGGTATGGTGAGGGCAGCAAGGGGAAAAAGAGAGCTGGGAGCAGTAGAGTGGACAGCCAAGAAGCAAGATTCTGGGAAGATATATGAATTGAGAGCCCATGCTTTGTTAATAAAAGAACAAGGTCCAAGCCCAAGCAAAGGTAGGGGCATGCAAACAAAGGAGCCCTCTCAGCATAATTCTAAGGGCCACATATCAAACCCCTTTGCAACACCTCTCAAACCTCCTCAAAACAGAAACTCAGCCGCAAAAGAAAATAAACACAAGACCAACCTAAAGCCCCCGAAAGTCACTCCGTCCTTAAAATCCAACTTCAAGATTAATAACATGTCTGGAAGAGAAGCAATAGAAGAAATAGGAGTGTCACAGAAAGAGTCAGGTCAAGAAGCTGTGCCATAAAGAAAGGAAACCACCCCTCATATACACCCAGATGTCCCTGTCGTTAATAGATTTACACCATTAGATGGGTCTATCTCAATACTAGGCAGTGATGCAGGAAGCACCCAAGAAATAAGGATAGAGTTCGAAGACGGATGTGGCCTCAGCCCACAGGTAGATGGGGCCATGAGGAAAATGGGGAGAGCTACGGGTAGCCAGGAGATGATAGGTATGATGAGTCAGCTCTCTAAAGAAATAAAGGAAAGATTCACGGTATCTGAGACCAATCAGAGATCGATTCAGAACACTTGTCATAACTTAGAGGAAAAAATGTCAGCACTTACCGTCCGCATTGAAACTCTAGAGGAAAAAGTACTGGAAATGGGATATAGTGTGGAAAATAACAGTAGAGAGATAAGCAGGTTGAAGGTAAGGGAGAGAGAGTAAACGGTTGAGCTGGAGAGTTTGGAAAATAATGCTAGAAGAAATAATATCAGGATCATGGAGGTTAGTGCAGGAGTAGAAGGGGCGGACATAAAACAATTTTGATAGAGCTCTTAACTAAGGCACTCCCCCAAGCAGTTACTGATATACATTTTTAATCTGAAATACAGAGAGTACCCTGGGACCCCTTCAAACTGAATCCCGGACGGTAGAAGCCCAGAGAAATATTATGTAACTTCTTGTCATACAGCCCTAAAGAAAACATTCTTGCAGAGGCACTCAAAGAGAAATTGCTACAAGTTCAAGACCTCACATTTAAAATAAGATCTGACATCTCTTGCACCATGAAAGATAGGGGGTAGAACTGGGCAAGAGAATAGGGCCAATGAGGGAACTGGGTGCACAAGTGCAGTTGAGATTCCCAGCAGTCCTAAAAGTCATGATGGCAAATAAAATGTACAGCTTCCTGTCCACTGAAGACGCAGACAATTTAATAGCCCAGAATGCCCCAAAAGATAAGATATGATGGGTAGGCCCAATATTAGATAATAATAGAGCCCCTCCCTGAATTGCCCCTAGCTAAAGTGGGTAAAAGGTTATACAGTCAGGAGTCATGGACACGACTCAATAGGGCATTGCAACGCAATGGCACAGTAAAAATGGGTACAGCAAGAGAGAGGTACTCAACGTTAAAGCTTATTACTTTAGATTAAGGCTTTTTGTCAGAGATACAGAGCTTGAGGGGTATGATGAAATATCCAAGTTGGATGAAGGGAGGATTCCCCGGGGTGGGAGAGGAGGGGAGGGTAGAGAAGGGGTAATTTTTACATAGTTAGTTCGAGCACTGGGCGGGGAGCATTGGGGGAAAACTAAATAAAACATGGTCCTCATTTGTACAAAGGAGAAAAGGAGTAGTAATTTAAAAACTCTCCTCGATTACTGGTTGAGGAAGGCTGGTCAACGGAATATAAGATCATGGAGGCTATGTTACGCCCAGCTATCAGATTTCTCCAGATTGCGACTTCTGCCTTTGTCACATATGGGGACTAAAATAAAATAAAAAATAAAAAAAGATAAGGACTTTACATGTACTCAAATAGTGAGTTCTAATTTCCCTAGAGCAGCCAATCATTTCCCTCTGAAAACACTACTGGCAATGGGATCAAGGGACCCACGTTTGGGCATACCAATCCAGGGAAGACATGGCTTGGCAGTTCGGGCTGGACTGTTTCCATGAGGCACAGGATCAAGAATGATTTGCATATAGCTGGGTCTGAACTGGGGTGGCGAAATGAGCTCAAGAATGATGATGGATTCAACCCAGATCTGTGACTACTGGTGAGTGTCTGAAAAGTTTCAGCACTCCGTCCATCATCTCATTCTGTTTGCTTTGTTCGCTCTAAGTTGGCAGGATATGCCCAGATGTGGGTCTCTTGCTCACTTTGCCACTGGATTCAAGCTATCCTGGCTGAAGAGGACTGTTAGCCCGAAACCAGTCTCAGGATGCTTGTTGCTGGTACCAGGAAAGACATGGCTTGGCAGTTCGGGCTGGACTGTTCCCATGAGGCACAGGGTCAAGACTGATTTGCATTGAGCTGTGTCTGAACTGGAGTGGCGAAGTGAGCTAAAGAATGATGATGGATTCAATCCAGATCTCCACGTGTTTGCTTTATCCTCCTATTCCTCACCACCACTTCCTTCTATCATCTGAATGTCTTCTGCTTCTTCTCTCACTAGCAGAAGCTATGCTTTTAAGGTGCTCTTCTAACATGATTTCAAGTTGATATTTCAATTGGGTCAGTTGGCCCCGATATCTTAATGTCCAGCTGATTAGCACGACAAACGTTTTTTGCAAATCAAGCATTCAGCAATGAGCTCATCATGTGGCCTGAGTGTAAGGAAGTCCCAAACTGGGGAAGAGAGCTTTCTTATTCAGCAAAAGCCTGAAAAGTTGGAGAGATGGAGCTTGGCCATTGAGTTAGTCTTTCTCTAAGGTGGGCTGTAATTGCAGTAGGGATATTGTTTGCTTCACGTCTTAGGGGTCTTCTTGTAAAGATGGAAGCAGGTGGTGTGAGAAAAGTGAGAAAAGTGAATTATTAACCCCTTCAGTGCCCATGACGAGCTGGACTCGTCATGGGCCGCGGTGGCGCTGTGCCCATGACGAGTCCAGCTCGTCATAGACCCCGCCCGCTAATGCAACGGCCGGCACTGGGCGGGGAAAGGGGCGGGCACTGAAGGGGTTAATTGGGATGGGTGTGAGACTTCAAGTAATAATGCCTCTATTCTGTATCAGGTCCAGTTAGGTTTCTTTATATCAAACCGTAGCTCATTCCTGACTAGCTGGGACACGGAGCAGTCAAACCTAACTCAAAGAAAACAAAAGTAAAGCATTTATTAATACTAAAAGAGTCCAGGGCAAGTTAAGTGACTACTTGTCAGCTGGGCACTTTGCAGGTATATGCTTCTTTGGTTTTGTGTCTCTGAAGTTTAAGAGGAAGCTAGCCATCTAGCCCTTGGAGTCCATTCACTGGTTCTTTGCACTAGTGGTAGCAGGTCCAGCCCTTGAGGTATCTCACCAAGAAGTCAACAGTAGGGGTAGTCCTTCTCTTTCTGAAGTCCTGTCTTGGTTCAGCAGGGGCAGAAGTGGTAGTCTTCCTTGGAGCAGCCTTTCTTTTTACGGTCACAGGCTCAGCAGGTGCAGTCCTTATTCTAGCCTTTTGGGTCCAGTAGTGTTCTGAGGCTGTAAGCTAGGTGTGTCATTTTTATGCAAATTTCAAGTTTGCGGATTAGGAAGAGTCCCTAGCCAATGGGGCTACAATTCCTACAGACAACCCTACCCACTTTTATATCCTTTCCTATGGTGTTGGCACAAAACTATCCAACAGTGCATCTTTCTGCCCAAATCCACGATGTACGGATCCTTCTTCCCTGGGTCAGAGCGATGGGTACACCCCTGAGGTGTGTCCAGTATAGTGAGCCACTTCTCCTTGGAAACCAGTTCTGTAATGTGTTTCCCCCTCTGGAAGAGATGCCTGCCTGCCTACCTTCACAAAAGGAACAAAATGCTAGTGTATGACTTGCGTAAGCCTATCAGAGGTGGCAGCCTCTTTGAAGCTGTGCTATCAGTGGCTGCAGCCCTATGACCATCCTTCCAGAGGAGATCACACCTCTTCCCAACAAAAGTCAATTTCTGGGAGTGCTTCACAACTCCTGATAGGAGGGCAGCAGGCTGTATCAGGTGACAACTGATAAAGTTAATCAGAAATGGCTACTAAAGCCACCTTTGCATTAAAAATTAATTTAAATCAGTTAGATTTATTGCAACAACTAATTTGAACACCTTGAAGTGCTATATTTGGTGGTCCCAAATGAAAGTTAGCATTTAGTGGTTGGGATAGAGTAACCCCATGTTAGCCAATGGGACTTCCATCCTTGCTGCAGTGAAAATGACAAGTGTAAGTTTTAACTGTCACCACATTTAAAACACAAAATAAACATGTCCTTCTTTGTAATATCCTGCACCCTGCCTCATAGACTTATTATGCACACTGTTGTAATTATCTTGTTTTACTTTTCCTCTCTTGGTTCATTCCGTTTCCCCCTTCCCCCCTGTCCTCTTTTCTGTCGTCCTTGGAATGCGACAAGCATTCTATTGCAAGCGCCTTTGCCCAACTGTCACTCGGGCGATGGATATCAACTGATATACATGAATAAAGCTGTTTACCTTATTACGTCTTCGTTATTTCACTGGCGACGAGGAGTTGCGGGGAGGGCAACTTGTTGATATCCCCTCTGCATGTAGCCCTGAAGAATTCACCTCTCATGCACTGGAAGATATTACGAAGCAGACGCATCCTGAAGGCATCGCACCGCACGTCATTTAGAAAACGGAAGGTGGAGCCAAGGAGGATTGAGGAAATATTAGAAACCCAATCAGGGTCAGCCGGCAGCGTCGTGGCGGGGAGGAGCATCTCGCTGACTGAAAGAGGAGATTTTACGCTCGACGCAAGGACTGCCCATGGGTGGGGTCAAAGCACGGTAAAAGTATCTGCTTCGCATCCTGCACGTTAATAATTATAAACATTGAAGAAATTGGGAGAGGTGTTTATCGCCGCAGGTGAGTGTTCATAGTGATTTATTTTACGCTAATGAGAATTGACATGAGAAAACGAGCGCAGTAAGCGGCATAAGAGGAGTGTGGAGGAAAATAAAAAATATTTCCCTCACGGAGGATGAGCATCATTCTGACAATTGTCAGTGTAGGAAAAGTTTGATATTTTGCAAATACAGGAAGATGGAAATGAATTCTGACTGAAATGCTGAGCTTGAAGGAAAGTTATACCTGGAGTGTGTTATAAGAACTTTGACAGAATTCTTTTTATCAAAAGAAGTGAAGCACTTTGCAAAGGTTCAGTCCATTGTTGTCTAATGGAAAAATCTGAGGAGAAAATTCGTTATATTTGAGGAATATTTGTATATCTACGCAGGAAGAAGATATTAATGACTGTGTCAAGCTAAACCTTGTGCTTACAAAGTGAATGAATAATATTTAAGAGACCTAGGGGTAGTATATAAACTTATAAGAAAAGGTGGAAAAGATTGGTCTCCATGTAATTAGGAAGAACGTATGTTAATAGAGGAACTTTTAAGGAAGTAACCGAGGAGAAAGATATATCTAGTTTTTAAAAGTTTGTGAAGAATAAACATGGCAGCGGCAAGCATGAGCCAACCACCACTGTTTCTATCAGAAGCGGGAGAACCCGGTATGACATGGAAGAACTGGATCAAGGGGTTCGAGACTTATTTAATAGATATAGGTGCCAATGGTTTTTCGGCACTACGTAGACAGCACATATTGTTGCACAATTTGGGAGCTGAGGGGAGGAAAGTATACGATAGCCTCCCTGAGATTGAAGAAGATGATGCTGAATTTGGGGAAAGAGATGTTTATACTAGAACACTTAGAAAATTAGAATCACAATTTGCGGATGAAATAAATGTAGTCTTAGAAAGACATAAATTCTTTGGCAGAGTTTAAGGAAAAAACAAAAGTGTAAGCAACTACATTGCAATATTGACAGGATTAGCGAACACATGTGAATTCAATAATTTGACAAATTCACTTATTAGGGACCAACTAGTACGTTGTACTAATAACAAAAAGATACAAGAAAAATTATTAGTTGGCAATCCAGATTTGAAAAAAAGCTATTGAAATAGCAAAGAGTATAGAGCATACAGCTGTGTGCATAAAGGAAATGTCTATCACCAGTGACAAGGAAGTGAATGAAATTAGTGAAGAAATAAAGGTTGTGTGTGCCATTAAAGAAAAAAAGAAATATGAAAACTCAAGTGAACAACACAAAGGGGGATAGATTCCTGAGAATAAAATGAGATGTTTCAGGTGTGGTAGTACAGGACACCTGGCAAATAACATTGTATGTTGGGCCAGAAAAGCCACGTGTAGAAAATGTAACCGCAAAGGACATTTTGCATGTATGTGTAAGGAAATTTCTGGCAAAACAGACAATGTTATTGGTACAGGTGAGGAAGGTAAAAGTAAATCTGTTTTACGAGTGGATGTGGAAGGGACTGAAGGTGTATATATGGTTGATCTACCTAAATGTGAGATAGAGTTGGATGGACAGAAAGTTGAAGTTTTCGCAGATTCATGTTCTCCTTTTACTTTTATTAATAGCGAAACATTCCACTCAAGGTTTGAGGAAAATATCATATCACTTGTTGAATCAGACGTAGTACCTGTAGGATATAATAAAGATCCTATTCCCTTGGAAGGGATGACCATAATGAGAATTATGTTTAAGGACAGAAGCACAGTGCGTAAGGTTTATGTAGCCAAACATGGTTCAAATCTTTTGGGATGGGCACATCAGAAAGATTTAGGAATTAAGCTAGATCCCAGTGCAGAAGTACCCGTTCTGTTGGTAGACATCTGTATGTGGTACAGAGTTACTTAATGAATTTCTGGAAGTGTTCAGAGATAATTTAGGATGTTTAAAAGATTATCAACATAAAATAATACTAAAGGAAAATGCTAAAGCTGTTGCACACAAGTGTAGAAATATACCTATATTGTTGAAGGAACCTCTCAGACAGGAATTAGAAATACTTGTCAGTCAGAATGTCATGGCTCCCATTGGTATTACATCCAAACCCAACAACAAAGCCATCAGATTATGCATTGATTTGAGGGAGTTAAATAATAATATATGGATTGACAGGCATCCCTTACCCAATATAAATGAAATGTTGAGCCAAATAGGTGAAGCTGAGTTTTTCTCAGTTATTGATTTATCATCAGCATACCATCAGGTGGAGCTTCACCCTACTAGCAAACCCCTAACATCATTTATTACGCCGTTTGGAGCATTAAGGTTTTGTAGGAGGCCGTTCGGACTCGCATCTGCAGCCGCGGTATTCCAGAGGGCAATGCAAAAAATCCTAGGAGTTAACCACGTATTGTGTTTCCAGGAAGATTTACTGATTTTTGGAAAAGATGAAAAGGAACATAATGAGACTTTTAGGAAGCTGTTGAACAAATTAAAAGATGCAGGACTAACATTAAAAAGGGAAAAATGCCAAATGGGTGTAAAATCTGTCACTTACTTAGGACATGTAATTTCCAGAGAAGGGATCAAACCTAAGATTGATTTAATTGATGCGATCAGGTCAGCACCGGTACCTACTACAAAAGATGAGGTGAAGTCCTTCCTTGGATTGTCAGAATTTTATTCCAAATTTGTAAAATTTTTTGCTGATATCACTCATCCTTTACGGAAGTTGTAAAAAAAATGTAAAATTTGTATGGGATGTTGAATGTACCAAAGCATTTAACGATTTAAAGAAGTGTATTATTAATGCACCTTTTTTAGGACAGTTTGATACCTGTAAACCCACCATACTCAGTACGGATGCCAGCACAAAAGGTATAGGAGCTACTCTGAGTCAAGTTGTGAATGGGGAGGAGAGAATTGCAGCATTTGTGTCTAGGGCACTGTCTGAAGCTGAAGCACGATGTTCAGTGGTAGAAAGAGAAGCATTAGCTTGCTTTTGGGCTGTCAAGCATTCCAGAGTGTTTCTATGGGGAATTCCTTTTGTTATAAAGACAGACCACAAACCCCTGACGAATGTATTTTCAGTTAAAAATATTGAAAGGACCACACCTAGAATTTCAAAATGGTTTCTTGGTTTGGAAAGGGTATAATTTTAAGATTATATATATTCCTGGGCCTAGTAATCATGCAGCTGACTTTCTATTCAGGTTACCCCTGCAAGTGAATGGAGAAGGAATAAATGATGTTGATGAGTATGTTGTGGCAACAATTATGGATGGTATTCAAGAAGAAGAGTGGAGAGATAATGTAGGTAGTGACTCTACACTCAAGAATGTGAAGGAACTCATAATTAAGGGATGGCCCAAAGGGTGTTCTGAATTAGACAGTAACATAAGAGGATTTTGGGAGGTGAGAAATTAACTGTTCATACATCATGACAATTTATGCAGAGGTAAAAAACTGGTTCCTCCGGAGAATTTGCGAGAAAAGATGTTAGCACATGAAGGCCATTTAGGTTGCAGCCTAACGAAAAGTAAGATTAGATTACATTATTGGTGGCGAAGCATGGATTCCATGTTAGAAAGGAACATCAGACAATGTGTAAGTTGCGCATACAGTGACAAAAGCAAACATGTACAAAAAGGAAAGATTGCTGCTGTAGAAGTGCCCAAAGCCCCTTGGAACAAATTGGCACTTGATATCATAGGCCCTATTGATGTCAAGGGGTTAAGTGGTAAGTTCATTCTCACATTGGTTGACTTCCACTCTAAATGGGTAATTATTAAAATTGTAGAGAGTGTAGTTACCAGCACGGTCATTACATTTCTTCAGGATGTCTTCAGAAGTGAGGGAGTACCACAGATCTTAATAACGGATGATGGAGTCCAGTTTACCTCTTCTCTAATGAAGGAGTTTTTACAAACGTACTCAGTGAAACATCAGCAATCTGCCTTATATTGTCCTAGGGCAAATGGTCTAGTAGAGCGGGTGAACAGGATGATTAAGGATTGTATTCAATTGAATGTCAATAGAGGCACGAACATCAAGAAAGAATTAGATAATATGATTTGGTCTTACTTAGTAACTCCTCACTCCATTACTAAGGTGTCACCTTTCAAGGCTTTTAAAGGAAGAGAATCTGGCACCAAATTAAGTCCTTTATGGCTAGTAGGCAATGACATGGAAGAAGTTAACAGATGCAAGATAATGGAAAGAACAGAAAAACATCAAAAGATATACGTTGAAAAGTATAACAGCAAAGTGTCAGAGAGAAATAAGAATTTGGAAGAAGGAGATTGGGTAAGAGTAAAATTGCCTAGATCTGTGTATTCAGGTTTTTCTAAGTTTTCTGAAAGGAAACAAATATGTAAAGTTTACAAAAATGTAGTACGTCTTAATGATGGTCAAGTGTGGAGTGAGGACAGGATTGTTAGAGATAACAGCATTGACGTACTGAACCCTGTTGTGGAACATGAACTGGAAATGAGTGGAAGACCCAATACTATGTCGGAAAAAAGATCTTTCAGGAACCATTGTAAAAAACCTTTGTGGCACAAAGACTATAATATGACCTAGTACCTGTTCTCTGCTATAGTTTATTGTTATTCCATACTGTTCCCTATAAGGAGGGAGATGTGTTGTAATTATCTTGTTTTACTTTTCCTCTCTTGGTTCATTCCATTCCCCCCTTCCCCGCTATCCTCTTTTCTGTCGTTCTTGGAATGCGCCGAGCATTCTATTGCAATCACCTTTGCCTAACTGTCACTCGGGCGATGGATATCAACTGATATACATGAATAAAGCTGTTTACCTTATTACGTCTTCGTTATTTCACACACCTTAGGGGTGACTTATAAATATTAAAAAGAAAGGTCTGGGCTTGACAAAAGGGTAATTTGCTATGTCAATTTGGCAGTTTAAAGCTGGTACGACTAGGCTGCATTGGCAGACCTAGAGCCATGTAGTCACTTTGTCACAGCAGTGGTTGCACAATCAGTTCCACAATCCACTAGAAACATGTAACTTACAAGCCCTTGTTACACTGAGTGCCAAATAATAGGGATGTATAGACAAGTTACATATGGCATTCAGCTATTAACCAATTGCACATACACTTTGAGGGCCCCAGCCACTTAACCTGGGGCCTAGACAGCAGGACCCAGTGCACTTCAGAGTCCGAAAACCGGCAGCAACAGTCCAATAATTTTGGGGGGGGGGGGTGATCATACAAAAAGATCCCTTTCCTTACTTGTGGTGTTGGTTGAGCTGCATGACTCAAAAGAGGTTAAATAGAGGTGAGAATAACCCCTTCTGCACCACTCTCCAATCTAATATTCACAGGCTCAACCAACAGTACAATCTTCATTTTCAAGGCTTTCAGGTTCCTTTATTTTACATTGTCTCTCCTGTCCGGTCTCACTTGGGTTGCAATCCCTATCAACATCAGTGGAAGAGGGGCTTGGGTAGATGAGGGAGTGCTCTTTCTTTTCCGTGCTAGAATCTTGAAGCTGATATGCCCAATAGAAGAGTAGTCACAACCACATCCTCAACTTCATGCTCTGCTCCTACTACCGGAAGACCAGGTGTTACATGCTGTGGCTCTCCTCTGAAGATTCAGGTTGCTGCTGAGAAAATTCAACTTCAGGCTCATTGCTCTCCATGACTGCAGTCGCTGGAGCGCTATGAAACATGAGCTTTGGTAGTGGTGGTGGTGCCCTTGGATCAAGGGTGATTCTCCTGCCATCTCCTTCCTCCCCAGTGGAGGGTGAAGCAGATATGTTGTGTTTATGAAAAAAATGAGTTAGGCTTGATGCCTGAGGCAGAACTGGCAACAGACTTCTTCTTCTCCTCACTGGCCACTTGCTTGGCAGTAATTGCCTGCTTTGGGGGATTCTTCCTTACTTTTTATATGGATTAGCACTTATCACAAGCTGAAGCATTTAGAAGAGGACTCTGATGGTGCTTTAATCTAACCTGCAGACTTCTCCCTATCTCATTATTGTGCGTGATCTAACATCTTGTGCACCTGCAGGCAATAAAAATGAAGCAGGAAGTCAGTGAGACTCGGGAAGTCTAGGCCAATGTAACAAAAGTCATCATCATCACAAATGCTTAACAGTACTGTACCTATGCATAAACTAACTATATTTTGCAAGACATTACAGAGGAAAAGCTAATTTGGTGCTCTTCCAGGGCCCATTGGGATAACATAAGAGGTAAAGAGGCAGGCAACAATTAAATTGAATAATTAAATAATTGATGTTGTCCCTCCAGTGCCATGGAGATGCTACAGAAGGCAGTGGCTGGGGCAAGAAAAAATAAATAAAACAATTGTATAACTGCTGGTGTTCCTCCATGCCAAATGGGCACCCAATGGGAGGCAGGTAAAAATCAAATAAATTAATACAAAATAACATCTGTGTGAAAATTAGATAAACTCCAGAAATGTCTCAATCCCAAACAGTCAAGTGCAACATAAATAACCCCAGTAAAATGCTATTAAATGTAGCACAAAAAAATATAAAACACAATACCAACAGTGTCACACATGCACGAACTCACAACATAATGCTGGGAAAGCACTTGTGGAAGAAGGTGGCTCAGAACAAAGGAAAGTGTCTGGCTATGTGGACCTGGGCTCCAGGAGCCACTACATATCAACACAAAAGATAACATATTTTTTGCATTTTATAAGAGGACCTAAATAATTTAAAAAAATATAGCACAGCATTAATGAGTATGTGAAAAATACATTCAAAATACACCCACGCCCTACTGCAGGGCAGACTTGGCCCCAAAGAGCAAAACAACAATAAAGATAAATTATTAACAGATGTGTACACAATTCACAAACAAACCAAAGCAAATAGAGAAAATGCATTTATAACCCCAGGCTTCCACCAATCCTAAAATTTGAAAACATTATCAAGAAATACAAACCATATGGGCCCTGTCTCCTAACCCTAAACCATCCAACAATAAACTAACAGAACAAAAACAATAGCAAAAATAGTGGTCCATGCTATTCCTCAAAATAGCAAATGTTTTGCCTTGTAATACATTGAACTTACTTGACTTTTCCCAAAAAGTAAACATTCTAAAGCTGTGGATGAAACAGAGATTGCAGACAAAAAGAGAGTGATGCTTTCCCTCCAAAATGGAAATTGAAAATGATGAAGGGCTAAACAAAGCAATGTGTTCAGGACAGAAAGATAACATTGATACTGTAGGTACAGTAGTCTTCCAGTTTCTAAGAGACTGTCTTCTTGTTAAAAAAGAAAAGAAAAATGCACTTTGCACCCCAAAAATTACCCAACCAGTCCGTTCAGGTAAAAAGTCTACTCTGGTAAAAAGTGAACTTTAAATGTTTGTTCACCGACAGCATTAAAAAACTAATGCTCACATTTGGAAGATGCCGCTCACACCTGTGATGATTGTGTTGTTTCCACCCATTATGATTTATGCCCAAACTGGATTTTTGTTACACAACGTGAAGTACTAGTGTAATCTTGGTAGTTATGCCTCAATATTATTTTGCACAGTTACCAAAATTATGTCAATTATGATGGCGTAATAAAAATTTCGCCCAGGACTAGTAATTTTTTTCTGAATCACAAAACCAAATAGGACTTTTTTGGGAGGTGCAGGGAGTGGATAAAGCTGAAATTCAATCCGACATTGCTGAACTGCCAGTCTGAAAACTTACCCGGTGGGTCCCGCTGAGGTTCCGTGTGGGACGGAACGACACTTTTGAGTGGTGACGAATATGGATGAGTTTGGTGTCTACGAACCGCAAATGACGAGTATAGTGGGTGTACTCAGTTTCGCTATGCAACCACGTATGGTTCGTCTTATTTTTGGGTTTGTTCATCCGAACCCTTGGGTTCCATTTTAGATACAGCATCCATTTTGTTTCTTGCCCTCAAGTAGCCAGCGAACGGACTTTGTCCGCTTCGTGACCCTGGGATTTCCAAGCTTACACGAGGGACACGTGTTTCTTTGAGGGTGACTTTTTACGATGAGGGAAATGACACGGTGAAGGCAGATGGCCCCGCTCAAGGCTCATCTTGCCGTGCCGGTCTATTGTTTCAGTCATGCATACATTGGACACGAGGTCTTTGATCCCGTTATCAAGTTTCCTTTATTACTCCCAATGCTCTTTCCTAATCTATTGTGCATCCTTGTCCTTTCTTTGCATCTGTTTTCGTCCCTTTTCCTAATGTGTTTACGGTCAGGATGGAATGTGTTTTTATTGCAGAAAAGATATGTTTTTACAGTTGGGAACCGGCAACGCTGTTGTAATTATGTTCCGGCCTCCTGAAACATGAACACGACTCTGTTGAAGTTTATTGTGGGAACTGAGTTGTAACCTTTGTTCGCCATACTGTGCAATGGCAAAAACGTATATAAAAGGAGCGATCCACTTTTGCAAATCGAAGCAGTCTCCAAGAACCTACACGTTGTGTACTTCTTGTGACCTCTGTATCCCTGTAGTAAATAAACGCTGATCTCTGACGTCGCTGGAAGTGTCCCGTGTCTCTGTGTTTTGTACGCCAGAACAGGTAACCCACGAAGGTTTCAGGTGTTGTTCCCTGGCACCGCTGGGTCTTAGAATAACCCAGTCCTTCAGTTGGCGCCCAATGTGGGGCGACATCAACGGTACCGGTCCAAAGCCCGACGATCGTGAGGAACTTCGTGTGAAATCTCCGAGGGAAGGTGCACCCCGCTTCATCGATCCAGTTGTCGAAATAAGTGGCCCGAAGACTTTTCCCGCGAAGATCCCCGCCTCCTGACGGCCGTGACGGACTGATGCCCCGACTGTCGACCTGTTTTGGCACCTGGCGTAGTCCTTTGTACGGCGAGACGATAGACGGGCCTTCCTGGTGACGCCATTGTTCTCTCAGTTAAGTATTTGTGGGTCGCTCCCAGTGTTCCTTTGTTGTTTGCATGGTTCCATCGCATTTGTGGTTCTTAGTTGTTGGATTTTATTTGACGATTGCAATTGCCAAAAACCGAGGGTCTTGCATTTTTTGTGCGAGGACATCATAATTCGATAGCCCTTGAAGTTTGTATACTCGGTTAGTGTGCACGATGCCTGGCCGTAGTACTTTGTTTGGGTTTTTCAAATGTTGCAGAA
This sequence comes from Triturus cristatus, assembly GCF_964204655.1. Taxonomy (NCBI): domain Eukaryota; kingdom Metazoa; phylum Chordata; class Amphibia; order Caudata; family Salamandridae; genus Triturus; species Triturus cristatus. Next base: position 706,257,132 of record NC_140595.1, on the reverse strand, counting down.
TGGATTCCCGGCTGGAGGATTCGTGTCCGATACCTCCGGTTGGAACTCCAATTTACGAGCTCTATAGTCGCCATGGCGTGGGTCCTATCGTATATAATGAATATTGGGTCCGCTACACTAAATATGATGGCGTTCTTAGTTGGCCATCACATGGTAGTTTCGAAACTGCCGTCTTAGATAATTTGGAAGCTAAACTGTTTAAAAAGAAGGCTAGGCCGGCCATGTTTGATTCCTTCCGGTTATGGCGGAAAGAGGCCAAGCAGAAAGAAATCAAACAGAGTAAGAAAAATAATAAAGAAGGTGTCATTACGGTGATGCGAAATGCAGAACAGTATCAGCGAGACAAAGATGAGAAAGAGCAAGAAATTAGTGCTCGACTTCGTCATATGGCGGTGGATAAATGTTATCCGGTGTTACCGTCTAATGCCGATAAGACGGGAGAAGAAGCGATAGAGGATTCGCTACTATCTTATTTGTTGAAATCGCCACCTCCCTATGCTCCCGATACTGTGGGTCCTGTGATTCTACCTCTTCCTCAACCTGCTGTTTTGGCGGCTGCTGGTCAGCCCGCCGTTCCTCCCGCTCTCCCGAATCCTCTTGTACCGCAGATCGTTCATCCTCCTTTACCGACTTTTCTTCCTACTGTGCCTCTCCAAGCCCCTCCTCAGTCTGTCGTTCCCGCTACTCCTGGTGCCGCGTCGATTTCTACTGCCTCCACTCCTACTGTTGCTGCGCCTGCACCTTCTTCCTCTTCTCCTTCTGTTCGTAGCCGTCTCCTGACTGCTGTTGCTACTGTTTATTCTCTGCTTCTTGGGCCAATACTCGGCTCGACTCTTTCAGATGTTGCCCAGAGGCGCAGCCAGCTTCCTGATGGTAGGGAACGTGAATCGTTGGTAAAAATGGCACGTAAATGGATTCGTAATCCTGTTAAATACACTTCGCGTGTAGTGTTTGAAACATTTTCTCAGTTTAATGCGCCCACGCAACGACTCGTGTTTGAGGAAATGTGTAAATCGTTGAGGGAGGAGTGGGATCATGATGTGGTCGATAATGTACCGTCTGAGGTTTCTGAGCTCCAGCATCAATTCACGACTGGCGTGATTGTAGGGGATAAGGTTTGAGATGCTCTAGAACGCCTGTTATCCTTTCGGTGTACAGTGCAACCTCGAGCATTGTTTAAAGAAGAGACCGCAGAGTGGATGGCGAAACCTGGTCAATATCCTATGCGGGAAGTTCCTCCAGTGTGGATGCCAGGTGATCCTAATGCTAACCCTGCTGTCCCAGGCCGTTTTCAGAGAGTGTGGATACACCTCCCTTGGAAACGATCGGAAGTTTTACAGGTAAAGCAAACTTTGCCTGATCCTCGTAAAAATCCTGCAGGTTATTATAAGGAGCTGTCCCAATTAGTGGATGCTACTGTTATGAACCTTGCTGATATTGACATGTTGTTTGGCAATGTAGTGCCTCAGCCGATTTGGGCGACAATTCGTCACGAGAATCACGCGGCCGAGTTAGGTGGTGACTGGGCTGCCCTTACGGCGGCAGACGCTCAGCAAGTTGGTGGGGCTAAACCTGAACAGCTTATTGTGGAGCTGCCCCAGAGGATAATTACCCTTATGAAAACGCTTATGCCAGCGATGCGCGTCAATTGGGACAAGTTGTCCGCATGCAAGCAAAAGAGGGATGAAAGCGTCTCCGATTTCTTTACGAGATTTGAGGAAGCATTTGTTGATCATAGTGGTCAGGACATGAGTTCGGAGGGTGGTCAGCGGTTGTTTGTTGATAAGTTTGTATCGAACTTGTTGCCCGAACTTAGCAACAAGTTGAAAAATTCTGAGAGTTCGTGGGCTGTTTCTACCACTGCTCAAATATTGGCTACGGCCCAATATTACGAAAATAGAGAAAAGGAAGAAAGTGAACGTGCAGATAAGAAAACGAAGGATCTTAAAACTAAGGTCTTATTGGAGCAAGCGTATCCTCCGCGCTCAAATTTCAGTGACTCGCAACAGCCAAATCGATCACAATCACAATTTTCCAGGTCGCAGACGCGAAATGACTCTCCCGCACCTCGTTTTGTGTTGGGAGATAATCAGTGTGCGTATTGTCGAGGGGAGGGCCATTTGAAGTTTAATTGTCCAGTTCTCCGTGATAGGAACAATGGTGTGTCAGCTCGAGGAGGTCGTAGTGGTCCTCAACAAGCTTCACGTGGTAGAGGTCGTGGAGTTACTCAGAATCAGGCCGAGCGTCTTGCCACTTCCTCAGACTCGCAGAATTGTTTAGATCGACGCGACCTCTCGTCTGGTAGATCTGCACAGTATCATGTGGATGACTATTACGTTGAGCGTGATGTTGATACGGATGGTATCTACTAGGACAGCCATAGACAAAGGAAGAGAGAAGTATCAGTTCCGGTTGATCAGAGAGGGCCTTATGTTGCAGTTGCTGCATTGGGCGTCGTTGAGCCTTTTCTGTTGGACACTGGTGCAGCAAAAAGTTCCATTATGCATTCGAAACTCCCTGGCGCACCTTTGTCTGGCTTAACGAATGTTTCCGTTGGATTCTCTGGCGCCCCCGTTAGCAATCCAGTTTCTAGCCCCTTGCCCCTTACGATTGGGTCTCATGAGTTAGAAGCTCCTTTGATTTTGACTACTGGTTGTGGTGAGAATCTTTTGGGCTTGGATTTGTTAAAGAGGTTACATGCGACTTTGTATTGCTCTCCTACAGGTGTGGAGCTTACATTGGGTGAGAGGGTGATTTCTCCTATGTATCTATCGATCGATAAGCTCCCACCGGAATTGAGTTCTCTTCCGGCTTCTTTGTGGGCGACAGGTCCCAATGATGTGGGCCTGCTGGATATACCACCTTATGTTGTTCAATTGAAAGTTGATGCGCGCTTACCACGCATACCACAGTATCGTATCTCCCTTGATGGTGAACGGGCACTATTAGCGATCATTTATGATCTGATCGATAAAGATGTTATCGAGGAGACACGAGGTAACGTGTGTAATAGTCCCGTGTTGCCTATTTTGAAGCGAACTGATCCCTCCAAGCCTCCTGTGTACCGTCTAGTTATTGACTTACGGGAAGTAAATAAAATTGTTGTCCCGCAGTTTCCTGTGGTACCCGACATTACTGCTTAACTGACTCTGATTCCAGCCTCTGCATCATGGTTCTCGGTAATCGATCTGAAGAATGCGTTCTTTAGCATTCCGATTGCTGAGGAAAGTCGTGATTTGTTCGGCTTTTCGTTAGGAGGTCGCAGCTTCCGGTTCAAACGCGCACCTCAAGGCTACTGTGAGAGCCCATCGATCTACAGCCAAGCTCTTAAGAGTCAACTGGATGCATTTGTGCTGCCGACTGGTGCGGCTTTGATTCAGTACGTCGACGATCTGTTGGTAGCTGCAGACACTGAACAAGTTTGCAAGACTGCTACTGTGTCACTGTTACAGCATCTCTGTGATTTACACCACAAAGTGTCACCTTCTAAACTACAATATTGTTGTCAAGAAGTTACCTACTTAGGTCACTTATTGTCAAAGGCGGGAAGAAGGTTGACCCCTGAAAGAATCGCAGCAATTGCTCGAATGGCTGTGCCGACGACTCAGAGAGATGTGCGTGCCTTTTTAGGTATCACGTCATACTGTAGACAGTGGATTCCAAATTTTTCACTGTTAGCGAAGCCATTGATAGCGCTCACGTGCAAGGATGTTTCGACTCCCTTGCCATGGACAGAGGAATGTCAGAAAAGTTTTTCTGAACTACGTGATGCGTTGTGTTCGGCTCCTGTGTTAGGTACTCCTGATTACAGCAAGCCATTCACACTATACGTCCACGAGAGGGAAGGTTGTGCGTTAAGTGTTTTAACGCAACAATTTGGTGGCAAGCAGCGCCCGTGTGCATATATTTCCTCGACCTTAGACCCGGTAGCCAGAGCGTTGCCAAGTTGCTTGAGGGCGACAGCGGCAGCAGCGTCGTCTATTCGGCAGTCCGCAGGTCTTGTCATGGATAATATGCTCATGGTGATGGTTCCGCATGCGGTTGACACTCTCTTGAACCGGACAAAAACTCAACATCTAACATCTAACGAGTGTAAGGTTGTCTGGGTACGAGCTGACCCTTTTGGCAAGTCATATACAGATCAAACGTTGTAATGTACTGAATCCGGCGACATTGTTGCCGATTAATATGGAATCAGATGATATACCGCCACATGATTGTTATTTACGAACTGAGGAAGAAACAAAGGGTCGTGTGGACCTGAAAAACACTCCCTTGACAGATCCTGATGGTACTTTGTATGTGGATGGTTCTTGCTTCAAATTGCCGAATGGCGATGTGACGACTGCGTATGCTGTAGTGACGTTGAGCACGGTTGTGGAAACTGCGAGATTGAATCAGAATTCAGCACAAGCGGCAGAATTGATTGCATTGACAAGAGCGTGTGTTTTGTCTAAAGGAAAGCGAGTGAATGTGTTTACTGACAGTCAGTACGCATTCGGCGTTGCGCACAACTTTGGAAGACTGTGGAGAGAAAGAGGATTTATGACATCGCATGGTACGAAGATCCAACACGGGCAGCTCGTGAATGACCTTTTGGATGCACTTACATTGCCTAAACAAGTGGCGATCGTTAAATGTAGTGCACATCGGAAAGTGACGGATGATGTTGGTCGTGGTAATGTGTTTGCGGATGAGATTGCTAAGGAAACGGCTAAGGATTTTACGACCCGAATATATGTACGAGTTCAGTGAGGTGGCCGACGGAGACTGGTATGTGTGAAAATACTGTTGAGAGTGTGAAAGCAATTCAGAACGAAGCTACTAAAGCTGAAAAGACCAAGTGGAAAGAAAGTACGGGGAAGTTGGATATGCATGGATGTTGGGTTGACCTGACGGAATGTCAGAGGTGGATGTTACCAGATGCGTACGTATTAGCTGTCGTGACGATGGCTCATGGGTTGTCACATATTAGTGCAAAAGGAATATGTAGGTTCTTGTCCCCTGTATGGAAGAATGAGGGTATTGCTAAGTGTGCCGAGAGAGTGGTTAAGAATTGTATGGTGTGTTTGATGCACAATCCTGGCAAGGGCACCCCCACTCCACCTGGTCATTTTGCTCCTCCTGTCTGTCCCTTTGAGGTTATCCAACTGGACTTTATCCATGTGGAGAGATGCAATAACCTGAAGTATGTTTTGGTTGTGGTTTGTGCGTTCTCCAGATGGATTGAGGCCTATCCTCTTAAGGATAATACTGCCCTGTCCACAGCGAAAATCCTGCTGAAGGAATACTTTCCTCGGTATGGAATGCCACGGATCGTGTGGTCGGATAATGGAAGCGCGTTTGTGGGAAGTGTAATGCAGAGTGTGTGTAAGGGCCTTGGAATTCGTCAAAAATTCCATAGCGCTAATCATCCTCAGGCAGCGAGTTTGGTTGAAGGGTACAATGGTACCCTGAAACTCAAACTCGCAAAAATACAAGCTACGACTGGTCTATCATGGCCAGATGCCTTGCCTCTGGCTCTCCTATCAACCAGAGCGACTGTACACTCTCGAGTAGGGCTTAGCCCATATGAGATTGTGTTTGGTCGCCCTGCGAACATTTGGGGAGTCCCGAGACCTAAGGCTTTTGATAGTCTTGAGTATCCAATGCTAATTGATTACCTTCATGATTTGACCACTAAACTACGGTTAATCCATCAACAGGTCTTTGAAGCTCTACCGGCGCAGACAGAGGGGCCTGGACATCAGCTCCGGCCAGGCGACTGGGTCGTTACCCGAAATTTTGGTCGGAAACGTAACTTGGAGCCAAGATTCATAGGACCCTTTCAAGTCTTGTTGACAACGAGGACTGCGGTTCGACTGGAGGGCCGGAAAAACTGGGTCCACGCTAGCCACACGAAAAAGGTACCGATCCCCTTACCAACAGACGGTTGGGTGAGAACTGGGATTTCGGCAACGGAAACTGAGACTCCTTTACACTTTGTGCCGTTTAGTGACGCTCAACCTGTAGGGGATGATTTGTCACTGCCAAACCCACATGTGGAGTCATCGGTAGCAGAGAACCCAAGGTCTGACTCGTCGTTCACTTCATCGAACACTGTTGCGCCAGCTGAACAATTGTTTGTAGAGCAAACTCGACCTGGAAGAAGTCGATACTTGCTTCGTTCAAGGACTAATAAAAATTAGTTGTATATTTGCTTTTTGATGCTATGAGTATTATGAACAATTATATCCTTTCTTTTTGAGTTCTTATGTGCTTTTCACTGCTAAGAGATTTGTAATAAAACTGAACGTTTTGAGGAAACCCTACCATCCGGGTTACCGTAGGGCCGTGCGGGTACTCCTTTCTGTTTAGCAGGTTTCTGACGCTAGGTCGGTTACTTTTGTCGATTCCTGGGAACTCCTGGGGATTGATAATCGCTACTCAGAACGAAGTGCGTCAAGTACGTCACGGACGGTTTGTAGAGGATGGCATTCTCTAAGCTGTTGGAAGTAGAAAGGATGTCGGCGCAGAGATTAGAGTTACGGAGGGTTGTACGAACAAAATGTTTTCTGTTTCAGGTGTTCCTACTGTTTCTGACCGTATCTATGCTATTGGTGGGTGGAGTGTATTTTGGAGTACCGTTGTTATTACCTTCTGTTCCACCTACTCTTTCTCCCAAACTAAGCTCCCTCACCACTGTTTCCCCACATTCTTTTCATCCTTTGCCTCAACATGAACAGGTTAGACGTGCGGAATTTATGAATAACTCCTTCGTTCAACTTCTACATCAGCATCAGTTGGTGATGAATACTACCAATTGTTGGGTGTGTGGGTTAATGCCACATACCATGGATAGGGGTATTCCGTATTTGGTCCTTCCTTACAGCTCCCAGGGCTCAGCTCGAGCATTCCAAACTATGTTCCGTAGTGCACTAGATTCCTACCCCAGTCGAGAGCCACGTTCTGTCAATTTTGGTCCTGGGCCGTATCACAAGCAGCCTTTGGCGATAGCGATAGCGGATTTAGATAGAGATGTTTTTGATGCATCGCTTATCCCAGATGAAGAAGTGCAGGCCTATAAGGATCTGAGCGAGGCTGAGTATAGTACGTCAGTGGGTGATAGACAGTTTAAGAGCTCGTCCCCAATATGGATTGTACCACACCTCGATAATTTCTGCTTGAAAGGTTTGGGTCGAAATCCGAGAGCACAACTTGGGAACAGTGCTTGCACTGACACGTATGTCCTACCGATGCTCTCTTCCCCTGTTTTTCTGACCGCTAGGGGCACTTATTTTGTATGTTATGAATGCGCATATACATGGTTACCCCGTGATTTTTCGGGTACCTGTTATATTGCGAATCTTTTACCACCGACTTTCACAGTTGCCTCAGACTATCACAAAACTAGAGTTGTGAGAGGCGTTATTAGCAAAGAGGATACTGCCGGTCAAGAAGCAGGAGACTTCTTTAAGGGTTTCTTGCCGTTTTGGGGGCCTATGGTTAATAGTAGGAACCTAAGACAGTTGACCCGTGTAGTTGAGTCGACTGCTAATATTACTGCAAGTGCCCTTGGTAATTTAACAGCTGAACTTCAGGCGGATAGACTCATGACGTTGCAGAACCGTATGGTTCTAGATGTTATTCTTGCAGATAGAGGTGGTGTGTGTAAAGTTATCCATTCGAGTTGTTGCATTTTTATTCCTGACAATGCTCCAACTGTCTACCAAGCCATCTCGAAGTTGCACAAGATTTCCGAGTCCATACACGTGGACGAAGGTAATTGGACGCTTCTAGGATGGATTTGGGGCCTGATGTCAACTTGGGGTTGGAAAATTCTGATGATCGTAGGGGTTGTTGTAATGTTTCTGTTCACGCGTTGTCTTTGTGTACAGTGTGGTCCTGCCTTATGTGGCCTCTGTGCTACAACGTGTATAAGACGGCCATCTGTTACCAAGGAGACGTTGATGAATAGAATGATGTTTCAGCAGCAGCTGAACGATCTGATGAATATTGAAATAGATTCCGATCTTGACTAGTGCTTGCCTACATGAGGGCAAAAGGAGCGTCTGAGGTTCCGTGTGGGACGGAACGACACTTTTGAGTGGTGACGAATATGGATGAGTTTGGTGTCTACGAACCGCAAATGACGAGTATAGTGGGTGTACTCAGTTTCGCTATGCAACCACGTATGGTTCGTCTTATTTTGGGGTTTGTTCATCCGAACCCTCGGGTTCCATTTTAGATACAGCATCCATTTTGTTTCTTGCCCTCAAGTAGCCAGCGAACGGACTTTGTCCGCTTCGTGACCCTGGGATTCCCAAGCTTACACGAGGGACACGTGTTTCTTTGAGGGTGACTTTTTACGATGAGGGAAGTGACACGGCGAAGGCAGATGGCCCCGCTCAAGGCTCATCTTGCCGTGCCGGTCTATTGTTTCAGTCATGCATACATTGGACACGAGGTCTTTGATCCCGTTATCAAGTTTCCTTTATTACTCCCAACGCTCTTTCCTAATCTATTGTGCATCCTTGTCCTTTCTTTGCATCTGTTTTCGTCCCTTTTCCTAATGTGTTTACGGTCAGGATGGAATGTGTTTTTATTGCAGAAAAGATATGTTTTTACAGTTGGGAACCGGCAACGCTGTTGTAATTATGTTCCGGCCTCCTGAAACATGAACACGACTCTGTTGAAGTTTATTGTGGGAACTGAGTTGTAACCTTTGTTCCCCATACTGTGCAATGGCAAAAACGTATATAAAAGGAGCGATCCACTTTTGCAAATCGAAGCAGTCTCCGAGAACCTACACGTTGTGTACTTCTTGTGACCTCTGTATCCCTGCAGTAAATAAACGCTGATCTCTGACGTCGCTGGAAGTGTCCCGTGTCTCTGTGTTTTGTACGCCAGAACAGGTAACTCACGAAGGTTTCAGGTGTTGTTCCCTGGCACCGCTGGGTCTTAGAATAACCCAGTCCTTCACCGCTCAAGCTCTAAACTTTTTTTTGGTGCCCTAGGACCTAAGGGGAAGACCCTTAGAGACTCCCATAGTGTCATGCCGGGGCCAACAGCAAAGTGCAGTACAGACCCTGTTGACATTGGTCAGCTGGGCCTTTCAGTAACAAAGGTCTCTGGGAGAATGTTGTGTTCCTTTAGCAACACTTGCGGTCACCCAACTGACCCCTGCAGTCCACTTCTTTGTCCTGAGTGCAAGAGGGTGTAGGCCCAGTCCTTCAGGACTCCTCTCAGGTCACAGACAACATGCTCCATTCTCTTCTGATCTTCATGAGATCCAAACATTTTCTGAGGATGGTGCCTTTGGGTGCCACATTTATGACTGGCACTAGCTAGTGGATTGGGGGTTGACTGTTGGAAGCCCCTAACCAAAGGGGTAAATGTTTCATGCCCTGGCCTAGCTACAATTTCAGCATATCCTGTTTGCCTTACTTCAAACAGGCCCAAAATGCAATGTGCTGGGGAATTTAATTATAGCCATTGTTTTCAGCCACACTAAACTTGGGCTCTGAGAGCTAGGAATATGTAGGGGAGTGTACGATGCAATTTACTAGTACCTTGCCACATCTAACACTAAAATCTACTTTGAAGCAGGCTCTATACCGACAATAAGATAATGGGACAGAAGTCTGGTAAGACAATCATGGTCCTTGTCAGATACTGGCACACACACTACATGCACTAACCTGGGATCCTGTGCCAGCAGGGGCGATGTGTGATGACAGTAAGACCACTCCCCATCAGTGATCTACAGGGATAACACTAATACACCAGGAATCCACCCAAGGTAATAGGGGAATGGAGAAAATAATAGACAGCCTGCTGGTTCACTGAGATCAGTGCTCACTCTAGAGGTGTATATCTGATGTTGTCTCAGGGCGGAGTCATTAAGGACAGTGCCCATGAGCAACATTCTTCCCTGCAGCTGGATAGAGAAGGAGGGCACGGTTTTAACACAAGGTTAACTGGTGACCCTCCCATTCACTCATGCAGTATTACTCATTCGTGCAAGTTGGGTAATAATGCCTATGCTGTAGCCTCACTCACATGTATACTTGGGCTGTATAACTGCTTGATCGCAATAATATGGATTTGTGAGCCGCTCCTCTGTAATGTTGTATGTGCCAACAGCTGGGCTCGTTGACCACTGTTGCTGGATTATAACTGCACAGTATGCACATGCAAATGAGCTCAGAACTATAATAACCAAGTTCATAAGACTGAGTCTCTTATTCTCTTTCTGGGATCAAGCGCCTTAGGAGTGTATTAGCTGGATTTGTATCTCCAACTTCAAGCGCCTTAGGAGTGTATTAGCTGGGTTAGTATCTCCAACATCAAGCACCTTAGGAGTGTATTAGCTGGGTTAGTATCTCCAACTTCAAGCACCTTAGGAGTGTATTAGCTGGGTTAGTATCTCCAACTTCAAGCGCCTTAGAGTGTATTAGCTGGGTTAGTATCTCCAACTTCAAGCGCCTTAGGAGTGTATTAACTGGGTTCGTATCTCCAACTTCAAGCGCCTTAGGAGTGTATTAGCTGGGTTAGTATCATCAACTTCAAGTGCCTTAGAGTGTATTAGCTGGGTTAGTATCTCCAACTTCAAGCGCCTTAGGAGTGTATTAGCTGGGTTAGTATCTCCAACTTCAAGCGCCTTAGAGTGTATTAGCTGGGTTAGTATCTCCAACTTCAAGCACCTTAGGAGTGTACTAGCTGGGTTAGTATCTCCAACTTCAAGTGCCTTAGAGTGTATTAGCTGGGTTAGTATCTCCAACTTCAAGCACCTTAGGAGTGTATTAGCTGGGTTAGTATCTCCAACTTCGAGCGCCTTTGAAGCGTGTTAGCAAAGATTAGTATCTCTGATATGAAGTTAGTTAGCACACGCTAAGTATCAAGTTCACACGTAAACAGGTGATTATGCCCGAGTTGTATCATTTGTGCCATTCACAACACACTCGCATGCCAGGTGTTGGACTTGGCCCTTTTTGCAGGGTCATCCCTAAACTTTTTGCCTTCCTCCTGTATTTCATCTGACCTGTTGTTGGCTGTTTTGTGACTCTGGGCACCTTACCACTGCTGATCAGTGCTAAGGTGCATATGCTCTCCCTATGGTAAAATGTATACATTGATTGGTTTCCATGATTGGCTTATTTGGTTTACTATCAGCCCCTAGTAAAGTGCACCCGGAGTGCCAGGGCTTGTAAATGCAAATGCTGCTGGTGGGCTTGCAGCACTGTTTGTGCCACCCACAGAAGCGGCCTAGCAAAATGTGTCTACGGTCTGCCACTGCAGAACCTGCGTGCAGTCTGGTACTGTCGCGCTGACTGCGCAAGTGCACCCACTTGCCAGTCCCTAAACCTTCCCTTAACTACATATTAGTCACCCCTCTGGTAGGCCCAAGGGTAGGGTGCATTGTAGGCATAAGGTAGGACATGCCCTGATGTGTGTGGCATGTCTTAATAGTGAATTACAGCCATTTCCGTTTTTCACTATTGAAGGCTACCTGCTCTCCATAGGCCAGAATGGGCTGCTGGAATTACTACACGTTGTAATCCCAGTGGACTCCTAGAGCATGGTAGAAAGTCAAGTTTAGTATGCCTGAACTCAGAATAATAAAATACTTATTTTAGTAAAGTTTATTTTAATATCCTGTGTTTGTAAATACTACTTTTAGAAAGTTAGTATTTACTGACCTGGCCATTTCAGTCCGCCTCTGCTGTGTGTGTGTGTGTGCTGCCTAGTTTCAGTGGGGAGCAGGGCTGGGGAATTCCAGGAGACAGGCTGGCTGCAGGTGGTGGGTAGAGAGATTACACCAGGATGAGTGGGAGGAGTACACCTTGACTCTGAATAGACCTGTGCTCTGCCACCACAATGCCGGCTCCGCCCCCCTGTGGAGCGGCTGATGTCTCTGCCCTGCTGCTGAAAGAAAAGAGCAGTGTCACCACAACAAAGTGCTCCAAAACCGGACTGAGCCAGGCCCAGGCCCCCTGGCGACAAAGAACAAAAGAATTGCTGTATAAAAGAAGGAGCCCTGCTCCCAAGAAATTAGATCAGATCCTGCTGAAACAAGAAGAACCTCTGCCTGAGGAGAAGGAACTGGGAAAGCTGTAAGGAGGAATACTCTCCCTGACCTGGGGGATTGGCCTGCAGTGGTTGCCTTGCTGCTGGAAGGAGAGGAGGAAAAGACTACAAAGACTTTTATTTCAACTTGTGCTTGAAGATCTCCAAGGGCTTGAACCGAGCTTGCCCCCTGAACAAAGTCCCAGGACCAGTGGACTTCATCCCCAGCTCCCCAAAGTCTTTTGGAAGTGCCTGCTGCTGTTGTTGGGCCTTCTGAGGGACTGCGTGTCGCAAGGAGCTGGAAGCGCGACGCAAGGGAGAGAAGCGTGCCGCCGTCGGAGCTGTTGCCGTAGCATCTCACAGAGAGTGTCGCCGCTGCAGCATCGCATCGAGCGGAAGCGTCTCGCATCATCCGGAAGTGTCTCGCAATGCCGAAGAAGCGTGTCGCCATCGCAGCCATCGCAGCTGTCGCATTGCACCGCATCGAGAGGAGAGTCTCGCATCGAGGAGGAAGCGTGTCGCCATCGCAGCCATCGTAGTTGTCGCATTGCACCGTATCCAGAAAAGCGCCTCGCATCCACGGAGAAGCGTGCCGCCGTCGGAGCCGCTGCCGTCGCATCTCGCAGAAGGGGTGTCGCCGCTGTAGCATCACATCGAGCGGAAGCGTCTCGCAACGTCGGAGAAGAGTGCCGCTGCCAAGGCTGCTGCCGCCGCATCTTGCCAAAGGTGAACCCGCTGTAGCTGACGCATCGAGTCGAGTCTTCTCGCAACATCGGAGAAGCGTAACGCATCTGGAAGATCCCGTCTTTATTTCTTTTGCACCAAGAACTTCAACGCATCTGATGGTGGTGGAGTGAGCTAAAGAATGATGATGGATTAAACCCAGATCAGTTGACTGGGGTGAGTGTTTGATTTTCTCAAATGTTCCATCCATCATCCCCTTTGGTATCGCTTTGCTCGCCCTAAGTTGGCAGGGTATGCCCAGACGTGGGTCCCTTGCTCACTTTACCACTGGATTCAAGATAGCCTGGCTGATGAGGGTTATGAACACGAAACAGGTCCCAGGATGCTTGTTTCCGGTCCAGGGAAGACATGGCTTGGCAGTTCGGGCTGGACTGTTCCCATGAGGCACAGGGTCAGACTGATTTGCATATGGCCATGTCTGAACTGGGGTGGTAGAGTGAGCTAAAGAATGATGATGGATTAAACCCAGATCAGTTGACTGGGGGTGAGTGCTTGATTTGCTCAAACACTCCGTCCATCATCCCCTTTGCTATCGCTTTGTTCGCCCTAAGTTGGCAGGGTATGCCCAGACGTGGGTCCCTTGCTCACTTTGCCACTGGATTCAAGATTGCCTGGCTGATGAGGGTTATGAACACGAAACAGGTCCCAGGATGCTTGTTTCCAGTCCAGGGAGGACCTGGCTTGGCAGTTCGGGCTGGACTGTTCCCATGAGGCACAGGGTTAAGACTGATTTGCATATGGCTGGGTTCAAACTGGAATGGCATGGTGAGCAAAACAACGATGGATTTAGGCCGAGATCTCTGTACTGGGGTGAATGTATGACATTGTTCTGCATTCTGTCCATCAACTGTTGTTTGTGCTGCTGCTAGGAAAGGAAGCACTCATGAGCATGTTGCTCAGTTACCGTGTAGATAACACGCTCATCGCTTACAGAGGAATGCAGATCAGGTACTGTAAAGAGGCTGAGTGGCAGCTGTAATCACTAGGCGCTCACACAGGATTGTGACAGCTGAGAGCCACTAGTTTCTTTTGCATTCACATAGTGGTATCCTGATAGCCTGCTGTGCGTGCATGACATAAAGCTGGCATCCTGCACACGATAATGTCATGGCCATGTTGCCTACATCTTTAAAGGGTCAAGATGGGCAAGTATGTGGAAGCTGTGGGAGCACCCATGAATGTCCTTCAGCTACCAGACAAGGAACACACAAGAGCTGTGATCAGGTCCCATTTGACCCCTTTCAAGGATGCAAAGGTTTAACGTGTGCCTCAGATAGGCCTTTCAGGCAAGATTTGACATTGTTGTGCCAACAGGAGGGGAAACAGAAGCCACCCTGAATTCCCAACTGAACTCAGCTGAGTCATCCCTGTCCATTCACGTCAACTTGTTAATCAAAGTGGTCTATTTTGTGGCTTCTGGAAGGAATTTCATTCAGGTCAAGCACTTGATTGGCAGGTGCTGAAGAGCTAATGTAAATTAGCCTTCAAACGTTTCAGACAGGAAAGGTAACTTTCCAAAAGTTAGTTTTCCAAAATATAGCAATTAAAAATCCAACTTCACCATGGAATTTGGCTTTTTATAAATATTAAAAAGAGTGGTTAAATTATTTTTCTATCTCGTCCCAAACCAGAGATACAGAATTAAAACTGTAATTTGTATTCTAGTTTTCTCTTTAGGAGTGCTAGGCCTACCACAGTGAAAGTAGCTTTTGGGGCTTTGTCAATGTAGGAACATGGTGACATTACATTTCTACATGTCCCACTTTTAAATACCATGCACCTACAAAGGAGTGACATTAATTTTTAAATGGGAGGTCTTTGCTTTTTAGAAATGGCTATTTTGGTTGCTAGCACAGCAGGTTTAACCCTGCAGCAGTCAGGCTACAATGGTGTAGTGCTGTGGTAATAATGCAAGGTGTTCCATCTAACCAAGTTCTAGCCACAGTTCAATAAAATAAATAAAACAATTAAGTGGTGTAACGTGAATCGACAGGCCACCCTGTGCAATGTGTAAAGTCGCCACTGAGAGTCCCATATTTAACATATATTTTTGGTCTTGGGGCTGAATGGGGCCCCCCTGGAGGGTGGGAGTCTCCTGCACCACAGGTGCTGCTGGGGCATGTGTTGTGCCCCTGATTTCCACCTAAGAAGTGGAGGAGACAGATATGCACATAGCATACCAGCTGAGGCCTGAAAAGAGGAACAGAGACATTCTATCACACCACACCTCAAGTAAGCATCAGCCCAGAGTAAAGCTCATTCTTTGTCAATATTTGTTTTCTTTTGTCATGTATTTTGAATAGCTTTATGGTTGGAAAAGTTGCTGGGTCCTCAAAAAAAGAACTGCCTAAAAAAACTGCCTGAAACAAAAACTATTTTGTGGTCTGAAATAGTACATATTGTTAAAATTGTCAATGGTACTACAGGAAATTACTGTGTGGATGTACTCCTTATTAAAGGTCAGAATACAGTCACTAACAGTGAAGTTAGTCAATGGCTGAAGTGGGCTGACCTCTTGCCCCATGCTGTCTAATGTACTGGGTGGAAGAAAAATGTGAATGGAAGAACAACAGGCCAATGGCTGAAAAGGGCTGGCTGAAAGCCCCCAATAAGTAAATATATTATCCTTATAATTTCAGTAAAGTCAAAAGGTCTTGGCTATTGTCCGACCTATAAAAGAAAGAGTAGGAGGCAAGCAAATGTGTCGGGCACCAAGGTCACAGCGGAGTGGCAGAGTGAAAGGAAGTGCAGTGGTCAACAGAGAGTAAGTGGTATTCCTCTTACCGCCATTCAAATATCTAATAGATATTCCCCATTATCATACTTAAGAGAGCAAGACTGACATGAGAGGGAATCTGATAGAACGAAT
Source organism: Triturus cristatus (assembly GCF_964204655.1). Classification (NCBI taxonomy): domain Eukaryota; kingdom Metazoa; phylum Chordata; class Amphibia; order Caudata; family Salamandridae; genus Triturus; species Triturus cristatus. The sequence continues at coordinate 706,241,471 of NC_140595.1, read as the reverse complement.
ATTGGTTGGGGGAAGTGAAGGAAATAGGGCCAATATAAAGTAGTGAAATAAGGGGAAAAAGAACTAAAAACACAAGGGAACTACTGAAAATTATGATCTGGAATACGGCTGGAGTGAAGTCTAAAATAAATAATTTAGATTGGATTGAATTTTTAAAATTCGCAGACATAATCTGCTTCCAAGAAACTTGGTTGGACGAGAACTTGTATGTATATGTTTAGTTTTCCATCCCAACGCCTGCCATATCACCTGCCCAGGGGAGAACCAAAGGTGGCCTACTTACACTCAACTCAAACCATTCAAATATTAAGGTTGGGAAAACAATGATTAATTCTCACTTTTACCAAATAGTTCATCTTATATTCAAGCAAAGTGTGGAGGCTGTTCTGATTAATTATTATAATAACCTTTTTGACAAAAGCAGAAGCAGAGTTGCAATGGAATTTAGAAAAGACCTGGAGAGTTTTTTAAATTAGCTATCCTCGGATCCAATGTATATTTGGGTCGGACATTTTAACATTTAAACATTTTAAAATATCAGACTATTGGTAACACCGTTTGTGGCCATGTGGACTGCTCAGGAGTCTATCAACAGTATTTCATTTTCTACATGAGGCCTATGGGGATAGTCTAAATGAAATTCTGTATCAGTTTAATATAGAGATTGTTGCCCAGATCTTGAAGGTCAATGGAGTAGATATGCCAACCTTTGTTGGTAATGGGCCTTGTTCCATTAGAGACCACATCCTTGTTTCTGCCAAGTACTTACCATTAGTTACACGATATAGAACAATATTTACAGTCCTTAGTGACCCTGTTGCTTTAGTTGACTCTGGATATCTCACGGATCAGAGGTGATATGAGGATTTTCATGGGCAAGCACCTTTAATGGAGTGTGCAGGAAGTAAAATAGTTGTTCTTAAATGGCCTGCTATTAATGAACCTTTGTTATATAGATAAACTAATTCTGAACAATGAGAGTCCTTTTTGAGTTACAGAATGGGGGGCAAATCATAATAAAATCGTGGAAGCATTTGGTAAAATCTCAGTGGCTATTTTGGACAAACTTCATTAGTCAGTCTGAAGTAGTAAGAATAAAAAGAATTCTCTGCGATGTTTTAATTGACTAAAGCAAACCAAACCTTGAGAAAAGCCCTCCAGGAAACCTCAAGTGATAGGGAAAAAAACTGAACTTTAAGGGTGAACTATAATACCAAAATCAACAATAGGAAAAATCAATCATCCATGTGTTTGCTAAGCGTGACTACTCAACCATTAAGGTTCTCAAGGTGCTGGGGGGCGGCGCAGGGTCCTGGCCATCAAGGAGGAGGTCTATCGAAGAGCCATGTTTTGAGGTTCCTCGTGAAGATGGGGAGTGATGTTGTCTGTCTGAGGTGGAGCGGGAGGGCGTTCCAGGCTCTGGCTGCGAGGAAGGAAAAGGAGCAGCCTCTCAATCTGGACTTCCTGGTGAGGGGGACCATGGTGTGGGAGAGCTGGGCTGATCGTAGGATCCTTTGGGGTGCGTGGAATTTGAGTCGGCTGTTCAGGTATGCTGGTCCAGTGTTGTGGAGGGCTTTGTGTGCGTGGGTGAGAATCTTAAAGGTGATTCTTGCCTCGATGGGAAGCCATTGGAGTGTGCGCAGATGCTGGGAGATGTGGCAGTGTTTTGGCAGGTTTAGGATTACTCTGGTGGTGGTGGTGTTCTGGATGTTTTGAAGCTTGCGGGTGAGGTTTTTGTTGATTCTGGCATAGAGTGCATTGCCGTAGTCAAGTCTGCTGGTGATGAAGGCGTGAGTAACGGTCTTTCTGTGTTCAAGGGGGATCTATTTGAAGGTCTTGCATAGGAGGCGGAGGGTGTGGAAGCAGGAGGGTGTGAAGGAGTTGATCTGACGGTTCATTTTGAGTTCGAAATCCAGGATGATTCTGAGGTTGCGTGCATGGTCCTTGGGAGTGGGCAGGCTTCCGAGGGCGGGGGGCCACCAGGTGTCTTTCCAGGCATTGGGGTGTGGGCCTATAATAAGTACTTCTGTTTTGTCCGTGTTGAGTTGTAGACAGCTGCTCTTCATCCATTTGGACAACTGGAAAGTTGTGTTTGGCTGCGTTGGGTTCGTTGGATAGGGAGAGGATGAATTTGGTGTCATCTACATATGAAACAATGTTGAGTCTGTGGGTTCTGAAGATGGGAGCAAGCAGAGCCATGTAGACATTGAACAGCGTGGGGCTGAGGGAGGATCCTTGGGGGACTCCGCAGGTGGTTGGTGTAGGGTCCAAGATGAAGGGAGGGAGTCTGACCCACTGCGTTCTGCCAGAGAGGAATGAGTGGATCCAGTCGAGGGCCTTGTCCCAGATCCCTGGATCGTGAAGTCTGCGTGTTAAGGTGTGGTGAGAGACTGTGTCGAAGGCCGCTGAGAGGTCAAGGAGGATGAGGGCTACTGTCTCTCCTCTGTCCAGGAGGGAGCGGATGTCGTCTGTTGCGGCGAGGAGGGTGAGGAGGGCGGTTTCTGTGCTGTGTTTCTTTTTGAAGCCGGATTGGGAGGAGTCGAGGATGTTGTGCTCTTCGATGAAGGTAGCGAATTGGCTGTTGATGGCTTTCTCAATGACATTCTCTGGGAACAGGAGCATGGAGATGGGTCTGTAGTTCTTGAGGTCGGTGGGGTCCGCCAACAGTTTCTGTTGAAGATGTGGTGGGGGCAGGGGTCCTTGGGGGCCCCAGAGTGGATTGACTTCATCGTCTTCAGTGTATCTTCGGTGGTGAGGGCTGTCCAGCTGTCAATCGTTGGCTTCAAGGTGTTGGGGGAGGTTGGTGAGGGTTCTGTGTGTTGGCTGTCTTCATCGAAATTGTCGTAAATGTTCTTGATTTTGTGGTGGAAGAAGGTGCTGAGTTCGTCGCAGAGGCCTTGTGAGGTAGGGATGTCTGTCGACTTGCTGATGGGCTGGGCGAACTCCTTGATAATACTGAAGAGTTCTTTGCTGTTGTGTACATGCATGTAGATTCTGTCTTTGATCGCTTTCTTTCTTGTATTTCTGATGAGTTGGTGGGAGTTGGTGGTGGCTCTGAAGTTGGTGTGGGCTTCTGTAGATTTGAAGTTTCTCCAGACCTTTTCGAGGTGGCGGCATGAGTGTATGGACTCTCGGAGTTCGGTGGTGAACCAGCTGGCTTTCCTGGCATGTGTGTTGTTGTTCTTCTTGAGAGGGGCTATGATGTTGGCGCAGTTGGAGATCCATCTGTGCAAGGTTTGGGCTGCGGTGTTGGGGTCGTCGTTGTACGTGAGGGTTGGGGTGGAGTTACTGAGTGAGGTGGTGAGCTGGTCATCAGTGATTTTAGTCCGATTTAATCTTGGGAGCAGATGCTGGATTCTTTGGATGGTGTATTCTGAAGGTGAAATGGATGCAGAGGTGGTCTGTCCATGGGAGATCAGTGGTGTGGCTGAAAGTGATGGAGTTTTCTGTTGTGAAGATGGGGTTGAGGGTGTGTCCTGCTGAGTGCGTGGATTCAGTCATGATCTGGTGGAGTCCTATGTTGTGGAGGTTGTCCAGGAGGGATGTGGTGTTGGGGTCTTTTTGATTGTCGAGGTGGAAGTTGAGGTCTCCCAGCAAGGAGTAGTTGGTGGACGCGATGGCCTGCGGGGTGATGCTATCCATTATGGAGTTGGTGAATGGTCCATGGGGTTGATAGATGAGGGGGGTTCTGCGGAGGGTGGTGGTAGGGCTGGCCTGTATCTTGAAGTGTAGTTGTTCCATCAGGTCTGCGGGCTCGTCCGAAGCGTGCTCAGTTGGAGGGTGGAATCGTTGACGATGGCAATTCCTCCCCCAGGGTGAGTGGGGCGGTCCTTCTGGGAGATCTTGTATCCTTGGGGAATGGCGATGGCGATGTCAGGTCCCTTGGTGGTGTTGGTCCAGGTTTCAGTTCAGAATGCAACGTCCGGGGTGGTGCTGTCGAGGTGGTCCCAGATTTCGGTGGTGTGTTTTTGGAGGGATCGAACGTTGAGGAGGATGCATTGCAGGGTTTTTGGCGCGGTCACGTTGTTTGTGGGTGGGTTATGCTGGATCCGTGGTCTTGGCGGTGTTGCAGGAGTGGTGGCAGCAGTGACAGCTGAAGGGTCTGTGGGTGTCGGCTGGTGATGCTAGCTTGCCGTTGTTGTTGCGACCTGGGTTGAGTGCATAGAGTGCCGCTGGGATGTAGCGTGGCGGTTCGGAGGTCCAGGGTTTCTGTCGCTGGTCGCGTTCAGGACACAGACAGGCACAGACGGGCTTGTCTTTGGCGCACCAGCAGCACGACCGAAGCACGCGCCCACTCAGCGGCCGCCATTAAGCGGGGGTCAGGGAGGCCTGGACAGCTGGGAGGCAGTAGCGGGGAGGGGAAACTGGCTTGGGCTGGTCGCGCTAGTGGGGAGGGGCCACGGGGGCAGCAGCAGCGGGAAAAACGGGAGAGAGATGCACAGAAAAAGGAGTGAAAGCAGCGTAATAGTAGAAAAAGGAGGATGGAAAGTCATAGAAAGAGAGTAGAAGGGTGAAAAATGAAGGTGAAAGGAAATGGCAAGCAGAATAAATGGAGTGAGAGAAGGAGTGAGAGGTCCACTGGACCATCAGGGATGAGGTGCAGGTATAGCCTGTGGGTGGAGGAGGGCCTCGAACACCAACACTAGAGAGTGCAGGGACTCAGGAGGGCCTCACTTGATAGAGGAGCTGCGAGGGTGCGAGAGCAATTTCAATGACAATAAGTCAGTGGTCTTGCTCTCCGTGAACAGCCATGGGCAGATTTGGAGCAGTGGATATCAGTAATGATAGATTGTTCTGGAAAATCATAAATTCACCCTTTCTGAGAGATGGCTCTATGCCAAGTTTCAACATCTTGTTCCCACCAGATGCCCGGATGGCTCATTTTGCTGGTACATTTAATATAGGGACCCAATTACGAATGCACCTATTAATGATGAAAACCATTCTCCATTGAATCTTATCACCATGGAGGAAGTGAGCATAGCCTTAACAAACAGCGCATTGGAAAAGGCACCTGGGCCTGATGGAGTCCAGGAAGATGCCTTTAAGTTGTACCTGTCACTATGGGTCCCTATGGGTCCCGATCTTTACCCAACTTTTTAATGCTGCCGCCCAAGGTCATTTTCCATCTACCTGGGTGGAAAGTGTGATTGTGCTCATCTTCAAGAAAGGGGATAGAGGGGATGCTAGCTGCTATCGCCCCACATCGCGTCTAGATTCCTCTTTGAAGGTTATGGGAAGGGTGAAAATGGCAACGTTGGAAGTGTGGGCCTAAGGCATGTGGCTATCTTCGATGTACAAAGTGGGTTCAGGAAATAAATCAGCACTTTAGAACAAAGGACCAACCATCTCCTTCTAATTAGTAAATAAACCCAGGCTTGAGAAGGCCATTTATGTTTATGCTTTGTGGATCTGTCAAGTGCCTTTCACCTCGTAAATCATGCCAAACATTGGCAAGTATAAGTGATAGGGGAGCCCCCTGTGAAATTATTTGTTTCCTTTCTCGATTATATGCTATTTTAACATTTGTACGATATGGCCGAAATGGAGAGCACACAAAACAGTTCAGGGTGACTAGGGGGATTAGACAGGGTTGCGTACTTGCACCCCTTCTATTCTCTTTGTATTTGGGTAGAATGCTCCCTGCAAGACGTTAGTGCTGGTGCCCCTAGGGTAGGTGCCCGCCCAACTCCTATTCTGCTTTATTCAGGCAACGCAGCACTTATCTCTAGGACACCAAATGGCCTAGAGTGGCTTATTCATCAGTTTGTAACATTTATGGAAGATAGAGCGCCTAAATTAAATGTAGGGAAAACTTTTGTTATGTCCTGTGGGAAAAAGAAGAGACCAGGGAAAAGCTTCTATGTACTTGAACAGAAATTGAAAGAGGTTAAAACATGTAACAATTTAGGCAGCATATTTTCCCAAATAAGCACCTAGATATCACATATAGAGATAGCTAAACTTAATTTTATAAGGGCTATATCAGCGATTTTTAGATTTTCTAAAAAGATAGGAAATAAGCTTCCGAGAGAATTGGCGACGCTGTACAGAAGCAAATGTTTACCGGCAGCTCTGTACAGCTCCCCACTGTGGGGTAGGGATAAGTCTGTTCTGTTAAAGGTGCAAGAAAATCATATTTTTTACAAAGATTACTAGGTGTACCCAGCTCAACCTCCTCCTCAGTCATACACAAAGAACTGGGCATGGAATGTATTGAAGTGCCTACCCAAATAAATATTCAGAGAAAATGGTATGGTATTTGGGCTAAGGAGGGCACTAAATTCACTAAAGAGGTGATGAAGGACTGTTCAGGACTGGATTACTCAAGGGCAGTCATATGTCTGCAGAATGTGAGAGCTCTGTTATCAGAATTAGGGGATAATCTGAATGTACAGGAACCCCATGGTATTTTTAAATATAGTAATAAAGAGATTAAAGCTAAGTTTCTGGAGAAAAAGAACACGCAAAGGAAGTACATGTAAATGACGAAAAAAAGGTGACCAGATATATCTTAGGATATAGAGTACAAGGGATTGAAGACTATCTGGTCAAAGTAAAGAGTGCACATGTTTTTACTTACCAGGCTGTATTTGGAGTTACTTCATTTTTTGTGGTCATTCCAAAAAATGCCTCATGGGCACAAAATCTACATAGATGCCCCTGTGACAGAAAGGCTATACAATCAACTATGAACTTTATGCTTTTATGTAAATGTTATAGTGACATTAGAAAGCTTTTACTGCACACTTGTTTTCTGTATATTTGTATAATATGTCATGAGGAGGCTTTTATCTATTTAAAGCAATTATCAAATGTCCATATGTGTTAGTGTATTGTCACTTTTAACAAAATGGCCTTACAAAGAAGAAAATTGTTGATCTTTTAAGATGACCTTAGATGTGAAGACAATGAGTAGAACAAGTGTACAAACTTTTAAAGTAATTGGAATGTAATGAGATTATGTCTACTTTAAAACATTTTTTATTTTGTTTTTATTAATTATACGGGATTCATTTTTATGGAATTTAAGTTATATCCCCATGCATGCAGCATGTTATGGATTCTTTAAATATACTTTATAAATTATGTATGTTTTATGAATTTGTTTATAAATTTGAATGAAGATTTACTTGACTTGACTTGAAATGCGGCGATCATAACATAGCAGTATCTATGAAAATCTGATATCCGAACTTAGGCAAAGCAGCACCCCCAGAGAAAGGCTGAGCAGTATGGGTGGGTAAAGCAACAGATGAGCTGAGGGTTGGGACAGTAACACGCAGAGCACAGGCCAGGGGAAGCAGCACGTAGAAGAGAAAGCACAGGAACAAAAAAATATGCTTTTCCTTTGAGTGTGGAAAGCAAAAGAAAAATAACTCCATGGAGTCAAGCAGTGGGAGGATGCCAGTTGTCCACTCAAAGGCATTGTGAAGAAGCTATGCTCTAGGGGAAAGAAAAACGCAAAGTTGTAGTAAAGATATTGTATAAGACTCAAGCAAACTATTTTGACAAGTTGCCACCCAATGATGATCAATGAATGGACCCAAAGCCCACTGTAACCTACCAGGTCTGTTAGTGAGACTTGAAAATGAAGTGAAGAAAGATGCTTTATGTATTTTAAAATTTGATAGGCCATGTGACCTTCTGTGTCAAGGTATCTTTTCACTGCCTGTAAAATGTATTGATCCTTGTGCAATTTCTAGTGAAATAGTGCTGGAATACCACTGTTCTGGCACCTTTTATCCAAACGTTTCTTGATATGTCATTACCACATAATCACACATCTGTATTTGTAGCCTACTAATTATGAAAATGTCATGGGAAGGCAATATTTGGCACTATATTCTTTCTGATGCCAACAGTCACTTGTTCTTACACTTGGCTTACATTGAGCAGATAGACCCAAGTCTCCATGCTCAACTCCAATAAAGGGCATCTGAGTCCTTTTACTCTGGTCGTGGTGGAGCCTCACAAAGCCACCACATTAGTTTGCACAGGTTAGGTGGTGAGGCAGTGCAGCTCATGTCTTCCACCTTTACAGTATTCTCTTTGGTGCCAGCGTTATTGAGTAAGGGCCGCATAGCTAGTTCGGGACCATGGTACATATTCTCCAGCAGCTGTGGTTCCTATGCCAATCAGGTTTAGAGTAGTAAGGTACAGCTACAGGCAGATCGGGCTCACTGTGGCGAGATGCCTTACTTATGTTGTGATGTCAGAGGCGGCACTAGTTCACGATCCGCAGTGGCTGGCTGGCTATGTTTGATTTGCTGCCTTCTTTGGGATATATCTCAGTTAGGAAGCTTTCAGAAAACAGGGTACCCACTCACTACACAGGTTGCTCCCGGGTTTGCTCTCTGATATCATCTGCTTTCCCTGGGTTCTCCACACACCAGGAAAACAATGTACTTTTCCTTCTTGATAGTTTCTCCTCCTGCATGGATGAAACACTCCTTCCCTTTCTCAGGCGGCAGGCTTCTAGGCACCAGACAGACAGTGGCAGCCAGAATTGCACACTGGAGGGGAGTGGGCATGGGAGGTCGCAGGGGAAGTCACGCGGGGGTGTGCACGTAATAAAAAAAAACAATAAAAAAATGTACTTACCTTGCCGCTGGGTCCTGCATCTCTGCTCCTGCTCTCCTTAAGGAACAGAAAGCACAGCCAGGCCCCAGTGACCAATCACAATGCTGCAATGCAGCATTGCGATTGGTAGGCACCCAGGCTCCCCTGACCAATTAAAACGCCACAATGCAGCATTGTGGTTGGTTTTGAGCATCCTGGTTTGATGCTCACCCAGGGAATGGGGGCCTGGGCATGTTCTCCACGCAGGCTTTATTTATTGTAGCATGCATGGAGAACGGGAAAAACGCACATGACTTATTTGGGTGGCCCCAGAGGTCCGACCAAACAGTCACTGCGCACTTAGGAGTGGGCAAACCACTCCTCCCTGCCCAGCTCTGAGAGCAGAGCAGCCTGGTCCATGTACCCCCACAAATCAGCACAAACATAAAATGATAATAACAGAAAGTTATTATCATTTACATTTCTACTTCTAGCACTGCTTGAAAGCAATGGGGTGAGGCTCCTCGACCATAGTCGAGGAGCTGGTGGAGGCATTGGTGGTGGTTGTATTGGTATTGGTGGTGGTGGTATTGGTATGGGTGGTGGTATTGGCATTGGTGGTGGTGGTATGCTGGTGGTGATATTTGTGGTATTGGTGGTGGTAAAGGTATTGGTGGTGTTGGTGGTGGTGGTATTGGTGGTGGTGGTATTGGTGGTATTGGTGTTGGTGGTGGTATTGATGATGGTGGTGGTGGTATTGGTGATGGTGGTATTGGTTTTGGTGGATTTGGTGGCATTGGTGGTGGTGGTATAGAAATTGGTGGTGGTGGTATTTGTGGTGGTGGTATTGGTTTTGGTGGTATTGGTGGTTGTAGTATTGGTATTGGTGGTGGTGGTGGTATTGGTAGAGGTGGTATTGGTGGTAGTGGTATTGGTATTGGTGGTGGTGGTAAAGGTGGTGGTATTGGTGGTGGTATTTGTGGTGATGGTGGTGGTATTGGTGGTGGTGGTGGTATTGGTGGTGGTGGGATTGGTGGTTGTGGTATTGGTGGTGATGGTGGTGGTGGGGATGGTGTTGGTGGTCGTGGTATTGGTGGTAATGGTGGTGGTATTGGTGGTGGTGGTATTGGTGATGGTAGTAGTATTGGTGGGGGTGGTGGTATTGGTGGTGGTGGTGGTATTGGCCATGGTAGTATTAGTGGGGATATTGGTATTGTGGTGGTGGTATTGGTATTTTTGGTGGTATTGGTATTGGTGGTAGTGGTATCGATGGTATTGGTGGTGGTGGTATTGGTGGTGGTACTTGTGGTATTGGTGCTAGTATTTGTGGTGGTGGTATTGGTGGTGGTGGTGGTATTGGTGATATTTGTGATGGTATTAGTGGTGGTGTTATTGGTGGTGGTGGTGTTGGAGGTGGTGGTGGCATTAGTGGTGGTGGTGGTATTGGTGGTGGTGGTATTGGTGATGGTGGTATTGGTGGTATTGGTAATGGTAGTGATGGTATTGGTATTGTTGGTATTGGTGGTGGTGGTATTGGCAGTGGTGGTATTAGTATTGGTAGTGGTATTGGTGGTGGTATTGGTGGTGGTAATATTTGTGGTGGCATTGGTGGTGGTTGTGATATAGGGTGGTGGTTGTGATATAGGGTGGTAGTGGTGGTATTGGTGGCGGTGGTGGTATTGATGGTGGTAGTATTGCTGGTGGTTGTATTGGTGGTAGTGATATTGGTGGTGGTGGTAATATTGGTAGTATTGGTGGTGGTATTGGTGGTGGTGGTATTGGTGGTGGTGGTGATATAGGGTGGTAGTGGTGGTATTGTTGGTGGTAGTGGTATTGGTGGTGGGGTCTTGGTGGTGGTATTAGCAGTAGTGTTGTTGGTGGTGGTATTGGGGTATTGGTGGTGGAGGTATTGTTGTATTGATATTGGTGGTGGTGGAATTGGTGGCGATGGTAGTATTGGTGGTGATGGTATTGGTGGTGGTGGTATTGGTGGTGGTGGTATTGATGGTGGCATTGGTATTGGTGTTGGTGGTATTGGTGGTGGTGGTGTTGGTACTGGTGGTGGAGTTATTGGAGGTGGTATTGGTGGTGGTGGTGGTGGTATTGGTGGTGGTGGTGGTATTGGTGGAGATGCTATTTGTGGTATTGGTGGTAGGTGGTATTGGTGGTGATGGTGTTGGTTGTGGTACTGGTTGGTGGTGGTATTGGTGGTGGTGGTATTGGTTGTCATGGTATCAGTGGTAATGGTGGTGATATTGGTGGTGGTATTGGTGATGGTGGTGGTATTGGTGGTGATGGTGGTATTAGTGGTTGTATTGGTGGTGGTAGTATTAGTGGGGGTATTGGTTTTGGTGGTGGTGGTATTGGTATTGTTGGTGGTATTGGTAATGGTGGTAGTGCTATTGATGGTATTGGTGGTGGTGGTATTGGTGGTGATGGTATTGGTGGTGGTATTATTAGTGGTGGTGGAATTGGTGGTGGTGGTGGTTGTATTGGTGGTGGTGGTATTGGTGGTGGTCGTGATATTGGTGGGGTGGTGGTATCAGTGGTGGTGGTGGTGGTGGCCGTATTGATAGTGGTGGTATTGTTGGTGGTGTCATTGATGTTGGTTTAGGTGGAGGTGGTATTGGTGGTGGTGGTTTTGGTGGTATTGGAATTAGTTTGTGGTGGTAATGGCAGTGGTGGTGTTATTTGTTTGTGGTATTGGTGGTGGTGATGATATAGGTGGTGATGGTGGTATTAGTGGAGGTGGTGGTATTGGTGGTGAAATTGGTGGTGCTGTTATTGGTATTTGTGGTGGTGGTATTGGTGGTGTCATTGGTGTTGTTGGTGGTATTGGTTGTATTGTTGGAGGGGGAATTGGTGATAGTGGTTGTATTGGTGGTGGAGGTGGTATTGGAGGTGGTGATGGTATTGGTCGAGGTGGTGGTATTGGTGGTGGTGGTATTGGTGGTAGTATTGGTATTGGTGGTGGTATTGGTATTGGTGGTGGTGAAATTGGTGGAGGTGATATTGGTGGTGGTGGTATTGGTGCTGGTATTGGTGGTGGTGGTATTGGTGGTGGTATTGGTGGTGGTTTTGGTGGTGATGTTAGTGGTCTTGGGGGTGTTGGTGATATTGGCGGTGGTGGTATTGATGGTGGTGGTATTGGTGGCAGTGGTATTAGTGGCATTGGTGGTATTGGTGGTGCTATCAGTTGTGAGATTGGTGGTGGGATTGGTGGTACTGCAGGTGGTGGTATTGGTGGTCGTAGTAATGGTGGTATTGGTGGTGGTGGTATTGGTGGTGGTTGTGGGGGTATTGGTGGTGGCATTGTTGTTGCTGGTGGAATTGGTGGTTTTGGTGGTATTGGTGGTGGTGGTATTGTTATTTGTGGTGGTGGTATTGTTATTGGTGGTGGTATTGGTGGAGGTGGTATTAGTGATGGTGGTATTGGTGGTATTGGTGATGATGCTATTGGTAGTGGTGGTGTTGGTTGAATTCGTGGTGGTGGTATTGGTGGTGGTAGTATTGGTATTGGCAGTGGTGGTGGTGGTGGTATTGGTGTTGGTGGTGATATTGGTGGTGGTAGTGATATTGGTGGTGGTAGTATTGGTTATGGTGGTGGTATTGGTGTTGGTGGAGGAATTGGTTGTGGTATTGGTGGTGGTATTGGTGGTGGTGGTGGTATTGGTGGAGGTGGTGGTATGGTGGTGGTATTGGTGGTGGTATTGGTATTGCTGGTGGTATTGGTATTGATGGTGGTGGTATTGGTGGAGGTGGTATTGGTGGAGGTGGTATTGGTGGTGGTGGTATTGGTGGCATTGGTGCTGGTATTGGTGGTAATGGTGGTGGTTATGGTATTGGTGGTGGTACTATTGGTGGTGGTATTGGTGGTGATGGTGGTATTGGTGGTGGTGGTGGTATTGGCAGTGGTGGTATTGGCGGTGGTATTGGTGGCAGTGGTATTGGTGGTATTGGTGGCGGTGGTGGCAGTGGTGGGATTGGTGGTGGGATTGGTGGTACTGGTGGTATTGCTGGTCGTAGTGATGGTGGTATTGGGGGTGGTGGTGGTATTGGTGGTGGTGGTATTGGTGGTGCCATCGTTGTAGCTGGTGAAATTGGTGGTAGCGATATTGGTGGTTTTGGTGGTATTGGTGGTAGTGGTGGTATTGGTGGTGGTGGTGGTATTGGTGGTGGTATGGGTATTTGTGGTGGTGGTATTGTTATTGGTGGTGGTATTAGTATTGGTGGAGGTGGTATTAGTGGTGGTGGTATTGGTGGTGGTATTGGTGATGATGTTATTGGTGGTGGTGGTGGTGTTGGTGGAGTTTGTGGTGGTGTTATTGGTGGTGGTGGTATTGGTGGTGGTAGTAATGGTATTGGCAGTGGTGTTGGTGGTGGTATTGGTGGTGGTGGCTGTGGTATTGGTGGTGGTGATATTGGTGGTGGTGGTGGTGATATTGGTGGTGGTGGTGGTATTGGTTGTTGGTGGTGGTATTGTTGGTGTTGTTATTGGTGGTGGTATTGGTGGTGGAGGTAATGATGGAGGTGGTATTGATGGTGGTGGTGGTATTGGTGCTGGTATTGGGGGTGGTAGAAATGGTTGTTTTGGTGGTATTGGGGTGGTGGTATTTGGTGGTGGTGGTGGTTTTGGCAGTGGTAGTATTATTGGTGGTATTGGTGGTGCTGGTATTGCTGATGATGGTGGTTGTGGTATTGGTGGTGGTGGTGTCAGTGGTGGGATTGGTGGTACTGGTGGTATTGCTGGTCATAGTGATGGTGGTATTGGGGGTGGTGGTGTTATTGGTGGTGGTGGTGGTGGTATTGGTGGTGCCATTGTTGTTGCTGGTGAAATTGGTGGTAGGGATATTGGTGGTTTTGGTGGTATTGGTGGTAGTGGTGGTATTGGTGGTGGTGGTGGTATTGGTGGTGGTATTGGTATTTGTGGTGGTGGTATTGTTATTGGTGGTGGTATTAGTATTGGCGGAGGTGGTATTAGTGGTGGTATTGGTATTTGTGGTGGTGGTATTGTTATTGGTGGTGGTATTAGTATTGGTGGAGGTGGTATTAGTGGTGGTCGTATTGGTGGTGGTATTGGTGACGATGTTATTGGTGGTGGTGGTGGTGTTGGTGGAGTTCGTGGTGGTGTTATTGGTGGTGGTGGTATTGGTGGTGGTAGTATTGGTATTGGCAGTGGTGTTGGTGGTGGTATTGGTGCTGGTGGCTGTGGTATCGGTGGTTGTGATATTGGTGGTGGTGGTGGTGGTGGTGATATTGGTGGTATTGGTGGTGGTGGTGGTGGTGGTATTGGTTGTAGTGGTGGTATCGGTGTTGGTGGTGGTATTGTTGGTGTTGGTATTGGTGGTGGTATTGGTGGTGGAGGTATTGATGGAGGTGGTATTGATCGTGGTGGTGGTATTGGTGCTGGTATTGGGGGTGGTGGTAATGGTTGTTGTGGTGGTATTGGTGGTGGTGGCATTGGTGGTGGTGGTGGTTTTGGTAGTGGTTGTACTATTGGTGGTATTGGTGGTGCTGGTATTGGTGATGGTATTGGTGGCATTGGTGGTGGTATTGGTGGTATTGCTGATGGTGGTGGTGGTATTGGTGGTGGTGTTGGTATTGGTGGTGGTATTCGTGAAGGTGGTATTGGGGTATTGGTGGTAATGGTATTGGCTGTATTGGTATTGATAATGGTGGCATTGGTTCTGGTGGTATTGGGGGTGGTGTTATTGGTGGTGGTGGTGGTGGTATTGGTGTTGGTGGTATTAGTGGTGGTGGTTGTATTGGTGGTATGTTATTAGTGATGGTGGTATTGGTGATGGTATTGGTGATGTTTGTATTGGCATTGGTGGTGGCATTGGTATTGCTAGTGGTGGTGGTGGTGGTATTGGTGGTGGTGCTATTGGTGGTAGTATTGGTGGTGGTGGTTTTGGTGAAGGTATTGGTGGTGGTGGTATTTGTGGCGGTGGTGATATTGGTGGTGGTGGTGGTATTGGTGGTAGAGGTATTGGTGGTATTGGTGGTGGTGATATTGGTGGTGGTATTGGTGGTGGTGGGGGTGGTATGGGTGTTGGTATAGGTTTTAGTAGTGGTGGTGGTTTTGGTGGTGGTATTGGTGGTGGTGGTATTGGTGGTGGTGGTATTGATGGTAGTGGTGTTATTGGTGGTGGTGGCATTGGTATTGGTGGAGGTGGTATCAGTGGTGGTGGCATTGGGGGTGGTTATGGTATTTGTGGTTGTGGGTGGTATTGGTGGTGGTGGTATTGGTGTTATTGGTGGTGGTAGTTGTATTAGTGGTGGTGGTATTGGTGGTGGTGTTATTGGTGATGGTGGTATTGCTGGTGGTGGTGGTGGTATTGGTGGTGGTGGTATTGATGGTCTTAGTAATGGTGGTATTGGTGGTGGTATCGGTGGTGGTGGTATTGGTGTTGGCATTGTTTTTGCTGGTGGAATTGGTAGTGGGGGAATTGGTGGTTTTGGTGGTATTGGTGGTAGTGGTAGTAGTGGTGGTGGTATTGGTATTTGTGGTGGTGGTATTAGTGGTGGTTGTATTGGTGTTGGAGGTATTGGTGATGATGTTATTGGTGGTGGTGGTGTTGGTGGAATTCATGATGGTGGTATTGGTGGTGATATTGGTGGTGGTGGTAGTATTGGTATTGGCAGTGGAGTTGGTGGTATTGGTGGTGGTGGTGATATTGTTTGTATTGCTGGTGGTGGTGTTGGTTGTGGTGGTGGTATTGCTGTTGGTGGTGGTATTGGTTGTATTGTTGGAGGGGGAATTGGTGGTAGTGGTTGTATTGGTGATGGAGGTGGTGGTGGTATTGGTGGAGGTGGTGGTATTGGTGGTGGCGGTATTGGTGGTAGTATTGGCATTGGTGGTGGTGGTATTGGTGGTGGTGGTATTCGTGGTGGTGATATTGGTGGTGGTGATATTGGTGGAGGTGGTATTGGTAGTGGTGTTATTGGTGCTGGTATTGGTGGTGGATATGGTATTGGTGGTGGTCCTATTGGTGGTGGTATTGGTGGTGGTGGTGGTATTGGTGGTGGTATTGGTGGTGATGGTATTGGTGGCAGTGGTATTAGTGGCATTGGTGGTATTGGTGGTGCTTTCAGTTTTGAGATTGGTGGTGGGATTGGTGGTACTGGTGGTGGTGGTGGTATTTGTGGTCATAGTAATGGTGGTAGTGGTATTGGTGGTGGTGGTATTGGTGGTGGTGGTGGGGGTATTGTTGGTGATATTGTTGTTGCTTGTGGAATTTTTGGTTTTGGTGGTTTTGGTGGTATTGGTGGTGGTGGTGATATAAGTGGTGGTGGTGATATTGGTGGTATTGGTGGTGGTGGTGGTAATGGTTGTGGTGGTATTGGTGGAGGTGTTGGTATTGGTGGTGGCATTGGTGATATTGGTGGTATTGATGGTGGTGGTGGTATTGGTTGTGGTGGTATTGGTGGAGGTATTGGTATTGGTGGTGGCATTGGTGATATTGGTGGTATTCGTGGTGGTGGTATTGATGGAGGTGATGGTGGAGGTGGTATTGGTGGTGTTGGTGGTGGTGGTGGTGTTATTGATGGTGGTGGTATTGGTGCTGGTATTGGCGGTGATGGTAATGGTTGTGGTATTGGTGGTGGTATTGGTGGTGGTGTATTATTGGTGGTATTTGTGATGGTATTGGTGGTGCTGGTATTGGTGGCATTGGTGGTGGTATTGGTGATGTTGGTGGTGGTGGTATTGGTGGAGGTGGTATTGGGGTATTGGTGGTGGTGTTATTGGTTGTATAGTTATTGGATGTGGTGGCATTGGTGGTGGCGGTATTGGTGGCGGAGGTATCGGTGGTGGTTGTATTGGTGGTAATGGTATTTGAGGTGGTGGGATTGGTGGTGCTGTTATTGGTGGTGGTGTTGATGGTATTGGTGGTGTTGGTATTGGCAGTGGCATTGGTATTGGTGGTGGTGGTATTGGTATTGGTGGTGGTGCTATTGGTGGTGATGATTTTAGTGGTGGTATTGGTGGTGGTGGTATTTGTGGTGGTGGTGGTATTGTGGTAGAGGTATTGATGGTATTGGTGGTGTGATATTGGTGGTGGTGCTGGTGGTGTTGGTGGTGGTATTGGTGATGGTGCGGGTGGTATTCGTGTTGGTATTGGTATTGGTAGTGGTGGTGGTTTTCGTGGTGGTGGCGTTATTGGTGGTGGTGGTATTGGTGGTGGTGGTGGTATTAGGGGGGTGGTGGTATTGGTGGTTGTGGGTGGTATTGGTGGTGGTGGTATTGGTGGTGTTGGTGGTGGTAGTGGTATTGGTGGTGGTAGTGGTATTGGTGGTGGTGGTATTGGTGGTGGTATTTATGGTTGTGGTGGTATTGGTGGTATTGGTGGTGATGGTATTGGTGGTGGTGGTATTGGTGGTGGTGGTATTGGTATTGCCAGTGGTATTGGTGGTGGTTTTATTGGTGGTGGTGGTATTGATGGTATTGGTGGTATTGGGGTATTGGTGGTGGTGTTATTGGTTGTATTGGTGTTGGATGTGGTGGCATTGGTGGTGGTGGTATTGGTGGTGTTGGTATTGGTGGTGGTTGTATTGGTAGTAATGGTATTGGAGGTGGTGGAATTGGAGGTGGTGGTATTGGTGGTGGTGGTATTGGGGATGGTATTGGTGGTGTTGGTATTGATATTGGTGGTGGCATTGGTATTGGTGGTGGTGGTATTGGTATTGGTGGTGGTGCTATTGGTGGTAGTATTGGTGGTGGTGGTTTTAATGGTGGTATTGGTGGTGGTGGTATTTGTGGTGGTGGTGGTATTGGTGGTAGAGGTATTGATGGCATTGGTGGTGTGATATTGGTGGTGGTGGTAGTATTGGTATTGGCAGTGGTGTTGGGGATGAGGTATTGGTGGTGGTGGTGATATTGGTTTTATTGCTGGTGGTGGTGTTGGTTGTGGTAGTGGTATTCGTGTTGGTGGTGGTATTGGTTGTATTGTTGGAGGGGGAATTGGTGGTAGTGGTTGTATTGGTGATGGAGGTGGTTTTGGAGGTGGTGGTGGTATTGGTGGAAGTGGTGGTATTGGTGGTGGCAGTATTGGTGGTAGTATTGGTATTGGTGGTGATATTGGTATTGGTGGTGGTGGTATTGGTGGTGGTGATATTGGTGGAGGTGGTTTTGGTAGTGGTGTTATTGGTGCTGGTATTGGTGGTGGTTATGGTATTGGTGGTGGTCCTATTGGTGGTGGTATTGGTGGTGGTGGTAGTATTGGTGGTGATGTTAGTGTTATTGGTGGTGTTGATGATATTGGTGGTGGTGGTGGTATTGGTGGCAGTGGTATTAGTGGCATTGGTGGTATTAGTGGTGCTATCAGTTGTTAGATTGGTGGTGGGATTGGTGGTAGTGGTGGTGTTGGTATTGGTGGTCATAGTAATGGTGGTATTGGTAGTGGTGGTGTGGTATTGGTGGTGGTGGGGGTATTGTTGATGGCATTGTTGTTGCTGGTGGAATTTGTGGTTTTGGTGGTATTGGTGGTATTCTTATTTGTGGTGGTGGTATTGTTATTGGTGGTGGTATTGGCGGAGGTGGTATTAGTGGTGGTGGTATTGGTGATGATGCCATTGGTAGTGGTGGTGTTGGTTGAATTTGTGGTGGTGGTATTGGTGGTGGTAGTATTGGTGTTGGCAGTGGTGGTTGTGGTATTGGTGGTATTGGTGTTGGTGGTGATATTGGTGGTGGTAGTGATATTGGTGGTATTGGTGGTGGTAGTATTGGTTATGGTGGTGGTATTGGTGTTGGTGGGGGCTTTGGTGGTGGTATTGTTGGTGGTGGTATTGGTGGTGGTGGTGGTATTGGTGGAGGTGGTGGTATGGTGGTGGTGGTATTGGTGGTGGTATTGGTATTGCTGGTGGTATTGGTATTGGTGGTGGTGGTATTGGTGGTATTTGTGGTGGTGGTATTGGTGGAGGTGGTATTGAAGGTGGTGGTATTTGTGGCATTGGTGCTGGTATTGGTGGTAATGGTGGTGGTTATGGTATTGGTAGTGGAACTATTGGTGGTGGTATTGCTGGTGGTGGTATTGGTGGTGATGGTGGTATTAATGATGGTGGTGATATTGGCAGTGTTGGTATTGGTGGTGGTATTGGTGGTGGTTGTATTGGTGGTATTGGTGGTGGTGGTGGTATCAGTGGTGGGATTGGTGGTGGGATTGGTGGTCGCAGTAATGGTGGAATTGGTGGTGGCGGTGGTATTGGTGGTGGTGGTGGTGGTGGGGGTGGTATTGGTATTGGTGGTGGCATTGTTGTTGCTGGGGGAATTGGTGGTTTTGGTGGTATTGGTGGTAGTGGTGGTATTGGTGGTGGTGGTGATATTGGTGGTGGTATTGGTATTTGTGGTGGTGGTATTGTTATTGGTGGTGGTATTAGTATTGGTGGAGGTGGTATTAGTGGTGGTGGTATTGGTGGTGGTATTGGTGAGGATCTTATTGATGGTGGTGTTGGTGGAGTTCGTGGTGGTGTTATTGGTGGTGGTGGTGGTATTGGTGGTGGTAGTATTTGTATTGGTATTGGCACTGGTGTTGGTGGTGGTATTGGTGGTGGTGGATGTGGTATTGGTGGTGGTGATATTGGTGGTGGTGGTGGTGATATTGGTGGTATTGGTGGTGGTGGTGGTATTGGTTGTGGTGGTGGTATCAGTGTTGGTGGTGGTAATGTTGGTGGGGGAATTGGTGGTGGTATTGGTGGTGGTGGTATTGGTGGAGGTGGTGGTATTGGTGGTGGTGTTGGTATTGGTGGTGGTATTGGTGGTATTGGTGGTGGTGGTATTGATGGAGGTGGTATTAATGATGGTGGTGGTATTGGTGGTATTGCTGCTGGTAATGGTGGTGGTGGTAATATTTGTTGTGGTGGTATTGGTGGTGGTGGTATTGGTGGTCTTAGTAATGGTGGTATTGGTGGTGGTATTGGTGTTGGCGATGTTGTTGCTGGTGGAATTGGTGGTGGGGGAATTGGTGGTTTTGGTGGTATTGGTGGTAGTGGTGGTATTGGTGGTGGTATTGGTATTTGTGGTGGTGGTATTGTTGTCGGTGGTGGTATTGGTATTGATTGAGGTGGTATTAGTGGTGGTTGTATTGGTATTGGTGATATTGGTGATGATGTTATTGGTGGTGGTGGTGTTGGTGGAATTCATGGTGGTGGTATTAGTGGTGGTGGTATTGGTGGTGGTAGTATTGGTATTGACAGTTGTGTTGGTGGTGGTATTGGTGGTGGTGGATGTGGTATTGGTTGTAATGGTGGTGGTGGTGATATAAGTGGTGGTGATATTGGTGGTATTGTTGGTGGTGGTGTTATTGGTTGTGGTGGTGGTATCAGTGTTGGTGGCATTGGTGGTATTGTTGGTGGAGGAATTGGTGGTGGGGTAGTATTGGTGATGGTGGTATTGGTGGAGGTGGTGGTATTGGTGGTGGTGTTGGTATTGGTGGTGATATTGGTGATATTGGTGGTGGTGGTATTGATGGAGGTGATGGTGGTGGTGGTATTGATGGAGGTGGTATTGGTGGTGGCAGTGGTATTGGCGGTGGTGGTAATGGTTGTGGTATTGGTGGTGGTCGTATTGGTGGCGGTATTGGTGGTATTATTGGTGGCATTGGTGGTGGTATTGGTGGTATTGGTGATGTTGGTGGTGGTGGTACTGGTGGTGGTGGTGGTATTGGTGGAGGTGGTATTGGGTGTATTGGTGGTGGTGTTATTGGTTGTATAGGTATTGGATGTGGTGGCATTGGTGGTGGTGGTATTGGTGGTGGAGGTATTGGTTGTGGTGTATTGGTGGTAATGGTATTGGAGGTGGTGGTATTGGTGGTGGTGGTATTGGTGATGTTATTGGTGGTGTTGGCATTGGCGGTGGCATTGGTATTGGTTGTGGTGGTATTGGTATTGGTGGTGGTGTTATTGGTGGTGATGGTTTTAGTGGTGGTATTGGTGGTGGTGGTATTGGTGGTAGAGGTATTGATGGTATTGGTGGTGTGATATTGGTGGTGGTGCTGGTGGTGTTGGTGGTGGTATTGGTGGTGGTGCGGGTGGTATTGATGTTGGTATTGGTAGTGGTGGTTGTTTTGGTGGTGGTATTGGTATTGGTGTTATTGGTGATGGTGGTATTGGTATTGGTGGTAGTATTGGGGGGTGGTGGTATTGGTGGTTGTGGATGGTATTGGTGGTGGTGGTATTGTGGTGGTGGTATTGGTGGTGGTGTTGGTATTGGTGGTGGTATTTGTGGTGGTGGTGGTATTGGTGGTATTGGTGGTGATGGTATTGGTGATGGTGGTATTGGTGGTGGTGGTATTGGTATTGGCAGTGGTATTGGTGGTGGTTTTATTGGTTATGGTGGTATTGGTGGTATTGGTGGTGGTGGTGGTATTGGTGGTGGTGGTGGTATTGGTATTGTGGTGGTGGTATTGGTGGTGGTATTGCAGGTGGTGGTATTGGGAGTATTGGTGGTGGTATTGGTATTGGTGGTGGTGGTGGTATTGGTGGTGGTGCTATTGGTGGCGGTGGTGGTATTGGTGGTGGTAGTATTGAT
Source organism: Triturus cristatus (assembly GCF_964204655.1). Classification (NCBI taxonomy): domain Eukaryota; kingdom Metazoa; phylum Chordata; class Amphibia; order Caudata; family Salamandridae; genus Triturus; species Triturus cristatus. The sequence goes on along the minus strand of NC_140595.1, from coordinate 706,220,383 downwards.
GGTGGTATTGGTGGTGGTGGTGGTATTTTTATTTTGATGGTTGTATTTGTGGTGGTGGTGGTAGTGATATTGGTGGTAGTGGTGGTATTGGTGGTGGTGGTATTGGTAGTATTGGTGGTGGTGGTGGTATTGGTGGTGGTGGTATTGTTGGATTTGGTGGTGGTGGCATTGGGGTTTTTGGTGGTGTTATTGGTGGTGGTGATATTGGTGGTGGTGGTATTGGTGGTGGTGGTATTGTTTGTGATGTATTGGTGGTGGTATTGACGGTGGTGGTGGCATTGGTTGTAGTGGTATTGGTGGTGGTACTGGTGGTGGTGTTGTTTTTAAACAGGCTTTTGAAAACAACCCTCAAGGTGGCTTTAGTACAGATCACATGTAACACAGATGTGCTGTTGTCAGCTTCAGTCCATTAGCACAGGATAATGTGCTACCTGGAATTCACATGACTTATTCGCTGATCATTTCTAAATCCATTGGGGGGAGGGGTTGAAACAGACACAAGATAATGCCTGGTTAAAGTGATTGAAATTGGGCACCCTTGTTACAGGGCAGCCGTGCTGCTCAGAAAAACTCAAGCAGTTTCAGCTGAAGCAGGGCATGTCAGGCCTGCTGTAAGAGAAACACAATAAAGTAAATAGTACTTACAGACTAAATAACAGGTCCAGTGTAAGAACCGAAGTAAAAGGGCCAGTAGCCATGGGAGGTTACAAATGAAGACAAGGCCGTACTAAGGAGGGACTAGTAACAAGCCTATGAACGAATCCAAAGGCAGCATTTACGAAAGACTATGACACAAGCGAATGAAAAATATTGGCGGAGACTGGGCTTTACTGCAGAGCATGCGGGCTGTCGCTAGGCTCGTCCTAAAAAGCAGATATCGAGACAGGTCCCTATCGGACTCTTCATTTTTGCCATCACACTCCGGGTGAAAAACTCTTGAGCAGTACCTCCCTTCACTGCCTTTGTAGGTGTAATGTTACTTGTATTATATATCTGGATGCAATGACAGAAGCAGCAAAATACCACTAGGGCGGGACACTATGCTGAGCACAGATTTTTTGCTTATATGTTTTAAGCCACTACCTTAATTGCATTAGCCACTCCCCTTTGAGAGATCCCCCCAATTTTTTAATTTCACTTAAAGCCCTGACTATAGTACTACTCATGTACTTCAAAATACTATTCACTAATCTACATGTGCAGGTCCACGCCTTAACCGCTGCTTTCTTTTCTGTGTGGAGATCTCCACCTCGAAAGCAAAGATCTCTCTGCACATATGCATGTTTTAGCACTAAATATGAGAAGCAAAGGGAGCACGGCTGGGAAATGGGGAATACCTACTACTAAATGGGAGGGTTTTAGGGGGTAGTAAGGAGGGATTAAGGGAGGGCTATGGAAGAATATAGAGGGAGATGCAACCACCCACAAAAGAGTAATACAATTGCCATTGACAAACTGCATTTCTGTAGTTATTATACCAAAAACAGCTCCAAACACCAGCATTTGTTCTGTAGCCTAGACCCATAGTCAGCTCAGTACCACACATGGCCAGCCTCTGGTGCTGCAGCACCCTCCCATACATGATGGAGGCAAGGACTTAAAATAAAACCCCATGGGAAATAATGTTCAAATAAATACATTTACTCAGACTTTTTAAAAGAGATATACATTTAATTGAATACTTAAAAAATACAAATATTTTTTTATTATCAACATTTATAATAACTTTTCAATGTTAAAAATGAATTCATTTTTTTTAATACTTTTATAAATTGACACTAATGATATACATAATACTTACTTCAATTAATTAAATATCTAATGCAGAATTATTTGTGTTTTTTAAAACAAAAAAGTATCCGTTTTTTATACTTATTGTAGTTTTATCTACTTATTGTTGTATGCAATGGATCTATTTCTGCCATTTGTGTTTATTGCTTGAGCTTTATTTCATCGGTGTGGTTTTAGTAAACTAATGAACTGACGGTGTCGGCTCCGCACGCTGGTAAAACGTCGGGGCAAAACTATTGCCCACAAAACGTGCACAGTAGGGGAGTTTGACTTGAACACGTTATTCTGAGGAAAAGGTGGCAGTTGCCAGGAGCCTCCGAGGTGAATCCAAGTCAGCCATCTGACGTGCGCACCTGGCACGGATCTGGGCCGGCCTCCTTGGGGGTAATACTGGAGTTGGGTGTTTAAAAAGGCGCTGCTGCGTTGCGTGCCTTTCTAAAAAGAAGGGATTCAGCCCGTGTCACCCAGGACCGCAGAGCTGCTCTCGTGGACATGCCTAACTACAAAATAAAGGTGGAGACCGGCACGGACTTCCAAGCCGGCACCATGGACTCCATCTCCATCACCCTGGTGGGGTCCCAGGGCCAGGGTGAGAAGCGGAAACTCGATCATTTTGGCGGTGATTTCCTGGCAGGCGCTGTAAGTAGAGGCACAGACGGACAGGCTCAACGCGCGCGTGCAGGGGAGAGTGGCATCACGTGCTAATTGCGGGCTTTTGGGACCGGAGCTGAAAGCAGTAGAGCTGAATGCGGGCCAGAACGCGAAGGGCCACGGGCATAGCGCACCGAGCCCACTGCTCGAGAAGCGCCTGCGGTTAAGCGCTCTCTGTTAGTTTCAGTGTTTACCTGCTGTCTCGTACTAGTCACATTTTCCCTCCTCTTTACCCTCTCTCACTAGTGGTTTTCTTTCACTATCACTCTACACCCCACTGGCGCATTTTCTCCGATTTCCTTCCAGAGAGCTGTTCCCGTAGCCCTGTCTTCTTTCTCTTATGTCCAGTTCCTGCTCACTTCCATCGCCTTTTTCTCGCTCCGACTCTTCCCCTTTACCTCACCCGTCACCGCTCTCTCGCGGCTCCATTTTCTTCTCTCCAGTTCTTCCTGGACGAAGGAACTCCCAATCAACGTCTCTCTCTCCCCCCTCCACAGCCTGCTCCCTCCTGTCCCGCACTCCACCTGGATGAAGTTATACTGTCTGACTCTCAACACGGATAGGACAAAACAGAAGTAATGATCTATGGTTTATTAACATTTACGGGCATATTCTCAAGAAACGGCAGAAAACTGCCGCTAAAGCGGCGATAATGGGCTTGATAATATGCTCTATGGAATTCCAATTGAAGCCCATGTTCTGGTGTCAACATGGGCTTCTATTGGAATTCTCAAGGGCATATTATCAAGCCCATTATTGCCGCTAAAGCGGCGATAATTTTAATGCCATGCTTGATAACATGCCCCAAAGTTCTTTAAGTTAGACGAAAAAGATGTGTGGGGGAGGGTTTTAAAAATATGCTTCATAGCAGCTCATCATTGTGTACATATTACATTTAGAGTCTGAGCCCCCTCTGCCCCCTGCAGATGGCATTGGGTGCCCTTTCAGATCATGATCAGGTGATCATATCTTCTGATTAGGTGCTGATACTGGCACCAGACATAACAAAGCTGTCTCTTTGAATTTACATGAAAGGTCAGTGATTTGTGGCACTGCTACTGAGGCCGGATTTTGGTCACACTGAGAGTGAGGGCAAAAACAGAGGGCTCCCAACAGGCCCTTGTTAGCACCTGTTTTTTAGAGCTGCTAGTACTGAGCAGGACCCGTTCCACTTAAAATCCTGGTAAAAACACTTCTCCCTGGGACTCCACCTGATTGTCTGCTGACCTAGCACCAACCCCCACTACAAATGACATGCCAGGAACCTTGGGATCATCATCGGCAACAAGCTGGACATGTCCAGGCAGGTAATCCTCCTTCAGCGGGACTGTGAATTCAAAATTGGAGCATTTCGATTGGCCAAGAGGGCTTTTTTTTCCTGTTGGTCATTTGGGAGCTTGTGCTATGAAATGACCGTGCAGTGCTCATTCTGTGATTAACTATTCATAGCCTGAACAAAAATATTGCGGCCACCATTGCAGGACTGAGGGACTCAAATCACATCCTGCACAAAATAGTAATGTATACGCAGGCAGGTTCCTTGCATTTTCTTCAGTGCCAAAGTGAATGGAGACAAGCTCCATGCACCGACTCCCATTAATTTGCATAGGATTGTTATGTCTGACAAAGTGCCAGTATGTTAACACGATGAGGATGTTGTCTACATTTATGTAGAGGCGGATAATGACAACATAGCTTCTGGAATTCCGTTCAATATTTTACTTGGCTGGCTCTATCTCAATCCATTGCAGGCACTTCGGGGCTAGTTTAGAGTTTGGCGAAGGGGGTACTCTGTCGCATCAACACTAAACTGAAGGCACCCCCTGACCTACAGTTGGGCATACCTTTAGTATGTCAGCGACAGAGACTGCTCTGTCTCCATCCCCAACATACTCCTCCTACAGGGTTGTCTGAGGTTTGGCCATTCGGCTGCCCATCTGAAGAGTAGGTGGTCGAATGGGCAGTTGTTACTCTCTCTTACTGCTGTGAAAAAAGTGCCAATAAGGGACAGTACAAATGTTATCAAGCTCCCATGGTGTGGGGGTCATTCAGCTTTGTGTTTTCAAAAACAAAATCCTACTTTCTACAAATTAGACCAGGATGTTTATTGGGAATTGTAACACAAGGGGTGGAATCTTTGAGGGAAAGTTAAGAATTTCACAAATATAGTAAAACAGGTGTGAAGTGTAATTCATAGCCGGCACACTCACGGGGGCTGACGCCCTTAGACTGGGGCTGAAGAGTAACATTGAGAATACTGCTTATCTAGCAGTTCAGCAGGGCAAATAAATACTTTTGGTTAGATTTCCTTATTCAAAATGATATTTCCATTATGGTACGGAGTTCAAAAGTAGTGGGACCAGGGCATAGCTACCAGATGCTCATATAAGGTGTGACAGCTTCCAACACCTGTGGCTTTTTAGCCCGTTGCATTCTGGGGCTTGTGGTTTAGATTTGGACATTGTAGGTGTGGGCCCAAAATAGCAGCTTTCAAGTTCAATTGGATAAAAAGACAAACCTGACGGAAAATCTCACACATAGGGTTAGGCCACTTGGTAGATGGGTGGATATTTTTAAATGCACAGATATGGGAAGCTTTAGTGTGAGTACACAGCAACAAGGCAAATGCTTTGCTGCCTAACTCACCTAACAAGAAATAATAGAAAGTACCACTTCAAGGTGCTCTCGCCATCCACAACCTGCTTTCTGATCATGCACTGATGATAAATCAGTCTTCCTAGCTTCTTTCTGAACAGGGCCATGGTTTTCTGTCTGCTGTTCCTCCAGACCCTCAAGAAATTCTTCTGTGCTCTTTGCTGAGAAGATTGGACGTCACACCCCAGGCTGCCCCTGACATGTAATGCATTTACAACAAGGAAACCCAGTCCTGACACATTATTAGGACATAAATAACACATATCTGCCCCAGAATATTTGGTGCTGTAACAGTAAAAAGATGAGCATGGTTCAGGGGTCAAAGAGACCCTTTAGGCTCAGTGACAGGTTGCACCTTGGTAGAGCTAAACAAACAGCAACAGTTTCAACTTTTTAAGCTGTAACTGTGCACCATGTCCAGCAAACCCAGCCTGCTCAGCAACTGCTGTATTTAAACCACCACTGTGGAGAAATAGAACAATCACTTTCAATATCTGCACTATCTTTAAAATCCTCTGATAGCAGGGGTCACAATGCTCTTGCCAGGGTGCTTGAGCTGCAACCCTGGCAATCCCTAAATCACATCCATGCAGCACAGCTGTCAATATGACCAGCCCTGCCAAGTACCACACATCAGTATTTAGATTGATGCATTGTAGTGCTAATGTACGCATGACTGCAATAAACTGCATTAGTCATGCATTAGGAGCTCCTAGCAGTATGACAAGGCACCGCGGGCAGCTCTGTGGTAGTTAAGGCTGCCAGCCCGCTTACTGTGTACTGACGCCCCAAGCAATGTGACTGATAAACTGCTGGGTAAGAAGATGGGGACTCATTGGTAGGTGGTGGCTTGGGTCCAGCTCTCTTAGTAGTTACTTTGCTTTCACATACAAGTTAAGTACAACATTTACTGTGCTATGTGGATCTAGTGCATCACTCACTTAAAACAAATAAACTGATGCTGGCTCCAGCCTCACATGGCTCCTGTGCCTTCTCTGTTCTGGGTGCCTCAGTTCTTGGTGCGAGCAGCTGCTCTTTTACAGGGTTAACTGTAGGTCAATTGTGTGGCACGGTGAATTCCCATGTGCCAGTATATTAGCATTGCTAAGTGTCGCACTTCTGCAAGTCCCCACTTCACCACAGGGATTATTACAAATTCAGCATCACAAATATTCTAGGTGAATCTCTCTTTTCCTTGTGGCTGCACAGGCTGACACTACATTTCTCCTCGCTTGGCTCTCTGCAGCTAATCTAAGGGTCAACCATGGAAAAATAAGGTGTTGGGGCATACATAGAGACAGATGCCATGGAATATGTCAAAAAAGTTACTGTATAGATTCCGGCCTCTGAAAACCATTTAGAATCTTTCCCCTTCATTTATATCCCCATGGAATATATCATAGTCATAAAGAAGCACCCCACACAGAGGACTCGGAAATCCAGCCACCATCTTTGAAGCAGGGAAGCCCCTGGATTAAAGCTTGGTGATTTTGTGAAAAGGTGTGCCGTTCAGTCTGCGATGTTGTTCAGAGATTGGTAGAAGAGAGGGCAATGCTGCACACAACATGAGGAGCTTCAGACTTCCACGACCATGGGTGACATCTGGACCAGAATTATCAGAAAAACATTGGTAGCAACAGCCTACCAAATTGGCGTACCTGTCGCCTGAGCAGCTAGAGTCAAATCGACCATTCAGCAAAGCTTAGCCACTGTTTAATGCTCACTCTACCCGCAGCAGAATGAGCTACTGTGCAGAAGAAGGAATTCTGGTGAGTCAAATCCCTGGCCCAGTGGCTGAATGTGAAACAGAGCTTCGGGACAGTGGCCTGGGGAGCCCAAGCCTGCACATATAGGCGCATTTACGCATGGAGACCCACACAGAATGGATGTGAGAAAGTGGCTCTGTATATACTGTTCCCAAATAGGTACAGGGAATACAGAGTCCACAGTCCCCAGAGGTTTGGCAAAGGCTACAGTTAGATATAACCTTACTCTCTAAAGTGGTAGCTTGGTCGAGCAGTAAGGCAGTATCAGAGGACAGTGTAAAGCATTTTGTTGTACACACGCAGTCAGCAAATGATTTCATACACTCAATAACTGAACTCTAGGCCAATGGTTTATATATATAAAATATATGCTTGTTTTATTTTAGAACCAACAATAGGTATTAAAATATACTTTCTCAGAATGAGATGCTTTAGGTAAATACTTTTGCAATATGCAATTTTTTTTTGTAAATAATTACAAGTGGTTGCAATAGGCAACACAATTCTAAACACAATAATACATTGAGTTCAATGGAACTTTCAAGTTATTTGCAATAGATTACTTTTAGGATTACTTTTGTGATTCCAGGACTGGATCCTAGATTCAGTCCTGGGACAGTACTTAGAAACAAGTGATAAAAGTCGACTTAGTTACTGTTATGATTTTTAGACAATATTTTGCTATTTTAAAAGTTGACAGAAAATATTTCATAGAAAACAGTCAATGATTCCCTATGGAAGAAAATTCAAGTTGCAGGTATAGTATGTTCTCGTTACTTTTGTAATCCAGGACTGGGTGCCTAGACTCAGTACTGGGACCTTTATCCAAAACAGATAAGTAATTACGTTTTCACAATTTATACGATTTTTAAAGAATATTAAAAGTTTGCAGAAATCGACACAGAAGAAATTTCACAGAAAAACAGTCAATGGTTTCCTATGGAAGAAAATTGGGTTACTGGTAAGTACGGTTGTGAATATATTTCAGAGTCAGTGCTGGGTTCCAAGATCCAGCACTGGGAGCTCACCTAATAGCAGGTGAGTATTTTCGTTTTCGTTACTCGGCTGATTTTTGGTGAATATTTTACGTTTTGAAAAGTCCACACTTAAAAGAAATTTCTGGAAAAACCAGTCAATGTTACCCTATGGAGAAAATTGAGTTATCGGCTTTAAGGTAAGTACTCGACTGGCAGAGTTAAGGTTCTGGGCATATGCTCAGGGGTCTCCCAGGGTCAAGTTGGTACAGTTGTTACACCCGCAGCGGCACAGGGGCAGCAGGGTGCAGAGAGAGTTAGGCCCAATGTTATCCTACGGGCGGCAGGGGGGCCTTGGTTGGTGGCTGCTGACTAGCAAGCTACGCGGCTTTGGGAGCTGGTCTCCTGGTCACTTGCTCAGGGCAAATGGGGAAGTAGATAGGTGTAGAGGTTACACTGCCAGGGCCACTCGGGTGGCTGGGTGCAGGGAGCTTTTGAGCCTTCGGGCGCTCAATTGATTTCAATGGGAAAGCTCCGGTTTAGAAAAAGACTTCAAGCTCGGGGATGAAGATTCTTCAGGAGCCACCACCACTTTGAGAGGTAAGTTGGGTAGTTGGAGGATGGGTAGGTACCCCGCAGTTGGGCACAGGGGGCCGCGGGGTGCCGGGTGCAGGGGTGCCTTTTGGTGTCGGGAAATCTTACCCTCTGTTGATCGCGGTTGGGGGGCACCTGGTTCTGAGGCTGCAGGCATCGTCAGGAGCATCGAGAGAAGTCCTTGGGTACCGGACTCGGGGTCAAAGTCGCCGTGGCGTCGTCCTCGTGATCTTTGTTCACTCCGGCACAGGCCAGGCATGGTTGGTGCAGAGTGTGAAGGGTTCGCAGTTCCGGGCTGATGCCAGGGATTAGAAGCAGATTTTGAGTAGAGCCTCTACTCATGGGAGTCCCAGGTGCTTAGAGTCAAAAGGTAGCCAGGTCGTCCGGGGTTTGTGAGGTTGCTGGCCACAAGAGATACTGGGGTGGAGCAGGAGCAGGTTCGAGGGTCGACAGGCTGGTAGGGCTGGGGCCAAAGCAGTTGGTGTCTTCCTCTTCTTAGCAGCTGCAGGGCAGGTCTTCTTTCTTCTTGCTCTTCTTTGTATTTCGGAATCTGGAATCTGGGGAAGGAAGGATCAGGGTGCCCCTAAATCTTAGATTTAGGGGCGTTATAGGTAGGTAAAGGGCAGGGACCAATGGGTCCCTGTCCTGGGGTGGGTACACCCCCTATTCTGCCACTCTCCTGTGGGAGGGGGGCAGTAGCCTAGTCCTGATTGGGCAGGGCCTCCCATCTTCAAGATGGCAAGCGCCCGGAGATGTGCTTCACCTCGCCTCCCCCACCTGAGGGGTGGGGTTGGCAAGCTGGCACATCCCCTGTCCTTATTTGGGGTTTCCGGCCAAGCTTCCCGCCAGAGTGGGGGTTGCAAGTGGCCTGGGGAAGCTCACAGAGGCGGCATACCTTTGAAGCTTCCCCCTGCCCATCCTGGGGGAGGAGATCTAGCACCTCGCCCAGGATGCGCATTGTTGCAGGGGCTCTCCTACCCAGGGGTCCAGCAACATGTCTGCTGTGTGGCAGCCTAGGCAGCCTCTCAGACCAGATGTGGATTGTAGGTTAGGTTTCAGGGGGAATCTCTAAGATGCCCTCTGTGGTGCTTGGTACATTAAATCCCACACAGGCATCAGTGTGGTTTTAATGTGCTGAGCAGTTTGATACCAAACTTCTCATTCTTCAGTGTTGCCATTATGGTGCTGTGGAGTTCGTGTTTGACAAGCTCCCAGCACCATGTACTCTTCAATGGCAGCACTGCACTTACAGGGCCCAGGAATGGACCTGGGTACTGTAGGGGAACAGGGCTAATGCTCCTGTGCCCACACCACTGGCATAGGGCACTGAGCTAGAGGGGTGAGTGATGCATGCCAGGGCAGTGTAGGTGGTGGGCATGGCACACAGGGATGTGTGCCATGTCGACTCTCTGTTTTGTCCTGTATCCAGCCACTCAGCCTGCAAGGGCAGTGTGTGTGTGTTAGGGTACAGGGCCTCTAAGGGTGGCACAATGAGTGCTGCAGCCCTTAGAGGCCTTCCCTGGTCACAAGGCCCTGGGTACCTAGGGTACCATTTACCAGGGGCTGACATGTGGCCAGGGTTTGCCAATTTGGAGGTTTTGGTTTAGGGAAGGAACATAGGCCCTGGGCACCTGATTGGCAGGAGCCCAGGGCACACTCAGTCAAAGTACATTTAGCAATTCAGCAAAAATTGGGGGCATACCATGCAAGAAAGATGACACTTTCTCACAATGGATTGTTAATAATTTTAACAAAACAACTTATTAGCATTTGAGGCAAAGCTCAAGACGCCATTGAGGTTTGCCCTTGCAACATATATGAAAACAGAGCTTCAACTTTGCACATGGGAAGGTTCTGGATGGGGTTGAGGAGGTTCCTTACAGAGAGCATTTTACTAGCCACAGCATCCCCTGAATGATCATTAATTGGCCCTTTGTCTCAGGGCGGATCAATGGTAAACTGCCTGTAACTTCTGGGGAAACATAGGTAAGATAATGTACCAGAGACCATGGACAAACAAGATCTGCCCTGTCCTCATCTGAGAGAGAAGGGGATGAGGAGGTGCCAATCACCATATCTCAGGACTATTTGCAACACTTCTTAAAAGAGATAAAAGAGGAAATGATCATGATTAAAGATGACTTGTAAGAGTAGACACGGTGTGAACGACCTGGGCCGCCGATTTGACGACATGGAATGCTGCCTTTATAAAAGGAAGGAGGAAATACACAAGATTGTCAGTGACTTGGTGCACCCAGAGACACAACACACAGACAACATACTGAAACAAGAAGACCTGGAGAACTGATCCTGATGTAATAACATCCGGATCATAGGCTTCTGCAAGAGGATATTCAGCCATACAACTAAAAGCTCTTGCACCATATCTGGGCAGAGCAGGAGAGCCTCTAATATGCCTAGTCTGCGTTTGCAAGGTACTCCCATGGCCCAAGATGGGTGGTCACTCCAGACATCTTAACAAGAGTTCACTCTTTGAAGGGAAGGAGGAACTCATGATATTGGTTAGGACCTAGTACAAAGTGGAATATGGTGGCCATATATTAATCTTATTTTATAATATAGCAAAAGAAACCTCGTGAAAATGGAGAGAATTCTACCAAGTGATAGATCATCTATGCAAACAGGATGTTCAGTACCATAAAAGGGCACTCATTGCATCTCACATTTGCATATAATGATGATAATTATGTCATCAAAACAACAAAGGATGGTCTACAAATTCTAGGCATACTGTCGGACTCACCTCCAGAGTCCGGCAGTAAAAGAAACCGAGTGAGACCCTTACGGGATCAGCAGTGGCAAACTATACGCAACCCCAAATAGGTTCATACTCCCACAAAGAAATTAAAAAACAAGAAAGGACTCATTGAATGAATACAGAAAACTGACACCCTACATAACACACCACAAAGACAATGAAAGTCTAGGGGCCCAGAGAAATGGTCGATGGCTAGTCGGAGTGTGGCAAGAATTGCATGAAGACACCCCTGGATGACTAATTCTGTGAGCACAGAGAGTGCAAGGAGGCCCTTAGGGTCAATTGATCCCACCAATTACCAGGGGCTAAGCCAAGATGAAAGGCTTGTGGTTTTGGTGCTGGGAAGGAGGGAAGGAAAGAGGAGAGAGTGGGTGGATCTTTTGACACAAGGGAAGTAGGAAGTATGATTAGAAGCTACACTATGCACAAAACGGGCTGACATGATCGAGGGAGGAAAGAATGTTTTGCACATACAGAATGCAGGGGTTCTGGCACCAGATGTAGACCTACAGAGCAGGAAACAGGGATCTTCGGCATGTAGGGAGTAAAGAACACAGAGATTATTGTGCATGGTCTTCACACCCTTTCTGGAATTAAAATGGTAAGAATAATTTATTTCAATGTGAAAGGGCACAATGAGCTAGCAAAACAAAGAGCAATCACCAACCTTCTTGGGCACTCACAAATGTTCTCCTCACAGTCCTCTAAATCTGCAGAAGCTGCTATCTCATGCAGAGCCCATTTGAGGGCAACATTCAAAAGATACAAAGGGAGATACCTAGGTGTGGCCTTACAAATGGGATGCAACATATACGCTATAGCCACAATTTACATCCTTAACACAGGACAGGAACCTTTCCTTAAGTCCTCACTCTCTGCTATCTTTGAGTTCATGTTGGGGGAGGTAATAGAAGAGGGGGGCATGAGTATGGTGATGGGGAGCCAGGTGGATTGGTCACATCAAAGATATGACTGGGAAAGAACAGCCAGTGGGGAGATAAAAAATAATGGCTGACAGAGGTGCGCCTCATGAATGTCTGGAGAGAGAACCATGGCAAAGAAAGAGTCTACACATACTACTCCAATGCCCACAAGATATAGGCCCACTTATACCACTTTTTCAGTTTGCCCTGAGATACTATCTCAGATAAGGGATATTACTATTGGTCTCACGCCAGTCTCGGACCATGCACCATTGACCCGTACACTACAACTCCCACCCTTATAGCTCAAGGATCACTAGTGGCCACTTAACAACTTTCTGTTACATGACCCTATATTAAAAGTCAAAGGGAAGATGGCGATCACAGACTATCAAGTAAATAGTGACACTCTCAGAAGCTCCATGGCGATTATTTGAGATACTCTCAAAGCAGTTCTCAGGGGTGTCTTTATCTCTGCAGCAGCAGAGAAGACAAGGCTCAGTAAAGAAAAGAGGGAACAAATAGAATCTCAGCTAAGCATCTTAGAACAGGAACACAAATGCACCTCCTCACAGAAACTATGCTGGAAGATCCTGGCTGCCCTCACCCATCTAAAGCCCTTGACATGGACAAAGCTAAATATGCCTTGCTGCATTACAAAACAGAAATATTTTTCCATGAGCAATAAAACAAGCAAACTCCTAGCTTCCCAACTTGCACCTAAAAATGCTACTGATACTCCAGTGGGAAGCACCGCGTTGGGATTACCCCCGGACTACGATCGTTTGATACAGATTAAAAAACTGTTCTGCCTTGAATGTGAAGAACTACTGAATGTAAATCCTCAATGTAAATATGACATGCTACTACCTCGAAATAGCCTTGAAAAAGCCCTGGCCTAATTCTAGCCACCGGGCGAAACACGTGTCGGCTGTTAGCTCTGTTTCAGTGTGAAAATATAAAGACAAAAAAACAGCAAACAGAGTTAAGGATGTAACCCTTATGTTGGATTGTTTGAAAAAAAACCTCTATTCTATAACAAATAAAACAAGCTTTTTCTATCAACCAGACCTAATGGTCTCTCTGATTATTCTTACATCAAACGAACTGAGGAGGAGCATTGACTCATAACCATACACATGAACTTTCCCTTGAGGCCATAGAGGTCCAGTGCCTCAAGCCAATCTCCTCTAAAAAGAATTTATACATACATTGGGCAATTCTATCTGGAACTGGGACCCCTGAACCTTGTAAACTCAGCATCTGTTTCTGAACTTTGTTCAGGTCAAAAAACAAATTGGGATGGATCAAATAAGTCATTTTCTTGTATGAAATTTGCTAAATGCTTGTTCATGATTTTTGTCCACTATCTTGGCTGGGAGTGGTAGCCTGGAGTTCGGTCGATAGTTGTTAGGGTTAGAAACGTCCAGATTGTTTTTTTATCAATGGAAGTATTGACGCATCCTTCCATGGAGCCGGAAAGATGCCAGACGTGAACATATTATTGAAAATTTCTGTGAGCAAAGGGCTCACCTCCTCCCCTATATCTTTCAGAAATGCGGGTGGACAAGGGTCTAATGGGGATCCAGATTAAATTTCTTTGATATATTTTTCCACTAGTTCAGTAGTGACCTGTGTGAAGCTATGATAGGTCTTTCCACTAAGGTCTGAACTTGGGAGTAGTTCTGTAGGAACACAAGTGGGGGTAGCTTTGAAGGAGTCATAGATGTCTTTAACTTTGTTTCTAAAGGCCTCTGCAATGACCTGATAAAAGCATTGGTTATTCTTGGTGCATTTTTTCTTAGGCAAAGAGGAGAGCTTCTCTACTACCCCAAACAATTCTTTGGACGAATTGTTGGCTTTCTCAATCTGCCTGATAAAAAGGCCTTTTTTTCTGAGATCAGCAGCGTTTTGTATTGAGTCAGTGCAGATATATAAATATTTTTGTCTGTTGTATCATATTTTGCTCTCCTGTGTCTATTCAGACTGTGATATTTTTGTTTTTCCTGTCGTAGGGCCTTGTTAAACCAGGGGGCCGATTGTAAGTCTGAGGCTGCATCAGCCCAGGTTTCCGTGAGGAACAGAACATCTAGTTCGTATAAGGAGATGATATCTGCTATCTCATACTTGTGTTTAGCAGGAGGTCTGACATCGATGAGGCCACAACGTGCCTCTGTCTGATCTGGGGATTCTAAGAGCTTCGCCTCATGATTGTTTCTAGTGATTCAGAGCTCCCTAACCCTTCTGTTGTGCTGGAAGTGAGAATCCACACGCACATTTTTGCTTCTCATATGGTTGATCTTTATTCAAATTAGGGATACGGCAGCTCACGTTGGACTGGGCAAGCTCTTGAAGTTCCTTACCTGTGTATCTCACAGGTCTGAGTTTTAATGGACCAGAATTTCTGGCCCTTGGCCCGGTCCAGGCGCGGACGGGCACAGATGGGCTTGCCTTTGGCGCGCCCGTGGTGCACCTTCTGTACGCGTCCCCTGCGCGGCTGCACCATGACCAATTAATTTAGTGTGTGATGGCGGGATAGACTGGACCGCTCAACACCAGAAGTGTGTCAATCTGCGAGCCAACAGAATTTAGAGTCAGCGTTGTAGTGCCCTCCGCACAATCAGCACATCAGCCGTGGCGGAACAGGGCAGAGCTTCACCAACAGGAAGCTGCGGGGAGCAGGGTAAGTGCAATACAGTGCAATGCAATTAAAATATAGTTCAATGTTAAAAGTTGGGCGTGTTAAAATGCAAAAAAAAGTCACAGTTGTAGCATCTCTGTGATCTCCTATAAAAAGAGTACAGGCAATTCACACTCCAGAGGGCAGGCATGTTATTGAAGATTGGGATACTGTCATAACATTTGGTCTCTTCCACCAGTTTCTATACACAGGTGAGGCAGAGTCTCAGTCGCTGGCACAGTAATCTGTGGAATCAACTTTCCATCCAACAATGCCCTGAGTCAGGCTAGACCAAATAGATAAAACCATCTTGATGGAAGTGTTCATGTTAGGGATTGCTAATCTCAAACTTGGCAAAGCTCTGGGGCCAGAATGTTCTGTCCAAAACTGGGCCTTATTCTGGGCAGGTTCTTTAAAAGCTTTGGGGAGATGGGGCAAATAACAGCCACTATGAGGTAGGCAATAATGGTGCTCTTACCCGTGCTTTGTAAGGACCCAAGGTTATGTTCATCCTATTGACCTGCATCACTCTTGAATCTGCATGTTAAAATCTTTACCAGCATGTTAGCAACATGCTTGAACCATCTCATGTCCAGAATTATAGAAACAAATAATGGGGCTTTGTAGTGTTTCACCAGTGGGAGACAGAGCCAAAAAGATTGTTCAAATTATCGAATAAGCCCAGAGAACAGGAGGCAACACCATCTTTCTGCAGATCGTCACTCAGAAAATCTTTTAGTAGGGTGGTTTGGACGCTAATGCAACAGGTTATGACAAGGCCGGCCTTTGGTCAGAGAATTCAGTAATTAATATTAATGAGCTATCCCTCTCCAAGAGCCTACATTGGGATGAATGGAGTCATATCTACACCAGTGGAGATTGGAAGGTGGCACCTGACAGGGCTGTCCTTGATCGTCACTTCTCCATGACTTTAGAACACTTTGCCAACACCATAAGACAGCATGATGATATAAAGAGGGTTGAATAGGAAGAGGACAATTACAAACTCATGATGTTTTTCGATTACATGATGATAACACTTAAGGACCCTGTGAATTTTCTACCTCTTCTGCTTGAGGAGCTAGACACCAATGGAAAAGTCTCATGGCTCAAAATAAATATCTTCAAGTTGGATGGCCTCATCCTACACCCATTACCTCAACAATAGACCCTCCTGAGTAAACTGATTCCACTTAACTGGGCAGCCCAATTGGTAAACTTGCTAGACACAGAGGGGTCTATGAGGATGGCAGGCGGATGCCTGCCACCGGGCCGGCGGTGGCAATCCGCCCGCGATCACAACCCAGAAAACCGCCGGTCCCATTAGCATGCTGGTGACAACCGCGGCGGTGAGATTTTCCACCTGCCATTTAGCAGTCCGCACACTTGCCTGGCGGATGGAGCTGGACTGCTAAAATGGAGCCGGTGCAGTGACAGGCTCCACCAGCATGGTTATGATGCCGGCGGTAGCCAGGCTTTCCTCAGCGGTGGAACCGCCATGGAAAGGCATGCGGAGAATGTCTCCGGGGGCTATTGCGGGCCCCAATGTGTTTGGGTGTGTGTGGGTGCACTGGGGGGTACCCATGGTACCCCCCTATGTCCCTGTACCAGGTGGCAGGCACTGTGCAGTGCCTGCCACGCAGTGCAGAGTTAGGCTGGACATGGTTTTTTGGACATCGCGGTGGTGTTGCTGTCTGCAGCAACCGCCCATTGTTAAAAGCCACGATCGTACCACCGCGGTCAGATTTCGACTGCGGATCATACTTATTGGACCGGCGGTTATGCTGCGGTCCTAGCGGGTGGTGTTTTCCCGCTACCATGGCGGTCAGAGTGATTTTCCGACCGCCATCCTAATAGACCCCTAATTTAGCTTATACCATGTCGCAAGAGGTAAATTTGTACTACGTGCAGCTACTGGCCAAAACTAAAAAAGATCTGCATTCCTGGAGACTGGAGCATTTCTCACGGCTAGGCAGGGTGGCAGCTATTAAAATTAACAAACTCCCCCCTAGAATATTATATGTGTTTCAAATTATACTGTTGGCAGTCCCCACCACTGGCCTAAAGCAGATGCAAACTGTAATCAACCAATTTATCTGGCAGGTGAAAGACCAAATGATAGCGATCAAAAAACTTGTTTGTCATACCCAATAAGGTGTATTGGCAATACCTCACATTCTCTCATACTACCACGCATCCCACCTGAGACACATGGTAGAATGGGGTAGATTGGAAACTGCAAAACAATAGTGCTGCATTGATTACGTCATAGCTGCTACCCCTCACAGCAGGTACTCTTTTTACGCAAATCACAAAGACATTAGGGACTTTATTCATCCCCCGCTTCTGGGTCTCAGTAGGAATTTGGGTTAGGATTGTGGTAGTGATGGGATGGTAATCTACACACCCCCTTAACACTCATTTGCTTCAACACAAACTTCACACTAGCTACTGACAAACACGCATACATTACCAGAGTACCAATATATTCATTTTGATCAAGTCCTTGTTCAGGGTGTTAAGTGGGCCGGGTCCTTCTGGGTCTCAGATCCGGCAGTAATTTAAAACAGCCATTGAAACAGGTCCCTGTAATGCTCTTTGTTCATGTTGTTAACTTTACTAACAAAAAACACTGATCTATTTCTCTACAATGAATGTAAAAAACATAAAGGTAATCCATATCAACGAATTAGTTCCGATTTACATTTCACATGTTTTACCTATTCTTGCATTCCCTAAGAGTGTTACCTATTTCTTTGATCTTGTGTGTTCGTACTTTTCTCATGTAGCATATTACTCTTGTATAGTGCATACTTTGAACTGAGCCACCTCCAGGCCATGCTTAAGAGCTCTGGAGGTATAGCTAAGAGAGTGCGAATTTGCTACAGTGCTTGAGAGTAGGTCAAAAAGGTTTTCCGAATCGATAGCCATCCAATCCTTGGCCTCTCTAAAGAGCGCACAACACAACAGTTACATATTCCTGTTGCAATTGTGATTCTATGCAAATGGGCATTTTCCTGTTGCAATTGTGATTCTATGCAAATGTGCATTGATGAGGTACACAGTTGCCAAATATTGACAAGACGAAAATAAAAGAAAATACTGTGTTAATAGGTGAGTGGGTACATTATGTGTTGGGGGTGTTGAATTGAAGAAGATAAGAGGAATTGCATTCTGTAAAGAGTGAAAAGGCAGTGCTGGTTAGGAAAAAGGTGAGATGTAAGTTATGCAGATGGAGGAGATGTGCAGAGAAAAATGGAGTACATGTCTAACGGAGAGTGAACATAACGAGAGTGATTGAGACACTCTGAAGATCACTATCCCTTCCACAGATCTCAATAATGTTTAATCCACAGACTCAGAATTGAAACATTTTCAGTATTAATTAATTACAAGAAAATCATTGGTGCTCATTTATGTTAAGCAGGTAACACCCATTCACAAAACCAATAGTCCTGGCTAGCTTTAGGTGTATGTCAGTTGTTGTGTTAGATATCAGGATGCAATATCAGATAGCTCAGAGAGGAACCAAAATACTGATCGAATTGCTCACTATGGGTATCACAGATGTTTAGATTGTAAATTTCAGCCACTCCCATAATCACACAGACCACATCCCATTTAAAGAACCCCACCTTTTCATCGCACTTAGGGGGATATTTATAATAAAATGTCGTTGTGCGGTGTTACTCCAAAATTGGCAATGCCGCGCTCTGACATTTTTTAAACACGGATTCGCCGTATTGACAAAAATACAGCGCACCCCTACATTTCTCTTAGCGCTCGCGCTAAAAATGCTGCCTAGCGCCATTGCAGGCACCCTTGCTCCATGTTGTAAGGGTGTCTGCTCTGCAGGGATAATTGTTTATGCACAGGAAGGGACACTTTCCTGCACATAAACAATCTTTATAAGGTGATTGGCTGTTTCTATGTGTGCTGCAGAATACAGCACACACAGAAATAGCAAAATACGAGGAGAAATGAATCATTTCTCCTCGTATCACAATCCTAAGACCAGGTTTTATCTGGCCTTAGTTTATGGTGCTGCCCCATCCTTGTAAATATGGGGCAGCGTAAAAAAGCAATGGGTGTTGCGGTGGAACGCCCGCAGCAATACCGAGTGCCTGCCACTTTGCCGCAGCAGACTGCTGCTGTAAGGGCCATATTTACAAGATGGCGGTACGCCAAGTTAAGTGGCTTAATGCCACCTAATAAATACGGGGTAGAGAGCAACGCCACCGGAGCTTCAGAAAAAGTGACACTCCGGTGGTGTTAAAGGCTTGTAAATATACCCCTCAAAGACCTGTCCCTGTTCAATAGAGATCAAATAAAAACCCTTCAGATAAATAAAGAGATAGTATAATCTATCTAAATCTGAACAGTTTGTTTATATGCAAGTGTGCCATTTGGTTTTACAACCACACATCAAACAGGGCCAGAAGACCACTCTGACCCTTTGAAAAGTAGACGAAGGATGGTTGACACGGTCGGCAACTCACGTCAGCAGCCTATAAATACAGCATGGCTTTCACCAAAGGGGAAAATAACAGGCCAAGAGTGTTGGGAGACAGGCATATGGTGCAGATAACCGTGAACCAATGGGAACACATGTACATTGGAGCCAGGAAGGTGGCACAAAATGTCATCAATAAAGAAGCATGATATAAACTCTTAGAACAGTAGTCCAGAACCCCAGATAATATGGTGATGGGGAGGTCCAAGTCAGAGATATGTTGGAGAGGCTGCGGAGCTGCGGATACTTTGCTACATAGTTTATGGTCATTCTCCAAGCTTCATTTGCAGTGGAAAGAGGTGCTTATGGAGGCTGACAGACCAAGATTCAAGGGGACCTGGGGGTGGCAGTACTTGGCATCTAATGCAAAGGAGGGGAGCCCCACAAAGCATTTGTCGGCCGATGGATATAGGCGAAGCCACTAGTTATACACACTAATACTTTTTTTTAAACTTTCTTTTTTTATTAAACATATGCTTCAAACATTATGCAGTACAATGCATTGACAGAATGGAACCTGACATGTAAAGAGTTAACGAGCTCACACTGCATCTATTTCCAATGCAATACACAGCCATTACCTAGGGCTTTCTAGTTTATCTTTCTATACAACAGCGCTATGACCTACCTCACAACTCTCCCTAGGTTCCCCTTGCTTAATTTAACTCTTATCTTTTATCCAAGCATCCCACATCTTTTCCCAATTGTGGGGGCAACCTCTACTCTGATAGATGGTCTTCTCCCCCCGTTGACACCAGTCTAGGTCCTTTTTCCAGTCTCCAATTTTGGGAACCTCACCCACTCCCCAAGCTCGCGCAGTATTCCTCTCTGCTATTCCATCGGAAAAATCGAAGCCATATTTTAGAATTTATCGGCCAGGTTATCTCCCCCGTCACTCCCAGTATACCGGGACCTGTATGCCCACTACTATTGTCATCACTCGGGCAATATCCCTCCGATACTGTTCAATTTTGGGACAGGACCATAAAATATGGAAGAAGGTGCCCGCCTCGCCGCACTCTCTATCACACTCGTCCGAGTTGCAATGACCCATACGATGCTGCACTGTCCTGGGGCATACGATCTGTGAAAGATCCGGAGCTGGATCAGTCTAAACCGCACCCTTATACTTATTTCCCTAGGGTTCTGCATGGCTTTCACCCAGTCCTCATCCTCCAAGAGCCCCTCGTCTGTTTCCCATGCCATCCTTAAGGGGCCTATATAGTCTTGGAAGTTATTCATGATAATTTTGTAGGCTTTTGAGATAGCCTTGTCCATCATTGGGTCAAGTAGGAGTCTGTCTTCTAATGGGGAATATTCTGGAAGAAGTGTCCCTTCTGTCACATGGCATTTGAGGGCGTGTCTCAGTTGTAGGTACCCGAGGTAGTCCCTCTCCCCATCTGACATTCCGTTTGTAGTTTCTAGAAATCGATCATTGTGCCACCGCGCCAGACATCTTTCAAAAGTGCTATCCCTATGAGTCTCCATAACCTTGCAGACGTCGGACCTTACCCAGCATATCGCATTCCCAGAGTGGGGTCTGTTCCGTTAACCTGGCTTTCCACCCTACTAGTTTTCTTGCTTTCTTCCACACACACACTCCTGTCTGTGTGTGCATCGAGAGTGACTTATTGCATGTCCTGCTATATAATTCAATTTGATTGCTGTATTTTCCCATAGCTATTCGGTCGAATCGATAGGCAGGTTCAGTGTTTGCAGCAAACACCCAGCAATGAATGTTTAAGAGATGGGACACCCATAAGTAATTCCTGATAACCGGTACCGCCAGGTCACCCTCGTAGATCCACGCTGCAACTTATGTAGTGATGCATGGGCTACTGCCCCCCCTCCTCCCCCCCCCCCACTGAAGGGCACGTTCTTCTGCCTCGACTGCCTGAAAGAAGGCCTCTGGTATCTGGTATGGAGTGTTCTGCAGGGCATACAACAGGCAGGAAAGAGCCATCATTTTAAACAGGACCACTCTGCCCATGAGGGAGACTGGCAGGCGCCGCCAATAATAAAGACTACCTCTACCCATTCCCATTTGTTTTTTAGTACATTTTGTCTTTGTCCCCTTTGCATTTACTAGCCTTATTTATTCAAGTCTTCCGGATGCTAATTTTAATATTAGGCATTTGCATATGTTAGCAGCACAGTGTAAACATGCATTTATAGTGCTTACATAAGAAGAGTTTGTTACTGACTGCAAAAAGTCATGCTGTCATTTGCCTTCAGAATAACGATGAAGCCCTCAAGGCATTTATACACGTGACTCACAAGTTACACACCAATGTCTACAAAAGGCACATTTGCTCAGTGAACTATCTTGATTTTGGCTCCGCATGTCCTTAAAAACAGGTCATAGAGGTGAAGAATGTACTTGATATCAATGCTGTACCTGAAGTTAATTTTAAAAACTCAGAGGCGTTTCCTAACTTCGCAGGGTGTTTTAGGCTCCCCGTGCCAATAATACTACAACTTCGTGGTGGGCAGAATTTTGCGCACAGCTCTCCGTCACTCAGCGTTTGTGGAGAAAGTGCCCCAAAATGAACTAGTCATGCGCATAAGCCTTGTGCACAGCTGCCCGGGAGGACTCTATGTTGTGCATGACACTTTAGACTTTGTCACAATCTTAAAACACTGTTAAAATGAAACTGCATCTTCCATAATGTAACATGCTGTTACTAGGAAGCCAGGACTGGCTGTGCCACACTTGTCAGCTTTACACATTATAAAGGGCTACCTGCAAGGTTTTACAACAAAGGTGTCGAATTCTCACCAAATGGAGAACATTATTCATTCTTTTTGTGACAGGAGAGAAACACAATTTACATAAACTATAAAAGTGCAGTTTAATGTGTACTCCCAAACTGCTTTTAAATTAAAGTGTATTTGATAAAAATTCCTTCTTCTTACATAATTACTATTTACTTATTCTGTGCTTCTGACGATACTTGTCACTTGCAGATCATTGTTTTGCAAAGCCAGAGATAGAGTGATTTGCAAATCTTAGTGTAGCTCATATTAATGTAACACAGATACGTGTGCACCGGCAGTGGAAAATATTTGGGGCACTAGGATTATGCTACAGGGGTGGTTGAAATTATGTGGTTGACTAAATTATGCAGAAAGTGAAGGGAAATTATGTGGTGTAATGCTGCACATTATGTCATAGTGTTACTTCATTATTTTGCAATTTTTACATATGCTAACATAGTATGGGTATAGGTTTCAACTTACTAGTACCATTTTAAACAACTGATAGGTGATTCCAACTTTCTGAAGGGCCTTACACTGCGTAGCAACACTTGCCACCGTGTTTTTAGTAACTTTTGATCCAAGAGAGCTAGAAACAATTTTTTATGTTAAAATTCTCAATTTATGCAGCAGATGATGGATTATGTTGCAAAATCAACAAATCCATAATTTTGCATAATCATATAACAACAAAAATGAAGAAAGAAATAAAGAAAGAGAATCTAAAGCATATTATGATAGCTAACAGAAGGAACGACAGCAGAACATTCACAACAAAAGTCAGTCACTTAGGGAATAATACCAGAAATAAGGCACCCCTTAGTACACATATCACTGCTGACGTATGGGTTAAACACTTTCCTGGTGTATTTAGCCTGAGCAGTAGGGACGTCAATTTAGAACCATAGAAGCTCAACAGAGGCGTTTGTGTCAGTTTGCATTTTGGTTAACCTGAAGTGGTCACTGCTCTTAGCGATTGTCCCCCCCAATTGAGCCCCAGACCCCGGTGCGGTCCCAAATAAAAAAAAATGTAACCTGAATATTTTGGTGCCCTTCTATTTTTAACAGTGTGACTAGCTCCCCCTCATCTTTACAAAGAGCCTCCACTGAAATCGTACTCATCTTTAAGAAGGGTGATCGATTTGACCCGAGATGGTATCAACCAAACTCTCTCATTGATTGCATCGCCAAAGTCTTGTGAGAGTAGGCTTTAATCGGATCAGAGACTCGGCTAACGACAAAGGTTTTCTGAGTTTTTTCAGGGAGCACCTTGGTACAGTGGAACAGTGTTTAAACCATGAATTGAATATTGGTAGATATGTTGGCGCCAAACACTTTCTACTGTCTCTAGTTTTCATGGACCTGTCTTCTGCCTTTGACAGGGTAAACAGATCCATGCTATGGACAATACTCTCAGGGAGAGGTTCTGTTGCAGGTATTCTGCTCTGAAACAGAACTATGTTTGGAACCATAGAACACCAGTATGTAGGGACTGCATCACCATAGCACCTCAGTATCTATGAGCCCGAATCCGGCTAGCAATAATGCCTCCGTTGTACTCCTAAACTTTCCAGAAAAACAAGATAGTTGGCACGCTAGAACACAACGCTCTTGACCCCCTCAGGAATCACAGTAACAGGACACACCCTTTCGCTCACTTACACACACTTGTCCACAATAAGATAACCAGGAGACATGAATAAAGTTTATAATATTTATTTAAACATACCGTGCTCTGAAATGCAGTATACGTGCCACTATCAGAAAACAAATGCATATTAAAAATACTGTTAGCATGGTTAATAATCCATATACCATGAAAAACCCAGTCATTTTATAGGACAGAGTAAACTAAACCCCCTCCCTTGCTAATAAAGCTAAAGGATTATGTATCAAAAATCTCTGGGATTACTGGCAGACCCCTTGTAGGAAAGTAGGATCTGTTCTTATGGTTACCCCCGCTTTTTGCTTGATGTTACACTGTTTTGACTAGTCTGACTGGGATCCTGCTAATCAGGACCACAGTCTATCTGCTTTCTCCTCAAAATGTTATGCATGTACTTAGGTATACTCTAGATTGGATACTGGGGTACCCTTGTCAGTCCCTGGTATATGGTACACATGTACCCAGGGCATAGGTACTAAAAGTCCCATACCAATTGCCAATAAGTGCAGGACTGGATGATCAGGCTATACATGACATAGGTCCCTTTCGCAGCAATGTGGCCTAGTTGGTGTCATAGGGTATCCATTCTGCCACCATTAGGGTTTTGAGGTTTCTTGTTTGAGGTGTTGGTATTAGCACATCTTGCAATCTGTGATGATTGACATGGGCTCCTTCATGTCTCTGGGAATATTAAAACAATTCTCATCCAAGTACCTTTCCAAATCTGTATTCCTACAGAAAAAAGTTAGCTCACAAAGGTAGGGAGGTGTACTGGGTCCTTCCCTGATGAGAATAACTGCCCTAGCCCACAACTGTATAGCAGATAGGTCAATGTTATCGAACTGCATGTTATAGCTCTGCATCACTAGGAGTGCTGCAGAGGGAGCACATAGGACTATCATTTTTCCTTAAAATGGCAGTGCTTAGACCACTGCAGTGTTGTTAAGAGGTATTTAGGACTCTCACTGTCATCTGTCTTAGTATTAATGTTTACATGGTGGGTGTGTTATTAAAGGGGAATGGGACATCACCATAAATTGTCACTCAAAGTGTCACAGATAAGGCATTGAAATGTCAAACATAGACACTAGAAACAGGGAAATGTCACACATAAACAAACTGAAAACTTAGCAGCTATGAATGCCCTATTTTTGGAAATTTGACCTTCAAGCAGGGTCACCTCAGATTTTGGCCTTCTTTCGCTGAACCCTTTTTGTTGTCCATAGGATCCTGCACATTTCCCTCCTGTTAACCAATTGAAAAGTGATTGTGCTCTGCATTTTAAACATGGCTAAACTGGCATGTGCCTAATTGGCACACTCAATGTACTTCTAAGTCCCTATTATATAGTACCACATGTACTCAGGGCCTGCACATTAAATTGTACTAGTGGGCTGCAGCACTCATTGGGCCACCCACTAATGTAGTAGTTTAAAACATGTCTCCATGCCTGCTCCTGCAGCCTGGGTGTGTAGTTTGAAACTGACATTTTGACTTCATAAAATAAACCTTTTTGCCAGGCTTAAACCTCCATTGTTGATACTTATAAGACAATCCTAAGGTAGGCCCTAAATGACCATAGGCAGGGGCACGATATTTCAAAAGTAGGACCTGTGTATGTAATTCTTTTCATGTCCTGGCAATGAAAACACCTCAAAGTCATTTTCACCCTAGCAAGCCTGGCTCTCCCATAGGAAACACTAGATTACATCAGAATAATTTACATTGCTTAATTTCAGTTTGGGAACTGCTAGAAAGATGATTCAAGGTCTCATTTTAATAGTAATTTAAAATCCAATCTAATGGATGAATCAGATTTGACATTACTATTTTGGGAATCATACTTTTAGAAAGTTTTAATTTTCCTGCCAATGCCAAATAGGCCTTTCTGCCAGTGCCCAGTGTAATCTGACTGCTGCTGGCTGCCCTGTAGAGAGATGTGGATTGCTCCCAGACAGGGACAAAGGCCTTGGATGTGGAGAGATGTTTTTCTTCTTTGAGCAGCATGGCCTGGGGCTATGCACAACCCCTTACCGAGCTTTCAAGGATGACTACCCTGTCACAGGCAGATGTAGCTCACACCTGGGCTTGCCTCTCCTTTGTCTTGATAGTCAGCTTGGCTCCAAACACAGTGGAAGGGGGGCTGCCCCACAATTGGTTTAGATTGACCACAAGAGAGGGTTTTCCCCTTCCCATCGCCACACCTCTAGGAGGGCACAGAGAGCTCTGACCAGGGGAAAAAGGGCTCTGCCATGTTGGCTTTAGGGAAAGAGGGATCCAGTGAAATTGCCTATAGTAGAACAGACAGGAAGTGCTGCAAAAATGGGTAGGGTCATCCCTAGGTACTTTTAGCCCTTTTGTTAGGGAGTGGCTAGGAGTTTCCCCCACCCACAGGCTGGAACCGGACATACATGTTGCACTCTCAGTACCCTCCTCTGAACACTCCTGGACATGTGAGGAATCAGAAGACTGACTGCCTTGCTTTCTGAAAAACCTGAAGGAATACTGGACCTTCTTGCCTTTAACCCAGGACCCCAGAAGTGACCTAAAGGGTCAGTTGGTGGATCCCAATTTGCGCTTCATGGACAAAACACGCTTCCAGAGGCCTCTCTCTCTACAACTGCCAAGCTGACCAGTACAAACTAGACCTACCCTGGACCCTGCTCCTGGACTATGTTGGAGTGAATCCTAACCCCAGATTGTGCCCTGAGGTCCTGCACCCTTGTCTGGTGTTCTCCTCCTGTCCTAATTGCAAAAGCTGGGACCTGGAAACCTTTTGTCAACTTTTTGTCTGGAGTACCGACGGAGCCAGAATCACCATTGAAGCCACAGCTGTTGATGTTGGATTGCCAATTGGTCTCAGCTTGCTGGTTTACCCTGCTGAAGGAATTTTGACTTCCAGAAAAGCTTTTAAGTCTGAATGTAGAGGGATTCATTGAGACTTAAGCCAAGCATGAATCCATCGACAATGAGACCTTCCTGGGCATAGATGTGAGGCTTTGCCTGCTTGGATCTGTCCCACTTTTGTTGATGATTAAATAGAGACCACCTGATTCGGCAACCCACCATCACTGAGCACTGCTTCAGATGCAGCTTGTGGGTTGCTCCAACCTTCAGAAGGTAAACTTTCCACTGGAATGAACTTAGTCCCTGTATTCGACCCACGCAGCATCTGGGTAGTTCTTAACTTTTCACTTTCACCCAGTCTAGCACAACCAAAAAACCATCTCAAACACCTTTACAGCGGAATGAACGAAAGGTTTTTGCGTATAAGGTGTATTAGGGTGTCAACGGCATTTCGATCCTTTTAAAGGATGAGCGGATCATCATCAGGACTTTGATAACATGCCTGTTAAATAGAGCCTCATTAGCCAGATATGATGAATTCCAGCACGGATACGGGGGGAGCCGCCTTCGCATACTCTAACGGCTCAGTCGCCAGTATGTTGCAGGGAAGTTGCTGAATAGCAGGATTCTTCCGGGTGTGATTCTTTAAACGGATCGAAACGCCATCGACACCCTAATACACCTTATACACAAAAAACCTTTCGTTCATTCCGCTGTAAAGGTGTTTTGTAGTGATTTGTTCTTGTAACACTGTATATCCTCCTTGTGTAACAAACCGGAAAAGCTTTGCCTGAGCCCCCTGTTGTTCGTTTTCTCCCTTGTTTATGTACTCTACTGGATAAGTAGGACACATGTATTGTTTTGTATGATTATATCCTAAATCTACAAGTAAATATCAGACCTCTGTCCGGCTGGACAAGTCCACTAAATATAGCTACGATTGAGTCTATATTCATTCCTTTGGTTTCCATTTCACTTTCTGGGGACCACTGTTGTTGAAATCAATTGTCTCCCAAGGTCCCTGGTCGACTTCTCTTGGGCTCCCTTGTTGTTACAGAATATATAGAGCTCATGTTAATCAATAAAAAGAAAATCAGAACACAGACAGGAACTTTGGCTCTACCCCTTTGTTGATCACCTTCTATGTGGAAGCTCAGCTTTTGATGTGACAGTAGAGTGGTTCTATTGCAAGGACTATGGGAGCCAAGCAAAAATTGTTTGAGCACAACACAGACTTCAGCAGTATATCATAAACTGGTGGAGCACAATTGAGGCGAGGAACGCAAGAGATAATGCAGGAACATGGCAGAGATTACAGCAGCTCAACACAGACTTCTGGAACACAGACTGAAGGAGCACTCACAGCACTGACTGCAAGAGATTGACATAGGCTTCTGGAGCACATCAGAGATCAGAATCATTGGATAAACTGCTGGAACACAGTGTACCATGCTAGTGCTCTCCACAGATTGCTAACACGTGGTACGGTCTGAGTGGGACACATTCAGTACTGACTGGGGCACAGGAAATACTTTAAGAGCCTAACACAGATTGCAGGAGCATAAGTGTAAGAAATTAGGTTATTAGTTTCGAAGGATGTGAGTCCTTCACAAATATTAAGTCTGCAACTTGTTTCTTAACTGTGAAAGAAATACCCTATTGTAGCACTTAACTCATTCAGGGTTGTGAATCAGAGCAGTCCCTTGCCTACTCAGGAGAGATGGTGAGGGCTAGTAACCCCCAGCTCGCTGCAACACCACATTAATACTCAATAAATTACTGGTCTGTCAGTGACTTTATTTATAAAAAGGAAAATGTCATTAAAGGTAAATTACATTTATTACACAAACATACTTTAAAATACTGTTCTTTAAATTCCAAATTTAGACAATCAGGTAGTGGAAATTTCTTTGATGACACTTTCATATGGCGTCACACCCCTAGTTGGTCCTGAATCTTGTATCCGCAATACCCTACACCTATCGTAGATTTAATATCACAATATAAGTGGGTATCATTATCAATTAGGAAGGTCTACTGGCTTTGTCGGGGGGTCACCACATTAGTAAAAGCAGCAATATGTTACAATTCACCATTGAAGTCCATTTGGATAGTATCATCATTAAATAATATTCATAATAATGTGAAACCTTCAATTGCAAATCATTAACATTGCTAATAGAGCAGTGAATTGAATTACATATGCCTCAGAGTCTTATTTCATTTTTTACACTGCTGCTACTGCTGTATTATGACCAACCACAAGGGGCTTAGGAGCCAAAAAACAGGGCTAGAAATGCTTGCAAACATGGGCAACCTATCCCCTGATCATGAATTCAGTCTCCTTCATAATGTAAGTCAATTTCTGTACAACATTCTAAGGATTTACTACACTTCTGCAGCCTCCAAACAATCTATGAGCGGCTTTGGTGCCACCACAGAAACCTGCATGTTAATTTTCTAGCCCTTGCTGGAGTCTATGGAAAGCTCCATCACCCTGCAGTATACATGGTTTCTCTGTTCTTTTTAGAATACGTTTTCTTTTGTTTACTTTGCAGCATCACACCACACTCTTTTCGGTGCTCAGTGCATCGCCCCGTTGCTGCAAGGTTTTGGGGTGACATCTGTTCAGGTGGGGGGAACCGATTTCCACACTGTCTGGCCAATGAATGGCGCAATTTGAAGTAATTCTTGATAAAAATTACTATGAACGCACAGGAATAGCACAACTTGACTGACTGTTGTTCATGGTGTTCTTGTTTAAATTCATTGCTGCGTAAAAGCATTTATGGAAGGATGCATTTTGCTCTATAATATTGAGTGAAATGACATGTTTGTATTTTACATAATTACGCTTAATTTCACATAAGTTTGCCATCATTTCATGTAACTAAGCAAAAGTAAATTACACACATTTCACACACCCCTAGATCTGATGTTCTCTACATCCTAGGACACTTATGCTTCTTTCTCATCTCTAGGTGTGTCAACCACTACAATTCTAGGAACACTTGCTTTATGTACTGCAACTAGTCTATCTATTACAGACTGCTGGAACTGTACAAATCTAATCTTGGAATCTGGAGAATGATCTTTGAAAACAACATAAACATTGAAGGATGCTAAATACAACACATGAACAGCCAACTTCTTATATGACTTTGGAGCAGCATTGTAAGGCTCCAACCTATGATCTACTCTGTCTACAGCTCCCACATGCTTGCTGTAGCTGAAAATGCACACTGGTGTCCGCATTTCTGCTACCTGACCCGAAATCGTTACAGGTGCAGTACTTTCATCGTGAATAGTTGTGAGCATGTGGACATCTCTTATGTCTGAAAATTTCAATTCGAGTAGTTCATTGCTGTGCAAGGTATTGCTCTGTCCCCTTCAAAGCTTCTTAAACACAAGCTCTTTAGGGTAACCTCTAGAGAAGATTGTGCCACATGCCACATACCACAGTTTCCACTTTGACCAATTCTTTAAATAATGACACACCTGTGTAGAAATTGTCCACATATTAATGGTGACCTTTGTGAAAATGTGCTCTAGCAAGTTCCCACATAATTCTTTCTATGAATCCAAAAGTCAAAGGACAACCAGGGGGGTTAATTGAAGAATCCCTACCAGTGTACATCCAGAAATTATACACATATCCAGTGGCGCTTTCACATAACATATACAACCTAATGCTCTCCTGCTGGGTATGTACTGTCAAAAAACACAAATGGCCCTTGAACAGGACCAGAGACTCATCCATAGATGTGCCTGCACATGGAACGTTGCAATCTGAGAAATGATCAACAAAATAGTCAAGGACAGGACGTATCCTGAGAAGATAATTATAATCAGGGTCATCTTGTGACAAAATGCAGCAAATACTGACTCGTGTTTGATAGAAAAATGGGAAGCTTTCCAACTATAGCTGTAATCCATCTCATTCATGCTGCGCTGCAGGCACACCAATGTCCTCCTTCAAATGAGGTACTTCATCAGTGCAAACAGCAGATTCACCAATAGTTGCTCCTCTCTGACAGAAAATTTACTGCCAGAATCCTGCACTTGGTCCTCTGCCTCAGATGAAGAGTCAGTCTTAGAGCCATGTTCGAAGGCAGATTCAAATATGCAAACCAGCAACCATCTGTGTGATCAACCTGTAAGCATCAATAAGGTAGTGAGATGCACACCGGCGTACTCAAAACTTGAAGTCATGTACTCTTTTAAATTGTTTTGGCGTGCAAGCATGATTCGCGCTCCGTCCAATTGCGCGACACAACTAAACAGAACACTTTTAACACCTCCTTCGGTGCTACTTCAAGATGCACGGCCGCATACTGGAATGAATCCAATCAATCAAATACTCTTATTCATTGCTTTGCAATTTATCCATAATTTTCACCTTGTCTTTTTTTCTTCACTTTTCCATTCAATCCATTTTACTCATTCCCAAGGAACATAGGAGGCGTTTTGATTTCCAAATGCCACTTTATTAAAAACACCCAATGCATTTCGGGAATAAAATCCCTTCGTCAGGGGTATCTAGAATGCAAAATTACATGTTTAAGTGACTGATACCGTCATCTTTGCTAATTAATACAACGAAACAAAATTGTACAATGAAACATAGTTCTCATTATATTATCAACATGCCCATTTCCGCTCCCCGTTGCCTCTACATATCTGGCACCCTCGTGACTCTAAATAATCCCTCTATTGCAAGATTGAAGTGTGAGCAGTATTTCATCACTGATACTCCTACAATTATCCCTCTGCTTTAACTAACCTTACGCTGATGCGCGTGAGCCAACGCTTACCGTGACATTTAAATCATTTCGTGTTTGAAACGCTGCAGGCTCTTTCCAAAAGCCAAACTCCTCTGCATGTTTAAAAACGCGCCACAGCGTCGATTTCCTTCGTTGTTCAACCCAGTCAAATGCTGACTGCTCGTGTGGTTTTATCTCACTTCCCTAATTTCACACAGGTGCATAATCACTTGTTAACCCCACTACGAGTCCGCTAAACACTAAAAACAGACTAACGATGCCGAACACCTCAAACCCACTCACATGAAACAATCGTTGCACTACAAATCCCACCAACATCCAGGGTCTCTGTCTCGCTATTCCAGCTTATTTTTAAACCAACGAGGAAGTCTTTTAAATTATTGGCGTCAATGAGCTCATCTGTTTAGAGAACATATCACAATGCAGTTCAACTTCTTTAACTGTTCATGTACCACTGGTAAAATTATCCTGTAAGCATTTCGTTTATTAGATAGCAATTCTTTGTGGCCGAAAACACCCTCCTACGTTCAGTGTCTGATTTTCCCATGCCATTGATACTTTCATCTTTTATCCTTGTACTCATGCTGATTAACTCAGGGTGCAAACTCACAGGCGGACGGTATAAATTTGTGAACATCAATAAGGTAGTGAGATGCACACCGGCGTACTCAAAACTTGAAGTCATGTACTCTTTTAAATTGTTTTGGCGTGCAAGCATGATTCGCGCTCCGTCCAATTGCGCGACACAACTAAACAGAACACTTTTAACACCTCCTTCGGTGCTACTTCAAGATGCACGGCCGCATACTGGAATGAATCCAATCAATCAAATACTCTTATTCTTTGCTTTGCAATTTATCCATAATTTTCACCTTGTCTTTTTTTCTTCACTTTTCCATTCAATCCATTTTACTCATTCCCAAGGAACATAGGAGGCGTTCTGATTTCCAAATGCCACTTTATTAAAAACACCCAATGCATTTCGGGAATAAAATCCCTTCGTCAGGGGTATCTAGAATGCAAAATTACATGTTTAAGTGACTGATACCGTCATCTTTGCTAATTAATACAACGAAACAAAATTGTACAATGAAACATAGTTCTCATTATATTATCAACATGCCCATTTCCGCTCCCCGTTGCCTCTACATATCTGGCACCCTCGTGACTCTAAATAATCCCTCTATTGCAAGATTGAAGTGTGAGCAGTATTTCATCACTGATACTCCTACAATTATCCCTCTGCTTTAACTAACCTTACGCTGATGCGCGTGAGCCAACGCTTACCGTGACATTTAAATCATTTCGTGTTTGAAACGCTGCAGGCTCTTTCCAAAAGCCAAACTCCTCTGCATGTTTAAAAACGCGCCACAGCGTCGATTTCCTTCGTTGTTCAACCCAGTCAAATGCTGACTGCTCGTGTGGTTTTATCTCACTTCCCTAATTTCACACAGGTGCATAATCACTTGTTAACCCCACTACGAGTCCGCTAAACACTAAAAACAGACTAACGATGCCGAACACCTCAAACCCACTCACATGAAACAATCGTGTAAGCAGCCATAATGCTTCCTAAAAACAGACTGCGACAAATTAGAACTCAACAAACTGTGTCGGTACTATACAGTTAATACAACTATTTAAATATAACGATCTGCAAAGTAACTATTAATACAAACCAATAAATGAACTTTCTACTACAAATAGATACCTCTTTCTAGACACTGACAGTTAGACAAGGGATTAACTGTACCTACTCTGCAAATGTTTCCTTACCAGAAACATCAAACTACACAAACTGCAGATCTACCAATGCCGAAACTGCTAGCAGTTTTGCATTACGATTAAAAGGGAAAAAAACATTAAGTTCTCAAATACAAATGATGATATGAACTAAAACCGTTTGTATTATAAAAAAAGTATGACGCCTGCCCCTGGGGACAGATCAGCATCAAGAACATTTGATCTGCCCCCAAGGGAGGCACAATGAGAAGGCAAAACAGTTGGCACCCTAGAGAGGCGCAGGCCTAGCCCCAGGGGCAGCTCGCCATATATACAAAAATATATTCCCTGGTGTCTAGTGGTTTTCAGCTCCCCTCTGAAGGCACATCTGACAAAACAATGGCCGATCTGTGCTGGGGGTATGAGGGCAGAAAACAAAGGGAAGATGTGGCCCATTTTAGAAAGCGACCCTTGTTCAAAGGGACGCTTTAATAAAATGTACAACAAAATATCACTCGTGTCTAGTGGCTTCCCACCCCACCTGGAGACACATCTGTCTAAAAAATGGCTGATCTGCCCTCAAGGTGGGGTGGAAAGCACAAGACATATTCCCCCTCAGGGGAGGGACCATTGCCCAACAGACCCCTCCCCTCGAGTCATAAAGTAATGCAGTTCCCTTGTGTCTAGTGGATTTCAAAGGGGGGGGGTCGCGTGGGAGCAGATTGGCCTAACTAGGGTTAATGACCTCTCATATTATATTACTCAAGATATTCTTGATGACATCACTGATGAAATCTCAAATTACATCCCTGATGACATCACTGATTACATCATCCAGTGACTGTGGATAGTGTGCTATAGACTTTGTTGACTGTAACTAATTCAACAAGCTACACCTGTGCACAATCATCCATTAACTCATAATGGGCATCACATTTGGCAACATGTAGGACACATAGCATATTTATCATCTCACCCACATTTGGTGAATGTTACCCTCATTTTACTAATAGAACCTGCCTAACCAACAAAACGCCTCCATAGACATGGAGGTTATGCATATTTTAAACCTTGACCACCCTCCAAAAAAGTATTTGTTCTCCATTCACCTTAATTGGATTACCCTCTTTGTTGCGTAAAATACAACTCTGGCATAGTTGAACAAGGTGTGCTGTATCACCGCCTTGTGACAAGTTTGAACTTGGTTCACTGCACCAATGATGAATGTGAAAGAAAGGTTATTGTAGTCCTGCAAAACACTTTTCAATGTGTTAGTGAAATAGAGGTATTGCTTTTGAGTTACTAACAATCCCTTTGAAGGGATCAGGGGCCCCCGTGTAACAGTAATAAACCATGTTCATTATTCACAATATCACACATCCACTGAACTAAGAAGAATTAATACTTTTAAGTAAATGGTATTTATTACTACAGGAATAACATGTTTCTCAGTACATCTAAAACAAGTACACAGATTACAACAAAAACAGCAGGAAGGCACATTATAAACAAAGAGAATAAAATGAACATTTCTAACATGGTTAAATGTAATCTAGAACCTAACACTTACTAGCGCTATACTAAGAGAATGTGAAAGGCATAGCATCGTGCAGGCTAGAGTTTCTTAGGGAGAACTAACACACTGCACACCTTGTCGACAGCAAAACCTGACTTTATCAGTGGAGGCGTGAAGACAGTGTTTCTTTCAAAGGGCAAACACACGCTGTGGGAGCGGTCTTCTGCCGGGACTTGGCTTTGTCGGCTTCAGGCGAGGTGTAGCATCTGCGAAGTGTACTGGCAGTAGGTAAGACCCTCTCTGGCAGAATCCTGTGTGATAATCTGGGTGAAGGACCTCTACTTACAAGTGGTCAAGTGGTTACTTAGGCCTGAGTTAGATCTTGGCGGTATTATCAGTGTCCCTTGGGGGCGGCGGTCCCAAATACTCTGCCGAGCTAACAGTGGTCTGCCCACTGTATTTAGATGTTGCGGCAATAGATAATATCCGCAGTGGCAGCAGTCTTCTCTGATGGCTAACAGAACTCTGTCGCTGTCAGGCCGCCGGGCTTGTGCCAAGCCGATTTAGATGTTCGCGTTTTGCAGGCAGTGTACTGGTGGCGGAGTCCAGACGGAGTGATCCCATGGTGGTATGGAGACAGGTAAGTACTAATTATTTTCATCTCAATACACACATTTCTTGTGAATCTATCAATATGTATATGCAGGTAATGTGTACTGCCATATTTGTAACATATAGCATTGCACACCAACATCATACACACACCATTGAATGTACACCTACAGCCACCACAAAAGCCCACCTTCGATCCCGGCAACAACAGGGTGGCTGAGCGTTGTGGTCAAATAGCAGCAGCACAGGAAGGACTGTACAATGGCATTCAAAAGTGAATCGGTGGTGGGATCCTGAAAAAATGTTTGTTTTCACCTCTTTTTCTTCAATTCTGCAAACTTGAGCTTGGAGGTTTTTCCACCACAGTTGCATCAAAGAAAAGGCAGATCGTTATCTGGACAGAGGAAATCTTGGCGGGACTCCCTCAGAAAGTCATTTCTGCCACTGGCGCAGTTGACGCAGGAGAAAGATCCTGGCGGAGGCAGTAGGACAGAGGCGGTCTTCCCGTTAATGTCCAGCCAACATTCTAAATCGAGTAGACGGACTGCCAAGGTGACGGGCAGGAAGACCAGTAAAAAAGCTATGCTGGGACTTGACCCACCAAGATCTAAATCAGTCCTTAAATTCTATCAGAGATTGGATTTTCTGACTTAATTTTAGGAATGTCTGACATGGATTTAGATGATGTGCATCAAGGTGGCATCAAGGTGTGTGTCCTAGATGTTTTCTTATGGAAATACAAAGTAAAAGGACATCAATCTAGGCCTCACTATTTCAGTTATATGTCGTTATTTGTTCTCAGTTAACATTGACATGGTGAAAAGCAGACATTTGACCCAGACGAATGTCACTTCAGGTGTTATATCTATGTTATTAGTCGAATGACTTGACACTTTAACAGTTCTTTGAAAGATAATGACAACATCTGCGCCAATTGTCAGACATGACAATGATTCTGCATGAATCAGGCAAGATGGCAACTTCCATTGTCCAAGGTTGAGCAGATGGCTACCTCCATTATTTCAGATGGAGTCAGGGCCTACATAAAATGGAGTCAGATCTTAGGGGTTTACAGGATCCCTGGCTTGTATGTCTGGATATGTCATCATAGGGGAGTATCTAACAGTTAGGGACTTAGCCAGTGTGTAAGAAAAACCATGCTCTAAAGTTACTAAGATCCAAAATACTTAAAATAAGATATATATCTAAATATAATGCATTTGTGACAGAAAACAAAGGCAATTAATACAGCATATGTAAATGGCAAAAATGACAGTATAGCGAAGAATGAATATTTTTAAGCCTTGCATTGTTTCAGATAATTAAAGGATATATATCTATCAATCTATCTAAAATGTTTTCTGCATGTTGGGGTTTAAAAATACTAGCGACGATATGAAATAGGCCAGATTAAAAATATATCGAAAAGCAAAATTTTAAAAGAGTCTGTTAAAATTAAAAAGTTTTCTTCAGTTCATACAGGCTTTTGAGGTACATATGGTGAATACGTGTAATTGGTCGGCTCACATGTTGAGATAATTTCTCATCAAAGGGCATGTCACGATCAACGGGTGTACACAGAGAATACCTTTGATCTTTAAGGAAACCATGCAGAGCATGCTCATTGTTAGTAATCTGCAGATTAGATCGAACAGCAATAGTTTGCTTGTCTGAGGCACTCAATGGTATTTGTGGCTCCTCTTCATGGGGCTCAAAAGGTAACGATGAGTCAAGCCACTCATTAAGTGCTCCATCAAAAAGTGTCCCTTATAAGATTGCTCTGTCATAGGTAGCATCTTGTAGAAGGGACACGTGCATTGCTCAGCATTGTCTCTGGTGCTCATGTAGAGGTTTAATGATTTTTTTTCATAGCAGAATAAGCCACTG
The DNA here is from genome assembly GCF_964204655.1 of Triturus cristatus. NCBI lineage: Eukaryota > Metazoa > Chordata > Amphibia > Caudata > Salamandridae > Triturus > Triturus cristatus. The sequence continues at coordinate 706,183,266 of NC_140595.1, read as the reverse complement.
GGGGCTTTTACAGCTTTAGGTACAAGATGACTCCTGTCGGACAGTTTATGCACCAGAACACAGGTTTTACTTGTGGAGCATCCATTGTGCGAAATGTGAGCTTCTAGTGCTTGCTGAGCTTGGATAGCCAAAAATCTCCCAAATAGCATGCTAAAGTCTCTCGGCACCTTTGTTCAGCTGTATACATTTGCAGGAGAAAGATGACAATACCACAGCGAATTAACAGTATATTGGTTGGAAACACTCCGGACTTTGAAATTACGTGGATTTCTTCAAGAAATCAGAATGACTATCTGGAGGAAGAGCCTCTCAATTTTCCACTGGATGTTAATTCCTCTAGGATAGATAGACCTGTGCATGAAATGATGTGTAGAGTGGTGATAAAGATACATTTCTTTGTAATTAGCTAAATTCAAATAAGGATCTTCATTTTTCAAAATTGTAATCATCTGAAATTGATCTGGGTATTACATTATTATTAATTGAAACGTTTATCACTTAAGGCAATTGCAATGTCTCAGTCGTTCCCATAATCTGATATGGAACCTTTTCCCATGCTATACCCTCAGGCACAGGATAAGCTGTAATGTTCACAGCAATGAGATCTCTTCAGGCTCTGTGGAATGAGAAGTGTGGATGTAGTTCACGAACCACAGGTTAGGCAATCGTTTTTGCAGGGACAAAATATCCATTAAGTAGCAGTACAAAAACAAAACAAAATGAAAAATTCCCCAAACCTTCCAGGTTTAGGACCACGGAGTGTTAGACCTGTCAGCCTTAAGGTGGTCTTTCTCCAGACTTTTTGCCTGCTTATCTTCTCTTTTTACTGATTCTTTTTATTGGCCTTAGGACTCTGAGCACTTTGCCACTGCTGACCTTTGCTAAAATACATGTGTTTCTCCCCTAAACATGGTAACATTGGTGTGCACATGATTGGCATATTTAGTTTACTTGTAAAGTGGTATACCAAATACCAAGAGCCTGGAAATTAAATGCTACTATTGAGCCTGCAGCACTGATTGTGCCACACACACAAGCAGCCTTTCAAACCTGTACCAGGCCAGCCATTACAGGGCCTGTGTGTGCAGTTTACTGCCACCTCAACTTGGCATTTAAAACTGCTTGTGATGCCTTAAACTCCCCTTTTAGTACCCATGATTTGTCCTGGTAGTCACTACTGTGAGGCCTACTCCTCTCATAGGTTAACAATGAGAATTCCTTATTTCTCTTTTGAGTTGTAATTACTGATTAGAAAGGAGTAGCTGTTTTATGTTTTATTTTTTTGGAATGGTAATGAAAAATCTTCCTTACTGGCAAAGCTGAATTTAACAATACTGTTTTAGAAATGCAACTTAGAAATGCCACTTTTCTCTGCACTTATATCTATCTCTGTGTGTCTTGCCGTCTGTCTCCAATACACGTATGGGCTGGGTGACAGCTACACTTGGTGCTTTCACTCTAGATAACCACAAATACAGGAAGGCTAGGTGTGTCTGAGTACCCATCCACATACATCTGCATTCTGATGGATCTTCCTGGGCAGGCAGCGAGGGAGGTAGGGGATGACACTTACACTTCAATAGATTGTAGCCTGACCCCATACAAAGGTCTGATTACTCCCCCCAAAGATAGTCTGCGGGCAGGGCTGAGTTGAAAGTATACTTGTGCACCTCAAATACCCTTCTTTAAAGTCACCACCACTTGAAATACACAACTGAGTATAAGTACTGGGCATCTGAACCCCTAAAATCAGCCACTTCTGAATCTACAATTGAAACTCTGTCAGAAGAACTGCTGTGCTGTTTAAAGGACTCCTTGCTGGACTGATGACCTGGAAGACCGCTTTTCTCTTGTGCTGCACTGCTGCCCTGCTGCTCTCTGACTCTGCTGAAGGATAGCTGGACTCCGTCTCTTCCTCCAAGTGTGCTCCAAGGGCTTATAGGCTTCCCTCCTGTTGTTGAGACTGAGGCAAACCCAAGTCTCTACCCATCCTCCTGTGCCTGGCTCATTGGAAGTGGACCCAGATAATTGTACCAGTGAAATTGATGCATCTCCTGTCTGCTGGAAGCGAATAAGGTACATTACAACAAGGTGCATTACATTGCGTACTTTTACAATGCGGTTGTTACAAGGACTGCATTGTTAGTACGCGATGCATTTACATTGCAAGTTATAACAACGACTTGCACTGGGGGCGCGCTGGACTTAGGAATAGCATTATTTACTATTCCTACTCCAGTTTGCGCAACAGTTGGGAAGGTGTTGGAATTCATTTCTAATACCTCAGCGCCCCCTAGTGCAAGTCTTTGTAATGACTTGCAATGTAAATACATTGCGTACTAACAACGCGGTCGTTGTAACAACCGGGTTGTAATAGTACCGTGATGTAATGACAGCATTGTAAACGCTGTTTCCCCTGGAAGCAGAACTGATGCATCAACCCTGTTGTGGAAGTAGAATCGGTATGCCACTTTTAGGGCGCGAGCAGCCCACTGGAACCAGTATATCAACTGACGCATCACTGCCACCACAGAAGGATGATCAATGCATCCCTTTGACAAGCAGTGAGAAATCTGGTGCATCGGCACAGCACTGAGACCACTGCATCGCCACTACCACTGAAAGATGATCGATGCATCCCTTCAACAAGCATGGAGAAACCTGGAGCATTAGCTTCAGAATTAACCCATCGCGGCTACAACAAACGTCTTTGGAAACCAATGCATCACCCTCAATGCATGTGTGAAATCAACAAATCTTCTCGACTGCAGGAGTGACATCAAGGCATTGACCCTGTATCTTATTTCCTGAGAACCTTTCTTTGTGTTCCTATTTCTTCTTCCCTTCCCCTGCAGATTTATTTAACTGAATTATTATGCCCCGATTACAAGCCTGGCGGTGCGTGGGGGGTGACACAGTGGCTGTCTCCCGATCCCCTATTAGGAGTCGTGCAGTCAGACCACCACAGCCCACCACAGCTGCCAAGGAACTGCGATTCCCTGGCAGTGTTGCAGCGGTCAGGGGGCAGTAATATGCTAAGCGGGACCACGGCAGTCCCGCCTACCATATTATGAGTTTCCTCTCTGCCAGCGGTGTCATGGCAGTTCCTCCTCCATAAACACCTTAGTGGAGAGGAAACAAATGGGGCCCTGCAGGGCCACCTGTGCTTCCTCTGCATGGGAAGGCACACAGGGGGCACATCATGTGCCCCCTTGTGTGCATACGCCCCAGTTCCTGCATGGCATGAACTTTTCAGTCCATGCCATGCAGGAACTGTTTTTGACGTTCCAACTGCGGTGCCCATTTTATGAGGTACCACTGTGGATATGTCAAAAACCAGCCTGCCAGACAGGAGGAAACTTCCAACCCCAGCTTTCGCGGTGCAAGGCAGACCCGGTGCCACACCGCCAAAGTCCTAATCAGACCCATAGGGTCCTGTTACGAGTCTGGTGGTCCGAGGACTGTCAGACTTGTGGTGGTAAATCCAGCCACCGCCACACCATCAATCTGACTGCCCGATTCTGACTTAGACAGCCAGACTGCCCTGGGACTGCCGGCTCTGCCATGGAAATGCCGTTCCCTGGCATTGGAGCGGCGGTCAGAGTCCACAATATGCTTGGCGGGACCGCTACAGTCCTGCCAAACATATTACAAGTTTGATATCCTCCAGGGTCTACATGAAGGTTCTTCCTCCATGTAAACCTTGGAGGAGAAGGAGTGGAGGGGGCCCTGTAAGGCACTCGTGCCTCATCCACATGTGTATGCACACAGGGGGGCATAACATGTGCCCCTCTGTGTGCATACACAGAGGTTCCTGCACAGCATGGACTTTTGAGTCCATGTCGTACACAAATTTGCAGTGTGGTCCTGTCTTTGTGCCTTTTTTAATGGCACCTCCACCTTTAAAAGAGTCACCGCCATAGGGTGACATGCTGCCCACCTGCCATACTGCTTTACAGTCATAATCTTGTGAATGGGCGGGGTGACCTTCAGCAGAGCGATGACGCTGCTCCGCCAAAAGTATGTAATCGGTCTCTTAGTGTCATTTTTAGGTTTTAAATATGGCTTAAGGGGTCACTAAATCAAGGTATCCATACCCACAGTGGTGCAAACTTCTGAAATTATTTTTGGTAGTTCCTGTTCATCATCTTGAACTGGAACTGCTTCCAGTCTCTAGAGTGCAGCGAGAACTGAAGTCACTACCTTGATATTGTTATTAGAGGACACTGTAGAGAAGTTCCCAATTAACTGCATTCCTAAATCCAGAGCTGGTGTGGCTCCATGTTCATTCTGTACCTGTCAAAGTACATCAGGGAGAACTGCCAACGAAGGTGTACCATGAGTACTAGCAATGGAGGCTGGTAACATTTGAAAGTGATGCGGTGTAAAAGTTGGATATGACTTTTATGTAGCGAGCAAAGTGAGAAAGTTTAATGGACAAACATGGGGTCTAGGGAGGGTCCTCCTCCTTTAAAACAATTGAAAAATGATTGCCAAATGGTGAAATTGAAAATAAAATGAATTCAATGAAAAGGCAGGGTTTATAAAGCAGTGGGAATGTATACACTTGAAATATTAAATGCATTCAAAACTGCCCCATATCTTACTGGATTATTATGTTCAACAATTACTCTAATGTGCAAATTGTACAGTGCGACAACTTGAGACCCTTTAATGTTTGTGCATGCCCTTAGTCTTGCTTTCCATACAACATCAACTTTGGAAGAAAATGCTCTAACCAGGCTTTGAGAAGCACTCACATCTGCTGGCTGCAATCAGCCATATAGAAATATGTGCAGACAGTTCTTTCAATGGGTTGAAAAAATTGAGGACTCTCTAAAAGGGAACATGTAAAATACGTTTCTGTGATTCCCATAGTGTACCACCTGACCAGTATTTTGGTTTCTCTCTGAGTGTATACAGACAAAATATAAAAATTTTAATATCGATCTAAAGAAATATCGAGTTGGAAATATCTTCAAGCACAAATATCACCAGCAAGAATATCGTTGAAAAGATTATCAATTTTAAGGTAAGTAATATTGATGTCAGAAATATGGAAATTGTTAATATCGATTATAGAAATATATAAGTTTTTAATATTGATGTTAAAATCGTGTTGTTAACAATATCGATTTTTAATAATTTTTTGTATTTTACTATATATTTTAATTGTATATATTATAAATTGTTTGTATAAATATTGTTAATGTTTTTTAATATTATTTGTAGATTATTAATACTTTTAAATCTAATAGTTTTTTGTCATCTATAGTACCATAGCGGGTTGTAGGGTTTATAATGGTGGGAAGTAAATTAATTATTAATTAATTATTTAATTTCTTATTAATATTAATTATTCAATTGATAATTATTTATGTGAACTGTAAGCATTTTTTTTAAATTTAAGTTTTAGGTGTGGATTTTTTAGGTTTATAGGGTGGGAAGTAATTTAATTATAATGAATTAATAACACATTTTAAATTCATGTTAATTATTTAATTGTTAAATATTTATGTTAATTGTATGATTAAATTTGTTTTTTAATTTTAGTTGTAGGTGCAGTTTGATGGATTGTAGGGATATATGGAGGGAAGTAAATTAATTATAATTAATTAATAATTAATTTGTAATTAATAATAATTATTAAATTGATAATTAAGAATGTTAAAAGTATAATTAATTCTTTTTAAATATACGTTTTAGGTGGAGTTTGTGGGTTTTGCTTGCGTATAGGGTAGGAATTAAATTAATTAATAACTTTTTCTTATTATAATTACTTTATTCATTGATAGTTAATTATGTGAATTGTGTCTAAAACTTTTTTGTATAGTTTGTTTTTGATGATAGGAGTTTTTGTGGTCCAGTATTGATGGAAGGCGACACCTGCCCCAATATAGTAACTATTGCGAATGATTTAAGAAGGGTACGGTGGGCCAAGGTAGCAATGGATGGAAAGAACGTGGCAGAAATTAGGGCTTTAGTGTCAGGTTCTTTAAGGGAACTTTCTGAATGCGGCTCCCAGAAGGTCCTAAATGCCAAGTTGAGGGGAATCCATGGTGACCTCTTTAGCGGCCTAAAAAGGTTTTTCATAAAAGCTGGACCTGCTAAAGAGATTAGTATGAATAAACCTAACTCGTGGTATAACAACACGTGCAGGCTAGCTCACAAAGCTCTAGTGGTAGCCATTAAATCTAGGATCCATGGTACTATCAAGCAGTGTAGAGTAACTTATAAAACGGCTATCGGACATGCCAAGAAAGAATGGGATGAGGAACGCTGGCGTTGTCTGTTGTTAGCATGTAGAGGCAGGAATATGATCCAATTCTGGGATCTTATTAAATGGGGGAATGGACATCGGTCAATAATCCCGAATAATAATGTCGAACCGCAGCAATGGGTTGCCTTCTTCGAAACACAATTCCAACTGGTTTCAGAGAGGTCAGGGGTTGCCGCACAAATCCAAATTGACGTCCCCCTGTTGTTTAACACAAAAGAGGTAGAGACAGTTCTTAAGTCTATCCCAAGTGGTAAGGCACCAGGGCCTGACTGCATTCCAGCCGATCTATTCAAACAGGATTTTGATCTATGGATACCCTATATTACAAATTTAATTAATTCGATAGCTGGTGGTGCCCCGATTCCTAAATCATGGTCCGGAGCGGAAATCATCCCTATCTATAAGAAGGGTTATCGTTCCGCTCCGGCCAATTATAGACCCATCAGCTTAATTGACGCTATTCAAAAGATAACAGCATGTGTAATATTGGGTAGGATCCAGGGCTGGATGTCTGAAAATGACATTTTATCTCCTTTACAGGCAGGGTTCCGGTGTCATATGGGGACTTTGGATCAGGCTTTTAGATTTGTCCTTATATATTGGAAGGAGGTCTTTTTGGGTAGGGGAATGCTCTTTGCTGCCTTTGTGGATCTAAAATCCGCCTTCGACCTCGTGCCAAGAGCAAAATTATGGGAGTCCTATTGAGACTGGGGATGCCTAAAGAGTTAGTCTCCCTCGTGGTTAGACTCCACGAATCAACGTATGCTCAGGTTCGTTTGGGGAAACCGGGTGAGGTTACAAAGAAATTTGAGGTAGGAAAGGGCGTCCAGCAAGGGTGTGTGCTGGCACCAACCCTGTTTTCTCTATTTATTAACGGGGTAGTGCAGTATTTTGTTGACCAACCAACAGAAGCGCCGATGCTCGCCGGCCAAAAGGTGCCTCTGCTCATGTTCGCGGATGACACGCTGATACTATCCAAGACGAGACAGAGGTTGCAGTTAGCTCTGTCTCGTTTTGAGGAATTTTGCTGCGAACATGAGCTTGTAGTTAACGTAGGGAAGACTAAGTTTATGGTGCTCCATGGGTCTAAGCCCGTTAAAGCACGAGTCTTTATGGGTGGGATACCTCTGGAGCAGACAAAAGTCTTTACTTATTTGGGTGTCACCTTTGGCGATAAGTTGAGCTGAGATCCCCAACTTAAGATCCTCGCACTGAAACGCTCTCAATTAGCGGGAGCATTGACCAAGGAACACAGGCTATCATTAACTAAGCCAATAGCTCCAGTGGTCAAAATTTACACGACTAAAATTATTCCCGCTATTTTATATGGTGCTGAAATCTGGGGGTTTTGTAACCTGACGCAATTGTCCACAGCCCAGAATAAATTTATGAGATCGGTTGTGGGCCTGCCCCAATCGTCCCCTCGTACTCCACTGCTGTTTGACTTAGGCTGTCATAGTATTGAGGAAACTGCCCGTTATAGGCCGTTGGCCTTTTGGAGGCATCTCTGGATTACTCCAGAGCTCCATCTCTTTGCTAGGGCTTTGTCCGAAGTAAGGGGATTGGATCGCCTGCATAGGATCCCATGGCTGATTGCCATAAAATCTGTCCTTACTGATATGGGGATGAGGGAACTTTGGGAGAGCCCTGAATCGGTGGAATCTCCTTCCAAAGAATCCTATCGAGCAGCATATTGGGAGCTAATTAAAATAAGGAAGTTCTCCTCTGTCATTAGCCCTACTCTGTCTAGAGATTTTTTAGATCTAAAAGATGTACCCTGCCTGGAAAGCTATTGGGACCTTATATCAAAGCCTTCAGACCGCAAGCTTTACCACCAATTCAGAGTTGGGTCATTGCCACTCCGGAAGTTTACATGTAAGTGGCAACCAGGAACTGGTGATAAGTGCCGATTTTGCCCGGATCATACTGAAGATATTGACCATCTCCTATTTGTATGTCCGGTCTATCACAAACCTTGTAGCTTGTGGCTAAAACCAGCATGTCGGTCCTTAGGAACTAGCTCTGCGATGGCCACTAAGAGGCTGCTGAAATCTGGCTACAATGAGATCGCAGTAATAGGAGTAGCTAAGTTCCTGAGTTGGGCATGGGTGTTGCGGATGAAAAATGGGGGGCCCTAATAGCTAAGATGTTTCCCCTTGGGGTTTTGAATGAACTACGTGGAATTATGTATTTTTATGGTTGTTATGATGTGCTTAAAGTCTTGTGTGTGGGATGTATTTAATCTTGTATTAGGAATTGTTTTAATATGTAAATATAGGTTTTTTAAACCTTACTGAGAAACTTGTAAATCAGTCTTAGGTCTTGGTGTTGGTTTGGTAGATATATGGTTGTATCTAATATTAATATACTGACTGTTCTGTCTTTTAAGATGAATAATCGCAATAAAGACTTTTTTGAATTGAATTGTTTTTTGTAAGGTTAAGGGTGTGCAGAAAAGTAATTATTTTCTTTTATTAATGTTAATACATAAAAAAAATTAATTGTTAATTTATTTTGTAGATTGTGTAATTAAGATATTGTTTGTGGTATATATTATCATTTCTATTAGTAGGGATATAGGGTGAAAAGTTAACTAAATATAAATATTTCATTAGTAGTAAATTATCATTTATTGTTAAATTGATAATTAATTATTCAAATTATGAAACTATTAAAAAAATATATATATATTAGGTACAGGTAGTTTGTTTTCTAAGGTTAAAGGGAGGGAAGGCGCTTAAATATAATTAATTTACTATTAGGGAATTATTAATATTTTAATTGATAAATAATTATGTAAAATGTGTAAATATAATTTACTAAATATATTTTAGCTGTGTGTTGTGTAGTCTGTATAGGTATAGGGAAGGAAGTTACTTAAGTAATAAAAGCTATATAAATATTTGAATATTTAAAAAAATTGTGCTTTTAGAATGTTGTAATTTAATGTGCTTTTTTATTTACAAAAATATTGTACCTATTTGTTGTTAAAAATGTTATTTATTAAAGTGTTTAAAAGTTAAAAATGTTCTTAAGTGAACTACTGTTCATGTAATGTTGCACAGAGTGTCTGGAGTGGGATTAGTAAACCCTTTCCCTACTGGTGCACTGACTGGAGTGGGGATAGTAAATTTTAGGTACACACAACAAGAAGCAACCCTGAATGAGTGTCTGATTCTTAAGGCAAACAAAGTCGCACTACGCCTTCTTCTGTGTGGTGTTGGCATCTCAAAAAAATGTAAGGACTGTCCTCACACACCACCAGGTGTCATGCTTCATCATCGGCAGTCCTTGCTCTCTAAAAATCGCATTTTATAGAGAGCGGGCCTTCACCTGGAGACAGGGAGGCACTTGTACAGCTAAGTGGGGGTCCCGGGCAGGAAGGTGAGTGAGTGATTTAAAAAAGTGAGTTAAAAATTAATGCAAACTTCACATGAAATTTTATTTACGTGGGATTTGCTTAATATTAAAACTTAGGGTGGGGACACGGGAGTTTAGTACACCATCCCAACAGTGTCGTCAACATGTTTCTGCCGTCGTGGCCAGGACGATCCATGGCATTCATCAGGACGTGAACAAGAGGGCTCCTATCTAGTCTCCAACAGACTAAGATAAATCCACTTTGGTAGGTTGACCTTTGTTAAACTCTACTTTGAGACTTTGTAACCAGGAGGGTCTGTGGCATTCATCAGTACTTGAACAAGAGGGCTCCTATTTAGTTTCTAACAGACTAAGATAAATCCACTTTGGTAGGTTGACCTTTGTAAAACTCTACTGGTTACCAGCGTTGAAGAGGCGAGGACAGATCGTAGAAGCACCACGAGGGATGCACCTTGAGGCAAGTCTGACTAGAGGAGTCCCTCAATTCCTCCCTTCCCATGGGACATCCCAACCCTTAAATGGGGGTTACAAAGCCTCAAAATAGAGTTTGACAAAGGTCAACCTACCAAAGTGGATTTATCTTAGTCCTTTTTCTCGACATATCATCCATCTGCACATCTTCAACCTCAACTCTTTCCTTTTTAGCACCCTCTTTTCATTTTTTCCATCAAACTCAGTTCACCACCCCAAACATAGACTGCACTTAAGCACATTGAAGCACTTTATTTTCTTTATTTTTGCCTTGAAAATATTTTGACATCTGTGTACCCCCTACAGACACATTTATACAGAATTTCAGCTACAACTAGAATACATGCCCATTGTTCTGTGTGCTCTTCTGAAAGGCCAGCCCACTGACAGGCACTGTGGTTTGCCGGCTTCAGCCTCAGCACCAGAGCTCTCAATCAAAACCCCACATAAACATCTGACATGATTCAAAGTATGCACTATATGATTTAAATCTTTTTATGGATTTTAAGAACAGAGAACAACAGCAACCACTTACATACATATGCTAGTGGGGGTTAATAACTGTTTCAAAGGTGAAAGAGGGGATTGATATAAATGGAACAAATCATAAGATAGAAAGGGAAAGAAAGAGCTTGACAGCCAGAGATAAAAGTCGCCAGATTACGGTGTATTTCAGCTGTGACTGTGTACCACACAACATGGGTAAGCGAATCACTCCTCTGCATGAACCGCCTACATTAGGCGGACCACAGGTAGATATATTGGACACGTCAATTCACCAAATTCGTTCACTAGGAATCTAATGGTTGAGCCCTATGTTCTATCGAAGTGCAGTAGCTTACACATGACTCCTGCCATCAACTTTTCCATACACACAAGTTCCCACATTTTATGCAGCCATTCCAAGTGGGTCAGAACTGCGCTTGTGCCCCACCGAGATAAAATAATCTGCTTGGCTGCTCCCAGGGCCATGGCGATGGCTCTTTCACAACTGGACCGTAGCGGAAGGTCAGAGCGTTAGCCAAGTCCAACAATATGTAGCTTGGATATCTGGGTAGCTCCGTCTCATAAATATTATCAATGCCCGATAGGACAGCTGACCAAAGTTGTTGGATTTTGAAAAACCCCACAATAGATGTGTTAAAATGCCTTCCTGCCCACATTGTCTCCAACACTGTGTGTCCCCTCCTGTCCTATTGTCTCCAACACTGTGTGTCCCCTCCTGTCCTCCACCGCTCAACTCTTACCAGAGTATAGTACCAATAATGAGCAATTTTGAGGAACATTTCTTTCCCCGCGGTACTGCATGATGTCGCCCTTGCTCCATGGATAATGTCCTGCCATTCCTTAATAGAAAACTCATGCTCACATTCATTCTCCCATCTACGCTGTGCTGGTCATTTGGCATGGTGTAGGGGATACAGTGAGAAAGGTGTATGTATCAGAGAGCAGTCGCTTAGAGCGATGGGTAACAAACCATTTTTCAAAGTTTGTCAGTGGATGGCTGGCATGTGGACATATGTGGGGTTGTGTGACCCAGTGTCTCAGGGCAAGATATTGCCAGTGGGCATCAGAGGCAGTCCGTAACTGGAATGAATCTCCGTGAAGTCCACCACTCCATTTTCATCAAAGAGGTCTCCTAATCTCTTACATTTGGCCTCTTGACATTTAATATAACCATCCCCAGTCACCGCCAGAGGAAATTCCTAGTGATTGATGAAGGGAGTCAGGGGGGATGTTGATGCGGAAAGGTGTCTTTTTTTCTTGCACTTTGTCCCAAGCCCCCACTGTCGCCCTTGTTATGGGTGAAATATATACTCCAGAAGGTCGAAATTTCCTTGGGAGCTATGGCATCTTCCACAATTGTATCCCACCAATCTAGCGGTCAATAAAACACCAGGGCTTCTCGGATGCCATTCTATACTAGTCTATCATGTAGCGGAGCTGGGTCACCTGATAATATCTTTCCAAATGAGAGACACCCAGTCCCCCATCAGTTTTCTTAAGGTATATCTGGCTACGAGCTATTTGAGCCTTCTTTCTGCCCCATATTAAATCATTTATAAAATGTTGTATTTTAGTTAACACCGAAGTGGGGAGATTTCAAGGGCAAGGTCTGCATGACATATAAGATCCGAGGAAGTAAGGCTATTTTGACCACCACCAATCTGCTAAGACAGTGTGTGCAGTTTCCATTTTAAGGGTTCCGATCTCATCATGGTAAGGAGGGTAGCATCATTTTCTTGTGCTGTGCGTTCAGGTGCGGGGAAAAGTTGGAGGCCCAAGTATGATACCCTGTCGGAGGCCCACCCGAAGGGGAATATGTCCGACAGTCACAGCCGGTATGTCCTGGGGATTGTCAGGTTAAGAGCCTGTGTTTTCTGCAGGTTGACTTTAAAGCCCAACACCCTGGCAAAGTCAGCCATTTCCTGCAAGAGGGAGGGTCAGAGATGTGAATGGTTGTGTCAGAATTAATAGCACTTCGTCTGCATAAAGTGATATTTTATGTTCCCTATCTCCCATGCATATCCCACTAATACCAGCGCACTGACGAACATGTTCCGCAAATGGCTCCATTTAGAGTGCAAATAGTAATGGAGACAGGGGACACCCTTGTTGAGTGCCCCAAGAGACCCTAAAGGGGTGAGAGGAGACTCCATTCACCCTCTGGGAGGGCAAAGTGGCAGTTAACCCGGCATTGAAATCTCTCCCCAAGTCCAAATCTAGCAAGTACCATCTGTAGATAGCGCCAGTGTACCCTGTCTAAAGCTTTTCAGCGTCCACCGACAGGAGCAAGGCCGACACTTGGGCCCGTTGGGATTTATCTAGGATATGGGAAAGTCTCTTAGTTCCATCAATACAACCCCACTCAGGGATAAACCCTGAATAGTCCAGGTCAATGAGGATTTGCATATAAGGGGGCGGGCATGAGCCAATACACTATTAAACATGTTTAAGTTGATGTTTAGCAAGGTAATAGACCTGTACGAGGCACAGCTCCTCAAATCTTTGCCAGGTTTCCGGAGGCCATCCTCATAGATGATGTTAGGCATCCAAATTCGATAAACGAGTTATAGAGGCGAGTGAGGAGCTAGGACAAATTATTTTTATAAAATTTAGCTGTAAAGCCATCCTCTCCGGGGGGCCTTGCCTGTAGGAAGGTCCCAGATGACCTGGAGGACTTCCCCAGAGCTAATATTGACATCCATTTTAGTTGCTTCAGTTTCTGGGAGTTGAGTTACCGGGCCCCCGTAACATAGCTCAGGGCTGACCCGTCATCCAGTGTCTCCACAGTGTAAAGCATGGGGTAGAAACGTTCAAGTTTGCCCGTTATAAGGTTGCCCTCCAGATCCTTAAGCTCCTCAACCCGACTTTGGTTCACTTGTCCTTGCAACTTGCATGCTAGTAATCTTCTTGCCTTATTACCCCCTTCATAATACTTCTGCTTAGTGCGTAGAAGAGCAAGTTCCACTCTCTCAATGTCCAGTGCCTGTTTACGCACCACCGTAAGCTGATGCCATGACTGGATGGAGCCATAGCATTGATGAACCCCTTCTAGCTCTCTAATCGTACCTTCTTGTTGTTCCCGCTTGGTCTTCCTTTAGTTGTTTAATCTAGCTGCGATGGCCAAGAATTTCCCCCGGAACCGCCTTTAATGTGTCCCACAGTAGTGTAATTAGTGTAGAGCCGTCATCATTTATTTCCAGGAAATCCTGGATGGATTTCCAAGGCTGCACCACTTTGCATTTGTATGTGAGTAGCCTATGATTCAATCGCCACCCCCTTTGAGGTGCCCAGTCCCTTGGTAATCTCAGTGAGAGTGTAAGAGGGGAATGGTCTGATAATGATGCTACTCCAATTTCTGCAGCTACAGTAGCCTGGGCCGTATGAGGGGACATCAGAAAGACGTCCAAGCGTGCGTAAGTCTGGTGTACTGCAGAGAAAAAGTGTACTCTCTGGCAGAGGGATTGCGAATGCGCCATATTTTATCTGCGGTTTTAAGCTCTGCTCAATAATTATTTATCTATTTGTCTGAGAATTGCTATGTTAATGTAAATTTTTTAAGAACTGTTTTTAAAAAAGAGACAGGTTTTAATGCTGCATGGACTGATGTATTTTATTATTCATCCATGCTTGCTTAGAAGAATTTCTTTTTATTCTGTACTTGTATGATTTTCTCTGAAAATGTCATAAAAGTTTATTGAAGTTACTGCGAAAGTACTAATCATGGTAAAAAATTACATTGAACACAAAGGAACAACAGAACACAAGTGGCTGTTGTTCGAGGTGCTTATAATTGTTTGCATTGCCTTGAAATGCACACTAAAATATAGCATGAAATAATGGATTTGCATTTCACGTAATTGTGCGTAAATTTCCACAATTTTTCCAGAAGTTTGTGTAACTATGCAAAAGCAAATTATGCATGTTTTGCATAACCCTAGATGTGACCTTGTTCCTGTGTCAGAAAGGGGTCTAAGGGTAAAGGCACACCAACGACTACATTTGTTACTGCTGAGCATGTTGTACTGTGGATTTCTCAACAAAATCAGACCTTGGAGTAGTTCAGAAAATCCTGGCGAATATGTGCCTGTTCTCATTTTAATTACGTATGCAACAGAAACAATTGATGGAATGCTGGACAATGCAAACATTCACCCCCAGTCCCAAGGATCTGGGTTTAATCCATCATTCTTTTGCTTACCACACCACCCCAGTTTTGACCCAGCCATATGCAAATCAGTCTTGACCCTGTTCCTTGTGGGAACAGTCCAGCCCGAACTGCCAAGCCAGGTCCTCCCTGGACCGGAAACAAGCATCCTGGGACCGGTTTCAGGGCATCACCCTTCTTCAGCCAGGCTAGCTTGAATCCACTGGTGTAGTGAGCACGGGACCCACGTCTGGGCATACACATCCTATTTAGGTCGACATATGCAAAAGAAACAATTGATGGACGGAATGCTGGACAATGCAAACATTCACCCCCAGTCACAAGGATATGGGTTTAATCCATCATTCTTTTGCTCACCACACCACCCCAGTTTGGACCCAGCCATATGCAAATCAGTCTTGACCCTGTTCCTTGTGGGAACAGTCCAACCCGAACTGCCAAGCCAGGTCCTCCCTGGACCGGAAACAAGCATCCTATGACTGGTTTCAGAGCATCACCCTTCTTCAGCCAGGCTAGCTTGAATCCAGTGGTGTAGTGAGCACGAGACCCACGTCTAGGCATACCCATCCCACTTAGGCCGACATATGCAAAAGAAACAATTGATGGACGGAATGCTGGACAATTCAAACATTCACCCCCAGTCACAAAGATCTGGGTTTAATCCATCATTCTTTTGCTCACCACACCACCCCAGTTTGAACACAGCCATATGCAAATCAGTCTTGACCCTGTTCTTTGTGGGAACAGTCCAGCCCGAACTGCCAAGCCAGGTCCTCCCTGGACCAAAAACAAGCATCCTGGGACCGGTTTCAGGGCATCACCCTTCTTCAGCCAGGCTAGCTTGAATCCAGTGGTGTAGTGAGCAAACCCATCCCACTTAGGGTGTCATATGCAAAAGAAACTATTGACGGACGGAATGCTGGGCAATGCAAACATTCACCCCCAGTCACAAGGATCTGGGTTTAATCCAACATTCTTTTGCTCACCACACCACCCCAGTTTGGACCCATCCATATGCAAATCAGTCTTGACCCTGTTCCTTGTGGGAACAGTCCAGCCCGAACTGCCAAGCCTGGCCCTCCCTGGACCGGAAACAAGCAGCCTGGGACTGGTTTGAGGGCATCACCCTTCTTCAGCCAGGCTAGCTTGAATCCAGTGGTGTAGTGAGCACGGGATCCACGTCTGGGCATACCCTTCCCACTTAGGGTGACATATGCAAAAGAAACAATTGAGTGACGGAATGCTGGACAAAGAAAACATTCACCCCCAGTCACAAGGATCTGGGTTTAATCCATTATTCATTTGCTCACCACACCACCCCAGTTGGGGCCCAGCCATATGCAAATCAGTCTTGACCCTGTTCCTTGTGGGAACAGTCCAGCCCGAAACCGGTCCTAGGATGCTTGTTTCCAGTCCAGGGAGGACCTGGCTTGGCAGTTCGGGCTATACTGTTCCCATGAGGCATAGGGTCAAGACTGATTTGCATATGGCCAGGTCTAAACTGGGGTGGCATGGTGAGCAAAAGAATGATGGATTTAACCCAGATCTCTTGACTGGGGGAGAATGTTTTGATTTGTTCTGCATTCCGTCCTTCAATTGTGTTTCTTTTGCTCATTTTAATTACGGCTTTGAAGTAACATTGCCTTAAATACCTTTGTTTCTGTGGTATCATCTCCATGAATTGTGTCCTTATGAAGACCCTTTTTAAATAATTGTTATGTGGTTGAAACAGCACCAAAATTGCTACCTCTGGACCTCTTTGTATATGATGTGCACCGTGTATGTGAATAAAAAGTAATAAAATAATTTCCTAATCTTAATTATGATTATGGTTTCTAATAGACTAGTAATCAATCTGAATTCACTGGGTCACTTCGCTCACAACTCACATGCTGCACGGACATATTTTTTCTTTTTTTCAAGCACCTTTTGAATTGTTTGAAAATGTGATAAAATCATTATCAATTGATTGTATGTTGGACTCTGTGCTTTTTGTAACCTAAAAATCCTTACTTGTAGAAGATTGATTGATGTTCTCCATACTCCGCCAAAGGCCTTTCAACAATTCCATAAGAACCACTGTTTATAAGTTGATAACTATACCCAGTTTCTGAGGAACATATAGTTGCTCCATCTAACTTTACTGTTTAGTGTAAAGACTGTCGCTTTGTGCATTGTGCAACTGCCAGTCAAGATGGCACCTCCAAACGTCTGCAAACTCTTCTCCGTTTCTGCAAAACCTCCAAACTATACCAGCCCAATTCTGTCTCCAAAGGATCGCAGGCAAACCTCAACCTGTCAGAACTCATTTACTCCCAACAGTGAACTAGGAAGGGGTTAGCTGAGACTGGGCGTGTCCTTATTCACAAAAGGAACAGGTCATAGGTAATATTCAAAGGTAGATGACATCTTGGCATGGGACAGGGCCTTGGTAGACATAATTCTGTTATTATCTTTTGTATCTGAGGTGGAAACTATAATGCCTCAGAGATGAGTTGTGAAACAGTGCAATTATCTACAAGCTACATGGAGATGTACTAAGAAAATGGATGCCACCATTTCTGCATACTTAAGACGGCTAATATGACTATTCTGGTTATTATATATATAAACAACTAGAGAGTAAGGAGAATGTTAACTTGTCCTTTTCCCTGCGTAGCATATGAATAAACAAAGTGGACAAGTCCTTTTATGAGGTAACTGTGGTCAAAAGGTCCTGGCCACAACCTTCAAAAGAAAGGAGTGTAAACAACTGTAGGTAGTTTTTAGGAAACCCCTCACCTACTTACCTGGTAGGTGGCATGCTTCATCATCGGGGCCCAGCTGGATCCCCTAATGCAATCCAGCTGTGCTTCGACGCCTGAGTTACAGCAGAGCAGGTGCTTGTGTAGGAAAGTGAAGTGATATGTGAAGTGCAGTTATGAGTTAAAAATGTCTCTAGGAATAACCCTTATAAAAGTTTTAATGAAAGGGTCCTAGGACATATGTAAAAACATCATCGGGATCTGTATGAGGTATTGTATGTACCTCGGTATCCCTTTAAGATATTAGGTCTACTAGTTTCAGCCTTTGTGTTAGATCATAAGGCTTTCGTCAGGACCAAATTAAAGTGAGTGACCAAAAAGGAGAAAAGTGACCACATGGGTGTAGATATCAGCACACACCCTAAAGTGTGCTGTGAGTGTAGTGGATTGTAGTTTACTTACAAATCCCCAAGTCAGAGTACTTAAACTCTGAGTGTGTTATGCCTCATGGATCCGATCGGTCTCTGCTGTACCCCATGCTGACCGTTTGTCAGGGGAATAAAGGCGGTTTGACCTACGCAGATGATCGGATCCCGCTGTTGTGCTATTCTAGTTATTGTAAATATTCAAAATCCATGGGCATTATTATGAAGGGGTTTGCATGGCGTTGCACCACACAACGTGGTGCAGGTTCAACACAAACCCAAAATGTGATCTATGAAATCTCGCAAGGCATCCAGCATGGCCCTGAGTGGCTTCATAAATCTGAAGTAATGCAACACCATGCAAATCGTTGCCTTGCGTTACTCTGCCCTGGTGCAAGGGTACCTGCGTTGGCACTAGGTAATATTTACAACCACAGTGCAAAACAAAGAATCTATAAGTGGGTCACCATTTAATTCTACATTATTAAACAATGTTCAATGTCTCAAAAAATTCAATAAAGTTGCTACCATGACCTAGTATACCATACCTTTATTCTTTTTTTTTCACCGGCTTTCTATGGGAATGCTGCTGTGCACGGTCTTTGGCCATGCAGAGCAGCGATTGCCCAGAGGGTATGACCTACATCTAGGCCTTCTACACAATCCCCCATTATGCATACAAACCCTGTTTTACACAACATTTTTTATTATTCTTTTGAGTACTGCAGTACTAACAGAGTAAAACATGAGGGCCCATGCTTGGTCCTGTGGTAGTAAAAATATTATTTTGGAATTTAAGTTATTGAGTGGTGCCTATAAACTCCCTCCCCAAATGGGCCTAGGGGTCAAGGTGTGCTCACCCTGCCCCCGTATGTGTCCTTTTAAGGTTTATTCAGGACTCAGGGAACGGGTCTCTGAGTCTTGTTATAGTGGCTGCAATAAAATATCAGATGTTGATGCCAGCTGACCCAGTGCTAGTGTCACTAAATTGAAAGAGCTGGCAGGGGAAAATATTACCTCGACTAATTAGGTTTGCATACATTTTTAATTTTAGTACACCCGGTATCACATGGTACTGTATTGCCCTACTCCCACATCACCAGCTCTTCAGATATCTTTTTCTGAGGGTTAACTGCTTCATGCCCAACCCAAAATCCTCTTTAAATCCTCCTTTCTCAAAAATAGCTGAACGGATTTAAGACAAAGTAAAGTTCTATTGTTCTACTGAATTTGACGTGGTTCCTTTCAGTAGTTTTTTCTGTATTGGAGAGCAAGTTTTTCTATGGGATTTAAAATTTCAAATTGCACTTTTGGGACCCCTCCCTTTTCTTGGCCCCTGCTCAATGGATCAGTGTGAATCTTTCCATGAAAGAGCCCAAATGGATAAACGTATTTTTTTAAAGTATCATGCAGAGTCGTAAATAAGCTGCACAATTTATGAAGAAAACAAAGCAATCCCTCACCTATAAACACTCTAACCTAACTATAACTACCCAGTGGTGACTGCCAGAACAGATATACTGATAGCGAAACACATGTCAGGTGTTCCTTTTATTCATTCCACTTTAGCTTGGATGGTATTTCATCAATCCAAAGCTGTAATACTGTGCCTGGAGTGGTAAAAGGCTTTTGTCATTTACCGCCTGGCGTGGACGGCACTCTGCTAAGCCTATGCTTTAAGACTTTGCTGTAGAAATGGCAAAAGACTTTGTCACTTTCTAACTCAGCATGGATGGAACTGTACTGATCCTATGCTTAAAAAACATTGCTAGAAAACAGATATTTGAGTTGAGCAGATGCAGAGTGCCGCTGGTGTTGTAGGGTGCAATCTACAGGGGCTGCTCTCCACTCCACTGTGTGTATATATATATATATATATATATATACGTATATGTGATCAAGGACACTGTTTGTGTCTGAAACGTGTCAGAGGCAGCACCGTTAATTTAATAAAGCATCAAATTTGGCACCAGCTATACCTTGAGTCCGTGTTCCTGTGTTGTGTGCGCCACTGCACTAGGGATTTCACCAGTGGAGATATGTGTGTGTATATATATATATATATATATATATATATATATATATATATATTATCTACTGGCGGTCGCCAGTAGATAGTTATAGTTAGGATCGTGTTTCCATAGGAAATCCGCAACATTCTATTTGGAAAAACTTTTGTGCCGATTGACGAATCCTCGCGAAATTTTCAAAATAGGTGGGGCGCCCCGCTCCGCTCCTTCCCTGAAAGTCTCGGGGGGATTCGTCAAGCGGGGGCTGAGAAAAAGGGGGGGTCCCAGAACACATTTTCCCCATGCATTTTTCCATAGGACATTTAGTCCAAGCTACAGCCCGAACGGCTGAACAGAATTACTTGAAATTTGGCAGAGAGGTAGTCCTCAGGTCAGGGATGTGCCTTTTGCAGGTCTGGTGAAAATCTGTTCAGTAGTTCCTGAGAAAATAGCATTTAAATCAATATATATATCTTTAAGCGCGCACCGTGCGCGTATGGTAAAACTTACCGTACGCGCACGCTGCCGTGTGCGAGCGCGATTTTGATTGGTTGTTAGATCTTAGTAAACATTTGAATCGGTCGAAACCAGGAAGTGTCGGCCGCCATTTTGTCTCTCGCAGTCTGAGGGGGTGAAAAACAAAGGTGGAGAACGTGAAAAGGGGGCATGGTGGACACTTCCTGACCCCCTAGCCTTTGTCAGGAGGTCCCAGAAGGACCCCCAAGGGCCAAAACTTCCTTTAATTTTTTTGCGAAAAATCGCGGAGTACGCGTAGCGTGTGTGTACAGTGGAAACTGAAAAATTCCTCGAACTGCGTAATGTGTGCGCGCGGTGCGCTAAGCGCACCGTGCGCGTACGGTACGCACAGTGCACCGTGCGCGTACGGTACACGCACGGTGAAAAAGCTTAAAACAAAAAAAATACATAACTTAGCATTTAAAAAACCGTACAAATTCACTGAAAAAACCATAGGTTTCACACACGTTATAGTTAGGAATTAGCATTTAAAAAACCTTGCAAATTCACTTAAAAAACCATAGGTTTCACACATGTTATAGTTAGCTGGACATTTCACTCGTGAAAAATCATTGAAATTCCCCCGTTATAGTTAGTGCAGGCAACTATAACTCACGCGACCGCAATCCTCTGCTGATGACGTCAGATATTACATCACTGATGACATATGTGTCTTTCTGAAAAAAAAATATTTGTAATATATGTATAGCTAAAAATTAATGGAAGAAGACATGGGTAAATAAGTGTCTAAATACAGTGATGTAATAACTGACGTCATCAGCAGAGGATTGCGGTCGCGTGAGTTATAGTTGCCTGCACTAACTATAACGGGGGAATTTCAATGGTTTTTCACGAGTGAAATGTCCAGCTAACTATAACATGTGTGAAACCTATGGTTTTTTAAGTGAATTTGCAAGGTTTTTTAAATGCTAATTCCTAACTATAACGTGTGTGAAACCTATGGTTTTTTCAGTGAATATATATATATATATATATATATATATATATATATATATATATATATATATATATATATATATATATATATATATATATATATATATATATATATATTTACTGAAAAAACCATAGGTTTCAGGGGTGTTATAGTTAGCTGGACTTTTCACTTGTACAAAACTATTGAAATTCCCCCGTTATAGTTAGATTTGTTTTTGAAAAATTGATTGTGTAACTGACTGATTAAGTGTATCATAGTGAATACATGGCTTAGTGAGTAATGTTTAAGTATGTAAATATCTGTATCAGTCTCTCACTTTGTGTATAAGTGGCTGCATGGGTTGGTGAGTAGCTAAATGGGTGTCTATATAGGTTATTAGTTGGTTTTTTGAGTATCAGTCTGAGTGTCTGCATGGTTCGGTGGGGGGTATTACGTAGTGCATAGGTGCATGAATGAGTGACTCACTCTTTGTATGTGTTGAAGACAGCATGTGTGCAGGACTGTATGGGTGGATGAGTGTGTGTATGGGTGTGTTAGTGAGTGAATGACTGTCTCAATAGTGTCTTTATGAGTATCTACATATGTTTTAAACTAGTATATGTGACTATTGGTGTATATAAGTGAGTATACGTGAGAGTGAGAGATTGAAAGAGTTCCTGTATGAATAAGTATGTGTTTCTATAAGTGATTGTTTAAAAGACTAAGTATGTGTAAGTTTCCGTAGAAGTAAGTGTGGTGGTGTGTGTATAACTGTATATGCAAATAAATGTATGTTTGATTCTTTATTAGCATGAGTGACTATGTGTGTGAGTAACTGTATGGATGAGTGGCATTGTGTAACAGGAAGTATAGGTGTATGAGTACATATGATGAGTGAATACATGTATGAGTGACTGTATAGGACTGTTGGTGAATGAGTGGATGTGTATGTGGATCTTAGAATTACTGAAGAGGTTGTTGTAACTGGTATTGGTATGTCCATTGTTTTGAAAAGTTTAGTCTCTATTTTTGAATGTGTGTATCAAAGGTTATATTAGGGTGAGAGGAGGTCTGCCACTCTATCACAAGGATGATGTCATCAGTGATGTCATCAGTGATGCATTTGAGATGTCATCAGTGATGTCATGAGTGATGTCACTGACCATGTCATGAGTGATGTAATATGTGACGTCATCAGCAGTGCATTGCGGGCGCGCGAGTTATAGTTAGCTGAACTAACTATAACGGGGGAATTTCAATGGTTTTGTACAAGTGAAAAGTCCAGCTAACTATAACACCCCCGAAACCTATGGTTTTTTCATTGAATTTCTGAGGTTTTTTAAATGCTAATTCCTAACTATAACGTGCCTGAAACGTATGGTTTTTTCTGTGATTTTCAAAGGTTTTTTAAATACTAATTTCTAACTATGCCTACAGAGATAGGACATGTGAAGAAAGAAGAAAAAATGCACAGAAAGAAAAAAAAGAAGTGCAGAAAGAAGCAACAGAAGTCCTCAAAGACGAAGAAAAGTGCAGGAAGAAGGATAACGTGCAGAAAGAACAAAAAGAAGAGCAGATAGAAGCCTTGTTGCAAAATTATCCTGTACCCTCAACTTTTTCAGACGGATACTGGTGGTAACTGAGTCTGACTAACCAGTCCTAGAGCCAGTGCTATGTTAAAAGACACTTAGAATACAGTGAAAACACCTACATACACTAGGGAACATTATGCGTTGGGGTCCCCCTGTGATTAGCATGACCTCCTCTGTAAGCCCCTAGTATGTAATAGGGCAGGGGGATTAAAACTACCTCTTAAAACAGGCCACAGGGCGTTTTTGCACACGTTAACTCAGGCCCCGTCCCCTCCCTTCACCACTGTGTAAACACGCCCTGTGTCCGTTTTTAGTTGGGAGATTAAGTTCATTTGAATCCTGAGGGTCCCTAGGGTCCAACTAGCCCACTAGGTACCTCCAGTAAGTGCCACAGAGCTGCGTTGCAGAGAGGTGTAAAAAGTGGCACGGCCTGGACCACCTCTCTGCAATGCAGCTCAGTGGCGCTTACCGGAAGCACTTGGTGGGCTAGTTAGCCCCCAGGGGCCCTCAGTATTGAAGGGAAATTATATCCCCAATTTAAAACGTGCCATAGTGCGTGTTTGCACACGTCACCTTAGGCCCCGTCCCCTTCCTTCACCACTGTGTAAACACGCCCTGTGGCTGTTCTAAGTTGAGAGATTAAGTCCCCTTGAATCCTAAGGGTCCCTAGGGTCAAACTAGACCACTAGGTACCTCCAGTAAGCGCCACAGATCTGCGTTGCAGAGAGGTATAAAAAGGGGCTTGGCCTCAGAACACCTGTCTGCAGCGCAGCTCCCTGGTGCATACTGGAGATGCCTGTTGAGCTAGTTGGCCCTCAGGGACCCTCAGTATTGAAGAGGAATTAATTCCCCAACTTACAACTCGCCAGGGGGCGCGTTTGCAGAGTGCTGCAAGGAGGGGGCGTGGCCTACGGCACGATGCCAGTCTTTTATTTATTTTAATTTTTTAAGAAGGGGGGCTGTATGGTTCCCCTTCTTATTCTAATTTATTTGCCCTGATGACCCCATCCCCCAGGGCCTGTCTCCTAATTATATTTTTTTTACCCCAATCCCCAGGGCCGGCCACTGTTTTTTATTATTTTTAAAAAATATATATTTATAGACACACCTAGGACATGCTGGACAAACCGTACGTACCTATCACCATGACGATTTGCGTGATATTCATTAAAAGGCGACTATGCATACAATGAATCCACGTGGAATGTATTTACACCACTAGTGAAGCTCTGACATGTCTGATGCCCTACCGTGCCTAATCCAGGTAGTCACCCTTGTCGTTTATTTATACAAACATGGGTAGCTATTGACGGGCACATTTAATACACATGCACACCAAGCCATTCAAAGGGGATTCAACAAAAATTCGACCAAAACTATGCAAGAAACCCCCCTCACGGTTAATAAAACACACATCCGCTGCCGGATGTGTAATACTTTTTATTTTACTCTCTGGAAAGGGGACGAACATCACTTGAGAGTCACAGCGTGCTCCTGGCAGAGCCCAATGCTGTGTTACACCCACCATTGCCTGCTGAGTGCCACACACCTCTGTGTTGTATTCCACTAGCTAGTGCATATGCTATGACACTCTCTAGCCCATGTGCACTGTAACACCACCCCGTGAATATGTCATGCCACACTTGTCTTCGCACGGGTTATATTGCCCCATCTAACTTGCCTTCCTCGATGCCTATGTTATAACGCACAGTGCTATGCCATACATATTACAATCTGGGATCCATATCTTTGTCACAGTGCATATGCAACGTTACACTCCCCAGCACATATTTTATATTACAACTTTAGAGACTAGTTAGGTTACACAACACTGCCCTGTGCATATTACACTCCAAGGCGCATATCGCATAGCACGCGCTAGTGCCTGTGCTATCTCGCGCTCTCCAATGAATCTGTCATTGCGCACAATGTATTGCATATTATATTTCACGCCCGGTTCATCTTATATCACACTTTTTGGTGCATAGTTTATACCATACACTATATCTAGTTTTCATTTTCAATCGTGCTCTCAGGACTATGTTCTATATAACACTGTGTTCACCTACCCTTTTCACGGGCATTACATTTTGCGATAGGGAGTGGAGGGTCAGGGGGTGTTTCTGCCAAGTGACCCCGGAGTCACAGTCACAAACGTCCTCTTCTTCCTGAATAAAAGTGAGATTATGCTGCATACTTGTTCATATTTTAAGTAGTTCGCACAGACACACGTTTTAAAAACAATAAAGTTCCTAATACCCGCCTTCTCTGAACAGTTAGCTTGCTGCCCCATCCCCCTCCTCCCTATCCTCTGTTGTGTGAATCCATGGACTAGCCTCCTCCCTCCTGCCATGCATGGTCTGATGTGCTGCCACTGCCCTCAATTTAGTATGATGTACCAGTCCACTCCTCCTGCCCTCCATTGCCTAATTCTATGCCTCATCATTGACCTCCTGCTTAAACTCTGTGCTTAGCTTGCTGCCCCTATTCTCCTTCCCCCTGCCCTCCGATGTCTTTGTGTATGCCCCTGCTCCATCCTTTTTGCCCACCATGTTCCATGGACCTGCCACTCCTATCTACTCTGAGTATTCTGTTGAGCTGCCACTCCCCTCCCAGCTTCCTAGCATTGTCAGATGACTGTAACCTGTCCCTGCCACCTCCACCCTGCCTGTCCACATGCCATGCCCCTATCCTCTTCCTCCTGTCCTACATGGTCCATTGTACTGCCACACCCTTCTGCCCTCCCTGGTCTGTTGTGCTGCAAATGCTCCTCCTGCCTGCCCCGTGTGGTCTGTTGTGAGGCCCCTTCCCCTGAATTTTCTTGTCTGTGCACAGGTCCTGACCCTCCCTTCTATCCTCCATCGTCCTTTGTGCATGCCCCTGCACCCTCCTTCTTGCCCATCATAGCCATTGTGCTGCCACTAACCCTCCCACTTGCCATGCATGGTATTCTGTGCTGCCATGGCCCCTCCCACCTTCCCTGTGTAGTCAGTTAGCTGCCCCTGAACCCCTCCCACCTTCCCTCCATGGTCTGTGTGTATGCCATCACAGTCTCACTGTTGCTCTTCATGGTGTGTCTTGCTTCTAGTGCCCATCCTGCCTGACCTCCATGGCTATCTTGCTGCTCCTGCCCTGCCCCCTTGCCCCCAGCCCTCTGTTTACATGTGCAGACCCCTACTCCCTCCCTCCTGGCCTGTCTGTTCCATTGTAATGCACCTGATCCATCCCTCCTGCCCTTTATGGTCTGTTATGCTGCAGCTTTCTCTCCTGTCTGTCCATTATGGTCCTGCCTCTTGCCCCTCTGTTCTCCGTTGTCCATGTGCATGGTCCTGTCCCCTCCCTCTTGCTTTCTATGGATTGTTGTGCTGCACTCCCGTCCCGCATGCCCTGTGTGGTGTATTGTGCTGCTGCAAACCCTGATGCCTGCCCTGCAGGGTCAGTTTGGTGCACCTCTCCATGTCCCTCCTGTCCTCTGTTATCCAAGTCCATGTCCCTACACCATTTCCTTCCATGATCCAATGTACCATACTTGCGAACATTTGGAACTTGGTAAGAGCGAGATTTTGAAAAAAACTGGGGTATTGATTTTCCCCTTTGAGTTACATTGAAAAAGAGGAGATTGTAGACAGGAGACAGATAAAATAAAGCCCATTTGAGCTTAAAAACATTGGACGTTTCCTGGCTGAATCGGGTCTGTTGGCATGTATGGTTGTACTTCCATTGCCTCTTCCTTCTGCCCACAATGGTCTATTACATTGCCACAGCCTCTCTTGCAAGTCCTGTATTGTTGGTTTGTTGCCCCTGCCCCCCTTTCCACTACCCTCCATAGTCTGTTGTACTGCCACGGCCCTTCCTGCCGGCTCAGTGTGGTTAAATTGTTGCCTTTGCACCCTCCTACCTGCCTTCAATTTTCAGAGTCCGTGCCCCTGGCCTCTGCCTCTCAACAGTATCCTAATGAACAACTAGATTGCTAACATTCTATATTTATTACAAAAGTGTGGAACGCCTGACGTCATCTTGATGTAATCAAAGCTGTAATACCTAGAGAATTTCCTTTAGAAATTACATATATGAGAGGGTCTTATTGGCATCAAAATTATGGTTAGTGCTCTAAAAGAGTAAAATAAGGACATATTTTCTGAGATTTCAAATATCGAGAAAGCACTTTTAAATTATTTGTTACCTTTATGTTTTTTTATCCAGTTGACCACTTGATCAAATGTTGCACTTAGGGGAGAGGATGTGGTGTCACTTCCAGAACGCAGACTTTGCAACTGGGGAACCAGGTTGAAGTTTCTGCTTCAGCTCGACATTCTGTTATTCTGGTCAAATCACTTAGTCTCCCCATGTCTACAACCAAAATGAATTTGTTCTTGTGTGATGTAACCAATGCTCATGTAAAGCACTCCAGTACCTGACAAGTCTACACTATATAACACTGCAAAAACCCAAAATAATAAGTGGTTTGCACACTTCTGTCATTGGGCTATATTTGGGCTACATCTGGGTGATTTTGGGCTACATTTGGGCTCTTTTGTCTCCGGTGGCCATCTTGGGAGATTTATTTGTTATGAAGTTTCCTAATTTTCTCATGTACTGCAGTCTCCTCAGTGGGAAATGCTTTCATCATGAAGGTATTCAGATATGTCACACATTTGCCATAAATTCTGAATGTTAGCACTCTAGTTGCTCATTAGATCACTGTAGTAAAACTACTGTTCACCATGGAAGTCTGCTCCTGGTATTAAAAGTGCATGTTTCAGTCTGCATGTTTTAATGAAATAGAAGAGGATTTGAGAAGTCACTCAAAATGTGCGCTCATTTTCTTTCTTCAGCATGAATCATAATTTCTATGGCAAAATGAGCCCCCTCATTGTGTTTCTTTTTAAATTAAATGTTTTAAGTGTTACCAGTTTATTCCAATCAAGATGGCTTCAGGTGTGCCATACTTTTGTCATAATGAAGACAGTAAGCGCTCTAGTTGTTTTTAAGAACACTCTGGGACATTCTGTCATTGGGCTATACTTGGGCTACATCTGGGTGATATTTGGGCTACATTTGGGCTCTTTTGTCTCTGGTGGCCATCTTGGCAGACTTATTTGTTATGAAGTTTCCTAATTTCCTCATTTACTGCAGTCTCCTCAGAAGGAAATACTTTCAGTTTTTTACTTTGATTCCAAAGGCATTCAGATGTGTCACACATTTGCCATAAATTCAGAATGTTAGTGCTCTTTTTGCTCATTAGATCACTGTAGTAAAGCTACTGCTCACCAGGGAAAACTGTTGCTGGTATTGAAAGTGCATGTTTCAGTCTGCATGTCAGAATTTTTTAATGAAATAGAAGAGGATTTGAGAAGTCACTCAAAATGTGCCCTAATTTTTCTTTCTGCAGCACTAATCATACTTTTTATGGAAAAATGATCCCCTCATTTTGTTCCTTTTTAAATTAAATGTTTTAAGAGTTACCACTTTAATCCAAGCAAGATGGCTTCAGGTGTGCCATACGTTTATCATAAGTAGGACTGTTAGCGCTCTAGTTGTTCTTTGGAACACTCTGGGAAGCTGCAGTAGAACACAAAGGAATCAACTGACAGTCTCTGCCCTTGTTGGATGTACATGTTTTACTGAGAATGTCAGACTTCATTCTCACATGACTGAGAAAGATAATGTGAATTTACAGAAAATAAGCTCTCAGTTTAGCTTATAGATCACCTTCCAAACCTCTGTGGGAAAAGCATGAGAAAATATTTTTCTCTCAATCATGATATCCCAGCAGAAGGCTTTTTCACATGGTGAAATCACCTTAGAACATACCACAATTCCTAAAATGAGTATGGTACCATCAACAAATGATTTATAATGTAACTAAAGTCTTAAAACCTTCTATTAACTGCAATGCTTTTTAATGAGGTGCTATCATTTATATTGGTCCCAAGATGGCTGCCAACACTTCTTGGATGAAGTGATGACAGCCAATCAGATCTCAGGATGAGATGTGTGGTTAGGCTCCGCCCACATATATATATGATTTTACTTTTGATTTTCTCAGGAACTACTGAACAGATTGACACCAGACCTGCAAAAGGCACATCCCTGACCTGAGGACTACCTCTCTGCCAAATTTCAAGTAATTCTGTTCAGCCGTTCGGGCTGTACCTTGGACTAAAGGTCCCTATGGAAGATTGCATGGGGAAAACGCGTTTTGGGACCCCCCTTTTTTCTCAGCCCCCGCTTGACAAATCCCCCCGAGACTTCCAGGGTAGGAGCGGAGCTGAGCGCCCCACCTATTTTGAAAATATCGCAAGGATTCGTCAACCGGCGCCAAAGTTATTCCAAATAGAATGTTGCGGATTTCCTATGGAAACACGGTCCTAACTATAACTATCTACCGCCAGTAGATAATATATATATATATATATATATATATATTCACTGAAAAAACCATGGGTTTCACACACGTTATAGTTAGGAATTAGCATTTAAAAAACCTTAGAAATTCAGTGAAAAAAACCATAGGTTTCACACATGTTATAGTTAGCTGGACATTTTACTCGTAAAAAACCATTGAAATTGCCCCGTTATAGTTAGTTCAGCTAACTATAACTCGCGCGCCCGCAATGCACTGCTGATGACGTCACATATTACATCACTCATGACATGGTCAGTGACATCACTCATGACATCACTGATGACATCTCAAATGACATCACTGATGACACCATCCAGTGAATGTGTGTTTTTCTGAAAATTAAATATGTTTTATATATGTATATCTCAAGGTCGATGAAAGAATAAATGGGTATATTACTGTCTAAATGGATGATTTCTTATTGAAAAATTGATTGTGTAACTGACTGATTAAGTGTATCATAGTGAATACATGGCTTAGTGAGTAATGTTTAAATATATAAATATCTGTATCAGTCTCTCACTTTGTGTATAAGTGGCTGCATGGGTTGGTGAGTATCTACATGGGTGTCTATATAGGATATTAGTTGGTTTTTTGAGTATCAGTCTGAGTGTCTGCATGGTTCGGTGGGGGGTATTACGTAGTGCATAGGTGCATGAATGAGTGACTCACTGTTTGTATGTGTTGATCAGAGCATGTGTGCAGGACTGCATGGGTGGATGAGTGTGTGTATGGGTGTGTTAGTGAGTGAATGACTGTCTCAATAGTGTCTTTATGAGTAACTACATATGTTTTAAACTAGTATATGTGACTATTGGTGTAAATAAGTGAGTATATGTGAGAGTGAGACATTGGAAGAGTTCCTGTATGAATAAGTATGTGTTTCTATAAGTGATTGTTTAAAAGACTAAGTATGTGTAAGTTTCCGTAGAAGTAAGTGTGGTGGTGTGTGAATAACTGTATATGCAAGTAAATGTATGTTTTATTCTTTATTAGCATGGGTGACTATGTGTGTGAGTAGCTCTATGGATAAGTGGCATTGTGTTACAGGATGTATAGGTGTATGAGTACATATGATAAGTGAGTACATGTATGAGTGACTGTATTGAACTGTTGGTGAATGAATGGATGTGTATGTGGATCTTAGAATTACTGAAGAGGTTGTTGTAACTGTTATTGGTATGTCCATTCTTTTGTAAATTTTAGTCTCTATTTTTGTATGTGTGTATTAAAGGTTATATTAGGGTGAGAGGAGGTCTGCCACTCTATCACAAGGATGATGTCATCATTGATGTCATTTGAGATGTCATCAGTGATGTCATGAGTGATGTCACTGACCATGTCATGAGTGATGTAATATGTGACGTCATCAGCAGTGCATTGCGGGCGCGCGAGTTATAGTTAGCTGAACTAACTATAACGGGGCAATTTCAATGGTTTTTTACGAGTAAAAGGTCCAGCTAACTATAACATGTGTGAAACCTATGGTTTTTTTTCACTGAATTTCTAAGGTTTTTTAAATGCTACTTCCTAACTATAACGTGTGTGAAACCTATGGTTTTTTCACTGAATTTCTAAGGTTTTTTAAATGCTAAGTCCTAACTATAACGTGTGTGAAACCCATGGTTTTTTCAGTGAATTTGCAAGGTTTTTTAAATGCTAATTTTTTTTTTTTTCTTCTATTTTTTCTAACATATTTTTATTTTAATTTTCTTACCTTTTATAAAGACTATGATTAAATTTTTAAAATTCTTTAATATGTTTTTTTTAATATATTTTTTAAAATAAACATGTAAAATTTATTAGCAGTACTTTTTTCTATTTTTTTAAATATTTTTTTAGTACGCGTACCGTAAGCTCACGGTAAGCGTAAGGTTTACGCAACGCCCGTAATTTTTTTACGCTGCTTGCGTATATATACGCAATTTGCGTAGCCGCGCGTACTCCGCGTGGGACGCGTACGCGTGTACGCTACACGCGCACGTTACGCGGAAGTGTCGGGGAGTGACTGTTATGCGCATGCGCGCAAGCGCGTGTCTTTTTTACGCGCATGCGCACTTTTGCCATAAGCGTACCGTAAGCGTACCGTAAGCGTACGGTAGGTCATGTGATCATGAAACACAACTTTTGATTGGTTGAAACTACTTTCAGTTCTAGAACTCTCCTACACCACACCCATTCCCCTCATTTCTGCTTGTGATCCCTTAGGAGAAGGAGCTGGGTTGTCTTTGTGATACGATGGCAGAACAGCAGAGCTCTTCTGAGAGTGAGGCTAGCACTAGCAGCACTGTCTTGAGGCAGAGAGCGAGGAAACAAAAGCCCTCTTATGTATGGGATTATTTTACTTTTCCTGAAGGCCAGCAAAAGGTGAATGCACCCTTAGTAACTTGCAAGCTGTGTAAGCGTGTACTTTCTAGAGGTAATCCTGACAGGAAGTATTCCTTTGGGAATCATACCATGAAAAGACACCTCCAGGATGTACACAGAAGGACACATGGTCATCTTTTTGGAGGTAACTCTTCAGAAAGACAAGCAAGTACATCCACAGCAGCTCAGCCTGGACCATCATCTGCAGAGCTGACTCCTTCTTCTGCAGGTCAGGTGAGCCCTTCATCTGTGGGGGGAGAATCTCCTTTTGCTGGCCCTCTGGAAATGAACCCTCGATTTCGAAGGGTTGATATTCGATGCACCTTTTGTCAAGATCTAATTTGCCATAGGGAGACCAGTGTTTCCCTAGTGAACAACAAAATAGATCAGCACATTTGTCGCTTTGAATAATTTTCCCATGCTTTCTTTCCTCTGTCCCTGCATGAACACAACGGTTCTTTTAAGAGCCAACCTTATCTTTCATCTTTTTTTTACATATGTTTTTAAAAACTTTTTTTTTTTTTTTTTACCGTACGCGTACGGTGCGCGTACTTTTTTTTTTTTTTTTTTAAAAAACACTAAAAATCAATTATCACATTACAAGGTCCTTGAGAGACTACAATTATTATTATTGACTTACCATACTCACTCAAAAAAATATTTATTCATTTGTTTTTTAACAAAATAGCTTTAAAAATGGTTCTAGTTTTCGAAAATTTTCTATATCAATCTGAAAAAAAAGAAAAAAGTATTAATATTTTTAAAACATTTTATAATACAGTACACATATTTACATTTTTTTCCCAAAAATATTTTTGCCTTATTTTTGCTGTTTTCAGAATATATTGCATTTCACTATAAATTGTGAAAGCAATTGCATTCATCATTTTACAGCGGGCAAAAAAAAATAACAATCACAAAGATTGTAATAAAAAAGCCCAGAATCTCTTTTTACTTAAACTTAACAGTATAGAAATGCATAATATTCTAAAAAAATATCATCTAATACCAATAGTTATTTCTTTAAAATACCGTCTGATATGTTTGTGTCAGAAGTATAATCACAATATTATATCTCAAATAACTCCACAATACATCTGATTCCATTTCCTTTAGGCCAAATAGTAATTTTAAAATTTTTTGGGGAATAAATTTCCAACAGTAATCCAATAAAATTCTAAAGTTTAATTTGTCCAGATCTCACCGATTCTCTGTAACATTTTGGTTCACGAAAATTTTTTGAATAATTTATTAAGTCCACAATAGAATTGGTTACTTTTCCGCATGGCCAAATAGTAATTTTTTAAATCATTTTTGAAAAAAAATTTCCAATGGCAGTCCAATAACATTCCAAAATTTAAATTGTGCAGATGTTACCGATTATCTCAAAAGCTCCTCATTGAATATTGAGCATTCACGTAGAGTTGGCATTAAGCAGATGACACTTTTGTTTTCTGCAATGTTCTTGTATATCTTCTCTGCAACTATTTCTTCCTTTGGAAATAAATTATGTAGCAGCCGACTCTGTAATGCTTTTTTGCCAACTTCTGTGAGTAGTCCAATCCTGATATCTTTCAGAATACTTCCATATTCTTCATCGTTTGCTTGCCTCATATTAGTAGTAAGTTCCTTGTACTCAAAGAAGGACCAAATATTTGTATTTCCGATGCTTCCCAATGACTTCTTCGTGTCTTCATGTGTGACAGTATTAAACACTGGTTGTCCTTTAACTGGAGTAAGTTGCAAAAGATCTCCAAAAACTATGACGTGTTTTCCACCAAATAACATGTCATAGTCTGTCTTCAAAATTTGCTGCATTCTTAAATGCACAAAGGCAAGCATTAAGTTTGATACCATGCTCACCTCATCAATAATGAGAACTTGCATCTTCTTCAATACTCTTGAAACTTCCAAGGATGCTTCTCCAGTTAGCTTGTTGAATTGTATTTTGTTCTCATGCTCCACTGGTAACATTAGCAAACGATGTAAAGTGATTCCTTTTATGTTATATGCTGCTAACCCAGTTGGAGCAGTAACCACACAAGACAAAGTAGAATCCGTTTTTTGCTTTAGGTAGCTTCTGATGACTTTTATTAGGAAACTTTTTCCAGTTCCAGCTTGTCCGCTTACATACATCCTGATTGGATGAAATGATGTGCATGAGCACTCTTTTTTTTCATGTAGAAATCCGTGATCAATTTTGCTTCTGATCTCTTCATAAATTTGTTGCTGCTCTTCATTCAGTTGTCTTTCAAAATTTTGTAAGTCTATAAATTCTTCTTGAGCTTGATTCATAGTCGTTTCCACTTCATTCATGGCTATTGATGCTTCATTTTCAATGATTGGTTGTCCTAGGGGATCTTGACTGAGTGTTCCTGAACTTTGGCTGTCCTGAGAACTATCTCTAGCGATTTCTGCTGCAATTGTAGTTTCCTGATCAATTTCTTCATTTAACATTTGCAGATAAGTTGAGAATGTACTGCATTGTATGCTGTCTTTGCAAGCATTAAAAGAATCTTCATAGCTCTGGAATTCTCCCAGTAGTTCATCCTCTGTACGCCATGGTTTAAACAACTGTAAAAGAGCCAAGTAGTAAAATTCCTTCTTGTCAGTAGTGTCGCAACTCAGCTTCCGGTGATTTATCAAACTTCCTTTTGTTTGCTTCACCAAACATCCTTCTTCACCAACGACTTTATATTTTCCATTATTGATGTCTTCTGTGGCTTTCCGTGAATAAATGTAGTTCTGCAGCACTTCATAGAGACACATGTTCTCCAGATGTTGACTTCTCTTGGGATAATATGTGTCCAACATGTTTGTTTTCAAAATATCTGTACTTTCTGGGTCATTCTCGGCCAAATATTCAATTTCTCCTACAGATTTCAGTACCCGATTTCTCATTGCTGCAAGGCCTAAACTTGCCCAAATTATTCTTCTTGACTTCGAGTAGAGACTTGCAGAAGATAACCTATCTGAACATTCGTAGGATCCAATTTCTCGATGCGATAACATCTTCAAACTGAAACTGTACAGCTTCTTACTGACAGTCTTCTCGTGAGAAATCTCTTCCCACATTTCCTTCAATTCTGTTTTTTCTGATTTCGTAATGTAAGACGTTACATATCGAGCAACAGCAATGGAATTGTCAGCAACATACTGTATATCCATGTTAGCGTTCCACATGGATAAAATGACTGGGTTGTAGTCATTTATATTTTTTTATTCTTCTTTTCTTTTAAGGTTGTAGGTATTCTTAGGTGATTTTCTTGTGATAGTATGTCTCACAGCTGACATAAAACTGTTTACTCTTCCATTTGAAAGAACAGGTCTAGGAAATCCAAATCGACATTTAGTGTAGTATTTTTCTTTGCTCTTGTATTTCCGTCGACAGTATTTTCCACACCGATGACTTTGGAAACGTAAAACTTGCTCCTTTAACTTGTTCTCTTCTGTGCTTTTTGGTATAGCACATGTTGCATATTCTTCAATGTAAGATAACACTGCTTCATCAGTATCTGTTCCAAACTTTGGGGCATCCTTGATCCACAACAGCATATGAATATGAGGAGCACCTCTTGCCTGGTACTCTTTTCTCCAAAAGAAATCCACTACTTCTCCAAGAGGTGGATTTTTTTTATTGCAGATGAAGGACATCATAGCCTCAAATCTATGATTGAAATATCTGCAAACATTAACCGGATCCAATGAGCACAGTTCTCCTGCTGTCTTGTATTCGATGTTTTTAATGTTTGAATTGGCCTCTCGTAGAAAATCCAGTAAATCATCCCAAGCGTACTCGGCACAGCTTAGGGTAAGGAACCATGTTGGTGTTCCTAAATTCCGTAACATGCATTTTAGTTCACCATGGCGTCGGTACCAATATTCATTTGTCCCACGCTGACAAGCCATCAGATTGATCAGTTGTGTTTCCAAATGATCATCTCGGTGCTGCACTTTCTCCATAAAATCCTTAGCAGACACATTTTGTAAATGTACTCCACTTTTTAAAATGTGATTTACTGCATAAGACAGTGCAGACAAGTCGCTTTCAAATAAAAGATGGAACAAATAAGGAATACTTTGTCGAAATCTGGGATCTTCAGCATATAGTCTTGTAGTCCGATACTCAGAAGCTGGAATCTGTTCTGGACGTTCATCGTATCGTCCTCCTTTTCCTTTAGGAAACAGCTGGGGAAAACATCGAGCTTCCAAGCTCTCCTCCCATACACTCACGGGAGTTCCTTTTGCTTTCTTCATCTGAAAGAGATCAATATTGTCTCCCATAACTTCTTTTGAATGAAGAGGATGTATGCTAAAATGTTCATAAATTTCTTCTTCCTTTGACTTGTCCACTTTTTCAATTTGTCCAGTTGGTGTTTCTGTGTCTTCTTGTAAATCTTCTTCTTCTTCTTCTTCTATATAAATTGATTCATACCATTTGTTATTTTTTTTCAAATACAAATTTGCTCTTTGTACTTTCCGCACATCTACCAGCTCCTGCCAAATCTTCTTATTCTTTGTAGGTACACCATTAACCAGAATAACTAATGGTTCAGTTTCCAAAGTATCCGCATCAATAGTTTCCATATTTTTTTTCAAATCCAAGGGCAAATACACCACTCTACCTTTTAAACCTCTCAGTAAATCTGAAGGAGGTAATTTACCAGTTTTGGGCTCCATACGTACTATGGTCTGGAACGGATGAACACATTGAATGAGTATAGACTCATATGTATTTAATTCAGAAAGTTCAGCAGGAATAGCATCCAATTCTAAATTATTATGTACAGCTCTGGTCGGCATTCTATTTTCCTCTAACTTGTTGTAACAGTATTTACAAATACGCTGATCTTCACCCAATTCAAAACAATTTTCTAGAAATATATATGTGGCAAAATCCTTCCACTTATAATTATCTTCATTTTCACTCTTTCTGTAGAGATCAACATTCCTAGTTTGTTTTCTATAATGAGTTCTGCGGCAACAAATACAAGTAAAATTTGGTCTTTCATTAGAGACTATTGCAAATTTTGTTATGTGATCATTAAATGTGTTACTTACAGAGGGTTCTACATTCTCTTCCACTTCTTCCTCATTTACTGTGTCCTTCTCTGCACTGTTTTGTTCAGGACCAAAGTAACAAAACTGAATTTCATCAACAACCTTCTCTACATCTGAGACCGTTCCTCGGAACAGAGCCCTATTCAATTCATTTAACTTTATTGCTGGACTTTTGGCAAAATACAACCGTCTCACAAACTTTCTCATTTCAGTATGATGAACAGCCAGCATCCTAAAATGATGGAAAACACTATTGCACACTTTTCTAGATAGACAAGCCAGAGAATGACCCTGCAAACCAGTATTCTCTCTCACTCTGCATGGATCCAGACTTTGAAGCACCTTAATCTTCTGTTTTATACTTTTTTTACTATATTCTCTTAGAAACTCTCGAAATTTGTCAATAGATTCCTGACGCACAGTGCAAATACTACTACAATTCCAAGTGTACACTGGGGCTTTAGGACGTCTCCCCATTGCCTCATCTGCCATCACTTGTACCTCATCTCTTGGAACCATTATCTCCTTCTCCATTAAGCAACCATTTTTTACTTCGTATGAACAACCTCTGGTGTCAACTGCATGCAGCAAACTATTACTTTGAAAATAGCTCTCTTCATTAAAAAAAGGTTCACTACTTGAACTATGCATCCACTTTCCTAAAAACACTTTGCAAAAGTTTGTTCTGTTCACTACTCTTTTCCTTTTGCTATGTGATTTCAGTACATTAACCATTTTGTCTAATGTACGCATCCTATTCAAAATTAATATGAATAGTTTCCTTTTTAATTCTAATGCCTTTGCTGCAATGGCTTCAATTTCTTTTTTTCTCTTATAAAACTTTGTCTTTTTCTTATATTTCTTCACATCCTTTATCAAATTTGACATAACTCTTCTCAGAAACATTTTTCTACGTATCTCTTTAAACGCTGTTTTTCTGTTTAAGTTTAACTTTTTAGTTGCAGAAGGTATATTTGCATTAACTAAATTCTCAATTTTTTTTGTCCTTTTTGTTTGAAATCATTCTTTCCTGTACAGACATTTTGTACATTTTTCCTTTTTTTGAATATATTCCTTAGAAAATCTTTTTTTTGCTTACCAGAAGATTTTTTCTTCCTCCCAACATCAGCATCTTCTACTAACTTTGATCCTCTAGTTGTCTTCAAATATAGGTTTTTTTTTAGCGTTTTTTGAACTCTGGATTTTGTAGGCATCTTAAATTTTGTTCACTGCTCTTCAGCAATACCTGAAAAAAACTAAAAAAAAAATTCCTTTATTTTATTTAAATATATTACTACATTTCTTTTCACAATAGTCACAAAACGAAATTTCTTTGCCAATTTGAATGCACACTTACTGCTCTTTTTTTTGGGCAAGTGAAAATCACTTTTACAAACTGACACATTATGAAACCACTTTTCAGATTTTTTAAAAAGCCCATGTCCAGACTGCTACACTCCAGCAAGGGCAACCAGCCTTAGTGATGCTGAATGTATTTGCATTACAGACTGAAACCTGAAAACCCCACTCGCTTGTAAATACTGTGCATGATTATACATGGCAAGCAGATGGGTGTGTGCTAAGAGTCTGCTTCTTCCCCCAAAAAATCGCTCCCCCTTTTTCCTACTAATGCAACTGTGAAATCACCAGAAAAAAACGCAATAAATCTCTGCCTATAATTCCTCTTTGCACACAGAGTCATGTTTTCACATTAGTCCCAAAACGAAATTTCTTTGCCAATTTCAAAGCACACTTACTGCTCTTTTTTTTTTGGCAAGTGAAAATCACTTTTACAGACTGACACATTATTAAACCACTTTTTTGATTTTCTTAAATGCACATGTCCAAACTGCTTTTTCAGACCACCACCATGTGTAACCTGGGTGGCTGCCTACACTCCAGCAAGGGCAACCAGCCTTAGTGATGCTGAATGTATTTCCATTACAGACTGAAACCTGAAAACCCCACTCGGTTGTGAATACTGTGCATGATTATACATGGCAAGCAGATGGGTGTGTGCTAAGAGTCTGCTTCTTCCCCCAAAAAATCGCTCCCCCTTTTTCCTACTAATGCAACTGTGAAATCACCAGAAAAAAACGCAATAAATCTCTGCCTATAATTCCTCTTTGCACACAGAGTCATGTTTTCACATTAGTCCCAAAACGAAATTTCTTTGCCAATTTGAAAGCACACTTACTGCTCTTTTTTTTCCGGCAAGTGAAAATCACTTTTACAGACTGACACATTATTAAACCACTTTTTTGATTTTCTTAAATGCACATGTCCAAATTTCTTTTTCAGACCACCACCATGTGTAACCTGGGTGCCTGCCTACACTCCAGCAAGGGCAACCAGCCATAGTGATGCTGAATGTATTTGCATTACAGACTGAAACCTGAAAACCCCACTCGCTTGTAAATACTGTGCATGATTATACATGGCAAGCAGATGGGTGTGTGCTAAGAGTCTGCTTCTTCCCCCCAAAAATCGCTCTCCCTTTTTCCTACTAATGCAACTGTGAAATCACCAGAAAAAAACGCAATAAATCTCTGCCTATAATTCCTCTTTGCACACAGAGTCATGTTTTCACATTAGTCCCAAAACGAAATTTCTTTGCCAATTTGAAAGCACACTTACTGCTCTTTTTTTTTGGGCAAGTGAAAATCACTTTTACAGACTGACACATTATTAAACCACTTTTTTGATTTTCTTAAATGCACATGTCCAAACTTCTTTTTCAGACCACCACCATGTGTAACCTGGGTGGCTGCCTACACTCCAGCAAGGGCAACCAGCCTTAGTGATGCTGAATGTATTTGCATTACAGACTGAAACCTGAAAACCCCACTCGCTTGTAAATATTGTGCATGATTATACATGGCAAGCAGATGGGTGTGTGCTAAGAGTCTGCTTCTTCCCCCAAAAAATCGCTCCCCCTTTCCATCTAATGCAACTGTGAAATCACCAGATAAAAACGCAATAAATCTCTGCCTATAATTCCTCTTTGCACACAGAGTCATGTTTTCACATTAGTCCCAAAACGAAATTTCTTTGCCAATTTGAAAGCACACTTACTGCTCTTTTTTTTTTGGCAAGTGAAAATCACTTTTACAGACTGACACATTATAAAACCACTTTTTTGATTTTCTTAAATGCACATGTCCAAACTTCTTTTTCAGACCACCACCATGTGTAACCTGGGTGGCTGCCTACACTCCAGCAAGGGCAACCAGCCTTAGTGATGCTGAATGTATTTGCATTACAGACTGAAACCTGAAAACCCCACTCGCTTGTAAATACTGTGCATGATTATACATGGCAAGCAGATGGGTGTGTGCTAAGAGTCTGCTTCTTCCCCCAAAAAATCGCTCCCCCTTTCCATCTAATGCAACTGTGAAATCACCAGAGCAATACGCAATAAATCTCTGCCTATAATTCCTCTTTGCACACAGAGTCATGTTTTCACATTAGTCACAAAACGAAATTTCTTTGCCAATTTGAAAGCACACTTACTGCTCTTTTTTTTGGCAAGTGAAAATCACTTTTACAGACTGACACATTATGAAACCACTTTTTTGATTTTCTTAAATGCACATGTCCAAACTGCTTTTTCAGACCACCACCATGTGTAACCTGGGTGGCTGCCTACATTCCAGCAAGGGCAACCAGCCTTAGTGATGCTGAATGTATTTGCATTACTGAGTCCAACCTCAAACCCTTAAACTATTCTTTTTTTTTCCAGTACACCTTAATTTATTGTGAAAACATAGTCCATATTATTTTACATGTTCCTCACATTTAAATTTCTCCCAAAACAGAAAATGATAAACGCAACTTCAACAAAAAGAATTTCCATTTCTATTATTCATTTCTTAAGTTACCACATACATCCCCTCTCAAACTCATAACTCACCTTTAAAATTAGTTAGTTGTGAAAGAAATGTGGCACTCAAACAGCAGATTATCAGAGCCAGGATCTCTGTTGTGTTCACCTCTCTCCTCTCAGCAGAACCAGATAATGGCAAACTTTCCCTCTATTTTTCCACACATATACATGTAAGTTTCAAATCTCAGTGCTTCCCCCTTTTTTTCAAATGTAATCACACATTTCTATTGGTTGAAAACCAACCCTTTTCCAAAAGTACCCTGCCCCCAACTTGACTTCTGCCTAGTACCCTTCCCCCAACTTGACTTCTGCCTGCTACCATAGCAACAGCTCATGGAACACTGCTGTGTGGAGTTAGGTCAGAAGTTCGCCACACAATGTTTCAATTCCACAGAGCAAGAGTGCTTGACTTTTCAAACCTAACAGCAAATCCATAGTACTGTTCTTTGGTTACACATTTTTTTGTACCAATACAAAACATGCTTCTATTAATTTACACATACAGCCTAGTTTTTATGCTAGAATGGTATGAAACAGCCAATCAGTTCTTTTTGTTTTGAAAAAAATATGTATGCCTCCATTTCCAAACTGTCTTTCTTTTCTTATTGCCATTCTACTGAAAGACACCTCCTGAATGCATCCAGTTCTCCTTTGAAGATGTTCACAGTGTGGATTGTAGGGCACAGCTATGTCTTCTGGAGTGAAAAGTTTGCAGAGAAAACAGATATGGTGAGAGACCTTGCTTTGCCAAATGTAGACATTAAATGGATTGGTCAGAGAGGGTTAAAGTGGCACCAATTGATGCCATTGGTGAAATCCTTCATGCAAATCCAACACCCTGACCTCATAATAGTGCACTGTGGTGGCAATGACCTAGGCACTTTGACTGGGGTAGGTCTGGAAATGCTTATGAAGGACACCTTTGCACAACTGTTTTCACTTTTCCCTAAAACTGCCTTTGTGTTTTCTAACATATGCCAAAGGCAAAAATGGAACTGGTCCAATCATTTCTGTCCGCAGATTGACAAAGCAAGAAAGCACGTCAACAAATCTGTTTCTGCTTTCCTCCGTGACTATGGTATGGGTGCCATTTACCACAACAACTTGCGTTATGACATGCAAGACATTTATAGAGGAGATGGTGTGCACTTCAATGATGAAGGGAACAGAGTCTTCCTCTTGAACCTTAGACTCTGCATCGGTACTTACTTGTAGGTACCACTAAAAAAATGACTTCATAAACACAACAGCTCTTTTTAGAGCTCCCTAATATCTAAACTCTTAATTCTGCATTTCACTTATTTTTTTTTTTTTTTTTTTACCGTACGCTTACCGTACGCGTACCCCGTGATTTTTTTAAAAATCAATAAATGTTTTTTTTGTACTTTTCTGTCCTTCTTTGACCCCCTTACAAATGTTAGGGGGTCTGTAACTCTCCTCATTGCCCCCTTTTCTTGTTTTCACTCTTTTTTTTCAGAGTGAAATACACAAAATGGCGGCCGCCGCTTCCTGGTTTCGGCCGATTCGAATGTTTACTAAGATCTAAGTGCCAATCAGAATCTCGCTCGCGCACGCCATTTTTCTTCCGTACGCTTACCGTAAGCTCACCGTACGCGTACCCCGTGATTTTTTTAAAAAACAATAAATGTTTTTTTTGTACTTTACAGTCCTTCTTTGACCCCCTCACAAATGTAAGGGGGTCTGTAACTCTCCTCTTTGCCCCCTTTTCTTGTTTTCACTCTTTTTTTCAGAGTGAAATACACAAAATGGCGGCCGCCGCTTCCTGGTTTCGGCCGATTCGAATGTTTACTAAGATCTAAGAGCCAATCAGAATCGCGCTCGCGCACGCCACCGTACGCGTACGGTAAGCGTACGGTAAGCGTACCGTAAGCGGGCTCAGATATATATATTGATTTAAAGGCTATTTTCTCAGAATCTACTGAACAGATTTACACCAAACCTACAAAAGGCACTTCCTTGACCTAGGGACTACCTCTCTGCCAAATTTCGAGTAATTCTGTTCAGCCGTTCGGGCTGTAGCTCGTTCTAAAGGTCCTATGGAAAAATGCATGGGAAAAACGCGTTTTGGGACCCCCCTTTTATCTCAGCCCCCGCTTGACGGATCCCCCCGAGACTTTCAGGGTAGGAGCGGAGCGTAGCGCCCCACCTATTTTGAGAAATTCGCGAGGATTCGTCGACCGGCGCCAAAGTTATTCAAAATAGAATGTTGCGGATTTCCTATGGAAAAGGGGTCCTAACTATAACTACCTACTGGCGACCGCCAGTAGGTAATATATATATATATATATATATATATATATATATATATATATATATATATATATATATATATATATATATATCTCCAAACATTACCAAAGTAAGAATGCACACTCAGAAGTTCAAAGTTGATCACCAGGTTTAATCCCGTAAACCGCTACGCGTTTCGACACAAAAGTGTCTTGATCACACGAAATTTCACAGTAATCCAGGACGTGCATAAATAAACAATCGACATAGAAAAGGCACTCAGATTTGGCACACACCTTTCAGCCTCACCAATGGCGGCCATCTTAGAACAGTCATATACTACGTAAAAAGCATATACATAGACATTGCTGTATTCATTACTTCATGATTACGAGATACTGACTTCATGGTATACTGAAATGATAAATACATACAGTATATCAAAATAGGTATTGCTCAATATAAAGAAAATTCCCTCCTAACTGAATGTATTAAGATACATCGTGAATGGCCATGCAGCATAGTATGTACACTAAACACGATGCTACACATTGGCTCTGAGTCGTCAGAACACAAAAAACTTTATCAAAGGAGACAAATGTAAAGGACAAAAATAAATGCGATCTAGTGTCTAAATGAAGATTCTGTATATCTGGTAGGCAAGTGCCTAAATAAAGTTCCTTCATCAGGTGAGACAAGATGTAATGTAAAAACATCTAGAGCCCAGTGGCTGTATCAAGAGGCCTTACTATGATATGAAAAAATAGTAGTGCTACCCAACATAAAAATCAATACTAAACAAACTAAATATTAGCATAATAAAAAAGTGCTTGAAATCAGTCTCTTAGCTTTGTGAAGTGCAACAGCAGTCCTGATGAAGAAAAGGGTAGGGTACCCGTGAAGTGACAGCCACACATGCTGATAATGGGTCCCTTCCTTTCCTCCTGCAATAAAACAAGACTCTAGATTAAAAATTTGAAACTTAAACTACTGCTGTAAATTGAATTCTATCAATTTACAACATCAGCATTCTTATTTATCTATACAGTATAGCAAGAAAACAAACGAAGAAACATGCAGCTCTTAATTATCATGTAAGTGAGTGGCTAGTTCCTCATCCAGGTTGTGCCCCCCCGGGAATCTGGTTTCTAGCTCAATGATCCATTTGGATTCCTTTTTCCGTAAAGCTAATTCTCTATTGCCACCTCTTTTTCCTACATTAACCTGCTCAATGGCAAAAAATCTTAATAAAGAATTGTTTGAGCAATGTTTCTCCTGAAAATGGCGGGCGATGGGGTAATGCAGATCTATGTTGGTAATAGCACGTAGGTGTTCTTGAACTCGTTTTTTGACCATACATGTAGTACTCCCTACGTATCTCAATTTACATGGGCATTCTAGTACATAAATGACAAAACTAGTACTGCATTTCAGAAATTGGTTTATGATTTTGTTTTGTCTGCACCCTGGTATCGTATATTCCTTGACCATGTGGCTTTTTTTGCA
Organism: Triturus cristatus; assembly: GCF_964204655.1. NCBI lineage: Eukaryota > Metazoa > Chordata > Amphibia > Caudata > Salamandridae > Triturus > Triturus cristatus. The sequence continues at coordinate 706,138,760 of NC_140595.1, read as the reverse complement.
TGCTCTACAATGGCCACAGGGATAGAAACCCTTAAGGTTGTGAATATTCCTCTTGGGGGTTTCTGAAATGTCTCCCTTGACCAAAATGTCTCTGAGACTTTTTCCCCCACGATAAGTTATCAAAGGTCTGCTGCTTATTGTAGGCCCAATGATGGTATCTGCCTTGAGGATTTTCCAATTATCTGCAAGTACCTTTCTAACCTTGTCAGAATTGTGGTTAAATGTCGTTATTACTCTAGAGGCCCCCTCCTCCTCAGGCGTAGGGTGTTTAGCCTCTAGGGTGCTGGATCTACTTGTTTGCTTGATTTTGTCAACGGCTCTAGTAAGGGCCCATTCTGGATACCCACGTTCTCTAAACCTGATAAGCATTCTTTCTTGTTCAAGGGTGTACATTTCGTCGGTGCTACAGTTCCTTCTTGCCCTCAGTAGCTCTCCAAAAGGGATGCTCCACTTCAGAGCTTCTGGATGAGCGCTGAGGGCATGAAGGAGACTGTTCCCTGCAGTTTCCTTTCTATGAAGGCTTGTGACTAGTTTATCTCCCTGTATTGAGACCAAAGTGTCAAGAAATTCTAGACTTATTTTGCTCATGTTAGAGGTAAGCGTAATGTTGTAGGGATTTGTGTTTGATTTCATAATGAAATTTATGGCTTCAAGTTCAGAACCACTCCATACGATAAAGAGGTCGTCAATATATCTGATCCAAACTCTAACCAAGTTAAAGTCAGATTTAAGATTTTCATCTTCACGAATTTCCTCCTCCCACTTGCCCAAAAACAGATTCGCTAAGCTCGGTGCTAAGCACAAACCCATTGCAGTACCACGCACCTGCCTGTAGAGGTCACCATTAAACATGAAGATGTTGTTGGTGAGGCACATCCTCATCATCTCTACAAGCATGTGCGTGTGCTCAAGGTACCCCATGTCTCTACCTTTGAGAAAGTGAAAACAGGCCTCTATACCCTGGTTATGATCAATGATAGTATACAAAGAGCTTACATCCAGGGTAATGAGTATGTAATCATTTGCCCATTTCACCTTTTCTATTTTGTTCAGTAAATCCTTCGTATCCTTAGTGTAGATGACTAGGGCCAGATGCAACTGTAGTGATGACTAAGAATGTGAGACAGCACTCAATGACACTGAAATGAGGTTCCTCTGTAGAGGATATAGTAACCAGGTGGTAAACGCTGCAAGAAAGCATATCGCCAAGACAAGTAGATCAAGTACACTTTCCACCAAACAACGAAAATATGCAGGACATAATGAGGTGAGACTCATAACGGACTACAGCAGACTTTCTTCTCAATTTAAAAAGTACCTACAAAAACATTGGCACTTACTAACCACGGACTGGCTCCTTAAAGACCACATATCTGTGAGACCAAAAGTCACATTTCGGAGGGGGAGAACACTCAGAAATCTCCTCAGTCCGAGTTATCCCAAACAAAAGCCTAAAGAGAACTGGCTTACAACACACATGCCTGGTTTCTACAAATGTTTACATTGAGGAATGCGTAGACATGCAATGCACAAATCAAAGCAATTTACGGTTAAAGATGTGGGAAATTATGACATTACACATCACATTAAATGTAACACCAACTACGTTGTGTACCTCATCTTTTGCAAATGTGATCAAACATATGTGGGCAGCACAATTAGATGTCTTAACCCCTTGCACGCTCATGACGGAGCCGCTCCGTCATGAGCCACGGTTGCCGTGGCTCATGACGCAAATGGGCGGAGTCATGACGGAACCGTTCCGTCATGAGCACAGCTCAACCGTGGCTCATGACGGAGCGGCTCCGTCATGAGCACAGCGCCACCGCGCTGCCCCCCCGCAACCCCCAGTGCTGCAGCGGAATTCCCGCCGCAGCGAAAGGGTTAAAGAAAGGGTGGGAGAACACATGAGAGCAGTCAAGTCCAATGATGTACAATACCCTATTGCTACCCACCGCAATGGAATGTCTGGCACAACAGGGTCACAGGAGCTTCAAATTTTGTGTCATTGATCATGTGACTAGGGATCCCCGTGGGGGAAATAGGGAACTCTATCTACGGCATAGAGAGGCAATATGGATATTAGGATTCAGGTCTGTAGAAATCGGGTTGAGCATCGACCATGAACTCCAATACTTCCATGGTGACTGATATGCTATTGCTTTATTATATGTATGTGACCTTTTAAATAACAGAAATATACAATGCCTACTTGAAATTGATACATCTATACATGTTGGGTATGTGTGTTTTGGAATGCAATACACTATCTGATAATAACTGTTAATCAGAGCATATGTCGTTAAGACTCACAATGTATTTATATGCACTAGGATTGGACCACCTATGTGAGGTTGCTAATACTAGGTTATACCTGCATAGTGAATATGCTCTTTCACTATATCGTGATTACACTCGCAATTACTATGTCCTCTGAAACCTGACTCTTTACCTAGGGACCTCTTTGCTTCCTTGCCTTACTCTACCTTTACTCTATATCCACATCTAGATATAACTACTTCCTAGGTTTATTAAATAATTTTATCAAAGGTTCCAATTGAATCCATGAACCTTGTTTTCTGGGGAACCAAGGATCGACTTTCCTCCTCAGCATTAATATTAAATTTACGATATACCAACTATTACGCGAGTCCACTATCAAATATACATTGATTTACAAATCAATACAAACTGCTAAATGTAATCCATCTTCCGTTTTTTGCTTTATCATCGAGGATTCATGCACTAGGATTCAACATTAATCAGTGCACTATGGTGTCTGACTTGTATTGGTTAGCGCCAGCCTCTAGCATGATTACCTACATCAATGTTAATATAACGTCAAATATGCCAATAAATAACGTTAAGGTTTGTGTTTATTTTCAAGACACGCCGATAGGCCTTCCCTCCCTTTTTGGATATCTTTGATACTCTTTAAATACAATTTATATTTATTTCATTACAATAACCATGTCATTCCGTAACTGAATAAAAATTAATTTGTTCATTTATACGATTAATATTTGACATTCATAGTTCTAGTCTCCTTCGAGCTTCCAAATACTACGTTCTATCATTACTCATTCAATACGGCGCATAGAGTTTTACGGTGAGCACCAGGCTCTAGCACACACAGAATTAGTCCTTTTTCTCTCCTCGTCCTTTAAGACTGTGATCCAACATGGCGCTTATGCAGAACGCCAATGGTCATGCCACGAGAGGAGTGTTAGAGATGAGCACGTGAAAAGCATTGTGTACTTGCACTGGTAAAGCAAATGCGCCTCTTTTTTTAGGGACCGCACACAGACCCTTACACTGTTTAAATACTTTGGACTCAACAGGTTTATCCCTTACTCTAGGACTCCTAACAATAATAATATTGAGTGAGTTAAGGATATGTCTTGCTTCGCTTAATAGCACTGTTGAAGATTTCCACTTATATTCTTATCAAAGATCTAATTGATACTCCTGGACCACCTTATGTTCTGTGACCACGACTATTATGATGTTTTGGATGAGTCCAATTGATCATCATTTTGCCACCAAAATAACCTAGCGTAAAATAGACAGAAAGACAGTATTTTGCGCTAGGGAGCATACATTGCACTAAGTAGATAAAGTTTAAATTGTGACTATTGCTTCAGACCACTCCATTTACTGGGAGTTCTTTAATATCGGATCGGACTAGTTACTAAACGCCGCTTAAAGGGGATATAGGTTATTTAGTAATTTATTACTGCCTCTATGAATTACCACTAAGACAATTTTCATTAGTAATTAATATAGTTTAGCGCTACAAACAGTTGGTTTTAATGCTGGCTGCTGACACATATATACTGTATGACGTTACCCTTATTCGTTCCCCAAAGATTCTTAACATATGATTACCAATCATTATCTATTCAATCGGCACGGCAAGAATATATCTTGTGTGGCACACTGACCTTCGAATACGGCCGTGCCTACCATCTGACCTTACTTTATTTAAATCAGGTATGTGATTAGCTATCACATGGCTACTATTACACAGGGCTATAAGGTTCTACACAATCTACAAATATATGTGACTTCGCTTGGTGCACTGTTCTGATACTTCTCTACCGATCTTTTCTGCACTTTCACTTTTGTGACATATTCACGTATCCCTTGTGTTAATGTGCATATATTAACACTAACTATAAGCAATAAATAACAAGTAAGAAATGAACACGCCTGCATTTATTGCTATATACTCTTCAAACTAAAATAACTATTTATGTACTAGAAAAAACATAAATTATATGACTTATTCTTGAAAAATGCCACTTGAAATTTTCGTCAAGTTGCACCTATGCTCACAATCACTGGAAATGTATTTGTCAAAAATATGCATGTATTAATCTCAACTTCATGCTAGCTGGTGATGGTGATGAATTTGCCTAATGTATTTGGCATGTTTTGGGAGTTTGTATCCCTGATTTTTTATCTTTAATTGCTGTAGCCCTGATGAAGTCGCTAAACTGATGAAACATGTGTTGGCTACATGAACATTGAAAAAGATCTACGAATAAAAGATCTCTGCTGAAGCCAAATATTTGAATGATTGTATTATTTATGTGAGACATATTCTCTTCCTCCTATTAATGTCTACTCAGGATTATTGCTGAACGGAAAAATGTACCATATATAATCTGTGTGTAGTGTGTGCCCAAGGTTTGTTTCATTTTGTGTATGATTCCCATTTTAGGGAAATTAGTTAGGAGCGTAGGGTAAACACTCCTTCCTTGTGTGCACCACTCTAAGAAATTCTAATTCCAAATACTGTGTCTTACTTTCAGGTGAGCGTCACCTCAAAATCCCCAATTTGCCATGCGTTTCTATTAAAGAAGAGAAAGTAGTTAAACACCCAAAAAGAAAGCAACAAGAGTTTAAAATACAACAGTTTGAAAATGACCAAATCAGACTACAAAAGCAAATGCAATTGTTTATATCTCACGGTGTACTTTAACTTCCTTATTCGTATTCCACCCATCAGGTATTTGATTTTCTAGGTAAATAACATATTCAGATTCTCTTTTACACAGTTGTCTTGCTCTGTTACTTCTCTGTATGTTGTGTGGGATATGTTCGATGACAAAGAATGAGAGTTTAGAACTGTCACTAAAGTGTGGTTCCTGGAAGTGCGCTGCATAGGATTAACAAAGGTTATCATGATCAACGGCCTGTATATGTTTAAATATCCTCTTTTCAACCAAATGTATAGTACTCCCAGATTAAAGTTTTTCACAGGGGCATTCAAGAATGTATTTTCATGAAATTTTATGGGATTATAGATTATGGTGTGGAAAGGGTACTTTTTAGTATTTCATGGAAATGCGTTAAACTCTAAGGCACTAAAACGTAGTGATATTCCAGGCCACAGTGTACCATGGTAATTTTGTGGTATACTGCTGTACTTGTCAATGACAAGGCACTATATAATTGGCTAATAGTTGCCTTTACAAACGTAATAGGCAGCCACATGGTTTTTACCACACTTTGGCAGTCTTCTGGGTTAGGGCCTTAGTAAGTAGTAGCTTTTAGAATTTGCCCTACCTAAAACCACTTTATTATTTTATACTATTTATATTATTCTATATATTCTTAAAAAATGTAGAACGTACCACGGTACTACCTAGGAAGTACAGTGGGTAGATAAAAAGTAAAAAATATATATGTAAAAGTTTTCAAAATACACTGTACTGCACTATAGTTCACAAATATAGTTTACTACAGTATATTTTCTATTTTTTTACATACTTAATTTGATAAAAAAAAGTTTATGTAGTACCACACTACTACCTAAAAACTACTGTAAAAACTTCCTTTAAAAAGACTAAATATGTAAATAAATACAAAACACACTACTTAATTATATTTAAGGGGAAATATACATGCATCAAAGGAAAAACAGGTCGCAAACGGGCAGATTCTCAGAATCTGCCCCTTTGCAACCGGTATTTTTGCATTTGGGATGCATCATCCCAAATGCAATAATTGCAAAATGTGATTGCATTTAAGGAATTGCAAATTGCGATGCCTTAAATGCAATGCAAGATGGCATTTAAAATAGCGATTTCGCTATGAGGTTCTGCTAAATACCAAAAAATTAAACCTGATGTTATTTAGCTAAAACTTTAAAAAATGCACTAAAGTGCATTTTTCAAAGTTCCAGGTTACACACACACACACATGCCCTTGGGGTATGTGTGTGCACAACATGGGTGCACATATCAATTTCAGGGGTGCAACAGGGAGTCCTTTTGACACCCTTGCACCCTTGAAATTGCATGAGCAATTTGCGAGTACATAATGGGTACTCGCAAATTGAGCATGCAATTCCCATTGCTTCCTATGGGCCCATAGGCCCATAGGAATGAATGGGAAGCCATTCCTTAATTGCGACTCGCAATTTGTGAGTCGCAATTAAGGAATTTCTAGGAATCGCTATTTTTTTTGCGATTCCTACATGCATAGGCTTTTGCGATTCCTTATTAGTGAATCCTTCTTTTACGCTAATAAGGAATCGCAAATGGCATTTTTGATGCATGTGCCAGTTTGTACATTACAGTGTTATTTTTTTTTTACAGATTTCTTTTTTTAGTTTGACACTTAGGGGCCAAAAACGATGTCGGTCAGAAAGGCTCCGAAGGGCATTTGGTTTGTCTGTCTTTCTGACGAATGGGAATGCCTTTCGACCGACTGATTATGATAGTTGGAATGGCATTTGGAGTAACCAAATCATTCAGAGCCGACTTGTACAGATCTACGGACCACGTTTACGACCATCGTATTATGATGTCGGATTTGAAGACAGGAGCTACCTTGAGTGAACCATTAGTTTGGAAAATTTCACAAAGATTCGGCAAACGGCGCCAAAGAAAAAACGCTTTTTGAATAGAAACAAGGTCCTAACTATAACTACCTACTGGCGACCGCGGATATATATCCACAATGTACTTCAAATAAGGGTGTATACTCGAAAGTCCTTTGCAAAAGAAGATAGCTTTATTCCTCAAACATTACGCGTTTCGACAACCTAATGTCTAGGTGTGATCAAGACATTAGGTTGTCGAAACGCGTAACGTTTGAGGAATAAAGCTATCTGCTTTTGCAAAGGACTTTCAAGTGTGTGCCCTTATTTGAAGTACATTGTGGATTACGACGTCCAGCGGTGGCAATATCCCAGACCCAGACAACTCCGTTCATTTGCCTCGTTTCCACTCAAAAACGGATACGGACCACAGAATTAGTGCACGATTATTTATTGTCGGTGCAAAATGTCGCCATGACGCGTTTCAGCCCCTCCACGGGCCTTGATCACATGACACAGGCAGGCATTTACCATTGGCTAATAAAGTGCTTAGTAAAAGCGTAATAATTGGCATATAGTAATCAGACATGATCAACATTGAAGAAAGACTATAGAATCAAACAACTCGAGTCTTTCTTAGTTAACAAAGATAAATAGATCATAAAATCATAAGACCATTAAAACCGATTTAGGAAACAAAGTTATCATATATATAAATCAGTTAAAAAAGGTCAAGTCCATGATAATATAGAAGTAATTATGCTAAAAAGAATTTAAATGTGCAAAATGTAGTGTTAGTGCAGAAATGTGCAAAAAGTGCTGTGGTAAAATAAATTGAAACATTAGACCCAAGATTAACCATTGAGATCTTTCAACGCCAAAATTTCTGTGTAAATACACAAATGAATAATGCCATTAGTAAATGATGGCTGTTTGTAAATGAGTTACTAGAGCCCCAGTAGACCCGTTCTGACAATAAAGAAAATGGTGGTCCTCCCTGTGAACCTGTTATGAGTCAATGTTAATCAGGTGTTTGACTGAAATATCATTTTAAATACCATAATTCATCATATGTTGTTTAAGCATTGTGGATCCTTGTAAAATGTATGGATACGATTGAGATGTGGAAAATAAAGTGTCAACATAGATCCTACCGTCATTCTCTAGTCCACACCTACATAAATACTTAAATATGCATGTAATAAATATCATATAAGCATAGTAATACAATCAAAAATAGATAAAATCTGCTATATATTCATATATGCAATAAATAAATATGTATAAAAGAACAACTAGAATATCAATAAATAATCAATAAATACACATCTAAAATCCACAATCATTAAAACCCCATAAGATATTAAACTAAAATGTTTCTAAAGATCACAGTATAAATAAGTCGACAATTATAAATATCTAAAGACATGTAAAAAGATCCTCTGTTATATTTAAACCTGATGGATGTTTTGTATTAAGCTCCAAAATGTATCTCGTCTCCAACTGACGTAGTCTATGTTCTCCGTTACTGCCCCTCCTACTCGCTGGGACCTAATCTTTAACAAAGTACCTGAGGTCTTTGCTTTTAGACTCATGTTTGGCTTTAAAATGGCGAGCCACTGGATATGTATTATCTTGGTTGTTTATTGCCCTCAAGTGCTGTACTATTCTTTTGTGCACTTGAAGATTAGTGCTTCCTACATAAAGTAGGTTACATGGGCATGATAATACATATATTGCAAATTCTGTCTTGCATGTAAGTAATTTAGAGATTTGTGTTTTCTCTCACTGAAGGAAGTAGTGTAAGTTGTTCTATTTTCTCACCGTTGATACGCCTTACATGTTTTGCATTTAAAAAAGCCTGTATGGGTTTGTAGCCAATTGGTTGATTCTATGACTTCAGGACTTGTTTTAACTAGGTCAACTCTCATGGAGCGACTTCTGCTGTAGGTTATGGACGGTCTTTTGGGTAGTTTTGGACCAATCACTGGGTCACTGAGAACCATAGGCCAGGTGCCAGATATTATGGATTGGATCTTTTTAAATTGTTGGCTGAATTGAATTATAATCCTAAATTCCATTTTCATATCATTGATCTGTACTAATGCTCTGGCAGATTTTGTATCAGTTTTAGATATTTTCTCCATTAGCAGATCATATCTATTCCTGTGCATAGATTTATTAATGGCCTTATCAATGACCTGTTCTGAGTATCCCCGTTCTCTAAATCTCAGTTTACTCTCAACCTGGGCTTGTATTAGATCACTTTCCTTACTATGGATACGCCTCAGCCGAAACATTTCCTCATAGGGGATACTAGTTACTAGATGTCTCACATGGGAACTACTGGCATGTAGTGTAGAGTTTCCAGCGGTTATCTTGCGAAATAATTTTGTTTCTATTTTGTTGTCATCTATATACACACCAGTGTCAAGAAAACTCACTGTGGATGCACTAATGTCAGCAGTAAAATGTAAATTCAGATCATTTACATTAATTGCTCGTACAAACTCTTGGGCCTCAGTGACATTGCCATCCCATATGATGAACAGGTCATCAATAAAGCGCAGCCATTACTTGACATTGGTTGTCATTGTCACCTGGTGTTCAGTCATGAGGACCAGCTCCTCCCACCAGCCCATGTGTAAACATGCGTAGCTGGGAGAGAAGCTGGCCCCCATTGCCACACCTCTGGTTTGTCTATAATGTAAATTGTTAAACATAAATATATTAATGTATGACAAAAATCAACCATTTCAATAAGCATTTTCTTATGATCTCCCATGTTACCCATTGTTTTATCCAAGAAATGGTTAAGTGCTCTTAATCCATCAGTATGTTCAATGCTCGTATAGAGCGAACTGACGTCAAGTGCGATGAAAAAATAACCTAGTTTCCATGCAAAGTCCTTGATTTTCCGCAAAAAGTCGCTGGTATCGCTTACATATGATGGTAGAGCCTTGACCAAATTTTGTAAAAAAAAGTCTACATATTGAGATGTGTGCTCAAGACATCCATTCCTCGCAGAGATTTTGGGTCTATATATTTCATTGAGTCTTTCTTTTACCATTTTTCAGCTCACAAAATTCAATATTAAAAACTATGTTAAAAGAAAGCCTCACAAACATGTTTCTCTAATTAAAACATTATTAAACATTTTTATAATAATCACTATTATAAAACATTGCATGTGTAAATTACTGTAAACACACATTTGATAAAAACTATTGGTGATTTGTGGAGAAAAATGATGGATCTGCTTTATATAAATTGATATGCTGTCCCCTTGAGCAAGTCACCAGATTCACTTTTTATATTTTTATATTTTGGTGTTCTGATTCATTGACAAAGTCAGTAAGTGTACCTGAGTGTGGCCCGAGTTTGCGAGGCCAACCACATGCTGAACATGCGGGAAGGCTGCATTTGGAGTGGGTTTCCTCCTTGCCCGTGAGGGACTGGATGTAGGGCCAGGCCTCCTGGCTGCCTGGCTGTATAGCCAACCCCCCATGTGTGGTGGGGCGGTGGCTGTACTTATGGTACTAAAATATTACTTTACTTTAAAAATGGTTAGAATTTCACTGAAAAAACAAAGGTTTTTCCCTGCACTGCTAATTACCTCACATATTACGTCACTCACGACATGATCTATGACAATATTAATGATATAATTGCAACTTCTGAAATTACATAATTGATGACAAGATTGTGCAAAGCGTGGGTGTGAATTATAGCTACTTTTGGGTACAAGTTAAAGTTACTAGAGATTACGATAACTGGTGAATTTCAGTGTTTATTTTAGTTTGAAATGTTACATTGTCACTGAAACTTTCATCTAAATATACCGTTACATTAACCTTTGTATTTTCAGTAAATTGAACTATATGTAATGGGTGGCGGATCACTTTCACTAGTTGGTCCTCAAATTTATAAGGAAAACACTGGCACCGCAACCAAGTTTATTAACCATGATGCATTTCGGCAATCCCACAAATAAACCACAATATTGTACAGATGAAGTGACTGTCCAGGGCCCCTTGGTGGTATATCAAATCATATAGTTTGTAGATATTAGTTTGCAGCCACAATATTCTCCCTCTTTCAGTCTCTGACAACACTGGCAGGTGCAAGATTTTTTAAAACATTTGCCCGTTTCCCTTTTTAAAGTGTATTAATTTCTGCTGTGTTTACTTACATTTTGGTCTTAGCCATTTAAATGTTGTTGATGGTGCACTAGTATTAAAAATATTGAGAAATTTGAAGTTTTTTGCTCTTTTTTAATAATATATATGCCCCATTTTTCCGTCATCAAACTAACTGGGAAATGTGCTTTAAAATGCTACATGATTTTACTCAAAATGCACATCTTTTACTCGTCAATTTTTAAAATCGTTTAAAATTTTCTTAAGGTTAAAGATTATGGGATTTTCTAGAATTTCTATCCATGCTCCAAATATCAAGAGTTATTAAGGCCCAGCAGGTCAAAATGATCAGATTGACCAAAATATTGGCAACGTTCAGCTTCAAAATAAAACCAATAAACCTATTGCTCCGGAAGTTGAATATTCTGCTCTTGACTAACCAATGTCTCCATTGTTGCACTGTGTCCCGCAGTTGACCCAAGTTTTCTGCAAAAGCTGACAGCTTCAATTTTAAGGATTGTTGGTTTGACACTTTATATGGACTTCAATTTGTCTTTGAGGACAATCTCTATTGTCCAGTTATCGATTGAGTGGTACAGAATCCTGGTGCACCATATTTTGCTTTGGGCATTGGACTCTGTAGGGCTGGCTCCTGGCCCTTCTGGAAATTCGAATCATTACATAAAATTAGCACCTGGCACAAAATCCTGTCATTAGACATCAAAAACAGTGACTTCGAAATCCAGTTCTGAGACATAAATGAGATTTCTTCCATGGTTAGGTAGTCTGACAACATTTGTTTTCGAGAAGATGTTTAAATAACTCGTAATCTTCAAACTATATTCTCTTTTTATTTTTACGCTTTTGGCAACAATATGAAAAAAGCAAGGGACTGGTTTGCTAATTGATTTCAATTATTGTTTTAATTTAAGAGTAGTCGGATTCAAGAAACTGAGCAATGTCATTATTGCTGACATTTAAATTTTCTGGTGAAGTGACTGGTACATCTAAATAGAAACATGTACAGACAAAATAATGCTGCTGTTTCTCTTGCTCTTCAGACTGACGAGTACCACATCCATGAAAAACAGGACCTGGGGGATATTATATTGATCCGCCTTCACAAGGAGCGCTTTTCCTTCTTCCCTGAGAACAGCTGGTTCTGCGACAAAGTCACTGTGGAATCTCCTACAGGGAAGACTTACTACTTCCCCTGCTACCGCTGGATCGAGGGGTACATCACCGTAGAGCTCCCTGAAGGAAGAGGTAGACCACTAAGTGAATAAGAAACTAGCACCCGAAAATTCACAAATCTCATGTCGTAACTTTTTTATTTTTGAATTTTCTAGGGTATGGTACCTACTTATGGGGAAATGTTATCCAGTTACTTTTATCAGCAAAAGCATCACATCATAAACGTATGTTGTTAAAGTATACAGAGACAAAATTAGTAACTCATAAAAAAAACTAAAATCATGAAGAAACTTTGTCTAAAAGGAAATTAGGCTCAGAAAGAGACCCTTACAGAAGTTATAGAAAAAATCATGTTGAGAACAGATTATTCAAGAAGTATATGTAATAACAAAATGATGCAATGGCCCTTATTTCATATGTTTGTACTCAACTTTGATTGCACTATTTCTACATACAGTCTGAGTCCTCTCTAAGATTTGAGCTGCATTAAATTAATTTCATTCACTGTGTTTCTGAGGAGCATTCTTTGTTTCTTTGCTTTTTTAATGAAAAAGCAAAAATAACCTCTGCTTGAACACCTGCTGATAACTAGGACAGCAAAAGACAATGTGGTGGTCAGTTCATGAGTCGATCTTTTAGAGTTATAGCTGTATGCTAACAAAATAATACCAAAATTTAAATTTGACAGGAATCTCACATTCCTACCACGACCCTCCAAGGTTTTATAATGTTTCTTTTATTGAAGTTCCTACTCAAGATCCACTCAGTGCAATCCTTAGTCTGGACTATGCCAATACCCTCTACTTGGTCCTGCTGACATATTTGTAATGCAGACTAAACACAGTACAGAATACGGCTGCCAGTCTGACCCTCAAAATTGGTACCAATAATTAAAGGATTCATTTAAAATCTTTGGTTATCAGCCACAGGACTTTTTTATCAGAAGTGCCCTCTGTATCTGAGAAAGGTGATGACTCAATATGTTACTAACTGAGCGTTGCGCTCACCCAACCTCCTTTTATTGCGCATTACAAATGTTTTCAAAATCAGTAGAGGTGGACACTCTTTCTCCATGTTAGTAGCCAGACTCTGGAACACTATCCCAGTTTTTCTTAAGAGAATTGCTAGAGAAGACCTTTTCAAAAAAAGGTTAAATACCTATTTTTTCAGCAAGTAACCCCTTTATGAGTTGTATTTTACCAAAGCGCCAGGATACCTCTTTGGGGGCAGCCGTGGCTTTATATACTTTGTATTTCATTCATTCATTCATTCATTCATTCATTCATTCTTCCCATGAAAGGGTTCTTGGCACCAGAATAATGGCCCTCGACCTCAACCTCGAGGTATTAAGGAGCCTCCTCATTTTTTTGTTGGGATACATCTCCTTGAGGCATATCAACTCTAGCACATAGTCTGCTAATGGGATGTCTCAAGGGTAGATGTGCCTGTATTAAAGAACGTTTCATATTTCACAGTCCTAATTACATTACTTGAACAATGTTGTACTAAACTATTGAAATGCGTTTGTTTGTTTTGAATGTAAGGATTTAGGAGCTGCACATCATTTCATTGGATCAGTAACAATTTTTGTTTTACAATGTATTGTCGGCGAAACATGGTTGAATTACAGTAAATCTCAAGAAATTGAATTACATAGCCTGTGACTAAATTAGTTTAAAAAGCCTCAAAGTTCAGCTCTGTGCAAGGTTCTGGCAACAGCCCCAGCAGAGCAAACCTAAATCTTGCAAGCTTTGCAAAGTTCAACTCTCACAAGGATTTTTAAAATAATGAGTTCAGTTTCAGCCACCTGCTGCAGCAGCAAATTCCTGGCACCTGTGAGCAGAGTATTTCCCGTGCTCGACTCCCACCACCCCTCTCTCCCACACCCGGCAAACAGGATTTTCTTTTTGTAAAGAAAAAATATATTGCCCACCTCGCCATGAGAGACTTCTCCCATGGCAGGGGGAACATTATAAAGTTTTTACTGTTCCTTATTGCCAGGGTTTACTTGGTGGTAAGAAACAGTTACAATCATTGGTAAATGGAATAGATTTCACCTATGTGATTAATAATAAGCTGTCTTTGTTGAAAGTTGTGGCTTGGTGAGTAGTTGGGCAATATAAGTTACTGAAGCCCCTTTTAAGATGTATATTAAATGTGAGGCTACTTAATGGAAAGCTTGGAGTAAATAGTGTCCAGAGACTCCAAGGGAGCTTCCCCGCAGCTATGCAAGAATCGAGTGACATCCCCAGCTGGAAGGTGTGCTGAACCGTAGATCAAAAAGGACCAGAAAGGCTGAACAATATGGATGCCAAAGGGTCTAAGAAGAAAGGCCAGTCCAAGGCAGGGGAAGCTCCTCCATGTGGGCGGAGGATCATTTCCCCACTGCTTTTTCGCAGTGGGAGAAGCAGAAACATAAAATGGTATTGTAAATACCATTTTATGTTTCTGCTTCTCGCACTGCGAGAAAGCAGAAGGGTTTGGTTAGGGGACTGGTGGCCGTGTGGGCGTGTCTGCTGGATGGCAGGGGAGGAGTTGTTTGCCTACTCAGAGGGCGCTGACTGACCAGTCATAAGTACTCTGAATTTTCTCCATGTAGGCTGCATGCAGCCTGCATGGAGAAAATGGCCTCCCCATAGACGCCTGTGGGGTCGGCGTCCCAGCCAATCACAACACTGCCATTGCAGCATTGTGATTGGCTTAGGGGAGGAGAGGGATGCTGCCTATGGCTGCTTCCTGTTGTAGTAGAGAGCACGACGCAGACCGGCGATCCGGGACCGGGTGGCAAAGGTAATTTAACTTTTTGTTTTTAAACTTAACTTCCCTCCCTCTGTCCGAGTCCCTGCCCGCGGGCCCCCTACCCCCACAACTGCAAGCCATACCGGTCGTGACTGGTCCAAGGGGAAGGAATCACCCTAATTGTAGAACCACTGCAACCACAGCGTAGAAATAGAGACTCCTTGTAGAAAAATTCCCCTGCATGAACCGAAGAATAGCAGGAGCTGCAGAAGTGCAAGGAGAAAAACACTACTCCCTACGCTCTGCATAAAAACATTGTTCTGAGAACGTGTGCACTGTAAATGACCCCTGGAACCAACCAGTTGTGTAAACAGAACCAGGGAAAGAGGCCACTAAGCAAGAGCACCTTGGTCAGACATGGTACCACAAGCAACAACATAACAAAAGTAAAATGCATGGTGCATCTGACAGCCAGCTAGAAGAGACAACCGCAGACACCAGTCATAGTGGCCTAGATTGGTGTATGGCAATCTCCATGGAAACAAGCATTTGCAATGCAATCGTCTTGCCTTGGGACCTTATATGCATTTAGCTATGCAGCACATTAGCCTGGGTGCTGAAACATCTATTGTTCTTTAACATGGAGGGAAAGTAAGCACCAAACTGCGTGACATGCCAGGTATGGGAACACATGGAGAGAAATATTGCCTGTTTTTAATATAAAATCAGGGCCTTTGGTGGTCATATCACTGAAAATACAAGATTTGAAAAAAAAATTATTGTTTATGGTTGCTTGTGGAAGACAATTTCTATGGGCTGGAATCTATGTTATGTTATGTTATATATCACTTATAAAGCGCACGTACACCAGGTTTCATGGCGTTGCTCTAAAGATGCCCTAATCCTGAACATTACTCATATGCCTGTCTAAACAGCCATGTTGTTAAGAGTATCCTAAATCTCAGAAAATCACGGCTGGATCTAATTTCTAAGGGAAAGGAGTTTGCATATCTAGGGCCTAACACGGCAAACCTAGTTCCGCCGGTACGCTTCAACCTGAATGATGGAGGAGTCAGGAGATGCAAGTGGGCCGATCGCAGATTGCGAGTAGAAATGTATCTTTTAATAATCCTGTCAACAAATTTTGGGCTCCTACCATTCAGAGATTTAAAGATGAACCATCCCACCTTGAAGGCGCATCTCTGAGTTATAGGGAGCCAGTGTAACTTCCTCAGGCGAGGGATGACATGATGGCGCCTAATTTCCTGTAAAATCAGTCTTGCTGCTTGATTCTGCACCAGTTGGAGTCGGTGGGTAAGCTTAGCCGAAATATAGAGAGTTGGCATAATCTATGTGCGAAATCACTATAGCTAAAACCACCTGTATCTTAGCTTCCTGTGTAAGAAACCTACTGATTTTTCTTATTTTCCTCATCTGGAAAAAACACGTAGAGATCACTGCGCCAACTTGAGTCTTCATTGTAAGGTCGCTGTTAATAATGACCCCCAATGTTTTGGCAGAGGCCGAGGGCGTCAGGGGCTGTCCCAGCTCCTGAGGCCAAAAAAGGGTGCTCCAGGGATTCATAGAGCCCCCTGTTAGAATCACCTCGGTCTTATCTGGATTTAACTTCAGGTGATTGCTGTACATCCAGTCACGGATGAACAGCATCGTGGTCTGAAATTCAAGGATGGATTCTTGGGTGTTGCTAATAGGAAACACGAGTTGGAAATCATCCGCATAATTAAAAGTGCGGACTTTCTTTTCTTTAAGAGCATGAATCAGAGGAAAGAGATAAAGGTTGAACAGATGGGGTAAAGTGAAGACCCCTGTGGCACACCGCAGGTAGTATTCACCATGGTGGTTGTGAACTGGCCTAGACAAACTGCTTGAGATCGGTTTCCCAGGAAGGAACAAATCCATTTAAGAGCTGAGCCTTGGATTCCTGCCCCCTCGACACGGTAGAACCAAGGCACAAGAAAGCACAAAAAAACCCGCGCAAAACGCAAAAAGGGGGCAGGGTAGAAACACCCTGACCCCCTAGGCCTGCTTAGGGGGTCCCACAAGGATTTTGTTTTAAAAAATCGGCAAAATCCACGCTGGGTGCGCGGATCCTGGTGATTAAAAAAAAAACGAAGCGCGGACTCCCGCGCTTCGTTGCTAATTAGCCCCCGGGGGGTAAGTCCCGGGGGCAATATGTTTTATGTAATGGGGGCCCCAAGGGACCCCCCAGCCCCAGGGACTGTCACCCCCTGGGGCTCTACTTAATTTTGATTGCGGGGGGCACAATGCCCCTGGGGCTTTTTTAAAAATAAAAAATAACCGGTGTGGGGGGCTCAAGCCTCTCACACGCCCCGGGGACCGCCACCTCCCTGGGGCTATAAATATTAAAATTGGGGGTCCGTGACGGACACCCCAGCCCCGGGGACCATCAGCCCCCGGGGCTTTATAAATTGTGGGAGGGGGGCCGCGCGGCGTCCATCCTTGAGCCTTGTCATGGCCCTGGGGACCACCACCCCCCAGGGCCGGCTCCTGCAGTGTTCCGGGGAGCCCACCTCCGGGACACTGTAGTTTACCATAGCAAACTTGGTTTGGATTTTGAAAGAGAGAGCAGGGAAACCAGCTCTCTCTTTCAAAAAGCAAACCAAATTGATTTTCCACACAGGGAGCTGCATCTTAGCAGCTCCCCATGTGGAAATGCAATGCCGGCTCCCGAGGGACGCAGGGAGCCGGCGGGACTGTGGGGGGATTGGGGACCCCCCACAGTCCCCAACGGAGAGGGCCAGCCCAGGGGGATTTGAAAAATAATAAAATTACAATAAAAAACAAAGGCCGGCCCCGGGGGATTGGGTCCCCGGGCCATAAGTGGCCTGAGGAGGGGGGCAACGCAGCCCCCCTACTAAAGATTTTTTTTTTTTAAAGCCATTCCCCAGGGAATGGGGTCCCCGGGGCTGATTAAGGCCTCGGGAGGGGGGCCACGCGGCCCCCTTCCAAATATTATTTTTTAATATTTTAATATTAGGGGGCAGGCCCTGGGGGATGAGATCCCCAAGGCCAAGAACTTAGAAAAATAAGGGGGGCCACACAGCCCCCATTCTTAAAAAAAATTAAAAAATAATAGACTGACATCGTGCCGGAGGCCACGTCCCCTCATTGCAGATGGGGAACGAATTACCCCTGAATACTGGGAGTCCCTGGGGGCCAACTAGCCAACCAGGAATCTCCAGTATGCTCCAGGGGGCTGCGTTGCAGAGAGGTGTTCTGAGGCCATGCCCCTTTTTACCCTCTCTGCAACGCAGCTCTGTGGTGCTTAATGGAGGTAGCTGGTGGGCTAGTTGCACCCCAGGGACCATCAGGATTCAAGGGGAGTTAATCCCCCAACTTAAAATACGCCACGGGGTGCGTTTGCACAGTGGTGAAGGGAGGGGGCGGGGCCTTGGCTTGACGTGTGCAAACACACCCTGTGGCGCGGTTTAAGTTGGGGAATTAATTCCTCTTCAATCCTGAGGGTCCCTGGGGGCCAGCTAGCCCACCAGGTACCTCCAGTAAGCGCCACGGTGCTGCGTTACAGATTCTTGTAAAAAGGGGCGTGTCCTCTGAACACATCTCTTTCAACACAGCTCTCTGGCGCATACTGGAGGTACCTGGTGGGCTAGTTGGACCCCAGGGACCCTCAGGATTGAGGAGGAATTAATTCTCCAACTTAAAAAGCGCCACAGGGTGTGTTTGCAGACATGAGACCTCAGGCCACCCCCCCCTCCCTTCACCAGTGTGTAAACGCACCCCGTGGCGCATTTTAAGAGGTAGTTTTAATCCCCATGCCCTATTATATACTAGGGGCTTACAGAGGAGGTCATGCTAATCACAGGTGGACCCCAACGCATAGTGTTCCCTAGTGTATGTAGGTGTTTTCACTGTATTCTAAGTGTCTTTTAGAATAGCACAGGCTCTAGGCCTGGTTAGTCAGACTCAGTTACCACCAGTATCCATCTGAAAAAGTTGAGGGTACAGGATGATTTTGCAACAAGGCTTCTTTCTCCTCTTCTGTTTGTTCTTTCTGCACTTTTTCATTCTTCCTGCACTTTTCTTCGTCTTTGAGGACTTCTGCTGCTTCTTTCTGTATTTTTTTTTTCTTTCTGTGCGTTATTTCTTCTTACTTCACATGTCCTATCTCTGTCGGCATAGTTAGAAGTTAGCATTTAAAAAACCTTTGAAATTCACTGCAAAAACCATAGGTTTCAGAGGTGTTGTAGTTAGCTGGACATTTCACTCATACAAAACCATAGAAATTCCCCTGTTATAGTTAGTTCAACTAACAATAACTCGCGCGCCCACAATGCACTGCTGATGTCACATATTACATCACGCATGACATGGTCAGTGACATCCCTCATGACATCACTGATGACATCTCAAATGACATCCCTGATGACATCACTGATAAAAATCACCCATGATGTAGCAGCAGAAGAGTACAGAGAATTACCCTTTATCTGTCAGCTGCCAATAGTAGCTCCCTAAGGTATTTTATTATTTCTTATGTTACTGATTAAAACTATTTTGGAGGTAAGCAATGCAATACTTTGATTGTATGTTAAAGGTAAAGCTAATGCATATTGCATGGTTGCTTTTTGGGGTTTTATAAACTTTTTTCCCCGAAAAAACTATTTTATATATTTTCAACATACATCTAACAATAATAAATGTCAAGCTCAAATCAAAATTACAAAAGGTATATATACTGTAATTTTATATCACATAGCTTGGCTACATTACACATCTGTCATAAGGAATCTATGTTTCTATGTAGGAAATATTCATTTTCTAGTTTCTCTTTGGTAATTCCCCAGATATTGGGTTTCTCATCTGCTCTGATCCCTTATGGTACCTTTTGGATTTAAACTGAAAGGAATTGTTTAGGTTGTATACCAAAAGTAATTAAGAAGTAACACCTAACCCTTTAATAATACAATTTCCAACTAAGCAGTGAGTGAGTGTTTATCTCTATGAATGGCAGATGTTTTGCACACATCAATATTTTACATTATTCTGTCAACGGCATCTCTTGGAAATGAATGACAGTTTATAGATATCCAGGATTTCATTGCAACTCCTGCATAGATTGATAGTGGTGATCCAGCTGTACTGTAATTAATGTTAAATGGTTTGTCAGGCTATAGCTAGTGCTCAAGATAAGATTTATTGGACACTAAGCATATAATAATTGTTTATTTTTCTTGACTTGTACTACACGATATTTCAAGCCCATCAAATTGTATGCATTGTTCTCATTCTCCTAAATATTAAGAAAAATCTTTAACTCGAAAGATAAACCCTAAACAGTTATTATGCATTATGCCCTACAGCCAAGGCCATGAAGACTCAAACTAGTACGGAAGGTCTTCAAGCACCTATGGGCATGTTAAAATTGACTACAGCTGTCTACTCAATCCTGTAATACTAAGACATCTTGTTTTTCTGTGCTTGTGAATGGTTGAGACATGGACTTTTCCCATGAAGAGCAAATGAATCTAGATAATTCTTTGAATTACACTGGAAAATTAATTCTGAAATGTACATTCCAAAAATGTAACAGGAATTAACTTTTCTGAATCTTAGAGATGTAAATGAGTGTCTGAAGCAAAACAAAATAGAATAGAAAGACAGAAACTTTATGGGAAGAACCACTTTACTTGCTGTTAGACCCGGCCTCGTAGCATGGCTCTTCCTGTCCTTGCACTACCTAACCTGGTACCTGGGACCCCAAGCACACGGCCCAGCCGATCCTTCCCACCAGAACACACACACGCGACCCGGGCCTCCCCGTCCATGGCCTCTCTCCTTTCGGCCACCCCGGGCACGCGTGCCCACTTCATGCACCAAGATGGCTGCCCGGCCCCAGCACAACCCGGGCCTAGAGGCGCCACTCCGGCTGAAGGACATCACGCTTCCAGGGGATGAGAGAGGGAGGAGCCGTTTCTATCGCACCTCTGAACTCCCCTGGGACGATGGGTTTCGATCGGCCCTCCGGCCTCCCTGAGGGCTGTCTCCACGCCTGCTGGGTGTCTGGGACTCCCCCCGACCCGGCCCTGAAAGGATCAAAAGACAATGGTAGGAAACCTCGACAAGCGACCCCCAGGTGACAAGACCCCTGCCTGCACAGACTCCGGACATCAAAGAGGGGTCGACCTATAACAAGGGGTGCTCTGGGACTGTCCGGCAGATTTGCCTTGGAACATCTGAGCCCTGCTGAGTGACTCGCGGCTCCCTGAAGATCGTAAGACCTCCGAACTTGTGCTTGAGCCCTGCTGAGTGACTCGCGGCTCCCTGAAGATCGTAAGACCTCCGAACTTGTGCCTGAGCCTGCTGAGTGACTCGCGGCTCCCTGAAGATCGTAAGACCTCCGAACTTGTGCTTGAGCCCTGCTGAGTGGCTCGCGGCTCCCTGAAGATCGTAAGACCTCCGAACTTGTGCTTGAGCCTGCTGAGTGACTCGCGGCTCCCCCAGACTCTCTTTGGTCCCGCCGGACCCCACGACGACAAGCGTATCCCCCGGCTCGAAGATTGTGAGCTGTGCGCCGGGTACGCTCCTGCATTTGATCCATATCCCCCCAAAGACTGTCCCGCTACCTCCTACCCCCGCCAAGACTCTGTGAGCCCACGCTCTGCTTGTAAATATCTGCCTTGCTGATCATAAAGATCCTACCACCTCAATTTGATAAAGCTTGAATCCTAAGAACCCTCGGTGTGGTATCTCTTTGTCGTGTGGTGCAGAGTGTACGATCCTAGATACGAGATTCCTCCCCTGCGGAGTCTCCCGCCAGTGCCCGGCTACGATACTTTGAGGGTGGGTCTCAGGACAGTCAGGGCCCCCTCCGGGCCCCTCTGAGGTCGCCTTCTAACATTGGTGGCAAGCGACGGGATTCGGGCCCATAACCTAGAGATCGTACCGTGAACGACTGACGCACTACCGACAAAGATGGCAGAAGGAAGCGCCATGAGCCCCGCAGAAACCAACACCAACAGGGTGTTCCAGGTGGAACAACTAGAAGAATACACGCACAAAGAACTGAATCAATTCTGCAAAGAACTTAAAATCGCTACCACCGGTCTCAACACCAAAGAAGATTTGCAGAAAGCACTGAAAGCTTGGGTGGATGCCGGGGCCTCCCGCCCAGAAGGCATGGGGGAGCGACACGACGAAGCAGAACCCCCCCAAGGCGAAAGCAGCAGCAGTCAGGTGCGAGGCTTCGTGCCAGACGGGGGCCTTTCCCCGGAAGAACTCGCAGACAAAGAGAGAAGTCGCAATCACGAACTCGAGTTAGCCAAACTCAAAATCGAAGGCGAATTGAAATTAGCGGAAAAAAAGCTAGCAGTAGAACAAATGCGCGTACAAGGCGAATTGGAAGAGAAGAAGCTCCAACGGGAGCACGAAGGAAGGAAGCTCCAACTAGAGCACGAACGCAGCTTGAAGGAGATCGAGCTCAAAGCCAGAAACGAGGAAGGGAGGCCCCCGGGGAACCGAGAGGCGGCCTCCCCGGCGGAACAGAAGGTCCACATCCCCAAGGACGTGGTCAAAGAATATTATAAAAATGATGACATTCAACAATGGTTCAGGGCCTACGAGGTCGCCATGACCTCTCATCGGGTCCCGCAGAAGGACTGGGGGGCAGGGCTGTGGGGACGGTTTCTGAGCGAAGGAAGGGACACCCTGCTCTACCTACCCATCTCCCTGCAGACCTCCTACAGCCACATGAAAGAGGCTCTCCTCACCAGGTACGGCCTCACCCCAGAGATGTACCGTCAGCGATTCCGGGACTGCAGGAAGATCCCGGGCACCACCTGGGTTGAGTATGTAAACTTTTTCAGTCAGGCCTTCGATGGGTGGATCAAGGGCAGCAAGGTCACCACCCTCGAGGAACTCACCGACCTCATGTTGTGGGAACACCTGGCTGCGAACTGCTTTGTGGAACTACGCCAGCATCTGCTCGACAGCAAACTCACCGATCCCAGGAAGCTGGCTGTGGAAGCAGACCGCTGGACCAACACCCGGGTCCCCCGGAGCATTGTCGGAGAATACCCCCGAGCCAGTCAGGGACCACCCCGCCAGAGAGGGGGAGGGAACCAGGGAGGGCAGAGAGAGTCCCAGTCGAGTCCCCCGAAGACCCAACCTCCACCTTTCCCGGCGCCCCCCCCACCAGTCCCCGGACCCCCCAGGAGACGGGGGCACCGGGTAACCATCACTTGTTTCCATTGTCAGAAGCCCGGGCACTACGCCAATGACCCGGAGTGCCCCATGGCCCCCCAGGTCCCCCCTGCTGCAAACCCTGCTAGACAGATAGCCAACGTAGCCCTGGGGGAGGAAGTGGAGGACACCGGGGAGTGGGAACCCGCAGCTATGGCCCTAGTATCCCTGGGAGATAGAGAGATGGTCCCTGGTAGCCTCCTGCCCTCCAACACGAAGAAGTACGGGCAGCTCATCAAGATCAATGGCCACCAAATAGAAGCCCTGCGAGACACCGGGGCCAGCATCACCGGTGTCCTCAGGCACTTAGTCCCCGAGGAGCAGATCCTACCCAACGTCTTTTGCCCCGTAATTTCCGCAGATAATAGAGAGAGTATGTGTCAGGTAGCCCTGGTGCCGTTTGAGTGGGGAGGGGTGATAGGTAAACTGAGGGTTGCCGTAAGAACCTCCCAGCCGGTCGACTGCCTCTTAGGGAACGACCTGGAGAGTTCTCCCTGGAAGTACGTCGAGCGTAAGGCCCACCTAGGAATGATGGGACTCCCCGAGTGGGTGTGCGCCATCACCCGATCTATGTCCGCCCGACTCACCCCCCTGGGGGAAGTCGAGGACACCCCGACCGAGGGAGTCAGAGCAGTCCCTGCCGAGGGTCCTCCCGTCCCCCCATCGGGAGGGTCAGTCGCCAGCGACGAACCCTCACCGTCCGACACCACCCCGGTCCCCGAGTTAGGCGATCTGGCCGAATTGGCCCCGTGGCGCCACGAGGGCGGGCCCACCCGGGAGGAGTTCTGCCGGGAGCAAGCCACCTGTCCTTCCCTGGTCGGACTGCGGCACCAGGCCGAGGGCCAAGCCGCAGGCGACCAAACCGGAACGCACCGAGTTTATTGGGAAAATAACCTCTTGTACAGTGAGCAGAAGTCGGTGGAGCTAGGATCCGGCCGGGTGCTGGTGGTACCCCTACGCTTCCGAGACTTCCTCCTGGGCTTGGCCCACGACGTCCCCCTCGCCGGCCACCTGGGTCAGGACAAGACCTACAGCCGTCTCGTGACTCACTTTTACTGGCCTAGGATGAAAGCAGCTGTAGAAGCCCACTGCAAGTCCTGTCCCACGTGCCAGGCTAGTGGGAAGAGTGGGGGGAAGCGCAAGGCTCCCCTCCAACCCTTCCCGGTCGCCAGTACCCCATTCGAACGAGTCAGGATCGACATCGTGGGGCCCCTGGATCCCCCCACCTCCCAAGGTCACCGTTTCATCCTGGTCCTAGTGGATCACACCACCCGATACCCTGAGGCGATCCCCCTACGCACCGTCACGGCTCCCGTGGTGGGCCGAGCCCTGATGGGGATCTTTTCCCGGGTGGGTTTTCCCCGCGAGGTCGTGAGCGATCGCGGCACTAATTTTATCTCAAAATACATGACGTCCCTGTGGCAACAATGTGGAGTGTCCTATAAGTTCACCACCCCGTACCATCCCCAAGGGAACGGCCTAGTAGAAAGGTTTAACCGGACTCTGAAAGGGATGATCAACGGCTTAGAAGAACCCCTCCGGCGTAAGTGGGACGTCCTGCTCCCCTGCCTCCTGTTCGCTTACCGGGAAGTCCCACAGAAGTCCTTGGGGTTCAGCCCGTTTGAATTACTATATGGACACCCCGTCCGAGGTCCCCTCAGCTTGGTTAAGGAAGGGTGGGAGGCAGCACCCCAGACCACCCCACGAGATGTGTTCCAATACGTTCTGGCCCTCCGGAACCAGACCAGGAAGTTCCGAGAGCTGGCCGAGGCCAACCTGGAGGCAAGCCAAGAAGAGATGAAGCGCTGGTACGACCAGAATGCTACTCTGGTCGAGTTCCAGCCAGGCCAGCAGGTATGGGTCATGGCCCCCGTGAAGCCTGGCGCCCTCCAGGACAAGTGGACCGGGCCCTTCAAAGTGATTGAGCGGAAGAGTCCAGTCACGTACTTGGTGGACGTCCAGTCGCCCCGGGATCCCCTGCGGGTCCTACACGTGAACCGCCTCAAGCCTCACTTCGTGCGGACAGAACTGAGCCTCCTGCTGGCCACCGATGACGGGGCCGAAGATGAGTCCCATCCCCTCCCGGACCTCCTGTGTGTCAGGGAGAAGGATGGCTCCGTGGAAGGAGTGAACCTCTCCCCATCCCTCACTGACCAGCAACAAGCGGACTGTCGCCAGCTCCTAGGACAATTCTCCGACCTCTTCTCCCTGATCCCCCGAGTCACCGACTGGTGTGTCCATGACGTGGACACCGGGGACAGCCCGCCAGTAAGACACCGAGCCTACCGAGTCCCTGACCGGGTCCGGTCCTGCATTCAAGCTGAAGTCTCGAAGATGTTGACCCTGGGGGTGATCGAGCCATCCGATAGTCCCTGGGCCAGCCCCGTGGTCCTAGTTCCGAAGGCAGCGGCCCCCGGTGTCGCCCCCGAGCTCCGATTCTGCGTGGACTACCGGGGGCTCAATGACGTCACCCGGGCCGATGCCCACCCCATTCCCCGAGCCGACGAGCTCATTGACCGACTCGGGGCGGCCCGGTTCCTCAGCACATTCGACCTCACCTGCGGATACTGGCAGATTACGCTCACAGAGGAAGCCAAGGAGCGGTCCGCCTTCTCCACCCCAGATGGGCATTATCACTTCCGCGTAATGCCCTTCGGAATGAAAAATGCCCCGGCCACTTTCCAGCGACTGGTGAATAGGGTCCTGGCCGGGATGGAACAGTTCAGTGCGGCCTATCTAGACGACATCGCCGTTTTCAGTTCCGGATGGAGTGAGCACCTCCAGCACCTCCGGAGAGTGCTAACCGCCCTGCGCCAGGCAGGCCTCACAGTAAAAGCCAGCAAGTGCCAGATTGGGCAAGGATCAGTAGTCTACCTGGGGCACCAGGTCGGGAGCGGTCAGGTCGCCCCTCTACAGCCGAAGATCGACGCCATCCTAGCCTGGGAACCACCCACCACCCAAACGGAGGTCCGAACCTTCCTGGGCCTCACTGGCTACTACCGAAGATTCATCCGGGGGTATGGCAGCCTGGTTGGCCCCCTCACCAAACTCACATCCAAAAAACAGCCCAAGAGGGTGCAGTGGACGACTGCCTGCCAGGAAGCGTTCGATGCCCTAAAGAAGGCCATGTCACGGCCCCCGTCCTCCAGGCTCCCGACTACTCCAAGGAGTTTGTAGTCCAGACCGATGCCTCCGAGCATGGCATTGGAGCCGTCCTGTCCCAGGTGAATGACCAAGGCCTAGACCAGCCCATCGCCTTCCTCAGCCGGCGGCTGTTGCCCAGAGAACAGAGGTGGAGCACCATTGAGCGCGAAGCATTTGCCGTAGTCTGGGCCCTCAAGAAGCTGCGCCCTTACCTGTTTGGCACCCATTTCAAAGTCCAAACCGACCATCGGCCCTTGCGATGGCTCATGCAGATGCGAGGAGAAAACCCCAAGCTACTGCGGTGGTCAATCTCCCTCCAGGGGATGGATTTCACCGTAGAACATCGCCCTGGTACGAACCACGCCAACGCTGACGGCCTCTCCCGGTTCTTCCGCCTCAGCGAAGAGAACCCCCCAAGATGATGGGTAGTTCTCTCCGGCTTTCAGCTGGGGGGGACGCGTGTTAGACCCGGCCTCATAGCATGGCTCTTCCTGTCCTCGCACTACCTAACCTGGTACCTGGGACCCCAAGCACACGGCCCAGCCGATCCTTCCCACCAGAACACACACACGCGACCCGGGCCTCCCTGTCCATGGCCCCTCTCCTTTCGGCCACCCCGGGCACGCGTGCCCACTTCATGCACCAAGATGGCCGCCCGGCCCCAGCACAACCCGGGCCTAGAGGCGCCACTCCGGCTGAAGGACATCACGCTTCCAGGGGATGAGAGAGGGAGGAGCCGTTTCTATCGCACCTCTGAACTCCCCTGGGACGATGGGTTTCGATCGGCCCTCCGGCCTCCCTGAGGGCTGGCTCCACGCCTGCTGGGTGTCTGGGACTCCTCCCGACCCGGCCCTGAAAGGATCAAAAGACAATGGCAGGAAACCTCGACAAGCGACCCCCAGGTGACAAGACCCCTGCCTGCACAGACTCCGGACATCAAAGAGGGGTCGACCTATAACAAGGGGTGCTCTGGGACTGTCCGGCAGATTCGCCTTGGAACATCTGAGCCCTGCTGAGTGACTCGCGGCTCCCTGAAGATTGTAAGTCCTCCGAACTTGTGCTTGAGCCCTGCTGAGTGACTCGCGGCTCCCTGAAGATCGTAAGACCTCCGAACTTGTGCCTGAGCCTGCTGAGTGACTCGCGGCTCCCTGAAGATCGTAAGACCTCCGAACTTGTGCTTGAGCCCTGCTGAGTGACTCGCGGCTCCCTGAAGATCGTAAGACCTCCGAACTTGTGCTTGAGCCTGCTGAGTGACTCGCGGCTCCCCCAGACTCTCTTTGGTCCCGCCGGACCCCACGACGACAAGCGTATCCCCCGGCTCGAAGATTGTGAGCTGTGCGCCGGGTACGCTTCTGCATTTGATCCATATCCCCCCAAAGACTGTCCCACTACCTCCTACCCCCGCCAAGACTCTGTGAGCCCACGCTCTGCTTGTAAATATCTGCCTTGCTGATCATAAAGATCCTACCACCTCGATTTGATAAAGCTTGAATCCTAAGAACCCTCGGTGTGGTGTCTCTTTGTCGTGTGGTGCCGAGTGTACGATCCTAGATACGAGATTCCTCCCCTGCGGAGTCTCCCGCCAGTGCCCGGCTACGATACTTTGAGGGTGGGTCTCAGGACAGTCAGGGCCCCCTCCGGGCCCCTCTGAGGTCGCCTTCTAACACTTGCAAATATGTTAAGTTCTTCAAAAACAAGCAAAAAGCCGACTTAGCCAATTTTTGAAGTCATCTGTCGTATTAGGGTGCCGATTCTGATCCGTTAAAAAATATTTCCGTACGACTCGTATCCGTATATTTTTCCGTACGAATCGTACAAGTCATGTCCGACCCGTGAAGTACGATTCGTACGGGAAAAAGTACATACGGATCGGCCGCTCCGTACGAATCGTACGGAAAACGTCCCGTACACGGTGAATGACTCTACCCGCTACGAAGCGAAGTTTGTACGACTCGTAGCCCGGGAAAAGTTGTTCCCGGGGTATGAGTCGAACAGGCCCCCCGTATGTACGCACCGTACCCCCACCCCCCCCATATGTACGCACCATACCCCCACCCCCCGTATGTACGCACTATACCCCCACCACTCCCAATATGTACGCACCGTACCCCCACCCCCATATGTACACACCGTACCCCCACCACCCCCGTATGTACGCACCGTACCCCCACCCCCCATATGTACGCATCGTACCCCCAGCTTTTACGGCTCTTTTTGGCTCCCGTAAAAAATTACCTGTACGGAGTGCCGTAGGGACGGATCGTACTTTCTGGGCCGTAAAACGCGGCTTACATACGTACGGACATCGCGTACAGGCTGATTCGTAGTTTTTTTTACCCGTACGGTCTTTTGTACGATTCGTACGGAAATAGGCTTTCTGTACGAATCGTACTTCCTAGGTTGTACGGACAGTTTACCGGGTACGAGTCGTACGGAGAAAACGCTCCGTACGACGATTCGTAGGGCCTTTTTACCGGATCGCAATCGGCACCTAAGTATTGAAAAGTCATTAAACAATCTACTTTGAGAATGTGAAAGATACTGGCTAGGTTTTTCTGTGAGTAGTGAGTGGTTGAAGGATAGCTGGTACTGGTCTGAAGTTGTACTGTCATTGATGTAGGTGCCCAGCAAAAATAGTGTTACCCCCAACAAAGTTCTGCGGTGGGGAGGGGATGAACAAGAACTCTTGGCTAAGATTCATCCACACTCAAAACAGGACAATCCTCCTGCACATGGTTAGTGGGGTGAATTTTCAGCCCTTCAGTTTATTGAGGTGAATGGCAGTGCCATGTGACAATCAAGTGCCATAGATAGGTCTGGACCACAATAAATAAAACAAAGGCAGTGAAACATGCATTCTGTCATTACCTGTTACCATTCCAACTATAAAGTAAGCAGTCACTAGTAGAATATCATGCTTCATTTTGGTGGCAGGAGAGCCACTCCCTCTAAAGAGGAAAAACTTCATGAATTTGTGTATACTTCTGCTATTATAAAAGAGCTTTAGTAAAACATGTCAATGTTCACTTTAGAATTCTTGGTTTCCCAGAGAATGGGTAGGTATTCGTATCATAGCTCATCTGTACCATCTTTGTACTGGTAATCCAAAAAGTAGCACCTTGTGAGTTTCACTGACTTTCATAAAGAACAATGTTTTGTCATGGGGTAAATGGTAGGGTAGCATTCAATCGGGTAGGAAGTGCCTGTATCAACATCACCCGGTCTGGAGGGAGGTTCCTGAATCATAATTGATTGTGTTCAGATCTCAAAATAGGGCGGATGGTGTTTTGCCGTCAGGGGACCTCCACAGTCAGAGATCGGTCACCATTATAATGCTTCAGTGATCATTAATGAATTAGAAGGATGGATGATGATCAGAGATTTGTGGCTGTAGAGTAGTGTGTGACCACTTCATGCAGGTATTCTGGGCCTTTGCCTAGTTAGCTTCATGGGCTGTGTAGAGAACCTTTGATTGAATTATTAGGGCTCTTACAGTGTCTAGCAAAGCTAATGTTGAAGTAGTCCAAACATCCTATGACCAGGGCTCTTGTCAACTCCATCCTATGGTCACTTTGGAGTACTTGATGTGTGGGGAAACAAGACAGATACCCAAGACTGATGCGTTGGTTTTGAATACGAGTAGCTGAAAAGTCGGGGAAGGGGTGAGAGAAGGAAGAACAAATTGCCAGTCAAAAGTGTCTTCCGGTTCCACTATCTGTCCTCTTTCTTGCACAGGCCTACAAAACTAAGCAGGAATACTTCATTGAAGGAAACCTTATCACAACAGGGACTTGAAACCTTCTAAAAAGTGTTATTTTTAAACCCCATCCTTCTCTGCCTGTCACAGTTTAACCTCACTTGTATAAGATAATATTTTCTTGACGCTATCATGTGATATTTTACATTTATTGTATGAAAGATTTCACTGAACTTCAATGTTCTCTTTTGTGAGCAGCTACCCTGGCCTCTGAAAAAACTCTCAACCCCCTCCTCCTAAAGCAGAGAGAGAATGAGCTGAAAAGGAGGCGAGAGACCTACAGGTGAGTTATGTGAATGATATTGCACTAAAACCTCAGCAACCCCAGATACAAAAAACCTCAATCCTTACATTTTACAACTGCTATTTTTCTTCTTATAACGGTTTCACACTTACAGCACTATAAATGATGGCAATGTACAAAGGCAAATCTATTAACATATGTAATTTACAAAGGCAAATCTATTAACATCTGCAATTTACAATTTAACAAGTAGCTAAATATTAAATAGCATTTAGGGGAAGATTTTGTGGAGCATTTTCATCACAGTCAACAATGGCAATTTGTAGTTTCCTTCATGGGTGATCTGATTCACTGTGCAACAAGAACTCAAGTCTGTTACCATCCCTTTAGTGAGGGAGTCAGTTTTAGAACTGGGGTTTCTGATTGGGAGAGTATGTACCCTGTCCAAGCAGGAACCACCACTCTAGTCAGGGTAAGCTAGAAACACACTAAATGATAACCCGTGCTTACCCTCTGGTAGCTTGGTATAGAACAGTCAGCCTTATCTAAAGACACAATGTGAAAAGTATTTGTGCAACACACACACACACACACACACATACACATACACAGTAACACAATGAAAACACCACCAAAATACTCCACATAGGTTTAAAACAAGAGATAATAATTGTATGAGTAAAACAAGCCCAAAACCAATACAAATCCAATAAGTAGAACCAGATTTTTGAATTTCTTTTAAAGAATAAATCAACATGTAGTGCTTAGTAGCAAATAGCGCTTTGGGGTGAATCCAAAGTTTGGGTCGACTGAGATGGAGGGCAGGCCCGCTACAGGACTCACGCAGGTCCTGCTGAAAAAGTACCTTGGATGGAAGAAGCATCAAAGACTTGATGCGTAGGTTCAGATCCATGCACACGATGAAGAATTAGTTGACAAACCCCCTTTACGATGCAGGAGCTGCCTTGTCATTCAACCGTGCTGTCTGTCACCATTGTGCCACACAGTCCATCGAATTGATGTCATCGATCAGCTCCTGCGTCAGCATCGAAAGGCAATGTGTTGGTTCCAGTCGGCGCCAAATTGTCTCTGCATCGATTTTGATGATTCTGCACAGCAGAAGCTCACTTTCAAGGGGCCAGGGCTAGATTGTCACAACTTGGCAGGACCTACAGATGGCAGAGTCCAGATATTGTTGCAGGGCTGAAGGAAGTCTTTGATGGCCCAGAGACTTCAGAGCAGGAGGCAAGCCAGCAAGTCCTAGGAGTCACTCTGGGTTCAAGTGAGATGGGTCTCGTCCTTGTCCTCACCAGGGCAGAGACCAACAGGCAGTAAGGCAGCACAGTAAAGCAGAAAAACTGTTATTCCAGAGCAGCAGTCAAGCAGAGTTGCAATCCTTGTAGCACAGCAGTCTTTAATCCCTATTTTTCACCCTATACCGCTCTCAATATATCCTCTGACTCAAATCTCTGACTCATCTCAAACCTCTTTCTACTACTCTTTCCAATGCACTAGCCTATTTCTCATCATATACCTCTATTAATAGATCCATTACCTCCACTCTCTCATTCATCCCAAACCACATACCACTACTATGACCCCCAAAATAACCCTTTCGAGACTCTTCCCTACTCCACCCCTCCTTGAATCATCTCATTCCTCTTTTTACTATTCCGATCCCTTAAAACAAGCCTTTCTAAACCTTCCCTTTGACTCTTCCCCTCCTCCTCCTTTTTACTCATCCCTTCCACCTCCCCTTTACTCACCCCAAGCCTCCTCTTACTGCTATGAGCTCCAAAACCAACCAAAAAAAAGAAATTCTAAATCCTTCCCTTATATCCTTTTCAACCCAAATAACAGACTGACATGCCCACAGCTCAAATTAATTTCATATTTCCTATACTAATTAATCTCTAATCGTTAACAGGTTCCAGTGTAGTGTGCTATTCGCCGAAAAAGCACATCAATACTATATCATGGGTAGATAGCACTATACAAATGCAAACCTTTTTAATTCTTCTACCATTTTGCTATCCTTCTCAGTCCAAATAACTGACTAACATATCCACCACAGACAGTACTTTCAAATTTTCACTATACTAATTCACCATTAATCCTTTATGGGTCCCAGAGTAGCATGCTACTCACCGAAAAAGCGTTCAACACCTCGTCAGCGGTCGTAAACACTATATAAATGCAATTACAATATAATACAATACAATCCCGGACACTGCCTATTCAGGTGTACGTGTCAGCTCTCCCGACTCTTCCTACACAGGAAGAGTTATCAGAATGTAGAAGAATGCAGAGGAGTTCTCTGTCACAACCCCTCTTCCTATGTTTGTGGCTGTCTAGAGGGAATATACAAAGTGTAGCTGTCACCCACTCCAGAGGTGTATTGGAGTCAGGCTGTATGGCACACAGCACAGTAAGAGCAGAGAAATGTCCACTTTCTGAAAGAGGCATTTCTAAAATGTTAAATCCAATTTTACCAGTAAAGAGGATCTATCATTCCAATTCCCAGGATATGAAACATGATGCAGCTACTCCTTTCTGACCAGGAATTACATCTTAAAAGTGTATTAAGGAATTCAGAATGCTAGCCTATAAGAGGAGTATTCCTCACAGTAGTGAAAAATTACTTTGGTTTTTTTTCACTACCAGGACATGCAAAATGTAAAAGTACATGTCCTACCATTTATTTACACGGCACCAAGCCCTTAGGGCTACCTAGGTCTTACCTTAGGGGCGATGCATGTTTAATAAAAGGGGAGTTTAAGGCTTTACCAAGGGTTTTAAATGCCACATCAAAGTGGCAGTAAACTGCACACATAGGCCCTACAATGGCAGGCCTGAGACAGCTTTGAAAGGCTACTTCTGTGGATGGCATAATCTGTGCGGCCAGCCCACTAGGATCATTTAGATTACAGGCCTGGGGTATATGGAATACCACTTTACAAGGGGCTTATAATTAAACTAAATATGCCAATTGAGTTAACACCAATATCACCATGTTTAGGGGAGAGGTACATACATTTTAGCACTGGTCAGCAGTGGTAAAGTGCTCAATGTCCTAAAGTGAACAAAAACAAAGTCAGAAAAAGAGGAGGAGGAAGGCAAAAAGGTTGGGTGACCCTTCAGAGAGAGACATTTTGCAACACTCAGCCTCTCCAGCCCTTGTTGACACCAATATTGCACCTACTCATCAATGTGTATAGATCTTCAAGAAGGTTATTCCTAGTAGAAAAAATAAGGGCACTGCAGTCTTACAATTAATTTTCAAGGGTGACATTGCACATACCACGCTACATTACCATTTCGCCCATATTCCTTCTTCTTTGACAAAGTTCTCCAATATGTACCTTTGGGACCCTGCCCCAATGTTCATCAGTCTCCCCAAAAGGTCTGTGCTAGACAAGCACATCTACATACATACATTAAAATGCCAAGACAGCTGTCCCCGTTGCAGCCTGTCCAACAAAATGTTGTGAAACAAATCTGTTTCAGTAGCATTGCAGGATATAGAGGCAAGTGAGTCATTACTTATAGCTAACCTGATATTCCAATATTTGTAAAAATATCCATTCAATCAGCCATTTCAGTAATGTATAAAGAATGCAATTTCTTTTTCTTTCCTGCTCTTGTTTTGGATTTTTAAGTAATAGTGTTTTTTTTAAGCGGGGCTGAAAATGGATTAGGCAATAAACACCAGGGACCGTGGGGAGAACATGGCGGCAGCTAGTTGAGCTGCCGCTGCACCCAGAGATTCCGCTTACCTTCATGCCTTCGCGCTGAATACGGAGGGGATTTTCTTTACCTGATCGGCGTGCTGGGTTGCCCCGCTCGTTGCTGAGCGGAGTCGGAGAGGTTTTTCCCCTTTGCGCTGCTTGTTTTGGCTTTGATTTTTTTTCCAGGCTCCATAACCGGCTTCTATGCTCCATCTCTCCAATCTGGATGTGTTTTTGTCCCGGTTTCATTCCCAGCCCGGCTTCGGCTTCTCCCCGCTCGACGCGGTGGGAGGCGGCAGCCCTGGAGCTGAGGAGGAGCCACACAGCAGCGGCCCGTGGTTTCCTCCGGGTCACCCGGGGAAGAGGCAGCACTAGCCGTATACCGCCCAAGCTGGAGAGCGTCGTGGAAATCGACAAGAGCAACAAAGAGGAAGACTCCGGAGCGCTGTTGCAAGGGAGCCTGGAGTTGTGTGAAACTCAGGGGCGGACGCAGAGGAGCTCCAGGCTCGAGATGGTTTCTTGGTTTGTGGGGGGCCTCAGAATCAGGTAGGATGCACCGCAGTTGTTGTTAACACCCCAGCCCCTACCCAAGCTTATAGTAAAACCATTAGGAAGGGGAGAAAACGTGGCGGGGGAGGCCTTGGTAAGGTAAAATCTGTCAGGAAGGATATTAAACAAAACTACGAGAATAGTCTGGATGTAAGCATGGATAGCGTTAATAACAGCACTAATAACAGCACTAAGGAGGGTCACGGTAGTAGAAGCGCTAACACTACAGTAAAGAACACCTCCACCTTTCTTTGTGGGTCTAAAAGCACTCCTTTAGAAGCCAGTCTTAAGATTACTCCTTCCTTAAGGTCTTACTTTAAAGTTCTTCCAGAGGTCCTGAGTCTAGTGAGACAGGGAGAGACCGGAAAGTCAGGGATAGGGGGAACAACTGAACCCATAGAGGGACTTGTTAATACAAAAGTATTGGAAGTATTACAAGTATTAGAAGAGATAAAGTTGGGGATCCCCCCACCCTTTTGAGAGTCTCGCACATCTGACATTGAAAGTCTTGCTTTGGAGTGGAGGGAGAACGCAATGGAGGTGGAAGGTCTGGCCCTCCAAGTTGAATCCCAGGACATATCCAAGGACATATATAAGGGATTGGTTCAGGAGGCAGGAGGTTCAGACAGAGGAATGATGGCTCAAAATCCAGAAGAACATTCGATTTCTTCTCAGGAGCTCCTTCTGACCTCACTTTCGGTAGATATTAAAAAAGGGTTTGAAGTCTCTGCTGCAAATCAAGGAGAGATCAGGAGTTTTTGTGAGTCACTGGATAGGAAAGTGGACCTTTTAAACACCAGAACGGAGACATTAGAATCTAATGTGGGGGCATTGACAGATCATCTTGATGTCCTGAAAGCAGATCTAGTCACTCTCAAAAGAGACGAAGGGGTCCTGAGAGACAGGCTGGAAACATTTGAAAATAATTCTCGCAGGAGTAACCTGCGAATACTGAATGTCCCTGAGGGGAGCAAAGGCGAAAATCTTAAGTCCTTTGTGATTACACTCTTAAAAGAGTCACTTGAATTAGAGATTTCAGAAGACGAATTGGGTGGGGACATCCAGAGAATTCACAGAGATCCCTTCAGAAGAATTCCGAATCGACCCAAACCGAGAAAGATCCTCATAAATTTCCATACTTACTCATTGAAAGAGAAGATCCTCAACCTATCTCTTAAGTATAAGTAATTTTTCATTTCAGATCAGATCAGATCGGGCTAGAACAACGTTAGATAGACAATGGGAGCTTGGCAGGAAGCTGGAGGATTTCAAGAGGCTAGGAGCAGTGGCTCAGCTTAAATTTCCTGCCTCTCTAAGGATCATGTTTAAGAACAAAATGCACAACGTGAGATCAGTACAGGAGGCAGAGGAACTGCTCGCCAGCATGCAGACAAGCAAGGATTAGTAAACTGGTCGGAGATCCCTTTGTAAAACCTCTTCTAGCTTTTTCCAGTTTCCCCAAGTTCCCTTTACAGCTTTCTTCCAAAATATATATATTCTTTTATGCAGCTAAATAAAGGGGAGTAGATAATGTTAATTAAAAAAATATACATATATAAACAAAATAAATAAATAATAAAATGTGTGTATAGGGTAAGGTTTTTCTTCTTCTTTATATCCCATACCTATTCTGCTGTAGTTAGGATGGGTCAGGTTAAGTAAGGTTTTTCTACTTCTCCCTCAGTATTTTTTTTTTAGAATAATGAGGGGGTGGGTACCTCTGGGGTGCAACTATCTGGACTCCATTTGTCCAGATGATTTGCGGTAGGTTTCTCCAAGGGTGGGGGGTGGGGCAGTCGGGGCACAAGGGTTGGGGGAGGGGGCAGCAGGGGAGAAAAATAAATCCTAATTTCCACTGTTTTTGACTTGTCCAACTTAAAAGCTAATGATAAGGGCATTGGTAGCGGGTTGATCCACTCGCTGGTGCTGACGTCGGTGCTCCAAACTTTGGCTCCGGTGGACAAGCGAAATTTCAAGCCGCCATGAGCTCTTTTCAGATTCTTTCCTGGAACGTCAATGGCCTGCGCACTAGACCGAGAAGAGAGAAGATCGTACAATATCTATGGGACTCTTCAGCCCAGGTCAATGTCCTCCAGGAAACTCATCTTCTAGAAGAAGAGACGATTTCTCTGTTAAAGTGTCAAAGCTGGGTAGGCTCTTTTGTATGTACAAGTCAGTCAGCAAACATTAGAGGGGTCTCAATCATATTTAAAAAAACAGCCAGGGCTCATATCCTATCCCTGATAAGAGACCCAAATGGCAGATGGGTCATCGTTTAAGTTGTAATAATGGAGACCTTGCTAACTTTAATCGGATATTATGGTCCCAACCACGATGACCCCTCTAGTCTAATGTCTATTTTTTTACATCTACTTGATTTTCCAGAACCGATGTTCCTGGCAGGAGACTTTAACATCGTTTTGAACCCCTTACTGGATAAATCTCCAAACAACAGAGCTGTAATTTCTTCTAAATCTCCGGAGTATTTGCTTGGGGCAATGAGGCAGTTCACCTTATCGGATATCTGGAGAGATAGATCAGGGCAGCAGTTAGGGGTGTCATATCGAAACTATAAATATCGGCACCAGTCAAGAATTGACTTTGTTTTGGTCAGTTATTCATTAAGAAGCCAGGTTAAGAACATCTCATACTTGGCACCCCATCTCTCAGATCATTCTGGGGTTCTCCTGGCACTGAAATGTCCAGCTTCTAGCTTAATTAGGACATGGTCTTTCAACCGAGCTCTACTTTTGGAGGAGGAGGAAGTCTCCTTTCTCTCACAAGAAGTGGAATGGTTCTTGGAGGTGAATTCTGGCGTAGCTCCAATAACCTCAGTTTGGGATTCTCTAAAAGCCTTTTTGCGAGGCCAAATTATCAGCAGGTCTTGTTATAGAAACAAAAAGTACAAAGAAAAGATCACGGATATTGAAAACAGGCTGAAAGACGCAGAAGTAGATCTATCAAGTCCAGTATCCCCTGAAGTCCAGCAAGAGAGACAAGATAAGGTTAACAGACTAAAAGCCCAGCTTGAAAATATCTTGAACACCAGGCTTACTCGAAGATGGGAAGTCAGTAAGATCTCCCACTTCGAGTATGGAGAAGCAGTGGGCAAACTCCTTGCATGGAAGAGTAAATCGGACCGAGCAAGGAGCTTTATTAAGGAAATTAAAAATGATAATTGTACTCTTGCTACTGACGAGGAAATCCGTGATCCCTTCCAGACCTTTTTACAAGCTATTTATCGGGAGGACGGTAGCATAGATAGTCATAGTGCACAGAGGTGGCTTGGAGGCATGCCTCTCCCCTCCCTCAATTTAGAACAGCAGCAACATCTAGACAGGGCCTTCTCCCACGCTGAGGTAAAGGATGCTAACTCCGGCGGTAAGAACAGAAAGGCTGCGGGTCTGGACAGGCTCCCAGCCGAGATCTACAGAGTAATAAGCGATAAGGTTGTTCCCATCATGACGAACCTCTTCAATCATATTGCAAGAAGGACTAAATCCGCCAGATTCATGGAACGATGCTACTATAGTCCTGATCTTGAAACCAGGGAAAGCGGCATCTAATTGTGGGTCTTATA
Organism: Triturus cristatus; assembly: GCF_964204655.1. Taxonomy (NCBI): domain Eukaryota; kingdom Metazoa; phylum Chordata; class Amphibia; order Caudata; family Salamandridae; genus Triturus; species Triturus cristatus. The sequence goes on along the minus strand of NC_140595.1, from coordinate 706,100,613 downwards.
GACCCATATCTCTCCTGAATGCTGACTATAAAATTTTCACCTCAGTATTGGCAACAAGATTGGGAATAGTGGCAGGAGACATTTTGCATTCAGACCAGAAGGGCTTCGTTAAGGGCCGACAGCTTTCGCACCTCACATATGACTTAATTGGAGCGATAGATCTGGCTTCTACATACTCTATCCCCTTGGCAGCCATGACCCTGGACGTAACCAAGGCCTTCGACAGGTCTTGATTTTTAAAAAATTTTGGCGAGAAATTTTGCCGCACAATACAGTCTATCTACCAGAGACCAACGGCTAGACTTATCATAAACGGCAATATCACTGGCTCTTTTAACATATCTAGGGGGACTAGACAGGGCTGCCCACTCTCCCCTCTCCTTTTTGATCTATATATTGAGCCATTTGCTCAACTGCTCAGAGAGGACCCTAACATCCAATCTTTCAAATATGGGGAGTGGGAGAGGAATGTAGCCCTTTACGCTGACGATATTTTAATTCTTACAGCCAATCTAGACACGGCTTTTCCAGCACTTATCAGCCAAGCTCAGGAGTTTGGATTAGTTTCAGGCTACGAAATTAATTCTTCAAAGACAGAGCTCATGGTCTGGAATTAGGAGGTAAATCGGTATCGGCACCAGATAAGCCCCAGAATGAGATATTTGGGGTAAATATCCTACAAGACATAACTAAGATAGCTGAAACCAATTTGACTATGGTGGCAAAAGAGTGTTTGAAGTTAATGAAATCTTGGGCTTCGCTCCTTCTTTCTATTATTGGCAAAGTCAACTTGGTCAAAATGTTAATACTCCCGAAAATTACCTTTTTTTTCAATAGTATTCCCCTCCAGTTTGAGAAATCACTAATTTACAAAATCCAGAGGGATACCAACTTGTTTGTTTGGGGATACAAATTCTCCAGGATAGCTTGGAAAAAGTTAAGATGCAGGAGAGATAAGGGAGGTCTCGCCTTGCCAGATATCCAGTTTTATGCTTGGGCCTTCCAACTCTCTCACGCAGATATGCTTCTGAAAATGCCGGTTAATACTGGCGCAGGAGGGATGTTTTTAGCTATGCTTCGGGGTACATATTTACAGGTGGAGGTTTTTTTGTTCAAATTCGGTGATCCAAAGTAAAAAAAAAAAAAAATAAGGTTAAGGTTTTGCAGGGCTTAGGTAAAACATAGGCAAATTGACAACCCCTCTGAGGGAAGCCGGTTTGGTAGTTTGGGGGGATCTGATCCCATATTGCACTATAGTTACATGGGAACAACTTAGGGAAAGGGTCGTGGTGGGTCTCTCCAAATTCAAATATCTCCAGCTGGTAAGCTGAGTCCAGTCACACTTACAAACAAATCATGGAAGCTTACTAGGTGGAGGCAACTACCTGGAACATCAGCTTGTGACTAGACCCTAAGGGAAGAAGGAAGTCTCCTTCTGGTAACAGGCTATATTGGAGGAAGTAAATGGTGGCTTTAAAATTGCCGAGGAACTGTGGGGAAGCTCTCTACCTGCACAAGACTGTGATACATTGTGGCAGTGTTCTCTCAAGATATTACCCGAAATAGTAAAACCGGCATGGTTAAAAAGGAACCATTTGTTCACCATTCACAGGGCTTACTTTACCCCATTGAAACTCTCAAAAATCAATAAAGAATTACCTGCATGTTGCAAGAAATGTGGGCTGGCTTTAGCCTCCGACATCCATATATTTAAAGAGTGTCCAGCTCTGGCCTCTTTTTGGGACAGTATTGAAAAATTCTTGACTGACACACTGGGAAACCCTGTTACTATTGATTTATCTTTGATCATCTGTGGCTTGAAGGATAATGTCAGAGGTCCTGCAAGATCGCTACTCTTTTATGCCATCCTCCTAGCTAGGAGACAAATTTGCATAAAATGGACAGACCCTACCCCTCCCTCCTTTTTAGATTGGCAGTCCTCAGTCTTGGCGGTTTCCAGGTTAGACTTAATGAGATCCGGCAGCAAAAAGAAGAGAACATTTTGGAACATTTTGAAATCAAGATGGGACCCGGAGCTGACTGTATAAGGGGCCCCCCTTTTTTTTTTGTCTGGGTCCTATGATTATGCTGCCTCAATACTCTATGGGCCATGTCGGATACTTTCAGTCTGGGACTGGAGGACTTAAGACGAAGGTCATCTAGCTCCTGGAGCTTGGAAATAGAGTTATCTCAGTTGGTGTCTTCATTAGCACACTAGCAAGTTTATGTACCGGTAGGCGGGTCCTTCTACTCCTAGACGCTTATGCCTCTCAGCTTGCTGAGTGTGGGTATGGACAACTTGAGTGTGTATTTGAAGTGAGATTGGTGGCGAATGAGGATAAAAAAAACAAAAATAAACACCAGGGATCAAGTTACATTATGAGTGCTAGCCTATGTGAGAAGTATGCCTCACAGTAGTTAAAAAAATTACTTTGGGTGTTTTTCACTACCAGCAGATGCAAAACATAAAAGTACATGTCCTACCTTTTATTTACACAGCACCCAGCCCATAGGGCTACCTAGGGCATACCTTAGGGGTGACTTATGTTTATAAAAGGGGAGTTTAAGGCTTGGCCAAGGGTTTCAAATGTCACGTCGAAGTGGCAGTAAACTGCACACACAGGCCCTGCAATGGACGGCCTGAGACAGGTTTGAAAGACTACTTCTGTGGGTGGCACAATCAGTGCTGCCGGCCCACTAGTAGCATTTAGATTACAGGCCCGGGGTATATGGTATACCACTTTACAAGAGGCTTATAAGTAAACTAAATATGCCAATTGAGTATACACCAATGTCACCATGTTTAGGGGAGAAGCACATGCACTTTAGCATTGGTCAGCAGTGGTAAAGTGCTCAGTGTCCTAAAGTTAACAAAACAGAGGTCAGAAAAAGAGGAAGAGGAAAGCAAAAAGGTTGTTGGGGTGACCCTTCAGAGAGAGACATTTTTCAACAATCAACCTCTCCCTCCCCTTCTTTACACCAATATTGCACCTACTTATCAATGTGTATAGACCTTCAAGAAGGCTATTCCTGGTAGAAGAAATAAGGGGCACTGCAGTCTTATTATTCATTTTCTAGGGTGATGTTGCACATACCATGCTACATTACCATTTCACCAGTTAGGTGCCCATATTCCTCCTTCTTCTTTGACAAAGTTCTCTGATATGTACCTTTGGGCTCTTGTCCTGATGTTCATCAGTCTCCCCAGGATGTTTGTGCTAGACAAGCACCTCTACATACATACATTAAAACGCCAAGCCAGGTGTTCCCTGTTGCAGCACGTCCAAGAAAATGTTAAAGCGAATATGTTTCAGTAGCATTGCAGGATTTTGAGGCAAGTGGGTCATTACTTATAGTTACCCTGATATTCCAATATTTGTACAAAATATCCACCCAATCAGCCATTCCAGGAATGTATATAGATTGCAAATGACTGTTTTATCTTTCCTGCTTTTGTTTTGGATTTTCCGTGAAGTTGTTGTTGTCAGTATGTCTGCATGTTGCATTGTGCAGACCATTACCATGAACAAAATGTAAATAATAATGCTATCTTTAGTGCATGCAATAACTTGCTGAGTTGCAACACATTCTGTAGAGTTAGCAGCCATGAAAGACAGAGAGACCGTTCACATTCCTTTTCCATATTTAAGTGTAAGTAGAAGCTGTAGTGCACATTAAGAGGCAGCAAAGATCCTCCACAGGAAGTTCAGTCGAAGACTGCACCTCTATTGTTGGTGATTCCTGGGGTGTATCTTGGACTCCCATTTCTATTTACCTAAATAGGTGCCGATTACGATCCGGTAAAAACCGGGTACGAACCGTCGGTCGGAGCGTTTTCTCCGTCCGACTCGTACCCGGTTGTAAAACTTTACAAACATGGAATTACAATTCGCACGGAAACACCATTTCCGTACGAATCGTAAAAAACACCGACCGACGAAAATATACATACGAATGTGATCCGGGAATGCTGCAACGTGACGTCGGGACACTTTCAGGCAGCGTATCACAACCCAGGAAGTACGATTCGAACCGACAGCAGTCCGGACGGCAATATTTTCACGGCACCCAAAAAGTGCCGGAAAAGCAAAGTACGCCGCGAAACGACCAGATAGGTGGCCCGGTACGCGCCGTGTCCCCCCCAGCCCCCGTATGTACGCGTCGACCCCCACCCAGCCCCCGTATGTACGCGCCGACCTCCCCCAGCCCCCGTACGTTCGAGTCGTACCCCCGTGTATGTACACCCGTGTACGTGTCGTACCCCCGTGTATGTACACCCGTGTACGTGTCGTACCCCCACCCGTGTACATGTCGAACCCCCCCGTGTATGTACACCCGTGTACGTTCGAGTCGTACCCCCCGTGTATGTACACCCGTGTACGTTTGAGTCGTACCCCCACCCGTGTATGTACACCTGCGTACATGTCGAACCCCCCGTGTATGTACACCCGTGTACGTGTCGAACCCCCCGTGTATGTACACCCGTGTACGTTCGAGTCATACCCCCGTGTATGTACACCCGTGTACGTTCGAGTCATACCCCCACCCGTGTATGTACGGTGCGTATGCGCTGGGGGTACGCACCGTACAAACTCGGGTGGGGGTACGACTCGAACGTACACGGGGGGTTCGACACATACATGGGTGTACATACACGGGGGGTTCGACATGTACACGGGTGTACATACACGTGGGGTATGACTCGAACGTACGGGGGCTGGGGGGGTCAGCGCGTACATGCGGGGGCTGTGGGGGGTCGGCGCGTACATACGGGGGCTGGGGGGGGTTGGCGCGTACATACGTGGGCTGGGGGGAGTGTCGGGCGCGTATGCGGGCACATGTCTCCATGGTTGCTATGGGAGTTCGGTGCGGACGGTGTTTTTTCCATACGGTTGTAACATCGGACGCACAGGATGGATCGTAATTCCGCGGTCGGACTTCACTTTTCACATTTGTACGGTAAATCGTCCGTGGACGTGTCGGACACATTTTCCGACCCGAGGACGTGTGGGGAATAATTCCCAATGCGATTCGTATTGACTTTTTCCCATGCGAATCGTAATTGGCAGTTTGTACGGCACTTGTACGATTCGTACGGTAAAAAGACCGGAGACGAGTCGTACGGGGAATTTTTTTACCGGATCGTAATCGGCACCTAGTGTGTTCCACCAGAGCATCTTTGCTCGTACATCTGAGCCTGTAATATAAGGCATGGCAAATGCATGGACTAACTGTGTGTGTACAAGATCAGCGTTTTGCAAATGAGGTAACGCACATCACACAAAGGTGCCGATTACGATCCGGTAAAATAATTCCCCGTACGACTCGTATCCGGTCTTTCTACCGTACGAATCGTACAAGTGCCGTACAAACTGCCAATTACGATTCGAACGGGTGTACATACACGGGGTGGGTACGACTCGAACATACGGAGGCTGGGGGGGGTCGGCGCGTAAATACGGGGGCTGGGGGGGTCGGCACGTACATACGGGGGCTGGGGGGGGTCGGCACGTACATACGGGGGCTGGGGGGGATACGCCGCGTACCGGGCCACCTACTCTGGTCGTTTCGCGGCGTACTTCGCTTTTCCGGCACTTTTTGGGTGCCGTGAAAATATTGCCGTGCGGACTGCTGTCGGTTCGAATCGTACTTCCTGGGTCGTGATACGCTGCCTGAAAGCGTCCTGACGTCACGTCGCAGCATTCCCGGATCACATTCGTATGTATATTTTCGTCGGTCGGTGTTTTTTACGATTCGTATGGAAATGGTGTTTCCGTGCGAATCGTAATTCCATGTTTGTAAAGTTTTACAACCGGGTACGAGTCGGACGGAGAAAACGCTCCGACCGACGGTTCGTACCCGGTTTTTACCGGATCGTAATCGGCACCATAGTGTATTTCATCAGGGACCTGCAAGCATATGTTACCCTTTTGTAATAGCAAAGTACTCTGGGACACCTGTGATACTCACCTGGTGTACGCATTTAAATCAGACTCTGGTAAATTTTATCCAATGGCCAACCATTGATTTAACAGTCTTTCACATTAACACAAGTTAGACAGATGTACTTTTCTAGGGTGGTGGTGCAGTTCAAAAGCATGATGCAGATAAAAAATGTATTTCATATATTGTCTGTATCTTGCGTGATGTACAAATATATTATACACGTGCTTTGCAGTTTTGACTTAGAATCAGGGTAGGTCTCAAGGTGATTACTAGATTGATTACAAGATTTCAAGAGAAGACACATGCAGAATATCGTGACAGGTACATATCCACCACAGATAATTGGGTTTGTTACATAGGTATTTGTGATATAGCTAACAACAGCATGTACTTTAGCCTCCAGCAACAGTCACCTGCCCCCAAGTCACGAGCCCCCTGCACTGTATTTTTGTCCACTTGTTACAAAAAAAATTAAGACATGTTAGGCTGGCTCTTGTCCTAACAAAATTTTACCAATGTGCCTGACTAAAGACACACTAGTATGAGGTATGTCTTGTAGCTAGCCCCAACTGGGTAAGGGAAGCATCTTCTCACTGTGACTCTTGTGTACTCACCTCTTTGTCTGGAAACATGCCCAGTTTTAATTTTCTTTTTGGTGCATGTTAACCTATTTAGCAGCTGGAATCACCAATGATCTTGAGTCTCAACTTGCAATTGGGAACTCAGTTTCATTCTTGATCATACTTTTTGACTATATATTTTGTTGTTGCATGATTTCACTCCATACAAATTAATCAAAATGTAACCATTTTTATGTTAATCTCATTCAGCTATTTAAACTGTATGCTAGTTTCATACATTCTCCATGTGCAACCATCTTGTTGCTGTGGAAAGGCAACTTGCTGGACTATATTTCCCAGGACCTTCTGGGCTTTAGAAGTCAACCCTCTGCATCAGTGCGTGCTTTGGCATGCTATCAAGTAACTTGGCACAACCCGTATGGCTATCCTGCCAGAGAAATAGAAACACCTCCCCACACCCAAGCTTTTGTCTTCTGCTCTGGGAGCAGTTTTCACACCTCATTCATGGCTAAGCACTCAGAGGGTTGCAGCAGAAGGCTAATGCAAATTATCCAGAGGCTTCAGGCACACAAACATTATTTTTGTAAAAGTACCTTTTCCAAAATATTTATTAAACATCAAACTTTGCCAGTGAATTGATGATTTATTAAATAGTTTGAATGCTTTCCTGTGGAACAGCAAGCCTTGCTCTGATAAAAATAGCTTTTGGTGCATTTTCACTGTAAAGACATGTAAAATAACATTTCCACATATCCTACTTTTAAATACAATGCACCCTGCATTATGGGCAGTAAGGCTTACTTATTTAAAAGGAATGTTTTGACCACTCAAACTGGTTTATTTTGACAGGTTGAATGGCAGGTCTGAAACCATGTTTTATACAGCCACTGTAGTGGATGGCACAATTGTTGCTGCAGTCCTTAAGTTCCATTCAATTCACAGGCCCTGTATACACTTTGTATCATATACTAGGGACATAAAGATAAGGTAAATATGCGAACTAGTAGATACCAGTTTCATCATGTTGAAAGGAAGAGCACAAGCACTTTATCAATGGTTAGCAGGGGTAAAATACACAGAGTTCTACAACCAGCAAACACAGTCAAGGCACAAATATGTGCAAACACTGCACCAAAGACAGTCATTTCCTATACAAAAACTACCAAACAATCTCCAGAAATGCACAGCACGAGTAGCACAGCATAGGTTTGCAGCTAAATTCATCAAGATATTATGTGGTCACTGCTGCTAGTCTAGCACTTAATCTGTTGGGCCCTGAGTGTCTTGTGTTCAGCAGTGTAACAGTCATACCATGGATTTCCCAATAATCTTTCTCTAGCAAACCACAGTAAAGGCCATATGCTAGACTCTGTTGGCTACTCCAAGTCTCTCATCTGACCATTTTTGGCTTTCCTTTTAAAAAAATAAAAAAAAAGGAAGGCAGTAAACTGTCCATGCCGGATTTCTATGTTATTGAATTGGAGACACTGGAAATTCAAAGTAATTTTTTTAAATACCAGAATTAGTTTTCTTTTGTTTTGTTTTATCTTAATTTAAATGTTACTTCCTTGTAGTGTCCCAGGCAACAGAGATTGCCTGGTAGGCACAGGGACATTTGGGCTCTAGTTGTGGTACTAACTTATCCATCCCACTTAATACTATTCTCAGTGTCATCTGCACTCCAATCATGACATGCTCTAGATGTTTAGTAGGCCACACCCCTCTCTCACAGCTGACTACAGGAAATCCTCTGTTGCGCAGCAAGTGCACCAGTAGTGTACCGAAGGTGTGCCTAAGGCAAGCTTGTCTGCGCCCAGACCTCTGGTCCTTCTGCCAAAGACAACTGACTTATATAATCCTCCAAAGACCTTGCAGGCAGTCATTAGACCTTAAGTCTAGCAGAACTACTCAAAAAATATTGTTCTAGAAGAAACAGTTTAGTATGGTATCTTATGAATGTAAGATCACTGCCCAAACACAGCAGCCACTTCTCAGACTTTATATCCACAAATAACCCAGCTGTACTTCTTCTTACTAAAATCTGGCCTTATAATTCCTCCATGCCTGATTGCCAGTGCACTTCTGCAAGGCTACTCTGTGGTGCATCAAAGCAGCTTACTTGGAGGAGGGCTACCCATTTTTTATACTGCTCCCACATTGTCTGCTCAGTGTTCAACAACAATTTATCTCAGGCAGAGGTGTTGGCCTTTTCATTAAAAATTAATTCTGCATGCTCTTTTACTGGAGCCCTAGAGTATCATCCAACAAGGTACCCAAGTAACTTTGTAGCTATATTTGCTGAAATGCTTCCACCTATTATCATGCAAAGTTCTCCATTCTTGGAAATTTTAACATTTGCATTGATACCTGCAAACACCCATTGTGCAGCCCCTTTATATGGCTTGCACACATTAAACAGAGCAGCTTGCCATCTGTCCCTTACTTAGGGTTGGCCACACATTTGATCTCATTCTCACCACCATGCCCAAAATTCAATTTGGACCTCCTATTGCATTTCTATGGCCTGATCATTTGGCAGTCCCTTTTCAGCTCTTCTTTGACAACAGGCCCTCATTGAGGACTAATTGTCATAAATGTCTAGAACTTGAGCTAGTATTAATCAAGAAAATGTAGCCCAACGTTTTACTTGAGTTCTGTTGTCATTTATGAAGCTAGTGTCGGAAAACACTATTAGCTTTATCTCATGAATGTTGTGGGTTTTGACACCATTATACCTCTCAAACTGTGGAAGTCATCCCCTGGTAGCCCAGACAACCCATGGTCTTTTTTTTATACTTTAAGAGCAGCTAAACACCAACGTAAAACACTAGAACATAACTGGAGAAGCAATTTTGGTACGGACTCAAAAAACAAATACAGAACAACTAGTCAAAGTGTCCAGAAACTCATCAGGAAAGTATGTGTGCTTTCCATCCAAATAACACAGCCTCTACTACTAATTCTTGTACTGAAATGTTTATTAGTATCAAAACCTTCCTGCAGCTGTCTGTATGTAACCTAATTATCTCTCACCAAGAACTTTGTGAGAATATGGAATCATGTTTTCAGAATAAAATTGAAGTCATTCACAGTCACTTACTAAACCAACCTGACCTTGAAGAACTTCCTTTCCTAAGTAGATCTTTGACCGCACATTCATGTGTCTCCCTAGACAAGTTCAAACTCATATCGGTCAAGGAAACTCTTGATGCTATTACCTCTTGCAATTCAGGCTCTTCTCCTGAACCTTGCCCCCTCATATTTTCAGAACATTTAATGATTCTATAGGTCTAAGTCTTTTTCAGTTGTTTTTGACATATCCCTTAATACAGATAAGCCTGGGTGAAACTGAAATTATGCTGCATAATTTGCATAATGTTGGACATTTTTGTTACACTGGTTGCACAAAATTCCCAACATTAAGCCATTACTCCACTTTGTGCAATCCTCTCGATTGACAGTAAAACTTGTGCAATTCGCAGTCAAAATGTACTGCAAATGCACAGGAACAACCAAACGCAGTTGTTGTTTGTGCTGTTTTGTTTTTTGCTCTATTTTTATAGTTCAAAATGCAACCCAATGTGATGGGTTTGCATTTCATTTAAATATGCCTTATTTTGCCTAACTTCGCCTACATTTCAGGTAACTGTGCAAATTTCGAATATACCAATTTAAGTCACAGTTTCGGCTTCATGGAAACAGTTTGCATAATACGATTACAGGCAAAGCTGTCTGCTGAGCCCATGATATTGACTAATTTGAGGTCTATTTTGGTCCTCTCTTTACTATATGAGGTTCTGTAAAGAATGATGAATAACAAATCCTAAGGCTACATGAAATCCACCCTTGATTTGAACATTTGGCAATCTGGCTTTAGTCTGGGTCTTACCACAGAATCAGTCCTGGTGGAAGGTATTGAACGTATTCAAGTCAAACAGTATCTTTGCTGCTCAGCTGTGTTAATTTGACTTTATTTGCCGCCAGCCTTTGACATGGCATCATATAGTATTCTACTTGAGCACCTTTATAATCCTGAAATATGCAGGACAACATTTAAGTGATTCTGCGCTTTCCTTTCAAACCACTCTGACAGTCACTGTGCATCTTTATACATGTTCTGTTAAATAAGATAGCTATGAGGTACTGACATGGTCCTCTTTGAGCCCTATACTATGGTATGGAAAAAGGAAGACTGTATTCAATTCATGAAGATTAGAGGCAAGGAATCAACATATTACCATCTCATCCTCTTCCTTGTATCAGCTTTCTTTTGAGGAAATGCATAATGACATGCCCCTGTGTAATATTAAAATAGAAAACAAAATCAACACCTGTAACCCATAAATGAAACTAATAGGGAAAATCAATCATATAGTACTTGGTTCAGTACCTGAAAACCTAGATCCTTGCCCCAAAATCACACACCCCTGACTTGTAGTGCATAATGAATATATAGGGAGCTGATCACATTGATCTTGAAAAGATGAACTTCCATCAATCACCTTTAATCTCTGCCCTGGAATTGAATATAACATAGTAGAGCTCTCCAGATCCTGTAGAGGAGATTCCCATTGAAGGTGCATACGCTGATATCTGCCAACACTTCAAAAAAGGTCTCAAAAGTTAAAATTGAAGGCGATGCTCACTGTCTAAACTCTGCCACCTTAGTTAGGCAGACGGATGCCACGCATTACACATTAGACTTTGGCAGATTATCATGACACAGATGGCAAGAGGAAACAATCTTCTGACTAAAATCTAGGCCAGAACTTGGAAACAATAAATCTGGAAAAAGTATGAAGTAAGGAGCCCTAGTGATTGAAGAGACCAACTGGCCATATTCCCAAACAACTTTCTTGACAATAGAAAGTGTTAAATATGAAAAGTTTCAACATAAGCCCTGAGGTTGATGTGGAGTAATGTTAATAGTAGAAAGGAACGGGATCCATTATTGATCCCAAGGCGAAGAACAAAATTAGTTAGGAAAACACCTTTCAAAATAATACCTGGTTCATTAACAATACAACTCCACTGTCTCTACTCCAGGGTTTCCTGAAAGTGCAAATGGACTAAATGAGCCACAATTCGTCCAGAGAGAACTGGAGAATCAATGAACAGTCATGTCCCAAAGATGAACAAGCACTTCAATGCAGCAGACCTGCAAGGAAGATAATTTGTGGTCATATGACTTTAGTGTGCCAAGCCTACAAGACATTTGAACCAAAGCTAACACAACACATGACAGACCAGCTTCCTTAATTCCAGCTATTCAATAATCATACCCGGAGATGATTTGTCACACCTCAGTGGTTTGCAGAACAGAAGACCTTCTGATATACAGAAAAGAGGGAGAAGCCACCTTACACCTCAGACGTCTATCACAGGAGAAAAAACGTGTCTGTGTCCAATATGGATGCAGCAATATCACTCCTGATCATTCTGCTTGTAGACAATAGCAGTAGTGTAACAGTGTAAAGCAACCAGTCTGGCCAAACAGAAGTGAATGCATGGCATCCACTTCCATTTGCCCTTCTCCTAGAACTTGTAAAACACACCAGGCATAAACTGTTGTTATAGATTGAAAATAGATCCACTACAGATTAGCCAGATTGTTCTCACAGCTTTGAAAAGACACCTCCCTTCAAGAGATAATGTTCCTGAAGATTTGTCAGTGATTCAAACTTCCTTTGTGAGACTCCCTTGAATCCCACAGCTTTGAGAGATATATGATGTTACTAGCGAAAAGATCTATCTAATAGCAGGGAAGATGTAGTTCTAAACAGAATTTTCCCTTCCAGTTCACGTAGGTGTTGGTTATCAGATTGTCTTTCCAGAATATTACAAATTGTCCCTGATTAGATGTGCTGCAAAGAGGTCTGAATCACCCTCTGACCCATTAAGTTGCAAGAGAATTAAAAGGCTGCCAGTTTCATGTCCCACTATTAACCTTGCAAAACTGTTACTATGATTATTGGCAAAGGGAGATTCCTTTGCAGAGGTTTGGATGAGGCATCCACCTCGTAAATCATTTAGCTATAGGATCGTTCTGGAATTCTTGCCTTGTACAACTGGAAATGACTGAGTCAAGATTATGCATACTCACAAATGATTATTTTGTTGGGGGACCAGGTGCAGACTAGTTTATGGCACAATAAACCATGATTATGCTTGGATTAGGGAAGCAAATAGCACAAGAAAGGAAAGTACAAACACAAAGGGTTATTGTTTCTCTGATCAATGGTATTCCATAATCTGATTCTGTATTCACTGCATATGTAACTAATTTCTGGAATTGGTATGCTTCTTCTTCAGTCCACAAGTGAGACTGTATCTCGGCTTTAGGCCTCTCTCCTCCTGAAGGAAGACCACCTCAAAAATTAATTCTGAACCAAACCCTTATGACCATCAGATGCCCAGAATGGTCTAGAAGGGACTTTTGTACTACTATTAGGACCCTGGGGGAGACCGTATAAAACATGTAATTCTCCAACTGCTTATGTGTAAAGATGTGCTTTCTTTCTAGTCTCTGCCTAACTTTAGGGGTCAGGGTATTGCAAGTGAGTTGCTCCAATTGGCACACCAGTACGTTGTCCTGTTAGAGGCTCCCAACCTCATCTAATGCTCACTTTTGAACCTGTAGTTGCTGATTTGTGACGTTTAGCTGTCAAGTATCACCATGAGCAGTGACTCATGAGCCAGTACATTCATAGGAGCACTGCAATTGGGTGGGAGCGTCCATCACAGATGTACTGGCTGTAGAGCATTACATGTCTGTGGCTGCATGTGCTTCCTTCACATGTATACTGGCTAATGACCATCACGAGTGATGAGCAAGGCTGTGGATGTGCTTTTATAAACTAGAAATAATGTTTATTTATGTGTGTTTACTTTAGCCTATGTAGGCAACAAGTTTAAATTACTGGGGCTGAGCCTGCTTGCACTGACATTCATTTTAAAGTTGCTGAAGAAAATGTGGCTTTTAAAATTGGATCAACAAGTTTCCTATGTGTATTTTTCACTTCTGTGATTTTCCTTTTCATAAAAAAAACAGAATGCGATTCATTTTACGGTGTTGTTGTCTTGCACTGAACAAAATGCATTTACTTGTGTGCTTTAGAAGTCAGCCATGTTGGCATGTTCGTCTATGTTGCAATCTTCAAGGCCTTTCACCTAGCGATGTTCAATGTTTTACAAACTTTGTAATTGCATTATTGTTATGTGTTACAAAATTATTTTTTGCTTATTATGTATGTAAAGTAGGCGTCCCTAAATGTTACTTATTTTACGTGTTGTATTTTTATAAAAATTAATTAGTGTTGTCACTATTGCTTCATTTCACACCAGGTCAAATGCGTGTTTTTTTAGTGTCTGAAACCTACACAATTCTGCCGTTTCTTGGATGTGTGACAGGCTTTCCTTTGCCTTTAAAATTTGCATTCTCTACATTGGACTATGCAACTTTGATTGCTTCCTGGAAGGCAGACTATACCTTAGTCTGCTTGCAAATGTATACTTATAAACCTTTCACTGCCTATTGAACTGTGTAGTCTCCATGTTAATCTACCTGCTGATATATAATTTGACCTTTTGGCTCATTCCTCCAAGGCAGACTCATGTCGGTCTTCTAGCTGATCTATGTTTAGACGCTCTTTTTATATTCAAAAGGAATCTGGCTATGGAAACACAGTTATGGAACGGTGCACAGACATAATATCGGATTTTTTATTTCGACTTTCATAAATATCGAGTTTTAAATATCGTAGGCACAGAATATCGACATCAAAGAATATCGGTGACCAGAATATCGACCTGAAGGTAAGAAATATTGTTTTTGTTAATATCGATGTTAGTAATATCGATAGCAAAAATATCGATGTTACTAATATCGATGTTTATGTTAGTGTTATGTATTTTAGTATGTATGTGTTTTACATGTTTTTTGTTATGTTTTGAATTGTTTTTAAAAATATGTATATTAAATGTTTAGAAGTACCTTAGCGGGTTGTGGGTTTATAGGGGAATAGGGTGGGCAGAAATGTAATTATAGTAAATTAAATCATAATGTTTTAGAAATTATTATTTATTTTTAAATAAATTTAGCTTTTTAGTTCCGTAGCGGGTTGTGGGTTTATAGGGGAATAGGGTGGGAAGTAATTTATTATAATTAAGTAATTATTAATTATCATTTATTGGAATTCATAAATAATGTAGCGTTAATTAAAAATTGGTTGGTAATTAATGTTTATAAGTTTATTAATTGATAATTATAATAATTGTGTTAATTTTTATGCGGAGTGGGTTGGGGGTTTGTTGGGGAATAGGGTGGGAAGTAATTGAATGTTATTAAAGTAATTATTAATTTTATTTTATTGGTATTTAGAAATAATTTACTGGTAATTTATTTTTAATTCAGTATTTAATTAAACCAATTAATAATTGACAAGTATGTTATTTTTAACCTATGCGCTATCCAACACTTTCCCTAGTGTTGCACTCTCTGGAGTGGGAATAGTCCTTTTTACCCCTACTCTATCCAACACTTTCCTTACTGTTGCACTCTCTGGAGCTGGGATAGCAATTATAACCCCTACACTATCCAACACTTTCCCTACTGTTGCACTCACTGGAGTGGGAATAGTAATTTTTACCCCTACACTATCCAACACTTTCCCTTCTGTTGCACTCTCTGGAGAGGAAATAGTAATTTTTGCCCCTATGCTATCCAACACTTTCCCTACTGTTGCACTCACTGGAGTGGAAACAGTAATTTCTACCCCTACACTATGCAACACTTTCACTACTGTTGCACTAACTAGAGTGGGAATAGTAATTTTAACCCTCTCGCTATCCAACACTTTCCCTGCTTTTGCACTCTCTGGAGCGGGAATAGTAATTTATACCCCGACGCTGTGCAACACTTTCCCTACTGTTGCACTCTCTGGAGTTGGAATAGTAATTTTTACCACTACGCTATCCAACACTTTCCCTACTGTTGCACTCACTGGAGTGGGAATAGTAATTTTTGCCCCTACACTATCCAACACTTTTCCTACTGTTGCACTTAATGGAGTGGGAAAAGTAATTTTCACTCCTACGCTATCCAACACTTTCCCTACTGTTGCACTCACTGGAGTGGGAATAGTAATTTTTACCCCTTCGCTATCCAACACTTTCCCTACTGTTGCACTCACTGGAGTGGAAACAGAAATTTCTACCCCTACACTATGCAACACTTTCACTACTGTTGCACTAACTAGAGTGGGAATAGTAATTTTAACCCTCTCGCTATCCAACACTTTCCCTGCTTTTGCACTCTCTGGAGCGGGAATAGTAATTTATACCCCGACGCTGTGCAACACTTTCCCTACTGTTGCACTCTCTGGAGTTGGAATAGTAATTTTTACCACTACGCTATCCAACACTTTCCCTACTGTTGCACTCACTGGAGTGGGAATAGTAATTTTTGCCCCTACACTATCCAACACTTTTCCTACTGTTGCACTTAATGGAGTGGGAAAAGTAATTTTCACTCCTACGCTATCCAACACTTTCCCTACTGTTGCACTCACTGGAGTGGGAATAGTAATTTTAACCCATTCTCTATCCAACACTTTCCCTACTGTTGCACTCTCTGGAGTGGGAATAGTCATATTTGCCCCTACGCTATCCGACACTTTCCCTACTGTTGCACTCTCTGGAGTCGGAATAGTAATTTTTACCCCCCACGCTTTCCAACACTTTCCCTACTGTGTTGCACTCACTGAAGTGGGAATAGTATTTTTTACCCCTACGCTATCCAACACTTTTCCTATTGCCGCACTCTGTGGAGTTCGAATAGTAATTTTTACCCCTACGCTATCCAACACTTTCCCTCTTGTTACACTCTCTGGAGTGGGAATAGTAATGTTTACCCCTACACTATCCAACACTTTCCCTACTGTTGCACTCACTGGAGTGGGAATAGTAATTTTTACCCCTATGCTATCCAACACTTTCCCTACTGTTGCATTCTCTGGAGCTGGAATAGTCATTCTATTCCCTCCACTATCCAATATTTTTCTGTATTATTTTAATTAATGTTTTGTATAATTTGATTTAAAATGATTAAAAATATTGTAGTTTTTTAATTTGATATATATATTTATATTTTTATTTACATTATTTTTGTATGTGTATATATGTATTTATAATTTATAAAATGTTTTTAACAATGTATCAGTTAATAAAATAATTATTTACGAATATTATTAAGTAAGAATATATATTATGTTATATGTATATGTTTAATTTATTTTAACATTATACATATTAGTTATTATTTTTAAACATTTTTAACTATGTTTCTTTTAATTATATGTATTATTTACTTTATTTTACATTATTTTTTAACATTTAACAAAAACAATATTTTTAACAACAATATTTTAGACACCGATATTTTTTGTTCTCGATATTTTTGCACTTACCATGATGTAGATAGGATGTCGTGATTCTTCACTTCGATATTTTTGTCACAATATTTTTGTACCTCGATATTGTACTTGATATTTTGTCAGTGATTCTTAAGGAACGATTGTTGATTCTGGCGTTGATGCACAGCAGCTCATTCCATGACAGTTTAGGTGATTTTATTATGTGCTGCCGAACCTTATATTAATTAATCATGTGGAAATAGACAATTCACAATTATAAAATGATTCGGTTGCCATTTTAAACTAAAATTAAATGTGTAAAGTGATTAACTTACCAGTGATATCTGGCAAAGTACTAGAAAACCACCAATGTAATGGAAATGAAGGGTTCACACACTTGAGTATTATCTTGTGGCAGTAGATGGAAAAAATTATTTGCCTAGATGTCATTTTGAGCTACCGTGTAATGGCTTAGGTTCATATGGGAAAAGAATTGTGATCATCTTCCACAAATAATGTCAGAACCATGTGACTTTAGGAGATTGGACAAGTATGTGGATACTTTTCATAATTCAGGAAAGCAGTTCTTAGAAGTCCTAGATTTTTCACAAGACAATTGCCACATGTGACAATTGATGAGAATGTTGCTAACTGCCACGTGTATGTTTGCAAGCCTGGTAGATCCGTTTTGATGTGATTTGATGTTTATTTAGTTTTAGGTTTCATCAAAAGATACAGGAACCTGTTTTCAGTTGTAAAAGTCCAACTTTCTCAATTCCATTACCTAAAGCAAAGAGTACTGAATGATCTATTAGAGCGTATTAGTGAAGTCACTCAATAACACCAGTGAAGTCAAGCATTCAGAAGCAATGGTAACAAAAAGTGGTTAACAATTTTTTTTTTTTAAAGAGCAGAAAGTATATGCTACATGTGTGGTTTTAAATTTCATCTTGTTAATTTCAACAAAGCGACTTTCTGTTTGCAAGCAGTGCATGCAATGAAAAAGAATATGAAGATTTTGTAAATGTGTGTTGGGGAAAACAAATGTTGGTCCATGCCATTGAGATAGAAGAGTTAGCTTAGAAGTTAGAGATGTAAAGTAGTTTTGACTGTCCAAATTCAAAGCTGTTGTGGAAAAGGAAATCCAATATTCAAGATGTGCATTCAGAATAAGGGAGCGTTGGTCACTGCAGACACTGGGGCAGGTAGTTCTTAGTTACGTAGAAGGTATAGAGAGATGAGTGATGTGATGTTAACTTGTATCTGTCCGTTGTGCAACCTTTGACAAGAAGAAAACTTTAAACGGTTAGTGAAATTTCATTATACCTTTGCATTTTCTACTAGGAGGGTCAACATATGCATGGCTAAAAAGGCTGACACATTTTCAGGGTTTGAGAACAAGGTAAACTGGGATGGTTTTAACACCAATGATATCTTTACCAATATTGATATTGAAGTTGACTAATGATAGAGCTCAAGACATTACGTAGACATATCTGAACCCGACTGGAAGAGAGGTTTGATTGTGTACATGGTTATGAACAAATGATTTTGTTAAAAGAAAAAAAGCAGAACCTACAGTACAGAAAGTCAGGGATGTTTCACTTAGTATTAAGAGCATTAAAGCACTGAACGTCTCCAATAGTTGTGATGAAATTTGTTTAGTGTTGATTTGCGTTCTTTGAGTAAAAATACTTAATTGACTGTCATAGTCCTTGAGCTGTTCTCTCGTTTGAATGGTGGCAGGATTTTTTGTGGATAGATGTAAGTCTATAACAACCTTTGTGAATCTGTTTAGGGCTTTTCGGGCATGCTGTTTAGGCTTGCATTAGCAGATTCTGTTTTTCAGAAGCTGATGTTTAGTTTAGTTGAACCCTAAACAGCACATCAAAATGACATCCTCCTTTTTGCCAAATGAGTTGAGGAATAAAATGATGTGCTAGACAGAGGTTAGTGCATTTTTGATTGAACCTAAAATGAGTAAAAGAAAGAAAAATGTAGATTTCTGATGATCTTGATTATTTGGGCAAGCTGATGGAATACAATCTAAAACATGCTATGTGCTATCAAGGATGCTCCCTCACTAAAAAAAAAGACCAAATCAAATACTTTCTTGGGTTTGTGTGAAAATTATGCACAACTAGTACTAGGTTTTGCTTTGGAAACATAACCATTGAAAAAACTTCTCTGCAGTTATAAAGAGATTGTATCTTTTGAAAATGTCAATGTTCTCGCATTACAATGTTATGAGCCTGATAAGGATTGTGTGCTGCAAGTAGTTGCAACCTGTTATTGATGTAATTTTGACTGAAGGTGTAATGGGTTGGGAATACACTGTTGAACATGTATCCCTGTACCTCAAAAGGTCAGAGTGCCAACATAGAATGATATACAATGAGGCACTGGCCTGTTCTTGTACAGTGGAATAATTCAGAACTTTTATGGGGAAGCATGATATTCATTCTGCTCACAAATCCTTGATATTCATACTGAGAGAGAAAAGAATATGCTAGGCTATGTCCTGCAGTGGCATAGCTATCAGTAGTGCAGCAAGGGCAGTGGCACCGGGAGCAGGATTCTGAGTGGCACACTTTACACCAGTTGGTAGCTGTTTTTTACTACCAAACCAGTGGATGGGGATCAATTTCCTTGCTTGCATTAGAGCCAGTTGCAGCCTTGCAATGTAACTGCGGCCAAGAATTGTGAGTTTGTTCGCTTGTATACAATATTTTCATATGGACATACATGATGTTGTAAAAGGAAAGAATGCGCATGCAGGCTTGACATGCTTTCCCTTAACATATGTTGGGAGTGATGTAGAAGACAGTGAGTATGCAGAATGTGTTGTTGGTTTAGAGGATGTACACAGATGTGATATCTTTTTCTTCTTCTGTCCACTCATTAATTAAAACAAAGAGGCTTTGGTTCTACAGAAAATAAGGGATTTTACTGTGAAAATATGGCCATGTTAAGAACAATAGTCTGATGAATTCCAATGCTGGAAAAAGGTTCAGGAGAAACTGAGTGTTGAAAGTGCTTCAGTTACGAGTGGGTTGTAGGATTGTTCCACCTGCTGCTGTTAGAGAGTGACTTGTTCATTTAGCTCATTTAGAACACATGGTTTGACTTCTACAAAGTAAAAACTGAAGTTGCATCATTGGTAGTCATCTTTTAACAGTGTTATTTATTTGGTGATGGCTTTTGCAGTACTATACAGTCTATGCATAGGACATTTGTGTTGAGGAAATTTATGTTGTGTCCAGTTAGTTTTTCAGCTTCTCTGTGGGAGAAATTAGAAAATGGTTTCATGGGGTGTAGGAAATCAGTTGCCTACTTCCTAATGGAGTAAAGATGTTGATAGTTCTCAATTACTATAATTCAAAATGGATTCTCCACAATTTTACAAGATCTGCTGGTGCCAAACCATTTGGAGATTTTATAAAGTGTGTTTTTTTATTAATGGCTACAAATGTGTATTCTGTCAGACAATGGTGTTCAGTTCATTTCCAGTGTTTGTAGTACTATAACCAAGGAGTGATGGATATAAAAAAATTGAAAGTCTCTCTAAGCAGCTCCCCCGTCGAATGAGTTGATGGAGAAAATCCATTGATTACATCAGGAGTGCATATAGCTTATGGTACATTCAAGATTGGATATTGAGAAAATAATCCAGGATAGGATTTGGAATTACCATTTAACTCCAAATTTGCCAACTGGTGATTCTCTATTTAAATTATTGAAAAGTAAAGAACCATTTCCCAATGTCATTCTGAGTGGTTAAGTGAAGCAGGAGGTCCTCTAAATTGTGAATGATTGAATTCGGTATTGGCGAAAGTAAGGAAAGCTCTGTTAAAAAAGTACACACTATCCGATAACAGGAAAAAAAATTGGATTATTGTTTTAAGTGGGGAGATCTTGTGAAGATTTAGCACCCATAGAATGTTTATACATTCAAAATCTTACCCATTGACATTGGTGTATGTTTGCGTCGAGTTCAAGAAAGGTGTCAAGTAACAAATGATGGAGTAAACAGAGTGTGTTGTTGGTAAGGTGTGCAAGCACTTCAGTGGCATAGGCTAATGGTTCATGGAAGTGTCAACTTTGGCAGCTGATGGAGTAAGTTTAGTTCTAGTGAGAGGTGGTGTCAGGGAGACTGGATGGTGACAGGTGTTTGGTAATAACACGGATAACAAGAACTTAAGTGTTAGTATAGCTGACTCATGACAAATGCTAAACCAAGGTGTTGGACAAGAGGATGCAGTTGATCTGTGTGCTCAGGGTGGTCAGAAGATCTGTTTGGATGTCAAGGAGAGTATCTCAGGAAATTAAAATGGAATTAGAATTACATGATGTTCTAGTTATCCTAATAGCTTTGCCTGTTATCAAAACGTGGGATTTTGTAAAGGGGAAGAAGTGAGGCATGCTTTACTGCGCTTACAAACTTGAGGCATATATATTTATGTGTTAATGTGGCTCACTTTGCCTACTTACCATAGGATTGTCTGTCTCACTCGACTGTAAAAACTACAAGCAGCCCTTATTTACTCCATGATCTGCATGGTGATCCGGGATTCCTGTGATTTGCAGTTGAGGTGGACAGAGTTGTTGAGGTTGGTGTTCCTCTGGCTTCTTTGATATCCTGCACTCAAAAAAGTCTTCTTAATATTCTGATCAACCAGTTCTTACACATCTCCTATCATATCTTGGAAAGGGGACAGTGGTATCAGAAGAGGAGGAACATTGATCTTGGGTTTTCTCTGACTCAGGATTTTGCCAAGCTTAAAAATACCAATGAACTGCCTCAAGGGAGGCTCTAATTGTTTTCAGACCCTCTTTAGAAAGTTGAAGATTAAGAGGATAAAAGTGGGGGGACCTGTTATGACTTATTTTACTGCCTATACTCTTAGCTGGTGGGTATAAAGGAAGAGAAAATACGTATACCACATCCCTGAATGAGATTTCTTGGAAAGGTTGGGGTCTTGATTGCCTGACCCTAGTAGCTAATTTTCACGCATTGGGTTATATAATGCTTCATCTTACCATGCAACAGAATTCCTCACCATAGTCCATGACACCTGACTACACACTATCTCATTTTGCACAACACCTTATGACACTATACCACACTAAATTACACAGCATGATAGCTGACTGGTAAACCATGTGAAAAAGTATGACATGATATCTAAACCAGCATCAAGTGAGGTGTACAATAGGTGCTGGCCCTCTAGCTCATCTTATTTGCTCTGGTGGTGGAACAATTGGCAAATCTGCTCAAAGAGTTCCATTCTGGTGTGGCCAACACATTTGGAAAATATAAGGTGTTATTGTCAGAATAAATTGTGTATAACCTGATACTAATAATCCAGAAAAATGGCTTAACCCAATTATCATGGGGCTCATTGCCTATGAACGATGGTCCGGTCTCATAATAAACTATGACAAAATCATCATCATCAAGATGCCTTTTACAAGGAACACTCATGCTAATACTCTAGATTATCCTATCAATGGAGTGAGAATCCTGGTCAATACTTGGGAATCAAATACCACTGGGGTAAAGATAGGATATACCACAGCAGCTATAGGGTATGTATAAGTAAAATAGCCACCTACATTGAAAAGTGGAACATCCTACCAATATCGTTGGCTGACTGCATCACCATTATGAAAATGATAATACTGCACAGTTACTTTACATTTACCAGAATAATCCAGTCCCTTTAAACCACAGTTTTTTCAATCAGATTCATTTACTGATGGGAAGACTACCGGGGATGGGAAACAAGCCACAATAAACTGGAAAACTAAACAATTAACATATACATTTGGAGTATCTGCTACTTTCAATTTGATAATTCATTACTTTGTAGCCCAGGAGTAATTTGTGCACTGTTGGTTCCATATTCTTAGAGGGCTCCCTGCACTGTGACTTGAAGAAGTTTTACATGCACCATTTCTACTGAATGCCACTATCATGAAAACACAAACTAGACCAAAAAGGGTAATGCATACAGTGGACTGCACAGTGCAGGCCTAGTAATGACTAATGGATATCAGTGGTATAGGCAAACTGTTCTGACTGCAGATGCCTCTAGTTCGTAATCCACAATTGGAAGTGACCAGTGAGCTAGCCTCTAGGAAGAGGTTGAGTAATAGACAACACCATACATTGGGTGAGCTTTATAAGGAAGGTAGTTTTTTAACAATACAAGAGTATAAAGATTTAGGCCTATGTAATGCATTGGATATATATTTATACCATAGACTGGGTTGTACTGTTATTACACAGTACCCCACTTACCTGGAAAAACTAAGTGACTGCAAGTTACCAGGTTGAGCACAACAATGTATGCCATGATTAGACTTCATGAAAGTTGAATACCAGAATAAAGCAGGAGACCAATGGGTGCAAACTATAGGGCATCAGATATTGGAAGTGCAATGAGAATACTGCTGTACACATACAAAGTGAATGTCAGCAATTAACAGGCATAGACTAATGCATTATAAATATTTATATATAGCATATCATACACTACTTAGTATGCACAGCCATTGTCTAGTTGAAGACTGCCAATGTAAAAGATGAGTTGCCCCATAAGTAGGATTTCACCACAGTTCATTGGAATGTCCTGGGGTAAAGAGATACTTGGGCTCGGTTTATAAATATGAACAGTAAATACGAAGCTCTGTGGTTATGGCAAAGAAGAGAGAGGCAGTGTGCTGGGGCATAGATAGGCTGCCTAAATACGATTACTGGATAAATGATCTGATGTGGTGCAATACCCAGTCTGAAGTACATAGCATGCTTCCCCCAACTAGGTAAGACTTACTTACTGAAAACAGATGCTAAAGACACTACAGAGATTGTGGCAGGAGAGCAGAATAATCATCCTGAAGTGATGGACTTGTAGTTGTGAGAAGGCCTGGCGTACTGGACAATAAAGTGTTGCATACTATGCACTGTTATATGATTTGTAGTAATACAACAGACACATGGCACTGTAACTGAATAATTCTACTGTAACAGCTAACAACTATTTTCCGATGTTATGACAATAAATAGTAACAATAATGAAAAAATGTGGCAAGCATTTATGCCGAACCAAAACAGTAATAAAGTCAAAGTGGATTTGAAAAATTTGAATAAAATCTAATAAATAAAATGACACAAAAATGACAAAGATCCAATAATATGTTTTAAGGAGAAATAGCGCCAACATTCACTAAGCATCAATTTCAGCTTTGTACTGGTGAAGGGTTTTACTTTCTGACTTAGGGCCTGATTTTGAATTTGGCAGATGGGTTACTCCGTCACAACAGTGACGGATATCCAATCCGCTGGAATATAAATCCCATTATATCCTATGGGATTCATATTTTGGCGGATGGGATTTCCATCACTGTTATGACAGAGTAACCCATCTGCCAAGATCTAAATCAGGCCTTTCATCTTTTAAGTCCCACATTTACAGGGTTTCTGGAACAGCTCATCTAGGTCACGTGTACAGCTCCCAGGACACCAGGGAGAGCACTTAGGGACCAGAACACACCTCAGCAAGGTCCTGTCCAGGTCTAGTTGTTTCCGATCAGCTGGGCACACCAGAGGAAAAGCCTCTTGCATTTTGTTGTCTCCATGTAGCTACACTGGATGTCAGCCTACTAACCCTTCAAGTCCACTTCTTTTTATGTGTACAAGAGGGAGCAGGTCTAGTTCTTTGGGGCTACTCTTATGTTAAAGACAGGAGGTCAGTCCTCTTCTGATCTTCCACAGGTTCATCAAGTGTTCTGAAGTCAGTGCTTAGAGGATCCAAATGTATGCTTTGCACCATATAGTGGTTTAGGTGAACTCTGGGCACTCCCTAACCAATGTGGTCAATGCTCTTAGGGCCAATTTTACCCACTTCTTCAGTTTGCCTTACTACAAACAGGCATGAAATGACATGTATTAAGTAATTTTCAAGATGGTGAAAGTCTTCGCCCACACTAAACTTCGACTCTGAGACCTTGGGGTGTATGTGGAAGTGTCATAGGCAAATCACCAATGTTTGAAGCAGGCATTGTACCCACAATAAATGCAGAGATAGAATCCTGGAAGGACAAACGCAGGACCCTTCAGCAACCAGGCTTGGGATAGAAAAGAGTTGTTTTGGCATGCTGTTCTCTCCTTTTCAAGTATGCCCACATTGTTCCATGTGCCCCCAGTAGCATAACAGACCTGTTATGCTACAGATATGTTATGCTACTGGGGGGCATTTTACACCTTATTCAGACATAAGTACAGGATTGGAGAAGCTGGAGATTGAATGCAAATTAGCCTCCAGGAATTTCAGGAAGGGAAAAGGTAACTTTCTAAAAGTTACTTTTCCACAATATTTATTACAAATCTGACTTCATAATTGAATTGGACTTTTAAAACCTATGTAAAATAGTGGCTTATTTATTTTTCCAGCTGGTCCCTTTCCTGAAATAGCAATATTGGTGTTTTAAACTGCAGTCTGTTTTTCAAAATGAGACAGCCAGACCTTCAGTGAAAATAGATTCTTTTGAGCCTTGTCACTGTAGGACCAACAGTAATATTAACCTTCTACATGTCCCACGTTTTAAAACCATGTTCCCTTCCTTGTGGGCTACAATGCTATAGAGGTGACTTACTTATATTTAAAAAGGTGGGTGTCAAGAATTCCTGTCATGCGAGGGGAGGAAAACGGTAACCAGCGAAAACGGACTACATCTCCCAGGATGCTTAGCAGTTGAGAGGTTATGTAAACAGGAGAGCTGTTACATAACTCAAGGAAAACACGCCCTTATGTAAACAGGAGAGCTGTTACATAACTCAAGGAAAACACGCCCTTATGTAAACAGGAGAGCTGTTACATAACTCAAGGAAAACACGCCCTTATGTAAACAGGAGAACTATTACATAACTCAAGGAAAACACGCCCTATAAAGGGAGGAACCGGGAGGTACAACGCTGTCGGTTATTGTGTTTACACCGACGTACCTGCTTAGTGAAGAGCAGTGTTCCGGAGTGGTGCTCCAGTAAGGCAAGAACGGAGGTGGGTCGAGTCGTTACTCCCTGGGCCGTGTCTTGCCCCATCGTCACCAGTGAAAGACCCGGAAGCTCTACCGGATAACCATTGAGCTTCGCTTTTTGACTCGGCTGAGTCAAAGCGCAGTGGCGCTTTTGCTGGTTGGAGTCGTAACTCCCATCCCGACCAGAGATCCAGGGACTGCCAGCTGTAACGCACACCAGGAGGTGTTTGCCGCGTTACAGACTCGGAAGTCCACGGGATCGATCGAGCGGCTGCTCTCGGTTCAGTCTTCTTTGCTTGTGATTGGGGTATCGGTGACGCATCACCAGGAGGTGACTCCGCGTCCCAGTGCAGTCTGAGGAAGAGGTTGAGCGGCTGCTCCCTTCAGGTAGAGACCCCGGCTGGGTGTTTCCCTGACTCCTCGATTCTCCCCAACACTCTTCGTGCCCCTCACAGCTTACCGATTGGCATTGTCGGCCATTTCATTTCTGCCCTCTGTTGGCATACGCCGGGATCGGCGTATATGCAGAGGACGGTTAGGACCATCCGTGCTGTGGGCTGGTAACGTACTTAGCCTGGAGGATTCCAGTGACTATAACCTTTGTTTATTCCTTGTATTATTTTTGCCTTCATTAAAATAACTAAACCTTCACAAGTGGTTGCGTTCTCATTTTCGTGTCTGTTAAACGATCCTGAGACGTTCAGGGCGTTACAGTGGGCTTTAATTTTTGAAAGGGGTATTTTAACAGGATGCTCTCCAGGTTTTACATTGCAGCAGTGAGGCTACACATGTTAGGCCTGCAGCTATGTTTGCACTACCACTGTAACAGATAGCACAACAGTTGCTGCAATCCACAAGTGTAATTTAACTAACCTGGCCCTTGGTGCACATCTTACACCATATACTAGGGCCTACAAGCACGTTAAAAATGCCAATGAGGAGAACGCTAATTTAACCATGTTTAAAGGAAGAGTACAGACACTTTACTCTTTGTTAGCAGGGCTAAAGTGCACAGAGTTCTAAAGTCATCAACAATGTGGTCCAGAAAAATCAAACATTCCAGAGTGATCACTATAAAAGGCCACTACATAACATACCACAGCACACCATCCACAATCACAGACCTTGAAATACCTCATCACATTGCACTAGATCATGCTATACTATAATAGATCACAACTTGTAACGCACACACACACCATACCACACTACCTCACATATCAAATGCCACATCATACTATGCTATATCAGGCTATGTAATATTTTATCATATTATCTCACAACATCCAATACACCTCATAATAGTGCACATCACCTCTCTACAACAATCCCATTCATCACTGCATTACATCATCCACCACAACAAAAACCATATCAAACAGCACCTTAACATCCTACATCTATAATGGCAGTCATGCTATGTCACCTCACCTCACTACAATGAAAGGTAGATTTTATTCGAAAGTTTGCGGCAGTTATTTTATAACCTGATATCTAACTAATCAGCCTTTAATTAGAGGCTATGACATGATGGTTTGTGGTAGTTATTAATGTTATCAAACACATGTTAGTCAACATGAAATGTGACTTGGCAAGGCTTTCATGCCATAGTATATCTATTGGCAACTGCCAAATACATATGCTAGAAGGTAATACATATTTGGGTACTTCAGAGCCTAGTGGCTTCGAAAGTATAAATGTTGGAGTAGGAGCAAGGATGTTTATAGCATTTTCTTGACAGTCCCTGAACCTTGTGCCAGCTTTAAAGGGGCTAAACTTATTGCTTCATACATTGACCAAGTGAAGACGGCTCGACGACCCTCTCCAAAACAGAAGCATCACTGCGGGGCTATAGGCCTAGCATGTATGTTTTGGGAATATCCATCACACTTTGCCTCCTTTCTGGAGAAAACAAGAAGAACAAAACCAGACCCACAGCAAGCTGCTCTGCTTCACATTACATCATGTTCAGCACCTCATGAACCGATACGAAAGCACACAATATCGATCTGCAACACATCCAACAACAGCGCAACACTCCATCCTATGTCACCAAATGTTGCATCACACCATATGCTACCAAGTGTACCACATCTTACCACACCACAAAACACTATATTGCACTATGCACTACAACATCAAATGCATAATTCATCTTACCACGCAACATATCACATCATTTATGACTACTCATGACCAAACTGCACCCCCATCATCACATCATACTAGACAATACCATATAGCATTCAACAATATTGTGGCACATCACTGTGCATCTTATAATACTTCATGACAGTCCGTAATACACATCACATTTTGCACTACTGTCTCTCATTACTATAGCACACCTCATCACACTAAGCCACACCACTCATTTTGCATTGAACCATTCGCTGCCACAACATAGATCACACAAGCTGAACACTTACAAAACTCGGATCACTTTTGAACATGTGCTGCACTGTATGCACTACAAAAACCTAAATATTGCATCAAACAAGCACAATTGGGAGTGCTTCAGCTGAACTTTAGCAGGAAAGGTAGTGGTTCTTGTTTCTAGACACTATGGTGGCTACTACAGTCTAATTCACAAGGCCCTTGCTCAGGAGGGTCTTGACGGGACAAGATCCAGGATTAACCACCTATAGATCTTGTCTTGATAACTTACTCCTTCGATGAACCCCCCCCACGTTAACTGACCTCAATGATGTGATAGATCTGCAACAGAAGCAGGATCAGTGCTGATCACCCTCTGGGGCGTCTACCAAAGCACAATCAAAAAGAAAGGAGAGATTTTTCATAAGTAAAGTCTTTATGGTTCTACTTCATGAAGAGAGGCTTAAAGTCCAGCAGTTAATAAAGAAAGAAGCCTTGTATATGTATAGGTATGACAGCAGAGTTCCTGTGGAGTGGCCAGGACATACCACATTAACATACACACATGTTTTCTTTTTTAATGTCTTGGTTGCTTATGATCATTCAGTGAATAACAAAATCTAATATGAGTGGCAGTTGTTTTGCTAGGCCTACAGAGATGCAGACTTCTAAAAATCTTTTAAGACTGTAACATAATCATTGGACCTTTCTCCTTTCTCTTTTCTCTCCTTTGACCTATGCCAGGTGGAAAGTGTACCACAAAGGCTTCCCCAGATGCATTGATGTGGATGATGTCAGGGATCTAGACTCAAACGTACAATACTCAATCGGCAAATTCTTAAGTTTTGCCATGAACAAGGGTACTTCGTAAGTATTGGGAGTTATTGTAATTCGATAAAAAAATACAGGTGTTTCAAAGTAATAACTGGATTCCTAATAAGACAGTAAGAGTGACCTCTTCCAATTGAGCTAATGTTTTAAAATGAACCATGCCATTCATTCACTCTATGAAAGAAGAGTGAGGGAAATAAAATTTGGTCTTATTTTGAATCCTATTCCATCATTATAACTCCAAGAAGGCCTCCATTGTCTCCCATCTATGCTTTCATAGTTATGACATGTTAACGGTGTGAGCAAACTGTATGTTTTCACCTTATCTGCATGCTTCCTGTCTCCTTGAAGTTGCAGAACTACCCAAAAGGCCGGTTATCAAAAAGGCACTTTTTATTGGTTCTATGCACTCCAGTTTGGTCTTTAATAATTCTCCTATTATGCTTAAAATTAGACCTTACTGTCCTTCACCAGACTCAGGGGGGTGAACGGCTTTGCTCACAGACAAAAAGCTAGGGTATGCCAAGCACCCTTTATGAACAATGATCAACTTCAGGCAATAGAACATCAGAAATATTACAAATTGACCCATTTTGCTTGGCAACAGCTAGGTATAAAAATGGACGTGGAAACCCTACCAGTGTTATCTCCTACGCCCAAATCAATTTTGACTATAAACAACATATGCCTTACTTACTTGTGCTGCTGGTCTGCATACTTTGCACTTCTTTCTTAGTACTATCACATTTGTTTATGGATCATAATTTCATTTAACAGAATTTATTTTATGTCCACTGGTTCAGTAAAATTATATTTTTTTCATGACTCCTTTTCCTAGAAACATTATTAAACTGGAAGATATTCCATAAGTCTTTATTCCTCCTCTACGCCAACATAGTTACTTTCAAAGATTCTCTTCAGTATTTTATTGATTTGTCACAATCCTCAAAATCCCAAAATAGCATGGGCACTTGAATTGGGAAAATCCTTTTGCTGAAAAGCCACTGAGCACAAGAATCAAATGCCCTTTCTATTGTGCACTGTATTTGTTATAATGTGATGAATATCATTAATTCCAACCTTTTATCATGCACCTAGAGTACTGGAAATTAAATTACAAGGC
This sequence comes from Triturus cristatus, assembly GCF_964204655.1. Taxonomy (NCBI): domain Eukaryota; kingdom Metazoa; phylum Chordata; class Amphibia; order Caudata; family Salamandridae; genus Triturus; species Triturus cristatus. Next base: position 706,070,305 of record NC_140595.1, on the reverse strand, counting down.
TTTTTTGGATGTAAGGAATCATGGAAATCATTTGAGGACATCAAAAAGATTTTTTGGACCTATAAATCTACTATGTCAGGTAGGACTTTTCCATTGTCCAGGGTTGGCGGGTGAAGCAGGGTGTGCATGTGTCTGTCAACTTTTTTATAAGCAATGATTACTGAGGGTTGGCTGGTATTCCTGCTCTAGTTACTGCGTGTTGATAATATAAGGATTATTCATTTCCCACCATCCATATGTGTTTTTTTCATTAGAAACAAAAGGATTTATACATATTTTTCTAGCAGGCAGGCTTGTCTCCATTCGCAAGCGCCTTTGGCTGTTGCCTCATTTACTTCCCATAGGATAGTTAAATGTTTATTTTTGCAGACAGCACATGTATGAGACACATTAGCATGTGAAACCCTTAAGCAGGTCACTGCTTAATCGGATTAAGCACTGTGATTTATGCACCTGAGTAACCCATTGCATATTAAGAATTTAACAGAGAGACTAACTAGTGACCGGGTGGAGTTTAAAACATATATGGCGGATTTTTGGGATAATTTGGTCAGGCCAAACAGCAAGTCTACAATATCACCTGGCCTTAAGAACACCTACTGTAGCACCCTGTCTACGTACGTGGCAGCATTCTTTGTGTGTGCATGTGCAAAGTACACATTAGAGACCCGTGTTGTGGTGGCTTCTCCTCAAAGTAATGACAGGAAACATATGATGTGTTCTTTATGGGAGCTTGTGTTGTGGCCAGTTTATGACTGCAGCACAAGCTCCCATAGAGAAATGGGAGTATGCGACTACACCATGTGCATTCGCATTGTAATAGCGCTGTTGGGACTGCCAACCGGAGGTCGGTCGATCCCAAGACCGCACCGGTGTTGGGCGGAAGTGAGTCCCTTAGTGTTACGTTTTCTGGAGGAAAAATAAATCTTTTTGAAAACTGAAGTAAAAAATTACTCAAAGTGTTCTCTTCATCTTAATTTTGATGGTGGGTTTTGTAGAAGGATTTCTCTGAGTAGGGAGAGGCAAAACAAAGTAGAAGAGAGGATATTTACACTTCCTTTGATATGGCACTTCGTTCAAGGAATGCAGACAACTAAACATGAATTCTGTAGCTTCTCTTCAAGTGTCTGTATCTCAGTGGGATAATGTCACATTTCTGTGTGGTTGCTTTTCAAACTGCAGCTACATCATGCATGTTTAGCTACAGAAATAGAGGAAACTGTCAGATACTAAGATTGCATAATAATTTCTATATGATACTTCAAATTCCTCTCGGATGGTAGGAGTTTTGTACTCTGCGGAACTTGGTGCTAGAGAAGGAAGTTGTATTTCACCTAAATATGGTTTTATTTACAGATATTCAGCAATCATTGTTTATAAAATAAAATGTTGTACACATTTGGGCACATTAGGAAGTCTGCCCGCCAACCTAGCGTTGCTGGGACAGGCCTCCAGCGGTGCAGCGGTCCTGCACCGCCAATTAGGATGCGGCCAGCACCGTGGCAGTCGCATTTCGCATCTTTGACATTTTGGCAGGTGCCACCGCAATGCCAAAGAGGCATGTTGTGCATTGCCATGCATAACCGGTGCCTGCCAACTTGTGCATGGCAATGAAGGGGGGTACCATAGGTACCCCCCAAGTGCTGCCCCCCAGCCCGCCACCCCTCAAGGGGCCATCAAAGGGCCCCCAAAGCAATTCCCCGCCAGCCTTTTGCCACCATGGAATGGCCTTTTGAACCCTGCATCATAATATGGATGGCAGTGCCTTCTAGGCACCGCTACCATATTATGCCCCAGCTCCGCCTGACCTTGGGACCGTCAAAAAAGCGGCAGACGCACTTTGCATCTGCCGCGGTACCCCACCATATTATGGCGGGGGTAAATCTAGTTGTGATTAGGCCTGGGCGTAGTTCGCGAAGTAGCACTTCGCGAAGCTACGCAAAGTGAAGTTCGCACTACGCGAGCTACGCGTAGCACTTCGCGAACTGCGTAGTACCTTGTTCGCACTGTGCCAGATGTCGTTTTCAATGATTGCACAGCGCGGACAAGCAACCGGCACTGTGCAATCATTGAAAATGGCATCTTGCACAGTGCGAGCTGTAGTTTTCTGCTGCTCGAGTCGATTTTTACTCGAGCTTCAGCTTTCTCAACGCGAACTGGTAGTTTCTCATCGCGAGCGGTCGCGAGCATACGCGACCACTCGCAATGAGAAACCTGACCTCCTCGCGTTGGGAATCTCGCCGGGAGGTTTATTTTCCATGCTCGCGATCGCCAACTTGAAGTTGCTGATCGCGAACAAGGAAAAAGTCTCGCCTGGATGTCATTTTGCTTGCTCGCGGTCGCCAACTTGACGTTGAGGACCGCGAGCAAGCAAAAAATGACCGCAGCACTACGCAACACTACGCTACGTGTGTTCGCACTGTGCTACGTGCAGTTCGCGTAGTGCGAAGTAGCGCGAACTTCGCAAACTACGCGAGCGTAGCGTAGTGCTTTGCCCAGGCTTAGTTTTGATGGCGGGCGGATCGCCACCATCGGATCTGCCCGCCATCCTAATGACCGCCTATATTTGTAGTTCTAGGTGAAGACATCTTTTGATCTCTTTCCAAAAGAAAAGAAATCATAAAAATAATGCAGAAATTTAGTAAGTGGATTTTGCTACCTTTATGTCCACACACTTGGCCAAGCCACAGGACAGCATATGTACAACGGGGTAGTAAGTCAACTCCCTTCAGCCAAAAGCTTTCTGCCAATGTAATTTACCTTTTGGATCAGCACAGCCATACAGTTTGAGAGGTACTGTGCAGTGAGTGACAGTATTTTGTTGCTTTACTAAGCCTGCACTGAAGAGGTGTGAACATCAGGAAGCAAAGGAGTCCATTTTATAAATTTATTTTAAATGTAGAATAAAATATTAAAGCTACAGCACTATTTAATTTAGAATTACAACTCTAACTATTCGAAATACATTAAATTAAATTAATTACAATTCTTTTTCTGAAGTTTAAATTCCCACCTATATAAAAAAAAACTGCATTAATAATCATTCAAAGTGATATATAGAGTTATTTATAATAACATAATTTTCTTAGTTCAAATATCCTAGTAACACACCTTTTAATTAAATAATAATTATAGACTATTGTTATACATTTTTCACATTAAGTTATATGTATTTATATTTTTAGATATTTCATATGATTTTATTTAATATTATCTCCTATGAGGTTTTATTTTAAGTCCCTATGTCCATCATTTACTTTGGGAGGGAGTTGCAGTTCCAGTGGTTGGTCATGTGTAGTGCATGACCTAGGACTGTTTTTTAGTAGTAGCCTAGACTTAGGGCCTGATTATGAGTTTTACAGTGCAGTGGCGGGACTTCCTTGCTACCGCACCGCCAAACCCACGTGAGAACCGACTGCCCTATAATTACTTTTTTAGTCATTGCTGGGCATTTACGTTTCCGTTCCCATGGCAGGCGCCTATACAATAGGCATCGCCATGGGAACGTCAAAGGAAGTTCCAGAACGGCTTTGACTTGAAAGTCGATGCCATGCTGGAACTTTTGTGCATGCATACAGGGGGTGTGTGCATCCACAAGATGTGAGGCACAAAGGGGCCCTGCAGGCCCCTATTTCTTTCCTCACCACCACTGTTTTAATGAAGGAATGACCTCTGTGATATCAGTGGCAGTGATGGAAGTGGTAATATGCTTGACGGGACTGGGGTGTTCCTGCCAAGCATATTGATTCCTCTTGACTGCAGCACCACTGCCAGGGAACTGCGGTTCCTTGTTGGAGTCAGCGGTCCCAGGGCGGCAAAACCACTTTGGTCATACTGCCTTGCAACCACGAGCATGGCGGTCCTTGGACCGCCAGACTCGTAATCAGGCTCTTGGAGTTTGTGAATACCAAAAAGTAGTAAACTTACTCAAAATTAAATTGACAAACAATTTATAATGCAAAGGAATTATCATGTTACAAATTTTCAGTTCCAGGGTTTCAGCATGCCAAAACATTGCAATTCATCTTTGTGAATGGATAGTAATACCTCCATATTTCAACATAATCAAGAATGTGTATTGAAGAATCAGTCTATGTAATAACACAAACAATAAGGAGTATATTTAGACACAGGTGTATTCAAATAAATTAATCAACAAAGCACTGACTCGAGTACTAGCGACTGAGCAAAATTAGTTATTAAACATCAACAGATACAAAATGAGACCCAAAACTGCAACAGTACAATCAATCTGATTGTGACTGAAGCAAGCCAAATATATAAAATCCTTAACAAACATTAGAGCCTTTTTATTGGAGCAAAACCACAACTGATTTATAAAAAGAACAAAACCCTCAGCAATAGTCTTCATTCAAGTTATACACATATCAAAGCACAGAAGAAGAAATACGAACATGACATACAATGAATCCAAAAGTTTTTCACAAATGTTCAAATTACAATTGCTGTATTTACACAAATAGAAGACACATTGTCTATGTAGTTTTCAGAAATCTCAGATCTTATACCATCAAGGGCTTTATTAATAGTATGATAAACGTTTGCATTTGTGTACAATCACCCATGGTAAAAATATATGTTGGTGCAACAAGAACACTTAAAGACAATTGGTAAAAGCACTTACAAATATCACATAATGTTGACACAAAGTATTCAATATCTGTGTTCTAGACCAAGAACACAGCAGAGAACGATAAGATAAAATTACATTTTCCGGTATTGTACATATCCAGAAGAAAACAAACATGCAAATACATACTGAGTAGGAGCAAATCATATTGGATGAACAAATTGCAAGCTGTGTAGCATAGTTTGAATATTGATCTTGAGCTAACAGAGAACTTTATTGGAACTTTGAATTCATGAGTTGCAATCAGGGCTGTAGACAGGAGATAATAAAGAATTCATATTTTGGCTCTGATTATGGAGCTGGATAAATCTGAGATATAAAGGTATAAAGCTCTTACAAACTTAGTACTTCTAATTTAGAGTAAATTGTGCTCCCTAATTCTGAATTATTTCGGACATGGCTACTATATATATATATATATATATATATATATATGTCCCAAGGTTGCCTCTGGATAAAGGACTGCTCCGGCACCGGCATGACGACACCGCAGTTCTCAGCAAGTTAAGTATAACTGTTTATTTTCTTTTTGCTTGGGGCCGTGACGCATTTCGGCAGGATCCCCTGCCTTGATAACATAAGGAGTTGCATTAATCAAATGCTTTTTTAAAACAATGATGACATCATAAGGCCTTGTAGGCATAGACAAAAATTACACTCTTGTTCACATTTCTCATTATCATCAAGATACATTGGCACAACACTTCCTTTAATCACACATTATTCCAAATTCTTTTTGTTACTTTTTTTTATTTTTTATTTATGTTTTTCTATTTGTAATTTTTTTCTGTGCAATGAGTATTTTGTCTTTTTTTATATGATTCAATCGAACTTTATTCTACCTCTTACTGATACACCCACGAGCCTGTGGATGTTACCAGTGCTATTCTTTGTGTGCTTATAATGTGCAAGACACAAACATACAAGAGGTGCCTCTATTGGACGCCCTAAATTAACTTTGGAAGGAAGGGAACGTTACAATCAATCAGGACATTGGGAGCAATAAAGCTATTGGTGATATTTTAACAACAAAAACACCCAAGAAACCAACAATTCCATCACCATTCAGGGCTAAATCAACATTTACTCCAGTGAGTCCAAGAGATCCGATTGATGTTTTCAATGAGCACCTAATCACAGAAATCAAACAACTAAATTACAGAGTACAAAGTACAAAGGGCAAATACAATAAACGCAACTTGGGATACTATTCACTTGTCCGCAAATTGGAAAAGGAGGCCGCAATAGTAATAAGACACTCTGACAAAGGGGGCTATATTGTAATATGGGACAAAATAGAATACACAAAAGAAGCCCTATCACAACTAAATGACCCCAAATGCTATACAAGACGGAATGGATCAGACTTAAAGGAAATATACAAAATATATTATACAAAATTGTCATCTTGGAAAATGAAGGGGTTAATAACTATGGATGAATATAAATTTCTAAAAAATTATTACCCAATTACACCATCGATATACTTTATACCAACAATACACAAAGACGCAAACAAACCACCTGGTAGACCTATTATTTCTGCGCGTGGGGGTCTTTTGGAACACACGTCCCAATACGTTGATTTTTATTTGCAACATCACGTGCAAGCATTAAAGTCATACGTACAGGATACCAGTGACTTTTTGTACAAATTGAAAGATGTTGAGTGGCAAAATGATTACTTATTAATGGCGTTAGATGTTACATCACTGTATACCAGTATCAAACACACTGATGGTATCAGAGCATTACAGTATTACCTAACAACAGAATTGGGTGAATTGAAAGATCACAGCAGGATGGTGATTGAGATGGTTGAATACTGCCTAACAAACAATATATTTATGTTTAACAATCTACACTATCAGCAGACAATGGGCGTGGCTATGGGAGCCAGCTTCTCCCCCAGCTATGCGTGTTTACACATGGGCTGGTGGGAGGAGCTGGTTCTCGCCAAGAACCATGAGATGATTATTGAAAACAATATAATTCTTTGGCTACGCTTTATTGATGATTTATTTGTCATTTGGAAGGGCACTGAAAATGAAGCACAAGAATTTGTTAAAACCATCAATGTTAATTCAGTCAATTTGCATTTTACAGCCACTATAAGTAAAACAACAGTCAATTTCTTAGACACAAGAGTATATATTGAGAACAACCAAATTGAAACAAAACTTTACCGCAAGGAACCTGCTGGGAATTCATCCCTACATTCAAGACATCTTATTAATAGCATTCGCTATGGGGAAATGCTCAGATTGAGGAGGGTCAACAGCAATCAAACGACGTTAAAAGAGGCCCAGATAGAATCAAATCTAGATTCTTAGCACAAGGTTATTCACTCAAAACTATAGAAGGGCAATACAAAATCTATGATTCCAGAAAGATTAGAACTAATCAAGCCTAAACCTGTGACATATGTAAATAATCTCCAATGTCAACAGGGAAACAGAACTCCAGCTAGTGAAATTAAATTGGACGAGTTCCGCATAATTCTAGAATTAAGCAAACAACATAAAGAATTGTGCAACATCATCAAACGCAATTGGCCATTAGTTTTGAGTGATCCTGTAATAGGACACACCTTATCACATAAAATATCTATTACACACAAAAGGGCACCGTCGATGAGAGATGTACTGATGAAAACAAATCCCGAGTTGATTGAAAATTGCGGTTGGTTGAAATCCCATAAAGGGTTTTTCAGGTGTAAGACATGCAAAGCATGTCAATTGGGCATTAACAAACCCTGATATGTGACACCATTCAGCTATGAAGAGATCAAGATAACCAAATTGCTTACTTGTAAAACAGAGTACGTTGTTTATGTCCTGGTGTACCCATGTGGGCTACAATATATAGGAAGTGCAATGCTACTGGCCCACAAATGAACATTACAACACACCAGGGTTATAACTAATCAAGACAACACATACCCTGTTGCAAGGCACTTTAGGGAATACCATCAATCCAAGAGTCAAGACCTGAAATATTATCTAATAGATTCAGTGCCCCCGAGTAGATGAGGTGGCAACCGAGAGGCCAAACTGCGAAGGTTGGAGAAAAGGTATATCCTTGAAATGGACTCTAAGTCACCGGGTGGTCTGAATAACACTGAGGATATGTACACCTGTCTATAAAATCCAAGTACTGTCTAATAAATTACAATTCTAACATTGCTATTTTAAACAGTTGATTTTATGTATTTTTTACGGTATGCTTTTAAGATATTTATATATTTATATATATTTATTTATGTATTTAATATTTAGTATCTGGAACGTACATGACCCAATTTACATAAATTCAAGCTGTTATGGACACATGTGTATATAAAAACTGATACCGCTTAGAGACTAAGGAGAGGTGTAACCGGGGGGAAAAAAACCTGTCAAAAGAAAAAAACCTGTTAAAGGAAAATAATCTGAGATTCCAATATGATTTACATCACAGGTATAAGGAGGAAAAGACAAAGAAGGAAAAAAGTGTAATTTAATAAAAAGACAAACTATAATTATAATTATTCAATTGAGATAATTAAAATTAAAAAGGGCAATCAATGATTAAAATAAAGCAAAAAGAGTTAAAAAAGTAAGAAACAATGGAAAAATCATAAACATCTACAAATAGAGAAGAAAAGGAGGTTTTTAACATAAGCACTTAGCACTTGCACTTTATTTAGCACTATTTTGAACATAAGGACATATGATTATATGTATTTGTCAGATTTTTCTGTATAATACGAAGGTTTACCAAGAGGCTGGAAAAAACGACAGTATATACTCCTTGATTCAATGATATTGTATTTTGCACAAAGCTTTCCACATGTAATATTTATTGACATGCTGCATTTAATCAATAATTTGGTCGATAACAGATGAAATATTTGAACGCCTTGATGTTAAAGCAGGACCATTCACCACAACAAATGAGCAGACAAACAAAATAATTATGTTGATTTTAAATGGTGATGGTCCTAAGAAATGTTTTTACATGGTATTTATTATTTGTTTTCAAAATGCAAATTTGTGTGAAAACAATGATATATATGTTTAAAAACTAACTAAATACAAAAAGCATATATATGTATTCCCAATGTGGTAACCACAGCTAAGCATTTATGCCATGAAGAAATGAATTTAAAAGTGTGTATATATATTTCTTCTATGTCCTTGATCATGTCCTTGATCATGTGCGAGTTTTAACCAATCACGCAGCACTATGTCACTTTAAAAAAGTAAAGAAGTACCAAAACGTTACCATGTGATCAAGACTCTCAGTGAGTTGAAACGCGTTATGGAGGCATCAAAAATAAATAATTGCACCTATTCTGTGGTCCGTGTCCGTGTGCGGCGAGGCTAATCTGAATAGCTTGCGGAAAAAGTGATATTACCTACTGGTGGTCGCCAGTAGGTAGATATAGTTAGGATCTATTTTCCATAGGAAATCTGCAACATTCTATTTGGAATAACGTTGGCACCGATTGACGAATCTTCGCGAAATTTTCCAAACTTTTGGCCAGCTCCGGTCCGCTCCTATCCTGAAAATTTCACAGTGATTCGTCATGGGGGCCGAGAAAAAAGGGGGTCCCAAAACGCGTTTTCCCCATGCATTTTCCCATAGGACCTGTTGACGCAGCTACAGCCTGAACTGCTGAACGGAATTACACCAAATTTGGCAAAGAGGTAGTCCTCAGTTCAGACTCATGCCTTTTGCTTAAATGGTGTAAATCCGTTCAGTAGTTCCTGAGAACATTACAGTTAAAAAGATAGATATATCTATGGCCTCTGAGGATCCGCTCACCCTCCCGGCACCCAGCGCGCACTCTGCCGTGCACGAGCTGCATTCTAATTGGCTGTCAACACTCCAGATCAGGAAGTGTTGGCAGCCATCTTGTGCCTCGGTAGAACCGAGGCACAAGAAACCTGAAAAACAAATGTGAAAAACGCGACAAGGGGGCAGGGTAGAAACACCCTGACCCCCTAGGCCTGCTCAGGGGGTCAGGGCCACAAAAAGAATAAAAAAAAGAAAAAAAAATCGGCGTGATTCACGCACCCAAAATTGGGGGCAGGCCCTGGAGGATGGGGTTCCCAGGGCCAATAAATTAGAAAAAGAAGGGGGGCTACACAGACCCCCTTCTAAAAAAAAAGAAGGGATCGGGCCGGAGGCCACGTCCCCTCCTTGTACCACTCTGCAAACACGCCCCCTGGCGCGTTTGCAGAGGGGGATCTAATTCCCCTAGAATACTGGGGGTCCCTGGGGGCCAACTAGCCCACCAGGAACCTCCAGTATGCACCAGGGGTCTGCGTTGCAAAGAGGTGTAATGAGGCCACACCCCTTTTTACACCTCTCTGCAACGCAGCTCCGTGGCACTTACTGGAGGTACCTGGTGGGCTAGTTGGCCGCCAGGGGACCTCAGGATTCAAGGGGAATTAATCTCCCAACTTAAAATGCGGGGCGCGTTTGCACAGTGGTGAAGGTAGGGGGCGGGGCCTGAGGTGATACTGTGCAAACATGCCCTGTGGCGCGTTTTAAGTTGGGGAATTCATTCCTCTTCAATCCAGAGGTCCCCTAGGGGCCAACTAGCCCACCAGGTACCTCCACTAAGCACCACGGAGCTGCGTTGCAGAGTGTTGTAAAAAGGGGCGTGGCCTCTGAACACCTCTCTGCAATGCAGCTCCCTGGCTCATACTGGAGGTACCTGGTGGGCTAGTTGGCCGCCAGGGGACCTCAGGATTCAAGGGGACTTAATCCCCCAATTTAAAACACCCCATGGTGCGCGTTTGCACAGTGGTGAAGGTAGGGGGCGGGGCCTGAGGTGATATGTGTGCAAACATGCCCTGTGGCGCATTTTAAGTTGGGAAATTAATTCCTCTTCAATCCTGAGGGTCCCTGGGGACCAACTAGCCCACCAGGTACCTCCAGTAAGCGCCACGGAGCTGCGTTGCAGAGTGTTGGAAAAAGGGGCGTCATTTGAGATATCATCAGTGATGTCACTGACCATGTCATGAATGATGTAATATGTGACATCATCAGAAGTGGATTGCGGGCGCGCGAGATGTAGTTAGTACAACTAACTATATCGGAGGAATTTCAATGGTTTTGTTCGAGTGAAATGTCCAGCTAACTATAACACCCCTAAAACCTATTGTTTTTTCAGTGAATTTCTAAGGTTTTTTAAATGCTAATTCCTAACTATATCAGGCCTGAAACCTATGTTTTTTTCTGTGAATATGTATATATATATATTATCTACTGGCGGTCGCCAGTAGATAGTTATATTTAGGACCGAGTTCCCATAGGAAATCTGAAAATTCTATTTTGAATAACTTTGGCGCCGGTTGACTTATCTTCGTGAAATTTTCAAAACTAATGGGGCGCTCCGCTCAGCTCCTCCTACTTCTCAGGTCAGACATGTGCCTTTTGGATATATGGTGTCAATCTGTTCAGTAGTTCTTGCAGTTAAAAGTACATAAATATCTATATGCGCGCACCGTGCGTGCACGGTGCTCGCACCGTGCGCGCATAAAATGTCCACGAGCGTAATTCTTATTGGTGGTTAGATGTCAGTCAACATTCGAATCGGTCAAAATCAGGAAGTGTCGGACGCCATTTTGTGTGTGACAGTGAAAAAGAAAATAGGAGAACGTGAAAAGGGGGCAGGGTAGAGAGTTCCTGACCCCCTAGCCTTTGTCAGGGGGTCCCTGAAGGACCCTGAAGGGTGAAAAAAACATTTTTTTTTTTTCAAAAAATCGCGGGGTGCGCGCACCGTGCGCGCACCATGAAAAACCCTTAAAAAAACAAAAAACATTTGAAACTGTTTATAAGTTCGTAGAAGATATTAACTATGCTGTTCAACTTTATCCAAATAAAAAAAAAAGAGCTGAGCCATTCCATATTACAGGATACAGTCAATCTATAACTATATACATAGGTAGTTTATTGTAAAATAAATATATAAAAAATATAATAATACATACATAAATTAGCATTTAAAAAACCTTACAAATTCACTAAAAAAAACATAGGTTTCACACAAGTTATAGTTAGAAATTAGCATTTAAAAAACCTTGCAAATTCAATTAAAAAACCATAGGTTTCACACACGTTATAGTTAGGAATTAGCATTTAAAAAACCTTGCAAATTCACTGAAAAAACCATAGGTTTCACATATGTTATAGTTAGCTGGACATTTCACTCGTAAAAAACTATTGAAATTCCCCCGTTATAGTTCGTTCAGGTAACTATAACTTGCGCGACCGCCACTCTATCACAAGGATGATGTCATCAGTGATGTCATCAGTGATGTCATTTGAGATGTCATCAGTGATGTCATGAGTGATGTCACTGACCATGTCGTGAGTGATGTAATATGTGACATCATCAGCAGTGGATTGAGGTCCGCGATTTTTAAAAAAAAAAATGTAATTTTTTTTTCTGCCTTCAGGGTCCTTCAGGGACCCCCTGACCAAGGCTAGGGGGTCAGCAACTCTCTACCCTGCCCCCTTTTCACATTCGCCACATTCCTTTTCCACTCTCGCACTGAAAACAAACAAAATGGCGGCCGACACTTCCTGATTTCGACCGATTCGAATGTTGACTGACATGTAACAACCAATCAGAATTACGCTCGCGCACGTAAGGGTGCGCGCACGGTGCGCGCACTGTGCGCGCACGGTGCGCGGCTATAGATATGTATGTGCATTTAACTGCAATTTTCTCAGGAACTACTGAACAGATTGACTCCATATATGCAAAAGGCACATCCCTGACCTGAGGACTACCTCTCTGCCAAATTTCAAGTAATTCTGTTCAGCCGTTCGGGCTGTACCTTCGACTAAAGGTCCTATGGGAAAATGCATGGGGAAAACGCATTTTGGGACCCCCCTTTTTTCTCGGCCCCCGCTTGACGAATCCCCCCGAGACTTTCAGGGTAGGAGCTGAGCAGAGCGCCCCATTAGTTTTGAAAATTTCGCGAAGATTCGTCAGCCGGCGCCAAAGTTATTCAAAATAGAATTTTGAGATTTCCTATGGAAACACGGTCCTAACTATAACTATCTAATGGCGACCACCAGCAGATAATATATATCTATATATATATTTATATATTTATCCACTACAACGTCCTCCTGAATGAAGAAGCAGAGGCCACACAGGGAATCCGATAGAAGCTTTTTAATGATTAAACTGCATAATGCATTTCGGCCTGGACGGCCTTCGTCAGATGCCTCTTTACACGGAATGCTAACACACCCACATTTAACAATGTCCTGCGCCCTACGCGGTGTGGCAGAAAATCACTGTCCTGATTTGCTGAGCATAACGGAGCTTCCTCGGTTCCCCAAACATCCTAGCCCCCAAAATTCAAACAACCACCGGACAGGAGTGACAATGCATCCATCCCTTTGTGAAGTCACAAACTGCTATGGCAGCCACCCTTGCTGTGCTCGAATCGGGAGGCGAGCCCGGGCCAATCCAATACCTTGTAAAGTGAAAAAGATCGTCGAAGCAGGAACCAGTAAAGACCGGGCCAACTTGCAGGACGGGGCCTCTGTATAGTGTCTCTGGTTGACACGAATATTATCCACTACAACCTCCTCTGAACGAAGAACCAGAGGCCACACGGGGAATCCAATGGAAGCTTTTTAATGATCAAACGGCTTAATGCATTTCGGCCTGGACGGCCTTCGTCAGATGCCTCTTTACATGGAATGCTAACACATCCACGTTTAACAATGTCCTGCGCCCTTCCCATTGGTGGGAATCCGCTCCTCCCCAGATCATGTGCCCGTATACCACTCACTGCTCGTACAAACTGCAAGTCCCAGAGTTCTCCTTTTGGGTGAGTATTACGTGGGGAATTTACTTGTTAACATGCCCTTGTGGGTTAGGAGGGGGCAGGGCAATACGCGGTGTGGCAGAAAATCACTGTCCTGATTTTCTGAGCATCCCGGAGCTTGCTCGGTTCCCCAAATATATATATATATATATATATATATATTCACTGAAAAAACCATAGGTTTTACACACGTTATAGTTAGGAATTAGCATTTAAAAAACCTTGCTAATTCAATGAAAAAACCATAGGTTTCACACATGTTATAGTTAGCTGGAAATTTTACTGATAAAAAACCAATGAAATTCCCCCGTTATAGTTACTGTAGGCAACTATAACTCACGCGACCGCAATCCTCTGCTGATGCTAATACTGTATTTAGACACTTATTTGCCCATGTCTTCTTCCATTAAATTTTAGCTATACATATTTTACACATTTTTTTTTCTTCATAAAGACACATATGTCATCACCAGAGGATTACGGTCGCGTGAGTTATAGTTGCCTACAGTAACTATAACGGGGGAATTTCATTGTTTTTTTATCAGTAAAATTTCCAGCTAACTATAACATGTGTGAAACCTATGGTTTTTTCATTGAATTAGCAAGGTTTTTTAAATGCTAATTCCTAACTATAACGTGTGTGAAACCTATGGTTTTTTCAGTGAATTTGTACGTTTTTTTAAATGCTAAGTTACTTTACGCCATTCGTGGCGTGCACGCCCACTTAACGCAGTTCGTTCCGTGCGCGCACCGTGCGCTTCGCGCACCGCGCGCCCACTTTACGCAGTTAGTGCTGTACACGCAAGGTGGGCACGCAGTGCGCTACGCGCACCGCGTGCCCACGTTACGCACCGTGCGCACATGGAAGACATATTATGCGCTTCCTTGTGATAGGTAATCTGTTAAATTTAATTTGTAAGTGATGACAATAATATGCCATGCACAGAGTGGTTTTTTTTTTTTATTAAAATTTTTAGCGTAAGCGCACCGTACGCGTACGGTAAGCGTAATCGGCGAAATTTTCCAAAAATAAAAATTTACCGTTTTTGGCCTTGGGGGATCTTTGAGGACTCAACTAACATGGCTATGTGCATGGGCGCTGTCTAAACAGCCCCTTTATATGTTTTTTGCCTTTGTTTACAGCCCCCCCCTCAGAGTGCGAGAGAGAAAATGGCGGACGCCGCTTCCTGGTTTCGGCCGATTCGAATGTTTACTAAGATCTAACAGCCAATCAGAATCGCGCTCGCGCACGCCACCGTACGCGTACGGTAAGCTTACGGTAAGCGTACCGTAAGCTGGCTCAGATGTATATATTGATTTAAAGGCTATTTTCTCAGAATCTACTGAACAGATTTACACCAAACCTACAAAAGGCACTTCCTTGACCTGAGGACTACCTCTCTGCCAAATTTCTAGTAATTCTGTTCAGCCGTTCGGGCTGTAGCCCTGTCTAAAGGTCCTATGGAAAAATGCATGGGAAAAACGCGTTTTGGGACCCCCCTTTTATCTCAGCCCCCGCTTGACGAATCCCCCCGAGACTTTCAGGGTAGGAGCGGAGCGTAGCGCCCCACCTATTTTGAGAAATTTGCGAGGATTCGTCGACCGGCGCCAAAGTTATTCAAAATAGAATGTTGCGGATTTCCTATGGAAACAGGGTCCTAACTATAACTACCTACTGGCGACCGCCAGTAGGTAATATATATATATATATATATATATATATAGATATACATTTCCTACTGGCGGTCACCAGTAGGTAGTTATAGTTAGGACCTATTATCCATAGGAAAATCGTAACATTCTATTCCCAATAACTTTGGCACCGGTTGACGAATCTTCGCGAAATTTTCAAAACTAATGGCCCATTCTGGAAAGCTCCTATCCTGAAAGTTTGGGGGGATTCGTCAAGCGGGGGCCGAGGAAAAAAGGGGGGTCCCAAAACACATTTTGCCCATGTTATTTCCAATAGGAAATTATAGACACAGCTACAGCCCGAACTGCTGAACAGACTTACACAAAATTTTGCAAAAAGGGGTGCCCTTGGTTTAGAAAGCACCCCTTTTTTTAAATGGTGTAAATCCGTTAAGTAGTCCCTGAGAAATTAAAAAAATAGTGGTAACAAAATCATTTTCCCATAGGAAAATTTAGACACGGTTATAGCAAAAGCTGCTGAACAGAATTACACCAAATTCGGCAAAAACTGCTTGGCTAAGAAAGTGACCTTTTTAGAAATGGTATAAATCCGTCCAGTAGTTTTTGTGAAATTAAGAAATAAAGATAGTGATGTCTAGAGGCACGGTGGATCCGCGCACCCTGCGCACACCCTGTGTGCACCCTCCCGATCATGAGCTTTATTCTAATTGGCTGTCAACACTCCAAAACAGGAAGTGTTGGCAGCCATCTTGTGCCTCGGTAGAACCGAGGCACAAGAACACAGAAAAAAAAATGTGAAAAACCTTTGAAATTCACTGAAAAAACCATAGGTTTTAGAGAAAGTTATAGTTAGCTGAACATTTCACTCGTACAAAACCATTGGAATTCCCCTGTTATAGTTAGTTCAGCTAACTATAACTCACGCCCCCGCAATGCACTGCTGCTGACGTCACATATTACATCACTGATGACATGGTCAGTGACATCACTGATGACATCTCAAATGACATCACTGATGACATCATCCACATGATAATCTGGTGCACCCTCTCACACTTTAATATAACCTTTGATACACCCACTGTAAAATAATGACTACCATTTTCGAAACCATTGACAAACCAATACCAGTTACTACATATGCACTCACTGATTCCTAGGTCGACACACACATCCACTCACTCACCCGTACAGTCACTCATACTTACAGTCACTCAGTACAGGATTATCATATGTACTCATACACCTATATAGACACTCACACACACCGCCACTCATCCATAGAGGTACTCACACACCTAGTCACTCATGCAAATAATTAATCACACTCCTATGTACTCACCTATACAGTTATACACACACTAGCTCAATTACTCATAGAAATACTACCACATTCTTACGCTCTTATACAATCACTGATAGAAGCACACACTCATCCATACAGCCACTCACACAATCATACACTCTCACTTATAGCCATTTATGTACTCCAACACACATATATACTGCCTTTCACATATGTAGTTAGTCACACATGTACCACTGAGATATATATTCACTCACTAACACACCCATCCATACACTCACCACTCATACAGTCCATCACAGATGCACTCTTGAAATCATGCACCCAGTGAATCACCCACTCACACATCTATGCACAGAGTCACACTCACCCCACCCACACAAGCACTCAGACACCCATATAAATACTCAGACAACCAATCAATAACTCATATAGACACTTATGTTGTTATTCACAAACCAATGCAGACACTTACACACCAACAGACAGACGGAAATAGATATTCACACAGTTTAGTCACTAACCCAAGCATTCAGTAACCACTCTGTTATAGAGTCAGTCACGCACCTAGTAAAATATCCATTCAAACACTTATACACCCACTCATTCTTCAATATCCCTTTCCCTATATATATTAAACATATTTAAACTTTACAGAAACACACAGTCACTGGATGATGTCATCAGTGATGTCATCAGTGATGTCATTAGAGATGTGATCAGTGATGTCACTGACCATTTCATGAGTGATGTAATATGTGACGTCATCAGCAGTGCATTGCGGGGGCGCGAGTTATAGTTAGCTGAACTGACTATAAAGGGGGAATTTTAATGGTTTTGTATGAGTGAAATGTTCAGCTAACTATAACTTTCTCTAAAACCTATGGTTTTCTCAGTGAATTTCAAAGGTTTTTTAAATTCTAATTCCTAACTATAACGTCTCTGAAACCTATGATTTTTTCAATGAATATATAAATATATATATATATATTCATATATATCACTCCAAGTACACCAAAGTACGAGTCACTCTTTCGGGCGGGTGCCGAATGCGGTGGTGTACTGCACGCAATGCAAGCTCCAAGATTCCCCCGTCCTCTGGAAGGAAAAACGGCACTCACGGGGCTCTAGTTTCAGCAAGGTTTAATGGTTAAACCGAATACAAACAGACGCGTTTCAAAATAGATCCTTCTTCAGTGTTTGCATTCCGCGCTGTGAGGCGCCATTAAAAAGGGTCACATTAGTCGACATAAACATAGACGGGGGACTCAGACGCATTTCCTTTACGTGCGCCATCTTAGAGTGGTCAATCATGCATGGTTCGTGAGATACAAATAATAAATACATACAACATTTTATGCATTCACATGAAAATTCATCAGTTTACTTGATTTTTTTGCAAGGGTTCGATTAAAAAATCAAGTAAAGTGATGACTGATGTCATGAGTGATGTCAGTGACCATGTCATGAGTGATGTTATATGTGACGTCATCAGCAGTGGATTGCGGGTGCGTGAGTTATAGTTAGCTTAACTAACTATAACGGGGGAATTTCATTGGTTTTTTACGAGTGAAATGTCCAGCTAACTATAACGTCTGTGAAACCTATGGTTTTTTCACTGAATTTGCAAGGTTTTTTAAATGCTAATTCCTAACTATAACGTGTGTGAAACCCATGTTTTTTTTCTGTGAATTTGTATGGTTTTTTAAATGCTAATTATTATATTTAACGTGTGTGAAACATTTTTTTTTTTTTTATCTTTGCAAGGTTTTTTACATCTTTTTTTTTTACTTTTTATTCCCTTTAAACACTATGGTAAAATTTAATGCATTCTGCAATATGTACATTTTCACCTTTTTAAAAAAAAACAGGTAAGATATAGTAGTATAACATAGTGAATCTTTTTTACTAATTTTTTTTTTTTTTTTTCGTGCGCGTACGGTAAGCTTACCGTAAGCGCACGTTTTGCTTTATGTACGTAATATTTCTACTCTGTTTGCGTATGGTTACGCAATTTGCGTAGACGTTCGTACTGCGTACGCGACGCGTAAGTGCATACGTTACACGCGTACGCGCGCGCACGTTACGCGGAAGTGTTCGAGCGTGCCTGTTGTGCGCATGCGCCCGTGCGCGTGTCTTTTATACGCGCATGCGTACTTTTACCGTAAGCGCTCCGTAAGCGCTCCGTAAGCCTAACGGTCGCGCACGGTTGGTCATGTGATCAAGAAACAACACTTTTGATTGGTTTAAACTACTTTCAGTTCTAGAACCTTCCTACACCACACCCATTCCCCTCATTTCTGCTTGTGATCCCTCAGGAGAAGGAGCTGAGTTGTCTTTGTGATACGATGGCAGAACAGCAGTCCTCTTCTGAGAGTGAGCCTGGTAGCAGCATCATCAGAGAGAGAAGGAGGAAACAAAAGACTTATTTTGTATGGGAATATTTTACCTATCCAGAGGGGCAGAAAAAGGTAAATGCTCCTTTAGTCACCTGCTCACTTTGTGAGCGTGTCTTATCTAGAGGGAATCCAAGGAAGAAGTATTCCTTTGGAAATCCCTCTATGGTTAGACACATTAAGGATAAACATCCCAGGACTTATGCTCGACATACTGGAGAAACATCTCCAGTAAGTCACCCGAGCACACCTGCAGAAGCTCAGCCGAGAACATGTGTGACCTTGGTGACTGACTACACTCCAGCAAAAGAAATCAGCCTTAGTGATGTTAAATGTATTAGCGTTACTCACTGCTACCTGAAACACCAGTCACTTGTGAATACTCAGCATGATTGTACAGGATAAACTGCTGGGTGTGTGCTAACAGTCTGCTTATGCAAAATGTGTATTTTCAGTTGCAAGAGGCATATGCATGGTTACTTCCCAAAAGAACCAGAGAGACACAAAATACATCTTTGACAGCAATTCCTCTGTGCTCACAGACTCATGCTGTGATTCTAGGCAGAAAATGAAATTTGCTTGCCAATTTCAAAGCACACTTACTACTGTTTTCTGTGTTTTTAGGCAGAAAATGAAATTTGCTTGCCAATTTCAAAGCACAGTTACTACTGTTTTTTCCTGCAAGTGTTAGGTACTCTAACAGTTGCATACATTTTCATTGCAGTTTTCAGATACAGAAAACAGCACATGTGCAAACAGCTTTTTCAGACCATGAACATGTGTGACCTTGGTGACTGACTACACTCCAGCAAAAGAAATTAGCCTTAGTGATGTTGAATGTATTAGCGTTACTCACTGCTACCTGAAACACCACTCACTTGTGAATACTCAGCATGATTCTACAGGATAAACTGCTGGGTGTGTGCTAACAGTCTGCTTATGCAGACTGTGTATTTTCAGTTGCAAGAGACATATGCATGGTTACTTCCCAAAAGAACCAGAGAGACACAAAATACATCTCTGACAGCAATTCCTCTGTGCTCACAGACTCATGCTGTGATTCTAGGCAGAAAATGAAATTTGCTTGCCAATTTCAAAGCACACTTACTACTGTTTTTTCCTGCAAGTGTTAAGTACTCTAACAGTCGCATACATTTTCATTACAGTTTACAGATACAGAAAACAGCACATGTGCAAACAGCTTTTTCAGACCATGAACATGTGTGACCTTGGTGACTGAGTACACTCCAGCAAAAGAAATCAGCCTTAGTGATGTTGAATGTATTAGCGTTACTCACTGCTACCTGAAACACCACTCACTTGTGAATACTCAGCATGATTCTACAGGATAAACTGCTGGGTGTGTGCTAACAGTCTGCTTATGCAGACTGTGTATTTTCAGTTGCAAGAGACATATGCATGGTTACTTGCCAAAAGAACCAGAGAGTCACGAAATACATCTCTGACAGCAATTCCTCTGTGCTCACAGACTCATGCAAAAATCACCACATACATCCCCTCTCAAACTCATAACTCACCTTTAAAATTAGTTAGTTGAGAAAGAAATGTGGCTCAGCCTTAGTGATGTTGAATGTATTAGCATTACTCACTGCTACCTGAAACACCACTCACTTGTGAATACTCAGCATGATTGTACATGATAAACTGCTGGGTGTGTGCTAACAGTCTGCTTATGCAGACTGTGTATTTTCAGTTGCAAGAGACATATGCATGGTTACTTCCCAAAAGAACCAGAGAGACACGAAATACATCTCTGACAGCAATTCCTCTGTGCTCACAGACTCATGCTGTGAGTCTAGGCAGAAAATGAAATTTGCTTGCCAATTTCAAAGCACACTTACTACTGTTTTTTCCTGCAAGTGTTAAGTACTCTAACAGTCGCATACGTTTTCATTACAGTTTTCAGATACAGAAAACAGCACATGTGCAAACAGCTTTTTCAGACCATGAACATGTGTGACCTTGGTGACTGAGTACACTCCAGCAAAAGAAATCAGCCTTAGTGATGTTGAATGTATTAGCGTTACTCACTGCTACCTGAAACACCACTCACTTGTGAATACTCAGCATGATTCTACAGGATAAACTGCTGGGTGTGTGCTAACAGTCTGCTTATGCAGACTGTGTATTTTCAGTTGCAAGAGACATATGCATGGTTACTTCCCAAAAGAACCAGAGAGTCATGAAATACATCTCTGACAGCAATTCCTCTGTGCTCACAGACTCATGCAAAAATCACCATATACATCCCCTCTCAAACTCATAACTCACCTTTAAAATTAGTTAGTTGAGAAAGAAATGTGGCTCAGCCTTAGTGATGTTGAATGTATTAGCATTACTCACTGCTACCTGAAACACCACTCACTTGTGAATACTCAGACATGATTGTACAGGATAAACTGCGGGGTGTGTGCTAACAGTCTGCTTATGCAGAATGTATATTTTCAGTTGCAAGAGACATATGCATGGTTACTTCCCAAAAGAACCAGAGAGACACGAAATACATCTCTGACAGCAATTCCTCTGTGCTCACAGACTCATGCTGTGATTCTAGGCAGAAAATGAAATTTGCTTGCCAATTTCAAAGCACACTTACTACTGTTTTTTCCTGCAAGTGTTAAGTACTCTAACAGTCGCATACATTTTCATTACAGTTTTCAGATACAGAAAACAGCACATGTGCAGACAGCTTTTTCAGACCATGAACATGTGTGACCTTGGTGACTGAGTACACTCCAGCAAAAGAAATCAGCCTTAGTGATGTTGAATGTATTAGCGTTACTCACTGCTACCTGAAACACCACTCACTTGTGAATACTCAGCATGATTCTACAGGATAAACTGCTGGGTGTGTGCTAACAGTCTGCTTATGCAGACTGTGTATTTTCAGTTGCAAGAGACATATGCATGGTTACTTGCCAAAAGAACCAGAGAGTCACGAAATACATCTCTGACAGCAATTCCTCTGTGCTCACAGACTCATGCAAAAATCACCACATACATCCCCTCTCAAACTCATAACTCACCTTTAAAATTAGTTAGTTGAGAAAGAAATGTGGCTCAGCCTTAGTGATGTTGAATGTATTAGCATTACTCACTGCTACCTGAAACACCACTCACTTGTGAATACTCAGCATGATTGTACAGGATAAACTGCTGGGTGTGTGCTAACAGTCTGCTTATGCAGAATGTGTATTTTTAGTTGCAAGAGACATATGCATGGTTACTTCCCAAAAGAACCAGAGAGACACGAAATACATCTCTGACAGCAATTCCTCTGTGCTCACAGACTCATGCTGTGATTCTAGGAAGAAAATGAAATTTGCTTGCCAATTTCAAAGCACACTTACTACTGTTTTTTCCTGCAAGTGTTAAGTACTATAACAGTCGCATACGTTTTCATTACAGTTTTCAGATACAGAAAACAGCACATGTGCAAACAGCTTTTTCAGACCATGAACATGTGTGACCTTGGTGACTGAGTACACTCCAGCAAAAGAAATCAGCCTTAGTGATGTTGAATGTATTAGCGTTACTCACTGCTACCTGAAACACCACTCACTTGTGAATACTCAGCATGATTCTACAGGATAAACTGCTGGGTGTGTGCTAACAGTCTGCTTATGCAGACTGTGTATTTTCAGTTGCAAGAGACATATGCATGGTTACTTCCCAAAAGAACCAGAGAGTCACGAAATACATCTCTGACAGCAATTCCTCTGTGCTCATAGACTCATGCAAAAATCACCACATACATCCCCTCTCAAACTCATAACTCACCTTTAAAATTAGTTAGTTGAGAAAGAAATGTGGCACTCAAACAGCAGACTATCAGAGTCAGAATATCAGAGCTGTACACCTCTCTCCTCTGAGCAGAACCAATTAATGGCAATGTTTCCCTCTCTTTTTTCACACATATACATGTTAATTACAAATCTCTGTGCTTCCAACTTTTTTTCAAATGAAATCATACATTTCTATTGGTTGAAAACTTCAACACTTTTCCAAATGTACCCTTCCCCCAACTTGACTTCTGCCTGCTACCATAGCAACAGCTCATGGAACACTGCTGTGAGGAGAGAGGTCAGAAGTTCACCACACAATGTTTCAAATTGAAAGACCAAGAGTGCTTCACCTGTCCAACCTAACAGCAAATCCAAACTATTCTTCTGTGGGAACACAATTTTCTGAACAAATACAAAACATGCTTCTAAAAATGTACACATACAGCCTAGTTTTTTGTGTAGAATGGTGTGAAACAGCCAATGAGTTCTTTTTATTTTAAAAAAATATGTATGCCTCCATTTTCAAACTGTCTTTCATTTCATATTGCCATTCTACTGAAAGACACCTTCAGAGTGCATCCAGATCTCCTTGAAAGATGTTCACAGTGTGGATTGTAGGTCACAGCTATGTCTTCTGGAGTGAAAAGTTTGCAGAAAAAAGAGGTATGGTGAGAGGCCTTGCTTTGCCAAATGTAGACATTAAATGGATTGGTCAGAGAGGGTTAAAGCTGCACCAATTATTGCCTTTTGTGAAAACCTTTCTACATCTCCCACAGCCTAACCTTATTATTGTGCACTGTGGTGGAAATGACCTAGGCACTTTAACTGGTGTAGGTCTGGAAATGCTTATTAAGGACACCTTTGTGCAATTGATGTCGCTTTTTCCTCAATCTGCATTTGTATATTCTAACATATGCCAAAGGCAAAAGTGGAACTGGTCCAACCAATTTTGTCTGCAGATTGACAAAGCAAGAAAGCACGTCAACAAATCTGTTTCTGCTTTCCTCAGAGACTATGGTATGGGTTCTATATACCACAACAACTTGCTTTACAACATGCAAGACATTTATAGAGGAGACGGTGTACATTTCAATGATGAAGGGAACAGAGTCTTCCTCTTGAACTTTAGACTCTGCATCGGTCCTTACTTGTAGGTACCAAAAAACACTCAATGAACACAACGGCTCTTTTTAGAGCCCCCTAATATCTTAACACTTACATTTGTTTTTTTCTTCCTTTTTTTTTCTTTTCTACCATATGCGTACGGTAAGCTTACCGTACGCGCACCCCGCGATTTAAAAAAAAAAAAATTAAATGTATTTTTCATACTTTTATGGCCTTCTTGGACCCCCTGACAAACGCTAGGGGGGCTGCAACTCTCTTCGTTGCCCCCTTTCCACGTTCTCCTCCTTTGTTTTTCTGTTTGAGACACACAAAATGGATGCCAACACTTCCTGATTTCGACCGATTCGAATGTTTACAGTCCTGTAACCACCAATCAGAATTAACCTCGCGCATGGCAGCGTGCGCGTACGGTAAGCTTACGGTACGCGCTCGGAGCGCGCCTATAGATATATATATTGATTTAAATGCTATTTTCTCAGCAAATACTGAACACATTTACACCAGACCTACAAAAGGCACATCCCTGACATGAGGACTACCTCTCTGCCAAATTTCAAGTAATTCTGTTCAGCCGTTCGGGCTGTAGCTTGGACTAAAGGTCCTATGGAAAAATGCATGGGGAAAACACGTTTTGGGACCCCCCCTTTTTCTCAGCCCCCGCTCAACGAATCCCCCCGAGACTTTCAGGGCAGGAGCGGAGCGGAGCGGAGCGCCCCACCTATTTTGAAAATTTCGCCAGGATTCGTCAATCTGCGCCAAAGTTATTCAAAATAGAATGTTGCGGATTTCCTATGGAAACACAGTCCTAACTATAACTACCTAATATATATATTCACTGAAAAAACCATAGGTTTCAGGTGTGTTATAGTTAGCTGGACTTTTCACTTGTACAAAACCATTGAAATTCGCCCGTTATAGTTAGTTCAGCTAACTATAACTCACGCGCCCGCAATGCACTGCTGATGACGTCACATATTACATCACTCATGACATGGTCAGTGACATCACTCATGACATCACTGATGACATCTCAAATGACATCACTGATGACATCACTGATGACATCATCCAGTGAATGTGTGTTTTTCTGAAAATTAAATATGTTTTATATATGTATATCTCAAGGTCGATGGAAGAATAAATGGGTATATAAGTGTCTAAATGGATGATTTGTTTTTGGAAAATTGATTCTGTAACTGACTGATTAAGTGTATCATAGTGAATACATGGCTTAGTGAGTAATGTTTAAATATGTAAATATCTGTATCAGTCTCTCACTTTGTGTATAAGTGGCTGCATGGGTTGGTGAGTAGCTACATGGGTGTCTATATAGGTTATTAGTTGGTTTTTTGAGTATCAGTCTGAGTGTCTGCATGGTTCGGTGGGGGGTATTACGTAGTGCATAGGTGCATGAATGAGTGACTCACTGTTTGTATGTGTTGAAGACAGCATGTGTGCAGGACTGTATGGGTGGATGAGTGTGTGTATGGGTGTGTTAGTGAGTGAATGACTGTCTCAATAGTGTCTTTATGAGTAACTACATATGTTTTAAATTAGTATATGTGACTATTGGTGTATAAAAGTGAGTATATGTGAGAGTGAGAGATTGAAAGAGTTCCTGTATGAATAAGTATGTGTTTCTATAAGTGATTGTTTAAAAGACTAAGTATGTGTAAGTTTCCATAGAAGTAAGTGTGGTGGTGTGTGTATAACTGTATATGCAAGTAAATGTATGTTTGATTCTTTATTAGCATGAGTGACTATGTGTGTGAGTAACTCTATGGATGAGTGGCATTGTGTAACAGGATGTATAGGTGTATGAGCACATGATGAGTGAGTACATGTATGAGTGACTGTATAGGACTGTTGGTGAATGAGTGGATGTGCATGTGGATCTTAGAATTACTGAAGAGGTTGTTGTAACTGGTATTGGTATGTCCATTGTTTTGAAAATGTTAGTCTCTATTTTTGAATGTGTGTATCAAAGGTTATATTAGGGTGAGAGGAGGTCTGCTACTCTATTACAAGGATGATGTCATCAGTGATGTCATCAGTGATGTCATTTGAGATGTCATCAGTGATGTCAAGAGTGATGTCACTGACCATGTCATGAGTGATGTAATATGTGACATCATCAGCAGTGCATTGCGGGCGCGCGAGTTATAGTTAGCTGAACTAACTATAACGGGGGAATTTCAATGGTTTTGTACAAGTGAAAAGTCCAGCTAACTATAACACACCTGAAACCTATGGTTTTTTCAGTGAATTTCTGAGGTTTTTTAAATGCTAATTCCCAACTATAACAAGCCTGAAACCTATGGTTTTTTCTGTGAATTTCAAAGGTTTTTTAAATGCTAATTTCTAATTATGCCTACAGAGATAGGACATGTGAAGAAAGAAGAAAAAATGCACAGAAAGAAAAAAAGAAGTGCAGAAAGAAGCAACAGAAGTCCTCAAAGACGAAGAAAAGTGCAGGAAGAAGGATAACGTGCAGAAAGAACAAAAAGAAGAGCAGAAAGAAGCCTTGTTGCAAAATCATCCTTTACCCTCAACTTTTTCAGACGGATACTGGTGGTAACTGAGTCTGACTAACCAGTCCTAGAGCCAGTGCTATGTTAAAAGACACTTAGAATACAGTGAAAACACTTACATACACTAGGGAACACTATGCGTTGGGGTCCCCCTGTGATTAGCATGACCTCCTCTGTAAGCCCCTAGTATATAATAGGGCAGGGGGATTAAAACTACCTCTTAAAACAGGCCACAGGGCGTTTTTGCACACCTTAACTCAGGCCCCGTCCCCTCCCTTCACCACTGTGTAAACACGCCCTGTGTCCGTTTTTAGTTGGGAGATTAAGTTCATTTGAATCCTGAGGGTCCCTAGGGTCCAACTAGCCCATTAGGTACCTCCAGTAAGTGCCACAGAGCTGCGTTGCAGAGAGGTGTAAAAAGTGGCACGGCCTGGACCTCCTCTCTGCAATGCAGCTCAGTGGCGCTTACTGGAAGCACTTGGTGGGCTAGTTAGCCCCCAGGGGCCCTCAGTATTGAAGGGAAATTATATCCCCAATTTAAAACGTGCCATAGTGCGTGTTTGCACACGTCACCTCAGGCCCCGTCCCCTCCCTTCACCACTGGGTAAACGCGCCCTGTGGCTGTTCTAAGTTGAGAGATTAAGTCCCCTTCAATCCTAAGGGTCCCTAGGGTCAAACTAGACCACTAGGTACCTCCAGTAAGCGCCACAGAGCTGCGTTGCAGAGAGGTGTAAAAAGGGGCTTGGCCTCAGAACACCTGTCTGCAGCGCAGCTCCCTGGCGCATACTGGAGATGCCTGTTGGGCTAGTTGGCCCTCAGGGACCCTCAGTATTGAAGAGGAATTAATTCCCCAGCTTACAACTCGCCATGGGGCGCGTTTGCAGAGTGCTGCAAAGAGGGAGCGTGGCCTCCGGCACGATGCCAGTCTTTTATTTATTTTAATTTTTTAAGAAGGGGGGCTGTGTGGTTCCCCTTCTTATTCTAATTTATTGGCCCTGATGACCCCATCCCCCAGGGCCTGTCTCCTAATTTTTTTTTTGACCCCAATCCCCAGGGCCGGCCACTGTTTTTTATTATTTGTAAAAATATATATATTTATAGACACACCTAGGACATGATGGACAAACCGTACGTACCTATCACCATGATGATTTGCGTGATATTCATTAAAAGGTGACTATGCATACAATGAATCCACGTGGAATGTATTTACACCACTAGTGAACCTCTGACATGTCTGATGCCCTACCGTGCCTAGTCCCGGTAGACACCCTTGTCGTTTATTTATACAAACATGGGTAGCTATTGACGGGCACATTTAATACACATGCACACCAAGCCATTTAAAGGGGATTCGACAAAAATTCGACAAAACTATGCAAGAAACCCCCCTCACGGTTAATAAAACACACATCCACTGCCGGATGTGTAATACTTTTTATTTTACTCTCTGGAAAGGGGACGAACATCAAATGAGAGTCACAGCGCGCTCCTGGCAGAGCCCAATGCTGTGTTACACCCACCATTGCCTACTGAGTGCCACACACCTCTGTGTTGTATTCCACTAGCTATTGCATATGCTATGACACTCTCTAGCCCATGTGCACTGTAACACCACCCCGTGAATATGTCATGCCACACTTGTCTTCGCACGGGTTATATTGCCCCATCTAACGTGCCTTCCTCGATGCCTATGTTATAACGCACAGTGCTATGCCATACATATTACAATCTGGGATCCATATCTTTGTCACAGTGCATATGCAACGTTACACTCCCCAGCACATATTTTATATTACAACTTTAGAGACTAGCTAGGTTACACAACACTGCCCTGTGCATATTACACTCCAAGGCTCATATCGCATAGCACGTGCTAGTGCCTGTGCTATCTTGCGCTTTCCAATGAATCTGTCATTGCGCACAATGTATTGCATATTATATTTCACGCCCGGTTTATCTTATATCACACTTTTTGGTGCATAGTTTATATCATACACTATATCTAGTTTTCATTTTCAATCGTGCTCTCAGGACTATGTTCTATATAACACTGTGTTCACCTACCATGTTCACGGGCATTACATTTTGCGATACGGGGTGGAGGGTCAGAGGGTGTTTCTGCCAAGTGAGCCCAGAGTCACAGTCACAAACGTCCTCTTCTTCCTGAATAAAAGTGAGATTATGCTGCATACTTGTTCATATTTTAAGTAGTTCGCACAGACACACGTTTTAAAAACAATAAAGTTCCTAATACCCGCCTTCTCTGAACAGTTAGCTTGCTGCCCCATCCCCCTCCTCCCTATCCTCTGTTCTGTGAATCCATGGACTAGCCTCCTCCCTCCTGCCATGCATGGTCTGATGTGCTGCCACTGCCCTCAATTTAGTATGATGTACCAGTCCACTCCTCCTGCCCTCCATTGCCCAATTCTATGCCCCATCATTGACCTCCTGCTTAAACTCTGTGCTTAGCTTGCTGCCCCTATTCTCCTTCCTCCTGCCCTCCGATGTCTTTGTGCATGCCCCTGCTCCATCATTTTTGCCCACCATGTTCCATGGACCTGCCACTCCTATCTACTCTGAGTGTTCTGTTGAGCTGCCACTCACCTCCCACCTGCCTAGCATTGTCAGATGACTGTAACCTGTCCCTGCCACCTCCACCCTTCCTGTCCACATGCCATGCCCCTATCCTCTTCCTCCTGTCCTACATGGTCCATTGTACTGCCACACCCTAGTCTGTTGTGCTGCAACTGCTCCTCCTGCCTGCCCCGTGCGGTCTGTTGTGAGGCCCCTTCCCCTGAACTTTCTTGTCTGTGCACAGGTCCTGACCCTCCCTTCTATCCTCCATCGTCCTTTGTGCATGCCCCTGCACCCTCCTTCTTGCCCATCATAGCCATTGTGCTGCCACTAACCCTCCCACATGCCATGCATGGTCTTCTGTGCTGCCATGGCCCCTCCCACCTTCCCTGTGTGGTCAGTTAGCTGCCCCTGACCCCCTCCCACCTTCCCTCCATGGTCTGTGTGTATGCCATCACAGTCTCACTGTTGCTCTTCATGTCTTGCTTCTAGTGCCCATCCTGCCTGACCTCCATGGCTATCTTGCTGCTCTTGCCCTGCCCTCTTGCCCCCAGCCCTCTGTTTACATGTGCAGACCCCTACTCCCTCCCTCCTGGCTTGTCTGTTCCATTGTAATGCCCCTGATGCGTCCCTCCTGCCCTTTATAGTCTGTTATGCTGCAGCTTTCTCTCCTGTCTGTCCATTATGGTCAGCTAGCTACCATTGCCTCTTGCCCCTCTGTTCTCTGTTGTCCATGTGCATGGTCCTGTCCCCTCCCTCTTGCTTTCTATGGATTGTTGTGCTGCACACCCGTCCGGCATGCCCTGTGTGGTGTATTGTGCTGCTGCAAACCCTGATGCCTGCCCTGCAGGGTCAGTTTGGTGCACCTCTCCATGTCCCTCCTGTCCTCTGTTATCCAAGTCCATGTCCCTACCCCATTTCCTTCCATGATCCAATGTACCATACTTGCGAACATTTTGAACTTGGTAAGAGGGAGATTTTGAAAAAAAACTGGGGTATTGATTTTCCCCTTTGAGTTACATTGAAAAAGAGGAGATTGTAGACAGGAGACAGATCAAATAAAGCCCATTTGAGCTTAAAAACATTGGACGTTTCCTGGCTGAATCGGGTCTGTTGGCATGTATGGTTGTACTACCATTGCCTCTTCCTTCTGCCCACAATGGTCTATTACATTGCCACAGCCTCTCTTGCAAGTCCTGTATTGTTGGTTTGTTGCCCCTGCCCCCCTTTCCACTGCCCTCCATAGTCTGTTGTGCTGCCACGGCCCTTCCTGCCTGCTGAGTGTGGTTAAATTGTTGCCTTTGCACCCTCCTACCTGCCTTCAATTTTCAGAGTCCGTGCCCCTGGCCTCTGCCTCTCAACAGTATCCTAATGAACAACTAGATTGCTAACATTCTATATTTATTACAAAAGTGTGGAACGCCTGACGTCATCTTGATGCAATCAAAACTGTAATACCTAGAGCATTTCCTTTAGAAATTACATATATGAGAGGGTCTTATTGGCATCAAAATTATGGTTAGTGCTCTAAAAGACTAAAATAAGGACATATTTTCTGAGTTTTCAAATAGCGACAAAGCACTTTTAAATTATTTGTTATCTTTATGTTTTTTTATCCAGTTGACCACTTGATTAAATGTTGCACTTAGGGGAGAGGATGTGGTGTTACTTCCAGAACTGCAGACTTTGCAACTGGGGAACCAGGTTGGAGTTTCTGCTTCAGCTCGACATTCTGTGATTCTGGTCAAATCACTTAGTCTCCCCATGTCTACAACCAAAATGAATTTGTTCTTGTGTGATGTAACCAATGCTCATGTAAAGCACTCCCATACCTGACAAGTCTGCACTATATAACACTGCAAAAACACAAAATAATAAGTGTTTTGCACACTTCTGTCATTGGGCTATATTTGGGCTACATCTGGGTGATTTTGGGCTACATTTGGGCTCTTTTGTCTCCGGTGGCCATCTTGGGAGATTTATTTGTTATGAAGTTTCCTAATTTCCTCATGTACTGCAGTCTCCTCAGTAGGAAATGCTTTCAGTTTTTTACTTTGATTCCATCATGAAGGTATTCAGATATGTCACACATTTGCCATAAATTCTGAATGTTAGCACTGTAGTTGCTCATTAGATCACTGTAGTAAAACTACTGTTCACCATGGAAGTCTGCTCCTGGTATTAAAAGAGCATGTTTCAGTCTGCATGTCAGAATTTTTTAATGAAATAGAAGAGGATTTGAGAAGTCACTCAAAATGTGCCCTCATTTTCTTTCTTCAGCATTAATCATAATTTCTATGGCAAAATGAACCCCCTCATTATGTTCCTTTTTAATTTAAATATTTTAAGTGTTACCAGTTTATTCCAATCAAGATGGCTTCAGGTGTGCCATACTTTTGTCATAATGAAGACAGTAAGCGCTCTAGTTGTTTTTAAGAACACTCTGGGACATTCTGTCATTGGGCTATACTTGGGCTACATCTGGGTGATATTTGGGCTACATTTGGGCTCTTTTGTCTCTGGTGGCCATCTTGGGAGATTTATTTGTTATGAAGTTTCCTAATTTCCTCATTTACTGCAGTCTCCTCAGTAGGAAATACTTTCAGTTTTTTACTTTGATTCCATCAAGAAGGCATTCAGATGTGTCACACATGTGCCATAAATTCAGAATGTTAGCACTCTTTTTGATCATTAGATCACTGTAGTAAAGCTACTGCTCACCAGGGAAAACTGCTGCTGGTATTGAAAGTGCATGTTTCAGTCTGCATGTCAGACTTTTTTAATGAAATAGAAGAGGATTTGAGAAGTCACTCAAAATGTGCCCTAGTTTTTCTTTCTGCAGCACTAATCATACTTTTTATGGAAAAATGAACCCCCTCATTTTGTTCCTTTTTAAATTAAATGTTTTAAGAGTTACCACTTTAATCCAAGCAAGATGGCTTCAGGTGTGCCATACGTTTATCATAAGTAGGACTGTTAGCGCTCTAGTTGTTCTTTGGAACACTCTGGGAAGCTGCAGTAGAACACAAAGGAATCAACTGACAGTCTCTGCCCTTGTTGGATGTACATGTTTTACTGAGAATGTCAGACTTCATTCTCACATGACTGAGAAAGATAATGTGAATTTACAGAAAATAAGCTCTCAGTTTAGCTTATAGATCACCTTCCAAACCTCTGTGGGAAAAGCATGAGAAAATATTTTTCTCTCAATCATGATATCCCAGCAGAAGGCTTTTTCACATGGTGAAATCACCTTAGAACATACCACAATTCCTAAAATGAGTATGGTACCATCAACAAATGATTTATAATGTAACTAAAGTCTTAAAACCTTCTATTAACTGCAATGCTTTTTAATGAGGTGCTATCATGTATATTGGTCCCAAGATGGCTGCCAACACTTCTTGGATGAAGTGCTGACAGCCAATCAGATCTCAGGATGAGATGTGTGGTTAGGCTCCGCCCACATATATATATGATTTTACTTTTGATTTTCTCAGGAACTACTGAACAGATTGACACCAGGCCTGCAAAAGGCACATCCCTGAGCTGAGGACTACCTCTCTGCCAAATTTCAAGTAATTCTGTTCAGCCGTTCGGGCTGTACCTTGGACTAAAGGTCCCTATGGAAAATTGCATGGGGAAAATGCATTTTGGGACCTCCCTTTTTTCTCAGCCCCCGCTTGACGAATCCCCCCGAGACTTTCAGGGTAGGAGCGGAGCGGAGCGCCCCACCTATTTTGAAATTTTCGCGAGGATTCGTCAACCGGCACCAAAGTTATTCCAATTAGAATGTTGCGGATTTCCTATGGAAACACGGTCCTAACTATAACTATCTACTGGCGACCGCCAGTAGATAATATATATATATATATATATAAATTCACTGAAAAAACCATAGGTTTCACACATGTTATAGTTAGCGGAAATTTTACTGATAAAAAAACCAATGAAATTCCCCCATTATAGTTAGTGCAGGCAACTATAACTCACGCGACCGCAATCCTCTGCTGATGCTAATACTGTATTTAGACACTTATTTGCCCATGTCTTCTTCCATAAATTTTTAGCTATACATATATTACAAATATTTTTTTTTCATAAAGACACATATGTCATCAGCAGAAGATTGCGGTCGCGTGAGTTATAGTTGCCTGCACTAACTATAATGGGGGAATTTCATTGGTTTTTTTATCAGTAAAATTTCCGCTAACTATAACATGTGTGAAACCTATGGTTTTTTCAGTGAATTTGCAAAGTTTTTTAAATGCTAATTCCTAACTATAACGTGTGTGAAACCTATGGTTTTTTCAGTGAATTTGTACGGTTTTTTAAATGCTAAGTTACTTTACGCCATTCGTGGCGTGCGCGCCCACTTAACGCAGTTCGTTCCGTGCGCGCACGGTGCGCTTCACGCACCGTGCGCGCACAGTGAGCACCAGGTGCGCTTCGCGCACCGCGCGCCCACTTTATGCAGTTAGTGCCGTGCACGCACGGTGGGCACGCGGTCCGCTACGCGCACCGCGTGCCCACGTTACGCAAGATGGGCCATGTACGCACGATGCGCTTCGCGCACCGTGCGCACATGGAGGACAAATGATGCACTTCATTTTGAAAGGTAATATTTAAATTTTTCACACCTCTATTAAGCCATGCATAAATGGTGCCCTTCGGGCACCATTTGCACACGGGGTGGGGAGAGTGTGGATAATTTTTTTTTTTTAAATATTTTTTTACCGTACGCGTACGGTAAGCGTAATCGGCGAAATTAGCGAAAAAATAAAAATTCAGTTTTTGGCCTTGGGGGATCTTTGGGGACTCCCTCAACATGGCTAGGTGCTTTGGAGCTGTCCAAAAAGCCCCTTTACATGTTTTTGTCCTTTGTTTTTTAATCCACACTCTCAGTGCGAGAGAGAAAATGGCGGCTGCCGCTTCCTGGTTTCGGCCGATTCGAATGTTTACTAAGATCTAAGAGCCAATCAGAATCGCGATCGCGCACGCCACCGTACGCGTACGGTAAGCGTACCGTAAGCGCACCGTAAACTGGCTCAGATATATATATTGATTTAAAGGCTATTTTCTCATATTCTACTGAACAGATTTACACCAAACCTACAAAAGGCACTTCCTTGACCTGGGGACTACCTCTCTGCCAAATTTCATTAAATTCTGTTCAGCCGTTCGGGCAGTAGCCCTGTCTAAAGGTCCTATGGAAAAATGCATGGGAAAAACGCGTTTTGGGACCCCCCTTTTATCTCAGCCCCCGCTTGACGAATCCCCCCGAGACTTTCAGGGTAGGAGCAGAGCGTAACGCCCCACCTATTTTGAAAAATTCGCGAGGATTCGTCGACCGGCGCCAAAGTTATTCAAAATAGAATGTTGCGGATTTCTTATGGAAACGTGGTCCTAACTATAACTACCTACTGGCGACCGCCAGTAGGTAATATATATATATATATATATATATATATATATATATATATATATATATTATCTACTGGCGGTCGCCAGTAGATAGTTATAGTTAGGACCTATTTTCCATAGGAAATCCGCAACATTCTATTCCCAATAAGTCTGGCACCGATTGACGCATCTTCGAAATTTTCCAAACTTTTGGCCAGCTCCACTCCGCTCCTATCCTGAAAGTGTTGTGCTGATTCGTCAAGCGGGGGCTGAGAAAAAAGGGGGGTCCCAAAACGCGTTTTCCCCATGCAATTTCCCATAGGATCTGTTGTCGCAGCTACAGCCCGAACCGCTCAACGGAATGACACCAAATTTGGCAAACAGGTAGTCCTCAGTTCAGAGTCGTGCCTTTTGCATAAATGGTGTGAATCTGTTCAGTAGTTCCTGAAAAAAATTAGGGTAAAAAAGTTAGTGATATCTATGGCCGGAGAGGATCCGCGGACCCTACCAGCACCGTAAGCGCATCCTCCCCGAACCGAGCGCACACCCTCCAGATCGCATGCTGAATGCTAATTGGCTGTCGAGTGTCTGTCTACATTCAAAACCAGGAACTATTGGCATCCATTTTCTGCCTCGGTAGAAGCGAGGCTGAAGAAGCAAGGGGAATAAGTGTGTAAAACATATAAAGGGGGCAGAGTGGAAATACTCTGACCCTCTAGAGGTGCTTAGGGGGTCCCAGAAGGATCCCCTTTTAAAAAAAAAAACGGCGAAATGCACGCAGGGTGCGCGCATCCTAAAGCGTTGGGTGCACGGATTCTCTTGCGTTGGGTGGCGGATCCAAGGAAAAAAAAATTGAAATTTTTGGGAGATAAACATCAAGCTTAAGTGTTTTGTTCTTGAGTGGCTCTAAAAAGAGCCATTGTGTTCATTGAGAGTTTTTGGGACTTCTAAGTAAGTACCTATACAGAGTCTAAAGTTGTTGAGGAAGACTCTGTTTCCTTCATCAGTAAAGTGTACTCCATCTCTCCTATACATCTCTTGCATATGAAAGCGCAGATTGTTATTGTAAATGAACCCCATTCTATAGTCTCGGAGAAAAGCAGAAACAGATTTATTCGCATGTACCCTAGCTTTCTCAATTTGTGGACTAAAATGATCGGACCAGTTCCATTTCTGCCTTTGGCATATGTTAGAATACACAAAGGCAGTTTTGGGGAAAAGTGAAATCAGTTCTGCAAAGGTGTCCTTCATAAACATTTCCAGACCTACCCCAGTCAAAGTGCCTAGGTCATTGCCACTACAGTGCACTATTATGAGGTCAGGGTGTTGGATATGCATGAAGGATTTCACCAATGGCATCAATTGGTGCCACTTTAACCCTCTCTGTCCAATCCATTTAATGTCTACATTTGGCAAACCTAGGTCTTTGTGAATTCCTTTGTATTCTGCATACCTTTGGCTCCAGAAAATATAGCTGTGTCCCACAATCCACACTCTAAGCATCTTGAAAGGAGGTGTTGTAAATTGAAACGACGATGTGATTAAGCATTTACTAAAGACATGAATTCTCCTTCCTTAGAACATGTCTCTTACGTTATGTTGACTAAAGTCTGGACTCCATTTTGTATTGTCATGTCTCCACGTGCTCAACACGAGAAGAGTCCTATCTTCGTGTTAGTTGCTCTTGCAATCTGCCTAGTAACAGTCTATAAATAGCTCCTTTGTCCGTTTGGCGCATGCCCAGACTTGACCACATCTGTTATCAGTTAGTCCTCGCTTGACCATGTTTTCGCGGGCTCAAGGAGTGTGTCAGCTCCGCCCATATATTGATTCTGTATCGAAAATGACCATAAAAGGTAATATTCTTTGCTCTATGTTGTATCCACCCACTTATGAGCCCCTCTGTTGTGTATAAAAGGGGACCGTGTACGCAAGTTCTTGGTGCTACTCTATGCAATACTGAAGGGTGTTGTATGGATTGTAGGACCACCCTTAAGGGTTAATAAACTTTGTCTTTGTACTTTGCAGTTTCCGTGCCAACTTCCTTGTAGATTCCATTTGCAGGAGAGCGAACCCTTGTGTCCTGCGGGCCTAGCTGGGGCCTGTACTCATCAATTGGCGCCCGTCACGTGGGGCTCATCGGCGACTCGGATGCTTGAAGGACTGGTCGCGACGAAGGTGAGGAATTTGGCCGGGGATGTGATCACTGCCAGAGGCACTTTAGTCCTGGCATCCCGAGGTTTTCTTCCTTCCCTTCCGAGCTGACCATCTGGGTGGCGCCGGTCCTCGACTGAGACCTCTTCTGTCGGTCCTGCCGTGACAGCCGTTTGGGCGAATTTTGGAACTTGGCAGTTGGAATCTGGACTCTTGATTGGTAAGAACCGTTGTACGGTACTTGCTCCGAGT
The DNA here is from genome assembly GCF_964204655.1 of Triturus cristatus. Taxonomy (NCBI): domain Eukaryota; kingdom Metazoa; phylum Chordata; class Amphibia; order Caudata; family Salamandridae; genus Triturus; species Triturus cristatus. Next base: position 706,033,605 of record NC_140595.1, on the reverse strand, counting down.
TTTTTGAAGCCTGGTTTGGCTATTTGAGTTTGATTTGTGATGACCGGTCATATCTTGTATTGATTATTGTGAGAATATATGCGTTGCAACACATATAGGCAGGTAATGTGGAGATATTTCTCCAGAGCTGTGTAACTTTGAACGGCACAACGTTTAAGTGCCATTTTTTTGATAATACTGCATATTTTGCATTATTTTTGAGCATGCCTGCTTTTAGCGCACTCCGTAAGTGGTGCTGCTGCTTTGGAAACCGGTTAAACCTCGAGGAATCTGCTCCAGCTCCCCCAGAGGGGACTCCTAATAGGGATATGTATGTGAAGCATGGTCTTTCTTCCATAATGTACAGCACAGTATGGAGGAAATACACCAGAAAGGATCCTGAGTTACGATGGCCTTTGTATGGGTCGTTTGATATGCGTAAGATTGAGTATGTGGAACAGTGTATGTGCAAACGGCGTGCTCGTCAAGACATGTTTGAATGTGTGCGGTTATGGGTGAAAGAAGTGCGTGAGCGAGAGAAACGTGAGAAAGCGCTGTTTGATAAAGAGCAACGGAAGAATGATCATGTGCGAGCACAGGAAGCGAAGCGTCGGGAGGAAAGAGAACAGGCGGAGAGACAAGAGAAGGAGCTTAGGTTACAAGTGTCGGGTCAATATGCTGTTCGGCAGCCTCTTTATCCTGTCCTTACTAATCTTGATGATGATTTTTTCCTATTAGATCGTTCCCCGCCACCTTATGTAGGTGCGTCTGCTCCGACAGTTCAGGATTCTGGATCGGGTAAAGATAAGAAAGACACGCGATCCATGTTATCTCTTGAGCGCTCGGGTGAGCTTCGGAAACTTTCTTATCGTGCAGTTTCAAATAAGCTGTCGTTTTCAGAGCTGTTACCGGATCTGGAAGGTTGGCAGGATAGGGAGAAAGTGTATTTTGCTGCCCTTTTTGCTGATGAAGTGGTTGCTGCCTTTCGAAAATATTCTGATGTTTTTGAGCCGCAGGAGATAGTGTCGGATTCTAGAGCACTGCGTAATGGTACTTTCTCTCCCTCCCAGGTGCCTGATGCGGTCCGACGTCTGTTTGCGCTACGGGATGAAATGCTTCAACTGCGGGAAAAAGCGCGCCGGAACAAGGAAGAGGAGAGCTTGACCTTGCAGGCGGACGACCAGCAGCCGTCTTCCCCCCAGTCAGATAAGAGCGACCTAGTGCATGTTAAACCAATGCGAGAGGCGGCGCCTTTGTATGTTCCTCCTAAAGGAGCGGGAACTAGTTCGGATATTACCTCCGCCGATGCTAAGGGATATTTTGTGTACAATTGGGTTTATACTCCCTGGCATAGGGCTGACGTCATGGCATTAAAGAATGTGTTGCCTGATCCCCGCAAGAATCCAGCGGCCTTTTACGAAGAAGTCGAGGGGGCCTTGAATTCTTGTACTATGACCTTAGCAGATATAGATTTGTTCTTTGGGCTTATTTTACCACCAGATATGTGGCGATCTGTGCGGAAGGTGGACGATGTTGCCGCTTTTAAGGCTCGGTGGTCTGAGCTTGAGGATGAGGATAGGGAGAGGAAGCCCGCGCAGAAACCACCTCAGGTTATCTTAGATCTCCCTGCTGCTATTCTGACTAAGTTGAAGACAATCATCCCCCCTAAAAAGATTGACTGGAATATGCTAGCCTCGTGTAAGCAGAAAGTTGACGAATCAGTTGCAGATTTCTTTACGCGCTTTGAGGAGACGTTTCATGATTTTAGTGGTCAGTCGCTTACGGATGATACGGGTCGACACCTCTTTGCTGATAAATATGTGGCGAATCTACTACCGGCGATCGCAGCCCGCCTAAAAGCGAGTGAAAGTTCTTGGTCCACTGTGACCCCGACAGCCCTCCTGACTATAGCTCAGTATTATGAGCGTCAGGAGCAAGAAGCGAAGGGACAGGAGGAGAAGAAATCGAAAGATTTAAAAACAAAGGTGATGTTAGAACAAGTATATGGTCCGCCCCGTCGGGGTGTCAATAGAGGTAGGGGAGGATTTTATGGTCCTCCCTCGGGCCGATCTGATTTGAATAGGAATCAATGTGCGTATTGTAAGCAATCAGGACACTGGGCCAGGGATTGCCCGGCGTTGCATGCTTCGCGTCAGGGACACAATCAGGGTGGCCCGAGAGGTAGAGGGGGTTTCTCGAATTTTAGAGGGAATTCTAATGATCACACTCGTTTTGATCCCGCCAGGCAGCAACGAGACAGACCTAATGTCTTTGATCGGCACAACCAGTATCAAGTGTCAGGGATTGACCGCTCTGGGTACCATGATTCTCAGCATGCATAGGAATGCGTTGGATGGGGGTTAGAATCAGTTGAGGTGCCGGTTGATCAGAAGGGTCCTTATGTATCAGCTGAGGTTTTGGGTTCTACTGATCAGTTCCTAGTGGATACAGGAGCGACTCGTAGTGCGCTGTCTAAACAATTGGTTCCGAGGGCTCCCCCATCTGGCTTAACAGTTACATCGGTAGGGTTTGACGGTACACTCTCCCGAAGCCCTCTTTCGCGGCCCCTCACATTTCAGGTTGATTCTTTTTCTGCACCCTGTCCGTTTTTGCTTGCCCCGAACACGCCGGACAACATTATGGGCCTTGATATGCTAAAGCACTTCAGAGCTACGATCCGCTGCTCCCCTGCTGGAGTGCGGGTGATATTAAATGACAATTACCCTCGGTCTGAATGGATGTGTGTGGTTGCAGAGGATGCTGTGTTAGCTACCCTCCCTCGTGCTTTGTGGGCCACTTCGGATACTGATGTGGGACAGATGGTGATTCCGCCTGTCCATATTAGTGTCAAGGAGGGGGCAATGTTACCACGCCTCCCGCAGTATCGTATTTCCCAGGAGGGGGAGGAGGCTCTTATACAGATTGTGCAGGATTTGATTAAGGTGGGAGTAGTGGAGGAAGTTCCCTACAACGTCTGTAATAGCCCGATTCTACCCATTTTGAAAAAGGATACGGATGCCAAGGTTTATCGGTTTATAATTGATTTGAGAGAAGTAAACAAGATCGTGATACCCCAGTATCCAGTGGTTTCTGATATCACGACGTTGCTTACTTTGGTCCCGCCTACGGCGACGACGTTTTCAGTCATTGATTTGAAAAATGCTTTCTTTTCGATTCCTATTCATCCCGATAGTCGATACCTTTTTGGTTTCACTCTGAATAATAGGTCTTATCGATTTTGTAGAGTTCCTCAGGGCTACACAGAAAGCCCTAGCATCTATAGTCAAGCTTTGAAAAGGCAATTGGACTCCTTTGTTCTGCCCGAGGGTGTCGCGTTCATTCAATATGTCGACGACATCTTGCTGGCGGCCGACACTCCGGAGTTGTGTGAAAGGAGTACGTTGTCCTTGCTTTCCTTTTTGGCATCCCACAATCACAAAGTATCTCGGAAGAAATTGCAGTTCTGTAGACCAAAGGTGACTTATCTGGGTCACCTTTTGTCTAAGGAGGGGCGTGCACTCACACCAGATCGTATCCAAGTAATTTTGGACACGCCAGTACCTTCCACGCAGAAGGACGTGCGTGCATTTTTGGGTCTTGTTTCTTTTTGTAGGCAATGGATATTAGGGTTCTCACACATAGCCAAACCATTATTAGCCCTTTTGACAAAAGACACACCAATTCCGCTTCCTTGGTCAAATGAGTGTGACGCTGCTTTTCAGCAATTACGACAGGCCCTTTGTTCAGCACCAGTGTTAGGGACCCCTGATTATACCAAACCTTTTTCGCTGTATGTGCATGAGAAAGATGGATGTGCATTATCAGTTTTAGTGCAGATGCACGGCGACAAGCAGCGCCCTTGTGCATATTTTTCGGCTGTACTTGATCCTGTTGCCCGAGCATTGCCTGGTTGTTTTCGCTCGGTTGCGGCGACAGCTGTGTCAATACGCCAAAGCGAGGGAATTGTGTTATCTCATAAGCTGTTGGTATTAGTCCCCCATGCTGTTGATGCCCTGCTTAATCAGACAAAGACGCAGCATTTGACCAGTGCCCGTTTAACGGGATATGAGCTGACACTTTTGGCTCCTCATATTACGTTAAAGAGGTGCGTAACGTTAAATCCGGCCACATTGTTGCCATACCCCGAGACTCAGTCTGAAGCACGGAAAGCACATGACTGTATTCTTGTGACTGAGGAACAAACAAAGGGTCGTATTGATCTCCAGGATACGCCCTTTCCAGATGTAGATGGAGAATTGTGGGTGGACGGATCATGCCTGAAGCTACCAGATGGTACGACTTCAGCAGCGTATGCAATTACCACATTGCAAACAATAGTGGAGACAGCACGCATACCACAGAAATCAGCTCAAGCAGCGGAACTGATAGCATTAACGCGAGCATGTGAGCTCAGTACAGGATTGTGTGTGAATGTTTATACAGACAGCCGCTATGCTTTCGGAGTAGCGCACGATTTCGGCCTACTCTGGAAGGAGAGAGGGTTTCTAACGTCGCATGGATTACAAATACTGCATGGAGAGTTAGTTCATAACCTTTTGACTGCATTGACATATCCGAGGAAAATTGCTATCATTAAATGTAGTGCCCATAAGAAAGTAGTTGATAAAGTTGGAGAAGGGAATGCGTTAGCAGACCGGGTGGCACGGGAGACTGCGATGCAGCCCGGTGCTACTGCCATGTATGTAGTGAAGTCGCAGGTAGAAAGATGGCACGATGCGAAGGAAGAAGTGCGCGAAATACAGAGGACCGCTTCTGATAAAGAACGGGAGCAATGGTCCAGTGAGGGAGAATTGGATGATGAGGGTTGCTGGAGAAATAAGCAGATGGATAGATGGAAATTACCCACGGCTTTTGTACAACCTATGGTTGAGATGGCACATGGGCTAGCACATGTTGGAGCTTCCGCAATTGTAAAATTGCTTACCCAAGTCTGGGAGCATCCAGAGATTGCTAGCACGGCAAAGAGGGTGGTGCAGACCTGTATGATCTGCCTGAGGTACAACCCAGGAAAGGGTACTCGAACTCCAGCAGGAGGATTTGTAACACCTACTGCACCCTTTGAGGTTTTGCAGATGGATTACATCCAGCTTGAGCGCTGTAACAATTTGATGTATGTTCTAGTAGTGGTTTGTGCCTTTAGCAAATGGGTTGAGGCATACCCTACGAAAGACAATACTGCAATGACTACCGCCAAGATGCTGTTGAAGGAGTTCTTCCCTCGATATGGCGTTTGTAGACTTCTGTGGAGTGATAACGGACCTCACTTTATAGCGGATGTTATAAAGTATGTTCTGAAGGGTCTGGGCATCACCCAGAAGTTCCACGCAGTGTTTCACCCTCAGTCTGCAGGACTAGTCGAGAAGTATAATGGTACACTGAAGCTCAAGATCGCTAAAATCCAAGCTTCGACGTCTTTGACTTGGCCAGATGCTTTACCGCTGGCGTTATTGTCAATTAGATCGGTACCGCACTCTCGAACCGGTCTTACACCGTACGAGATTGTCTTTGGACGCCCAATGAATATTTGGGGTCCACCAAAACCTAAGACTGTGTATGATGTACCTTGTGTAATGATGAATGATTATCTGGCGCAGTTAACGGATAACTTGGTTTCTATTCATCAACAGGTCCGGGAGGCGCTCCCTGATCGGTCCACCGGTGAAGGACATAGTCTCCGGCCTGGCGACTATGTCATGGTGAAGATCTTTGACAGGACGAACAGCTTGGAGCCGAGATGGGTTGGTCCTGAGCAGGTCCTACTTGCAACGAGGACGGCTGTGCGGGTCTCCAACAGAAAGAATTGGATCCATTCCCTGCACTGTCGCAAAGTACCGCCCGGACTGGTGGAGCCTGCTGTATTGACCGATCAACAAGAAATTCTGACCGCAGAGAAAGGCCGTGCTGTGGAATCGACTGACACTCAGGAGCTCTTCCCGGACCACGCGACTCCTGGAGGAAAGCGATATCATCTGAGGCCAAGGAAGTGAATTCATCAGTTTCAGGACACGTTGTCAGAACGGCCCTTGGGTTAGTGAAACGGAGAGCCAATGAGGCAAGGGCCCTGCATTAGTGTAGCGACACCCGTCTTGGCCCGCTGGTGAAGAAATCGACCGCTGCCCAAGGGGAAGAGTTCTGACAAACCTTTTAGTTTCAGGAAGATATTGATTCTTTTTTCTGACATGGAGAAAAAGAAAATCCTTTGTGCAACAGGTTTTATGCTCACAGTAGCTATTGTTGGGATAACCACATGGTTTGTGGAGGATGTGACTCCTGCTCGAAAATTACTTGTGTTGACTACTCCAGTGCCTGAGGAGCACTACTTCTATACCCTTCCGTATCAAGAATTGAAGCATCGTCAGTCTTATTTGAATAACACTTTCATCCAGATGTTGCATCATACCCACGTTGCCACGAATGCCACGAACTGTTGGATATGCGGTATGATGCCAGCTCATCAGAAGAAAGGAGGAACGCCATTCATACCTCTTCCTTTCTCTCATAATGGCTCTTGTAGAGCATGGTACACTTTGCTTTTTGCCACCCGGAAACCCACAGTGGGACGATTACTCTTCAGACTCAATAAAGAATGTCATCAGGATAAAGATGGATATCCGCAAGCGAATGGGACAATTTGGGAATGGGAAGAGTATCGACCAGACAATGAATCGATTCCCTATATTTTCACGAACACCAGAGACACTGTGGGAAAAGACAGATTTGTGATTCAAGTGGCACAAGCTCAAGCGGACCTGTGTGTCCAGAGTGTGGGTTATATTCCTGTTGGTGTTAGTGATTGCATTACCATATTAAATATCGACGGGTTGAATAACAGTACCTTTTTAGCATCCCATAATACATACTTTGTATGTGGAAATAAAGGTTATTACCGTTTGCTAGCCGGTTGGTCTGGAGTATGTTATGTAGCATTTCTATTGCCCCCTGTATTTTTGGCACCTGCATCTTATCATAAGGATTTGAAGTTGTTAAATAATGTGACTGTAAATAGGTACAAACGCACTCTATCAATTGATGATGTGGATCAGACTGACACTAGTCTGCAGATTTTAATTTAGGATTGTTTCTCTTCGTTGGAGCCGCCCTAAATAGTAGGAAAGTTCGAAGGTTAACAAGAGTGGTAGAGGCTGTGACAAACCAAACCGCTGCTGCTCTTGGGAATCTTACGGAAGAATTACAGATTACTAGAATCGTTGCATTGCAGAATCGTATGGTGTTAGATGTTATGTTAGCCGACCGAGGTGGAGCTTGTAAAATTATCGGAAGTAGTTGTCGTGTGTTTATCCCTGACCACACGCCGTCAGTTTATAATGCTATCAACAGGTTGCACAAAATTGCAGCTGAAATCCATACAGAAAACGGCACTTGGTCCTTTTCTGGATGGTTTTGGGCATTGATCACTGCTTGGGGGTGGAAGGTTTTAACTGGTCTCTGTATTATTGTAGCAGTTCTGTTTTCTTGTTGCATTTGTGTCCAATGTGGTCCCTTGCTCTGTTCCTTATGTGTATCATTCTGTATTCCTGATAAGAAAGCTATTGCCGATGTCACTTATCAGAAACATTTAGCTAAAGAAGTAGAAGAAATGATGACAATTGACATATACGATGATTATCCTAACAAACCGGATGTCTTCAGTAAATGCTGAAAGGGTCGTCTGTTGTAAATTGAAACGACGATGTGATTAAGCATTTACTAAAGACATGAATTCTCCTTCCTTAGAACATGTCTCTTACGTTATGTTGACTAAAGTCTGGACTCCATTTTGTATTGTCATGTCTCCACGTGCTCAACACGAGAAGAGTCCTATCTTCGTGTTAGTTGCTCTTGCAATCTGCCTAGTAACAGTCTATAAATAGCTCCTTTGTCCGTTTGGCGCATGCCCAGACTTGACCACATCTGTTATCAGTTAGTCCTCGCTTGACCATGTTTTCGCGGGCTCAAGGAGTGTGTCAGCTCCGCCCATATATTGATTCTGTATCGAAAATGACCATAAAAGGTAATATTCTTTGCTCTATGTTGTATCCACCCACTTATGAGCCCCTCTGTTGTGTATAAAAGGGGACCGTGTACGCAAGTTCTTTGTGCTACTCTATGCAATACTGAAGGGTGTTGTATGGATTGTAGGACCACCCTTAAGGGTTAATAAACTTTGTCTTTGTACTTTGCAGTTTCCGTGCCAACTTCCTTGTAGATTCCATTTGCAGGAGAGCGAACCCTTGTGTCCTGCGGGCCTAGCTGGGGCCTGTACTCATCAGAGGTTTGGATGCACTCAGATGGTCTCTGTAAATGAAATGGCAATTTGGAAAGTAAGATGTTTCTAAAATGGTGGCTAAGATGCAGTTTTGAAAAAAGACAAGAAATCATTGGTTGTTTGACAACCTTCTACACTGAAAGGTAGGGTGTATATTTCTGTTTTTTAAATGCATGATTCTTATTGGTTAACAAAAACTGATTGTAAGAAACATTATATATGATAAGCTGATATGTTGAAAAGTCAAGCACACTTGCTGTCTTGATTAGCAACATTGTGTGCTGAACTTGTGACCTGTGTGCTCAGTACAGTGTTCCATGACCTGTTTCTATGGTAACAGGCAGAAGGCAGATTGGGGGAAGGGTTCAAATTTATGTCATTTGGAAAGGGTTGAAATGTTTAACCAATTGAAATGTGTGTTTTGCTTTTGAATTTATGTGGGAAGGAATGTGATTTGATGTTTACATGTATATGTGTGGAAAATGAGAGGGAAACTTTGCCATTCTTTGGTTTTGCTGAGAGGTGCACAGTGCAGAGATTCTGTATAAGAAAATCTGGTGTGTGACTGATATCTGGTGTGTGACTGATATACTTCTTAATCTACAAAACAACTTGAAAGGTGAGTTATTTAATTGTGAGGGGATGTATGTAGACTATTTTAATCAGACTAATGTATTTCTCCTGCTAAAGTGTAGGAAGTACTTTTTTTCTCTACAATCTTATTGACAGCGTGTGTGCATGTAGAAACCATTCTGTGATAAGCATTTGTGTTTTTCATGTGTTTGCAGACAGATAACTGAGCTGTTTTTTATATTTTGGTAATACTCCTTCTAGATGAAGAAATGTGTTTTTGTATAGTGCAAGGGATAGTCTTGTTTGTCTAGAATCACACAGTGAGTCTGTATGCATTTGGGAACCACTGTGAGAGAAGCATTTGGTAACATTGTGTATTTGCTGACAGATAACTGTTTTAAAACCTGTCTTGTTGTCAAGTTTTAGTAGCATTAGAAGGCAGTTTTTGACTCTAAAGTGCAGTTCTGAAATATGTAGTTTGTGTGCAGTCCCCTTACCTCTTCCACTGTAGTGAATGAGTTTTGGTAAATTCCTAGGTAGAGTGGTGCTTCTCTAGAATCACACTGTGAGTGTGTGTGCATTTGGGAACCACTGTGAGAGAAGCATTTGGTAACATCATGTATTTTCTGACAGATAACTCTTTTAAAACCTGTCATGTTGTCAAGTTTTAGTAGCATTAGAAACCAGTCTTTGCTTATGCATTGATAAAATGAGTCATGCTTTGAGACTAATGTGCTGTACTTTAATATGTAGATTGTGTGTAGTCTCCTTACCCTTTGCACAGTAGTGAATGAGTTTTGGAAAGCTGCTAGGGATAGTGTTGCTTGTCTAGAATCACACTGTGAGTCTGTGTGCATTTGGGAACCACTGTGAGAGAAGCATTTGGTAACATTGTGCATTTGCTGACAGATAACTGTTTTAAAACCTCTCTTGTTGTCAAGTTTTAGTAGCATTAGAAGACAGTTATGGCTTATGCGTTGATTAAATAAAGTCAGACATTGACACTAAAGTGCAGTCCTGAAATATGTAGATTGTGTGCAGTTCCCTTACCACTTCCACTGTAGTGAATGAGTTTTGGTAAACTCCTAGGGATAGTGGTGCTTGTCTAGAATCACACTGTGAGTTAGTGTGTATTTGGGATCACTGTGAGAGAAGCATTTGGTAACATCATGTATTTGCTGATAGATAACTGTGTGTGAGGGCAACAGAGGACTACATGTGTCCCTTCACTTCACTGGTGGGTCCCTCTTACCTAGGGTATCCTTCTCTTTTCTTTTCATGGGAACAGTCCAGCCCGTACTGCCAAGCCATGTCTTCCCTGGACCGGAAACAAGCTTCCTAGGACCAGTTTCTGGCATTTCAGCCGTCTTCAGCCAGGCTTGCTTGAATCCAGTGGCAAAGTGAGCAAGGGACTCACGTCTGAGCATACCCTGCCAACTTATGGCGAACAAAGCAAGCCTTGACGAAGACGGCTGAAATGCCAGAAACTGGTCCTACGAAGCTTGTTTCCAGGGAAGGCATGGCTTGGCAGTTCGGGCTGGACTGTTCCCATGAGGCACAGGGTCAGACTGATTTGCATATGGCCATGTCTGAATTGGGGTGGCAGAGTGGGCTAAAGAACGGTGATGGATCAAACCCTGATCTGTTGACTGGGTGTGAGTGCTTGATTGGTTCTGATGCTCCGTTGATCACCACCCCCTTTTGTACCGCTTTGTTCGCCATAAGTTGGCAGGGTATGCTCAGATGTGAGTCCCTTGCTCACTTTGCCACTGGATTTAAGCAAGCCTGGCTGAAGACGGCTGAAATGCCAGAAACCGGTCCTAGGAAGCTTGTTTCCGGTCCAGGGAGGGCATGGCTTGGCAGTTCGGGCTGGACTGTTTCCATGAGGCACAGGGTCAGACTGATTTGCATATGGCCATGTCTGAACTGGGGTGGCAGAGTGGGTTAAAGAACGGTGATGGATCAAAACCAGATCTGTTGACTGGGTGTGAGTGTTTGATTGGTTCTGATGCTCCGTCAATCACCACCCCCTTTTGTAACCATTTTTCCCCCGAGGTGCAGGACACTCTTTACTGCTGGGGCCACAAACTGCTGCTACCTACACACCCTGGTGGGCCTTCCTGTCCCAGGGTGCAATTGGTGCATGTGCTGTCATCACGCGGGAGGCATGACCGCCTCACAGAAAGTGCTGCCTTTCCCCCTGCAGCACGGGTCATGCATGGGCACGCCCAGGCCAAGGGCAGGCCTATCCGTGCCCATCATAGCCGGGAGGTAGCTGGGCTGGGCCACCCCCCCTAAGACTCGCTACACAGAGATCTACACAAGGTAATTATTGAACTGAAGACCAAATAGGGCAATATTTTCACTCTCTTATTGGGTGCGTTGGCCTGGGGATCTGCCCTCTCTCATTGCGTTTCGCCTTTCAGATTTTTAAGGATTGTTGGAGGCTGCATGGGAACAAGGAAGGTGGTGGAGGGGCTGGTAGAGCACATAAAGCATCTAAGAAATCAAGGAAAATACAGAGCCCTGTAAAGGTGAATTGCGTTCCTGATCATACTGATGATCTATTGTCAGAATGGAGGGTCTTCTAATTTTCAACTGCACCAAAACCTATGGCCACTCCAGCACATGGAATTCCTGCCAAACTGGGACTTATACCCAGCATGTTTAAGAAAGTGACCAAAGGTACCGGCAACCAGCCCCGGATCAACTTGCAAAATACAACTAGCGATTTGTTAACGTCTACTGCATCCATGCAGTATTAGATTTTTACCTTTGTTAGGATCTACCAGAATCCTGTACTGCTCCAGAGGGCCAAGACAATAGGGGGGAAATTAGTTCTCCTCCCACCGATGAAGTGCTAGTCAATCTAGAGGCCCCAGTCATACACTAGATCTATATAAGGAGATGTGTGCCCTTAAAACTACAATTGGGGCACTATCTAGGATTATCCAGAGGCTACTGGTCAGTGTTGAGAAATCAAACGATTAAGGTATACCACCCGCTTCTAAGCCCATGAGGGTAGCCACATGTGAAAAACAGCCCCCTTACTTAGTCATGGATAACACTGCTTCGGCAGCACCAACTAGTGCTGGTTTTTGCAGCTGTACAACAGGGATGGCTGATGTTGTATTGAGGAGTAAGTCAGGCCTATTAGCATCTGAGGCGACACATAGATATCTTCAGTCCTCATCTAGAAAAGAAGTGGGGTGGGATATGTCACATCAGCAGTCAGGACCTCCTATCCACTGTACTATGCAGCAACATAAAATCTGTATGATTAATGTTCCCAAACGTAATCCTTCCGTAAGATATGAGAATGAGCATTGCATCTAGAATCACACTGTGAGTGTGTGTGCATTTGGGAACCACTGTGAGAGAAGCATTTGGTAACATCATGTATTTTCTGACAGATAACTCTTTTAAAACCTGTCATGTTGTCAAGTTTTAGTAGCATTAGAAACCAGTCTTTGCTTATGCATTGATAAAATGAGTCATGCTTTGAGACTAATGTGCTGTACTTTAATATGTAGATTGTGTGTAGTCTCCTTACCCTTTGCACAGTAGTGAATGAGTTTTGGAAAGCTGCTAGGGATAGTGTTGCTTGTCTAGAATCACACTGTGAGTCTGTGTGCATTTGGGAACCACTGTGAGAGAAGCATTTGGTAACATTGTGCATTTGCTGACAGATAACTGTTTTAAAACCTCTCTTGTTGTCAAGTTTTAGTAGCATTAGAAGACAGTTATGGCTTATGCGTTGATTAAATAAAGTCAGACATTGACACTAAAGTGCAGTCCTGAAATATGTAGATTGTGTGCAGTTCCCTTACCACTTCCACTGTAGTGAATGAGTTTTGGTAAACTCCTAGGGATAGTGGTGCTTGTCTAGAATCACACTGTGAGTTAGTGTGTATTTGGGATCACTGTGAGAGAAGCATTTGGTAACATCATGTATTTGCTGATAGATAACTGTGTGTGAGGGCAACAGAGGACTACATGTGTCCCTTCACTTCACTGGTGGGTCCCTCTTACCTAGGGTATCCTTCTCTTTTCTTTTCATGGGAACAGTCCAGCCCGTACTGCCAAGCCATGTCTTCCCTGGACCGGAAACAAGCTTCCTAGGACCAGTTTCTGGCATTTCAGCCGTCTTCAGCCAGGCTTGCTTGAATCCAGTGGCAAAGTGAGCAAGGGACTCACGTCTGAGCATACCCTGCCAACTTATGGCGAACAAAGCAAGCCTTGACGAAGACGGCTGAAATGCCAGAAACTGGTCCTACGAAGCTTGTTTCCAGGGAAGGCATGGCTTGGCAGTTCGGGCTGGACTGTTCCCATGAGGCACAGGGTCAGACTGATTTGCATATGGCCATGTCTGAATTGGGGTGGCAGAGTGGGCTAAAGAACGGTGATGGATCAAACCCTGATCTGTTGACTGGGTGTGAGTGCTTGATTGGTTCTGATGCTCCGTTGATCACCACCCCCTTTTGTACCGCTTTGTTCGCCATAAGTTGGCAGGGTATGCTCAGATGTGAGTCCCTTGCTCACTTTGCCACTGGATTTAAGCAAGCCTGGCTGAAGACGGCTGAAATGCCAGAAACCGGTCCTAGGAAGCTTGTTTCCGGTCCAGGGAGGGCATGGCTTGGCAGTTCGGGCTGGACTGTTTCCATGAGGCACAGGGTCAGACTGATTTGCATATGGCCATGTCTGAACTGGGGTGGCAGAGTGGGTTAAAGAACGGTGATGGATCAAAACCAGATCTGTTGACTGGGTGTGAGTGTTTGATTGGTTCTGATGCTCCGTCAATCACCACCCCCTTTTGTAACCATTTTTCCCCCGAGGTGCAGGACACTCTTTACTGCTGGGGCCACAAACTGCTGCTACCTACACACCCTGGTGGGCCTTCCTGTCCCAGGGTGCAATTGGTGCATGTGCTGTCATCACGCGGGAGGCATGACCGCCTCACAGAAAGTGCTGCCTTTCCCCCTGCAGCACGGGTCATGCATGGGCACGCCCAGGCCAAGGGCAGGCCTATCCGTGCCCATCATAGCCGGGAGGTAGCTGGGCTGGGCCACCCCCCCTAAGACTCGCTACACAGAGATCTACACAAGGTAATTATTGAACTGAAGACCAAATAGGGCAATATTTTCACTCTCTTATTGGGTGCGTTGGCCTGGGGATCTGCCCTCTCTCATTGCGTTTCGCCTTTCAGATTTTTAAGGATTGTTGGAGGCTGCATGGGAACAAGGAAGGTGGTGGAGGGGCTGGTAGAGCACATAAAGCATCTAAGAAATCAAGGAAAATACAGAGCCCTGTAAAGGTGAATTGCGTTCCTGATCATACTGATGATCTATTGTCAGAATGGAGGGTCTTCTAATTTTCAACTGCACCAAAACCTATGGCCACTCCAGCACATGGAATTCCTGCCAAACTGGGACTTATACCCAGCATGTTTAAGAAAGTGACCAAAGGTACCGGCAACCAGCCCCGGATCAACTTGCAAAATACAACTAGCGATTTGTTAACGTCTACTGCATCCATGCAGTATTAGATTTTTACCTTTGTTAGGATCTACCAGAATCCTGTACTGCTCCAGAGGGCCAAGACAATAGGGGGGAAATTAGTTCTCCTCCCACCGATGAAGTGCTAGTCAATCTAGAGGCCCCAGTCATACACTAGATCTATATAAGGAGATGTGTGCCCTTAAAACTACAATTGGGGCACTATCTAGGATTATCCAGAGGCTACTGGTCAGTGTTGAGAAATCAAACGATTAAGGTATACCACCCGCTTCTAAGCCCATGAGGGTAGCCACATGTGAAAAACAGCCCCCTTACTTAGTCATGGATAACACTGCTTCGGCAGCACCAACTAGTGCTGGTTTTTGCAGCTGTACAACAGGGATGGCTGATGTTGTATTGAGGAGTAAGTCAGGCCTATTAGCATCTGAGGCGACACATAGATATCTTCAGTCCTCATCTAGAAAAGAAGTGGGGTGGGATATGTCACATCAGCAGTCAGGACCTCCTATCCACTGTACTATGCAGCAACATAAAATCTGTATGATTAATGTTCCCAAACGTAATCCTTCCGTAAGATATGAGAATGAGGATTCCCTTAAAATGAATCTATCGACTAGATCAGTATGTAAGAGGGTGCAGACCCATGATAAGGGAAAACATTTTACGTGCAAAGAGATGTGTTACTGCTGACAATTCAACAGATGCCATAGAACGGACTTTAGTTGATGAGAAGCTAGTGCACACTCTAATTGCTCTGAAAGCAATGGCATTAACCCCAGATAAATCAAACGTCCAATTTAAGAGGCAGTTGGTGCATTGCACACTCCCCAAACACCTCCAACAGTCAGGTTAAAAGATCATCTCCTTCATCCCCCTTAGCGGATATCGATAGACTACAACCCAGCACTGCACTTAAGTCCACTGAGACTGGTGTCTTTAGCAAAACTCCAAACATAATTCCATCTTCAACCTGGGAGCTACTATCACCCTAACCTTTAGGGCTGGTTCTTTCTCCCCAGTGCAAATCATCCTAGAAGAGGACCATCATACACTGGACACCATAAACACCATCCATAGCCAGGCACCTTCCCAAGAGTAAAGGGGGCAGGATACTTCCCCTCACTCTTCACTCTTGATGCCCACAGGCCATCAATTGCTCAAATTAATTTCATGGAAAGTGGCAGGAATTCTGAAGAAAACTGTGCCTACCTCATTCGATAAAGCTACTTAAATCCCATGATATATGTATTCTGCAGGAAACATGGAGTATAGCACCATCATTTATGCCAGGCTTTGTGTCCTTCTACCTGCCCGCAACTGCATCTAAAAAGCGACGTCCATCAGGTGGAATGATGATATGGATTAGCATTGCCTTAAACTGTAGAATTGAGGAGCTATCCACTAACAAGCTAGATATTCAAGCAGTTAGATTGAAAGGCAACTCCGGCTTCATTATAGACATCTTTAATATCTATGCCAGTGGTCCCTGGGTGGGAGGTAAATCTCTTACTATGCAAACTCTAGAGGCAGCCTGCCCATCCCTTGATCGTTGGGGGTGATTGTAATGTGACTTTCAAACCCTTGGATAAGGATGACATACTAGAAGTAAATGAGGAGGACAAATTGTGGAATGTTCCCTCACCTAATCTGCCCCCACTCAAGAAATGGTCTCACCCACCGTTGAAACTAAATGCTCTGACCTTTGAGCATAGTTTAAGGGCTACTAATGGGAGGACCATATCTGATAGTGAAGTGAAATTGACCTTCATAGGACCAACAGGAGCTAGCTGCATTTATTGATATTTTAGTAGATCTCAGGTTGTGGCCTACGATAGTCGATATGACTGTAATAAAGAGCAGCGATAGTGATCACAATCCACTTAGTCTAGAGCTAGTCTAACCTTGGGAGGAAAAAGAGAGTGCCTCCAGGAGAAATTTGATCACAAAGGAAGTAGCAAACGATAAATGTTGCCTGAAATGGCCTTCGGTCCTGGGGGATGAAACTAGACTTAATCAAATTAAGCAGGATCTACTTGCTGGGCTGGGAGAGATCCAATCCTATGCTGAGGCCACAAAACATGAGGAAGCAAAGTTTTTTGATCAGCTTACTGCAAACTTTGTTGTTAACCCCAGATGTGCAAACTTCATTGATGGAGAATTGAATAAGTCAAATTCATGGTTCTCAAGTGAGTGTAGGTCTCTAGAGCACCAATTAGTTAGAGCTATTCAAATTGAAAACATGCTCCTAGTTTGCGATCTACAGAGGTTGTACAAATTAGCTATACTAATGGCTAAGAGGAATTGGTATGAGGAAAGGTGGAGGCAAATTGGGGAGTAGTGTATCCAGAAAGATCTCAGGAAATTTTGGACTCTTGTAGGGAGGGGGAATCTGGAATACCAACATGCGCTAGCCTATTATATTGAAGCTGAGGCTTGGCAGGAGCCTTTTGTTGCCCTTTACTCCACTACCACTAACCATGCCCAAAGGATGACCCCCTTAGATTTAACTCCAAACTTAACAAGGGTCATTTTTACTAAGTAGGAAATAGAAACTTCAATTAAAGCGATTGTACCTGCTAAAGCTCTGGGACTGGATGAAATTCCTGGAGATTTGTTTCAGTACGACAAAATTAACTGGTCAAACCTTTGGCACTTTTTAATGCTATTGCAAGGAGTTCCCAAAATCCAGATTTGTGGAAGGGAGCTGATGTCATTTTAGTCTTTAATAAAGGTGATAGAAATAATCCGACTAACTACAGGCCTATCAGCCTAATAGACTGTATACAGAAGGTATTCAGCCGCACCCTTCTGATGAGGATCCAGGATTGGATGGCTGAGAATAATTTATTGTCTGCCCTCCAAGCCGGATTCCAACAGAAAACTGGAACTATCTATCAGGTCTTTAGATTCATCCTCCTTTACTGGAACGTGGTGGTACTGGGTAAGGGAAGCCTTTGTGAGGCTTTCATAGATCTGAAATCAGCATGTGATCTTGAACCCGGGAAAAGCTTTGGAGGGTACTGAGAGATTTGGGAACGCCTCTAGAGATCCTGTTATTAGTTGTAGACCTTCATAATGAAAAGTTTGCTAGGGCATGCTGGGGCAACGAGGGCCAAGCCACTGACCTCATTAATGGTAATAGGGGGGGTCTGTCAAGGTTGTGGTGTGTGTCTTGGCTCTCTATATTAACCAAGTTGTAGACTTTTTAGCTAGAATTCCAACAGATGCCCCCTTACTAGGGAATATGAAGATTGCCACGCTTCTCTTGATGATATGCTCCTTGTTTCTAAAACACCTAGGGGGCTCCAAACGCTAATAAACCAATTTTAGGTCTTCTCTGACGACTGTGGCCTAGAAATAAATACCACTAAAACCAAACTCATGATGTTAAATCCTCACAAATCTTTTAAAGGATGTTTGACTTTTAACAACACTCACTTAGTGTTGTTAAAAGTGTTCAAAAGTGTGTAGTTTTGAATATCTGGGTGTTGAATTGGCTCAATGTATGACCCCTGCTCGTAATCTGAACCAGTTACACCAGCTTCAGAGATCTACAAAACCAAGGTAGTAAGCTCTGCCCTCTATGTGGCCGAGTTGTGGAACTTCGAGAAAGTGGACACTTTCACAGGGACTAAGCATATGTTCCTTAGGAACTTAGTTTCCCTTCCATCAAGCACTCCATTACTCCCCCTTAAATTAGACCCTCAAACTAGACATGGGGGTTAAATCTATAAAGTATTTAGTTAAATTATGACCTCTCCTTTTTTGGTGGAGACTGATTTCGACCCGTGAACTGACCCCTGAGCTCTAGCCTTTAATGAAGTCTGCACTTTAGACACATCTAAGAAGATAGGCGGGATCAGGAACATTAATATTCTACTTGACAGCATCGGGTTAAAGGCTGGATGCACTCATTGTCAGGACCTCCCCACAAGAAATCAATAAAAATCTATATATTGGGATTGGGTATTTGAGAATGAGATTAAGAATAGTAAACTTGGAAGATTAACAGGGGAATTTTTAGACTTTCAACTGCTTCTATTTTCAATTCTGACACGGTTCAAACCCCTTGAATTCATTCATGAGCTCGTGGCTTAGGGGAATTTTTAGACTTTCAACTGCTTCTATTTTCAATTCAGACACGGTTCAATCCCCTTGAATTCATTCATGAGCTCGTGGCTAAGCAATGCTGGTCACAATAAGAGTTGTCCCTGTTGCCCTGTTCCGATTGAAACTGTAGGTCATGTCTTCTTTGTTTGCCCAGCATATTCAGGCCCTAGAAGCAGATGGCTGAGTCCTATATGCAAATGGCTGGGAATTAGAGATCTTAGGGTGGCTTTACGCATCATAAGATCTGACGTATGACCCCTGTTTGCTTGAGTATAGGGAACATTTCTGGGCCATATGTGGGGGATCAGAAGAAAGCAGTAATCAAACCTGTCTCCTTACTGAGCAGTCTTAGTGTGACTCAACTAACCACCTACTGTGAAGCTTAACTTACAGTTCCCTTGTAGAATAGACAATGTGAAGCCTCCAGACATTAATAGACCAGGTGATTACTGCCCCCACTGTTTAATATCTATTTATCTAAATGATGACTTTTATTTGGTAAAGTTTGTACACTTGCTGTTTCTTAGTTGTAATTTATGAACATTGTTTTAACATATTGTTTTAACGAAGTCAATGAACCTTGTAAGTTTAATCCATTTTGAACTTGTGTATGCATGTTTGCGCTTTTATGGTAATCCGACCGAAATAAAGTTTATTGACACTATGGCGCTCCACTCTATGCCACTAAAATCTATGTATTCCACTGTATACCTCTCTACCGTATAACACTTCATTGTATGTCACTCACAGTATGCTATTACACTGTACACTACTGTAGTCTACCCTCTACCCTCTATCCCACTCCACTCTACAACACTCCACTCTGTACTACTACACTGTTTGCCACTCCACTCAATGCCACAACAGTCTACACTACTCCACTGAATGCCACTCCACTCAATGCTATTCCATATACTTCACTTAACGTCTCTCTATCCCACTCCAATGTACATTATTCGTTTGTATGCCACTTCAGTGTATGCCACTCCATTCTACACCGCTCCACTTTCTGCTATTCAATTACATTCCACTACACTGTACCTCACTCCATTTTATGCCAAGCACTCTACAACCCTCCACAGTACACTACTACACTCTATGCCACTCAATTGTATGCAACTCCACTCTGTGCTGTTCCACTGCATGCCACTCCACTCCAATACAATCCACTGTACTCCACTTCACTGTACACCATTCAACTGTACGATATTCCGCTGTATGACTCTCAACTGTACGATACTTCAGTCTATGTTACTACACTGTGCTTCACTACAGTGCATAGCAGTCCTCTCTACATTATTACACTGCACGCAACTCCACTGTCGGTCACTCCACTCTATGCAATTCCAAACTATGACCATCCACTCTACACCACTCCACTCTAAGCCACTCTAATATATGGCATTCCACTCTACTCCACTCCACTCCACTGTACATCACTCCCCTCTGCACAACTATACTCTACCCTACTCTACTCTATGCCACTCCAATGTATCCCACTTCACTCTATTTCACTCCAGTCTATGCCACTGCACTCTACACTACTTTATGTTATTCCACTATACACAACTCCACTCTGCCACTCCACTCTATGCCAATCAACTCTATGCCACACCACTCTTTGCCGCTCCACACTTCGATCAATCAATCAATCAAAGGATTTATAGAGCGTGCTGCTCACCCGGAGGGTCTCAAGGTGCTGGGGGGGGGGGGGGGGGGGAGGCGCTACTGCTCGAAGAGCCAGGTCTTGAGCTGTTTCCTGAAGGAGAGATGATTCTGAGTCAGACGTAGGTGGGTGGGGATGGAATTCCAAGTCTTAGCCGCCAGGTAGGAGTAGGATCTTCCTCCGGCGGTGGTCTTGTGGATGCATGGGACGGTGGCGAGGGCGAGGCTGGCGGAGCGGAGCTGGCGGGTGGGCGTGTAGAATGTGAGTCGGGTGTTGAGGTATGCGGGGCCCATGTCGTGGAGAGCCTTGTATGCGTGGGTGAGGAGCCTGAACGTGATCCTCTTGCTGATGGGGAGCCAGTGCAGCTGGGGGGAGATGTGGCTGAAGCGGGGGGTGTCCAGGATAAGTCGTGCAGAGGCGTTCTGAATGCGTTGCAGTCGCTTCTGTAGTTTGGCTGTGGTTCCAGCATAGAGGGTGTTGCCGTAGTCCAGACGGCTGGTGACGAGGGCCTGGGTGACCGTCTTCCTGGTGTCTGTGGGGATCCACCGGAAGATCTTTCCGAGGGTGCGCAGGGTGTTGAAGCAGGATGATGAGATGGCGTTGACTTGCTTGGTCATTGAGAGCGAAGAGTCCAGGATGAAGCCCAGGTTGCGTGCATGGTCCGTAGGCTTTGGGGCGGTGCCCAGGGTGGGGGGCCACCAGGAGTCGTCCCAGGCGGAGGGGGAGGTTCCCAGGATGAGGACTTCCGTCTTAACAGAGTTCAGTTTCAACCGGCTGAGCTTCATCCATTCCGCGACGCCTTTCATTCCTTCCTGGAGGTTGGCTCTGGCGGTGGCGGGGTCGTTGGTGAGGGAGAGGATCAGCTGGGTGTCGTCGGCGTAGGAGATGATGTTAAGGCTGTGTTGGCGTGCCATGGCTGCGAGGGGGCTCATGTAGACGTTGAAGAGGGTGGGGCTGAGCAAGGATCCTTGCGGGACGCCGCAGATGACATCAGTGGCCGAGGACCGGAACGGGGGAGACGGACTCTCTGTGTTCTGCCGGCGAGGAACGAGGTGATCCACCCCAAGGCCTTTCCTTGGATTCCTATGTTGCTGAGGCGCTGTATCAGGGTGCGGTGACATACGGTGTCGAAGGCTGCCGAGAGGTCCAGGAGGATGAGGGCGGCTGTTTCCCCGTTGTCTACCAGGGACCTGATGTCATCGGTGGCTGCGATGAGGGCGGTCTAGGTGCTATGGTTAGCTCAGAAGCCGGACTGCGAGGGGTCAAGGGATCCGTTAGTCTCTAGGAAGGTGAAGAGCTGCTTGTTCACGATCTTCTCGATGACTTTGGCCGGAAATGGGAGGAGCGAGATGGGTCAGAAGTTCTTGAGGTCCGTGGGGTCTGCGGTGGGTTTCTTCAGGAGGGCGCTGAGCTCGGCATGTTTCCAGCTCTCTGGGAAGGTGGCAGGTGCGAAGGAGTTGTTGATGATGTCCCGGAGTTGGGATGCGATGACAGAGTTGGCTCTGTTGAAGATGTGGTGTGGGCAGGGGTCGGTAGGGGAGCCGGAATGGATGGTGTTCATCGTCCAGGTGGTGTCTTCGGTGCTGACCGGCGTCCCGGTGTGGAGGGTGGTGGTGGGGGGCGCCGGGTCGGTGGTAGGGTGCGCGGTCTGTGCGCCGAAGCTGTTGTGTATGTTGGCAATTTTGCGGTAGAAGAACGAGGCGAGTGAGTCACAGAGGTTAGTCGAGGGTGTGATGTCGTTGTTGCAGGCGCTGGGACTGGAGAGCTCTTTGATGATGCTGAAGAGTTCTTTGCTGTTGTGGGAGTTGTTGTCCAGTCTTTCTTTGAATGTGGTCTTTTTGGTGATGCGGATCAGTTGGTGGTGTTTGCGGGTGGCGTTCTTGAGGGCCGTCATGTTTTCTGTTGTTTGGTCGTGGCACCAGGCTTTCTCGAGGGTGCGGCTGGTTTTCTTGGAGAGTTTGAGGTCGTTGGTGAACCAGGGGGCTTTCTTGCTCCCGTGTCTGCTGGGGGGTTCTTCAGCGGTGCAAGGTCGTCGGCGCAGTTGGTGAGCCATTGTGTGAAGTTGCGGGCTGCTTCATTGGGGTCCTTCGTAATGGTGGGGGGGTTCTGGTTGAGGGAGGTGGTGAGCTGGTTGGCGGTGATCTTGCTCCAGCTTCTGCGGGGAACCTGTTGAGGGTGGTGGTGGGTGGTGGTTCTCATGAAGTTGAAATGGACGCAGCTGTGGTCCGTCCAGTGTAGTCTGGTGGAGTGGCTGAAGGAGATGTGCTTGCTGGAGGAGAAGATGGGGTCGAGCGTGTGGCCGGCGTAGTGGGTCGGGGTGTTCACCAGTTGCTTGAGTCCGAGGTTGGCGAGGTTGTCCAGCAGGGTGGCGGTGTTGCTGTCATTGTTGTTTTCCAGGTGGAAGTTGAGGTCTCCTAGGAGGATGTAGTCTGACGAGGTGAGGGCATGTGGGCTGATGAAGTTTGTGAAAGCTTCGCTGAATTGGGCTCGTGGTCCCGGGGGTCTGAAGACGAGGGTGCCTCTGAGGGTGGTCTTGGGGTCGGTGTGTATCTGGAAGTGAAGGTGTTCGGCGCCGGTGAGGGTGTCTTCGGTGTTAGTCGTGACCCGGATGGTGTTCCTGTGGATGATGGCGATGCCTCCTCCGGTTTGGTTGACGCGGTCCTTCCGGGCGATCTTGTAGCCATCCGGGATGGCTATGGCGATGTCAGGGGCTGAGGAGGTGTTCATCCATGTTTCTGTGAGGAAGGCGATGTCTGGTGAGGTTGTGTCGAGAAGGTTCTAGAGTTCGATGGCGTGCCTGTGGACGGAGCGGGTGTTGAGCAGGATGCACTTGAGGTAATTGGTGCTGGAGTCTGGCTTGGCGGGTGGGGTGCAGGTGAACCTGCAGGTGTGGCAGGTGAATGCTCCGTGGGTGCGTATCGGAGAGGCTTGGAAGCATGATGGCTGTCGGTCGGTGTTGAGTGCATGGAGGGTGGCGGCGTCGTATCTCTGTCGGCTTGGTTGGGTGTGGCGTGGAGCAGGGGTCCTGGCGCTGGGTGCGGTCCAGGCGCGGACGGGCGCAGACTGGCAGCGGTCGCCATAAGAGGGAGGGAGGGGAGGAGGGGTCAGCTGGGAGGTGGGAGGGAGAAACCAATAGGAGCAGGGGGGTGGGCCGCACGGGAGGCAGCAGCGGGAAACGGAGCGAAGGAACCAGGGGATGTGACCACTGGCTGAACGGGCACACGGGGTACAGAAGCACAAAAGAGGGAGGGCAGGCACTCAGACACACGGGGTACAAAATAAAGAAAGAAAAGGGGGCAGGCACTCAGGCACGCAGGGTACAGAAGCAAAAATGAGGTACAAGGAGTCGGCGATCGAGCAGAGCGCTGACCACGGGGAGGAGCAGTCGTCAAGGCGGGCAGGCAGGCGGAGCTGCAGCGGTGGGGAAGTGACCTACCCGCCATTCCACTCTATGCCACTCAACTATACGTAACTCCACTATACACAATTACAGTATACGCTATGCAACTATAGGCAACTACACTGTATGCCAAGCAACTCGATGCTATTTGAATCTCTGTAACTCTACTCTACCACACTTATCTAAACTACACACCACTGTATCCTATTCCACTATACCCCAACCCACTTTAAGACACTCAACTGTGCACCATTCCACTCTATGTTAGTCCACTGTATGCTATTTCAGGGCATGCTAAACTGTACACTATTCCTTTCCACGCCACTCCACTCTATGGCACTCCAAGCCACTCTATTTTGCGTTATCCAACTGTAGGCCTGGGCATGAAATTCCGCTCCACTCACAGAGTTTGAGGAGATTTCCCAACTCCGTGCTCCATGAAGTGTGCGGAGTTCAAAAAAACTCTGCAGAGGGAAGTTTTTTCCTCTCTCACCAACGTGAGCAAGGAAAATCTTACTCCAGACCACCTCCTGGTAAGTTTTCTCAACACAGGCGGTCATGGATGGTTGCTCTCACTGAGAAACCTTTCTTTCGAATTGAGGAAGCTGCCGCTTCAGTAGAACATCTACTCGAGCGGCAGAAAGAAGCAGCAACCTCTTGAGCTGTGCTTGGTTCAGATTAGGTGGAATTTATTGCACGGGACAAACACTCAGCTCTAAACAATCAGTGCGGACGGTGTGACATAACGCACTCCACCGCTTGCAGAACTCCTTGTAGTGTGGCAGCTTTTTTTGGTCCCTTCGCTGAGCTTTGTGTAGCAGAACTCTGCCCATGCCTATTCCACTGTATGCCACTCCACTCTATGCCAATTCAGTTAACGGCCGTCCACTGTACTCCACTACACTCTGCAACACTTTACTTTTCACTCTATGGTATTCCACTGGATGCAACTCCTCTCTACGCCACTTCACTGTATGCTATTGCACTGTAATTCACTTCACTCTAAGCCACTCCACTATACGGTACTCCATTCTACGCCACTCTACCCAACACCACTCCACATTGCTCTACTCAGTAACAGTGTACTCCATTCTACAACACTCTACATCATTCCAGTGTACCACACCATACTCCATTGTACAGCACTACACTGTACAACAATATTTTCTTCTCAATGCCACTCTACTTTACTCTACTTTACTCTATAGCACTTTAATCCACTCTACTCCCAGTTAATATACTCCATTATGTGAGACACTACACCGGTGTACTCCACTGTACTCCACTATTGCACTCTATGGCACTCTTCTGTACGCTACGCTATGCCACTTAACTTTACAACAGTCTATCCCACTCCATTAAACCATACTGTACCGCACTTTACTCTACTCCATGCCACTTCACTGTACAACACTTTAATCCACTCTGTGACACACTACTCCACTCTACTTGACTTCAAGCCACAGTACTCTAGAACACGCTATACTACTCCACTCCACTGGACTCCATTAAACCCTACTGCAATGCATTACACTCTAAGGCCCTGTACAACATTCCATTCTACACTGCCCCATTGCACCACACTCTACTCAACACTTCGCATCTTAGCTATACAAGACTGTACCAGACTCTGTGAAAGTATACAATACTGTACTCCACTCTATGCTCCTATACTACACTGTACTACCCTTTACACCAGTGTTTGCCCCTGTACCTCAGTGTAAAATGCTCTATTCTACTCTACTGCACTTTCCAACACTCAACGATACATCACTCCACTATACTGTACAAATTGCTACTCCAATTGATAACAAGTTACTTGACTGTATACTACGCCTATCCCACTCTAGTGCACTCTATGCCACTGTGGTAAACAACATGCCACTACACTTTATATCAATTTACCCCAGAGTACGCTATGCCACTCCACTCTTTTCCATTGCACTCTTCTCTACAATACCTCACTCTAATAGGCTCTACACCACTCCAATCCACTTTACTCCACTGTTCCCCACTACACTGTAAAACACCTCACTGTATGCCACTCCAGTGCACACAACTCCACTCTATGCTATTCCATCCAACACCACTGCACTGAACCACATTCCACTCTATGATACCATACTCTATGACAGTACACTGTATGACACTCTCCTCCACTCTACTCTCCCACACTCCACTTAATACCACTTTGCTCATCAACAATAAACTGTACAATTTTAAACACATTTACATTGAAAATGAAACCTTTGTTATAGTTAGGAAAAATGTATTTATTATTTCTACAGAAACCAAACATAAAATACACAAACATTACAAATTCTAAAGTTATAGTTATGCCTTACATTTATATTTAAAAACCATCTTTAAATGAATATAAATGTATGCATTCTTTATCTAAAACGCAAACTTAAACTACTTAAAAAGGTACATTTCTAAACTTATACTTATACCTTCAATTTATGAGTCACACATCCCCTTCAAACTATTACAGCTCACACCCCCCCACACAGTGTATTCAACTCTGCAGCCACACTATATTAACTATACCTTGCAACCTCTCCATGCACCGCTTATACCGCTTTATATTATCTCACGTATACTATCTAAAATATTGGTATTTACAAGAACAGTTATGACTTGGTAGCCGCCAATTAACTTGTTGCTGTTGGGGAGATGGTGCCATGCCTGATACCATCGCACTACTGGAACTACGTGTCCCAGGATCCTCTTGGCCATCACACACGCATAAAACTGCAACGCAGCCATGCGGCATGGGATGTGCGCACGATGTGCCCGGGCTGTGACCAGGCAAAGCCCAGGCCAACGGAGCGCCCGCCCATGCCCATCAGAGCCCAAAGGAGGCTGGGCTGGGTCCCCCCTATAAAATCTGGCACTTGAGATCGGGAAGGAGACTCAACCGGAATCATGATTAATATGGGAAAAAAGAAGTCAAATCCAGCAGACTCAACAGGGCTAACTATATCCACCTTAGAATCCTTCCTGGTCAAAGCCACTAATGCCATTTCAAAGGAGATCACTGTGGCAGAGAGAAGACTTTCCCTTGGGGAGGGAGGCTTGGTATGCAATGGTTTGATGCCATTTGCTAACATGGACAATATAGATCAAGAGAACCAGGGGTTGCAAGAAGATAATAGGCCACTACCCGCCTTTAAGGTACCCCCCAATACATCTGCCCCCTCTCAATCGCCAAATGTAAATATGATCGCCCCTAGTGTGGTCATACCTGGCAAAAAAAGAGAGGTCCTTTAAAAGAACCCAAGAAAGTCTTTACCAACACAGCCCATCACAGTCTCTAAAAACGACAACTCTGAACTACCGCGGACCAACCCTATTGCAGAGGATTTAATTGATAACTTATATCTTACAACCTATATTGTTAAGATATGACTCTATTGATCTTAAGATTCAAGAGATATAAAATAATGAGTCACTCATATCAAGAAATACTGCTGTAAATATTCAACCACCACAATCTCAAAATACTTATGCCGCGAACATAATTTCTGAGCCATACAAATTTAGGGGAAGCAAAGGGGCTAAAACAGAGATAGATTTTGCCAGGACATTTTCTACCCATATGATCTTACCCCATGGACAGGACACTGAAACATTAGGGAGGCACCTAGATGAATAGAGCGCAGGTGCAGAACCCCCGGGCATGCTTGAGGGTAATTCCACTCTTAGTAAACCTATGGTGGGGGCGTAAACTCTGGACCAACTAGAGATACATAAAAGTTATAAGTAACCAACCACAGAGAGAAATTGCACTGTTCCAGAGGGCAACTAACCATCAGAGCCTAAACCTCCTGCCTCTGGCCTGCCATTTTGGTCACTGCCCCAATGCTAAGAACAACACAACAAAAGTCCACTGTTCAACTTATGGACAAAGCACGTTACTGGCTTACTAACCACACTAGATCAGGGTACCTTGTCCAGGATCATCATATCATGGCTAGGAGAACCCCATGGGTAAGGCCAACCCAAAAATCTTTTGGGGGGGATTGTATTGTTCTAAATTTCAACAACCCTCAGATTGTGGGTGATTTATTATTTCAATCACCCCACAGCAGGGACCCAGACCTTCCCTGTACCTTTGGGCTTCATCTATTAACCGTATGGTAATCCACAAGACAAAATACCAAAAATAGTTATAGAACCCTCCATAGGTGGCAATAGAGGAATGCTGGATGAAAGTGCTGGTTCTCCAACATTAAATAGGTTCACCCCATTATCAAATCTGGACTCCTGTTATTCACTTGAGACTGACACTCAGAGGTCCCAGTCAACTTATCACCAGGAGTGTAGTGGGAGTGAGGAAAGTAGTGTACAAAGTGGGGTAAATAGGGAGGTAGGGACAGAGTGATGGTATACAGCCTATTGGCTTACATTATAATGATGTAAGGGGAGTTATAACCTGTGAAAATAACCTGAACTATACCCTCCTTTCCTGGAATATAGCAGATTATAACAACCAAAGGACAATGTAGAGTGGCATAAAGTATTGTTACATTTTCAGATCATCTGTGTTCAAGAATCCTGGGAGACCACACCGATCTTTGTAAATGGCTATCGATCTTTTCAAACACCAGCATTACCATCAAAGGAAGATAGAGGGAAGGGGTGCTTATTGACAATCTTATCCAACACAATTGCATTTAAAATGGTGTACTTTATAAATATTTCTCCCTATTTCCATATCCTAGTTATAAAAGGTTATGATACCTGGGATCTAATGTTAATAAATTACTATAATAACAACTTCACAAACCCAGAAATGGTTGTGGAGAACCTAGGTAAGACCATAGAGGACTACATTTCTCACCATATAAACCCTCTACAACTTATCTGGGTGGAGATTTTAACATAAAAGCAATGCCCAAGAGTAGAATCAAAGCTTTGTAGTATAGGTGATTATAAAGGAGACCTTATCAATCACTTTAACCATAACATACAAGGAAATGCTCTAAATAGCTTATTGATGAACTGGAAATTAGAGTTCCGTAATTAAATCGATCCAGACACTGGTCAATTATTTCCCACTTTTCAAAGTATAGATCGTAGTTCTTCGATTGCCTATATAATCATCTGTGATAATCTTACAACTAGCATTACTAAAATGAAGGTTAAAATTACAGAATTTAGTGACCATGCCATGCTCTTATGTGCCTTGTTTTGGAGAGAACATAAAAAAGGAATGGTAAACTTGTTTTAAAACCCATTTTATTAAGGGAAAATGGCTTCATCCTAAAATGGGACAAGATAGATGAGAATAACCTTGTCACCAATGACATAATGTCAAACTATGAGGACATTTTAACTATGTCTAGAACCCCAGTTAAATAACAACCAGGTGATTGAGGCGCTTGGTAATATTCTGACAAATATCAGATTGCAACTAACCCACCCAATATGTGAAAGATACCCCGAGCATCGCTGGTTTGACAAGAATTGTTCATTGGCATCCACAAACCTCCATAAAGCCCTAAAAACATCACCCAAAGATAAAGATCTAATTTATAATATGAGTAACCTCTATAAAGTAGCTAGAGAAAAGAGACTGAAGCAGTTAAAATCTGAGCGGTGGGAAAGTTTAAAGCAAGCATCTTATCAGCACGATAGTACAACATTCTAGAAGGTGATTAATTCTCCCTTCCTGATAGGTAATGGCTGACCTTCATTGGATGTACACATAGATGAAGAATCTTGGATAAGGCATTTTTAGGATATTTTCCAAAAACCAGTTGAAATGCATCCATTGGTTGTTTGTTCTCATATTAAGAGTAAAACATACCTCTCTTTTGATCTTGAGGAAAAGGAGCTCACTCCTTTGCAGCCACCAACCCTTAAAGCAGTAGGGCCTGATGGGATTCCAGTGGATATCTTTTCTCTAAACTAACCATTATGGTCCCCCCAACTGACTGTAGTCTTTAATTCAATAGCTAAATCAGGCCGCTTTACCTACTTGGAAACAATCAATGATAATACCGGTTTATTAAAAAAGGTGAAGTCTCAAACCCAGCTAACTATCGTCCTATTGTCTATTAGATAGTACTGCTAAACTTATGGGCAGACTATTGTTAAACAAGCTTGAAATCTGGGTGGTAGAAAAGAAGATTCTCGCTGAAGTACAGTACGGGTTTAGAGAGGGTAGGGGCTCTATAGATCAATGCCTCAACCTGAAAGTAATAGCAATGAAGTACTCTACGGTAAAGAAAGGCCAACTATATATGGCATCCATAGACCTGTCCAAGGCTTTTGACTGAGTGGTACATACCAAATTATGGAATATTATGGAGGACATGGGTGTGGAGGCTGCGATAATTGATTTCATAAGAGAGTTATATACAGATGCTACTGCTATGGTTCGCAATGGGAAAAAAGAGGAATGCACAAAATGATTTCAAATTGAAAGTGGCGTTAGACAGGGGTGTGTTTTGGACCCCTTCTTATTTGCTCTCTATACTAATATATTAAATGAGATTCTGGTTAATTAAACTAATGACACCCCTCAAGCACAGTCCATTCCCCTCCCAATCCTGCAATATGCAGATGATGCAGTTCTGCTAGCAAGAACTCCAATGGCTCTCCAAAAACCTCATTGAAGAATACTCGGCCTTTATGTCCGATTTGGATCTTCATGTAAACAAAAAGACGACTTTCATTATGACCATGGGGGATGGTTTAAAAAGAAACCGATAAGATTCCATTTAGATGGGGAAAAATAGAACAGGTAGAATGTTTTAACAACCTAGGTGTTGCCTTTGATTCTGAACTAAAATGGAAGGAGATGGTCCAGAATAGAGTAAATCACATGGGCAAAAGCATAACAGCAACTTTCCAATTCTCAAAAAACAGGGCTGTTAATCTAATCTATTGGCTAAATCTAATCTATTTGGCTAAAACGTCACTTATGGGGGAGCAATCTGGTGGAACATGGATTTGGAGGCACTCCAAGTTATGGAAGACAAATGTGTCAAAAGGTTATTGTCCATCCTTGCTGAATGCCCTAATTTTAACATTCATAAAGAAGTAGGTTTGCTCTATATTAGTGATGTCCTCAAATTGTCCCCGCTAACCTTGTGGTTATAGTTATGGAAAAGGAACAACATAGACCTGAATGAAATGATTTTAAAAGATATTATGAATTTAGATTATGCCCATAAAATCCCCTGGTTATCCTATGACAGACAAACTTTTATTTTACAGGGAATATCACAATTTTATGATACACCGACCCTCTGTGAAAGCTTTCTCAAATCAAGGCTGAAATAACTCTTTAATGAGGAATGTGCACTAGACAGATGGGAAAGATGCAGAGGGAAAAAATCAGTAATTTTATATCAGGGGACACAGGTGCTGTAAGGTGCCCTTTCATACCTTTCATTCATAGAGAACACCAAGCACTGATATATTCTGAGTAGATTTCAATTAAATTTTATTCCGTTAATGATGGGGTATCCAATGAATGTATTTTTAATAAGCCAACCCCCCTTTGCCCAGGCGATGTTAAGTCGAATAATCGATTTTGCATATCCTGTTTTATTGTTCTTTTTGTGCAACAGAGAGAAAAAACTTTATTATCCCTTTGTTGAAAAAGTTTTGTTTGCGATCTTCAGCTGCAGCTATATTTGTTCTACAACAATTAGAAACCACGTATGTATGCTACCCTATGGCCTCTTTTTTACTGGCAACTGTAAAAACCCCTTAGGCTTCTAGAGTATTATAAGCCTTATTTTCAGGAAATCTGCTTACACTAGGTTTTTAACTCCTTGTCTTGTCGACAGATCCTGATCCCATAAATGAACTCTGCAGTAAGCCATATGTTGGATGGGCACAGTATTGCCACAGAAAGTACTCTATTAATAGTTTTGTTTTATATGTTTTTAGCATACTCAATAGCAAAACTGCAAAATAATTAGGTATAAAGGAACTTGCATATTTGTAACATCGTTATCCTGGCCCTCACAGAGTATGATTCTGTTGAATATAGTTTTAAAGATTTGTCCTTTTAGAAATGGTTTTAAAATTTATTGTAAATATAATTTCTTTTTACTGTTGCTCATTTTTGAGATAGCAAACGCGATGCTCCGATAGTTATCTAATTAAAGAGGAAGCCTAATAATTAACTTAAATCTGCTTTTGCTCTGCAAGTGTATTTTGAAGATCTTATCTTGTATGTAATGAACTGCTTTCTATCTATGTACTTTTATGCATTTTATTTAAATGCAAAAACAAAGATTTCAATTTGATTTAACATCGCAAATCAAATCTTTTGTGAGAACAGAGTGGATGGGAGAGTAGGAAATTGTGGTGTGCTATACATTGTCAATAATTACCATCCCAAGATGGTTGAAGCATTGGTTTCAAATGAATTGGCCATCTTGGAATGGTAAAGTTATATGGTACTATGGCAAAGAAAACAAGAATTGCCAATACCTCTGTAGGCAATGCCAGACCTATTGGTTTGTCACTGCTTTTTTACAAGTTGGGATTGTTTATGTCTAGGACTTCAAACCACAGTTGCAATGGTGCTGGTGAGCTCCAGTGTAGCAAGTGTGCTGTTCTCATAGGCTTAGACACTGGCAAGGTGTAGAATTAAGTCATTGCCAATGACATATTTGATCATGGCAGCCCATCCAACCCTACAACAAACATCCTAGCCCATAGTTTAACAAGGAAATACTAAAGCGTTGGATGGTCTCAGCAGTGGACAGCAGTGCTGGTACAATTTTTAGAGTGGGGCTGTTGCCATTAATACTACAGAGATCATGCGCCAGGAGTACACCCGCATACCCAGTTGAGACCTGGGTGATAAACGTATGTAACAAGGACAAAGTCTCAAGGTATAATTTAAAAGGCTATTAGTTTACCATGCACATATGGTTTCAAAGAGAAAAGACAAGGGAGACTCCAAGGTAAGAGGATGTGCCAGAGGCACTATGTATTAAGAGAAAGTTTCGGCAAACAGTAGTATCAGCACTGTTTACCCTGAATGTATGTCTAACCTGAAAACACTTTGTGCACATATGTGCTCATGACACACAGGGTGGAGGGCGCAAGTAACAAGTGAGACAGCGATGAACGGCACAAGGTGAATAATAGTGAAAATATTTACAAGATACTTTAGGCTCACAATTAAATATTGACACGATTTTACAGAAGATTTAACAATTTGTGAACCAGAGGCTATCGCCAAAAGTTGAGCTCGGAGGTCAACAGCGTTTCGACCCTAAATAAGTCAGGATCATCTTCAGGACCAGGTTACCGTTGTATTGGTGCTGTACAAAGGGATGTAATGAGGAGAAGATGAGACACAGAATAATAAGGAAAAAAAATAAATTATCAAGCTGGTTAAATACATTTACTTAAGGGTACCTGATGGGGGAAGGGAGAAAAGGACCAGAGTGCGTAGATCCCTCTTGTAGTTCCCGAGCATAACCGTAGCAGCCGGAGTCCATATCAGATATATGCTGGTGAAAGGGGTGGGGGAGAAAGGGAGAGGTGTGATTGGAAACAGGGGAGTGGGGGGAAAGGAAGGGAAGTGTAAAGTCCTAGCCAGGACCTGGTGTTGGAGGCGGAGAGAAGAACTCACCCTCAGTAGTCAGCGGTACATGGCCCAAGAATTGTGAGTAAGGGTGATCACACACGGGAATCCTGTGTGTGATGTGAGGAGGTTGGTGGCCACAACCAGCATAACGGGAGAGCACCCGGGGGCTGAAGAGATTAACGAAAAAACATGAGCGGTGGTAGGGCAGGAGGGCCCGAGCACGGTGAAAGGAGGATCGCTCACCTGAGGGATGGCCTGTTTTGTGTCAGTCAACGGCGGGATTGTAGTAGGGTTCTGGCATCAATGATGAAGCATCCGGAGGCTGGGTCAATGGAGAGAAAACCGGCATTCAATTGGGGCAATACATGATAGTGTAAGAAGGCCGGACATGATTCATGAAGGCACTTACCCAGAGAGATGTCCTGCATGGAGACCGGCAGGTCTGTGAGGTTTAGCTGGATCCTGGTGGGGCTTGAAAAATGCAATCGCCGTGAGTGCGATTCACTGAGGCTAGACTGGAAGCAACACAGAATTAGCTTCAACAGGCTGAGAGACGTCACGGCAAGGGGCGTGTACATCGGAGGGGGTGAATATTAAAGGGGCAGAGAGACGGAAATGTCCTGAATCTGACAGTAAAAAGACTGAAATGATTTATGGGACTGATACAAATTGAAGTAGAAGGAAGGCTTCAACAAAAAAGAGCAGTGAATGAATACATCTCAAACACTCATAATAATTCAAAGAACAGTTGTCCAGTGATCAAACAGAGTTAAGCTTGAATTACTTGCTTGTGTATATTTATCAAAATGGAAATTGAAATCCCCAGTGTGTACCAGTGGAGTTGCTTCTTATGGAAGCATGCTAAGAAAACAGGATTTATCCGATGAGATATGAAAAGATGGAAATTACAATGTGTGTGAATCTAGGTTGGAAGCCCCAAGGGAGAAGAAGGGGCTGAGGAAACGTGGGCTCATGGGTCACTGAGCGAAGCCTACTAGAATAAAGGATTCAGGTGGATGAATTAATGGGTTGGGCAGAGATGTCCATCTGGTAGCTATTCAGATGTATTAGAATGAGGTAGTGGCATTACAGTTGGATCGTATTTTGCCACTCATCCAGGGTGTTCAGCCCTTGATTGATAGATTTGCAACGTGCAATCCATCTACATTCACATTTGTTGAGGAGTTGTTGTAGATTGCCACCCCTGGTAGGTAGTGTTGGTTGGTCAATTACTTGCCAACTCATGTCTAGCTCAATGGGTTGTACAAATTTGTCCCGAAGGTAGGGGTACATTTTTCTTTGTCGTAATTCTTGATATCCGTCTGTATTTTAATGATCTTTTGTGTTTAGTTCAAAGGTATTAAAGGTGGTAATTGTGGTATTGATCTTGTCCAGGAGATTTTTAGTGGCATTAAGTGTGCTGTCTTCAAGGATGAGTTTCTCAAGTTCAGCGATTTCTTCCAGTTCTTTGCGCCTATGTTCAATGGCTGTGTAAATACCTAACACTATCCAGTGGCAAAAAAGATCAGTACATCTTTTGGATAGAAACTGGATGATCTTGGAGATGCTTTATTTCTGCCTGAACAACAACTATTTTCTCTTCAATGGTGACTACTACTTACAGCTCCATGGGACTGCCATGGGGCCTAAATTCGCTCCTCCGTATGCCTGCCTGCTGATTGGAGATGTGGAACACCGATGGCTATGGAATGCAAACTCAGAATACCTCTCCTGTAACATAGTTTACTGGGGAAGGTTCATCGACACCATACTTCTCACCTGGCAAGGACCAGAAACACTTTTAAAGCAATTCATCAACAACCTCTCCCCCAACAGATGTGGTATAGAAATCACATACACTATCTCGCAGAAAGTGAATTCCTGGACTTAACTTTGTACGTGGAACAGAATACACTCCACACAAAAATTCACAGAAAACCCTCCACTGCCAATTCAATTCTCCATGCAACAAGCTGCCATCCATGCCATACAATCTCAAACATTCCATAAAGGAGAATACCGGAGGGCACAAGTCAACTGCAGCTCATCGAAAAAATATGAAGCGAAATCCATGGAGATCACCAAGCGACTTAGACTGAGAGGATATGGCCAAGGCAAATTGACCAGGGAACAGTATCACTTTGCACAACAAGACTGTAACTCACTACTATACAAAAACAAACATACGGACTCTAATCCAACTATCCACTTCATAACCAAGTACAACAATGGCCAACACCATGTTCGCAAAATCTTGAAAAGACACTGACACCTACTCACCCAAAATCGTACAATTGCAGGTGAAATAAGAGAAACACCACAGTTTTGCTTCCAACGATACAAAAACCTCAGAGAAGAACTCTGCTCATCCTTTTATCAGGAGAAAAAGAATCCAAATGCTTACAACAACCTAAAGGATTTTACACCTGCTCCAACTGCTCAATCTGTAAACTGAGCAAAACAAAAACTAAATAACTAGTGGTGAATGGACACCACCACCGAATCAGAGAATTCGTCAACTGTGAAAGCACCAATACAATATATCTGATCACCTGTCCTCACAACAAGCACTACATAGGGAGCACCACAAGTCCTTTGAAAATCAGAATACAAGAACATTACAATGATATCCATAAAGAAGAGGACAAACTACCTCTAGTTGACCACTTTCTGAATTATCATCCACATCAGCGCAACTTCACCTTCTGTGGCCTGACTAAGATGAAAATGCACGCAAGAGGAAGTAACCTGGAACTGAAATTGCGTCAACAAGAGAGTGCCCTCATCATCCGCTACAACACAGTGGCTAATGGACAGAATAAAGATCCTGAGTGGCATTATTGGCTATGAACTATGTACACTGGCAATGGTACGATACAGTGGCAAATGGATTGAACAAAGACTCTGAATAGCATTATTGGCTATGAGTTATATACATTGAAAACCTCACTAAGTTCCTCCACTATCTCTTCTCCTCCTAATTAAAGGAAAAAGGAATGATCAGAAACCTTTAAGTACCAGCATCCTAATACAAAGTTCCCATCTATATCTCGCCTACCATAATTGGCCCTGACCTCAAAATATATAAACCAAGGAGAATATTCAATGGTTTCACGTCCCCAAATATGCCCACATAAGTAGTACCATGCAAATGGTTTTCACTGGCTCAGTCAATCCACAACCACACAACTCTTTTACCACTAGACTAAATCCATGACCCAGCCTGGGTCTCCAGGCATCTACACATATATACACACACAGCGACACAGATCGATGGCCAGACTATGTCCCTAAGGAAATTTACATCTTTAGATCACACAACTTTGTAAAACAAATGATGTAGTTACTCCTATCCTGACATTAGTTCAATCCTCGCCCCCAGATAAGTTGACCCTGATCTAATTATGAACATGTCGTCCCCTGAGAAGTTAACCTTAACCTGACTACAATTACGGTCCTGTTCCCATTAGGAACTGACCTACTCATGCCCCTATACCTAAATGAAAGTTACTGGAAGTTCATCCTAACCCATGCCATCATCAATTGAGCGTTTACCAAATAAGGCAACATACTGCTACTACCTGGCATATCTATTTCAGACCTTTTGATATAGGATACATATTTGTGTTTCCTATTACTTGCTTTTGCACACTTTTCCAAAAAATAACTACACCTTCTCACCTCCTTCACCACTCCAAAATGGCGGCCCCCCTTTCCTACGAACGTAGACACACTCCCATATCACCCTCTTTCTTAAATTAATTTGCCTATACACTGCGTGCACATGCCGTTTGAAGCATAAACATAGATAAGTCCGATCTGTCTACTTTAGTCTTCCCCTGATAGACTTTCAATCTCTCGGAAGGCGCAGGGACACATTTTAGACATTCCCGACTATGCCCCTCACACTCCCGCCCTCACATGCATCAATGGACTCTGACCTGACCGGACGCATCCCACGCAACTCGGTCCCAGAGTCCATTGATGCACTCATGTTACTTTTGTTACAGCGAGCTATAGAAAACGGACCACATACGTGTGTTCTCACCCTACGCTTTCCAGCCCTTAAGTCCTATGCTACTGAAATTTGCTACAAACACTGCAACCCTGTGATCACGGTCACAACTAACTGTAATAGATATGCCACCCACTTAGTTGGTTTTCTGACATGCTGCAATGTATGATTTAATCTCCGGGTTGGCGGACTTATTAATACAAGTGCAATTGAGCGCATCATATTGCTAACGCTGGAACAATAAGTGGTTCGAAATTATCACCATGTCATGAACTTTTAACTCATCCCGAGAGGCATATCTTATTATTTTTTCTTACTGCAACTTTGTCACTATGTGAAGAGATACCGACAAAGTGGAGCCAATAACTAATCAAAATTGCCTGTACTAATGAGTTAGTAACATTACTGCTCCTGAATATATAAGGAAGGCAGTGAGTGAACTGACCCTATATTTGAACAAGGATTGTTAGAATAAACGTTTAATGAATTACAACTTGTATATAACTGAACTATATGGATATAATACAGAGATGTGCTCATTTATATTCTAGATTAACGCTGCTGAGAATATTTTTAACAAATGTAACCCAAATTGGAACCAGAAAACCTGATATGAACTTGCACAAAGGTATATACAATTTAATGCAACTAAACTATACTAACGTTACCAGACACCAAGAGCACAAACCCGCTGCGTTTCAATCCTGCATTAACACACTATAAGATTAACTCTGGCTGAAAAAAATGAATGCCATTTTTAATATGCATGGAACTAGTAAAACTGTCCTACACCCAACTGAATAAGGTCTATTTTGAATCACGATCCGATTACTAATCCCTGTACTTTGTTCTCAAATAACGTCCTGTGTTTCGATGGCCAGCACCAAACTGCAGCACGCGTAAAATAATATAACTCCTTGCATTAGCCACAACCCTCTCATGAAAACTGCACACAGCCTGTTAGTAATACCACCTTACGCACACAGAACGCATGGCTGATAAATTACTACTCACCCCCTGCCACTAAACACTTGGTAGAGGTCACAACTCACCCGCTGTTACAAAGCACCTGGTGGAAGTTATACATTGACTACAGGAGGAACATACACTGTCTTGTCTATTCTATTGACAGTCCTGAGGCAGCCCTGGTCCGAATGACCTTGTAAGGGCGAAACACATGTTGGCTGTTTAAAAGCTCCTTCTGCTTCACAACACAGTGAATATTGGGCTGTTTAAAAGCTCCTTCTGCTTTACTACGCAGTGAATATTGGATAAATAAAGAAAATACAGATTACAACCAGGACCTTACAACTGTTTCTTCATTTATAATGAACTGAGAAAAGGAAGAGGAGGTACTTACTCACTCCCCAATGATCACTGACTGAGGTACCAAAAGGTTTAATACCATAAGATTTACCTCCTCCAACGTAGGAGACAAGAAAAAATACACACAAGAGGGGAATCTTTGAACTTTCTCGGACTTCTAAAGCTTACCCAGAGACATGTCCGGCATGCAGACCGGCAGGTCTGTGAGGTCCGAGCTGGATCGTGGCGGGGCTGGAAAAATGTGATCGGCATGCGTCTGATTCCCTGGGGCTGGACTGAGAAGCAACACGGAAGTAGCTTCAACAGGCTGAGAGATGTCACGGCAAGGGGCTTGTACATCGGAGGGGGTGAATACTAAAGGGACAGAGAGATGGAAATGTCGTGAATCGGACAGTAAAGAGACTGAAAAGATTTATGGAACAGATACAAATTTAAGTTGAAGGAAGGCTTCAACAAGAAAGAGCAGTGAATGTATACATTTCGAACAATCACAATAATTCCAAGAACAATTATTAAGTGATCAAACAGAGTTAAGCTTACATGACTTGCGTGTGTATATTTATAAAAGCGGGAAATAGAAATCCCTAGTGTGTACCGGTGGAATTGCTACATAATGGAAGCATGCAAAGAAAGCAGGAATTATCCAATGGGATACAAAAATATGGAAATTATGAAGTGTGTGAATCCAGGTTGGGAGCCCCAAGGGAGAAGAAGGGTCTGAGGAAACGTGGGCTCACGGGTCACTGAGCGAAGCCTACTAGAATAAAGGATTCAGGAGGGTGAATGGATGGGTTCGGCAGAGAGGTCCACCTGGTAGCTAGTCAGATGCAGTAGAATGAGGTAGTGGCAGTGTATCGTATTGTGGCACTCATCCAGGGTGTTCAGCCCTTGATTGACAGAGTTACACCGTGCGGTCCATCTACATTCACATTTGTTGCGGAGGTGTTTTAGTTTGCCACCCATGGTGGGTAGTGTCGGTTGGTCAATAACTTGCCAAATCATGTCTAGCTCACTGTGTTGTACAGATTCGTCCCGAAGGTAGGTGTATGTTTTTTCTTTGTCGTAATTCTTGATATCCTTCGAAGGTATTAAAGGTGACAAATTGTGGTATTGATCTTGTCCAGGAGATTTGTAGAGTCATTACGTGTGCTGTCTTCAAGGATGAGTTTCTCAAGTTCAGCGATTTCTTCCAGTTCTTTGCGCCTATGTTTGATGGCTGTGTCAATGCCTAACAACATCCAGTGGCGTGAACAATCTGTTGCCAGATTGCTGAATTCAGTACGGAACTCGGTGTCTTGTGTAACAGTAGCAAGAGTGTTTCGAATCTGTAGACCCAGTGGAATTATATCAGACTTCAAGTACCCTCGCCTTTTGGTATCCAGAGCCCGAAAATGTGCCTGGTATTGCCATCAGGATAATTTACTCACACCAAAAGCAAAATGTGAGAACAGATGCATCCCTTCTGTGTCCACCTTCTGTCCCTCCTGCAACAAGGTCAGCAAAATAATTAAAAAGAACTGGCACATCCTTCGGATACATCAGGCATTCCAGGAACCACCACTTTGTTTTGTACAAAAGAGGAAACAAATTGT
Source organism: Triturus cristatus (assembly GCF_964204655.1). Taxonomy (NCBI): domain Eukaryota; kingdom Metazoa; phylum Chordata; class Amphibia; order Caudata; family Salamandridae; genus Triturus; species Triturus cristatus. The sequence goes on along the minus strand of NC_140595.1, from coordinate 705,993,570 downwards.
CCAACCACCTGGTTTCTGCCATCACCTGGCCCAAAAAACCAATAACACAGAATCCATCACATCGCCATTGGGCCTCCTACCAGTGGTCGGACATTATAAATCCCAAAATTGTGTAGCTTGGGCTCTCACGACCAACATGAAGGAATTCAAAACTAATGACCACACATTCACACTAAAATCCTTCACTAATTGTCGGTCAACTAACGTAATCCATGCAATACGATGTCCTTGTAACGTCATATACATTGGGCAGACCACACAAATGGCTAAACAGCGCATCATTCAACACAAGAACCGTACCTATTGCAATGCTGAAACTGCCCCCCTGGTTTCACACTATCTTGAAAAACAACACAGTGAGCTAGACTGATTTGGCAAGTTATTGACCAACCGACACTATCCACTAGGGCTGGCAATCTACAACAACTCCTCAACAAATGTGAATGTAGATAGATCGCTCAGTGGAACTCTGTCAATCAAGGGCTAAACACCATAGATGAGTAGCACAATATGATCCAACTGTAATACCATTATCTCATTCTACTACATATGACTAGCTAACGGGTGCACATCTCTGCCCATCCCATCCATTCACCCTCCTGAATACCTTATTCTAGTAGACTTTGCTAAGTGATCCGCGACCCCACGTTTTCTCAGCCCCTTCTTCTCCCTTGGGGCTCCCACCCTGGATTCACACACCTTGTAATTTCCATCTTTTCATATCCCATCGGATAATTCCTGTTTTCTTAGCATGCTTCCATTATGTAGAAACTCAACCGGTACACACAGGGGATTTCAATTACCCATTTTGATAAATAAACACAAGCAAGTCATGCAAGCTTAACTCTGTTTGATCTCTCGACAATTGTTCTTTGAATTATTATGATTGTTCGAAATGTATGCATTCACTGCTCTTTCTTGTTGAAGCCTTCCTTCTACTTCAATGTGTATCTGTTCCATAAATCTTTTCAGTCTCTTTATTGTCTGATTCAGGACATTTCCATCTCTCTGTCCGTTTAATATTCAGCCCCTACGATGTACACGCCCCTTGTCGTGACGTCGCTTGGCCCGCTGAAGCTACTTCCGTGTTGCTTCCAGTCCAGCCCCAATGAATCGGACTCACGCTGATAGCATTTTTCCAGCCCCGCCACGATCCAGCTCGGACCTCATAGACCTGCCGGTCTCCATGCCGACCATCTCTATGGGTAAGCACCTTCATGAATCGTGCCCCGGCCTTCTTGCACAATTGTGTTTTGCCCCAATTGAATGCCGGTTTTCTCTCCATTTACCCGGCCTCTGGAGCTTTATCTTTGATGCCAGAACCCTACAACAAACCCGCCCTTGACTATCGCAATACAGGCCGTCTCTCAGGTGAGTGCTCCTCCTCTCACTGTGCTCGGGCCCTCCTGCCCTACATACTGCTCATGTTTTTTTGTTAATCTTCACAGCCCCCAGATTCTCTCCGGTGATGTCAGTTGTGTCTACCAACCTCCTTGCATCACACACAGGATACCCGTGTGTGATCGCCCTTCCTCCCAATTCTTGCGACGTGTACCACTGACTACTGAGGGTGAGTTCTTTCCCCCCCCCCCAGGTCCTGGCTTGGACTTTACACTTCCCTTCCTTTCCCCCCGCTCCCCCGTTTCCAATCACACCACTCCCTTTCTTCCCCTCCCTTTCCACAGCATACATCTCATATGGACTCTGGCTGCTAGCACCTCAACTACGGTGGTGCTCGGAACCTACAAGAGAGATCTACCCATCCTGGTCCTTTTCTCCCTCACCCCCCATCAGGTACCCTTAAGTAAATTTCTTTTTATGCATCTTGATAAAATTATTTTATCTTTTCCTATTATTCTGTGTCTCATTCTCTCTGTCTTACTTCCCCTTGTACAGCACCAATACAAAAGTAACCTGGTCCGGAAGATGACCCTGACTTGTTAAGGGACAAAACACCATTGACCTCCCAGCTCAACTTTTGGCGCCAGCCTCTGGTTCACACATTGTTAAATCCTCTGTAAAATCTTGTGAATAAATATTTGTGAGCCTAAAGTATCTTGTAAATATTTTCACTATTGGTCACCTTGCGCCGTTCATCACTGTGTCACTTGTCACTTGCGCCGTCCAGCCTGTGTATCACGAGCATGTTACATTCACAGTGCTAATTATACTGTTTCCCAACACTTTCTCTTAATATATAGTGCCTCTGACACATCGTCTAACCTTGGAGTTTCTCTGTCTTTTCTCTTTGCAACTATATGTTCATGGTTATCTAATAGCCTTTTTAAATATTACGTGTTGAGCCTTTGTCCTTCTTATATGTCATTAATGTTACAGCACTGAAGTCACCAATTTGTGATAAAATCCAAGAGTCACACAAAAAAGTGTAGCAAAAGTGTGACACCCACTCATCAGGAGAGTGTTATGGGCAGGGTATGTAGCCAGTGGTGCATTTTGGGGAACTAGTGGTAGCGTACTGTCATGTTCAAACAGCACTGTTTCTGTTGAAATGGCCAGTATATTTGAAAAGACATGCAGTTTTAAAACGTTGTCGCTCAAGCGATAATATGTGTACATCGGGTTACGCAAATATATATTCACCAAGTAAAGTGATATGCTTTAATCATATTAAAATCTCACACTTCAGAATTACTTTGAAAAAGTCCTCCCTTTTGTCATATATGCTATTAATATTTTTATTATATTTTGAAATATGTTTAGTTTTAATTTACAGGTATGTAAATGTTGTTGTATGTTAGAAAAAGACTGACATTCTCCTGACTTTCCATTCACTTTCTGCACCCCAGCAAGATTGTCACCTGATCACTTTTACAAAATCCTCTCACTTTGCAGTCAGAGAAATAAAAATAAACACTAATTTCCATATAAGCAGCAGTATGTCAGAAGACATACCCTAACATTTGACCCTTGTCTCTGAACGCACAACAAATGTGACAGGTTAAACACAAAATATAAAGGCATCAAAATTGCTCATTCACCTTTGGAACTCTAGCATGGTTATTAAAAGGGGCACTGCAGCACCCCCTGAACTCCAACTTCCAGTGCCTATGGCAGTGCAGATCTTGTATCATTGGGTTTGCATTCTCATTAAAGGTCAGTCCACTAGGGAGTTACTCCACTTTCTCAAAGAGTTCCTTAGCAAATCAGAGCCAGCGTATTTCTTATGCACAAAATGCATCTGAGTCCTGATAATAGCCTCAGAATATCAAACATGTCGGACATGCCAAAACATTACCAATATTTCTTTTAGAGATCAGTGGCATAGGTAGTTTGGCATGGCACCTTGGTCAAGCAAAATAATTGCCCCCCCCACTAGAGTGTTAATTGATCTGTCAGCTGTCCTCAGCACTCCTCAAACTCCTGTGATAGAGTCTGCATCTGCTTCTGCCATATCAAAACTCATTGATATTTGCATGCACGTGGTAATATATTTCTACTTCCTGGACTGCATTTTTGTCTGTCAAAGTCATAACCCTAAAACCCCATATTTACACTGCTTTCCTCATATAGGCACATCCCTCATGCTTAACTCACACAAGCATGTGCCTCACTCTTCACTCACACAGACTCAACTTTCAAAATATAGACCACTTACCCTGCACTCATACAAGACCATGGTAACTCTACATTTAGACAGGCACGCCCGTCACATACAGGTACACCGCTCACTAGGATGGAGTAGAGTTAGGTGGCCTGAGAGGTACAGGTTGATTATCCAGTGCATTTGTCTACTAATGCAATTCAAACCTGTGGAGGTAAGCTACACAGAAACTTGAGTGTCAACTGAGGGTATCCAATCTCCCTTCTGCCTTACATGGACCAGCACTGAAGACTATGTTAGTCCAATCTCTGTAGATTTTTGTGTGGCATAGTTGTGGCATCAAAAAAAAGCCCAATATGTCTTTCAAAAATCAAGGTTTTTTTGTAGAGCAAGCATATGCTAAAATAAATACATAGAGATAGAAAAAATATTACAGCTAAATATGGCAGACAGGTGCTTCCAAAAAACGTAAAGCTTTGCCCTGGTTTGCTATTTTGGCACAGTAAAAAATTATAGATTATGCAGAATACTGTTTCAAGATGGTAACATGGTTTTGAAGCTTGCAGCAGTGATGCCTGATGTTCTACATGAGGAAATTGCAATCCGGTAGCAATGGCAGCAGGGCTGCTGGTATTCTCATTAATCAGTTTTTACCTGACTGTATTTGCAGCTGAACTACTGGGAGGACGAATTAAATGACATATCTCCTGAGGTTAGATTCCTTTGGATGGGAAGTACTACAAAGTAAGCAGATACAATGCAGTTCTCAGGCTACCTGACATCCTAAAGCCCAGCAGTTGTCCACCAATCAGAGTTATACATTGTCAACAAAGCCAATGGCTGAAGAGGCCTGATCCACAGGCTCAATTATATGTATGCTTTTCTGAAGGGCTGAACTAATATGTTAATGGCACACTGTCTGATGGGTAACTGAAGTGGGCTTACTCAAAGCCCCTTTTCCCTAGGCAAGATTATGGAATATATGATGTTACAATGCAAACAATTACAGCGCATGCTTTTACAATGCAGTTTTTTACATCACAACTACCATTTCATCTCATGATTATACAATGCATGCCATTACAACACATTTTTTAAATCTACCATTACAACACATTCCATTACAATGCATACCATTACAATGCATAATACTTTTAGGGCAACAGTAAGGTAAGTATTGGATAGTGTAGGGGTAAATATTACTATTCTCACTCCAGTGAGTGCAACAGTAGGTTAAGTATTGGACAGTGTAGGGGTTAAAATTACTATTCCCACTCCAGTGAGTGCAACAGTTGGGAAAGAGTTGGGTAGGGTAGGGGTAAAAATTACTATTCCCATGTACCCCAAAATCCATACCCCCTAAAACAATAAATCTCCATTACTTACCTTATAATGCGTTGTACCGGCATGCGTTGTAATGGTATGCGGTGTAATGGCATGCATTTTAATGGCATGCGTTGTAGTGACATGCGTTGTAATAGCATGCATTGTAATGACATGCGATGTAAAGGCACTTGCGTTGTAATGACTGCATTGTAAAGGTAGTGCATTGTAATGACTACGTTGTAATGGATGTTTCCCAAGATGATGTAATATTTTTTGAGCAAACATGAGGCTGGTGAGACAGCTAAAACAGCCTTTTGGCCAAACCTAAAACAAACAGAAGTAAAGCACAGGGAGGAGAAACACAGCAGGTCCAGCACATTTCCCATTGAAATGACAACTAAATGTGTACATACATTCAGATTTACTGGTAAAGCTAAATAGTGTACAAATCATATTGTGTGGAAATCCGGATTCAACAAATATTAGTCATTGCGCATCACCAAGTAAAGCATCTTGATTTGTTTCAATCCTATTAAAATCTTTGTTTCCATCACCCTTCAGAAGTAGGAAAAAAGTGCATCATTTGTGCTTTGCTGTTTATTTATTCTGAAATATTTGTACAGTGCATTTATAGGTATTTACATTTTGTTGTGTGTTAGAAGTAGACAACATCCTAAAGCCTTTTCTTTCTCACCATCCAGATCTTCAGTTAGTTCACTTTACAAAATCCTTATACTTTGCAGTAAGTGAAAGAGGAGTAAGCACCAGCCTCCATGTTGAAAGAATAAGCAGCAATTTTTCGGAATGGCTTGAATGTGATTTGACCTCTATCGTTGCGCACACAGCAAATATGACAAGATCAAATCAAAATGTAAAGTCATCTTTGATGCTCCTTAACCACCGGAACTTAGCATGGGTATGTAGGTGCCTTCCCAGGGCTCAAGGTGCTGCTGTAGTTGCCCCCCCCTCCTAGCTCTGGGCCTCGGTGCACTGCACCGGCTGCACCACTGCTAGCTATATCCCTGTTAGAGATTGTAGACCAAACATCTAGCCACCAAGAGGGATATTCAGGCACACAGAGAACCCAATCCATGCCTGTTTCACACAGCATCCAACAACTGTCCACCATGTGTTCTGTGACCTATTTATAGACCCTACCTTTGTGATGCTCTGGCAGCACTGTGCTAAATACTAAATTTATGCCAATTTAAAATGGTATTGTTGTATTGCTCGAAGGTTCTGGATTTCAGGGTATTAAGTCGTTAAAGGAGCCTGTTAACTATACACCTTTGTGAATTTTCTAAGATTTTATGACTAATCCATGTGCTTTAGTAAAGGAAACATCTTGGATCTTCTGTGCATAAAAGTCCTTGATAAAATTGTAGTATTCTGTATTAATGGTAAATACTCTAGTATGGTTAATTTCAATATCTCTTATCCTATATCTTGTTCTACCTTCCTTGCCACTTGATTCCCCAGTGCATGCCTGTCACGTGCTTTCCTGGAACATATTGCTAAGCACATGTTGTAGTATGAAGAATGTAAGCGTCCTTGTGCTTGATTCATTTTAGCTCCATTAGTTGAACTATGCCATTACTACAACATTATTATACATGTTTTAATGAAAATTTCCCATGGTAATAGACTGCTGGTCCTAATTGCATCAAATGATTAAATTATGAATATACTCACTGTAAAGTAATACGTGCTAAGGGGACAAAGAACAAAAGTAGGGCAGAGGATTCTGAAGAGATGTAAGTGAGAAAACTATCTTCTTGTTACTGAGAACACCACTTACAAAAGGGGGAGGATTATTACTTTCTAGCCATTATAATCTTATTGAAATTCCTGTGCTCTCTGTCGCACAGAGTATGTCTGTCAACACTGGAAAGAAGACACCTTTTTTGGGTGCCAATTCCTGAATGGTGTGGACCCTATGCTGATTAAGAGGTGCAACAAAATCCCAGACAACTTCCCAGTGACAGACAGCATGGTGGCAAGCATCCTAGGGCCAAAGACAAACCTTGAAACTGAGCTGCAGGTATGTATTTGATCTTGTTTCCAAAGGCCTGTAAGCTGGTGTGGGTCTGAAATGCGTTCAACTGGAAGCTAAAGAAGTTCATTGTTTAGGTCTGGCATTAGCCAAGATCTTTTAATTTTACTACACTTTCATGCACAATATACTTACTTAAAGGGGCTTTCAGTTTGCCCTCTTCATCCACTGGTCTGTTATTGCGTTATTCACATGCTGATACTATCCACTACTGTATACAGCTTGGGATAATAGCTCACCCTTCTTAAGCCACTGGCTTCTTTCACCAGTGGCACATCCTAGTGTAAAGGTAGTTGCCAACAGTGCCAGTGTTAGATTTTTACTTTAATAATACATTAGTGTTGACTTTGTATTTAGAGCCTGATGTGATATCAGGATGCTAACTACCCAATCTACATGTTGCTTTTGATGTGAGCACAGGGTGCAATCCAGCTTTATTTGTTCCTGTCTCCTGATAATGCTGTTGAAGATTCCTTTCAGAGTGACCTTTTTTTCTCTGACTGCTGCTACTCCACAGCATGCCAGATTGTGTCCATTTTAATGTGCTTTAAAAATGTATTCTCTTTTTAGAATGCACGCAATGAAGTACATTTTAATAGCTCTCCTGTGTATCTGGCTCTCATGTATTTTCATTGAGCACTGAAGTTATATTTGTAAATCAATTTAGTCTGTATGTACTGCTTGTATGGCTTTGTAATTTGCTTTCAGTGCTGTTGTATGCAATGCTTATAGAGACATTTAACATTTAACTTATATTACTAATCAAAGATATGCAGCTTATTCCAGTTTCCTGTCCTTTTATTTATTTATCTATGCAACCCAAATTGTCTATCAAGTTATACCTGTCTGTCCCTCTATCACTTTGCCCAATCTATCTATCTATCTATCTATCTATCTATCTATCTATCTATCTATCTATCTATCTATCTATCTATCTATCTATCTATCTATCTATCTATCTATCTATCTATCTATCTATCTATCTATCTATCTATCTATCTATCTATCTATCTATCTATCTATCTATCTATCTATCTATCTATCTATCTATCTATCTATCTATCTATCTATCTATCTATCTATCTATCTATCTACCTACCTACCTACCTACCTACCTACCTACCTACCTACCTACCTACCTACCTACCTACCTATCTATCTATCTATCTATCTATCTATCTATCTATCTATCTATCTATCTATCTATCTATCTATCTATCTATCTATCTATCTATCTATCTATCTATCTATCTATCTCTCTCTCTGTCTGTCTGTCTATCTATCTATCTATCTATCTATCTATCTATCTATCTATCTATCTATCTATCTATCTATCTATCTATCTATCTATCTATCTATCTATCTATCTATCTATCTATCTATCTATCTATCTATCTATCTATCTATCTATCTATCTATCTATCTATCTATCTATCCATCCATCCATCCACCCACCCACCCACCCACCTATCTATCTATCTATCTATCTATCTATCTATCTATCTATCTATCTATCTATCTATCTATCTATCTATCTATCTATCTATCTATCTATCTATCTATCTATCTATCTATCTATCTATCTATCTATCTATCTATCTATCTATCTATCTATCTATCTATCTATCTATCTATCTATCTATCCCTCTATCTATCTATCCATTCATCCATCTATCCATCTATCTATAAGTAAATGGGTTGTTTTTTGACTAGGTGTGAGTCCTGGGCAGGCAACAGCCACAATCCCTTGCAGGGTGAACCACAAAAAGTCACTAAATTAATCTGTGCTTAACCATGGGTAAATTGGCACAAAAAGTAGTCAAGGGTAATATCGAAGCAGGGTGCAATGGATTTATGCAGTACTCAAACAGTAATAAAGTGAAGACACAAAACAAGAAAAATCCCACACCAATCAAAAAACATAAACTTACTTTTAATACATTATTTAACATCGAAATGACAAAAATCCAATCTGTAGAACAGGAATTATGATTTTTTAATTTTGTTTTGTAAAACCTAGCGCCTAAAACATAGGCACTCACAAACATTTTCCCAGGAGCCAAAAGGTTTGGTCACTGATATGACGGAGGGCAGTATTGATATCAGCAGGGTGGCAGTCTAGGGGGTAGGGATGGTAAGGTGGGTGTAGGGGAAGTGAAGCATGTACATCTAATGGCTGAATTGCATAATGTGGAACTGGAAAATCTGGATAAATCCCAGCTTCCCAACTTGTCCAAATTGTGTGATCCTAGGCAGTTCTTTTATTTTACTTTCTCTCCTTTTCTTTCATTATTACATATAAGAGGACTTCAAAATACAAGAGTTCAGGATGTGCCCTGCACACAACCTTTCCCTGTCTTTAATGTAATAAACTATAATGTTATTTATGTGTAACAGCAACCAGGGCATCAAAAGGGTGCCGAAAACAATTGACTCGCCTCTTAGTTCACTATTGGTATTGTTGTCAGGGTGTGGGGGAAGCATGACTGAATCTAAATCAATGTTTTAAAACTATCACTTTAAAAAAATACTTCTCAATGCACAGATGTAATCTAATGTAATCAATGTGGAAAGGTTCTCCATGTTAATGAAATGCACTTTTGGGATTTTGATGAAACTATATCATATTTTTACATGTTAGCTGAAAGAGGTCTTCAAAAATGAAGGTGTTCCTAAAGTTAAGTGGTGCAAGACATCTTCCTTTCGTTTCCTCTTTTATTTTACTTCTGTTAATTAATTAATAAATGCTAGCCTGTCTATTTAATCTCTGTGAATGTCACTTCTGGGTTGAGTATTCAGCCTTTAGGTGCTGGGGTTGACCAGGGGGCAGGATGTAAAGATCAGGAGGGCTGCATGAGGCTCCCAGGCCATACTTTTAGTATCACTGGCCTAAAACATCAACGCACCAACCACCGGCATCTAGTTGTGCGAGACTGGGTCAAAGTCGCTAAGTATGGCAGAAAACGATGGAGTGTGATTTGGATACACAAAGTGGATTGGGCCTGGTCAGAGCTTAACTTCTGACTGAGAAGAATTTCTGAGAAAAATATTCTGAGAAGATAAAGTTTCAGCTGGGCAAGACTGCAGGAGGTGTTCGAGGAGGGAGCGTTGTTGTCAGATAGTCTTGGATCGAAGCTGTGATGAAAATTTCTATGCTTGCACTTAGTGTCTGAAATGAAGATCAAAAATCTCTGGAGGGACAAGCCAGAGAGCTGTAGTCGAAAACAGTTCCACAAGTCCTGATGTACTGTTGCAGAAAAGAAATTTGTGGGAGAAGCCACAAAGTCAATCCAACTGGGAAAGTGTCTCAGGGGAAAGGCAAGCAAGTTCTCAGAGCAGTTTTTAGCCAAAACATTTTCTAAGTTGCAACTTTTGGATATGGTCACATTCAGCACCACTTCAAAGGCCCCGGGACTGGAGGGGCACCACATGAAGGGTCAGGTCTCACATAGGCTGTGTTCAGGTGTGGGTCCAAGGACAAACATTCACCCAGGCAAAAGATCTGGGTTAAATCCATTGTTCTTTTACTTTCTATGCCACCCCAGTTTGAACGCAGCCAGATCTCTTGACTGGTGAAGAGTGTTTGATTCATTCAGCATTCCAGCCATCATTTCTTACTGCAGCACTTTTGCCCATAAGTGAGATGGGTATGCCCAGAAGTGCGTCTCTTGCTCACTGTGCCACTGGATTCAAGCTAGCCTGGCTGATGAGGGCTTTTACCCCAAAACTGGTCCAGGATGCTTGTTTCCAATCCAGGTAGGACCTGGCTTGGCAGTTCAGGCTTGTCATTTCCAATGAAAAACATGGTCAAGACTGATTTGCATATGGCTGGGTCCAAATTGGGGTGGCGTGGTTAGCAAAAGAATGATGGATTAAACTGAGATCTTTGTGACTGGGGGTGCATGTTTGAATTGTCCAGCATTCCGTCCATCAATTGTTCCTTTTGCTTTTGTCACCCTAAGTGGGAAGGGTATGCCCAGATGTGGGCCCTGTGCTCACTGAGCTACTGGATTCAAGTTAGATTGGCTGATGAGGGGTGATGGCCTGAAATCAGTCCCAAGACACTTGGTTCTGGTCCAGGGAGGACCTGGCTTGGCATTTCGGGCTGTACTGTTCCCATGAGAATGATGGATTAAACCCAGATATTTGTGATGGGGGGAGAATGTTTGCGTTGTTCAGCATTCCGTCCATAATTTCTTCCTTTTGCTATAAAATCATTTGGCAAAGAATCGACGCAAAGTGTCCCGAAGTAAACCAGAAATAAATTTTGTAGTTAGGACATCATATTAGGAAGGGAACAAGGAAGGTATCACGGGAGAGAACTTCTGCCATTTAGAAAATTAACTCTCCTACTATGCAGAAGGAAGGCAGGATGTGCTTGGGAATGGTGTCATCTGTGGATTCCTGGAGTTTATTTTGAATGTGGACAGTATGCTTATTTTAAGATGCTTACAAATTGATCAGGTACTGGATGCCTTGCTCTAGTCTTTCCAAAAATCTAAAATGCAAGGAATCTGGACAAAACTGAAAATGAATCATTTAGTAGATCTTAGAGTACTGATAGTAGTGCCCCACAGATAATGGATGACATTTTTAGATCTAAGATTACTTTAGTAGGTGTTGTTCTGAATGCTTAAAAGATTAGAAAGCTTTCCACAACAGTGGATAAACTTGTCACTACTACAGCTGGTGCTTTGTTGGCAGTAGATACAGAGCTAATAGCTCTTAGTTCTATGGTGCTGCAGAATCATCTTGCAGTAGACATTTTGCTGGTAAAGGAGGGTAGAGCCTGTAAGATATTGAAGGTTCAACAATATTGTACCGTTATCCCTTATAAGAGCAAGGCAATAAGAGGAGTTGTACAGAATATCACTTGATTGAAAGCTGGTTTAAAGGAATTAAAATCACCTGGTGTTTGGAAAGCAGTTAGAAAGGGATTTGCTGCTATAGGTAGTTGGTTTAGTAATCTTGTTAGTGGGCATTAGGTGCTACACAGAGGCCAAATTGGCATTTGATTGATTCATTTTTTTCCTATGTTTAGATGTTCAAGGGATTTAAATACATGAGATCAAAGAAGATGGTGACTGAAGGAAAGCAAGTTAAGAGGAAAAGGTGGTGGTGCTTTCCACTATTGTGACATTAGTTATTTATATGTGAATTATAGTGCTAGCACTTCAAAAGACAGAATTATCAGACTTTGCAGAGTAGAACCAGGATTCTAATAGTTGAGGAGTAAAGCTCAATCAATCAATTAGGGGTTTATAAAGCGCGCTATTCGAGGTTCTGAATGTGCTAGGGAGGTGGGGGGAGGAAGCTCCGGATCAGTCAAAGAGCCAACTGTTGAGGTCCTTCCTGAACGTGTGCAGGGCCGGTAGCATCTGATGTTCACGGGTAGCTCATTCCAGGTCTTGGCTGCGATGTGGGAGAAGGCTCTCCCGCCTGTTCTGTTTCTGCGGATGCGGGGGACCACCGCCAGGGCATGTCAGGTGGAGTTTAGATTCCTCTTGGGTATGTGAAAGGAAACTCTCTCGTTGAGGTTTTTGGGTTTGATGCTGTAGAGGGACTTGTATGCTTGGGTGAGGAGTTTGAAAGTGACCCCTTTCTTGACGGGGAGCCAGTGGAGGTCTCGTAGGTGTTGGGTCATGTGTTTGTGGTGAGGTGTTCCAAAAATGAGTCTAGCCGCTGCGTTCTGGATGGTTTGGAGTCTGTGTAGTAGAGTTCTGTTGATTCCGGCGTATAGGGCGTTGCTGTAGTCCAGTCTGCTGGTTATGAGTGCGTGGGTGATGATCTTTCTGCACTCGGGGGGATACACTTGAAGGTCTTGCGGAGGATGCACAGGCAGTTGAAACTGGTGGAGGCGACGGCGTTGATCTGGCGGTTCATGGAGAGAGAAGAGTCGAGGATGATGCTGAAGTTTCATGCGTGGTCTGTCGAAATGGGGTGTGAAGGGGCGTCAATGAGGGACACTACACGAGTTCTGGGTATACGGGGTTTTATTGTTACAAGTCTTCTTTTAGTCCGGCTAGTTAGCTTTTCTCTCGCGAAGGTAGCGGGATCCGTGGTGAATTTAGGCTGCTAACGAACTCCCGGATGGTCTGCTCCCCTCCTTCTTCGTCCTTTCTGCGGTCCCGAGCTTGGCTCTCCGTTGTGCCCCAGGGAAGAGAGAGATAAGGGACTATATTAGATATGTAGTCGATAAACGCGTATTCCTAACACCAGGGACCGGGAGTGAGGTAGCACCATACGTGTATACAACCGAATACGGAGTGACTGACACTGTGAGGGATTTACACAAACTGAGAAGGTAAAGGGACTTGAGGAGGCGACCGGTTAACGCGGGTTCTCCCGCCTTCCCATCCAACCCGCTACCCGGTCCCGTACCTGTCCAAGCCACGCTCCTCCCCTGGGAACGTGGCCGGGCGCTTCGCGAAGTCCGTAGCCGCTGGGTCTCTCGATTCTCCGACCTCCGGTTTCCGCCTGCTCACAATCGTTCGTCTCAGTCACACCGTCTCCTTCGTCTCCGTCTCCTTCGTCTCCGTCCTTCCTCCAGGGATCGCCGTCCGTCCACTTCCTGGTTCTGCCTCCATTTGAACCTCCCGGCTGAGTGACGTCCTCCTGTAGGGGCGGGGCTTGCGTTCCTGGATCTTCCTAGTTAAAGGGCCCGGCACCGGCCCACAGAGGCAGTTCTTCTTCGTCTGCTGCCCACTCGTTCTGTGGAGAGGGGAGAACGTTAGGGACCCCTGGTACCGGTGCCCACCAGTCTGCGCCATCTTTAGTCCCCTGAGCTGACTGATGCGTCCCGTCACATACCACCCCCCCTGGCTGCTCCCGCTCGGGGAGAGGCGAGGACCGGGAGAGGAAATCAGCGGCACAGTTGTCCCTACCCCTGCGATGTTGTACAGAGAAAGTAAAGGGTTGCAGGGAGAGGAACCAACGGAGGACCCGGGCGTTGTTGCTTTTATTCCTGTACATCCACTGCAATGGGGCGTGGTCCGTGTACAGGATGAATGGCCTCCCCTCTAGGTAATACCTCAGCTTTTCCACCGCCCACTTCACCGCTAAACACTCCCTCTCAATAGTGGGATAGGATCTTTCTCTGGGGAAGAGCTTGCGGCTTACGTAGAGGATGGGGTGTTCCAGCCCGTCCTCCCCTGTTTGGGACAACACCGCCCCGATCCCGGTGTCAGACGCGTCAGTGGCCAGGAGGAATGTCTTCTGAAAGTTGGGAGATATTAACACTGGGGCCGAGGTGATGGCGTCTTTTAGGTCTTGAAATGCTTGCAGTGTCACCCTCGTGGGATGCCTAAGGGATTGCTTGGAGCAGTCTTTACGGAGGAGATCTGTCAAAGGGGAGGCTAGGTCAGCAAAAGAGGGAATAAAGCGCCGGTAGTAGCCTATTAAGCCCAAAAAACCCCTCAGTTCCCTTTTTGGTGGAAGGAAAAGGGGTGTTTCCTATGGCCATGACCTTCTTTTCTTGGGGAGATATGACCCCGTCCCCTAGGACATACCCCAGATACTGTACCCTTTGGAAGGCGGCTCTTGACTTACGAGCATTAATGTGCAACCCTGCGTGGCGGAGTGCGGTGAGTATTGTGGTGATATGGTGTATGTGTTCAGTCCAAGAAGGGCTGAACACCACAATGTCATCCAAGTAGGCTGAGCAGAAGCTGGAGTAGGGCAACAGTACTCGGTTCATTAGTCTCTGGAAGGTTGCCGGGGCTCCGTGGAGTCCAAAGGGCAAGACCGTGAACTCAAAAAGCCCTAGATCGGTGGAGAAGGCGGGTTTTTTTCGGTCTTCCTCCCGGAGAGGCACCTGCCAGTAGCCCTGCGTGAGGTCAAAGGTCGTAATGTATGTGGACTCCCCAATTTTTTCGATCAGGTCGTCCACTCGCGGGATCGGGTAGGCATCGAAGGCTGAGATGTCGTTTAATGCCCTGAAATCCATACAGAAACGGGATGACCCGTCGAGTTTGGGAATCATCACGATCGGGGAGGACTATGGACTGGTGGAAAGCCTGATGACCCCTAACCGCAACATATCCTTTACCTCGTTCCGGATAGCTTCTTTTGTTGCGGCGGGAACTCGATAGGCCTTCTCTCTTACTATTTGTCCGGGGGGGGTTTCAATGGCGTGTTCTGCCAAGTAGGTTTTTCCCGGAGAGTCCGAAAAAACGTCCTCAAAGGGACGGAGGGCCTCTTTCAGATCTTCCTTTTGTATGTCTTGTAGGTCAGGATTTACCACCAAGGAGCTCACTGTGGAGGTCGTCTGGCTGTGGGTAGGTATTAAGAAGTGGGCGTTTTTCGGAGGTGATCCAAGCCACTTCTTGAGCAAGTTGATATGGTAGCTTTGGGTTTTGGAAGGGGTCACCTGCAACTTGTAAGTGGTGCGCCCTATGGTTTCCGTTACACGGTACGGACCTTGCCACTCACTCCTGAATTTACTGGTGCTGGAGGGCAGCAACACCAGGGCCCACCCACCCACTTGCAGCGTCCGTAGTTTTTTCCCGTGATCATAATACTTCTTTTGCTTCTCTTGACTTTTTTCCAGATTGGAATGTGCGAGGTCTCGCAGTTTTCCGAGTTTGGATTTGAGCTGGGAGGTGTAATCCAATAAAGACCTCTGGTCCTGGTTGTCTTCATGGATCCAGGCCTCACGGGTCATCTCCAACAAGGACCGGGGCTGTCTGCCATATAGTAACTCAAAGGCCGAATACCCCGTGCTACTTTGTACCTGGGCACGTAACACGTACAAGGCCAAGGGAAGTAGCCTATCCCAGTCCTGTTTTTCCGCCGTCAGCATTTTCTTTAATGTGGTTTTTAAGGTGCGGTTGTATCTCTCCACCAGCCCATCCATCTGGGGATGGTACACCGACGTGTGTAACTGGTGGATATCTAGGGTTGCACATACTTCTTTCATGAGGCGGGACGTGAAGGGTGTCCCTTGGTCTGTCACCACCTCCTTGGGGAACCCTACCCGGGAAAACAACTCGATCACCTTGTCGGCCACGTTTTTAGTGGTAGGGGCTGAGAGGGGAAACGCTTCAATGAACCGGGTGGCGTAATCCACGATAACCAGAGCGTGGAGGTGTCCTTTCTTGGTGCGAGGGAGAGGCCCTATCAAACCCATACCCACCCTCTCAAAGGGGACCCCTATAATGGGCATGGGTTGTAATGGGGCAGCTACTGGCTTATAGGAGGATTTTTTTTGACAGACCTCACAGGTTTGGCAATACGACTCTATGTCCTTATATACCCCGGGCCAGTAGAAAAACCGTAGAACCCCGCTAGTGGTTTTCTCCCTCCCGGCATGTCCCGCGGTAAGGTGGGCATGGGAAAAGAACAGTATCTGCTCCCTGAAGGGCTGGGGTACTAACAGCTGCTGATCACCTCCCTTATTCCCTTCCCGGTACAACAGCCCCTCTTTGATAATAAACCGGGGATATGCGTCCCTAGACTGGGACTGGTTGAGGTGGGCGCTTTCCCAAGCATTAAACAGGGTGTGGTCGTTAGACTGGGCGAAGCGGAAGCTTCTATCTATAATCCAAGGGTCCGCAGTGACTAGGCCCGAGATGGGCGCCTCTCGATCCCTGTTTTCTTGTTCCATGGTGTGTTTGAACATCGTGAGGAAGTCGGGGTTATCCACACCCAATATCACGTCTTCGGGGAGGGAGTCAACCACCCCCACCCTCACCGTGCAGGTAGGCCCGTTAGGGCAGTCAAGGGTACTAGGGCCAAGGGATAGGGCCGGACCTCCCCGTGTATGCCCCGGCATTGGACGAGTCGGTGGGGCAGATACTGGTGGGGCAACACTAATTTTTTTCTGACCACTGACTGTCGACATCCTGAATCTAAAAGGGCGTTCAGTGTAAAGCCATTCATCTCCACACGTACGTAAAACGAGGCACCCATCTCAGCTGAGTACAGGACGCTCCGGGGAAGGTACCCCACATCCATTGGCTCTTCGGTTCTTTTTCGCGGGCACAGTCTGGCGATGTGGCCCCATTCGCCACACTCAAAACATTGGGGGCCTTTGGGCAGGGGCCCGTCAGAACGGGGGGTCTTGGCTCGGGGAATGCCAGGGGGGAGCGCTGGTCTCTTCTCGCTTCTGCCTCCCATTGGGGTTTTGGTAGATTTCTCCAGTTCCAGGGGGTAGGAGCGGGGCTGGGCCCGTGAAAAATACTTGGCCATGTCGACCGCTTGTTTAGGGGTTAAATGGGGGTGTTGTTTCAACCATTTTTGGGTCCCGAAGTGTAAGGCCTCCAAAAATTGTTCCATGTATATTTTCGTCATAATCTCCTCCTTGGTGCTGGACTCCGGCCTGAGCCACTTGTCAGCGGCCATCTTAAGACGGAAATACAAGGTCTTTGGATTTTCCCCCTGCACCCCTCTCTCTTTTCTGAATTTGCTTCTGTAGGCCTCCGCATCGAGGCCTAGGTGTTCCAGTATAACCTCTTTGATGATTTGGTACCCGGTCAGACCAGTGGGGTTGGCCACCTGGTAAGCGGCCTGCGCTTCTCCTGACAGTAGGGGAGCCAGGAAAAAAGGCCATTTCTCCTCTGGCCATCCACAAGCCCGAGCCGCACGCTCGAAGTTGGTCAGGAAAGCGTCCGGGTCTTCTCCCGCAACGTATTTTTGTAAGGCCACTCCGGCCGAGCTGGAATAAGGGAGTCGTCGTTCCACGGGTATCGGTACCCCGGGATCGGTAGTGGTCTTTGGAAGGGACTCAAGGTGCGCTTTCATTGAGTTTTGGAAGAGCTCCCGGTCTGCCTGCGCGGACGTCATCTGTCTCTCCACGGCCCAGCTGAGTTTCTCCTGCCCCTGAATTAAATGTTGTACGAGGGCCTCCATCTTTTGATCACCGACGACGGGAGATGGAAATCCCACTTCTGACACCAGTTGTGAAGGGGCGTCAATGAGGGACACTACACGAGTTCTGGGTATACGGGGTTTTATTGTTACAAGTCTTCTTTTAGTCCGGCTAGTTAGCCTTTCTCTCGCGAAGGTAGCGGGATCCGTGGTGAATTTAGGCTGCTAACGAACTCCCGGATGATCTGCTCCCCTCCTTCTTCGTCCTTTCTGCGGTCCCGAGCTTGGCTCTCCGTTGTGCCCCAGGGAAGAGAGAGATAAGGGACTATATTAGATATGTAGTCGATAAACGCGTATTCCTAACACCAGGGACCGGGAGTGAGGTAGCACCATACGTGTATACAACCGAATACGGAGTGACTGACACTGTGAGGGATTTACACAAACTAAGAAGGTAAAGGGACTTGAGGAGGCGACCGGTTAACGCGGGTTCTCCCGCCTTCCCATCCAACCCGCTACCCGGTCCCGTACCTGTCCAAGCCACGCTCCTCCCCTGGGAACGTGGCCGGGCGCTTCGCGAAGTCCGTAGCCGCTGGGTCTCTCGATTCTCCGACCTCCGGTTTCCGCCTGCTCACAATCGTTCGTCTCGGTCACACCGTCTCCTTCGTCTCCGTCTCCTTCGTCTCCGTCCTTCCTCCAGGGATCGCCGTCCGTCCACTTCCTGGTTCTGCCTCCATTTGAACCTCCCGGCTGAGTGACGTCCTCCTGTAGGGGCGGGGCTTGCGTTCCTGGATCTTCCCAGTTAAAGGGCCCGGCACCGGCCCACAGAGGCAGTTCTTCTTCGTCTGCTACCCACTCGTTCTGTGGAGAGGGGAGAACGTTAGGGACCCCTGGTACCGGTGCCCACCAGTCTGCACCATCTTTAGACCCCTGAGCTGACTGAAGCGTCCCGTCACATGGGGGCCACCAGGTGTCATCCCAGGCAGAGGTGTGGGGTCCGAGAAAGAGGACCTCGGTCTCCTCTGAGTTGAGCTTCAATCAGCTGTCCTTCATCCAGGCTGCCACATTCTTCATTCCTTCCTGGAAACAGAGTCTGGTGTCTTCGGGGTTCTTCGTGATTGAGAGGATGAGCTGGGTGTCGTCGGCGTAGGATACAATGCTGAGTCCATGCTGTCTAACGATGGAGGTGGGAGGGCCATGTAGATGTTGAAGAGCGTGGGGCTGAGTGAAGATCCTTGGGGTACTCCGCAGTTGATGTTGGTGGGTGCGGAGAGGAAGGGAGGGAGTCTGATCCTCTGGGATCTGCCGTAGAGAAAGGATTGGATCCAGTCGAGGGCGGCTCCTTGTATGCCTGCATTGTGAAGTCTGGCTGCGAGAGTGCGATGTGAGATGGTGTCGAAGGCTGCGGAAAGGTCTAGAAGGATGAGGGCTGCAGTGTGTCCCTGGTCTAGTAGCCTGTGGATGTCATCCGTGGCAGCGAGTAGGGCGGTCTCGGTGCTGTGTTTGCTGTGGAATCCAGACTGGGAGGCATCTAGGATGGACTTTCCTTCAATGAAGGTGATGAGCTGGGCGTTCACGAGTCTCTCGGTGACTTTGGCCGCGAAGGGGAGGAGAGAGATGGGTCGGTAGTTTTTCAGGTCAGTTGGGTCGGCAGTGGGTTTGTTGAGGAGGGATTTAACCTCTGCCTGCTTCCAGTCGTCAAGGGAATAGGCCGGACCTGAAGGAGGCATTGATGGTGAGTCCTAGTTCGGGTGCAATGGTGGTGGCGGCCCTGTGGAATATGTGCAGTGGACAGGGGTCCGTCGGTGCTCCTGAGTGGGTTTTCTTCATGGTGGCAGCGATGTGTTCGTCGGTGGCAGGTTCCCAGGCCATGATGGTTGGCTTGTCGGTGGCGTGGGGGGTGTTTTCCGTCGTCGGTTTACTGAAGTTCTCGTAGAGGGCCTTGATCTTCAGGTGGAAGTATGAGCTGAGCTTGTCGCAGAGTTCCTGGGAAGGTGTGATGTCGTTGGATTCACTGGGGCGTTTTGAGAACTGTTGTATGACATTGAACAGCTCCTTGCCGTTGGTTGCGTTGGTCTGAACTTTGTCTCTTATGAAGGTCCGTTTGGTGTCTCTTATGCGCTGGTGGTATTCCTTCAGGGCGTTTCTGTGGTTGTTCCGTGCTTCCCTGGTTTTCTGGATTCACCAGGTTTTCTCTAGTCGTTGGCAAGAGCATCTGACGTCTTGTAGATCTGTGGTGAACCAGGCTCCACTGTGTTATTGGTGTTGAATGTGAATCAGTGTTAATGGTAAGCATCTGGAAAAATTAAGCCAGAGCCATGAATTCCAGAAGCCCGCAAGCTGAACAACGACTTGCCTGAACAACGACTATGCCTTATCCATGCATGTGTGTGGTGAAGGCAATGCCATTCTAGTGTTCCTGATGGATGGAGAGATAGGAGATACGAAAAGAGAAGATAACAGGTAAGAGGGGTTTACTGTAGTTTATAGGGGTTTTTAGGGGTGGGGGATTTGGGGTCGTTTTTAGGGGTGGGGGTATTTGGAGTAGTTTAAGAGGTTGGGGGTGTGGGGTAGTTTTTAGGGGTGGGGGTTCAGGGTAATGTTTAGATGGTGGAAGGGGGGTTTGGGTAGTTTTAAGGGATGGGAGGGGTTCAGAGCAGTTTTTAGGGGATGGGGAATTCAGGTTATTTTTAGGGGGTGGGAGGGGGACCTTGGGTCATTTTAACGGGGTGGGAGTTTTTAGTGGGTGGAGGGGTTCTGAGTAGTTTTTAGAGGTTGGGGGTTTCGAGGTAGATTTTAGGAGGTTGGGGGTGTATTTAGGGCTCAGGGGGAGAGGAAGCGGTGGTAAACTTAGCCATAAATAGCTGCTTACCATGCATGCCTTTACCACAAACATTTATGGTAAAGGAATGCGTGGTAAAGCAATTTGTGGTCAGACATGCTCGTTGTTGAGCCCGCGTACCAAAGGTAGACGTTGTAGAGGAACTCGTTTTTCCGACATACAACCAGTGTTAATGATTTCCTGGAGTGCTGGTGATCCTGCGCGAACTGGGTAAATTTACATATCCTCCCTGCGTCACAGACCCATTGTCAAGCTAACTCATTCACACACACATTCATTGGTGGGGCCCATAACACCAACACTCATAAGTTTCTCTCATAAGTCTGCACACAGGAGAAATGATGGGCTGGACATGTGGGGGGGGTATCTTATTACCTATTGGAAACATATTTACATTAAATACATTATGTACATCTGCATCTGTAGAATCCTAGCCTTAACATCAAGGCACTCCACCACTTGGTCGATGGACTAATTAGTTGGACTGGTTAATGGTGATTGTCAAGACCAGCTTAACCGCAGTACAAAAATACATTGAATTGCATAATTAATTGACTCTAAAAGAATCACGAACACCTGAAATAATTTAAAAGATTTTATGTAATTAATTTGCATAAAGAAAATTATCATTTATTCTCTCACTATTAATTCTCACTTGAGCATTGCCATTTATTCAGGACATAAATCAAGAAATTGTTTAATAAAAGTCATGAAGAGAAAATGTAGGTTTGCATTCATTTCATTATTCTCAAAATGGTAAAAAAATCAATCCTTGGTCATGTAACTGACAGAGGGTTCCAAAATGAAGGATCAGTGAACCATAGTTAAACACATGCATTTAATTCTAAAGATTTCCTACACTAAAACCTTCCTACCCAGCACTAAAACCCCAACTTACTTAATTAACTCTTGGCCTCCTTGATGACGTCTCTCACCCAGGCTAGTGTCCTGCAATGATCTCGAACCTACAGGGGTCATCAGTGCGCAATCTGGCATAATTCCAAGCTCCCAGCATCTCTCCAAAGCAGCTTTTCTCCTCCGCCTTCTCTGACACCAAACCCCAATTTTGGTCTGATATTTATACTGTGTTTGCTGGCTCTCTACCCTCAAATGTTTCAACTCTTGCCCTTTCCCTTGCTCTGATTGGTCATGACAATGCAGTTCTCAGCTCTCAGGATGCCCGTTAATAACAATGTCCCACAGTTCATTAGCAGGCATTCAAAGGTTCATTGGCAGGGATTCAACTGTTCAGTGTCAGGGATTCAGCTGTTTCTATGTGGTCATTCTTTGGCAGGCATTCGACTGTTCTTCTTTGGCAGGCATTCAGCTGTTCTCGTGCTATCATTCTGGCTCTCAGCCACTCACCGGCATTCACACCAAATGGCCTCGAACATAGTCAGCTGGAGTTGCAAAGTTCAGTGGAGCACAAGGCATGCACGAGGTTCTCCAGCCAGATGATGCAAGCATTCTCTACTGCGCAGAACCAGGGAAAATGAAGCTATCTTGAAACTGACCACCAGCCAAACAAAGAAAATGTGAATACACAGAAAATAAGTGTTTTCTGTCCCCCCACCCTCCAGGGCTAATATTTATCCCCTAAAAACTGTTTCCTAGGGGAAAAGCATCACACTGCAAGCCATTGAAATGAAGCAAAGGCAGCATGCAATGCACAATGTACACTACAACATAGACATGCACTATTACACTACTTAAATGCGCAAAAATAGATTAAACATGCGTTTTACACCATTAATTAATATGTTAATCAAACCTGTTAATGCAGAGCATTTCCCACATGTAATGTGTGTGTTTGGTTAATACACAGCAAACAAAATTAATATATTACTTTGTTATGGGGGGGTGATTGGTCTGAATGGGGTAGACACAAAATCTTCCGTACTTCGCTCCATCAATCCCCCCTTTGATGATTACATCATCACCAAATCCCAAACCACACATTCATCCCACTAAATTGTATTCGATCAGACACTTCTTCTCAATAATTTTGTTAGTTCAGCAAATTTCTTTCTCATTTCTCTTGTTCTCGACAAAAATGTTATTTTTAGTTCTAAATCTAAAACTTACTTATCCTTGTGAAGTGCAGTTCTATCTACTTGTGCAACTATTGGTACATTGTTAACAGCACCATTAGTAAAATGGTACAACATAAAGACTTCCTACACCCAAAGCAAAACCGTTAGATCTATTTTTAGGACTGTCCATATCCGCTATGGTATCTAAGTTATCCTATAAGTGAAAACTACTAAATATGTACCGTATGTACAAAGTGTGTTTTCACACTTGAATGACTTTCTGTCCTTTGCCCCTTCTTTTATTTTAACCACTTGGAAATGGTTCATGAAAAATCGTATTCGTCTTGTGTGCTAAAACCCAGAATTGTTTTCTGTAACACTGTTAGGGTGGCCTCAAGTCATTTTCTTTGTCCTGCTCACTGTCATTGTCACTGTCCCTTTCCTTTCTTAAATCTACTTCTACTATCTTTTGTAAGACTATGTAAGTCCACTCAGGTGGCCTGTTCAATTTCTCCTGTTATAACTTGTTTGTCATTTCAGAGATCTGATCTTCAAGAGTTGTTGTTCCTTTTCTCACTATCTTATACTTGAGTCTCTTTACTCCGTTGGGCCACATGTGTGATTCATCCTTATCCATAGGTTCACAGTCTTTGTTCAGAATTTCCTGATCATCCGTTTCTTCTCTAATGTCAGAAAAGATAACTTTCAAGATTTCTGAACCTTCTTCTCCCTTGCTTTCAGTCTCTGTGTCTGCTTGTATTTCACTTCCCCTTATCTTGAACTGTACGATTTCTGAGTCTTCTGTTCTCTCTTTTTCCTGTACTTGCCTCTGCTCTTGACTTTGTTCCTGTCCTAGTTCGTCAGTACCGTCTAAATCATTGTCAGGTGAAAAATCATTGAGTCTTACACCTTGCTGTACACTCGCAGAGTCTGTTGATCTAGTATCACCAGTTTCACAGTCTGCTTCTCTTCTGTTAACAGCTTCTGGTTGCTCAGCACCTGATTCTGAACTTGTATCCGAAATCTGCAGTCTATTTCTCAGTGGCCTATCTTGTTGATCAGGTACATATGCCTGTCTCATGGCTCGTCCCATTAGTATCTTGTAGGGATTTAAACCTGTCTTTCTGTCAGGTGTACTTCTCATGGTTATTGGAACTAGGGGCAAAGCATCCGGCCATTTCAAGTCATCACACATTTTTGCTAATTTACTTTCATTGTGCCATTCACCTGCTCACCAACTCCCGATGCTTCTGGACAATAGACACAACACAGTTTTTGTTTAGTCCTCAGTATTTCACAAATCACACTGATAACTTCGTTGGCGAAATGAGTTTCCCTATCTGTGTGTGCCTGTCCATGATACATGCGTGCAAAATAGGCAAACATACTGTTGGGCACAACAGCTTTTTCATCTTGGTAAACCCAAACATCATCCTCTTCTTTTTGTGTGCAACCTTCTTTTACCCATGTTTTCTTTTCCTCATCGCTTACCTGATCCTGCAACTGCCTAACTTCTTTCCATGTATCTACTGTGTTAGTAAGCATGAGATATTGGGAAAAATTGTCTTCCTTCGCCCGTGCCTGATTCAAAGAACAATTCTGTTTTATGCAATAATTTGCCAATTCATCTGCAAACCAATTCCCTCTGGTAATATAGTCAGTTTCACATTTGTGAGCATCAGGAAATGCTAAGGATCCCCTATCAACTATTAATTTCTTCTTCTTTCTCCACCTGCTTTTCCATTTCTCAACATCCCTCCTTTTTCTCAATGAGCAAGTAAAAGATTCTCTCTCATTCTGCTTATTATTTTACTCAACTAAATCTGGTGGTTTCTTTTTCTTATCCAGTTTCCTTGCTAGGTCTGGTGGTTTATTTTTCTTCTCATGTTTTCTTATGCACTTGTCTCCTAATTTCTCAAACCCATTGCATTTAAAAATATTTTTTGTTTCTGCTATGTGCAATTGCATTCCAGAAGAACACATTGTCTCATTTGTCCCATCATCCACATGTACCCTGAAACTTTTCTGGAATGGAAAACTTCCTGAAACATTAATTTCATATTTTTGAGCCAAATCGGTCAGTCTACCATGTGTAGTTACTGCACATTTATTGGTTTCCTTACTCAGGGAAATTAATTCTTTCTCCTGACACTGATTCACATTTTCATGATTTAAATAGCAAGGACTGTTAACCCCTTCGCTGCTCATGACGGAACGGTTCCGTCATGAGCCACGGTTGAGCTGTGCTCATGACGGAACCGTTCCGTCATGACCACGCCCGCGCAAGAAACCGTCAGCACAGCGGCGGAATTTGCGCAGCATGGAAGGGGTTAATTTCTTCATGCTCAAATGCTGAATTTAAAACACTAAGCTCTTTCTCTTTTTCGGGCTCAGGGTTAATATGTTCCCCCATGCTTTCTATCTTTTTAATTACTGCTGCTTCCTCAAAGCATGTTTGAAAAATCCCATCTCCAAATATATTTATTTTATCCTGGGCTGTGAGTGCTGTAAACACCATTTCCCCTCATCTTTCAATGCTTGGACTGTCTGTGGTAGTTTCTGTTCAATAATCTGTGAATTCTGAGATTCCAAAATAAACCCTGACATGTTTATTCCTTCTACAGCTGTTTGAACCTTTTGAGTAGGGACCATATTAATTGGGACAGTCATAATTTGTCTAGGCACTGTCTGTGCATCTGCAGCTTGTAGTTTTTGCACTGAATCAGTCACATTCAAAGCAGTAACACCTGGAGGTATCACTGTCAGTGCTGAATCAACAGGTAGTGGGTCAATCTGAAATGTCTGCACATTTCTCTCATTCTGTATTTCTCTCTGTTCAACAGAAGCAGTAGCCACTGTAGTACTTACTGGTACACTGTTTTCAGTATTTTTAATGGGAACCACATAAAGTGGCGGACACTCAGTTAACAATGCATCCATTATTTAATCCCCTGAATCATTATTTATTTGAAGCTTTTTATCATCATTAATTCCCTTCTCCTGCAACTGGTGCTTTACCTTTTTAGCCTCACTTGCTTTGTCTCTTGCTGTCTTTTCCCACATGCTTAAGGCCTCAAATTGTGCAGCTCTAGATGGTGTCTTTATTTCACATAACACTTTCCTTAATTTGTCACTAACTTGCAATTCAAAAGTGCCATCTTTTGGAAACCTCAAAGGACCTTCTTTTTCAGTAATCTTGCACCATTGGTGAACCCACATATATGAATTTTGTCCCAAATTGGTAGACATAAAATGCACAGGTGTTCTTTCAGGAGCATCACCAATAAAAAACGATTTTTTCACTTTACCTCCCAACAGTTTCTTTAAACCTTTAAACAATTCAATTTCTGCAATATTTTAATGCAATTTATTTTCTCCAATCCTGCCACAATTGACAGTTTCAGTCAGTTTAACTCCTGCTACTGACCCTTCTTTGCAAACAGGGCTCACTACACACCCACTGTCGTGTCCAGTGCCAGCGCGACTCACACTAATACAACAATCCGGGGCGTCTAGGTCACTCTGTTATTTTCCAATCCTAGCGCAGCTCACACGAACGCATCAATGCGTGAATACTTCGTCTTTCTGTGGCTGGCCGATCCCAGCGCGGTCTTTCTGACGTCAACTTGTCTTGCTTCTCCTGCTTCTGCTGACCCCTCCTTTACAAACTTTATCGGCAAAAATTTCTCTTACGTTCTCTTCAATCAAACATCTGTTAGTAACGACAGGGCAACAAACAATACACCATGTGACTTCACTTGCCGCACGTTTTCCTCGTGTACCTACAGGGCATCCGACTTCCTACATCCCAGAAGTCTTCAAAAACAACTTAGAACGCAACGCAACTCAACATAGAATGTTAGAACATAAACCAATACTCATCCAAACATCCGCAGTCAATAACCAATAATCAAAAATCGAAAATCAATAAACAATAATCACCAAACCAATGCAATAAAACCATAACTCTGCTACCAGAAAAACTGATCCAGTGCAAACTGGGTAAATTTACATATCCTCCCTGCGTCACAGACCCGTCGTCACGCTAACTCATTCACACACGCATTCATTGGTGGGATCCATAACACCAACAATCATATGTTTCTCTCTCAAGTCTGCACACAGGAGGAATGATGCGCTGGACATGTCGGGGGTACCTTATTACCTATAGGAAAAATATTTACATTAAATACATTATGTACATCTGTAGAATCCTAGCTTTAACATCAAGGCACTCCACCACTTGGTCGATGGACCAATTAGTTGGACTGGTTGATGGTGATTGTCAAGACCCCCTTTACCTCACTACAAAAATACATTGAATTGCATAATTATTTGACTCTAAAAGAATCACGAACACCTGAAATCATTTAAAAGATTTTATGTAATTAATTTGCATAAAGAAAATTATCATTTATTCTCTCACTATTAATTCTCACTTGAGCATTGCCATTTATCCAGGACATAAATCCAGAAACTGTTTAATAAAAGTCATAAAGAGAAAATGTAGGTTTGCATTCATTTCATTATTCCCAAAATGGTAAAAAAACAATCCTTGGTCATGTAAATGACAGAGGGTTCCAAAATGAAGAATCAGTGAACCATAGTTAAAAACATGCATTTAATTCTAAAGATTTCCTACACAAAATCCTTCCTACCCAGCACTAAAACCAACGTACTTAATTAAACCTTGGCCTCCTTGACTGCTTTCACCCAGGCTAGTGTCCCGCAACGATCTCGAACCTACAGGGGTCATCAGTGCGCAATCTGGCATAATTCCAAGCTCCCAGCATCTCTCCAAAGCAGCTTTTCTCCTCCGCCTTCTCTGACACCAAACCCCAATTTTGGTCTGATATTTATACTGTGTTTGCTGACTCTCTACCCTCAAATGTTTCAACTCTTGCCCTTTCCCTTGCTCTGATTGGTCATGACAATGCAGTTCTCAGCTCTCAGGATGCCCATTAATAACAATGTAGTTCTTAGCTCCCAGGATATCCGTTCATAAGAATGTAGTTCTCAGCTCCCAGGATGTCAGTGAATAACTTTATGTTTGACAAGCTGATAGATATAAATTCAACTGTCCCACAGTTCATTAGCAGGCATTCAAAGGTTCATTGGTAGGGATTCAACTGTTCAGTGTCAGGGATTCAGCTGTTTCTACGTGGTCATTCTTTGGCAGGCATTCGACTGTTCTTCTTTGGCAGGCATTCAGCTGTTCTCGTGCTTTTCATTTTGGCTCTCAACCACTCATCGGCATTCACACCAAATGGCCTTGAACATAGTCAGCTGGAGTTGCAAAGTTCAGTGGAGCACAAGGCATGCACGAGGTTCCTCCAGCCAGATGATGCAAGCATTCTCTACTGCGCAGAACCGGGGAAAACAAAGCCCTCTTGAAACTGGCCAGTAGCCAAACTACGATAAACACACACAAAGAAAATGTGAATACACAGAAAATAAGTGTTTTCTGTCCCCCCACCCCCCAGGGCTTATATTTATCCCCTAAAAACTGTTACCTAGCGGAAAAGCATCACACTGCAAGCCATTAAAATGAAGCAAAAGCAGCATGCAATGCACAATGTACACTACAACATAGACATGCACTATTACACTACTTAAATGCGCAAAAATAGATTAAACATGCATTTTACACCATTAATTAACATGTTAATCAAACCTGTTAATGCAGAGCATTTCCCACATGTAATGTGTGTGTTTGGTTAATACACAGCAAACAAAATTAATATATTACTTTGTTATGGGGGGGTGATTGGTCTGAACGGGGTACACACAAAATCTTCTGTACTCAGCTCCATCACTGGTAATGATGCTGGTGGCCTGAAAGCCTTACATCGGTAGAACTGACATTAATAGGACTACTGGAGATTACACTGGTGGTACTGACAACAATGGTGACGGAGTTACTAACAATTTCACTGGTTGCTCTGATGATTTTTTAGTTGTTGAATCTTTCACTGATGTGCAGAACATCCCTAGTGACTAATTTATGAAGACCTTCAATAAGGCTTAGGCGCTATTAATGATAGATCTACAAAGATAATTACTGTGACAAGGCTACCGTTTCCTTTTGTGGATTGGTTTGATCAACCTAGGCACAACAACAAACACCATTTATACAACAATGCTAAACTTCAACAGCAGTCTAAAAGAGGAGCACCTTCATACATATAACTAATCAGTGTAAATATTTGGCTAAGATGGATTTTGATTTGATATACTATAAGAATTAATTTTTGATACCATTCCTGTCTTCAGGTAAATGAGGTCAAAACCTTGTGTTTATAATCCCCTTCCCTGTCTTGGCTGTCTGCAGATCATCAGTGATAGGGTTCTCTCACAGCTCACCTCAACCTTGGAAATGTGCGATTTGGCCACGGATTCATTCTCCATCTGGACAATATGCATCCTGAGCTCTAGAGGCCTCCCTCCACTTTGAAAATGTATCTGTCTTTAGAGCTTTTCCTTATCAGAGGCCTATTGATATAAAAGGAGAGATCACATGCCACTGCCTTCTGTCTCAGCAGCCTCTCGAAATAGGGATTAGACACTCTTCACAAAGAGCCTCTTGTCTGCTCCTTTGGCTACTTGTAGTCAAAGGGGAACTACCCCATTGGTTACATCCCATTTGCAACTATTGGGACTCGTAGAAAACCAAAATACTTGTTCCATAAAGGACAGGGCTGGGGCTGACTATGAGGGAGGTGTGTGTTTCCATGCTTTGATGCTAAAGAGGGGACTTTGAAAGAAGATATGAGGCAGGCAGAGAGACTCTTAGACAAGGCACTTTCCTCCCATCAGACCAATCTGTAGAGCAAAGTCTTGTTGGATATCATTAATTCTTAGTCATAGGAATTGCGGTGTAATTGTGGGAAAGGAAGGACATTTTACTATTATTCATTTAAATACTCAGCCAATCACTTCTAGGTAGGCAATATACAACACCGCTCCTCTCAAATAGTTATGCTGGAGGAGAGAAGAGTCAAGACTGTCTGTTGGTGAATCCAAGGAGGACTATTCCTGTACCCCCTAAAAATGTACAACTCTGGAAAGAAACTGATGACTTTGGGCTCAAAGACATCTTTGAAAGAAGAACCAGATTGATCAGCTGGAAATAGAGATTTACTTTGTATCATGGATAAAGTTTTCCCCACAAAAAAACTGTGGTCTGGTGTCTCAGGGAAATACTCCTGAAAGTATAAGAATCCGTAAAGTACTGTAATTGCAGAAAAATAAAATTCTGCAAGTTCTAAGTTTGGTACTTAGAAGTATTTTCATCTCTAATGTGCTGAGCTTCCCCACTAAAGACACTCATTGACCCACAGAGCATACAAGTTGAAAATTGAATTCTGGCTGTGGTTCTGATTACATTTATGGAAAACACTTTCCACACATACATCTGCAGTCTGGCGTTGAAGGAAAATCTCCTGAACCTTTAAGAACAAGAAACAACTGAAATGAAGATAAGCACATTTTTCTGCATGTTCTAAAAGTTAGTACTTGAAGACATTTTCATCTCTGATGGCTAGGAGAAGGTGCTGATGCTCTCTGACCAAGACACATCATGGGTCGTAAAGATTTTTTAGATTGTTCTTCTCTGCTCTTTGCTCCATGAATCAAGGCTTCAGTGGGATCTCCTGAACAATGGATCTTACCTTGAGAAACCCAACCTGACAACGGCTCAAGGTTTTTCTTGCAGACTGGGTCCAGCGTAGGCAAACCGCAGAAGCTGAAAAATGCATCAGTTTGCTTGACAATAATGCTACCTCTCTCAATCGGGCAGGCTGCAGACTGTGCCTAAATCTCAGTCAGCCACTCCTTAGACTAACATTTTCTTTTTACATTTCTAAGATATTCCATGAAAACCTCTTAATGTTTTGTGAACCGTACACCATAGGTTTGTCATTTTGATGCATTTCATTGTAAGATATTACTCCTTTCAAACAATTTGGTTTGTTGATTTTATGCCTCTCTCTCTTCCATAGTTTAGCAACCCAGTTTCCATTAGGTAGGAACTAAGCACTGTTGGTTTGTCTTGCATATGAGCACTGGCACTGATGGTGACTGCATTACTAGGCTTGGATTAGAAGCATTGATATGATGGTGACTGGGTTATCCCATTTCCCAATCCGGTATTACATTAAACTTAAAGAGAAAAGCCAAGAGCAGGAAGCAATATTTTATAAATATTTTATGTGAAAATAAAAAGAACAGTCTTTTAAAAATGGCAATCATTTACCCCACGCAACTCATTTTTCCTGTTTGTGCATAGTTAGGATAATTTACATTTTGTTTGCAGAATTTCCATCTACCATTATTGTGGAATGTTTACACTCACCAAGGGGGTTGGGACAAAATCTGCAATATTTAATCCAGTGAATGGAGGATGACCAGGGTTTCTCCATGAGCATACGAGCTTTGGGAGCAGTGTCTTTCAGTTGAAATCCTCACATTCTATTAGTACAAATTAATGTTATTTTCATTTATATGTTCATTTGTAAGCATTGGAAACTGTAATCCAAAAGTTGGTCACATCATTAGTATTTATTTATAGTTGCCCCATAACAGCATGGGGAACAGGGTACCAGAGTGCTAGAGATGCCAGGCAACCTTTATCGAATGTCTGAAGTCATGCCCGCATGATCTTTCAGTGAAATATCACCACACCACATAGTGATGCAATACCCATCATAGACTATGTGACTTATCCACTACCATGTTGGGAACAGAGTTAAGGACTGGACACTGTGACACCCCTTAGAACCACTTTCAATGCAGCAGCCAGAATGGTCAGAGGAATAAAAAAATATGACCTCATCTCCCCTGTCTTGAAAGAACTGAATAGGCTTCCGATTGAATCCCGCCACAACTTCAGAACTGCATGCTTTACTCACAAAGCACTTCAGACAGGGAAACCTGCTTACCTTGTCACAAAACCCAAACTCGCAGGTCTGACGAGAAGCCGAAGAAGCTCAAGCACCCTACTTCTCATTCCACCCAAAGCCCACAGACAAAAATCACTGGTTCTGTCTTTGTGGAGCAATGCTCCTAAAATGTACAACTCCATACCAGTACGTATCAGGGGAAACCCCCCTCCTCTGCTTTAAGAACCAGCTAACGGAGCTCCTCCTCATCCGGCATCCTAACTAGTGGATAATCAATTGCCCATCATTACAGATTCTTAACCCCCTCTCTCTCTACACCTCCTCCTTGCCATTTGTCCTCCCTCGAGCTCAACTACCTACCTGATCTGATTCTACTCAGCCGTCCTGATTATACTTACTATTGTGTTATGAACTTGTACTGATGTAAAGCGCTCTGATAACCCTGGGTCTTGCCAGCGCTATATAAAACTCTTAAATTAATTAATTAATTAATTAAAGTCTGTCCGGTTTCTTGCCTGATTGCCTGAGGAAAGTGTGGCTTCTCCCAGTAGTAATGGAGCTATACTCTCATTAGTATTAATGAAGGTTGTCAAGTGTTTTTTAAATAGGGTCCCAGGTAGGGAGAAAATAAACCAAAGGGCAAAACACCCCATTGGCAATATTGTAGCTCTTGAGTGAAGATGAAAATCTATTCAGATGCAGATAAGCAAGGTGTCCAACTCTCCAGGGCATCCAGGTAGAAAAAGAGTCAAGCAAAAACTTCAAGAAAAACATCCAAAGGGAAATATGACTGCAGAGAAAAAAAAACCAGGGAGAAAAAATAATAGCAAGTGGATAATGAACACAAAATAAGGGGAAAATGCTTTTCCATGCATCTATCAGTTTGTCGATTCTTTCTTTATATGTGAGTCAAACAGAAACTTACATCACAGGAAAAGACTCAACTTCATCTTGAATTGGAAACCTCAGTCAGTAATCTTTGGACAGACCACCATCTTGGAAAGGGCTGTTCATAAGGATTGGCCACTTTCCTTTCTTTCAACCAATGGTGTCATCTACTCACATGAAGAACCACATCTTTCCCTTCCAAGGCTCCATGTAAGTCATAGAGCATTACTTGTAGGGACTGCAACTATTTAAATGCGAGCCAAGACTGTGAAGATGCTGAGTCGTGAGTCTTGAGATGCACTACTTGACAAGACAATGAACGTGCCAGCTTTTACTCAACATACACTGGCTTAGGTAAACTCCCCGGATTAGATGGATCTTTTCTAAGATGGGGTATGTTTGGAAGAGGCATATCCACCAGTAAATCTGGGAGATATAAAGCCAGAAATGAAGATGAGAAATCTGCCTGTTAATGTATACGTTATTGTACAGTCTTCTTCTTAATCAGGCTATTTAGTGAAATATTTTATTTAAAGTGTCATGATTGATATCTACTAGATGTGTTTGCATATAGTTCCCAGTTATGAAAAGCTCACACATGTATCAAACTGAATACTTCTCAAGTAAAAATAATACTGACATTTCCAAAGTGTATTCTTTTCAATGATGACTTACATTTTAGTTGCATCTAGAATTAATGTTTTCATGAGTGAGTGAGTGGTCAGGGTTGTGATATCTCCTGCACCTGCTCATCCATGCCATCTTGCAATCATGGGTGTGTTTGTTATTGGTATGTCCTCTTTCAATTACATCTGTACTATCTCCTCTCTTTGCAGAGTGGAAAGATTTTCATTGCAGATTACAAGCTATTGGAAGGCATTCCGGCAAATATATTGGATGGTCATCAGCAGTACCTGGCCGCTCCCTTGTGTCTTTTCTACCTCACACCCCAGGATGAGATGATACCCCTAGCCATCCAGGTGAGGTGTTTTATTTGATGAGCCATCCGGCTTGTGCAGAATTGTCACACAAATTTCAAGTTATTAGATGATTGTTGTGAAAGTGAATAAGTGTAAGCCCTCAGTGTCGTTCATTAGGTTATTCTGAGACAA
The DNA here is from genome assembly GCF_964204655.1 of Triturus cristatus. Taxonomy (NCBI): domain Eukaryota; kingdom Metazoa; phylum Chordata; class Amphibia; order Caudata; family Salamandridae; genus Triturus; species Triturus cristatus. Next base: position 705,960,048 of record NC_140595.1, on the reverse strand, counting down.
TATTTGATTAAACTGTCGCTTGAAGGGTATAGGTTTATTGGTCTTAACATTGGCAAGAACCAACCCATCCATCTACAATCATAAAGGATTGCCTTTATGACAATGGAAGGTGCTTGGTACTATGGAGCTACCTGTTTTGGATTTTTAATATGCAAAGTTTTATAACCTCTTTACCCAGAAACTTCACAGGGATTTTGACAAAAGTTTGCTCAAATTCAGGCCATAGACTCTGGTGAAAAACCCACTCCTGTACCTTTCAGTCAAAGAAGCTCTATAAAGAACTCCAGAATCTGAAGTGCCTGCATGTCAAAAAGGGGAAGGGAGATGGACAGAAAGGAAATGCTCCATATGAGTCTTGAATTACTGACCTTGGGAGACTAGGGTGGTGGAAGGTGTGAAGCAAGGACCTTCGGTCTGCAATGAACTGACAAGAACCCCCCGTAATCCTATAAGTTAAGGTACCATTATTCCAAATATACTTTTATAGCATACCATGCCTTAAGTGTTGCAGTAGAATAGTTTATCAGGGTATAGAAGTGGAGAGGCTTTGACTAGTCCCTGGGCATGCAGGATACAGTCCAGAAACATAATAGGAAGGTCCCTTTCCAATAGTCAAGATGATGGGAGCTGGGATTACTTGGAGTATTGAAGTTGGAGAATTCTGGAAAGGCATCATGCAAAGCTGAGTACCTGCAGAAGGAAGGGTTAACCCTAACCGCCCTAGGGAACAATAGAGGAGTGAAACAAAAAAAGGTTGCAGGGAATGCAAATTGTGCAAACTACAAGATTGGAATACAGAACCCATCATCTACTTTTTGCAAAACAAATTGTAATGCTGCCTAAATCTTTGCAGCTGTTACAGACCCAGATGTGTCCAGTACCACTGGCTCCTTCTGGAAAGTTCTGTCTTTTTCTGCTTGCCCAGGATCTGTTACCCTGTGACTTCACCCTTCTTTGCCTCCCCCAGCCACCACTCCACAATCCCCAAAACCAGCCCATAATAAGGTTGTATCTTGGAGTCTGAGAACTTTGACTGCATCAATGCGCCACGGGACACAATCATGGAGAACACAAACTTCTGCATTCCTGATATATCTTGTTTGGGACTGGAGAGTGATTAAGAAATAAAGCAATTAAGCATCCTCTCATAATGAAATTCTCCACTAGGCACTTGCGTCTTTAACTACAGACTTATTTTTCACATATAAGCACAGTGATGTATAGAAATGACTGTTACAGAATATTTTTAGGCAATACAAATACCAGATAAACTTTTAGTCATGAGTTTGGCACTATATCTCTCTGATATATAATTTGTTCTAGTGCCAAGAGCCCACATCAGCAAACATACCTCTATCTAATCTGTGCTCAGTTTCAGAACATGTATCAGCACCTTTGGAAGATTTTCATCTAATCTGGCTGTTGATTTCCGGACAAGAAGCCAATGTCTTGGCTTCCTTTTCTTTCTCATTTTGTAGGTGACCACTGTCCTGCTTATCTCCCAGGCTCCTTGTTCCTCTCTTCTTTCCTGTAGCCAAAATAAAGGGTTTTACACACACATCTACAGAGAAACCATTACCAATAAATAGAAAAGGTACTTTCCCAAAATGTAAGAACCAATTACTTCAAGAAGACAATTATATTTTACAAGAGAACCTTCTTGCTTACGTCCTAATTCATAAAGAACATTCTGGGGGTAAGCTGACTTACTCAGTTTGAAAGAGTAAGTCACTCTGTTTATTTCAAAACACCTTATGAATTGGTTCCTATGCAAGCACAACAAGATGTGTGTGTGCCTTGCTTGTTCCAATGCTGCTTCCATGTACTCTTCGGAGTACAAAGTTCCCTATGGACTCAGTCCATATGTGCGTGGATAGTTGCCTAATTGTAGCAGCTCTTGATGAGAGATAACGTTTCCAATGTCTTTACCCCATATAGCTGTGTGTTTAGCATTCATGTCTCACATTAGACTCTGATTATTTGTCAACTCTGTCATTTTCAGTGGGAATTCTGGGAACTATCGAAAATGAAATGTTAGAAAGTTACATTGTTCTTGACAACTTGTTTCAGCAAACATCTAAGTCTAATGTGCTGTTCTGTTGAGCTATGTTTTCACAAGAGCTGCTTGCTCAGTAAATACTAATTTCTAGTGACTAGTTCTTTGTACATCTTCCTTTGCAGTTAAAACAGACTCCTGGTCTAGAGAACCCCATCTTCCTGCCGAGTGATAATGAGTGGGACTGGTTGCTTGCCAAGATGTGGGTGAGGAGCTCCAATTTTGCAACCCACCAGGCTCTGTCACATTTCCTGAGGACACATCTCTTTGCAGAGGTGTTTTGCATTGCTACGTTGAGGCAGCTCCCAATGTCTCATCCTGTTTACAAGGTAAGAAAGACGAATCAGATGCTGTAAAGAGACAATGTTAATTCCAAGCTCAGGAAATTGATTCACAATACAGATGGAGCATACCAATAAGGCGATAGTGGAGCCCAAACAATGTTAGGCAAAAACATCATGGATATTATGAATGACAGATTCATAGAGGACTCAACATTAACATAAGAGTATATAACTAAACTCTATGTTACAGAAGTGCTGAGGTAGTGATAATACACAATATGTATGAAGCACACACTGTACCTGTGTTGCTAGTAACTAAGTATCTGCCTGTCTTTCAGCTTCTGATTCCTCACCATCACAATAGTTTGGAAATTAATGTGCTCGCCAGAGATCGCCTTATTGGACCGGGAGGGTCATTCGATAAGGTAAGGTTGGGACTCATCTTTCAAGACCACCTCTGTAGCTGGCATCCAAAAGAGGCCATGATAAACATACATAACATAGCATATAAATTTGTAAAATGTGCATTCACACTTCGGCCTCTTGGTGCTGCAAAAACATATATTTAATATTACTCAACTCAGAGGTACTCATTTTGTCGACCTCAGATGGATGAAATGTTAAGTGGAATTGTTAGAATTCAAACCTGTGGCCATGAGGTCAAACACAGATGCAAGATATGGATTCATTTGTCTACTGAGCCACCATACCCAGCTTGAGGTGAATGGATTGAGAGCTATGATATCACGATGAGGAGCACAGATTCTGGAAAACAAAAATCAATAGGACCTGCTTGGAGTGAGATTAGCTTTTTCACTTACGTATGCTCTATTCTTCACCATATCAAACATAATTACACACATTGTCACTGGCTGGTTATTTCATTCGCTCTACTAAAAAGTAATTTTGTTGCCACATTTTTATGTGAGTGACAGCCTAAATAGGAAGCTTCCAAATCCACTTCCATATAATGCAGAGATTATTGATTGGCCTTTTGCAAGCCTCATAGAGAGGTGTTTGTACAAGAAAAAAAGGATCCTAGTAGATATCCCCTGCCCATAAACCTATCTCACAAAAAACCAACAGGAGAGGAAGGGATCAACACGACTAGTCCCCTCAAGGAATTATTCAAAAACAACGAAGTCAGTTTAAATCAAGTCACTGAAAAAGGGCACTACTAATTAGAAGAGCACTGATCCACAAGTTCCGAACAAGCCGATATGCTGTTGAGAAGAATGCAGACCTCCATGAATATTACCCAGTTGGTATAAAAGCCCTCACTCGCCAACCTGGTTGGTGACATGCTTCATCATCGGGCTCCACTGGGATGACCGAATGTCATCCCAGTGTGCTACAACGCCAGGTTACTGCGGAGCGGGGTTCGTGTGGGGTGGTAGTGAATTTAAAATATCCAATTGAGTCAAAAATAAAACTTTAATAATTTTGCTAATTGGAAAGGAGTAAAAGGGAGTGAAGGTCAAAAAATAGAAGACCTGTTTCACTCCACGGCGGTCAACATGTTTCTGCCTCAGTGTGTGTTCAACAGGCTTTCATCAGGACCAGAGTGGAAGTGCGGAGCCCCGGTGGTATGAACGCGCTAAGGTTCACCCTACCGTGGACTGCTATGTGAAAAAGTATTTACAGTGAAAAAATCCGCCAAAAAGTATATATAATTGGGGAGAGAAACGAGTTTATTAAAGAGGCCAATCCGTTTGATGCCTCAAGGATCCCGGGAGGGGGGTGGGAGCAATATGGCACACCGCCCTTGCTGCTCAGCACCCGTATGGCACCTATACAGCCTCTAGCTGCCGGGTCCGGATAGTCTAATTAGTAGTGCCCTTTTTCAGTGACTTGATTTACACTGACTTCGTTGTTTTTGTATAAACCTATCTCACCACTCGCTTCTCATGAATTATTTGAGGATACCTCTGCAGTGGACTGAGATTCAGAAATACCTGAATTGTCTAGGCATGCATCTGATGCAACCGGTTTGGGTTGCTAATACTCAAAAGAGAGGAGACTCTCAGGAATCATGACATGGAGACTGGAGGCTTTGCAGCTTATGCTTTTGCCTACAGAATACCAACACATACCCCTGGAAAATAAACTATTCCAACCTGTAAGAAAGGCTTGCAGATCCTACAAAAGAGAATAATCTTGCCCTGTCCTTCAAGTGGACACCTCTTAACCAAGCATGAACCAGCTAATCCCTGATCTGTAGAGCATGCATATGAACTGCACATTATGTAAGTGAGAGCTATACTTATGCTTGCTCGTAGATTGTCACCATCACATCCTCTGTAGCCTAGATTATGGACAGTGGGCTTGGCCTTGCTCTTTCATCAATGTTGCTTGTGTGTCATGTTTGTTCAATACAATACCTGGGGCTCTTTGTCCACATACAGATTTGTGGGCATTTTGATCACTGGAGCAGGACTTTTATCTAACCAAGCTTTCTATAAACAGGTACAGGCTTAAAATCTCTTTACATACACATGGGAGAGAGGTGAATTTACTGCATCATCAAATACAGTACATATATTCTTGTACATATACATAGACATTTCACATACAATACTATATTGTTTGCTTGAAGTTATGCTACTGATCCAGCACATTTGATCCTGTGTTTCTAGGCCAAACTGGTACTGAGGATTCACCTCCTTTACTGGATCATTTACTACCACTTACTTACTTGCCAACTAGGTTTTCTGATGGACCCTTAAGGCACACTGAGGGAAAAGACAGTTAGCATTACTTGTCTGATCAAATTCAATTAACAGTGCAACCAATTTGGCTACACAATGAGGACCATAAATCGGTAGCCAGCTCAAGAGTGTTCATTACAAGTTAGTGATCAGATTTAGATATATCACTCTTAAGATCAGACTATATAGGTACAGTATGCCAATAGGGATGCCAGGCCTCCTGAAAAAGTTTGGGCAAACAAGAATCAGACATACAAGCAGCATTGAAGCCGCAGTACAAAATAACAGCAAAAGGATCTTATACTCTCAATTCAATCTAACTTTCTATGCATTGGCAGTCTAAATCTTTAAGATACAGTTTAAGGCACATGAGTGCTCAAAGTTCTGAAGTACAGGCAACGCTACAGAAAATGATAGGAATCAGGCAAAAGAGTACGAGTAGTTTTAGCAATAGCCTTTGAGAAGCTTGTTCAGGAGTTTTCAATTGATGGGAAAGGGTTGGTCTAAACCACACTTGGCGAAATTAATGGACCATAGGGAAGAGTCTCTAAAAGTTCATTCAAGAGGCAATGGGATTTGGGAAAAGGTTCAGGTCGGAGTCCAAGGAAGGTTCTGTATAGAATCTGCAGAAAGGCGTTCAGCATGGGAGTTCAGCAAGAAAGTCTGAAGTCCTCTGCATTCTGCGTTCTCTCAACTAGTGCAACAATAAGTTATAATCGATAGACTGTGGGCAACACCCCTTTGGTTGCACCATCATTAGAAGTCAATTGTATTTGTATCAATGTCTGTATGGATTCACATACTACATACTGCACCAGTTGAAAAAATCACACACTGGATATGAGAACACCGTTTTGGTCACAAACTCAGGATTGAGCACAACAGTCCTTTGTTTGGCTACGGGTCTCTCATGTGGTCGTCATTGAAATGTATTCCCAGATATGTATCTATTGCTGTTAAAAGAAATGTATCTATTCTAAACTAACAGTTCATAGAAACACCTGCAATGAATGCAAGTCAGTAAAAATACAGTAGCACAGTGGGTTCCCATGGGACACAAATTCAGGCCTTTAGAGTGAAAACTGCTAACTTAAAGCATAAAATAAATAATGCATATTTATTATACGTGTGCACTTTTAAACATATACAAATATAATATTTCTTTGGTACTTTTAGTTCATTCTGCATAAATCATAAAACAAGCAATGAAATTGCAAAACAGGAAGTATAACTAGGAACTACATTTGAAAGTATATACGTGTAAACATTAATGTATACATTGATGAAACTTTATCGTTTGATCTTTTCTAATATCCTACACACATAAGGATCATTTAAAGCTAGGAACTACATTTCTAGCAGTTACAAAGACAAATTAGCACACGTTTATGAATCATGTGTATAGCTTCAGCAGTGACGTAACGATGATGGTTGTTAGAGGAAACTACACATTGCAATGTTTCACTTTTCAATATAGCACGCATTACATTAGTAAATCCTTTTAGTTGTAATTAGGCATATAAACTTTATTGATACGTGTCAAGGACTTTATTAATCCACATAAAGAAATTGTTTTCTAAATCAGTCAAAACATCTTATTTAATGAAGACTAATTCTAGGTTAAACATCAAATGCATTTCATTCGACGTTAGTAAAACATTCTTATGTGAGAAATATAAATTCTATAGCAAAAGCTCTTTGCATCAGCAATGTCAGTTGCAAGATGTACAAGAATCATTAAGACAAGTAAGACCCATGCAAAGTGCACGTTCATATTGGGTGTCAGGTATCAGCCATATTTTGGTATTAGTGAGGTATAAATGTGGGCAAATACACTAATACACTGAAGTACAACATACAAAATTAATCTTTTAATGAACTGGAGATGCAAAACTTTTCAGAGTAAGTGTAATATAAAAAATCTTCAATGTTGATATTTTTACTGCATCGACTATTAGCAGATATCACAAAACCTCAACAAAAACATTAGACACCATTTCACACATCAGTTACTTTGAACTTGGACACAATCTCTGTGCTAGTGCATCAAAACGTACACATTAGACAGAACCACTGTCATGTCCAAAACAGTCAAAAAAGCTGCATCAGCAAAACATTGGCATCCTTCCTATATATAAAGTGGAACACAATGCCCAAAGTGTGTAAATTGGTGAATTTGGTCTATGAATAAACCAGGCAGGAGAAGCATAGAAAGGAAACCTCACAAGAAACTTCAATTTCCATCCACAGAATACGGCGATTGGGGTAGCTGGTATTGCTGAGCTGATAGCACGAGAGATGGAGAATGTAAATTACATTTCCATGTGCATTGCTGATGATCTCAAATCACGTGGGGTTGAGTCCTTGCCCAGCTTTTACTACAGAGATGATGCGTTGAAGATCTGGTCAGCCATCGAGAGGTTTGGCATGATTTGTTTGTCTGTGATGTTGGATTGTTTGTTGTTTCCAGTGAAGAGTTGCATAATATAATGTCCTTTTTTATTTGGTCACTCCCATTTTTGCTGAATAGTAGTGCTGGTTTTAAGACTCTGCACACCAGGGTACTGCTGTCCATTGCCAATGTTTTTACTCTGAGCTGTAAAACATGTGAAAATTGGTTATTTCCTTATTGGCATATTTAACTTTTCTATGAGGCCATAGTAAATGGTGTGGAATCTATACCCATAGCTCGAAAAGTTAAATGTAACTTGTGAAATGTGAAACTTACTGTGCACTTATTGTGCCATCCACTAGTGTAATAGGGAAAAAATAGCATCAGGCCTACTGGTGTAGCCTGACTGCTATAGTTGAAATCTGCACCCAAACCTGTCAAAACAACCGTTTTGACAAGGGAAAAACCTTCCTTTTAATTTTTAATGAGTTACCCGTTTATAGGCCTTGTAACCTACAAGGTATAGCGTATGGTATTTAAAGATGGGACAAGTAGAAATGTAATGTTATCATGTTACAGCAGTGACAAACTCCCAAAATCTATGTTCACTGTGGAAGGCCCTGCTAGTCCTACAAGACACCCTTCGCGGTGAATGTGTGCTTTACAAATACACGTTAGTTTACAAGAAAACCAGATGGATTGTCTAGTGAGCATTCACCTTTACCAGCGAAAGGTAAAAAGGGCTTATCGAGCCATTTAAATAGATGAAAACACTAAAAATTCACCTGTCCCGTTAGACTCAATAAGCGCTTGGTCTGCTGAGATGCACTCTTGAGCACCCACAAAAGCATCTGTAAAAAGGATGCTACAGTACAGAAAATACAGAAAAGATTGCATTATGAATAAACTGCATGCCTGGTGTATCCTTATTGAATGTGACAGAATGCGATCACTGATAGTGCTTTCCAGATCTAAAATAGTCCCTCATGCATTATAAAAAATTCAGAAGGCTGCAGTGTTTGGATAAAATATCGAATACAAAATATTGTACTACAGAAATATTATGTCAAGAATATTGGGACTTCAAATACAAGTGTTGTTTTTAATATCATTGTCAAAATTATCGATGTAGTAAATATTTTTGCATATAATATCTTTTTTTAGTATTAATTAGTACGTAATATATTGTATTATTTTTATTATATGTGCTTATGACTTTTTTATTTTGAGCTTATTGTTTATCTTTTTTATTTATTCATTTTTCTTAATGTTTTAAATTAATTATTTATTTTTTTAGTTGCGGGATGTTGGGTTATTATGGGATGAGTGGGGAGATTTTTGAAAATTAGGTAGTTTAATTTTACATTTTAGGTTAATAATTTTAAATATGTTTAAATTAATTGTTAAGAATTTTAAAATGTATTTCTTATATTATTTTTATTGTTTTCTTATTTTTGAGTGTTATGTTAAATAACACATAATTTTCAATTTTCTAAAAAATTTAAAAATAATATTTAAAAAAGTTAAATGTATTTTTTTATTTTCATAAAATAGCATATTTGAATTCATTATCATGTTTAAAAAAAAAATATTACATTCTATTTATGAAATTGTTATACCCCATCAAGACTCCAGACCTGGAGTGGGAATAGTAAGTGTCACCTCTATAGTGTCCAACACCTTCCCCAAGCTGGTTTAAAGTGGAATGGGAATAGTGAATGTCACACCTTTAGTATCCAACATCTTCCCCCAAGTTGGTTTAGGTTGGAGTGGAAATAGTATATGTCATCTTTTTAGTGTCCAAGATTTTCTCCAAATTTACAGTAATAGAAAGACATCAAAAATATTTTTTGCATTTTATTTGTTTTAACAATTTATGTGTATTGTACAGGTTTACATTTTAACCAAAAAATGTTTTGAGGACTTATAAAGTGAATTAAATAAATATTTCTGTTACTTTTTTGGGGCCAATTCTGATTTCGGCCGGAAGGGATCAAAACGATGGTTGGAGCCCTTCCGACCTTTCCGACCGAGCCATTCCGATGGGCTCGGTCGGAAAGGAATCTGACTCGGATTTCCGGATGGCTGACGACAGGCTCGGAGACCCCTTTCGCCATCCGGAAATCCCTCAGTACTCCCCTGGCCGCCTCTTTACGACCGAGGGAGTACGATGACAGTTTTTCACAGCCTTTTTGTGCCAGTCTTTCCGGCACGAAAAGGCAGTCAGAAACTGTCTTTGGGGGGTCCCGGTAGGGCCCCCATGGGTGCAAGGCTGCGAAATGGCGGCCTGGGGGCACCAATGGTGCCCCTCTGTGTATCCCTGCACCCAGTGGCAGGCACCTTGGGGTGCCGGCCACAGGGTGCAGAGATGAACTGCCCCCCTGCTTTTCACAATGCAAGCATGCATTCCGCTCGGAATGCATGCTTGCATTCGTGAAGTATACAAGTGTGACTGAACCCTGTTCGGTCGCATCGCACTTGCAGGGCCGTAACCGACGACAGCAGATCGGTCGATTACGGCTCCTGACCGATGTCGGACGAACCTGAGTCCGTCCGACATCAGAATCGGCCCCTCAATTTTAAATCAAGGAAGAAATCAGATTTTATATATATTTTTACAATGTACATTTTTAAGTGCAATTTGTAATTGATTACATTTTTTTAAAATGTTTAAACTTTTTTAAATTCATTGTTTTAACATTATTTTAACATATTCTCAGTTACTATATTTTAAATAGTTGTATATATTTTATGCTATTATTTAATTTATACTTTACAATTGTTTCGAAACTTTTCACAAAGTTGTTTGACATATTTTACATTTTGTATATTTTTCAAAATCTTTGTTTACATTTATTAAATATTCATTTTTATGGGGGATAGTCAATCTTTTAGTTTCATTTGGCAACCGTTTTTTAAACGGCTAACTTCTATTTTGTAGTTTATTGGTGTTATTTTGGGTAACTTTTACATAAACCAGTTAGATGGTTCTGTTCATCGGCACAGGCAAGTCCTTTTTTAGGGATTTGTTAAGGGTTTTGAGGGTAGGATGGATGTTTAAAACTTTGATATAGTGATGTTTGTGAGTTATTGGTATATTTATCTGTTTTGCACTATTTTGTTACTTTACATGTTTTTTACATTGTTATATGAATGCATGAATGTTTTATGTTAAATCCTGTGGTTTTATTTATGTTTTGATGATTAAATGTTATGTATGTGTATTTTTGGGATGGTAATGTATTGTGCGGGTGTGTGTTTAATGTTACAGAGTTTTGTATGCAAACACTTTCTATGAAAATTCGGAGTTTACGATTTTTTTTTAAAGGAAATCAGTTTTGGTTTATTAGAAACAAAATGGGATTTACTTTTTTTGTTTCCGGGTTTCCCGGACTGGTTGTTTTTTTAAAATTCGTTTTTTTATGGAACCAACATACTTTAGATTGCTTTGAGGGAATTTGATTGGCCTGTTTATAATTTTTAATTTTTGGGGGGAACTTTTAGGATTCATTTTCTTCGTCTTTTTGGGGACTGCTCTTTTTTGTTACGTAGAGAAAGATCTTCAGCTACAAAACAGTAAGTTTTATTTCTTACTTTTTGTAGGTGGTACATTGTTTATGGTATGTGGTATGTGTTTGTTATTATTATGTGGAATTGTTTGGAATTCACTTATATTTTGTAAGATTTCTCTAACTTCTATTTTTGTCACATTTGGGGAGTGGTTGTGCTCTTTTACATTAATTACAACGTTATATTTTGTAATTGCCCTCCCGTAGCATGCATTCGAATAAAATTCAGTACATTTCCAGTTTATAGTTTCTGTGGATGCTCTTTCTTGGCTTTAGGTGTAGCCCATGTGATTTAATAATTGCTTTCCTTTCTGTGAAGTGATAGATTTGGCGGCTTCTGTCATTGTAACTCTAAGGGGCCGATTCCGATCTGGGTCGGAAAGCACTCCGACCGAGTCGGAGCCGGAGTGTTTTCCGACCGAGCCAGACCCCTACAGTCTGACCGAGCGAGTACAATGCGCACGTATGCTGTCGGACCCGGTTCGGTCGGACTCCCATAGAAGTCAATGGGAGCCAGTTGTACGACACATACATGCGCTCCCATTGACTGAATGGGTACGTCTCGAACAAGTGCACCCCTACAGTGGGAATGCATCGGTGCCATCCACGCCGTACATGCTCTGTTGGGAGAGACCCATGTGTCTCCCCCTGTGTGCGAGTCTTACGGCTGCAGGTGTCGGGGGGCCCAACACGGACCCCCGAAGTCCAACCCTGGGAGCTTATGCGAGCCGGACACTCCGGCTTGCACAGGCTGTCCGATGCATGCATCGTACTGGCTCGGTCGTGATTCGCATCCATTGCACACCACGGTTAGCTTACGACCGAGACGTACGGAGTGGCTCGGACACGGAAACGACTCGGTCGGTGAATTTCATGTAGCTCGCATCGTACTGACTCGCTCGTACAACTGTACGAGTCGGGCGGAAAACACGTGTACGGCTCGTAGTTTTTCCGGCCGGACAGTGTTTGGGTCCCTTCCGACCCAGATCGGAATTGGCCCCTTAGTAGTATAGTAGTTCAAATATATATTGCAATTTAACTTTTGCTATTAATATGTTAAAAGATGCAGTTACTCGTAATTTGTTTTATTAGTTGTATGTTTTGTTGAGATGTTTTGCAGCTTTTCATTTGAGCTTGTTTTAACATAGAGCTGGTCCTTATTTTTTGTTGAAAGAGAAAAAAGTTAGATTAATTAAAAATTGTATTTTATTGCTTTTGTCTAGGTTTATTTTTTGTCTCTTTTTGGGAGAGTTTATAATTTATTATTTATGCATACATACCTTATTATATGTTCTTAGTGCTTTATTATAGTTGATATTTTCTGTCAGTTTGTTGGTTTGGAAGTTGTTGGTTTTTTTATGTAGTCTATGTAAAAAGATCAAAGTTACAGAGTATGTTACAATGCATTTCCTTAGTTATATTTTTTGTTTAAACACAGGAAAACTTTACTTTAAATATAAGTATTACTTACTTGATTATGTAGTTGTTAAGATCTATTATTTTAATGTTAATTGTTTATTGTGAGTATTTCATTTTTTAATTAATATGCCTCTCCTATTGTTGGTTTAATTGTTTTATTTTATTGGTTAAAGTTGTGTATAGTGTTATTTTATTGGTTGGCATTGTATAGTTTGAATTTATTTTTATCAATTGAGTCCTTGTTTGGTAAACGTTAACTTATGTTTTCTTTTTTTTAGTATAATATATAGTCTATTTTACTTGCATATGAAAGTATTTGTTTATATCGAAATGTATATTTATGTTTGTTCTTAAATGTTTATCGTTATTGTTAATGCTTTTACTGTTTGTTTGTATGTATTTTAGGTGTATGATTTTTTGGGGTGAATGTTTAATTACTGGTTGATGACATATTTTATTTAATTATAGATGTGTATTACAAATTTTGTGTCTAGTTGAAGTAATTGTTTTATGTTAAAATAGATTTGTGGGTGTATTTCAAAGGATTTATTAGTTATTTTGGTGATAATATTGTTGTTGATATTGGGATAATCTATATTTTTGACATGTTATATGTTTATTTATAGGTGACGATATTTGAGTTTCTGATTTTTTTGTTATATACTTTAGAATCTGTGCTTTTAGCAATAATATTTATGTGTTCGATATTTTTGATTTTTATTGTTAGGTATACAGTGTAGATATTTTTGTTCTTGTTATTTAATTTCCAATATTTGTGTATTTCACTATTTGTTGGATCAATATTATATCAGTGACCAGAAGGATGCACACAAAAAGATAATAGAAAGTCAATGAGATGAAAACACTTCTGTGTCCTGATTCAAGATGTGATTCAAAATAGTCAAACGGTCTCGATCCAAAGAAGTCAATATCTAAAAGAGACTGAACTAAAACCAACTATAGGTAGAATATATATTTTGAAAAATCAAAGGGGTCCATTACGAAAGTCCGCCCGCCACCGTAATGGCAAACAGGACCGCCCACAAGAGGTGCGATGGTCCTGCAATGGCAATTAGGATGCCACCGCCATGGTGGCTGTGGCATCCCGCATATATTGCATTGCGGCAGGCGGTGCTGTAAGCAGCACCTGCCACAATGCAATATATGCATGTTGTGCATTTGCATGCACAATGTGACAGCCACCGTGTGGTGCCTGCCACCTTGTACATGCCAATGTTGGGGGGTATCATAGGTACCCCCTAAGTGCAGCCATCCACCCCCCTTCCCCCCTGGGGGCCCACAATGGGCCCCAGAAGTGAAAACTGCATGCCTTTCCATTGCGGAGTCTCAACCATGGAAAGGCATTGAAAATGCCACATGCTAATATGGATGGCGGTGCCTGCAAGGCACCACCACCATATTATGGGCCTTATCCCCCTGTAGGCAATCGGGACGATTGCCTACTGGTGGAAAAGCGGCGGTCGGTCTTTCCATCCACCGCAGTACCCCCTGCCATGCTAATGTGGCGGGGTAAAAGGCCGTTCGGTGAGGTGTGTTGGCGGGCGGTTCGCCACTGCCGGTTGGGTGGTGGTGATCCGCCCGCCATGCTAATGGGCCCCAAAAGGTTCTGTCTTTCAACACACCTACAAAATATGCATTTCTCATTATTGTGTAACTAGTCAATGCATTAAGGTGATGGCGAGCAGGGCACTATCTGCAGCAATATGGAGCCTCTGTGAGGAAGTGTGCTAAAAGAGATATCACTGATAAAATGACTTGCTGTTGTTGTTGAGAAGAGAATTTCTTCTGCTATGTGCCATGGATAAAATCGATTCTCTGCCGGAATACCACAGAAGCAGCTGAGGGACTGGCACTCCATGTGCAGATATGTCTTCTTCTAATTGCTTGGAAGATATGAGCTGCTTACAATCTTGTGGCAAGAAGGATATGAGTTTGCATTCCATGCTGCACAACATATTACAGTCTTTCTGCCCCCCCGGGGGGCAGATGGGGCATTGGCCCACATCTGCCTCTTCTGGGGGGGCAGAAAGCCCACTAAACACCAGGGATTTGTTTTAAATTTTTTTTTAGGGTGGGGGCTGCCCAAAACGGGCACGCCCATGCCCACATCCCCCGCCACAATTACAGCCTTTCTGCCCCCCCTGGGGGGCAGATGGGGCAGTAGCCCCCAATCTGCCCCCCCGGGGGGCAGAAAATCCACTAAATGCCAGGGATTTTATTTTGCACAATTTGTTTTAGGGTGGGGGCTGCCCAAAATGGGCATGTCAATGCCGCCAACCCCCCGCCACCATTACAGCCTTTTTGGGGGCAAATGGGGACAGTGGCAACCAATCTGCTCCCGGGGGAGGGCAGAAAGCTCACTTGACGTGAGGGATTTTTTTTGTGCATTTTTTTTAGGGTGGGGCCTGCCCAAAATGGGTACCCAAATGCCCCCACCCCCCTGCCACCATTACAGCCTTTCTGCCCCCCCAGGGGCAGATTGGGGGCAGTAGCCCCAATCTGCCCCCCCAGAGGGGCAGAAAGCCCACTATCCACCAGGGATTTTTTTCTGCGCAATTGTTTTTAGGGTGTGGGCTGCCCGAAACGGGCACGCCAATGCCCCCACCCTCCCCCCCACAAAAATGACAGTCTTTCTGCCCCCCAGTAGGCAGGTGGGAGCTGTAGCCCCCAATCTTCCCCCCCGGGGCTCCCCAAAATGGGAATGACAATACCCCCACCCCCCCAGAGAAATTCCAGACTTTCTGCCCCCCCGGGAGGGCAGATGGGGGTAGTGGCCCCTGATCTGCCCCGTGGGGGGGCAGAAAGCCCACTAGGCACCAGCGAGTACGCAGGCTTTTTTTATTCGTGGGGGTGGGGGCTGCCCAGAATGGTCATACCAATACCCCCACCCCCACCACCACAAAAAATAGCCACAGTCTTTCTGCCCCTTTAGGGGCATATCGGGATGAAACTCCCTTCCCCGATTCCCCCCCAGGGCGGCAGAAAGCCCACTGGGATCCAATTTTTTTTTAGCAATCTGCCTACCTGTGGATTTTGGGCCCTAGCACAGTTGGCACGTAGGGAAACCTACCAAACCTGTACATTTTTTAAAACTAGACACCGAGGGGAATCCAGGATGGGGTGACTTGACTGGCTCTCACCAGGTTCTGTTACCCAGAATCCATTGCAAACCTAAAAATGTGTCCAAAATAACACAATGTGTCCAAATTGGCCCGGTGCTCGGCGGCCATCTAGGGAAACCTACCAAACCCACACATTTCTGAAACCTAGACACCCGGGGGATTCCAGGGAGGTATGGCTTGTGTGGATCCCCAACGTTTCCTTACCCAGAATGCCCTGCAAACCTCAAAGTTAGCTGAAAAAATCACCCTTTTCACTCATTTTTGTGTGGGAAAGTTGTGGCATCACCGGGCTGAAACAAATTTCCTACCACCCAGCGTTTCCCTGGGTCTTCTGATAAAAACGGTGTCTCACTCGTGTGGGAGGCCCAAGTACCCGCGACAGGCAAGGGCCCACAACGTATTGAGGCGACATGAAAATTGCCTATCTCAAAACGACCTGGTTTTGCAAGGGGGGTCACTTGGTTTTTTGGCCCGATGCTCAGGGGACACCCAGGGAAACCTACCAAACCCACACATTTCTGAAAACTAGACACCCGGGGAGTTCCATGGAGGCATGGCTTGCATGGATCCCCCAACGTTTCCTTACCCAGAATGCCCTGCAAACCTCAAAGTTTGCTGAAAAAATCACCTTTTTCACACATTTTTGTGTGGGAAGTTGTGGCATCACCGGGCTGACACAAATTTCCTACCACCCAGCGTTCCCCCAGGTCTCCCGATAAAAACGGTGCCTCACTCGTGTGGGAGGCTCAAGTACCCGGGACAGGCAAGGGCCCACAACGTATTGAGGTGACATCAAAATTGCCTACCTCAAAACGACCTGGTTTTGCAAGGGGGGTCACCTGGGTTTTTGGCCCGGTGCTCGGCGGACACCTAGGGAAACCTACCAAACCCACACATTTCTGAAAACTAGACACCCGGGGGATTCCAGGGAGGTATGGCTCGCTTGGATACCCCAACGTTTCCTCACCCAGAATGCCCTGTAAATTTGTGAAAAAGGTGATTTCTTCAGCTAAATTTGAGGTTTGCAGGGTATTCTGGGAAAGGAAACGTTGGGGGACCCATGCAAGCCATACCTCCCTGGAATCCCCCGTGTGTCTAGTTTTCAGAAATGTGCGGGTTTGGTAAGTTTCCCTAGGTGTCCGCCGAGCACCGGGCCAAAAACCCAGGAGACCCCCCTTGCAAAACCAGGTCGTTATGAGGTAGGCAATTTTGATGTCGCCTCAATACGTTTTGGGCCCTTGCCTGTGACGGGTATTTGGGCCTCCCACATGAGTGAGGCACCATTTTTATCGGGAGATCCGGGGGAACTGTGGGTGGTAGGAAATTTGTGTCAACCCAGTGATGCCACAACTTTCCCACACAAAAATGTGTGAAAAAGGTGATTTTTTCAGCTAACTTTGAGGTTTGCAGGTCATTCTGGGTAAGGAAACGTTGTGGGATCCAAGCAAGCCATACCTCCCTGGAATCCCCCAGGTGTCTAGTTTTCAGAAATGTTTGGGTTTGGTAGGTTTCCCTAGGTGGCCGCCGAGCACCGGGCCAAAAATACAAGTGACCCCCCTTGCAAAACCAGGTCGTTTTGAGATAGGCAATTTTCATGTCGCCTCACTACGTTGTGGGCCCTTGCCTGCGCGGGTACTTGGGCCTCCCACACGAGTGAGGCACCGTTTTTATTGGGAGACCCGGGGGAACGCTGGGTGGTAGGAAATTTGTGTCAGCCCGGTGATGCCACAACTTTCCCACACAAAAATGTGTGAAAGAGGTGATTTTTTTCAGCTAAATTTGAGGTTTGAAGGGCATTCTGGGTAAGGAAACGTTGGGGATAGACACAAGCCATACCTCCCTTGAATCCCCCAGGTGTCTAGTTTTCAGAAATGCGTGGGTTTGGTAGGTTTCCCTAGGTGGCCGCCGACCACCGGGCCAAAAAACCAAGTGACCCCCCCCCTTGCAAAACCAGGTCGTTTTGAGATAGGCAATTTTCATGTCGTCTCACTACGTTGTGGGCCTTTGCCTGTCACGGGTACTTGGGCCTCCCACACGATTGAGGCACCGTTTTTATCGGGAGACCCGGGGGAATGCTGGGTGGTAGTAAATGTGTGTCAGCCCAGTAATGCCACAACTTTCCCACACAAAAATGTGTGAAAAAGGTGATTTTGTCAGCTAACTTTGAGGTTTGCAGGGCTTTCTGGGTAAGGAAACGTTGGGGGATCAACACAAGCCATACCTCCCTGGAATCCCCCTGGTGTCTAGTTTTCAGAAATGTGTGGGTTTGGTAGGTTTCCCTAGGTGCCGGCAGAGCTAGGGTTCAAAAACTACGGCTAGGCACTTTGCCAAAAAAGGGTCATTTTTCACAGCAAAATTGAGGTGTGTCCACGTTGCATTTTGCGCCGTTTCCTGTCGCGGTCACTAGGCTGACCCACACAAGTGAGGTACCATTTTTCTCGGAAGACATTGGGGAACACAGGGTGGATGGAAATTTGTGGATCCACTCCGATTCCAGAACTTTCCACCATAGAAATGTGGGGAAAAAGTGTTTTTTTGGCAATTTTTTAGGTTTGCTAGGGATTCTGGGTAACAGAACCTGGTGGGAGGCAGTCAAGTCACCCAATCCTGGATTCCCCTGGGTGTCTAGTTTTCAAAAATGTATAGGTCTGCTAGGTTTCCCTAGGTGCCGGCAGAGCTATGGTTCAAAAACTGCAGCTAGGCACTTTGCCAATTAAGGGTCATTTTTCACAGCGAAATTGAGGTGTGTCCACATTGCGTTTTGCGCCGTTTACTGTCGCAGGCACTAGGCCGACCCACACAAGTGAGGTACCATATTTCTTGGAAGACTTTTGGGAACATGGGGTGGGTGGAAATTTTTGGATCCACGCAGATTCTAGAACTTTCCATCACAGAAATGTGGGGATAATGTGTGTTTTTGGGCAATTTTTTAGGTTTGCAAGGGATTGTGGGTAACAGAACCTGGTGGGAGGCAGTCAAGTCACCCCATCCTGGATTCCCCTGGGTGTCTAGTTTTCAAAAATGTATAGGTTTGCTAGGTTTCCCTTGGTACCGTCAGAGCTATGGTTCAAAAACTACAGCTAGGCACTTTGCCAAAAAAGGGTCATTTTTCACTGCGAAATTGAGGTGTGTCCACGTTACGTTTTGCACCGTTTCCTGTCGCGGGCACTAGGCCGACCCACACAAGTGAGGTACCATTTTTCTCGGAATACTTTGGGGAACGTGGGGTGGGTGGAAATTTGTGGATCCACACAGATTCCAGAACTTTCCACCACCGAAATGTGGGGAAAATGTGTTTTTTATGGCAATTCTTTAGGTTTGCAAGGGATTTTGGGTAACAGAACCTGGTGGGACGCAGTCAAGTCACCCCATCCTGGATTCCCCTGGGTGTCTAGTTTTCAAAAATGTATAGGTTTGCTAGGTTTCCCTAGGTTCCGGCAGAGCTATGGTTAAACAACTTCAGCTAGGCACTTTGCCAAAAAAGGGTCATTTTTGAATACGTAATTGAGGGGTGTCCACGTTGCGTTTTGCACCGTTTCCTGTTGAGGGCACTAGGCCGACCCACACAAGTGAGGTACCATATTTCTCAGAAGAGTTTGGGGAACGCGGGGTGCATGGAAATTTGTGGATCCACACAAATTCCAGAACTTTACACCACAGAAATGTGAGGAAAATGTGTTTTTTTAAACAAAAGTTTAGGTTTGCAAGGGATTCTGGGTAATAGAACCTGGTGAGAGGCAGTCAAGTCACCCTATCCTGGATTCCCCTGGGTATCTAGTTTTCAAAAATGTATAGGTTTTCTAGGTTTCCCTAGGTGCCGGCAGAGCTAGGGTTAAAAAACTACAGCTAGGCACTTTGCTAAAAAAAGGGTAATTTTGCATTGTGAAAATGTGGTGTGTTCACGTTGGGTTTTGAGCCATTTCCTGTTGTGGGCACTATGCCTGCCCATACAAGTGAGGTACTATTTTTATCGGGAGACTTAGGGTAATTCAGATTTGTAAAAGAACTGTTATTACCTATTGACTTTCGATGCATTTTTGCCTTCCAAATGAAAGACAATGTGCAAATATCTACTGTTTCTAAACTCTATATTTTGTTCCCATTTCAGAAATACATAGGTGTCTTTCATACCGATTTTTCCATGTACACATTTTTACAGAATAATTACTAAATGCCCGGTACACAATAAAAAACCATTGCAAGTTGCTGCTCAGTTTTTGGCTCTGGGTTCGTCGGGTTCTTGGTGAACCTAGAAGTCCTACATATCCCCACAACCAGTAATATCCAGCGGATGTAACGGTATATTGCTTTCAAAGAGCTGTCATAATTAGAAGAAGTTACAGGTGAAAACGTTGACAGAAAAGGCAGTTTTTTCAACTAATTTTCAATTTATCCTATATTTAGCTGTTAATTTCTATAAAGAAACCTTGATGGATCTACACAAATGACCCCTTGCTGAATTCAGAATTTTGTCTACTTCTCTAAAATGTATAGCTTTCCAGGATCCATTATTGCTTTTGTACCCATTTCTACCATTAACTGGAAGGAGGTCGAAAGCACAAAAAATAGCAAAAATAGGCTATGTCCCAGAAAAATGCCAAAACTGTGTAAAAAATGTTGGGTTTCTGACAAAAGTCTGGTATCCCCTAAACACTGGGAAAATTGGGATTTCAGCCCCACAAAACCTTTTTTGATAACATTTGCAGGGAAAAACCCAGATGCTTTCATTTGCAGCCCGTTTTTTCCAATTTTTCCCAAAAAACCAAAATGTTGCTGTATTTTGGCTCATTTCTGTGACCCCTCCAGGGGAATCCACAAACCCTGAGTACCTTTAGAATCCCCATGACGATGGAAGAAAAGGACGCAAATTTGGCGTGGATACCTTATGTGGTCAAAAAGTTACAGGTGCCTCAGCGCGCACTACCCCAAATAGCCCAAAAAAGGCGTGGCACAGGAGGGGGAAAAGGCCTAGCAGCGAAGGAGTTAACTAAGTTGTGGCTGCTCTGCAATCCTGCACTGGGGTACCTTACTAATTCTTCGATCCACTATTGGGGAAGATTTTTTAGTTAAGTGTGGTCTCAGATTCTCCACTAAAGAACGGTGAATATCAACAATGGGCATATCTTAACTCGTGTAATCAACAAATGGAGCTACAGTATCCGACAAGGCATTCTAAATCTTAGTCATGGTTTCAAGATCCCCTGATACTCAGGGCCATTTAATCAATCTGCGATTATTCCCAATATGTGGTGACGCCAATAGTGGATCTAAATACAAGGTCAGCGCCTGTACTAGAAATTCTGACATTACCAGCATTAATAGGATTGTCAGGGCTCTGCCCCTGGCCCCATTTGCTGCCTACTATTTCTTATTATTAAAGTTTTATTTTCAGGAAGTGTGCCTATCAGGACATCACTCTGACCCTCGTTCTGTTCGAGGTTCAGGCAGAGGCATAGCACTTCTCACAGACACGTGCACTAGTGTGCATGACCCATCACAACTTTTTCTGGGCTTGTATAGTTTCAGCCCAGATCCTTTGTGTACTGTGATGCTTATAGCCACACCCACCAGTGACATACAGGACTCTTGCTGATTGAGCACCAGACGTGCACTTTAGGCTTAAGTTCTTTGCTTCCCGAAGGCTGTGTGTCAGTCATTGAGGGTGCACCATTCCCAACTTGTCAGTGGGTGGTGTAATTTCAGCAGCCGTGGCTGAACACGCTTCACCCTGTGACAAATTGGGAAAGGGGTGGGGTTCACACATAGACTTGGAGCACTTTGGGAGCCTCTCACTTCCTGCTATGTGATTTCCTACGGCAGACACTTCTCGTTGCCAGGTTAGTTCAGTGGTTTTATTTATTTTATTATGTGTGTTGCAAGCAGACTCCCATGTGTTAGCCCAGGATCTAGTAGAGGCCATAAAAAGTTAAACCATTGGAGTGAAAGTGAAACTCTTGATAATGCTGTCAATGGGCACATCTTACCCGGTTTGTGTATCAACTGCCTGTTTTTATGGCCCAGGGAGGGGATTCAGGGGAACTAGTAGAATTAGGTGAAGTCACATGTAGCAGTCTTATGTAGAAATAATCACAGCACTCACATTCTTGGGCCTTTATCAAAGGTGCTATTTAGCTCACAGGGCTCTGGTTAACCTTTTGTCTGATGCAGATTGACCCTGTCAAGCAGTGTACAAAAATATACCAGACGATTTTTAAACAGACAGTTAATCAGAGGCCGGCAAGCTGATTAGCACTAGTGATCACTGACACATGCTTATACATCTGATAAAAATAAGGAATGGAAGACAGACAACAGTCAACTACATTTTTTAAACTATTTTTACAATCCTCGATATTACCACAAACTGCCTGCTGCAAACACAAAGGCCTCCAGTCTACAGCACCTTGCAAAAGACACCTGGAAAGTGTGCTTTTACATTTGCAAAATTGGCCCAATTTGAAAAATGTGGGACACCTTTTAAGCTGTCTGATTAACAAATGAAGTAGCTGTACTAATGCACTATTTTCATGGGGATTGGTTCAAAGGGGTGAGGCTAAAATTGCTTCTGGCACAAAATATAAAGTTTCCATCTGAGGTGCACAGTCTTTATTATTCTGAAAACCGGCTATCCAGTTTCCCACTCTAGGACACATTAGCATCCATTTGCAAGCCCAATGATTCTATTAAAACAGAGAAGACGGTCCAATGTCCCTTAAAGCTGGGGTCTTTATTCGTCTTTATTAGTTTTTGCAATTAAACAATCTGGTGGGGTATTACACAATGGCCCAGGTACTTGTCACCATTGTCATCCTGCCCCCAGCGCTTGGGCCCTTGTGCTGTGGGAGGCAAACTCCCTGTAGATATCGATAATATTCAACATAGCAGGCGATTGACTAATTTTAACAACACCAATCATTACCAAGTCAGTCACTCCTGTTGCCAATGGCCCCACAGTGTGTCTGCAAGTGCAGGACTACCATGCCAGTTGTATATTGGCTATCTGGGTCTTATAAGCAAGCACGTTGGAGGGGATGGGGTGGTGTACTCCCCTATTAAAAAATGTTCTCTGTTATGTAGACTTATAACTACGCGTTCCTGACTGGCAAACCGCGAAGAAGGTGGCGCGATCAAGCGTGTGCTCAGCCGGCAGTGTTGGTGGGTGGAGAGGCTGCGGCAGCCCAACGGAGGCGGCCGAAATCGAGGAAGGGGCAGTCCGCACTGCCTGCTTGCTCGCTGCTACAATCCAGGGTACACAGGACTGAGATGCAGAGATCCAGAAGCCCGACGCCCCGTCCATTGTTCAGGTGAGAAGATTTGTAGCGGTGGTCCCGGTGTGAGCACCCGGAGCCGTTGCTTGCGTCTGTTCCCAGAGCCGCCGAAAATTGGAAAACGCGGGTGGGGAGCTCAGCGCGAGCCCTCACTCCAACCCCTTTGTAATGCGGGCTGTAACATTGGGACATTGCCAAAATCAACACCAGCCCATTACCACTGCTGCGAGATCGAGCACCACTGGAGGATTGTACTACCCCATTGATAATGAGACAGTGTTCTACCAGGAGAGTCTCAGTGCCTGATTGAGAGTGCGCACTCGCTACCGGACCGGCCCAGGGACTCTAACTCCAAGCCTATAAAGCGGCAGTTGCCGCCGTGTCACTTCCTCATGCCCGGAGGTGCCAACAAAAGCTCCCACGGGCTCCCACAGCACGGGACGTGCGCGGGCCTCGCGCGGACAAAGCCCGGGCCAAGTTCGGGCCTGTCTGCCCCCGGAAGAGGCTGGGCTGGGCTGGGCCATTTCCCTAAAATCTTGCCATTTGAGCCATTGATTTGGTAACATTCTGGTATATAAAGGTATCGTGCTGTTTCCTAGTAAGTCATTGTCTTGTTCTGCTCCTACAACAGTAACCTAATTTAACATGGAAAAACGCAAGGGAGTTGCGGGTACGTTAGATGCCTTTCTGGTGAGGGCAGAGTCATTATTGACACATGAGATAGAACTAACCGAGCGACGCCTTTCATCTGGATCCTTTTATGTTTCAGAGCTACTTATTAGCGGGTTCCCCTTCAGGCAGAATAGGGGACCGCTCTCAAGAACGTCTGCCCACTACTTCTTTTAATGCCTCACTTATTTCTACCCCTTCTTCCTCTGTATTAGATCTAAATCCTCTAGTGCCTACTCCACTAGTAGTATACGGTAGAGTCACTAGAATGAGAGTCATGAAGAACATGGTGGCACGGAAGGTGGAAGCTTTGCCGGCGAAAAGAAAATGGGGCGGGCGTAAAGAAACCTTTGTTTGCAAAGGGCTCTCAAGCAATTGACTGTGTAAATATAGCTCACAATGTAAATCTATTACCATCAAAAAGTAGCTCTATTGGTACACAAACTGACATGGTTCCACTGTCTTATGCTACAAGAGATGTTAATACTAAGGATGTTATGTCTGTTGGTACACAAACTGACATGGTTTAATTGCCTGATGTTCCAAGTGATGTTAATGCTAAGGATGTTACGACTGACACTGACGCTGCCCCAAACGATTCAGTATTTGGAGCAGTCCTAACCCGTGTTCAAGATTTGGTTGGAAAAAACGTTGCTCTACTAAGGGAAAAGTTGAACCAATTAGATACTGATATAAAAAACTTAGATCATAATAAGGTGGGCAGCAAAGAAAATGGAGCAGAAAGGGAAGATCCAAGAAGGGCGGTGGATAGCCTTCCATCCACAACTTATGATGGTTAAGCAAAGGGAGGCTATATGAGCAATACGACTTATAACAGTATGGAAGGAAGGTTGCAGGAGGTACCAATTGGTTCAAAGTTTTCAGGCACACAATATGGTTGCACAGTTCCATCAGATTTAGGAAGGGTTCCGAGTGCCCCGACCAAGAATTTAAGAGTCGACTTAACTAATGACTCTTTGAGCTCTAATGTAGATGTACTGAGTATACCCCCAGCTTCATGCCCTTATGTTTTAATTCTTGCTGGTGTTCCTGCCCTTACGGCGGATCAGAGAGAAAATTGGGTAGACCTACGAAACAATACTGTGGACTGGCTGACAAAACATAAAAGGTTCCATCCCTCGGAGACCAAAGAGATACTAATGGTCCGTAGAGTGGGGTGGGTAGGCCAATCTTCCAAGTCTATAAAAGGCGATTGCATTGTGGTCAATTTTCGCAAGCCGCAGATCTTTCACAAATTTTTAAATCACTGTGAGACAAATTTTACTCCTAACACTAGTATCTGTGTACTCCCCTTGGGGTATGTTTACAAACCGCAGACTGGGTCTTTGGATAACAGGCCCACCTTAGTTGCAACGTTTAACTCTTCATCCGTGGCGTAAAATCCGGCACGGGAATTTCCGTGCGCGAGCGCGGCCACGTCGGCCAACGGACGTGTGCAGCACTACGGAGGTAGTGCTTGCGACAGCCCTTGGCCAACGCACGCAGCGAACGGGTTAATAGGTTTCAGGCACTGTCGGACTTGGATGCCCAAGACTGACAACTACTTATACCCAAACAAGGAAGGGTGCCCATAGTTGATTCCCAGGCCTTGAGACTTATGCCCCCTGCAAGTGACCACAAGGGGGAAGTGAGCATTGATAAGGCTGAAGCAGGAACTGCCTCTAGTACTCCAAAAAAGGACGTAGGAAAATCACATTCGACCATTAGATACCAGGACCAATTAAGTAACCCTAATGATAGGGAGAAGGCTATAATAGATGACTGTGCTGATGATTTATGGGCCAAATGTGGAGCCAGTTTCCTAACTTGAGGACAATGGGAGTGATACCCCAAGTGATATTCTTACCTGTAACTCCGCTAAATACTGTGAGGAAATGTTAAGACTAAGAAATGGAGTAGAAGAAGTAGTTAACAAACAAAATATGGAAGAATGTCAAGCAGAGATAAAACTGACTTCTTGGAATATTGCAGGGCTTAAAAGAAACCTAGCAGATGTAGAATGGCAGGAATATTTTGGGCAAAGCAAAATAATCTTGCTACAAGAAACATGGGCTTTGGAAATCCTCCATAAAGTAGGTTTTAAAACATTTAGTGCAGCTGCCATTCCTTCAGTTAGAGGGAGGCCCTCAGGTGGCCTCGCTATTTGGGTAAATGTCACATTAGGCGTTGATAGAAAATTGGTAGAGCTCCCATCACAGGACATTCTGGGAATTAAGCTTCTAAAACCGGAAAAAAGGAAGTTTATATAATAAATATTTACTGTAGACCGAATTCAGCAAGTGAGGAATCTGATGTTATTGATCACATAGATCAGTTTTTAACCTCAGTTAATCCAAGGGCCTTGATAATTGTGGAGGGTGACTTCAATCGCAAATTCGAACCTGTTGTTGGTTTTGAAAACATCTTCGAAGAAGAAGATATGGCTAATAGCATTCCTTTACTAGAAAGTACCCCTGTAGTTTCCTGTACATCTGCTGTTGCGCAGATAATAAGAATGGTCACGGGGCATGGCCTACGAGCTTGTAATGGTCGACTGCCCTCTGACAGTCCAAATGCTCCGACATTTGGCAGGAGTAATTCGAGAGCTGTATAGATTACATATTGGTTTTTACTGTTTTGTGGTCAATGGTACATGCTCTAGTAGTTGAGGATAGATCTGAGAGCGATCTTTATCCCCTATATTTGACACTTGCTGCTCACCTCTTCCAGTTATCCGCTTTGAGGGTTAGATACACTAAAAGCAGTGTTATAGAGCCATTATTAAGTAACAATCACAGAGCCCTGAATTGGCACTCGATAGGGGAAATGAAGTTGCTATTAAGCAGATCTACGACATTTTCTTAAAGATAGTTTCCCCGTATGTAGATCTATCTGCCACAGAGATTCCAACTGTGGAAATTCATCATAGACTGATAAAAGATTTCACACCTATTTTAACTAGGATCCTGAAAGAACGTAAAAGGGGGATAACAGAAGTGAGTAAATTGGATAACACATGGTATACTAAAGAATGCCGTGAAGCAAAAAAAGGAACTAATTTTGGCAATGAAAGCCAAAACTATAGTGGTTCTAAGGGACAAAAGGGTCCAGTATAAGAGATTATTATCCCAAACTAAAAAAGAATGGGATGATAATATCTGGACAGCATTAATTACCGCAGCTAAAGCAAAAGACCAATCAGGCTTTTGGCGCTTGTTATCCAAAGGTAATGATAAGGGAAGATGCAGCAAAGACATTTACTTAGATGCAAATACTTGGGTAAGCCATTTTTCCCATCTTTTCTCTACGTCTATGAATGATTTTGAGTATAGTCCACAAGACTACAAACTAACTTAAATGGTGCCTTATTACATTTTAGTTTGGAAGAAACAATGGCTGCAATAGACGCAGTAAAACCAGGGAAGGCACCTGGTCCTGACAAGATACCAGAAGACTTATGGAGACATGACAAAGAGGTTTGGGGCCCTTATATTAATCTTTTGTCTAACTCGGTCGCTTCAGGTGCACCCACACCGGAAACATGGAAAGGGGCTGAGATTACTACTATTTTTAAAAAGGGTAACCGCCATGAGCCCTCGCACTATCTATCGATTAGCTTAATAGACCTTTTACAGAAGATATATGCATGGCAAATTTAAAAAAAAACTGATTGGACCGAGGAGCATGGCATTTTATCACAATATCAGGCAGGTTTTAAAGCTAAAATTAGCACAATTGACCAGGTCTTTAGATTTTTTTGCATAAACTGGAAATATACAATATTTAAGAAGGGTCATCTGTATATCGCCTTTGTGGATCTAAAGGCAGCTTTTGACCTTATCCCTAGAAATCTCCTCTGGAAATCCTTAAAAAATCAAGGGGTACCGGGGGAAATCCTCTTGCAGATAATAAGATTACATGAAGATAATTTTGCAACGGTTAGATGGGGTCCAATGGGCAAACTTACTGATCCTATCCAGGTAAATAGGGGTGTAAGGTTGGGATGTGTGCTGGCCCCCACCCTATTTTTATTATATGATAATGATATCTTTTGGGCTGCAAACATGATTCTCCCAAATTAGGGGGGGTGCCAGTACCGGCACTCTTAGTTGCTGACGATACAATTTTAATTTCCAAAACCCCAAAAGGTTTGCAAAGCTTAATTCATTTAATCTGGCTATATTGCGAAGCTAAGGGCCTGGAAATAAATTCTAGTAAAACAAAATACATGGCAGTTAACCCACATAAATCTTATTTACAAAAAAATTTAACTGTCAATAATCAGAAGATAGAATATGTGCATGATTTTAACAATTGAGGTATCACTTTGGACACTAAAATGACTTGGAGACCATAGTAGGAGAAAAGTAAAACTATTTTAGTCCAGAACACTCTTCCAATAATAAGAAAACACGAGAGTAGTTTGTCCAAAGCAGTATCTCCTGCCCTTGAGGTATATAAATATAAGGCGCAAATGTCATCCTTATACGGGGCAGAACTGTGGGGCCCCTCGACTAACGATACTTTTAAGGTGGGCGAAAATAAGTTTATTTAGAAAATTACTAAGTCTTCCGCTGTGCACACCATTAATACCAATCGTAATGGACCTAAACATTCACCGTATAGATGATCAGGCAAATCTACGGCCATTTTTGTTTTGGGTCCATCTGTGGTCTACAGATGAACTCGCCCACTATAGAGAAGGGCTTGAGGAAATCCTAAGGCTCAAAAATGGTACCGGGCTGCCTTGATTGAAGCATGTCCATGATTGGTTTTATAAATTTGGACTCAAGCATTTTTGGGAAGACCCTTCTCGATTGTCCATGGCCTCAAAAAAACTGTTGAAGCAAACCTTTTGGGCCTTTAACCAAGATACATTGTCCCATTGTTCAAACTTAGGTACATTGTCAACACGGAATTTTGAGGCTTTTTTGGATGAAATACAACCACAGTTAGCTAAATCTCTATACCTCAAATTTCGATATGGTATTTTACAGATAAACGCAAATACTGTTAAATGGTTCCATAGGCATGGGGATGAAAATGTGGGAAGTTGCGTCTTATGCCATACAGTTGCAAAAGAAAATGAATAAATGTACTATTCTTCTGTCCAGCTTATACACAATATAGGAGGAAATGGATCAAACCCATTTGTCGATTATTGGGCATAAGATCCTGCCATGAGGCAGAAAAAAAGTTTGCGAACAGATACTACACAACAACTAGTATTTAGTGTTAGCAGGTACCTATTTGGTGTAGGTTTAATAAGGAAAAGAGTAGGCTTAAAATTTTAGGTTGTAACATTTGAAGTATAGTGGGTTGGCACTTGCACTTTATGACATAAATGGAATTTACATTTAGCTTTATACTGGACTTGCATTATATTAGTGATAAAATGTTTCCCTATATATTACAACCGATATATGCTTTGAACTATGTATTTTCTCAATAGATTTTTAAGACTAGACTTTTGAGTTGTAAACTATGAAGCTCATCTTCTGTATGCCTGAAATGAAATGCTCCTCAATGTTTTTAACAAATTTATTAACTGCAAGATGTTATGTATATTTATCTTCCTAATGTTTAAAGAAAGGTCTAGTATTGGGATTTTGACCCCCAAGAAGTGTGCATTGTCCTGGCGGTACCCCTTCTTGAAATGTTATGATATGATGTTTTTATTGTATGTGTATTAACTAATTGTAAATCTTTTATGGTTTTTTAAACCAAAATAAAGATCATTGATTGATTGATTGACTATGCCAAACAATAATAATTTTGATGTTGTGTCCTTTCTGTCCTAGTTGTGTACCGAGCTTCACAAACATTAGAACTTTGCATACATTATATTGTTTGTATTGCAAGGGACCTTGAAGTCAGGTGTTCATTTTTGCATCACTATATTTATTAAGATTTTGACCAAAGGGCTGCACACCGATTAGAACCAATGAATACTGAGTGGGTAATTCACACAAAATGAGTTCATTTTCTAGCTTTGCTAATTGTTTTATGATTCACAAACCTGAAAGACATTGTGTCTTGGCATATACCTTTCTCCAGCTCCAACTCTGAGTGTGGATGTGCACTGAGCAGAAAAAACAGCCTTTTCTCCTTTAGAGTGAAAAAGACTACGCATTTTATTTTCATATGAAAAACCTTTTTTCCACGTGAAGAATGTTTTTGCATCTATACTAAAAAATATATTATTTGGGTCATTTCCTTGCCCTGACAATAACACTTATGCTTAGAATGGCAACAGGTGTGGGAAATTCACAATTTTACCACATTTTGGTTTTTAATTCAAAGGTGGTGGACCCTCAAAACATACTTTGCAACAGCCATGCTCTATCTTCTTGCTTGAATTTGCAGACAAACTCATGATTGCCCTTACGCCCTACCACTTTCAACGTTCAACAGCCGCCCCTGGACATTACTAAATGGAATGGAAAATTATTGCTGTCTTCTCTTGCATCTACCTTAAAATCCAGCATTCTAGCTCAAAGGTCAACACTAATAACTACATAATCAATCTATGAATGAGAGTCTCATTTAAATATGAAAGAGCTGGGATTAGCAGAATTAGACCTGCCATTGCAGGCCCACAACCTTTGTTCTATTGTAAAGTGCGCTATTTGCATGGTGGACACATTTCATGGAACTGAGACGCCACTATCAAGACAAGGGATACTGCAGATCATATCCTCCTCCTTCATCACCAAGTTCAGGCCAATTATAGGTTTGAACGTGCAGTTATGGTCCCTTTTTAGGATAATTATAACTTTAGGACTTAGCCAATTAAGAAAGGTATCTAATAACTCTATTAAAGGGGACTATACATTACTCTTCCTTGGTCGAAGATACATTTTAAGACTTTTAAGTATATTTGGAGACCTTTTGGTCTACTAATTCTTAATCCTAAATTGTCAGGAGAAACAAACCTTAATATATCAATGAGGAGATTTTGTGATATTTTTGTCCAAAGGACAAGTCCCCTTGGTCTACCTCTAGAGGAGGGTGTAGCATTAACATACAGTGTGTTATACCCTGGCTTGTATGGTGGATCAAGAAGCTAGGTTTCCTGAAACAGGCAAAAATGGAACTGCTCAACATACTTTTGCCTATCTGAATTTATCAGTTTATTTATCAACCCGTTGTAGAAAAGGGTATACCCAAAATCACTAGGACCTGGGTGTAAGACAATATGGAACAAGGTGGTCCCAGTACAAATATATCAATCAAAGACAATATAAAAAAACAATAACAAATAAATCGAAAGATTTGAAAAATGTTCAAGTGTTATTTAATCACACTGAACATCTATTGCAGATTTTTGAGATCTCAATATACAAAAACCATTTAAAACCATCATTGATATGCCCAAGTAGGTGGAAAGGGAAAAGGGCAGTGAATTGTGTGAGGTTGTGAGGTAAGTGAAAGATATTACTAGCAGTTATTTACAATCAAATTGTTGGGCATGCTTATTCAATGCCACACATTTTACACATGGTTCATATCACAATACACTACAATAAAATATGTACAGCCATGTAAGACAAAAGTCACAGTGCGACATGCGCTGTTGGCGTTACTGGCATCAATGGTGTGTCGACGTTTCGACCCCTGGATTCGTGTAGGTATTTGTCAAAACCTTAATAGTGGGGTCTTCCTCAGGACGAAAGTGCAAGTGGAAGGGAAAGGGCACCTAGAAATGCAATAGAAAGGGTTTGGTTTGTCAGATCCAAAAATTAATTAAGATCAGGACAAATTGAAAAGGGGTATTGATTTATAGTTACCGTGTCTGCCTGAGTTGGCAGTATTCAAAGGCGCATGAAGTCATCTAAGAAAGTAGGGTACATTGCCTCCGAGGAGTACGATGGAGAGAGTGGTAAACACCTGTAAGGATAAGGTGTCTGTCAGTAAGGCCTCTACCAATTATGAGGTCCTAAATAAACCCTGAAGGGTATTGGAGCCAACTTACTCAGCCAATGGGAAGAAATCCCTTAAGTTTGTAAATTAGAAAGCAGTCCAAATCCTACTGGAGACAACCGTGGTCAGGAGACCAACGGTTAAAGCATAATGGCTTAAACACAATTACTTCAGCTGGTGGAGTGAATCTAAAATAAAGGAACAAAGAGGAGAATAAAATCAGTGCTAGGGACCGGGTAGCCAATAACAAATCAAGTACGCAGTGGATTAATCAGGTTTTTAAGACTAAGCGGTTCTGCTGGCATTAAAAAGGGAAGGAGAATTGGGTGAGATTCACCATTCTAGATCCCATAGTCTAAACGTACGCGTAATGTACCTCAAAGTTAACAAAGGCCGTGCTGGCACCCGATTTACATATACGGTGTGCCTGGTTCTGTTCGAGGTGATGGAACCCTCGACATGCTTCGCCGAGAGGGAAAACAAAGATCGCCGTGTGTCTAGTATAGCTGTTGTGAAATCAGGTAGCGTATGCCTAGTCCTGTATGTACATGCAAGTGTGAGAGAAGGGGAAATGCCATTCCTTACTGTAAAGACAATTAAAAATGGGTATGCGCTTAGTCCTATCAGTTCTATAAGAATATGCAAATGCAAATGAAGAGGAGCAAAAACACCGTTCCTTAGTCCGGTGGAAATACACGCATGCAATATGAGTAACAGTGACAACTCGCCATACGTGGTGGTAATGTTGGTGAGATACCTCCCAGCATGGTGTGTAGGCTCTACGGGGTTTGAAAAACTAAGGAAAAAGGCAGTTGCAGCAACGCGCCTCATGAGTCAGATTAGTAACTCAAGGAAAGGGGGGAGGCCGACACGGTTCGATAAAGGTGCTGCAGCGCTCAAGTGTATAAAAATGAAACTTGTCTCCAGGAAAGCGGATTTAGAACACTCACCCTCTTAGCGCAGCCTCCAGTCACTGATGGGAAAGGACGCGTAAAGGGCGCTGACAAATGTATTTAATGGGGGAGATGGGAATTCACGTGATTCCCGGTAGGGTGCCGCCGCTAGATGTCGGTCTTTACGTAGCCAACAAGGAGGGAAGACAGACTTGAATTATTCCCCTTGTTGGAGGAAAATACATCTAGTGACATAAACGGTGTGTCCCAAAGTATGTAAATAAAGTCTGAATTATGAGCCAAATATCGATGCATCCGCTCGATTGTAAATAAACGTACATTTTAAACAAGATTCTAACCAATTCAATGCATATCAAATAAACAACATGGTTATCACTGGTTGCTGAAGAGTTGAAGACATCAATAGGCCCAACACTATTAAATATCTTTGAAAGAACACTCAAGGAGTCACAAGAATGAAATTAAAATTAAAACCCAATACCTTTGTTATACAAAGTCACATTTGACAAAAGGGAAGTTCATTCACATCATGAGAACACATTAAGGAAATCTAAAGCACAGATCACAGTGTTAACGAATGAACATACAGGTGATTGGGTGACAACATTAGCTGTATAGGCATGCTAGTTGGGCATTACTGCAATCAAGTTCATTCAGCCCATTGGCAATTGTGTCCAAACGTACCATCCATTTATATTCCCTCATATTTAAGATAGCGGAAATGTTTCCGCCTCTTGGTCCCAAATTTGCTTTTTCCAGTACCAGCCACTGTAAATCATCTGGGTTGTGTTTCATCAACCCACAGTGTTCTACTAGTGGTGCCCCCACCACGGAGCACCGAATCCTACTGTGATGCTGTAGTATCCTTGATTTGATCTTCTGCTGTGTCTGCCCTACATAGAGTAACCCACATGGGCAGATTATGCCATAGATGACATTCGTGGAATTGCAGTTCGTGAAGGAATTAAGAGCAATTGTGTGTTCCTTGTAGACAAAGGTCTTGGTAGGAATTGTAGTGTTGCACGCCTTGCAATGTCCACATTTGTAATGCCCTTTAACCGGTTGTAGGTTCCAAAGTGATTGAATCGTTGGTTCCATGGCGCTTTCCAAAAAGGAATGGACCACATGATCTTTGACACTCATAGCTTTTTTGAAAGAGTGCATTGGTGGATTGGGTTGATCAATGTCATCTGCCACTAGACTCCAGTGTTTGTTGATTACTTTTTTTATTGCATTGATTCTCGTGGAGCAATTGGCAGAGGGGCCCGCCGAGAGGCCATCAGCCCACAATTTATTTTAGATTCACTCCACCAGCTGAAGTAATTGTGTTTAAGCCATTATGCTTTACCCGCTGGCCTCCAGACAACGGTTGTCTCCAGCAGGATTTGGACTGCTTTCTAACTTACAAACTTAAGGGATTTCTTCCCATTGACTGAGTAAGTTGGCTCCAATACCATTCAGGGTTTATTTAGGACTTACTGGCAGACACCTTATCCTTACATGTGTTTACCACTCTCTCCATCGTACTCCTCTGAGGCAATGTACCCCACTTTCTTAGACGACTTCATGAGTCTTTGAATACTGCCAACTCAGGCAGACACGGTAACTATAAATCAATACCCCTTTTCAATTTGTTCTGATATTAATTAATTTTTAGATCTGACAAACTGAACCCTTTCTATTGTATTTCTAGGTGCCCTTTCCCTTCCACTTGCACTTTCGTCCTGAGGAAGACCCCACTAGTAAGGTTTTGAAAAATACCTACACGAATCCAGGGGTCAAAACGTCGACACACCATTGATGCCAGTAACGCCAACAGTGCATGTTGCACTGTGACTTTTGTCTTACATGGCTGTACATATTTTATTGTAGTGTTTTGTGATATGAACCATGTGTAAAATGTGTTGGCATTGAATAAGCATGCCCAACAATTTGATTGTAAACAACTGCTAGTAATATCTTTCACTTACCTCACAACCTCACACAATTCACTGCCCTTTTCCCTTTCCACCTACTTGGGCACATCAATGATGGTTTTTAATGTTTTTCGTATATTGTGATCTAAAAAATCTGCAATAGATGTTCAGTGTGATTAAATAACACTTGAACATTTTTTAAATCTTTCGATTTATTTGTTATTGTTTTTTTATATTGTCTTTGATTGATATATTTGTACTGGGACCACCTTGTTCCATATTATTTATCAACCCAGCAATGTTCCAATACACTAAATGAATAGACTCAGTGCCCTTGTTTTCACTAAGCCTAGAACCAGAGAAGGCTACTGCTGTCTTTGTATTAGAACCTTGAGGATGAACCTCCTCCTCCTGTTCCTGCGCTATTTAATTTTGGGCTGCTATGTTGCAAGAAATAGAATTCTTGATCAAATGATTTAAAGGTTCCTTAAGTAGAGGATGGTCATAACAAAAAGATGACTCTTCCCCAAAAAGCCAGTTGTCTGCCTCCAGGTTTCCCGAGGTATATCTTCTAGATGGTACATTGGATAAAGGTGGCAAGTTACCTGAAAGATGGTGTATACAAATTAAGGTATGTTTAGCTTAAACCTTTTCACTGAACTGATCAGTATGAAAGATCTAAGCTCCTTAGAGATCAGACCACCCCCTATGTCTTTAGAACTGACAGAAAAGCAAATGTTGTCAACCTCCCCTCCAATACTAATGATGTGTTCCGCACTAACTATGTCTGATCGCACAACTGATAAACATTGTCGTTCATGCCTAATCCAATGAGTAATCCTGTTGTTTAATGAGTCCTCTGGTATTACTTCTTAATTTGGGGACATTGGTCATGTATATTCTATTGCTCATATTTCTTTGTGAACCTAGGTTGTGTTGTTCATTAGGATGATGGAAGGATCTAAAATAAGGTATCCTTTTGCTACAGGATATTTTACGATGGCAATTTCTCATTAGGTACGTCATTAATGGGATATTGGGATGAATTATTATGCGAAGGAGCCCTGAAGCCTCTGAATTAAGCTACCACCTTAGGATGAGGTATTTGTTTTTTAAGTAAATCAACAGCACTCGCGGAACTACTCTTTTTCAACCCAGGGGACTGTGTCATAGGGTGGTTTCTCTAGGGGTTATGGGGCAACACAGAGGTCTAGATGATCTAGTAGGTGGAGCGGGTGCTTGTAGTCCTGCATTTGAAGCTTATTTATTTTATTTGCTTCCACTAACATAGTACTGTTCCCCTGTAAATAGCTACTCAAGCCCTCCCTTTGAGCTTCATTATTTGCCAGTAGGATTTCAATCAGTCCTTTTAAGTCCACCATTTCTTCATAAGAGAATCTATTTTAAAATTAATTTCCTTTATCACTACCTCACACTGAGGGGCTGATTCCGACCTCGCTTGGAAGGGCTCCGAACGCGATCCGGCTCTAAAAAGTACGAGACTTACGCGTGTTTACCGACCGACTCGTACAGCTGTACGAGCGAGCAAGTACAATGCGAGAAACCGCTGACCGACTCGTTTCCAGGTCCTAACCGCTCCGTACACCTCGTTCGTAAGCAAACCATGCCGTGCAATGGAGGCACATTCAGTGTAAAGCATTTGCACATCACCAACAGTAATACAGTGAAAACACTATACAGTTTGTAGAATGATCAATAAGCACAAATAGGCTTAAACTACAGCTCCTGGAAGTTGATAGTTCAGTCTTGGGCTATCACGGCGTATTGAACAACAAATCCAAACAGTCCTGGCTGACCACAGCTTCACAGGCCAGCTATGGTGTTGGGAAGACCCGCAAAAAAGTCCTTTTAGAAATGCAGGGCATCGGGGACCTTGTGGTGAGCTCTGAAGAGCCGGCGTCAGTAGGCATCGGTTCTGGAGGTCGGTGCAGGAGTCGTCGGGGCCTTGATCCACATGCACTGCAGAATGAACTCTGTGTGGTTGAAGTCAGGAGCACAGGCGTCTTTTGACATCGGAGCTGTGGTGCGAAGTCCCGGCATTGGCTCAGTGACGGTTGTCCAGCAGTGTCGGTGAGGCCAGGGTTGGGGTGCGAAGTGGTGTGGTGCTTGTTGCAGTGCTGGCAGGTCACAGGTCAAGCAGTGGAGTCATCATTGCTGAAGCGCTGTCATCAGCGGCCAAACCAGAGTCGGTGTAGCTGACATCAATAGGCCAAGGCTGCAGTGTGGGATGGGGTGGTGCATTGTGTAACTTATGATCAGTGCCCTCAAACCACAATGCAGGCAGTGGTGTCAATGTCGGCGTGGTGCGGCGTTGTTGAGGACACCAGGGTGGTGGCATGAAGCGAGGAAGTGCAAAGTGCGTTGCCCACTGGTTGCCTGCATGCGGTGGCTCTGTGGCGGCATAGGGTGGCATCATTGCTGAGACCAGGGTTGCGGTGCAGGAGTTCCCTCTGCAGTGCCTTCAAGGCACGGAGCTGACAGCGGCGTCGGGGACGCCGTCAGGTTGCTTTTTCTTCTGTTGCTGCACAAAACACACAGTTCCCAGTGCTGGTAACAGAAGAACTTGAAGTCTCTGCTGATCCAGAGACTTCTTAAATGTGGGGCAAGATCTACCTCAAGCACTTGGAGAAACTCAAACAAAGAAGTTGCAGAAAGTTCAGTCCAGTCCTTTCTCTGTCCAAGACAGAAGCAGCCACTGCAAGTCAACACAGCAAAGTACACAGCAAAGAGGTAGTTCCTCCTCACAGCTTCTCCAGCTCTTCTTCTTGACAGGTTCTGTGATCCAAAAGCGTTCAAACATCCTGGGGCTGGACCCCAATATTTACACCACATTTTCCTTTGTTCTCTTGTGACAAAAAGTCTCTCAGTTTCGACCAAACCAGTTCTGTCCTCTCTGGTCCAGCTTCTTGACAGACGGTGGAGACAGCATTGTGCACAGGCGACAGTGCTTCTTCAGGTGAAAGGAAAACTCCTCCCACTACTCTAAATGCAGCCAAGGTCCATTCAGCTCAGATATGAGTCACCCAGGAAAGGCCAGGACATACCCCAACCCCCAGAGGCTGTCTGTAGTGCATGCACATCCCCAGCCCCTGTCACTCCAAAACCAGACAGTCAATACAAATCAGAGGCACATAGGATGGCTAAGCAAGCAAATGACCAATTTCTAAAAGGCCAAACCTTTTCTAGTTGATCACTTTCTAAAAGTGTAATTTTCAAACACAAAATTTAAAAACCATCTTTACTAAAAGAGGTGATATTAAATTCTGAGTTTAGAGAGCCCATACTCCATTTCTCTATCTTGTCCCAGTAGAAAGTTATATTTGTAAAATGTTACAAACCAACTTCCATATTAGCCTATGGGACAGATAGCCTTGTAATAGTGAAAAAAAATACACAGTATTTCACTATCAGGACATGACACACACCAGGGCATGTTCTACCTTTCTCATATACTGCACCCTGCCCAAAAGGGTACATTGGGCCTACCTGCGGGGGTCCTTACATGTAAGAAAAGAGAAGGTTTGGGGCTGGCAAGTGGGTGCCTTTGCCAGGTCCACATGGCAGTAAAAACTGTGTGAAACACTGCAGTGGCAGGTCTGAGACACCTTTGAAAGGCTACTTATCTGGGTGGCACAATCAGTGCTGCAATCCCACTAGTAGCATTTGATTTACAGGCCCTGGCACACCTTGTGCACTTTTCTAGAGACTTGCCAAAAACTCAAATACGCCAAACATGAAAACACCAATCAACAAACACAATTTTCAGGAGGAGCACTTGCACTTTAACACTGGACAGCAGTGAGAAAGTGCACAGGGGCACTAAACCAGCAAAACCAAGTCCCATGTACCATTAAAAGACAGGAGGCCAGAAAGCAAAAAGACAGGGTTAACACACAAAAGGATGCAAGGTCTAATAGACTCCATTTTGCATCATTTTTGTGCATTTTGATTTCCTGTTATGGGAAATGTTATTTGCTTATGCTGCTTCTTTGCAGTTAGTTTTTATTTAATTTGCTATGGTGCATCAGAATTTCAAGTGTCATTCAATAAATTAGCTTGCCATCAGGCCAGAAGTGACAAAATCCCCCCACAGATGCTTATGTGTAATGTTACATGTACTACCGGGTGGGTTGGGACAGTGGTGACTCTAAGAGACCTATGGAGTTGGACACAAATGAGTGTCCTTGGTAAGAGATCCCAAGATAATATTTTTGACAGTCAGCATCGTTTATGTTGGATAAGCTATCCGGCAGACAGCACAATCTAGTGTAATACAGAAAATAAAGTAAAAATCCCAAAATGGGGCCTGTCTCAAATGTTGTGATTTTGTCACCTGTCAAATTGTTATGAGATTTTAAAAGTACATAACTTAGTTATTTATAGTTTCAGATAGGTTGTGCACATTGCAACTTCCATTTTAATGTTGTGTTTCCTAAAGTGACTGCACTGATGTACCCCCTTAATTTTGAAACGTCACATTTCGGTTAATACATTCTTCCCCCTTCATCCTCAGGCACATGTTAACCAGCATTTACTGGGGAGAACCAGATTAAGTGTGGTCCCTGTGCAGCGCATTGCTTTTATTTCCAAATAGTCAAAACGACTGATCCTACTGTGCCCCTTACCATTGTATCGAATAATGTCTTACCAAAATATTTTTTATTTAAGAAACTCTAATCATTTTTAGGTTACGACTAGACAGCCCATGCTCTCTCTCAAGCTGCCCCTCTACTACCAGTGGTAAACCTCAATATCACTCTAATTTTATCTGACGCCATTCTTCATGGCATGTGGGTGTCATGCCCTCTTCTTCTGTTTGGCTCTGCCACAGCGCATGAACCAAGTATATGTCTCCTTACACTGCTCCCGGTTTGCAGACCAATTTCTTTGTTTCCAAGCACGCCATAGGAGTACTTGGGTTTTATGACCATCTCCCTTGTACACATACACACGTACCACTAAAATACATGTGTGTGAGCATACACTAGTGCATTTCTTTTAAAAGTTGTTAAAACACAAGCAGAACTTTTTTTTTTGCACGATCCGCTGGTATTGGATCAATTGATCCACCATCCTTTTATTTTGCACAATCCACTGGTATTGGATCTCTCAATCCGCCATCCTTCTTGCCATATTGCCAACACAAGCCGTTGGTATTAGAGCACTTTAAGTGCTCATCAGTTACATTACATAATGACATATTAATTTTTGTCATTGATCTTGCTTCAGTTAAGTCTTTTTCCTCATCATTGCTTACGCATCATCCCCTCCTGCTTCCCTGCTTGACCAGTCCCCATGCTACCTCCCATAACGCTGCTGTTTTTCTTTCTTTTCTTTTTTTTTATTTGCACGATCTGATGGTATTGGAGCTCATGTTCCATCCTCCACCATACCATAGTGCTAACACAAGCCAATGGTATTGAAGCGCTTTCAGTGTTCATCAGTTACATTACACAATGACACATTCATTGTCATATGCAAGGGGAAGCATAAGTGATTTTCCCAGAATCACAAATTGTTCAGCCGACCCTGAGATTTGGACCTGGTTCCCCAGTTCCCCTGTTGCCACATTCTCACTTCACTTCAAAGCTCCTCATCTGTTTCATACTATCACTTGCACGTTTGTTCAGCAAGACCCTGTCCACACCAAACAAGCAATGGCAAAGCCAATACATCTTGCCATGTTGACCAGCAGCACATCTGCTGTCTAGCATGGCTGAAATTAATTCACTGAACAAAGCGCTATGATGCAGCCAGCACAGGTCACGTCATAGCGCTTTATTGTGTTGGAAGGTGTAGAACAATAAACGAAACATGGGGGTGTGAAGCAACTCAGAGCTGCTCAATGTCCTGTGATTCTGGGCTTTCAGTTACTTTCAGCCATGCTGAAAAGAAGATGTGTTGCTAGAGAACATGACTATAAGACATTCACATTGACAAGGCCAATAGCTCAGGCATTGCTGAGGCCCATTGGCTTTGTCAATGTTTGTAGCAATTTGTCTTTCTTTAGGGGATGCTAAAAACATCTTCTTCTTTACGGATGTACAAGATGTGCTGATACATTTAATATGCACAATATCTTAACGGTTCAATTTCAACACATATAGCAATACTAATTATGCAAATTGGCTGGAAGGAGTGTTTACTTTCAAGGGATTATGTTCTATATTATCCAACAGTGAACCCAAATTTCCCTTCCATTTGAAAATTTTGATTTTAGAAGCAATGCTAACACTCCGGCATGTTATTCTCCACTATGCACACATACGGCTATTGATAATAATAAAGGTCTTCATTTTTTTGGGGCAAGATATATGTAGCACCAACTAGGCCCAAATCCAATGTGGCGCTTTACATGAATGCCAGTTACAATACACATAGACACACTCACTTTCTTTTAGGTTTGGGAAGATTAAGTGATTTGCCCATAATCACAGGATGTTGTGCCTACACTGCCAGGATTCAAACCTAGTTCTCCACAATTCTAATGGCAGCAGCTGTCTCCTTGAAGCCACATCCTCAAAAATAACATACTTGTGATACAGATGGGTGACAGTGGTTGTCTGTGAACTCTGCTTTAGGCAAAAATGTGCTGTCTGCGAACTGGGAGGAATGTCTGTGCCCGTCTGTTCCTGTTATTTTTGCAATTCTTATTTTAAGACCCGTCAGGGGATATGGAGTCTCAGACCTAGGGCAAATGCTGTTTTAATACATTGGATCATGCATTGTAACCTAAAACAATAGTGGGCGTGGGAGACTGACAAAGAGAGAGTGGCGTAGAAAATGGGGATGGAGCAAATGGGCGATCCCTTCCGGCCGGCACGAGTTTTGAGGGTGGTAGCCTCCACCCCTCCTGCTCCTTCATGACAACGCAGAAACTGCCAGCACAAGCCCCCCTCTCTGACTTGACCGCCAATGCAGAAACCGCCAGGCACGCAATGCCCATTGGGCTCAAAGGACTTCCGCCCCCCCCCCATCGTGTGTCTCAGCCCTGGCTGAGACAGCTTCCGGAGCTGGCGACCGTCTTATGGCAGCCACACCTGAGTACTTCACTGGTCTTTAAAAGACCATTTACTTCTTAACGAGTCTTTGTTGTTTCACCCCTTCTTAGAGCCCCTGCATTTCCACTCTACCTATTGCTGGAAGAATTAGCCCCTCATTGAACTTTTTATTAGCCCCTCCCCCCGAAATTTAGCTCTAGTTGAGCCTCTGCCAGCCCCCCCCTCCATTCTTTCATGCGGGCAGCAAAAGCAGTGACTGCCACAGGCAGCCCAAGGGCGAGCTACACCACTGTCAAGAGGTATTTGTTAAGTATTTTCTGAAATGCATGAACTTTTAGTTCTGATTTAGTTGTTTGAATTGCAACATTGTCACAGCATGTAGCTTATATTAACACAAACAATTTACAACAGGATACCAACTTCTCCTTTTTTCCTTATCACGCCTATTCTATTGCTCCCTGAACTGTAGATCCAGATCAGACTGTTTATAGTTCTCGTTCTAATATGAAACAACAGTAAAGAGAACTCCTGCAACAAGGTCATTGGCTCATTCCTTGTCTTTTCCACACCATCACCTGCTGTTGCTTCTCCCTTT
Source organism: Triturus cristatus (assembly GCF_964204655.1). Classification (NCBI taxonomy): domain Eukaryota; kingdom Metazoa; phylum Chordata; class Amphibia; order Caudata; family Salamandridae; genus Triturus; species Triturus cristatus. The sequence continues at coordinate 705,918,170 of NC_140595.1, read as the reverse complement.
CCTCCTTCCAGCATGCACCTTTCGACGTTACTGTGTATTCCTTTATCACTCACACCATCTCTTCTCGCTTTTTAAAATATAAAACCAAAAGACAGAGATGTAGCACATTTTTAGCATACATTTAGCCATGTTGCATCTTACCATTACTACTATATAACATAGATAAGAGTGTTAAATGCAACAGTTATGCAAATAGACATCTTTTGTTTTTGACAATTTTTGTCTTGTTTCTCTACGTAGAGGTTGTAGATTCACCTAACATGATAGTGCACTGTAACGCATGCTTTCTGCTTTATACATAACAGAACTTAACTTACTGACTATTATCATATATATATATATATATATATATATATATCCGAAGCAAAAGACGTGGCACTCAGGAACTGTATATTCAAAGCAATTTATTTAGCAACCTCCACCAACGCGTTTCAGCCCTTGGCTTTTCTCACGGTTAGTGAGTCCTTTGTCTCTTTCCTTATTTATACCCACTACAGCCTTACTGTTGCATTGTGGGATTTGTAGTAAATAATATGAATTATTATACCTGGGTACTATACCGGGTTACAGCGAAACATATTGAGATAGGCATCACTTGTGTATACAGGCCTAATGAGCAATGTACTTACATGCTTAATACTATATCCACCTGCTGGTGTTAATCAATATATACCAGCAGTACAAATTTAAATATAAAAGCCTAGCTGTGTTACGTTTTTCTTTAATATAATTTAAGCACATTCATATTATTTACTACAAATCCCACAATGCAACAGTAAGGCTGTAGTGGGTATAAATAAGGAAAGAGACAAAGGACTCACTAACCGTGAGAAAAGCCAAGGGCTGAAACGCGTTGGTGGAGGTTGCTAAATAAATTGCTTTGAATATACAGTTCCTGAGTGCCACGTCTTTTGCTTCGAATTCTATTAATACTGGGTCTGGATCCGACCCCTACGTGGAGCACCAGCTGTTGAGCGCGTCGAGTAAGGGATCACATTGTTGAAAATATATATATATATATATATATATATATATATATATTACCTACTGGCGGTCGCCAGTAGGTAGTTATAGTTAGGACCCTGTTTCCATAGGAAATCCGCAACATTCTATTTGGAATAACTTTGGCGCCGGTCGACGAATCCTCGCGAATCTCTCAAAATAGGTGGGGCGCTATGCTCCGCTCCTACCCTGAAAGTCTCGGGGGGATTCGTCAAGCGGAGGCTGAGATAAAAGGGGGGTCCCAAAACGCGTTTTTCCCATGCATTTTTCCATAGGACCTTTAGACAGGGCTACAGCCCGAACGGCTGAACAGAATTACTAGAAATTTGGCAGAGAGGTAGTCCTCAGGTCAAGGAAGTGCCTTTTGTAGGTTTGGTGTAAATCTGTTCATTAGATTCTGAGAAAATAGCCTTTAAATCAATATATATATCTGAGCCAGCTTACGGTACGCTTACGGTACGCTTACCGTACGCGTACGGTGGCGTGCGCGAGCGCGATTCTGATTGGCTCTTAGATCTTAGTAAACATTCGAATCGGCCGAAACCAGGAAGCGGCGGCCGCCATTTTGTGTATTTCACTCTGGTAAAAAAGAGTGATATCTTGAAAAGGGGGCAAGGGAGAGAGTTACAGACCCCCTAACATTTGTAAGGGGGTCAAAGAAGGACAGAAAAGTACAAAGAAAACATTTATTGATTTTTAAAAAAATCACGGGGTACGCGTACGGTAAGCTTACGGTAAGCGTACGGTAAAAAAAAAAGAAAAAAAAGAAATTAAATTCAGATTTAAGTGTTTAGATATTAGGGGGCTCTAAAAAGAGCCGTTGTGTTTATTAAGTGATTTTTTAGTGGTACCTACAAGTAAGTACCGATGCAGAGTCTAAGGTTCAAGAGGAAGACTCTGTTCCCTTCATCATTGAAGTGCACACCATCTCTATAAATGTCTTGCATGTCGTAACGCAAGTTGTTGTGGTAAATGGAACCCATACCATAGTCACGGAGGAAAGCAGAAACAGATTTGTTGACGTGCTTTCTTGCTTTGTCAATCTGCGGACAGAAATGATTGGACCAGTTCCATTTTTGCCTTTGGCATATGTTAGAAAACACAAAGGCAGTTTTAGGGAAAAGTGAAAACAGTTGTGCAAAGGTGTCCTTCATAAGCATTTCCAGACCTACCCCAGTCAAAGTGCCTAGGTCATTGCCACCACAGTGCACTATTATGAGGTCAGGGTGTTGGATTTGCATGAAGGATTTCACCAATGGCATCAATTGGTGCCACTTTAACCCTCTCTGACCAATCCATTTAATGTCTACATTTGGCAAAGCAAGGTCTCTCACCATACCTGTTTTCTCTGCAAACTTTTCACTCCAGAAGACATAGCTGTGCCTTACAATCCACACTGTGAACATCTTCAAAGGAGAACTGGATGCACTCAGGAGGTGTCTTTCAGTAGAATGGCAATATGAAAAGAAAGACAGTTTGGAAATGGAGGCATACATATTTTTTTCAAAACAAAAAGAACTGATTGGCTGTTTCATACCATTCTAGAATAAAAACTAGGCTGTATGTGTAAATTAATAGAAGCATGTTTTGTATTGGTACAGAAAAATGTGTTACCAAAGAACAGTACTATGGATTTGCTGTTAGGTTTGAAAAGTCAAGCACTCTTGCTCTGTGGAATTGAAACATTGTTTGGCGAACTTCTGACCTGACTCCACACAGCAGTGTTCCATGAGCTGTTGCTATGGTAGCAGGCAGAAGTCAAGTTGGGGGAAGGGTACTAGGCAGAAGTCAAGTTGGGGGAAGGGTACTTTTGGAAAAGGGTTGGTTTTCAACCAATAGAAATGTGTGATTACATTTGAAAAAAAGGGGGAAGCACTGAGATTTGAAACTTACATGTATATGTGTGGAAAAATAGAGGGAAACTTTGCCATTATCTGGTTCTGCTGAGAGGAGAGAGGTGTAGAGAACAGAGATCCTGGCTCTGATAATCTGCTGTTTGAGTGCCACATTTCTTTCACAACTAACTAATTTTAAAGGTGAGGTTAGAGTTTGAGAGGAGATGTATATGGTAAATTAAGAAATGAATAATAGAAATGTAATTCTTTTTGTTGAAGTTGCGTTTATTATTTTCTGTTTTGGGAGAAATTTAAATGTGAGGAACATGTAAAATAATATGGACTATGTTTTCACGATAAATTAAGGTGTATTGGTATAAAAAATGAATAGTTTAAGGGTTTGAGGTTGGACTCAGTAATGCAAATACATTCAGCATCACTAAGGCTGGTTGCCCTTGGTGGAATGTAGGCAGTCACCCAGGTTACACATGTTGGGAAATATAGGCAGAGATTTATTGTGTACAACTCTGGTAATTTTATATTTGCATTAGTAGGAAAAAGGGGGAGCGATTTTGTGGTGCAGAAGCAGACTCTTAGCACACACCCAGCTCCTTTCCATGTATAATCATGCACAGTATTTACAAGCGAGTGGGGTTTGAGGTTTCAGTCTGTAATGCAAAGACATTCAGCATCACTAAGGCTGGTTGCCCTTGCTGTAGTGTAGGCAGTCACCCAGGATACACATGGTGGTGGTCTGAAAAAGCAGTTTGGACATGTGCATTTAAAAAAATCTGAAAAGTGGATTCATAATGTGTCAGTCTGTAAAAGTGATTATCACTTGCCAAAAAAAAAGAGCAGTAAGTGTGCATTCAAATTGGCAAAGAAATTTCGTTTTGTGACTAATGTGAAAACATGACTCTGTGTGCAAATAGGAATTACAGGCAGAGATTTATTGCGTTATGCTCTGGTGATTTCACAGTTGCATTAGTAGGAAAAAGGGGGAGCGATTTTTTGGTGCAGAAGCAGACTCTTAGCACACACCCAGCTCCTTTCCATCTATAATCATGCACAGTATTTACAAGCAAGTGGGGTTTGAGGTTTCAGTCTGTAATGCAAAGACATTCAGCATCACTAAGGCTGGTTGCCCTTGCTGGAGTGTAGGCAGTCAAAAAGGATACACATGGTGGTGGTCTGAAAAAGCAGTTTGGACATGTGCATTTAAAAAAATCTGAAAAGTGGATTCATAATGTGTCAGTCTGTAAAAGTGATTATCACTTGCCAAAAAAAAAGAGCAGTAAGTGTGCATTCAAATTGGCAAAGAAATTTCGTTTTGTGACTAATGTGAAAACATGCCTCTGTGTGCAAATAGGAATTACAGGCAGAGATTTATTGCGTTTTGCTCTGGTGATGTCACAGTTGCATTAGTAGGAAAAAGGGGGAGCGATTTTTTGGTGCAGAAGCAGACTCTTAGCACACACCCAGCTCCTTTCCATGTATAATCATGCACAGTATTTACAAGCGAGTGGGGTTTGAGGTTTCAGTCTGTAATGCAAAGACATTCAGCATCACTAAGGCTGGTTGCACTTGCTGGAGTGTAGGCAGTCACCCAGGATACACATGGTGGTGGTCTGAAAAAGCAGTCTGGACATGGGCTTTTTAAAAAATCTGAAAAGTGGATTCATAATGTGTCAGTCTGTAAAAGTGATTATCACTTGCCAAAAAAAAAGAGCAGTAAGTGTGCTTTCAAATTGGCAAAGAAATTTCGTTTTGTGACTAATGTGAAAACATGACTCTGTGTGCAAATAGGAATTACAGGCAGAGATTTATTGCGTTTTGCTCTGGTGATTTCACAGTTGCATTAGTAGGAAAAAGGGGGAGCGATTTTTTGGTGCAGAAGCAGACTCTTAGCACACACCCAGCTCCTTTCCTTGTATAATCATGCACAGTATTTACAAGCGAGTGGGGTTTGAGGTTTCAGTCTGTAATGCAAATACATTCAGCATCACTAAGGCTGGTTGCCCTTGCTGGAGTGTAGGCAGTCACCCAGGATACACATGGTGGTGGTCTGAAAAAGCAGTCTGGACATGTGCATTTAAAAAAATCTGAAAAGTGGATTTATAATGTGTCAGTCTGTAAAAGTGATTATCACTTGCCAAAAAAAAGAGTAATAAGTGTGTTTTCAAATTGGCAAAGAAATTACGTTTTGTGACTATTGTGAAAAGAAATGTAGTAATATATTTAAATAAAATAAAGGAATTCTTTTTTAGTTTTTTTTTTTAGTTTTTCTCAGGTATTGCTGAAGAGCAGTGAACAAAATTTAAGATGCCTACAAAATCCAGAGTTCAAAAAACTCACAAAAAAAATCTATATTTGAAGACAACTGGAGGACCAAAGTTAGTAGAAGATGCTCATGTTGGGAAAAAGAAAAAATCTTCTGGTAAGCAGAAAAAACAATTTCTAAAAAATATATTCAAAAGAATGAAAAATGTACAAAATGTCTGTACTGGAAAGAATGTTTTGAAAAGAAAAGGACAGGAAAAAATTGAGAATTTAGTTAATGCAAATATACCTTCTGCAACTGAAAAGATTTACATAAATAGAAAAACAGCGTTTAAAGAGATACGTAGAAAAATGTTTCAGAGAAGAGTTATGTCCAATTTGATAAAGGATGTGAAGAAATATAAGCAAAAGACTAAGTTTTATAAAAGAAAAAAAGAATTTGAAGCCATTGCAGCAAAGGCATTAGAATTAAAAAGGAAACTATTCATTTTAATTTTGAATAGGATGCGTACATTAGATAAAATGGTTAATGTACTGAAATCACATAGCAAAAGGAAAAGAGTAGTGAACAGAACAAACTTTTGTAAAGTGTTTTTAGGAAAGTGGATGCATAGTTCAAGTAGTGAACCTTTTTTTAATGAAGAGAGCTATTTTCAAAGTAATAGTTTGCTGCATGCAGTTGACACTAGAGGTCGTGCTTACGAAGTAAAAAATGGTTGCATAATGGAGAAGGAGATAATGGTTCCAAGAGATGAGGTACAAGTGATGGCAGATGAGGCTATGGGGAGACGTCCTAAAGCCCCAGTGTACACTTGGAATTGTGGTAGTATTTGCACTGTGCGTCAGGAATCTATTGACAAATTTTGTGAGTTTCTAAGAGAATATAGTAAAAAAAGTATAAAACAGAAGATTAAGGTGCTTCAAAGTCTGGATCCATGCAGAGTGAGAGAGAATACTGGTTTGCAGGGTCATTCTCTGGCTTGTCTATCTAGAAAAGTGTGTAATAGTGTTTTCCATCATTTTAGGATGCTGGCTGTTCATCATACTGAAATGAGAAAGTTTGTGAGACGGTTGTATTTTGCCAAAAGTCCAGCAATAAAGTTAAATGAATTGAATAGGGCTCTGTTCCGAGGAACGGTATCAGATGTAGAGAAGGTTGTTGATGAAATTCAGTTTTGTTACTTTGGTCCTGAACAAAACAGTGCAGAGAAGGACACAGTAAATGAGGAAGAAGTGGAAGAGAATGTAGAACCCTCTGTAAGTAACACATTTAATGATCACATAACAAAATTTGCAGTAATCTCTAATGAAAGACCAAATTTTACTTGTATTTGTTGCCGCAGAACTCATTATAGAAAACAAACTAGGAATGTTGATCTCTACAGAAAGAGTGAAAATGAAGATAATTATAAGTGGAAGGATTTTCATTTTGCCACATATATATTTCTTGAAAATTGTTTTGATTTGGGTGAAGATCAGCGTATTTGTAAATACTGTTACAACAAGTTAGAGGAAAATAGAATGCCGACCAGAGCTGTACATAATAATTTAGAATTGGATGCTATTCCTGCTGAACTTTCTGAATTAAATACATATGAGTCTATACTCATTCAATGTGTTCATCCGTTCCAGACCATAGTACGTATGGAGCCCAAAACTGGTAAATTACCTCCTTCCGATTTACTGAGAGGTTTAAAAGGTAGAGTGGTGTATTTGCCCTTGGATTTGAAAAAAAATATGGAAACTATTGATGCGGATACTTTGGAAACTGAACCATTAATTATTCTGGTTAATGGTGTACCTACAAAGAATAAGAAGATTTGGCAGGAGCTGGTAGATGTGCGGAAAGTACAAAGAGCAAATTTGTATTTGAAAAGGAATAACAAATGGTATGAATCAATTTATATAGAAGAAGAAGAAGAAGAAGAAGATTTACAAGAAGACACAGAAACACCAACTGGACAAATTGAAAAAGTGGACAAGTCAAAGGAAGAAGAAATTTATGAACATTTTAGCATACATCCTCTTCATTCAAAAGAAGTTATGGGAGACAATATTGATCTCTTTCAGATGAAGAAAGCAAAAGGAACTCCTGTGAGTGTATGGGAGGAGAGCTTGGAAGCTCGATGTTTTCCCCAGCTGTTTCCTAAAGGAAAAGGAGGACGATACGATGAACGTCCGGAACAGATTCCAGCTTCTGAGTATCGGACTACAAGACTATATGCTGAAGATCCCAGATTTCGACAAAGTATTCCTTATTTGTTCCATCTTTTATTTGAAAGCGACTTGTCTGCACTGTCTTATGCAGTAAATCACATTTTAAAAAGTGGAGTACATTTACAAAATGTGTCTGCTAAGGATTTTATGGAGAAAGTGCAGCACCGAGATGATCATTTGGAAACACAACTGATCAATCTGATGGCTTGTCAGCGTGGGACAAATGAATATTGGTACCGACGCCATGGTGAATTAAAATGCATGTTACGGAATTTAGGAACACCAACATGGTTCGTTACACTAAGCTGTGCCGAGTACGCTTGGGATGATTTACTGGATTTTCTACGAGAGGCAAATTCAAACATTAAAAACATTGAATACAAGACAGCAGGAGAACTGTGCTCATTGGATCCGGTTAATGTTTGCAGATATTTCAATCATAGATTTGAGGCTATGATGTTCTTCATCTGCAATAAAAAAAATCCACCTCTTGGAGAAGTAGTAGATTTCTTTTGGAGAAAAGAGTACCAGGCAAGAGGTGCTCCTCATATTCATATGCTGTTGTGGATCAAGGATGCCCCAAAGTTTGGAACATATACTGATGAAGCAGTGTTATCTTACATTGAAGAATATGCAACATGTGCTATACCAAAAAGCACAGAAGAGAAAAAGTTAAAGGAGCAAGTTTTACGTTTCCAAAGTCATCGGTGTGGAAAATACTGTCGACGGAAATACAAGAGCAAAGATAAATACTACACTAAATGTCGATTTGGATTTCCTAGACCTGTTCTTTCAAATGGAAGAGTAAACAGTTTTATGTCAGCTGTGAGACATACTATCACAAGAAAATCACCTAAGAATACCTACAACCTTAAAAGAAAAGAAGAATCAAAAAATATAAATGACTACAACCCAGTCATTTTATCCATGTGGAACGCTAACATGGATATACAGTATGTAGCTGACAATTCCATTGCTGTTGCTCGATATGTAACGTCTTACATTACGAAATCAGAAAAAACAGAATTGAAGGAAATGTGGGAAGAGATTTCTCACGAGAAGACTGTCAGTAAGAAGCTGTACAGTTTCAGTTTGAAGATGTTATCGCATCGAGAAATTGGATCCTACGAATGTTCAGATAGGTTATCTTCTGCAAGTCTCTACTCGAAGTCAAGAAGAATAATTTGGGCAAGTTTAGGCCTTGCAGCAATGAGAAATCGGGTACTAAAATCTGTTGGAGAAATTGAATATTTGGCCGAGAATGACCCAGAAAGTACAGATATTTTGAAATCAAACATGTTGGACACATATTATCCCAAGAGAAGTCAACATCTGGAGAACATGTGTCTCTATGAAGTGCTGCAGAACTACATTTATTCACGGAAAGCCGCAGAAGACATCAACAATGGAAAATATAAAGTCATTGGTGAGGAAGGATGTTTGGTGAAGCAAACAAAAGGAAGTTTGATAAATCACAGGAAGCTGAGTTGCGACACTACTGACAAGAAGGAATTTTACTACTTGGCTCTTTTACAGTTGTTTAAACCATGGCGTACAGAGGATGAACTACTGGGAGAATTTCAAAGCTATGAAGATTCTTTTAATGCTTGCAAAGACAGCATACAATGCAGTACATTCTCAAGTTATCTGCAAATGTTAAATGAAGAAATTGAACAGGAAACTACAATTGCAGCAGAAATAGCTAGAGACAGTTCTCAGGACAGCCAAAGTTCAGAAACACTCAGTCAAGATCCCCTAGGACAACCAATCGTTGAAAATGAAGCATCAATAGCCATGAATGAAGTGGAAACGGCTATGAATCAAGCTCAAGAAGAATTTATAGACTTACTAAATTTGGAAAGACAACTGAACGAAGAGCAGCAACAAATTTATGAAGAGATCAGAAACAAAATTGATCACAGATTTCTACATGAAAAAAAAGAGTGCTCATGCACATTATTTCATCCAATCAGGATGTATGTAAGCGGACAAGCTGGAACTGGAAAAAGTTTCCTAATTAAAGTCATCAGAATCTACCTACAGCAAAAAACGGATTCTACTTTGTCTTGTGTGGTTACTGCTCCAACTGGGTTAGCAGCATATAACATAAAAGGAATCACTTTACATCGTTTGCTAATGTTACCAGTGGAGCATGAGAACAAAATACAATACAACAAGCTAACTGGAGAAGCATCCTTAGAAGTTTCAAGAGTCTTGAAGAAGATGCAAGTTCTCATTATTGATGAGGTGAGCATGGCTTCAAACTTAATGCTTGCCTTTGTGCATTTAAGAATGCAGCAAATTCTGAAGACAGACTATGACATGTTATTTGGTGGAAAACACGTCATAGTTTTTGGAGATCTTTTGCAACTTACTCCAGTTAAAGGACAACCAGTGTTTAATACTGTCACACATGAAGACACGAAGAAGTCATTGGGAAGCATCGGAAATACAAATATTTGGTCCTTCTTTGAGTACAAGGAACTTACTACTAATATGAGGCAAGCAAGCGATGAAGAATATGGAAGTATTCTGAAAGATATCAGAATTGGACTACTCACAGAAGTTGGCAAAAAAGCATTACAGAGTCGGCTGCTACATAATTTATTTCTAAAGGAAGAAATAGTTGCAGAGAAGATATACAAGAACATTGCAGAAAACAAAAGTATCATCTGCTTAATGCCAACTCTATGTGAATGCTCAATATTCAATGAGGAGCTTTTGAAATTGGAAAAGGAAGAGATCAGGAAATTAGAAGCAGTGGACAAAATTGAGGATGGAAGAATTACTGTCACAGTAACAGGCACACTGAAAAATAAATTGGATTCACTAGAGAAGAACATTTCCAAAACAGCTGGATTAGAAAAAAATCTATATGTTTGCATGAACTGTAGAGTATTTTTAAGTAGAAATTTGGATGTTGAAAAAGGTTTAGTTAATGGAGCTATGGGAAGAGTTGTGGGTTTTATTAATTATCAGAAAAAAGATGGAATTGAATGTTTAAAAATAAAATTTGATCAGATAGAAGAAGTTAAAGACATTTGTCGTTGTACAGTTCGTTTCATGCTTGTGAAAGACTTATATGTACGTAGGAAGCAGTTTCCGTTTTCGCTAGCATATGCTGTAACTACTCACAAGTCTCAAGGATTGACTGTAGATTGTGCATTTGTGAACATTGGTTCAACTGTCTTCAAAGAAGGTATGGCATATGTTGCTTTGTCACGAGTGAAAACATTATCAGGTTTATTCATGATAGACTTTGATGACTCAAAAGTTAGTGCTGATACAAATTGTGTAAAGGAGTATAATAGATTAAGAAGAAGCTATGCTCCTCATTTAGGTCAGTATCCTGTGTTGGAGAAACGTGTAGTTTCTCGTAAAAGGAGAAATGAGAATATCTGTGATGAAGATGTACAGAGGAGGAAAAAAAAGAGGAGTGATGTAATTGCAAGCAAAAAGAGTAAGGAAAAAGAAGAACAGGTTGTAGGATGTCATTTTGAAAATAGCTCTGGTGTCAACTGCTACGCAAATGTAGTGCTGAATGTTGCATTTTATCTGGAAAGTTTGCAAGAGCAGATAATAGTAAATCAGGGAAAAAGATTCTGTTCAGAGCTGAGTCTCCTTTTTCAAAAGCTGAGTAATGATAAAACTCAAATAGAAAGTGCTACTGAAATTAGAAAACTTTTAGATGTATGTTCAGGACGAACACAGTTTTCTCAAAATGAACTGCAAGATGCACACGAATTTTTGATGTTTTTTCTTCAGGTACTGGAAGAAGAAGAAGTTGCAATTGATAATTTATTTGGTCTCTCTTATAAATGGGAACATAGTTGTGAAAACTGTTATAATATATGTGGCTCTAATGTTGATAATGAAAGGTTTATTTTTTTGACATTTCCAGAGACTAAAACAGTCACTTTTGCTAAATTAGTTAAAGATGCTAATCATAGCATGCAATGCGGTGAGTGTCAATCTGACATGTTTTCAACATTAATTTTAAAGGAATACGGACAGAATGTAATTTTAATGATGCAACGATGTAGAGCTGATGGTTCAAAATTGGATACTTTAATAAAGAAGTTTACAGGACAGCAATTATCAATTTCAGGAAAAACTTTTGTAACTGTTGCAATAATTTTCCATGAAGGACCTACTGTTACTTCTGGACATTACACAGTTTATCTTAAATGTGAAAAAGGCTGGACACTGTGTAATGATTCCCAATTGGTTTTTAAGCAACGTTTGCCTTTTGATTTAGCAAATTCCTATCTAATCTTCCTGAAACCTAAATTTTAGAGAGACTTGGCAAGATCTGGACAAAACAATTTTACCATTTTATTGGATTACCATTGGAATTTTCAAAAATAAAGATTTTTTAAAGTATCATTTGGCCTAATGGAAAGATAACCAATTGTAATGTGGACTTTTTTAATTTTTAATGAAACTTTCGAAAACCAAAAATTTAGAGAAAATCGGTAACATCTGCTCAATTTAAACTTTGGAATGTTATTGGAGTGCCATTGGAAATTTTTTCAAAAAAGATTTTTTAAATTACTATTTGGCCATGTGGAAAGGTAAACAATTCTATTGTGGACATAAATTATTAATAAATATTTAGGGAACCAATATGTTACAGAGAATCGGTGAGATCTGTACAAATAAAACTTTAGAATTTTATTGGATTACCATTGGAAATTTAATCAAAAAAGAATTTTAAAATTACTATTTGGCCTAAAGGAAATGGAACCAGATGTAATGTGAAGTTATTTGAGATATAATATTGTGATTATACTTCTGAAACAAACATATCAGACGGTATTTTAAAGAAATAAGTATTGATATTAGATGATATTTTTTTAGAATATTATGCATTTCTATAATGTTAAGTTTAAGTAAAAAGAGATTCTGGGCTTTTTTAATACAATCTTTGAGATTGTTATTTTTTTTTGCCCGCTGTAAAATGATGAATGCAATTGCTTTCACAATTTATAGTGAAATGCAATATATTCTGAAAACAGCAAAAATAAGGCAAAAATATTTTTTGATAAATATGTAAATATGTGTACTGTATTATAAAATGTTTTAAAAATATTAATACTTTTTTCTTTTTTTTCAGATTGATATAGAAATTTTTCGAAAACTAGAACCATTTTTAAAGCAATTTTTTTAAAAAACAAATGAATAAATATTTTTTTGAGTGGGTATGGTAAGTCAATAATAATAATTGTAGTCTCTCAAAGACCTTGTAATGTGATAATTGATTTTTAGTGTTTTTAAAAAAAAAAAAAAAAAAATACGCGGACGGTAAAAAAAAAAAAAAAAAAAGTTTTTAAAAACATATATAAAAAAAGATGAAAGATAAGGTTGGCTCTTAAAAGAGCCGTTGTGTTCATGCAGGGACAGAGGAAGTGTGCTGATCTATTTTGAGGTTCACTAGGGAAACACTGGTCTCCCTATGACAAATTAGATCATGACAAGAGGCGCATCGAATATCAACCCTCAGAAACCGAGGGTTAATTTCCAGAGGGCCAGCAAAAGGAGATGCTCCCCCCACAGATGAAGGGCTCACCTGACCTGCAGAAGAAGGACTCAGCCCTGCAGATGATGGTCCAGGCTGAGCTGCTGTGGATGTGCTTGGTTGACTTACTGAAGGGTTACCTCCAGTAAGTCGAGATGTCATCAGTGATGTCATGAGTGATGTCACTGACCATGTCATGAGTGATGTAATATGTGACGTCATCAGCAGTGCATTGCGGGCGCGCGAGTTATAGTTAGCTGAACTAACTATAACGGGGGAATTTCAATGGTTTTATGCGAGTGAAATGTCCAGCTAACTATAACATGTGTGAAACCTTTGGTTTTTTCATTGAATATATATATATATATATATATATATATATATATATATATATATATATATATATATATATATATATATTCAATGAAAAAACCAAAGGTTTCACACATGTTATAGTTAGCTGGACATTTCACTCGTAAAAAAACAATGAAATTCCCCCGTTATAGTTAGTTCAGCTAACTATAACTCGCGCGCCCGTAATGCACTACTGATGACGTCACATATTACATCACTCATGACATGGTCACTGACATCACTCATGACATCACTGATGACATCTCAAATGACATCACTGATGACATCACTGATGACATCATCCTTGTGATAGAGTGGCAGACCTCCTCTTCCCCTAATATAACCTTTGATACACACATTCAAAAATAAAGACTAAAATTTTCAAAACAATGGACATACCAATACCAGTTACAAGAACCTCTTAAGTAATTCTAAGAACCACATACACATCCACTCATTCACCAACAGTCCTATACAGTCACTCATACATACACTCACTCATCATATGTACTCATACACCTATACATCCTGTTACACAATGCCACTCATCCATAGAGTTACTCACACATACTCACTCATGCTAATAAAGAAACAAACATACATTTATTAGCTTATACAGTTATACACACACCACCACACTTACTTCTACGGAAACTTACACATACTTAGTCTTATAAACAATCACTTATAGAAACACATACTTATTCATACAGGAACTCTTTCAATCTCTCACTCTCACATATACTCACTTATATACACCAATAGTCACATATACTAGTTTAATAGATAAGTAGTTACTCATAAAGACACTATTGAGACAGTCATTCACTCACTAACACACCCATACACACACTCATCCACCCATACAGTCCTGCACACATGCTGTCTTCAACACATACAAAGAGTGAATCACTCATTCATGCACCTATGCACTACATAATACGCCCCACCGAACCATACAGACACTCAGACTGATACTCAAAAAAACAACTAATAACCTATATAGACACCCATGAAGCTACTCACCAACCCATGCAGCCACTTATACACAAAGTGAGAGACTGATACAGATATTTTCATATTTAAACATTACTCAGTAAGCCATGTATTCACTATGATACACGTAATCAGTCAGTTACACAATACATTTTTCAAACACAATTCATCCATTTAGACACTTATATACCCATTTATTCTTCCATTGACCTTGAGATATACATATATAAAACATATTTAATTTTCAGAAAAACACACATTCACTGGATGATGTCATCAGTGATGTCATCAGTGATGTCATTTGAGATGTCATCAGTGATGTCATGAGTGATGTCAGTGACCATGTCATGAGTGATGTAATATGTGACTTCATCAGTAGTGCATTGCGGGCGCACGAGTTATAGTTAGCTGAACTAACTATAACGGGGGAATTTCATTGGTTTTTTACGAGTGAAATGTCCAGCTAACTATAACATGTGTGAAACCTTTAGTTTTTTCATTGAATTTCTAAGGTTTTTTAAATGCTAATTCCTAACTATAACGTGTGTGAAACCCATGGTTTTTTCAGTGAATTTGCAAGGTTTTTTAAATGCTAATTCCTAACTATAACATGTGTGAAACCCATGGTTTTTTCAGCGAATTTTCAAGGTTTTTTAAATGCTAATTCTTATTTATTTATTTATTTTTTTCAATTTTTTTAACATATTTTTATTTTAATTTTCTATTCTTTTTTAAAGACTATGGTTAAATTTTAAAAATTCTACAATATATTTTTTTTTTACCATTTTTTTAAACTAAACAGGTAAGATTTATTAGTATAACATAGTGGGTTTTTTTTCCCCTTTTTTTTTTTTTTATTATTTTTTTAACGTGCGCGTACGGTAAGCGCACGTCTTGCTTTCATAACGTTAGATTTCTACGCTGTTTGCGTTCATTTACGCAATTTGCGTAGACGTACGTCACACGCGTGCAGCACGTAACGCGTACGCTGCACGCGCATGTTACGCGGAAGTGAAGGGGCGTGCCTGTTTTGCGCATGCGCGCATGCGCGTGTCTTTTTTACGCGCATGCGTACTTTTACCGTAAGCGCTCCGTAAGCGTAACGTACGCGCACGGTGGGTCATGTGATCATGA
Source organism: Triturus cristatus (assembly GCF_964204655.1). Classification (NCBI taxonomy): domain Eukaryota; kingdom Metazoa; phylum Chordata; class Amphibia; order Caudata; family Salamandridae; genus Triturus; species Triturus cristatus. The sequence continues at coordinate 705,902,834 of NC_140595.1, read as the reverse complement.
AACACAACTTTTGATTGGTTGAAACTACTTTCAGTTCTAGAACTCTCCTACACCACACCCATTCCCCTCTTTTCTGCTTGTGATCCCTTAGGAGAAGGAGCTGAGTTGTCTTCGTGATATGATGGCAGAACAGCAGAACTCTTCTGAGAGTGAGGCTAGCAGCACTACCTTGAGGCAGAGAAGGAGGAAACAAAAGAGCTCTTTCATATGGGAGTATTTTTCTTTTCCAGAGGGCAAGAAAAAGGTAAATGCACCCTTAGTGACTTGTAAGCTTTGTGGCCGTGTACTTTCAAGAGGGAATCCCAACAAGAAGTATTCCTTCGGGAATCACACCATGTTGAGACACCTTCAAGATGTACACGGTAGGACATTTGCTCGACATACTGAAGGTAACCCTTCAGTAAGTCAACCAAGCACATCCACAGCAGCTCAGCCTGGTCCATCATCTGCAGGGCCGAATCCATCTTCGGCAGGTCAGCTGAGCCCTTCATCTGTGGGGGGAGCATCTCCTTTTTCTCGTCCTCTGGAAATCAACCATCGGTTTGCGAGGGTTTTAGTTCGGTGCGCTACTTGTCATGATCTAATTGCTCATAGGGAGACCAGTGTTGCCCTAGTGAACAATTTAATAGATCAGCACATTTGTCGTAACGACTAATATTCCCATTCTTTCTTTCCTCTGTCCCTGCATGAACACAACGGCTCTTTTAAGAGCCAACCATACCTTTCAACTTTTTTATATATATTTTTTTTAACTTTTTTTTATTTTTTTTACCGTACGCGTACGGTACGCGTAATTTTTTTTTTTTTTTTTTTTAAAACACTAAAAATCAATTATCACATTACAAGGTCCTTGAGAGACTACAATGAAAAACTGAAAATGTGATTGTGGAGAAGTGGAAAAAAGGGACCATGAAATTTTTGACTTACCATACCCACTCAAAAAAATATTTATTAATTTAAATTTAATTTTAATTGCTTTAAAAATGGTTCAAGTTTTCGAAAATTTTCTATCTCAATCTGAAAAAAAAGAAAAAAGTATTAATATTTAATAAAACATTTTATAATACAGTACACATATTTACATATTTTCCCCAAAAATGTTTTGCCTTTTTTTTGCTGTTTTCAGAATATATTGCATTTCACTATAAATTGTGAAAGCAATTGCATTCATCATTTAACAGCGGGCAAAAAAAAAATAACAATCTCAAAGATTGTTTTAAAAAAGCCCAGAATCTCTTTTTACTTAAACATAACATTATAGAAATGCATAATATTCTTAAAAAATATCATCTAATATCAATACTTATTTCTTTAAAATACCGTCTGACATTTTTGTTTCAGAAGTATAATCACAAAAATATATCTCAAATAACTCCACAATTCATCTGGTTCCTTTTCCTTTAGGCCAAATAGTAATTTTAAAATTCTTTTTTGATTAAATTTCCAATGTTAATCTAATAAAATTCTAAACTTTAAATTGTACAGATCTCACCGATTCTCTGTAACATTTTGGTTTCCGAAAGATTTATTAATAATTAAATAAGTCCACAATACAATTGTTTACTTTTCCTCATGGCCAAATAGTAATTTTAAAAATCTTTTTTGAATAAATTTCCAATGGCAATCCAATAACATTCCAAAATTTAAATTGTGCAGATGTTACCGATTTTGTCAAAATTTTTGGTTTTCCAAAGTTTCATTAAAAATTTAAAAAGTCCACATTACAATTGGTTACCTTTCCATTAGGCCAAATGATAATTTGTAAAATCATTTTTTTTGAAAATTCCAATGGTAATCCAATAAAATGGTAAAATTGTTTTGTACAGATCTTGCCAAGTCTCTCTAAAATTTTGGTTTCAGGAAGATTAGATAGGAATTTGCTAAATCAAAAGGCAAACGTTGCTTGAAAATCAATTGGGAATCATTACACAGTGTCCAGCCTTTTTCACATTTAAGATAAACTGTGTAATGTCCAGAAGTAACAGTAGGTCCTTCATGGAAAATTATTGCAACTGTTACAAAAGTTTTTCCTGAAATTGATAATTGCTGTCCTGTAAACTTCTTTATTAAAGTATCCAATTTTGAACCATCAGCTTTACATCGTTGCATCATTAAAATTACATACTGTCCGTATTTCTTTAAAATTAACGTTGAAAACATGTCAGATTTACACTCACCGCATTCCATGCTATGATTAGCATCTTTAACTAATTTAGCAAAAGTGACTGTTTTACTTTCTGGCAATGTTAAATAAATAAACCTTTCAGAATCAACATTAGAGCCACATGTATTGTAACAGTTTTCACAACTATGTTCCCATTTATAAGAGACACCAAACATATTTTGAATGGGAACCCCTTCTTCTTCCAGTACCTGAAGAAAAAACATCAAGAATTCTTGTGCGTCTTGCTGTACATTTTGAGAAAACTGTGTTCGTCCTGAACATACATCTAAAAGTTTTCTAATTTCAGTAGCACTTTCTATTTGAGTTTTATCATTACTCGGCTTTTGAAAAAGGAGACTCAACTCAGAACAGAATCTTTTTCTCTGATTTACTATTATCTGCTCTTGCACACTTTCCAGATAAAATGCAACATTCAGCACTACATTAGCGTAGCAGTTGACACCAGAGCTATTTTCAAAATGACATCCTACAACCTCTTCTTCATTTTCCTTTTTCTTTTTGCTTGCAATTACATCACTCCTCTTTTTTTTCCTCCTCTCTACATCTTCATTACAGATATTCTCATTTCTCCTTTTACGAGAAACTACACGTTTCTCCAACACAGGATACTGACCTAAATGAGGAGCATAGGTTCTTCTTAATCTATTATACTCCTTTACACAATTTGTATCAGCACTAACTTTTGAGTCATCAAAGTCTATCATGAATAAACCAGATAATGTTTTCACTCGTGACAAAGCTACATAAGCCAAACCTTCTTTGAACACAGTTGAACCAATGTTCACAAAAGCACAATCTACAGTCAATCCTTGAGACTTGTGAATAGTTACAGCATATGCTAGAGAAAACGGAAACTGCTTCCCACGTACATATAAGTCTTTCACAAGTATGAAACGAACTGAACAACGACAAATGTCTTTAACTTCTTCTATCTGATCAAATTTTATTTTTAAACATTCAATTCCATCTTTTTTCTGATAATTAATAAAACCCACAACTCTTCCCATAGCTCCATTAACTAAACCTTTTTCAACATCCAAATTTCTCCTTAAAAATACTCTACAGTTCATGCAAACATATAGATTTTTTTCTAATCCAGCTGTTTTGGAAATGTTCTTCTCTAGTGAATCCAATTTATTTTTCAGTGTGCCTGTTAATGTGATAGTAATTCTTCCATCCTCAATTTTGTCCACTGCTTCCAATTTCCTGATATCTTCCTTTTCCAATTTTAAAAGCTCCTCATTGAATATTGAGCATTCACGTAGAGTTGGCATTAAGCAGATGACACTTTTCTTTTCTGCAATGTTCTTGTATATCTTCTCTGCAACTATTTCTTCCTTTGGAAATAAATTATGTAGCAGCCGACTCTGTAATGCTTTTTTGCCAACTTCTGTGAGTAGTCCAATCCTGATATCTTTCAGAATACTTCCATATTCTTCATCGTTTGCTTGCCTCATATTAGTAGTAGGCCTGGGCAAAAATATCGTTCCGGTCGCGGAAATTGCGATAATTTGACATTTTTGCGTTCCGCGGAGAGCGCGAAAATGTCAAAAATTCCGGTTTCCGCAGCTTGGCGATAATTTGTTTCTTGCTCGCGCTGTAAAATGATACATTCTCGCGCGCGCGCGATCGCCTTACCTGAATCCCTGCGTTCGCCGACAAGTTTTCTTGATCCGGTCGCGTTCTCCATGAGATGTTGTATTGTTTTTAGCCATTTGCGCTGTCTCGCGACAGTTCGCGCCCGCAGTGACGTCATGCGTCGCGCGATCACGTCTTTCTTCTCGCGATCATGCACCGCGAGAACAACTCAAAACAAGATGGCCGCGCCCGCAAGCAGCCACATGGGTAAGTTGGCGACCCGCAACCATGCAGAAAATCGCGCGAACATGCCGGAAAAAAACTTCCGCATCTTCGCGATATTTCTGCTTGTTTGCGATAATTTTAAACATTCTCGCGATAATTTGCGAAGGTTAATTCCGCAAATTCCGCCCACCCCTAATTAGTAGTAAGTTCCTTGTACTCAAAGAAGGACCACATATTTGCATTACCGATGCTTCCCAATGACTTCTTTGTGTCTTCATGTGTCACAGTAGTAAACACTGGTTGTCCTTTAACTGGAGTAAGTTGTAGAAGATCCCCAAAAACTATGACATGTTTTCCACCAAATAACACGTCATAGTCTGTCCTTAGAATTTGCTGCATTCTTAAATGCACAAAGGCAAGCATTAAGTTTGATACCATGCTCACCTCATCAATAATGAGAACTTGCATCTTCTTCAATACTCTTGAAACTTCCAAGCATGCTTCTCCAGTTAGCTTGTTGTATTGTATTTTGTTCTCATGCTCCACTGGTAACATTAGCAAACGATATAAGGTGATTCCTTTTATGTTATATGCTGCTAACCCAGTTGGAGCAGTAACCACACAAGACAAAGTAGAATCCGTTTTTTGCTGTAGGTAGCTTCTGATGACTTTTATTAGGAAACTTTTTCCAGTTCCAGCTTGTCCGCTTACATACATCCTGATTGGATGAAATGATATGTATGAGCACTCTTTTTTTTCATGTAGAAATCCGTGATCAATTTTGCTTCTGATCTCTTCATAAATTTGTTGCTGCTCTTCATTCAGTTGTCTTTCCAAATTTTGTAAGTCTATAAATTCTTCTTGAGCTTGATTCATAGCCGTTTCCACTTCATTCATGGCTATTGATACTTCATTTTCAACGATTGGTTGTCCTAGGGGATCTTGACTGAGTGTTCCTGAACTTTGGCTGTCTTGAGAACTGTCTCTAGCTACTTCTGCTGCAATTGTAGTTTCCTGTTCAATTTCTTCATTTAACATTTGCAGATAAGTTGTGAATGTACTGCATTGTATGCTGTCTTTGCAAGCATTAAATGAATCTTCATAGCTTTGAAATTCTCCCAGTAGTTCATCCTCTGTACGCCATGGTTTAAACAGCTGTAAAAGAGCCAAGTAGTAAAATTCCTTTTTGTCAGTAGTGTCGCAACTCAGCTTCCTGTGATTTATCAAACTTCCTTTTGTTTGCTTCACCAAACATCCTTCCTCACCAATGACTTTATATTTTCCATTGTTGATGTCTTCTGCGGCTTTCCGTGAATAAATGTAGTTCTGCAGCACTTCATAGAGACACATGTTCTCCAGATGATGACTTCTCTTGGGATAATATGTGTCCAACATGTTTGATTTCAAAATATCTGTACTTTCTGGGTCATTCTCAGCCAAATATTCAATTTCTCCAACAGATTTCAGTACCCGATTTCTCATTGCTGCAAGGCCTCAACTTGCCCAAATTCTTCTTCTTGATTTTGAGTAGAGACTTGCAGAAGATAACCTATCTGAACATTCGTAGGATCCAATTTCTCGATGCGATAACATCTTTAAACTGAAACTGTACAGCTTCTTACTGACAGTCTTCTCGTGAGAAATCTCTTCCCACATTTCTTTCAATTCAGTTTTTTCAGATTTAGTAATGTAAGACGTTACATATCGAGCAACAGCAATGGAATTGTCAGCTACATACTGTATATCCATGTTAGCATTCCACATGGATAAAATGACTGGGTTGTAGTCATTTATATTTTTTGATTCTTCTTTTCTTTTTAGGTTGTAGGTATTCTTAGGTGATTTTCTTGTGATAGTATGTCTCACAGATGACATAAAACTGTTTACTCTTCCATTTGAAAGAACAGGTCTAGGAAATTCAAATCGACATTTACTGTAGTATTTATCTTTGCTCTTGTATTTCCGTCGACAGTATTTTCCACACCGATGACTTTGGAAACGTAAAACTTGCTCCTTTAACTTTTTCTCTTCTGTGCTTTTTGGTATAGCACATGTTGCATATTCTTCAATGTAAGATAACACTGCTTCATCAGTATCTGTTCCAAATTTTGGGGCATCCTTGATCCACAACAGCATATGAATATGAGGAGCACCTCTTGCCTGGTACTCTTTTCTCCAAAAGAAATCCACTACTTCTCCAAGGGGTGGATTTTTTTTATTGCAGATGAAGGACATCATAGCCTCAAATCTATGATTGAAATACCTGCAAACATTAACCGGATCCAATGAGCACAGTTCTCCTGCTGTCTTGTATTCGATGTTTTTAATGTTTGAATTTGCCTCTCGTAGAAAATCCAGTAAATCATCCCAAGCGTACTCAGCACAGCTTAGGGTAAGGAACCATGTTGGTGTTCCTAAATTCCGTAACATGCATTTTAATTCACCATGGCGTCGGTACCAATATTCATTTGTCCCACGCTGACAAGCCATCAGATTGATCAGTTGTGTTTCCAAATGATCATCTCGGTGCTGCACTTTCTCCATAAAATCCTTAGCAGACACATTTTGTAAATGTACTCCACTTTTTAAAATGTGATTTACTGCATAAGATAGTACAGACAAGTCGCTTTCAAATAAAAGATGGAACAAATAAGGAATACTTTGTCGAAATCTGGGATCTTCTGCATATAGTCTTGTAGTCCGATACTCAGAAGCTGGAACCTGTTCTGGACGTTCATCGTATCGTCCTCCTTTTCCTTTAGGAAACAGCTGGGGAAAACATCGAGCTTCCAAGCTCTCCTCCCATACACTCACGGGAGTTCCTTTTGCTTTCCTCATCTGAAACAGATCAATATTGTCTCCCATAACTTCTTTTGAATGTAGAGGATGTATGCTAAAATGTTCATAAATTTCTTCTTCCTTTGACTTGTCCACTTTTTCAATTTGTCCAGTTGGTGTTTCTGTGTCTTCTTGTAAATCTTCTTCTTCTTCTTCTATATAAATTGATACTAAGTACCCCTTTCCTAGAAGTGAAAATCACAATAACACATTCACAAATTAAATATCTAAAAACAATTCCTGTGTGCACACAGAGTCATGCTTTGAAATTAGGCAAAAAACGAAATTTCTTTGCCAATTGGAAAGCACACATTCTACTACTTTTTTGGCAAGTAATAAGTACTTTTACAGTCTGACACATTTTGAATCCACTTTTCAGATTCTGATAAAAGCACATGTCCATACTGCTTTTTGAGACCAGCACCATGTGTAACCTGGGTGACTGACTACACTCCAGCAAGGGCAACCAGCCTTAGTGATGCTAAATGTATTTGCATTACTAAGTGCAACCTCAAACCCCACTCGGTTGTGAATACTGTGCATGATTCCACAGGATAAGCAGCTGGGTGTGTGCTAAGAGTCTGCTTCTGCATAAAAAAATAGCTCCCCCTTTCCATCTAATGCAAATGTAAAATCACCAGAGCAATACCAAACAGATTTCTGAGACCAGCAACATGTGTAACCTGGGTGACTGACTACACTCCAGCAAGGGCAACCAGCCTTACTGATGCTCAATGTATTTGCATTACTGACTGCAACCTCAAACCCTAAAAGTATTCCTCATTTATACCACTACACCTTAATGTATGGTGAAAACATAGTCCATATTATTTTACATGTTTTTATTTGCATTATTAAGTGCAACCTCAAACCCCACTCAGTTATGAATACTGTGCATAATTCCACAGGATAAGCAGCTGGGTGTGTGCTAAAAGTCTGCTTCTGCATAAAAAAATAGCTCCCCCTTTCCTACTAATGCAACTGTAAAATTACCAGAGTAGTACGCAATAAATCTCTGCCTGTAATTCCTCTTTGCACACAGAGTCATGTTTTCATATTAGTCTGAAAACGTAATTTCTTTGCCAATTTGAAACCACACTTACTACTCTTTTTTTTGGCAAGTGATAAATACTTTTACAGTGTGACACATTTTAAATCCACTTTTCAGATTCTTAAAAAAGCACATGTCCAAACTGCTTTTTCAGACCAGCAACATGTGTAACCTGGGTAACTGACTACACTCCAGCAAGGGCAACCAGCCTTAGTGATGCTGAATGTATTTGCATTACTGACTGCAATCTCAAACCCCACTCGGTTGTGAATACTGTGCATGATTCCACAGGATAAGCAGCTGGCTGTGTGCTAAGAGTCTGCTTCTGCACAAAAAATAGCTCCCCCTTTACATCTAATGCAAATGTAAAATCACCAGAGCAATACGCAATAAATCTCTGCCTGTAATTCCTCTTTGCACACAGAGTCATGTTTTCATATTAGTCAAAAAACAAAATTTCTTTGCCAATTTGAAAGCACACTTACTACTCTTTTTTTTGGCAAATGATAAGTACTTTTACAGTCTGACACATTATGAATCCACTTTTTAGATTTTTAAAAAAGCACATGTCCAAACAACATTTTCAGACCAGCAACATGTGTAACCTGGGTGACTGAGTACACTCCAGCAAGGGCAACCAGCCTTAGTGAAGCTGAATGTATTTGCATTACTGACTGCAACCTCAAACCCCACTCGGTTTTGAATACTGTGCATGATTCCATAGGATAAGCAGCTGGTTGTGTGCTAAGAGTCTGCTTCTGCATAAAAAAATAACACCCCCTTTCCATCTAATGCAAATGTAAAATCACCAGAGCAATACCAAACAGCTTTCTGAGACCAACAACATGTGTAGCCTGGGTGACTGACTACACTCCAGCAAGGGCAACCAGCCTTAGTGATGCTGAATGTATTTGCATTACTAAGTGCAATCTCAAACCCCACTCGGTTGTGAATACTGTGCATGATTCCACAGGATAAGCAGCTGGCTGTGTGCTAAGAGTCTGCTTCTGCACAAAAAATAGCTCCCCCTTTACATCTAATGCAAATGTAAAATCACCAGAGCAATACGCAATACATCTCTGCCTGTAATTCCTCTTTGCACACAGAGTCATGTTTTCATATTAGTCTGAAAACGTAATTTCTTTGCCAATTTGAAACCACACTTACTACTCTTTTTTTTGGCAAGTGATAAATACTTTTGCAGTCTGACACATTTTAAATCCACTTTTCAGATTCTTAAAAATGCACATGTCCAAACTGCTTTTTCAGACCAGCAACATGTGTAACCTGGGTGACTGACTACACTCCAGCAAGGGCAACCAGCCTTAGTGATGCTGAATGTATTTGCATTACTGACTGAAACCTCAAACCCCACTCGCTTGTGAATACTGTGCATGATTCCACATGGTAAGTAGCTGGCTGTGTGCTAAGAGTCTGCTTCTGCATAAAAATATGCTCCCCCTTTACATCTAATGCAAATGTAAAATCACCAGAGCAATACGCAATAAATCTCTGCCTGTAATTCCTATTTGCACATAGAGTCATGTTTTCATATTAGTCAAAAAACAAAATTTCTTTGCCAATTTCAAAGCACACTTACTACTCTTTTTTTTGGCAAGTGATAAGTACTTTTACAGTCTAACACATTATGAATCCACTTTTCAGATTCTTAAAAAAGCACATGTCCAAACAACATTTTCAGACCAGCAACATGTGTAACCTGGGTGACTGACTACACTCCAGCAAGGGCAACCAGCCTTAGTGATGCTGAATGTATTTGCATTACTGACTGAAACCTCAAACCCCACTCGGTTGTGAATACTATGCATGATTCCACAGGATATGCAGCTGGCTGTGTGCTAAGAGTCTGCTTCTGCAGAAAAAAATACCTCCCCCTTTCCATCTAATGCAAATGTAAAATCACCAGAGCAATACCAAACAGCTTTCTGAGACCAACAACATGTGTAGCCTGGGTGACTGACTACACTCCAGCAAGGGCAACCAGCCTTACTGATGCTGAATGTATTTGCATTACTGAGTGCAACCTCAAACCCTTAAAGTATTCCTTATTTATACCAGTACACCTTAATTTATCGTGAAAACATAGTCCATATTATTTTACATGTTCCTCACATTTAAATTTCTCCCAAAACAGAAAATGATAAACACAACTTCAACAAAAAGAATTCCAATTCTATTATTAATTTCTTAATTTACCATATACATCCCCTCTCAAACTCTACACTCACCTTTAAAATTAGTTAGTTGTGAAAGAAATGTGACACTCAAACAGCAGATTATCAGAGCCAGGATCTCTGTTCTGTACACCTCTCTCCTCTCAGCAGAACCAGATAATGGCAAACTTTCCCTCTCTTTTTCCACACATATACATGTAAGTTTCAAATCTCAGTGCTTCCCCCTTTTTTTCAAATGTAATCACACATTTCTATTGGTTGAAAACCAACCCTTTTCCAAAAGTACCCTTCCCCCAACTTGACTTCTGCCTAGTACCCTTCCCCCAACTTGACTTCTGCCTGCTACCATAGCAACAGCTCTTGAAACACTGCTGTGCAGAGTTAGGTCAGAAGTTCACCAAACAATGTTTCATTTCCAAAGAGCAGGAGTGCTTGACTTTTCAAACCTAACAGCAAATCCATAGTACTGTTCTTTGGTAACACATGTTTCTGTACCAATACAAAACATGCTTCTATAAATTTACACATACAGCCTAGTTTTTATTCTAGAATGGTATGAAACAGCCAATCAGTTTAAAAAAAAAAATATGTATGCCTCCATTTCCAAACTGTCTTTCATTTCTTTTTACCATTCTACTGAATTACACCTCCTGAGTGCATCCAGTTCTCCTTTGAAGATGTTCACAGTGTGGATTGTAGGGCACAGCTATGTCTTCTGGAGTGAAAAGTATGCAGAGAAAACAGGTATGGTGAGAGACCTTGCTTTGCCAAATGTAGACATTAAATGGATTGGTCAGAGAGGGTTAAAGTGGCACCAATTGATGCCATTGGTGAAATCCTTCATGCAAATCCAACACCCTGACCTCATAATAGTGCACTGTGGTGGCAATGACCTAGGCACTTTGACTGGGGTAGGTCTGGAAATGCTTATGAAGGAGACCTTTGCACAACTGTTTTCACTTTTCCCTAAAACTGCCTTTGTGTTTTCTAACATATGCCAAAGGCAAAAATGGAACTGGTCCAATCATTTCTGTCCACAGATTGACAAAGCAAGAAAGCACGTCAACAAATCTGTTTCTGCTTTCCTCCGAGACTATGGTATGGGTTCCATTTACCACAACAACTTGCGTTACGACATGCAAGACATTTATAGAGGAGATGGTGTGCACTTCAATGATGAAGGGAACAGAGTCTTCCTCTTGAACCTTAGACTCTGCATCGGTACTTACTTGTAGGTACCAATAAAAAATCACTTCATAAACACAACGGCTCTTTTTAGAGCCCCCTAATATCTAAACACTTAAATCTGCATTTCATTTTTTTTATTATTTTTTTTTTACCGTATGCGTACGGTGAGCTTACCGTACGCGTACCCCGCGATTTTTTTTAAAATCAATAAATGTTTTTTTTGTACTTTTCTGTCCTTCTTTGACCCCCTTTTAAATGTTATGGGGTCTGTAACTCTATTCCTTGCCCCCTTTTCAAGTTATCACCCTTTTTTCCTGAGTGAAACACACAAAATGGCGGCCGCTGCTTCCTGGTTTCGACCGATTCGAATGTTTACTAAGATCTAAGAGCCAATCAGAATCGCGCTCGCGCACGTCACCGTACGCGTACGGTAAGCGCACCGTAAGCGCACCGTAAGCTGGCTCAGATATATATATTGATTTAAAGGCTATTTTCTCAGAATCTACTGAACAGATTTACACCAAACCTACAAAAGGCACTTCCTTGACCTGAGGACTACCTCTCTGCCAAATTTCAAGTAATTCTGTTCAGCCATTCGGGCTGTAGCTCTGTCTAAAGGTCCTATGGAAAAATGCATGGGAAAAACGCGTTTTGGGACCCCCCTTTTATCTCAGCCCCCGCTTGACGAATCCCCCCAAGACTTTCAGGGTAGGAGCGGAGCTCAATGCCCCACCTATTTTGAAAATTTCGCGAGGATTCGTCGACCGGCGCCAAAGTTATTCAAAATAGAATGTTGCAGATGTCCTATGGTAAGAGGGTCCTAACTATAACTACCTACTGGCGACCACCAGTAGGTAATATATATATATATATATATATTCACTTAAAAAACCATAGGTTTCACACATGTTATAGTTAGGTGGACATTTCACTCGTAAAAAACCAATGAAATTCCACAGTTATAGTTAGTTCAGATAACTATAACTCGTGAGCCCGCAATCCAGTGCTCATGACGTCACATATTTCATCACTCATGACATGGTCAGTGGCATCACTCATGACATCACTGATGATATCATCCTTGTGATAGAGTGGCGGTCGCGTGAGTTATAGTTATCTGAACTAACTATAACGGTGGAATTTCATTGTTTTTTTACAAGTGAAATGTCCACCTAACTATAACATGTGTGAAACCTATGTTTTTTTAAGTGAATTTGCAAGGTTTTTTAAATGCTAATTCCTAACTATAACGTGTGTGAAACCTATGGTTTTTTAAGTGAATTTGTACGGTTTTTTAAATGCTAATTTTTTAAAAAACAAATTTTTTATGGCTTTTCACCATGCGCGCATTTAAAAAATAAAAAAATAAATGTTTTTTCACCCTTCGGGGTCCTTTAGGGACCCCCTGACAAAGGCTAGGGGGTCAGGAACTCTCTACCCTGCCCCCTTTTCACGTTCGCCACCTCTCTTTTTCACTCTCGAACCCACAACAAACAAAATGGTGGCCGACACTTCCTGATTTCGACCGATTGGAATGTTGACTGACATGTAACCACCAATCAGAATTACGCTGGCGCACGTTAGGGTGCACGCACCGTGCGTGCACGGTGCACGGCTATAGATATTTATGTGCTTTAACTGTAATTGTCTCAGGAACTACTGAACAGATTGACTCCATACATACAAAAGACACTTCCCTGACCTGAGGACTACCTCTCTGCCAAATTTCAAGTAATTCTGTTCAGCCGTTCGGGCTGTACCTTCGACTAAAGGTCCTATGGGAAAATGCATGGGGAAAACGCGTTTTGGGACCCCCCTTTTTTCTCTGTCCCCGCTTGACGAATCACCCCGAGACTTTCAGGGTAGGAGCTGAACGGAGCGCCCCATTAGTTTTGAAAATTTCGTGAGGATTCGTCAACCAGCGCAAAAGTTATTCAAAATAGAATTTTCAGATTTCCTATGGAAACACGGTCCTAACTATAACTATCTACTGGCGACCGCCAGTAGATAATATTATCTACTGGCAGTCGGCAGTAGATAGTTATAGTTAGGACCTATTTTCCATAGGAAATCCGCAACATTCTATTCCCAATCAGTCTGGCACCGGTTGACGAATCTTCGCGAAATTTTCAAACCTTTTGGCCAGCTCTGCTCCGCTCCTACCCTGAAAGTTTTGTGGTGATTCGTCAAGCGGGGGCCGAGAAAAAAGGGGGGTCCCAAAACGCGTTTTCCTCATGCAATTTCCCATAGGATCTGTTGTCGTAGCTACAGCCCGAACCGCTGAACGGAATTACACCAAATTTGGCAAAGAGGTAGTCCTCAGTTCCGCCTCGTGCCTTTTGTAAAAATGGTGTGAATCCGTTCAGAAGTTCCTGAGAAATTAGAGTTAAAAGTACATATATATCTATGGCCGGGGAGGATCTGCGGACCCTACCCGCATCATAAGTGCACCCTCCTCGAACCGAGCGCGCACCCTCCAAATCGTGCGCTGAATGCTAATTGGCTGTCGAGTGTCTGTCTACATTCGAAACCAGGAACTGTTGGCGGCCATTTTCTGCCTCGGTAGAAGCGAGGCTGAAGAAGCAAGGGGAATAAGTGTGTAAAACATATAAAGGGGGCAGAGTGGAAATACTCTGACCCTCTAGAGGTGCTTAAGGGGTCCCAGAAGGATCCCCTGGGGCCCTCTTTTTAAAAAACAAAAATAACGGCGAAATGCGCGCAGGTTGCACACATCATATCGCGTTGGGTGCACGGATTCTCTCACGTTGGGTGCGCGGATCCAAGGAAAAAAAATTGAAATTGTTGGGAGATAAAGATCAAACTTAAGTGTTTTGTTCTTGAGTGGCCCTAAAAAGAGCCGTTGTGTTCATTGAGAGTTTTTGGTACTTATAAGTAAGTACCTATACAGAAGTTGTAGAGGAAGACTCTGTTTCCTTCATCAGTAAAGTGTACTCCATCTCTCCTATACATCTCTTGCATATGAAAGCGCAGATTGTTATTGTAAATGGACCCCATTCTATAGTCTTGGGGAAAAGCAGAAACAGATTTATTCACATGTTTACTAGCTTTCTCAATCTGTGGACAAAAATGATCGGACCAGTTCCATTTCTGCCTTTGGCATATGTTAGAATACACAAAGGCAGTTTTGGGGAAAAGTGAAATCAGTTCTGCAAAGGTGTCCTTCATAAGCATTTCCAGACCTACCCCAGTCAAAGTGCCTAGGTCATTGCCACCACAGTGCACTATTATGAGGTCAGGGTGTTGGATTTGCATGAAAGATTTCACCAATGGCATCAATTGGTGCCACTTTAACCCTCTCTGTCCAATCCATTTAATGTCTATATTTGGCAAACTTAGGTCTTTGTGAATGCCTTTGTTTTCTGCATACCTTTGGTTCCAGAAAATATAGCTGTGTCCCACAATCCACACTCTAAGCATCTTGAAAGGAGGTCTGTATGCACTCAGATGGTCTCTGTAAATGAAATGGCAGTTTGGAAAGAAAGATGTTTCTAAAATGGTGGCTAAGATGCAATTTTAAAAAAAGACAAGACATCATTGGTTGTTTGACAACCTTCTACAATGAAAGGTAGGGTGTATATTTCAGTTTTTTAAACGCATGATTCTTATTGGTTAACAAAAAATGATTGTAAGGAACATTATATATGATAAGCTGATATGTTGAAAAGTCAAGCACACTTGCTGTCTTGATTAGCAACATTGTGTGCTGAACTTGTGACCTGTGTGCTCAGTACAGTGTTCCATGACCTGTTTCTATGGTAACGGGCAGAAGGCAGATTGGGGGAAGGGTTCAAATTTATGTCATTTGGAAAGGGTTGAAATGTTTAACCAATAGAAATGTGTGTATGGTTTTGAATTTATGTGGGAAGGAATGTGATTTGATGTTTACATGTATGTGTGGAAAATGAGAGGGAAACTTTGCCATTCTTTGGTTCTTCTGACAGGTGCACAGTGCAGAGATTCTGTATAAGAAAATCTGGTGTGTGACTGATATCTCGTGTGTGACTGATATACTCTTAATCTACAAAACAACTTGAAAGGTGAGTTATTTAATTGTGAGGGGATGTATGTAGACTATTTTGATTTTAATCAGACTAATGTATTTCTCCTGCTAAAGTGTAGGGAGTACTTTTTTTCTCTACAATCTTATTGACAGTGTGTGTGCATGTAGAAACCATTCTGTGATAAGCATTTGTGTTTTTCATGTGTTTTTAGAAAGATAATTGTGCTGTTTTTATATTTTGGTAGAATTAGAAACCAGTCATTGTTTATGAATTTGTGAAATTAGTTATGTTTCTACACTAAAATGTAGTACTCCTCCTAGATGAAGAAATGTGTTTTGGTATAGTGCAAGGGATAGTGTTGCTTGTCTAGAATCACACAGTGAGTCTGTGTGCATTTGGGAACCACTGTGAGAGAAGCATTTGGTAACATTGTGTATTTGCTGAAAGATATCTGTTTTAAAGCCTGTCTTGTTGTCAAGTTTTAGTAGCATTAGAAGGCAGTTTTTGCTTATGCTTTGATTAAATGAGTCAGGCTTTGACTCAAAAGTGCAGTCCCTAAATATGTAGATTGTGTGCAGTTCCTTTACCACTTCCACTGTAGTGAATGTGTTTTGGTAAACTCCTAGGGATAGTGGTGGTTGTCTAGAATCACACTGTGAGTCTGTGTGCATTTGGGAACCACTGTGAGAGAAGCATTTGGTAACAATGTGTATTTGCTGACAGATAACTGTTTTAAAACCTGTCATGTTGTCAACTTTTAGTAGCATTAGAAGCCAGTCTTTGGTTATGCATTGATAAAATGAGTCATGCTTTGACACTAATGTGCTGTACTTTAATATGTAGATTGTGTGTAGTCTCCTTACCCCTCGCACAGTAGTGAATGAGTTTTGGTAAGCTGCTAGGGATAGTGTTGTTTGTCTAGAATCACACTGTGAGTCTGTGTGCATTTGGGAACCACTGTGAGAGAAGCATTTGGTAACATCGTGTATTTGCTGACAGATAACTGTTTTAAAACCTGTCATGTTGTCAAGTTTTAGTAGCATTAGAAGACAGTTATGGCTTATGCTTTGATTAAATGAGTCAGGCATTGACACTAAAGTGCAGTCCTGAAATATGTAGATTGTGTGCAGTTCCCTTACCACTTCAACTGTAGTGAATGAGTTTTGGTAAACTCCTAGGGATAGTGGTGCTTGTCTAGAATCACACTGTGAGTGTGTGTGCATTTGGGAACCACTGTGAGAGAAGCATTTGGTAACATCGTGTATTTTCTGACAGATAACTCTTTTAAAACCGGTCATGTTGTCAAGTTTTAGTACCATTAGAAGCTAGTCTTTGCTTATGCATTGATAAAATGAGTCAGGGGTTGACACTAAGTTGCAGTACCATGTACTATTCTCTTCACTGTGCCAGAATTGAAAATTTAAAAGTTTTACCCAGGCACTGTCCTAGCAGTAGTCTGATGACTTAGTCAGTTTGTAAGTACTTCTGTTGTGAACCATACATTACCACATAGACTGCTTCAAATGTCTATGCAGTATGCATGCAGTCTTCTAACATACTATACACTTGTCTTTCACACCTTCAATTCCCTAGTCTGTATCCATACACTTCCAGGAAACACCCTGTCACTCCCTTTGCACTCCTCTAGTGACCCATTCAGTACCAAGTACTAATCCATTCACTGTGCCAAAAGCCAACCACTTATAAATTCACCCGGGCACTCTCCTTGCTGTACTCTAATCATTCAGTCAGTACCCAAGTACTCATGCAGTGAGCCAGGCCTTATCAAATAGACTGCTTCAAATGCCTATTCACTATGCATGCAGTCCTCTAACCACCTACACAGTTGTTTTTCACACCTTCAATTCCCTAGTCAGTACCCATACACTTCCAGGAAACACCCTGTCACTCCCTTTGCAGTCCTCTAGTGACCCATTCAGCACCATGTACTAATCCATTCACTGTGCCAAAACGCAAACACTTATAAATTCACCAAGACACTCTCCTTGCAGTACGCTAATCATTCAGTCAGTGCCTAAGTATTCATGCACTGAGCCAGGCCTTAGCACACGGACTGCTTCAAACCCCTATCCACTATGTATGCAGTCTTCTAAACACCTAGACACTTGTCTTTCACACCTTCAATTCCCTAGTCAGTATCCATACAGTCCAGTAAACATCCTGTCACTCCCTTTGCACTCCTCTAGTGACCCATTCAGTACCAAGTACTAATCCATTCCCTGCGCCAAAAGCCTACCACTTATAAATTCACCCAGGCACTCTCCTTGCTGTACTCTAATCAGTCAGTCAGTACCCAAGTACTCATGCAGTGAGCCAGGCCTTAGCACATGGACTGCTTCAAATGCCTTTGCAGTCCTCTAATCACCTACACAGTTGTCTTTCACACCTTCAATTCCCCAGTTGGTATTCGTACACTTCTAGCAAACACCCTGTCACTCACCCAGTGTGTCTCCTTATAGTACTGTAATCATTCAGTCAGTTAGCATGTAGTCTTTTATTGAGGTAGGCTTTAGGGCATGAACTGCTTCAAAGTAGTATGCACTATGCATGTAGTGTTTTAACCATCGTCACACTTGTGGTTCAGGGCTATAGTTTCTTAGTCAGTTTTTATATAAAATGTGTTTGTACAGTAATGGAATTGTATAAATTTGAAAATTATTAATATACATTTATTTGTGATTCTTTTTTACAGACACTGTTTTTCAACGTTAAAATAGAGAAATCATGCCAGAAAAAAAAGAAAAAGAAAAGAACAGAGACAGGAGGATTATTTGAAGAAACATCAACCACAAGTATTGAATGTACAAGATAATGTGGCTAAAAGGAAAAAATCTTCTGGTAAGATCACAAAGCAATTTATTAAAAATATTTGTAGGAGCAAACAGAATGTAGATATTGCTGGAACTACTGAGAATTCTTCAAGTAAGAAAAAAATTCAAAATAAGAGGAAAAGTAAAAAAGCAAATGGTCAGTCAAAGGAGATAAAGTATGGTAAAATCAGTATATGGAATTACGCAAAAAAATATTTTACAAGAGTAGTGCATAATTTGCTGAAAGATGTGAAGAAATTTAAAAAGAGAGCTTTATTTTATAAAAAGAAGAAGCATATTGAAAACATTGTGGAAAAGGCTTTTGAAGTAAAATGGAAACTGTTTATTTTAGTGTTAAACAGAATTCGATCACTAGATAAACCAATACATGCAATGAAGGCCAAAAGTAGGAGGAAAAGAGTTATTAATAAAAAAAAATATTGTGATGTTTTTTGGGGAGAATGGAAACACAGTTCCAGTTCAGAGCCTTTTTTTAATGAAGAGAGTTATTCACTGAGCGTAAAATTATTGTATGCAGTTGACACCAGTGGTAGAGGTTATGAGGTTAGCGACGGTTGTCCAATTGAGAAAGAGAAAATGGTTGAAAGAAATGCAGAAGAAATGATAGCTGATGAAGTTTTAGGGAGACGTGCAAAAAACCCTGTGTACACCTGGCATTGCAGTAGTGTTTGCAGTGTACGACAGGAATCTATTGAAAAATTATGTAGTTTTTTACGAGCCTATACTAAAAAAAGTGTAAAACAAAAGATTAAGCTGTTGCAAGGACTAGACCCTTGCAGAGTGAGAAAACATACTGGCTTGCAAGGTCATTCTCTGGCTTGTCTTTCTAGGAAAGTTTGTCAAAGTGTTTTTCACCATTTCAGAATGCTGGCAGTACATCATACTCAAATGCGGAGAAGGTTGTATTATGCAAAAAATCCAGCACTAAAGTTAAGTGAGTTAAACAGTGCTCTTTTGCGTGGGTCAGTATCAGATGTGAAGCAGGTCTGTGATGATATTGAGTTTTGTTACCTTGGTCCTCAGCAAGAGAGTGAAGAAACTGACACATTAGTAGAACAAAATGTTGAAGACAATGTAGAACCCGTAATTACAGAACAATTTGAGGATGAAATCACAAAGTTTAAGGTAATTTCAGGTGAAAGACCAAATGTTTCTTGTATTTGTTGTCGGCGAAGTCTCTATAAAAATCAGACTAGGGGTGTCAATCTGTATTTAAAAAGTGAAATAGAAGATAATGATAAGTGGATGGAATTTGCAACTTATTTGCTGGTAGAGGATTGTTTTGATTTGGGATGTGAGCAGCGTATTTGCAAATAGTGTTATAACAAATTAGATGAGAATAAAATGCCTGCTAGAGCTGTTCATAATAATCTAGAGTCTGTTGCTATTCCTCCAGAGCTGATAGATTTAAATACGTGTGAGTCTATTCTCATACAGTGTGTTCACCTGTTTCAGGCTATTGTTCGTATGGAGCCCAAAACAGGTAAATTACCTCCATCAGAGCTGCAAAGAGGATTGAAAGGAAGAGTTGTGTATTAACTGTTAGATTTAAGGAAAAATATTGAAACTTATGGTGTAGACCGTGCAGAAAATGAGCCACTAGTCATTCTAGTTAATGGTGTTCCTACTAAGAATAAGAAAATTTGGCAAGAGTTAGTGGATGTTAGAAAAGTGCAAAAAGCATCATTGTATCTGTTAAAAAATAATGAGTGCTATAGAAATGTGTTTGTAGGAGAAGAATTAGATTTAGCAGAAGATACTGAAACATTAAGTGGACAAGTAGAAAGAGTGGACATGTCCAGATGTGAAGAAATCTATGAACATTACAGTGTACATCCACTTCATTTCAAAGAGGTGATGGGGAATACTATGAGTTGTTTCAAATGAAAAAAGCATCAGGAAGTCCCATGAGTGTATGGGAAGAGAGCTTGGAAGCTCGTTGCTTCCCGCAATTGTTTCCAACAGGAAAAGGTGGACGATATGATGAACGTCCTATGCAGATTCCTGCATCTGAATATCGGACAACAAGATTATATGGAGAAGATCCAAGATTTCGACAATGTATCCCTTATATGTTTCATCTTCTGTTTGAAAGTGACTTGTCTGGACTTTCATATGCAGTAAATCACATTTTAAAAACTGGAATGCATCTTCAAAATGTAACTGCAAAGGATTTTATGGATAAAGTGCATCAGAGAGATGATCATTTAGAATCTCAGTTGATTAATCTGATGGCATGTCAGCGTGGGACTAATGAATATTGGTACCGTCGACATGGAGAACTGAAATGTATGCTACGGAACTTGGGAACTCCTACATGGTTCGTTACACTAAGCTGTGCTGAGTATGCTTGGGATGATTTACTTGAATTTCTTCGAGAGGCAAATTCCAATATAAAAAATATTGAATACAAGACACCTGGAGAATTGTGCTCTTTGGATCCTGTCAATGTATGCAGATATTTCAATCATAGATTTGAAGCTATGATGTCTTTCATCTGCAATGAAAAGAATCCTCCTCTTGGAGAAGTTTTGGATTTCTTTTGGAGAAAGGAGTATCAAGCAAGAGGTGCTCCTCACATACATATGAGGATATGGGTCAAGGGCGCCCCCAATTTTGGAACAGATTCAGATGAAACTGTTTTGTCTTTCATTGAAGATTATGCTACATGTGCTCTTCCAAATAGCAGAGAAGACAAAAACTTATAACAACAAGTCTTGCGATTTCAAAACCACAGGTGTGGAAAATACTGTCGACGAAAGTACAAGTCAAAGGATAAGTTCTATACCAAATGTCGTTTTGAATTTCCACGTCCTGTATTATCCAAAGGAACAGTGAACAGTTTTATGTCTGCTATACAACATACCATCACAAGAAAATCTCCGAAAAACACCTACAACTTAAGAAGAAGCGAAGAATCAAAATACATAAATGACTACAATCCAGTTATTTTATCCATGTGGAACGCTAACATGGATATTCAGTATGTTGCGGACAATTCCATTGCTGTTGCTCGATATGTAACGTCTTACATTACTAAATCAGAAAAGTCTGAATTGAAAGAAATGTGGGAAGAGATTTCTCACGAGAAGACTCTAAGTAAGAAATTATACAGTTTCAATTTGAAGATGTTATTGCATCGTGAAATTGGAGCATATGAATGTTCAGATCGGTTATCATCTGCAAGTCTATATTCCAAAAGTAGAAGAATCATTTGGGTGAATCTAGGTCTTGCAGGAATGTGAAATCGGGTACTGAAATCTGTTCAAGAAATTGAATATTTAGCAGAAAATGACCCAGAAAGTACAGATATTTTGAAAACGAATATGTTGGACACATACTATCCAAATAGAAGTCATCATCTTGAGAACATGTGTCTCTATGAAGTGCTGCAAAACTACACTTTTAAACAGAATACTACAGAGAACATCAACGATGGAAAATATGGAGTGATTGGTTCCGAAGGATGTCTGGTGAAACAAAGGAAAGGAAATTTAATTAATCACAGGAAACTGAGTTGCGACACTGCTGACAAAAGGGAATTTTACTATTTAGCCCTTTTGCAAATGTTCAAACCATGGCGTTCAGAACTGGAATTACTTGGAGATTTTCCCAGCTATGAATATTCATTTAATGCTTGTAAAGATAGCATACAATGCAGTGCTTTCGCAAATTATGTCAAAATGTTGAATGATGAAATTGATCAAGAAGCTATAATTGCAGCTGAGATTGCTAGAGACAGTTCTCAAGACAGTCAAAGTTCTGCTGCACTGAGTCAAGATCCACTAGGACAACCAATTGTTGAAAATGAAGCAGCGATTGCAATGAATGAGGTGGAAACAGCAATGTATCAAGCACAAGAAGATGCAATACAGTTAGGAAACTTGGAAGAGCAGCTAAATGTTGAACAGAAACAAATATATCAGCAAGTGAAAGAGCAGATTGACCATGGATTACTTCATGAAAAGAGAGGGTGCTCATGTACATCATTTCAACCTATCCGAATGTATATGAGTGGTCAAGCTGGAACAGGAAAGCGTTTTTTAAATAAAGTAATTACAAGTTATCTGCAGAAAACAACTGATTTGCATTTGTCTTGTGTTGTCACTGCTCCAACTGGGTTGGCAGCTCATAACATTAAAGGAATTACTTTACATCGATTACTAATGCTGCCAGTAGAGCATGAGAACAAATTGGAATACCACAAGCTATCTGGAGAAGCTTGTTGTGAAGTTTCAAGAGTCCTGAAGAAAATGAAACTTCTCATTATTGATAAGGTGAGCATGGTCTCAAACTTGATGCTTGCCTTTGTGCATTTGAGAGTGCAGCAAATTCTTAAAACAGAGTATGATATGTTATTTGGAGGAAAACACGTGATCGTTTTTGGAGATCAGTGATTTGCTTAATGCCAACACTGCACGAGTGTTCAATATTCAACGAAGAATTATTAAAACTGGAAAATGAAGAAATTGTAAAAATGGAATCCATCGATAAAATACTGCATGAAGGAATCACTATTATTTTGATTGGAAAGTTCAGATCAAAACTGGATGATTTAGAAAAACAAATATCTAAAACTGCTGGTTTAGAAAAGACACTATATGCATGTGTAAACTGTCGGGTAATTTTAAGGCGTAATTTGGATGTAGAGAAAGGTTTAGTTAATGGTGCAATGGGCAAAGTGGTGGATTTTGTGAATTATCAGAAAGAAGAAGGAATTGAATTTTTAAAAATTAAATTTGATCAGATTGATGAAGTTAAAGAAATTAGTTGTTGTTCAGTTCGTTTTTTGCTTGTTAAAGATTTATGTCCATATGAAACAATTTCCATTTTCTCTGGCATATGCAGTGACTATTCATAAATCTCAAGAATTAAGTGTAGACAGTGCATTGGTGATCATTGGATCTACCGTATTTAAAGAGGGTATGGCATATGTTGCTTGGTCGAGAGTCAGGACATTATCTGGTTTGTTTTTAATTGATTTTGATGAGAAAAAGGTTACTGCAGATGCAAACTGTGTAAAAGAGTATAATAGGTTAAGAAGGGTGTATGCTCCAAATTTAGGTCAATATCCTGTATTTGAAAAGCGTGTGGTTGGTCAAAAAAGAAGGTTAGAGAATATCTGTTCTGAAGGTGTCAAGAAGGGAAAAGAACAAGATAATGTTGTGATTGCAGGTAAAAAGAAATTGGACACTGTTGGAGAGATTGTTGGTTATCAGTTTGAAAATAGTTCTGGTGTCGACTGCTATGCTAATGTAGTGGTCAATGTTGATTTTTATCTTGAAGGTTTGCAAGAACAAATTATGCAGAATCGGCAAAAAAGATTTTGTTCTCTGTTGCATTCTGTTTATGAAAAATTGACAAAAGATAGAAGTAAAATACAATCTGTTTCAGATGTTCGTAGTCTTTTGGATGTGTGTTCTGGTTCTACAAAATTTACACAAAATATCCAACAAGATGCTCAGGAATTTTTAATGTATATGCTTACCATTTTTGAAAATGAAGGTGTAGAAATAGAAAATATTTTTGGCCTTTCTGACAAATGGGAACATTATTGTGAAAATTGCATGTATACATGTAGCACCAATGTAGACACTGAGAGATTTCTGTATTTAACATTACCAGACTGTAAATCAGTGTCTTTCAATAAATTAGTTAAAGGTGCAATTCAAAACATGGAGTGTAGCCAATGTAAATCAGAAATGTTATCCACATTATTCTTAACAAAATATGGAAAATACATAATTTTAACGATGCAACGTTGTACAGCTGACGGAAGAAAATTGGATACTTTAATAAAGCACTTTGTAGCAGCACAACTATCAATATCAGGAAGGACTTTTGTAGCAATTGCAATAATTTTCCATGATGGTCCTTCCACAACATCTGGACATTACACTGCCTATCTAAAATGTGACAAAGGCTGGACACTTTGTAATGATGCCCAGTTGGTTTTCAAACAAAGTTTGCCTAGTGAATTACCAAATTCCTACCTAATATTTTTAAAGCCAAAGTTTTAGGAAGATAATTCACTCTCTGAGGATTTTATTATTATAATTTAATAGGACTACCATTGGACAATTTACATAAAGAAGGAGTGCAAAAATACCATTTGGCCTCAAGGAAAGGTATATTTTTGAATTATGGACTTTTTGGTGGTCATTGATTCGGTGATTATTTTAATGCGGCAATATTTACCGTTTTTATAAGTTAAAGTTATACAATTTTGTAAGCTGTAAGCATTCCATATATGTGTGATTTGTATTTTCTGGTATTTTACTGAGAATTGTATGTTGGGTTTTATTTAACAATCTTTCTGATTGTTTTTTTTTTGCCCGCTCTTAAGTGATGAGTACGATTGAAATCACTATTTCTAGTGAAATTCAGTATATTCTGAGAACAGCAAAAAAATCAAACAAATTACTTTGTGGAAATTATGCTGTGTTGTAAAAAATGTATTATTACATGTTATAATTTTTTTTTCTTTTCTTTCACAGATCTAAATTTTAAAATAAGCAATTTATATGAATTTAGATTGCAATGAAAATCTGAAAAAAATGTATACCATTTTTTATTCCTATTATTGTGAAGGTAAGTTTAACTAAGTCTCAATATGCAGAATGAGGAGGTCTGCAAGAAGCTACAAAGTTGAAACGCAGTACTAAAAACACTCTGTTTATACCTATGTAGTTTTGAAATCTGACCATAATCAGATATCATGTGACTTGCAAAAAAAGAGATTTGAGGGGTTCATAATTTTTCCCATTGTACCTATTGAAGGACCGCAATCATTTCAATCATTCTTCTTTGATCATCTTTGCAGACAAAACTCTGTGCTTACCTTCTATCATTCGCAAGGAATTTTAAAACCGGAAATATGTCACTTTTTGTAACATAGTTATTGCGCAAGACACTCTTTTATATTTACAAAGAGAGGAAAAGGCACTCTGTGTACTTTTTCTACTCCATGTAAATACAACCTCATCATACACACCACTTTGCGTTGAAAGGGTGTTCTATAAGTGTTGTTGTGCATGATTGCACTGAATACTCATAGAACAAGATACATCTCTAGATTTATCAGAAATCATAAATCTCAATATGTATGTGAATGCTGCACCATTCTAAAATTGGTGTAGGAAAGCACAATAAGGAAAATTATTTTTATTTCTCCACATTTTTATATCTTCAATGCATGCTAAAATGTTCAGCATACATTGAAGGAGAAAAATGCCTTTTCTCTTTGTTTTTGTGCAGGAAGGTGTGTCTTCCTGCTGAAAAAACAACATCACATGACACAGATATCCTTGCACTATGGTGCAAGGGTGCCTGTGTCACCACATGACTGCAGTTTAAGCAGCCGTGCAGAGAGAAGCATAGATTTATAACATATTTATGTACATATGTTGCATCCCTGTGCTTCGGAAGTACTACAGCACACTGTAGTTAAAGAGGTTACTGTGTGATGCTGCAGCACTTCCTCATAGTTCTGCACTTATACATTCACCATATGCTAGTAATGCATTCATTCACTCAATTACGTACTACACATACATTCATCTAAACTTTCACACACTAACAAAGAAATTTAGCTCTTTTTTTAAACCAGGAAAGTTAGTTCTTACAAGAACTTTTTTTTTCTTCTTTCTTCTTTTATATTTTTTCTTTGGTTTTTCTAACAATTGGTTGATTTTTTTGGTTTTTCTGGAAAAAAAAACAGGAGGAACCAAACTTCAGGTGATGTCACTGACCATGTCATGAGTGATGTAATATGTGACGTTATCGGCAGTGCATTGCGGGGGCGCGAGTTATAGTTAGCTGAACTAACTATAACAGGAGAATTTCTAGGGTTTTGTACGAGGGAAATGTCCAGCTAACTATAACGCCCCTGAAACCTATGGTTTTTTCAGTGAATTTCTAAGGTTTTTTAAATACCAATTCCCAACTATAACGCCCCTGAAACCTTTGGTTTTTTCAGTGAATATATATTTATATACACACACAACAGCAGAGTTCTTGTCATTCCTTTTGCAGTCAGCAAAGCTACGATGCTCCAGGACCGGGAAGGTTGGGGTGATTGTGGACCCGTCTCAAGAACCTGTTTCACTGTTGCCTTTCTCAGGCAACGCAGCCGAAAATCTACAGCACTCTTTCTCTACAGTAAATAAAATTATATTTTATGTGCTCTCCTCCAATTATATAGACACATTGCATATAGATAAAATTATTTTTCAAATTTCCATTAGTTCCACATTGCTGCCACCTACTAAATACAACCTCTCTTCAAATTAGACAGTACATATTTAAATGTTCAATATTACTGCTGTGATTACAAATACAGCAATAATATTCTCAATCAATTTGATATATTATTACAACTAAATTCCATATTGCCACTCTACTCTGCTCTACAGCACTCCACTCCAGACCATTCGACTCCAACCTGCTCTACTGCATGATAGTCCACTCTACACTCCACACACTGCCATTCCACTATACGCCAATCTAATCTATGTCAGTATACTCTATGCAACTGTACTTCACCCTACTCTACTCCACCCCACTGTATTCCACCCACTCAACCCTCTATGCCACTCTACTTTACTCCACTCTACTCTACTCTACCCCACTCTAATCAATGCCACTCTACTAGACTCCATTCTATACCACTATACTCTGTGCCTGTCTGCTCCACTCTATGTCACACAATTCTACTCTATTCTATGCCACTGCACTCTACGCCACTCTAGTCACCATTCCACTCTGCCCCACTCAACGCCTCTCCATGCTCCTCCACACTACACAATACAACTGAAGGGCATTCTACGCCAGTCTACTATACACCACTCTATACTACTCTACTGTACGCCACTCTACTGTATGCTACTCAGCTCCATCCAACTTTACGCTACTATACTCTGTCACTCTACTCAGTACCAATCTAATCTATGTCACTCAATGCCAAGCCACTCCATTCTTAGCCACTCCACTGCACTCTATGCCATACAACTCCACTCGTCACTTTTCCCTGTATGCCACAGAACTCTACACCACTCTATTCTACTCTACGTAATTGTAGCCCATTTCACTGTATACATTCCACTGACTGCTACTCCACTCTATGCCGCTCTACCCTATGCCACTTTACTATACAGCCAACTCCTCTGTAATCTACTCTACGCCACTCAACGTCATGTCACTCTACTACACTCTCCTCTACGCCATGACACTAACTTTCAGCCATGCAGAATAGCAGCCACGCTTCTGTACAACATGGCTAAAAGACATTGGCAAAGCAATAAGCACTCACATAGGAGAGAACTACTGACTTTGCCAGTGCTTGTTTTCTATTGGTCGGTGTGGAGACTCCGATAAAAAACAGTGATAAGAGGCATTCTGTGCATATTAAACTGGGTCTGAAGTGTTGTGGGGTGTGAGGGTTTAAAGCAATTTAAATTACTTCCTGTTTGGTAAATGTTGCCAATCTTAAGAAGTTCATCCTTGTTGTTAAGCAATTGAAAACTAGATATCCACTGAGCAAACTGACAGTTTGAGAAGATCAGTTACAATCAGGTTCTAATGGAGGTTAATTTGATGAGGACTAATAGCAAAAAGATACAAGGGTGATTATGGGCAGCTCCCTGTTTTACACGCAATGATGCTGTGGACATAGCATAAATAAGGACCCAATCAGTGCTTATTTTTTAGAGACTTGTCCAGCCGTACAGTGGTCATAAGTTTTTACTGGTATAGTAATTAAACAACAGTTTACAAGGGAAATTCTCTAAGTTGGACACAAGCCTGTGTCCCGTACAGTTAAATGGAGAGAAAACATACACAACAAACAAGGTTCAGGCAAAAAAATGTTTGTTACAATCTGGCAGAGAGTGGAGGATGGATTTAACAAACATTGCATAGGACACCCTTATGTATATAACATAGTATCGTTAGGAACATATAGGGTGTGTACAAGTGTCGACGGCGTTTCGATCCTACACACGCAATATTAGGATCATCATCAGGACAACAAAATTAAGGCCTGTACAATTTAACCTGAATAACTAAATGAAGAAGGAAAGGAGAAAAAGAAGGGGGGAGGGGGAAAAAAGGGGAAAGGTAATAATTAAAATTGACAATTCATATACAAAAGGTCTGACTAAACATACTGTAATTCTGCTTGTGTAAGGAGCAGACTTATAGCCCACATGGAGCAAGGGTGAAGGTGAGAGAGAATAAAAAAAATGTTTTGGGGTAAGTGAGACTATACGTGTTGCGGGGATGTTGACAAGGAAAGTAGTTCTGTCATTGTGATAATCATGCGAATCAACTGGAAAGCCGTATTTAAGCAAGGACAATGCGAAGATATGCAAGCCAGGTTATGTTCCATGCAACTGAATGAAGTACATAGCGGTGACAGAGAGTGAAGGTGAGACGGTGAAACGGCGAATAAGGAACCGTATTTAAGGAAGGGCAATGCGGTGAACCGCAAGCCAGGTAATTAGACTATACGCTAAGGAGACCGCAGAAGAAGGATGCTGCATGCAACTGAAGGATGTTACATAGCGGTGATGAAGGGTGAAAGTGAGACAGTGAAACGGCGAAATAAGAAGTTGATATCGGAGTGAAGGGGAGCAATTAATTTTGCGTCGTGAGCAGGGCAGTCTAAGCAAGGAACTAACAGAGAAGGGGGAGAAGATGGCACTGTGACCGAGGTCCGAGTACGGGGGCGAAGTGGCGCCAAGGCATCAAAGGAGGGAGAAGGCATCCACTCGGGTTGGATATAATGCAAGCCGCGGCAGGAACTGCGGAAGCAAAGTGTGGAATTAACGAGGGGAATGGGGGTGGAAGAATACAAGGGATTAAGAAGGGTGGTTGGACTCACCAGGATGAGGCTAATTACTGCAACTCATTTAAAAGTAACTTCAGTCGGCAAGGTACTCGACTTGGGGGCAGCTCAAAGGGCTCACGGGTTTCAAGTAGAACCGCGACAGTACGCTGCAGGAGGGAACAAAAGGGTTACGGAGGAAGGCAGGGGAACCAGGGATCCAACAGACTGGAGAGGGGGCGCGGTGGAACTCACGAGAATGAGTGAATCTGGAGGTCCGGCAATGCGGAAAGCAGGGTCCGATAATACGGCTGCTATCGTGGGTTCAGAGGGAGCATGTGATAAGGACAGAGAGGAAGGCTCATTGGATAGCCTCGCTAGGGGAGTGAGAATAGAGAAGGGACTAGGAATTGAGGACGGGTGCCATCTTGGAATGGGTGAATAGGAAAGGGAAGGATTACGGTGGTTATAAAGTGAGCGTTATTTGCAGATAATTAGAACTATGAGAATTATAAAACAAGTCATGGAACAAGACACATAGAGTAGGAAATTAAGCAGAAGTATTCAATGCACTTAGTAAGAACAGATACGTAATTCAGATACTCGTGGACCAATCCTCATGTCTATTCAATCCGGAATTGAAACTGTCAGTCTTTAAAATCCATTTTAATTCTTCTTTGTTTAGTGTCTTTATCATATCTCCTCCGCGTGGAGGCAATTTGACAACAGAAATGATGGTCCATCGAATTTCATCTTCGGAGTGTTTCTTTTCTAGGAAATGCTCAACCAATGGTGCTGTCAGGATTTTGCATCTGATTCTGCTGCGATGCTGGGAGATGCGTAGACGAATCTTTTGCGAAGTCTGGCCAATGTAAATTTTATCGCAAGGACAAAAGATTGCTTAAATAACATTGGTGGAATACAATTAGTGAATGTTTTCAGTTCGTTTCTGATATTGCCAAAAACAAAGACTTTGCACTCAATGGTCAATGCACACACCACACAGTTACCACATTTGGCATGACCTTTCAATGGAGGGAGGGACCAAATATCATTCAGAGTGGTAGAGCTAGTTTTGTTGGTGGTAGTGGGTAAGGCTGCTCGAACAAGGTGATCCTTAATATTCTTATTTTTCTTGAACGCGAAAAGCGGGCGTTCCAGATGGAGATTGCCAACATTTAGAACTGACCAGTTCTTGAGAATACTTTTACGTATATAGTTAGAAACTGTGGAAAAGGTGGTGACACAGACCAGTCTGCTTGTTTCAGATTTGGATTTGGGTTCAAGGAGGGTTTCACGTGGGCAGTACCAGGCACGTTTCATGGAGTTTCGTATAAGTATTTTAGGGTAGCCTCTTGTGGACAATTTGTTAGAAAGTATTTTGGCTTCATAGAAATAGTCCTCTTTTAGGGAACAATTTCTACGGATTCTCAGAAACTGTGAGAAGGGAAGAGAATCTTTTAAGGCACGGGGGTGGCTACTCTTGTAGCTTAACAAAGTATTCCTCTCTGTGGGTTTACGGAAAAGACCTGTGACAAGATAACCATCGATATGCTTTATCGTAAGGTCAAGAAAGGAGATGGATTCCCTTTGGTGACTCAGTGTAAATTTTAGGCCCCCGCAATTGTTATTGAGCCAATGGAGGAACGAGGTGAGTAGACTTTCATTGGCCTGCCATATCATAAAGATATCATCGATGTATCTTTTCCACTTACAAATACATGATGAAAAAAGATTGGTAGTGGTAAGAATACATTTCCTTTCTAATGCAGCCATGTATAGAATGGCCAGATTTGGGGCAAAAATTGCACCCATGGATGTTCCTTTAACTTGTTGATAGAAGTGGTCTTCAAACATGAAGAAGTTCCTAGTAAGGCAGACTTCTAATAGTTGTAATATTAAGTTAGTAGGTACAGTGTGAGGGCGTGATCTTTGATCTAGGATGTTTTCCATCACCAATAATGAATCCCTTTGAGGTATATTGGTATAAAGGGATTCTACATCCAAAGTGCAAAGAATGTTCAGTTTAGGGTCTTAGGGGTGGTTCTCGATCAGGTTGATCATAGACATACTATCACGAATATAGCAGTCAGTCAGAGGAACAAAATCCTTAATGAAGTGATTGACATAATGGCCTAATGGCTCAAGAATAGAGCCACAACCAGAAACAATCGGGCGCCCAGGGGGTTTCTGGAGATCGTTATGAATCTTGGGCAGCGTATAGATAACTGGAATTCTAGGACTTTTTATGTTAAGAAATTGGTACTCTAATTTTGAGAGGAAACCTTGTTGTAGGCCTTCATCCGTAATTTGTCGGATGAGTGTCTGAAGTTCCTTGGTAGGGTTAGTGTGCAATCTGCAGTAATGGTCAGTATTAGCCAATTGGCGATTGACCTCATCTTTGTAGTCCTTCAGCTCTTGTAGAACAATCCCTCCACCCTTGTCAGCTGGTTTAATTATAAGATTGGGGTTTTCGCGAAGTGAAGAAATGGCTAGTTTTTCTTCCTTAGTAATGTTATAAGGGATGTAATGGTGTATGTCAGAAATACTCATAAGTTCTTTCAGTACAAGTTTTTCAAAAGTAATTACCTCACTAGGGGCCTCATGTAGGTAGCCAAATACCGGTCGGTAACGGCCGATTTTCGGTAAATATGCCGTTACCGACCGGTATTCAGACAAGTGAGATGTAGGAGTCCAAAAACGACTGTTCGGTAAATATGAGGCGGTAAATACCGAATCATATTTACCGAATTCTAAAATACCGAATCAGACTTACCGAATACATACTTAACGAATCGGTAAATATGAAGTGGTAAATATGAAGTGGTAAAAATTAAAATGACATGTAGGAGCACTCGGTAATTAAGAAATCCAAGAAAATCGGTAAATAAGAGTCGGTAATTAACACGGATTGAAAGCAGGTGGTAACCATCAACAGTGCATATAAGCAATCGCAAAATGCAACAGCGTGGACAACATGGCCGCTATGTATGTCATTGCAAGGCGCCTACGTCTACAGGCAGCAGGACTGAGGGTTTGGCGACGGGAGGAACGCATCTACAGACAGCGCATCACACTATTCCACCTGACTGATGCAGAGATACATGAGAGGTACAGGCTACACCCCGAAACCATCATGGACTTAATCAGGGACCTTCACCCACTCCTGGACCAGCCAATAAGAAGGGCGCACGCCATACCCCCACATGTGCAGGTGCTCTGCAGCCTACATCTGCTGGCATCCGGCAGTTATCAGGTGGTGATAGCTGCGGTGGGTGGTGTATCCCAGAGTTGCCTGTCACGTTTCTTCAGGAAGTTCCTGGATGCCATGATGCAGAGAATGCACCACTACATCAGCTTCCCCAACACACAGGCTGCACTGCAGAAAACAAAAACAGACTTTTATCACATGGCACAGTTCCCCCATGTCATCGGCTGTATTGATGGTACACACATCCCAATCTGTCCACCAGCTGACACAGAGCACATCTACAGGAACAGGAAGTCCACCCACTCCATCAATGTGCAGGTGATCTGTGATGCAGGGAACATCATCACAGATATTGTTGCAAAGTTTCCTGGGAGCACCCACGACTCGTACATCTTCCAGAATAGTGGGATCTACACACGACTGAGTGCCGGAGAATTTGGAGAGGGATACCTGCTAGGTGAGTAACAGTGACGCCCCTTGCAACCTGCAAATCATAGTGTAAAGAGGCATGTGACTGATGTTTCCCTTTAACTCATCTAGGCGACAGTGCATATGCATGCCGGTCATTCATCCTCACTCCCTACCTACACCCAGCAACCCAGAGTGAGAGACGATACAACGTGGCACACAAAACAACACGCAATGTGGTGGAGCGCACGTTTGGACTACTGAAGAGCAGGTTCCGCTGCCTCCA
This sequence comes from Triturus cristatus, assembly GCF_964204655.1. Taxonomy (NCBI): domain Eukaryota; kingdom Metazoa; phylum Chordata; class Amphibia; order Caudata; family Salamandridae; genus Triturus; species Triturus cristatus. The sequence continues at coordinate 705,869,970 of NC_140595.1, read as the reverse complement.
CAAGAGCGGAGGCGCACGCCAGTACACACCCATCACCTGCTGCAAGATTATTGCCACTTGTGCAATGCTGCACAACCTTGCCACGAAAAAAGGTACAGATGTGGAACTAACATATTTTGAGGACAACGAGGATGAGTCAGGCCAGCCACAGGGCAACGCAGCTAGAGTGCCAACTGCAATCGATGGGAGAGAGAGACGGGCAGAGATCACATGCAACTATTTCTGAGTAAGTAAGGGGACACAGCCAGTTGTGATTAGTCATGACGTAGTTTTAATGTGGCACCACGCCATGAACACATGAACAAGCCAATCTGGCAATATACCATCTATACAAGGAGTATGTCCAGGGTTACGTCACCCATTGGGAAGTGGCTAAGCAGGGCCACATCAATGTTTGCGCATACGCGCTGCAGTGGTGGATGGCACGGCCTGTGCATCCTCACTAGAGCCAACCCCAAGCCGCCTGCTGCTCCTGCGTCCTTCTGGGACGGGGGGTGTGATGCTGCTCCTGCTGCTGGTGTCGATGCTCTCCGCAGCATCCCCTGCAGCAGTTGTCGACGCCTGACTAGTAAATAGCACCCCTAGTGCACTTGTCACCTGCACCATCCCCCGAGACAGGTCGCTGCAGCAGTGTGTTAGGCCCTCCTGCATCGTCACAGAGCGCCGGCACAGTAGAGAAGTCGCAGTTGCCAGACGGTTGAGTGCCCTGTTGGTAGTGTCCCTTCTCTGCCGTTCCCGGCGCCGTGCCTCGATGTCAGCATCTAATTTGCTGCACAACTGCTGGATTGACTGGGACATGTCCCGAATGCCCGCAGCCATGCCGCTGATGTTATTGTCCATGTTGACTAATGTAGTTTTCATCACCCGCATGTGCCTCTGGACTGTCATGACTGCCTTTGTTTGCAGGCGCTGTTGTTTCAACATTTGGCCCTCGAGACCCAAGAAGACACCATGGCCGTCAATGGGTGCTGGTGGACTCTGGACACGCGACCTGCGGCGCCCTCTTGCTCCCGTCTGTGCTGCCTGTGAGGTGTGGGGCACAGTGGCATGGTTCCCTTCCTGGGGCCTGGTGAGTTCTTCAGGGCCCATGCTGTCGTCTGACGAGGTGTCTAAGGCTCGTAGCCTGGCTGCTGGACGCCTCCTCATTCCCACACCTGCAAGCGGAGATGTGGCCGGTGATTCAAACATGAGTGGCGATGCTGGCTCTGGGTGAGGTGATGCTGGCTCTGGGTGAGGTGATGCTGGCTCTGGCTGCGGCGAGGCTGCCTGTGTTGGTGGTGCGGCTGCCAGTGGGCCTGCTCCCTGGTCTGAACTTGTGCTGGCTAGAGGTGATATTTGTGGCCGGTGTGCCGTCTCTCCTGCAGCATGCCCTGTCCTGCATGATGTCACATCTGTGGACAGAAATACAACATTGGCTCAGTGTCCCCGAAGGGCTGCATTGAAAGCGTCACAATAAATAATTTCACATTCCAAAATGTCCTCTGTCTCCTTGTGCCTCGAGTGCGTGACATGCCTTGTTGCCCTGTAACATTTACGTCATGGTTGGTGTTTCCCTGACTACATCTCCCGGAATGCATTGCCTGTCTGCACTGACACGTGTGGACTGCAGTGTGATTCTCGTTTCACAATGGGGGATGTGGGATAGGGATAGGGGGTGCTACATTGCTGTGCTTTCGTCTTACCTTGTTGTGTGGCGGCTCTGGCAGAGCTGTCGGCGTCCCCAAGACCCACGACGCTCTCTTGCTCGATTGTGGCCCCCACCAGCTCCTCCAGTTTGGTGAGGGCAGGTGCCCTGTTGGTTCCACCTCCAGTCTGGCTGGCGTCCTTCTGGATGTCGCCCATCTTCCTCTTGGTTACAATCCTCAGGTCATACCAGCGCTTCTTTAGGACCTCTATGTCCCTGTGGGTCACTCCCACAGCATTCACATGGGCCTGGATGGCCAGCCATATGTTGCGCTTTTCAGCCTCAGGCACTTGCAGGGATTGCCTTCCAAACAGCTTCTGGTGCTGCTTCACCACCTCCTCCACCAGCACCTGGAGTTCCTTGGGGCTAAATTTCAGCTTCCTCCTCCTTTCCCCTCCGTCTCTCTGTGTTCTCTGGCTGGACATGATGTTCGTTTTCCCGCTCGCACAGGCACCGGCTCCCTGCCTCTCCTCTGCACTCCAAGCCTCTCCAGGGTCGGCTAATTATGTACACCTGCCTGGGTGTGGCCACTTCCTGGTTGGGTGGGCTGTGGTTGCACAGGATTAGCTGTTTCGTCAAGTCATGTGATTTTATTTACCGATTCCGTACATACCGATTCGGTATTTTCCGATTCGGTAAATACCACCTCGGTATTTTCCGATTCGGTAAATACCACCTCAGTATTTTCCGAATCGGTAAATACCACCTCGGTATTTACCGATTCGGTGAATTCCGATTCGTGATTACCGAATGTTACCGAATCGGTAACTGTTACCGAATTTTTACCTACATATAACTTACCGATTCTAATTTACCGATTCGGTACGGCTCGGTATTTAAGAAACGGTAAAATTAATTTACCTACATGAGGCCCCAGGTATCATATTGTTATGTGGTGAAAAAGTGGAAGGAGGTCTAAGTGGAGTATTGTATTGTTTGGGTGTCATAGGATTCAATAGAAAGTAACTGTGAAGCCTGATTTTACGAAAGAACCTTAATAGTTCTGTCTGGAGATCAAGGAAATTAAGGTATGTCATTGGTATAAATGAAAGGCCTTTACTGAGTAGTGATATCTCGTGGCTTGAGAGTACATGGGTAGAAAGATTGAACAAAGGTATAGTAGGATGTTGATCAGACATATTGTGTGATTCGGGGTCTACCAACGGTAGAATTTCTGACATGTCTGACGCTCTCCTGGCGGGTTGTACCAACGAGGGCGTTGCCTGCCCCTTCCTCTCCTTGGGGGGTCACTTGTTCCTAGGGACCTTTGTTGTTTATAATTACATGATTCCCATGGTCCCAGGCCGACCTTATATGGGTGCTCTTGTTGTCAATTAAATGTGGACATAGCGAAAAGCATCAAACATCCAGAAAAAATTGTTGAAGAAACCAGAGGTCTAGACTCTATGTATGTCTGGTGTGGAAGTTTGTGCTGTCACCAAGAAGGACAGTTCAGATGGGGGAGGGGCGAAGCAGATATCCAGAAATTCCATATTGTGCTACAGTGGTGGCAGCTCCAGCCATATTGGAAATTCAGAGTTTGCAATAAGTGTAAGAAAAAAGGACATTTTGGTGGGATGTGAAAGGTTGGAAAGGTCAACATAGTTTTCTGATTATTCCTTAGGCTCTAATGTTTTTAGTGTTGGGGTGGAAAGGAAGTGCAAGGGTCTTCCCAAATGATAAAATATCTCAATGGACAACTATTACAGGTCATGGTGGACAGGAGTTATGGGCGGGGAGAAAGTTGCTGCCTACTGACGCATGTCCTGGAAGTTACACTGGGCATAGGCTGGACATATTCCGCTATATTTGGTGCAATACGGATTACAAAGGGCATAGATCTTGTGGCAAATGGTGATTAGGTTATGGTTATGTTGTGTATATAGCCAAAGAAGCAAGATGTGAGAGAGATATAGTCAGCACTGAAGGTAAAAATTACTTTTGTAGTCTTCAGGTTAAAACTCCCAACCTTTTCTCTGATAATTTGGGTAGGTTAAAGGGTTGCAAACACCCAATCAGATTGAGAGATGGTGCAGTCATGATAAGGCACCATTTAAGGAATGCTTCCTTGTATGGGAGGAAGTTCAAATAAATGTTGGCGAATTTCTGTGACAAACATGTTATCAGGTCTATAGAATGATTGCCATGAATCGCTCCAATAGTTTGACTTTAAAATTTAAGAAATGTCATTTCAAAGTACCCAGTGTGTTGTACCTCAGTCAATCCATCTCATGTTTGACATACTGGAAGCACCAGAGCCTATGGCCAGGGAGCAACTTGTGGCCTTTCTGAGTCTTACTGAGTTTTACACTAAGTTTGTAGAGGATTTTCTGCAAAGATTGAGCTTTTAAGAGTATTGCTTAGAAAGAATGTAAAGATTCTATGGAGTGGATATTAGAGAAAGATGATCAGTGTGCTCAGAATGAACATTATTCATACTCCTTGCCTCAAACCTTTCATAGTGGTAAAACAATGTTGTTGTGGAAGCAAGGAGGAGTGGTCTTGGTGCTGTACTGCAGCATAGTGATTTTTACAGAGAATGGTTTGTGGACCATGACTCTAGAGTACTGCTGCAGTCAAAGAAGAATCATTCTGCAATGGAAAGTGAGCTTTAATGATGTACACAGGTTGTAGATCATTTTTGCATGTTCTTGTAGGGGACCAAGTTAATACCAAGGCCAGATCACAAACCCTTAGTAACTGTGCTTGACTCTGGCAGTAGGAGAATGATGGCAGTGAGGCTAGCTTGAATGGCACATAAATTGCAGGATTATCAAGTTATACTTTACCAAGTCTGGGAAAAGAAGCTAGCAGGTCAATTGTATGTGGCTTCTCCCTTTGCTGAGGTTCAGTTAAAAGGTAGAGACTGTCAAGAGCAAGGTTATTTTCAGTGTGAGTGATATGACCCAGCTAACTGATGTCTGTCCAGGAGAGGTATGCATGAACAGAGAGTGGACGGATGCTGCTGATATCAATCCCCTTTCAAGAGACTTTGGAAAGTATTTTATGGAGGGATTGCTGAAAACCAGAAGTTGGGGGGGGGGGGCCTAGTCTTTTGCTAAGTTCAAGATGATTTAGCCTAGAACATAGGTGTTCTCTGGGGAGGTGACAAAGCCATTCCCTGTACGTTCTGAAGGAGAAAGTAATTTCTCATGGCCATGAGAACACTTGGGAATATTTATCACAGGGCTTGAGTCCCACAGTATTGCTGGTGGACAGGGCTTTCAAAGATTTTGCATTGTACTCCAAAACTGATAAGGCGACCACGCCTTGTGTAATGGCACCAGTCCCTGTTACTTCCCCTGAGGACCCTGGAGCAAACTGGGTACAGATATTGTCAGCCATTTCTGTGCACTCACAAAAAAGAACATGTTTGCCTTGGTTTTGTCAGACTATTTTTTAATTGGTCCAAGGTGAATCACCACCGACAGAGTCATTCGTTTTCTGGAAGATATATTTGCAGGTAAGGATATCTTGTGTTAAACAATGAGCCGCCGTTCACCAGTTCAAAAGTTTTGACATACCTGGAGAAGAATGAATTAGTGCACAAGGAGATTGGTATTCAATCAGTGTCGAAAATCATTAGGGGGATGGAGCTGGAAGCTATAGCTGACAGAGTTCCAGGAGGCTGTATACCCCTTCACCGAGGCGCCTCTGAACAGGATTTGTTGCTGTGGAGTAGAACGAGCGGAACCTGCTGCAAAAGTCAGGCCAATCGATGATGCACCATGGGCCGATAAATGAGCGGGTTGGTCCCGTTCTTCCCTCAGTTCTCAGAGCACACATTAGCCAAAAAGTTTGCAAATCACAAGTTTTACATTTTGTCTGGCTGGGCACTTTTAACACCACAACCAGGGGTCCAAGACTGGAAGGAGTTCACATCAGGGCTTTGGACTCACTCAGGCTGGGTCCAGGTACACATTCAAGATGGTCAAAGCCTTTTATGTCCCTGAGACTCTAAACAGAAGGTCAGCAGACTAGCCCTTGGAGTCACTCTGGTCGTCCTGGGTTCAGGTGGTGAAGCACAGCTCAAGCAGCAGGGATGAACTCTGAAGGATCAAGGCCGGCTCCAGACAGCAAAGAATTCCTTCTAGGTGCAGCAAAAGTAGACTTGTGGAGTGCACAGCAGGCCACAGCAGCAGTCAGTCTGAGAGTCCTATTTTTATAACTTATGCTTTCTTTGTAGTAGGAGACTTTTCTAGAGAATTCCCGTAGAAGTGATTGAAATTTCCTGCTTCACCTTCCCTGCCTCCAACCTGGCTGCATGAACATTCCAGTGGTGACTAGTCCTTTCTGTGAAGGTGGAGCACAGCCTATTCAGCCGGAAGTGGGGCTGTGCACAGCTCCCTCACTTCATCATGCCAGTGACGGCCCATCCATGTACACCTAATCACTCTATTGTTTGACAGTCTGGGAGCAATTAACAAAGTCCAAATGCCAACTACACCCAGTTACGTGACCTAGGACAGGCTGCAGGCATCAAATAGCAAAGGACAGTTAATGGCAACTTTCTAAAAGTGGTATTTTCAAATGTTTTCTTTAAAATCCAACTTTACCTTTAAAGAGGTTTATTAATTATATTTCATAGCTACCAAACATGAAATGCTTACCTGTTAACAATCAAAAGTTAGCACTTATTAAATGTCATAAGGCAACCCAATGTCACCCTGGGACAGGTAGGTCTCACAATAGTGAAAAGCAAATATAGGAGTTTTCACTACCAGGACATGTAAAACTTAGAACTACATATCCAACCTTGTGATCACAATGACAATGCACCCTGCTCTATGGGCTGCCTAGGGCCTACCTCAGGGGTGGCTTATAGGCAATACAAGGTGAGATTATGGCTTTGAAAGATATTACTGAATCAAATTGACAGTTTAAAATAATATTTGAGCTATGTAAGTGGGTGACACAATATGTGATGCAGGCCTACTAGTAGCACGTGATTTACAGCCCCTGGGGATATGGTATACCACGCTACAAGGGACTTATAAGTACATTAAATATGTCAATCAGGTGTAAGCCAATTTTACCACACTTTACGGGAGGGAGCACAAGCACTTTAGCACTGATTAGCAGTGGTAAAGTGCACAGAGTTCTAAGGCCAACAAGAACGAATTTTTGCAACAATGGAAGGAGAAAGGCAAAACGTTTAGAAGAATACCACCTTATGGCTGGCAGGTCTAACAGTCAGGTGCAGCATTTTAATTTTTTGTTATTGATGAGTCACACTAGTTGGTAGTAGTTGAGGGAATAGATTGGTGGAAGACTTTGGGGCAGCATTGCTCTCTTACAGAACCAAACCTAATCCTAGCTTGGTACAATGCCGATTTTAGCTTTAAATGAGGTGAAAACCCAGTTCCCATCTTGCACCCTTTAAGCTGAAATAAACGTTTGGTACATTTGAATGAGGAAGTGATGACAGGAGAATGGATTTCTAGGATGTGTGACAAATGGTAGGCGAGTACAAGCAGAGTTTAGAGGTGAATATCGCCGGAAAGAGAGGCAGAGTGCCAGCAAGAGCAATCACTGTTAGCCAGTTTGTTAGGATGAAGGTTCTAATGGGATGTAGGAAGTGCATTTCAAAGTGGTGAAACCATGGAATGTCATCGAGGTGTTGAATGGAGCAGTGAAAGTGGAAGGGAGATCATGTGTGGAACCTGTGCAGAGTGACAGTGTGATGTGTACGGTATTTGAGAAAATCTGCCAGCAAAGGGACGAGGGATAGAACTAATGGTAGAATGAAGAATCTTCTGGTGGATCAACTTGCCATGAGAGAGTATGTATCCCAAATGAGTGTGGGGGAAGAAGCACAAGAAATATGAAGATACCTTTGAACTATGGCACATATGTAGGCCAAAGAGAATTCTTACCCTTGTCCTGTGATTTATTCTTTCGTTTTTTAAGCTCTCCACCTTAGTTTGTTTTTTAAAAGGGGGAAAGTGTGTGGCATCTGGACCAATGCATTGCAGTGCAGTAATAGAGGAAATGTCATTAGGTCATACTGTTGTACATGGATGATAAAATAGTTAAATGAAAAGCTGTAAGGAGAATGTGAAGTTTAGGATTTTAATCTGTACATTTCGGATGAGATGGATGGGAAGGTTGTTTTATCTTTCATGTGGTGTATCTCTTGAACCTTATGCTAAGCAGAATCAATTTACAAAATAAATGTATCCAGATTTGTCTTTGTTGTTGGGTCACCATTGATTTCCTTACACTGCAAGTACACCCCTGTATCAAGGGTGAATGTGGGAGTCATTTGGAGGTTGTAGTAAGGCAGAAGATTGTTCTGTCTTAACAGTCTACAACAAATAAAAGTGCAAGAAGGCTTATGAGCAAGTTCACCCAGTTAATCTTTCAAAGCTGAGCTAGAGATGAAGTATCTGCTCCTGGATAAGTATACTTGTAGACACGCTGTGTCACAGTTTCTGTATTGAGGCATGATGAGTGCATGACCTAGTTTACAGTCTCAAACACTCCAAATTTAAATTTGCACCAATCGATTGGATTTGTATTATTGCAGTGCGCATTAGCTTTCAACATGAAATGGTGGGATCTCTTGAAAGGATCATGTTTTGATGTATCCCACTGGATGCAGGAGGAGCCTTTAGAAGAGTGTCTAATTGGCATATTTATGCACCTTGCCCAAGTAGGGACCACACATCTAGTCAGGGTAAGTTAGATACACACCCTAAGTAAACCTGTGCTCACCCACTGGTAGCTTGGCACAGAGCAGACAGGCCTAACTTAAGAGGCAATGTGCAAAGTATTTGTGCAACACGTACTGCAGTACAACAGTGAAAACACCACACAAAAAAATCCAAACCTGGGTACAAAAATAGAGCCTAATTCATTGAACAAAACAAGACCAAAATGCAATAATTAAAACTGGTGCTATACATTTTTAGAGAATACCTTGAAATATAGTGCTTGAAAGCCTAAAGCACCAATAGGGACTATCTGGTCACGCTGGACCGGGCCATATCTGAAAAGTCAAGTTAACTACGATGGAGCGGAGGTTGGATACAATGACCAAAAAGTGCCTGCTGAAAACAATACTTTCATGGAGAAAGCTTCGATGTGGAGGAGCAACGATGAGGAGCCGTCAGAGGCAATGCGTTATTAATCCGTTGGGTTGTAGGTAATGTGTGGGTTCCTAGTCGCGCGGTTGTGGTATGTGTCATCGTTGAACCAATGGTGATGACGCAAATGCGTTGTTGAGACAATCAGCCAACTTCAAGAAGAATGCATTGGTTCCAACCAGGGCAACGCAGGCACTGTGTGGATTTTGATGCTGCAGCACGGACTAACCCACTTTTAAGGGCCCATGACTGGATTGTCACCACTTGGCAGGGTAGGGCTCATAGATGGAAGAATCTAGGTGCAGGTTGAAGAGTTGCTGGCAGTCTTTAATGTCCCTGGGACTCGAGAACAGGAAGAAAGCAGACAAGCCCTAGGATCACTCCGGGTTCAAGTGGTGTAGATCCAGTCCTTCTCCCCCAGGCAGAGAGGGCAGCAGGCAGGTCGGTACAGCAGAAAATCAGTTCCTGCAGAGCATCAGTCCAGCAGTAGGGCAATCCTTCAGCAGAACAGCAGTCTTTCTTCCTCACAGTGTATACACAGGTCCAGACGTATGCTGATTTGCTAGGGTCAAAAGACCAGTACTTATAACCAGTGGTGCCTTTAAAGTGGGGAGACTTGAAATAGGGGCTTTGAAGTCAACCCCATTCCTCCCTTTTCTTGGCCTGGCTCCAGATACACTACAGGGGGTATGCAGCTCTTTGTGGGGGGACAGACACAGCTCTATTCAGGTGCAAGTTTCAGCTCCTCCCTCCCATCCTGCTCAGGATGAACCATCAAGATGTTAATGTCCCATGAGGCACACCTAAGTTCCTTTTGTGTGTGACTGTTTAGAGAAGATGTACAAAGCCCAGCTGCCACCCAACCCAGACATGTATTGGAGACCGGCAGAGACACACAGGGTTTAAGAGCAGAAAAATGGCTACTTTCTAAAAGTGGCATTTTCAAAGTTGTACTCATAAATCCAACTTTACTATTAAAGTCCATAGGCACCAAAATGACCGTTCTACTTCTTCTCAATCAGGAATTACACTAAATGTAATAAGGAATCCCCGATGTTAAGCTATGAGAGGGGTAGGCCTCACAGTAGTGAGAAAAGAATTGTGGAGTTTTTCACTACCAGTCCATGTAAAACTAAAAAGTACATGTTCCTGTCTTTCCCTTACAATTCACCCAGTCATATGGGCTACCCAGGGCCTACCTTAGGGGTGGCATGCCTAATAAAAGGGGAGTTTAAGGCTTGGCAAGTGGTTTTAAATGCCAAGTCGACATGGAAGTCAAACTGCACATACAGGACCTGCAGTGGCAGGCCTAAGACATGTTTAGAGGGATAGTGCTGCAGGCCTACTAATAGCATTCAATGTACATGCCCTTGGCGCATACAGTGCACTTTATTAGGGACATATACGTAAATCAAATATGCCAATTGTGGATACACCACTTGAATCCTTCCAGACTCCCCACCATGGCCAAGACCATTTATCCCTTCCTAAAGAACTTCCTTATCTCTTCAGAGCATCCTATCTCCAAATGTATTCTACAAGCCACGTTCGACGGAGGTTACCTCGAAAGTTACGCTACGAGCCGTGGGGGCTCTGCCCCGGGCTGCCTTCGTCCTTTGGTTGCAGCCATTCTCCCAGAGAGGTCCTGCTTGAACGACCTCTAGGATTCCTTCGTATCCTTCCTCACAGGATCCTACTCTTCGTGACCATGCGCCTAGCAGCCCAGCTTTCGCCCATACGTTAGCCTCCGGCTGAGACTTCTTTCGTCCCTTTTGAGCCCTGCCTGAGTTGGACGTATTTTCAGCTACTTAATTCTGTACATCATAGCTGTCCCATTTACCTCCATCTGAGAGTTGTCATACAGTGGACCCCTGGACCCCATCGAGTTTCAGTGACCACACAGCTCTGGTGTTCTTTGTCTCCCATTGTGTCAAACATTTCTTGTTGGACTGCATCCGTTCTGTGCCCTGAAGGAGGTGACGGCTAGTGTTCTAGCCTTTCACCGAAACACACGTCAGCCTTGAGCTTGACGGAAACTGCATAGTGTTATAAATGAAACAACACTTTAAAATGTGTCTCCCTAACTTGAAACCTACCATTATATGTTTCGGACCCGTGCAGCTATATAGACATTTTGGTTTACTATTTATCCTTCAAATCTCTCCAATGTTATACTGAGTTACCTGATCCCTGACCTGGGTTCTAGCCAAATAATTTCGACACCCCCAGTGTCTCCTTCTAAATTTTCTCCAAATTCTGTTTTCCGTCGCTCTTGTTCTGCAACCTTTTTAATTGTATGATTGTGTTAGAGAGCTAGTAGCATGAATGGACTTATGGTGTGCCTGATGGTTTAGACTGTGCTTGGATGAAATGTGTTTTAAAGTTTCTGTGGTTCATCTTTTCTGACGGGGGAAGGTGTATTTATTAATTGTAATTATATATTTGTATACACTTTTTGATTATTGCTTTGGTTTGAATATGTATAAATGTCTCTAGGTACTGTTCATATGCACCTCATATCCAAAAGAAAGCAGAGTCCTATCCCTTTGGTATTGGACCCTACATATAAGAAATATTGCTTGGCTTTAATAAAGTATTGTTTTCTGTCGATTGTGCTCACACTTTTGTCTGTATGCATTTAAATGTTACATTGATCATGTTATATGTTGTGTTATTTTTTGGTCCCCAGCTGAGAGCCCCATCTTAGACTATTTAGAGACGCTGTGCTTTCACACTTATTATTAGGCAGATGACACTGTGCTCCTTCCTACCCGGAAGGTTGTTGCTGTTTAGGGATACACCAATACAACCATGTTTATGGGAGTAAGCACGTGCACTTTGCACTGGTTAGCAGTGGTAAAGTGCACAGAGTCCCGAGGCCAACAAAAACAGATCAGCAAATAGTGAAACAAAACATGCAAAATATTTGCAGGGAAGCCACCCTAAGGCTGACAGGTCCAACAGAGAGGGATCAGGTTGTGTGGACCAAGAAGGATGTGGTCTCCCAATTCTGATGTACAAGTCAACAGCATTGATTCCTGAGTAGTAGTATGAGGTAGGAATACATTGACTACTCAGACCTATGAGACAGGTCATGTTATTAAACATAATGGCCTCTCTTGCTGTAAGCCCAAGTCAACCTATTGCTATACATCTAGCCTTCACCTCCATGCTAAATTAATGTTTAGCTGTGCCAGGTTTCCTAGGTCTTAGCGTGACCAGCTGCTCTAGACCAGATTATTTTTGTTTACATTTTTCAATTCTGGAACTTGTAGTCTTGTTGAATCCACTATAAAACCATGACTACAAGTCTCAGAAGTCAAAGAAAAGACATGGTCTGGAGCAGCTTATCATGCATGGACCAGGGAAAGTTTACAGCTATGAATGTTAAATGAGCAAAGATTACTTTTCCTGTAGTGAGAGGAGCAGATTAATTTTCCTTGGCTTGGAAGTGTTCCATGTGGCCTTTCAACAATTGAGTCTACCCTATTTCCTCTTGCTTTCAGCTATGTGTCTGGTATTGTTGACTACTACTACAAGAGTGATGAGAGCATCCAGACGGACCCAGAGCTTCAAGCATGGGTATCGGAGATCTTCAAAGAAGGCTTTCTGGAGAGGAAATCCTCAGGTATGATTGGCAGAGCTTGTTGCCAAGTAGTTGTTGTTCATCAATCCCATGTACATTCTTCTGATGGATTGTGGCTTGACCACCAATCCACAAAGACATTGAGCTTGATTGTGAAATCCAGAGGTTTTAAGAACTTTTGTGCTTGAAGTGTCAACCAAGATTCAGAAACTAAAAATGTATAACACTGGAATTTACACTCAATCTGAACAATTTTCTTGTATACTGTGTTTGTTTAAACATAGCAATAACATGAAGATTTATATTTTAGAATTCAAGCATACCTATAACATTTTACCATTTTTCAGAGCACTAGTACTCAGGAAGACACTTCCAGCTGTTTCAAGAATTCAATTGGGCTGTCGCACCCTAGGGTGAAATGTGTGTTCAGGAACATTGCCAGAAATAAATAACCCACAAGCACACCACTGCAAACACACACCTGCAAGCATGTGAAACAGGTTCTGACACAGTGAAACATGTTATGAGTGGTCATACATGTGTGTGGTATTGTTTTTTCAGGAGTGCCATCTTCGCTACAGAACCGCGATGAACTGGTCAAGTATCTGTCTGTGGTGATTTTCACAAGTTCCGCTCAGCATGCTGCTGTTAACAATGGACAGGTAATTGTGAATGTGCTTCTAGTACTGCAAATGGTGATCAAAAATAATCACTAAAACATTAGAGTCTAGAAAATCCATCTGTACTTTCAGCGTCTTAAGATGTGAATGAGCCTATGCAAAGTCAGGGTATCAGTTCTCTGCTTCCTGAAGGCTAGATTTGTCAATGAGGTGTTCACATTGTGAATTTGGGACCTTTGAAATTACATGAAGAGGCCCAGGTGCTTACCAGAAGGCATTGCTCTGGGTGGGGAAGTTGAGATTATCATATAACTACAAATCTTCGCTAATGGGCCTGATGCACCTTCGGATTGGCAGAGGCAGAGCCCAAGTCTGAAAGGAGACAAGCAGAGCAGCCTTCACACAAGGTGGACACAGGGCTGGATCTTTTCTCCACTGAGCCCCAGTAACCAAGCCACGCATTGAGAGATAGCGTAGTATCGGCAGAGATAAGATGTCTCATGGGGGCCACTCATCTTTCCTATCATTGTAGATGTGACCTTGGTCTAGCTGACATACTACTTCCTGGCTGAAACACACGCTGCTCCCACCTTATCTCCAATGAGGACTTGATACCTTACAAAGGAGGTTTTCCAGTATGAGTTGAGGCTGTCCGATTATCTCTGGTCATGTATTTTTGTAAACTCTGGGGCATATGCACAAACTTAGCGCCATCGCAGGGGGAAATGCAAGGCTGCAGCACATTCTTGTAAATATGGTGCAGCCTTGCATTTCAGAAGTGGCGGAGCGTGTCTTTAAACCAAAGAGGCTAACAATATGCTCCATGAATGCTTGTACATCTCCCCCTTTGTATCTTGTTTCTAACAGTAACATTTCTTGATGTAGTATCTGTTATCTTATCAAGTCAATTGATTTTCTTAAAGCGCTGACAACCCTGTGTCTGTTGGCAATATACATAAAAATACATAATAAAAGTAATTACAACTTTGACCTGTTGCTTTTTCTTTCCTTTCGGGCTTGGGCCACCGTAGTTTGATTTCCTCTCCTGGTTGCCAAACAGCCCCACCACAATGCGCCAACCTCCCCCCAAGACCAAAGGCACAGCGACGCCGGAGAGTATCCTGGAGACCCTGTCCAATGTGGGTGTTACCGCCACCGCCATGATAAGCGTCAAGCTCCTGAGTGATGAGCCTGGTGAAAGGGTAAGTGTTCTATTCTCTCAGTATATGGGAAGGGTGGTGACATTTTAAAGTGATAAAGGGGGACTGACTACAGAAATAGAAGTAGGGCAAACATTTGGCAGCCAATAGGGGCAGATCTGTAAAAAGAATTATCTGCCCACACAGACCACAACAGAAAATAGAGGAAAATGCTTCAAAACAATGCCTTCAATAAATCAGCCATTCCCTTGTCCACCCACAGTCTCTGATAAAGCTCAGGAAGGCAGGCAAACCTGAACCTTGACTGAGGACATGCCTGGGTGCTGATGACCCCTCCAGAACTCTGCTCTGCTGCAGCAGGGGAGTCTTGAAAGCAATTCCTCTTTCTGCCTCAGCAAGGAAGAACCGGTGAAAACATGAACATGCATTACACTGTTTACTATTGAATCCCCACACAGACAAGTCTGTCCTCAAATGGATCTTACAAAACCTGGACCGTCTGAGTAAATCCTGGTCCCTCTACAATTGGCAGAAATCTCCTTGCGCATTATTTCCTTAGGACATTTTTACCATAACTGTCCCACATAAGGTGGATTGTGCTACATTGTGGTACATAGCTAATGAGATATGATGGTGTAAATAAACCAGAGAGGTGATTTGGGCTTGAACAAATGAGCTGTTTTGTAAAGAAGAGACTGCATCACACCAACAGACAGAAAACAATAATACAATTATCACTGGTAGAGTAACACAATAGACTTAAATTTGGGACAGTGTGCTTCCTTGATTGTTCTTTTGTAGGGATACTCAAGAAGTGGCATTTCAGAGTGAATTTGCAAACTTTGAGTATGAGGTATTCTTTGGAAGCAGTGCTCCACAGATGGCATCTAGAAGGTAGATAAATCGAAATCTACATGGCCCATGCTTCTGGTTCAAATGTAACAAAGACGTTCTAGTTGGCGAATCGTAAATGACTGGAGGCAGTATAGCCAGCCATTATTTAAGAAAGGAAGTCAGGTGAGGTACTTTATACTCTTTTTTTATGATTGTCAATGAATAGTGGAGTCGTATTTTTAGCAGAGAGCCACATAGGTTTATTTGAAAGGGAGTGGTGGGTATGTTCAGGTTGAATAAGGCTTTTGAGTCAAAGTTCAGAACCTAGTCCAGGGGGTAGAAGTAGCTTGAGGGAGTCCCCCATGCAGGTTGGAGCAGTGATCTAATTTACTAACTAGTAGTAAATTATTAGTGTATTGGTGGTGTGAAATGGAGACATGAGTGTGTTTTGTAATCAACACATGGAGGTGATAATGATTCTATTTGGATCAATAGGTTAGAGTAACCTTAAGGTTTCTGGCTGACCAAGAGAGGTAGATAGACCAAGGCAGAGGATTTACAGTGCTGAGAAGGAGGTAAAGTCAAGGTGATATTAGAAGCCAAAAGAGATTTTGCAAAGGGAGCTGGTGCATAGAGACAATAGTAGTGTGTCTAGCACAAACCTTGATACACCCAGAGCTGTTGTGGGATTTGTGTTGATCTCTCCTAGTACACACCACTGAGAAGGAGTGAGCTAAGAGGCATAAAGGGGACAACTGGTGAGTGAGGAGAGGAAAGCTGGGTCACGTACAGTGTCAAATGTTCCTGGCAAACAAGAAGAATGAGGATAGAAAATAAAGGATTATAGTGAGCACAGTAAACAAAGATGGCAATGTGTGAGTGCAGTTTCAGCTGAGTGAAAGGCTTGGAAGCCTGAGGAGGCAAGGCCCTGTGCATTTGATGGCGGAGGAAGTCTTCACTGTACTCTTAAGCTTTTCAGGCCAGATTCACAAGTGTATGTGAACAGCTAAGTTTTATTTTGTTGTGCAAATATTGATGTTGTAAATTCCCATCCTTGATTACCAGAATCACAAATGTGCAAAATCAGCATTTGTAAATGGAAAATGCAGCAAAGAAATGTCCACCATCAAGGCAGCATTTCCATGTGAGTAATTCAACTGAGAGTTGTGGTTTTATAGCAATCCACAGTAGGTGTATCTGCAAAAGCTGGTAGATACTCACAAACTCAACTCACAAGTTTATGGGGTTTCATCAATCTTTTACAGGCAAATTCACGACCTGAAAAAGGTCAGAGAATGGGCCAGATGAAGTTTGACTCAGGATTACTGGTGTAATCTCTTCACATAATGCCTCGATAATCGTCCTGCTGCTTGTCAGAATTTCTTTATTGGCAATATAGACTTAAAAATAGGGAATAAAAAAGAGCTGGATGTAAAATTTGAAAAATTTACGCCGCCAGGAGTACCCCTTGTATTTAATGGATCAGCTCCCATTGAATTTCAATACACATGCTTAACTCAGTCTAGGCCTTCAATTGCATATAGTAATAATTCCTATTTGTAAAGCCCAACCATATCACCCCTTATGGTTTTCAAGGTGCTGGGGGCCGTCGAGGAGATTAAGTGAGCTATTGCCCATGGTCACTTGATGCTGAGCTGCCCCCGGCGCCGGGGATCGAACCGTGAGCCCCGCACTCCGGAGTCGGGCACTCTGGCACTGCATCACACCGCCCCCTGTTGGTAGTGGATGGTAGCACATCTTGCTATCCCTGATTGATATGGGCTCCCTCTTGTCTCTGGACGCTGCACCACACCTCTATCTATCCACTCACTGTCCACTCTCATTGCTCTTGGGTGAGGCCTGCGGGAATTAGATTGGGTTCACATTTCCAATGGAAGGATGTATTTGACCCGATCCCAACACACCCTCCTTGCCACCTCCTTTTATACATTCTTCAAAAGTTTACTTGCTCGACTCAATAAAAGGTGGTAACATGTTCAAACAATGTGATAGTGCAAGAATCATCTATGAGCCCAAAGCACAGGAGATAATGCAAGTGAACACTTTCCCTCTCTTTTTATCACCTCCAATCCGCAGCCTGTTGGGGCTTCAAATCTCTGAGTACGTGAGGGTGCAGGCGAGTTCTGATTCTGTCTGTTCTGTCCTTCATGTCACGCCTTCCAGAAATGATAGTGTTATGCCCCCTCCGCCATGACTGGTAATGTGGACTTGAAGTGGGAAACAAAACCATCTGTAAATTGTCTATTTCTGCCCTAATCTACTTTCTTGAATTATGAGACATTAATGTTTTCATTCTTTTTTTTAAGAGACCTTTAGGTACATTCATGGATGAGTATTTTACGGAGGAAGAACCCAGACGGTGCATTAAAGCGTTCCAGGAGCGTCTGAGCCAGATATCAGCCGAGGTTGAAAGCAGAAACGCATCCCTCACTCTCCCGTACTACTATCTGAACCCCACAATGATTGAGAACAGCGTGTCTATATAACCGGCAACTAGCCAGCGAGCATGAACTTTCCACCGCTTCAACCCACAGCCACATAACTAGCCACTCAATCGCATCTCACTGGGCCCACATTTCCACTAACAGACCTACAAGAACATATCACGCTCCCATCCACAGGCAAATACCAGCCAGAAAATTACATCTCTCTTAGGCCACGCCCACACTATTCCAGAATCTGACCAGTCAGGAAACACCATAACTGGAGATAGGTCAGGGGTCACATCAATAGAAGTTCAAAGGTCTCCAGTGTTACATGCGCTAAAAATGAAAAAAAATATTGTTTTTGCAACAGGTCGAGTATGTCAAGAAAGAACCAAGGCAACGTGATGATGCACTCCCAGAAAGCCAGGCATTTTATTTAACAAAAGAGTTGTGATTGACATCTGGCATTGTCCCAACATCTGTCCTAGAAGAACCTTAAAGATGAATAAACCAGGGTTTTCCCTGTTGTTCCTCAATAAAACTGGGACAACACTGATTCGCTGAGAGAAAGTGATACCTCTAATTGAATGCAGACCAGGCGTCATTTGAACCAATCACCAAGCAAACAATGTTACGTACGAAACTGTATGCATGCACACTGATGTTGATCTGTTTTTGATGGTAACTACGTTAATAAATAAGATTTGCAAATTAGAGATATTCTAATAAAATGTGCTTTCTGTTTTTTTGCAACAATGCAGTAATGTGCACTTGAATAAATGTTATTTGGGGTCTGTAATGAGTGAGGCGGCCAGAGACATCAGAACAAAGACCTGGTTCC
Source organism: Triturus cristatus (assembly GCF_964204655.1). NCBI lineage: Eukaryota > Metazoa > Chordata > Amphibia > Caudata > Salamandridae > Triturus > Triturus cristatus. The sequence goes on along the minus strand of NC_140595.1, from coordinate 705,851,710 downwards.
TTTGGATGGAACTAACGCACCAACAGAAAAGAGACTATTCCCATTTCGCCTTACTGACAAGTAACCTGATTGAGAGAGATTGCATAAAAGAAGCCTTCACAAAGATGATGCACACATGCACATATCCAAACAGACTGGCATACCACAGACACCCATGCTCACAGATGAGCACCCACGGATCCAACCACCAAAGACATGTGTTATCTTATGTTGTTGCTTGCAAAGGTTTTCACACAACTATAAGGCTGCCTGGAAATGCTATCTGTGGCAGGAGAGCAGGAGGAGAGGTATCTAGAGAGGAAGGAACAAAGCAGCCTAGTGAATGAAATGATGTTCACAAAATGAAAAAGTTGTGTTTGGCCAACCTTGGTATTTGCTTGGGAAGTTAATACTATAGGAAAGTGAGGAAGTAGGGGACTGGAGAGAGTAGGGGGTATCACATGGAGTGGGTGGCTCTAGAATAGTTAAAAATAGAGAGATGGTGGTAAAAGGCGAGAGGGAACATGCAGGATTCAAGTTCACTTATTTCTTCACCAACAAAATATAATTTAAGGTAGAAGGAAGATGGATGCCATTGTCTATTCAATTCTTAGCCCCTCCTTCGACAAATCACTGGTACTGGAATAATTCAGTGTCTGCCCATTCAGCCAGTCAGTGAAACATACTTGATTTTGCATTATTTCAATGCATAAAAGTACAGATATAAAACAAGTTTAAAAGCCATTACCTCAATAAAATCTATGTAAAACTTATCAGTGTCAGATAAAGGAATCCATTAAAAATGCAATTATAAGGTTGAACGTCTTCTGCAAGCCACTGCCCACAAATAGGAAGCAAGAGAGTAACACACATAGGGATCTGGGAGCTGTTGTGTAAAGTGCAGTGCAGGCTTAGATTGAGTGAAACTATCTTTCCGTAACATGGGGACTAACAGAGCTTTTCTTTGGGGACCATAGAGTGTTCAAAAAAAGAGAATATGTAGCACTGCTGGAGGTGCTCTCCCATTACATGGGCATGGTGGTAAATCGTTCCCCGAATAAGTGTTAGCTGGGAAACCGAGCATTAACGGAATATACTTCATCCTAAATCTGATCAAAATAGATCTATGCTGTGGGTTCCCTACAAATGAGATATGAGTGTAATATAACTTTGGCCGTGGGAAGAAGGCTGTATGCAATTATAGTTTGTTTATGTTTGTTTCTTTCCCACCTATCATTTGCAGCTTTTTCCAAGAAGATCTTATTTAGTTTTGCCTTTGGTAATGAGGTGCACCGCTGTGGGAACTCATATAGATGGTGAACCTTAGTCAGACATAGTGTTCGTAACATAGTTTAACCACGGGATCCTTTCGATGTAATCCAGTTTTAAAGAATCCCTGAAGATCACCTGGATAAGTTGTCAGCATTGACTTGACCAAATAGAGAGCCATAGCCGGAGAGGGGCCAGTCTGACCTCATCCTCGGGATGGGGTAAAAAGTTCTGCGTGTGATAAATAATTTGCACAAGTGTGGGGAAGAAAAAGCAATTTCTTACATAAGGCATCCTCAACGAGTTGGAGCAGAGCTGGGTGTACCGTACCCAAAATCACTGCCAATAGGTAGCACTTGCCAGCATTTTTTGTGAATAAATGTGTATTATTTCTGGCAGAGACTTGGAACCCAGTTTTGTAGAAAGATCAGCCAAAGCCCTGATCCTGTTTTCCAAAAGAGCCTTTTAAATAGAAGCATCTCTTTCCAAGTGTTACTCCCAGACAGGCGAATAGATCAACCATCTCCAGCTTCAAGTCCTGTGTATGAAAATTAAAAGATTTCTTAGGAGGAGCTCCAGCAATTAAAACAAAATATTTCAAAACATTTATACTCAGGTGTAGGCTAGCTATATAACTCAAATAATCCTGTTTGAGTTTCTGTAGCTCCATCGGGGTTCTGGCCAGTAACAGTGCGCCATCCGAATATAGAAGTATGGGTAAAGGTGATTACTCTACATAGGAAATATCCTTCATGGAGTGGCCCAGAATGTCCTCTAGCCCGTTAGTGTACAGAGAAACAGGAGTGGGGCCAGTACACAACCCTATCTTACTCCCCTCCCTATGTTGAACGCCCTTGTTCGTTCTCCAATGCTACCATACCGGACAGATGCTTTCGCTCTCATGTACAGCTGTCTTATAAAGGCAATAATAGGGGAATCAACACCCATTTTTTACATTATTGCCCATACCTTACTATGCGATACACAATCAAAGGCGGATGATAAATCCATAACGGCCATATATAGTTGCCCATCCTTTTAGCTAAGGTGTATTTAGAAATAATCATGGTCCGATTTAGACACTGATCAATTGTGCCCTTTCCTTTTCTAAAACCATACTGCACCAATGCTAATATATTTTTCTCTTGAGCACAGTCCTCTATCCTGTTTAGAAGCACCCTCCCCAGAATTTTTGCAGTACTATCAATTAAAGAGATAGGTCTGCCCTGTCACCCTTCTTATAAATAGGGACAATAACCGATTGCTTCAAAGAACTGGGGGGGGGGCAATCTTAGATGCAACATTAAAATCACTGGTCAGTAATGGGGCCCAGAGCACTTTGGTTTCCAGGAAGATGTCAGCCTCGACACCATTGGGACCAGGCGCCTTTAATAAGGTCATCTTGGGCCAAAGCTAAATTGATTTCTTTTACGGGGAAAATTAGATCTGATGCTCGTTGAGCCTCTGTACATAGACCAGAGTTCCTATTCACAACATGGCTTTTAAATATGTTCTGGAAGTGGGATACCCAACCTTCTTCATCAATGTGTGAATCTAAGGTTGGAGCACCCTTGCTTTGAATTGGGGGCCTTCAAAACTCTCCAGAACTCATATTAGTCCATTCTGAGGAGGGACAATCTCAAATTTTCCAACATCTTGGTGTTTAGTTGTCTTACTCTTCTCTCTCTGGCTCTCTTCTAACTTGCTCATAGGGAACGTACATAGCCCTCATCCCTCGGTGTTACTCATAAGGCATTACGTAATATGGAGGCAGCTGTCCAGCAGTTGTGATCAAACCAAGAGGTTTGGGTCTGAGCTTCCTTCTTGGGATAGCGAGTTAGGTTGCTATTAATCCCTCCCATGATTTTCTAAAAAGCTGTTAGGATCTGATCAGCTGGAGCTCCTACATTAAGGCAGGTCATAAACTCATTGCCAGAAAAACAAGATGGAAACAATGCAGTGCATTCTGCAAACCCTTTCCAAAGCATGTCTCCAAGCCATAATGATAGATATGTAGCTTTGAAATCAGTACCATAATTTCTTTAGTGTTAACGGATGATATACCTAGGTTTACCAATTTGCTCCATATATATCAAACAGTGTATCCAGGTCTTGACTTCCACTTTAAAAATCCCTGTTATCAGATGCATTGGTTCACTGTAGTAAATGGCGACTACTACTCCCAGAATGCACTAATTTGTTACCCGAATGTCCAGGGCCAAAAACGTGATCCCAGGGTATGTGGAGAAAAACAGAAAAAACATTTGTTCAATTAGAAGTTTTCAAGTACAGATTTTCCAACAAATTTTCTCTTTGCATGGCACACTGAAAAAAAATATTTTATTTTCATGTTTCTACATTAAGGCAAATTAAGTTTTGACACTTTGCAACAAGATGAAAAATTAGCAAACTCTGCAAGCTTTCTTTTCATTTCCTTTACAATGCATAGCAATCTATGAATGTTTATATTCCTAGCTGACAATTGCTTCATGAAATAAATTCCAGCAATTCCAGCTTCACGCAACACAGTCCTTTTAGATTTTAGCTACTGACAGCTTAACTGTCTGGGAAGACCCTAGTGTACTCACTACACTTGGCAGCACACCACATACACTATACAACATACCAGGCAACTTACTATACAGAAAGGGGCTTTGGCCAAAGGTTGGATGGTCCCAATTTTCAGCAGGTGCAGTTTGAATCAGTGATAGTGAAAAGTAGTCCCACTGACATTTTTATGCTGCAAATGTCCCCTCTTCCCTCCTACTGGACCAGTGGACCCCCGGTGTTGCTGCCCTGCTCCTCCGCCTGGTCACTGATAAGCTATTTGTATTCAGGTTCCTCATGAGCTTCCCGCGTCTTGTCTCTGTTGGTGCTCCCCCAGCCCTCATGATCCTCTTTATTTCGCTCTTTCCAATTTTTGCGCTCACTCTGCCTGCTGTGTTTCTCCCTTATGGTTATCGCTCCCGCTCAATATGTCCCCACCTTTCTTTTGTCTACTGCCTCATTTCAACCTCTCTTGGTTCAGTTTTCTTCTCTTTTTGTATGCAGAATCACTATTGTTCTCTCCTTTCCCCAACCCGGTCTCTGATGAGATAAAGTCTTCCCTGGTAGATATTTTGTTGTGGTTATCATGTGCACTCAATAAACTTCGGGGCATATGTATGTACAAGGGGATCGCGCCATCCGAAAGTCACTTTTTTGACGTTTCGGTGGCGCAATTTCATGCACCATATTTACAAAGCGGCATTAAGCCACTTTATTAATGAGCTTTGTAAATATGGTGCCCTTTTGCACAGGTAGCTGCGTGAAAGGAGTGTGCAATGGGTGTTGCTGTGGCCATTCCACCGCAACACCCATTGCTTTTTGACTGTGCCCCGGATCTACAATGTTGTGTAAAGGAGGTAGCGCCAAAACTAACACCATACAAAGCATGCGCTAGATTGACACAACGAGGAGAAATACTTTTATTTCTCCTAATTTTTGCATTTTCTATATGTGCAGCATTCTGCAGCACACATAGAAAGAGCAAAACAAAATTGTTGATTGTTTATGTATAGGAAGGGACACCTTCCTGCACATGAACAATAATTCCTGCAACTGAGGCATCCTTGCACTATGGTGCAAGGTGTGTCTGTGTTGGAGCTAGGCAGCTATTTTTAGCACCTGCTCTAGGGAAAACACTGGGGTGCGCCTTAGTCTAGTAAATACGCTGCATCCAAACATTTTGGAAATGACACAACACAACACTTCAAATTTTGGTGCAGCACCAAGCAATTTCCTTGCACACATGCCCCTTTACCTTTAGATCAATCCTTTGAATATCAACCATTCTATCACCCATCGCGAGCCTATTTCCACTTCAGAAGGTTCCATCACACCCTCCCACTTGTTACTTTTTAATTCCAGTTATTTGTTAAGCACCTAATCTCACACTTGCTGTTCTCCTCCCACATGCTCTCTTATGTTCTTGCCTCTGGTGGTTTGCATTTCCTTTTCTAATTACAGCTGTTATAAATAGATCCTTAAGGTTCTTTCTGGGCTTTGCTTTGCTTATTTTCTTCTTACCGTGTATTCACAGGCAATCTTGGGTGTCTGGGTCCACCTCACCCTACTATCCTCATTGGATCCAGAGGGCAAAAGTGTGTGGCAACAATTACTTGAGCTACTGGAAACTGTAGTCTCATATTCAATTAACCTCAGCTACCATACTATCTCATTAGGTCCTCTGATGAATCTTGATCTGTGCTGAGATGGACCAAAATACTTAGGGGATGACAATTATCACCTGAGGACCTGGGAGAAGAAATTGTTCACATTCATTCATTATTAATAGAATTTCTCATGTTAAATTTATCCTTTAGGTCAAGCAGATAATTTGTCCACAACAAATAATGAAACAGAATCAGCATAGTAGTTTATCTCAAAATGTATCTTTATCAAGTTTCAAATGATTAGCATACCAATCTCATTTAGTAATCCAAGGATTTAATAAGCATTAACAAACTGTGAAATTTCATCTGAACTAAATGATTCTTCCTCAGCCGAAGGAGATAATCTCCTAAAGAAGAGAGTCTATACACAGTAATTATCTCTCATACAAACCACAGGAATGGAAGCTCAGTAAATCATCAAATGACCAGTTCCACTTCATGGACAAGATTATCTGATCTCTGTCCGTACTGTGGTGTCACTGACACAGCTGTTGTTGGAAACCTTCCAGCCAGAAAGATTCCACTACGCATGAATACCAGCTGGGAGCAAACGCAGTATATCGCCACAATTCGCATTGATTCTGGAAATACAAATTGTCAGTCTCTGTACCTCAAGATGGGTAGGAAAGGTGGACAAGATAGGAACTGCCCCTGTCTGTAGTTTGGGCTATTATACTCCATTGATTTCTGCTTCATACCCCTTGACATCACCAATTTGGTTGGACCACTCTGTCTCATTGGTCAGTTGCAGTAGGATGAGATGATGTGGTAGGTAAAAGTATACAAATATGGAAGATTTAAGTAATCCATTAATTTGCATTACTCCTTAAGTCCACTGTACGTTAGTCATACGATTGGTCGTGACTTTTTAAGAAATAGGCGAGTTCATGTTCTCACCTGTTGTCAGATTTTTTCCAAGCATGTTCTCCAGGAAGTAACAATTTTGTTGCAAGTCCAGTGAAGTAAGCTATAAACGTGAAAGGAAATCATTGAATGCTAGAGCACAAGTATAAACTTTTTTAAAGGTTCCCATAGGCTTCAAACTATTCAGTTCAGAAGTTCATACTAGGACAAAAAAGTAGGTTTTAACTAAGGCGTGCATGAAACACAGCCTGTGCACAATGTATTTGTGCTAAAGTATGAGTTTTCACATTTTTAAAAATAAAATGCATTAGTTAGGCAAAGTAATGATTTGCATCTACATCCTGCAAGTATAAGGTACTTTAAAAAATGTTTTAAACACTTCACTTTCATTTCTCATATAATTTGTAAATCTTCTACACAAAACAGGTTAAAACATCATTCAATATTTGAAAACACATCAAAATAAACCTTTGCACAGCACAAATTATTATAGCATCTATTTTTTCTCGTTTCCATCAATATCAGTGTTCATATTACACTTTCTAATGTTATTGACCATTTTCTTAACCACCAACAGTTCTATTCTTTTATGAAGTAAACATATCAATATTTGTTAAACTTTACAATAGTCAAAACAACTTCCATTACATACCAGAAACTTGTAAATAATTTCCCTGACCCCCTCCTTAGACTCCGGAGGCAGTGGCAATCAGATTTGGGGAGCTGGCAGACGACGACTGGTAGGAGGCACTGGCATCCCCTAGGGTGGTGGCAATTCCTTCCAAATTGTGCTTGCTACAATTGAAAGTACTGCATAAGACATACCATTCCTGTCACACTCTGGCTAAAATGGGGAGAGAGATAGACCCAAAATGTAGACGCGAATGTGGCCAAGACAGAACATACTTATATGAGAGTGTCCTCCTATACAGCAAATTTGAACTACCATTGACCATAGTATTAGCAGGATTACGGGAGTAGAGATGGCTCCGTCCCTGAAATGGTACCTCCTAAATGTGTGGAAGAACACTGACTCTAGGGCTAGGGAACAGACCTGGGTAACACTGGGCCTAACAATAGCCAAGCACAATATAGCGAGGATGTGGGGAGGGCCTGAGGCACCGAACCTACAAGATTAGATGAAAGATCTTGACTGGTGCATGATAGAATAGAAAACGGTATATGAGAGTCGGGGATGTCCTAAGAAATGGGAACAAGTTTGGAGCAAGTGGAACGACTTGAGAGGAAACCCATGTGGGAACTGGTGGTGGGAAGACTGAGTGGCACGGAATGACAGGGAGTTGACTCCCTGGGAAAAGGCAAGAAAGAGATGTACTATATGTACGTGTCTGGATCTTTTCCCAATTTAGTAATATTGTTGAGATATCCCCACAAATCTTTACTGTTGTCAGGGATATAAGTACAGCACTGTTGGACTCTTAGCATGCAACAGACACTGCCCTCATTTGTTAGTTGGATATCTAATGCAAGTCTGTTTTGGAATACCATATATATGTTAGCAACCATTTCTGTATCTATGACAAGGAGACCTCCTGCTGTATCAGTTGATAAACAATCAAATACAGTAGAGAGCTTTCAAATTTTATGAGAATTTATAATCACCCTAACTGATGGTATTATTGCACTAAAAATATTCCCAATTATTTCAGCAGCACTTATTCCCCTTCTTAAACGAGTATGTTTACATTTGTTGGTTCCAGCTTGATTCACATGATACATTTTTGGAAAAGCTTTTCTGATGTAGCAGCATCCATACCAATATTTTGGCAACCTATAATAAGCATTCATCCCACAAATATAGTACACTCCTGGGAAAAAAAGGATCAGATCCTCTGAGATATAAACCCAACCTACTACAATTTGGAAAGTAAGATCACATTCACTGAAACCAACAAATTTATGGTTAAATTCAGTTTTGCTTCTCAATCTGCATAGCTTCCCTTTGTGTTGCCAATCGAAAGCCATAGCAGAGTGTGCATCGCCTTTCTTAATTTCACCCTCCTGGTGTGCCCAAGGACATATTTTTGCTTGTGTTCCAGCCTTTTTCTTAATTTTACCACGTCTATCCTCAACTGAGTTTGTAAAATATTTTTCTACATTATGGAAAGAGCAAGTTCAATTATGTCTATGTGCATATACTGTATCTATGCTTTGTGTAGGTTGGAAAAATTCACCCATTATTTCAGCCGTTTGTGTATCTGGTACAATATTTAGATTTTTCTTAATAGATATTTCCAAAAATATCAAATCACAAGTCAAGTAATAATATTGAAATTACCCTTTGCAATGGAATAAACTGGTTAATAAAATACAAGAAATGCCATAAGTAAGAAGTAAGTGACGGTAAGTCACTCCCTTTGTTACTGAGGTAGGTAGTTGCATGCATACATGGCAGTCTCTAGCATCCATATTGTCAACATATTCATACGGAAGTTTAGTAAAAACATTTAAAGAAAAATCATTATTAGATTGATCATGGTGTAGAATCTTATCAGTTAGGGATTAACAGAAGGGCCGCCCGAGGCCTGTGTATCTTACCAGTCCCTTGCAACAGTCAGTTGGGGTGAGACTCTGTCCCCCAGCATCCTCCAGTCAGGCGTGGAAGGCAGAGCCAGCACACTCGGCACCACAAAGGCGGCGTTACACTCCTGCAGCGTGAGATTAACAGAAGGGCCATCAGAGGCCCGTGCATCTCACCAGTCATAGTCATAGTCAAAAAGCTTTATTTCGATAAAAATTATCATAAAAGCATGTACAAAAGAACCATGGTAAAAATAGAAGTTCATTAGGGAACATATTTTACAAGAGATCATAGTATAGCTTAATGACTGGTTATAAAAAACATTATAAGAATACAATTTAAAAAATAGAATTAAAAAAATGCAGTTTTTTTTTTTTTTTTTTAAAACACATATATAGAAACAGTTCAGTGACTCAACTGATACAGCTATTGAATTTATTTCTGATGATCCAGGACCAGGCCAGAAATTTAGCCACGGCACAGACTAGGACCAAACTTGTGTCGGTACGAAGAATACGTAGAGCGACACGATAATTCGAAATGCCCAGGAGACGGCAAGCCGGAGCTAGCCATCTTTTTCTTGGATTACTGTACGCCGGGCATTCGAACATTATATGGGCTATACTTTCTACTCTTTCAGGGCATGTTAGGCAAGTGGCAGGAGTCTGATAGGGAGACTTCCATTTACTGGTAAATTCACGAGTAGGGAGGATCTCGAGTCTGAATTGAAAGTACAGTGATCTGTCTCTAGGTTTTTGGATAAACTCGAGAAAGGGCTCAAAATTAACTGTCTGCTTGAAGGTAAAATAGTCTTCAGTTAATCTACCATGACTTGAGCTACCAAGATCCCTGTTATCAATCCAGGCCCAATATGCTTTTTTGAGATCCATCTTACTAATCGAGGCTCCATGCTCCCAAAGATCAGTTAAGCCAAGCTGGATAAAAGATTTTTTAATATTGCAAAGCCAGCTTATTTTTTGGGAGCCAGCTGTGTACATAATTTCTCTCAGACCCTCTGTGAATTTGGCTAGCTCCGGGGTTCGCCATAGACGAACCCAAAATAGCAGGGGGCGTAGCCTGATAATGTCCTTGAGTGAACGCCTACCCCGGTCACTGAGGAGAGGTTTCAGGGAAGTACCTCTTGGCATTGTCACTAGTTCTCTTAGAAATTTATTCTCAGACAGAGAGAGCTCTTCTATGTTTTCGAAGCCCCAAAGTTCGGCTCCATAGGTGGCCGAACCTACAGCTTTGGCCTGATAAATCGTTAGTGCGGGGGTAATTGGCTTGCTCCTCGAGGAGCGGTGTTCTTTGGCTAATACCCCCGTGGCCCGTTTGTGGTTAAGAAGCATTTTTTGAATGTGGGGCTTCCAGGTCATGGTGTCGGAAATCCTAATACCTAGATAGTCAAATAATTTGACATATTCTAGGGGGATGCCATCAGACAAGATGGTTACGCTTGGTGATTTCCGAGATTTAAAAGAAAGGAGCTTAGTTTTTAGAGTGTTAATGACCAATCCTCTCGTTGAGCAAAACAAATGGAATCTGTCTATCAGCTTCTGAAGCCCTGCAGGTGTTTTAGAAATTAGCAGGGTATCGTCCGCGAATAGGAGAGTGGGAACTTTTTCCCCAGCCAAAACGGGGGCATCCGCCGGGACTTCAAGCAGGAATTTCACCACTCCGTTAACGAAAAGAGAAAAAAGAGTGGGCGCAAGTACACAGCCCTGGCGGACTCCTCTGTTGACTGGGATCTTATCAGTTCTCTGGGCCTGACTGCCCCATCTCACCCTGGCAAAGTTCCCCTCATGGAGGCGGACCAAGAGATCAAGGATGTAAGGCGGAAGACCCAAATCTTGGAGGACAGACCATAGGCGATCACGAGGGACCAGGTCAAAAGCCGATTTTAGGTCGATAAAGGCTAGATGGAGATTGCCCCTACCAATCAATACAGTTTTCCAATATAACAGTAGGAGCCTAAAGACCTGGTCGATTGTGCTCGTAAATGGCCTGAACCCAGCTTGGTAATGTGACAGAATATCATTGTCAGTGACCCACAATAGAATTCGCTCTAGAAGAACCCTGCCAACCACCTTCTGGCTAACGTCAATAAGACTTATAGGTCGGTAGTTAGCAGGGTCCTCCCTATGGCCCTTCTTGAATATTGGTATGACCTCCGCCCCCTTCCATGACTCAGGGATGGGAAGCCCTTTAAGAAAGGCATTAAGTAAGATGGTAAAATACTCAGCCCAAGGTTTGGGGTCATGGCGGAACAAGTCCCCCGGCAGGCCATCTGGGCCTGCAGCTTTAGCTGGGACCAATCTATTAATAGCCGCCATAACTTCCGTTCCAGTAAAGGGATCAATATTAGGCGGAATTAGGTCAGTGGGAATGAGAGGAAAAGAAGCACTGGTACATTGCGTGCTATCATCCAAGTACAATTTAGAGAAATGAGTGAACCATTCGTGGTTTGTGATATGGTTAGGAATCAGATCAGGATCTTGACTGTAGGAGTATCTACATAGGTTCCAAAATGTGGTCCCATCCTTTGCTAGGCTAGCATCTTTTAGAGCCAGCCAATGAGATTCTTCCCATATGCATTTTGCATTAGCAACAGATCTCTTATAGGCAGACCTAGCATTTCTAATTAAAGTGCAATCCTTGGATTTAATGGCGATTGCAAGCATTTTCCTGCTAGACCTACACTCAGAGTTAAACCAAGAACCTGATGCTTTCTGTGTGTGAGGTTTGTTAGCAGAGAGGGAGGTGAAAAAAGACCCAATTGACTTAATGGTGTCTGCATGGATAGACACGGCCCTTGATTGCTCGTTGGCATCTGCACATGCTTGCCTAAGTTCACCAGTTTTTATTAGCAATATTTCTTTGATGGAGGACAGTTTTTGTTTGTCTACTGCTATTTTAGGCCATTTGAGATGTCTTTTGCAGTTGGATGGAATGACATCCCTTGTAAGCATTGTCGGGCGGTGGTCAGGGGTTAGTTGGGTCCATATACTCTTTGTGGTCAGGCACAGGGGATTGTGATCGCTATCGACAGTTGGAAGAATAACCAAATCCTCGGCATAATGCCAGAGTCTTCGGTCAATTAGAATATAGTCGATACGCGATGGGCTAGAAATTCTATTGAAAGTAAATGCTGCATGTAGGTCGGAAGGAAATCGACCGTTGGCAGCTCTCAGCCCGAATTCCATGGCCAGAGCATTAAGTTGAATTATCACTGGTGTCCACCTTGGTACCGGGGGAACAGTGAGGGATGGTATACCCCATCTAATGTCTTCATCTGCAACTTCTAGAATATCATCAGAAGCAAGAGGTTCAAAGGTGCAGTTCAGATCTCCGGCGACCAGTATGAGCGAGTTCGTGGGGCAGGAGGAAAGTTCCTCCTCTAGATTGGTAACGATAGGAGACTTAGAACCTCCTGGGGTACCCCTGACATATACATTAAAAAGTTCAAGGGTAGGTCCCCCTTTTAGCCCGCTCAAGGTTAAATGCAGCACATCCGGAGATGGACTGCGTACATGTCTTACTCTGCAGGGTAGGGCAACATTGATCCATATTATAAGGCCCCCCGAGGGGCGGCCGCGGCCAGTGGTGACCGCAGGGATACAATGGCATGTGAAACCAGATTTAAATAAGGGTGTAGTGCTCCAGGTCTCTTGGAATATACAAAGGTCAAAAGTGGCAATAAAGTTATTCCAATCAGGAAGTGAGAGTTTAGTTTTCAGACCCGCAATGTTCCATGAAATAATTTTGTGGGTCATATTTAATGCTGGGATAGAGGAAGTGACTGGGTCCGATGTATTTAGCAGCGGAACAGCCCGTGATGGTGCACCGTCACCCCCAAGCCCGTGGAGAGTAGTAGGGGGCAATGTTTGGGGGGACAATCTGCCGTTAAGAGAGGGAACAACTTGGGTTCCTACGGCAGAAATTGGTGATGGATTAGAAACAGGCATTAGTTAATCAATCAGTCCCAATGTTGATTTGCCCTCGAGCCTTTGGTAGGACGACCCACCTCTCCACCCCTCGGAACATGTCTCGGAGTAGTCGGGTGTCTGAACTGGATGGAAGACTAGTCAGAGGAGGAGGATCTGTACTCAAGGGCGATGAGACCATCAGCTAGATGGTGGTTAGCTAGGGTCAGCTCAATCGTGTCTGTTAGAGAATTATTAATCCTTAGTCTGCGAGCCCTAAGGAGGTCGTCTCTGATAAGAGATCGACAACCTCTGGTGTGGCGAATCCAATGGGTGACTTTGTTCTTTAGCGAATCTTCACACTCATACCTATCGTTCTTGGGGACACCCACCATGTGGACAATAGGCTGGTGGTTAACCCTTGGGTTTTGCGCAACAGAAAATTGATGGAGCGAATCAGAGGCTGGAAATTTTAAGGGTCGAAGGGCCGAATTAGATGTTATGTCTTTGTTCATCATTGGGCACAATCTTTTATTAGGAATGGGTGGAATAATTCCCTCTCTATTTGGTGGTAGTGGGTTTGATCTAGTTTGTCTAGGTAGCGCTGGCGGCTGGGAAAGTGTGGGTACTATAGAGTCAGTAATTGTGATGGAAGAGGTTATTAATGGATGTGGGCGAAGAGCGTTGTTACACGGAACATTATGTGGTTGCAAGAGCTGCGTGTGGGGTCTGTTTACTATTGATAATAATTCCTTAACTAACGCTTTGAGGTCACTGATTTCAAGCTTTAGTGCATTTATAGAGTCCATAATTATGCCTGATGCTGGGTCTGTATCTGCCACTACCCCCGTAAATGAGTGTCCGATTGCAGTGATGGTTCAAGGACAAAATCACTAGCATCGGACAAATCTACAACAGCTGGTACCGATAAACTAGGAGTAGTGTCAACAGATTCTACAGCATCATTACCCAGATCAAATAATACCTCGAAGCGATTTTTACAAACGATTACAGTAGGTTCAAGAGGAACCGGGTTGGAGACAGGGGTACAATTACTCAAGGCATCTGAAGAAGGTCCAAAAGTAGCGGAGTGGCTCTGGTCACAGTCCTGGGCTGTTAACGATAGGGGGGTTGGGACAGTTTTTTTACTGAACATTTGAGGAATAGTAACAAGACCAGGGCAAAGATTGCTTTGGGACAACCTAGTGGGTACGTCAGGGTCTAGGATCGTGGTGCAGTCGTCAACTAAGGATTCGATACGTTGTAAAACGGAAGTAGACGTCTGTTTTTTATTAATTTCTCAAGTCTTGTTTCTTTTGGCCACGCTGCCGTTGGGTTCCATCGATTTTCGTTTGCCCATTGTGCCCCTAGGGCACGGACACTGAGTGGCAAGCAGAGTCAAAACACTACAGGTGTGGGGAAATGGTTGGTAAGCACAGCACAGTACCTGAAATCTCCAGATGTAAAGGAGAAGACGCACAGAACCCAGGGAGTGGATGACAGGAACGTGGCCCGGCCTGGCCTCCTCTGGCCCCAGACGGCCACAGACGGCCCGCCCTCTGCCCGGGCTCAGCCCGGCGACGCCCACGCGCGTCCCGCGACGCGATGGTAGCGCCGGATTTTGAAGCGCCTCCTGGCGCGGGAAAGGTTGTGGGCGGGTCTCCGGCCTCACAGGCTGCTGGGAAACGTAGTTTGTCCCCTCTCAGCGACCGCTGTTGGTGCTTGCGGCGGCGGGGGACAAAGGAATCAGCAGGGCAGGGCGCTCAGCGCACAAAGCACACCAGGCGAAACTAGCGGCAGGAGTCAGCGATGTACCCACAGGTCAGCAGAGAAGCAACCCGCGACGCGATGGAAGCGCCGGATTTTGAAGCGCCTCCTGGCGCGGGAAAGGTTTTGGGCGGGTCTCCGGCCTCACAGGCTGCTGGGAAACGTAGTTTGTCCCCTCTCAGCAACCGCTGTTGGTGCTTGCGGCGGCGGGGGACAAAGGAATCAGCAGGGCAGGGCGCTCAGCGCACAAAGCACACCAGGCGAAACTAGCGGCAGGAGTCAGCGATGTACCCACAGGTCAGCAGAGAAGCAACCAGTCCCTTGCGACAGTCAACTGGGGTGGGACTCGGTCCCCCAGCATCCTCCAGTCAGGCGCGGGAGGCAGAGCTAGCCCTCCTGGCACCACAAAGGCAGCGTTGGACTTCCGCAGTGCGGGACGTGCATGGGCAAAGCCCGAGCCAAGGGCAGGCCCGTCTGCGCCTATCAGAGACAGGAAGAGGCAGGGCAGGGCAACCCCCTTTGGTTCTTCTCACCATATGACCAGTGTCTCCACGTCTCCATTCTCACAAGTAGGTGATTATCTTGGAATTGGAACTCATCTAAGACCATTAACTTTCGTTTATTGAACTGGTGAGGGGTGTTGAGACTTTGAACTTAAAGCCTCGCTGATCATTATTATCGCTTTCTATAATTTGAGTGTTGCTTGAACTGCTAATTGGTGTAGGGAACATACTATAGCACTCACTGGAAATGGGCAAAAGAAAGGCCACTGAGTCTGTTGCAGGAAAGAGTAAAATTCCAAAGACAGTAAAACATAAGAAAACAGCCACAGATAACTGTACCCTAGCTGCGATTAATGACCTAATTGAGGAGGTAGAAACAATATTGTCCAATGGGAAGAAATTGACCAGTGAAGGCACAAAAAAGAAAACTTCCTTTTATAATAAACAGAATAAGACCAACAGTCTAAAAACCCCAGCATGAAATATTATTGTCCATCATGCCCCTGTCGAGATACAGTCACAGGTTCCAATCCTTTCTACGCCCTCTCTGATCCTTGGGGTGGGTAATTCTCCCCAAATGAGTGCAGCTAAGCCTGCTACTTTAAACCCAACCACAGACAAGAACACTGACAGTGAGACAATAACAATCCACTGCTCAAATAGATATGCACCATTAATCACATTGGAAGACCAAACAATTCTACGATTGGGAAATCTGAACCAAAAATACAAGCCTAACCCATGCAGTAGTAAGGACAATGTGGTACAAACTCAGAGGTTAGAAACACGGAATCCACTACAGAGTTACATCAAAAACGAAACCAACTGATGGAAGAGGTACTAGCCCTAAAAAAAATTAATTGGCAACTTAATCTCACGCAATAGCAGTGCCAAGGGTGACAACGTGAGAAGCCATAAGGAGTATCTCTTTGTGAACTTAAATACTACTCGGGCCTGTAATCCACACAATGCGCACCCACTTAGATCAATTCAACTAGACCTTTTCAGAAAACGTATAGGGAGCATGGTCTACCCAAATGATTCCAACCACCCATCAGCAACATCAGGGCTTGGAATAAAAAATCGATGTGCAATACCTAGCACACCTGGTAGGCAATGGAGGGTAGGAAAGCCCGCTATAACTGGGGAGGAAACAATACACAAAGCACATCGATTTATCCACACTCCAAATGTCCCTAGTCCCACCTTAATGAAAGACAGATGGCCAAACCACATGAGTTGTCAAGAGAGTCCAACAAAACTACAGGCATGCAGGAATAACAAGCCCTTCCTTGCCCAACAACAAGCCATGTATCCCAAACAATACACAAAAGGTGTTTACAATGTATTCACAATATCAGTTAGGTCATTAGATACAATTTCATCATTCTTTTCTTCTAATGGTTTAGTAAGAGAGGTAGGGTTAATGTCATGCTTCACACAGACATGATGAGGAAGATTTAGTACAATAGGTCCTAGGATGCATGTTTCCAGTCCAGGGAGGACCTGGCCTGGCAGTTCAGGCTGGACTGTTCCCATTGGATGCAGGGTCAAGACTGAGTTGCATATGGCTGGATCCAAACTGGAATGGCATGGTGAGCAAAAAAATGATAGATATAGGTCTGAATCTCTGTACTGGGGTGAATGTATGACATTGTTCTGCATTCTGTCCATCAATTGTTGTTTTTTCATTTGTCACCCCAAATTGGACGGGTATGCCCAGACATGGGTCCCGTGCTCTCCATGCCACTGGAGCCAAGCTATCCTGGCTGATGAGGGCTGAAAGTCCAAAACCGGTCCTAGGATACTTGTTTCTAATCCAGGGAGGACCTGGCCTGGCAGTTTGGGCTGGACTGTTCCCATTGGGCACAGGGTCAAGACTGATTTGCATATGGCTGGGTCCAAACTGGAATGGCATGGTGAGCAAAAAAAACGATGGATTTAGGCCCAGATATCTGTACTGGCGTGAATGTATGACATTGTTCTGCATTCTGTTAATCAATTGTTGTTTTTAATTTGGATAGGATCCACTCCGTTGATCAGTCCAATATCCTTTCCTGAGAAATCTCAAACATCCGGAAACACAGTATCCCTCAATTATAGGGGTAAATCATTACTTGTTAATAAAGGAAATAACCCCTCAACTCCTGTCCTTTGTTTTGACATTTTGAATAAAATATCCTCATCATTGGTATGGAATGCTATTCCTTTCTGAGTAAAATAGATGGAGCAATTCAATTTACACAATAGGTTTTGGCCTAAAAGATCTACTGGGCTGGAATCCCATATTACAAATGTGTGCAAATCTTCAAAGGATCCAATTTGTACTGTAACAGGTTACAGATACAGGGGTTGACACTAATCAGTTTGAAACTCCTACAACTTGGATTCTTTCTTTCTAGAGGGGTAGATTTCGAACTTCTGCTGTTCTTACAGGGAAATGGGTAGCACCAGTGTCAACAAGGAATGAAATAGGTGTTCCATTTACCTTGCCATCCACATGATGACCACTCTGATCTACCTCTAAGGATGCACCCAGCACGCATTCCTCCTCCCCCCTCAGGCACCACCATTGGGA
Organism: Triturus cristatus; assembly: GCF_964204655.1. Classification (NCBI taxonomy): domain Eukaryota; kingdom Metazoa; phylum Chordata; class Amphibia; order Caudata; family Salamandridae; genus Triturus; species Triturus cristatus. The sequence goes on along the minus strand of NC_140595.1, from coordinate 705,834,071 downwards.
CAAATCAGAATCACTGTAAAATGTGTAATTTTTCCTTGTGCGACCTGTCCATTCATCTGATTCAGTGCATTGAACCTACAATCGTGCTTCCAATGGCCAAACCTGCAGCAAATATGACAATGGTGAGTCTTTTTCAGCATCTCTATGGAAACTCCTTTTCCTCTGCCTTGTGCTGTCACATTTTGTTGCTGTCTTCCTTCAATCTTTTATGCTTACAATCCACTTCAGCTCCATAATAATTTGCATACCAAAGAATCTTGTCTATGGGTTATCACTTGCAGCAAATCAAATGCTGCTGTATCATTGCTATTATTTTGTGTCTAAATCCATACACAAATTGATATACAAAATGTCCCATACCTTTACCAGTCACATTCACCATGCCACTAAATTGTTTAAATACCTTTAGGAGTCTCTCATAATACGCATGCACTCTCTCCTTTAGTTCGTGTCGCCCTGTCAATTTTTACCCAGCCAGTATCTTTTGGAGAAATTTTCTCTTTTAAATAAGTAATGACCTGATTGTATTTTCTTGATACTTAAGGTGAAAGTGCACCAGTCCTCAGATCTCTTGCAGGTTTTGTCTGTGGCCAAAATACTGCAATTTTACACTCTGTCCAGTCAGTCAGTCAGTCAGTCAAATATTCTTTATTTGGTTCTATTTGCAACCATAAAAGTAAACATCAAATATAAAAAGACAGAAAATATAACAAAATTCATTATAGACAAATGAGTTAGATGATAAAATAAAATTCCACCACAGGGCATCAAATCACAAGTTTCCAAATATAAAAAATGGTAAAGTTCCATGACATTATTTGTATACCAGCCTGCAGACAATAAATATATAAATACTATTGGCAGCTCACATGTCTCACATGATGCCATAAAGTTCAGAGGTTAACTCATTAGGGGCCCGATGTAAGTGGCTAAATACCGGTCGGTAACCCCGAAATTAGGTAGATTTCAGGGTGACCGACCGGTATTTAACCATTCCTAATGTAGGTGAGGATTTGGTAAATACTGAATATGTATATACAGAATTGTTATTTACCGAATCTGTATTTACCGAATTGGTAAATGCAATGTAGAAAGCACATAAAGGAGTGCTTATGTGCTTTAAGAATTTGTTAATTACCACCAACTTCAAGTTGGTGGTAATTAACGAATTCCTTTCAAAATTCCTTTTGAATTTTTTTTAAGTGCCATGAATGGGTAGGTATTCCTTATTACCGAATCGGTATTACTGATTCGGTAATAAGGAATATGAAGGAATCGGTATTTTTTACCGATTCATTAGCTACATAAGAAATACCAATTTCTTAATACCGAATCGATAAAATTTGGTATTAAGAATTAGATATTTATGGATTATCTACATCTGGCCCTAGATGTCAGATAAGAACCATAAAACGATTGACCAATATATGATATATTAATTTCAATGAACACATTAAAAGGTACCAGTTATAAATAAATAAATAAATATCACATTACATTCAGATAGACATGACAATACCCTTTGAAAAAAACCTCCTCATTTCCCGACCAAGTTCCGTAAGAGAACTGCTGTGAAGACAAATCTATACACCATTAAGCATGTATATTCATCATTCAAAAGCTGGAGGTGATGCAAGGCCGGCATACATTTCCTAATATTTAAAAACCTTTATAGGGGGATGATAAAATCGCTCCTTGGTTTGGTGTAGAGCTGACAAAAAAGCAGAAAATTCAACATTTTCTGAGCTGACTTACAGTTTCATGGACATGGTTCAAGTCGTGCATCCCAATAAGCCTTGGCGGGTAAGAAACCAACAATTGTGCGATGCTAAACCTGCATCTAATCAGATAAAACCTTTTTGAATGACAAAAAAAGGAGATATAGGGCTTTAGATGTTGAGAGCAAACTAGGGGCAAATATTCCAAAACTCACTTCTTCCCAATCTCCAAGTGCTCGCTGTTCTCTTTTAAAACAGATAAAAGATCCCTTTTCAAATGGGTTTTGAAATCTTAGCTATTAGTTCAGTGTTGTAAAAACAATCCACCTTCCCCACTAACTCCAGCTGCCTTTTTATATAGCTATGTTTAAACAAAAACAAGGGGACTCAGCAAGGTAAGCAAGGACATTGGGCATCAAAATGTTATGAGAACAGGGGTCCTTGGTAAGGAGCTAATGTAAACAAACAATTAATTTAGACTAGAATCAGTGCTATACTGCTACTGTCCAGCCGGACAGTCAATTTTAATGAATAGCGAAGTTGCAAATCTAACAAGAAACAATAAAGTGGGACACAGTCCTGCATCCTACACATTCAGAAAACAAATACATTGAACAAAACATTCAGGCAGGGCAAGAAACGCTTGTATGCAATGCGGACGGTTAAACAAGCAAAATGAAAGTGACAACTGCTACACTAAAATATCTATAAGATTTTTGTGCACGGTGTTCCAGCAGGTCAACGACGTTTTGATCCTTTAAAGCAATACTAGGATCATCATCAGGACAATTTTATTCAAGCCTGAAGTATACGGTGCCTGTAAAACAGTTAAGAGAGAGGGGGAGGAAGACAGGTAGGAGAAAGAGGGAAATTTTTATATAAGAGTAATCAAATAACAATCCTTATGCGACATCATGCACATAGCGACGTGTAACCAGAATTAAACAGGTCACTCTCATTTTCTTCTTTAACCGTCGGCTTTGCATACAAGCGTTTCTTGCCCTGCCTGAATGTTTTGATCAACGTATTTGTTTTGTGAATGTGTAGGACGCAGGACTGTATCCAATTTTATTGTTTCTTGTTAGATTTGCAACATCGCTATTCATTAAAATCGACTGTCCGGCTGGACAGTAGCAGTATAGCACTGATTCTAGTCTATATTAATTGTGTGTTTACATTAGCTCCTTACCAAGGACCACTGTTCTCATAACCTTTTTATATAGGTAAGCCATGGTATCTTCTGCATATGACCAAGACTCATGCAGTCCAATATTATTGCACAATTAAGGGCCAGCTCTTCTTTTGCCCATACCGAATGCCATACCAAAGTTGGTGCAATTTGTATACGATGGGTTAGAAGAGTCAGACCTGGTTCCTTGTGACAAAGAATGATCGGGAGACTACTAGGGACTGTTAACAATCATCTGAGAAAGGTGTTCTCTACTGCCAGAAGGAGTGTTGAATTACAAAAGACACATACTAAAATTCAGAGCAGGAGTGGGCCTTATAGATGTTAATGATTGAATCGATCTGTCTGGATCCTAATTTCTTCACGAACCTGAACAGTGCCTCCAAATTTTGGTTGAAGCTGCTTACCTGAGTTTCAACCAGATGACGCCAGGAAACTTTCTGATCAAAGGGGACATCTAAATAAGAAAAAGTTGGAACATAAAGCATCCTCTCATCATTAATAAAACATCACTTTAAAAGAGAAGGGGTTTTACCAACCACAATAACATAAGACTTAGCCATATTAGTCTGTAGACCCAAATCAGACATAAAATCATTAAATCTAGTTAAAAGCATTTGCAAACCCATGCCGGTTCTAGACATCAGCACGCAATCATGGGCATAGAGTAACACAGGAAGATTTCTAGTGCCTATCTTTGGAATGTCAACATGTCCTCGATTGAGGGAGCTCTCCAAATGGTTACTATATAAACAGAAAAAAAGGGGCTGGCACACACCCTTTGCGTACCCTGTGATTTATTTTAATGGGAAAGGTGAGTTCCCCATCCACCCCATACCTAACTCTCCCAGTCACATCCTCATGCATTTGTGCTAGAAAATTAACTAGAGCTATATCTATGCCCAGATCCAGCATTTTTGCCCACAGTTTCCTCTCTCCACCCAGTCAAAGGCCAATGTTAGGTCCATATTTCCCAAGTAGAGGGGGGCATTCTTTGTTGGTGTGTACTTGCTTTTGACCAGGTGGAGGTTAAGGCACTGCTCGACAGTTCCCAGGCCCCTCCTGAAGCCATACTGTATATCAGAAAACGTCCCTCTTTCAGTTACCCAGGTCTCCAAACAATTCAGAATGACCCTGCCCATTGATTTACATGTACAATCAATCAGCGAGATTGGGGATAAACCCTAGGGTCAGACCTGTCACCCTTTTTAAAGATGGGAACTATAATCACGTTGGACCAAGATTTTGGTGGGCCCAAGGAGGTTATACAGCTTAAGATATTGGTTAACAATGGGAGCCAAAGGTCAGGATTAGCCAGGAAGAGGCTGGTGTGAACACCATCCATACCAGAAGCCTTATTCTTCATAGCTTGATTTTAAGCTTTTGTAACTTCCTCAAAAGTGGGAGGTTCCAGCTCTACAGGAGTCACACCTATTTGGGTTTCAATTAATTTTAAACTGCAAACATCCTCCCCCTCATTACTGTATACACTGACAAAATGCTGAACCCATTCCTCAGGCATGATTGTGGCATCAGTACTACTGTTGTGGGAGCATTGAAAAAATTTAGCATTGGCAGTTTTCTAAAAAAAAAAAGGCTGGTGTCTTTATTAAGACTTGCTTTGGGAAGGTTTTCCCAAGCCTCATGTCTAATAGCCATCTTTTGTTTCAGAGTTGCCTGTTTATATTTATATTGGAAGTGTCTCACAGCTGAATTATCCCTGGGTTTTTGTTTGAGATTACTGTTAGATTATGAGCAATCGCTGTTAAACCATTTGTGAGGTCTCTGACATCTCGGTTTACTATACCCTCATCATACTACAAAATTATGTCCTTAAAAAAAACGCTACCGTGGTTGATGGATTTATTCTCTCCAATATTTGTGCCTTGTTAGACATGGGCCCACCATAGCCCACTTTCGGAAGAAACCCTTATTTTTATTGTGAATTATGGTATGTAATTTTAATTTCCCAATAGATTTAAAAGTCTGGGTCTTGAGAATGGAAAAACCCACTGATTGTGGCTTATAGTATTCAGAAAGAGCAATAAAATAAATGAGGCTACCTTGGCCTCTACCTATATAAGTAACCTGGTTTGATGGCACTTCGTCCATAAATCACTTGGAACCACAATGTCAAACAGAGTATCCAAATCCTTCAACAACTCCTTTGATACTTTCACAAATCTCTCAACTTGTCTATACCATTCAACTGGTTTCTCTCTCAGCTTTGGGAAATCATCTGTAAAAGACACTTTACCGGGTCTGGACCAATGAACATGAACTTACCCTCATCTTGGCACTTCTCTCATTGGGAATATTTTTGTTTCTAGATTTTCAGTTTCCCCTTCGAACATTGGGTACATTGGCTTGGTTGCCTTTTTTGTTTCTTCTTTTTAGCCCTTCTACCATCCCATCTCTCCAACTCACCCCATTTCCTGAGTATTTATAGTAATTCTTTGATCTGTAATCTTTTTCCTGATGGATTTAAACTCTCTAAATCCTTGTCTCTCAAATCTAATTGATAGGTTTTTTGTAGTATCTTTGATTTCTGTATATCCACCCCATACCTTTGTGCCACCGCAGCAAATATCTTGTGCATAGTTCAAGCTCTCCGGGTAATGTCCTTACAAATAAACAATAATTAATTGTCATGAAAATTAGCAATCCTTCCTGGACTAATAGTTCCCAAAATCATTTCTTCCAATTCCACCTTAAATTTGGCTATGTCAAGTGTTTTTTTCATTTAGATTTCCTGGGTCTGAATTTCCCTTTTATACTGCAGCTCTTTCAAATGGTAAAGGAGCTATATCGTTAATTTATTCATCAAGTTCCTGTGGGGTAGGATCTACTGCCTGATTTAGCACATCCTCTTGTGATTCACCACTAACTCCCTCCATTTCTGGAGTTACACCGGTTTCAGAACCTCGAATTCCGAATTGTAAATGTTTATCTGTCAGAGTCTGTGGTCCTCTAGTGGAAGTTTCCATGATCCTTTCTGCAGTACCAGATAATAGGTTTACTCTCCCTTGATTAGGGGGCACAGTAATATGTATGGTCCCTTCACTAATTCCTAATTCCTTCCAATGTTGTGAGGTACCTTGATTTGGAAAGGTTCAATTAGAATTTATTTGATCCTCATTCAGTTCTTAAAATACAGTATTTGCTCCTCCTAATCTAATGGGTACAGGTAATGAATGTATTTCCTGACCTCCCATGCCTGTCATATATAAAGGATCTACAGGCCCTGTAGTTACTGTAACTGAAATAGCATTTGGAGCATTTGGTATTTTGGGGTTATTAAACCCTACTTCTCTGGATGTTTGCTCTTCAGCAAAAAGGAAATCTATGGAATCTAGACATTTGGCAAATCAGGTGCATCTGATTGAATTCCCACAAATGGATTAGACTCTGCCTTTGACAGTACTTCATTATATGGTGGGTGCTGATTCATAAATAATTCACTCAGAAACTCATAATCTATCTCATCACCACTCTCCTTGTTTAATGTGAGAGCTTGACTGTTCTCATAATGTTTCTTCTTGTCTTTGCATTCTACTCCCTCAACTAATACGGGATATCTTTGGCCTCCCTCTGCAATATCTCTTCTCCATATTTTTTGTTGTGAATCCCACTTAGCCTCTACATACTTATTTAAGGTATTTTTATATCGTTACATGTTCCCATTCTTCAGGGGCTTCAAATTGCATAGGTCTAGTTGACGGCTCAATATCATTCATCTGTCTCCTTACATTTTTAAGAATTCGCACATTAAATATACCATATTGAGGAAAAGCTAAAGGTCCATCTTTTTCAGTATATTTCATCCAATTTTCTAACCATGTACTGGTATGCTATCCTTTCTCTAAAGACATGCACAATGCATGATGCTGGTGCATCTTGTGGTTACAGGCACATCCCCATGTATGAGTGCTTTTAAACCTTTTAGCATTTTCATGTTTTCCAATCAAATAATTGAATGTCCTTTACATTTATTCACTTGTTTCGGGAGCAAACCACTTCTTTACTATTGTATTAGCTTCCAATCACTGTGTGGCTTTCTTCGACACCAGTAACCAATCCCAGCGTAGCTCTACACCAATCCGTACTATCACAGCTCTGTACTTTATGACGTCAAAACAACTCCTCACAGCAGCTGACCCTCAGTTTACAATACAACTTTTCAACTCTGATTTTAAACAATCTACTAACCACAGAAAAACTCTTGTTTGCTCCGCTTAAAGAAATTATTTATGTACACACAAACTAGAAATATTCACTCAATCTAAGCAACATTTTGACCAGCTTGAATTCACCTGTAAAAATCCTTATGAATAATCTATGTGCATTTGAGAAAAATCCAAATTTTGTTTTGCTTTTCACACTCTCACAAAGATCTTTTCTCTGGTGGTACTGCTGATGAACTCTCATGTACAGCACATTCGAAACAGCTCACAAACTTACTCAACATATGTCACACTGAGACCCCCCTTAGGTGTATATCCCAGGATCTTAGGCCACTTCAGATCTGATAACAACTTCAACGTGACAACAACTCCAATTTACACTAAAACATACCTTTTACTAGTTATTGTTAGTAGCGCATATGAACACAATATTTTCACAACCCTATTAATTCTCACACCACTTGTCTCGTCGGTTTGTTCACTTCAGAACTAGCATTTGATCAAAGGATCACTGAACTCAGAATTTGGGCAAATCTGTGGTAACCTCATTACACATCCCCCTTATATCCCAGTTTTGTCAGACTGTAAACTGTCCGACACGCTACCAGAAAAACTGCTGTAGCACAAACGTGTTGGGCCTAATATATACTATCAATTTGTCTAAATGTTATCTATCTGCAATTAACATCAGCTACCATACTAATCTCATTAGGTCCTCTGATGGATCTTGTTCTGTGCTGAAAGGAAAAAGTAAATTTAGGGGATGAGCAATTATCACATAAGGACCAAGAATAAGATAATTGTTCACATTCCTTTATTACTAATGGAATTTCTCATATTAAATTTACCCTTTATGTAGGTAAAATTAAAGCAGATAATTTGGCCACAACAGATAATGAAACAGAATCAGCAGAGTAATTTATTTCAGAATTTATATTTATAAAATGGCAAATGATTAGCATACCAATCTAATTTAGTAATCAAAGGATTGAATAAGCATTAACAAACTGAAATTCAATCTGAAAGAAATGTTTCTTCCTCAGCCGAGGGATACTATATCCTAAGGAAGAGAGTCTGTAGATAGCAATTTACTCTCATACAAACCCCAGGAATGTAAGTTCACTAAATCATCAAATTACCAGTTCAAATTCATAGACAGGATTATGTGATCCCTGTCCATACTGCGGCGTCAATGCCACAGCTGTTGTCAGAAATCTTCCAGCCTGAAACAGTGGCATGGCAACGGGGGTGTAGGGGCGGTCTGCCCAGGCGGCATGAGTTTTGGAGGGCGGTGGCATCCCCCCGCTTTTACATGAGTTTGCCGCGGCGGTGACAAATGCAGGAATCATCACCAGCACTCCCGACTTTTCAGCGCAGACATCGTGGGGCAGCAAAGGCAGGGACCACTACAGACGGCAAAGTGCCTATCTATGCCACTGGCCAGAAAGATTCCATGACGCATGCATACCAGCCGTTAGCAAGCGCAGTATATCGTCACAGTTCGCGTTGATTCTGGAAATCAAATAGTCAATCTCTGTGCCCTATAATGGGTAGGAAAGGTGGAAAATATAGAATCCTCCTCTGTCCAACATTTGGGATATTAAACTCCATTGACTTCTGGTTCACACCCCTTGACATCACCAATTTGGTCAGACCACTTTGTCTCATTGGTCAGTTTTAGTAGGATGAGATGATGTGGTAGGTAAAAGAATACAAATCTGGAAGAATTAAGTAATCCATTACTTTCCATGTGTCTTTAAGACCACTGTACTTTAGCCATAAGATTAGTTGTGACTTTTTAAGAAATAGGCAAGTTCATCATCATCATCATAATAACTTTATTTTGCTGCTGCAAACGGCATAACAAGTAGTCTACAACAATCAATCATTAGTATTAAAATCATTATAAATATAATAAGCACATACCAATACAGTAGAAAATACAGTTAAAATAATACAAAGGGATAAAATGAATCATGTTAAAAAAGCAGACACTTCATGTGGATGTAAACAATGTTGGCGGCTCTCCTCTTATTATATATGTGGTCACAACTTATAAAGTTAATCTACTCCTTCTTATGGCAGACAAAAAAAATGAAGGCACACAATAATAGACAAAGGGGTTAGCTAATAACTGGAGATAATATAAAGCTGGGGGACATTGCCTAAAGTTAACTTTGCACATAAGTGGTAAGATATATCCATTCCTTTCCTCAATATGTAACTTAAAATAAAATTGCAAATGAAGATCGGTCTGAAAGGATTGTGCGTCACATGGGCATGGAGAGAGGGTATCAATGGAATATGTTTTAGCAGGATAGTCTAGCATTAGAGGGATGTATTCCAAAAGGAACTTCAACAATGCATATCTATGTTGGAGGTTGGAGACTAATGTGAAATATGAAGAAACAGTATTATTTATACTTGGTGTTAAAAAATATTGCTGAACCGTGTTCTTATTACGATTGAGCTCCCACCTATTTCTGCCCAGACTATCCAATAATCGGTCTTTCAATTCTTTTCTTGATGTTGTCAGACATAGATTCATTTTCTTATACAATTTATCTAGGAATATTGCTTGCGAATTGGACTCAATATATTTGAACCATTGTATTTTAGATGCCCCATCTAGTTTCAGGCAGTCTTAAAATATCTCTAGTTACACTTAATGATTCTTTCTTCCAGATTGAATGCCATATTAAGATAGGTGCAAAAAAACACTTGATGGACAGAATGCAGAACAATGTCATACATTCACCCCAGTACAGAGATCTGGGCCTAAATCCATCGTTTTTTTGCTCACCATGCCATTCCAGTTTGAACCCAGCCATATGCAAATCAGTCTTGGCCCTGTGCCTCATGGGAACAGTCCAGCCCGAACTGCCAAGCCAGGTCCTCCCTGGACTGGAACCAAGCATCCTAGGACCGGTTTCGGGGTTTCACCCCTCTTCAGCCAGTAAAGCTTGATTCCAGTGGCATGGAGAGCACGGGACTCACATCTGAGCATACCCGTCCCACTCGGGGTGACAAATGCAAAAACAACACTTGATGGACAGAATGCAGAACAATGTCATACATTCACACCAGTACAGAGATCTGGGCCTAAATCCATCGTTTTGTTGCTCACCATGCCATTCCAGTTTGAACTCAGCCATATGCAAATCAGTCTTGACCCTGTGCCTCATGGGAACAGTCCAGCCCAAACTGCCAAGCCAGGTCCTCCCTGGACTGGAAGCAAGCCTCCTAGGACCGGTTTCGGGGTTTCACCCCTCTTCAGCCAGTATAGATTGATTCCAGCGGCATGGAGAGCACGGGACTCACGTCTGAGCATACCCATCCCACTTGGGGTGGCAAATGCAAAAACAACACTTGATGGACAGAATGCAGAACAATGTCATACATTCACCCCAGTACAGAGATCTGGGCCTAAATCCTTCGTTTTTTTGCTCACCATGCCATTCCATTTTGAACCCAGCCATATGCAAATCAGTCTTGACTCTGTGCCTCATGGGAACAGTCCAGCCCGAACTGCCAAGCCAGGTCCTCCCTGGGCTGTAACCAAGCATCCTAGGACCGGTTTCGGGGTTTCACCCCTCTTCAGCCAGGATAGCTTGATTCCAGTGGCATGGAGAGCACTGGACTCACGTCTGAACCTACCCGTCCCACTCGGGGTGACAAATGCAAAACAACACTTGATGGACAGAATGCAGAACAATGTAATACATTCACCCCGGTACAGAGATCTGGGCCTAAATCCATCCAAAGAATGATGGATTTAACCCAGATCTCTTTACTGGGGGTGAATGTTTTGATTTGTTCTGCATTTCGTCCTTCAGTTGTGTGTCTTTTGCGTATTAAGATAGGAGCAATGCAGATCTGATCGATAATATAAGGCAGGTTAAGATCAGAATGACAATTGTAAGAAGAACAAGATTGTGGGACACAACCTAATCTTTTCAGAAAGCTGGCGTCTATGCATTGCAATTTAAATATGTCAGTTAGGCCCCAGATAGCTTCCCCGTAAGATGCATCGGATACTGCTTTTATTGTATCAATTGGTTTTGATCCAATTTTTTTATAAAGCTAAAAAGCCCTCCAATACTTTTTTCCATTGAAAGCCCTCTATCAGTCACCATGTTTTGCCAGTATTTTCCCTACTGAACATGACCTCTAAATAATTAAAAGTATCAGTAACCTCCTGCTTATGCTCCTCTATAAGCATTCTAGGGTATTTCTTAAGCTTCAATGCTTCCACAAGCACAAAGGACTCAGATTCATTTACTCTCAAAACCGAGTTGCCCGAAAAATGTATATACTCTGCTATGAGTCTCTGCAGTGCATTGCCAGTTCATGCCAGCAGCACTGCGGCATCTGCATAGAGGAGTATCGGGACAGGGGATGAATTGATGAAAGGGACATCTGTAGTAGACCCAACCAGAGCCCGTTCAACAGCATTTGTTTATCTCACAAATAAAAAAGGGGCAAGGACACATCCCTGTCTAACTCCACGTGTGAGACTAAATTGTCTTGTGCATTCGCCCTCTCTGCCATAACAGACACAAGCCATTGCATCAATGTATATCTCATGAATAAAATTAATTATAGGCGTATCAATTCCCATTTCTTCCATTATTATACACAGTTTAGAATGGACTACACAATCAAAAGCCCAGGAGCTTTTAATCTGCTACACTGATTCAAAGCATGCTTCATTTCTTCCAGGCTAAAAGGTGTAAGGCCTCCTGGGGTAGGCACGGGTGAATCTATAAGTAAGTCGGTTGTCTTGCCTGGCTTTCCAAAACTTCTTCAAAGTGTGCCACCCATGCCTCCTCAGTTACATGCATTTCTAGGGTAATCTCTGTCTCTTCTTTTAAGAAGGAGGCAGTAACTGTACTCCAGAAGCCCCTGCTATCCCTTAGTGCTGCTGCTCGTTGCAACTTCTCAATCTAGCTACTCTCGCTAGTTTATATGAATGGTGCAGTGATCTCACCAAGTTAACATCTCGGGCTGGATCTCAAAGCAGCAGGAAGTATTTTTAGGGCTTTGGAGCAAGCGTCATCAAACCACCGTGCCTCCCTGTGATTGCTATGCAATTTTGGGCGGAGTAAGTGCTCTTTGATTTCTGCTAGGATATGCTCAAAGGCTGCTGTTATAACATTATCAGTTAAGTTTAACTCTAGGCATTTAACAATATCCTGCCTCTTTTTAACTACAATTCCCCCGCTAAAATTTTGAATGTCAACTTTTTCCCATTTCAGAGTGACTCCATTTTTCCTTCCAATATAAGGTTTAAGTAAGGGATTCTTAGAGGTTGTTTGTCTTTGTCCACACAGAATATGGCAAGTAATTGCAGCATGACTGCTAACAGTATAAAAGGTTGTCTTAATATTGCAAAAGTGCACTCTAATGGATTTTGAGACCAATATATAATCAAGCACTGAGTGGTGAGACCTAGTAGAGAATGTAAAATCTAATTGGCCCATTTTAATATCACATGAATTATTTATCTCAAGGCTAAGACGCATTAATAGTCTATTCAAGATGTTCCCATAATCATGGAGCTGGAAGTGAGAGAAGCAATCCCCATTACCATTATTCTTGCTGCATACAGTGGTTTCCATCCTCCTACAGTTATAGGCTTTAAGTAGCCCATCCAGACTACATTGAGTATTTTATAGTGAGATTTCATAAATTGACTAATATCCCTCTCCAAGGGGGACCAGCAGTCTCGCCATATTACCTCCAAAGTTCTTATCATAAAAATGTATAAGAATCCAATCCCGCCCTTTATGGTCCTCACATAAAAGGATACGGTAATAAGATGAAGTATTTGATTTTTGTTTTATCTTAAGCCTGGCTGTGTTAGCTACTAGAGTTAATATCCCCCCAATATGGCCGCCGGTAGTAGAGCGGAATGCATATGTCTGATAAGAGCAGTGCCCGACTATCTGGGTGTCATCAGAGTTAGCCAGTCAGGGTTACTTCTTTTCTTACTGTAACTGGCTATGTTCCAAGAGATAATTTTAAAGGATCAAAATTGCTTCCCACTAGATTGGGATTATCTGTTAAAGGAGCCAGGTGACTTATTCCAAGCAGGTTTGCTGGAGATATATGAAGTCAGTCACATGCTGCAAGGTCTCTCAATGAAGCGTATCTATTGCTGACTGGTATGACAGGGTTTATCTTGACAGAGCAAGGGTTGGAAAGAGGGTTGGGACTAGGAGAAGAGAAAACAAATCAAAGGCCATCACCCTAGTGTGTGCAGGTGTAATAGTGCTAGGAGGTTTGTAAAAGAAGCCTAGCGTCACCTACCAGTTGCTGACTGCTAAAATGTATAACTATCCAGTCCACTCCTATTTTTTTAGTCGCAAACCCCACCCAATTTACTCTTTTAGCCATGATGAGGTGTTGATATAACTTAGTCCTGCCCGTATAAAATCTGGCAGCGAATATAGGACCTTATGCATTAGCTGCTCTGTTGATTCCTGCTGATTGGGATTCAATTCTGGAATATTAGCTAAAATGAATGCAAAATGTTATGCTGCAGGAAGGAGGTCCACTGTCTCTTCATGCTTAAACAGCCTGGTTTGCTGATAGTTTGTATGCCCCTGGTCTCTAGCAGCCCTTTCGCCTATGCACTCTTTATTCCCACTGGGGGCTAATCCCTTACCCACCCTTACCCTCCTTCCTACTTGACGCCCCTCTTCCCTTACATATGTGTGGGGCTGTGATGGTTTGGAAAATAGTACATTAGGCCTTTGTCTATCCTCAGTCACGGAGCTGAGAGCTTGAGCGATGGAAAGATAGACTACATTTTCACCCAGTATTATTAGAGCAATACAACAACAGGTCCTAGGCACACGCATGCGAGTGATGAGACAGTACAACACAGTTTCTGTTGATCAAGGATGAAGACACTGGTATCCTTTCTTTGGAATGTTCACTTTTAATGGTGTGTTGCTTAACGAGCCAGCCAATATTGGAGCAATACCATGTGGAAACAAAGTGAGAACAACAGAGAGGGGAGGACGGGCAGATAATAATTGAGATTGTGTATAACTGCCCTCATTCCCCCCCTAGTTCTAGAGCAGTTTCCCTCCTGGAGAGAAAATTTATACTCTCCTCTATTTTAGTCAGCCTTGTTAGAATTTATTGAAGGTGTGTTGAAAGAATTCGTTCATTTTTTTTACATAAATCATCAGTGGGAAACGATGAGATAGCTCTGTGAACAGTAGTTAAATGCGTGTCCACGGGTATGTCCGAATAGGTATTTCCATTAATTTTGGCGGACTTACTTGTGATAGGTTTTTTGACCTATCCATGCTTCCTTTTGACGGGTGGTTCAACGTCTGGGCTAGGATCAATTTCAAAGGCTTTAGAGGTGCCAGGCGAGGCAGGGGCAATGGGGGTTATGTTATGATTTAACAGGGCTGATAAAGTACCCACATCATTTGGACTCTAAATAGCTCTTACTTCTTCTACAGAGAGGCGCCGCTCCGTCAATTCTATCTCCTTAGAGAGCACATCCTCTGCTCTCTTCAGGAGAGAATTCAAAGTGTTAGTTACTTCACTTCCTGCCTCTGTGGTTTTAGTTTTCCTCTTAGCCATACAGTGATTCAGGGGTATATTTACCTAAAAACAGCCCACTCAGGTCAAATGTTAGGGGGGGCCCAGCCTAGCCTCTTCCGGGCAATTACAGGTGTGGACGGGCCTGTCCTTGTGTTCTGCACCGCGGGCTGGCGTCCTGCTTTTATGTGCGTGAAGGAGGTCAGGAGGCGTGGTCCCCTGTGGTGGCTAAACACAGCATAACTCTCTGTGAGGCAGGAAAGCAGGAATGAAAGCGTTGGCAACTACAGGGTCCACAGGCCGGCATCATGTTTTTATGTGCTTTTATGCAAGTGAGAGAGGTGGGGAGGCATAGTTCCCAGCGGTGGCAAAACACAGCTTCACCTTTTGTGAGGCAGGCAAGCAGGAATGAAAGTGTAGGCGAGTTTATGTTCTCATCCGTTGCAGTCCTTTCCTAGGCATGTGCTCTAGGAAGTAACAAGCCCTATCGTCCCATTTCACTTCTTACCTATCTTGGTAGAGTACCTGGTCAATAAACAACTCACTAAATACTTAGAAGACCATAAATTACTAGACCCTTCCCAATCAGGGTTTAAGGCTGCATACAGCACTGAAACATCGCTTTTTGATGTAGTTGATAACCTAAGGCTTGCCCAGGATTGCAGGCAGCCAGCCATTCTAGTTTTACTAGATCTATTGGTTGCTTTTGACACCATCTCCCACAGTATTTTGGAACATTGACTGTGGAAGGTCAGGGAAAAGGCCCTAGCCTGGCTTAAGAATTACTTAACTGACGAACCTCAACAGTTCAATGAGGTACCTTTGTCTCAAACTGTCGGCTGGAGTCCCATGCTTTTCAACCTCTATATGGCCCCCTTGGCCATGGTGATTAGATTCTACGGGTTCAATAAAATATCATATGCCGATGATACACAACTATTGATCACTCTGGGTCCAAACCCTACAGAGACCAGACTCAGATTTAAACATTGCATTACCCACATTAACACCTGGATGCATACTAACCACCTTCAACTTAATGCCAATAAGACAGAAATCATCCTTTTTGGGAAAGCACACACACTCTGGTCCAACGAATGGTGGCCATTCAGTCTCGGGTCCTGTCCACCTCCTAAACCTATGGTACATAACCTTGGAGTAAAGATCGATAATAATCTGTCCTTGAAGGATCACATAGACCACATAACTCGCATTTGCTATGCTATTCGTAAATCTTCTACATATTATAGATTAATAGATCCTTCATTATTTGAAAACACATTAAAATAAACATTTGCATAGCACAAGTGATTATAGCATCTATTTTTCTCTTTTCCATCAATATCAGTGCTCATATTGCACTTTCTAATGTTAATGACCATTTTCTTAATGCCCAACAGTTCTGTTCATTTATAAAGTAAACATGTCAATATTTGTTAAACTTTACATTACTCTGTTTATGGTTCAATGTCATCACAAACCTACATCTAACATTCTGCTTGTTTTTATGATGCAGTATCTAAATTAATGTTCATTTGTGTGTTTTCTTAAACGTGGTAACCTAACACACATTTGTCATGCTCATAAATAAATGTCACAAATAATTTTTTCCTGTGTGAATTCATAGAGATAGACGGAAGATAACATTCATGTCTATCACTCTCTTGTTCTGGTTATTCACCTTATAGATTGTTTAAGCTGTGGTCAAGGTTTGTTTAGACTTATTTCATTAACCATAATTGCGCTGCCTGAAATCTATTCTTGAATTGTATCTAATTGCGAGAGAGAAGACCAAGGAGATCAGAACAGTTTGAGTATTTAGAACAATTTTCAATCTTTTTCTGAAGGAGCAGAGGTTGTTAGATCTCTGGGAGTGGACAGAATGCTGTTCCAGATGCTCAGCCCTGCCACTGAGAAGCATCTGTCTTCTCTGGATTCACTGTTGGATGTGGTAGTGAGAAGTAGATTTAGGTTTGATGAACTCAGGGTTTGTGCATGTCATACTTTCATATATTGTGTTGTAAATCAGTGGCGTCTACACTGCTTATGATTATGAAGGTGAGGCAGGTGATCTTGAAGGTGATCCTGTATACTGAGTTTTGTGAATCAAAGGGAGGGTTCTTTTGAGCAGGTTGTATTGGTGGAGGGCCGACTAACCACTTCTCCAATTGGGAGTTAGTTCTGAGTGTGACATCTGAGAGGGTGCCTTGATTTCAATCACACCAAAGACAGTGGGGGTGGAGCATTGTTTCAAAGGCTTTGAGGCTATTTGAAGTTTGCTCAATTTTGGTTTTGGCACCTGGTAATTTCAAGTACAGTTGAGTGTCCTTTTAGTTGGAGTGGGACTGTAGGTGGAAGGAGTTTGAAATCCATGAGGGTGTTTTATATATTGTAAAGGTGAATAAATATGAGAGGTGACGGATGAAATATGTGGAACTCCAGAAGAGTTGGTATGACAGACTGGTCAGAGACATAGGCAACAGACTGCAGGCAGTGCAGAAATATATTGTGGTTCAATGTCTCAAAGAACAGATAGGTCAGGAATGATCAGCAGGCACATTGATCCTTCATTGGCCTTTTGGAGGACATCATCCCGGCCATTTAGAAGGTTGATTTAAGTATCATTCTTGGGTCAAAAAACAGATTTAGGGGATTGAGGATATTATTGCATACAAGTGGGTTTGAGCTGGAAGTTAACAACTTGTAACATTACTATTGATATTCATGGATGGATCACAATAGTGTGCCAGTTATTGTGGTCTGCTTGATTGAGAAAGTGTTTTTTTCAGGAGGGTCTTACCAAGGAGTCCAGTTTACGGGAAAAGGACGTTTATGCAGTGCAGGCTTTTGTTGAAGAAAGTAGTTAAGTTGGGAGTGGCAAACAGAGTGGTAAGTGTTTTAGCAGTGCAATGGTGATCTTTATTTCCTAGTAAGCACTTATTGCTGGGAGGTGCCTGGCTCCATCAGTCTACCTTTTCCATTTGTCTCCTTATAGCACCTCGGAGTAGCACCTCAGTGCCGGAGTTGCCTTTATCTACTCCCCATACCTTACCTGCCGCATCTCGCTCTCTGCCATGGTCCTGACTTCCCCTGACACCAAGTGCAGGGCACAACGAGTCCTCTCGCGCCATGCCCCGCTGCCTCAAATTGGCTTGCTTTGACCATGCCCCCCAGAGGCGGTCTACAGCTCGATGGCCACGGCGCAGGTGCGCCGCTGGCATGCCAAAGGTGTGCAAAAGGCAAGCCCATCTGCGCACGTCCGGCAGAGGCTAGAACCCCTGCCAGTTTTAGTAACGTGCAGCCTCTTAAATATACGGTGCATTGACTGAAAGAGCTAGCGCCGCTGACTCTAGAAGACTGGTACCAAATCCTATCTGTGGAGTCAGACCAACTGCTATGTTCTCACTGCCCTTTCAATCAGACTCTAACGAAGGACTCTCTGGTTAAAAAGCATAAACTCAACTTCTTACTTAATAACTGCATTTCGCACAGCAAAGATAAATATGAAATCTATGAATGTCTTCTCGACAAACAACCGGATGCCTAGTTTCTTACTTAAACATGGCTGAATGGGTCTTCAGCCCCAGAGATCATAGAAGCTCTCCCCTAAGATTATGGCATCTTAGGCATGATCCCCCTATCAAGCGTGGTGGTGGGATAGCTATAATATATAAACTCTCATTAAAATGCACTATTAAAGCTGCCAGTATTGACAGCTGTGAGGCTATCTCCTTCACCATTGCGGTGGTTGATGATTATGCGCTAACCAGTTTTTTGATCTATCAGCCCCCTGGCCCGGTGGCCAATTTCAACTTGAGTCTTGTGGAGACTGTGGTCCAGTCACGGCTGCGCTACAATAACCTGATTATATTAGGTGATCTCAATTTACACTTCGACTCAAACACGAATGCTGAAGCCCAGTCCCTATTTCAGGAACTTACCTCTCTGCAGCTTAATCTTAAAACTTGTCCCCCAACACATCAGTTGCGTCATATACTTGACCCCATTTTCTCCAACTGTTCTGAGATCGCAGTAGAATCTCCTATTGTGGTTTCTTGGTCGGACCACCTTGGTGAATTTTTCCACTACATTGGCAGGACCCCTTCCTTCTGTCAAGACCTGCCCGCAAGTTGCTTGCAGGAAATGGGCCGGGTTTAATGCAGAAAGTTTTTCTCAAACTCTCAAGCAGAATCACCTCCAACTTGGAGTGAAATCAACACTGCCAATTCAGTAGTTGAAAAGTGTTTCTTAAACGCAATGGATTTAATATCCCCTGGACAACCTATACCTCTAAGAGACTGACCAACTTGGCGCCTTGGTTTAACAAAGATCTTATGTTAGCCAGAAAATCTTGCAAGCGCCTGGAGCGCCAATGAAAGAAGGATTATTCTGAAAGTAATAAAATTGCCTATAGGAATGAGCTAAAGTTTTATCATGCTCTTATAAGAAAAAACTGTGCAGCTTACTACATTGATAGAATAGAGCAAGCAATAAAAACTACTATAGAACTGTTCTCTATCTTTAAATCTCTCTCATCATTGGAGCGTACTGCAGCTCCTGCACGCAGCTCCCTAGAGTCCTGCAACGAGGTTGCTGTTTATTTCGCTACAAAAGTAGCTAAAATGTATGCCTCCTTTCCACTGAAGGCCCTTAACCGCAACTGATCCAACTTTCATACTAATACCCCGTTTGACAGTAGTACCCTCTTGGAGCTTAATTCTCCGATGTTAGAGGACCTCAAGGTTTTGGCCTTGAGTATTAAATCTGGACCCAGCTTCATCCAAAGTCCTAAGGGAAGGAATGGATGCTATTCTACCTTACGTTCGACAACTTCTTGATCTCTCCTTCTGCTGCGGTGAAGTCCAGTAGAAATGGAATCAGTCTATTGTCCTTCCCCTAAGGAAAAAAGCCTCTGCGGCTCCAGGTTTGCTAGAAAACCTCCACCCATTTTTGCTTCTGCTGTACTTTTCTAAAATTGTAGAGAAAGTAGTGAACGCTCAATTGGTTGCCCACATCAACCAAAACAATGTATTCGACTCTTTGCAAGCAGGCGTAAAGCCGCCCATTCCACTGAGTAAGCGCTACTTTTTGCTACTGAGACCCTCGTCCGTGGACAAGGGTCAAACTGCTTCTTTGGTCCTAATGGACCTTAGTGCAGCTTTTGATACCCTCTCCCACTATATGGCCCTGAAGAGATTAAGGACTTCTGGAAACGAGTGTCTAGCCTTAAAATGGCTGATCTCCCTTCTTCATGTCATAGTTTTCGAGTTGCGCAGCATCTGCACATCTCAAAAAGCCTTCCACTCTCACAAGGGGTCCCACAAAGCTCAATTCTGGGCAATGCTCTTTTTAATCTTTGTATCGGACCCTTGGCAGAGATTGTTGAAAAACATAATGTCACCATTGTTTCCTATGTGGATGATATGCAGCTTATTGTCACCATATCCCATAATTTGAAGGAAGCTGCTAACCATTTCTCCTCCTGTTTGAGCAAACTGGCCATCTGGATGACTAATAACTGCCTTAAATTGAATGGCAAAAGAAACAATTGATGGATGGAATGCTGGACAATGCAAACATTCACCCCCAGTCAGAAGGATCTGGGTTAAATCCATCATTCTTTTGGTCACTGCACCACCCCCAGTTTGGACCCAGCCATATGCAAATCAGTTGTCACCCTGTTCCTTGTGGGAACAGTCCAGCCGAACTGCCAAGCCGGGTCCTCCCTGGACTGGAAACAAGCATCCTGGGACCGGTTTCAGAGCATCACCCTTCATCAGCCAGGCTAGCTTGAATCCAGTGGTGTAGTGAGCACGGGACCCACGTCTGGGCAAACCCTTCTCACTTAGGGTGACATATGTAAAAAAAACAATTGATGAACGGAATGCTGGACAATGCAAACATTCACCCCCAGTCACAAGGATCTGGGTTAAATCCATCATTCTTTTGCTCACCACACCACCCCAGTTTGGAGCCAGCCATATGCAAATCAGTCTTCACCCTGTTCCTTGTGGGAACAGTCCAGCCCGAACTGCCAAGCCAGGTCCTCCCTGGTCCTGAAACATGCATTCTGGGACCGGTTTCAGAGCATCACCCTTCGTCAGCCAGGCTGGCTTGAATCCAGTGGTGTAGTGAGCACAGGACCCACGTCTGGGCAAACCCTTCCCACTTAGGGCGACATATGCAAAAGAAACAATTGATGAACGGAATGCTGGACAATGCAAACATTCACCCCCAGTCACAAGGATCTGGGTTAAATCCATCATTCTTTTGCTCACCACACCACCCCAGTTTGGAGCCAGCCATATGCAAATCAGTCTTCACCCTCTTCCTTGTGGAAACACAGTCCAGCCCAAACTGCCAACCAGGTCCTTCCTGGACCGGAAACAAGCATCCTGGGACCGGTTTCAGAGCATCACCCTTCATCAGCCAGGTTATCTTGAATCCACTGGTGTAGTGAGCACGAGACCCACGTCTGGGCAAACGCTTCCCACTTAGAGCGACATATGCAAAATAAACTATTGATGGACGGAATTAAATTGAATGGCAGCAAGACCGAGGTACTAATCTTGTAAAAAACCTCCCTCTATCTGTCCCTCAGCTTGTTTGCCTCAGGCTTTGGGTCCTACTCTGACCCCGAAGGAGGAAACTAAAAACCTGGGAGTCTGGATTGACCCCAAATTATCCTTCGAGACACATATTGGGAAGGCTATGGTAAAATGTTTTGACACCCTGAAAGTTCTAAGAAAAACCCTGGCCACTCTTCCTGTATCGGTTAGAAAAACCCTTGTTCCCACCCATTTAAAATCTCAGCTGGACTATGGAAATATTCTCCATCTAGGAGTAGCTAAGAAAGGCCTCAGCAAGCTGCAATGCATCCAGAATGCAGCCGCACGTCTGTTCCTCAATCTGCCCAGAAGAGCCTCTTCTGCCAGAGCTCTAGATACTCTTCACTGGCTGTCATTAGAAAATAGAATACTCTATAATGCACTGTGCTACTGTCAGCGTAGTTTGCAGGGTAAAGGTCCTAGCTATCTCCACCACTTACTCACTCCTCATCTTCCAGGCCCATAACTTGAGATCACCCAGAGCTCATCTGGTCAAGATCCCTAAAGTGCAAAGAGCTAGAAGCGTAGGCTCTCTTTTGCCTACCTGGCTGCCAGAAAATGGAATTCTCTACCTTTCCCCCTTCGTGCCGAGCCCTCTGGAATTATTCTCTGTAAAAAACTAAAGACTTGGCTTTTTTGCCTGTGAATCCTTTTTCTCAACTCTGCACTGTCTAGCTTTTTAGGTATCCCTTTCTTGGCCTCCGACACGTGTTTGGTTTCCAGCGTGGGGACTCACCAGTCGGTGTATTGGTATTTGAAATATTGAGGGGGATGAGCTATATCCATGACAGGTTGAGGGTCCGGGCAGATAGAGAAGGAGTTGACTATATTGTTGTAATTTTCTTTTAAACTTTTAGTGAAAGAGACCAGGGACTTACAACGTTCTTGTGTTCATGGTTGGGTGTCTTTGGGGCAAATGAGTCTGCCACATTTCTTCACCACTTTGAAAACTCTTGGGGGCAGTTGATGGCATTCTAATTTGCTCTGCATATACTTCTTGTTTTGCTTTAATGATGGCCATATTTTAAGTGGCTCTGGCATATCTGAGAGCAGTAGAGGAGGACATAGAATGGTATCAAAGCAAGGCAAACTCCAGATCACAGCAGTTCTTTTAAGTAGCTTCAGCGCTTTTAAGTAACACAAGTGGTGTGTAGATCTTTTTAATCCTATATGGAGGGGGTATAAGATAACTGTGTGGGAGATTGCTGAGTGTGGGAACTCCAAGAAGGATGTATAGGATTTTCTGGTGTTAACCAAGGAGAGATTTTTCTTCAACGTACATTTTAATGAGTTTTTTCTTTGAGCAGAAGTACAAGGGTGAGGTGCACTTTAGGGTGCCTAAGAGGGAAGAGGTTTGTCTGCATTAAATGAGATGGGGTGGTTGTCAGATCAAATGACAGAGGCAATATAAAGTTTAAAGATGTGAAACACATGGTGATCAATGGTGTCTAGGCTGTGACTTGATGTGCGAAGGTTCTATGATAGTGATTTCCAGCCTGAGGCTGTGGCATGTGTCAAGGCACTCTTTTGAGGATGAAATGGTTTGGTAACCCAAGGAATATGGGTTGCAGGGAATACGCACCAATGTATAGAATTTTAAAAACTGACCTCTCTGGCCCAATTGTTTTTGCATTAGCAAAATTTCTGACCAATGTTTGGCACATGCGTAACCGGATTTTAAAGGCGTTGGGTCCTTCTTAAATGTTTTTATTTTCATATTAGAGATCGAATATGTATATTGTAATTCTTACTGTCTTCACTTTGATAACTGTTGTTTAATAATTTTTTTTATCTAAATCCTGAATTATTTATGTATTTTATGCTTGTATATATTTTACCTGTGCTTTTATGGTCACGGACCGAAATAAAGCTATCAAAGTATAAGTATAAAAGCTGACATCTCCTAAAATAGCATGTGAATAGGAGTGCAGAGGGAAGTCTGTTCGGGGCGAGGTGGCCAATGACAATTAACATTTTAATGGATAAGTTGGGAGTGCAGAAGAAGGAAACTCCAACAGATTCAAGAGAGTTGCTGATAGTGAATTTAATCTGGAGATGTAATGATTGCTCTTGTGGAAAATGGCTAGGCCACCCCTTCTCCATTTTAGATACCACTTGGAGGATTATTATAATTTGCAGAGGAGTTGGGGAGGTTTAGTATACCAGGAGATGATTTAATAAGCTCACTGTTAAATTATTTGTGGGTGTAGGGGCAGGGAGGGGTTATGGGTTGCCCAAGCACTGTAGTCTGCAATCTACATACCTCAATAAATCTTACAGTCAATGGGACAGTGGATGCATATATATTTTTCCAATGCTTGGTTTGAAAATAAGGCCTCGACAGAGTCCCAGGAGACCTTTATCTTTTAACTCAAAATGTCAGGGGCCCTTACTTAAATTGTATTTCAAATCTTATCCTGTAAGGGGCAAGTATACCAGAATCCTGGAGCGCTGCAGAGATCATAGCAATCTATAAACAAGCATTTGCCATGCAATAGGTCTCGCATTTACAAGCGTTTGAGCTATTGGCATTGTAAATGGCAATGCCTTTTATTTATGTGTTTTGAAAACCTGCAACCGGTGTGTAAACACGCACTTTGTACTTATAGTCGTTGCTTATGAGAAGCAAGGCTGGCAGTAACTGCGCCTTTTTTATTGCATGCAACAGGGCAGCCTTCAACGGAACTCATGTGTTGGCTATTGGAACCAGTTAGGAGCCAGCAAAGAAGAAAGACACGGGGGTCAATGAATGGTAAGCAGTAGGTGGGAATAAAGTGGTTTTATTGGATGCAGCAAGTCCTGCAGACAGCGCATGCTGCTGATGCTCGACCTAAAAAACAAGACCCATAAGAAGGCACGTGGGAGGTTGGTAAGTTGTAAGAAGTTGCAAGAACATTGGGGACTGACGTAGAGGGGGAAAAATGTTCTAAAAATCAGATTGACATTTTGATTTTAAAAATATGCATGTGCCTAGGAGGATAGATATTGAGACAAATCACAAAGTAAAGCATTGATTTCTCACACTCAGCCCCTACAAACCTGCAGTGCTGCCAAGTAGGATGACATTAGACGCAACAAGCGTGCAAACTGACTCAATCTTAAAGGAATATCTACAACATGGGTAACTAAAAGCTCTGAAAAGTACACATGGCTTAGTCAGGCAAGAATTTGCTGCTGTCATGTCAGATCCTCACTTGAGTCTGAAGCCTGGCATGGCCAATCCACCATTACATTGGGGAGGGGTGGTATGATGCTTAGTAAAGGCTACAGTAAGAGTGCACCCACGTTAAATTAACAAAAAGAATAGAAATTGTATTAAAGCTCCACCACACTCCAAAAGGGAACAGTACGCGCAAAAAACTAAAATCTACTTGCACCTTTAATACTGAAACAAAGCAGAGAAAACTATAATTAAAATATACAACAATTACTTAGAAATAACAGAAGAACCTAATATTTCAGTTTGTGTAGATGAGCAAACTGCAGAAAAGGTACTAGTGTTTTCTACATTCCAAGGAACCAAGAGTCAGGAGGAGGTCCCCTTCATAAAAACCAATGCATTGCCAAAGAGGAGTACATCCTATGTTTTAGGGAAAGGGTAGGCCAAGAAGAACACTAGCATACACATGTCCACTTGCACTGGTACATTTCACCTCTAATCTTCTTGCACTTTAATGCATTCAAACCCAGGCTGCAAATTAGCCAAGAATTACCACCTCTAAATCAGGGTCAGCAGTGTACTACAGTGGAAACCATCATGCCATGCATAGTGAAAATACAATAGTAAAACATCATAATGCTGGTTACATAATTATAGCAGGCGCTATACCAATGGATAGCCACAAAATCGCAGGAATTTATTGTGCAATCAGTGTCCAAAATATGGCAAAACATAACATCGTACTTGGAGAACTACCACAAAACTATGGATGACAATATACCATGGATTACTACCATTGTGCCACAGAGAGTCCTAGTCCTCCTTCTAAACGCTACCAACATACAACCAAAAAGCAGCCCGAAGTAAGTCATCAAGTGACTATGCCCTCGGGCTCTACGAGAGGTCCCAGGCTCCAATGCTCATCTGAGCAATTTAAGGCCTAATGTACTCCTTTGTCCCCTGAATGTGCTCGATTACACATTGATGGCAAAGTAGAAATATGCGGCTTTTCCTCAAAGTCGATTCCTAACACTATAAAAGGCATAAAACCTACCAGCACTCATCAGGCAACACCACTCAACAATCATTTCTCTTTCCTTAGCACGAACTGTCACTCCCTCCCTAAGCACAAATTCGATATGGTTGACCTACTAGTAAATGAACAACCTGACGAAATCTTTCTCACGGAGACTTGGCTCCATGAAAGCTCAAGTCCGGATGTTGCGGCCGCCCTACCATCTAATTATGCTATAGTTAGGAAAGATCAAATCGCTAAGACTGGAGGGGGCATTGCCATAATTTTTAAAAAGGAATACCAATGCAAGTTCGAACATCTCTTGTTCCCTAACTGAGAGGCAGCCCTATTTAAGTTGGCCCTGACCCCTAAGTTTACTTTTTCTGGCACACTCATATATCGACCTCCTAGACCTTCTCAATTCTGGGTGACTTAAATCTACACCTAGAGAATCCCACATGCAAAACCAGCACAAATCTATTTTCTGATTTGGCTGCTTTCAATGTTAACCTAATTAATTCTGGCCCCACACATGAGGCGGGCCACTTGTTGGACCCCATTTTTTCGAATGTTGCGGAGATACAGTGCTCCCCGGCATTTCGTATATGCTGGTTGGGTCGTTTTCTTACGAGATTTAATCAGACACTCCCTGTGCACTTTGCACCTACTGCCTCTGCCTCTGGAATTCTAACCAGGGACTGGAAAGAATTAGACAGCAATGTCTTAAACATGATTTTAAGCTCCCACATTCCCATCTCCAAACAAATGGTGAATTTACTCTCTACCTCAGTGCAAAAATGGCTCCTTAATGCCATTGACACCTGCCTACCTCTCCCGAAAAAAAAGGGCTAACAATCACCTGCCCCCAGTACCTTGGTTCACCAAAACGCTGAAAACAGAGAAGGCCAACTGCAAAGCTATGGAACGCAGGTGGAGAAGAAATTATACCCCTGAATCCAAAATTAAATACAAAGCTACCATAAAAACATATCACAACCTTTGCAGAACCTCCCGTCATCTACCATTTCGGACACCCTTAACCGCTCCAAAACACTCTTTAACATGGTCAAGGAGCTCGCTGGCTCCAAAACCCAGTCTAGGCCCCCGACACTCAATAAACAGCAATGTGAGGCTTTGGCTTCCTTCTTTGTCCAGAAGGTTGAGAAAATATACCAGGACATAGTGCAAGCGCAGGATGACAACCTCTCGCCCCCTCCTACAACACCCACATCACCCTCAGCGAACTACATGATTCCTAACCAAGATGAGACGCCCAACACACCTTACAACTACTTGGACACATGGTCCCTGTTAAACGCATCCACTCTAATAAAACTCTTAAACAGTATCAAATCTGTATCACCTAGGGATCATCTGCCCATTTCTGTGCTTCGACAGCTGGCGCCGCCATCGCTGCTCGTGATCATGGATCTCTTAAATGTTTCCTTGCAGGAAGCTGCCATGATACTCCCTCTTCTCAAAACGTCTAATGCTGACCCCGAGTTACCCTCTAACTACCGACCTCTCACTTTACTACTGGCCTTCTAAAAAATGTTGGAGAAACACGTCCACTCACAGCTATCCCAGTTTGTGGAAACTCAAAGATTTCTTCATCCCTCCCAGCCAGGTTTCAGAGCTGGCTTCTCCACCGAAACCACCCTATTAGGGGTAACTGAAAGACTGCGCTGTCATCTGGATGCAGGAGACACTGTGGCTCTCATTTTGTTGGATCTGAGCGCAGCATTTGACACGGTGTCTCACACCATGTTAATTAAAACGCTAAGATCATTGGGCATCCGTGGCTCAGCTCTGCAATGGCTCACCACATTTCTTACAAATCGCACCTTCCAAGTTTTTTCCCCCACAGCCAGTTCCTACATCCACTCTTTTACCCTTGGGGTACCACAAGGTTCCATCCTCAGCCCTCTTCTTTTTAATTTATACGTCAGACTCTTAGCCGATGTGACAGAAGCATCAGGGCTGTCCCTATTCTACTATGCTGACGACTCCCAAATCATTTTCTCTCTCTCCATGAAGAGCACAGTCGGTCCCGCTCCCCATCAGTTGGGTCTGAGCAAAATAGCATTATGGATGCAATGAAATTACCTCAAAATCAACGGGGGAAAAAAAATGAAGTCCTTATATGCGGGAAAACAAGGAACTCTGGGGCCCTCAACACTGGCCTTGTGAGATGGGCGCTCTTTCCACACCCTCCCGCCAAACTCGCAATCTGGGCGTCACTATTAATGACTCGCTCAATATGCACTCCCAAGCAGTCAAAGTAGCAGCCACATTTTTTCCATTTTAAAGTGGTTAAAAAAGATCAATTGGATGCTACCAGAGTCCACCCAGAAAACTGTGGTCAATGCCTTGATTACGTCAAGATTGGACTACGGAAATGTTCTCTACTTGGGCTCAAACAAGGAGGTGACTCGCAGGCTCCGGATGGTGCAAAACTCTGCCGCTAGGCTTCTGTGCCGGGTCCCGAGAGCTGCCTCCATCTCCGGTCATCTATGAAACCTGCACTGGCTGAGGGTGGAGAACCGAATCAAGTTCAAAGCACTGAGCTATATGCATAAAATCAAAACAGGAACTGCCCCACAATACCTTCAATCTCTGGTTTGCCCTTACATCTCCTCTCGCAACCTCCGTTCTTCCACCCAGGGGAAATTCATTACTCCCAAAATTAAACTATCCTGAATGGGTGGAAGGTCATTCTCATATCTAGGCCCCTCACTATGGAATGCTCTGCCCACAGCTCTTCGAAACGAAACCGATTATGTCCAATTTCACAAATCTTTGAAGACGTGGCTTTTTAACAAATAACCTGCAAGCCTTTGTCACCTAAGTCCCTTATCTGTTTTTGCGCCGGGAAATCCTTTTTGGGTAGCTGTTGCGCATTACAAATTGAAAAGATAAATAAAATAAATAAGAACAGTATGCTACAGTAGGTAACCACTATGCAATGGAAGCCAACAATAAGCTAAGAATTACCACCATACTGCCAGTCATTGGAATGATGTGAATGGCCAGAGTATTCTAGGATTAACAATCACTGTGCCAAGTTTTACCTATGCCACAGTTGGGCAGTGGCTGCAGATAATATGCCAACTATTACCAACAGACTGCCAGGGCCTGCATTAAGCCACAGATCCACACAACACTTGAAGAATGACCGAGTTGTCAGTGGCTACAACACTCACATGCATGCATTAGAGTGAACGCAGTCACTCACAGAGCTGTAATCAGTTGCGACAGCCCATTCCCAGGCCGGCAGGCACTGATGTTTACACACTCACACTTGTTTATTTCAACCACTGGTTTGAGGCGGATATAAACTCGAACTACACTGCAGTGCGCCTGGATAGCCATGCTTGTACATGAAGGACATGCCTTGCTATTTCATAGAGTGTGGGTGGTGCCTGGACGATGGTGCTAAATGCTAGATACAGCAGACTAGCTGGATATTAATGTGACTGGCTGTTCAGGTGGAAAGAATAAAATATCTTCGGGAACAGCTCAGTGCTGCAGTGGAAGAAAGTCTCCACTCTGACTGTCAAGCTAAGTGAAGCCAATCTTGCTTCCGGTGTGCCCCATCGGAGCCCTAATGATGTCAAGTGTTCGTCAACATACATTCTCCAACACTGTTGATACCCCTCCTTATCCTCCCTACATTTCATACGTGGTTGTACCCTTCACTCTTGGCACTACGACTCCCCCCTTGGCCACTGCTCCTCATCCAGCTTCTTCCCCTCACCCCACTCTTGGCTCCCTGCCCCAGTGACCCCTGTACTCAGTTCTCACCTTAGCCCTCCGCACTGCTTTGCTGGCGCCTCTCAGCTGTACCCAAATGCGCTGGTCCCCATTGCCAGTTCCATAGATAGAGAATGGATCCAAAGGCTCCAGCACCGTGAGTGAGACCTCAAATAATTGCTGAACCCTCAGACTTTGGCACTCCAGTGACTCAGCTCTTGACCCTGGAGTGGTGAATTCGTCCTGCACTGGGTGAAATGAAATGAAATGAAAAAGGAATTTGCTAAAGCGCACTGCTGCCAAGCGGCTTCCTGGCGCTGACACCTCGTCCAGACTCACAAGAACAGTCCCAGAGAGCTAGTTAGGGAAAGCTTGGGAAAACAGAAAAGTTTTAAGGGCTTTACGA
This sequence comes from Triturus cristatus, assembly GCF_964204655.1. Taxonomy (NCBI): domain Eukaryota; kingdom Metazoa; phylum Chordata; class Amphibia; order Caudata; family Salamandridae; genus Triturus; species Triturus cristatus. Next base: position 705,804,472 of record NC_140595.1, on the reverse strand, counting down.
AAGTGGGTGTAAATAGGAATAGAACGAAGGAAAAGAGGAAGACTGTTCCAAAACCGGGGGGCCAGGACTGAGAAACGAGTGCCACCAATGCGGGATTTACGGAATCGAGGGACGTGGCCCGCTATCTCAGGCTCGCATCCTATTCAGTAGGTTCTGCCACATCGCCCCGCAACCACAACAACTTCAAACCCTGCTCCGCCCAAGGACGTCATTACACGGGACCGAGGGAGTCTGTTTTTTTTAAAGTCAATAATTCTTTATTCATGTTTCAGTTCGATTGACATTTAATCATATGCGCCGACTCAAAATGGAATGATTTGGGGAGCATATCAGATAGCACGCATTATAAATATAAAACCATACATGGCAACATTTTTGAAGATAGAAGTGGGACATTTAAAAAAATAGCTGAGAGGTACGGCCTGACTGCTTTGACATCCAACACCGCGGGATGAAGGACGGACGTCCCCCGCTCAAAGGCCAAGTTAGACTGTGCAATGCCTAGTCCCTACTCTTTGAGGTGCTGTGGAGCAGAGCAATGCCGTGAAGAGGGTGACCACATGGAGAAACTCTGGGCGACCGGCACCACTGAGTAGCCAAGAGGAGTGGCCCAGGCGAGAGTGGAGATGAGCTGGGAGAGTCTGCATGCGGCTGAAAATGCATGGAGAAACTCTGGCTGGCCAGCACTGGGTGAGCCGAGAGAGGTCACGTTTGGCCGAAAGTGAGCGAGAGTGAAGCGGGCAGCACTACAAGGCCAGAGGTGTGCCTGCAGTGGAGGGGAGTTAACAGGAGAGGCCTGTTTGAGGGCAAAAGAGACAACAAGCAGACAGGATTGTTGCGGCAGCTCCAAAGGGAAAGAGCGCACAGTTCGCTGAATCTAAACAAAGCACATCATCGTAGGACAAACTCAATAAACAATATAGTGCTTAGAGTTTAAGAAATGAAGTAAAATGGCCAGTAGACATGGGAGGATACAAATGACAACATGGGTGTACTAAGGAGGGACTAACAAGCCTATTAAGCAATCAGAAGACAGCATTTACAAATGACAAAGACACAAGCCAATGAAAAATATGGGCGGGGGGAGTGGGCGGGGCTTTTCTCCCATACTGAACTACCACAGATCATCCCCTGACCAGTGCTTGCGCGCTGGCTTAGGCTCAGGCTCGACCTAAAAAGGCTCTTGTGAATCGCCAAATAATTATAGACCAAATAGTCTCATATACAGCCTGCAGAAAATATTCTGCAGACAGTTTTTGAGCAAAATGCAGGATTGGATTAAGGAGAAAGATATCTTATGTCCACTACAGGCAGGGTTCAAATCTAGGACAAGCATGCTTGACCCGGTCTTCCATTTTTGTAACATCTTTTGGAAGACTACATTAATCAACGGGGGCAACTTGTATGTCGCCTTTGTTCATTTACGCTCAACCTTTGATCTGATTACAAGAAGTATGCTTTGGGCAGTTTTAAATCATATGGGTCTTCCCCCAATCTGATTTATTAAGATTACACTCTAGCATTACCCGCATGTAAGATGGGGCACGGAGGGGCAATTTACAGACCAGATGAAAATCTAATGGGGAGTTAGACAGGGATGTGCCTTAGCTCCAACACTTTTTTCTCTTTATGTCAATGATGTGATAAACTGGTTGATTAAGGATGCTTGTGACTCACCAAACTAGGAAGGCAAAGGATTCCTGCCCTCCTATTTGTGGATGACACTCTTTTACTGTCCAAAACAGCCCGAGGCTCACAACAGCTTTTAAATGCTTCTCATTTATTTGGTCAAAAGTGAGAAGTGGAACTCAGTACAAGTAAGACCAACTATATGATTTGTAATCCGTGTATCAAAAAGACCACTAAAATAAGCATGTGAATAGGCACAGAAGAAATTGAGTGCATCCCGAAATTGGACTACTTGGGAATAAAGCTGTCACATACATTTTAATGTGTTTTGCAGCTACAGAAAAGTCAAATCTCCTTGCAGAAGTATAGTTCAAGCATTATTAAATTGCATAAGGCCTTTGTGTCAAAAACATTTTAACCGGCCCTGGAAATTTTAAATATCAAGGCCTTGGGAATGTTTTATATGGATCAGAAATATGAGGTTACTTGATTGTGGCATCCAATCCATACTGAGAATAGATTTTTCTGATTTACTTTAGCACTTCCCCAGAGTAACCCACTTGCTTCACTATACTTAGACTTGGGACAAAATCCTCTTGCACAGAAGTTCCCATAGTCAACTAGTTTTTTATTGCCATCACCTTGGAGGACTAATGAGCTGGCACCCTATAGAGGTGCCCAAAGTGAAATTCTCGGTTGTTCTGATTGCATCAAGATAGCCTGGCTGACTTATATTAAATCCATGTTGATTAGAGTGGGATTGGAAAGATTTTTGTTGCATCCTGAAGAGATGAGTTGAAGTACCAGGTCATTCATGAAAGAAAAGTATTGGGACCTTGTGAAGGAGGAAAGTTTACAAAGCTGTAAAAGAAGAGGCATTGTAGGCAGTTTTCTTGATTTCAAATTGTCATCTGTATTTGAACCATTAATTGACTATCCCCTTTCTCTCTTAGCCAAGAATCTCTACCTCCAATTTAGATGATAGTCTGAAAACCAGGAGCTTTAGCAATAGCTTGAAGCATCAATCTGAAAGCCCTACTAATGGCCCTGCATGTACTTGTGAGACACAGACAGTAGCTCGTTTAATCCTTTGCTGTAAGGTATATGGTCCACAAAGGCAACATTAATAATTCCAGTCTGTAGAAGTTTTTGTTTTAGAAGACATCAAGATGTATTAATATGCTTAGAACGGACACTTGCACTTTAACAGTGTATTGTATGTCAACCTATCTGCAATCAGTATGGCCGCTTAGAGCAAATTTTTAACGGAACAGTGGATAATCTTTAAAACGTACCTTATGACATTTTATTCTAGTACTGTTTTAAAACTGAATGATTTGTGTATTTTATGATATATTGAGTGTCCATAGTTTATAATGACCCACCGATGTATGTTGCACTGTGTTTTTAAGGAAAGTGCTTTTCGAAATATCTATTTTGATGATGATAAAAATGGGGGATGAGCAACAGCAACCAGACTATCAAAGCAATGTCTGCAGTTGGACTGTGGGAGCGCTGTGGTAGGTGCCATGCAACGGCCATGGAAATGCCAGACTGCGCCCACATGCTACAGCGAATGATGGAACTGCTGGGTCCACGCTAGTGAGGTGATGTGGGGGTTGTGGTGGCAGCTCCAATAGCAGTGGGGGCTGATTGTCATTGCTACCAAAAATGAAGACATAGAGTCAATGTTCAACACTCCGTCCATCATGCCCTTTGGTTTTGCTTTGTTCGCCCTAAGTTGTCAGGGTATGCCCAGACATGGGTCCCTTGCTCACTTTTCCACTGGATTCAAGCTAGCCTGGCCGATGATGGCTGATTAGACAGAAACCAGTCCCAGGATGCTTGTTTCCGGTCCAGGGAAGACATGGTTTGGCAGTTCGGGCAGGACTGTTCCCATGAGGCTCAGTGTCAGACGATTTGCATATGACCATGTCTGAACTGGGGTGGTGGAGTGAGCTAAAGAATGATGATGGATTTAACCCAGATCAGTTGACTGGGGGTGAGTGCTTGCAATGTTCAACACTCCGTCCATCATCCCCTTTGGTTTGACATAGAGGCCATAGCCTGATGCAGTAATATCCATATTCTAGGGATACCTGAATTCATCAGCACAGGACGACTGGAGGAGTACGTTGAAATGTTGTTAAACTGGCCTTTGAATTTGAGGCATTCTCTTGCCTATTGGTGGTAAAGATGGCGCATAGATCTCTTTCTGTGAGTACTCCGCCTGCTGCTCCTGTCACTACACACTTATTAAAATTCTGAGATAGATATACAGCTTTGATACTTGCTAGAGAAAAGCAAAAATTTACACATGAGGGCAATGATATTTAGCTGTATCCAGACATCATTGTCACCATGCAAGAGGCCTGATGATAGTTCCTCCAAGTAAAAAAGCAACTCATAAATGTAAAGGTATAAAATGCTATGCTTTATCCAGTCTGATTGAAATGTACGTACACATGATAGGAAACACCATATCTCATGGACAATCAGGGTGCTCTGGGGAAAAATGGGCACTGGGTAAACTGGGCATGACACAACTCACAGTGATAAAAAGCTATGGCCCCAACGTGGATGATCCTCAATGTTATGATATGCTCTGGGGAAGGGTGCTTTCCACAAGCCCTGGTTCTCTTGTTTGGGGTGGGGATTTTAATATCACCTTAAATAAATATTTTAACAGATCTGGTACCACTGCTGGGGGAAACATGACAGGTGCTAAACACATCTAGAACATACCATGCAAGCATGATATGCAAGATATTTGGAGGCTTTGCCACACTCAACTGAGGGGACGTTCTATTCTACAGTTAACAGTACCTAGTCAAGAATAGATTACTGGTTTGTGATTAGTGATGTGGGGCTGTGGACTTCGGATATGAAGCATCTGGCTTGCACTTTATCCGATCACTCCCTAGTACTGTTGAAATTGTGGGTTCCAGGGACGGTGGCCACTGGAGAGTGTTGGCAATTAAATACTGATACACTCCTGCATGGACTCTTTTGTGAAGAACTACGGACAGACATTTTAGAACACTTTAAAGTCAATTTGAGATCAGTGGATAGCATTTATACGGTATAGGAGGCCTTCAAAGCACAATTAGGGGCAATTGTATTGCCAAACATAACGGTGTCCTGCAATAGTTGCATGAGCATTTGTTTAAGCTGGAATATGAATTACATATTTTGGAAACAGCTCTGAACCCTGCCAATCACAAACTGTTGCAAAATCAAATCCGAGATCAAATCAATCACCGAGTATCCAAGGGCACTAAAAAGAATGCAAATGAAGGAGGAAATGTGCCCGGTGCACATGTATGGCGAGGGAGAGTGAAGTAGAAAATCATTGGCAACCCTGATCAAGCATCCCTGGGCGGCTAACACAACTGCCCATTTAGAGTATGTTGATGGTGTTTGTCACCAAGATGCACTTCATATCCTCCATGTATTCAGAACGTATTTTGTTAAATTATACACCTCGGTTGGGACGCTGCCCATAACACACACAGCAGAGTACTTGGAAGATATTGCCTTGAACTGGGTTGGAGACACATTTTGCCAGTTCCTTGAGCAGCATTCATGCTAGATGAACTAAGAGAAGTTATAGGCAGATTTCCCACTTGTAGACCCCCGGGCTCCATTGGGTTAGCCGCTGAGTTTTATACTTTTTATCTGGAGCTACTGACACACTATTTACTGGTGCTGTTTGAGGGAGTCACTACTTGTTAGAGTCGGGAATCTCTGGTTGGCGCAAGGTTGCCCTTGTGTCAAGCAGGAACCCTCTTCTCCACGTCAGGGCGCAGGATAACCCCTCGCGAATGACCCTTGCTCACCCTCTAGGTGCGTGGCGTGAGCAGCCAAGGCGATTCCTCAGGCGTTGTTGGTTAAGCACTTACAATCGTACACACAGTAAATACATCAATCCCCCCAGAAACGGACACCAGACTTGGATATATATAAAAATACGATTCTTTATGTAAAAATAAGGTATATATATCTCAACAGACTTATCACAAGACCAATAACGTTTTCGCTAGGCCACCAGGTTATACAGCAGGCAAATGTTCTTGGTTCGTAGTTTCAAATGGACAGTTCGTAGTCCCTTTACTTGTAGTTCCAGTACTCACAGAGATCGACTCCTGCGAACGGGGAAATAAGGCGTTGCGGGCCCCGAGCCCGATACTGGAACTTCTTTCGTGATGTGGAGAGTCGGCACAGGTCGGTGCGACTCTCAGCTTGGGAAGTGTTCTTGGGTCCTCAATCAGCAGGTGTGGGCACGTAGGCAGGCGCGGCCCGCGACCCTTTAGCACGGCGGTGCAGGAGGGTCTCCACAGCGGGGGCGGCGCGGCCTGAGATGTCCGGGGATAGCGAAGCGGGGTCACAGGGCACGGTCAGTGCAGCTGGATGACCCGGCGTAGATCACCGTCGTCGGACGGCTTCCGGCAGGAGGGGTGATAGCGCGTTCAGCGCACTCCAATGGCAGGCGGTGACAGGGATGCAGGCGGCCTGACCCGGGAACAGAGAGCGGCTCCGGACGGAGCGGGGCTCTCACGGGTTGGAGGCAGGCGAGCTTCTGAGTGTCACGGCCCTAGGAGGGGCGATGAGGGGCGCAGTCTCTTTTCCAGCGGGATGCACACACGGCTCGAATTGGAGGACGAGCAAGAAGCACAGAGAACCCACTGTTCCTGGGGTTCAGTTCAGGGGGCAAGCTCAGATCAAGCCCTTGGAGAATGTTCAAGCACAAAGTAGCAAAGTCTTTTCAGTAAGTCTCTTCCTCTCCTCTCTCAGCAAGGCAAGCAGCAGGCCAGCTCCTCCGGCGTCTTCTTCTCCTTCTAGTCGGGCAGAGGTTCTTTGTGGTAAACAGGATTCTGATTTCTTAGGAGCCAGGCTCCTACTTTTATACACCAATTCTTTTGTTCTTTAGCGCCAGGGGGCCTAGGCCTGGCTCAGTCCAGTTCTGGAGCACTTTGTTATGGTGACTCTGCTTTTTCCTTTCAGCAGCAGGGCAGAGACATCAGCCGCCCCACAGGGGGTGGCGCCGGCTTTGTGGTGGCAGAGCACAGGTCTATTCAAGAGTCAAGGTGTACTCCTCCCACCCATCCAGGTGTAATCTCTCTACCCACCACCTGGCAGCCAACCTGTCTCTGGGGATTCCCCAACCCTGCTCCTTACTGTTGCCAGGCAGCACACATACACACAGCAGAGGCGGACTGAGATGGTCAGGTCAGTAAATACTAACTTTCTAAAAGTAGTATTTACAAACCCAGGATATTAAAATAAACTTGACTACAAGAAGTATTTTATTATTCTGAGTTCAGGCATACCAAACTTGACACTCTACCATGCTCTCTGAGTCCACTGGGGTCACAGCGTTGGCGTGATCCCAGCAGCCCATTCTGGCCTATGGAGAGCAGGTAGCCTTCAATAGTGAAGAACGGAAAGGGCTGTAATTCACTACTAAGACATGCCACACACATCAGGGCATGTCCTACCTTATGCCTACAATGCACCCTGCCCTCGGGCCTACCAGAGGGGTGGCTAATATGTAGGTAAGGGAAGGTTCAGGGACTGGCAAGTGGGGGCACTTGCGCAGTCAGCGCGACGGTCCCGGACCGCGCACAGGGTCTGCGGTGGCAGACCCTAGACACACTTTACAAGGCCGCTTCCGTGGGTGGCGCAACCAGCGCTGCAAGCCCACCAGCAGCATTGGCATTCACAAGCCCTGGCACCCCTGGTGCACTTTACTGGGGACTGACAGTGAATCCAATAAACCAATCATGGACACCAATTACAGGTACACTTTACTTAGGGAGCACTTGCACTGCGGCACGGATTAGCCGTGGCGCAGTGCCCTGAGCGGACAACACCAGCAAAACAATCGAGGCACACCATCAAAAAGTGGAAGGGAAACTCACGCCAAGGTGCCAGGTCTAACACGTGTCCCCTCCAGCTGAAATGTGGGGAGAACTACCCTTGCCCAGGGGGTTCCTCGTCACTAAGGCGGAAATACCTGGACAGACCGTCAGCGTTGGCGTGATCTGTACCAGGACGGTGTTCCACCGTAAAGTCCATACCCTGTAGGGAGATGGACCACCTCAACAGCTTCGGGTTTTCACCCCTCATTTGCATCAACCATCTGAGGGGCCTGTGGTCCGTCTGAACCCGGAAGTGAGACCCAAACAAGTAGGGTCTTAGCTTCTTCAGCGCCCAGACCACAGCAAATGCTTCTCGCTCAATTGCACTCCACCTACTTTCCCGTGGAAGTAACCTCCTACTGATGAAGGCTACGGGTTGGTCCCAGCCCTCCTCAGTCATCTGTGAGAGAACAGCCCCTACACCATGCTCTGAAGCGTCTGTCTGGACTAGGAATTCCTTGGAGAAGTCAGGGGCCAAGAGCACGGGCGCCGTGCACATGGCAGTCTTCAGGGTGTCGAAAGCTTTCTGACAGGTGTCAGTCCAAATCACGTTCCTGGGCTGCTTCTTCGAAGTCAGCTCTGTCAAGGGGGCAACGATCGTTCCATAGCCCTTGACAAACCTCCTGTAGTACCCAGTGAGCCCCAGGAAGGCCCTCACTGCGGTCTGCGTCTTGGGGGGTTCCCAAGCCAGGATGGTCTCAATTTTGGGTTGCAAGGGTGCCACCTTGCCACTCCCCACTTGGTGTCCCAAGTACACCACGGAACCCTGCCCGATCTGGCACTTGCTTGCCTTGATCGTGAGGCCTGCTCGGCGCAGCGCCATCAACACTTCCCAGAGGTGGCGCAGGTGTTCCGGCCAGGTGGCACTGAACACTGCGATGTCATCCAGGTAGGCGGCACTGAACGCATCCAGCCCACCCAGTACCTGGTTGACCAACCTCTGAAAGGTGGCAGGGGCATTCTTCATCCCAAATGGCATGACTCGGAACTGGAAGTGCCCATCTGGTGTAGAGAATGCTGACCTCTCTTTGGCCCCATCGGTCAAGGCGATCTGCCAGTACCCAGACGTTAAATCAAACGTACTGAGGAACCGGGCAGCCCCCAGCCGATCAATGAGCTCATCAGCTCTGGGGATGGGGTGCGCGTCAGTCTTCGTGACTGAATTGAGTCCTCTGTAGTCCACACAGAACCGGAGTTCAGGTGTGGCTCCCGGCGCAGCAGCCTTTGGGACCAAGACCACGGGGCTGGACCAAGGACTGCTGGAGGACTCAACCACCCCTAGCGCAAGCATTTTGGAGACCTCCTCCTTAATGCAAGCCCTGACCCTGTCAGTTACCCTGTAAGCCTTGTGCTTCACAGGTAAGCTGTCTCCTGTGTCCACATCATGGACGCACCAATCTGTGACACCAGGAACCAGGGAGAATCGGTCGGAAAACTGTCCCAGCAAGTGGCGGCAGTCTTCCTGTTGTTCGGGCGTCAGGGTGGGTGAGAGGTTAACTCCATCCACTGACCCATCTTTCTCAGAGGCCACTAAGAGGTCAGGAAGAGGCTCGGTCTCCTCTTCCATTCCATCATCAGTGGCCAGCAGCATGCCCACTTCGGTCCTCTCTAAGTGGGGCTTAAGGCGGTTAACATGTAGGACCCTCAAAGGGTTCCTGGGAGTCTGCATGTCCACCAAGTAGGTGATAGGACTTTTGCGCTCCACAACCTCAAATGGACCGGTCCACTTATCCTGAAGTGCACACGGCTCCACTGGGGCCAAGACCCACACCTTTTGTCCAGGTTGAAGCTCTACCAGAGTGGCATTCCGGTCATACCACCGCTTCATCTCCTCCTGGCTGGCTTCCAGATTTGCCTCAGCAAGTTGCCTGAAACGCCGAGTCTGGTTCCGGAAGGCCAGCATGTAACTATATACATTCTGGGGAGGTTTCCTGGGAGATTGCTCCCAGCCTTCCTTCACCAAACTCAGAGGTCCTCTTACCGGGTGACCATACAGAAGCTCAAAGGGGCTGAATCCTAGAGACTTCTGTGGCACCTCTCGGTAAGCGAAGAGCAGGCATGGCAAGAGGACGTCCCACTTACGCCTCATTGGACCGTCCAGGCCCATGATCATGCCTTTGAGGGTTCGGTTGAATCTCTCAACCAACCCATTTCCTTGGGGATGGTAAGGAGTGGTGAACTTGTACGTTACCCCACACTCCTTCCACAGGGATTTCATATATGTGGATATGAAATTGGTCCCCCTGTCGCTCACCACCTCTAGAGGGAATCCCACTCGGGAGAAAATTCCCATCAGTGCCCGTCCCACCACGGGGGCCGTCACTGTCCTCAGAGGGATGGCTTCAGGGTACCGGGTGGCATGGTCCACCAAGACCAGGATGAACCTGTTGCCCAGGGCTGTCTTGGGATCCAGAGGCCCCACAATATCAATACCCACTCGTTGGAATGGCGTACCGACCACAGGGAAAGGTTGCAGAGGAGCCTTGTGCTTCCCTCCGCTCTTACCACTTGCCTGGCAAGTCTGACAGGTTCTGCAGTAGGAATCTGAATTCTTATGCATTTGGGGCCAGTAAAAGTGGGTGACAAGCCTGTCATAGGTCTTGTCCATCCCCAAATGTCCTGCTAACGGCACATCATGAGCCAGCCCCAGTAGGAAGGTTCTGAACTTCTGGGGTACCACCAGCACACGGGCTGACCCAGGTTCAGCAGCCTTAGGCTCGGAATACAGGAGGTCACTCTCCCAGTACACGTGGTGTGTTTTGGCCTGAACACCATTGGCCTGGTCTGCAGCCTGTTGCCGCATACCCACGAGAGAAGGGCATTCTTTCTGCTCCCTGCAGAATTCCTCCCTGGAGGGACCTCCTTCTTGCTGCCAATGGGTCAGCTCAGGCAGATCTCCCAGTTCGGCAATCTGTTCCCCGGTAGGCTCCAGAGCATCCCCCTCAGGGTCTACTTCCTCCTGGGCCGTGGGAACTTCGGGGGCCGGTTTCCCGCGCCTCCTGCGCCTTCTCCCTAAGGCCGGTTCCTGGACCTCTCCCTCAGGCTCCAGGACCCTCTCAACACCCCTACTGGCTGCCATAGACCGGGTGGTCACGCACGCCCAGTCGGGTAGACCCACCATCCTCAGATGCGTGGTCTTCTCCACCTTTTCCCAAGGGGAACTCTCCAGGTCGTTCCCTAGCAGACAGTCTACAGGCATGTCAGTTCTCACAGCGACTTGTAGAGTACCAGAGACCTCCCCCCACTCAAAGGGAACTTGAGCCATTGGACAACGACTCTCTACGTTGTCAGCATTGACAACCCTACAGTAGGCATTGGGTACAATTTGCTCTTGAGACACCAGGTGTTGCCTCACCGAGGTCACACTGGCTCCTGTATCTCTAAGAGCCTCAACCTTCTTTCCATTGATGGTCACCACCTGCCCATATTTCTTAGTGTTAGAGGGCAGGTAGGTTACCGGGACCATCTCACTGTCTCCTAGCGAGACTAGGGTCATCTGCCCGGGACCCCCACCCTCCTGGACTGCTACTTCCTCCCCAAAGTTAACACTAGCTACTTGCCGGGGTGGAGCACCAGTGGGTGCGGTCTTACCAAACAGGCGACACTTAGGATCAGAGGCAATGTGACCCGGATCACCACACTTATAACAATTGAAGGGCCCCTTTGGAACAGGTCTACCTGTCGGGGCCCCGTTCTGCTGCGGGGGTGGGGGAGGCTGAGAACCCTTCTGCTGGTTCCCTTGGGAATTACTTTGGGGGCCTTTTTGGAACCCCTTCTGTTTACCCTTGTCCCCCCCACTCTTCTGCTGGGGACCCTGCCCACCTTTGGCGGAGTCTCCCACTTGACCCTTGTGGACCCTGGTGCTGAGCCAGCGGTCCGCCTCCTCAGCAAGCTTCCTCGGGTTGGACAGCTTGCTATCAATCAGGTGCTGGCGTAGCTCAGGAAAACATTGACTGGACAAGTGCTCCCATGCAATTAAATCAAGCAGCCCTTGATAATCATTCACTTTGCTACCCTTCACCCAACCATCCAGCGCTCTGCAGAAAAAGGTCACATATTCCACATACGTACTCTCAGGGATCTTCTTGGTCTCCCTGAACCTCTGTCGATATAGCTCCGGAGTTAACCCATACCTGGTCATTAAAGCTTCCTTCATATGGGGGTATGAGGTCTGGACTTCTAAGGGTAAATCTAACAGTGTGTCACGCCCTTCAGCAAGGAACCTTCCCCACAACCCCGCTCCCCAGTCTTTCTCAGGGACCCGGTGTGAGGACATGGCCACCTCGTAGGCCCTAAACCACTGCCCTATGTCATCCTTTCTGAAATACTCCTTTACTACATCTTTGGGGATGTACACCTTGGACTCTACCTGCGCCGGTGGAGTGCTGCCACCAGAAGGAGCGGTGTCCAAACTTTTCGCCTTCAGCTCCAACTCCTTCAATCTGATATCATGATCCATTTGGCGTTGTTGTGCCTCCAGGGCCAACTTCTGCTTTTCCATTTCCATTTGTCCTGCCAACTTTGCCATCTCCATTGCATGCGCCCTGTCTGCTGCCCTGTCTGCCAGCTCCTCTGGCGACCGGACTCTGCTGGGCTCCTCAAGATTGTCGGGTGGAACGATGTCCCCCGCATTCCGTGGGTCTCGTGACTCCTTCCAGGCTCTCAGCGCCTTGGCGTACTGGGTTCTCCTCTTGAATCCAGCATGGGGGACTCGGAATTTTACACTGTAGCCTTTCAATTGCTCCATCGAGTAGCCTTCCAGTCTCTCCCAATCCACCTCATCGATTCCAGAAATCACAGAGAGTGCTCTCCCAGCGGAGTGTGAGCCAGGCATGGTTGCAGTAATGGCAGATGTCTCAACAAGGTTCAACAAATGAAAACCTGTGGCTGCGTTATTTGGTCTGCTCTCACTATCTGGTGATTAATAATTCACTGTATGCAAATTATAAGTGCAAATCCGAAATCCCAACCGCTGCCAACAATGTTAGAGTCGGGAATCTCTGGTTGGCGCAAGGTTGCCCTTGTGTCAAGCAGGAACCCTCTCCTCCACGTCAGGGCGCAGGATAACCCCTCGCGAATGACCCTTGCTCACCCTCTAGGTGCGTGGCGTGAGCAGCCAAGGCGATTCCTCAGGCGTTGTTGGTTAAGCACTTACAATCGTACACACAGTAAATACATCAATCCCCCCAGAAACGGACACCAGACTTGGATATATATAAAAATACGATTCTTTATGTAAAAATAAGGTATATATATCTCAACAGACTTATCACAAGACCAATAACGTTTTCGCTAGGCCACCAGGTTATACAGCAGGCAAATGTTCTTGGTTCGTAGTTTCAAATGGACAGTTCGTAGTCCCTTTACTTGTAGTTCCAGTACTCACAGAGATCGACTCCTGCGAACGGGGAAATAAGGCGTTGCGGGCCCCGAGCCCGATACTGGAACTTCTTTCGTGATGTGGAGAGTCGGCACAGGTCGGTGCGACTCTCAGCTTGGGAAGTGTTCTTGGGTCCTCAATCAGCAGGTGTGGGCACGTAGGCAGGCGCGGCCCGCGACCCTTTAGCACGGCGGTGCAGGAGGGTCTCCACAGCGGGGGCGGCGCGGCCTGAGATGTCCGGGGATAGCGAAGCGGGGTCACAGGGCACGGTCAGTGCAGCTGGATGACCCGGCGTAGATCACCGTCGTCGGACGGCTTCCGGCAGGAGGGGTGATAGCGCGTTCAGCGCACTCCAATGGCAGGCGGTGACAGGGATGCAGGCGGCCTGACCCGGGAACAGAGAGCGGCTCCGGACGGAGCGGGGCTCTCACGGGTTGGAGGCAGGCGAGCTTCTGAGTGTCACGGCCCTAGGAGGGGCGATGAGGGGCGCAGTCTCTTTTCCAGCGGGATGCACACACGGCTCGAATTGGAGGACGAGCAAGAAGCACAGAGAACCCACTGTTCCTGGGGTTCAGTTCAGGGGGCAAGCTCAGATCAAGCCCTTGGAGAATGTTCAAGCACAAAGTAGCAAAGTCTTTTCAGTAAGTCTCTTCCTCTCCTCTCTCAGCAAGGCAAGCAGCAGGCCAGCTCCTCCGGCGTCTTCTTCTCCTTCTAGTCGGGCAGAGGTTCTTTGTGGTAAACAGGATTCTGATTTCTTAGGAGCCAGGCTCCTACTTTTATACACCAATTCTTTTGTTCTTTAGCGCCAGGGGGCCTAGGCCTGGCTCAGTCCAGTTCTGGAGCACTTTGTTATGGTGACTCTGCTTTTTCCTTTCAGCAGCAGGGCAGAGACATCAGCCGCCCCACAGGGGGTGGCGCCGGCTTTGTGGTGGCAGAGCACAGGTCTATTCAAGAGTCAAGGTGTACTCCTCCCACCCATCCAGGTGTAATCTCTCTACCCACCACCTGGCAGCCAACCTGTCTCTGGGGATTCCCCAACCCTGCTCCTTACTGTTGCCAGGCAGCACACATACACACAGCAGAGGCGGACTGAGATGGTCAGGTCAGTAAATACTAACTTTCTAAAAGTAGTATTTACAAACCCAGGATATTAAAATAAACTTGACTACAAGAAGTATTTTATTATTCTGAGTTCAGGCATACCAAACTTGACACTCTACCATGCTCTCTGAGTCCACTGGGGTCACAGCGTTGGCGTGATCCCAGCAGCCCATTCTGGCCTATGGAGAGCAGGTAGCCTTCAATAGTGAAGAACGGAAAGGGCTGTAATTCACTACTAAGACATGCCACACACATCAGGGCATGTCCTACCTTATGCCTACAATGCACCCTGCCCTCGGGCCTACCAGAGGGGTGGCTAATATGTAGGTAAGGGAAGGTTCAGGGACTGGCAAGTGGGGGCACTTGCGCAGTCAGCGCGACGGTCCCGGACCGCGCACAGGGTCTGCGGTGGCAGACCCTAGACACACTTTACAAGGCCGCTTCCGTGGGTGGCGCAACCAGCGCTGCAAGCCCACCAGCAGCATTGGCATTCACAAGCCCTGGCACCCCTGGTGCACTTTACTGGGGACTGACAGTGAATCCAATAAACCAATCATGGACACCAATTACAGGTACACTTTACTTAGGGAGCACTTGCACTGCGGCACGGATTAGCCGTGGCGCAGTGCCCTGAGCGGACAACACCAGCAAAACAATCGAGGCACACCATCAAAAAGTGGAAGGGAAACTCACGCCAAGGTGCCAGGTCTAACACTACTCTTCACACTACCCTGACTTCATGTGAGCAGTTTTCACTACCCTATTAAAGCCAAGAAAGCCAGCACAGTACTGTGACTCCTATTTGCTGTTGTCACTGCTTAATTGTGACACTAGATTTCTGGCCAAAATGTTCTTCAACTGGTTGACCCTATGTTCAAGTGTTCAATGGCCCACAGTTTATGCATTTTGCTTGCTCTCCGGCAGGATTTAGACCCAGAGCTGGATGTCGCTGTGGTCTTTGTAGGTGCCTCCATGGCATCCAGTTCCCTAGAGTGGAACTATGTATTCACCAAACTATCCAGGATGGATCTACCTTCCATGTTCATAGAGTGGCTAAAAATCCTGTTTACATCACCCATGGTTGGTGTTCATATAAATGGAAACCTATCTTCACCTACTTGTATCACAAGTATCATCAGGGACTTGATGCAGGGCCACCCTCTTTCTCCCATACTATTCGCACTTTCCTTGGAACCTCTTGCAGCTCAGCTCAAGCAACACTACACGGAATATGGCATCCACTACACTAGTTGGCATAGTTTAATATCACTATCTGTGGACGATATGACATTATACATCAGAAATCCTAGGGATCGGTTAAATGAGATCGTTCTCGAATATTTTATACTTTGAAGCATGCTAGGTATTACTATTGATTGAAACAAGTCACTCATTTTCCCACTCACAGACCAAATGGTCTGCTTTGTCCTGGAGTTCACCCTGGGCTTCTGTGATGTATCTCTGTAGTATCTAGGCATCAAGAGTGATTGTAACATGGCTATAGAGATTAGGTAAAATTAAATTATAGCATTATTGTCAGTGAGGTTATGGAACAAATAACTCCATGGTTGTCCCTCCAATTGTCACTAGCAAAATGGCCATCCTGCCCAAATTGCTGTATCTGTGCAGAAACATTCTGCTGCCACTTACTAAGTTCTTTTTCCAACAACTATGTACACACCTGCTTCAGCTAGTTTGAGCAGCAGACAGCCCAGTCAGGTGGGACCAGGAAGGATTTAAAGCACCTGATCTAGAGCTTTGCTATTTGTTTGCACAGGTGCACTTTGCGCATTACCTTTTTCACTCTACCCCTACATGCTGCACCTTGCAGTGAAGGTTGATACAATTTGCCACCTCCTACTGTGGTCTCGATAGGAGTCCCTTCACTACACTACACACTTCCAAGGCATGCACATTCAGGGCCCTAGAATCAGTTGGGTAAGTAGGCAGGGCTGAAAGTTCGTTATTACTCCTCTCTGCCCCTCCTCCATCACTGGTTGCAACCAGTAACGCATGAACCTAAGGTAATCATGCAGCTATCTGGTGAAATCCTACAAAAATGGGGGCGATTTATATATAAACAAACAATTCCTCACACTCAATGCATTTTCTGGGAATTTACTTTGCACTCCACTTGACAGGTTTCTCTATTACTGACTTTGAGGTGCACTCAGATCCGTTACTCCAGACTTTCCCACAAAGACCAACAATGCAGTTTGCTAGATGGGCTTTTGGCGGCCAGCTCCACTAAACAAAGGATCTTCATCTGTATTTGTCAATCAATCAATCAATCAATGATTTATAGAGGGCTGCTTATCACCAGTGAGGGTATCCAGGTGCTTTGGGGGGGTGAAGGTGAGGCGGCTGCTGGGAGTTGTAGGTCGAACATCCAGGTTTTTAGGCCATCTCTGAGCTTCTGTAGGGTGGGTGCACTCCGGAGGTGGAGTGGGAGGACATTCCAGGTCTTGGCGGCCAGGTAGGAGAAGGTGCGGCTGCCACTTCTGCTTTTGTGTAAGCAGGGCGTGTGGGTGAGGGAGAGGGAGGCAGGGCGTAGTTGTGTGCTGGGTGAGTGGAAGTTCAGTCTGTGGTTGAGGTAGGCTGGTCCATTGTTGTGCAGGACCTTGTAGGCATGAGTCAGCAGTTGGAATTGGCACCTTTTTAGGTCGAGCCTAGATGGTACTTGCGCTGTCTGGAAGATCTGTTCTGTGTACTTTGTGGGATCTGGAGATCAGCCCTAGGACTTGTCTGCTTCAGCCTTTGCTGAGGGCCTTTTTTCTGTTCAACTGCCTTTATTGAACTGTCTTGATAGAAAACAACCAGTAAAGGTCAGTAAAATACCAGAATTTCTTTCTGCTTGTTCAACTGCCTCTAATTAGCATTCCCTAGATTCCAGGCCATGGAATTTTTTTTTAAAAATCTTGTATTTTCACTGATATGACCACCAAAAGGGCTGATTTAATATTAAAAACAGAGCTTTGGACAACACAATTTCTAGCTGATAGGCAGTATTTCTCTCCATGTGTTCCTATTCTGAAAATCTCTCATTAAAGGTAAGAACAAAACTTTGTAACTAAATAAATAAAATTAGATTTAAAAAAATAACGAAAACTATAACAAGTTTTCCTTTATATGTCACAGATTAAACTTCGCTACAAATCCACCCAGAAAATTCAACGCAAAGATTTACGTCCACAACCACAATAAAATAAACATTACATAAAATATATAAGAAAATAAGTATATGACTTAACCAACAAATAAAGTAAAGGATTCAAAACTAATACATTTAATAAAAAAGCAAAACATGGCTAACAAATACTTTTCTGTTAACTCCTTTACAGAAGTCAACAAAACTACAACATCAACGAAAGAACCTTCATCAAATGAAAAAAGAAAGTACATTTTTTATAACAAAATAAAAATAGAGTCCAAGGGACTGATTACGATAGCGGGTGGATTGCCACTGCCAGCCCGGCGGGGGCGATCCGCGTGCCATCGTAACCTGATTTACCCACCGCCAGATTACAATGGCAGTGGGCAACACGTCCACCACTTTTCCGCTCATCGGCAATCATTCCGATTGCCGGCTGGGAGGATTTTGGACACTAATACGGTGGCGGTGCCTAGCAGGCACTGCCAGCCATATTAGGATGCAGGGATCTAAAGGCCTTTCCATTGGGGCATTGCTGCCTTGGAAAGGCTGGTGGGGATTTGCATTGGGGGCCCATTGCAGGCCCCTGGGGGGTGGTGGGTTCACTTGGGGGGTACCCATGGTACCCCCTTTCATTTCCATGCACAAGGTGGGAGGCACCGCACGGTGCCTGCCACATTGTGCACGGAAATGCACAACATGGCAATTTGGCATTCATCCTTCGCAATGTTAAACTGCAGAATGCGACCGCCAGGGTGGCGGTCGCATCCTAATTCACTGTGTGGGACCGCTGCATGTCTGGCGGCCGGTCCCAACACCGCGGGGATGGCGGGCGGACTTAAGTCCGCCCGCCATCCTAATCACCCCCTAAATAATCAACATAATCAAATTAACTAAAACTATAACATTTTCTTTTATGTTTCACAGACTACACTTCACTAAAACTCCATCTAAAAAACTCAAAACAAGGATTAACTTCGATATCAAGGAAAAAATCAACATGGCTTGGCAGTTCGGACTGGACTGTTCCCATGAGGCACAGGGTCAAGACTGATCTGCATATAGCTGGGTCTGAACTGAGGTGGTGAAGTGAGCTAAAGAATGATGATGGATTTAACCCAGATCTGTGACTGGGCATTAGTTTCTGAAAAGTTTCAGCGTTCCGTCCATCATCTCATTGTGTTTGCTTTGTTCGCCCTAAGTTGACAGGGTATGCCCAGATGTGGGTCCCTTGCTCACTTTGCCACTGGATTCCAGCCAGCCTGGCTGATGAAGGGTGTTACCTAGAAACCGGTCCCAGGATGCTTGTTTCCGGTTCTGGGAAGACCTGGCTTTTCAGTTCTGGCTGGACTGTTACCATGAGGCACAGGGTCAAGACTGACCCTGACTGTGTCTGAACTGAGGTAGTGAAGTGAGCTAAAGAATGATGATGGTTCAACCCAGAACTGTGACTTGGGGTGAGTGTTTGAAAAGTTTCAGCGCTCCGTCCGTCGCCTCCTTGTATTTGCAAAATCACCATTAAACAAAAATATAAAAATAAGTGAGTATATTAATTAACCAAAAAATAGAGCAAACTAATAAAAACCAATAAATTAAATAAAAAAGCAAAATATAACTAAAAAATACTTTTCTCCTCACAGCTTCTACAAACTTCAACATACAACAACATCAACAAAATAAACTTCATCAACTAAAAATAGTAAGTATTTTTTTCTCTCAACCAAATAAAAATACTTAGGGGCTGATTACGATTGTGGAAGACCCGTCACCGCCAGCCATGTGTTGGCGGGCCTTCCACAAACAGACTACGATTTCCCCCGCCACATTACGATGGCAGGGGATATCGCATTCGAACCGAGGTGGACGCAAAGGCCATCAGCCATGGAACCGCCACAGGCAATCGTTGCGATTGCCTGGCGGAGCAGTCTGCATCAATGAAATAGTGGCGGTGCCTAGCAAGTACTATCCGCCAGATCACAATGCTGTCTCTAGCCTGCCTTTTCCATGGCTTGTAAACTGCCACTGAAAGGCTGGTGGAGATTAGTTTTGGGGGCCCTGTTGTGGGCCCCCTTTGTGTTGGGGGGAGGTGTGGGTGCACTGGGGGGTACACATGGTACCCACCTACATTTCACTGCACCTGCCACATAGTGCCACGTAGTGCAGTGAAATACGCAACATGCCATTTTGTCTTCGCAATGTTTAAATGCAACAAAATGTAAATAATTTTAAAAAGTTTAAAAAATACAATTATTAAAAAAATATAATTAATCATTTGAGACACCCCTTCTCACAAAAATATAAAACCAAAAATTGTTAATTCTGAATCACAATTAGATTTTTAACATTTTAACATTCAAAATTATCCACAATTTAAATGTTTGTATTGAAACTAAAAAAAACAATAAAAAATTATGTAATTTGTTTTACAAAAATAAGCTGATCATATATTTATTTAATATTTTGTATTTATTAAAAAAGCAATTTACATCTAAATATTAGCACCCAATTATTCTTAATTTTTGAATATTTTACATTTCAATTTTGTTCTAAATTATTTATATCCTGTTTAACCAATATTCTTAAATTACTTCCCAGCCTTAGCCCCTATAAATCCAACATCAACTCCTAAATTTTTACATAAAATTAAAAAAATAGGAAAAATGTAAAATAAATATTTTTAAAGTACTCCCCACCCTTATCCTCTTTAAACCCAACACCCCGCTCCTAAAAATAACTAAAAATACAATAAAAACTAACGTTTTCAAACCCAAAATTTGAAAAATATAAAATAACTACCTCTAAAATAATAAAAAAAAACAACATTAAACAAAAACAACAAAAATACAAACAGTCAATATTATTTAGAACAATATATTTGCGACTGATATTTGCAAAATCAATATTTCTACATTACACAAAAATCGATATTTTAAACAACGAAAAAGCTTACCTCGATATTCTTGAATCAATATTCATACAATTCGATATTTTGATGGTAAACATGCACAATGTGACTGCCACAATGGCGCTCACATTGTAATCTCATGTGCAGGACCGCCGCCATGTAGGCGGCCAGTCCCAATACCTGGTACAATGGCAGATGGACTTAAGTCCATCCGCCATTTAAATCACCCCCATAGTTTCTACAACTGGAAACCATATGATAAATAACTATGACTACTATAAGCCTTTGGTGCATGTGCACAACTTCAGGGGACAACAAAGTAATGAGCCCAGTTCACAAATCACTGCACGATTTTTCGAGCAAGTTCCGTTTCAATCGATACGGCAGTGTCGCTTCAACACTGTCTGGAATATGAAGTTATCTCTTGGGTGCCAGGGAGATATGCTGTGTCATGCCACAGCTATAGAGCTAATTTTGTCCCCTTGTAGGAGATGTACGTCTGGCTTGAGTAAATATGCTCAAGTTGTTAACATTGTCATAAATGCAAAAACACTTGTTGGTACAACAGCCGTTGTTGTGCCAGAGACTGCATAGCAAACAAGACAGTTGATTAAGCCCCCTTATGTCATGTGTGTCAATATTGTTCGTGCTCTAGTGTGCCCAAACTCAGTCAGTGGCAATCCTTCAGGACAGGAGGCCTCCTTCTTCCTACTAACCCCTGCTTACCTGACTCAGGTGATGTCAGTTTGTGCATAGATACAATGTATAATGGCGTAATTGTACTTCTAACAGATGAGTGGTATGGCCACAGGATCTAGTGTAGAACCTGGAAGCATTTCAAAAGTGTTCAATTGCTAAAAACAAGTGCCTGTTTACCTGAAGCTCACATGCAGTGTAGGACTTTTAGTTCAATTTGGCACAAAGCGATGAGGGAATACATGAAAATATCTCAGCCTTTGGCAATTACTCGTGCTGAATTCTAAACCATACTTTTTCTACTAATATTTCACTCTGGGCAGAGGCCAGCTATGTGGAAATCAGTACTAGTCCTGCTACAATCGGTACAGTGCTACCTAAGTGTCATTGACCTGTAAGGGATATCAGTTACTGGGTGTGGGCACACAGTCTTGCCCTCTTAAAAGATGTACAGTAGAATGTTCCAGGAGTCATTTTCCACATGGAGAGTATTCGTATATGCTTTTGGCAATCTTTGTTTGTGGAGAGGTCAGCCTCCCTGGCACTACTGGTGCAGTGGTGGACCTTAGCTTTTTCTGCTTGGATGTAGTGAGGCAGACCGTAGTTTGGCCCTCGTGTCTGATGGCAATGAAGAAATGTAGAAATGTCTGACCATTTCATACTGGAGCACTCTGTGGTGTGACTAAAGACAGGATTGGTTGGGGACATTGACCATTTGCCTGTCCTTATCACTGATTTTAACACCATTCTTACCAGTCTTGGGAATTTACGCCTGAACTTTGCCACCACACCTCAGATCAACTTTTTCAAAAGCACTCAGTCTTTCCTTTTGTATATGCTATTTCGTTTTTTTTTATATTGCTTATCTTCATTTCTTCCTTTCACATGACAAAACAAATCTGCACATAACTTACTTTCTTTTTATTGGTTTGTACTGATGCATCAATGTGGGTTGAACTTCAGCCCGGACTTTCAATCCCTCCTTAACTCAAATGTTGTATTTTCTCTGAGGAGTATAGTAATATACGACAATAGCAACTTCTTTAATTGAGTTTGAACATTCAACCTAGATTCCCTTTGCCAGTTGCTCACTATCCACAATCACTCTTTTAGAACGGCCAATGAACCCATTTGTTTGAAGTGAATATAAAGCTGTCATCTTATGAAAAATCTCTTCAATAGAAGACGAAGTGAACTCCATTGTCCACCTGATGGACTATGGAATGCCATCCTTCAAAAGCACATCAAAAGAGAAATCTAGTGATACTTTCTGTGGTAGGAGGCAATTAGCACAAGAATCACAACCCATTTGACAAAAATAATAATTTAGGGGTCCATTACGATGGCCGGCGGACAATGTCCGCCCACCACCGTAATGGCACATGGGACCGACCACCAGGGTTGCGGCAGTCTCGCTATGGCAATTAGGCGGTGACTGCTACCCTGGCGGTCGCTTCCCGCATATATTACATTGTGGCAGGTGGTGCTGTAAACAGCACCCGCCGCAACGCAATGTATGCTTGTTGTGCGTTGGCATGCACAACTTGACAGGCACCCCATGGTGCCTGCCACCTTGTGTATGCCAAAGAAGTGGGGTACCAGTGCAAACTCCCACCCCCCACCCCCGGGGGCCCGCAACAGGCCCCCAATGCCCATCTCTGCATGCTCTATCTTGGAAAAAAATAAAGGTTTTCTTAGCTGTCTGGCAAAAGAAAGTCCTGATTTTATTAAATATACAGAGTCAAGTAGTACTCCGCCTCTATTTGCTACTTTTGATTTATATACATGTAATTTTCATGCTAACCAACTATAGTGCTTTTATGCCCTCCCAAAATTTCTGTACCCAACATTGTCATTTTTCTTTGGTTCCAGTGTCCCCAGATGCTCTCCCATACAGAAATCAGAGTGGATCAAGGTGCAAAACATATAAGACGTATACCAGTTACTGAGCAGGAGGATTCCTTGGTGGAGGACAAGTGTGAAGTCGTCCTATTTCAGTTGGAATTCTTATTATGTTTTTATATATTTTGTTTCATGCATGGACTTTAGTAGGACTTCACATCAAGGAAAGCAGTCACTTGGAGGCAGGAACCGCCTCTTAAGGACTTGTGCTCATGCTGATTGGTTTATTTCCCCCTCTTTCTTTTAGCTGTTGCTTATTGTTAATGTAGTTTCTTTTCAATGGATACTGGTAATAATCTTCTCTATTGAGTCTCTAATAAAATCAAGACTTTCCTTTGCCTGAAAGCAAGGAAAATCTGTACTGATCCCGATTCTTGGGGAGGAGGCACTCCTTAATATGTTCCATGGGGAATTTAGATGTGCAAACGAGCAACTAAAAATCAGATAGAGACTAAATCCACACCACAAATTTATTGAGTGCCAATTACAACCACCATTTGATCTGGTCTAGTTTGTAGGACTCCACATCCACCCATTCTCAATTAGCTGCCTGTGTGTTATCTTGGCTGTTAGACCTGAAAGCTTTAGGGTGGTCTTCCCCCAAACCATTTGCTTGCTTGCCTCCAATTTTGCTGTATTCTTTTAGTTGGCCTTGGGGCGCTGAACACTTTACTACTGCCTACCAGAAGCACGCAGGTGATTCTCCCCTAAATATGGTTTGATTGACTTGTCCACAATTGGCATATTAAATGTATCTATAAGTCCCTAGTAGAGTGCACTACATCCGCCCAGGGACTGTAAATTACTAGTGGGCTGCAGTACCGATTGTGCCACCCACATAAGTAGTACTTTAAAACATGTATTAGGCCTGAATCTGCAGGGCCTGTGTGTGCAGTGTACACTGCCATGTCGCTTGCATTTAAAAACCTCCTTAAAGCCTTAAACTCCCCTTTTAATACATATGAGTCACCCCTAAGATAAAGCCCTAGGTAGCCCATTGGGGCGGGTGCTGTGTAAGTAAAAGATAGGCCATGTACTTTTAAGTTTTGCATGTCCTGATAGTTATAGACACCCAAATATCGTTTCTCACTACAGTGAGGCCTATCCCTCTCATAGGTTAACATTGGGAATTCCTTATTACACTTATAAGCTGTAATTTCAAATTAAGAAGAAGAGGCTCTATCATGTTTCATGTAATTGGTAAGGTAATGATAAATTATCTTTGTTAGCCAAGTTGAACTTATCATTACTATTTCAGAAAGGGCACTTTTAGAAGGATGGAATTTCTCTGCTCTTAGCTCTGTGTGTCTGCATTCTGTATTCCATGCATGTCTAGGGTGCATGACAGCTGGACTTTGTACATTCCCTCTACACACCCACACATAAAGGAAGGCATGGTGTGACTGAATGTCCATCCACATCCTGATGGGTCATCCTGCGCAGGATGAGAAGGAGAAGCTGATACCTACACCTGAATAGATAGCATACTGTCCCCACACAAAGGGCTGCACACCCCCTGTAGTGTGTCTGGAGACAGACACTTGGAGGGAGGACCTCTGTGCACTTCAAAGCCCCTCTTTGAAGTCACCTCTACTTCAAAGGAACAACTAAGTATAAGTACTAGGTCTCTGACCCCACCAAATAAGTCACTACTGGACTTGCAAATAATTCCATCAGGAGGAATGACTGCTGTGCTGTTATGATGACTGCAACTCTGCTGGATGGCTGCTCTGGAAGAATTGCTTTTGTGTTGTGCTTTTCTGTTGCCTGCTGCCCTCTGCTCTGCTGAGGAAAAACTGGACTCTTGATTGAACTCAGAGTGATCTCCAAGGACATACTGGAATGCCTCCTGTGTTAAGAGTCAGGGATATCAAAGTCTTACCCCTGCTCTGGTGCCTGGTCCATTGGAAATGGATCCAGGTGCTTGCTCCAGGGTAACTGACTCATGCCCTGCTGCATGAGCAGAATCAAAGCATTGCTTTTGTTGCGGTAACAGAACTGGCACATCGCACTTGCAACCAGGGCATTGCATCGAAATCGATGCATCGGAACCACCGCATCACCGCCACTGTAGAGAGACGATCAACACATTACCCTTGACTATGTGGAGAAAACCAGCGTTTAGGCTTCAGAACAAACATAAATCAGAACCAGTACTTCATCTTCAGAACTGGCTTATTGACATTGTTGCATGGAGAAAATAAACACATCACCTCGACTGCAGGATCGATACCGACGCATCTCTCAGCTGCACCCCCCATCTCGCTGTTGAGACCAGGATCAAGGTACTTTTGTTCAGGGGCCTTGCGTGGGTCCTGTATCCGACCTGCGCTCCATTGCGATCAGCCTGATCTTTTGACTTTGACCAGGTCAGGCGTGACCTGATAATCCCATAGGCACTTATTGCTTCTAAGTGCTATTTTTTCACATTGAATCTTTAAAAATTCATATCTTGACTTCTACTCATTGGATTTTTATCATTTCGGTTGTATTTTATTTATAAAGGCATAATCTATTTTCCTAAACTGATGTGAAGTTTTTTTGTGGTGTTTTCACTGTGTTACTGTTTGAAGTGTTGCACAAATACTTGACAGATTGCCTCTTACGTTAAGCCTGCCTGCCCTGGGCCAAGCTACCAGAGGGTGAGCACAGGTTAATTTATAGTGTGTATCTGACTTACCCTGACTATGATTGGGGTTCCTGCTTGCTAATTATGTTAGCTATGGAAGTACATTTAAAAATAAATTTAGATGTGGGTTGTGAATTGGGTGGTGTTATAAGCTAGCAAATTTATTTAATAATTAATGTTTTTGTTTCTAAATAATTTCAATTAAATATATTTATTTGTTTGGAAATAAGTTTTTATTTAATATACTATTTTTAGGTATTAGTCATATGTTTTTAACATTATAAAATGTTTTTTACAACAGTTTAATATTGAATATGTTTGTATTTGAATTTTTAACATATTTATATACTTTTTCATTTATTTTGGTTTTTAAATACTTTTGTTGTTGTTAAAAGTTTGTTTGTTTTTAATTTTGAACTGACTAGAGTGAGAATATTAATTGTTACTCCTCTGCAATCCAACACTTTCCCTACTGTTGCACTTACTGGAGTGGGAATAGTAATTTTTACCCCTCCGCTCTCTAACTCTTTCCCTACTTTTGAAATTATTGGAGTAGGAATAGTAAGTAATATCCCGCCACTATGCAACACTTTTCCTACTGTTGCACTTGCTGGAGTGGGAATATACATTTTTTTCCCTCCGCTATCCAACACTTTCCCTACTTTTACAATTATTGGAGTAGGAATATTAATTTTTATACCGCCACTATGCAACACTTTCCCTACCGTTGCACTCGCTGGAGTGGGAGTAGTAATTTTCACCCCTCCGCTATCCAACAATTTCCCTACTGTTGCACTGACTGGGGTGGGAATAGTTATTTTTACACTTCAGCTATCCAACACTTTCCCTACTATTTCACTCACTGGAGTGGGAATATTCATTTTTGCCCCTCTGCTATCCAACACTTTCTCTAATGTTGCACTCACTGGAGTGGGAATATTAATTTGTACCCCTCCGCTATCCAACACTTTCCCTACTGTTGCACTCACTGGATTGGGTGTATAAATCTTTACCCATCCGCTATACAACACTTTCCCTACTGTTACACTCACTGGAGTGGTGATATTAATTTGTACCCCTCCGCTATCCAACACTTTCCCTACTGTTGCACTCACTGGAAATATAAGTTTGAAGTTTTTTAAATAGTTTAATGTTTCAATTTATAATAAAATGTTGTTTTAAAATTAGATTTTATGTTATTGGTACACATATGTATATATATATATATCTGTCATGTGATCAAGGGCTTTGGGGCTCAAAACGCGTCGTGATGGCTGGTGTTGGAGGAGTTTAATTAAAAGACTTATATGCACTTAAAACGTTGTCCGTGCTCCGTCACTTATATTGGTGGCAGTGAAATGCGAGCGGAGTTTGCAAATATATATATATATTCACTGAAAAAACCAAAGGTTTCACACACGTTATAGTTAGGAATTAGCATTTAAAAAACCTTGCAAATTCACTGAAAAAACCATAGGTTTCACACATGTTATAGTTAGCTGGACATTTCACTCGTGAAAAACCAATGAAATTCCCCCGTTATAGTTAGTTCAGCTAACTATAACTCGCGCCCCCGCAATGCACTGCTGATGACGTCACATATTACATCACTCATGACATGGTCAGTGACATCACTCATGACATCACTGATGACATCATCCAGTGAATGTGTATTTTTCTGAAAATTAAATATGTTTTATATATGTATATCTCAAGGACGATGGAAGAATAAATGGGTATATAAGTGTCTAAATGGATGATTTGTTTTTGAAAAATTGATTGTATAACTGACTGATTAAGTGTATCTTAGTGAATACATGGCTTAGTGAGTAATGTTTAAATATGTAAATATCTTTATCAGTCTCTCACTTTGTGTATAAGTGGATGCATGGGTTGGTGAGTAGCTACATGGGTGTTTATATAGGTTATTAGTTGTTTTTTTTAGTATCAGTGTGAGTGTGTGTATGGTTCGGTGGGGGGTATTACGTACTGCATAGGTACATGAATGAGTGACTCACTGTTTGTATGTGTTGAAGACAGCAAGTCTGCAGGACTCTATGGGTGGATGAGTGTGTGCATGGGTGTGTTAGTGAGTGAATGACTGTCTCAATAGTGTCTCTATGAGTAACTACATATTTTTTAAACTAGTATATGTGACTATTGGTGTATATAACTGAGTATATGTGAGAGTGAGAGATTGAAAGAGTTACTGTATGAATAAATATGTGTTTCTATAAGTGATTGTTTAAAAGACTAAGTATGTGTAAGTCCCCGTAGAAGTAAGTGTGGTGGTGTGTGTATAAATGTATATGCAAGTAAATGTATGTTTCTTTCTTTATTTTGATGAGTGACTATGTGTGTCAGTAACTCTGTGGATGTGAGGCATTGTGTAACAGGATGTATAGGTGTATGAGTACATATGATGTGTGAGTACATGTATGAGTGACTGTACAGGACTGTTGGTGAATGAGTGGATGTGTATGTGGATCTTAGAATTACTGAAGAGGTTGTTGTAACTGGTATTGGTATGTCCATTTTTTTGAAAATTTTAGTCTCTATTTTTGAATGTTTTTATCAAAGGTTATATTAGGGTGAGAGGAGGTCTGACACTCTGTCACAAGGATGATGTCATCAGTGATGTCATTTGAGATGTCATCAGTGATGTCATGAGTGATGTCACTGACCATGTCATGAGTGATGTAATATGTGTCGTCATCAGCAGTGCATTGCGGGGGCGCGAGTTATAGTTAGCTGAACTAACTATAACGGGGGAATTTCATTGGTTTTTCACGAGTGAAATGTCCAGCTAACTATAACATGTGTGAAACCTATGGTTTTTTCAGTGAATTTGCAAGGTTTTTTAAATGCTAATTCCTAACTATAACGTGTGTGAAACCTTTGGTTTTTTCAGTGAATTTGTACGGTTTTTTAAATGCTAATTTTTGGAATATTTAATTAAAAAAAAAAATTTTATATTAAAAATAAAATTCCTATGTATTCATTTATATATTATCTGTATCTTTTTATTTGTTTTTGCTTTTTTTTAAAAAATTTCAATTAGGATAAAGTTGAACAGTTTTTTTAATTTTTGCAATTAATTTTTCTCCACTTTTTTTTTTTTATATATAAATTCTTGGGGTGCGCGCTCTGAGCGCGCTCCTAGTACAATTTCGTAAGTTTTTTATGAATACCGTCGTACGTTATTTACGTACGCATATATACGTCATAGTGCGCGCTGGGAGCGCGCACCCAGTACGTATGCGTACGTACGTACGCATGCGCGCATGCGTCCTACGCGCTCCACGCGGTTTACTTCCGCATACGCTAAAATTACGCGCAATAACGGTCGCGTATACGCGTGTTCAACGTATGCGCGTATGTACGCGCATATGACGTATGCACATGCGCTCCTACGCGTTCGCGCATACGTAATCACGAGGTGCGCGCTCGGAGCGCGCACCTCGGGTATATGCATAATAAAACAGCACTTCTTATTGGTTATCATTACTTTCAGTTTCTGATTGTTTCAACACCACACCCAATCCCCTCATAGCAAGTCATGTGATCAAGAATCATCACTTTTGATTTGTTTGAAGTACTTTCAGTTCCAGATTCTTCCCAAACCACACCTACTCCCCTCATTATTAGTTCTGATTCCTTTGGAGAAGGAGCTATTCTGTTGTTGAGAGACAATGGCTGAACAGCAACCATCTTCAGACAGTGACCAGGACACTCTTGAGAGGCAGAGGAACAGGAAGCAGAAAGACAGCTTTATATGGCAGTTTTTCACTTTTCCAGAGGGACAAAAAAAGGTAAATGCACCTAAAGTTACATGTGTACTTTGTCAAAAAGTCTTGTCACGTGGGAATCCTAACAAGAAATATTCTTTTAGCATTCACACTATGTTGAGGCATGTTGACAAAATGCATCCAGTGACTTTTTGTCGAGCTTCTGGAGCAAACCCTCCACCTGCTCTACCGACGACATCTGCAGCAGCTCAGCCGAGCACATCTTCGGCAGCTCAGCCGAGCACTTCTTCTGCAGTGGCGCCTTTGCCTTCTTCCACACCTCGTTTTGGACCACCTTGTTTTGCGAGGTTGTCCACACGCTGCACTGATTGCGGTAAACTTATTTCTGTGTGTGAGACCAGTCTTGATCTCATTCAGAGAAAATTTGATGCCCATGAGTGCAGTAGGCCATAGATGTTTTTTCTTTTTTTTCGTTTTTCTCTTCCTGTTTCCCTCCATTAACTCAAGGGCTTTTTTGGGGGGATTTTTCTTTTTTTTTTTTTTTTGGGGTGCGCGCACCGTGCAGGCGCACCCAAGGTTTTTTTTAAAATTTTTTTTTTTTTTTTTTTAAATTTAATGTAAAAAAAGAGGTGAAGAAATGGAAGCATGAAAAGGGAGGATTGAGTAATACTAATATTTTTCACTTATTGTTTTTAAAAAAATAATTTTTTTAGAAAAACTTTTTTTTTAAAGTTTTTTGCAAGGGAACAGAATTTTTTTTTTATTTTTTCTTTCCAGTTCTGCAAAAAAAAAAAAAAAAGTATTAATATTCAATCATACATTACAAAAAGCATTACATGTTTTTACATATTTTACAAAGCAATTTTTTGCCCTTTTTTTGCTGTTTTCAGAATTTTTTATTTTTCACTTAAAATAGTGAAAACAATTGTATTCATCATTTAACAGCGGGCAAAAAAAAAAACAATCTGAAAGATTGCTTAAAAAAAGCCCTAAAACTTTCCTCACTAAAATATACCTATATATATTACAAGTACTTCTCTAGATGAATAAACATTTTCTAGACAAACCGTCTTTAAACCTTGTCGCAAAAGCACACATGCCAAAATAATTTCTGTCAAAGGAGTCCACAATTGTTTTTATTACTTTTCCTTTAGGCCAAATAGTAATTTTAAAATCCTTTTTAAGTGATATCTTCAATTAAAATCCTTTAAAAATTCAAAAAATGCTTTGTTCAGACGCAGTTTTTAGTTTTCAAAATTTAGGTTGAAGAAAAATTAAATAAGAATTGGGTAAATCATAAGGCAAACGTTGCTTGAAAATCAATTAGGAATCATTACTCAGTGTCCAGCCTTTTTCACATTTAAGATAAACTGTGTAATGCCCAGAAGTTACAGTAGATCCTTCATGAAAAATTATTGCAACTGTAACAAAAGTTTTTCCAGAAATTGATAATTGCTGTCCTGTAAACTTCTTTATTAAAGTTTCCAATTTTGAACCATCAGCTCTACAACGTTGCATCATTAAAATTACATACTGACCATATTTCTGTAAAAATAATGTGGAATGTCTGATTTACATTCAGAACATTCCATGTTGTGATTGGCATCTTTAACTAATTTACTAAAAGTCACTGATTTACTTTGTGGTAATGGTAAAAATATGAACCTTTCTGAATCAACATTACTACTACATGTGTTCATACAGTTTTCACAGCAATGTTCCCATTTGTAAGAGACACCAAATAAGTTTTCTACTTCTACTCCTTCATCTTCTAGTACACTCAAAATATATATTAAGAATTCCTGTGCATCTTGCTGGACATTTTCTTTAAACTGTGTAGAACCACAACATACATCTAAAAGATTTCTAACATCAGAAACACTTTCTATTTCAGTTTTATCAGTACTCAGCTTCTCAAAAAGGAGACTCAGCAGAGAACACAATCTTTTTCCATGATTTACTATTATCTGTTCTAGCAACTTTTCAATATAAAATACAACATTCAGCACTACATTTGCATAGCAGTTGACACCAGAGCTATTTTCAAAATGGCAACCAACAACCTCTTCAACACTGTCCTTTTTCTTTTTCCTTGCTATCACATCACTGTCCTTTTTTTTTTTGTTCTGTTCATCCACATTACAGATATTCTCAAATCTCCTTTTCCGACAAACAACATGTTTTTCAATCACAGGATACTGACCTAAATGAGGAGCATAGGTTCTTCTTAATCTATTATACTCCTTTACACAGTTTGTATCAGCACTAACTTTTGAGTCATCAAAGTCTATCATAAATAAACCAGATAATGTTTTCACTCGTGACAAAGCAACATATGCCATACCTTCTTTGAACACAGTAGAACCAATGTTTACAAAAGCACTATCTACAGTCAATCCTTGAGACTTGTGAATAGTTACAGCATATGCTAGAGAAAACGGAAACTGCTTCCTACGTACATATAAGTCTTTCACAAGCATGAAACGAACTGAACAACGACAAATGTCTTTAACTTCTTCTATCTGATCAAATTTTATTTTTAAACATTCAATTCCTTCTTTTTTCTGATAATTAATAAAACCCACAACTCTTCCCATAGCTCCATTCACTAAACCTTTTTCTACATCCAAATTTCTCCTTAAAATCACTCGACAATTCATGCAAACATATAGATTTTTTTCTAATCCAGCTGTTTTGGAAATGTTCTTCTCTAGTGAAACCAATTTATTTTTCAGTTTGCCTGTTAATGTAAAAGTAATTCTTTCATGCTGAATTTTGTCCTCTGCTTCCATTTTCTTAATCTCTTCCTTTTCCAATTTCAAAAGTTCCTCATTGAATATTGAGCACTCACGCAGTGTTGGCATTAAGCAGATTACAGTATTTTTTTCTGCAATGTTCTGGTATATTTTCTCTGCAACTATTTCTTCATTTGGAAATAAGTTATGTAGCAACCGACTCTGTAATGCTTTTTTGCCAACTTCTGTGAGTAGTCCAATTCTGATATCTTTCAGAATATTTGCATAATCTTCGTTGTTTGCTTGTCTCATATTGGTAGTGAGTTCTTTGTACTCAAAGAATGACCAAATATTCGCATTACCAATGCTTCCTAATGACTTCTTCGTGTCTTCATGTGTCACAGTATTAAACACTGGTTGTCCTTTAACTGGAGTGAGCTGTAAAATATCTCCAAAAACTATGACGTGTTTACCTCCAAATAACACGTCATAGTCTCTCTTAAGAATTTGTTGCATTCTTAAATGCACAAAGGCAAGCATTACATTTGAAACCATGCTCACCTCATCAATAATGAGAACTTGCATCTTCTTCAACACTCTTGAAACTTCGAGGCATGCTTCTCCAGTTAGCTTGTGGTATTCTATTTTGTTCTCATGCTCCACTGGTAACATTAGCAAGCGATGTAAGGTAATTCCTTTTATGTTATAGGCTGCTAACCCAGTTGGAGCAGTTACCACACAAGACAAATTTGAAGCTGTTTTTTGCTGTAGGTAGCTTCTGATGACTTTTATTAAGAAACTTTTACCAGTTCCAGCTTGTCCACTCACATACATCCTGATTGGTTCAAATGATGTGCATGAGCACTCTTTCTTTTCATGTAGTAATCCATGATCAATTTTTTTGGTGACTTCTTCATAAATTTCTTTTTGTTCTTCATTCAGTTGTTGTTCCAGATTTAGTAAGTCGATTGAATCTTCCTGTGCTTGATTCATAGCCATTTCTACTTCAGTCATGGCTACTGCAGCTTCATTTTCTATGATTGGTTGTCCTAGGGGATCTTGACTAAGTGTTCCTGAACTTTGGCTGTCTTGAGAACTGTCTCTAGCTACTTCAGCTGCAATTTTTGCTTCCTGTTCATTTTCTTCATTTAACATTTGGACATAAGTTGTGAAAGTACTGCATTCTATGCTGTCTTTGCTAGCATTAAAAGAATCTTCATAGCTTTGAAATTCTCCCAGTAGTTCGTCCTCTGAACGCCATGGTTTAAACAGCTGTAAAAGAGCCAAGTAGTAAAATTCCTTTTTGTCAGTAGTTTCGCAACTGAGCTTCCTGTGATTTATCAAACTTCCTTTTGTTTGCTTCACCAAACATCCTTCCTCACCAATGACTTTATATTTTCCATTGTTGATGTCTTCTGTGGCTTTCCGTGAAAAAATGTAGTTCTGCAGCACTTCATAGAGACACATGTTCTCAAGATGATGACTTCTCTTTGGGTAATATGTGTCCAACATGTTTGATTTCAAAATATCTGTACTTTCTGGGTCATTCTCGGCCAAATATTCAATTTCTCCAACAGATTTCAGTACCCGATTTCTCATTCCTGCAAGGCCTAAGCTTACCCAAATTATTCTTCTGGATTTCGAGTAAAGACTTGCAGATGATAACCTATCTGAGCATTCGTAGGATCCAATTTCTCGATGCGATAACATCTTTAAACTGAAACTGTACAGCTTCTTACTGACAGTCTTCTCGTGAGAAATCTCTTCCCACATTTCCTTCAATTCTGTTTTCTCAGATTTAGTGATGTAAGATGTCACATACCGAGCAACAACAATAGAATTGTCTGCCACATACTGAATATCCATGTTAGCATTCCACATGGATAAAATGACTGGGTTGAAGTCATTTATAAATTTTGACCCTTCTTTTCTTTTTAGGTTGTAGGTATTTTTGGGAGATTTTCTGGTTATAGTATGTCGCACAGCTGACATAAAACTGTTGACTCCTCCTTTTGAAAGAACAGGTCTAGGAAATCCAAATCGACACTTTGTGTAGAATTTATCTTTGGTCTTGTACTTCCGTCGACAGTATTTTCCACACCGATGACTTTGGAAACGTAAAACTTGTTCTTTTAACTTTTTCTCTTCTGTGCTTTTAGGTATAGCACATGTTGCATATTCTTCAATGAAAGATAACACTGCTTCATCAGTATCTGTTCCAAACTTTGGAGCATCCTTGATCCACAACAACATATGAATATGAGGAGCACCTCTTGCCTGGTACTCTTTTCTCCAAAAGAAATCCACTACTTCTCCAAGAGGTGGATTTTTTTTATTGCAGATGAAGGACATCATAGCCTCAAATCTATGATTGAAATATCTGCAAACATTAACTGGATCCAATGAGCACAGTTCTCCTGCTGTCTTGTATTCAATGTTTTTAATGTTTGAATTTGCCTCTCGTAGAAAATCCAGTAAATCATCCCAAGCGTACTCGGCACAGCTTAGGGTTAGAAACCATGTAGGAGTTCCTAAATTCCATAACATGCATTTTAATCCACCATGGCGTCGGTACCATTATTCATTTGTCCCACGCTGACAAGCCATCAGATTGATCAGTTGTGTTTCCAAATGATCATCTCGGTGCTGCACTTTCTCCATAAAATCCTTAGCAGACACATTTTGTAAATGTACTCCACTTTTTAAAATGTGATTTACTGCATAAGATAATGCAGACAAGTCACTTTCAAATAAAAGATGGAACAAATAAGGAATACTTTGACAAAATCTTGGATCTTCTGCATATAATCTTGTAGTCCGATACTCAGAAGCAGGAATCTGTTCTGGGCGTTCATCGTATCGTCCACCTTTTCCTGTAGGAAACAGCTGAGGAAAACATCGAGCTTCCAAGCTCTTCTCCCATACACTCACGGGAGTTCCTTTTGCTTTCTTCATCTGAAACAGATCAATAGTATCTCCCATAACTTCTTTTGAATGAAGAGGATGTATGCTAAAATGTTCATAAATTTCTTCTTCCTTTGACTTGTCCACTTTTTCAATTTGACCAGTTGGTGTTTCTGTGTCTTCTTGTAAATCTTCTTCTTCTTCATCTATATAAATTGATTCATACCATTTATTATTTTTTTTCAAATACAAATTTGCTCTTTGTACTTTTCGTACATCCACCAGCTCCTGCCAAATCTTCTTATTCTTTGTAGGTACACCATTAACCAGAATTACTAATGGTTCAGTTTCCAAAGTATCTGCATCAATAGTTTCCATATTTTTTTTCAAATCCAAGGGCAAATACACCACTCTTCCTTTTAAACCTCTCAGTAAATCAGAAGGAGGTAATTTACCAGTTTTGGGCTCCATACGTACTATGGTCTGGAACGGATGAACACATTGAATGAGTATAGACTCATATGTATTTCATTCAGAAAGTTCGGCAGGAATAGCATCCAATTCTAAATTATTATGTACAGCTCTGGTCGGCATTCTATTTTCTTCTAACTTGTTATAACACTATTTACAAATACGCTGATCTTCACCCAATTCAAAACAATTTTCAAGAAATATATATGTTGCAAAATCCTTCCACTTATAATTATCTTCATTTTCACTTTTTTTATACAGATCAACATTCCTTGTTTGAATTTTATAATGACTTCTGCGGCAACAAATACAAGTAATATTTGGTCTTTCATTAGAGGTGATAGTAAATGTTGTCATTTCATCCTCAAAATTTTTTGTAATAATGAGTTCTACATTCTGTTCCTCATTTTCCTCATTTACTGTGTCTTTTCTGCACTTTCTTGTTCGGGACCAAAGTAACAAAACTGAATCTCATCAGTAACCTTCACTACATCTGATACAGATCCACGGAACAGAGCATTATTCAACTCATTCAACTTTACTGCTGGACTTTTTGCAAAATACAATGTTCTTACAAACTTTCTCATTTCAGTATGATGAACAGCCAGCATCCTAAAATGATGAAAAACACTTTTACACACTTTTCTAGATAGACAAGCCAGAGAATGTCCCTGCAAACCAGTATTTTCTCTCACTCTGCATGGATCTAGTGTTTGAAGCACCTTCATCTTCTGTTTTACACTCTTTTTACTATATTCTCTTAGAAAGTCACTTAATTTATCAATAGATTCCTGATGCACAGTACAAATACTACTACAGTTCCAAGTGTACACTGGGGCTTTTGGATGTCTCCCCATAGCCTCAGCAGCCATTACTTCTTCCTCATTTCTTGGGACCATTTTCTCTTTTTCCATCACACAACTATCCTTAACTTCATATGCTCTACCATTGGTGTCAACTGCATGCAACAAACTATCAATTTGAAGATAACTCTCTTCATTAAAAAATGGTTCAGTACTTGAACTGTGTTTCCATTCTCCCAAGAACACTTTACAAAAGTTACTTTTTTTCACTTCTCTTTTCCTTTTGCTTAGTGACTTCATTGCATTCACTAATTTATCTAATCTACGCATCCTATTCAAAATTAGAATAAAAAGTTTTCTTTTTATTTCCGAATCCTTACTTACAATATTTTCTATAAAAAAAAATTTCTTAATAAATTTAGTTTTTTTCTTATATTTTTTCACATCCTTTAGCAAATTTAACATCACTCTTCTATGAAACATTTTACGACGAATGTTTTTAAAATCTAATTTTCGTGTTAAATCATTTTTACATACTTCTGATTATACATTAGCTTTTGTTTTTTGCTGTTGACTGTGTTGTTGCTTTGTACATAAAACACTGTTTGTTTTACATTTATTTTTGCCATTTTTTTGTTTTTTGAAGATCTTTTTTAAGAAATCTCTGCTCTGCTTACCAGTAGACTTTTTCTTTTTGCCATCACCAGCTTCTCCTCCTATTTTTTTTTCCCAGTTTTGTCCAGATATACTTGTTGTTGCTTTTCTTTCCTCTTTCTTGTCCTTAAAGGCATTTTTTTTTCACTGTTGCTCAGCAATACCTGCAAGGAACTTAAAAAAAAATCCTTTTTGTAATTATAATTCATTAAAATATTTTTTTTTACTTTTCATTAATTTCAAATGTTTTTCCATTTGTCTCTCATTTGTGATTTACTAATTTGTGCACAGTGCTAACCACCACAGTTGAAAAAAAACAAGCTGCCCCTTTCCTGCAAGTGCATGTTTTACAGAACAACTGCAACACAAATTATATCTGTGGCCACAATTCCTGTGCGCACACAGCCTCATGGTGTGCTTCTAAGCAGAAAACAGAATTTGATTTGCAAATTCAAAGCACATTTACTACTCTGGTAGATCAAGTGATAATTGCTGTTACAGCCTTACACATTTTCCTTGTAGATCACAGAGGCAGAAAAGAGCACATTTCCTAACAGTTACTTCATACCATAAGTATCTGCAACCTGGGTGAGTGTTTAGCGTAGAGCAAAGAAAATGAGGCCTTGGTGACGTTGAATGTGTTTGCATTACACACAGTCCTGAGTAGTACGCATGGGAGTGTTGGAGAAGCTGCTGCGTGTGTCCCAAGAGTGTGTTTCTGCAGACTATGTATTGTCAGCTGCAAGAGACATAAGCAAGGAGATTTCCAGAACTGCATGCAGACTGCAGGGAAGTATGTAACAGTGCATGTGTGCTAAGGGATAATTTGTGTAAACACAACAGGCTACCCCTTTCCTGGGACTGCAATTCTTACTGAACAACAACTTCACAAACTAAATCTCTGCCCACAATTCCTGTGCGCACACAGACTCATGCTATGTTTTTTGGAACAAAACAGTGTCCCTGAATAGTACCAAATTACTGTTACTGCCTGACACATTTCCCTTATCATTTACAGAAGCAGAAAACAGCACATGTCCTAACAGCTCCTTAACACCATGACCATGTGTTACAGGGTGAGTGTCTAGACTATATCAATTTAAATGAGGCCTTGGTGACGTTGAATGTGTTTGCATTACACAGTGCTATCTGAAACAGCACACAGAGCTGAGTACTACACATGAGAGTGTTGGAGAAGCTGCTGCGTGTGTGCCAAGAGTGTGTTTCTGAAGACTGTGTATTGTCTGGTGCAAGACAGATGAGCAAAGAGACTTCCAGAACTGCATGAAGACTGCAGGGATATATGTAACAGTGCATGTGTGCTAAGGGATAATTTGTGTAAACACAACAGGCTGCCCCTTTCCTGGGACTGCATTTCTTACTGAACAACATCTTCACAAATTAAATCTCTGCCCACAATTCCTGTGTGCACACAGAGTCATGCCATCATTTTAGGCACATAACACAGGCTGCCCCTTTCCTGGGACTGCATTTCTTACTGAACAACATCTTCACAAATTAAATCTCTGCCCACAATTCCTGAGTGCACACAGAGTCATGCCATCATTTTAGGCACATAACACAGGCTGCCCCTTTCCTGGGACTGCATTTCTTACTGAACAACATCTTCACAAATTAAATCTCTGCCCACAATTCCTGTGCGCACACAGACTCATGCTATGTTTTTTGGAACAAAACAGTGTCCCTGAATAGTACCAAATTACTGTTACTGCCTAACACATTTCCCATATCATTTACAGAAGCAGAAAACAGCACATGTCCTAACAGCTCATTAACACCATGACCATGTGTTACAGGGTGAGTGATTAGACTAGATCAATTTAAATGAGGCCTTGGTGACGTTGAATGTGTTTGCATTACACATTGCTATCTGAAACAGCACACAGAGCTGAGTACTACACATGAGAGTGTTGGAGAAGCTGCTGCGTGTGTGCCAAGAGTGTGTTTCTGAAGACTGTGTATTGTCTGGTGCAAGACAGATGAGCAAAGAGACTTCCAGAACTGCATGAAGACTGCAGGGATGTATGTAACAGTGCATGTGTGCTAAGGGATAATTTGTGTAAACACAACAGGCTGCCCCTTTCCTGGGACTGCATTTCTTACTGAACAACATCTTCACAAATTAAATCTCTGCCCACAATTCCTGTGCGCACACAGACTCATGCCATCATTTTACGCACATAACACAGGCTGCCCCTTTCCTGGGACTGCATTTCTTACTGAACAACATCTTCACAAATTAAATCTCTGCCCACAATTCCTGTGTGCACACAGAGTCATGCCATCATTTTAGGCACATAACACAGGCTGCCCCTTTCCTGGGATTGCATTTCTTACTGAACAACATCTTCACAAATTAAATCTCTGCCCACAATTCCTGTGTGCACACAGAGTCATGCCATCATTTTAGGCACATAACACAGGCTGCCCCTTTCCTGGGACTGCATTTCTTACTGAACAACATCTTCACAAATTAAATCTCTGCCCACAATTCCTGTGCGCACACAGACTCATGCTATGTTTTTTGGAACAAAACAGTGTCCCTGAATAGTACCAAATTACTGTTACTGCCTGACACATTTCCCATATCATTTACAGAAGCAGAAAACAGCACATGTCCTAACAGCTCCTTAACACCATGACCATGTGTTACAGGGTGAGTGATTAGACTAGATCAATTTAAATGAGGCCTTGGTGACGTTGAATGTGTTTGCATTACACATTTCTATCTGAAACAGCACACAGAGCTGAGTACTACACATGAGAGTGTTGGAGAAGCTGCTGCGTGTGTGCCAAGAGTGTGTTTCTGAAGACTGTGTATTGTCTGGTGCAAGACAGATGAGCAAAGAGACTTCCAGAACTGCATGAAGACTGCAGGGATGTATGTAACAGTGCATGTGTGCTAAGGGATAATTTGTGTAAACACAACAGGCTGCCCCTTTCCTGGGACTGCATTTCTTACTGAACAACATCTTCACAAATTAAATCTCTGCCCACAATTCCTGTGCGCACACAGACTCATGCCATCATTTTACGCACATAACACAGGCTGCCCCTTTCCTGGGACTGCATTTCTTACTGAACAACAACTTCATAAATTAAATCTCTGCCCACAATTCCTGTGTGCACACAGAGTCATGCCATCATTTTAGGCACATAACACAGGCTGCCCCTTTCCTGGGACTGCATTTCTTACTGAACAACATCTTCACAAATTAAATCTCTGCCCACAATTCCTGTGTGCACACAGAGTCATACCATCATTTTAAGCACATAACACAGGCTGCCCCTTTCCTGGGACTGCATTTCTTACTGAACAACAACTTCACAAATTAAATCTCAGACAACAATTCCTATATGCACACAGACTCATGCTGTGTTGGTAGGCACAA
Source organism: Triturus cristatus (assembly GCF_964204655.1). Taxonomy (NCBI): domain Eukaryota; kingdom Metazoa; phylum Chordata; class Amphibia; order Caudata; family Salamandridae; genus Triturus; species Triturus cristatus. Next base: position 705,764,429 of record NC_140595.1, on the reverse strand, counting down.
AACACAGGCTGCCCCTTTTCTGGGTCATCAATTCTTACAGAACTCATGCTTTTTTCAAATGTGCTGCCATTTTCCTCTCTTTTCTTTCAAAGTGATTTCTGCTAAATCCTAACCATCACAATTAAAAAGAAGCTGTCCTTTTCTTTCAACTTCAAGTCTTACTTTTCAACAGCAACACAAATTAAATCTCTGTCAACAATTCTTCTCTGCACACAGACTCATGGTTTGATGGTAGGCACAAAACAGTATTCCTCATTGTTACCAGTACACATTAACTTATGGTGAAAACATACTCCATAATATTTTACATATTCAAGACAGTTAAATATCTCCCAAAACAGAAAATGTAAATCACAACTTTAAACAAATAATCACAATTCTTTTTTTTATATCTAAATTAACCACAAACACCCCCTCTCAAACTCATAACTCACCTTTAAAATTAGTTATTTGGGAAAGAAATGTGGCAGTCACACAGCAGATTATCAGACCAGAATCTCTGAGCTGAACACATCTCTCCTCTCAGCAGAACCAATTAATGGCACAGTTTCCCTCTCTTTTTTCACACATATACATGTTAATTACAAATCTCAGTGCTTCCCACTTTTTTTCAAATGAAATCACACATTTCTATTGGTTGAAAACTTCAACCCCTTTCCAAATGTACCCTTCCCCCAACTTGACTTCTGCCTGCTACCATAGCAACAGGTCATGGAACACAGGTGTGAGCAGAGAGGTCAGAAGTTCAGCAGACAATGTTTCATTTCCAAAGAGCAAGAGTGCTTGACTTTTCAAACCTAACAGCAAATCCAAACTAATGTTCTTTGTTCACACATTTTTCTGAACCAATACAAAACATGCTTTTTAAAATTTAAACATACAGCCTAGTTTTTAGTGTAGAATGGTTTGAAACAGCCAATGAGTTCTTTTTATAAAAAAAAGTATGTGTGCCCCCATTTTTCAACTGTCTTTCATTTCTTTTTGCCTTTCTACTGAAAGACACCTCCTGAGTGCATCCAGATCTCCTTTGAAGATGTTCACAGTGTGGATTGTAGGTCACAGCTATGTCTTCTGGAGTGAAAAGTATGCAGTAAAAAGAGGTATGGTGAGAGACCTTGCTTTGCCAAATGTAGACATTAAATGGATTGGTCAGAGAGGGTTAAAGTGGCACCAATTAATGCCTTTGGTGAAAACCTTTCTACGTCTCCCACAGCCTAACCTTATTATTGTGCACTGTGGTGGAAATGACCTAGGCACTTTAACTGGGGTAGGTTTGGAAATGCTTATTAAGGACACCTTTGTGCAATTGATGTCGCTTTTTCCACAAACTGCCTTCGTATATTCTAACATATGCCAAAGGCAAAAGTGGAACTGGTCCAACCAATTTTGTCCGCAGATTGACAAAGCAAGGAAGCACGTCAACAAATCTATTTCTGCTTTCCTCAGAGACTATGGTATGGGTTCTATATACCACAACAACTTGCGTTACAACATGCAAGACATTTATAGAGGAGATGGTGTACACTTCACTGATGAAGGCAACAGAGTCTTCCTCTTGAACTTTAGACTCTGCATCGGTACTTACTTGTAGGTACCAAAAAACAAACAATAAACACAAGGGCTCTTTTTAGAGCCACCTTATATCTAAACACTTAAATGCGATTTTTTATTATTTTTTTTTTAAAGTTTTTTTTCGGGTGCGCGCTGGGTGCGCGCACTCGGCGATAATTTTTTTTCAAAATATAAATCTTTTTTTTTGCCCTACAAGGTCCTACTGTGACCCCCTTACAATGCCTAGTGGGTCAATATCTACCCACTCTGCCCCCTTTTCAAGTTCTCCCCCTTTGTTTATCACCCCCTCTTTATGCGAGAGACAAAATGGCGGCCACCGCTTCCTGATTTCCACCGATTCGAATGTTTACTGACATCTAACAACCAATCAGAAGTGCGCTCGCGCACGGCAAGGCGCGCGCACAGGTCGTGCTCAGTGCGCGCACGCTGCGCGCGTACAGATATATATATTGATTTAAATGCTAATTTCTCAGGAAATACTGAACAGATTTACACCAAACCTGCAAAAGGCACTTCATGGACCTTATGGCTACCTCTCTGCCAAATTTCACATAATTCTGTTCAGCCGTTCGGGCTGTAGCTGCGACTAAAGTCCCTATGGAAAAATGCATGGGGAAAACGCGTTTTGGGACCCCCCCTTTTTCTCGGCCCCCGCTTGACGAATCCCCCCGAAACTTTCAGGGTAGGAGCTGAGCGGAGCGCCCCATTAGTTTTAAAAATTTCGCGAGGATTCGTCAACCGGTGCCAAAGTTATTCAAAATAGAATTTTGAGATTTCCTATGGAAACACGGTCCTAACTATAACTACCTACTGGTGACCGCCAGTAGGTAATATATATATATATATATATATATAAAATTCACTTAAAAAACCATAGGTTTCACACATGTTATAGTTAGCTGGACATTTCACTCGTAAAAAAACAATGAAATTCCCCCGTTATAGTTAGTGCAGGCAACTATAACCCACGCGACCGCAATCCTCTGGTGATGACGTCAAATATTACATCACTGTATTTAGACACTTATTTACCCATGTCTTCTTCCATTAATCTTTAGCTATACATATATTACAAATATTTATTTTTCAGAAAGACACATATGTCATCAGTGATGTAATATCTGACGTCATCAGCAGACGATTGCGGTCGCGTGAGTTATAGTTGCCTGCACTAACTATAACGGGGGAATTTCATTGGTTTTTTACGAGTGAAATGTCCAGCTAACTATAACATGTGTGAAACCTATGGTTTTTTAAGTGAATTTGCAAGGTTTTTTAAATGCTAATTCGTAACTATAACGTGTGTGAAACCTATGGTTTTTTCAGTGAATTTGTACGGTTTTTTAAATGCTAAGTTATGTATTTATTATTATTTATTTTTTTCAGGTTTTTCAAACACAAATTTTTCTTTTTTTAAAAATGGCTCGGTGCGCGCACCGTGCGCACGCTGTGGGCGCTTGGTGCACGAAGCCATGCGCGGTGCCCGCACCTCGCGATTTAAAAAAAAAACATTTGTTTTTTTCTCCCTTGTGGGTCCTTCTGTGACCCCCTGACCAAGGCTAGGGGGTCAGGAACTGTCCACTCTGCCCCTTTTTCACGTTCTCCACCTTTGTTTTTCACCCCCTCAGACTGCGAGAGACAAAATGGCGGCCGTCACTTCCTGGTTTCGACCGATTCGAATGTTTACCGACATCTAACAACCAATCAGAATTGCGCTTGCGCACGGCAGGGTGCGCGCACGGTGCGCGCGTATAGATATTGATATGCGTTTCAATGCTATTTTCTCAGGAAATACTGAACAGATTTACACCAGACCTGCAAAAGGCACTTCCTTGACCTTATGGCTACCTCTCTGCCAAATTTCACATAATTCTGTTCAGCCGTTCGGGTTGTAGCTGCGACTAAAGGTCCTATGGAAAAATGCATGGTGAAAACGCGTTTTGGGACCCCGCCTTTTTCTCGGCCCCCGCTTGACGAATCACCCCGAGACTTTTAGGGTAGGAGCTGAAGGGAGCACCCCATTTGTTTTGTAAATTTCGCGAGGATTCGTCAACCGGCGGCAAAGTTATTCAAAATAGAATTTTGAGATTTCCTATGGAAACTAGGTTGTAACTATAACTACTGGCGACCGCCAGTAGATAATATATATATATATATACATATACTCTAAACAAATGCCCAAATGCTTGGCAGGGCACTCGGCAGGCAGTAGACCATGCGGACTTCATTACTGGCTCTCTTTGACATCACGGTAAACTGTCGCCTGACGCGTTTCGATGATTGACATCTTACTCATAGGCTTGCTCTGAAAGACATAACAGAAGAAGCTCTTTTTATTTTCACTCTTTTGCATACTTGATCAGTTCATTACCCTCAGTGGGCTTGGCTTAGTGCACAGTTCATGATGGAGCATGTTGGGACGAGAAAATTATTTCACTTCAGTAGGTTTCTGTTATCATTTCGTTTAAAAGCTTTTTTTCTTTCCTAAGTAGGATCGGCGATGTTGCAGGAGAGTCACCTATTTTAAAAACTGCCTGCGCTGTTTGGCTTCAGAAACAGTTCCTGCTGCAGCCCCTCTTGTGTTTCAATGAGGTGGTGCTCCTCCCCTTTACCCCATTAAACCCCACAACCCACACCTAAAAAACCTTCACACAATTACCATAATTAATTATCAATAAATTAGTTTATATAAATGAACAACTAATTATTAATTAATCAAAAATAAATGACTCCCCACATTTTACCCCTATAAACCCCACAACCCGCACCTAAAAAGAGTTACCCAATTACCATAATTAATTATCAATTAATTAATCTTATTTAACAACCACTTAATAATTAATTACAAATAAATAACTTCCCACAATTAAGACTATAAAAGCTAAATTAAATAAATAAAAAATAATCTGTAATTTATTATAATTAAATTACATCTCACCCTATTCCCTTATAAACCCGCAACCCACTACGAAACTAAAAAATGCAAAATGTAATTAAAATAAATGTCACAACTACTAAAAATGTTACAGATATATTAAAAAACATAAACAATACTTACACAAAAGACTTGCATCACATACATTTAATAATATAAATTAAAATACATTGCACTAACTAAAAAATCGATATCTTAAACATCTATATTTTTGCAAACAATATTAATGAATTTTATATTTTTAAAAACGATATTTTCTACCTTAAATTCAATATTCTTGACCATGATATTCTTGCTGTCGATATTTCTGAATCACAATATTTGCAACTCGATATTTGTGTAAGTTGACATTTCCAACTCAATATTCTATCTCAACACCTTTACATTTGGTGCAGGGCAGTGAATCTTTGTTTGTATATTCTATGCATTTTACTGTTACCCCATTGTCTTTCATTTACTGATTGCAAAGCTATTGCTATCTCCTTTTGGCCTTTTGAGTATTCTGGTTCTTCCTGGATATTTAGCCTCTTGTTCTCGAAATTGTCCAGGAACACCTTTGAGTTGTTGCATCTATTGGGCTATTAGTTCCTGGCGCTTACTTCAACATGTCTGGCAGGCTTTAGATACATCTGATTTAAACTCTGTAATAAATGTGCCTGATTATGAAAGCGGTGAACCTGCCACCGGCAGACTACGGCCATTCTCTGCCCGCCAGATAAAGATGGTGGGCAGAGTGCTGGCAGACGGAAAGCCCGTCCGCCACAGGTATGACACAAGCAATCATCCAGCATACCTAGGATGGTAGCGGTGCCTAGCAAGCACCGTCCACCACTTTAGGATGCTGCATTCCGCCGGCCTTTGAATGGCGGTTCCTCCGCCATTCAAAGGTTGGCAGAGATTATCTTTGGGGGCCGTTGCAGGCCCGCTTGTGCAGGGACAATGCAATTGTGCCCCCCTACAGGCCCTGCACCAGGTGGCAGGCACTGCGTGGTGCCTGCCACGTAGTGCAGGAAAATGCAAAACATGCATTACGGTAAACATGCGCAATACGGCCACCACAGTGGCAGTCGCATTAGAATTGCATGTGCGGGACTGCTGCCATATGGCCAGGCAATCCCAATTCCCGTGAGGATGGCGGATGGACTCAAGTCTGTCCGCAATCGTACTCACTCCCTAAGACTTTTGGTAGGACACCAAGTTTATCCAGTATTTATGAAAAAAGGCAGTTAGCTTTATTAATTTTGTGTCTTTATACTTAAGTCGCCCAGTTTCCTATTGATCCCGGATATAACCACTGCCAGCATATTTAGGAGGTCCACTTGCCAAGTCCAGTTTTTTTGATTGATGGTTCAAGGCATCTATTGTTGCTTAAAAGCTGTTTAGCAGAAGTGACCATGTATCTGTGATGCTATTAGGCTGTTCACCATTATTTGTTCCTGCACATTGTTATTTTATTCTTTCTTCTTTTTATGTTGCAACATTGTTGTTTTTCCCATGCCTGGTCCTGTCGAGGCCAGATGAGGTTATTCCACTTGTCACCATCAGGAGTTACAGGGCTTCCTTTCTTCTTTTGTACTTCGCATGGTCTTTCATTGACCACTCATGTATGTCTGTGATTCGATGTTTTGAGCCTTGTGTGACTGCAATAGTGATACTCCCAACTGGTTATAACTGTCTTCATTTCGACTAGTAGCTCTTGCGCATCAAGGACTCCGTGTCTGCTTGTGCTTGCTTGTCAGTCACCCAGGCCAGCATCCTGTAGAGCTGTCTGTAGCTCCATTGTCATGCTTAGTGGGAAATCCACACCTGAGCTATCGCCGCTTTGATGATCTACTCATCTGGCCTCATTTGACACCCTAAGGGGTGGTCCAACCTTTCCACTTAAAGTGTTTATCAATTTAGTTGCAGTCAAGATATTTTACATGCTTGATCATTTTAGTGTCATTGAATTATGGGTTTAGTTGAGATTTGAGAGGACTCCTCGCTGGCCCTCCAGGGACAATGCACTTTCTTGTTTTTAGTACTTGTGTTGTCCAATACGATTGTGCTCATCGGAGAGAGGAGACCCACCCTCTTGTCAATTTTTTAAACAAGGACAGGGAAAGTTAAATCATCCATTATTGAGCTGCATTCCTGTTTGATCTCGGTTTCTTTTTTAAACATGCGCAGCAGTGATGGTGAATTCTCGGCTTGTGTCTTGTTTGTTAGCCCTGCTTCCTCCTCATTCATACTTGTGACCAGCTGGTACTTTTTCCATCGACTTGGACTTTGCTTGGGTGTTGCTCTTGTTTTCCCGGATTTTTATTTTGTCAAGTGTGCGGCGTGGCCAGGCAGTGGACACCTGGACCCACCTTGGTGCCCCTGCAACTGCTCCTGGCAGCCCTTCCTTTAATCCAATCTGGGTCTGGGGGCTCTTGAGCTGAGGGCTGGTGGCGATCACAAGCCACAATGGTACCTAAACTGTTTGCTTCTCCTCCCATCTCCTCGCTCTCAATGCTGGTCACTTCCCATAAACCGCTTGCTTTCCTCGGGCTCCCGGTGTTCTCTTTAGTCCCCTGTAATGGCTTTTAATAGCTTTTAGTGTCTTTTTAGAGCCTTTTTTGCGATTTTAAAAAGCCCATCTACGAGAGTCCCCAGTCTCATCATTCCATATTCATAATCACCTTCTTGTTCACCCACCCTGGCCGCACCCCCAGGCACTGCCCCCCCCCCTCGTCCTTACTTGAGTGGGCACTTGGGGCTCGAGGCTGGAGCAGGGAGGCAGTCGGGCAGGTGGGGCTGCCTGGCAGCAAAATAACAAATTAACAATCAGGCGTTGTCTGCTCCGAGTGACAGCTGATCTCATTGTCTTGTGGAAGCATAGTGACTGACTGATGCACGCGGATGCCGCGGCGTCTTGCGCTGAGGTGAATGGATACCGATGCCCAGGCTCGCTCGCCTAATAGCTTACGGGAAAAGCCAGGGCGTTATCAATTTCCTGAAGAGAGCTCTATTTGGTTGTAGCCTGATCATGGGCGGGAGGGAATTCCACAGTTTGGCCGCTCCGTAGGAGAAGCTCCTGCCACCCCATCTGGCTTTTTTTTTATCTTCGGGACCAATAACAGTCCTGTTTTGGCCGACCTGAGATCACGACGCGGCGTGTACCAGAAGAACAAGTGTTGCGTGTCCGTGGCTCTCCCTCCATATAAAGCCTTATGCGTTAGACAGAGGGATTTGAAATCTACTCGCTGCCGAACAGGCAGCCAATGGAGCTTTTTGATACTGGCAGACGTGGGGTGACTCTGCAGTGCGAGATGGCACCCCTGGTGCTAGGAGGCCTGGTTGAGCAAAGATAAACAAGCATTTGCAATGCAATAGGTCTCGCATTTGCGTGCATTTGAGCTATTGGCATTGCAAATATTAATGCCTTTACTTTTATGTATTTGAAAAACCCGCAAGCGGTGCCTCTTTTACTGCCAGCCTTACTTTTCATGAGCAGGGACTATAAGTACAAAGGGCGTGTTTATGTACTGCTTGCAGCTTTTCCAAACACATAAATAAAAGGCATTGTCATTTACAATGGCAATAGCTTAAACTCTCTGAAATGTGAGACCTGTTGCACTGCAAATGCTTGTCTTCACTTTTCTTGGAATGGTGTACCTTCTTGAGTTAGAGCCGGGCCAGGTTTTTCCATCCTTCCATGATGGCTTTGGGATTGATGTATTCCCCTGGGGTGGGGCCTCTCAGGGTGGGCTCAGAGGGTCAGGTGGGTGGACTCATGTCAGGATTGAAGAGGTGGGGTAATTCGGGTGGAAGTGGTGGTATAATGTAAAAGGAGAGAGTCTTTATATACTTGGTATTGCAAGATGGGAATCCATATGTTCTTTTGGACTAGAGGGACAGGCTATTACATTTATGTGTGGCTTAGTTAAGATCATTCAAGCTGGGGTTAGTGGTTTTATTTATTTGAGTAGATAATGGCTGTTAAACTCATGTATTGGAATGTAAGAGGTGTAAGTAGCCCCTTCAAGAGACTCCTGGTCAAGGAGACACTAAATCTACTTTTGCGCCAGATATTGTTTGTATGATGTTACAACACATGCTTTTACTCTGCATGCCGTTGCAACGCAATTTTTTACCCTGACTTGCTGTTGGGGGTGCGCTGGATTTTGGAATAGTATAGTTTACTATTCCAACTCCAGTCTGTGCAACAATAGGGAAGGTTTTGGGGTTAAATCCAACACCTTTTACCCCCTACAGCAAACCATTTTCATTGAAACGGCATGCGGGGTAAAAGCATGCATTGTAACAAATGCGGTGTAACGGTTGCTTCCCCCAGATTTTATGTCCCACCGAGATGCATGTTACTTTCAAGGACCGGGCTGGTTTAGACAACTTAGATACCGAACTGGGGTGACAACATCGCAACACGTCTTTATAAGAGGAGTTGCAATCTTTATTAGTTTTACTTCATGAGCTAAGGTAATTTAAAACAACAGCTGATATGCTAGGTAGATGGGCTATTATCCACATAGAGAAGAATGAAGTTGAACTCTACGGTTGTGGCATTTATGTTCCAAGTCAGAAAGATCTCAGGGTTATTGGTGTAATTACAGCTGAACTTTTCACTGGGTCAGGGAAGTTACTTATTCTTGGTGATTTCAATTGTGTTTTTAATCACAGGGTAGACACAACTAATGCTAGCGCCACCTCCGTATGATCAAAGTTCAACACGGAATCTTGACACCGATGAGGGTATGAGGGTGCATTACTTGGTCAATGCTTCTTGGGTACTTAAACGTGGGAGCTCGGATTTTACTTACTATTCACATGCACACAGTCATTACTCTTGGATAGACTACGCCCTCCCTCCAAGGGATTTGATGTATGATGTGGAGATTGATGTTGGCCCCAAGCTTATATGTGGTCAAAATATACACAGTTCATTTATGAATTTTATTATCACATGAAGAGAATCTAGGCTCCAAATGTATAAACTTATTTTTTGGATTGATACTTTTGCAATGGAATATGGTGGGCTTGGTCAGATCAGAATATGAAGTCTTGAGAAAACTGAAGCAGTCCCACCTCTAAATGAGTTTTAGCAAGAGGCTCAAGTCTGTGCGCCAAAACCTACATTAGCAGTTCGTACCAAATAAATCTTTTAAATTACAGGTGGATGCGCTTTGCGTAACAGTGGAGAATGTTGTAACAGCTTTTGAGAGGCACCAATATATAGATTGGGTGGCACACAATTGTTTCATCCCACTTAAAGACCTGCTTCGGGAGACACACAACTCAGTACCTCCTGTCTAGTTAGATAGAAAATTCTGCAAGGGAGTTGTTGATGTGGGAGTAGTTATCGATCTCCATCTGATGCCCTTCCAGCTCCCAAAATATCAAAATAGGTATGGCAATTTTTAAAGAATGTGTACATAGCCCGATCAGGATATCCTTGTATGCCTGACTCAGAACGTATAACTTCAATTGACATTACCCTAATCATGATTAGGAAACTCTTCTACAGTCAGCTCGGCTGTCCTTATGGTAATTTGTCAAAGAAAAGCTCCCTTTAGGAAACCACAATAGCATACTAATTCAGTCACTTCTCACTCAAATCTTATTCACGTTAAAACTATAACAGTAGCCAAAAAATCAAATATATGAATGCTTTATTCATAGGGTAAATGCAAAGCATTAAAAAAATGTATTCAAAGATATATTTTGTAAATAACAAGAGAGTTTATAAATTTCATTTGTTATAAATCTCATTTGCTGTACATGATATCACAATTAGAAGTTTTCCACAATATACATCAGAACAATTTTATAAAACCAGCATCAATAATTCATTCACAATAAAAACTTTCATTAAACCAAAACATATATATACACTAAAATCAATGAATGGTAATTTGGACACATCTATCCAAGAAGCAGCAAGTCAAATTGCAGCACAAATGTGGAGTAACTGAAGTGTCCTTACACAACGTGTTGGGGGCAATGTTGCTATATGTGTCATCGCCCGGAATGTAATTGTTCTGAAACTTGTACCATGATAACATTTTTAACGTGCAAATAGGCATGGTCTTGCACTCTTTGATTGAAGCTGTGTACAGTTCCGTGGCTTTTTGCTGACTTGGCTACCACCACATGATATTTGTGGAAAAGAAAAAAACATCTCAGCACCGGGAATAACCTTTATTTATCGCTAATCTTCCTGGGCAGGAGACGTTTCAATAAACAGAAAGAATGTTTTTTTTGCTCATTTTAATTTTCTCACTAAAAAGCGGCCTCTGCTGGGGGGAAACCGTGTGAGAATTTCTGGCAACATTCAAATTCGACCAACACATATTGATGTGGAGGATAATGACTCCTGATTGTTCCAGGAAATTAATGCTTTCACATTTTTTAACTCTCTCTCCTGTTGCCACGAATATTATCCCATGCTCGTGTGACGTTTCCACAGAGCCGAATGCAGCTTTACCCGTTGCACAGCCAGAGAAGTGTTACATTCCGTAAACAAAATCGCGTGACACGGGACAGGCACTGTGTTTTTTCCTCATTTTTGCATGTGTCAATGAGAATAGGTGCTGTCAAGTGTGATGAAATACCTGCGGCTCGTGCATCCACACAGGCGCATGCTGCATTTATTTAAAACAAAGACCTTTCTACATGTTCAAGCAAATTAATAAAGCCCGAACATGAAATAAACACTATCTTCTGCCTCTGGCTAAACAAGTAGATAAAGTGCGCCACTCGTGTAAGAGTACCACACTAAACTAAATTATGTTAAAGGGTCTTCAACGTTACTAAAAGTAGAGGTGTACAAGCCACTACATCCCTTCAATTGTGGCACTTAAGACTATTGCAGGCCCTCAAAGCTATAAGAATGGCTTGGTTGGCCGATATTAGTCATTTTAATGTATATTGAATTAATAAACAACAGTTGTTGCGCTCATCTCTAAAAAACACAATCAGCGCCACCATGTGGCAGATTGCCATAAGACCTGGTGTTAGCAATTAAGTGCTAGTGTCATGCAATGGAAATCACCTGCTCAAATTAAGCACTGACGCTTGACCCTAATTCGCCCACCTCTGCACCTTATGGGTCGCCAACCAATGCTACTCACGGTACCTAATGCTGACCCTGTTGCTTGGCTGCAGGGGGCAGGCTGACTCGGTCATCGGAATTGACGACTTACCCTGGCTGATGCTGGACAGTAATAGCAAAGTATATCTTCCCGAAGCGATGAGTAGAGGAGGGGGATGAGCTGCTTGGGCAAGTGGACAGAGGTGAAGTGGAAGGCCGTAATAAGGCATGTGCGTTAGTGTTTCATGAAGAATGTGATTTGTTGCTGCACTCCATGCAAGGCAGGCCATAATTCAGCATATGGCCAAGAGCATGTGCTATTAGCTTTTCTATCTCATCATTAAACTTTGGTTTCAGAGTTGAAAATTTCAACTTCTGACTCTCTCACATTATCAGCTGTGGGTCTCCCCTTCATTCTCTTTCCACAATTCTGCTCTTCTCCACAACATAGATATAAGTGGTTCAGCAGGTGCAGTTGCACCAGGTTCGAGAGCTAAGAGGGACCCTCGGCATCCTAATTATGAATTACTACCTGAAAAGGGGGATGGGGCTAAAGAGGTTTTTTTAATGTTTGTATTACGTCCCAAGGCACTCTTGCTGCACCGCTGGCTCATAACTCAGCAGTTTGTTCACTCCATGTTATGTTATTTAAATATTGATATAGTGCTCAACTCGTCCCCGTGGGGAAATCTCAGCGTGTGATCAGCAGGTAAATAACATAGAGGCAGCATTAAAACAGCCAGGTTGTTTAAGTGTTTCCTGAATACAAATAGATTTAGGCACACATGGATGAAAAGAGGAGGTTTGTTTTAGTGAGACTTTCTTGTCTCTCACGAGTTCCTGCTGAGACGTATGCTCAATTTTTTTAAAACAATAAAATAAATGCATAGGCTAAAACATTTTCTTAGGAGCCCACCTTCGGTGCTGCCCAGTGCCAGGGTTGCCAGATACCAAGGCTGCCAAGTCAAGACTGCACCTCGGGCCTTTTTCATTCATCACCTACCCTTCCTGTCTCTCTAGTTCCCTCTTGCAGGTGCCTTTTAATCTCTGCTTTCTCCATTTATCCTTGTTTTCATATCTTTCCTCCTTTTGTCCCTTTATTGCTCATGCTCTGGGTCAAATGCTAATGGAGAGAAATATCTCCCAGTCCCCAAAAATGAATGCTGGTGGGCACCACCAGCAACCACTGGCACATAATATTTACTAGATGTCACCCTTTCCACCACTTCCAGCACTTTCATCTCTTTCTCCTCAGTAAGTCCACATTGCTAATGTTTAGGTCAGGCCTAAAGAAAGGTTTTGCTGTTGAACAGCCTTACGTAATAAATAGCACAAAGAAAAAATAATATATCTATGCTCCCATACAGGAGCTTTGGGTGAGCTCTCTTCATCTATTGACTGATTCAACAGACATTCACATTTTGCTTCCATCACCACAACATGCAGCACGGGCAGTAGGTGGTTGCATGTGTTTTGCACTAACATCCACCTCGAAGAAACCAGTTGTGATGAACTGATGTTTATCAAGAATGGGTTTCAACAGGTTGACAAAACCCACTCGGTGAAAACTTTTCTTGATGAAAAATCCCTTTCTTCAGGTTTTATTTTTGATCTTCTTTTAAGTGTCCCCTCTTAACCCACTACTTTTACCACTTCTTTTTAGGTCGAGTGTGAGCCAGGTCGCAAGCGCTGATCTGCGAAGAGCTGTGGTAGTTCAGTACGGAGAGAAGCTTCACCCACTCCTCCACCCTTATTTTTCATTGGTTTGTGTGTTTGTCCTTTGTAAATGCTGTCTTCTGACTCATTATGAGGCTTTTTAGTCCTTCCTTAGTACAGCCATGTCGTCATTTGTATCCTCCCATGGCTACTGGCCCCTTTGCTTGGTTGACAGACGACGTAGCATCACTTAGCTTTTCAAATAACATGGGGGGTGTGGGGTCTAGAATCGCGCAACACAATGTGTTTTGGTGCCTTCTACCCTTCTCCTGTTGTTGTGCCTTCTTCCCCACTCCACCCTCCTTCCCATTGTCCATGCCTTCTTTTCCCTTACCAGTCCTCCCTCCTGTTGTCCGTGCCTTCTCCTCTCCTCCCCCACCCCCCGCCCACCCTCCTGTGTTCCTTGGCTATCCCCCCTCCCTCCCTCCCAAATGATGTACGTGCCTTCTCCCCCGCCCTCCATCCCATTGTACGTGACGCCAAGTTGCCAACCATTTGCACTGCAATAGGTCTCGTGTAAATTGAAGACCTATTGCATTGCAAATGCTCGTCTTTGTTTGATTTGAGATTGGCACTGCTATCTAGATGGTGCACGCCGGTTCATATTTCCGGCAACTGAGGCACATCAGAGCAGTCAGTTACAGCAGCCATATCCTCATGACCGGGAGCCACAATTCCATTTTGCCAAGAACATATGGGGGCATATCTAAAAGGCGGCGATATAAAATGATCGCCACTTTTGCAGCCGTTTTCGGACGAAAAGCGGCGATAATTTTATCGCTATATCAGCAAGGTCAAGCTATCACGTGAACCTTGCCATAGCGCCTGAATTCCTAACGCCCATCTTTGCATCTCTAATGACATGTAAAGTGGGCGTTCCTCCCCAGGATAACGGGAGAAATGTCGCTAAGCGACATTTCTCCCATTATCAAGCCTCACGCAAAGCAGTATAGTGACAAGAAGAGTAGCGATAACCTCTGTTATCTCTACTTTCCTTACGCCTGCTTTGAAACTGACTTAGCCATGATATCCTATGGAAGGTGGATATCATGGCTAAGTATGTGAGGCCCTATCAGCAAGCTATCGCCAAACTTCGTGGGATTATCTCTGGGTTTCCAGAGATAATCTCATGCTTGGCAGTTAGCGCTAGGATTTTTATCACTTTTGAGATAAGCGTTGCTAATAGCACGCTATCTCAGCGATAAAAATCCATGCTAGCCGGCGATAATTATCCTAGCGCTAAGTGCGCTTAGCGATAATTATCGCCGGTTGTTGCTGATCTGCCCCATGGCTCTTTGAGACCAAGGGCAACAAGCCCTAGCACGTAAATGATAAGAGGGGCATAAGTTAGCACAACACAACGGGCTCTGTGTTGTAGCTGTGTTTATGTCTTTTACAAGTACAACATTGCTTTGTTTTAAGAGTTTTACATTTAAATATTGACTGTTTGCCATGTGGTTTCTTTTTTTAATGATCTGTAGCATGCAAAAATAACCTCTATATTTTCACAAAAGTCATGAATGTGAGAAAATGCGGTTCTTTTTCAATAAACATTTTAAGAAGACTTGTACATTGTGATCTGTGAAGTTATTCACAAGCACAATGTGCCCAGAGTTGGCACTCACCAGCAGGGGCGTAACACAGGCCCCCCGAAGCCCCCCCCCGCGGTGCAGGGGGCCCCCAAGCTCCAGGGGGCCCCCTCAGCACAGCACTCGGGCTGCAGAGCTCCTGTTTGAGCCCGGAGGGGGCCCCTCCACGTGTCTTGCAGGGAGGCCCCCTCGAGTTTCATTACGCCAGTGCTCACCAGAGTACTATTCTTTGTTCCTGATGTCTGTTTTCATTCTAAATGCCATTTTCAACAAGGCCACACATCCAAAATTGTACATCAATTTTCCGAATACAAGATGGATTCTATCTACACATTTAATTTGCTAGTGGCGTACTAACTCAATATGGATGTTAGCGTTTATTTTAGACTATGGAAATCTCAGTAGACTATGGAAATCTTGGTATTTCATGTAGCACAAGGCTACTCGTGTCTTCGGTGCAGAGGCCGGTGTTGGCTTTTTGCTTGCCATGTAGTTTTGCTCTTTCCGATTGGCTGGGGGTGTCTGGCGAGCAATGCTTATATAACAAAGCACTAAGAGGCATATTATCAAGCACTGCGTTAAAATTACCGCCGCTACAGCGGCAGAAAACTGCCTCTAAAGCGGCGATAATGGGCTTGATAATATGCCGCAGAGAATTCCCATAGAAGCCCATGTTCACACCAGAACATGGGCTTCTATTGGAATTCTCAGGGCATATTATCAAGCCCATTATCGCCGCTTTAGCGGCAGTTTTCTGCCGCTAAAGTGCAGATAATTTTAACGCAGTTTCTTGATATTATGCCCCTGAGTTGCTTATCAAAAAGGAAGTGCGTGTGTCTCTCCGTGCAGCATGTGATGTTTCTGATATTGTTTATTTTCAGTGTTTTCCTGTATGGTACGGTTGCCCTATTTCCTCACCCACTCTGTGTTGCTCCCTCCCTACCCTCAAACACAAAGCGCTTTGAGGCTACTATAAACATATATTTTTTAACGTGTACCCAACCATCTCAGATCAGCACATTTAAAAAAAAAAAAATTCAGAATGCACGCGCATGTATCATAAAGCATATGCACGCCTCTAAAATTATTTTGCTTCGCGGACGAGTCACACATTTATTTATTTTTTATAGAAAAACACTGCACATCGTCGGCAACTAACGCTGTAAGGCTTTGGCAAAAAATAATTGGTAAATTCAAAATTGCTGTATTGCTTGTTCCAGTGTGATTAATGCAGTACATTTCAGAGTCTAACTTAAAATGACGCTTTTACTAGATAAAACAAGCATTTGCAATGCAATAGGTCTCACATTTACGTGAGTTTTAGCTATTGGCATTGTAAATAACACTGCCTTTTATTTGAGCACCAGTTGCGTTACAGAGGGACACATTCATTTGTTTTTGTTGGGCTCGTGGAGATTAAGGGATTTGCCCAGAATCACAGGATTGAGTCTCCCTGCCGAGACTCGAACCCAGTTCCCCAGCTTCGAGGTCGTTGGGCCACATTTATATGTTGCACACAAATATTATGTTTTCGTGGAAAATGTATTTAGTCATTTTGACCTTTCTCTAAAATTAAGGGCTGTCAGCCTGTTTTTACCAGACTACCTTTGTTGTGGTATGTCAGATTGTATAATCAGTAGGCCTGTTTTATCTACCGGCTCCCTTGCACCCTGAGGGACATCATTTGGCCTGATCGCAGAGGTAGATCTGCCAACAAAGATGTGCACTTCAGTGCTGGTGGACCAATGTTTCACTTTTCTAACATACTCCTTTTTCACTCTATATATCTTTTGTCTTGTTATCCTCACGTGTTTGAAACTTCATTTAACAGTAATTCAAAGCCAGTGGTAATGATTCTCCCAAGCAAGAACAATCATATTCCCCTAGGCCAAGATATAAGGACGTAATTCAAATTTCGCCCAGGCCAACTCTTGGCATTGATGGAGCCCTGTCCTGGAGGGTACCAGGAAGAGAAAGGTAAACTTTACAAAAGAGGGAAACTGCAACTTCGATTGCTAAGGTAACTAAGGGGCATATTAACAAGCCAGGCGATAAAATTATCGTCGCTAAAACGGCGATAATGGGCTTGATAATATGCTCTATGGAATTCCAATTGAAACCCATGTTAAATGTGAAGGACATCTAACCTGAGCTTCAATTGGAATTCCATAGAGCACATTATCAAGCCCATTATCGCCGCTTTAGCGGCAGTTTCCTGCTGCTAAAGCGGCGATAGTTTTATCGCCTGGCTTGTTAATATGCCCCCAAGTATGAGAAATATCTGTGACCTCCAAATTACCCTTATCTAAGAAAGATGCTTTATTAAAAAAATCGTGGTCAAAATTAATTCAGAGCAGGACTCGGCAGAAACTGGCCAGGGATCTGAATGCTGCAAAGATCCTTGGAGGAGGCTGAGACCTGCACGAGGAGCAGGTGGCAGTACTCAATCCACAGGAGATAGTTGCTGAGTCGATGGCACGGAGGCTTACTAACAACTCAGGGTAAGCGTAAAATAAACTTTTTTGCTTCTAAAGATTGCTTTTCCTACATGCAGGTACTTGGAGGTATTGGCTGTCATCATAATGTAGTGTTTATTTATTTGAGACTTTCCACAGCACTTTTTAAAGGTTTGCATTTTGCGTGATGGTTGTCATAAGTTATGTATGTATTTACAACACTGTGTTGCGATTCCAAGCAACAAAGCATTGCTTTGTGTGTAGGTCATATAATTTCAGGTATATGTTTTATGGTGTCATTTTGGTGACTTTCAAGATATGTTGGCTTAGTCATAAAGTAAGTCACCATTTCATACCGCTTGTTTATTTCTAATTTATCAATCTCGTTTTAACAAGTTTACATGCACTCGTTGTACATGTTTCGTTTTCATCACAGTTTTTCTTTAAATGTCTTTTAGTAATCTCTTGTTCACCGTGAAATCTGTCCTTGTTGGCCAAGGAGTACATTTCAAAAGCTACAAGATCAAAAATGTGTATTGTTTTTTTAGGAAGTGCAGTGGAGACATAGGGGTCTATAAGGATGGCGGGCAGACTCCTGTCCGCCCGCCACCCTAGCGGTGCAGGTACCGGCCCCCAGTTTTTGCGGGGGTCCTACACCGCCAATTAGGATGTGACCGCCACCCTGGTGGTCGCATCCCGCATATATTGCATTGTGGCGGGCGGTGCTGTAAGCAGCACCAGCCACAATGCAATATAAGCATGTTGTGCATTGGCATGCACAACGTGACAGGCACCGCGCGGTGCTTGCCACCATGTGTTTGCCAATGTTGGGGGGCACCATAAGTACCCCCCGAGTGCAGCCCCCCACCCCCGCCCCCCCGCCCCCCCGGGTGACCGTAACAGGTCCCAACAGTGAATACCTGAATGCCTTTCCATGGCGGAGTCTCGGCCATGGAAAGGCATCCAACAGCCGGCATCATAATATACCATATTATGTGCCTTTTATACCCGGTAGGCAATCGTGACGATTGCCTACCGGCGGAAAAACAGTGGACGATCTTTCGATCCGCTGTGGTACCCCGCCATGCTAATTTGGCAGGGGTTAAAAGGCCGTCCGGTGGGGTGTTTTGGCGTGCGGATCGCCAATGCCAATAGGGCGGTGGCGATCCGCACGCCCTCCTAATAGACCCCATAGTATGCAAATCAATCTTTAACGTATGCTTCTTTGGTTCTTGTGGACTGATTACACATTTTATTTTAATACATATTTTCTTCTTTATTTATTCAAAATAAAGCATTGTCTGTTACATACCTTTGCTCCTACTAATATGCATACACAGGTCCTTGGAACTAATATATATTGTCATTAACTTTTCATCAAAGTCTAACATATCATAAACCTTTCACATGCCTCAAAAACACACAGTGAGAAGTCTATTTTAATGGTCATATAATTTTAATGTATCATGTCAGGCCAGGTTAAATGTGTTGATACAATGATTTCCTGTGAGTGTATATTTCGGATTGATGTAGTAATGTTTCTCCTAACACACATCATTTTTTTATACTGAAAATTACTTTTGATAAGAAAGCATTTTGAATGAAAGATTTTTGATCATTACATTGTTAACCAGTAATCAGTAAACGTCTTCCATATGCTGCATTGAGCCACCCTATTTTGTTATTAATCAACATTTCATTGACTCTCCAATCTAGGCATCACCATTGCTCAAAATAACAAAGGCATACCTCTGTCTGGACTCTTTCTTCCTTACTCGTGTAGGTGCATAATTCCAAATAAGTGGGGCAACACTTTGCATCAAGTGAAGTTGTTTTGGTGAGTTGTGTCACCTGTAGAACGTAGACCTGTGACAGAGTGTGTCAGCTTTGGAGCTGGGGATCCTGGTTTGCATCTCAGCATTGACTTAACTTCCTGTGATTTTGGGCAAATAACATAATCTCTCTGTGCCTATGGACAGCGCCTAGAGACCCTCATGGGTGATTAGCAATGTTAATCAAATCCAAGTATTTTTTATTATTATGCCTTCCAAACATTTCCATTTCTACTCTCTCCATGCACTTGCGCATATTGTAATGATACTATCACATTTTTGTAATTGCACTGGCACATGGTGTGCCGCCTTGTACCAACACAGGTATTGTTGATCCATAGAGCATGGGTGTTTGTTTGCTTGTCAGGTTTTATTCCTTTCTTGCCTCATGGTTACCCATGCTGCAGGTGCCAGACGTTGGAAGGCCCTGCTGCCAGTTCCCACGAGTGCATAATCTGCATCACACTCGTGGAGCACGTTGGCCACAGACCCAGTAGGTGATGGGCCGGTGTGTATTATTCTTACAGAAAAAGACCTCCTGGGTCAGAGAAGGACGTTCCCCTGGTCTTCTTGACCATTTAAATGAGGGCAAAACAGGATGATTTATTCACCTGATACCAGAATTTACATCAGGAGAGAGCCTTCATTGCTAAATCCTTTTCCTGTAAGAATAATACACACCGTCCCATCACCTACTGGGTCTGTGCCCTACCTCCTCCACGACTGTGATGCAGATTATGCACTCATGGGAACTGGCAGCAGGGCCTTCCAACGTTTGGCATCTGAATTAGGTTGCCCCACTCCTTCCCTGAGTAAGTAAGACCCGCACGCGGAGGTGTTGCAGGACCTCAGTGAATTGCGGTGTACCAAAAACTCACCTCAGTACCCAGAACCCCCTATCCAACTAGCATCAGTGTCTCATTCATTCTCCGTATCATCTCAAAGCTACCAATGATTAGACAACCCAGAACAAGTGACTTGGAGTACTCTCAGGAATGGTGGGAATCAGAAACACCTTTTCGTTATTATTCTCATATCAGTCCACAACAAGAGTAATTAGAGACACGATAAAGTTAAAAATGTTTATTTTTAACTACGTGCCCTAAGATGCAGTACTTTGGCTAACATAAGCAGACAAATGATTAAGAATAAAACCATCAGCATTGTTACAATACCATAGAAAATGAAGGGAGAAATCACGTTATAAATGATAATGGAATAAAGCCACCCTCCCTTCACAAGTAAGCTAGTATTATGAAACTAATAGTAGGTCTCTAGGTTTGAATGGGGAACACCATACCGTAAATATCAGTTTAAGTGAATCACATCACAGAATCAGCTCTGCTCTGTGTCTGGAAAAGGTCTTCTCAAAAAGTGTTCTAATTATGCATGCAAAATGCAATTTTAAAGGCACCAGAGTTTCAGATATTTGCAGCTGTCTCCGCGTAATGGCTAGAGCGTGGGCCGATCAACATGAATTCAAAAGCATACATTGTTATTTGACCTTGACGGCTTCTGCACAAAGTGTTCAGACTAAGGTGGCGGTGCACGTCTAGGGATGTGAACAACAAACCGTTCTCATGTGAAGAAAAAGCAAGCAAGCAGTTTTTCTTATAATAACAGCTACCTGAAGTGTCGTGTGCAAAAGCAGCAAAAGTGGCAAGATGGCGCTTTAAATCTAAGACGCTTATGCTAGCATAGCAATGTGTGTACATGGAACTCCGTCTCCACTACACCCTCCCTTGATCGGACCATGAACAAATAGGGAAGCAAAGTAGGAACGCAGAGTTCAAGTTCGACAGAGACAGAACCAAGTTCATGTATTGACCATCCATATAATTGGTAGTGACAGTTCGAAAAACCTGGTAGAAAAAAGGGGAGAAAAAAAAACCTAACATCTCACAAAGGCATTACAGAGCCAAGTGTGGAGTAAAAATTAGAGGAAAAAATGTTTTAAAAAATATCGGGGGCAGATCGTTGGAAGATGGACAGCTCCCAAGTTAATCCATCAGCGTGTAAGCACAATAAGTAGCAACTGCCTCCAAGAGGAAGTCATTATAATTAGGGCTCCCGGTTTTACGGTATTTATTTTCTTGCCGTTTCCGTCTGTATTTATCCATATTTATTTTTTGCTAAATTTATCTGTATTTATCCATATTTATTTTGGGTTTGTGCAAAAATTAAGCTGAAATTAGTATATTTCCACACTTATTTAACCCATAAATATGCGCTCATGTTTGAATGCCTGACAGGTTTCAGTGTTGTGAACACCCACAGAAGATAAATCAGTGCATTATATGAAAATATGCAAATTTCAGTATCAACCTTGTGCATACCTACTGCTGTTAAAGCTTCTTTACAAAAATTCCTTTCTTTTTTATCCCCCTTATCTATCAATCCACACATCTATTGGATGTATGATGATACAACGCGTACCATCACAACGCGGTATGTTACATCGCGGTCTTGACAATGCAAGTCATTACATCGACTTGCGTTGGAGGGCGCTGGATTTAGGAATAGTGTGAATTACTATTCCAACTCCAGTCTACGTACAGTAGGGAAGGTGTTGGAATAGTAATTCACACTATTCCTTAGTCTAGAGCGCCCTCCAGTGCAAGTCGGTGTAACAACTTGCGTTGTCAAAACCACGATGTAACCAAACCGCGTTGTAATGGTTGCGTGGTAAAGGATGTTTCCCCATCTATTGACCTGACAGTCATGGCAAACAGTGTTTAGAATTACTCAAAAAGCACCCTAATTTCCGTTTTTATCCACATTTAAAAATAAATACAGACACAAAAAGAAATGTTTTCTGTCTGTATCTATCTGTAAAAATCAGTAAAAACGGAAAACAGGGAGCCTTAATTATAATGTTCTGTAAAAGATTCAGCCATCCAGTCCAGCAAAATGAATGAACATACATGTTCTTCGATATCTGGAGCCTCTAGCACAACCATAGGACAACTTGCGTGTTCTTCAAGATAACTTCTCGCCAAGAAGTCATATGCTGCTGTATATATATCCCAATTCCCTAGGACTCCATGTGCTGCTCCACAGGCCATAATCCCGATGCCAGAACAGTCCAACTCATGAGCCACTAAGGGACTCATCAGTCGATCATAATCTGGGGCAGGAGACACCGAGTTCGACAGGCACAAA
The DNA here is from genome assembly GCF_964204655.1 of Triturus cristatus. NCBI lineage: Eukaryota > Metazoa > Chordata > Amphibia > Caudata > Salamandridae > Triturus > Triturus cristatus. Next base: position 705,742,095 of record NC_140595.1, on the reverse strand, counting down.
TCCAGAGCCCTTTTGAAAGTACAATCTAGGCAATGAAAAACAGATTGCACGCAAGTAAAGTAGGAAAACCGGAAGGACAATCCATAGGCCACGCTTAGGGTGGCCAGTGGTAATGTTCCATAATATTGAAGCATCCGGTTACGAAGTTGAAGCAGCCAGGTAAGGCTGTCTTGTGATACATATCGTGCAGCCATTGCGCAGCAAGCAGACCAACAGGAGCACACCGGCTGTGAAGGCAAGAATCAACGGAAGCCCGTCGAAGACGCAGGAAAAAATAGAATGAAAAGTGCAGGTATCACACCAAAAACTGTTTAGAAGGAGGTCACTAGGCCAGAGCTCACAATTTTGAAAAAATGCACCAAGCCAGTTGTTGACAAGGCATTGAAAATAGTATGAATCAGAGCACCGAAATGAAGGGGGAGATTAGTATTCAGAAGCGCATGCACCTCGGTGCGGGTGTTGGCCACGTGAAGGACGAACGTTTCACGGGAGGAAGTCAGTGCGACTTCTTTTTGAGACAATAGAGCCCTTATTCTGCTCATCTTGTTGAACTCTGCTTTCAAGGTTGGGATGGAAGGCCAGATGGATACATTCATTCTCCCATGTGATGGCGGGAAAAGAACATTTTTAAAGCATACTACACGTTGTGAGACAGTTACAATGTACAGGATTTCTATTAGCATTCCGCAGCAGACCTCATTATTTAAAAGCAAATAACTACCGTTAGCTAATAATGTACAAGTGGGCGTAATTGCTGGCACAGGATTTCCTTTAAGAACGCAAGCTAAATTCGGTGCCTGAACGTTGCACGTGCCATGCAATTGGATGTGCCTACAAACTACTGAGTGATCAGGTGTGGAAGTGTATTCCTCTCCTTTCAAATAAACTTCTTTACCCTCTCTCATGCACCTGTATGTAAATGGAAGTGACCAAACTTCATGCAGGAAAGCAGTACCCAATGGTTCATATCTGCCTAGGGCATAATGTTTCATACACAAACTGTACTTAAACAATGGAAACGGCAAGGTGATTAAACCGTTGATTAGCCACACAGCTGAGTTTGCTTCGGCCACAGAGAAAGGTAAAGGTTCTAACTTTTCAATATGCAGTAATGAGTATGTTGCATCTTTCATGGACATGAATTGTTGTTTCACAGTTAGATTAAGCGGCAGGAATAATGATGATGTATTCATGTGGTCCCAGGGAACTTTCCCAGCCTTCAATGTTTGCAAAGTCCATGCAAACTGCATAATAGAACGCAATTGATTTTGACCATGATATAGAACAGACATATCATCATGTACAATATCCACAACAGATGAAACAATATTATCTAATGTATAAATTCTGGAAGAAAGTGTGTTAATGCTATTATCGATGACAGCCAGCACTTTTTCCAAATTTGCTTGATCAATAGCTCTTAACCTGGAAGCAGCCTAAATTTGAGATAATTTCCAAACTTTGTTTTAAATAGCATACACCCATCTTTTGGACCTGCCACCCACAGGACCCTTAACAAAATCATTCAAATCCACCTTGTCATTTAATTTTGATAAATGAAGTTTAACAGATGCCAAGGTGGAATGGTGCAGCCAGTTCTGACATAACTTCCCGACAGAATAGGTAGTAACAGAATGGGAAGATTCAAATCGGGGGGCCACTCTAACCTGTGTATAGCCAGGGTATAGACCCAGAAAACTATGTTGACATGAATCTGAGCTCTTCTGCCATTTTAACCATCCTTCAGGATCTAAATTGGAAATGTTGAATGATGTATTAGTGATATATGATTGCAACTCATCAAGGGACAGAGCTGTGTGATTATTCCATTTTGTAGAAGCACCCAGATCAGGAATAGAGGGAGAATTAATATTTTTACAAGTAGCCAATCCAAGGCAGGTGGTTTGAAAAATGGTAGAATTCAAAAACAAAATGTGGTTTGGGATAAAGCAAGTACGATGCAGAGCTTCTGTACCTTGTACCTGCCATGCTTTAGAACCCCAAACAGACTTAAGATCAATGGTATCTTTCCACAGCTCATAGCCCCCTCTAGCCAATTCATCCATAAAGGACTTGGAATATAATAATTTAGTGTGGGTCAGTCTAACCTTGGAAGCTGACTCCGCAGCCATTTTAAAATAAAAGGCTTCAGGTTCAGAAACACTGAAATCAGTAAAATATGTAAATGTATTCACTAGAGTTTTGGAGCTGCCTTCAATGGGCGCTGGGCAATGTTCCCATTGCGTGTAATTGACAAAATTTCTAAATGTATTCGCTTTATGCAGGAAATGATTGCCATAGTGTTGGTAGCAAAACAACTCCCCATAATTAGCAGTGTCTAAATACAAATCTTCAGCATCAAAAGCAGCATAATATTTCAAACCAGAAAAAAGTGCCTCTATGGCCTGCACGTCCCAACCAAGAGCGAATGTTTTGTTTCACAACATCCCTTAGAGAAACATGAAGTACATTGGGGACAATAATCACCTCTGTGGGACCATGAATTTGACATTTAACAGCATCCCATACAATCCCATACAACACAGGCCAGGCAGTAATATTCACAAAGTTCTGGTCCCTTTTCATGATGTACGATGAGGAGTGGGGACCAAAGTTCCATCAATTAATCTAATTGCAGATCTTTCGGTGCGATAGTGTCCATTTACAAGACGAGAAAATACCACCACAAATCCAATGGACATAAACAAAAAAATACTCATGAGCAACAGCCAAATGTAAGTCCAGGGGGGAATCAAAAAAAGTCTTTTTAACCAAGCAGCAAAAATAGAAATTTTGGAAGGGGGATTGGAAGTCATAGAGTTAGTGTCAAATGAAAAATGTGACTGGTCAACTGCAGTTGATTGTAAACCAGGCAATGACACATCTGTGGGATAAGTATACTCAGTATCTTCAGGTGACCACCAGCCGGTGGTGGCAACAAAGGATTAGTAACTCTATGCATCTCGATGGCAATGCCAGGCCTGGTGGTAGACGCTGGAGCCAAAACAGAATTTCTCAGCATTGCTGGACAGGAGACTTCTGGAGTCATACTAAGAAGAATCGGCCCCTCGCTGTAGTTTGACATTGTCAATGGAGATGTACCTTTTATCCTTGTGACCAGACAGTGGAGGTAAAATGACAGTTCTTGTACCCTGCACGCCAAGCACTGGTACTGGAGCACGATAAGAGGGGCCGAACTCCTTCTTATTCTCCACCTTCTCACGGACCAGGTCACCAACTCGAGGTAGCCAGTCGACTACTAGAATCTGAAGCGCAGCATCAGTCGTGGAGGGCAAGTGTTCCTTTGCAAGACCGTCTCTGGTCTCTTGTAGATTCTGTAATACAGCACAGTGATCATCTACGTCAAAGGGTGCGGCTGACGCCGCCATGTCTAGACCATCAAGGTCCGGAACAAACATATTTATGCCAAAGAGCATTTTGTATGGGGTCCGCCCACCCAGAGACCTTTTAGGGAGATTATTAAGTACACGTTGAACGCTATACAGATGGGTCAACCAGTTCCTCCCAGTACCTAAAACTCTTGCTGTCAGGGATTGCTTCAAGTCATGGTTCATTCACTCCACAACACTATTGCCCTCAGGCTGGTACGGAGACAAAAATTTGACTTGGACCCTCAAAGATCTCATGGCTTCTTTGTACGCCTTAGAGGCGAATGCAGGACTGTGGTCAGAATGAAGGGTACCACATGCGAAAATTCCCACAAAGACACGCAAATCCCTGATGACAGTTCGAGCATCAGCACTCCATTGCGGCCATTCCCAAAGAAAACGTGTGCATGAATCTACTGCAACTAAGATGTACTTATACGCAGAATCAGAGGAGAAAGGACCACATTGATCCAAATAAACACACCCAAGTGGTTTATTAGATATGTACAACTGTGTTTGTGGTGGGCGCGCAGCATTCGAAGGTTTAATCTGCTGGCAGATGTGACAAGTAAGAACATAAGCACAAGCCTGTTTATACAATCCGCGCCACCAGTAACGTTGTTGTAAGAGAGTAACAGTCACTCAAACGCCGGCATGTGCAGAAGCCATACCTTCGTGAGCCGCTGTTATCAAGGAAAGTCTGCAGTACGCGTTGGGAATCAATCTGTCACCAACGTTGTTGATTCTCACATAGGGAACTTTATCAGGACTTAAATGATAAGAGTATTTAGAAGGGAAACCTCTAGGGTAATTACTTCCCTTCTCTGTTGCAGCAATAGCTGCCAAGATGTCATCATCAATCTTACTTTTGGATCTTGTAACCGCTGCTACTAGATATGTTGCCACTGCTGTTTTTGCTGCTTCGTCAGCTAATCTGTTCCCGACAGCGTGGACACAAACTCGCTGGTGCCCAAGAGTATGAATTACATTCACAAGAGGCAGATTCTGTTTAAGTTCTGCAACTCGAACCCAAAGCAATTTATGCTTGATTGTGCTACCTTTGGAATCACAATATTCATTTTGAGACCAAAAGAATAAATTGTTGTTAAAAGACTGAAACACAGTAAAATGAGTCACTCACTATAAGAGTTGTAACTCGAGGATCAGCAAACTCCCGTGCAAACACCAGAGCACGCAGCTCTGCCAACTGGGCAGTACAATCACCCAATGACTGCGTATGCACGGCATTGGACTTGAATTCACCATTCACAAAAGTACCGGCTACAATTGCACAGTCCGCTGAATATGCATGCTTAGATTCTGTCGCCGGTTGTGCCGAACCGTCAGTGTGAATGACACAATAATAATCCTCAAGCGGGCGCAAAGACAGAGGAGCTGGATGAACAATCTCATACTGCAAATACTCCTGAGTCTGCAATGAGGCATCAAAGATGTAGGTGACATCCGGCGATGTCAAGCAAGTGGCCCATTGTATCCAACGTGGATGCAAAGCTTTAGAGTTAGGTACACTGGCCTTCGTCACTGCCTCTAGGGCAGGATAAGGTGTCACAACCAACATGTGTTTCCCTTGCGACAGCGCTCTCTCTTTCAGAATCGCCATCTGTCCTGCAGTCAAAACTTTCTCGACAGTGGAAAAGCGCATTTCAGCCGAAGTGTACAAGTGTGATTTGTAAGCAATGGGGACTGTGTCGCCCTCATTGAACGTTAACTACGTGAAACCTACTGCACCAGGCATAATTCTTATCACCAAGTTAGTGTGGTTATCACGTGTCAGTAAGTACTTTGAAGCAAGAAGATCAGCCTGCAAATATTGCAAGATAGCTGAATGTTCTGGCAGCCAGCTCGATTTGGAGAAATTAGGTTGTACTAAGGCATATAGCGGCTGGATACGCTGGGCATAATCGGGAATGTAAGTACGCCAGAAATTTAGAAAACCCAGCAAAGATTGTAGTTTTTTCAGTGTAGTCGGAGCACACAAACATGCACACTTCTCCAGAAAGTGAGGGGCTAATCCACGACCTTCATTGTTGAGTTCATAGCCCAAAAACAACACTGTATACTCTGCAATGTGTGACTTTGCAAAGTTGAATTTGTAACCGAAGTCCGCAAACATGACAATGATGCGGTCAACGCGACACAGATGTGGCCATAATTCGTCGTCTGTCAGATAGATATCATCAACATACGAGTACGCATCAGGGTCAATGCTCTCTAACAGAGAGACAACACGTGCGGCAATGACGCCTGGGCAGTTTTTGTAGCTCATGGCTAATCTCTTAAACTGTTTTTGTTTGCCGCCAGAGGTAAAGGCTGTCCTTTGACTACTAACAGAGGACAGATTATGGCTATAAAAGCCATTGGATATGTCAAGTGTGGTCTTAAACCTTTTTCTAACGAGACTATCAACGAGGGCAGAACTGTGGATATTCTGTACAGCACAAGTCCGACAATGAGAGTTCAAATGCCGGTAATCCAAAACTAGGCGGTACGACCCATCAGGTTTAGTTACAGTGAATAGAGGATTATTCATGGGTGACACACATGCTTCAATAACACCTTGATATTCCAATTGTTCAAGGATTTCTGCGACGTGAGATTTAGCTTTGCGGCGCATTGGATATTGGGGTTACGGCTGGGGCATAGACCGTAATGGAATCTCGTGGCTTGGTGATAATTTATCCCACCCAACCTGAGTACAGTACAAAGCCGGAGCAAGTACCTGAGCCACTCTTCTGCAAAGTTCTGAGCCTGATCCTTCGGCACAGCGTGCGTGAAGGATGGGAGGATCACCTCCTCCCCTCTAGGAGCGGCCAAAATGAAAGCTGAGGGTCAGTCCGCCTCTGCTAACAGAATGTCATACGTAGAGGTCAGATTTTCCCAAAAAATCCCTTTTATGGTATGTTGTATGTCACCTTCTATTAAAATGTCTATGTCATATAGTCTGTCAGGGGGAGCCACTCTAGTATCAGCCGTTTCCAGAGTAATAAATGTGTCAGTTGCTGTCGCCTCCAGATATGGACACAGTGATAGCCGCACTACTGTAACCTCCGCTGCGCTGTCGAGCAGCGTTAGTGCCCATGTCAGGTTCCGAAGCTGCGTTCTCACTATCTGTGGCATACCTCGCTGTTAGTGCAGCAACTTTCTTCTTCTGAAATGGGGGTCGTTGGCGTGGAAAGTCGTCCTGCTTGCCTTTACAGTCAGGCTGACGCGGGTGCTCACGTCCTTGTTGGGCACCCCGACCTTTGCCACATTCTCCTCCACCGGACTGTGAGACCGATGTATCCTGTGAAGAACGAGGAGAGCATTGTTCAGTTACCTGAAAACTATCAGGTGACCTAATCCTAGTGCGATCGCGCAAGTCATATGTGCGCTCACCAGTCGCCTGTACAGGCGACGCGGGACGAGACCCCTGTTTCTGTTGCTGCTTTCCCTGTTTCTTAGCTTTCCAATTTTGTTTCAGAAAAGCTGGACGTTCGTCTTTAAAAGACGTCCCCATCTTAGTTTGCTGTTGTGCAGCTGTTGTCTAAACAGAAGGCTTAACCCCTAAACTGCTGCGGCCAATGGTCCTATACGCCTCCGCAATAATTTTAGGCAACTCGCGGGGTTTATTGACATCGTCGATGAGGCACAGTGCATTCAACACTTGAAAGTAAACTGCATCTCCCTTGACGTTACCAAGGATGAGCGTGGCAACTACGTCGAACACGTCGGCAAGCCTCATCCCCAACTCGACCGCCACCTCCAGACCGTATTGATCTTGAACGTGTTTGATCACGGAGGGCAGTACGGCCATAGACGGGATGCCAAAGCACTTCGAGTAGACTGCCGCAAAAACTTTACCCCAGTTATCACAATCAGCCACCTCTGGGGCTAAGTCTTTCTGCAAACTAATAGTGAGTATCCTGTGTTTTTTCACAGGAGTAGAATTCGGAAATACTGCTTCCAGCTGGTCAAATTTCTCAGCAAGCAAATAAGGCCAATCATCCTTATTCTTGGGACGCTTGCCCATTACCAAATTAACCATGACGGTACTAATAGTAATCCCGGCCGGGCCAGCTGGTTGCCCCGCAACAACAGGTACCTCTACCTGTACATTGCGTGAAACGTATTGCACCAAGGCCTGATGTACTGTAATCAGGGCTGTATGGAGTTGACGTAACTCATCCACCGTGGCATGTGAATAACGTGGAGGTGGTGTGAATCCGGCCAGTACTGGCCAAGTGGCCCTTGGAATTTAAGTTCCTATAAAGTGCCATTACACACATGCAGGATTCCCAGTCACTCACTTCTAAGCCCAGAAATGCAGTTACTTGGAGAGAAGTACATGCTTCTCTAAGTCATCTGTTTAAATAACTTTTCATATAATAAAAAAACTAACAAACCAGACTTCAGTATGCCTGTTTCTTGTTTGTGTTCAAAATGTTTGCTATGCCAAGTGGAGATTAATGTTTTCCAAAAGCTGCTGGAGGAGAGGCACGAGGGAAACGATGCATGACCTCAGGCTGTGCTCGTGATCTCTGTGCACACGCCGCAGGGTGAAGGAGCCTCATTTTTAATGCTGACAAAAGGATCTCTGCTGCGCTCCATTGCTTCCTGTGGGGACACGGATTTACACAACTCACTGGCTGGATAAATAGCTGCCCCGGAACTATTAGACGGGACAACGCAGGCTGTCTGCAGACAGTAGCCCGTGTTTCAGCCCAGGGCACAGAGAAGATGCAGGGAAAGTAGGTGCCAAGTATCCCTTCTGGAATGGGGAACCCCATACCGTAAATATCAGCTTAAGTGAATCACATCACAGGATCAGCTCTGCTCTGTGTCTGGAAAATGTCTTCTCCAAAGTGTTCTAATCATGCATGCAAAATGCAATATTAAAGGCACCAGAGTTTCAGATATTTGCAGCTGTGTGCGTGTTATGGCTAGAGCGTGGGCCGATCAACATGAATGCATAAGCATACATTGTTATTTGACCTTGACGGCTTCTGCACACAGTGTTCAGACTAAGGTCGCGGTGCACGTCTAGGGATGTGAACAACAGACCGTTCTCATGTGAAGAAAAAGCGAGCAAGCAGTTTTTCTTATAATAACAGCTACCTGCAGCGTCGTGTGCAAAAGCAGAAAAAGTGGCAAGATGGCGCTTTAAATCTAAGACGCTTATGCTAACATAGCAATGTGTGTACATGGAACTCCGTCTCCACTACAGACGTTCCAAAATACCCTCACGCCCATCACCTACTGGGTCTGTGCTCTACCCCTCCACGAGTGTGATGTGGATTATGCACTCGTGGGAACTGGCAGCCGGGCCTTCTAATGTCTAGCTCCTGAATTAGGGTGCCCCACTCCTTCCCTGTCCTGAGGAAGACCTGCATGAAGAGTTCCAAAATACCCTCATGCCTTAGAGGGGTCGAAACGTCGACTTTTACCCCCTACACAAGGCCTGTACCATATGACACCACCACCTTGTCCGTCAGAAGATACATCTCTCTGCAATGCCATCCAATCTTTTTTTAACAAAAGAGTGATGTTTACATGGACAGGCCTCAACCAACTGGTGCTAATGTTATAGCCAGTTTTTTCTGTTAAATCTTTGAAACTTCTACCCCCTCTTAGAATTACCTTCATTCCTTGTTCTTTCTACTAGCGCACTAGAGCACACTTTTCCCTTCCCTTATCTCCTCTGGAGCAACATCCCTATATCTATATAAGTATGTCCTCTTACACGAGGTGCATTCTGCATGCAAACTAGATTTAACATTTTGGGGAGATTTATTGACAAGAAAGAAGTCCAAGGACCAATTGTTGTTGTATATCGTACGATACCCAGGTCCACGGACAGTGATTGGGTTACTCATTAGTCTATAATGAATTTCATTCACGCCCTCAGAGAAAATCAAACTTATATGTATAAAGTTTATACTCCTCAAACACAAACAGCAGCAGCTCAGCTATGCACTCGGTCAGCGGGGCTCCTCAGGATGTAGATTCCATATGCGTCCCATCTGGCTTTTTCGGTCTGGAGAAAACGTTTTGTTTTCCAAACAATAACACTTAAAAATGCACACGCACGCACGCGCGCACGCACACACACACAGCCGTTCAATCAGTCCTCTTCATTAGGTGACATCATTTTGCATGTGTGCCTAAAGAAAAGTTCACTTCTCTGCCTGGGACTCCTGGACAAATATGCTTAAAAAAATCCACTTTTCCTTTTTCCCTTTTAAAAAAAAAAATATATCTGCATGACATTGAAATGGCAAATATGCAACTGTTTATGAATGTCGGTCTGGGGTTTGCTTTCAGCGTGGGCACTTGGGCAGGACACTCCATTATTTCTAAACTGAGGGTCTGCTGTATTCCTACGTCCAACACAGCGCATCCTGCACATCTTTGAACATGGTCATTTACAATGCGCTTCTACAAAGAACTGGGAATACATCACCAATCTCAACTAAAACTTACAAATTCGCTTGCAAACGTCAGACATTAAAGCTGCACTGAGAATGGTCCAGAAGGGATACTTAGCACCTCCTTTGCCTGCATCTTCTCTGTGCCCTGGGCTGAAACGCGGGCTACTGTCTGCAGACAGCATGTGTTGTCCCGTCTAATAGTTCCGGGGCAGCTGTTTATCCAGCCAGTGAGTTGTGTAAATCCGTGTCCCCACAAGAAGCAGTGGAGCACAGCAGAGATCCTTTTGGCAGCATTATAAACGAGGCTCCTTCACCCTGCGGCGTTTGCACAGAGATCACGCGCACAGCCTGAGGTTATGCATCTTTTCCCTCGTGCCTCTCCACCAGTAGCTTTTGGAAAACATTAATCACCACTGGGCATAGCAAACATTTTGAAAACAAACAAGAAACAGGAATGCTGAAGTCTGGTTTGTTAGTTTTTTTATTATATGAAAAGTTATTTAAACAGATGACTTAGAGAAGCATGTACTTCTCTCCAAGTAACTGCATTTCTGGGCTTAGAAGTGAGTGACCGGGCATCCTGCATGTGCGCAATGGCACTTTATAGGAACTTAAATACATGACCCAGTTTGGTTTACAAATTACATGCCCCCATTATCAAGTGAAAAACATCTGCCACTTTCACGCTAGATTTGCACGCAAAGGAAATAGGGTAAAAGGTCATATATATTTGGATAGGTGTATAGTTAATCTCAAAACATATAACATAAACTCAAGCCAGCCTCACTAATAAACACACCTAACATCCCCATCCCTAAATCACCTCCAAAGTAGCAAGATTCCCCAAAAATTCACACATACCCAAAGCATACTTTTCCCCTCTTCCATCTTGCCGGCATTCCTTGCCACAGCAACCTTACCCAAGCAAAACAAAAAGGTCTCATTGCTATCCCCACCTAAACTTGCTTTTTTGCTCAGAGCAACTGGTGTGAGACACAAGGATGTTGTTAGAGGACGTGGTCGCAGATACCGCTGAATAAGCGGTTTTGGGCACAGCTGGGAGGGTGTCCGAGATCCTGAGGTTCCAAGACACTGATCAGGCCCAGTTAGGTCTGGTTTGGGCCGGTTTGATCCAGCGACTGGCTTGGCCTGAGCGGTTTGGGAGGGTGTTCTTGTCTGTACAACCCTGCCTGGGTAACCGACTGCTTTCTCTGCTTCCCTCGCCTTCCCCGCCACTTGCTGCGTAATTCCCACTACTTCCCTGGGTAACGCAAGTCCACGAGTCCGGAGGCCCACAAAAAGGACAAGCGATTGTCTATGGCACACAAGTCCGTAGGCCCAAAAAAAGAAGCAAAAGCAACCTGTGCAAAGAGTCAGAAATGTAGAGGTTAATGGTTGGGGCTCTGCCCTTATTCTTGCCCCCGCAATCCACAGTTAATACCCCAGGTCTGCATAATTTGTAGCCAGTTGTGCGGGCTTTGGAGAAAAGGAGGTGATTTGTTTAAAGGCCGGTAGAGGCCAAAGGCGAGCTGAATGTCCTTGTGCCTCTATGGATGCCCTGTATTTACAGTACAGTGCTCCATAGCCCAAGGATTAACAGATGCACCAGAAATTCTGACGCATCTGTTGGCGCAAAAGTGTCGCATTGTTGGAGTTGCTCATGAAAGTGACGCAACTCCAGCAATGAGCCACAATAGATGGGTGAGTCCCATTCAAAAAGCCCTGTGTCATTCTGGGTCTGAACAGTAGTAGGGATTTTGACGCAGTGAAGGCATAGAGTGACGCAGTGAAATCTTGTAGAATTCACTGCGTCAGTTCTACATGGCTTTTTGTGTGGGAACGCCCACCCTGCATACATTCTACTTGACGCAGTTATAATGTGATGCACGGCTTTACAACGTGACACATCGCCCTGGAAGCGTCACGTTGTAAATGGGCCACACAATTTACGCCATAGCTGCGTCACAAAAGTGACGCAACGGCGGTGCAAAAGTCACTCATTGGGCTTGTAAATCTGCCCCGTGGTTTATACCTGCCTGTGACTGTCTACATTTAACCTGTTGAATTATGGGATTTGCAGTCCAAACTCTGTAGTTTTCCTTCTCATTCCCCGTGACTATCAGTTTTTCCTTCCAAATTTCTCCTTTGCTCTGTGCTAAGACCTGTATGTTAAGCAGTCCACCCCCAGCTCCCATTTGTGTTAGCAAGTGAGTGAAACCAGCCCCCACATCCCCCCCAGGAACAGGGATGTTCTACATCAGAGGGTGCTCTGAGACAGCAGTAATCTGCTGTGAGCTGATTAAGCTGTGTTTTAAAGGGATTGTACACTTCGTTTTTTGGCTATGAGAGTGAGTAAAGTTTTATACAAACAGTATTGTTAGAGATCAGTTGGTTGGGCCCTTACCTGCAGAAGTCCAAAGTGTAGATTGAGGCTGTCTGTCTCCTAGGAGATTGTGAATAGAGGAGCAGCTCCCCAGCCCAAGCCCCATGCAAGCAAACCTAGGCCTGCTGATTGGCTCCCAGCTCCCAGGCAACCCTGTGCCCTCCTCTCACACCTGCCCAGCCCCCTTAAGGGCTTGCTGGGTGAACCCCAAAACATTTACTTTCATTTTGTGATTCGCAGTTTACCTGTGCACAAGCAAAGTCCTGGAGGTGGTAAGGAGGCAGACTAGTGCTGTCTCTTTCCTAAAATATAAAAAGTGATTTTCCCTATCCGTAATTGCATCAGTTTTTTGTTTTTTATTTAATTGTCTCTGCTTGTGGTTGTTACAGTTTACAAATTGTAGTTTTAACCTGCCCGTGATGTAAAAATATATACCTGCTTTGTGTTTAAACTTGTGTTTTTTACCTGCCTGTGACTGTCTACATTTAACCTGTTGAATTGTGGGATTTGCAGTCCAAACTCTGTGGTTTTCCTTCTCATTTAACATAATTATCAGTTTTTCCCTCCAAACTTCTCCTTTGCTCTGTGTTAAGACCTGTGTGTTAAGCAGTCCAACCCCAGCACCCCTTTTGTGTTAGCAGGTGAGTGAAACCAGCCCCCCATGCCCCTCTCAGCAACAGGGATATTCTACATCAGAGGGCGCTCTGAGACAGCAGTCATTTGCTGTGAACTGTTTAAGCTGTGTTTTAAAGGGATTAGACACTTAGTTTTTTGGCTAGGAGAGGGATTAAAGTTTTATACAAACAGTATTGTTAGAGGACAGCTTGTTAGGCCCTTACCTGCAGTAGTCCAAAGTGTGGATTGAGCTTGGCTGTCTCCTAGGAGATTGTGAATAGAGGAACAGCTTTCAACTCTCAGGCCAGCAAACCTTGTCTGAGGTCGCTTGGACCTTATTTAGTCTACTATTTGTTGTTACATTTGTGCACTGATTGGTGGCTGTATCTGGTGTTTCTATTGGATTAGGGTAGTGTTTTCATTGGTTGGTTATTTGAGGGTTCTGATTGGTTTATGGGTTTGCGATTCAATCAATGTAGGGTTGGGACTAAGAATAGGGCTAGGCTTTTTATTGGAAGTAGGGACTAGGGCTTTCTGTGTGATTTGTTGTTGGGACTAGTGTTGAGGCTAGGGCTAGGGTTAGGACTTTTATTGGACGTAACAATTGGGGCTTCTGGTGTGATTGGTTGCTGGAGTCGGTGTGGGACTAAGACTATGATTAATCTTTTTATTGGAGGTAGAGGCTAGGGCATCCTGTGTGATTGGTTGCTGGGAGTAGTGTCGGGACTACAGCTAGGGCTAGGACCTCTATTGGATTTCAGTACTGGATTGGGTGCTTAGACTAGGGCTACGTTTGGCTGTAAGGTCTTGGTCTCCTATTGGTTCTAGCTTTTAGGGCTATTGTGATTGGATAGGGTTAGGGCTAGGATTCACATTGGCTGAAGGGGTCACCTGACTACTATGGCTATAAAAGGCCAAGGCTTAGGGCGTCTCAGCCTGGGCATTGAGTCTAAGGGCGGAGAGGACAAGGGCAGGTGCCTGTTTAAGACTGGTCAGGACTAGGGCCAGAAATGCTGCCCATTTTCCCATTTAGTAATACCCACCCTACACCATCCGCAAACAGAGTAACACACTCACACCAAAAGTACACCACACACTTACTACAAACCAACCCCATGCACAAATCAATGTACCAGCACACACTGCAAAACCACACGAACAAAGTCTATATACCCTTCTATCCCAGCTACCACATATTTGCACCAACACCTACAAACAGTACAATAAGGAACAAACCAAAATGCAAAGCTTTCTCTCTTTCACCACACCTAACACATACGCAGCAACACAGCAACTCTCTTCCAACCATCTCTCATCCATTGGACGACTTAGAAGCTTACTACATGACCCACTATCCCAACATTATTTCATACTTGCAACAAACGCTGAAAATCCTCCAACCTCCTCGGTATATCAATGAGTGATTATACATCCCTCTCCCCTATCTATTTAAACAGATTTCCTCTCTACTGCTCCTCCCTAGTTGACCCATACCTGCTTCATTTCCCGCCAATGGTCACCTATCATGTGGAACAATACTACAATACCCATACTGCAATAGGAAGTATCGGGACACGAACTCTGCAGTTACCATCTATTTACCCCCATCACCAATTCAACACCATAACTTATTTTTGCCACAACAGTACACTGATTCATAATAACTTCTTCAAAAATCGGTCAAATTGAACATTCAACACTGTCTATTAAATGAACTTTGATGTCAACGCCATCGTGTGGACTCGTGCTGCGATGTCCTTTTTATGTTCTGCATTATAATCCATTTTAAACTGGCGGGTGCTATCCCAAGTAGGCAAAGTTCAGTTATCATGAATATGGGGTGGGATGCACACTGTATATCTCACAGTATAGAAAAACCACAGGAGTGTAACCCGTAGAACAAACTGAGATCAGGGTAAATACAATATAATTACAACAATATCTTAGCAGGAATTATTGGATTATTTACAGTTGTATGTACAAGACATTACAAAACACACAGAAAGAAAGAGAGGCTTCAAATAATTTGATTAATGCGCCCATAGGCGTCATATATTTGGAGAAGATTAATGAAAATAGAAACAAATTGAAACAGCACTATTTGGTCTAAATACCTAAACAACCCTAAAGAAGAAAGTGTACAGTGTGCTCGTGACAATGGAGTGACGGCGCAAGTGACAACGTGAAGAAAACCATAGCAAGAGGCGCAAAACAGTAATTACAGAATATGTACAAGATGAAAGGTTCGAAACATCAAATTTTTCAATTGTTCATTTGATAGTTTTCAAAAGTATTAGAGAACCAAAAGATCAAGGGGCGCCAGAAGGAGTTAAAGCTGATGGGTACAGGTCGACGACGTTTCAATCCTATTTAATTAGGATCATCCTCAGGACCAGGGTCGCAAATTTCAGGGAGTGCTGTATGAAACAAAGGAAAGTATCAGAGCGGTGCTGAACAGGACAATGAGGAAGGAAAAAGAAGGAGCAAGGGAGCCACCGACTGGAGCGTACCTGAGGCACAGGAAAGGGGGGCTCAGTTGTAGAGGGTTCCGGGTGGACAGGTGAGTAGATCACATAACGTCCCGGTAGAATTTCAGTGGAGACACGAGTGAATATATCGTATCTGATGTAGAGGGTACCGGGTAGACAGGTGAGCAGATCACATATCGTCCGAGAGGATTTACAGTGGAGACACAAGTCAATTTGGCGTCTCTGGGGGACAAAAAGGGTAAAGTGAGTGTCGGGGGGGAAGGGAGAGGAGAAGGGGAGAGAGGAACACACATGTTCGCATTATAAACTTACCGCTAACAGGAGCGGAGCTGGGGAGCCAGGGAAGGGGCGCAAAGGAAAGCTTCAATACTTTCTGTGAGGGCGAATCCAAAAATTAAATTAAATTAATGGTAGAGATCGATAAAATCGAAGCCTAAGATTTCGGAAGGACACTCAAAATAGCAGGGGGGGGCGGACTTACTGATTGAGCAGGTCAGGGGAGTCAGGGTCCAATGATTACACGAAGGTACACCAAGCCGCCACGGACGTGTGCGGTACTCAAACGCTGCCTGAAATGGGAAGCCGAGTCGTCTTCTACATGAAGGGAGCTTCAGCGTCAAGGAGACGGGCATGGATTGGACGATAAGGCGGGGGGTGGGGCTGTAGCTAGGGACGCCGTGAGTGCAGCCAATGGGAGGGCATTATGTGATGACCAAGGGCCGTGATGGGGTCCTGGTGAGGGGACCAATAGCGGTAACTAAGGACGCCTCGGGAGCGTGAAAACAAGAGAAAGAGAAGAGTTCTGCGGACCCAGAGAGAAACCAGGACAGAGTGTGAACTCGATGGGCTCACGGTGCGAGGCCAGGCAGGGCAAGGTTAGACGCCCGGGTAGCAATCCTAAGGAGCAGTAAATGTACCTGTGATGCCCCCCCCCCTGCTATTTTGAGTGTCTTTCCGAAACCTTAGGCTTAGATTTTATCAATCTCTACCATTAATTTAATTTAATTTTTGGATTCGCCCTCACAGAAAGTATTGAAGCTTTCCTTCGCGCCCCTTCCCTGGCTCCCCAGCTCCGCTCCTGTTAGCGGTAAGTTTATAATGCGAACATGTGTGTTCCTCTCTCCCCTTCTCCTCTCCCTTCCCCCCCAACACTCACTTTACCCTTTTTGTCCCCCAGAGACGCCAAATTGACTTGTGTCCCCACTGTATATCCTCCCGGACGATATGTGATCTGCTCACCTGTCTACCCGGTACCCTCTACAACAGATACGATATATTCACTCATGTCTCCACTGAAATTCTACCGGGACGTTATGTGATCTACTCACCCATCCACCCGGAACCCTCTACAACTGAGCCCCCCTTTCCTGTGCCTCAGGTACGCTCCAGTCGGTGGCTCCCTTGCTCCTTCTTTTTCCTTCCTCGTTGTCCTGTTCACCACCGCTCTGATACTTTCCTTTGTTTCATACAGCACTCCCTGAAATTTGCGACCCTGGTCCTGAGGATGATCCTAATTAAATAGGATCGAAACGTCGTCGACCTGTACCCATCAGCTTTAACTCCTTCTGGCGTCCCTTGATCTTTTGGTTCTCTAATAATTTTGAAAACTATCAAATGAACAATTGAAAAATTTGATGTTTCGAACCTTTCATCTTGTACATATTCTGTAATTACTGTTTTGCGCCTCTTGCTATGGTTTTCTTCACGTTGTCACTTGCGCCGTCACTCCATTGTCACGAGCACATTGTACACTTTCTTCTTTAGGGTTGTTTTGGTATTTAGACCAAATAGTGCTGTTTCAATTTGTTTATATTTTCATTAATCTTCTCCAAATATATGACGCCTATGGGCGCATTAATCAAATTATTTGAAGCCTCTCTTTCTTTCTGTGTGTTTTGTAATGTCTTGTACATACAACTGTAAATAATCCAATAATTCCTGCTGAGATATTGTTGTAATTACACTGTATATCTCAGCGGTTCAACTAATTTATTCAAACTGTAACGAATCTGCGTACAAACTGGCTCAGTGTCATGCCCAAATGACACAATTTAGACAAAACTCCAAAAAGCGGGGAGACCTTTCCCCACAACCAGTGCACAGCAATGTTATGCCGTTTAGCGTATTCTACTCCATTTTCAACAATTTATTTCTTTTTTATTCCTGCGCTTCTCCTTCTTTTCACTCTCTCTGTGATTCAAGTCCACACGTGGAAATATGCGCCATTTTCCAAGTTTCTTTTGTTCAAAATGTGCCCATCCGGACCTCAATGTAAGAACACGACAGATGCGCTGTTCATAAAAGGCAGTGTTTATTCAAATAAAACCCAACTCATTTCGGGCTAAGATTGCACCCGCCAGTTTAAAATGCTGAAATTGTGCTTATGCTCCTGTATTGTGTATAGATGTATTTCGCCGTTTTATTCATTTTTTTGCACTGTTGTACTATTTTGCTCCTTTTTTGCCTTCTGTATCCCCCCACCCGCTCTTCCCTCCTGTTTTCCCGCTGCTGCATCCCCTGCAGCCCCGCCCCCCCTGCTCGCCCATTCGCCACCCCGCTCCCACCTCCCAGCTGCTCCACCCTCGCACCTCCCCTTATATGGCGGCTTGTGCATGGCCGTGCCTAACGCAAACCCGTTTGCACCCGTCTGCGCCTGGACCACGCCCAGCATCAGACCCCCTGGCCCCCACGAACGCCATGACGCCCCACGCCGATACGACGCCAGCACCCTCCACGCACTCAACGCCTGGCGACTGCACACCTGCTTCCTGGCCGCCCGAAGCACACCAAAGGACCCTTCTCCTGCCAGAGCTGCAGCTTCACCAGCCTCCGACCCACCCACCGTGACAGGACACAACCACCTCAGATGCATACTACTGAACACCCGCTCCGCACGCAAACACGCCGTCGAACTCTGGGACCTGCTTGATACATCCTCCCCGGACGTCGCCTTCCTGACAAAGACCTGGATGAATGCCTCCTCGGCACCAGACATCGCCATTGCCATCCCGGACAGCTACAAGATCTCCCGCAGGGACCGCACCAACAGAATAGGAGGGGGGATCGGCATCATCCACAAGAGCACCCTCAGGGTCTCGACCAGCACCAATGACACCCTCAGCACCTCCGAACATTTGCACTTCCAGATACACCGATCCCAACACCACACTCAGAGGCACCCTCGTCTACAGACTTCCCGGACCCCGGCCCCAGTTCAGCGACTCCATCGCTGACTTCGTCAGCACGCATGCCCTTGCCTCGACAGACTACATCCTCCTCCCAGACCTGAACTTCCACCTCGAGAACAACAGCAACACCAACTCCACCACCACGATTGACAGCCTCACCAACTTCAGACTCAGGCAGCTTGTCACAACGCCCACCCACTCTGCCGGCCACACGCTTGATCCCATCTTCTCCGCAAGCCCCCAAGTCACCTTCAGCCACACCATTGAGCTCCACTGGACCGACCATCGCTGCATCCACTTTACCTTCCGGAAACAAACCACACACCACCGCACTCAACAGCTCCCCCAGCGCAGCTGGAGCAAAATCACCGAAGACCAGCTAAACACCACCCTCGCCCAAAGTCCACCTGCCGACCCCACTGATGCTGACACCGACGCCCGCAACCTCTGGAGTTGGATCGACTCATGCCCCGATCAAGAAACCCTCCAACAGGCACACTAACAAGAAAGCCAGCTGGTTCACTGCGGACCTCTAGGCCTCCAAGCAAACCTGCCACACACTAGAGAAGAAATGGCACCTCGAACAGACACCAGACAGCTACACAGCCCACAAGAACACCATCCGTAGACACCATCAGCTCATCAGATCTGCCAAAAGGGCCTCCTTCAAGGACCGACTCGACAACAACATGCACAACAGCAAAGAGCTCTTCAACATCGCGAAGGAACTCTCCAACTCCAGCTCCAACACCAACGACATCCTACCATCGCAAGACCTATGCGACTCCCTTGCCACCTTCTTCCATCGCAAGATCGCAGACATCCACGACAGCTTCAACGTCCTGACCGCCCAACAACCACAGACATCATGGACCCCACGGCCACCACGGCCACCACCCACATCGATCCCCTGCTCACTTTGACCAACATAAACTATGACGACACAATCAAAATCATGAACACAATCCACTCCGGCTCTCCGTCAGACCCATGCCCACACCACATCTACAACAAAGTCAGCGCCACCATCATACCCCATCTCCGCAAGGCCATCAACATCTCCTTCGAGACCGCGACCTTCCCCGAGAGCTGGAAGCAAGCCGAGATCAATGCCTTACTCAAGAAACCCACGGTGAATCCGAGGGACCTCAAGAACTTCCAGCCCATCTCCCTGCTCCCGTTCCCCGTGAAGGTCATCGAGAAGACCGTCAACAGACAGCTGATCCGCTACCTTGAGGAGAACAACATACTGGACCCATCCCAGTCCAGGTTCCGCAGCAACCACAGCACCGAGACTGCCCTCATCGCCGCCACCGATGATATCAGGGCCCTACTGGACAATGGCGAAACTGTGGCCCTCATCCTCCTGGACCTATCTGCTGCCTTCGACACTGTCTGCCACCGCACCCTATGCACACGCCTCCACAACGCAGGGATCTGAGATAAGGCTCTGGATTGGGCCACCTCCTTCCTCTCCGGCAGAACCCAAAGCGTCCGCCTCCCCCCTTTCCGCTCCGAAGCCTTCGAGATCATCTGCGGCGTACGCCTAGGATGATCCCTCAGCCCGACACTATTCAACGTCTACATGGCACCTCTCACCCATGTTGCACGACTGCATGGCCTCAACATCATCTCCTACGCCGACAACACCCAGCTGATCCTCTCCCTCACCAAGGACCCCCTCACCACCAAAACCAACCTCCATGAAGGAATGAAAGCCGTCACTGAGTGGATGAAGAACAGCCATCTGAAGCTGAACTCACACAAGACAGAGGTCCTCATCCTTGGATCCACCCCCTCAGCCTGGTACGATTCCTGGTGGCCGTCTGCTCTGGGAACAGCATCTACACCCACCGACCACGCACGCAACCTGTGATTTTTCCTCGACTCAACGCTCTCTGTGACCAAGCAAGTCAAAGCCGTCCCGTCCTCCTGCTTCAACACCCTCCGCATGCTCCACAAGATCTACAGGTGGATCCCCACCGAAACAAGAACAGTCACCCAGGCTGGACTACGGAAATGCCTTCTACGCAGGAGCCTCGGCCAAACTCCTGAAACAGCTACAACGCATACAAAAGGCCTCCGCACGCCTGATCCTCAACATCCCTCATCACGGCCACATCACACCACACCTGAAAGACCTGCACTGGCTTCCCATCAACAAGTGGATCACCTTCAAGCTCCTCACCCACGCACATAAGGCGCTCCAGAACACCGGACAGGCATACCAAAAGACGACTCACCTTCTACATCCGGAACCAACAGCTCTGCTCTTCCAACCTCGCACTCACCACTGTCCCCTGCATCAGAAGAACGACCACCGGCGGCAGATCATTCTCCCACCTCACTGCCAAGATCTGGAACACCCTCCCCATCCTCCTACGGCAGACCCAGGACCTACTAACCTTCAGGAGGCTCCTCAAGACCTGGCTATTCGAACAGTAGAAGCACCCCTTCCCCCAGCGCTTTGAGACCCTCACAGGTGAGTAGTGCGCTCTACAAATGTCTTGATTGACTGATTGATTGATTGATTGATTGGTTTCAGCATGTTGCTTGTTTGAAGGCAAACCACTTTACCTCATAGGCCCTGAAATTTTAAACATGTGAAATGAGAAAAGAAATGTGTGATGTAAACTTAAACTTACATTTTAATCTGGTTTCAACCAGGCCCCTGGCACACAATAATGTTTTATGCACAGCACATCACGAGCTCATACTAATTACATGAAATGTTCTCTCTAAAGCCTAGGGCTGCTTCTTGGACCTAAATATTTAGTTAAGTGTAAACTGTTCATAAAATGTAAGTAACCCTTTGGAGTCTGAATCATAAACAGACACACATAGATGCTTACTGTGCAACAAGTACAAAAAGGAGACAAAGAAAACCCTAAAGGTCAGACGGGACCAGGGGTAGACAAGTATTTTTAAGGAACAGTGGTCCCATTCAAGAGTAGTCAGAATAGTTATCACAATTACTACAATGAGAAATTGGGAGTACAAAAGAGTGATCAATGCAAGTTATGAAAGAAAGTTATTTATAGCAATAATTAGGAAAACATAATAAACAAGTCAGTGAGTGAACTAGCCGTGAGGAGGTTAGAAGGGAAACCAGCCGATTTCCTTAACCCAGGCTGGTGACTTAAAAAGGTGACTTATTAATGAACAGTGAAGGTACGTAAAAGTCAGATCAGCATCTCATACTCAAACAACAGATATACAATAAAGTATTGAGTTTAGAGACGAAGGTCGACGATGTTTCGATCCCCATATGAATAGTGGGATCTCTTCAGGGCAAGGCGATGGTAGGGGTGCCTGGGAAGTAGCATATTGGCAAGAATGAGGAAGGGCCAGGAAGCTACAGGAGCGGCGATGCAAGCACAATGAGAAGCAGAAGGTCCGATCTCCGCAGCGGGTTGTCACGATCGCAGATGCAGGGCAGGGTTACGGCGATCAACGCCGGGCCTGCTGAATTACCTCTACAAGCAGTCAGTAGAGTATAACCCACATCCATTGGCTGCCAATGTAGAACACGTTATATTTTATTGCATTTGATGTTCTACCAACATTATAATGACAACTACTATACTGAGCTACTGGGGATTTGGTGGTGGTGGTGGTACTAGCTTTTATGAGCAGCGCCACCTCCCCCTCATGCTGGCAGCAAGTGGCAGGTCCGGTCCAGGCTGCAGTCTGGAAGACCATCGGCTGAGATGGGGGAGAGCTTGGCACTGCATGTGCCACCATACTGCAGTCTCCGCCCCCTGCAGCATGTGATCCACTGCTAGCCCGAAATAATATACTAGGAGCAGATCCTGATACTCCATCTGGGAGTGGAAGTGACAGGGCTAGGTAAGTTACACTCTGTTATATATTTTCATCATTATGTTTATTTATGACTTTTGCAGGTAGCATTACTTTACAGGTAAGTTTATGTGTAATGTATATATGTATCTTATGTATCTTTATAGATAGATATAGCTATGTAATTCTTTATGTTATTATCTCAATACATACATTTCTAATCTATTTTATATATAATATTCACTGAAAAAACCATAGGTTTCACACACATTATAGTTAGGAATTAGCATTTAAAAAACCTTAGAAATTCAATGAAAAAACCAAAGGTTTCACACATGTTATAGTTAGCTGGACATTTCACTCGTAAAAAACCAATGAAATTTCCCCGTTATAGTTAGTTCAGCTAACTATAACTCGCGCGCCCGCAATGCACTACTGATGACGTCACATATTACATCACTCATGACATGGTCACTGACATCACTCATGACATCACTGATGACATCTCAAATGACATCACTGATGACATCACTGATGACATCATCCTTGTGATTGTGTGTTTTTCTGAAAATTAAATATGTTTTATATTTATGTATATCTCAAGGTCAATGGAAGAATAAATTGGTATTTTTAGTGTAACTGACTGATTAAGTGTATCATAGTGAATAAATGGCTTACTGAGTAATCTTTAAATATGAAAATATCTGTATCAGTTTCTTACTTTGTGTATAAGTGGCTGCATGGGTTGGTGAGTAGCTACATGAGTGTCTATATAGGTTATTAGTTGGTTTTTTGTCAGTATGAGTGTCTGAGTGTCTGTATGGTTCGGTGGGGGGTATTACGTAGTGCATAGGTGCATGAATGAGTGACTCACTGTTTGTATGTGTTGAAGACAGCATGTGTGCAGGACTGTATGGGTGGATGAGTGTGTGCATGGGTGTGTTAGTGAGTGAATGACTGTCTCAATAGTGTCTCCATGAGTAACTACATATGTTTTTAACTAGTATATGTGACTATTGGTGTATATAAGTGAGTATATGTGAGAGTGAGAGATTGAAAGAGTTCCTGTATGAATAAGTATGTGTTTCTATAAGTGATTGTTTAAAAGACTAAGTATGTGTAAGTTTCTGTAGAAGTAGGTGTGGTGGTGTGTGTATAACTGTATATGCAAGTAAATGGATGTTTGATTCTTTATTAGCATGAGTAACTATGTGTGTGAGTAACTCTATGGATGAGTGGCGTTGTGTAACAGGATGTATAGGTGTATGAATACATATGATGAGTGAGTACATGTATGAGTGACTGTAGAGGACTGTTGGTGAATGAGTGGATGTGTATGTGGTTCTTCGAATTACTGAATAGGTTGTTGTAACTGATATTGATATGTTCATTATTTTGTACATTTTAGTTTCTATTTTTGAATGTGTGTATTAAAGGTTATATTAGGGGAAGAAGAGGTCTGCTACTCTTTCACAAGGATGATGTCATCAGTGATGTCATCAGTGATGTCATTTGAGATGTCATCAGTGATGTCATGAGTGATATATTACCAGGAGGACAAAGTTCCTGCGGGCAGGTGCAAAAAGTCACCTGAGCCCTTAAAAATAAATGAGGAGTGAAAGAGTTCCTAGTTTGAAGAACCACACAGGTAAGTGGAGGACCACTCTATGTCCTCTGTTGCCCTCACACACCCCGAAAGGTGTCATGCTTCATCATCGGGCGGTTGCTCCTCGTAGGGCCGGCGCTGCAATTCCCTACGGGCCCCCGAAGGGTCACTTTTTCGGAGATCTTTTTTGGAAGCGCCGGATGGTGCATGTGGGTATGTGGAAAGTGGGTTCTGTATGGAGGGTAAAAAAGGTGCGTGCAAGTGAGTGAAAAACATGGTGGGTCATCATGCAGCAACTTGTATAGATGTACCCTGAGCAGAATTAAACTGCTAAAAAATTGTGACCCTGAAGGCACAATCTGCCCATGGATCAGGGATCAAAGGCCAACATGTTTCGCGCCTCTATCGCCTGAGAGGTCGGTGGCGCTTCGTCAGGACCAAATTCTTAACAATAAGTGCACGTGAAAAATAAGTAAATCAAGTTAAAATACCCTCAATATCGGTCTGGGCAAACGCCTGTACACCCTCAGTGCGGTAACAGGTCAGCGATGAAGGAATCGCTCCAGGTCAATATCTAGGAAAGGAGAAGAGAAGAAAAAGGCCACAGGGATGTGTATCAGAAAAACTTAATACAACATAAGTGTGCCACAGTCGTGTGCACATCAACCCCAAGCCAACGCCAGGACACAAGGCCTGGATATATAGAGGGGCACCAACACCAAGCACGGCATCTAACAGAATTACCCACCCAACAGTGGTCGTATCATGGCATGTCAAAAATGTAAACCGGCGGTGTAATGACCCGAGCTGAATTCCCAATAATCTGCAGGAATTCCACACGCCTAGCTGTTGGTTTTTGTATAATGAACCGGTTAGGTAAGGTCTTAACCCTGTCAATATAGCTTCTATTTCTGTCACGAGGGGCGAGCTTTCCCCCTTTTGGGATAAGGAATGTGTCATATTTGGTGAGATTATGTTTCCTTGGCCCTACATATGGATGACCGGTTTACATTTTTGACATGCCATGATATGACCACTGTTGGGTGGGTAATTCTGTTAGATGCCGTGCTTGGTGTTGGTGCCCCTCTATATATCCAGGCCTTGTGTCCTGGCGTTGGCTTGGGGTTGATGTGCACACGACTGTGGCACACTTATGTTGTATTAAGTTTTTCTGATACACATCCCTGTGGCCTTTTTCTTTTCTTCTCCTTTCCTAGATATTGACCTGGAGCGATTCCTTCATCGCTGACCTGTTACCGCACTGAGGGTGTACAGGCGTTTGCCCAGACCGATATTGAGGGTATTTTAACTTGATTTACTTATTTTTCACGTGCACTTATTGTTAAGAATTTGGTCCTGACGAAGCGCCACCGACCTCTCAGGCGATAGAGGCGCGAAACATGTTGGCCTTTGATCCCTGATCCATGGGCAGATTGTGCCTTCAGGGTCACAATTTTTTAGCAGTTTAATTCTGCTCAGGGTACATCTATACAAGTTGCTGCATGATGACCCACCATGTTTTTCACT
This sequence comes from Triturus cristatus, assembly GCF_964204655.1. Taxonomy (NCBI): domain Eukaryota; kingdom Metazoa; phylum Chordata; class Amphibia; order Caudata; family Salamandridae; genus Triturus; species Triturus cristatus. The sequence goes on along the minus strand of NC_140595.1, from coordinate 705,716,669 downwards.
CACTTGCACGCACCTTTTTTACCCTCCATACAGAACCCACTTTCCACATACCCACATGCACCATCCGGCGCTTCCAAAAAAGATCTCCGAAAAAGTGACCCTTCGGGGGCCCGTAGGGAATTGCAGCGCCGGCCCTACGAGGAGCAACCGCCCGATGATGAAGCATGACACCTTTCGGGGTGTGTGAGGGCAACAGAGGACATAGAGTGGTCCTCCACTTACCTGTGTGGTTCTTCAAACTAGGAACTCTTTCACTCCTCATTTATTTTTAAGTGCTCAGGTGACTTTTTGCACCTGCCCGCAGGAACTTTGTCCTCCTGGTAATATGTACCTAGTCTTGGGAGCATGGACACTGGACCTTTTTGTAGCTCCTAGATCCCCCCTCTTTTTGTGTTTGATATGTCATGAGTGATGTCAGTGACCATGTCATGAGTGATGTAATATGTGACGTCATCAGTAGTGCATTGCGGGCGCGCGAGTTATAGTTAGCTGAACTAACTATAACGGGGAAATTTCATTGGTTTTTTACGAGTGAAATGTCCAGCTAACTATAACATGTGTGAAACCTTTGGTTTTTTCATTGAATTTCTAAGGTTTTTTAAATGCTAATTCCTAACTATAACGTGTGTGAAACCTATGGTTTTTTCAGTGAATTTGTAAGGTTTTTTAAATGCTAATCCCTAACTATAACATGTTTGAAACCTATTGTTTTTTCAGTGAATTTGCAAGGTTTTTAAAATGCTAATTTCTAACTATAACGTGTGTGAAACCCATGGTTTTTTCAGTGAATTTGTACGGATTTTTAAATGCAAATTTTTTTTTGTCATTTTTTGTAAACCTTTGCATAAAATAATATATGTACTATATCCTGCATTATGGAAAGGTTTTTTTTTTTTTATGCTTTTTTTTCCGTGCGCGTACGGTAAGCTGACGGTACGCGCTTCGTACGTCATAAGTACGGTGCGCGTACGTGATACGTGCGTGACGTATGCGTACACCCGGAAGCAGCGTCGTGGGTACGCAGGGGCGTGTAATGCGCGATACGCAATACGTGCGTGACGTACGCGTACACCCAGAAGCAACGTCGCGGTTACGCAGGGGCGTGTAATGCGCATGCGCGAGTGTGACGTATGCGCTTCGTAAGCGCACCGTAAGCGTCACGTGCGCGCACGGCAGGTCATGTGACTTACAAAGAACACTTTTTATTGGTTGAAATTACTTTCACTTCCAGAAACTTCCCACACCACACCCATTCCCCTCATTACTGCTTGAAAGAACACTTTTCATTGGTTGAAACTACTTTCAGTTCCAGATTCTTCCCACACCACACCCATTCCCCTCATTTCTGCTTGTGATTCTCTAGGAGCAGGAGCTGGATTGACATTGGGATACAATGGCAGAACAGCAGACCTCTTCTGAGAGTGAGGCTAGCAGCACCACCATGATCCAGAGAAGGAGGAAACAAAAGACTTCTTTTGTATGGGAGTATTTCACTTTTCCAGAGGGGGAGAAAAAGGTGAATGCTCAATTGGTCACTTGCATACTTTGTGGTCGTGTTTTATCAAGAGGAAATCCAAGGAAGAAATATTCCTTTCGAAATCACTCTATGAAGAGACACCTCCAGGACAGACACCCAAGGACCTTTGCTCGACATACTGGAGAAAACTCTTCAGTAAGTCACCAGAGCCCAGCCTCAGATGCTCAGCCGAGTACATCATCGGCAGCTCAGCTGAGCCCTTCCTCTGATGTTGGAGCATCACCTTCTTCTTTTCCTGTGGACACCAACCCTCGATTTGGGAGGGTTGAAATGAGGTGTACAAGATGTGGTGGTCTTATTGTTTTTGGGGAGATCAGTCTTCCCCTTATTAACAATAAGATAGACCAGCATGTTTGTAGACGCTCATAATACTCCCATTCTTTCTTTCCACCATCCCTGTATGAACCCAACGGCTCTTATAAGAGCCAACCTTACCTCTCAACTTATTTTTATTTTTTCTTTGAAACTTTTTTTTTTTTTTTTTTACCGTACGCGAACGGTAAGCGTTTTTTTTTTTTTTTTTAAAAACACTAAAAATCAATTACCACATCTCAAGATCCTTGAGAAATTAATAACTAATTTTTAAAAATCTTTTTGAGATAAAGTGGAAGAAAGAGACCTTCTAATTTCTCACTTACCTGTCCAACCCAACAATTTAATTTATAATTAAAATGTAATTGTATCACTTTTACAGACTGACACATTATGAATCCACTTTTCAGATTTTTTTAAAAGCACATGTCCAAACTGCTTTTTCAGACCACCACCATGTGTAACCTGGGTGACTGCCTACATTCCAGCAAGGGCAACCAGCCTTAGTGATGCTGAATGTATTTGCATTACTGACTGAAACCTCAAACCCCACTCGCTTGTAAATACTGTGCATGATTCCACATGGTAAGCAGCTGGGTGTGTGCTAAGAGTCTGCTTCTGCACCAAAAAATGGCTCCCCCTTTCCATCTAATGCAACTGTGAAATCACCAGAGCAACACGCAATAAATCTCTGCCTATAATTCCTCTTTGCACACAGAGTCATGTTTTCACATTAGTCACAAAACAAAATTTCTTTGCCAATTTGAAAGCACACTTACTGCTCTTTTTTTTGACAAGTGATAATCACTTTTACAGACGGACACATTATGAATCCACTTTTCAGATTTTTTTAAAAGCACATGTCCAAACTGCTTTTTCAGACCACCACCATGTGTAACCTGGGTGACTGCCTACATTCCAGCAAGGGCAACCAGCCTTAGTGATGCTGAATGTATTTGCATTACTGAGTCCAACCTCAAACCCTTAAACTATTCTTTTTTTATACCAGTACACCTTAATTTATCGTGAAAACATAGTCCATATTATTTTACATGTTCCTCACATTTAAATTTCTCCCAAAACAGAAAATGATAAACACAACTTCAACAAAAGGAATTCCATTTCTATTATTCATTTCTTAATTTACCATATACATCCCCTCTCAAACTCTAAACTCACCTTTAAAATTAGTTAGCTGTGAAAGAAATGTGGCACTCAAACAGCAGATTATCAGAGCCAGGATCTCTTTTCTTTACACCTCTCTCCTCTCAGCAGAACCAGATAATGGCAAACTTTCCCTCTCTTTTTCCACACATATACATGTTAATTTCAAATCTCAGTGCTTCCCCCTTTTTTTCAAATGTAATCACACATTTCTATTGGTTGAAAACCAACCCTTTTCCAAAAGTACCCTTCCCCCAACTTGACTTCTGCCTAGTACCCTTCCCCCAACTTGACTTCTGCCTGCTACCATAGCAACAGCTCATGGAACACTGCTGTGTGGAGTTAGGTCAGAAGTTCGTCAAACAATGTTTCAATTCCACAGAGCAAGAGTGCTTGACTTTTCAAACCTAACAGCAAATCCAAAGTACGTTTCTTTGGTAACACATTTTTCTGTACCAATACAAAACATGCTTCTATTAATTTACACATGCAGCCTAGTTTTTATTCTAGAATGGTATGAAACAGCAAATCAGTTCTTTTTTTTATGAAAAAAATATGTATTCCTCCATTTCCAAACTGTCTTTCATTTCATTTTCCCATTCTACTGAATTACACCTCCTGAGTGCATCCAGATCTCCTTGGAAGATGTTCACAGTGTGGATTGTAGGGCACAGCTATGTTTTCTGGAGTGAAAAGTTTGCAGAGAAAACAGGTATGGTGAGAGACCTTGCTTTGCCAAATGTAGACATTAAATGTATTGGTCAGAGAGGGTTAAGTGGCACCAATTGATGCCATTGGTGAAATCCTTCATGCAAATCCAACACCCTGACCTCATAATAGTGCACTGTGGTGGCAATGACCTAGGCACTTTGACTGGGGTAGGTCTGGAAATGCTTATGAAGGACACCTTTGCACAACTGTTTTCACTTTTCCCTAAAACTGCCTTTGTGTTTTCTAACATATGCCAAAAGCAAAAATGGAACTGGTCCAATCATTTCTGTCCGCAGATTGACAAAGCAAGAAAGCACGTCAACAAATCTGTTTCTGCTTTCCTCCGTGACTATGGTATGGGTTCCATTTACCACAACAACTTGCGTTACGACATGCAAGACATTTATAGAGGAGATGGTGTGCACTTCAATGATGAAGGGAACAGAGTCTTCCTCTTGAACCTTAGACTCTGCATCGGTACTTACTTGTAGGTACCACTAAAAAATCACTTCATAAACACAACGGCTCTTTTTAGAGCCCCCTAATATCTAAACACTTAAATCTGAATTTTATTTCTCTTTTTATTTTTTTTTTCTACCGTACGCGTACGGTAAGCTTACCGTAAGCTTACCGTACGCGTACCCCGCGATTTTTTAAAAAAAATAATAAATGTTTTCTTTGAACTTTTCTGTCCTTCTTTGACCCCCTTACAAATGTTAGGGGGTCTGTAACTCTCCACCTTGCCCCCTTTTCAAGATATCACTCTTTTTTTTCTGAGTGAAACACACGAAATGGCGGCCGCCGCTTCCTGGTTTCGACCGATTCGAATGTTTACTAAGATCTAACAGCCAATCAGAATCGTGCTCGCGCATGCCACCGTACGCGTACGGTAAGCGCACCGTAAGCGCACGGTAAGCTGCCACAGATATATATATTGATTAAAAGGCTATTTTCTCAGATTCTACTGAACAGATTTACACCAAACCTACAAAAGGCACTTCCTTGACCTAGGGACTACCTCTCTGCCAAATTTCAAGTAATTCTGTTCAGCCGTTTGGGCTGTAGCCCTGTCTAAAGGTCCTATGGAAAAATGCATGGGAAAAACGCGTTTTGGGACCCCCCTTTTATCTCAGCCCCCGCTTGACGAATCCACCCGAGACTTTCAGGGTAGGAGCGGAGCGTAGCCCCCCACCTATTTTGAAAAATTCGCGAGGATTCGTCGACCGGCGCCAAAGTTATTCAAAATAGAATGTTGCGGATTTCCTATGGAAACGTGGTCCTAACTATAACTACCTACTGGCGACCGCCAGTAGGTAATAAATATGAATGTGATACACATATATATATATATATTACCTACTGGCGGTCGCCAGTAGGTAGTTATAGTTAGGACCACGTTTCCATAGGAAATCCGCAACATTCTATTTTGAATAACTTTGGCGCCGGTCGACGAATCCTCGCGAATTTTTCAAAATAGGTGGGGCGCTACGCTCCGCTCCTACCCTGAAAGTCTCGGGGGGATTCGTCAAGCGGGGGCTGAGATAAAAGGGGGGTCCCAAAACGCGTTTTTCCCATGCATTTTTCCATAGGACCTTTAGACAGGGCTACAGCCCGAACGGCTGAACAGAATTTAATGAAATTTGTCTGAGAGGTAGTCCCCAGGTCAAGGAAGTGCCTTTTGTAGGTTTGGTGTAAATCTGTTCAGTAGATTCTGAGAAAATAGCCTTTAAATCAATATATATATCTGAGCCAGCTTACGGTGCGCTTACGGTACGCTTACCGTACGCGTACGGTGGCGTGCGTGAGCACGATTCTGATTGGCTCTTAGATCTTAGTAAACATTAGAATCGGCCGAAACCAGGAAGTGGCGTCCGCCATTTTCTCTCTCGCACTGAGAGTGTGGAATAAAACACAAAGCCCAAAAACATGTAAAGGGGCTGTTTTGGATGCTCCAAAACACCTAGCCATGTTGAGGGAGTCCCCAAAGATCCCCCAAGGCCAAAAACGGAATTTTTATTTTTTCGCTAATTTCGCCGATTACGCTTACCGTACGCGTACGGTAAAAAATATAAAAAAAAAAAATTATCCATACTCTCCCCACCCCGTGTGCAAATGGTGCCCGAAGGGCACCATTTGTCCATGGCTTATAACATATAAGAAAATGTAAAATATTACCTTTCAAAACGAAGTGCATCATATGTCCTCCATGTGCGCACGGTGCGCAAAGCGCATCGTGCGTAAATGGCCCATCTAGCGTAACGTGGGCACGCGGTGCGCGTAGCGCACCGCGTGCCCACCGGGCGTGCACGGCACTAACTGCGTAAAGTGGGCGCGCGGTGCGCGAAGCGCACCGCGTGCTCACTGTGCGCGCACGGTGCGCGAAGCGCACCGTGCGCGCACGGAACGAACTGCGTTAAGTGGGCGCGCACGCCACGAATGGCGTAGAGTAACTTAGCATTTAAAAAACCGTACAAATTCACTGAAACAACCATAGGTTTCACACACGTTATAGTTAGGAATTAGCATTTAAAAAACCTTGCAAATTCACTGAAAAAACCATAGGTTTCACACATGTTATAGTTAGCGGAAATTTTACTGATAAAAAACCAATGAAATTCCCCCGTTATAGTTAGTGCAGGCAACTATAACTCACGCGACCGCAATCTTCTGCTGATGACATATGTGTCTTTATGAAAAAAATATATTTGTAATATATGTATAGCTAAAAATTTATGGAAGAAGACATGGGCAAATAAGTGTCTAAAAACAGTATTAGCATCAGCAGAGGATTGCGGTCGCGTGAGTTATAGTTGCCTGCACTAACTATAACGGGGGAATTTCATTGGTTTTTTATCAGTAAAATTTCCGCTAACTATAACATGTGTGAAACCTATGGTTTTTTCAGTGAATATATATATATATATATATATATTCACTTAAAAAACCATAGGTTTCACACATGTTATAGTTAGCTGGACATTTCACTCGTAAAAAACCACTGAAATTCCCCCGTTATAGTTAGTGCAGGCAACTACAACTCACGCGACCGCAATCCTCTGCTGATGACGTCAGATATTACATCACTGTATTTAGACACTTATTTACCCATGTCTTCTTCCATTAATCTTTAGCTATACATATATTACAAATATTTATTTTTCAGAAAGACACATATGTCATCAGTGATGTAATATCTGGCGTCATCAGCAGAGGATTGCGGTTGCGTGAGTTATAGTTGCCTGCACTAACTATAACGGGGGAATTTCATTGGTTTTTTATGAGTGAAATGTCCAGCTAACTATAACATGTGTGAAACCTATGGTTTTTTAAGTGAATATATATATATATATGTATATATATATATATATATATATATATATATATATATATATATATATATTACCTACTGGAGGTCGCCAGTAGGTAGATATAGTTAGGACCTATTTTCCATAGGAAATCCGCAACATTCTATTTGGAATAACGTTGGCGCCGATTGACGAATCTTCGCGAAATTTTCCAAACTTTTGGCCAGCTCTGGTCCGCTCCGATCCTGAAAATTTCATGGCGATTCATCAAGCGGGGGCCGAGAAAAAAGGGGGGTCCCCAAATGCATTTCACCATGCATTTTCCCATAGGAACTGTTGACGCAGCTACAGCCCGCCCTGCTGAACGGCATTACACCAAATTTGGCAAAGAGGTAGTCCTCAGTTCAGACTCGTGCCTTTTGCTTAAATGGTGTAAATCCATTCAGTAAATGAGCTGCTCCGTGCTCATTTTCAAAAGAGGCCGCCCTAAAGGGTTGGGGGCTCCTTGTGCTCGGAGGCTGTTTTCTGTGATTGAAATCGGGAGCATGACCCACTCGCCAGTCACACGCCTACAGAGGAACCTAATTCAGTGAAAGCGTGACGATCGAGGAAGGGATTCAGAGGGGTTCACATCCCACTCTGATCGTGCCGGAGGAGGGGCATTTTTCCTGGCTACCGTCTAAATGTGAGCACTTGCAGAGAATTATTATTCACATGACGGTGTAAGTAAAGATCCTAACAGTGACTTTTTTTGCATTTACCATGAAGGTATTTTTTCAAATAACGGAAAGCAATGAAGAGCTATTGAGACTCCATGCCATATAGTCCAATTAATGGTACATGCATTCTGGGACTTGTATTCTAAAAGACACTGTCATGTGACCTTAAAGTTAAAAGAGCAAGCATGAATGCACTTTGTTTTAGACTGTCTCCACCTGTGATCAAGGCGAGCAACGCCGAAACGCGTAAGGACTATGAGACCTGATGTGCTGCTGTGCCAGAAATAAAAGTCTTTACCTCCGATATTGGGCCTCTCTCTGCATCGTGTCTGTAATTTGATGAGCTGCTCCGTGCTCATTTTCAAAAGAGGCCGCCCTGAAGGGTTGGGGGCTCCTTGTGCTCGGAGGCTGTTTACTGTGATTGAAATCGGGAGCATGACCCACTCGCCAGTCACACGCCTACAGAGGAACCTAATTCAGTGAAAGCGTGACGATCGAGGAAGGGATTCAGAGGGGTTCACATCCCACTCTGATCGTGCCGGAGGAGGGGCATTTTTCCTGGCTACCGTCTAAATGTGAGCACTTGCAGAGAATTATTATTCACATGACGGTGTAAGTAAAGATCCTAACAGTGACTTTTTTTGCATTTACCATGAAGGTATTTTTTCAAATAACGGAAAGCAATGAAGAGCTATTGAGACTCCATGCCATATAGTCCAATTAATGGTACATGCATTCTGGGACTTGTATTCTAAAAGACACTGTCATGTGACCTTAAAGTTAAAAGAGCAAGCATGAATGCACTTTGTTTTAGACTGTCTCCACCTGTGATCAAGGCGAGCAACGCCGAAACGCGTAAGGACTATGAGACCTGATGTGCTGCTGTGCCAGAAATAAAAGTCTTTACCTCCGATATTGGGCCTCTCTCTGCATCGTGTCTGTAATTTGATGAGCTGCTCCGTGCTCATTTTCAAAAGAGGCCGCCCTGAAGAGTTGGGGGCTCCTTGTGCTCGGAGGCTGTTTTCTGTGATTGAAATCGGGAGCATGACCCACTCGCCAGTCACACGCCTACAGAGGAACCTAATTCAGTGAAAGTGTGACGATCGAGGAAGGGATTCAGAGGGGTTCACATCCCACTCTGATCGTGCCGGAGGAGGGGCATTTTTCCTGGCTACCGTCTAAATGTGAGCACTTGCAGAGAATTATTATTCACATGACGGTGTAAGTAAAGATCCTAACAGTGACTTTTTTTGCATTTACCATGAAGGTATTTTTTCAAATAACGGAAAGCAATGAAGAGCTATTGAGACTCCATGCCATATAGTCCAATTAATGGTACATGCATTCTGGGACTTGTATTCTAAAAGACACTGTCATGTGACCTTAAAGTTAAAAGAGCAAGCATGAATGCACTTTGTTTTAGACTGTCTCCACCTGTGATCAAGGCGAGCAACGCCGAAACGCGTAAGGACTATGAGACCTGATGTGCTGCTGTGCCAGAAATAAAAGTCTTTACCTCCGATATTGGGCCTCTCTCTGCATCGTGTCTGTAATTTGATGAGCTGCTCCGTGCTCATTTTCAAAAGAGGCCGCCCTGAAGGGTTGGGGGCTCCTTGTGCTCGGAGGCTGTTTTCTGTGATTGAAATCGGGAGCATGACCCACTCGCCAGTCACACGCCTACAGAGGAACCTAATTCAGTGAAAGCGTGACGATCGAGGAAGGGATTCAGAGGGGTTCACATCCCACTCTGATCGTGCCGGAGGAGGGGCATTTTTCCTGGCTACCGTCTAAATGTGAGCACTTGCAGAGAATTATTATTCACATGACGATGTAAGTAAAGATCCTAACAGTGACTTTTTTTGCATTTACCATGAAGGTATTTTTTCAAATAACGGAAAGCAATGAAGAGCTATTGAGACTCCATGCCATATAGTCCAATTAATGGTACATGCATTCTGGGACTTGTATTCTAAAAGACACTGTCATGTGACCTTAAAGTTAAAAGAGCAAGCATGAATGCACTTTGTTTTAGACTGTCTCCACCTGTGATCAAGGCGAGCAACGCCGAAACGCGTAAGGACTATGAGACCTGATGTGCTGCTGTGCCAGAAATAAAAGTCTTTACCTCCGATATTGGGCCTCTCTCTGCATCGTGTCTGTAATTTGATGAGCTGCTCCGTGCTCATTTTCAAAAGAGGCCGCCCTGAAGGGTTGGGGGCTCCTTGTGCTCGGAGGCTGTTTTCTGTGATTGAAATCGGGAGCATGACCCACTCGCCAGTCACACGCCTACAGAGGAACCTAATTCAGTGAAAGCGTGACGATCGAGGAAGGGATTCAGAGGGGTTCACATCCCACTCTGATCGTGCCGGAGGAGGGGCATTTTTCCTGGCTACCGTCTAAATGTGAGCACTTGCAGAGAATTATTATTCACATGACGGTGTAAGTAAAGATCCTAACAGTGACTTTTTTTGCATTTACCATGAAGGTATTTTTTCAAATAACGGAAAGCAATGAAGAGCTATTGAGACTCCATGCCATATAGTCCAATTAATGGTACATGCATTCTGGGACTTGTATTCTAAAAGACACTGTCATGTGACCTTAAAGTTAAAAGAGCAAGCATGAATGCACTTTGTTTTAGACTGTCTCCACCTGTGATCAAGGCGAGCAACTCCGAAACGCGTAAGGACTATGAGACCTGATGTGCTGCTGTGCCAGAAATAAAAGTCTTTACCTCCGATATTGGGCCTCTCTCTGCATCGTGTCTGTAATTTGATGAGCTGCTCCGTGCTCATTTTCAAAAGAGGCCGCCCTGAAGGGTTGGGGGCTCCTTGTGCTCGGAGGCTGTTTACTGTGATTGAAATCGGGAGCATGACCCACTCGCCAGTCACACGCCTACAGAGGAACCTAATTCAGTGAAAGCGTGACGATCGAGGAAGGGATTCAGAGGGGTTCACATCCCACTCTGATCGTGCCGGAGGAGGGGCATTTTTCCTGGCTACCGTCTAAATGTGAGCACTTGCAGAGAATTATTATTCACATGACGGTGTAAGTAAAGATCCTAACAGTGACTTTTTTTGCATTTACCATGAAGGTATTTTTTCAAATAACGGAAAGCAATGAAGAGCTATTGAGACTCCATGCCATATAGTCCAATTAATGGTACATGCATTCTGGGACTTGTATTCTAAAAGACACTGTCATGTGACCTTAAAGTTAAAAGAGCAAGCATGAATGCACTTTGTTTTAGACTGTCTCCACCTGTGATCAAGGCGAGCAACGCCGAAACGCGTAAGGACTATGAGACCTGATGTGCTGCTGTGCCAGAAATAAAAGTCTTTACCTCCGATATTGGGCCTCTCTCTGCATCGTGTCTGTAATTTGATGAGCTGCTCCGTGCTCATTTTCAAAAGAGGCCGCCCTGAAGGGTTGGGGGCTCCTTGTGCTCGGAGGCTGTTTTCTGTGATTGAAATCGGGAGCATGACCCACTCGCCAGTCACACGCCTACAGAGGAACCTAATTCAGTGAAAGTGTGACGATCGAGGAAGGGATTCAGAGGGGTTCACATCCCACTCTGATCGTGCCGGAGGAGGGGCATTTTTCCTGGCTACCGTCTAAATGTGAGCACTTGCAGAGAATTATTATTCACATGACGGTGTAAGTAAAGATCCTAACAGTGACTTTTTTTGCATTTACCATGAAGGTATTTTTTCAAATAACGGAAAGCAATGAAGAGCTATTGAGACTCCATGCCATATAGTCCAATTAATGGTACATGCATTCTGGGACTTGTATTCTAAAAGACACTGTCATGTGACCTTAAAGTTAAAAGAGCAAGCATGAATGCACTTTGTTTTAGACTGTCTCCACCTGTGATCAAGGCGAGCAACGCCGAAACGCGTAAGGACTATGAGACCTGATGTGCTGCTGTGCCAGAAATAAAAGTCTTTACCTCCGATATTGGGCCTCTCTCTGCATCGTGTCTGTAATTTGATGAGCTGCTCCGTGCTCATTTTCAAAAGAGGCCGCCCTGAAGGGTTGGGGGCTCTTTGTGCTCGGAGGCTGTTTTCTGTGATTGAAATCGGGAACATGACCCACTCGCCAGTCACACGCCTACAGAGGAACCTAATTCAGTGAAAGCGTGACGATCGAGGAAGGGATTCAGAGGGGTTCACATCCCACTCTGATCGTGCCGGAGGAGGGGCATTTTTCCTGGCTACCGTCTAAATGTGAGCACTTGCAGAGAATTATTATTCACATGACGGTGTAAGTAAAGATCCTAACAGTGACTTTTTTTGCATTTACCATGAAGGTATTTTTTCAAATAACGGAAAGCAATGAAGAGCTATTGAGACTCCATGCCATATAGTCCAATTAATGGTACATGCATTCTGGGACTTGTATTCTAAAAGACACTGTCATGTGACCTTAAAGTTAAAAGAGCAAGCATGAATGCACTTTGTTTTAGACTGTCTCCACCTGTGATCAAGGCGAGCAACGCCGAAACGCGTAAGGACTATGAGACCTGATGTGCTGCTGTGCCAGAAATAAAAGTCTTTACCTCCGATATTGGGCCTCTCTCTGCATCGTGTCTGTAATTTGATGAGCTGCTCCGTGCTCATTTTCAAAAGAGGCCGCCCTGAAGGGTTGGGGGCTCCTTGTGCTCGGAGGCTGTTTTCTGTGATTGAAATCGGGAGCATGACCCACTCGCCAGTCACACGCCTACAGAGGAACCTAATTCAGTGAAAGCGTGACGATCGAGGAAGGGATTCAGAGGGGTTCACATCCCACTCTGATCGTGCCGGAGGAGGGGCATTTTTCCTGGCTACCGTCTAAATGTGAGCACTTGCAGAGAATTATTATTCACATGACGGTGTAAGTAAAGATCCTAACAGTGACTTTTTTTGCATTTACCATGAAGGTATTTTTTCAAATAACGGAAAGCAATGAAGAGCTATTGAGACTCCATGCCATATAGTCCAATTAATGGTACATGCATTCTGGGACTTGTATTCTAAAAGACACTGTCATGTGACCTTAAAGTTAAAAGAGCAAGCATGAATGCACTTTGTTTTAGACTGTCTCCACCTGTGATCAAGGCGAGCAACGCCGAAACGCGTAAGGACTATGAGACCTGATGTGCTGCTGTGCCAGAAATAAAAGTCTTTACCTCCGATATTGGGCCTCTCTCTGCATCGTGTCTGTAATTTGATGAGCTGCTCCGTGCTCATTTTCAAAAGAGGCCGCCCTGAAGGGTTGGGGGCTCCTTGTGCTCGGAGGCTGTTTTCTGTGATTGAAATCGGGAGCATGACCCACTCGCCAGTCACACGCCTACAGAGGAACCTAATTCAGTGAAAGCGTGACGATCGAGGAAGGGATTCAGAGGGGTTCACATCCCACTCTGATCGTGCCGGAGGAGGGGCATTTTTCCTGGCTACCGTCTAAATGTGAGCAATTGCAGAGAATTATTATTCACATGACGGTGTAAGTAAAGATCCTAACAGTGACTTTTTTTGCATTTACCATGAAGGTATTTTTTCAAATAACGGAAAGCAATGAAGAGCTATTGAGACTCCATGCCATATAGTCCAATTAATGGTACATGCATTCTGGGACTTGTATTCTAAAAGACACTGTCATGTGACCTTAAAGTTAAAAGAGCAAGCATGAATGCACTTTGTTTTAGACTGTCTCCACCTGTGATCAAGGCGAGCAACGCCGAAACGCGTAAGGACTATGAGACCTGATGTGCTGCTGTGCCAGAAATAAAAGTCTTTACCTCCGATATTGGGCCTCTCTCTGCATCGTGTCTGTAATTTGATGAGCTGCTCCGTGCTCATTTTCAAAAGAGGCCGCCCTGAAGGGTTGGGGGCTCCTTGTGCTCGGAGGCTGTTTTCTGTGATTGAAATCGGGAGCATGACCCACTCGCCAGTCACATGCCTACAGAGGAACCTAATTCAGTGAAAGCGTGACGATCGAGGAAGGGATTCAGAGGGGTTCACATCCCACTCTGATCGTGCCGGAGGAGGGGCATTTTTCCTGGCTACCGTCTAAATGTGAGCACTTGCAGAGAATTATTATTCACATGACGGTGTAAGTAAAGATCCTAACAGTGACTTTTTTTGCATTTACCATGAAGGTATTTTTTCAAATAACGGAAAGCAATGAAGAGCTATTGAGACTCCATGCCATATAGTCCAATTAATGGTACATGCATTCTGGGACTTGTATTCTAAAAGACACTGTCATGTGACCTTAAAGTTAAAAGAGCAAGCATGAATGCACTTTGTTTTAGACTGTCTCCACCTGTGATCAAGGCGAGCAACACCGAAACGCGTAAGGACTATGAGACCTGATGTGCTGCTGTGCCAGAAATAAAAGTCTTTACCTCCGATATTGGGCCTCTCTCTGCATCGTGTCTGTAATTTGATGAGCTGCTCCGTGCTCATTTTCAAAAGAGGCCGCCCTGAAGGGTTGGGGGCTCCTTGTGCTCGGAGGCTGTTTTCTGTGATTGAAATCGGGAGCATGACCCACTCGCCAGTCACACGCCTACAGAGGAACCTAATTCAGTGAAAGCGTGACGATCGAGGAAGGGATTCAGAGGGGTTCACATCCCACTCTGATCGTGCCGGAGGAGGGGCATTTTTCCTGGCTACCGTCTAAATGTGAGCACTTGCAGAGAATTATTATTCACATGACGGTGTAAGTAAAGATCCTAACAGTGACTTTTTTTGCATTTACCATGAAGGTATTTTTTCAAATAACGGAAAGCAATGAAGAGCTATTGAGACTCCATGCCATATAGTCCAATTAATGGTACATGCATTCTGGGACTTGTATTCTAAAAGACACTGTCATGTGACCTTAAAGTTAAAAGAGCAAGCATGAATGCACTTTGTTTTAGACTGTCTCCACCTGTGATCAAGGCGAGCAACGCCGAAACGCGCAAGGACTATGAGACCTGATGTGCTGCTGTGCCAGAAATAAAAGTCTTTACCTCCGATATTGGGCCTCTCTCTGCATCGTGTCTGTAATTTGATGAGCTGCTCCGTGCTCATTTTCAAAAGAGGCCGCCCTGAAGGGTTGGGGGCTCCTTGTGCTCGGAGGCTGTTTTCTGTGATTGAAATCGGGAGCATGACCCACTCGCCAGTCACACGCCTACAGAGGAACCTAATTCAGTGAAAGCGTGACGATCGAGGAAGGGATTCAGAGGGGTTCACATCCCACTCTGATCGTGCCGGAGGAGGGGCATTTTTCCTGGCTACCGTCTAAATGTGAGCACTTGCAGAGAATTATTATTCACATGACGGTGTAAGTAAAGATCCTAACAGTGACTTTTTTTGCATTTACCATGAAGGTATTTTTTCAAATAACGGAAAGCAATGAAGAGCTATTGAGACTCCATGCCATATAGTCCAATTAATGGTACATGCATTCTGGGACTTGTATTCTAAAAGACCCTGTCATGTGACCTTAAAGTTAAAAGAGCAAGCATGAATGCACTTTGTTTTAGACTGTCTCCACCTGTGATCAAGGCGAGCAACGCCGAAACGCGTAAGGACTATGAGACCTGATGTGCTGCTGTGCCAGAAATAAAAGTCTTTACCTCCGATATTGGGCCTCTCTCTGCATCGTGTCTGTAATTTGATGAGCTGCTCCGTGCTCATTTTCAAAAGAGGCCGCCCTGAAGGGTTGGGGGCTCCTTGTGCTCGGAGGCTGTTTTCTGTGATTGAAATCGGGAGCATGACCCACTCGCCAGTCACACGCCTACAGAGGAACCTAATTCAGTGAAAGCGTGACGATCGAGGAAGGGATTCAGAGGGGTTCACATCCCACTCTGATCGTGCCGGAGGAGGGGCATTTTTCCTGGCTACCGTCTAAATGTGAGCACTTGCAGAGAATTATTATTCACATGACGGTGTAAGTAAAGATCCTAACAGTGACTTTTTTTGCATTTACCATGAAGGTATTTTTTCAAATAACGGAAAGCAATGAAGAGCTATTGAGACTCCATGCCATATAGTCCAATTAATGGTACATGCATTCTGGGACTTGTATTCTAAAAGACACTGTCATGTGACCTTAAAGTTAAAAGAGCAAGCATGAATGCACTTTGTTTTAGACTGTCTCCACCTGTGATCAAGGCGAGCAACGCCGAAACGCGTAAGGACTATGAGACCTGATGTGCTGCTGTGCCAGAAATAAAAGTCTTTACCTCCGATATTGGGCCTCTCTCTGCATCGTGTCTGTAATTTGATGAGCTGCTCCGTGCTCATTTTCAAAAGAGGCCGCCCTGAAGGGTTGGGGGCTCCTTGTGCTCGGAGGCTGTTTTCTGTGATTGAAATCGGGAGCATGACCCACTCGCCAGTCACACGCCTACAGAGGAACCTAATTCAGTGAAAGCGTGACGATCGAGGAAGGGATTCAGAGGGGTTCACATCCCACTCTGATCGTGCCGGAGGAGGGGCATTTTTCCTGGCTACCGTCTAAATGTGAGCACTTGCAGAGAATTATTATTCACATGACGGTGTAAGTAAAGATCCTAACAGTGACTTTTTTTGCATTTACCATGAAGGTATTTTTTCAAATAACGGAAAGCAATGAAGAGCTATTGAGACTCCATGCCATATAGTCCAATTAATGGTACATGCATTCTGGGACTTGTATTCTAAAAGACACTGTCATGTGACCTTAAAGTTAAAAGAGCAAGCATGAATGCACTTTGTTTTAGACTGTCTCCACCTGTGATCAAGGCGAGCAACGCCGAAACGCGTAAGGACTATGAGACCTGATGTGCTGCTGTGCCAGAAATAAAAGTCTTTACCTCCGATATTGGGCCTCTCTCTGCATCGTGTCTGTAATTTGATGAGCTGCTCCGTGCTCATTTTCAAAAGAGGCCGCCCTGAAGGGTTGGGGGCTCCTTGTGCTCGGAGGCTGTTTTCTGTGATTGAAATCGGGAGCATGACCCACTCGCCAGTCACACGCCTACAGAGGAACCTAATTCAGTGAAAGCGTGACGATCGAGGAAGGGATTCAGAGGGGTTCACATCCCACTCTGATCGTGCCGGAGGAGGGGCATTTTTCCTGGCTACCGTCTAAATGTGAGCACTTGCAGAGAATTATTATTCACATGACGGTGTAAGTAAAGATCCTAACAGTGACTTTTTTTGCATTTACCATGAAGGTATTTTTTCAAATAACGGAAAGCAATGAAGAGCTATTGAGACTCCATGCCATATAGTCCAATTAATGGTACATGCATTCTGGGACTTGTATTCTAAAAGACACTGTCATGTGACCTTAAAGTTAAAAGAGCAAGCATGAATGCACTTTGTTTTAGACTGTCTCCACCTGTGATCAAGGCGAGCAACGCCGAAACGCGTAAGGACTATGAGACCTGATGTGCTGCTGTGCCAGAAATAAAAGTCTTTACCTCCGATATTGGGCCTCTCTCTGCATCGTGTCTGTAATTTGATGAGCTGCTCCGTGCTCATTTTCAAAAGAGGCCGCCCTGAAGGGTTGGGGGCTCCTTGTGCTCGGAGGCTGTTTTCTGTGATTGAAATCGGGAGCATGACCCACTCGCCAGTCACACGCCTACAGAGGAACCTAATTCAGTGAAAGCGTGACGATCGAGGAAGGGATTCAGAGGGGTTCACATCCCTCTCTGATCGTGCCGGAGGAGGGGCATTTTTCCTGGCTACCGTCTAAATGTGAGCACTTGCAGAGAATTATTATTCACATGACGGTGTAAGTAAAGATCCTAACAGTGACTTTTTTTGCATTTACCATGAAGGTATTTTTTCAAATAACGGAAAGCAATGAAGAGCTATTGAGACTCCATGCCATATAGTCCAATTAATGGTACATGCATTCTGGGACTTGTATTCTAAAAGACCCTGTCATGTGACCTTAAAGTTAAAAGAGCAAGCATGAATGCACTTTGTTTTAGACTGTCTCCACCTGTGATCAAGGCGAGCAACGCCGAAACGCGTAAGGACTATGAGACCTGATGTGCTGCTGTGCCAGAAATAAAAGTCTTTACCTCCGATATTGGGCCTCTCTCTGCATCGTGTCTGTAATTTGATGAGCTGCTCCGTGCTCATTTTCAAAAGAGGCCGCCCTGAAGGGTTGGGGGCTCCTTGTGCTCGGAGGCTGTTTTCTGTGATATATATATATATATATATATATATATATATATATATATATATATTACCTACTGGAGGTCGCCAGTAGGTAGATATAGTTAGGACCTATTTTCCATAGGAAATCCGCAACATTCTATTTGGAATAACGTTGGCGCCGATTGACGAATCTTCGCGAAATTTTCCAAACTTTTGGCCAGCTCTGGTCCGCTCCTATCCTGAAAATTTCATGGCGATTCGTCAAGCGGGGGCCGAGAAAAAAGGGGGGTCCCCAAATGCATTTCACCATGCATTTTCCCATAGGAACTGTTGACGCAGCTACAGCCCGAACTGCTGAACGGAATTACACCAAATTTGGCAAAGATGTAGTCCTCAGTTCAGACTCGTGCCTTTTGCTTAAATGGTGTAAATCCATTCAGTAGTTCCTGAGAAAATTGGGGTAAGTGATATCTATGGCCTCGGAGGATCCGCGCACCCTCCCCACACCCAGCGCGCACCCTGCCGGGCACGAGCTGTATTCTAATTGGCTGTCAACACTCCAGATCAAGAAGTGTTGGCAGCCATATTGTGCCTCGGTAGAACCGAGGCACAAGAAACCTGAAAAACGCGACAAAGGGGCAGGGTAGAAACACCCTGACCCCCTAGGCCTGCTCAGGGGGTCCCACAAGGACCCCCATGGCCCAAAAAAGAATTAAAAAAATAAATAAAAATCGGCGGGAATTTCGGCCGGAAAAAAAAAATTTGAATATTCTAATTTGCCCCCGGGGTCAAAATCCCAGGGGCATAATTTTAAAAAAAAGTGTGGGGGGGTCCCAATCCCCCCCCCACCACCCCCGGGGCTTTATTTCAATGTATGCGGGGGGCTCATGGCCCCCCGCAGCCCTGGGGACCGCCACCTCCCCGGGGCACTAAATATTTAAAATAGGGGGTTCATTACGGACCCCCAAGCCCTGGGGACCACCACCCCCCGGGGCTTTAAATTAACTGGGAGGGGGGCCATGCGGCTCCCCTAGACCCAATGATGGCCCTGAGGACCGCCACCCCCCAGGGCCGGCTCCTGCAGTGTCCTGGGGCGCCCACCCCCGGGACACTGCTGTTTGCTATGACAGGGCAGGGCAGGAGCCTCGCTGCTCCCACCCTGCCATTGCAAACTGCTTCGCTTCATTGAAGCTAGAGCAGGGAAACCTGCTCTCGCTTCAATGAAGCAAAGCAGATTACTTTTCCAAATGGGGAGCAGAATGTTAGCTGCTCCCCATGTGGAAAAGTAATGCCGGCTCCCACAGGAGGCGGGGAGCCGGCGGGGCTGTGGGGGGATTGGGACCCCCCCACGGTCCCCAACGAGGTGGCCAGGCCCTGGGGGATGGGGTCCCCGGGGCTAGTAGTGGCCCGGGAGGGCGGCCACACGGCCCCCCTCCTAAAAATAAAAGATAACAGTTTTTTTTAAAACGGCCCCGGGGGATGGGGTCCCCGGGGGCCAAAATGGGCCACAGGAGGGGGACAAGGCAGCCCCCTCCAAAAAACAAAAATGAAAAAAAAAGGGCCATGCCCTGGGGGATGAGGTCCCCAGGGCCAAAAAATTAGAAAAAGAAGGGGGGCTACACAACCCCCCTTCTAAAAAAAGAAAAAAGGCGGGATCGGGCCAGAGGCCACGCCCCCTCCTTGCACCACTCTGCAAACGTTTGCAGAGGGGGATCTAAATCCCCTTGAATACTGGGGGTCCCTGGGGGCCAACTAGCTCACCAGGATCCTCCAGTATGCACCAGGGGGCTGCGTTGCAGAGAGGTGTAATGAGGCCAAGCCTCTTTTTACACCTCTCTGCAAGGCAGCTCCATGGCGCTTACTGGAGGTACCTGGTGGGCTTGTTGGCCGCCAGGGGACCTCAGGATTCAAGGGGACTTAATCTCCCAACTTAAAATGCGCCACGGGGCACGTTTGCACAGTGGTGAAGGTAGGGGGCGGGGCCTGAGGTGATACTAAGCAAACACGCCCTGTGGCGCGTTTTAAGTTGGGGAATTCATTCCTCTTCAATCCAGAGGTCCCCTAGGGGCCAACTAGCCCACCAGGTACCTCCACTAAGCGCAACGGAGCTGCGTTGCAGAGTGTTGTAAAAAGGGGCGTGGCCTCTGAACACCTCTCTGCAATGGAGCTCCCTGGCGCATACTGGTGGTACCTGGTGGGCTAGTTGGCCACCAGGGGACCTCAGGATTCAAGGGGACTTAATCCCCCAACTTAAAACACCCCACGGGGTGCGTTTGCACAGTGGTGAAGGTATGGGGCGGGGCCTGAGGTGATATGTGTGCAAACACACCCTGTGGAGCGTTTTAAGTTGGGGAATTAATTCCTCTTCAATCCTGACGGTCCCTGGGGACCAACTAGCCCACCAGGTACCTCCAGTAAGTGCCACGGAGCTGCGTTGCAGAGTGTTGTAAAAAGGGGCGTGGCCTCTGAACACCTCTCTGCAATGCAGCTCCATGGCACATACTGGAGGTACCTGGTGGGCTAGTTGGCCCCCAGGGGACCTCAGGATTGAAGAGGAATTAATTCCCCAACTTAAAACGCGCCACAGAGCGTATTTGCACACGTCACCTCAGGCCCCGCCCCCTTCCTTTACCATTGTACAAATATTCCTCTAAAATCAGCCAAACTACGAATTCCGATTTACTCACCTGTTATCAGGCGAGAACCCAGGGCTGCATCTTTTAGCCCAGCACTGACCCTGAAAAGTAATTCTAAGCATACTTACCGGTAACTTGTATTTCCTTCCATAGGAATCCATTGTGTGGTTTTCACCAGAAAATGTTCTAAGTGTCCATTTTTGAAACGTACAAATATTCCTCGAAAATCAGCCGAACTACGAATTACGATTTACTCACCTGTTATCAGGAGAGAACCCAGGGCTGCATCTTTTAGCCCAGCACTGACTCTGAAAAGTAATTCTAAGTGTACTTACCAGTAACTTGTATTTCCTTCCATCGGAATCCATTGTGTGGTTTTAAGCAGAAAAGTTTCTGTCTATTTTCAAAAACTAAAAATATTCCTAAAAAATCGTCTGTATGACTTAAACACATTCTTTCAACTGTTTACAGGAGGTTGGTCAGTGCTGGATCCAGGATCCACCACTGAGTAAAAAAAAGTAACGATAACACTACTTACCTGCTATGTGAATTTTCTGCCATAGGATAACATTGGTGATTCTATGTGTAAAATGTTCTGTCAACTTTTAAAATACAATAATATTCCTTAAAAATAACTACTGTAACCAAAACGGTTTTAATCAACTGTTTACAAGAGATGTCCAAGGACTGAATCTAGGCTCCAGTCCTGTGGTTAGAAAAGTAATCCATAAAGTAACTAATTGCATTTAACTAGAAATTCACATTGAGCTCAATGTTGCTTTGTGTTTGAAATTGTTTTGCCCATTGCAACAACTGTAACTACTGTACTTAAAATCTGTTGCCTATTTGCCAAGTATTTAAACTAAAGTAATTCATTCTGAGAAAGTATATTTTATATTGTAATGTATAATGTAATTTTAATGTAATTAAAAAAATATATCTAAAAATAAATAGTTAAAAAAATGTAGTAAATCAATATAAAAAAAATCAGTATACCAATTAATACATTAAAAATTCTCATTTACAAAACCTTTGAAATTCACTGAAAAAAGCATAGGTTTCAGGCCTGATATAGTTGGGAATTAGCATTTAAAAAACCTTTGAAATTCACAGAAAAAACCATAGGTTTCAGGCCGGACATAGAAAGGAACTAGCATTTAAAAAACCTTAGAAATTCACTGAAAAAACAATAGGTTTTAGGGGTGTTATAGTTAGCTGGACATTTCACTCAAACAAAACCATTGAAATTCCTCCGATATAGTTAGTTGTACTCACTACATCTTGCGCGCCCGCAATCCACTGCTGATGATGTCACATATTACATCATTCATGACATGGTCAGTGACATCACTGATGGCATCGTCCACGTGACGTATATATATATATATATATTCACTTAAAAAACCAAGGTTTCACACATGTTATAGTTAGGTGGATATTTCACTCGTAAAAAAACAATGAAATTCCGCCGTTATAGTTAGTTCAGATAACTATCACTCGCGCGCCCGCAATCCACTGCTCATGACGTCACATATTACATCATTCATGACATGGTCAGTGGCATCACTCATGACATTACTGATGACATCATCCTTGTGATAGAGTGGCGGTCGCGCGAGTTATAGTTATCTGAACTAACTATAATGGGGGAATTTCATTGGTTTTTTACGAGTGATATATCCACCTAACTATAACATGTGTGAAACCTATGGTTTTTTAAGAGAATTTGCAAGGTTTTTTAAATGCTAATTCCTAACTATAACGTGTGTGAAACCTATGGTTTTTTCAGTGAATTTGTACGTTTTTTTATATGCTAATTTATTTATGTATTATTATTTTTTTTATATATTTATTTTACAATAAACTACGTATTACAAATTTTTTGGGGTTTTTCACCGTGCGCGCACGATGCGCGCAACCCCGCGATTTTTTTAAAAAAAATTTAAATCTTTTTTTTCTGCCTTCGGGGTCCTTCAGGGACCCCCTGACAAAGTCTAGGGGGTCAGGAACTCTCTACCCTGCCCCCTTTTCACGTTCGCCACCTTCCTTTTTCACTCTCGCACTGAAAACAAACAAAATGGCAGCCGACACTTCCTGATTTCGACCGATTCGAACGTTGACTAACATGTAACCACCAATCAGAATTACGCTCACGCACGTTAGGGTGCTCGCACGGTGCGCACTTATAGATATTTATATGCTTTTAAATGCTATTTTCTCAGGAACTACTGAACAGATTGACACCAGACCTGCAAAAGGCACTTCCCTGACCTGAGGACTACCTCTCTGCCAAATTTCAAGTAATTGTGTTCAGCCGTTCGGGCTGTACCTTCGACTAAAAGTCCTATGGAAAAATGCATGGGGAAAACGCGTTTTGGGACCCCCTTTTTTCTCGGCCCCTGCTTCACGAATCACCCCGAGACTTTCAGGGTAGGAGCTGAACGGAGCGCCCCATTAGTTTTGAAAATTTCGCGAGGATTCGTCAACCGGCGCCAAAGTTATTCAAAATAGAATTTTCAGATTTCCTATGGAAACTCGGTCCTAACTATAACTATCTACTGGCGACCGCCAGTAGATTTTATATATATATATATATATATATATATATATATATATATATATATATATATATATATATATATATATATATATATATATATGTATTAGGTAGTTATAGTTAGGACCCTGTTTCCATAGGAAATCCGCAACATTCTATTTGGAATAACTTTGGCGCCGGTCGACGAATCCTCGCGAAATTTTCAAAACTAATGGGGCGCTACGCTCCGCTCCTACCCTGAAAGTCTCGGGGAGATTCGTCAAGCGGGGGCTGAGAAAAAAGGGGGGTCCCAAAACGCGTTTTCCCCATGCATTTTTGCATAGGACTTTTAGACACAGCTACAGCCCGAACGGCTGAACAGAATTACTTGTAATTTGGCAGAGAGGAAGTCCGCAGGTCAAGGAAGTGCCTTTTGTAGGTGTGGTGTAAATCTGTTCAGTAGTTCCTGAGAAAATAGCATTTAAATCAATCTATATATCTGTGGCAGCTTACGGTGCGCTTACCGTGCGCTTACCGTAAGCCTACCGTACGCGTACGGTGCCGTGCGCGAGCTCAAATCTGATTGGTTGTCACATGACTGTAAACATTCGAATTGGTCGAAATCAGGAAGTGTCGGCCGCCATTTTGTGTGTTTCACACACAAAAAAAAAGGGAGATAACTTGACAAGGGGGCAAGGAAGAGAGTTACAGAACCCCTAACATTTGAAAGGGTGTCAAAGAAGGACAGAAAAGTACAAAAAAACCATTTATTAATTTAAAAAAAAAATCGCGGGGTACGCGTACGGTGAGCTTACCGTACGCGTACGGTAAAAAAAAAAAAAAAAAAAAGAAATAAAATTCAGATTTAAGTGTTTAGATATTAGGGGGCTCTAAAAAGAGCCATTGTGTTTATGAAGTGATTAGATTTTTTAGTGGTACCTACAAGTAAGTACCGATGCAGAGTCTAAGGTTCAAGAGGAAGACTCTGTTCCCTTCATCAGTGAAGTGTACACCATCTCCTCTATAAATGTCTTGCAGGTCGTAACGCAAGTTGTTGTGGTAAATGGAACCCATACCATTGTCTCGGAGGAAAGCAGAAACAGATTTGTTGACGTGCTTTCTTGCTTTGTCAATCTGCGGACAAAAATGATTGGACCAGTTCCATTTTTGCCTTTGGCATATGTTAGAATACGCAAAGGCAGTTTTAGGGAAAAGTGAAAACAGTTGTGCAAAGGTCTCCTTCATAAGCATTTCCAGACCTACCCCAGTCAAAGTGCCTAGGTCATTACCACCACAGTGCACTATTATGAGGTCAGGGTGTTGGATTTGCATGAAGGATTTCACCAATGGCATCAATTGGTGCCACTTTAACCCTCTCTGACCAATCCATTTAATGTCTACATTTGGCAAAGCAAGGTCTCTCACCATACCTGTTTTCTCTGCATACTTTTCACTCCAGAAGACATAGCTGTGCCCTACAATCCACACTGTGAACATCTTCCAAGGAGATCTGGATGCACTCAGGAGGTGTATTTCATTAGAATGGGAAAAAGAAATGAAAGACAGTTTGGAAATGGAGGCATGCATATTTTTTAAAAATAAAAAGAACTCATTGGCTGTTTCATACCATTCTACACTAAAAACTAGGCTGTATGTGTCAATATATAGAAGCATGTTTTGTATTGGTACAGAAAAATGTGTTACCGAACAACAGTACTATGGATTTGCTGTTAGGTTTGAAAAGTCAAGCACTCTTGCTCTTTGGAAATGAAACATTGTGTGGTGAACTTCTGACCTATCTCTACACAGCAGTGTTCCAAGAGCTGTTGCTATGGTAGCAGGCAGAAGTCAAGTTGAGGGAAGGGCACTAGGCTGAAGTCAAGTTGGGGGAAGGGTACTTTTGGAAAAGGGTTGGTTTTCAACCAATAGAAATGTGTGATTACATTTGAAAAAAAGGGGGAAGCACTGAGATTTGAAATTAACATGTATATGTGTGGAAAAAGAGAGGGAAACATTGCCATTATCTGGTTCTGCTGAGAGGAGAGAGGTGTACAGAACAGAGATCCTGCCTCTGATAATCTGCTGTTTGAGTGCCACATTTCTTTCACAACTAACTAATTTTAAAGGTGAGTTATGAGTTTGAGAGGGGATGTATATGGTAAATTAAGAAATGAATAATAGAATTGGAATTCCTTTTGTTGAAGTTGTGTTTATCGTTTTGTGTTTTGGGAGAAATTTAAATGTAAGGAACATGTAAAATAATATGGACTATGTTTTCACCATAAAATAAGGTGTATTGTTATAAATGAGGAACACTTTTAGGGTTTGAGGTTGCAGTCAGTAATGCAAATACATTCAGCATCACTAAGGCTGGTTTCCCTTGCTGGAGTGTAGTCAGTCACCCAGGTTACACATGTTGCTGGTCTCAAAAAGCTGTTTGGACATGTGCTTTTTTCAGAATCTGAAAAGTGGATTCAAAATGTGTCAGACTGTAAAAGTTCTTATCACTTGCCAAAAAAAAGAGTAGTAAGTGTGCTTTCAAATTGGCAAAGAAATGTTGTTTTCTGCCTAATTTCAAACCATGACTCTGTGTGCAAAGAGGAATTATAGGCAGAGATGTATTGCTTATTAGTCTGGTAATTTTACAGTTGCATTAGTAGGAAAGGGGGAGCTATTTTTTCTGCAGAAGCAGACTCTTAGCACACACCCAGCTGCTTATCCTCTGGAATCATGCATAGTATTCCCAACCGAGTGGGGTTTGAGGTTGCAGTCACTAATGCAAATACATTCAGCATCACTAAGGCTGGTTGCCCTTGCTGGAGTGTAGTCAGTCACCCAGGTTACACATGTTGCTGGTCTAAAAAAGCTGTTTGGACATGTGCTTTTTTCAGAATCTGAAAAGTGGATTCAAAATGTGTCAGACTGTAAAAGTACTTATCACTTGCAAATAAAAACAGTAGGAAGTGTGCTTTCAAATTGGCAAAGAAATTTCGTTTTCTGCCTAATTTCAAACCATGACTCTGTGTGCAAAGAGGAATTATAGGCAGAGATTTATTGCGTATTGGTCTGGTAATTTTACATTTGCATTAGATGGAAAGGGGGAGCTATTTTTTCTGCAGAAGCAGACTCTTAGCACACACCCAGCTGCTTATCCTCTGGAATCATGCATAGTATTCACAACTGAGTGGGGTTTGAGGTTGCAGTCACTAATGCAAATACATTCAGCATCAATAAGGCTGGTTGCCCTTGCTGGAGTGTAGTCAGTCACCCAGGTTACACATGTTGCTGGTCTCAAAAAGCTGTTTGGACATGTGCTTTTTTCAGAATCTGAAAAGTGGATTCAAAATGTGTCAGACTGTAAAAGTACTTATCACTTGCCAAACAAAGAGTAGTAAGTGTGCTTTCCAATTGGCAAAGAAATTTCGTTTTCTGCCTAATTTCAAACCATGACTCTGTGTGCAAAGAGGAATTATAGGCAGAGATTTACTGCGTATTAGTCTGGTAATTTTACAGTTGCATTAGTAGGAAAGGGGGAGCTATTTTTTCTGCAGAAGCAGACTCTTAGCACACACCCAGCTGCTTATCCTCTGGAATCATGCATAGTATTCACAACCGAGTGGGGTTTGAGGTTGCAGTCACTAATGCAAATACATTCAGCATCACTAAGGCTGGTTGCCCTTGCTGGAGTGTAGTCAGTCACCCAGGTTACACATGTTGCTGGTCTCAAAAAGCTGTTTGGACATGTGCTTTTTTCAGAATCTGAAAAGTGGATTCAAAATGTGTCAGACTGTAAAAGTTCTTATCACTTGCCAAAAAAAAGAGTAGTAAGTGTGCTTTCAAATTGGCAAAGAAATTTCGTTTTCTGCCTAATTTCAAACCATGACTCTGTGTGCAAAGAGGAATTATAGGCAGAGATTTATTGCGTATTAGTCTGGTAATTTTACATTTGCATAAGATGGAAAGGGGGAGCTATTTTTTCTGCAGAAGCAGACTCTTAGCACACACCCAGCTGTTTATCCTCTGGAATCATGCATAGTATTCACAACCGAGTGGGGTTTGAGGTTGCAGTCACTAATGCAAATACATTCAGCATCACTAAGGCTGGTTGCCCTTGCTGGAGTGTAGTCAGTCACCCAGGTTACACATGTTGCTGGTCTCAAAAAGCTGTTTGGACATGTGCTTTTTTCAGAATCTGAAAAGTGGATTCAAAATGTGTCAGACTGTAAAAGTACTTATCACTTGCCAAAAAAAACAGTAGTAAGTGTGCTTTCCAATTGGCAAAGAAATTTCGTTTTCTGACTAATATCAAACCATGACTCAGTGTGCAAAGAGGAATTATAGACAGAGATTTATTGCATATTACTCTGGTAATTTTACAGTTGCATTAGTAGGAAAGGGGGAGCTATTTTTTCTGCAGAAGCAGACTCTTAGCACACACCCAGCTGCTTATCCTCTGGAATCATGCATAGTATTCACAACCGAGTGGGGTTTGAGGTTGCAGTCAGTAATGCAAATACATTCAGCATCACTAAGGCTGGTTGCCCTTGCTGGAGTGTAGTCAGTCACCCAGGTTACACATGTTGCTGGTCTCAAAAAGCTGTTTGGACATGTGCTTTTTTCAGAATATGAAAAGTGGATTCAAAATGTGTCAGACTGTAAAAGTACATATCACTTGCCAAAAAAACAGTAGGAAATGTGCTTTTAAATTGGCAAAGAAATTTCGTTTTCTGCCTAATTGCAAACCATGACTCTGTGTGCACACAGGAATTGTTTTTAGATATTTAATTTGTGATGGTGTTATTGTGATTTTCACTTGTAGGAAAGGGGTACATAGTATTTTAAGATTTGAAAAGATCATAAAAAATGTAGTAATATATTTAAATAAAATAAAGGAATTTTTTTTTAGTTTTTTTCAGGTATTGCTGAAGAGCAGTGAACAAAATTTAAGATGCCTACAAAATCCAGACTAAGGAAAAACCACAAAAAAAACTATATTTGAAGACAACTGGAGGACCTAAGTTAGTTGGAGATGCTCATGTTGGGAAAAAGAGAAAGTCTTCTGGTAAGCAGACAAAAGATTTTTTAAGCAATATCTTCAAAAAAAGGAAAAATGTACAAAATGTCTGTACTGGAAAGAATGTTTTAAATAGAAAACAACAGGAAAAAATTGAGCATTTAGTTAATGCAAATGTACCTTCAGAAACAATAAAGATTAACTTAAAAAGAAAAACAGCGTTTAAAGAGATTCGTAGAAAAATGTTTCAGAGAAGAGTTATGTCCAATTTGATAAAGGATGTGAAGAAATATAAGAAAAAAGCTAAATTTTATAAGAGATTTTGAACAGGATGCGTACATTAGATAAAATGGTCAATGTACTGAAATCACAAAGCAAAAGGAAAAGACTAGTGAAAAGAACAAACTTTTGTAAAGTGTTTTTAGGAGAATGGATGCATAGTTCAAGTAGTGAACCTTTTTTTAATGAAGAGAGTTATTTTCAAAGGAATAGTTTGCTGCATGCAGTTGACACCAGAGGTCGTGCTTATGAAGTGAAAAATGGTTGTATAATGGAGAAGGAGAAAATGGTTCCAAGAGATGAGGTACAAGTGATGGCGGATGAGGCTATGGGGAGACGTCCTAAAGCCCCAGTGTACACTTGGAATTGTAGTAGTATTTGCACTGTGCGTCAGGAATCTATTGATAAATTTCGTGAGTTTCTAAGAGAATATAGTAAAAAAAGTGTTAAACAGAAGATTACGGTGCTTCAAAGTCTAGATCCATGCAGAGTGAGAGAGAATACTGGTTTGCAGGGACATTCTCTGGCTTGTCTATCTAGAAAAGTGTGTAAAAGTGTTTTTCATCATTTTAGGATGCTGGCTGTTCATCATACTGAAATGAGAAAGTTTGTGAGACGGTTGTATTTTGCTAAAAGTCCAGCAATAAAGTTAGATGAATTGAATAGGGCTCTGTTCTGTGGATCGGTATCAGATGTAGAGAAGGTTACTGATGAAATTCAGTTTTGTTACTTTGGTCCAGAACAAGAAAGTGCCGAAAAGGACACAGTAAATGAGGAAGAAGTGGAAGAGAATGTAGAACCCTCTGTAAGTAAGGCATTTAATGATCAGATAACAAAATTTGCAATAATCTCTAATGAAAGACCAAATATTACTTGTATTTGTTGCCGCAGAACTCATTATAGAAAACAAACCAGGAATGTTGATCTCTACAGAAAAAGTGAAAATGAAGATAATTATAAGTGGAAGGATTTTGCCACATATATATTTCTTGAACATTGTTTTGAATTGGGTGAAGATCAGCGTATTTGTAAATACTGTTACAACAAGTTAGAGGAAAATAGAATGCCGACCAGAGCTGTACATAATAATTTAGAATTGGATGCTATTCCTGCCGAACTTTCTGAATTAAATACATATGAGTCTATACTTATTCAATGTGTTCATCCGTTCCAGACCATAGTACGTATGGAGCCCAAAACTGGTAAATTACCTCCTTCAGATTTACTGAGAGGTTTAAAGGGTAGAGTTGTGTATTTGCCCTTGGATTTGAAAAAAAATATGGAAACTATTGATGCAGATACTTTGGAAACTGAACCATTAGTTATTCTGGTTAATGGTGTACCTACAAAGAATAAGAAGATTTGGCAGGAGCTGGTAGAGGTACGGAAAGTACAAAGAGCAAATTTGTATTTGAAAAGGAATAACAAATGGTATGAATCAATTTATATAGAAGAAGAAGAAGAAGATTTACAAGAAGACACAGAAACACCAACTGGACAAATTGAAAAAGTGGACAAGTCAAAGGAAGAAGAAATTTATGAACATTTTAGCATACATCCTCTTCATTCAAAAGAAGTTATGGGAGACAATATTGATCTGTTTCAGATAAAGAAAGCAAAAGGAACTCCCGTGAGTGTATGGGAGGAGAGCTTGGAAGCTCGATGTTTTCCCCAGCTGTTTCCTACAGGAAAAGGAGGACGATACGATGAACGTCCAGAACAGATTCCAGCTTCTGAGTATCGGACTACAAGACTATATGCAGAAGATCCCAGATTTCGACAAAGTATTCCTTATTTGTTCCATCTTTTATTTGAAAGCGACTTGTCTGCATTATCATATGCAGTAAATCACATTTTAAAAAGTGGAGTACATTTACAAAATGTGTCTGCTAAGGATTTTATGGAGAAAGTGCAGCACCGAGATGATCATTTGGAAACACAACTGATCAATCTGATGGCTTGTCAGCGTGGGACAAATGAATATTGGTACCGACGCCATGGTGAATTAAAATGCATGTTACGGAATTTAGGAACACCAACATGGTTCCTTACCCTAAGCTGTGCTGAGTACGCTTGGGATGATTTACTGGATTTTCTACGAGAGGCAAATTCAAACATTAAAAACATCGAATACAAGACAGCAGGAAAACTGTGCTCATTGGATCCGGTTAATGTTTGCAGATATTTCAATCATAGATTTGAGGCTATGATGTCCTTCATCTGCAATAAAAAAAATCCACCTCTTGGAGAAGTAGTGGATTTCTTTTGGAGAAAAGAGTACCAGGCAAGAGGTGCTCCTCATATTCATATGCTGTTGTGGATCAAGGATGCCCCAAAGTTTGGAACAGATACTGATGAAGCAGTGTTATCTTTCATTGAAGAATATGCAACATGTGCTATACCAAAAAGCACAGAAGAGAAAAAGTTAAAGGAGCAAGTTTACGTTTCCAAAGTCATCGGTGTGGAAAATACTGTCGACGGAAATACAAGAGCAACGATAAATACTACACTAAATGTCGATTTGGATTTCCTAGACCTGTTCTTTCAAATGGAAGAGTAAACAGTTTTATGTCATCTGTGAGACATACTATTACAAGAAAATCACCTAAGAATACCTACAACCTTAAAAGAAAAGAAGAATCAAAAAATATAAATGACTACAACCCAGTCATTTTATCCATGTGGAATGCTAACATGGCTCTACAGTATGTAGCTGACAATTCCATTGCTGTTGCTCGATATGTAACGTCTTACATTACTAAATCAGAAAAAACTGAATTGAAAGAAATGTGGGAAGAGATTTCTCACGAGAAGACTGTCAGTAAGAAGCTGTACAGTTTCAGTTTAAAGATGTTATCGCATCGAGAAATTGGATCCTACGAATGTTCAGATAGGTTATCTTCTGCAAGTCTCTACTCGAAATCAAGAAGAATAATTTGGGCAAGTTTAGGCCTTGCAGCAATGAGAAATCGGGTACTGAAATCTGTTGGAGAAATTGAATATTTGGCCGAGAATGACCCAGAAAGTACAGATATTTTGAAATCAAACATGTTGGACACATATTATCCCAAGAGAAGTCTTCATCTAGAGAACATGTGTCTTTATGAAGTGCTGCAGAACTACATTTATTCACGGAAAGCCACAGAAGACATCAACAATGGAAAATATAAAGTCATTGGTGAGGAAGGATGTTTGGTGAAGCAAACAAAAGGAAGTTTGATAAATCACAGGAAGCTGAGTTGCGACACTACTGCCAAAAAGGAATTTTACTACTTGGCTCTTTTACAGCTGTTTAAACCATGGCGTACAGAGGAAGAACTACTGGGAGAATTTCAAAGCTATGAAGATTCCTTTAATGCTTGCAAAGACAGCATAGAATGCAGTACTTTCACAAATTATGTGCAAATGTTAAATGAAGAAATTGAACAGGAAACTACAATTGCAGCTGAAGTAGCTAGAGACAGTTCTCAAGACAGCCAAAGTTCAGGAACACTCAGTCAAGATCCCCTAGGACAACCAATCGTTGAAAATGAAGCTGCAATAGCCATGAATGAAGTGGAAACGGCTATGAATCAAGCTCAAGAAGAATTTATAGACTTACCAAATTTGGAAAGACAACTGAATGAAGAGCAGCAACAAATTTATGAAGAGATCAGAAACAAAATTGATCACGGATTACTACATGAAAAAAAAGAGTGCTCATGCACATCATTTCATCCAATCAGGATGTATGTAAGCGGACAAGCTGGAACTGGAAAAAGTTTCTTAATAAAAGTCATCAGAAGCTACCTACAGCAAAAAACGGATTCAACTTTGTCTTGTGTGGTTACTGCTCCAACTGGGTTAGCAGCATATAACATAAAAGGAATCACCTTACATCGTTTGCTAATGTTTCCAGTGGAGCATGAGAAAAAAATACAATACCACAAGCTAACTGGAGAAGCATGCTTGGAAGTTTCAAGAGTATTGAAGAAGATGCAAGTTCTCATTATTGATGAGGTGAGCATGGTATCAAACTTAATGCTTGCCTTTGTGCATTTAAGAATGCAGCAAATTCTAAGGACAGACTATGACATGTTATTTGGTGGAAAACATGTCATAGTTTTTAGGGATCTTCTACAGCTTACTCCAGTTAAAGGACAACCAGTGTTTAATACTGTGACACATGAAGACACAAAGAAGTCATTGGGAAGCATTGGTAATGCAAATATTTGGTCCTTCTTTGAGTACAAGGAACTTACTACTAATATGAGGCAAGCAAACGATGAAGAATATGGAAGTATTCTGAAAGATATCAGAATTGGACTACTCACTGAAGCTGGCACAAAAGCATTACAGAGTCGGTTGCTACATAATTTATTTCCAAAGGAAGAAATAGTTGCAGAGAAGATATACAAGAACATTGCAGAAAAGAAAAGTGTCATCTGCTTAATGCCAACTCTACGTGAATGCTCAATATTCAATGAGGAGCTTTTGAAATTGGAAAAGGAAGAGATTAGGAAATTGGAAGCAGTTGACAAAATTCAAGATGGAAGAATTACTATCACATTAACAGGCAAACTGAAAAATAAATTGGATTCACTAGAGAAGAACATTTCCAAAACTGCTGGATTAGAAAAAAATCTATATGTTTGCATGAACTGTAGAGTATTTTTAAGGAGAAATTTGGATGTTACAAAAGGCTTAGTAAATGGAGCTATGGGAAGAGTTGTGGATTTTATTAATTATCAGAAAAAAGATGGAATTGAATGTTTAAAAATAAAATTTGATCAGATAGAAGAAGTTATAGACATTTGTCGTTGTACAGTTCGTTTCATGCTTGTGAAAGACTTATATGTACAAAGGAAACAGTTTCCGTTTTCTCTAGCATATGCTGTAACTATTTACAAGTCTCAAGGATTGACTGTAGATTGTGCATTTGTAAACATTGGTTCAACTGTGTTCAAAGAAGGTATGGCTTATGTAGCTTTGTCACGAGTGAAAACATTATCTGGTTTATTCATGATAGACTTTGATGATTCAAAAGTTAGTGCTGATACAAACTGTGTAAAGGAGTATAATAGATTAAGAAGAACCTATGCTCCTCATTTAGGTCAGTATCCTGTGTTGGAGAAACGTGTAGTTTCTCGAAAAAAGAGAATTGAGAAAATCTGTAATGAGGATGTAGAGAGGAGGAAAAAAAAGAGGAGTGATGTAATTGCAAGCAAAAAGAAAAAGGAAAATGTTGAAGAGGTTGTAGGTTGTCATTTTGAAAATAGCTCTGGTGTCAACTGCTACGCTAATGTAGTGCTGAATGTTGCATTTTATCTGGAAAGTTTGCAAGAGCAGATAATAGTAAATCAGAGAAAAAGATTCTGTTCTGAGTCGAGTCTCCTTTTTGAAAAGCTGAGTAATGATAAAACTCAAATAGAAAGTGCTACTGAAATTAGAAAACCTTTAGATGTATGTTCAGGACGA
Organism: Triturus cristatus; assembly: GCF_964204655.1. NCBI lineage: Eukaryota > Metazoa > Chordata > Amphibia > Caudata > Salamandridae > Triturus > Triturus cristatus. The sequence goes on along the minus strand of NC_140595.1, from coordinate 705,682,878 downwards.
ACACAGTTTTCTCAAAATGTACAGCAAGACGCACAGGAATTCTTGATGTATTTTCTTCAGGTACTGGAAGAAGAAGGGGTGCCAATTGAAAATATGTTTGGTGTCTCTTATAAATGGGAACATAGTTGTGAAAACTGTTTCAATACATGTGGCTCTAATGTTGATTCTGAAAGGTTTATTTATTTAACATTGCCAGACAGTAAAACAGTCACTTTTGCTAAATTAGTTAAAGATGCTAATCATAGCATGGAATGCGGTGAGTGTAAATCTGACATGTTTTCAACGTTAATTTTAAAGGAATACGGACAGTATGTAATTTTAATGATGCAACGATGTAAAGCTGATGGTTCAAAATTGGATACATTAATAAAGAAGTTTATAGGACAGCAATTATCAATTTCAGGAAAAACTTTTGTAACAGTTGCAATAATTTTCCATGAAGGACCTACTGTAACTTCTGGACATTACACAGTTTATCTTAAATGTGAAAAAGGCTGGACACTGTGTAATGATTCCCAATTGAGTTTCAAGCAACGTTTGCCTTTTGATTTAGCAAATTCCTATCTAATCTTCCTGAAACCTAAATTTTAGAGAGACTTGGCAAGATCTGTACAAAACAATTTTACCATTTTATTGGATTACCATTTGAATTTACAAATAAAAAGATTTTTCAAATTACCATTTGGCCTAAAAGAAAGGTAACCAATTGTATTGTGGACTTATTTAATTCCTAATTAATCTTTCGGAAAACAAACATTTTAGAGAGAATCGGTAACATCTGTACAATTTAAATTTTGGAATTTTATTGGATTACCATTGGAAATTTCTTCAAAAAAGATTTTTAAAAATACCATTTGGCCTAAAGGAAAGGTAATCAATTGTATTGTGGACTTATTTAATTCCTAATTAATCTTTAGGAAACCAAAATTTTAGAGAGAATCGGTAACATATGTCCAATTTAAATTTTGGAATTTTATTGGATTACCATTGGAAATTTAATCAAAAAAGAATTTTAAAATTACCATTTGGCCTAAAGGAAAGGTAACCAGATGTATTGTGGAGTTATTTGAGATATATTATTTTTGTGATTATGCTTCTGTAACAAAATTGTCAGACGGTATTTGAAAGAAATAGTTATTGTTATTAGATGATATTTTTTTTAATATTTTGCATTTCTATAATGTTATGTTTAAGTGAGAAGAGATTCTAGGCTTTTTTAAAACAATCTTTGAGATTGTTATTTTTTTTTTGCCCGCTGTTAAGTGATGAATGCAATTGCTTTCACGATTTATAGTGAAATGCAATATATTCTGAAAACAGCAAAAAAAAGGCAAAAAAGTGTTTTTGGAAAATATGTAAATAGGTGTACTGTGTTATATAATGATTTATTAAATATTAATACTTTTTTCTTTTTTTTCAGATTGTGAAAGAAAATTTTCGAAAAAAAACAACCATTTTTACAAGTAATTTCAATTTAAATTTTAATAAAAAATTAAATTGTTGGGTGGGTCAGGTAAGTCAGAAATTAGATGGTCCCTTTCTTCCACTTCTCCTCAAACAGATTTTCAGTATTTAGTTATTAATCCCTCAAGGATCTTGAAATGTGGTAATTGTTTTTTTAGTGTTTTTAAAAAAAAAAAAAAAAAAAAAAATACGCGTACGGTAAACGAAAAAAAAAAAAAAAGTTTTTAAGAAAAAATAAAAAAAAGTTGAGAGGTAAGGTTGGCTCTTAAAAGAGCCGTTGTGTTCATGCAGGGACAGAGGAAAGGAAGAATGGGAACATTAGCTGGTAGGACAAATGTGCTGGTCTATTTTGTTGTTAATGAGGGGAAGACTGGTCTCCCTATGAACAATTAGACCATGGCAAAATGAACACCGCATTGTAACCCTCGCAAACCGATGGTTCGTTTCCACAGGATCAGAAAAAGGTGAATCTGCCCCCACAGATGAAGGGCTCAGCTGAGCTTCCGAAGATGGACTCGGCTGAGCTGCTGTGGATGTGCTTGCTCGACTTACTGAAGGGTTACCTCTAGTATGTCGTGCATGTGTCCTAGGGTGTACATCCTCAAGGTGTCGTAACATAGTGTGATTCTCGAAGGAATACTTCTTGTTAGGATTACCTCTTGAAAGTACACGCTGGCACAGCTTACAAGTCACCAAAGCAGCATTGACTTTTTTCTCACCCTCTGGAAAAGTAAAATACTCCCATATAAAAGAGCTCTTCTGTTTCCTCTTTCTCTGCCTGATGGCGGTGCTGCTAGCCTCACTCTCAGCAGAAGAGTGGTGGTCTGCCATCGTATCCCAAAGACAACTCAGATCCTTCTCCTAAGGGATCACAAGCAGAAATTAGGGGAATGGGTGTGGTGTAGGAGAGTTCTAGAACTGAAACTACTTTGAACCAATCAAAAGTTTTGTTTAATGATCACATGACCCACCATGCGCGTACGTTACGCTTACGTTACGCTTACGGAGTGCTTATGGTGCGCTTACGGTAAAAGTACGCATGCGCGTAAAAAAGACATGCGCTCGCGCGCATGCGCATAACAGGCACTCCCCAACACTTCCGCGTAATGTGCGCGTGTAGCGTACACGCTTACGCGCCCCATACGCAGTACGCACGGCTACGTAAATTGCGTAACTATACGCAAAAAGAGTAGAAATATTACGAACATTACGCAAACCGTATGCTTACCGTAAGCTTACCGTACGCGCACTTAAAAAAAAAAAAAAGGAAAAAAAGAATCTCTGTTATACTAATATATCTTAGCTGTTTGGAAAAAAAAAATGAGAAAAATTAATATATTGCAGAATTTTTTTAAATTAAGCATAGTGTTTTAAGAGAATATAAAGTAAAAAAAAAAACAAAAAAAAAAAACTTGCAAATAAAAAAAAAAAACATGTTTAATATAAGAATTTGTAAAAAAAAACCCATAAAAAATCAATGAAAAAACCATGGGAATCACACATGTTATAGGTAAGAATTAGCATATAAAAAACCATACAAATTCACTGAAAAAACCATGGGTTTCACACACGTTATAGTTAGGAATTAGCATTTAAAAAACCTTGCAAATTCACTGAAAAAACCATAGGTTTCACACACGTTATAGTTAGCGGACATTTCACTCATAAAAAACCATTGAAATTCCCCCGTTATAGTTAGTTAAGCTAACTATAACTCGCGCACCCGCAATCCACTGCTGATGACGTAACATATTACATCACTCATGACATGGTCAGTGACATCACTCATGACATCACTGATGACATCTCAAATGACATCACTGATGATATCATCCTTGTGACAGAGTGGTAGACCTCCTCTCACCCTAATATAACCTTTGATACAAACATTCAAAAATAGAGACTGAAATTTTCAAAAAAATGGACATACCAATACCAGTTACAACAACCTCTTCAGTAATTCTAAGATCCACATACACATCCACTCATTCACCAACAGTCCTGTACAGTCACTCATACATGTACTCACTCATCATATGTACTCATACACCTATACATCCTGTTACACATTGTCACTCATCCATAGAGTTACTCACACACATAGTCACTCATGCTAATAAAGAGTCAAACATCCATTTACTTGCATATTCAGTTATACACACACCACATCACTTTCTTCTACAGAAACTTACACATACTTACTCTTTTAAATAATCACTAATAAAAACACATAATTATTCATACAGGAACTGTTTCAATCTCTCGCTCTCACACATACTCATTTATATACACCAATAGTCAAATATACTTCTTTAAAACATATTTAGTAACTCATAAAGACACTATTGAGACAGTCATCCACTCACTAACACACCCATACACACACTCATCCAACCATACAGTCATGCACACATGCTGTCTTCAACACATACAACCAGAGAGTCAATCATACATGCACCTATGCACTACGTAATACCCCCCACCGAACCATGCAGACACTCAGACTGATACTCAAAAAACAACCTAAAATCCAATATAAACACCCATGTAGCTACTCACCAACCTAAGCAGACACTTATACACAAAGTCAGAGACTGATACAGATAATTACATATTTAAACATTACTCACTAAGCCATGTATTCACTAAGATACACTTAATCAGTCAGTTACACAAACAAATTTTCAAAAACAAATCATCCTTTTAGACACTTATATCCCCATTTATTTTTACATCGACCTTGAGATATACATATATAAAACATATTTAATTTTCAGAAAAACACACATTCACAGGATGATGTCATCAGTGATGTCATTTGAGATGTCATCAGTGATGTCATGAGTGATGTCACTGACCATGTCATGAGTGATGTAATATGTTACGTCACCAGCAGTGGATTGCGGGTGCGCGAGTTATAGTTAGCTTAACTAACTATAACGGGGGAATTTCAATGGTTTTTTATGAGTGAAATGTCCGCTAACTATAACGTGTGTGAAACCTATGGTTTTTTCACTGAATTTGCAAGGTTTTTTAAATGCTAAATCCTAACTATAACGTGTGTGAAACCTATGGTTTTTTCAGTGAATATATATTCAGTGAAAAAACCATGGGTTTTCACAAGTTAGTTATAGTTACCACATTACAAGGTCCTTGAGGGATTAATAACTAAATACTGAAAATCTGTTTGAGGAGAAGTGGAAGAAAGGGACCATCTAATTTCTGACTTACCTGACCCACCCAAAAATTTAATTAGAAAACAGTATTCCTCATTTATACCAGTACACCTTAATTTATGGTGAAAACATAGTCCATAATATTTTACATGTTCCTTACATTTAAATTTCTCCCAAAAAAAAAAATTATAAACGCAACTTCAACAAAAGGAATTCCAATTCTAATATTCATTTCTTAATTTACCATATACATCCCCTCTCAAACTCATAACTCCCCTTTAAAATTAGTTAGTTGTGAAAGAAATGTGGCACTCAAACAGCAGATTATCAGAGCCAGGATCTCTGTTCTGTACACCTCTCTCCTCTCAGCAGAACCAGATAATGGCAATGTTTCCCTCTCCTTTTCCACACATATACATGTTAATTTCAAATCTCAGTGCTTCCCCCTTTTTTTCAAATGTAATCACACATTTCTATTGGATGTAAACCAACCCTTTTCCAAAAGTACCCTTCCCCCAACTTGACTTCTGCCTAGTACCCTTCCCCCAACTTGACTTCTGCCTGCTACCATAGCAACAGCTCATGGAACACTGCTGTGTGGAGTTAGGTCAGAAGTTCACCACACAATGTTTCATTTCCAAAGAGCAAGAGTGCTTGACTTTTCTAACCTAACAGCAAATCCATAGTAATGTTCTTTGGTAACACATTTTTCTGTACCAATACAAAACATGCTTCTATAAATTGACACATACGGCCTAGTTTTTAGTGTAGAATGGTATGAAACAGCCAATGAGTTCTTTTTATTTAAAAAAAAATATGTATGCCTCCATTTCCAAACTGTCTTTCATTTCTTTTTCCCATTCTACTGAAATACACCTCCTGAGTGCATCCAGATCTCCTTTGAAGATGTTCACAGTGTGGATTGTAGGGCACAGCTATGTCTTCTGGAGTGAAAAGTATGCAGAGAAAACAGGTATGGTGAGAGACCTTGCTTTGCCAAATGTAGACATTAAATGGATTGGTCAGAGAGGGTTAAAGTGGCACCAATTGATGCCATTGGTGAAATCCTTCATGCAAATCCAACACCCTGACCTCATAATAGTGCAATGTGGTGGCAATGACCTAGGCCCTTTGACTGGGGTAGGTCTGGAAATGCTTATGAAGGAGACCTTTGCACAACTGTTTTCACTTTTCCCTAAAACTGCCTTTGCGTATTCTAACATATGCCAAAGGCAAAAATGGAACTGGTCCAATCATTTTTGTCCGCAGATTGACAAAGCAAGAAAGCACGTCAACAAATCTGTTTCTGCTTTCCTCCGAGACTATGGCATGGGTTCCATTTACCACAACAACTTGCGTTACGACATGCAAGACATTTATAGAGCAGATGGTGTACACTTCACTGATGAAGGGAACAGAGTCTTCCTCTTGAACCTTAGACTCTGCATCGGTACTTACTTGTAGGTACCGAAAAACACTTCTAAACACTTAAATCTGAATTTTATTTATTTTTTTATTTTTTTTGCTACCGTACGCGTACGGTAAGCTTACCGTACACGTACCCGCGATTTTTTTTAAAAATTAATAAATGTTTTTTTTGTACTTTTCTGTCCTTCTTTGACTCCCTTTCAAATGTTAGGGGGTCTGTAACTCTCTTCCTTGCCCCCTTTTCAAGTTATCTCCCTTTTTTTTTCTGTGTGAAACACACGAAATGGCGGCCGACACTTCCTGATTTCGTCCGATTCGAATGTTTACAGTCATGTGACAACCAATCAGATTGGAGCTCGCGCACGGCGCCGTACGCGTACGATAAGCTTACGGTAAGCTTACGGTAAGCGCACGGAGCGCCCTTACAGATATATATTGATTTAAATGCTATTTTCTCAGGAACTACTGAACAGATTTACACCAGACCTACAAAAGGCACTTCCTTAACCTGAGGACTACCTCTATGCCAAATTACAAGTAATTCTGTTCAGCCATTCGGGCTGTAGCTGTGTCTAAAGGTCCTATGGAAAAATGCATGGGGAAAACGCGTTTTGGGACCCCCCTTTTTTCTCAGCCCCCGCGTGACGAATCCCCCCGAGACTTTCAGGGTAGGAGCGGAGCGTAGCGCCCCATTAGTTTTGAAAATTTCGCGAGGATTCGTCGACCGGCGCCAAAGTTATTCCAAATAGAATGTTGCGGTTTTCCTATGGAAACAGGGTCCTAACTATAACTACCTACTGGCGACCGCCAGTAGGTAATATATATATATATATATTTATATATATATTTATATATATATAATATATATATATATTTATATAATTCAATTGTAATTTCTTTGAACACTTCTTTGCATCAAATGCTATGGGCAGGCGTGCCCTTAGCTGCAAAAAGAACCATTTTGTATGTGTATGGTGGTTTATTGGGCAAGATTTACAAAGCCCTTCCATCACACAAGGCAATACCAGGGAAAACTAGGGGGGCTGAAGTGCTATTTACCAAGCCACGTAGAACCACCTTGCATGGGTCTGCCTGGCTTAGTAAATCCAGAGTAATGCAAGGCAGCACAAAGTGCTGACTGGCGTTACTCTGCATTGGGCAGGCATTCAGTGGGTGGAGTTTGGGCTTTCCCATTCATCCACCCATGCACTTTGGCGCATTCCCAGATTTACAATGACTTGTAGACCTATTGATGGGTCAAAAAGCTATGCCTTCCACAGTGAGGTGTAAGGACGAGATATATGTTTATTTCTCCCTATTATTTTCTCTAGCAATATCATGCTGTATTCTGCAGCACACATAGAAAGATGAAAATTCTTCAAAAGATAGCTTTTTATATAGCAAGGTGTCCCTTCCTGCTCAAAATAAATCTTGCCTGAAACAGAGGTATCCTTGCGCCAAGGTGTAAGGGTGCCTGCATTAGTGAAAGGAAAAGACACACAATTGATGGACAGAATTCAGAACAAATCAAAACATTCACCCCCAGTCAAGAGAGCTGGGTTAAATCCATCATTCTTTTGCTTAAAATGCCACCCCAGTTGAGACCTGGCTATATGCAAATCAATCTTGACCCTGTGCCTCATGGGAACAGTCCAGCCCTAACTGCAAAGCCAGGTCCTCCCTGGACCGGATACAAGCATCCTAGGACCAGCTTTGTTGCTTGGTTGTTGCTAGGTCCCCTGCTTGGGTGATCTGTTACTTTGCACCTTAATATCGATTTTAAACTTCCACTTAACTTTGTTGCTATTTTTACAGTGGGTTAATTGTTGCTGCTTTCATTCTTAACATTACGCCACCACTTGTATCCTGAATCTGATTGTGTTGGAGGAAGGGCAGGAATTGAACCTGGAATAGGGAGTTCTTAAATGCTGACACAGAGCACCACCATCTTGACGGATGAGTGCTCTAGTTGTTCCACTCTGAGTAATATAAGGCAGGGCGCTGGGCGGACGCTGTTGGCCTCACGTTATCTCTGTTACTTGGCTGTTGCTCAATCCCCCGCTCGGGTGACGGTTACTTTTCACCTTAATATCGATTTTAAACTTCCACTTATCTTTGGTTCTATTTTTACATTGTGCAAATCATTGCTGCTATCATTTTAAACTTGCACTTATCTTTGCTGCTATTTTTGTATTGCGCTAATCGTTGCTGCTATCATTTTAAACTTGCACTTATCTTTGCTGCTATTTTTACATTGTGCTAATCGTTGCTGCTATCATTTTTAACACTACACCACCACTTGTATCCTGGATCTAATTGTGTTGAAGAGAGGGAGGGAATTGAACCCGGAATAGGAAGTTCTTAAATGCTGACACGGAGCGCCACCTTCTTGAAGGGTGAGCGCTCTAGTTGTTTCGCTCTGAGTAAAGTAAGGAGGGGCGCTGCGCGGACGCAATTGGCCTCACGTTAGCTCTGCTACTTGGCTGTTGCTCGGTCCCCCGCTCGGGTGACCTGTTACTTTGCACATTAATATCGATTTTATACTTGCACTTATCTTTGCTTCTATATCTACATTGTGCTAATCGTTGCTACTATCATTTAGAACTTGCACCTATCTTTGCTGCTATTTTTACATTGTGCTATTCATTGCTGCTATCATTTTAAACTTGCACTTATCTTTGCTGCTATTTTTAAATTGTACTAATCATTGCTGCTATCATTTTTAACATTATGCCACCACTTGTACCCTGTATCTGATTGTGTTGGAGGGTGGGTGGAAATTGAACCTGGAATAGGGAGTTCTTAAATGCTCTAAGTTATAATGGTGGTCGCACTCCAATGTGTACTCGTAGTAACTCGATTTCTCAATTATTAAACCTCTCCGGGTGCTGTGGGAAACCGCCTCCTGATCAAAGAAGTTTAGATAAGAATGAACATCCAAAGTCCTTCGCCACTGGAAGGAACATCCCAAAGCACTCCGATGCGAAACAAATTTGTCTTCAAATAAAAGTGATCAAAATTTTGATGTTCATGGATGATTGTTTATTCCAATGTTAAACAATTTTGTGAAAAAATTTGTTGAATCAAATAATCAGTTTTCAAATTTAAGCTTGTTCATAAAGTACGCTGTCATAGGGTCACAGGGGTGTTGATCCCCAATGCATTTTGGGACTAGCCCTTCTTCAGGGGTTTCTCCCTGTAAACAAAAATACGTGCTCTTAATAACCTCAGAGCTGAAATGCGTCAAATCAACATAAAAATTGCTACCTGGAAACATTGTGTGTTAAACGTGTATCTAGTAAAAAAATTAAATCAAGGATATCATGCTGTGTGTTGATATCAAAATGTCCTAAGGAAATTACACATCTGCCCTTTTAACGTCCACAGTATGGGAAAAATGACTCCGTGTGTTAAACGTGGTTAAAAGAGCGTGAAATAGTATTGCGTGCAGTGCCCTTCAATAGTATTAACGCATCCAGTTATCAGAATGTAACCACGAACGAACCGATACCAGGAACGTGATGTGAAAGCTGAATAAGTATAGGTTAGTAGCACGAGTGCGACTTTGGATGAGAAGCGTCTAAGCGTATAAGCACTCACAACCTTCCCAGAAACATTACCTACGGTGAATTAATAGTGCCAGTGATTCGCTGCTACCTATCGGTTGCGCAAAACTTTAAAATAGAAGGTGAACTGTTCAAATAACCGTACCTGTGTTTCCCGTTAGTCTATAAGTTGCGTACCAAACTCCATCTTCAGTATCCCGGAAATTAAACAAAGGAGACCCGGAAGTCAATTAAATAGCATGCGAGTAACCGTGAACGTGAACACAAAAGAACGTGAACACAAAAGAAGGACCATGAAATAGACCCTAAATGCTAAGTGCAAGTGTATTGCCAGTCCACGCGATCAATAAAGATACAAACAAAAAAAGGCTCTCAATGTGAGAAAATGAGTAATAATAACATAATAACTACGATAATACGTATAGTATGTGAAAGTGAAAACGGACCGTATCTGTTGCTTAAAATTGGTGTGGTGTACATGCTAGCGCAGCTGAAGACACAAACTTATTAAATACAAGAACCATGTACATTCTTATAAATGACAACTAAATTCCACACGGTCATTCAAGCCCTTTGGGTGCAAGGAATCCAGTTTATAAATCCAAAACAGTTAACGTTGGAGTAGGAATTTTCTATTGTCTCTTCCATCTTTGAGTTGTATTTATTCCAAAATTAAAAAACGAAGTTGGCTGATGTTATGTTTTTGTTCATTAAAGTGTGTGGCAATAACCGACTTTGAATTGTTTAGTCTTATGTTGCTTTTATGTTCCGTCAATTGGGTTTTGATTTTTCGTTCGGTTTTCCCCACATATGTGAGTCCGCATGGACATTTTAATAGATATACTACAAAACTGGTATCACAAGTTGCCGTTACGTATAACTTTATAGGAGTGCCCTGTGTTGGATGTCTCAAGATGGTACCTTTTATAATGTTATTACAATTTCCACAGTTCAAACACTGGATAGTACCCTTAAATGTGTCTTTCTGATCTGTCTTTTGGCTTTTCAATAATTGTTGCAGGTTACTTGTGCGTTGGTATGCGAATATTGGACACTGTTCAAAAATACCGTTGAAATCCGTTTCTGCCTGTAACATTGGCCAATATTTTTAAATTGTTTGTTTGATTTTGTGACTGTTAGTCGAGTATCTTGACACACAAATACATCGTTCTTGTTGTGTATCCAAATTTTGCTGCCTACTTTTTTATTAGCTCTTTCGCTGGCTTGTTGCAAGATCACTTCTGGATATGCTCGTTGTTTGAATTTAGTCATGAGCTTGTCTTTGTTTTGCTGGTACAATTCCTCAGTGGACGATATTCTTTTGATTCTGAGCAGTTGTGCATATATGGTAAATGTTGCTTCAAACTCATTTGATGAAAACTTCTAAAATGAAGAAAATTGTTCCTGTCTGTAGTTTTGGTGTACACCAATGTGATAAGTTTATGTTCAACGATCTTAATTTCTACGTCCAGAAAGGCAATCTTGTGTTTATCCATGGTGTGTGTAAATTGAATGCGCTCATCAATGTGATTCAGTGTGGGAATTTCCCTTAATAACTCATTCTCTGGACCTTTCCAAATAAAAAATATATCATCGATATATCGTAAAAATGTGATGGCGTTGTTGATCCAGATATTCTGAGAAAGGATGTGTGTTAATTCAAAGTGATGCATGAACAGATTCGCATAGGCAGGAGCTGCACAATTGCCCATTGAAGTGCCATTCAGTTGAGTAAAAAATTGGTTGTCCCATGTAAAATAACTGTGATATAAGGTGAAATGCATCAGTTCCAACAAAAAGATTTTCAGGCTGTTGTCTTTGTCACTCCTTAGAAGGAAATATTCCAGAGCTTGAAGGCCCAAATTGTGTGGAATTGAGATATATAGTGATTTTACGTCTATGGTACATAAAATATATTCAGTATTTTCATCTAGTTTAAGTTTGTCCAACTTCATTTGAAAAATCCGTTGTGTCCTGTAAGTACGTGGTCATTTTTCACACTATCGGTTGTAAATAGCGGTCTATATATTTTCCTATCAGTTCATGTATAGAATTTTGAGTGCTCACAATTGGTCTGAATGGTGGATTATGTAAGTTTTTGTGAATTTTTGGTATCATGTACAGATAGGGTACACTAGGATTTTGGTTGATAAGATATTTTTTGTCTCTCTCGTTAATTGTTCCAGATTGCAGAGCTTTGTCAATGATGGTGACTAAGATATCTTTAAAAGCTTTGGTAGGATCAGAGAGGAGTTTCATATATATATTTCCATCTGTAACATGCGTCTGTACGTTCTCCAGGTAAAATGAAGTGTCAAGAATTACAAGCGCCCCTCCTTTATCCGCCTTACAGCATGTGATTGTCTTGTTGTTGGCAAGGTTAGTAATAGCAATGTGTTCTTTGGCTGTCAAGTTACGAGCTTTGGATGACTTGCTTTTGAATATGTCATGAAGTTCTTTTTGTACAATCGTCTCAAATGTATCTAAGATTTTGTGACTCACAGGTGCTTGAAACGTGCTATCTGGTTTGAGATCCAGTAGTGTACCTTGATTTTCAAATCCTGTGGGTGTGATAACATTCTTAAAAAAATGTTTAAGGCATGAAGTTCTCATAAATTTGAACATACAAATTTGTGTCTCTAGTTCATTACTCTCATAGGTGGTTACGTATGACAAACCCTTCTGAAGTGTTTGAGTTTGAAAGGTGGATAACTTCGTTTTTGAGATGTTTATTACCAAGTTTTCTGACTCCTGGTCGATTTTGCAATTGGTATTGAAGGATAGGTTGTGTTGTGTCCGCCTGGATCGCCGGGTGGGCCTTGATTTCTTCCTAAAAAGTAAAAAATGAAGGGGGAGGTGCCGTGGTGCCATTTTTTGATGTTGAAGGTCTAGTGTCTTGATCAACATTAGGATGTCTGGATAATGGACCTTTAGGTTGTGGATGAGATTGTGGTCTTTGCTGCGAGTCATCTGATGATGATGTTCCGTCAGTAGATCTATTACCAAATTGTCGTCGTTGTCTACACGATGCATATTCCTCTTCCCAACTGTAGACCTCACCTAGTTTATAATCAACAGTGTCTCATTTAAATTTACGTAATTTTCTCTCATTAATTTCAATTGTGTGCTTTTCCAATTGTGTGTTGATGTCCTCGAGTATCATTTGCCACTTGTCCGCAGGCATTTTGTCACTTATTTCCTGTTTTAATTGTGCCACTTCTTTTTCAAGTTCCTCCAGTGCTTTTGAGAGCTCCTCGACAATAAGTAGAATGAGATCAAGGGAACATTTATTAAGGATACCATACAAGTGAACATTATTTCTACATAAGGTGGAATTGAGCGGTATCCTCAACCCTCTAGGTATTCTTTGGACTTTATGGTAGCGTATCAGTGTGCTAGCATGTAAACGCTGATTGATCTCTCTTTTGGCTGCAAATAAAAGTTGCTTGATGTTTGATTGGATTGATCCTGTGCTTGTGGAGACGCATTCAGGCTCCTGGATTAAAGAGTTAATTCGATTTGTATCTTCATTTGTGAATCCGAATATATCAGCTTTGTTGCCAGTAATATTTGCAATATCTTCATACGACATTCTAATGGTGAGTGCGTAACCGATGTGATCAAGCTGAAGATGCACTAAGTTATAATGGTGTTAGTTCTTAAATGCTGACATGGAGCGCCACCATCTTGCCGGGTGAGCGCTCTAGTTGTTCCCCTCTGAGTAATATGAGGTGGGCAGCGCCGCTGGTGCACAAAAGGCACGCCTAAGGCAAGCCTGTCTGTGCCCGTCAGCGTCCTGGATGTGGCCGGCGCTGGCAATGCTGCCGGTTTTCCTCCTGACCAAGAGAAACACTTAACCTATAGCAGAGCAAGGTTACTTGACATCAGCAAGAATGCGGGCTGCCTTCCCCGCTTGGCTTTGAATTCTGATGGCTCTATCCCTACATGCACATACTGCAACTTGGCGGCCTCCAACTCCAATGGTGAGATTAATTCTGGGAGGGAGGTTAAGAGTGCCAGGACTCTTCAAATAGTTACTGGGTCTAGTAATGATGGTTATCTAAAGGCACTTCTACTCAATACCCGCTCCTTAAAAAAACATTAACTATATGTTTTTGACCTGGTGCAAGTATCCAATCCTGATATAATGTTTCTAACAGAAACACGGCTCACTGATGCCTCACACCCTACTATTGCGAGCTCCATTCCCTCTGGATTTCAGATCCTAAGGAGGGATTGTGCAGTGGGTAAGGGTGGTGAATATTTTTAAAAAGGACAATTCCTGTACCATAGTTGCTGCAGGAGAGTTAGATGGGGCAGAATGCCTTGGATTTCATTTGGTACTCACTGGACACCAATCCTTTGCTGGAGCCTTAAGCTATAGGCCCCCTGGCCCCGCCAGGAAGTTTCTTGAGTCCATTAGTGACTCACTTTCACCTCTAGTTTTCAAATACAAGCACTTCCTGGTATTCGGTGATTTCAATATTCACATGGACACACCTGAAGAGCAGGAGTCCATCAAACTGAGGGAGTCGCTGGGTATTTTCAATCTGTTCCCTTATGTCCATCACCCCACCCATGATAGGGGATGCATACTCGATCAGGTTTTCTTTAATGCAGAGATCGAAACTGACATGCCTCTCCCTCTATTATGTCATGATCACCATCTGATAGGCTTTAGGGTGTGTAAATTGATAAGATGCCCTCAATCTTATGGGAAGCCTCGTCCCACCACTTTCAGACCTTTCCACCGAATCACCCCAGCAGTCCTGAGTGAAGCAGTCATTCACCACCCACTATCCCTCAGTGTCAACCTCAAGAGCGATGCACTCTGCTTGGAGGACTGGCTCCAGCAATGCTCCTTGGAGCTTGCACCTTCCTCCCCTCCAAATCCGCTAGAATTTCGGCCCCATGGTTTAGTCAAGCTGTCAGGAAGAGCAAAAGCGCCCTCAAATGGCTGGAGAGAGCATGGTGGAAAAACTTGAATCCTGAAGATAAAGAAATTCATAAACACACCCTTAAGGTCCACTACAATAACATTTTTGAGGAAAAGAAAAATTTCCTTTCATCTAAAATCGAGGCATCTGGCAATAAAACTAAAGACATTTTCAAACTAGTGAAAGACTTTTCCTCTCCGAGTGCGACCAACAGACCTTTTACTCCCACTTGTGAATGGAAAAGCCAACATGCCGCTTATTTGTATGACAAAATCAAAACCATTCAAGATTCCCTTATGGAATCCAGCCTGCCCAAATAAGGGAACAGTCCTTCCACCCTCCAGTTCCCCCGAGATGGGCCCTTCCCTCACACAGCTTCCTCCCATTCCTTTGGAGACATCCTTGCAGATTATGAAAGACCTCAATTCAGGTTCTCCCTCGGACCCATGTCCGGCCAAAGCGCTGGCATCTGCAACAGTGATTATTATCCAGCTGCTAATATTGCCCTCAATTCCTCGCTGAAAAATGGCCAGGTGCCAGGTAGATGGAAAAATTTGAAAATCCTTCCATTATTAAAAAAAACCTCTGACGACCCCTTGGTAGCATCAAATTACAGACCAATATCACTGCTTCCTTTTTTGTCCACAGCCCTTGAGAAATATGTGAATTTAGTTACCACAGAATATATGGAAACTAAAAATCTGCTCCACTACAGCCAGTCCGACTTTAGAACTAATTTTAGCACTATGACTGCCGTGCTTGAAATCTCTGAGGTTACTAAGGAGGCAAAGCAGTGCCGATCTTGCTGGACCTCTCCACGGCTTTTGATACCGTGCCCCATGACCGACTCCTGCAGAGACTTCGGGAGTGCGGACTGGGAGGCACGGTACTCAAGTGGCTCACCTCCTTTTTGGAGGACAGACATCAAGAGATCTGGTCCCCTCCTTTCGCTTATTCCATTCCCCCCTTCAAGGTGGGTGTTCCTCAGTTTCCATTTTGAGCCCGACACTTTTTAATCTATATGTGGTTCCCCTTACTCCCTTGGCTGAGGCATGCGGCGCGACAATAATTTCTTATGCTGACGATACTTAGCTTTTGTTCACATGTGACAAGGGCGATGACTTCAGAGGGGAGGAGATTAACAAATGTCTCACAGGGGTTTTTACTTGGCTCAGGAAGAAGCAATCAAAGTGTAACTCAGAGAAATCGGAGATATCTTTTTTTGGGCTCTTCATCTTGTGACAATTGGCGTAAATGGTGGCCATCAGACATGTCACCCCCCCTTACGTCAGTCAATACAGTTAAGAACCTGGGGGTCAAGCTGGATGACACCCTATCTATGAAAGCTCAAATTCAGACAGTGGCCGGATCCTGTTTCAGCCTTCTAAGAATGCTCAAGAAGTTTCTACCCTTAATATCAATCACCCACAGGAGGACTGTAGTCCAAGCCCTCATTGTCCCCAGGTTGAACTATGTAAACATCTTGTACCTGGTTCTCCCAGAATACCTACTGAGTAGACTTCATGTGGTCCAGAATGCGGCCACCAGAGTGATTCTCAGGTTGGGACAAAGAGTTCAGGTCTCCTCTCACCTGAAGGCTTTGCACTGGCTTCCCGTTCAAAAGAGAATTTGCTTCAAAGCCCTGGTGTTGGCTTTAAAAGCTGTACAGGACACGGGTGCCCATTATATCAGGAAGAGAGTTTTACACTATGTCCCCAGTAGAGCCTTGAGATCCTCCTCCCGGCAGCAGGTGACTGTCCCTAAGTTCTCCAATGCCCACATCGGTGCCTTCTCCTTCTAAGTTTAGGCTGCCCGTCTGTGGAACTTTCCGCTGGTGTCACTCAGACGGGTGCCTGACTTACTCACCTTCAGGAAGCAGCTGAAAACCTGGCTATTTCAGCAATAGCCTTAAGGCTTCTTCCCTCTTTCAGCAATAGTAACAGTGCAGCGAGAGTCCTTTTGTCCGGGGTTCCGAAACGGACCCTGGAATTGTACACGCTCGTGCGTGTCTTTTTACTTTTGTGGCCTGCTATTGGCCTTTGCCTGTGTGCTTGTCTTAAAGATAACACACAATAGGCCAAATGCGGGTGCATTGCTCCACCCATGGCCAATTGGTGTCTATTATGCGCATTCCTGCCATATGGTTTCAATTATCGTGCCCAGACACGGGCACGATAAATGAAACCATATGGCTCGCTGTGGCGCGCGTGCGTGCTGCACTCGTGGGCTTCTTTGTTTTTGAAGCGATCGCGAAAGTGAAAGCTATCGCTTTCCCTGCCGCTTGCTTCTGCCTTCTCGTTTGGTGTTGGTGCGGTCAGATAGTTTTATTAGTTATTTGTTGAGTAGGGATCCTTATAGCAAGGTCTTAAAGCACTGCAGATATTTCTGCTGCATTGAATTCCCACTGTCGTCACAAATATGGCTCTGCTGGAACCAAGATACTGGCATTTAATGATGTTCAATTCCAGAAATAGGGTCACATAATTACTGTGTTAACACTGAAAGCACTATAAGGTTGCTCAGTTTACAATAACAGCCTGCAAGTGCAGGAGCTCATCTCACATATGTTTCAATTTGTAACGCCGTCCATTAACTGCCATTTTATATTCCTTTGAACACTGTACTATCCAATGCCTTCACAACAGAGAAATCTTAGGTGTAAATCGAAATCTCGCGATCGCAGACGTCATATCTTTATCTAATTTCCCCGAAGCGTCCCTAAGAAAGAACCGGTAGGATGAGGACTAGTGGGCTGCCTAGCGAGCAGCTTAGCTCTGGTCTTGGACAAATAAAAGGCCTCACCCTTTGCTGCAAGTCAGGCTCAGGCTGGAGGCTGTGCTATCACAAAAGGTACCAGTCTCATGCGCACTTTACAAGGTAAATTGTTTGAAGCAGAGAGGTCTAGAGATACATGGATTTCAGTCATTTACACCTCGATCGCACTAATCGCAGATGCACACATATAAGAAACGAAACGTAACCGTGACACACACACTCATCGCACTCTAACTCTCCTTCCTAAGTGTATCCACATACGCTTTTCAGCAATCAAAACCGTGCAGCACCACATGTACTGGAGAGCCCAAAGCGCTAAGAGGCCACGGCAGTAGCTGTCGTGTACCAAATACAAATAGCAAAGCAGTCATGGGGGAAAAGAACAAGCATTTGCAATGCAACAGGTCTCGAATTGACGCGAGTTTCAGCTATTGGCATTGTAAATGACGATGGCTTTTATTTATCTTTTGGTTTTTGAACCATAAATAAAAGGCATTGCTATTTACAATGCCAAAAGCTTAAACTTGCATAAATGCGAGACCTATTGCATTGCAAATGCTTGTTGCATTTGTCACCCCGAATAGGACAGGTATGCTCAGACGTGGGTCCCGTGCTCCCCATGCCACTGGAGTCAAGCTATCCAGGCTGACGAGGGGTGAAACCCCGAAACCGGTCCTAGGATGCTTGTTTCCAGTCCAGGGAGGACCTGGCCTGGCAGTTCGGGCCGGACTGTTCCCATTGAGCACAGGGTCAAGGACGATTTGCATATGGCTGGTTTCAAACTAGAATGGCATGGTTAGCAAAACAATTATGGATTTAGGCCCAGATCTCTGTACTGGGTGAATGTATGACATAGTTCTGCATTCTGTCGATCAATTGTTGTTTTTGAATTAGTGATAGGAGTCACTCAGGATGTCAGCACAGAGAGCGAGCAGTAATGCTCCTTAATGTTTATTTCCTCTTTTTCCCTCCACAAACTACTGTAATCATGACCCTCACCGAGCCTTTTAAGGCTTAATATATGCTCCCCTATGCAACCTCGAATATTGCCTATTTTTCTTAGTCTGTGTCTCTGCCTGTAAATCGCTCTGATACCATTGGGTCTTGGCAGCACTATATAAATCTTTCTAAATAAAACTTTGTAAATAAATAATGCTTAATATCTTAGTACATATGGTGCATTCCTGCTCTCTCCCTGTCACTCAGCGGAGCAAGTTGTTTTGCTGCACTGCGTTATGCAAAGTTTTAATAAGTGTGCCCCGATTTTTGCAGCAGATAAAGCAAATTTTAGGGATTTTATTATTGATGTGTGCAAATCACATAAATAAATTTACTTTTTGCACCAGAGTGTGCCTGCGTTCACTGTCTTTATTTCAAAGGAGAGTGCATGGTTTGTCTGTACACATTTGGGTGTGAATTGTAAACCGTAAATGAGGTCAACAGAGTAGTCAGGCATGCTGCCATTGTGCCAGCAGGTCAGGGAGGGTGCTGGAATAAAGGACTGAGAGGGATGTGGAGTGGACATCATGGGCCCTATTCACAAAGTGCCTCGTGGCAGAGTCTCTGCACTAGTGGTGTAAACGATCTACTATATTTTGTTTTAGATCGAGCTGAAGTGAAGTAAAGGGGGCTTAGTCTGGCACTATATAGGTTTGCCTTAAAAATGCCCTTTAAAAAAAAAAAAAAAGTACCTACTACTATCTTTCCTTTTTAAGACAGTCCACCACCGCCGACCCCAACTGGCCCCACAGGTCCGAAGTAGCCACCACCTTTTCCATACCTGCTGATGCTCCTGGTCAGTAATCTTGAATATATTCTGCCTCCAAACTAGTATGTGTTAGGGTCTGCTGTATTTTCTCTAACTTCCACCTTTCTATTTTAGTGTCGGCTTGAAGCACGCAAACCTGCCTCCTTGTATTTTGTTTTGTATTCCCCTAGTTTCCGCTGCTGACTTCCTCCTGCCTGTCGCTGTCTTCGCTCTCCTTTTTTTAGCAACTTTTCTCTCACTCCTCTTTTACATGTCTTGTGTTAACTGAAGATTGTTAGTAACCTGTAGATGAACACAGGCCAAAAACTACTATTCACATACCATGTAGGTTGACAGAAGGCTTTATTGAGCAAACAGTCCATAGCTCAGGTACAGACAAGTGACAGTTATCATGGACCCCAACAGGATGTCATGTCATACAAGGTTCCATGATGTCATGGTGAGTCATCAGGGCAGCACAACATAGCAGGATACATACCACCATACATCCTTGCCATTTCCTTCCACCCTGTCATTGTTTGTTTTTTCGATCCTTTCAGACCCATGTCCCTACCAACATTTGAAAAAATATGCATATAGCGTTGACTAGTTGACTACTTGATCTATTAAGCTTTCAAAGGGATGCTTTTTTGCTAGTAGATAAGAGAAATAAACCAACATTAATAATGTATTGCTTTTGTAACTTGTGCAAAATAATGTGATGGTTACTTTGTACCAGGTATCAAAATATGTGTATTATGCTTTTTCTTCAAAGGAGAACAGAGACCACCATCCAGTGAATGGGGGAGGAGTGACTCATTGGACAAGTGGTAAGTGACTTTCTTTCTTGGTGACAGCTACTGCATTTGTTCATGTATTCCTCCCTTTCTTCCAAAGCCACTTACATATCCTGGTATAACCTATCTAGCCTCCTATGTTTCTGGCTTATTCTCCCTACTTTTCAGTTGTTAGAAGATTTCTCCCACAGATTTTGCCTAACTGACTATTATTCTGGCTTCATTACTGCTCCATCTTCTACCCCCCATTAACCATGCAACTAAGACTACTAGTATATGACACACAATCAGTCCAGAGTCAAACATTAACTTGCCCATAGCCAAATACAAAGTATTTGTAGAGCATTATTTTGCATAGAGGGTTTGGTGTGGAATCTGGAGTCGTACTCAGGATGGGACTCATGAGGGAGTGGGAAGAATATGAGCAGTGAAATAGGAAATTAGGATGACACACCACTATTTGTCCCAAAAAAACTTGCTGCCCTTCCAAGATAATCTCCATTAATTCTGCACATCATAATTAAGTACATTTGGTGCATTAATTAAATGTTACATATCAATGGAATAGCTTTTATATTTGTCAGCTCATTCATTAAGTAACACACATTAAGGCTGTGTTGCTGGTTTCACCACATGAAATTGTTTTAACTTTTTATTCTTTTTCACACAAATATCTGTTTTTGCAAACAGTGTTGTAAAATAGGATGAGTGGCCTGATCATACGCAACCTTCCCACCCTGGCTTGATGAAACTACCACCCCACCGAGTGTCAGTAAAATCTACTAATGCCCCTGCCCTAGCCTCTGTCGCTACTAGTGGTCGCTAATGCGGTCAGTCAACAAAAATCACATTCACTCCTACCTGAGAGTGTCTTTTTTACCTAAGTGGATAAAGCAATGTCTGATACCGCTTCTATAAGAGGTCCAAACCTTAATGCAGTGTTTTCCAAAGGGCCTTCTTAATGCTAGCGGTGGTTTACCAATGGCACTAACAGGGATAACATCACAGGGATAGCAACAGGGCATCGTAAATTACCGTGGCAACATGAACTGTTGCATCACAGCCATTGACTAGACTAAAAGAAAACAGAATGGGTGGAAAATCATAGACTGAGAGTACCATGGAAAAACAGCACTTATCAACATAGCGTTGAGTTACTTACTAAAATAGATTTTTTATGAACCCATCAGGTCTCAGAAGGAATAGTCAGGATGACAAAGTACAAGCTTACTTCAGTAGAATACAGATGCATGGGACGTTGTTTGCGTAAAAGTGCACACTATGCATCTTTGAACATACATTACTGTAATTAAGTCTCTGCACTATGATGTCCCTTTTATGGCTGGGTAGGGGTACAGGGTCCTTTAACAGTTGCCATTGATTTACGCACATCTGTTGATGGTAGAGAATAACTCACAACTCAATTGATCACACAACCTGGTGGAAGAGGGTTAAAGGTTTTTATTAATGAATGGGTAGGGGGAATTAGGGAAAGATGAGAAAGACAAACACAACATTCATCAAGTTGATGAGCCCATCAAATCTGTTATAGAAGAAAAATGACAATTCATTTACCAAAAGCATAACAGTATTTCAGCCTCCAGACTTCCAAGTTATCTAATCAGTTTGTGATAGCCATGGCGTAACAAATGCAAAATAGGGAGAATCCACACACTTAAAAAATAGTTGTAGTTAGTAAAGAAAAGAAAAATGATATTCCAAACAAGTGGATGGTGCATCTGCATTTGTCTGGCGTTGTCCAATCTCATACCACCAATCACAAATAACTAGTTTCATGTTATTGGCTGACCACTCTAACAATGACATTTTGCTGTAAAGCAAACCACAAGTCAATTACTTGATCAGAATTTGCCGTCTGAGACACTACTCTGGATTTTCCTAACCAGCGCACCTCTGGTGTCCACAGGTATCAAAATATGAGTATTATGCTTTTTCTTCAAAGGAGAACAGAGACCACCATCCAGTGAACGGGGGAGGAGTGACTCCTGGGACAAGTGGTAAGTGACTTTCTTTCTTGGTGACAGCTACTGCATTTGTTCATGTATTCCTCCCTTTCTTCCAAAGCCACTTACATATCCAGGTATAACCTATCTAGCCTCCTATGTTTCTGTCTTATCCTCCCTACTTTTCAGTTGTACTTGTTAGAAGATTTCTGCCACAGTTTTTGCCTAACTAACTATTATTCTGGCTTCATTACTGCTCCATCTTCTACCCCCCATTAACCATGCAACTAAGACTACTAGTATATGACACACAATCAGTCCAGAGCCAAACATTAACTTGCCCATAGCCAAATACAAAGTATTTGTAGAGCATTATTTTGCATAGAGTGTTTGGTGTGGAATCTGGAGTCGTACTCAGGAAGGGACTCATGAGGGAGTGGGAAGAATAAGAGCAGTAAAATAGGAAATTAGGATGACACACCACTATTTGTCCCAAAAAAACATGCTGCCCTTCCGAGATAATATCCATTAATTCTGCACATCATACTTAAGTACATTTGGTGCATTAATTAAATGTTACATATCAATGGAATAGCTTTTTATATTTGTCAGCTCATTCATTAAGTAACACACATTAAGGCTGTGTTGCTGGTTTCACCACATGAAATTGTTTTAACTTTTCATTCTTTTTAACATAAATATCTGTTTTTGATTATGGTGAAGATCAATGATCATGGTGATGATCAATAATCAAAGATTAATTATACCACACAATGCTACTGCATTGTGGGAAGTATGTATGTGAAAAAACTTCTCTGTGCTCTTACACAGAAGAGAATTGCATCCAAAAAATGCCAGTGGCCATAGGGGAACAGCAACGTTTAGCTACTGTACAGTAGGTTGAACACTACAAATCATGTTCTTTCCTTTGGATTATCTACCTAGTCCTGCTGGAGGAGTAAGAGGAGAACCCGCCCCTCAACCTCCATCACCATCAAATCTGCTATCCTCAATACAATGGGACACAGCAATTGAGGCCTAGGTTTTATAAGGGGTAGGATTTGTTGTGGGGGAGAGGATAGGAATGACAGTTGGGATATGTTGGGTTCAGGTGAGTGGGTGAGCCTGTTGTGGGAGTGGAGGGTGGGAAGAACAGTTGGGACAAGGTATTTTTTTGGCTATGTTGGGTTTAGGTGAGGGGATAGGTCTGGCAGTGGAAGGAGAAGGTGGGACTTGTATGAATTTCCTTTTTGTTTGCATCTCCTTTTGGTTTTCTTAAATTAATGGTTTTCTTTTTATCTTGAGTATATGTCTTTACATAAGTTAGAGTAGCCTCACACACAGTTAAAGAGGAAGCACTACCAACACAATCACAACAGAGGGTGTTCTTCTCTGCACATGTCCTATCACAAACAAATTGTCCCACTGGATCCATCACCTTTTACTTTCAAGTTTTTAATATTTCACTACCCAATCTCTTTTCCCATGTATTAACTACTCTACTTACCTTACCTCATCCAGTCCAGCCCAGGACACCCCTTGCAAACAGTGTTGTAAAATAGGATGAGTGGCCTGATCATACGCAACCTTCCCACCCTGGCTTGATGAAACTACCACCCCACTGAGTGTCAGTAAAATCTACTAATGCCCCTGCCCTAGCCTCTGTCGCTACTAGTGGTTGCTAATGCGGTCAGTCAACAAAAATCACAATCACTTCTTCCTGAGAGTGTCTTTTTTACCTAAGTAGATAAAGCAATGTCTGATACCGCTACTATAAGAGGTCCATACCTTAATGCAGTGTTTTACGAATGGCCTTCTTAATGCTAGCGGTGGTTTACCAATGGCACTAACAGGGATACCTTCACAGGGTTAGCAACAGGGCATCGTAAATTACTGTGGCGACATGAACTGTTGCATCACAGCCAACGACTAGACTAAAAGAAAACAGAATGGGTGAAAAATCATAGACTGAGAGTACCATGGAAAAACAGCACTTATCAACATAGCGTTGAGTTACTTACTAAAATAGATTTTTTATGAAACCATCAGTTCTCAGAAGGAATAGTCAGGATGGCAAAGTACAAGCTTACTTCAGTAGAATACAGATGCATGGGACGTTGTTTGTGTAAAAGTGCACACTATGCATCTTTGAACATACATTACTGTAATTAAGTCTCTGCACTATGATGTCCCTTTTATGGCTGGGTTGGGGTAGAGGGTCCTTTAACAATTGCCATTGATTTACGCACATCTGTTGATGGTAGAGAATAACTCACAACTCAATTTATCACACAACCTGGTTTTTATTAATCAATGGGTAGAGGGAATTAGGGAAAGATGAGAAAGACAAACACAACATTCATCAAGTTGATGAGCCCATCAAATCTGTTATAGAAGAACAATGACAATTCATTTACCAAAAGCATACCAGTATTTCAGCCTCCAGACTTCCAAGTTATCTAATCAGTTTGTGATAGCCATGGCGTAACAAATGCAAAATAGGGAGAATCCACACACTTAAAAAATAATTGTAGTTAGTAAAGAAAAGAAAAATGATATTCCAAACAAGTGGATGGTGCATCTGCAATTGTCTGGCGTTGTCCAATCTCATACCACCAATCACAAATAACTAGTTTCATGTTATTAGCTCACCACTCTCACAATGACATTTTGCTATAAAGCAAACCACAAGTCAATTACTTGATCAGAGTTTGCCGTCTGAGACACTACTCTGGATTTTCCTACCCAGCGCACCTCTGGTGTCCACAGAGGTAGACCTATTTGAGTCCTCTCATTTCTCATTGATGCAGAGTAGAGGCAAGTGTTTTCTTCTAGTCAAATGTATTTTAGCTGACAGAGATAGGCCTGTAGTGTTGATTAGAAAATGAAAAGAATTTGGGGCTTAGTAGTGTAGGGTTAGAGTTCGTAAATAAATTTACTGGTCATGGAAAGAACCCAGAGATGACGGACTTAAGTTAGCAAAAAAATATATATAAGTATTTACACCATTATGCGAAAGGCAAGCAATGATACAAAATGATCCCATTAATAATAAATTATCAAGTTTTACCAGAGCCTCTCATCTATAACAATATGGTGAATCTCTTATTTGCCAATACTTATTAGTAAAAGTAAGATATATTTTCCAAATGTGTGGTGTCGCTATGGCTCTGCCTTCTTCATGGAAGTGATAAACAAATAGGGGCACCTCTGTTTTTAAACCTTTACTTGCAGTTTACCAAGGGGATGAAAGAAAGGATACGCATTGGAGACATCTTATTCTTTAAGATGTTTTTTAGAAAACAGAAGCTTTCTATTTCAGGAGACTGTCACCATTTGCTAATTTCAAAGACAACGGTTGAGCCAAAGTTTAAATTATTCTTTCTCAACTTCCACCACCTAGCAAGCCCAGGCCAAACAATTGCTGTGTCATCTTTGATTGTCTATCTGCACCATGCACACTGCACCACTCCATTTCAGTTTATTATTTACAATGTGCTGTCTGTGTAACCATACAATACACTATTTACATATCTATATACATATATTTTTTAAGCAGTTCTCCTATTTAACAATTATATCCAAAGGTAATCAAATTCATACATGGATATGCTCATTCCAAAGTGATGGTAAATGTGGCTTAAAAATCTTGATGCATTCTATACGTTTCTTATGATCACAGTTCCACATATAACCATCAAATCTAACGAGAGCTCATTTAGGGCGCAATTTGTGAGCCAATCAATTTTGATATTTACTAGAATTGGTTTTCATACATATGATTGGATATCTGTTAATTATACATATTCATAATAATTGAATTATTGCATTTTATCTCCCTGTAATCGATAGCCCACTATGAGCAGAATTGTGAGCTATCGTAAGATTTGATGGTTATATGTGGTACTGCCTTGTTCACATCCATATCCACCTTTGGCTTTTTCAATGAATTTCTTGTATTTCATTTAAATAAATAAATGTATTTTTTGAATGTCTGTATAGTAGAATGACTAAAGAATATATCCTGTGTGATGGATGGACTGGCCTCTTCTTTGAGACCTCTATCTCAGATTACAGGTGTCTATAGTAGTGTTTGGGGAGTGACTGCCCTCTCATGTTAGACCTCTCTCAGATGAAGGTTGTGCGTAGTAAGGTGTGAGGCTGGACTGGCCTCTCCTTATACTTTACCCTTAATTTCTCAAAAACCACTGAACAGATTTACTCCAACTGTCAGAAAACTCAATCTGCAGACCAAGATTTATCTTCCTGCTGAATTTTGTGTAATTCTGTTTAGCAGTTTTTGCTGCAGCCCTGCCTAAAGAAGTCTATGGAAAATGAATGGAGATTTTATGTTTGGGGCCCCCTTTTTTCTAGGCTCCTGCTTGACAAATCACCCAGAAACTTTACAGGAAGGAGGTAAGGTGGATGAACATTTTTTTTGGTACCATTTTGTGAAGATTCATCAAACGGCACCAAATGTATTGGCAAACTAAAAATATTTCTTTCAATGAAAAAACAAACCTAACTATAAATACCTAGTGACGATCGCCACTATGTAATAATTATAAATATATAAATATATACTATATATATGTATATATACATTTCCTTTCAACCATCATGCAAACCGCCCTCCAATTCTCCATGTGCCTCGAGGGCGAGCAGAAGAACAGCACAGACAAATCCTTCGTAATGAGGTAACTTGTGTATTTTTTCAGAGTTAAATCAGCCTCCATTCATCACGGGGTCATAGCCAGCAAAGTGCAGGGGTGCATGCAGACAAAAATGACCCGTTTCGGCTTGCGCCTTCTACTGGGAGAGCAAAAGAGCAAAACATTTCTTAATATATGCGGATGTTTCCATGGAACCTACTAAAGGTTTGATTTCTTGCTCTTTCAGGACTTCAAGTCCCAGAATGCAGTGAAGCACTAATGAGCACGAAGTGAGATCCATTGGGGGTCGGCATACTGGAAATGGATAAAAAAGAGCCCCCCTTGATTCATCTGTGACTGAGGCAGCCTATGAGTAAGAGGCTGTCACGTGGTTTTAGGCCACTCCCTATTTACAGTGCTAAGTTAGCTTAATCACGTTAGCTGTTGGAAAACCATCTTGTTGCTTTCGCTGCCTTTGCACCCGACACTGTTGTTACATGTTATTACTTTGAGAAATGCAGACTCGCTCTTGTCTCAAGTGAATGTTATTAATACATCCTTAACAGTTGCTAGTGCCCTTGGTCTGTACATCGAGTAAAGAACTGTTCTAGGACACTAGACGGTGCCGGCTGATTATGTTCAGGGTGATCGTACCACTGTTTAGTCACAACATGCACGCAGCTGCAAATATCAGAAAGTCGAGGGCTTTAATAACACAGCGCAGCATATTGTTAGGGCATTCGATAGAAGAGCTGTTGCAGAGAACACTGAGCTGATCCTGTGATGTGATACATCTGAGCTGATCTATACGGTATGGGGTCCCCTATGCAAGCCTATGAGACCTTCTAATAGTCTAATAATATTTTATTAGTAACTAGAGAAAGGAAGGTGGTTATTTTCCACTGTCATTATAATATGATCGCTCCTTTTATATTCTATGGTATTGTAACAATGTTAATGGTAATGATCTTAACCATTTGTCTACTTATGTTAGCCAAAGTATTGTTTAACAGGACTCGAGGTTTATGAATAAATTCTTTAAACTTTACTGTGTCTTAGTTATTCTGTTGTGGACTGATATATATGTGCAAACGGGTATTTCGGGTTCCCACCATTCCTGAGAATAACTAAGTCGCTTGTTCTGGGTTGTCTATACATTGGGACCGCCGAGCTAAATCTCGGATAACGAATGTGACACTAAGCTAGTCGGATAAGGGGTTCTTAGTTCTGAGGGGAGTTTCTGGTACACCACAATTCTCTAAGGTTCTGGTTTCCTGCGCATAGTTCTGAGCATACGCAGAATCCCTACAACATGGCGCACCTAACGTTTGGTCTTAATATCTGAGATGCCTTAGTAGTGCTTTTTATTAGTCCACAACGCCCTCACTCTGGTTTCCGGATAACAGGAGTGACGGCTTAGCCTACCTAGGTTTTAGGCTATAGGTTCTTTCAAGCTTGATAATAAAAAAGGTTAAAATAATATAAGCCCAAGTGCTACTAAAGATCTCGTTGTATCTTTTTTTTCTGAGTCCTTATGGCGGTAGATATTCCCGCTCACAGTAGGGTGTCTCTGCGTGCTCATTTAAGGACGTATGGGGTGCCTGATGACGGGATGGCAGTGGTATTTGTCGTAAGTGCAAGTGCTACTTACCCTTATGAGTTGTTTTACTCTTGGGTTACCTTTGAGGCTGTGGAAGATGTCGATAAAACATTCCACAAATACACTGCTACACCGGTGCCTCTAAGGTATACGCCATATATGGCTCTGGAAATTCCTATCTCTACCTGGCAACACACTATTTGGTTTAATGGCGCCCTCCCCCACACGGTCACCCCGGCGAGACTGGGTCCTTTGTCTATTGAAGGAGCTACTTGGCAGGTGCTGGCCGGACATACACCTCATCCACGCTACCTGACGGTAGGAGTGGATAGCTTACGTATACTACACACTACCCTGATTACGGTCCATAGGGCGTTAGTGCAGTATGTGTCGCGCACTGTACAGGTGGGGGCACCTGCAGTTGCGGGACACGGGGCTGATCATCATCATGCGGTTGTGATCAGTCCTGTAATGGTAAACGCGGTTGTTGGCAAGCGCCCCCAGAATAAGGATGAGTATCCTTATTGGCTTGCAGAGAAATTCGATCAACTAGAAGCCGTGTTTCCTAACACTAGTCCGGTGGATAAACACAGGATTCTCACTATTACTTTGCCAAAAGAACTAGTCCCAGACATTGTCGATTGTGACAATTGGGGCAAGGTCTTTGCCGCGACCTATTCGAAGTGCTTCGGTACTACGTCTATGTCGGTACTACCTTCCGTTATCAAGAAAGTCCAGGACGACCATGGTGCGGAAGCAGCTATTGAATTGGGAATGCGGCTTATCGACAGCTTCGATGTAGTATGTTCCATGATTATGGGAAATCTCAAAGGAGATGCCATGCAGTTTCAAGTGGGAAACATGATGGCACTTATTGCGGATGATGATAAGCCGAGGGAGTTTGCAAAAGTTATTGCAAAAGCCTATAGGATGGTTGGACGTAGTGCCCTGGGCGTGAAACCCGTCATCAAAATTCCTGATGTAGTACAGCACACTAAAGTGAGTTCGTCTACAAAAGACGATAAACCTAACTTTCCAAAACAAAATTGGAGAGCCAAAAAACAAGATAAACAGCAACAGAAACAGGAGACCCGTCCAGCTTCCCCGGTTCAGGCATATGTTGAACGAACTTATGATTTGCGTGATCGTTCTCGTATTAAGTCACCTGATAGGTTTCAGGTTCCTGACCAGCGATCTCCTCGTTCTTCACAGGAATCAGCGGCTTCACACTTTGGTGGCGGAGACCGTGGGAGAGGTCGGAGTGCTCAAGGACGTGAGCAACCCAGACAAGCGGACGTAAAAGGCAAGCAGGAGGCTTCTGCACATCCGCGTCCTCCGTTTCAGAAAAAGAAAGTTGCTGCTATCTCAGCGAAGTATGCCTCAGATGGTGCGGACACAGCTTCTGAACATGAAATGGGCTTTGACGCTGCTAGACAGCGCGGCGGAAGTTACAGTAGTGCGGGGAGCACTGCGTCCATTTCTGGAGGCGACAGCAACTAAAATCTATGTAACAGTAGAAACTGCTGATACTCGCGTAGCCCCCCCTGAGAGATTATTTGACATAGTCCTCCATATTGAGGGTGACATACAACGTAAAATTAACGCGGTATTTTGGGATAATCTAACGACCACCTATGATATACTATTGGCGGAGAAAGATTGGCCCCCGGCTTTCGTTCTAAACGCTCCAAGGGGGGAAGAAGTCATTCTTCCTTCTTTTGGACACGTAGTGCCCAAGGAGGAGTCTGAGAAGTTAGCCGAGGAGTGGGCGCGGGTGCTTGCACCTGCGTTGTATCATAATCAGGTGGGGTGGGATAAAAGTTCTACCCTCCACGATTTTCCATTGCGGTCCGACCCCCAGCCACAACCCCAATACCCTATGCGACGTGAGGCTAGGTCTCATGTCGCGGCTATCCTTGAACAATTGGAATATCAGGGTGTAATTGAAACATGTGTGTCATCCATGAATAATCCTTTATTCACTGTAACGAAGCCTGACGGATCGTACCGCCTAGTTTTGGATTACCGGCACTTAAACTCGCACTGCCGGAATTGTGCGGTGCAAAATACCCATAGTTCAGCTCTCGTTGATAGTCTTGTGAGAAAAAGGTTCAAAACCACACTTGACTTGTCCAATGGTTTTTATTGCCATAACATATCCCCTCATAGTTATGAGTGGACCGCTTTTACTTCGGGTGGTAAACAAAAAGTGTTCAAAAGG
Source organism: Triturus cristatus (assembly GCF_964204655.1). Lineage (NCBI taxonomy): Eukaryota > Metazoa > Chordata > Amphibia > Caudata > Salamandridae > Triturus > Triturus cristatus. The sequence goes on along the minus strand of NC_140595.1, from coordinate 705,652,551 downwards.
CTTCCAATGGGCTATAAAAATAGTCCTGGGGTCTTTGCTGCCCGTGTGGTCTCTCTCTTAGAGATGGTAGACCCGGAGGCATACTCGTACGTTGATGACATCTACTTAACTGACGACGAGTTGCTTCCTCACCTTGCTCGCGTGGACAACATAATTTGTATGTTTGCGGACTTTGGTTACAAGTTTAACTTTAAGAAGTCCCACATTGCCGAGTACACTGTTTTATTCTTGGGGTACGAACTCAACAATGAGGGCCGAGGCTTGGCTCCGCAGTTCCTTGAGAAATGCGCACGCCTTCGTATCCCTACGACACTGAAACAACTTCAATCATTGCTGGGCTTTCTGAATTTCGGTCGTACCTACATTCCTGAATATGCCCAGCGTATCAAGCCATTATATGCCTTGGTACAACCTACTTTTACCAAATCTTGCTGGCTGCCAGAACATTCGGCTGCATTACACTCTTTGCAGTCTGACCTTCTTACTGCGATATATTTACAAACTTGTGATAACCACAAAAACCTGGTAATTAGAATTGTGCCGGGTGCTGAGGGGTTCACGTACTTAACTTACAATGAAGGCGACACAGTCCCCATTGCTTACAAATCTCATTTATATACTTCGGCTGAAATGCGTTTCTCCACTGTCGAAAAGGTTTTGACAGCTGTTCAGATGGCAATCCTGAAAGAACGAGCGCTATCACAGGGGAAACGCATGATGGTGGTAACACCATTCCCTGCCCTGGAGGCAGTCACTAAAGCAAGTGTGCCGAATTCTAAAGCTTTGCATCCACGGTGGATACAATGGGCAACCTCCTTAGCCTCACCTGATGTCGAATACATTTTTGACGCGGGACTTCAGACTCAGGAGAGTTTGGAGTATGAATTAGTTCATCCGGCTCCACTTACATTGCGCCCGTTGGAGGACTTCCATTGTGTCATTTACACTGACGGGTCTGCGCAACCCGCAACTGGATCACGGCACGCTTATTCAGCGGCTTGCGCAATTGTGGTTGGTACTTTCGTGAATGGAGAATTTGTCCAGGATGCGGTGCATACGCAGACTTTGGGTGATTGTACCGCACAATTGGCGGAGCTTCGAGCTCTGGTGCTTGCACTGGAGTTTGCTGATTATAAAGTCACAACTCTTATAGTGAGTGATTCTTACTATTGTGTACAATCTTACAACGACAATCTGATGTTTTGGATCACGAATGGTTTTCGTGATTCAAAAGGTAGCACAGTAAAGCATAAAACGCTTTGGGCTAGGGTGGCTGAACTAAAAGGCAGTCTACCCCTTGTGAGTGTTATTCACACTCTTGGTCACCAACGAGTTGGTGTCCATGCTGTCGGTAACAGTTTGGCTGACGAGGCAGCTAAAACAGCAGTGGCAACATACTTAGTAGCAGCAGTTACAAGATCCAAAACTAAGATCGATGATGACATCTTGGCAGCTATTGCTGCAACAGAGACTGGGACAAACTTCCCTAGAGGTTTCCCTTCTCGATACCATTATCACTTAAGTCCTGATAACGTCCCGTTAGTGAGGATTAATGAAGTTGGGGATAGGGTTATTCCCAATTCGGACTGCAGACCTGCTTTGGTTCAAGCTGCACATGAGGGTGTTGCGTCAGCGCACGCCGGAGTGTCCGCAACTGTGTCACTGTTGCAACAGCGTTATTGGTGGTACGGTTTGTACAAACATACACGGACTTATGTCCTAAATTGTGGAATTTGCCAACAAATTAAGCCATCAACGGTGGCACGTCCACCACAAACGCAGCTGCATATATCTAATCAACCACTTGCGTGTGTTTATTTAGATCACTGCGGTCCTTTTTCCTCAGACACTGCGTACAAGTATATCTTGGTTGCAGTAGATTCGTGCACACGTTTTCTTTGGGTATGGCCACAAAGGAGTGCTGACGCCAGGACTGTCATCAAAGCATTGCGTGTCTTTGTAGGGAGTTTTGCATGTGGCACCCTTCACTCTGATCAGGGCCCTGCGTTTGCCTCTAAGGCTTACAAAGAAGCCATGAAAAGTTTGGGGGTCCAAGTCAAATTTTCGTCTCCATATCGGCCTGAGGGCAATAGTGTTGTGGAACGAATGAACCGTGACCTAAAGCAATCATTGACGGCCCGGGTGTTAGGTACTGGCAAGAACTGGCTAGCCCATTTGTATGACGTCCAACGTGCACTTAATAATCTCCCTAGAAGGTCTCTGGGTGGGAGGACCCCGTACATGATGCTCTTCGGAGTTCGAATGTTTGTTCCTGACCTTGAGGGTCTCGACATGGCGGCGGCTGCCGCGCCTTTTGACTTAGATGACCACTGCACTGTTTTACAGAATCTTCAAGAAACAAGAGACACTCTAGCAAAAGAGCACGTATCTTCTGCGACCGAGGCTGGATTGCAGATTCCGGTAGTCGGCTGGCTACCCCGAGTTGGTGATCTGGTCCGTGAGAAGGTGGAGAAGAAAAAGGAGTTTGGACCCTCTTATCGTGCACCAGTGCCGATGCTTGGAGTTGAGGGTACCCGCACAATTGTTTTGCCTCCACTTCCTGGTCACAGAGACAACAGGTACATTTCGGTTGACAATGTCAAGCTACACAGGGTGGCCGATACTTCATAGTCTGACACCTTCAGTTTCTTGCCCTTCAATGATGCGCAGTGCTGTTGTGGTGCGACCATCTGACGTAGTACCTGAGGTTGCCATTGAAATGCAAGTACTTTCTGATTCTGCTGTTTCACCTGCGGATGGTGCTTTACCTGATGATGCTGAATATTCATATCCTACTGATGTCCCATTGCCCCTTTTGCATTCAACTGACATTGTCCAGTCTAATTTTTCCTTTGGAACTGAATCATTGACTTCCACTGCCCCTTCCAAATTTTCAAAATTTTTTGCCTGGTTCAAGAGACAATTTTTGGTTCCCCCCTGGATTTACATCTGGCTGGTGCTAATTTGTATTTTTTTGTTCATGTCCATTGGTTTTGTGGTGGTATTTTTTAGGTTGATAAATGGACACTACCTGAATGAACGTTCTACAATTAGATTGATTAATGGAACTCTGGCCCCACATTCATCGTCGCACATCATGAAGAGGGACCTGACCTTTGTTAATATCACCGCCTGGCCTGTTCGTGATGGAATAGCATGGGATGCAGTTAAATTTCAAATTCATGGCCCCACGGAAGTGATTAATGTGCCATCTGTATATCGTGTCTCTATGGGTGATGTGGTGAAGCAGGACATTCGATCTGATGATTGGGATGTTAAAACTATAGAGACACTGTTTTCTGATTTAAAATACTATGCCGCTTTTGATGCTGAGGATTTGTATTTGAATAATGAGAACTATGCAGAGCAATTTTGTTATCAACATTATGGCACACATTTTCTCCATAGGGCAAACACATTTCGTAGTTTGGTTAACTTCACACAGTGGGAACATTGCCCTGCCCCGAAAATTGGAAGTTCAAAAACATTGATCGCAAAGTTTTCATATTTTTCAGATTTTAGTGTGACTAATAATGCTTCTTTTTATTTTAAGCTTAACAAAGACCCTGTTTCAAAGGTGCGTTTGACCCACACTAAATTGTTGTTTTCTAAATCCTTCATGGATGATTTGGCAATTGGTGGGTATGACGTTTGGAAACAGGCTATTGATCTCAAGTCAGTTTGGGGTACTAAATCCTGGCAGGTACAAGGTACAGAAGCTTTACATCGTGCCTGCCTGATCCCAAACCACATGTTGTTTTTAAATTCTACTGTTTTTCAGACAACCTGTTTTGGATTGGCTATCTCTAAAAAATTAAATTGCCCCTCGATCCCGGATCTGAGAGCTTATCCCGGTTGGGAGAATCACACAGATCTGTCCCTTACTATGTTGCAGTCTTTTGTCTCCAATTCCACCTTCAATATTAGTGCATTAGACCCTACAGGTTGGTTGATATGGCAGAAAAGTTCGGATACCTGTCAACGTAGATTTTTGGGGTTAATTCCCGGGTACATACAGGATAGAGTAGACCCACGTTTTCTGTCCTCACATACTGTCACTACCTACTCGGTAGGTAAATTATGTCAGACATGGTTGCAACATTCCACATTAGATTCTGTTAAACTTCACTTGTCACGTTTGCATGACAACGTTGATTTGAATGATTTTGTTAAGGGTCCCACATTAGGAAGATCCAAAAGATGGGTGTATGCGGTTTACAACGAGGTTTGGAAGTTGTCACAGATTGAGGCTGCTTCCAGACTCCGTGCTATTGACCAAGCCAATATGGAAAAAGTATTGGCAGTAATAGATAATAGTATTAATACTTTATCTTCAAGAATATATACATTGGACAACATTATTTCATCTGTTGTAGATATTGTCCAGGACGATGTGTCTGTGTTGTATCATGGTCAAAATCAATTACGATCGATTATGCAATTTGCTTGGACTTTGCAGACGTTAAAGGCGGGGAAAGTACCATGGGATTACATGAATGTTTCGTCTTTATTCCGCCCGTTTAATCTGTCAGCAAAGCAACAATTCATGTCCATGAAAGATGCTACATATTCACTACTACATATAGAAAAGTTAGAACCTTTGCCTTTTTCTGTTGCTGAGTCGGATTATTCAGTGTGGCTCGTACATGGAATGGTAACTTTACCAATTTCTATGTATAAGTTTAGTTCTTGTATGAAACATTATGCCTTAGGCAGATTTGAAAAACTTGGTTCTGCATTTTTGCATGAAGTCTGGTCTCTCCCATTTACATATCGATGTGAGAGAGACGGCAAAGAAGTTTATTTGAAGGGTGAGGAGTGTACGACTGCTCCAGATCATTCAGTAGTGTGTAGACATATCCAATTACATGGATCATGTAATATGAATGCCCCTAATTTAGCTTGCGTGTTGAAGGGCATTCCTGTACAAGTTATAACGCCGTCATTTACGCTGCTTGCTAATGGTAGTTATCTGCTTCTAAATAGTGAGGCTTGCTGTGGGATGTTAGCAGGAATTCCCTATATTGTTTCAGTTTCACGAAGAGTAGTTTGCTGTAATAACGTGCTTTTCCCGCCCCCGCAAGGCCGGCTGGATATATCCATCTGGCCGACGATTCCAACCTTGAAAGCAGAGTTCAATAGGATGAGCAGAATAAGGGCTCTTTTGTCTCAAAAGGAGGTTGCGTTGACTTCATCACGAGAAACATTTCTCCTTCAAATTGCGAACACTCGCACGGAAGTTCAAGCACTTTTGAATACTGACCTTCCCCTACATTTTGGCACACTAATACACACTATCTTCAATGCTTCTTCTACGACTGGTCTGGTGCACTTTTTTAAAATTGTAGGCTCTGGCCTTGTGACGTCTTTCCAGTCTATCTTTGGTGTAATACCAGCTATTTTTCATTCTATTTTTTCTGGGGTCTTCGGAGGGTTTCCTCTGATACTCGCATTAATTGCTGGCATACTCCTGTTGGTCTGCGCACTACGCTATGGCTGCACGACTTGCGCTTCTCGACCACGGATCCAGCATGTTCCATCTGCGTAGCCGGATGTGGGAATCTTATGGAACTCTGCCACTGGCTACCTTGAGTGTCGCTTATGGATTATCCTTCCGATTCCCGTTTTTCACTTGTGTACAGCCTGTCTTTCACTGTCTCGAATGTCCGTTCCAATGGGCTCTGGATATGTGTCTGTCAAACTTGGTGTCACCTGACCTGGATTTTGATCGACTGATGTATCCCTTAGTGGTTCATGAGTTTGACTGTTCTGGGGTCGGGTTTATGGCCTTGGGTGCGGCGCATGGAGTCCTCGGATTATGGGATATCGAGAGAGCAGCAGTTGACTTCCTGGCACGAAGTTACATCGAGATGCCTGCTTCTTGTCCACGTGGAGTGCTTGATGCTCATTTCCCTGTGGAACACGTGTGTTCTTTTTCTTTGCTGAACTGGATGTCCGAAAATTTTGCGGATGACTCAAATGATTTTCTACTGGAAGCCGCAGCTGCGTATGCTGCTTATACTTTCCTACATTGACTACCTGATGGCGAGTCGAATAAAGTTTTTTTTTTTTTTGCCATCTTTTCACAAAGGATCGTTGGCTTCTATGGACGATGGATTGTGTTTTTACATTTTTCTTTTCCTCTCATTTTTCTGAACTCTCATTTCAAGCTCTTTAGTCTGCCTCATTGATCTTGAACTCTGCGTTCTGTAAAAATATTCGCCCCTGGTTATACTGTGGTTCGATCAAAGGGGGATGTCACGTGGTTTTAGGCCACTCCCTATTTACAGTGCTAAGTTAGCTTAATCACGTTAGCTGTTGGAAAACCATCTTGTTGCTTTCGCTGCCTTTGCACCCGACACTGTTGTTACATGTTATTACTTTGAGAAATGCAGACTCGCTCTTGTCTCAAGTGAATGTTATTAATACATCCTTAACAGTTGCTAGTGCCCTTGGTCTGTACATCGAGTAAAGAACTGTTCTAGGACACTAGACGGTGCCGGCTGATTATGTTCAGGGTGATCGTACCACTGTTTAGTCACAACATGCACGCAGCTGCAAATATCAGAAAGTCGAGGGCTTTAATAACACAGCGCAGCATATTGTTAGGGCATTCGATAGAAGAGCTGTTGCAGAGAACACTGAGCTGATCCTGTGATGTGATACATCTGAGCTGATCTATACGGTATGGGGTCCCCTATGCAAGCCTATGAGACCTTCTAATAGTCTAATAATATTTTATTAGTAACTAGAGAAAGGAAGGTGGTTATTTTCCACTGTCATTATAATATGATCGCTCCTTTTATATTCTATGGTATTGTAACAATGTTAATGGTAATGATCTTAACCATTTGTCTACTTATGTTAGCCAAAGTATTGTTTAACAGGACTCGAGGTTTATGAATAAATTCTTTAAACTTTACTGTGTCTTAGTTATTCTGTTGTGGACTGATATATATGTGCAAACGGGTATTTCGGGTTCCCACCATTCCTGAGAATAACTAAGTCGCTTGTTCTGGGTTGTCTATACATTGGGACCGCCGAGCTAAATCTCGGATAACGAATGTGACACTAAGCTAGTCGGATAAGGGGTTCTTAGTTCTGAGGGGAGTTTCTGGTACACCACAATTCTCTAAGGTTCTGGTTTCCTGCGCATAGTTCTGAGCATACGCAGAATCCCTACAACAAGGCGTTGGCCTCGAAACGCGTCAGGTGAATAAAGAAAGCAACTTCTGGGGTGATGTAGTGGGTTGTTGCAAAAATAAAACCGGATGGTGGTTTACTGTTGAGTGTGTCCTCAATGCTTTCAGGCGTTTGGTGAAGAATTGATGGACACAGCAGCCCTGCCGTGGAGGACGGCATCATCTCCGCACTGAGGAGAGGCTGTGGCTTGGAACTGTGCCCAGGCTGGTAGTGCAGCACAGTAAGCGGCATTAGTCTGCCCGCCTCAGCACTCTGGACCCTACCAAGGGAGTAAAAAATGTCTGAATATAAGCGGATGTTTTTCATAGAACCTACTAAAGGTTTGAATTTTTACTCTTTAGGACTACAAGTCCCAGCATGCAGTGAAAGACTAAAAAGCATGAAGCGAGACCCACTGGGGGTTGGCATGCTGGAAATGGATAAAAAAGAGGCATCCATCAGGCGAATAAACAATGTAACTTCTGGAGTGCTGCAGTGGGTTGTTGCAAGAATAAACCGGATGGTGATTTACTGTTGAGTGCGTCCTCAATGCTTTCAGGCATTTGGTGAAGAAATATATATATATATATTCACTGAAAAAACCATAGGTTTCAGGGGTGTTATAGTTAGCTGGACTTTTCACTTGTACAAAACCATTGAAATTCCCCCGTTATAGTTAGTTCAGCTAACTATAACTCGCGCGCCCGCAATGCACTGCTGATGACGTCCCATATTACATCACTCATGACATGGTCAGTGACATCACTCATGACATCACTGATGACATCTCAAATGACATCACTGATGACATCACTGATGACATCATCCTTGTGATAGAGTGGCAGACCTCCTCTCACCCTAATATAACCTTTGATACACACATTCAAAAATAGAGACTAAAATTGGGACTGGGATCCATATCTTTGTCATAGTGCATATGCAACGTTACACTCCCCAGCACATATTTTATATTACAACTTTAGAGACTAGTTAGGTTACACAACACTGCCATGTGCATATTACACTCTAAGGCGCATATCGCATAGCACACCCTAGTGCCTGTGCTATCTCGCGCTCTCCAATGAATCTGTCATTGCGCACAATGTATTGCATATTATATTTCACGCCTGGTTCATCTTATATCACACTTTTTGGTGCATAGTTTATACCATACACGATATCTAGTTTTCATTTTCAATCGTGCTCTCAGGACTATGTTCTATATAACACTGTGTTCACCTACCCTTTTCACGGGCATTACATTTTGCGATAGGGGGTGGAGGGTCAGGGGGTGTTTCTGCCAAGTGAGCCCGGAGTCACAGTCACAAACGTCCTCTTCTTCCTGAATAAAAGTGAGATTATGTTGCATACTTGCTCATATTTTAAGTAGTTCGCACAGACACAATGTTTTAAAAACAATAAAGTTCCTTATACCCGCCTTCTCTGAACAGTTAGCTTGCTGCTCCATCCCCCTCCTCCCTATCCTCTGTTGTGTGAATCCATGGACTAGCCTCCTCCCTCCTGCCATGCATGGTCTGATGTGCTGCCACTGCCCTCAATTTAGTATGATGTACCAGTCCACTCCTCCTGCCCTCCATTGCCCAATTCTATGCCCCATCATTGACCTCCTGCTTAAACTCGGTGCTTAGCTTGCTGCCCCTATTCTCCTTCCCCCTGCCCTCCGATGTCCTTGTGCATGCCCCTCCTCCATCCTTTTTGCCCACCATGTCCCATGGACCTGACACTCCTATCTACTCTGAGTGTTCTGTTGAGCTGCCACTCCCCTCCCACCTGCCTAGCATTGTCAGATGACTGTAACCTGTCCCTGCCACCTCCACCCTGCCTGTCCACATGCCATGCCCCTATCCTCTTCCTCCTGTCCTACATGGTCCATTGTACTGCCACACCCTTCTGTCCTCCCTGGTCTGTTGTGCTGCAACTGCTCCTCCTGCCTGCCCCGTGTGGTCTGTTGTGAGGCCCCTTCCCCTGAACTTTCTTGTCTGTGCACAGGTCCTGACCCTCCCTTCTATCCTCCATCGTCCTTTGTGCATGCCCCTGCACCCTCCTTCTTGCACATCATAGCCATTGTGCTGCCACTAACCCTCCCACTTGCCATGCATGGTCTTCTGTGCTGCCGTGGCCCCTCCCACCTTCCCTGTGTGGTCAGTTAGCTGCCCCTGACCCCCTCCCACCTTCCCTCCATTGTCTGTGTGTATGCCACCACAGTCTCACTGATGCTCTTCATGGTGTGTCTTGCTTCTAGTGCCCATCCTGCCTGACCTCCATGGCTATGTTGCTGCTCCTGACCTGCCCCCTTGCCCCCAGCCCTCTGTTTACATGTGCAGACACCTACTCCCTCCCTCCTGGCTTGTCTGTTCCATTGTAATGCCCCTGATCCGTCCCTCCTGCCCTTTATGGTCTGTTATGCTGCAGCTTTCTCTCCTGTCTGTCCATTATGGTCAGCTAGCTACCATTGCCTCTTGCCCCTCTGTTCTCTGTTGTCCATGTGCATGGTCCTGTCCCCTCCCTCTTGCTTTCTATGGATTGTTGTGCTGCACTCCCATCCTGCATGCCTTGTGTGGTGTATTGTGCTGCTGCAAACCCTGATGCCTGCCCTGCAGGGTCAGTTTGGTGCACCTCTCCATGTCCCTCCTGTCCTCTGTTATCCAAGTCCATGTCCCTATCCCATTTCCTTCCATAATCCAATGTACCATACTTGCGAACATTTTGAACTTGGTAAGAGGGAGATTTTGAAAAAAAACTGGGGTATTGATTTTCCCCTTTGAGTTACATTGAAAAAGAGGATATTGTAGACAGGAGACAGATCAAATAAAGCCCATTTGAGCTTAAAAACATTGGACGTTTCCTGGCTGTATCGGGTCTGTTGGCATGTATGGTTGTACTACCATTGCTTCTTCCTTCTGCCCACAATGGTCTATTATATTGCCACAGCCTTGAAGGAGGGTAGATTTTGTATCACAGGGGGCCCCTGGCCCGTTCTGTCCACACCTGAAGTATGAGACCCTTGTCCTTTCCCTGCCAGCCGCATTTGTAGGCCGTATTAAATTGACCAGCGGGTCCTGTGTTGCTATATAATTATCCTGAGACATCCTTACCACTCAGCCAGCATAAAACCCCTGTGTAGGCCCTTCTGTTCGATATGTAGGGCTCTTTGTTAAATTGACTATAGCTCTGCAATTTTAGTGTATAGCAGTCTGAAGGCAGGTCTGTGAGGCCTTCTGCTCCAAACTAGTAGCCCCCACCCTACCCGAGTCCTCCGTGCTCGGTATCAAAGTTCAACATCCCCCTGAAGCTGTCGACATACAGTAGACTGCATCCTGGACTGGTACTTGCTTCCTGGGCAGGTTTCCCGCTTTTAAGGAAGTGGCAACCGCAGAGCGTCAAGTTAGGAGAACTGAGGAGATTTTATACATGAATATATTGAATTCCCGTACAATACCCATTATTTTCTGCTTGCTCTATGGAACTTACGATAAGCGATTGGCCTGAGAGACTGACCTTTTCACCCAGTCCATTGTCAGCATTAAGTGGGTAAATGACGAAATGTCTGGTAAAATCTGCAGATGAAGCTTTTGGGTAGCATACGTAGGTAGATGTAGCGTGCAAAGGAGCCCACAAAATGATATAAAAAGGGAGCACCCACAGATATCGACGGACTACCTCGCCGTCTGTATGTAGGTTAACAGGCTGTGCAGGTTTTCCCCAAGAGCTGGGAGCTCTTGTCTTCCTTTGCTTAAAATGTCTTGCTCTGCTTTTCTTGAAGTATCTTATTCTATTTTACCTATATGAAATGTCATGTTATGTTTAACCATTGTTCTCTTTACTTTTGCATTTAAAAGATTTTGTATTGTAATTGCAGGAATGCCTGCTCTAAGAGTAAACGTGAGTGTTCCTAGGTAACATTTTCCTTGGTGTAACTTGTTTCTCATGATGCATTTATAGATGTGTTTTCTCTCTCTCTCTGTCAGTACATTAATTGAGATACAGAGAATATCATGACAGCTGTATGATTATCTGGATTCTGTATTTTGTACTTTATGTCTCTATTCTGCGGTTTCTTTGAAGTTGCATCTTCTCATTAAACTACCATTGTATTCTGCCTCCAATTCCATGTCTCATATGTCTGTTTTCTTCATTTTTGGAGCAAGCGTTCCTAGGCACCCCGGCTCATATTAAGGTGCCCCTTTTGTCCCTGACTCACTCTCCTGCTCAGTTCTGTGGTGGCTCCCGGGGCTCTGGGGACCGCCCCTAGCTTCCTTGACCCGTAATAGATCTTCCCTCCAACAGCCTCTCTTGCAAGTCCTGTATTGTTGGTTTGTTGCCCCTGCCCCCCTTTCCACTGCCCTCCATAGTCTGTTGTGCTTCCACTGCCCTTCCTGCCTGCTCAGTGTGGTTAAATTGTTGCCTTTGCACCCTCCTACCTGCCTTCAATTTTCAGAGTCCGTGCCCCTGGCCTCTGCCTCTCAACAGTATCCTAATGAACAACTAGATTGCTAACATTGTATATTTATTACAAAAGTGTGGAACGCCTGACATCATCTTGATGTCATCAAAACTGTAAAACCTAGAGCATTTCCTTTAGAAATTACATATATGAGAGGGTCTTATTGGCATCAAAATTATGGTTAGTGCTCTAAAAGACTAAAATAAGAACATATTTTCTGAGTTTTCAAATAGCGACAAAGCACTTTTAAATTATTTGTTATCTTTATGTTTTTTTATCCAGTTGACCACTTGATTAAATGTTGCACTTAGGGGAGAGGATGTGGTGTTACTTCCAGAACTGCAGACTTTGCAACTGGGGAACCAGGTTGAAGTTTCTGCTTCAGCTCGACATTCTGTGATTCTGGTCAAATCACTTAGTCTCCCCATGTCTACAACCAAAATGAATTTGTTCTTGTGTGATCTAACCAATGCTCATGTAAAGCACTCCAATACCTGACAAGTCTGCACTATATAACACTGCAAAAACACAAAATAATAAGTGTTTTGCACACTTCTGTCATTGGGCTATATTTGGGCTATATCTGGGTGATTTTGGGCTACATTTAGGCTCTTTTGTCTCCGGTGGCCATCTTGGGAGATTTATTTGTTATGAAGTTTCCTAATTTCCTCATGTACTGCAGTCTCCTCAGTAGGACATGCTTTCAGTTTTTTACTTTGATTCTATCATGAAGGTATTCAGATGTGTCACACATTTGCCATAAATTCAGAATGTTAGCACTCTTTTTGCTCATTAGATCACTAACGTAAAGCTACTGCGCACCAGGGAAAACTGCTGCTGGTATTGAAAGTGCATGTTTCAGTCTGCATGTCAGAATTTTTTAATGAAATAGAAGAGGATTTGAGAAGTCACTCAAAATGTGCCCTACTTTTTCTTTCTGCAGCACTAATCATACTTTTTATGGAAAAATGAACCCCCTCATTTTGTTCCTTTTTAAATTAAATGTTTTAAGAGTTACCACTTTAATCCAAGCAAGATGGCTTTAGGTGTGCCATACGTTTATCATAAGTAGGACGGTTAGCGCTCTAGTAGTTCTTTGGAACACTCTGGGAAGCTGCAGTAGAACACAAAGGAATCAACTGACAGTCTCTGCCCTTGTTGGATGTACATGTTTTACTGAGAATGTCAGACTTCATTCTCACATGACTGAGAAAGATAATGTGAATTTACAGAAAATAAGCTCTCAGTTTAGCTTATAGATCACCTTCCAAACCTCTGTGGTAAAAGCATGAGAAAATATTTTTCTCTCAATCATGATATCCCAGCAGAAGGCTTTTTCACATGGTAAAATCACCTTAGAACAGAGGTCTTCAAACTTTTGGATGCCGAGACCCCCCTGTCAACATTTTGAGGCGCAAGGACCCCCTCCTGACAAAAATGTCTAAACCTGTTGACTAAATTGTGTGGGATGAAAATGTAAATGAGGTTATGTGATGCCGCGTATTTTGGGATAGCATTGCTTCATTATTTTGATATTTGTTACACACGTAACGCAGAGGAAAGATTTCACCCAATCAGTGCCCATTTATAACCAAAATACAGCAATTATCATCAGAAAGATTTCAAGTCAACCTTTGTGAAGGGCCTTCCACTCTGCAGCAATACGTGCTGCCACATTAGAAGCTCACCTGGCCCTGACCGGAAGAAGCAGGGGTCCCTTAAAACCCTGGCGGTTTTGTATAGAGTTAAGCCGTTTACCCATGCAGCTTTCCTCTCACCCCCTCCCTTCCATCCCTCTCTCCTCTCCTAACCCCGGATCCCTCTCTCACTTTGCAGGTCATTTTCTTTCACCCCTTTTTACAACTTCTGAACTATCCCCATTCAACCTCTCACTTCACCTTTAATCACCTCTTGCCATTCTGTCCTTTCACTGCCCTCATCTCTAACAGTCTCTCACATTTATCTCATGGCCTCTCTGGCCCTGTCACCTCCCGTGCCCCTCAGCACTTCTCATTCACCTCGTCTCTTCATTCAAATTTTTGTCTATTTGTATCTTACACCTCTCCAGTCCCCCCATTCTTCTTTCACATCTCCCCTTTGTTCTAACAGAAGCCCTCACCTTTGGATCACACTCACTTCTTGCGTGTCCACACTTCTCTTCGGCAATTCACATTTCTCCTCATCCCTGACCTCTTCAATCAAATTCTCGCACTCCCTTGCTGTCCTCTCTCATTTTGGGTGCGGATGCAAGTTCAGAATGGGATGAATGAATGTATGATTACTGATGGGCTTGTTTGAGTGAGTTGCATATTGAGTAGTGAGGTGGACAGGTGAGTGAAGTGTCACATGAGTGCAGGATGAGTAGTGTACTCGTGTGACTGCAGGTTGAGGTATAGTGTGAGCAGGACAAGTGCATTTTGAGTGCAGAGTGATCACTGTGAGTGCAAGGTGAGCGGGTGAATGGTGCAAGTGCATGGTGATCAGTGTGAGTGCATTGTGATCACTGTGAGTGCAAGGTGAGCGTGACAATAAAGGGCGAGAATGAGGAATGAGTTGTCCGAATGCAGGGTGCATTCCCAGACCCATGAAGTAACTCAGCATGTTATTGACGGGGCGTAGACTTTAAGATCCAAGTTAAACTATTGCGGCATTAATCGGGGATCGAGGGTGAAGGAAATAAATAATGTGCTGATCCTGCAACAAACTTCCAGTCCTATGGTTAGGGTTACCAGCAGACTATTTTGATGGCCCAGTCGGTACAAAAAAAAGCAGTCACCTAAAGCGGTATTTTCAGCGCTTATCTGTGCATACTTCCCAGGGCCGGCTTTAGTGCTGGTGGTACCCTGTGCGACAATGTTTGTTGGTGCCCCCCCAATGACAACCCCCACCACGGATTCTTTCACTAGCACCCTTTAACAGTGACCAAGTCTCCATAACCCCACACTCTCAGATGCATTGAATTAGATATATAGTGCCACTCATACCAGTGTAGGGTGTCCGAGCACTTTGCATCACACACACATTACACAGAGACAATCAATCATAAGTGTGTAAATCAGTGTATAGGAAATGTTACATAAGCCAAAGGACTAAAAGTATAGGAGTCACATGTCATCCATACTGGTAGGCAGTATAGTTCAAGAGTGCTTGGTGTGGAGAAGCACAAACTCAGAGTCGAAAAATAAACAGCATAGTTGGGAGTTTCCTTTAATAATAAGAATTGATTTCTAGCCAAATGAATCCTTTTTGCAACATTAATCAATGTTCTAATAATGTATACTTTGCGGTGTGTATGCAGTTCTAGGATGAAAGTTAATAGCTCACTATTCTATATTAGGACTTTAAGTTATAAATTGCAAGTAACAAAAGGATGTCTCTTTTGAAAGCAGTAACCTGCTGATCTCTTCACATCATACGCACTCTGTAATCTACTTGGTACTCGTTCTTTGCAGCAGGCATATTAACCCTCTGCACTAACTTCACCTAAGTCAAAACCTCAACTATACAAAATTCTGATCTCTCTCCAGGAAGATAATTAATCACACGAGTTATCTTGACATTTATGTGAGGCCTGGTAATTGCCGGGGAAAGAAACGCTGCAGCAGGTGCTTCAAAAGCACAATAAACTTTCACACACGGTGCCCCCAGGAAGCCAACTTTGTATTCCTTTCCATGAAATGCATTCTCACACTACGGCAGTGAATGTAAAATCCAAATGTAAGGAATAGGCACAGTGGGGACCCAGGGGGTACTGGAACCAGCAAAAAAACCTAAGCCTCTGTAACCAGTTTACAAAGGCATGTTAAAATGCAAATGGTCTTTAAAGACCTGTGAAAAAAACACGGGGTGCCGGAGATAGGAATCCAGACACTGCCCAGCTGAGCCCCCAGCAGCTCAAGTTTCACTGCAGCAGCCCGGGTTGAGACACAGGACGGGGGGAAGTGTGGGGGGGGGGCTGAAGCCCTTGGGCCTGGGCAGAAGTGTGACTGGGAAGGCGCGACCCCCTTTGCATCACTCCACGGCCCCCCTGGGGGTCGCGCCCCACAGTTTGAAGACCCCTGCCTTAGAACATACCACAATTCCTAAAATGAGTATGGTACCATCAACAAATGATTTATAATGTAACTAAAGTCTTAAAACCTTCTATTAACTGCAATGCTTTTTAATGAGGTGCTATCATGTATATTGGTCCCAAGATGGCTGCCAACACTTCTTGGATGAAGTGCTGACAGCCAATCAGATCTCAGGATGAGATGTGTGGTTAGGCTCCGCCCACATATATATATGCTTTTAAATGCTATCTCGGGTACTAGCTGTATTGAGGATAACTCATCGATACCTCGTTCTGGGGGTGTGATATCAGAAGCTAGTTCTGGGCAGGGTGCTCCAGGAGGAGCACAGCCGATATCTTTAAGTCACAGTGATGTTTATTCCTCAAAGGAAACCCAAGCTACTCGGGAGACGGCCTTATCTGAGGTAGGAACTGCTGGTTGTCAAGAGGGAGCGGTACCATCACTTTCTCTGATCTTACAGTCTTTAGCTGAGCAAAGACAAGAGGCGCAGCTACATTACTCGCAGGTCAGAGAGGATAATAATAAAATCCAACAATCCCTGCGGGAAATGACTGATAAAATCAGCGGCCTTACACAAGATATAACTGAATTACAGCAGAGAGTTTCCGCAACTGAAGATCTATCAGTACTTACAGATGTCTCGGCCAGAAAACATGAGGGACAGATTTCGGACATACAAAATAAATTGGAGGATATTGAAAATCGCCAGACTTTTTGGTATTTCAGAAGGAGTGGAGGGGTCAGATCCGAGGGGGTTCTTGGTCAAATTATTTCAAAAAGCTTTCCCTGATCTCTCTGATTGGGACTGGGACTCCCAACTCCAAAGGGTCCATAGACTGCCGTTTTCCCAGAGGAACAAGGGAGGGCAATATACTCGCCCTTTTCTGATTTATTTTGGGAACTTCTTACTAAGACAAGCAGTGTCAACAAAAGCACGACCTAATGCCCCAGTCTTAGTAGACTCTTTTTCTTTTTTTGTCAGATCAGATCTGAGTAAGGCTACAATGGACAGACGTTGGAGACTGCGCCAATTTATTGATCCTATAAAAGCTCTTGGCGCTCAGGCCTTTTTACAAGAGCCTGCACGTCTGAAAGTGCTTAAGGGTAGTCATACTTATATTTTCTTGGAAGAAAAGGAAACAAGTGCGGCAGTCGCTAAGTGGCGGGCAGAAGCCGCCGAACAGGGATAGAAGGGGGGTCTGCTTTACTGTGTCTGTGGGCCCTGGTTCTTCCCTTCTTCTTTTTTCTCTTTCTTACCTCTTTTTTTTTTTTGAAAACCAAAAAGAAGTGCAGAACTTGTAGAAACTGTGAATTATGTCTTATGATTAGAAACAAGGGAGAGCTGGGTTGACCTATTGGGCTGTGGCTCTGCAGCGCTGCCATCTCCAGCGGCAGCTGTTAATAAGGGGGGGGGTTCTTCTAAGAGACGGGGTGTGGTGTCACCCTCAGATCTGAATTATGTTCGGTGAGGGTCAGGGAGGGAGTATGAGGTTAAAGGGGGGGAGAAAATCGTCATCATTGGGGCACTGTGGTTTTAAAGAATGGGGAAGATTTTTCTTAGTCTTGCTTGGTATAAATAATAAACTATATGTTATAACTTATTTAATTTTTTTGATAATTATTATTGCAGGAGGAGGATTAACAGAAAAGACAACATTTAATTATGAATTGGATCAATTGTCTGGTTTGTAATGTTGCCGGCCTTAATAGTACAGTTAAACGAAGGCTAGTCCGAGAGGAGCTACGAATGTATCAGTCTCAATTAGTGGTTTTAACAGAAACACATTTGTCTTACAAAGACCGGAATCTATTGGTGGATTTGGGGTTAGATATAATCATTAGTACCACTCAAACTGTATCTATTAAAGGGGTAGCTATCTTAAAAGATAAAAAGTTTGTTTGCAAAGTCATTAAAAAACAGGCTGATCAATGGGGGCGATGGGCAATAGCTCAGCTGGATATAGGGCGTAAGAAGTATGTGATCTGCGCCATATACGGCCCTAATGTGGACGACCCTGCTATTTTCGAATTCCTCAATTTGGAATTATTAAATTGGGAGGGGGAAAAATTAATTATGGGGGATTTCAACTGCGTTATAGATTATCATATAGACTCTACAGGGAATAGGCGCAACCTAAGAATGTGTAAAACACGTAGAGCAATTCTACAAATGATGAGGCTTCAGTCCATTAAGGATGCTTGGAGACATATATATCCTTTAATACCGGGCTATACTTACTATTCGGCTCCTCATAAGTCAGGTTAAAATCGAAGATAAGGAGATTAGGCCATTCTCCTTCCCCAGGTACTTGCTGACAGATAATGAATACCTGTCGAGTACCACACAGCAATTGGAGGAATTTTTTAAAATAAATACTGGCTCCGCATCCCCAATAATTGTATGGGATACTATGAAAGCATTTGTTCGCGGCATTACACAGAAATATATTTTCTTACAGAATAGAAAACGAAAAAGTGAAATGGGGAATTTATTACTTAATTTGCGTAACATTGAGAGACAACATGTGAAGGTGGTTAAGAATAAGGATTTAAAGGCTCAGGAAAGTATGTTTCCTTCTTTAATTGATGCAAGAGTTGCAGTAAAAAAAAATTTAAGAGAAAAAATGGCCGCAAATTACTGTAAGTATCGGTTAGAAAAGTATGAGTATGGGGAGCATATAGGACATGTATTGGCATATCAGACTGCAGAGGCAAAAGCTAAAACTAAGATTGATTCCATTAAGGGAACAAATGGGATATTATATACGGAACCATCAGATATTTTAGACCAATTCTTGCAGTTTTATCAACAGCTATATTCTTTGACATGGCCCTCTAATCAAGACGAGATACTAGGGTATATTAAAAATTGTGGCCTTCAAACTGCAGATAACGAGAAAATTATCACATTAGAAGAAACGGTTTTGTTAGAAGAGGTTGAATCTGCATTATCATCATTGCCTAATGGGAAAGCGGCTGGTATTGATTCAATACCATTAGAGTTTTATAAATCTTTCAAACAGATTATACTCTTACCTCTTACTAGTGTGATTCAATATGTAGCTATTAATGGAGAGGTGCCGGCATCATGGAATAGGGCACAGATTGTGTTCTTTTTAAAAAAGGGCAAACCACCAACTGAATGTGGTTCATACCGGCCAATTTCTCTTATCAATGCGGATGCAAAGATATTTTCTAAGATCTTGGCAATCCGCTTAGCCCCGCTCATGCCGGATTTAGTCTCCGAAAGTCAACACGGATTTATATTAGGGAGGGATACTACTCCTCACGTCAACATGGCTATTAGCTCATTCGACTATGCAGAGCAAAAGAAAATAGATTTTGGTATGATCTTATTAGATGCTGAAAAAGCATTTGATCGTGTCAGATGGGAATTTTTATGGGCTCTTCTATCAAAGATAGGTATAGGTAAGCAGTTTCAGTCCTGTGTAAAAGCTTTATATTGTAACCCACAAGCTAATCTTTCTTATATGGGTTCTAGATCAGTATCATTTAGGATTTTATGTGGGACCAGGCAAGGTTGTCCTTTGTCTCCACTACTTTTTGCTCTATATATAGAGCCATTCTTACGTATTCTTCAATCTTGTGCATACATTGATTCGTTGGTATCCGGTACTTTTCAACTTAAACTCACAGCATACGCTGACGACATAGCGGTTTATGCTACTAACCCAAGAGCGGCCGTGATTAGGATTACAGACGAAGCGGAGAAATATGGCAATGTCTCAGGGTACAAGCTGAATGTGAATAAAACTCAAGTACTTACTACAGTAGGGATCCAAAATGTTACGCCTGGGGCGTGCACAACTGTAACCTATCTGGGGGTAAAAATAACTGCTAACGTTAAACAGATTATAGATATTAATTATTTACCACTTTTACAGGCAACTACTAAGTTGTTTAAATTTTGGCATAGGCTTCCTTTGGGATTACTGGGTAGATCTAACTTAATCAAAATGAAAATACTCCCCAAATTCTTATATTTGTTTCGGTCCATTCCGCTGAAAATCCCTAACAACTTGTTCAAAAAACTTGAGGGCATCTGTAGTAGCTTTCTATGGGGTTATAAAAAACCTAGGAGAGCAATCGAGTTACTTAAATCTCCGTATGAACAAGGAGGATTGGGCTTCCCGGATTTTAAAATATATTTCTGGGCTTCATTTACTGGTCGTTTTCGTTGCCTGTTGGGTTTGGACCAGTCTGATCCATTATTTAAGCTTATTTTAGGTAATCAGAGGGACATGTTTTTGTATGGAATAAACGACCCAAATTATTTTAAGAGAGTCAAGTTTAAGACTCTGAGGGATATCGTGGCTATATGGAGAGATATGTCTCTCAAGTGTAAACTACCAAAAATCCATACTAAATTTCCATTGTGGGGGAATCCATTGCTCCCTGAGATCTTTCAGGATCAGGCTGGCAAATCTTGGAGTCAGTATGGGATCTCATGTTTGGGCGAAATTTATGATGAGAGAGGTATTAAATCATTTGAAAATTTGCGTATAATTTATAAGCTACCGATAAACTTTTTTTTCAAATATTTGCAAATAAGAGACTATTTGACTACAAGTTTTGTCGCAACTGAGTTCATTCAGTCAAATGTCTGGGATTGTATATATGGAGGAAAGACCAAGTCTTTAATAGGTATGATGTACATACATCTATTTAGCTTTAAATTAGACGGTAGTGTAAAATTAGCCGAACGCTGGAGTCAAACTCTGGGTATAGGGGTCTCTCCTAGTATGATTAAACAAGCACTAGCTAATGTAAAGGACTCAGTGCACTCTGTCAATTTGCAACTCCAGCAACTACGTATTACTTGTATGCTATATTACACGCCGGCTAGAATTGCTAAATGGGATCAAGGTAATATGGTGGGGGATAAAAAATACTGCCCTAAATGCGGAATGTACGCTGCTGATCTGTTACATATGTTTATTTCGTGCCCATCACTGACCGTTTTTTGGCAGAAAATCGAACAGTTACTCCAGTCAAAGCTTGGATTGGATCAACCATTGACTGATCTTGAAATTATGTTGGGATGCAAAGAAAATAACTCCGGTTTAGCACGTCTCTTTTCAATCTTAATGGCGGCTGCTAGATTAGCTATTGCTAGGGCTTGGATTTCCCCCACACCTCCTCTGGCTGAGGATTTTTGGGTTATAATTAAAGAAACTTATGGCTTAGAGGCTGCCCTGGCAAATACAAGGGGACTTCGTTCCCTGGTCAAATTAGAAGCACTTTGGCGACCAATGTCCTTTTGATTATATAATTTTATATTGATTTTGTGACTATGTAAATTCGAGTTTTCAGGTTTTTCAGAGCCCTCGTGATCTTTGGCGATCACCTCAATTTGTGCTTATATGGTCCTTCATGATTATCTGTTTACTTTATGATTGCTGCTTTCCTCCTCCATATTTTATTTATTTATTTATGCAAAAAAAAATAATTCTTTTTCTTCCCTTCTTTCTGAATTTACCATATGGTTGATGTATATTCTTATATGCTTTTGTTTTATTGTATCTATGTGTCTACTATGATGATGATAATAAAAATATTAAAAAAAAAAAAAAAAACCTTCTATTAACTGCAATGCTTTTTAATGAGGTGCTATCATGTATATTGGTCCCAAGATGGCTGCCAACACTTCTTGGATGAAGTGCTAACAGCCAATCAGATCTCAGGATGAGATGTGTGGTTAGGCTCCGCCCACATATATATATGCTTTTAAATGCTATTTTCTCAGGAAATACTGAACAGATTTACACCAGACCTGCAAAAGGCACTTCCTTGACCTTATGGCTACCTCTCTGCCAAATTTCAAGTAACTCTGTTCAGACGTTCGGGCTGTAGCTGTGTCTAAAGGTCCTATGGAAAAATGCATGGGGAAAACACGTTTTGGGACCCCCCTTTTTTCTCGGCCCCTGCTTGACGAATCACACCGAGACTTTCAGGTTAGGAGCTGAACGGAGCGCCCCATTAGTTTTGAAAATTTCGCGAGGATTCATCAACCGGCGCCAAAGTTATTCAAAATAGAATTTTGAGATTTCCTATGGAAACTAGGTTGTAACTATAACTATCTACTGGCAACCGCCAGTAGATAATATATATATATATATATATATATATATATATATATATATATATATATATATATATATATATATATATATATATATATATATATATATATATATATATATATCCACTCCACAACTTCGCTTACGCCCAAGCCTGTAGTTACTTACAGCGGGCAGCGCTGCCGGGTAGCGGACCCCTAATATCCAAAAAATTATTTAATGCTGCGGCAGATACTTTTGTCTAAACCAAATAACAAGAGTGCAGCAGCTCCAATGAATTAACATGTTTATTCCAAAGTGGCAACAAACAATCCCGACGCGTTTCACAGTTTCCTCACTCATTGGTCACGGGTTAGGTTTTGCTTTTTCCATTTCTCTTTTAAAGAGACCAACACAATTGTCAACGTGCAGATAATAAACATAGAAAAAAGGTTCATGTTTGTAAATGACATATTATAACAATGTGTAACTTCATGTACTGGTGTCTCAATCGACCAAAATTGATAAACAATTCTGCCTCAGTGGGCAAAAATTCCCGAAATCCATGATGAATTTATATTTACTGTCTTTACAGCTCAGTCATCGCGCACAATTAATCCCAAGTGGGCCATTAATCGTTACTCCAACCTGAGTATCTGACCCTTAGTTTACTACGATCAACAAGAGGCAATAAATTCTTGCACTGCTTAGGCTCAGATGTCAACTACTAATTAGTTGTATAAGTCCTTAAATTTGCCAAACTGAGCGTATCTGAACATTTTAAAGTCCAAAACCCACAATTGATAAATTGAACATGAAATTCCTACTGGGCAAAGGTAGACTGATATTAGAACTCCTTTGCATTTCGATGTCTTCATATCTGTAAAAAAAAAAAAACATAGAATAGTGATTAAAATGTGATCACACAGAGACCTAATATTAAAAGAATTTACAAAAAAACCTTAAAACACAGAAACAGGGGGGACCACCGCTGAGTTATCACTGTTGTTTATCCAAAGTTTACAGCTAATTCTTTATCCAGGTTTAAACCCATTGGGTGAAGTGTATTGTATTTGATGATCATTTTAGATTCTAATCTCCCTAATTCGAAGGTCCTGTTTCCGCCTCTTTCACTTACTGGAATTTTATCAAGGACATAGAATTTCAGAAGGTTACCATTTTGATTGTGGCTCCTCTTGAAGTGTCGAGCAATTGGAAATTGCTTATCATTATTTTGAATTGCTCGTAAATGTTAAAGCACCTGCTTTTTTGCCTTATGTACGGTGCTCCCTATATAGAATTTATTGCAGGGGCACCTAAGGGCATACACCACATACTCTGTATTATAGGTAAGAGGTTTGGAAATCCTATGGGGAGGCTGTCAGATATTTTAAGTGCCTTACAACTTTCACTATATTTACAGGCTTTGCACTGGTTGCACGTGAAGAAACCATGAATATTGTTTCTGTCTTTTACTTGATTAACTAAACAAGTGCTCAAAGTATCTTTCAAGGATTTTGCTTTTCTAAAAGTCACTTCTGGATTGCCTCCAATTCGTTCAGCCAAATTGGGGTCCAATTTAAGGACTTCCCAATATATTTGCAGACTTCTTTTGACTTCCCATGCTTGATTACGGTATGTCGTGATAAATCTAATCTGTTCTTCCTTATTTTCAGGTTGTTTTTGTTTCTTGGGTATGAGCAGATCATTTAATTTTAATTTCTCAACTTTCAGCATCGCTGGCTTAATTGTTTTTTTACTGTAAGCTCTGCCTATGAACCTCTGGGTCATGACTACCTTCTCCTTTTGGAATCCTTCTTCAGTACTGCAATTCCATTTGGCTCTTAATAGTTCGCCAAACGGAATGCTATGGATTAGATTGCTTGGATGACAGCTATCTGCATACACCAGACTGTTGCCTGCTGTCGCTTTGTGAAATAACCGGCTAGTTAATTTATTTTCTCTCATTTCCAATTTTAGATCTAGAAACTCGATAGTGGTGCCACTTATATGACTAGTGAATTGTAGATTCATCGAATTATCCTTTAGTATAGTAATGAATTCTTGTGCTTGATAGTCTGTCTCTTTCCAAATACAGAAGATGTTGTCAATGTATCTTACCCAGAGAACGACGTGGTCATCGAAATGATTGATGGTACTAAAAACTTGCTTCACCCACCAGCCAAGATACAACCCGGCAAAGCTGGGGGCAAAGCAAGTTCCCATCACCGTTCCTTGGTTTTGTCTGTACTACTGTTTATTGAAGAGGAAAAAATTATTCGTAAGGCAAATATACATCATTTCAGGGATCATCTCCGTATGTAGGAGAAGAGAAAGGGATCTGCCTTTAAGTAAGTATCTGCATACATCAATACCTAAGTCATGAGGGATACAAGTATAGAGACTGCGGACATCCAGACTCATTAATAAATAATTTTCATTCCATGTGATCTTATTAATGAGTCTTAAAAAATCTCCTGTATCTCTTACATATGAAGGTAATGTCTGGACAAGAGGTTGCAGAAAATAGTCTACATATTTAGACGTATTTTCTACAAACTTCCTCTGGACGAAAAAATTGATCTTTCTGGGGCGTTAATAGTGTGCGATGACTGAACTGTACAGACAGTAAATATAAATTCTTTGTGGATTTCAGGGATATTTTCCCACCGAGGCAGAATTGTTAATCAATTTTGGTCGATTGAGACGCCAGTACATGGAGTTATGCATAGTCACAATATGTCATTTACTCACTGAATACTAATTAAGTTATGATTGTGAAATTAATTTTCAACACCAATTGTATTAGCTCCATTGTAACTTTATTGAAAAATGACAATGTTGAAACAGACATGAACCTCTTTTCTATGTTTATTACCTGCACATTAACAATTGTGGTGGTCTCTTTTAAAGAGAAAGTTAAAAAGGAAAACCTAACCCGTGACCAAGGAGTGAGGAAACTCCGAAACGCTTCAGGATTGTTTGTTGCCACTTTGGAATAAACACATTGATTCATTGGAGCTGCGGTACTGCTGTATTTGGTTTATACAAAAGTATCCGGCCGAAGCATCAGATTGTTGTTTGGATATATATTTATATATATATATATATATTCACTGAAAAAACCATAGGTTTTACACACGTTATAGTTAGGAATTAGCATTTAAAAAACCTTGCAAATTCACTTAAAAAACCATAGGTTTCACACACGTTATAGTTAGCTGGACATTTCTCTCGTAAAAAACGAATGAAATTCCCCCGTTATAGTTAGTACAGCTAACTATAACTTGCGCGACCGCAATCCACTGCTGATGACGTCACATATTACATCACTCATGACATGGTCAGTGACATCACTCATGACATCACTGATGACATCTCAAATGACATCACTGATGATGTCACTGCGGATGTTTTTTATTTTTTATTTATTTTTTTTTAAATTTAATGTACAAAGAGAGGTGAAGAAATGGAAGCATGAAAAGGGAGGATTGAGAAATACAAATATTTTTCACTAATTTTTTTTAAAAAATAACTTATTTTGAAAAAAAATTTTTAGTAATTTGCAAGGGAACTAAATTTCATTTTTTAATTTTTCTTTCTAGTTCTGCAAAAAAAGAAAAAAAGTATTAATATTCAATCATACATTTTAAAAAGCATTACATGTTTTTACATATTTAACAAAGCAATTTTTTGCCCTTTTTTTGCTGTTTTCAGAATTTTTTAATTTTCACTTAAAATAGTGAAAACAATTGTATTCATCATTTAACAGCGGGCAAAAAAAAAACAATCTGAAAGATTGTTTAAAAAAAGCCCCAAAACTATCCTCACTAAAATATACCTTGTTAGAAATATTACATATATATTACAAATACTTTTCTAGATGAATACAATTTTTCTAGATAAACCGTCTTTAAACCTTGTTGCAAAAGCACACATGCCAAAATAATTTCTGTCAAAGGAGTCCACAATTGTTTTTATTACTTTTCCTTTAGGCCAAATAGTAATTTCAAAATCCTCTTTAAGTGATATCTTCAATTATAATCCTTTAAAATTACAAAAAAATGCTTTCTTCAGATCCAGTTTTTAGTTTTCAAAATTTAGGTTTCAGAAAAATTAAGTAAGAATTGGGTAAATCATAAGGCAAACGTTGCTTGAAAATCAATTGGGAATCATTACACAGTGTCCAGCCTTTTTCACATTTAAGATAAACTGTGTAATGTCCAGAAGTTACAGTAGGTCCTTCATGAAAAATTATTGCAACTGTAACAAAAGTTTTTCCAGAAATTGATAATTGTTGTCCTATAAACTTCTTTATTAAAGTATCCAATTTTGAACCATCAGCTCTACAACGTTGCATCATTAAAATTACATACTGACCACATTTCTGTAAAAATAACGTGGAAAACATGTCAGATTTACATTCACAACATTCCATGTTGTGATTGGCATCTTTAACTAATTTACTAAAAGTCACTGATTTACTTTGTGGTAATGGTAAAAATATGAACCTTTCTGAATCAACATTACTACTGCATGTGTTCATACAGTTTTCACAGCAATGTTCCCATTTGTAAGAGACACCAAATAAGTTTTCTACTTCTACTCCTTCATCTTCAAGTACGCTCAGTATATATATTAAGAATTCCTGTGCATCTTGCTGGACATTTTCTTTAAACTGTGTAGATCCAGAACATACATCTAAAAGATTTCTAACATCAGAAGCACTTTCTATTTTAGTTTTATCATTACTTAGCTTCTCATAAAGGAGACTCAGCAGAGAACACAATCTTTTTCCATGATTTACTATTATCTGTTCTTGCAACTTTTCAAGATAAAATACAACATTCAGCACTACATTTGCATAGCAGTTGACACCAGAGCCATTTTCAAAATGGCAACCAACAACCTCTTCAACACTGTCCTTTTTCTTTTTCCTTGCTATCACATCATTTCAATTCTCCTTTTCCGAGAAACAACATGTTTTTCAATCACAGGATACTGACCTAAATGAGGAGCATAGGTTCTTCTTAATCTATTATACTCCTTTACACAGTTTGTATCAGAACTAACTTTTGAGTCATCAAAGTCTATCATAAATAAACCAGATAATGTTTTTACTCGTGACAGAGCAACATATGCCATACCTTCTTTGAACACAGTAGAACCAATGTTTACAAAAGCACTATCTACAGTCAATCCTTGAGACTTGTGAATAGTTACAGTATATGCTAGAGAAAATGGAAACTGCTTTCTACGCACATATAAGTCTTTCACAACCATGAAATGAACTGAACAACGACAAATGTCTTTAACTTCTTCTATCTGATCAAATTTTATTTTTAAACATTCAAGTCCAACTTTTTTCTGGTAATTAATAAAACCCACAACTCTTCCCATAGCTCCATTCACTAAACCTTTTTCTACATCCAAATTTCTCCTTAAAATCACTCGACAATTCATGCAAACATATAGATTTTTTTCTAATCCAGCTGTTTTGGAAATTTTCTTCTCTAGTGAATCCAATTTATTTTTCAGTTTGCCTGTTAATGTAATAG
This sequence comes from Triturus cristatus, assembly GCF_964204655.1. Taxonomy (NCBI): domain Eukaryota; kingdom Metazoa; phylum Chordata; class Amphibia; order Caudata; family Salamandridae; genus Triturus; species Triturus cristatus. The sequence continues at coordinate 705,625,193 of NC_140595.1, read as the reverse complement.
TAATTCTTTCATGCTGAATTTTGTCCTCCGCTTCCATTTTCGTAATCTCTTTCTTTTCCAATTTCAAAAGTTCCTTATTGAATATTGAGCACTCACGTAGTGTTGGCATTAAGCAGATTACAGTATTTTTTTCAGCAATGTTCTTGTATATTTTCTCTGCAACTATTTCTTCATTAGGAAATAAATTATGTAGCATCCTACTCTGTAATGCTTTTTTGCCAACTTCTGTGAGTAGTCCAATTCTGATATCTTTCAGAATACTTGCATAATCTTCATCGTTTGCTTGCCTCATATTGGTAGTGAGTTCTTTGTACTCAAAGAACGACCAAATATTCGCATTACCAATGCTTCCTAATGGCTTCTTCGTGTCTTCATGTGTGACAGTATTAAACACGGGTTGTCCTTTAACTGGAGTGAGCTGTAAAAGATCTCCAAAAACTATGACGTGTTTTCCTCCAAATAACACGTCATAGTCTCTCTTAAGAATTTGTTGCATTCTTAAATGCACAAAGGCAAGCATTAAGTTTGATACCATGCTCACCTCATCAATAATGAGAACTTGCATCTTCTTCAACACTCTTGAAACTTCGAAGCATGCTTCTCCAGTTAGCTTGTGGTATTCTATTTTGTTCTCATGCTCCACTGGTAACATTAGCAAGCAATGTAAGGTAATTCCTTTTATGTTATAGGCTGCTAACCCAGTTGGAGCAGTTACCACACAAGACAGATTTGAAGCTGTTTTTTGCTGTAGGTAGCTTCTGATGACTTTTATTAAGAAACTGTTACCAGTTCCAGCTTGTCCACTCACATACATCCTGATTGGTTCAAATGATGTGCATGAGCACTGTTTTTTTTCATGTAGTAATCCATGATCAATTTTTTGGGTGACTTCTTCATAAATTTGTTTTTGTTCTTCATTCAGTTGTTGTTCCAGATTTAGTAAGTCTATTGAATCTTCCTGTGCTTGATTCATAGCCGTTTCTACTTCAGTCATGGCTACTGCAGCTTCATTTTCTACGATTGGTTGTCCTAGGGAATCTTGACTGAGTGTTCCAGAACTTTGGCTGTCTTGAGAACTGTCTCTAGCTACTTCAGCTGCAATTTTTGCTTCCTGTTCATTTTCTTCATTTAACATTTGGACATAAGTTGTGAAATTACTGCATTCTATGCTGTCTTTGCTAGCATTAAAAGAATCTTCATAGCTTTGAAATTCTCCCAGTAGTTCGTCCTCTGAACGCCATGGTTTAAACAACTGTAAAAGTGCCAAGTAGTAAAATTCCTTTTTGTCAGTAGTGTCGCAACTCAGCTTCCTGTGATTTATCAAACTTCCTTTTGTTTGCTTCACCAAACATCCTTCCTCACCAATGACTTTATATTTTCCATTGTTAATGTCTTCTGTGGCTTTCCGTGAAAAAATGTAGTTCTGCAGCACTTCATAGAGACACATGTTCTCAAGATGATGACTTCTTTTTGGGTAATATGTGTCCAACATGTTTGTTTTCAAAATATCTGTACTTTCTGGGTCATTCTCGGCCAAATATTCAATTTCTCCAACAGATTTCAGTACCCGATTTCGCATTCCTGCAAGGCCTAAACTGACCCAAATTATTCTTCTGGATTTCGAGTAAAGACTTGCAGATGATAACCTATCTGAGCATTCATAGGATCCAATTTCTCGATGCGATAACATCTTTAAACTGAAACTGTACAGCTTCTTACTGACAGTCTTCTCGTGAGAAATCTCTTCCCACATTTCCTTCAATTCTGTTTTCTCAGATTTAGTGATGTAAGATGTGACATACCGAGCAACAGCAATAGAATTGTCTGCCACATACTGAATATCCATGTTAGCATTCCACATGGTTAAAATGACTGGGTTGTAGTCATTTATAAATTTTGACTCTTCTTTTCTTCTTAGGTTGTATGTATTTTTGGGAGATTGTCTTGTTATAGTATGTCGCACAGCTGACATAAAACTGTTGACTCTTCCTTTTGAAAGAACAGGTCTAGGAAATCCAAATCGACACTTTGTGTAGAATTTATCTTTGGCCTTGTACTTCCGTCGACAGTATTTTCCACACCGATGACTTTGGAAACGTAAAACTTGCTCTTTTAACTTTTTCTCTTCTGTGCTTTTAGGTATAGCACATGTTGCATATTCTTCAATAAAAGATAACACTGCTTCATCAGCATCTGTTCCAAATTTTGGAGCATCCTTGATCCACAACAGCATATGAATATGAGGAGCACCTCGTGCATGGTACTCTTTTCTCCAAAAGAAATCCACAACTTCTCCAAGAGGTGGATTTTTTTATTGCAGATGAAGGACATCATAGCCTCAAATCTATGATTGAAATATCTGCAAACATTAACCGGATCCAATGAGCACAGTTCTCCTGCTGTCTTGTATTCAATGTTTTTAATGTTTGAATTTGCCTCTCATAGAAAATCCAATAAATCATCCCAAGTGTACTCGGCACAGCTTAGGGTTACGAACCATGTAGGAGTTCCTAAATTCCGTAACATGCATTTTAATTCTCCATGGCGTCGGTACCAATATTCATTTGTCCCACGCTGACAAGCCATCAGATCGATCAATTGTGTTTCCAAATGATCATCTCGGTGCTGCACTTTCTCCATAAAATCCTTAGCAGACACATTATGTAGATGTACTCCACTTTTTAAAATGTGATTTACTGCATAAGATAATGCAGACAAGTCGCTTTCAAATAAAAGATGAAACAAATAAGGAATACTTTGACGAAATCTTGAATCTTCAGCATATAGTCTTGTAATCCGATACTCAGAAGCTGGAATCTGTTCTGGGCGTTCATCGTATCGTCCACCTTTTCCTGTAGGAAACAGCTGAGGAAAACATCGAGCTTCCAAGCTCTTCTCCCATACACTCACGGGAGTTCCCTCTGCTTTCTTCATCTGAAACAGATCAATAGTGTCTCCCATAACTTCTTTTGAATGAAGAGGATGTATGCTAAAATGTTCATAAATTTCTTCTTCTTTTGACTTGTCCACTTTTTCAATTTGTCCAGTTGGTGTTTCTGTGTCTTCTTGTAAATCTTCTTCTTCTTCATCTATATAAATTGATTCATACCATTTATTATTCCTTTTCAAATATAAATTTGCTCTTTGTACTTTCCGTACATCTACCAGCTCCTGCCAAATCTTCTTATTCTTTGTAGGTACACCATTAACCAGAATAACTAATGGTTCAGTTTCCAAAGTATCTGCATCAATAGTTTCCATATTTTTTTTCAAATCCAATGGCAAATACACCACTCTTCCTTTTAAACCTCTCAGTAAATCTGAAGGAGGTAATTTACCAGTTTTGGGCTCCATACGTACTATGGTCTGGAACGGATGAACACATTGAATGAGTATAGACTCATATGTATTTAAATCAGAAAGTTCGGCAGGAATAGCATCCAATTCTAAATTATTATGTACAGCTCTGGTCGGCATTCTATTTTCTTCTAACTTATTATAACAGTATTTACAAATACGCTGATCTTCACCCAATTCAAAACAATTTTCCAGAAATATATATGTTGCAAAATCCTTCCACTTATAATTATCTTCATTTTCACTTTTTTTATACAGATCAACATTCCTTGTTTGAATTTTATAATGGCTTCTGCGGCAATAAATACAAGTAATATTTGGTCGTTCATTAGAGATGATAGTAAATTTTGTCATTTCATCCTCAAAAGTTTTAGTAATAATGAGTTCTACATTCTGTTCCTCATTTTCCTCATTAACTGTGTCCTTTTCTGCACTTTCTTGTTCTGGACCAAAGTAACAAAACTGAATCTCATCGGTAACCTTCACTGCATCTGATACAGATCCACGGAACAGAGCATTATTTAACTCAATTAACTTTACTGCTGGACTTTTAGCAAAATACAATGTTCTCACAACCTTTCTCATTTCAGTATGATGAACAGCCAGCATCCTAAAATGGTGAAAAACACTTTTACACACTTTTCTAGATAGACAAGCCAGGGAATGTCCTTGCAAACCAGTATTCTCTCTCACTCTGCATGGATCTATTGTTTGAAGCACCTTCATCTTCTGTTTTACACTCTTTTTACTATATTCTCTTAGAAAGTCACGTAATTTATCAATAGATTCCTGACGCACAGTACAAATACTACTACAGTTCCAAGTGTACACTGGGGCTTTTGGACGTCTCCCCATAGCCTCAGCAGCCATTACTTCTTCCTCATTTCTTGGGACCATTTTCTCTTTTTCCATCACACAACCATCCTTAACTTCATATGCTCTACCATTGGTGTCAACTGCATGCAACAAAATATTACTTTGAAGATAACTCTATTCATTAAAAAATGGTTCAGTACTTGAACTGTGCTTCCATTCTCCCAAGAACACTTTACAAAAGTTACTTTTTTCACTTCTCTTTTCCTTTTGCTTTGTGACTTCATTGCATTGACTAATTTATCTAATCTACGCATCCTATTCAAAATTAGAATAAAAAGTTTTCTTTTTATTTTCAAAGCCTTACTTACAATATTTTCTATAAAAAAAATGTTCTTAATAAATTTTGATTATTTTTTCACATCCTTTAGCAAATTTAACATCACTCTTCTCTGAAACATTTTTCCACGAATGTTTTTAAAATCTAATTTTCGTGTTAAATCAGTTTTACTTACTTCTGATTGTACATTAGCTTTTGTTTTTTGCTGTTGACTCTGTTGTTGCTTTGTACATAAAACAGTGTTTGTTTTACATTTATATTTGCCATTTTCAGTTTTTTTGAAGATATTTTTAAAGAAAACTTTAGTTTTCTTACCAGTAGAGTTTTTCTTTTTTCCATCACAAGCTTTTTCTCCTATTTTTTTTCCCCAGTTTTGTCCAGATATACTTGTTGTTGCTTTTCTTTCCTCTTTCTTGTCCTTAAAGGCATTTTTTTATTTTTTCACTGTTGCTCAGCAATACCTGCAAGAAACTTAAAAAAAATTCCTTTTTGTAATTATAATTCATTAAAATATTTTTTAAGCTTTTCATTAATTTCAAATGTTTTACCATTTGCCTCTCATTTGTGATTTACTGATTTGTGCAGAGTGCTAACCACCACAGTTGAAAAAAACAAGCTGCCCCTTTCCTGCAAGTGCAAGTCTTTCAGAACAACTGCAACACACTTTAAATCTCTGCCCACAATTCCTGTGCGCACACAGCCTCATGGTGTGATTATAGGCAGAAAACAATATTTGATTGGCAATTTAAATGCACGTTTACTAATGTGGTAGAGCAAGTGATAATTGCTGTTACAGCCTGACACATTTTCCTTATAGTTTACAGAGACAGAAAAGAGCACATTTCCTAACAGCTACTTCATACCATGAGCATGTGCAACCTGGGTGAGTGATTAGACTAGAGCAAAGAAAATGAGGCCTTGATGATGTTTTTATGTGTTTGCGTTACACACTGCTATCTGAAACATCACACAGAGCTGAGTACTACGCATGGGAGTGTTGGAGAAGCTGCTGCGTGTGTGCCAAGAGTGTGTTTCTGGAGACTGTGTATTCTCTGGTGCAAGAGAGATGAGCAAGGAGACTTCCAGAACTGCATGAAGACTGCAGGGATGTATGTAACAGTGCATGTGTGCTAAGGGATAATTTGAGTTTAGAAAACAGGCTGCCCCTTTCCTGGGACTGCAATTCTTACAGAACAACAACTTCACAAATTAATTCTCTGCCCACAATTCCTGTGCGCACACAGACTCATGCCATGATTTTAGGCACATAACACAGGCTGCCCCTTTCCTGGGACTGCAATTCTTACTGAACAACAACTTCACAAATTAAATCTCTGCCCACAATTCCTGTGCGCACACAGACTCATGCCGTCATTTTAGGCACATAACACAGGCTGCCCCTTTCCTGGTACTGCAATTCTTTCAGAACAACAACTTCACAAATTAAATCTCTGCCCACAATTCCTCTGCGCACACAGACTCATGCTGTGATTTTAGGCTCAAAACAGTGTTCCTGGTTAGTACCAAATTACTGTTACAGCCTGACACATTTTCCTTATCATTTAGAGAGGCAGAAAACAGCACATGTCCTAACAGCTCCTTGAGACCATGACCATGTGTTACAGGGTGAGTGATTAGGCTAGAGCAAAGAAAATGAGGCCTTGATGATGTTTTTATGTGTTTGCGTTACACATTGCTATCTGAAACAGCACACAGAGCTGAGTACTACGCATGGGAGTGTTGGAGAAGCTGCTGCGAGTGTGCCAAGAGTGTGTTTCTGGAGACTGTGTATTCTCTGGTGCAAGAGAGATGAGCAAGGAGACTTCCAGAACTGCATGAAGACTGCAGGGATGTATGTAACAGTGCATGTGTGCTAAGGGATAATTTGAGTTTAGAAAACAGGCTGCCCCTTTCCTGGGACTGCAATTCTTACAGAACAACAACTTCACAAATTAAATCTCTGCCCACAATTCCTGTGCGCACACAGACTCATGCCGTCATTTTAGGCACATAACACAGGCTGCCCCTGTCCTGGGACTGCAATTCTTACTGAACAACAACTTCACTAATTAAATCTCTGCCCACAATTCCTGTGCGCACACAGACTCATGCCGTCATTTTAGGCACATAATACAGGCTGCCCCTTTCCTGGGACTGCAATTCTTTCAGAACAACAACTTCACAAATTAAATCTCTGCCCACAATTCCTCTGCGCACACAGACTCATGCCGTGATTTTAGGCACATAACACAGGCTGCCCCTTTCCTGGGACTGCAATTCTTACTGAACAACAACTTCACAAATTAAATCTCTGCCCACAATTCCTGTGCGCACACAGACTCATGCCGTCATTTTAGGCACATAATACAGGCTGCCCCTTTCCTGGGACTGCAATTCTTTCAGAACAACAACTTCACAAATTAAATCTCTGCCCACAATTCCTCTGCGCACACAGACTCATGCTGTGATTTTAGGCACAAAACAGTGTTCCTGGATAGTACCAAATAACTGTTACAGCCTGACACATTTTCCTTATCATTTAGAGAGGCAGAAAACAGCACATGTCCTAACAGCTCCTTGAGACCATGACCATGTGTTACAGGGTGAGTGATTAGACTAGAGCAAAAAAAATGAGCCTTGATGATGCTTTTATGTGTTTGTGTTACACACTGCTATCTGAAACATCACACAGAGCTGAGTACTACGCATGGGAGTGTTGGAGAAGCTGCTGCGTGTGTGCCAAGAGTGTGTTTCTGGAGACTGTGTATTGTCTGGTGCAAGACAGATGAGCAAAGAGACTTCCAAAACTGCATGAAGACTGCTGGGATGTATGTAACAGTGCATATGTGCTAAGGGTTAATTTCAGTTTTGAACATATGGCAACTACCTGTGCCTTTGCTATTTTGAAAGGAAAATCTAACCTGTTGGTTTCAAATGTTTTAGCTTTTGCCTCTCATTTGCGATTTAGTGATTTCTGCTGACTGCTAACCACCACATTTGAAGAAAACAAGCTGTCCCTTTCCTGCAAGTGCATGTTTTACAGAACAACTGCAACACAAATTACATCTCTGGCCACAATTCCTGTGCGCAGACAGCCTCATAGTGTGATTCTTAGCAGAAAACAGAATTTGATTGGCAATTTCAAAGCACATTTACTACTGTGGTAGAGCAAGTGATAATTACTGTTACAGCCTGACACATTTTCCTTGTAGATCACAGAGGCAGAAAAGAGCACAACAGCTACTTCATACCATGAGCATGTGCAACCTGGGTGAATGACTACACTAGAGCAAAGGAAATGAGCCTTGGTGACGTTGAATGTGTTTGCATTACACAGTGCTATCTGAAACAGCACACAGAGACTGTGTATTGTCTGGTGCAAGAGAAATGCATGAAGACTGCTTGCATTTATGTAACAGTGCATAGTTTCAGCACACCTTGGATTCTGGGGAAGACATACTCCAAAATATCTAACATGTTCAAGACATATACATATCTTCCACAACATAAAATGTAATTCACAACTTTTAATGTAGAACGAAAATCTACCATGCTAATTTCAAATGTGTTGGCATTTGCCTCTCATTTCTTTCAAAGTGATTTCTGCTAAATCCTAACCATCACAGTTAAAAAGAAGCTTTCCTTTTCTTTCAAGTGCAAGTCTTACTTTTCAACACAAATTAAATCTCTGTCAACAATTCCTCTCTGCACACAGACTCATGGTTTGATAGTAGGCACAAAATATTATTCCTCATTGTTACCAGTACACCTTAACTTATGGTGAAAACATACTCCATAATATTTTACATATTCAAGACAGTTAAATATCTCCCAAAACACAAAATGTAAATCACAACTTTAAACAAATAATCACAATTCTTTTTTTATATCTAAATTACCACAAACACCCCCTCTCAAACTCATAACTCACCTTTAAAATTAGTTAGTTGTGAAAGAAATGTGGCAGTCACACAGCAGTTTATCAGACCAGAATCTCTGAGCTGAACACCTCTCTCCTCTCAGCAGAACCAGTTAATGGCACAGTTTCCCTCTCTTTTTTCACACATATACATGTTAACTCCAAATCACATTCCTTCCCACATTTTTTCAAATGGAATCACACTTTTTTATTGGTTGTCATTTTCAACCCTTTTCCAACTGAACCCTTCCCCCAACATGACTTCTGCCTGCTGCCATAGCAACAGGTCATGGAACACTGGTGTGTGCAGAGAGGTCAAAAGTTCAGCACACAATGTTTCAAATCCAAAGAGCAAGAGTGCTTGACCTGTCAAACCTCTCAGCAAATCCAAAGTAATGTTCAGAGGCAACACATTTTTCATAACCAATACAAAACATGCTTCTAAAAATGTATACAGACAGCCTAGTTTTAACTTTAAAATAGTTTGAATCAACCAATCAGTTCTTTTTGTTAAAACAAAATATGTATGCCTCCTTTTTTCAACTGTCTTTCTTTTCATATTGCCATTCTGCTGAAAGACACATCCTGAGTGCATCCAGATCTCCTTGGAAGATGTTCACAGTGTGGATTGTAGGTCACAGCTATGTCTTCTGGAGTGAAAAGTATGCCGTAAAAAGAGGTATGATGAGAGACCTTGCTTTGCCAAATGTAGACATTAAATGGATTGGTCAGAGAGGGTTAATGTGGCACCAATTAATGCCTTTGGTGAAAACCTTTCTACATCTCCCACAGCCTAACCTTATTATTGTGCACTGTGGTGGAAATGACCTAGGCACTTTAACTGGGGTAGGTCTGGAAATGCTTGTTAAGGACACCTTTGTGCAATTGATGTCACTTTTTCCACAAACTGCCTTTGTATATTCTAATATATGCCAAAGGCAAAAGTGGAACTGGTCCAACCAACATTGTCCGCAGATTGACAAAGCAAGGAAGCACGTCAACAAATCTATTTCTGCTTTCCTCAGAGACTATGGTATGGGTTCTATATACCACAACAACTTGCGTTACAACATGCAAGACATTTATAGAGGAGATGGTGTACACTTCACTGATGAAGGCAACAGAGACTTCCTCTTGAACTTAAGACTCTGCATCGGTACTTACTTGTAGGTACTACCAAAAAAAGCACTCAATGAACAGAAGGTCTCTTTTTAGAGCCACCTAATATCTAAACACTTTACGGTGATTTTTTTTTCTTTTTTCTTTAAAGTTTTTTTCGGGTGCGCGCTGGGTGCGCGCACTGGGCGATATTTTAAAAAAATATATAATTCTTTTTTTTTGCCCTACAAGGTCCTACTGTGACCCCCTGACAATGCCTAGTGGGTCAATATCTCCCCACTCTGTCCCCTTTACACGTTCTCCCCCTTTGTTTTTTACTGCCTCAGACTGCAAGAGACAAAATGGCGGCCGCCGCTTCCTGTTTTCCACCGATTCGAATGTTTACTGACATCTAACAACCAATCAGAAGTGCGCTCGCGCACGGCAGGGTGCGCGCACAGGGCTTGCTCAGTGCGCGCACACTGCGCGCGTATAGATATATATATTGATTTAAATGCAATTTTCTCTGGAAATACTGAACAGATTTACACCAAACCTGCAAAAGGCACTTCATGGACCTTATGGCTACCTCTCTGCCAAATTTCACATAATTCTGTTCAGACGTTCGGGCTGTAGCTGCGACTAAAGTCCCTATGGAAAAATCCATAGGGAAAACGTGTTTTGGGACCCCCCCTTTTTCTCAGCCCCCGCTTGACGAATCACCCCGAGACTTTCAGGGTAGGAGCTGAGCGGAGCGCCCCATTAGTTTTGAAAATTTTGCGAGGATTCGTCAACCGGCGCCAAAGTTATTCAAAATAGAATGTTGAGATTTCCTATGGAAACACGGTCCTAACTATAACTACCTACTGGGGACCGCCAGTAGGTAATATATATATATATATATATATATATATATATTATCTACTGGCGGTCGCCAGTAGATAGTTATAGTGTGGACCGTGTTTCCATAGGAAATCCGCAACATTCTATTTGGAATAACTTTGGCGCCGGTTGACGAATCCTCGCGAAATTTTCAAAATAGGTGGGGCGCTCCGCTCCGCTCCTACCCAGAAAGTCTCGGGGAGATTCGTCAAGCAGGGGCTGAGAAAAAAGGGGGGTCCCAAAACGCGTTTTCCCCATGCAATTTTCCATAGGGACCTTTAGTCCAAGGTACAGCCCGAACGGCTGAACAGAATTACTTGAAATTTGGCAGAGAGGTAGTCCTCAGCTCAGGGAAGTGCCTTTTGCAGGTCTGGTGTCAATCTGTTCAGTAGTTCCTGAGAAAATCAAAAGTAAAATCATATATATATGTGGGCGGAGCCTAACCACACATCTCATCCTGAGATCTGATTGGCTGTCAGCACTTCATCCAAGAAGTGTTGGCAGCCATCTTGGGACCAATATACATGATAGCACCTCATTAAAAAGCATTGCAGTTAATAGAAGGTTGTAAGACTTTAGTTACATTATAAATCATTTGTTGATGGTACCATACTCATTTTAGGAATTGTGGTATGTTCTAAGGTGATTTCACCATGTGAGAAAGCCTTCTGCTGGGATATCATGATTGAGAGAAAAAAAATTCTCATGCTTTTCCCACAGAGGTTTGGAAGGTGATCTATAAGCTAAACTGAGAGCTTATTTTCTGTAAATTCACATTATCTTTCTCAGTCATGTGAGAATGAAGTCTGACATTCTCAGTAAAACATGTACATCCAACAAGGGCAGAGACTGTCAGTTGATTCCTTTGTGTTCTACTGCAGCTTCCCAGAGTGTTCCAAAGAACAACTAGAGCGCTAACAGTCCTACTTATGATAAACGTATGGCACACCTGAAGCCATCTTGCTTGGATTAAAGTGGTAACTCTTAAAACATTTAATTTAAAAAGGAACAAAATGAGGGGGTTCATTTTTCCATAACAAGTATGATTAGTGCTGCATAAAGAAAAACTAGGGCACATTTTGACTTCTGAAATCCTCTTTTATTTCATTAAAAAATTCTGACATGCAGACTGAATCATGCACTTTCAATACCAGCAGCAGTTTTCCCTGGTGAGCAGTAGCTTTACTACAGTGATCTAATGAGCAAAAAGAGTGCTAACATTCTGAACGGATGGCAAATGTGTGACACATCTGAATGCCTTCTTGATGGAATCAAAGTAAAAAGCTGAAAGTATTTCCTACTGAGGAGACTGCAGTAAATGAGGAAATTAGGAAACTTCATAACAAATAAGTCTCCCAAGATGGCCACCAGAGACAAAAGAGCCGAAATGTAGCCCAAATATCACCTAGATGTAGCCCAAGTATAGCCCAATAACAGAATGTCCCAGAGTGTTCTTAAAAACAACTAGAGCGCTTACTGTCTTCATTATGACAAAAGTATGGCACACCTGAAGCCATCTTGATTGGAATAAACTGGGAACACTTAAAACATTTAATTTAAAAAGGAACACAATGAGGGTGTTCATTTTGCCATAGAAATTATGATTAATGCTGCCGAAAGAAAATGAGGGAACATTTTGAGTGACTTCTCGAATCCTCTTCTATTTCATTAAAAAATTCTGACATGCAGACTGAAACATGCACTTTTAATACCAGGAGCAGACTTCCATGGTGAACAGTAGTTTTACTACAGTGATCTAATGAGCAACTAGAGTGCTAACTTTCAGAATTTATGGCAAATGTGTGACATATGTGAATACCTTCATGATGGAATCAAAGTAAAAAACTGAAAGCATTTCCTACTGAGGAGACTGCAGTACATGAGGAAATTAGGAAACTTCATAACAAATAAATCTCCCAAGATGACCACTGGAGACAAAAGAGCCCAAATGTAGCCCAAAATAACCCAGATGTAGCCCAAATATAGCCCAATGACAGAAGTGTGGAAAACACTTATTATTTTGTGTTTTTGCAGTGTTATATAGTGCAGACTTGTCAGGTATTGGAGTGCTTTACATGAGCATTGGTTACATCACACAAGAACAAATTCATTTTGGTTGTAGACATGGGGAGACTAAGTGATTTGACCAGAATCACAGAATGTCGAGCTGAAGCAGAAACTCCAACCTGGTTCCCCAGTTGCAAAGTCTGCAGTTCTGGAAGTAACACCACATCCTCTCCCCTAAGTACAACATTTAATCAAGTGGTCAACTGGATAAAAAAACATAAAGATAACAAATAATTTAAAAGTTCTTTGTCGCTATTTGAAAACTCAGAAAATGTGTCCTCATTTTAGTCTTTTAGAGCACTAACCATAATTTTGATGCCAATAAGACCCTCTCATATATGTAATTTCTAAAGGAAATGCTCTAGGTATTACAGTTTTGATTACATCAAGATGACGTCAGGCGTTCCACACTTTTGTAATAAATATAGAAGGTTAGCAATCTAGTTGTTCATTAGGATACTGTTGAGAGGCAGAGGCCAGAGGCACGGACTCTGAAAATTGAAGGCAGGTAGGAGGGTGCAAAGGCAACAATTTAACCACACTGAGCAGGCAGGAAGGGCTGTGGCAGCACAACAGACTATGGAGGGCAGTGGAAAGGGGGGCAGGGGCAACAAACCAACAATACAGGACTTGCAAGAGAGGCTGTGGCAATGTAATAGACCATTGTGGGCAGAAGGAAGAGGCAATGGTAGTACAACCATACATGCCAACAGACACGATTCAGCCAGGAAACGTCCAATGTTTTTAAGCTCAAATGGGCTTTATTTGATCTGTCTCCTGTCTACAATCTCCTCTTTTTCAATGTAACTCAAAGGGGAAAATCAATACCCCAGTTTTTTTTCAAAATCTCCCTCTTACCAAGTTCAAAATGTTTGCAAGTATGGTACATTGGATCATGGAAGGAAATGGGGTAGGGACATGGACTTGGATAACAGAGGACAGGAGGGACATGGAGAGGTGCACCAAACTGACCCTGCAGGGCAGGCATCAGGGTTTGCAGCAGCACAATACACCACACAGGGCATGCTGGACGGGAGTGCAGCACAACAATCCATAGAAAGCAAGAGGGAGGGGACAGGACCATGCACATGGACAACAGAGAACAGAGGGGCAAGAGGCAATGGTAGCCAGCTGACCATAATGGACAGACAGGAGAGAAAGCTGCAGCATAACAGACCATAAAGGGCAGGAGGGATGGATCAGGGGCATTACAATGAAACAGACAAGCCAGGAGGGAGAGAGTAGGGGTCTGCACATGTAAACAGAGGGCTGGGGGCAAGGGGGTAGGGAAGGAGCAGCAAGATAGCCATGGAGGTCAGGCAGGATGGGCACTAGAAGCAAGACACACCATGAAGCGCAACAGTGAGACTGTGATGGCATACACACAGACCATGGAGGGAAGGTGGGAGGGGGTCAGGGGCAGCTAACTGACCACACAGGGAAGGTGGGAGGGGCCATGGCAGCACAGAAGACCATGCATGGCAAGTGGGAGGGTTAGTGGCAGCACAATGGCTATGATGGGCGCGAAGGAGGGTGCAGGGGCATGCACAAAGGATGATGGAGGATAGAAGGGAGGGTCAGGACCTGTGCACAGAGTTCAGGGGAAGGGGCCTCACAACATACCGCACGGGGCAGGCAGGAGGAGCAGTTGCAGCACAACAGACCAGGGAGGGCAGAAGGGTGTGGCAGTAAAATGGACCATGTAGGACAGGAGGAAGAGGATAGGGGCATGGCATGTGGACAGGCAGGGTGGAGGTGGCAGGGACAGGTTACAGTCATCTGACAATGCTAGGCAGGTGGGAGGGGAGTGGCAGCTCAACAGAACACTCAGAGTAGATAGGAGTGGCAGGTCCATGGAACATGGTGGGCAAAAAGGATGGAGCAGGGACATGCACAACGACATCGGAGGGCAGGGGGAAGGAGAATAGGGGCAGCAAGCTAAGCACAGAGTTTAAGCAGGAGGTCAATGATGGGGCATAGAATTGGGCAATGGAGGGTAGGAGGAGGGGACTGGTACATCATACTAAATTGAGGGCAGTGGCAGCACATCAGACCATGCATGGCAGGAGGGAGGAGGCTAGTCCATGGATTCACACAACAGAGGATAGGGAGGAGGGGGGTGGGGCAGCAAGCTAACTGTTCAGAGAAGGCGGGTATTAGGAACGTTATTGTTTTTAAAACGTGTGTCTGTGCGAACTACTTAAAATATGAACAAGTATGCAGCATAATCTCACTTTTATTCAGGAAGAAGAGAACGTTTGTGACTGTGACTCCGGGCTCACTTGGCAGAAACACCCCCTGACCCTCCACCCCCTATCGCAAAATGTAATGCCCGTGAAAAGGGTAGGTGAACACAGTGTTATATAGAACATAGTCCTGAGAGCACGATTGAAAATGAAAACTAGATATAGTGTATGGTATAAACTATGCACCAAAAAGTGTGATATAAGATGAACCGGGCGTGAAATATAATATGCAATACATTGTGCGCAATGACAGATTCATTGGAGAGCGCAAGATAGCACAGGCACTAGCGCGTGCTATGCGATGTGCGCCTTGGAGTGTAATATGCACTGGGCAGTGTTGTGTAACCTAACTAGTCTCTAAAGTTGTAATATAAAATATGTGCTGGGGAGTGTAACGTTGCATATGCACTGTGACAAAGATATGGATCCCAGATTGTAATATGTATGGCATAGCACTGTGCGTTATAACATAGGCATCGAGGAAGGCACGTTAGATGGGGCAATATAACCCGTGCGAAGACAAGTGTGGCATGACATATTCCGGGGTGGTGTTACAGTGCACATGGGCTAGAGAGTGTCATAGCATATGCACTAGCTAGTGGAATACAACACAGAGGTGTGTGGCACTCGGCAGGCAATGGTGGGTGTAACACAGCATTGGGCTCTGCCAGGAGCGCGCTGTGACTCTCAAGTGATGTTCGTCCCCTTTCCAGAGAGTAAAATAAAAAGTATTACACATCCTGCAGTGGATGTGTGTTTTATTAACCGTGAGGGGGGTTTCTTACATAGTTTTGGTCGAATTTTTGTCGAATCCTCTTTGAATGGCTTGGTGTGCATGTGTATTAAATGTGCCCGTCAATAGCTACCCATGTTTGTATAAATAAACGACAAGGGTGTCTACCGGGATTAGGCACGGTAGGGCATCAGACATCTCAGAGCTTCACTAGTGGTGTAAATACATTCCACGTGGATTAATTGTATGCATAGTCGCCTTTTAATGAATATCACTCAAATCGTCATGGTGATAGGTACGTACGGTTTGTCCAGCATGTCCTAGGTGTGTCTATAAATATATATTTTTAAAAAATAATAAAAAACAGTGGCCGCCCCTGGGGATTGGGGTAAAAAAATATAATTAGGAGACAGGCCCTGGGGATGGGGTCATCAGGGCCAATAAATTAGAATAGGAAGGGGAACCACACAGCCCCCTTCTTAAAAAATTAAAATAAATAAAAGACTGGCATCGTGCCAGAGGCCACGCCCCCTCCTTGCAGCACTCTGCAAACGCACCCCCTGGCGAGTTGTAAGTTGGGGAATTAATTCCTCTTCAATACTGAGGGTCCCTGAGGGCAAACTAGCCCAACAGGCATCTCCAGTATGCGCCAAGGAGCTGCGCTGCAGACAGGTGTTCTGAGGCCAAGCCCCTTTTTACACCTCTCTGCAACGCAGCTCTGTGGCGCTTACTGGAGGTACCTAGTGGTCTAGTTTGACCCTAGGGACCCTTAGGATTCAAGGGGACTTAATCTCTCAACTTAGAACAGCCACAGGGCGCGTTTACACAGTGGTGAAGGGAGGGGACGGGGCCTGAGGTGACGTGTGCAAACACGCACTATGGCACGTTTTAAATTGGGGATTTAATTTCCCTTCAATACTGAGGGCCCCTGGGGGCTAACTAGCCCACCAAGTGCTTCCAGTAAGCGCCACTGAGCTGCTTTGCAGAGAGGTGGTCCAGGCTGTGCCACTTTTTACACCTCTCTGCAACACAGCTCTGTGGCACTTACTGGAGGTACCTAGTGGGCTAGTTGGACCCTAGGGACCCTCAGGATTCAAATGAACTTAATCTCCCAACTAAAAATGGACACAGGGCGTGTTTACACAGTGGTGAAGGGAGGGGACGGGGCCTGAGTTAACGTGTGCAAAAACGCCCTGTGGCCTGTTTAAAGAGGTAGTTTTAATCCCCCTGCCCTATTATATACTAGGGGCTTACAGAGGAGGTCATGCTAATCACAGGGGGACCCCAACGCATAATGTTCCCTAGTGTATGTAGGTGTTTTCACTGTATTCTAAGTGTCTTTTAACATAGCACTGGCTCTAGGACTGGGTAGTCAGACTCAGTTACCACCAGTATCCGTCTGAAAAAGTTGAGGGTACAGGATGATTTTGCAACAAGGATTCTTTCTGCTCTTCTTTTTGTTCTGTCTGCACAATATCCTTCTTCCTGCACTTTTCTTCGTCTTTGAGGACTTCTGCTGCTTCTTTCTGCACTTCTTTTTTTTCTTTCTGTGCATTTTTTCTTCTTTCTTCACATGTCCTATCTCTGTAGGCATAGTTAGAAATTAGCATTTAAAAAACCTTTGAAATTCACAGAAAAAAACATAGGTTTCAGGCACGTTATAGTTAGGAATTAGCATTTAAAAAACCTCAGAAATTCACTTAAAAAACCATAGGTTTCAGGGGTGTTATAGTTAGCGTGACTTTTCACTTGTACAAAACCATTGAAATTCCCCCGTTATAGTTAGTTCAGCTAACTATAACTCGCGCGCCCGCAAAGCACTGCTGATGACGTCACATATTACATCACTCATGACATGGTCAGTGACATCACTCATGACATCACTGATGACATCTCAAATGACATCACTGATGACATCACTGATGACATCATCCTTGTCATAGAGTGGCAGACCTCCTCTCACCCTAATATAACCTTTGATACACACATTCAAAAATAGAGACTAAAATTTTCAAAACAATGGACATACCAATACCAGTTACAACAACCTCTTCAGTAATTCTAAGATCGACATACACATCCACTCATTCACCAACAGTCCTGTACAGTCACTCATACATGTACTCACTCATCATATGTACTCATACACCTATACATCCTGTTACACAATGCCACTCATCCATAGAGTTACTCACACACATAGTCACTCATGCTAATAAAGAATCAAACATACATTTACTTGCATATACAGTTATACACACACCACCACACTTACTTCTACGGAAACTTACACATACTTAGTCTTTTAAACGATCACTTATAGAAACACATACTTATTCATACAGGAACTCTTTCAATCTCTCACTCTCACATATACTCACTTATATACACCAATAGTCACATATACTAGTTTAAAACATATGTAGTTACTCATAAAGACACTATTGAGACAGTCATTCACTCACTAACACACCCATACACACACTCATCCACCCATACAGTCCTGCACACATGCTGTCTTCAACACATACAAACAGTGAGTCACTCATTCATGCACCTATGCACTACGTAATACCCCCCACCGAACCATGCAGACACTCAGATTGATACTCAAAAAACCAACTAATAACCTATATAGACACCCATGTAGCTACTCACCAACCCATGCAGCCACTTATACACAAAGTGAGAGACTGATACAGATATTTACATATTTAAACATTACTCACTAAGCCATGTTTTCACTATGATACACTTAATCAGTCAGTTACACAATCAATTTTTCAAAAACAAATCATCCATTTAGACACTTATATACCCATTTATTCTTCCATCGACCTTGAGATATACATATATAAAACATATTTAATTTTCAGAAAAACAGACATTCACTGGATGATGTTTTTATTAGTGATTATTTAAAAGAGTGAGTATGTTTAAGTTTCTGTAGAAGTACGTGTTGAGGTGTGTGTATAACTGAATATGCAAGTAAATGGATGTTTGATTCTTTATTAGCATGAGTGACTATGTGTGTGAGTAACTCTATGGATGAGTGGCAATGTGTAACAGGATGTATAGGTGTATGAGTACATATGATGAGTGAGTACATGTATGAGTGACTGTACAGGACTGTTGGTGAATAAGTGGATGTGTATGTGGATCTAAGAATTACTGAATAGGTTATTGTAACTGGTATTGGTATGTCCATTGTTTTGAAAATTGTAGTCTTTATTTTTGAATGTGTGTATCAAAGGTTATATTAGGGTGAAAGGAGGTCTACCACTCTGTCACAAGGATGATGTTATCAGAGATGTCATTTGAGATGTCATCAGTGATGTCATGAGTGATGTCACTGACCATGTCATGAGTGATGTAATATGTTACGTCATCAGCAGTGGATTGCGGGTGCGCGAGTTATAGTTAGCCTAACTAACTATAACGGGGGAATTTCAATGGTTTTTTATGAGTGAAATGTCCGCTAACTATAACGTGTGTGAAACCTTTGGTTTTTTCACTGAATTTGCAAGGTTTTTTAAATGTTAATTCCTAACTATAACGTGTGTGAAACCTATGGTTTTTTCAGTGAATTTGCAAGGTTTTTTAAATGCTGATTCCTAACTATAACGTGTGTGAAACCTATGGTTTTTTTCAGTGAATTTGCAAGGTTTTTTAAATGCTAATTCCTAACTATAACGTGTGTGAAACCCATGGTTTTTTCAGTGAATTTGTATGGTTTTTTAAATGCTAATTCCTAACTATAACGTGTGTGAAACCCATGGTAATATGTGTGATTCCCATGTTTTTTTCATTGTTTTTGTATGATTTTTTCTTATAAATTCTTATATTAAATGTGGTTTTTTTTAAAAAAAGCAAGTTTTTTTTTTTTATATTTATATTCTCTTAAAACACTATGTTTAAAAAAAAAAAAATTCTGCAATATATTAATTTTTCTCTTTTTTTTTTACCAAACAGGTAAGATATATTAGTATAACATAGAAATTCTTTTTTTTTTTTTTAAGTGCGCGTACGGTAAGCTTACGGTAAGCGTACGGTTTGCGTAATGTTCGTAATTTTTTTACTCTTTTTGCGTATAGTTACGCAATTTGCGTAGCCGTGCGTACTGCGTATGGGGCGCGTAAGCGTGTCCGCTACACGCGCACGTTACGCGGAAGTGTTGGGAAATGCCTGTTATGCACATGCGCGCGAGCGCGTGTCTTTTTTACGCGCATGCGTACTTTTACAGTAAGCGCACCGTAAGCGTAACGTAAGCGTAACGTACGCGCACGGTGGGTCATGTCATCATGAAACAAAGCATTTGATTGGTTCAAAGTAGTTTCAGTTCTAGAACTCTCCTACACCACACCCATTCCCCTCATTTCTGCTTGTGATCCCTTAGGAGAAGGAGCTGAGTTGTCTTTGGGATACGATGGCAGACCAGCACTCTTCTGCTGAGAGTGAGGCTAGCAGCACCACCATCAGGCAGAGAAAGAGGAAACAGAAGAGCTCTTTTATATGGGAGTATTTTACTTTTCCAGAGGGCGAGAAAAAAGTCAATGCTGCTTTGGTGACTTGTAAGCTGTGCCAGCGTGTACTTTCAAGAGGTAATCCTAACAAGAAGTATTCCTTCGGGAATCACACTATGTTACGACACCTTGAGGATGTACACCCTAGGACACATGCACGACATACTAGAGGTAACCCTTCAGTAAGTCGAGCAAGCACATCCACAGCAGCTCAGCCGAGTCCATCTTCGGAAGCTCAGCTGAGCCCTTCATCTGTGGGGGCATATTCACCTTTTTCTGATCCTGTGGAAACGAACCATCGGTTTGCGAGGGTTACAATGCGGTGTTCATTTTGCCATGGTCTAATTGTTCATAGGGAGACCAGTCTTCCCCTCATTAACAACAAAATAGACCAGCACATTTGTCCTACCAGCTAATGTTCCCATTCTTCCTTTCCTCTGTCCCTGCATGAACACAATGGCTCTTTTAAGAGCCAACCTTACCTCTCAACTTTTTTTTATTTTTTCTTAAAAACGTTTTTTTTTTTTTCGTTTACCGTACGCGTACGGTAAGCGTATTTTTGTTTTTTTTTGTTTTTTAAAAAACACTAAAAAAACAATTACCACATTTCAAGATCCTTGAGGGATTAATAACTAAATGCTGAAAATCTGTTTGAGGAGAAGTGGAAGAAAGGGACCATCTAATTTCTGACTTACCTGACCCACCCAACAATTTAATTTTTAATTAAAATTTAATTGAAAATACTTGAAAAAATGGTTGGTTTTTTTCAAAATTTTCTTTCACAATCTGAAAAAAAAGAAAAAAGTATTAATATTTAATAAATCATTATATTACACAGTACACGTATTTACATATTTTCCCCAAACAATGTTTTGCCTTTTTTTTGCTGTTTTCAGAATATATTGCATTTCACTATAAATCGTGAAAGAAATTGCATTCATCACTTAACAGCGGGCAAAAAAAAAATAACAATCTCAAAGATTGTTTTAAAAAAGCCCAGAATCTCTTTTTACTTAAACATCACATTATAGAAATGCATAATATTCTAAAAAAATATCATCTAGTAACAATAACTATTTCTTTAAAATACCGTCTGACAATTTTGTTACAAAAGCATAATCTCAAAAATAATATATCTCAAATAACTCCACAATACATCTGGTTACATTTCCTTTAGGCCAAATATTAATTTTAAAATTCTTTTTTGAATAAATTTCCAATGGTAATCTAATAAAATTCCAAAATTTAAATTGTACAGATGTTACCGATTCTCACTAACATTTTGGTTTCCGAAAGATTAATTAATAATTAAATAAGTCCACAATACAATTGGTTACCTTTCCTTATGGCCAAATAGTAATTTTAAAAATCTTTTTTGAATAAATTTCCAATGGTAATCCAATAAAATTCCAAAATTTAAATTGTACAGACGTTACCGATTTTCTCTAAATTTTTGGTTTACGAAAGATTCATTGGGAATTAAATAAGTCCACATTACTATTGGTTACCTTTCCATTAGGCCAAATGGTAATTTGAAAAATCTTTTTTGATGAAAATTCCAATGGTAATCCAATAAAATGGTAAAATTGTTTTGTACAGATCTTGCCAAGTCTCTCTAAAATTTTGGTTTCAGAAAGATTAGATAGGAATTTGCTAAATCAAAAGGCAAACGTTGCTTGAAAATCAATTAGGAATCATTACACAGTGTCCAGCCTTTTTCACATTTAAGATAAACTGTGTAATGTCCAGAAGTAACAGTAGGTCCTTCATGGAAAATTATTGCAACTGTTACAAAAGATTTTCCTGAAATTGATAATTGCTGTCCTATAAACTTCTTTATTAAAGTATCCAATTTTGAACCATCAGCTTTACATCGTTGCATCATTAAAATTACATACTGTCCGTATTCCTTTAAAATTAACGTTGAAAACATGTCAGATTTACACTCACTGCATTCCATGCTATGATTAGCATCTTTAACTAATTTAGCAAAAGTGACTGTTTTACTGTCTGGCAATGTTAAATAAATAAACCTTTCAGAATCAACATTAGAGCCACATGTATTGTAACAGTTTTCACAACTATGTTCCCATTTATAAGAGACACCAAACATATTTTCAATTGGCACCCCTTCTTCTTCCAGTACCTGAAGAAAATACATCAAGAATTCCTGTGCGTCTTGCTGTACATTTTGAGAAAACTGTGTTCGTCCTGAACATACATCTAAAAGTTTTCTAATTTTAGTTGCACTTTCTATTTGAGTTTTATCATTACTCAGCTTTTGAAAAAGGAGACTCAACTCAGAACAGAATCTTTTTCTCTGATTTACTATTATCTGCTCTTGCAAACTTTCCAGATAAAATGCAACATTCAGCACTACATTAGCGTAGCAGTTGACACCAGAGCTATTTTCAAAATGACATCCTACAACCTCTTCTTCATTTTCCTTTTTCTTTTTGCTTGCAATTATATCACTCCTCTTTTTTTCCTCCTCTCTACATCCTCATTACAGATATTCTCAATTCTCCTTTTACGAGAAACTACACGTTTCTCTAACACAGGATACTGACCTAAATGAGAAGCATAGGTTCTTCTTAATCTATTATACTCCTTTACACAGTTTGTATCAGCACTAACTTTTGAATCATCAAAGTCTATCATGAATAAACCAGATAATGTTTTCACTTGTGACAAAGCTACATAAGCCATACCTTCTTTGAACACAGTTGAACCAATGTTTACAAATGCACAATCTACAGTTAATCCTTGAGACTTGTGAATAGTTACAGCATATGCTAGAGAAAACGGAAACTGTTTCCTTTGTACATATAAGTCTTTCACAAGCATGAAACGAACTGTACAACGACAAATGTCTATAACTTCTTCTATCTGATCAAATTTTATTTTTAAACATTCAATTCCATCTTTTTTCTGATAATTAATAAAACCCACAACTCTTCCCATAGCTCCATTAACTAAACCTTTTTCAACATCCAAATTTCTCCTTAAAAATACTCTACAATTCATGCAAACATATAGATTTTTTTCTAATCCAGCAGTTTTGGAAATGTTTTTCTCTAGTGAATCCAATTTATTTTTCAGTTTGCCTGTTAATGTGATAGTAATTCTTCCATCCTGTATTTTGTCCACTGCTTCCAATTTCCTGATATCTTCCTTTTCCAATTTCAAAAGCTCCTCATTGAATATTGAGCATTCACGTAGAGTTGGCATTAAGCAGATGACACTTTTCTTTTCTGCAATGTTCTTGTATATCTTCTCTGCAACTATTTCTTCCTTTGGAAATAAATTATGTAGCAACCAACTCTGTAATGCTTTTGTACCAGCTTCAGTGAGTAGTCCAATTCTGATATCTTTCAGAATACTTCCATAGTCTTCATCGTTTGCTTGCCTCATATTAGTAGTAAGTTCCTTGTACTCAAAGAAGGACCAAATATTTGCATTACCAATGCTTCCCAATGACTTCTGTGTGTCTTCATGTGTCACAGTATTAAACACTGGTTGTCCTTTAACTGGAGTAAGCTGTAGAAGATCCCCAAAAACTATGACATGTTTTCCACCAAATAACACGTCATAGTCTGTCCTTAGAATTTGCTGCATTCTTAAATGCACAAAGGCAAGCATTAAGTTTGATACCATGCTCACCTCATCAATAATGAGAACTTGCATCTTCTTCAATACTCTTGAAACTTCCAAGCATGCTTCTCAAGTTAGCTTGTGGTATTGTATTTTGTTCTCATGCTCCACTGGTAACATTAGCAAACGATGTAAGGTGATTCCTTTTATGTTATATGCTGCTAACCCAGTTGGAGCAGTAACCACACAAGACAAAGTTGAGTCCGTTTTTTGCTGTAGGTAGCTTCTGATGACTTTTATTAAGAAACTTTTTCCAGTTCCAGCTTGTCCGCTTACATACATCCTGATTGGATGAAATGATGTGCATGAGCACTCTTTTTTTTCATGTAGTAATCCGTGATCAATTTTGTTTCTGATCTCTTCATAAATTTGTTGCTGCTCTTCATTCAGTTGTCTTTCCAAATTTGGTAAGTCTATAAATTCTTCTTGAGCTTGATTCATAGCCATTTCCACTTCATTCATGGCTATTGCAGCTTCATTTTCAACGATTGGTTGTCCTAGGGGATCTTGACTGAGTGTTCCAGAACTTTGGCTGTCTTGAGAACTGTCTCTAGCTACTTCAGCTGCAATTGTAGTTTCCTGTTCAATTTCTTCATTTAACATTTGCACATAATTTGTGAATGTACTGCATTGTATGGTGTCTTTGCAAGCATTAAATGAATCTTCATAGCTTTGAAATTCTCCCAGTAGTTCATCCTCTGTACGCCATGGTTTAAACAGCTGTAAAAGAGCCAAGTAGTAAAATTCCTTTTTGTCAGTAGTGTCGCAACTCAGCTTCCTGTGATTTATCAAACTTCCTTTTGTTTGCTTCACCAAACATCCTTCCTCACCAATGACTTTATATTTTCCATTGTTGATGTCTTCTGTGGCTTTCCGTGAATAAATGTAGTTCTGCAGCACTTCATAGAGACACATGTTCTCTAGATGATGACTTCTCTTGGGATAATATGTGTCCAACATGTTTGATTTCAAAACGTCTGTACTTTCTGGGTCATTCTCGGCCAAATATTCAATTTCTCCAACAGATTTCAGTACCCGATTTCTCATTGCTGCAATGCCTAAACTTGCCCAAATTATTCTTCTTGATTTCGAGTAGAGACTTGCAGAAGATAACCTATCTGAACATTCGTAGGATCCAATTTCTCGATGCGATAACATCTTTAAACTGAAACTGTACAGCTTCTTACTGACAGTCTTCTCGTGAGAAATCTCTTCCCACATTTCTTTCAATTCAGTTTTTTCTGATTTAGTAATATAAGACGTTACATATCGAGCAACATCAATGGAATTGTCAGCTACATACTGTATATCCATGTTAACATTCCACATGGATAAAATGATTGGGTTGTAGTCATTTATATTTTTTGATTCTTCTTTTCTTTTAAGGTTGTAGGTATTCTTAGGTGATTTTCTTGTAATAGTATGTCTCACAGATGACATAAAACTGTTTACTCTTCCATTTGAAAGAACAGGTCTAGGAAATCCAAATCGACATTTAGTGTAGTATTCATCTTTGCTCTTGTATTTCCGTCGACAGTATTTTCCACACCGATGACTTTGGAAACGTAAAACTTGCTCCTTTAACTTTTTCTCTTCTGTGCTTTTTGGTATAGCACATGTTGCATATTCTTCAATGAAAGATAATACTGCTTCATCAGTATCTGTTCCAAACTTTGGGGCATCCTTGATCCACAACAGCATATGAATATGAGGAGCACCTCTTGCCTGGTACTCTTTTCTCCAAAAGAAATCCTCTACTTCTCCAAGAGGTGGATCTTTTTTATTGCAGATGAAGGACATCATAGCCTCAAATCTATGATTGAAATATCTGCAAACATTAACCGGATCCAATGAGCACAGTTCTCCTGCTGTCTTGTATTCGATGTTTTTAATGTTTGAATTTGCCTCTCGTAGAAAATTCAGTAAATCATCCCAAGCGTACTCAGCACAGCTTAGAGTAAGGAACCATGTTGGTGTTCCTAAATTCCGTAACATGCATTTTAATTCACCATGGCGTCGGTACCAATATTCATTTGTCCCACGCTGACAAGCCATCAGATTGATCAGTTGTGTTTCCAAATGATCATCTCGGTGGTGCACTTTCTCCATAAAATCCTTAGCAGACACATTTTGTAAATGTACTACACTTTTTAAAATGTGATTTACTGCATATGATAATGCAGACAAGTCGCTTTCAAATAAAAGATGGAACAAATAAGGAATACTTTGTCGAAATCTGGGATCTTCTGCATATAGTCTTGTAGTTCGATACTCAGAAGCTGGAATCTGTTCTGGACGTTCATCGTATCGTCCTCCTTTTCCTGTAGGAAACAGCTGGGGAAAACATTGAGCTTCCAAGCTCTCCTCCCATACACTCACAGGAGTTCCTTTTGCTTTCTTCATCTGAAACAGATCAATATTGTCTCCCATAACTTCTTTTGAATGAAGAGGATGTATGCTAAAATGTTCATAAATTTCTTCTTCCTTTGACTTGTCCACTTTTTCAATTTGTCCAGTTGGTGTTTCTGTGTCTTCTTGTAAATCTTCTTCTTCTTCTTCTATATAAATTGATTCATACCATTTGTTATTCCTTTTCAAATACAAATTTGCTCTTTGTACTTTCCGTACATCTACCAGCTCCTGCCAAATCTTCTTATTCTTTGTAGGTACACCATTAACCAGAATAACTAATGGTTCAGTTTCCAAAGTATCTGCATCAATAGTTTCCATATTTGTTTTCACATCCAAGGGCAAATACACCACTCTACCTTTTAAACCTCTCAGTAAATCTGAAGGAGGTAATTTACCAGTTTTGGGCTCCATACGTACTATGGTCTGGAACGGATGAACACATTGAATACGTATAGACTCATATGTATTTAATTCAGAAAGTTTGGCAGGAATAACATCCAATTCTAAATATTATGTACAGCTCTGGTCGGCATTCTATTTTCCTCTAACTTGTTGTAACAGTATTTACAAATACGCTGATCTTCACCCAATTCAAAACAATTTTCAAGAAATATATATGTGGCAAAATCCTTCCACTTATAATTATCTTCATTTTCACTTTTTCTGTAGAGATCAACATTCCTGGTTTGTTTTCTATAATGAGTTCTGCGGCAACAAATACAAGTAATATTTGGTCTTTCATTAGAGATTATTGCAAATTTTGTTATGTGATCATTAAATGTCTTACTTACAGAGGGTTCTACATTCTCTTCCACTTCTTCCTCATTTACTGTGTCCTTTTCTGCACTGTCTTGTTCAGGACCAAAGTAACAAAACTGAATTTCATCAGTAACCTTCTCTACATCTGATACCGATCCACGGAACAGAGCCCTATTCAATTCATCTAACTTTATTGCTGGACTTTTAGCAAAATACAACCGTCTCACAAACTTTCTCATTTCAGTATCATGAACAGCCAGCATCCTAAAATGATGAAAAACACTTTTACACACTTTTCTAGATAGACAAGCCAGAGAATGACCCTGCAAACCAGTATTCTCTCTCACTCTGCATGGATCTAGACTTTGAAGCACCTTAATCTTCTGTTTAACACTTTTTTTACTATATTCTCTTAGAAACTCACGAAATTTATCAATAGATTCCTGACGCACAGTGCAAATACTACTACATTTCCAAGTGTACACTGGGGCTTTAGGACGTCTCCCCATAGCCTCATCCGCCATCACTTGTACCTCATCTCTTGGAACCATTTTCTCCTTCTCCATCATACAACCATTTTTCACTTCATAAGCACGACCTCTGGTGACAACTGCATGCAGCAAACTATTAGTTTGAAAATAACTCTCCTCATTAAAAAAAGGTTCACTACTTGAACTATGCATCCATTCTCCTAAAAACACTTTACAAAAGTTTGTTCTTTTCACTACTCTTTTCCTTTTGCTTTGTGATTTCAGTACATTAACCATTTTATCTAATGTACGCATCCTATTCAAAATTAAAATGAATAGTTTCCTTTTTAATTCTAATGCCTTTACTGCAATGGCTTCAATTTCTTTTTTTCTCTTATAAAATTTAGCCTTTTGCTTATATTTCTTCACATCCTTTATCAAATTGGACCTAACTCTTCTCTGAAACATTTTTCTACGTATCTCTTTAAACGCTGTTTTTCTTTTTAAGTTAATCTTTATTGTTTCTGAAGGTATATTTGCATTAACTAAATGCTCAATTTTTTCCTGTTGTTTTCTATTTAAAACATTCTTTCCAGTACAGACATTTTGTACATTTTTCCTTTTTTTGAAGATGTTCTTTAAAAAATCTTTTGTCTGCTTACCAGAAGACTTTCTCTTTTTCCCAACATGAGCATCTCCAACTATCTTAGGTTCTCCAGTTGTCTTCAAATATAGTGTTTTTTTGTGGTTTTTCCTTAGTCTGGATTTTGTAGGCATCTTAAATTTTGTTCAATGCTCTTCAGCAATACCTGAAAAAAACTAAAAAAAAAATCCTTTATTTTATTTAAATATATTACTACATTTTTTATGATCTTTTCAAATCTTAAAATACTATGTACCCCTTTCCTACAAGTGAAAATCACAATAACACCTTCACAAATTAAATATCTAAAAACAATTCCTGTGTGCACACAGAGTCATGGTTTGAAATTAGGCAGAAAACGAAATTTCTTTGCCAATTGGAAAGCACACTTCCTACTGCTTTTTTGGCAAGTGATACGTACTTTAACAGTCAGACACATTTTGAATCCACTTTTCAGATTCTTAAAAAAGCACATGTCCAAACAGCTTTTTGAGACCAGCAACATCTTTAACCTGGGTGACTGACTACACTGCAGCAAGGGCAACCAGCCTTAGTGATACTGAATGTATTTGCATTACTGACTGCAACCTCAAACCCCACTCAGTTGGGAATACTGTGCATGATTTCACAGAATAAGCAGCTGGGTGTGTGCGAAGAGTCTGCTTCTGCAGAAAAATTAGCTCCCCCTTTCCATCTAATGCAAATGTAAAATTACCTGAATAATACGCAATAAATCTCTTTGTGTAATTCCTCTTTGCACACAGAGTCATGCTTTGATATTAGTCAGAAAACGAAATTTCTTTGCCAATTTGAGAGCACACTTTCTACTCTTTTTTTGGCAAGTGATACGTACTTTTACAGTCTGATACATTTTGAATCCTCTTTTCAGATTCTTAAAAAAGCACATGTCCAAACAGCTTTTTCAGACCAGCAACATGTGTAACCTGGGTGACTGACTACACTCCAGCAAGGGCAAGCAGCCTTAGTGATGCTGAATGTATTTGCATTACTGACTGCAACCTCAAACCCCACTCGGTTGTGAATACTGTGCATGATTCCACAGGATGAGCAGCTGGGTGTGTGCTAAGAGTCTGCTTCTGCAGAAAAAATAGCTCCCCCTTTCTATCTAATGCAAATGTAAAATTACCAGAGTAATACGCAATAAATCTCTGTCTATAATTCCTCTTTGCACACAGAGTCATGGTTTCATATTAGTCAGAAAACAATTTTTTTTTGCCAATTTGAAAGCACACTTACTACTCTTTTTTTGGGCAAGTGATAAGTACTTTTACAATCTGACACATTTTTAATCCACTTTTCAGATTCTTAAAAAAGCACATGTCCAAACCGCTTTTTCAGACCAGCAACATGTGTAACCTGGGTGACTGACTACACTCCAGCAAGGGCAAGCAGCCTTAGTGATGCTGAATGTATTTACATTACTGACTGCAACCTCAAACCCCACTCGGTTGTGAATACTGTGCATGATTCCAAAGGATAAGCAGCTGGGTGTGTGCTAAGAGTCTGCTTCTGCAGAAAAAATAGCTCCCCCTTTCCTACTAATGCAACTGTAAAATTACCAGAGTAATACGCAATAAATCTCTGTCTATAATTCCTCTTTGCACACAGAGTCATGGTTTCATATTAGTCAGAAAACGAAATTTCTTTGCCAATTTGAAAGCACACTTACTACTCTTTTTTTGGGCAAGTGATAAGTACTTTTACAATCTGACACATTTTTAATCCACTTTTCAGATTCCTAAAAAAGCACATGTCCAAACAGCTTTTTGAGACCAGCAACATGTGTAACCTGGGTGACTGACTACACTCCAGCAAGGGCAAGCAGCCTTAGTGATGCTGAATGTATTTGCATTACTGACTGCAACCTCAAAACCGACTCGGTTGTGAATACTGTGCATGATTCCACAGGATAAGCAGCTGGGTGTGTGCTAAGAGTCTGCTTCTGCAGAAAAAATATCTCCCCCTTTCCATCTAATGCAACTGTAAAATTACCAGAGTAATACGCAATAAATCTCTGTCTATAATTCCTCTTTGCACACAGAGTCATGGTTTCATATTAGTCAGAAAACGAAATTTCTTTGCCAATTTGAAAGCACACTTACTACTCTTTTTTTGGGCAAGTGATAAGTACTTTTACAGTCTGACACATTTTTAATCCACTTTTCAGATTCTTAAAAAAGCACATGTCCAAACCGCTTTTTCGGACCAGAAACAAGTGTAACCTGGGTGACTGACTACACTCCAGCAAGGGCAACCAGCCTTAGTGATGCTGAATGTATTTGCATTACTGACTGCAACCTCAAACCCCACTCGATTGTGAATACTGTGCATGATTCCACAGTTTAAGCAGCTGGGTGTGTGCTAAAGGTCTGCTTCTGCAGAAAAAATAGCTCCCCCTTTCCTACTAATGCAACTGTAAAATTACCAGAGTAATACGCAATAAATCTCTGTCTATAATTCCTCTTTGCACACAGAGTCATGGTTTCATATTAGTCAGAAAACGAAATTTCTTTGCCAATTTGAAAGCACACTTACTACTCTTTTTTTTGGCAAGTGATAAGTACTTTTACAGTCTGACACATTTTGAATCCACTTTTCAGATTCTTAAAAAAGCACATGTCCAAACAGCTTTTTCAGACCAGAAACATGTGTAACCTGGGTGACTGACTACACTCCAGCAAGGGCAACCAGCCTTAGTGATGCTGAATGTATTTGCATTACTGACTGCAACCTCAAACCCCACTCGGTTGTGAATACTCTGAATGATTCCACAGAATAAGCAGCTGGGTGTGTGCTAAGAGTCTGCTTCTGCAGAAAAAATAGCTCCCCCTTTCCATCTAATGCAAATGTAAAATTACCTGAATAATACGCAATAAATCTCTTTGTGTAATTCCTCTTTGCACACAGAGTCATGCTTTGATATTAGTCAGAAAACGAAATTTCTTTGCCAATTTGAGAGCACGCTTTCTACTCTTTTTTTGGCAAGTGATAAGTACTTTTACAATCTGACACATTTTTAATCCACTTTTCAGATTCTTAAAAAAGCACATGTCCAAACAGCTTTTTGAGACCAGAAACATGTGTAACCTGGGTGACTGACTACACTCCAGCAAAGGCAACCAGCCTTAGTGATGCTGAATGTATTTGCATTACTGACTGGAACCTCAAACCCTAAAAGTATTCCTCATTTATAACAATACACCTTATTTTATGGTGAAAACATAGTCCATATTATTTTACATGTTCCTCACATTTAAATTTCTCCCAAAACACAAAACGATAAACACAACTTCAACAAAAGGAATTCCAATTCTATTATTCATTTCCTATTTTATCATATACATCCCCTCTCAAACTCATAACTCACCTTTAAAATTAGTTAGTTGTGAAAGAAATGTGGCACTCAAACAGCAGATTATCAGAGCCAGGATCTCTGTTCTGTACACCTCTCTCCTCTCAGCAGAACCAGATAATGGCAATGTTTCCCTCTCTTTTTCCACACATATACATGTTAATTTCAAATCTCAGTGCTTCCCCCTTTTTTTAAAATGTAATCACACATTTCTATTGGTTGAAAACCAACCCTTTTCCAAAAGTACCCTTCCCCCAACTTGACTTCAGCCTAGTACCCTTCCCCTACCTTGACTTCTGCCTGCTACCATAGCAACAGCTCTTGAAACACTGCTGTGTAGAGTTAGTTCAGAAGTTCACCACACAATGTTTCATTTCCAAAGAGCAGGAGTGCTTGACTTTTCAAACCTAACAGCAAATCCATAGTACTGTTCTTTGGTAACACATTTTTCTGTACCAATACAAAACATGCTTCTATAAATTTACACATACAGCCTACTTTTTAGTGTAGAATGGTATGAAACAGCCAATCAGTTCTTTTTTTTAAAAAAAATATATGTATGCCTCCATTTCCAAACTGTCTTTCATTTTTTTCCCCATTCTACTGAAAGACACCTCCTGAGTGCATCCAGTTCTCCTTTTAAGATGTTCACAGTGTGGATTGTAGGGCACAGCTATGTCTTCTGGAGTGAAAAGTATGCAGAGAAAACAGATATGGTGAGAGACCTTGCTTTGCCAAATGTAGACATTAAATGGATTGGTCAGAGAGGGTTAAAGTGGCACCAATTGATGCCATTGGTGAAATCCTTCATGCAAATCCAACACCCTGACCTCATAATAGTGCACTGTGGTGGCAATGACCAAGGCACTTTGACTGGGGTAGGTCTGGAAATGCTTATGAAGGAGACCTTTGCACAACTGTTTTCACTTTTCCCTAAAACTGCCTTTGTATATTCTAACATATGCCAAAGGCAAAAACGGAACTGGTCCAATCATTTTTGTCCGCAGATTGACAAAGCAAGAAAGCACGTCAACAAATCTGTTTCTGCTTTCCTCCGAGACTATGGTATGGGTTCCATTTACCACAACAACTTGCGTTACGACATGCAAGACATTTATAGAGGAGATGGTGTACACTTCACTGATGAAGGGAACAGAGTCTTCCTCTTGAACCTTAGACTCTGCATCGGTACTTACTTGTAGGTACCACTAAAAAATCAAATCACTTCATAAACACAACGGCTCTTTTTTAGAGCCCCCTAATATCTAAACACTTAAATCTGAATTTTATTTCTTTTTTTATTTTTTTTTTCTACCGTACGCGTACGGTAAGCTCACCGTAAGCTTACCGTATGCGTACCCCGCGATTTTTTTTTTTAAATTAATAAATGTTTTTTTTATACTTTTCTGTCCTTCTTTGACCCCCTTTCAAATGTTAGGGGGTCTGTAACTCTATTCCTTGCCCCCTTTTCAAGTTATCACCCTTTTTTTTTCTGAGTGAAACACACGAAATGGCGGCCGCCGCTTCCTGGTTTCGACTGATTCGAATGTTTACTAAGATCTAACAGCCAATCAGAATCGCGCTCGCGCACGTCACCGTACGCGTACGGTAAGCTTACCGTAAGCGCACGGTAAGCGCACCGTAAGCTGCCACAGATATATATATTGATTTAAATGCTATTTTCTCAGGAACTACTGAACAGATTTAGACCAGACCTACAAAAGGCACTTCCTTTACCTGAGGACTACCTCTCTGCCAAATTTCAAGTAACTCTGTTCAGCCGTTCGGGTTGTAGCTGTGTCTAAAGGTCCTACGGAAAAATGCATGGGAAAAACGCATTTTGGGACCCCCTTTTTTCTCAGCCCCCGCTTGACGAATCACCCCGAGACTTTCAGGGTAGGAGCGGAGCGTAGCTCCCCACCTATTTTGAAAATTTCGCGAGGATTCGTCGACCGGCGCCAAAGTTATTCCAAATAGAATGTTGCGGATTTCCTATGGAAACAGGGTCCTAACTATAACTACCTACTGGCGACCGCCAGTAGGTAATATATATATATATATATATAAATATATATCTCTATCTCTGTCTCTCGCTCTCTCTCTCTCTCTATATATATATATATTACATTATCACTGACTGTCACAATACTATATTCATACTCCCAATTTGATCAATGTCAGCAATAAACCCGCAACATTAATTAAACCTTGGACTGGAGTGGCTCGTTTCTCTACTATATCCGTAGAAAATTGTCCGTGCATATTTAGCGGCGGCGTCCGCTGAACGAGCCCCGACTCGCAATTAAAGGAAGTGCTTTGACCGCCAACCCAACTTTTTGAACTCGAGAGAACACGCCCGCCGGCGCAACCAGGAAGATTCAACATCAAAGAGCCACGGCTCGGTACCAGAAACTTTCTAAACACGGAGAGCCAACTGAAAACGAGTGGATTAACAGGCGAGAGAAGAGCAGATTGAATATCTACCGTGAACCGCCAAATACCTACTCGTGAGTACGCAAGTGGCCCGACTGTTTATTTTCTGTCACGGTTGCGCTAGAGTCCGTGAGTGTACGTATCACTGAAACGCGGTCCAAGGTGTGTGAAAATCTATGTGAAAGCGGAGTTTATATTATGGCAGACGAATGGTTGAAAGGTCGGGAAGCGTCTGCTAAACTAATTTTCAAAAGAAAAAACACAGGAGTGGGAGAAAATACCGGCACACAAGGACCAACAGTGCCCGAGGGTTCAACAGTAAAACAGCTTGGAAACCAACTCGAGAGACTTCGCAAAAAAGAAACAAGTAGATGGTGGGAGGCGACTTCACTGCAAAATTATCTCGAAGTCGATAGAATCCCACGAGGCCTGAGAATCTTTATCATTCCGACATTAAACTGTCCTAAGCCACAATTACTCAAAGACTGGACTGCTACACATGCTAATAAAAAATGCTTGGGAAGAACACAAGGAATTGACACAGCAAATTCAAGTACTAATGGATGAACTAGCAAGTAATACAGACCAGAATGAAGTCAAAAGCGTCCTGAAACTTATTGATGAGAGAATTAAAACATTTGAAAAAGGAGTAATAGAGAGAAAGGAAAGGAAGTTCCAACGTGATGAGAAGGATTTTAGATTGGGACGAATACTGACTTTTGCAAGAAAATTTGATAAAATCAGAGCAGATGTGGCGAAAGACAAAGCACTTGGAGTGATCGATAGAGGCACGGATGGCTCAATTACAGATCTAAGCTCAGACCAAGAATCAGTGGATAGTGGTGCATCAAATCAAGGTGAATCATCGTCTTTTTCCGAGGAAATGCGCCTCATTCAGAGAAACCACGAACAGTCTTACAGAGGAAAACCGGGGGGAAGAGGAAGAGGCGCCAACACAAAAGCAAGAAAAGAAGGTGCAGGAGGACAAAGGAAAAACAATACTGGTATGGGAACGAGAAGCCAGGACAACAAGAAGCAATAATGGATGACTCTACCCAACAATTAACAGTAATGAATCTGTCAGTTAGACCTATTACGGTCTTTGAAGAACAGGTTTTAAAATTGGGTTTATCTTTTTGTCCGGATAACCACTTAGACTATGCCCAAACTCGAATTGATCTTTATCAATTCGTACGTAAAATCAAGCTTTACAAATTACACACATTACGTGGCAATGTTACTAATACCAATCCCAGTATTACTTCACAAGGAGTCAATTCTAGTGTTAATCAAGGATTAGTCATAGCTGATATTCCAGTTCTTTTAAGCATGCAGCATCTACAGAATCCCAATGATAATGTCATTAATACACAACATCCACTAGATCCCAATAGTAATGACATTAACTCACATACACTGGGATTTGAAACTAATGCCCCTAGTCTGACCAATTTTAGAGCCCCCTCTAAATATGTACCCCAGACACCTAAAGACAACATTGACCTATTCCATGAGACGGTCAGTCAAGACTTACTCAAAATCATTGATAAACACCCTAAAACTAGGAACATGAGTAAAGACCACTGGGAAGCAGTCTCGAATTTACAGCAAGACAACACAATAGTGATTAAATCATCGGACAAAGGTGGTAATATTGTGGTCATGGATAGGGACAAATACATCCAAGAGGCCATGAGACAACTGAATAATTCCACATGCTACGAAAGGGTAGACAAGTCGTATCTTGACACACTACTCACAAGATATCATGGGTATCTAAATGAATGGTTTGACCAAAAACTCCTGGGTTGGGATGAAAAGAAATACTTATTGAATGAAACACCCACCACACCCACTTTTTACTTATTGCCCAAAGTACATAAGGATTCTGTCAACCCTCCTGGTCGCCCCATAGTATCTTCCAAAAACAGTCTTCTAGAAAAAACATCAGAATACATTGACCATTTTTTATTTCCATATGTCAAAGATCTCAATTCATATCTCAGAGACACCACAGATTTCCTTCAAAAGATTCAAAACCTGCATTGGGAAAAAGAATATTGGATGGTCTGTCTAGATGTAGAGAGCCTATATACCAGCATTAAACACACAGATGGCCTGATGGCTTGCCAATATTTTTTAAAAGCAAGAAATATTGAATTTTTGGAACACACACGCATGCTCCTACAAATGATTGAGATATGTCTTACTGAAAATGTGTTTATGTTTAATGAAAAATGGTATAAACAATTGCAAGGCACTTCAATGGGTAACTGCTTCGCCCCAAGTTATGCCAACCTTGTGGTAGGTTGGTGGGAGAAGCAGGTACTCTGGAGCGAAGATACTGAGCCATGGTCAAACAACATCGGACTGTGGCTCAGATTCATTGATGACATTTTCTTTGTGTGGGAAGGCAATGAATTAGATCTCCTTGATTTTGTGAATCATCTGAATTGTAACACCCTGAATCTTAAATTGACGATGCAACACAGCCAACACAGTATAGATTTCCTTGACATCAAACTAACAATAGAAAATGGCATGTTAACCACTGACCTATACAGGAAAAAGACGGCAGGGAACTCTATCCTACACGCAGCTAGTTGTCACCCACCAAACTTCAGATGGAGTATACCATACAGTGAACTTCTGAGAGCAAAACGAAATTGTAGCACCCAAGCATTGTATGAGAAAAACAAACTAAATATGATAACCAGATTCAAGAACAGGGGATACCCCAGTAAGATGCTGCAGAGAGGTGCCAAGAAAGCAGACCTTATAAGTCATAATGATGCCCTATTCTCGCCACCTAAAAAACTGAATAAACTAGACAATACTGACACACCTGTCCGATTTATTACAACTTTCAGTACACAGGCAGATGAGCTGAGGAAAATCATAAAGAAAAGATGGCATATCCTTACACAGGATCCTCTCCTCCAAGCTAGGGCAGATACCAGCAATCACTTATAGGAAGACTGCATCTTTAAAAGATAAACTAGTAGATAGTCATCTACAGCCCCAAAAGAAAAAAACCTGGTTAGATCAGAGGGTTAGTTTTCATAAATGCAGTAAATGCAAAGCCTGGGGTCACAGTACAAACACCAAGGAAGTCACATTACGTAGACTAAAAAACGAATGGAAGATTAACAAATCCATCTCATGCAGCACTGAATTTGTAGTCTATGCAATCATTTGCCCGTGTGATAAATGGTATGTAGGATCAACCACATTTCCAGTGAAAAAAAGAATCTTGGAACACTGGCGGGCTATTACCAATCATGATCATAGCTACAGCACAGCGAGGCACTTTGATGAAATGCATGGGGGCGACTGGACCAAAGGTAGATACATTGGCCTAGCAACTATTCCCAAACACCCTAGAGGAGGGAATAGGATTCAAAGCTTGCGTCGTCTGGAATCACGATTGATCCTTTTGGCTGGTAGCATGTTCCCATTCGGAATGAATAATGACGAAGAACTTTATGTACATTTGTAAATCTAATATACGCTTCCCAAAACCTAACCATGAGTTTCTGGATGATATCACCATAGCTGAGTGATATAATTGTAATTTTATTTTATTGCTCATATTTATATGCTGTTCTGTAATTTTACTTCCCTCACGATAATGATACAACTGGTGGAGTATGTGCCTATATATGTGAGAAAATAGTATGGAATGTTTGATTGTGAAGATTTAAGGCATGCATAATTGAAATTGTATTGATAAGTAAGAGGACATATTTCTTAAACTCTAACGATTTATTGTTTATGTTTTGACAGACTGGGAAGCGAGGAGGATAGCCACTGATATTTGGTTAAGAGCACATAAGATTCGGTAATTCTTGCTGAACTTTCGTCTCGACAACATCACGAGTATTGATCTCTAAATATCTATCACCAATCCCATTATCTGTCAGCACCTCAAGGTACTATACCTTTACTTACATTATCACTGACTGTCACAATACTATATTCATACTCCCAATTTGATCAATGTCAGCACTCCAAGGTACTACACCTTTATCTTCACCACCATGGATTGGCATAGTACTATACTTATATTTCCGAATTTTGATCAATGGCACGAGTAAGGATTATAAACAATCTTAAATTCACTTCCTCCGCCAGGACTTGGGATGGTTACATTATAAAATCGAGGTAATGACTGATTACATGTATACTGAAATGCCAAAACTTTATTGGTTTATTAAATGAACAAGCACGAGCAATCACGGTTGTAAATATATGTATTTTTTCTATTAAACCTTGGACTGGAGTGGCTCGTTTCTCTACTATATCCGTAGAAAATTGTCTGGCCCCAGAATCCATTGCCCAGGTAAGTGCTGCAAGGGGTGTTTCCATGTTGATTAGCGATCTGTGGGGGAGAATAACGGAGTAAAAGAAAGTCAATATCCAGTAGATTGAATCACTAAGTGCTTCCTCCAGCCCCCAGAAACCAATGTCAGCCGGGCGGGGGTCGAGAAGACAATGCAATTCGATCCTCCGTGAAGTCACGGACCGCGTTGCAGCCGCCCTGGATTCCATGGTGATGAGAGGCGGGCACCAGGCTGTTCCAATACCTTGGACATGAAGAAAAATGCAAAGCAGAGACCAGATGGGCCACTTTGAAGAACGGGGCCTCTGTAGCGCGTTTCTGGACACCACGCAAAATATCACTGCAACTCCTCCAAAAAGTGAAGAAGCGGAGGCCACAGTGGGGAAATTGGTGGAAGCTCTTTATTTGATGAAAGGGTATAATACATTTCAGCCGGACGACGGCTTTCCTCAGATGCCATCAAGTGTTTCTGGAGACTCATTCACCCATTTTTTAGTCACCCTGACACTGTCCAATTGAATGGAAATCGCCACACCCCCTCATTAGATGTCTGCTCACTGCTTGCTGTTCATGGGAACTACAAGCCCCTGAATCCATTTCCCTGGTAAGTGCTGCAAGGGGTGTGTCCATGTGGATTAGCGATGTGTGGGGGAGAATAACGGAGTAAGAGAAAGTCAATATCCAGTAGATGAAATCACTAAGTGCTTCCTCCAGCCCCCAGACGTTCCAGCCCCCAGAAACCAATGTCATCCAGGCGGGGGTCGAGAAAACAATGCAATTCAATCCTCCGTGAATTCACGGACCGCGTTGCAGCCGCCCTTGATTCCATGGTGATAAGAGGCAGGCACCAGGCTGTTCCAATACCTTGGATATGAAGAAAAACCGCTGAAGCAGAGAACAGATGAGCCTGGGCCACTTTAAAGAACGTGTCCTCTGTAGCGCACTTCTGGATACTGCGCAAAATATCCCTGCAACTCCTCCAACAAGCGAAGAAGCAGAGGCCACAGCGGGGAAATTGGTAGAAGCTCTTTATTTGATGAAAGGGCATAATGCATTTCGGCCGGAAAATGGCATTCCTCAGATGCCATCAGGTGTTTCTGGAGACTCATTCACCCTTTTTTGAGTCACCCTGCCACTGTCCCATTGGATGGAAATCGCCACACCCCCTCATTAGATGTTTGCTCACTGCCTGCTGTTCATGGGAACTACAAGCCTCAGAATCCATTGCCCAGGTAAGTGCTGCATGGGGTGTGTCCATGTGGATTAGCGATGTGTGGGGGAGAATAACGGAGTAAAAAAAGTCAATATCCAGTAGATGAAATCACTAAGTGCTTCCTCCAGCCCCCAGATGTTACAGCCCCCAGAAACCAGTGTCAGCCAGGCGGGGTCGAGAACACAATGCAATTCGATCCTCCATAAAGTCACGGACCGCATTGCAGCCGCCCTGGATTCCATGGTGATGAGAGGCGGGCACCAGGCTGTTCCAATACTTTGGACATGAAGAAAAACCGCCGAAGCAGAGACCAGTTGAGCCCGGGCCACTGTAGCGCGTTTCTGGATACCGCACAAAATATCACTGCAACTCCTCCAACAATCGAAGAAGCAGAGGCCACAGCAGGGAAATTGGTGGAAGCTCTTTATTTGATCAAAAAAAGGGTGGTGGTTAAAAGATTGTTGGCAACTAGAACCTGCACATCTAAAAATGCCACTGTATATCTGCTAATGGTCGAGGTAAAATGTAAATTAACATCATTATCGTTGATCTGGTCAATGAATTCAGCGGCGCTTTCCTCACTTAGAATCGATACAATAAATAGATCATCAATATAACGTAGCCAGGAAATAATCTTAGTGTCACAGATGTCTCGATATTGCCGCATGAGAACCAGCTCCTCCCACCATCCCATAAATAAGCAGGCATAACTGGGGGAGAAGCTGGCTCCCATGCTTATTCCATGGCTTTGCTAGAACATTTGTCCATTGAAAAGGATAAAATTGTTTTCTAAACAGAAGAGAATCATATCTAATAGCATTTTTGTATGCTGAGCATATGTAATGGACCTGGTATTCAAGAAATACTCCGCAGCTCGTAATACATCCATGTTCTTGATACATGTATATACGGAGGATACGTCTCAGCCTATAAGTAGATATTCAGGCCTCCAATTGATGTCCTTAATCTTTCTCAAAAAGTCACACGTATCCTGTATGTAAGACTTCACATTTTTAACAAACCCCTGCAGGAAAAAGTCTATATATCTTGATATGTTCTCTAATGGTCTATCGCATGCGGCAATGATGGGCCTTCCCGGTGGTTTGTTGATATTTTTGCGAATTTTTGGAATTAAGTAAAACACCGGGACCATGGGATGCTCTTTTTTTATATACTTGTATTCCTCCCAACTAAGGAGTCCCAGACTTTTCCATGCTAACAGGTGTTTGAACAAGGAATCCTATGCGCTTTTAAACTTTAGCGGAGAACTTTTCTTGTAACACTGCTGGTCCTGTAATTGACTTTATGCCTCCTTATTATATACTCCTCCAGTAGCCATAGGACGATATTATCGCCCTTGTCCGCATTTTAATCACTACATTTCCTCTCGTAGCTTGGTGACTAGTTGGTTATATTTCTTTCCTCATTGGTATATTTGTTGTTAGATCTATTTATAGTATAGTTTAGTCTCTTAATTGGAGTAACAACCTGCTCACTGAACATATCCAAGGCATCCCATGCCATAATAGGGACAAATTTAGATTTAGACTTGAAGGGAGTTTGTGGCTGTGTACTTACTCCTGAGGGCGAGAAAGGCAGGTCCTGGTTAGCAATTCCGCGTTCCAATTCGCACAAGTCCTGATACAGGCCTGCATCAGAGACAGTAAGACCCTGAGGTCCATCCGTGTATGTAGGTGGTACAGTAGTGTTGAAAGAGTCCGTGATTGCCCTTTGTTGATAATATTTCTTGAGCTTCAATTTTCTGATATATAGGTAAATGTCTGCTCTTGTCCTGGTGTAATTAAAGTTAGATTCGGGGCAATGAGATAACCCTAGAGAAAGTAATTGTGTTTCTTCCGCAGAGAGATCAATGTTAGCAAGATTGACAATGGTGTTGGTATCCTGTAATTTTATATTTCTCTGCAGCCTTTCTTGTTCCCTCACTGTATTTATTGACGGTTGCCTCGGCTCGACCCCGTTTCTTGGTCTCTGTGTCTCCTACAGGCCTGGCGTCTCCCCCTCCATCTTTGCGCGTTGGTTTTGCGGCCGCTCCCTTGTCGTGGGGCCGAAGAGATTCCTTTCGGCTCCGTTTTAAAATATCTAGCTCTTCCCCCAGAGTGAATTTGACACCACTGTGATCCGGATATCTTCTAGCGCTTTCATTATCTGATTCACTCTCTGGGACTGAACTTAAGTCTGATATTGATGTCAGTTCAATATGTTGTTGACTCTGTTCACCCTGGCTGCCTATTTGTGTGCGTCTGTTGGCAGTTGCTGTTCTGAGCGTGTTGTAACGCCTTGCAAAAGTAAAAATGTGGCCATTGACATAGTCATCACGGTCTCTTTTAAATTTATATGCTTTTCTTATTTTAATTTTGTCTTCCTCTTTTGCCAACCTTAGTATCATGTCTTCTCGCAACTTTTGCCCGGGGTGAGAGTCTCCTTCCTGCTGTTTGATGTCATTCTCTAAAGCATCAATTTTGGTCTGCTATTCCGCTCTATCTATATCCGCGTATTTCACAAGAATTTGCACCAGCCGGCGGGACGATTCCAAATTGCATTCACCCCACTAAGCCATCATGAGGGGGTTGGGTGCCTCATAGCCGGGGGCAATCATAATGCGGAGCCCCCTAGGGATTCTTCTCACATGCAAATATCTCTTGAGAGAGCGCGCCTCCCACCATTTGAATTGTTCTTAACGTTTGAGTTTTTCAAGCAGTTTAAGGTTCTCCATGAGCCCTTTAATCTTAACACACTGCTCTTCCCCTGCTCCATTACTGGCCTCTAACAGATTCAATGGAGAATCTGTAAACATTTCCTCCGCGGCTAGCTCAAGGTTCCTAAGCATGTCGTCAGACATGCTGGCTTCGCATAATTGGATATTTCCTGCTTTCCCTACCGACAGTATCAATTCCTGTCACTGACTGCAGGAGTGCACACTTTCCAACCTGTGTATTGCTTATTTCAAAAGTGTACCTTTCGTACAGAGCAGGAGTTCACGGCGTCCATCACCGGTATCCGACCCAGCAGATCACCCGAATCGGCGCCGTAGCATCACAAGTCTCCGACCTGCTATTGCTGTTGCATCGTGAAGCCCAGGAGGCTCCGTCTGTTCCTTTTCAGACTCTGTTAGGTGCCCTGGGGGTCCATGCCAACTCGGCACCACGAGCCCACAGTGTCGTAGGCAGGATTCCCCGGAACAGAAGACTGCCAGATACGGAGCCTACTTCCTGGAAAGGGGTCCACGAACCGGTGGTAGTCAAACTGGCAAAATATCCCAACACCTTGCCGTAACTCCAACTCCAAAGTAAGATAAAACGAGCGTGGACCGAAGTAAGTGCAAATATAATTTATTTGCCAAAGTCTGCCATAACGCGTTTCAGCTGAACAAGCGGCCTTGATCACATTATATAGCTTGGACATTAACACCACTTTTTAAAGTGTCAGAGCATCTACTTAACCATGGAAATAGAAGACAGACTTCATAGCATAAATGTCTTGAAAAGAAAATGACATTATAGACATTGTGCAAAGAAGATTTTAACTGTAAAATACACTGGCATTAAGCAGAATATCATTGACATAAATGCCTATTGTCAATAATGTCAAACACATTACAAATCATATATATATATCCTATCAAAATCAATCCTCCAATGACACAATCTCATCAGAAGTATCAAAACACACACTCAGGGCTGAGGCAACAACTTGCTTATTGTAACTTAAAACAGCTCAGTGACACATTTTGTGGCTGCTTCTTATTTTGCACTGAATTCATGAGCTATTTACCAGAACAGTTTTTATTACTGTGTAGTGCATCAAGTAAGCTTATGACCTCCTTTCATACAAATAAAACCCTGAGGGCAAACACTATGCCATAAATATTCAATTCATCATCAAATACTTTATTCTGGCTATCATTCCATAAAAGTACTTAAACAGATAAAATAAATATATAAATAAAACAAACGACAATAAAAAACACTTTATGAATCATACCAATAAAACATTTTCCAGTCATCAATAATGATACCTTTGGGATATAATAAATAGCATTATATAGTTAACCCCCTGAGGTTTGTCAGTAATAGTCAATTCTGTTAAAAGATATGTTAATTAAAAACACGAGCTAAAAACCTTGTATTTCAAGATTCCACAAGAACGTACACTAAGAGAGGAGAAAGAATCGGTAGACCAGCCATGTTAGTCATTCATTTACCTTGCTTCTAATGGACATACTCCAATGTATATATTTCGATGCTGCTCAAACATCTGTACAGAGGATCCGTACGGCAGCCTCAGCTTTTAACAGCCCAGCCTGCCTGCATAAAGATATAATCCAAATTTTACTAGGGCGAATATAACCCTGACAGATAATAATAAAATGTACTAGTGATCCAGCAGCTTGTTGGAAAACTGGACATACAGTACTTATTACATTCAAAAGGCTCTGTTTTGCCCATAGAGACATCAATGGTAAAGTGCCATAATGAAATTTAAGATAGAGGTTTTTTTCAGGTAATGAGTTAATAAAATCCACAAAAGGCACCCATTGAGGGTTAGGCTTAAAATCTAATAAAAAATTGAAAAAGAATGTGGCCCCTCAGTTACATTCTAGAATTCCTTGTAGTACACATGGGCCCAATATGCATCCATAAGTACGACCCTAGACAAATTAATCATTATAGCCGTGGAGGACTAGTACTCCCCTAGACCAATTTGAGCAAACAACTTTTGGACATAGGATAGCCATTTGATTTTGCCACAACACTCCAATGATACAACCTCCTCCAGTGCTTCACGATAATCCTCCAGGTCGCCAGTATATTTCAGCCTTCTTCAATAGAGTAATGGCCTTAGTTGGGCCTTATGTAATATCGAGCTAAAGGCCATGTCCCATCTTAATGGTATTAGTGGTGTATTATTAGGGAGGTTGGTCAGTGCTCTCAAAAATAAATCCAAGTCTAGTCAGGTTTGAGGTGCTCCATACTTCGGCCCCCCAGTGGGCCTCAGGTCATGCCCTCCGCTTTCCATTCTATCACCATGGTGCTGAGAAGGCTGCAGTTAGATAACCAGCCCTGCAGATCTTGTCCAATTTGAAAGGTGGTGCATGCTTCCA
Source organism: Triturus cristatus (assembly GCF_964204655.1). Classification (NCBI taxonomy): domain Eukaryota; kingdom Metazoa; phylum Chordata; class Amphibia; order Caudata; family Salamandridae; genus Triturus; species Triturus cristatus. The sequence continues at coordinate 705,580,794 of NC_140595.1, read as the reverse complement.
CAGCTGGAGGCATGACCTGAGGCCCAGTGGAGGGCTGTGAAATAATGAACTGAAATCGGCAGAAAAACAACGTTGGTAAATTGTTGACTATACCTGAATAGAAGAATTGGGACTTCTACTCCCGGCACATCACTTACTGGAAAGTGAGTGCCAAATGGGTAAAAGATGTGGAGGTCTGTTTCATGTTTTAATAACTGCCGCCCTATGATTAAGGTGCTTGTAGCATTGAAACGCAGCAGGGAGAAGGATTTATTGGGTCATCCACGCCGCTTTCAAAAATAAAAGGTTTTGTTAAACTTACACTTGTGGAGTGCTACTTTAAGGCTTGGAGCTTTTTAGATGAAAATATATATATATATATATATATATATATATATATATATATATATATATATATATATATATATATATATATATATATATATATATATATATATATATATTCACTGAAAAAACCATAGGTTTCAGGGGCATTATACTTAGCTGGACATTTCCCTCATGCAAAACCCTAGAAATTCCCCCGTTATAGTTAGTTCCGCTAACTAAAACTTGCGCCCCGCAATGCACTGCTGATGACGTCACATATTACATCACTCATGACATGGTCAGTGACATCACTCATGACATCACTCATGACATCTAAAATGACATCACTGATGACATCACTGATGACGTTATCCAGTGACTGTGTTTCTGTTAAGTTTAAATATGTTTTATATATTTATAGTGAAAGGCCTATGGAAGAATGAGTGGGTGCATAAGTGTGTGAATTAATGATTTAGTAGATGTGTGACTGACTCTATAAGTGAGTGATTAAATCTATGAAAGTGCAAACTAGTGACTAAACTGTGTGAATGTCTGTATCTGTCTGTCTGTTGGTGTGTAAGCAGCTGCATGGGTTTGTGAACAGCTACATGAGTGTCTATATGGGTCATTGATTGGTTGTCTAAGTATCTGTATGGGTGCCTGAGTGTTTGTGTGGGTGGAGTGTGTGTGACTCTGTGCATAGATGTGTGAGTGGGTGATTCAGTGGGTGCGTGGTTTTAAGAGTGCATCTGTGATGGACTGTATGGGTGGGTGAGTGTATGTATGGTTGTGTTAGTGAGTGAATATATATTTCATTAGTACATGTGTAATTTAGTACATATGTGAACAGCAGTATATATATTTGTTGGAGTACAGAAATAACTAGAAGTGAGAGTGTGTGATAGTGTGATTGGCTGTATGGATGAGTGTATGCTTGTATCATTGATTGTATAAGACCATAAGAATTTGCTAGTATTTGTATGAGTAATTGAGCTTGTGCGTGTATAATTGTATAGGTGAGTAAATGGTAGTGTGATTAATTACTTGCATGACTGAGTATATGTGTAAGTAACTCTATGGATGAGTAGCGGTTTGGGAGTGTCTATATAGGTGTATGAGTGCATATGATAGTCCTGTACTGAGTGACCATAAGTTTCAGTGACTGTACGGGTGAGTGAGTGGATGAGTGATTAGACGTAAGAGTCAGTGATGGGGTATCTACTTATTGGTGTTGGATTTTCTATGGTTTTGAGAGTGGCAGTATGTAATTTAGAGTGGGTGTATCAAAGGTTATATTAGGGTGTGACAAGAAGCATCAAATGATTACATGAATGACATCATCAGTGATGTCATCAGTGATGTCATTTGAGATGTCATCAGTGATGTCATGAGTGATGTCACTGACCATGTCATGAGTGATGTAATATGTGACGTCATCAGCAGTGGATTGCGGGCGCGTGAGTTATAGTTAGCTGAACTAACTATAACGGGGGAATTTCATTGGTTTTTTACGAGTGAAATGTCCAGCTAACTATAACATGTGTGAAACCTATGGTTTTTTCAGTGAATTTGTAAGGTTTTTTAAATGCTAATTCCTAACTATAACGTGTGTGAAACCTATGGTTTTTTCAGTGAATTTGCAAGGTTTTTTAAATGCTAATTCCTAACTATAACGTGTGTGAAACCTATGGTTTTGTCAGTGAATTTCAAAGGTTTTTTAAATGCTAATTTTTTATTTTTTTATATATTTTTTATATATTTCTTTTTCAAAAATTTCCCTATGTATACATTTATAAATTATCTGTATCCTTTAATTTTGTGTGGGTCATTTTTTTTTTACTTTGAATTTGGATAAAGTTGAACAGCATAGTTAATATCTCTATTAACTTATGTCCACTTTATTTCTTTTTTTTTTTTCTATAAATTTTTATGGTGCGCGCACTGAGCGCGAACCTAGTACGTTTGTGTACGTTTTTCATGTATGCAGGCGTACGTTATCTACGTACGCATACATACGTTTTAGTGCACGCTCGGAGCGCGCACCTAGTGCGCATGCGTACGTTTTTTGTGTACGCATTCGTACGTTATATACGTACGCATACGTACATTTTAGTACGCGCTCGCAGTGCGCACCAAGTACGCATGCGTACGTACGCATGTGTGCGTCGTCTGTGCTCCACGCGCTACACTCGCGTTACGTACCCGCATAATACTTATGCGCATGCGCGCGTATGCGTTCGCGCATGCGTAATTGCACGGTGCGCGCTCTGAGCTTGCTCCGTGCGTGCACCTCGGGTTATGTGAATAATAAAACAACACTTTTAATTGGTTTTCATTACTTTCAGTTGCATATTGTTTCAACACCACACCCAATCCCCTCATGGCAAGTCATGTGATCAAGAACCATCACTTGTCATTGGTTCAAAGTACTTTCAGTTCCTCATTCTTCTAAAACCACACCCACTCCCCTCATTATTAGTTCTGATTCCCTTGGAGAAGGAGCTACTCTGTTTTTGTGAGACAATGGCAGAGCACCAGCCACCTTCTGAGAGTGAGCAGGACACTCTTGAGAGACAGAGGCAGAGGAAGCAGAAAGACTCCTTTATATGGCAGTTTTTCACTTTTCCTGAGGGACAAAAGAAGGTGAATGCACCAAAGGTCACCTGCACACTGTGTCAGCGCACCTTGTCACGTGGGAATGCTAATAAGAATTACTCTTTTAGTATTCACACTATGATGAGGCACGTTGAGGCAATGCATCCTGTGACTTTTCGTCAAGCTTCTGGAGCAAACCCTCCACCTGCTCAGCCGACGACATCTGCAGCAGCTCAGCCGAGCATATCTTCGGCAGCTCAGGCGAGCACTTCTTCTGCAATGGTGCCTTCACCTTCTAACACACCTCTGGATATTCGTCCTTGTTTGGGAGGATGAGTACACAGTGCATGGATTGTGGTACTCTTATTACTATGGGTGAGAGCAGTATTGATCTCATTCAGAGGAAATTTGAGGAGCACCCTTGCACTAGGCCATAGTTTTGTTATTTTTTTTCCGTTTTTCTCTTCCTCTGTCCCTACATTAACTCAAGGGCTCTTTTTAGAGCCACCTAAAACCAAAACACAAAAACATGTTTTTGGAATCTATTTGCCTTTTTTTTTTCGGGTGCGCGCACCCTGTGCGCACCCAATGACATTTAAAAAAAAAAAAAAAAACATTTTTCTCACCTTTAGTAAACCTTCAGGGACTCCCTGACAAAGAGTGGGGAGTGGCAAAGTAATTAAAAAAGAGATGGTGTACATTTCACACATGAAGGGAAGAGAGTCTTCCTATTAAACTTTAAACTCTGCATCAGTACTTACCTATAGGTACCCTAAACCTATCAAAAAAGATAATAGCTCATTTTAGTGCTGCATTTGAATTGGCTGTATTTACAAGGAGAGGTAAAGACACACAGAGTGGCTTATCCTCTCCTTGTAAATATGGAAAAGCACCCTGCTCCACTAGTAGGTCAAGAAAAGTGGCATAGTGGTGGTGCAGGTGGCTTGTAAATGTGCCCCAGAGATGTTAAGGAAATTAAGGGTAAAACAGACAAACCGAGAGTGACAGATACAGAGACAGAGAGCAAACAACTGAGAAGGAGTAAGGCAGTTAAAAAGACTAAGACATATGGATACAGAGAAAGAAACATGGATGAAAAATTAGTGATGGAGGTAGTAAAGGTAGGGGAGTAGTAGAGAAGGAGTGAGGGAGTTACAAAAGAGTAGTAAAGCAGGAAGAGAGAGTGAGAAGAGAAATGAGAAAAGCAGAGTAAGGAGAGGTGAATAAAAGGAAGCATGAAACGAAAGCAGTGACACATACAGATATGTTAAACTTACCTGACCATCAAAGTAACTTATTTAGAAATAAAAAAAATTATTTAATTGCAAGGAAACTGAATTACATCTTCTAAATTTTCTTTCTAGTTCTGAAAAAAAGAAAAAAAGTATTAATCTTCAACAATACATTTTATTAAACAGTACATGTTTTTTCATATTTAGCAAAGCAATTTTTTGCCCTTTTTTTGCTGTTTTCAGAATGTTTTGATTTTCACTGAAAATAGTGAAATCAATTGTATTCATCATTTAACAGCGGGCAAAAAAAAAACAATCTGAAAGATTGTTTAAAAAAGCCCCAAATGTATCCTCACTAAAACATACCTTCATAGAAATGTCAAAAATACCTTTTAAGAACAATAACAATTTACAAGAAATAACGTCCGTAAACCTTGTTGCAAAATAATATTTTCCAAAATAATATCTGTCAAAGAAGTCCACAATTGTTTGTTTTACCTTTCCTTGAGGCCAAATGGTAAGTTTAAAATCCCTTTTGAGTGAAATATCCAATTTTAATCCTTTTAAATATTAATAATGCTTTCTTCCGATGCTGATTTTAGTATTTAAAATTTGGGTTTCAGAAAAATTAAGTAACAATTGGGTAAATCATAAGGCAAACGTTGCTTGAAAATCAATTGAGAATCATTACACAGTGTCCATCCTTTTTCACATTTAAGATAAACTGTGTAATGACCAGAAGTTATAGAAGGACCATCATGAAGTTTGATTGCAACTGCTACAAAAGTTTTTCCAGATATAGATAATTGGTTGCCAACAAACTTCTTTAGTAAAGTTTCCAATTTTGTTCCATCAGCTCTACAACGTTGTACCATTAAAATTACATACTGTCCATATTTCTTTAAAAATAACGTTGACAACATTTCAGATTTACATTTAGAACATTCCATGTTGTGATTAGCATCTTTAACTGATTTACTAAAAGTCACTGTTTTACTTTCTGGTAATGATAAATATATGAACCTTTCACAATCTACATTACTACTGCTTGTGTTCATACAGTTATCACAACAATGTTCCCATGTATAAGAGACACCAAATACATTTTCTACTTCTACTCCTTCATCTTCCAGTACCATCAGGATATACATCAAGAATTCCTGTGCATCTTGCTGGACATTTTGTGTAAACTGTGTACATCCAGAACATACATCTAAAAGATTTCTAACATCAGAAGCACTTTCTATTTTATTGTTATCATTACTCAGCTTCTCATAAAGGAGACTCAGCAAAGAACAGAATCTTTTTTCATGATTTAGTATTATCTGCTCTTGCAAAGTTTCAAGATAAAATACAACATTCAGCACTACATTTGCGTAGCAGTTGACACCAGAGCTATTTTCAAAATGACAACCAACAACCTCTTCCACACTGTCCTTTTTCTTTTTGCTTGCAGTCACATCACTATCTTTTTGTTTTCTCTTCTGTACATCCTCATTACAGATATTCTCAAATCTCCTTTTCCGACAAACAACACGTTTTTCAAACACAGGATACTGACCTAAATGAGGAGCATAGCTTCTTCTTAATCTATTATACTCCTTTACACAGTTTGCATCAGCACTTACTTTTGAGTCAACAAAGTTTATCATGAATAAACCAGATAATTTTTTCACGCGTGACAAAGCAACATATGCCATAACTTCTTTGAACACAGTAGACCCAATGTTTACAAAAGCACTATCAACAGTTAATCCTTGAGACTTGTGAATAGTTACAGCATATGCTAGAGAAATCGGAAACTGCTTCCGACGTACATATAAGTCTTTCACTAGCAAAAAACGAACTGAACAACGACTAATGACTTCAATCTGATCAAATTTTATTTTTAAGAATTCAATTCCATCTTTTTTCTGGTACTTTACAAAACCCACAACTTTACCCATAGCTCCATTCACTAAACCTTTTTCTACATCCAAATTGCGTCTTAAAATTACTCTACAGTTCATACACACATAAAGATTCTTTTCCAAACCAGCTGTTTTTGAAATGTTTTTCTCCAGATAATCCAATTTAGTAGCCAATTTGCCTGTCAATATAATAGTTATTCGTTCATGTTCAATTTTATCCACAGCTTCCAGTTTTATGATCTCTTCATTTTCCAATTTCAAAAGTTCTTGATTGAATACAGAGCATTCATGTAGTGTTGGCATTAAGCAGATTACAGTATTTTTTTCAGCAATTTTCTTGTATATTTTCTCTGGAACTATTTCTTCTGTTGTAAACAAATTAGTCAGCAATCGACTCTGTAATAATTTTCTGCCATGTTCTGTGAGTAGTCCAATTCTTATATCTTTCAGAATACTTGCTTAGTCCTCATCATTGGCTTGCCTCATATTGGTAATGAGTTCCTTATACTCAAAATATGTCCAAATATTTACATTGCCTATACTTCCTAACTACTTTTTCGTGTCTTCATGTGTAAGAGTATGGAATACCGGTTGTGATTTTCCTGATCAGTTATGTCCCCTATCTTGGACCCCAACGGTTCTATATGCATGTTACAAGTACATGTATGTTCCCTCCAGTTCCAGTTTCTAAGACGCAAACATATATGTGTCTACCGTCGACATGTTCTCTGTCAGATCCGCCATCAATGGGCTGGATATTCGATTCCTAAGTATGAAAGACCACCGACTTTATATGGCTAAGTTATTCCATTTTTACCGTTCAGGCAAGTAGGCCCGATTCTTTCCTCAAAGCCTTTTCCTGCTCTCTGTCTCTGACAGTTTCAGCTTGAGCTCGCATCTGTATCCATGAACTTTGTCCTACTCCCTGTGCAGCTAACGGTGCCTGCCTCGGCCAGTTTTCGCCTGCCTGCCAAGAAGCTGTATTTCACCTTCGAATTATCTATTTTGCTCTTCAGCCGATGCATTCCTGTCTAGTGATTTAGGTAAACATTTCCTTTTGCTCACAAGCAAAGGACTCGGCCTTTCCGTCCTCCTGCAAGTGATTCATAGCCCTGTTGCCATGGAAAGTTTTCTGCCCCTCGCATCTCATATAGGCACTTAGACGCTTGTACACGCACACACAGTCAGTATAGAATAGATTCTGTCCGAGAGTCCTTCCTTGTGGATAACATAGTTCTCTAAACATAGGATGTTAGATATGATTTGGGATTAGGTTGACTTGACCCCCCAGACTTCTCGTCTCCACATGTAGAGCTAAATGTCAAGTCCCCTTCACCCCCTAGTTACACGTCAATCACACGTCATGCTGCTGCGCGCGCATCTATGTTAAGTATTATCTTATAGATCCACCTATGTAAGATAATCAGAGCCAATCATGTTTCTTTTTGCTCCTTATTACGCCTAGTTTCGATTACGTATTACCATGTCATTTCTCTTATCAATTGTTACGCCTTTTGCATTCGTTTCATTGTAATGTATGACCTATAAAAGTTACTTCTTGTCAATAAAGTATTGTACTTCACTTCCTGAACCCTCGTGGTGACGGAACCTGAAGGCCGCGACTCGAGTCGGCCATTTTGGAATAAAGCCCATTTAGAAAACCTCTTATACCACGGATTCTGCCTCTTGTTATTCTGAGCTATTTTACTTTATTTTAAGATTCCGTATGAAATTCAGTTTAGGTGAAAAGAATATTTACCACATAATGGCGCCCGAACAGGGACACTTTCTCATCTCACGCGCCGGCGGTACGTTGCAGGCCCGGTCTCCTGCCACAGCTGGACGGACCATAAACGCGTACCAGCAGGATTTCCTGTAAGCTCCCTCCGGTCAAGCGGGGGCGACTGAGGCTGCGATCAACCCAGACGAGGCGGTGAGAAGTGCGAAGTATCCCGACCAGAGCCTAGCTGAGAGAGCAAGATCCGAGGTATACAGAGGCCCACCAGGTTTTCGAAATCCCGATGTCCAGAGGGTCCGCTGTCCGCAGTCATCGAGTCCCGTCCATTCTCTGAGGCCTTCCGTTTCAAGGAGCTACTCGGTGAGTACCGTCGCCGGGGAGGCGTGTTGACGCGCACATAGGTTGTGCCGGTCAAGACGGATTTGGGTACACAAATCCGGTCTGCACTGTTTAGCAGTGTATATGTACTGTTTAGCAGTATATCAAGTATTCCGAAGTATTCAGTTATTGTCAAGAATTCAGCTTGGTGATTAGTTATGCAGACTGTCATCATTGTCGGTCATTTTTAAAATGTTTAATGTTTAATGTTTAAAGTGTTCAAATGTCTTGCATATTGTGGTATGAATGATTGTTCATTTGTTCACTGTTCATTATTGTGTTTTTCGTATTAAGTGAATTCAAGAGTAAGTATCAGATCAGTTGTCAAGATGCCGCTCTTCTCGAAGTTAAGACAGATTACTACCAGAAAAGGGGTGCTTGAAGAAGCAGTTCCTATTCCCCCTAGGGACACTCCAGGGCATTTTATGTATCACAAGCATGGCTTAGATGCCATATTGTTTCTTGATCTATGGGTAGATTATACCAAGGGATTGCCGGAAAGTCAAAGGTGGCCCGCAGCGGGAACCTGGGATGCAGAGTGCATCATGAAAGTGGAGGAAGAGTTATGGAAAAGAAAAGTCAGACAGTCACAGAAAGACGCTGTTGAGTTATGGCGTAAAGAATCTCATAGACGTACAGAAAAAGCACGTAGACAAGAAGAGAGGAGTAAAGAAAGTTCAAAGGAAGTTCAAGAAAATCTATTAATTGAGGAAGGTATCCGAGTGAAATCAGAACAAGTAAATAGACAAAGAAATGCCCTTATGAATGGTATGTATCCCCTTCTAGCCAAAGGACTACCTAAGGCTGTTCCAGAGATGCCAAAAGACTTGCCACCCCCACTATTTCCAATTAAGGTACATCCAAAAGGGCATCCCAGAACCGCAGAAGATGTTTTTCTTTCCTCATATCTAGACGACGCAGCTCCCGAGTATGCTAACGCCACACCACATAGACCGTCTGGCGGAGGGGTTCAACGTCAGGAGCCGGTATCCGTCCCCGTGCAACAGCAAGTCCCGATACAAGCTTCGGCAAGCACATCTGTTTCCGCATCTGTCCCCGCAGTCGATTCTACAGTGGTATCGACACCCATAGTTGCTGTGTCACGTTCAACGAACCCATTCACACCCGACGCCCCAGATGGGGCCACGGGAGGTGCTAGCAATACCTTTACACCACCTAGAATAAATAAACTTGTCTTTCAAGAGTCAGCGCATTCACGTACACCCAAATTCGTAAGTGAACGTACGCTTAAGGAACTCCTTGTAAATTGTAGATATGACCCGGTGGTTGGTAAAGAGGACGAAATGGTCCTGGCATCATTACGTATCAGACGAGCCGCAGAGTATTTAGCGAGGTTACCAGGAATGACTACGCATCTAGATAACATATATCATTTTGTCCAAACAGGGCGAGACCCAGAATGTATTAACAGAGCTATGGAATTCCAGAAAGTAGAGATACAGGGGGAACTGTTACGTTTCCTCATAAACTGTGTGATCAGAAATCAAGACCGTCCGGGGGTAGACCCGAATGCAATGCTTATTCTTACGAGAAGGCCACCAAATATGTGGGGGACGCCTATACCACGTAAAATAACTGATGTTAATTGTAATATGCTGACAGATTACTTGGCTTCCTTGATGTCTGCACTACAATCTTGTCGTTCACAGGTAGCTGCAGCTTTTCCTGACAACACTGAGGTGAAACCCCATGACGTTGCTCCGGGTGATCTGGTATTTGTGAGGAATTTCGATCGGAAAACCCAGTTGGAGCCCAGGTGGAAAGAACCGAAGCTAGTCCTGCTGACCACAAGAACAGCCGTGAAAGTTGAGGGCCGCAAGGGCTGGATACATTCCAGCCACATTAAGAAATTTCATGGACTATCCTCGGATATAGACACTGTGCCCTGCACTCCCTCACAGACTGATTCAAAACTTCCTTTTGTTGAAAAGAATGACTCTCAGTTCTATAAAATAAAACTTAGGCCCAAACAGTCGAGCAATTTCATTGTTTAAGTCCTCTCCAAGGTGAAGCGGTTGAATTGTCTCTGACATGTATCCCTTGGACCTGAGTAGAGAGAATACCAGAGAAATGTTGAAACGACAGGCGTATTGTAAATCACTGCGTAGCTACTGTGTGAGGACACTATTAATTCTGTTTTTATTGAGTGTTTTAATAATTATTACGAGTGTGATTTTGCATATATATCATCCTATTTCTAGACATGTTTATAATGTTGCTGCTGAACATTCTTTTAGTGACCTACCGCCACATGAATTATCTTATAGACTTGCGCTGCGCAATAACACCTTCATTAGTATGTTACATCATTCCCATCAGACTAGTAATGCCACCAATTGTTGGGTGTGTGGCCGACTCCCTCCCTATCAGAATAACAAAGGAGTTCTGCCTTTCTTTCCACATCCGTTCACACACAATGGCTCCTGTGGAGCATGGTTTAGTTTACTAAATTCCATAGACCCAGACACAGCAGTTTATCAACAACATTGGATATGGGGAAATCTGAATCTAGTTTTATTCAAAGTCTGTCACCCTAATAAGGAGGGTCACCCCAGTAGAACAGGAACTGATTTAGAAAACGAAGTGTATAAATTAGGTAATTTTACGCCTAATCTTATGATTCTGAATGTCAAATCCGAAGTTGAACTAATTCTGCCCACTATGTCAGTATTTCCAGTTAAGGGTGAATTATGTGTAAGAAAAGTTGGTTCCATACATATGGGCCATAGCCAATGCGTTACTACAATAGAATATAGTGATCAAGGTAAATCTTCATTTAGAGCTTCTCGCCATTCTTACTTTATATGTGGTCAGACGGCATATATGCGTCTACCTCTAGATTGGGATGGTACCTGTTACATAGCATTCCTTTTGCCACCTGTTTTCCTAGCTCCCCCTGATTATTATCGAAATGTTCACTTAGTACACAAAAGAGAGCGAAGAGATCTCCCAGTTGTCGATTATACTGAGACGGCATGGGACAAGTATGTAGATTTCAATAAAGGTATCTTTCCCTATATAGGTACAATATCAAATAGTAAGCTGATACGCAGACTAACCAAGACTCTTGAAGCTGTAGTAAACGAGACTATAGCCGCCCTAGGCAATCTGACAGAGGAACAATCAGTGATGAGAATTGTTGTTCTCCAGAATCGTCTTGTCCTTGACGTCATCCTGGCCGATAGGGGCGGAGCTTGCAGGGTCATCGGATCCAGCTGCTGCATATTCATACCAGAAAATTCGCCATCTGTATATAAAGCTATAACACGCCTTCATAAGATTGTAAGCCAGATACACGAGAATCCAGGCACTTGGACGTGGTCCGGGTGGTTTTGGAGTGTGATATCAGCCTGGGGATGGAGAGTTCTATCCTTCCTAGGTATTGGCCTTCTTATGCTCTTCAGTTGTTGTTTATGCCTGCAATGTGGACCAGCGATTTGCGGTCTGTGTGCCACATCATGCATTCCATATCAAAGTTCTCGTTCAAAATGCCGGAAAAAGAAGGAAGAAGAAATGATGCTCCATGAGCAAATCGATGGAATGATGAAGATTGATATCTCTTGAAGGGCAAGTAGGGGACAAGGAGGGAATGTGGAAATGTGGATTTTCCTGATCAGTTATGTCCCCTATCTTGGACCCCAACGGTTCTATATGCATGTTACAAGTACATGTATGTTCCCTCCAGTTCCAGTTTCTAAGACGCAAACATATATGTGTCTACCGTCGACATGTTCTCTGTCAGATCCGCCATCAATGGGCTGGATATTCGATTCCTAAGTATGAAAGACCACCGACTTTATATGGCTAAGTTATTCCATTTTTACCGTTCAGGCAAGTAGGCCCGATTCTTTCCTCAAAGCCTTTTCCTGCTCTCTGTCTCTGACAGTTTCAGCTTGAGCTCGCATCTGTATCCATGAACTTTGTCCTACTCCCTGTGCAGCTAACGGTGCCTGCCTCGTCCAGTTTTCGCCTGCCTGCCAAGAAGCTGTATTTCACCTTCGAATTATCTATTTTGCTCTTCAGCCGATGCATTCCTGTCTAGTGATTTAGGTAAACATTTCCTTTTGCTCACAAGCAAAGGACTCGGCCTTTCCGTCCTCCTGCAAGTGATTCATAGCCCTGTTGCCATGGAAAGTTTTCTGCCCCTCGCATCTCATATAGGCACTTAGACGCTTGTACACGCACACACAGTCAGTATAGAATAGATTCTGTCCGAGAGTCCTTCCTTGTGGATAACATAGTTCTCTAAACATAGGATGTTAGATATGATTTGGGATTAGGTTGACTTGACCCCCCAGACTTCTCGTCTCCACATGTAGAGCTAAATGTCAAGTCCCCTTCACCCCCTAGTTACACGTCAATCACACGTCATGCTGCTGCGCGCGCATCTATGTTAAGTATTATCTTATAGATCCACCTATGTAAGATAATCAGAGCCAATCATGTTTCTTTTTGCTCCTTATTACGCCTAGTTTCGATTACGTATTACCATGTCATTTCTCTTATCAATTGTTACGCCTTTTGCATTCGTTTCATTGTAATGTATGACCTATAAAAGTTACTTCTTGTCAATAAAGTATTGTACTTCACTTCCTGAACCCTCGTGGTGACGGAACCTGAAGGCCGCGACTCGAGTCGGCCATTTTGGAATAAAGCCCATTTAGAAAACCTCTTATACCACGGATTCTGCCTCTTGTTATTCTGAGCTATTTTACTTTATTTTAAGATTCCGTATGAAATTCAGTTTAGGTGAAAAGAATATTTACCACACTTTAACTGGAGTAAGTTGCAAAAGATCCCCAAAAACTATGACGTGTTTTCCTCCAAATAACAGGTCATACTCTGTCTTCAGAATTTGCTGCATTCTTAAATGCACAAAGGCAAGCATTAAGTTTCATACCATGCTTACCTCATCAATAATGAGTACTTTCAATTTCTTCAATACTCTTGAAACTTCCAAGCATGCTTCTCCTGCTAGTTTGTGGTACTGTATTTTGTTCTCATGCTCTACTGGTAACATTAGCAAACGATGTAAGGTAATTCCTTTTATGTTATACGCTGCTAACCCAGTTGGAGCAGTAACAACACAAGACAAAATGGAATCCATTTTCTTCTGTAGGTAGCTTCTAATTACATTAATTAAGAAACTTTTTCCAGTTCCTGCTTGTCCACTTACATACATTCTCATTGGTTCAAAAACTGTGCATGAGCACTCTTTATTTTCATGTAGTAATCCGTGATAAAAAAATTTCCTGACTTCTTCATAAATTTGTTTTTGTTCTTCATTCAGTTGCTGCTCCAAATATGTTAAGTCTACTAAATCTTCCTGAGCTTGATTCATAGCTGTTTCCACTTCATTCATGGCTATTGCTGCTTCATTTTCTACGATTGGTTGTCCTAGAGGATCTTGACTGAATGTCCCAGAACTTTGACTGTCTTGAGAACTGTCTCTAGCTACTTCAGCTGCAATTGTTGCTTCTTGTTCAATTTCTTCATTTAACATTTGAACATAAGTTGTGAAAGTGCTGCATTCTATGCTGTCTTTCCTAGCATTGAAGGAATCTTCATAACTCTGGAATTCTCCAAGTAGTTCGTCCTCTGAACGCCATGGTTTAAACAGCTGCAAAAGTGCCAAGTAGTAAAATTCCTTTTTGTCAGGAGTGTCGCAACTCAGCTTCCGGTGATTTATCAAACTTCCTTTTGTTTGCTTCACCAAACATCCCTCCTCACCACTGACTTTATATTTTCCATTGTTGATATCTTCTGTGGCATTCCGTTTAAAAATGAAGTTCTGCAGCATTTCATAAAGACACATGTCCTCAAGGTGATGACTTCTTTGTGGGTAATATGTGTCCAACATGTTTGTTCTTAAAATGTCTGTACTTTCTGGTTCGAACTCTGCTAAATATTCAATTTCTCAAATAGATTTCAGTACCCGATTTCCCATTCCTGCAAGGCCTAAAGTTTCCCAAATTATTCTTCTGGATTTCGAGTACAGACTTGCAGATGATAACCTATCTGAGCATTCGTAGGATCCAATTTCTCGATGCGATAACATTTTGAAACTGAAACTGTATAGCTTCTTACTGACAGTCGTCTCGTGAGAAATTTCTTCCCACATTTCCTTCAATTCCGTTTTCTCAGATTTAGTGATGTAAGATGTGATATACCGAGCAACAGCAATAGAATTGTCAGCCACATACTGTATATCCATGTTAGCATTCCACATGGATAAAATGACTGGGTTGTAGTCATTTATATATTTTTAAGGAAAAGAGAGGGAAGGTGCACTCCATCAATAGTCATAGGAAACAGAAACTTGTATTTCAGAAAATCTTTTTCTTTTTTCTTTTTATTTGAAGATGATTGATACAAAAACGTTACACAGCCAACGCGTTTCGTTCCCTTGTGCCTTGGGAACTTCGTCAGGGCAATATAGTTTCAACTGACATTCATGGGGTAAACCCCTCAAGACATATAGTGGAGATCCTTATATTCCAAAAGGTTCTTAGAAATGGTTTAACCCCGCAATCGAGACCTTAGTAGGTGCAAGAAAAACATCCAATGTAAGGACACTTCGCTGTTTTCAGAGTTGGATTGTCGATATCCAACTCTGAAAACAGCGACTGTGACACTTGTCTAGATACGGATAACTCTTGGGATAATTCCCACATGCTCGGGACTACCAAATCACCGAAGTGTCCTCACATTGGATGTTTTTCTTGCACCTACTAAGGTCTCGATTGCGGGGTTATACCATTTCTAAGAACCTTTTGGAATATAAGGATCTCCTTATATTCCATGTGTGCCGTTTTTGTATCAATCATCTTCAAATAAAAAGAAAAAAGAAAAAGATTTTCTGAAATACAAGTTTCTGTTTCCTATGACTATTGATGGAGTGCACCTTCCCTCTCTTTTCCTTATGAATCTTCATGTCTAAATAGCATCTTTCAACAGCAGATGCTGGAAGACGTTGCACTCACTTTAAATATGTATAACGAATGGAACTTAAGTGCTTGACCTTGGTCTGCTGTTGTTTGCTTTGTTGTTTCATTTATATATTTTGACTCTTCTTTTCTTCTTAGGTTGTAGGTATTCTTAGGCGATTTTCTTGTAATAGTATGTCGCACAGCTGACATAAAACTGTTTACTCTTCCTTTTGAAAGAACAGGTCGTGGAAATCCAAATCGACATTTTGGGTAGAATTCATCTTTACTCTTGTACTTTCGTCGACAGTATTCCCCACACCGATGACTTTGGAAACGTAAAACTTTCTCTTTTAAGTTTTTCTCTTCTGTGCTTTTAGGTATAGCACATGTTGCATATCCTTCAATGAAAGATAAAACTGCTTCATCAGCATCTGTTCCAAATGTTGGTGCATCCTTGACCCACAACAGCATATGAATATGAGGAGCACCTCTTGCTTGGTACTCTTTTCTCCAAAAGAAATCCACAACTTCTCCAAGAGGTGGATTTTTTTTATTGCAGATGAAGGACATCATAGCCTCAAATCTATGATTGAAATATCTGCAAACAATAACCGGATCTAATGAGCACAATTCTCCTGCTGTCTTGTATTGGATGTTTTCAATGTTTGAATTTGCCTCTCGCAGAAAATCCAGTAAATCATCCCAAGCGTACTCAGCACAGCTCAGGGTAAGGAACCATGTAGGAGTTCCTAAATTCCGTAACATACACTTCAATTCTCCATGGCGTCGGTAGCAATATTCATTAGTTCCACGCTGACAAGCCATCAAATTGATCAATTGAGATTCCAAATGATCATCTCGCTGTTGCACTTTGTTGAGAAAGTCCTTTGCTGACACATTATGTAGATGTACTCCAGTTTTCAAAATGTGATTTACTGCATAAGATAGTGCAGACAAGTCACTTTCAAATAAAAGATGGAACAAATAAGGAATACTTTGACGAAATCTGGGATCTTCTGCATATAATCTTGTAGTTCGATACTCCGAAGCAGGAATCTGTACTGGATGTTCATCATATCGTCCACCTTCTCCTGTAGGAGACAGTTGGGGAAAACAACGAGCTTCCAAGCTCTCCTCCCATACACTCACAGGAGTTCCTTTTGCTTTCTTCAACTGAAACAGATCAATAGCGTTTCCCATAACTTCTTTAGAATGAAGAGGATGTATGCTAAAATGTTCATAAATTTCTTCTTCTTTTGACTCATCCACTTTTTCAATTTGCCCAGTTGGTATTCCTGTGTCTTCTAGTATTTCTTCTTCATCTTCATCCATATAAATGGCTTCATACCATTTATTATTTTTTTGTCAAATACAAATTTGCTCGTTGTACTTTTCGTACATCCACCAGCTCCTGCCAAATTTTCTTATTCTTTGTTGGTACTCCATTAACCAGAATAACTAATGGTTCAGTTTCCAATCTATCTGCATCAATTGTTTCCATATTTTTTTCAAATCCAATGGCAAATAGACAACTCTTCCTTTTAAACCTCTTTGTAAATCCGAAGGAGGTAATTTACCCGTTTTTGGCTCCATACGCACTATGGTCTGAAACGGATGGACACATTGAATGAGTATAGACTCATACGTATTTAAATCAGAAAGTTCTGGAGGAATATCAACCAATTCTAATTTATTATGTACAGCTCTTGCTGGCATTCTATTTTCTTCTAACTTGTTATAACAGTATTTACAAATACGCTGATCTTCACCCAAATCAAAACTATTTTCCAGAAATATATATGTTGCAAAATCCTTCCACTTATAATTATCTTCATTTTCACTTTTTTTATACAGATCAACATTCCTTGTTTGAATTTTGTAATGGCTTCTCCGGCAACAAATACAAGTAATATTTGGTCTTTCATTAAAGATGATAGCAAATTTTGTCATTTCATCTTCAAATTTTTTACTAACAGTAAGTTCTACATTCTCTTCCACATTTTCATCAATAACTGTGTCATTTTCTGCACTTTCTTGTTCTGGACCAAAGTAACAAAACTGAATCTCATCAGTAACCTTCACTAAATCTGATACAGATCCACGGAGCAGAGCATTATTCAACTCATTCAACTTTAGTGCTGGACTTTTAGGAAAATACAATGTTGTCACAAACTTTCTCATTTCAGTATGGTGAACAGCGAGCATCCTAAAATGGTGAAAAACACTTTGACACACTTTCCTAGATAGACAAGCCAGATAATGTCCTTGCAAACCAGTATTCTCTATCACTCTGCATGGATCTAGTCTTTGAAGCACCTTAATTTTCTGTTTAACACTCTTTTTACTATATTCTCTTAGAAAGTCACGTAATTTATCAATAGATTCCTGACGCACAGTACAAATACTACTTCAATTCCAAGTGTACACTGGGGCTTTAGGACGTCTCCCCATAACCTCATCAGCCATCATTTCTTCCTCATTTCTTGGAACCATTTTCTCCTTTTTCATTACGCAACCATCCTTAACTTCATATGCTCTACCATTGGTGTCAACTGCATGCAACAAACTATTACTTTGAAGATAACTCTCTTCATTAAAAAATGGTTCAGTACTTGAACTATGCTTCCATTCTCCTAAGAACACTTTACAAAAGTTATTTTTTTTTACTTCTCTTTTCCTTTTGCTTTGTGACTTCATTGCATTGACTAATTTATCTAATCTACGCATCCTGTTCAAAATTAAAATGAATAGTTTTTTTTTTTATTTGTAATGCCTTGGTAACAATACTTTCAATTAATTTCTTTTTCTTATAAAATTTGGTTTTCTTCTTATATTTTTTCACATCCTTTAGCAAATTTAACATCACTCTTCTCTGAAACATTTTTCGACGAATGTTTTTAAAATCTATTTTCCGTGTTAAGTCACTCTTTCTTACTTTTGAGTCTACATTAGCATTTTGTTTTTGCTGTCGACTCTGTTGTTGTTTTGTACTTGAAACACTGTTTGAATTTATCTTTCGATCATTTTTTTTTTTTTTGGAAGATATTTTTTTTAAATTCTTTAGTTTGCTTACCAGAAGACTTTTTCTGTTTTCCAACACACGCTTCTCCTCCTATTTTTTTTTTTACCAGTTGTCTTCAAATATAGTTGTTGTTTCTTTCCTTTTCTCTTTCTTGACTTTATAGGCATCTTTATATTTTTTCACTGTTGCTCAGCAATACCTGCAAAAAACTAAAAAAAAATACCTTTATGTAATTTTAATTCATTACAATTTTTTTTTCAACTTTTCAAATCCTATCACATGAGCTGATCCTTTCCTACGAGTCCAAGTCTTACAAAACAAGAGAAACATGAATTAAATCTCTGACAAAAATTCCTGTGTGCACACAGACTCATGGTGTGATTCTAGGCAGAAAACGATATTTCCTTTGGCAATTTGAAAGCTGTGGATGGAGCAAGTGATAATTACTGTGACAGCCTCACACATTTTCCTTATATTTTAGAGAGGCAAAAAAGAGCACATGTCCTAACAGTTACTTGAGACCATCAGCATGTGTTACAGGGTGAGTGATTAGAGTAGAGCAAAGGAAAAGAGCCTTAGTGACATTCAATCTGTTTGCGTTACACACTGCTATCTGAAACACAACACAGAGCTGAGTATTATGCATGGGAGTGTAGGAGAAGCTGCTGCATGTGTGCAAAGAGTGTGTTTCTGGAGACTGTGTATTGTCAGTTGCAAGAGAGATCTGCATGGAGACTTGCACAACTGCATGAACACTGCAGATATGTGTGTAAGAGTACATGTTTGGTAAAAGTTAATTGGAGTTTTGAACATGTAGGAACTACCTCACCCATTGCAGGAGTGGATGGACAATCTACCCTGTGGTTTTCAAATGTGTTAGCATTTGCCTCTCATTTGTGAGATAGTGATTTCTGCTGAGTGCTAACCATCACAGTTGAAGAAAACAAGCTGCCCTTTTCCTGCGAGTGCAAGTTTTACAGAACAACAGCAACACAAATTAAATCTCTGACAACAATTCCTGTGTGCACACTGTCTCATGGTGTGATTCTAGGCACAAAACAGTATTCCTGGGTGATACCAGGCCCTTTCCTGAAAGTGCAAGTTTTACAGAACAACAGAAACACAAATTAAATCTCTGACAACAATTCCTGTGTGCATGTTGTCTCATGGTGTGATTCTAGACAGAAAACAGTATTCCTGGGTCATACCAGTACACCTTAACTTATGGTGAAGACATACTCCATAATATCTTTTAAGTTCAAGGCACTTAAATATCTTCCTTAACATAAAATGTAAAACACAACTTTTAAATTGGTAGGAAAAAGTACCATGCTATTTTCAAATGTGTTTGCATTTGCCTCTCATTTTTCAGATAGTGATTTCTGCTGAGTGCTAAGCAACACAGTTGAAAAAAAGAAACTGCCCTTTCTTAAAAGTGCAAGTTTTACAAAACAACAGCAACACAAATTAAATCTCTGACAACAATTCCTGTGTGCACACAGACTCATGGTGTGATTCTAACCACAAAGCGATATTTTGTTTGGCAATTTGAAAGCACATTTAGTACTGTGGTGGAGTAAGTGATAATTACTGTGACAGCCTGACACTTTTTTCTTATATTTTAGACAAGCAGAAAAGAGCACATGTCCTAACAGCTCCTTGACACCATGACCATGTATTACAAAAAACAAGCTGCCCCTTTCCTACAAGTGCAAGGGTAACAGAGCAAGAGCAACACAAATTAAATCTCTGATAACAATTCCTGTGTGCACACTGTCTCATGGTGTGATTCTAGGCAGAAAACAGTATTCCTGGGTGATACCAGTACACCTTAACTTATAGTGTATACATACTCCATAATATCTAACATGTTCAAGGCACTTAAATATCTTCCTTAACATAAAATGTAAAACACCACTTTTAAAGTGGTAGGAAAATGTACCATGCTATTTTCAAATGTGTTTGCATTTGCCTCTTTTTTGTGAGTAACTAATTTCTGCTGAATGCTAACCATCATACTTTAAGCAAACAAACTGTCCCTTTTCTGCGAGTGCAAGCCTAACAGAACAAGAGCAACACAAATTAAATCTCTGACAACAAATCCTGTGTGCACACAGACTCATGATGTGATTCTAGGCACAAAACAGTATTCCTCAGTGATACCAGTGCACCTTAACTTACAGTGAAGACATATTCCATAATATCTTACAAGTTCAAGACAGTTAAATTTCTCCTAAATCACAAAATGTAAAACACAACGTTAAAACAAGAATGACAATTCTATTATTTATATCAAAATACACCACATACTTCCCCTCTCAAACTCATAACTCACCTTTAAAATTAAAATTAATTAGTTGAGAAAGTAATGTGGCACTCAAACAGCAGATTATCAGAGCCAGAATCTCAGAGCTGTACACCTCTCTCCTCTCTCCACAACCAGTAAATGGCAATTGTTCCCTCTCTTTTTTCACACATATACATGTTAATGTAAAATCACAGTCCTTCCCACATTTTTTCAAATGGAATCACACATTTCTATTGGTTGCAACTTTCAACCCCTTTCCAAATCATCCCTTCCCCCAACATGACTTCTGCCTGCTACCACAGCAACAGGTCATGGAACACTGGTGTGAGCAGAGAGGTCAGAAGTTCAGCACACAATGTTTCAAATCCAAAGAGCAAGACTGCTTGACTTTTCAAACCTAACAGCAAATCCAAAGTAATGTTCAGTGGGAACACATTTTTCTGTACCAATCCAAAACATGCTTTTAAAAATGTAAACATACAGCCTAGTTTTAACTGTAAAATGGTTTGCATCAGCCAATGAGTTCTTTTTATTAAAAAAAAGTATGTATGCCTCCATTTTTCAACTGTCTTTCTTTTCAAATAGCCATTCTACTGAAAGACACCTCCTGAGTGCATCCTGTTCTCCTTGGAAGATGTTCACAGTGTGGATTGTAGGTCATAGCTATGTCTTCTGGAGTGAAAAGTATGCAGAAAAAAGAGGTATTTTCAAAGACCTTGCTTTGCCAAATGTAGACATTAAATGGATTGGTCAGAGAGAGTTAAAGTGGCACCAATTAATGCCTTTGGTAAAAACCTTTCTACATCTCCCACAGCCTAACCTTATTATTGTGCACTGTGGTGGTAATGACCTAGGCACTTTAACTGGGGTAGGTCTGGAAATGCTTATTAAGGACACCTTTCTGCAATTGATGTCACTTTTTCCACAAACTGCCTTTGTATATTCTAATATATGCCAAAGGCAAAAGTGGAACTGGTCCAACCAATTTTGTCCGCAAATTGACAAAGCAAGAAAGCACGTCCATAAGTCGGTTTCTGCTTTCCTCAGAGACTATGGTATGGGTTCTATATACCACAACAACTTGCGTTACAACATGCAAGACATTTATAGAGGAGACGGTGTACATTTCAATGATGAAGGGAACAGAGTCTTCCTCTTGAACTTTAGACTCTGCATCGGTACTTACTTGTAGGTACCGAAAAACACTCTATAAACACAAGGGCTCTTTTTAGAGCCACCTAATATCTAAACACTTAAACGTGATTTTTATTTCTATTTTTTTTAAATGTTTTTTTTCGGGTGCGCGCAGAGTGCGCGCACCTCACGATGTTTTTAAAAAACAATTAAAATCTTTTTTTGTCCCCTTCGTGCTCCTACTGTGACCCCCTGACAATGGCTAGGGGGTAAAGAACTCCCTACCCTGCCCCCTATTCACGTTCTCCACCTTTCCTTTTCAGTGCGTCAGACAAAATGGCGGCCGACACTTCCTGATTTCGACCGATTCGAATGTTTACTGACATCTAACAACCAATCAGAATTACGCTCGCGCACGGCAGGGTGCGCACACAGGGCTTGCACAGTGCGCGCACCCTGCGCGCGTATAGATATTGATATGCTTTTAAATGCTATTTTCTCAGGAAATACTGAACAGATTTACACCAGACCTGCGAAAGGCACTTCCTTGACCTTATGGCTACCTCTCTGCCAAATTTCAAGTAATTCTGTTCAGCCGTTCGGGCTGTAGCTGTGTCTAAAGGTCCTATGGAAAAATGCATGGGGAAAACGCATTTTGGGACCCCCCTTTTTTCTCGGCCCCCGCTTGACGAATCACCCCAAAACTTTCAGGGTAGGAGTAGAGCGGAGCGCCCCACCTATTTTGAAAATTTTGCGAGGATTCGTCAACCGGCGCCAAGGTTATTACAAATAGAATGTTGCGGATTTCCTATGGAAACACGGTCCTAACTATAACTATCTACTGGCGACCGCCAGTAGATAATATATATATATATATTCACTGAAAAAACCATAGGTTTCAGGGGCGTTATAGTTAGCTGGACTTTTCACTCGTACAAAACTAGGGGTGAGCGGAATTAGCGAAATTAACTTTCGCAAATTATCGCGAAAATGTTTCAAATTATCGCAAACAAGCGGACCCCCCTTTTTTCTCGGCCCCTACTTGAGGAATCACCCCGAGACTTTCAGGGTAGGAGCTGAACAGAGCGCCCCATCAGTTTTGAAAATTTCGCGAGGATTCGTCAACCGGCGCCAAAGTTATTCAAAATAGAATTTTGAGATTTCCTATGGAAACACGGTCCTAAGTCCTAACTATAACTATCTACTGGCGACCGCCAGTAGATTATATATATATATATATATATATATATATATATATATATATATATATATATATATATATATATATATATATATTCACTGAAAAAACCATGGGTTCCACTCACGTTATAGTTAGGAATTAGCATTTAAAAAACCTTGCAAATTCACTGAAAAAACCATGGGTTTCACACACGTTATAGTTAGGAATTAGCATTTAAAAAACCTTAGAAATTCAATGAAAAAAACAAAGGTTTCACACATGTTATAGGTAGCTGGACATTTGACTCGTAAAAAACCATTGAAATTCCCCCGTTATAGTTAGTTCAGCTAACTATAACTCGCGCGCCCGCAATGCACTACTGATGACGTCACATATTACATCACTCATGACATGGTCAGTGACATCACTCATGACATCACTGATGACATCTCAAATTACATCACTGATGACATCATCCAGTGAATGTGTGTTTTTCTGAAAATTAAATATGTTTAATATATGTATATCTCAAGGTCGATGGAAGAATAAATGAGTATATAAGTGTCTAAATTGATGATTTGTTTTTGAAAAATTGATTGTATTACTGACTGATTAAGTGTATCTTTTTGAATACATGGCTAAGTGAGTAATGTTTAAATGTGTAAATACCTGTATCAGTCTCTCACTTTGTGTATAAGTGTCTGCATGGGTTGGTGAGTAGCTACATGGGTGTTTATATAGGTTATTATTTGGTTTTTTGAGTCTCAGTATGAGTGTCTGAGTGTCTTCATGGTGCGGTGGGGGGTATTACGTAGTGCATAGATGCATGAATGAGTGACTCACTGTTTGTATGTGTTGAAGACAGCATGTGTGCAGGACTGTATGGGTAGATGAGTGTGCGCATGGGTGTGTTAGTGAGTGAATGACTGTCTCAATAGTGTCTTCATAAGTAACTACATATGTTTTAAACTAGTATATGTGACTATTGGTGTTTATAAGTGAGTATATGTGAGAGTGAGAGATTGGAAGAGTTCCTGTATGAATAAGTATGTGTTTCTATAAGTGATTGTTTAAAAGACTAAGTATGTGTAAGTTTCTGTAAAAGTAAGTGTGGTGGTGTGTGTATAACTGTATATGCAAGTAAATGGATGTTTGATTCTTTATTAGCATGAGTGACTATGTGTGAGTAACTCTATGGATGAGTGGCATTGTGTTACAGGATGTTTAGGTGTATGAGTACATATGATGTGTGAGTACATGTATGAGTGACTGTATAGGACTGTTGGTGGATGAGTGGATGTGTATGTGGATCTTAGAATTACTGAATAGGTTGTTGTAACTGGTATTGGTATGTCCATTTTTTTGAAAATTTCAGTCTCTTTTTTTGAATGTTTGTATCAAAGGTTATATTAGGGTGAGAGGAGGTCTACCACTCTGTCACAAGGATGATGTCATCAGTGATGTCATTTGAGATGTCATCAGTGATGTCATGAGTGATGTCACTGACCATGTCATGAGTGATGTAATATGTGACGTCATCAGTAGTGCATTGCGGGCGCGCGAGTTATAGTTAGCTGAACTAACTATAACGGGGGAATTTCAATGGTTTTTTACGAGTGAAATGTCCAGCTAACTATAACATGTGTGAAACCTTTGGTTTTTTCATTGAATTTCTAAGGTTTTTTAAATGCTAATTCCTAACTATAACGTGTGTGAAACCCATGGTTTTTTCAGTGAATTTGCAAGGTTTTTTAAATGCTAATTCCTAACTATAACGTGAGTGAAACCCATGGTTTTTTCAGTGAATTTGCAAGGTTTTTTAAATGCTAATTTTTTTTTTTTTCTTTTTTTTTTTTTTACATATTTTTATTTTAATTGTCTATCCTTTTTTAAAGACTATGGTTATATTTTAAAAATTCTACAATATGTTTTTATTTTACCATTTTTTTAAAATAAACAGGTAAAATTTATTAGTATTACATATTTTTATTTTTTTTCCTTTTTTTTTTTTTTTTTTTTTTTACCGTGCGCGTACGGTAAGCGCACGTCTTGCTGTAATTACATTAGATTTCTACGCTGTTTGCGTTCATTTATGCAATTTGCGTAGACGCACGTCACGCGCGCACAGCGCGTAACGCGTACGCTGCACGCGCACGTTACGCGGAAGTGAAGGGGCGTGCCTGTTTTGCGCATGCGCGCGTGCGCGTGTCTTTTTTACGCGCATGCGTACTTTTGCCGTAAGCGCACCGTAAGCGTACGGTGGGTCATGTGATCATGAAACACAACTTTTGATTGGTTGAAACTACTTTCAGTTCTACAACTCTCCTACACCACACCCATTCCCCTCATTTCTGCTTGTGATCCCTTAGGAGAAGGAGCTGGGTTGTCTTTGTGATACGATGGCAGAACAGCAGAGCCCTTCTGAGAGTGAGGCTAGCAGCACTACCTTGAGGCAGAGAGCGAGGAAACAAAAGACCTCTTTCATATGGGAGTATTTTTCTTTTCCAGAGGGCCAGCAAAAGGTAAATGCACCCTTAGTGACTTGTAAGCTGTGTGGCCGTGTACTTTCAAGAGGGAATCCCGACAGGAAGTATTCCTTCGGGAATCACACCATGTTGAGACACCTTAAGGATGTACACAGAAGGACACATGCTCGACTTACTGAAGGTAACCCTTCTGTAAATCAACCAAGCACATCCACAGCAGCTCAGCCTGGACCATCATCTGCAGTGCCGAGTCCTTCTTCTGCAGGTCAGGTGAGCCCTTCATCTGTGGGGGGAGCATCTCCTTTTTCTTCTCCTCAGGAAATTAACCCTCGGTTTCTGAGGGTTGAAATACGGTGCGCCACTTGTCATGATCTAATTTGTTATAGGGAGACCAGTATTTCCCTAGTGAACAATAAAATAGATCAGCACACTTGTCGTACCGTCTAATATTCCCATTCTTTCTTTCCTCTGTCCCTGCATGAACACAACGGCTCTTTTAAGAGCCAACCTTACCTTTCATCTATTTTTTATATATGTTTTTAAAACTTTTTTTTGTTTTTTTTTTTACCGTACGCGTACGGTACGCGTAATTTTTTTTTTTTTTTTTTTAAAAACACTAAAAATCAATTATCACATTACAAGGTCCTTGAGAGACTACAATGAAAAACTGAAAATGTGATTGTGGAGAAGTGGAAAAAAGGGACCATGATATTTTTGACTTACCATACCCACTCAAAAAAATATTTATTCATTTAAAAATTTTTTTAATTGCTTTAAAAATGGTTCTAGTTTTCGAAAATTTTCTATCTCAATCTGAAAAAAAAGAAAAAAGTATTAATATTTAATAAAACATTTTATAATACAGTACACATATTTACATATTTTTCCCAAAAAATGTTTGCCTTTTTTTTGCTGTTTTCAGAATATATTGCATTTCACTATAAATTGTGAAAGCAATTGCATTCATCATTTAACAGCGGGCAAAAAAAAAATTAACAATCTCAAAGATTGTTTTAAAAAAGCCCACAATCTCTTTTTGCATAAACATAACTTTATAGAAATGCATAATATTCTTAAAAAATATCATCTAATATCAATACTTATTTCTTTAAAATACCGTCTGATATTTTTGTTTCAGAACTATAATCACAAAAATATATCTCACATAACTCCACAATACATCTGGTTCCATTTCCTTTAGGCCAAATAGTAATTTTAAAATTCTTTTTTGATTAAATTTCCAATGTTAATCCAATAAAAATCTAAAGTTTAAATTGTACAGATCTCACCGATTCTCTGTAACATTTTGGTTTCCGAAAGATTTATTAATAATTAAATAAGTCCACAATAGAATTGTTTACCTTTCCGCATGGCCAAATAGTAATTTTGAAAATCTTTTTTGAATAAATTTCCAATGGCAATCCAATAACATTCTAAAATTTAAATTGTGCAGATGTTACCGATTTTTTCAAAATTTTTGGTTTTCCAAAGTTTCATTTAAAATTGAAAAAGTCCACATTACAATTGGTTACCTTTCCATTAGGCCAAATGGTAATTTGTAAAATCATTTTTTTTTAAAATTCCACTTGTAATCCAATAAAATGGTAAAATTGTTTTGTCCAGATGTTGCCAAATCTCTCTAAAATGTAGGTTTCAGGAAGATTAGATAGGAATTTGCTAAATCAAAAGGCAAACGTTGCTTAAAAATTAATTGGGAATCATTACACAGTGTCCAGCCTTTTTCACATTTAAGATAAACTGTGTAATGTCCAGAAGTTACAGTAGGTCCATCATGGAAAATTATTGCAACTGTTACAAAAGTTTTTCCTGAAATTGATAATTGCTGTCCTGTAAACTTCTTTATTAAAGTATCTAATTTTGAACCATTAGCTTTACAGCGTTGCATCATTAAAATTACATACTGTCCGTATTCCTTTAAAATTAACGTTGAAAACATGTCAGATTGACACTCACTGCATTCCATGCTATGATTAGCATCTTTAACTAATTTAGCAAAAGTGACTGTTTTACTTTCTGGCAATGTTAAATAAATAAACCTTTCAGAATCAACATTAGAGCCACATATATTATAACAGTTTTCACAACTATGTTCCCATTTATAAGAGAGACCAAATACATTTTTAATGGGAACCCCTTCTTCTTCCAGTACCTGAAGAAATAACATCAAGAATTCCTGTGCGTCTTGCAGTACATTTTGAGAAAACTGTGTTCGTCCTGAACATACATCTAAAAGTTTTCTAATTTCAGTAGCACTTTCTATTTGAGTTTTATCATTACTCAGCTTTTGAAAAAGGAGACTCAACTCAGAACAGAATCTTTTTCCCTGATTTACTATTATCTGCTCTTGCACACTTTCCAGATAAAATGCAACATTCAGCACTACATTAGCGTAGCAGTTGACACCAGAGCTATTTTCAAAATGACATCCTACAACCTGTTCTTCATTTTCCTTTTTCTTTTTGCTTGCAATTACATCACTCCTCTTTTTTTTCCTCCTCTCTACATCTTCATTACAGATATTCTCATTTCTCCTTTTACGAGAAACTACACGTTTCTCCAACACAGGATACTGACCTAAATGAGGAGCATAGCTTCTTCTTAATCTATTATACTCCTTTACACAATTTGCATCAGCACTAACTTTTGAGTCATCAAAGTCTATCATGAATAAACCTGATAATGTTTTCACTCGTGACAAAGCAACATATACCATACCTTCTTTGAACACAGTTGAACCAATGTTCACAAATGCACAATCTACAGTCAATCCTTGAGACTTGTGACTAGTTACAGCATATGCTAGAGAAAACGGAAACTGCTTCCTACGTACATATAAATCTTTCACAAGCATGAAACGAACTGAACAACGACAAATGTCTTTAACTTCTTCTATCTGATCAAATTTTATTTTTAAACATTCAATTCCATCCTTTTTCTGATAATTAATAAAACCCACAACTCTTCCCATAGCTCCATTAACTAAACCTTTTTCAACATCCAAATTTCTCCTTAAAAATACTCTACAGTTCATGCAAACATATAGATTTTTTTCTAATCCAGCTGTTTTTGAAATGTTCTTCTCTAGTGAATCCAATTTATTTTTCAGTGTGCCTGTTAATGTGACAGTAATTCTTCCATCCTCAATTTTGTCCACTGCTTCCAATTTCCTGATATCTTCCTTTTCCAATTTCAAAAGCTCCTCATTGAATATTGAGCATTCACGTAGAGTTGGCATTAAGCAGATGACACTTTTCTTTTCTGCAATGTTCTTGTATATCTTCTCTGCAACTATTTCTTCCTTTGGAAATAAATTATGTAGCAGCCGACTCTGTAATGCTTTTTTGCCAGCTTCAGTGAGTAGTCCAATTCTGATATCTTTCAGAATACTTCCATATTCTTCATCGTTTGCTTGCCTCATATTAGTAGTAAGTTCCTTGTACTCAAAGAAGGACCAAATATTTGCATTACCGATGCTTCCCAATGACTTCTTTGTGTCTTCATGTGTCACAGTATTAAACACTGGTTGTCCTTTAACTGGAGTAAGTTGCAAAAGATCTCCAAAAACTATGACGTGTTTTCCTCCAAATAACACGTCATAGTCTGTCTTCAGAATTTGCTGCATTCTTAAATGCACAAAGGCAAGCATTAAGTTTGATACCATGCTCACCTCATCAATAATGAGAACTTGCATCTTCTTCAATACTCTTGAAACTTCCAAGCATGCTTCTCCAGTTAGCTTGTTGTATTGTATTTTGTTCTCATGCGCCACTGGTAACATTAGCAAACGATGTAAAGTGATTCCTTTTATGTTATATGCTGCTAACCCAGTTGGAGCAGTAACCACACAAGACAAAGTAGAATCCGTTTTTTGCTGTAGGTAGCTTCTGATGACTTTTATAAGGAAACTTTTTCCAGTTCCAGCTTGTCCGCTTACATACATCCTGATTGGATGAAATGATGTGCATGAGCACTCTTTTTTTTCATGTAGAAATCCGTGATCAATTTTGTTTCTGATCTCTTCATAAATTTGTTGCTGCTCTTCGTTCAGTTGTCTTTCCAAATTTTGTAAGTCTATAAATTCTTCTTGAGCTTGATTCATAGCTGTTTCCACTTCATTCATGGATATTGATGCTTCATTTTCAACGATTGGTTGTCCTAGGGGATCTTGACTGAGTGTTCCTGAACTTTGGCTGTCCTGAGAACTGTCTCTAGCTATTTCTGCTGCAATTGTAGTTTCCTGTTCAATTTCTTCATTTAACATTTGCAGATAAGTTGAGAATGTACTGCATTGTATGCTGTCTTTGCAAGCATTAAAAGAATCTTCATAGCTTTGAAATTCTCCCAGTAGTTCATCCTCTGTACGCCATGGTTTAAACAGCTGTAAAAGAGCCAAGTAGTAAAATTCCTTTTTGTCAGTAGTGTCGCAACTCAGCTTCCTGTGATTTATCAAACTTCCTTTTGTTTGCTTCACCAAACATCCTTCCTCACCAATGACTTTATATTTTCAATTGTTGATGTCTTCTGTGGCTTTCCGTGAATAAATGTAGTTCTGCAGCACTTCATAGAGACACATGTTCTCCAGATGATGACTTCTCTTGGGATAATATGTGTCCAACATGTTTGATTTCAAAATATCTGTACTTTCTGGGTCATTCTCGGCCAAATATTCAATTTCTCCAACAGATTTCAGTACCCGATTTCTCATTGCTGCAAGGCCTAAACTTGCCCAAATTATTCTTCTTGATTTCGAGTAGAGACTTGCAGAAGATAAACTATCTGAACATTCGTAGGATCCAATTTCTTGATGCGATAACATCTTCAAACTGAAACTGTACAGCTTCTTACTGACAGTCTTCTCGTAAGAAATCTCTTCCCACATTTCCTTCAATTCTGTTTTTTCTGATTTCGTAATGTAAGACGTTACATATCGAGCAACAGCAATGGAATTGTCAGCTACATACTGTATATCCATGTTAGCATTCCACATGGATAAAATGACTGGGTTGTAGTCATTTATATTTTTTAATTCTTCTTTTCTTTTAAGGTTGTAGGTATTCTTAGGTGATTTTCTTGTGATAGTATGTCTCACAGATGACATAAAACTGTTTACTCTTCCATTTGAAAGAACAGGTCTAGGAAATCCAAATCGACATTTAGTGTAGTATTTATCTTTGCTCTTGTATTTCCGTCGACAGTATTTTCCACACCGATGACTTTGGAAACGTAAAACTTGCTCCTTTAACTTTTTATCTTCTGTGCTTTTTGGTATAGCACATGTTGCATATTCTTCAATGTAAGATAACACTGCTTCATCAGCATCCTTGATCCACAACAGCATATGAATATGAGGAGCACCTCTTGCCTGGTACTCTTTTCTCCAAAAGAAATCCACTACTTCTCCTAGAGGTGGATTTTTTTTATTGCAGATGAACGACATCATAGTCTCAAATCTATGATTGAAATATCTGCAAACATTAACTGGATCCAATGAGCACAGTTCTCCTGCTGTCTTGTATTCGATGTTTTTAATGTTTGAGTTTGCCTCTCGTAGAAAATCCAGTAAATCATCCCAAGCGTACTCAGCACAGCTTAGGGTAACGAACCATGTTGGTGTTCCTAAATTCCGTAACATGCATTTTAATTCACCATGACGTCGGTACCAATATTCATTTGTCCCACGCTGACAAGCCATCAGATTGATCAGTTGTGTTTCCAAATGATCATCTCGGTGCTGCACTTTCTCCATAAAATCCTTAGCAGACACATTTTGTAAATGTACTCCACTTTTTAAAATGTGATTTACTGCATAAGACAGTGCAGACAAGTCGCTTTCAAATAAAAGATGGAACAAATAAGGAATACTTTGTCGAAATCTGGGATCTTCAGCATATAGTCTTGTAGTCCGATACTCAGAAGCTGGAATCTGTTCCGGAAGTTCATCGTATCGTCCTCCTTTTCCTGTAGGAAACAGCTGGGGAAAACATCGAGCTTCCAAGCTCTCCTCCCATACACTCACGGGAGTTCCTTTTGCTTTCTTCATTTGAAACAGATCAATATTGTCTCCCATAACTTCTTTTGAATGAAGAGGATGTATGCTAAAATGTTCATAAATTTCTTCTTCCTTTGACTTGTCCACTTTTTCAATTTGTCCAGTTGGTGTTTCTGTGTCTTCTTGTAAATCTTCTTCTTCTTCTTCTTCTATATAAATTGATTCATACCATTTGTTATTCCTTTTCAAATACAAATTTGCTCTTTGTACTTTCCGTACATCTACCAGCTCCTGCCAAATCTTCTTATTCTTTGTAGGTACACCGTTAACCAGAATAATTAATGGTTCAGTTTCCAAAGTATCCGCATCAATAGTTTCCATATTTTTTTTCAAATCCAAGGGCAAATACACCACTCTACCTTTTAAACCTCTCAGTAAATCTGAAGGAGGTAATTTACCAGTTTTGGGCTCCATACGTACAATGGTCTGGAACAGATGAACACATTGAATGAGTATAGACTCATATGTATTTAATTCAGAAAGTTCAGCAGGAATTGCATCCAATTCTAAATTATTATGTACAGGTCTGGTCGGCAGTCTATTTTCTTCTAACTTATTATAACAGTATTTACTAATACTGTGAACTTCACCCAATTCAAAACAATTTTCAAGAAATATATATGTGCAAAATCCTTCCACTTATAATTATCTTCATTTTCACTTTTTCTATAGAGATCAACATACCTGGTTTGTTTTCTATAATGAGTTCTGCGGCAACAAATACAAGTAATATTTGGTCTTTCATCAGAGATTATTGAAAATTTTGTTATGTGATCATTAAATGTCTTACTTACAGAGGGTTCTACATTCTCTTCCACTTCTTCCTCATTTACTGTGTCCTTTTCTGCACTGTTTTGTTCAGGACCAAAGTAACAAAACTGAATTTCATCAACAACCTTCTCTACATCTGATACCGATCCACGGAACAGAGCCCTATTCAATTCATCTAACTTTATTGCTGGACTTTTAGCAAAATACAACCGTCTCACAAACTTTCTCATTTCAGTATGAGGAACAGCCAGCATCCTAAAATGATGGAAAACACTATTACACACTTTTCTAGATAGACAAGCCAGAGAATGACCCTGCAAACCAGTATTCTCTCTCACTCTGCATGGATCCAGACTTTGAAGCACCTTAATCTTCTGTTTTACACTTTTTTTACTATATTCTCTTAGAAACTCACGAAATTTATCAATAGATTCCTGACGCACAGTGCAAATACTACTACAATTCCAAGTGTACACTGGGGCTTTAGGACGTCTCCCCATAGCCTCATCCGCCATCACTTGTACCTCATCTCTTGGAACCATTATCTCCTTCTCCATTATGCAACCATTTTTCACTTCGTAAGCACGACCTCTGGTGTCAACTGCATGCAGCAAACTATTACTTTGAAAATAGCTCTCTTCATTAAAAAAAGGTTCACTACTTGAACTATGCATCCATTTTCCTAAAAACACTTTACAAAAGTTTGTTCTGTTCACTACTCTTTTCTTTTTGCTTTGTGATTTCAGTACATTAACCATTTTATCTAATGTACGCATCCTATTCAAAATTAAAATGAATAGTTTCCTTTTTAATTCTAATGCCTTTGCTGCAATGGCTTCAATTTCTTTTTTTCTCTTATAAAACTTAGCATTTTGCTTATATTTCTTCACATCCTTTATCAAATTGGACATAACTCTTCTCTGAAACATTTTTCTACGTATCTCTTTAAACGCTGTTTTTCTGTTTAAGTTTATCTTTTTAGTTGCAGAAGGTATATTTTCATTAACTAAATGCTCAATTTTTTCCTCTCCTTTTCTATTGAAAACATTTTTTCCAGTACAGACATTTTGTACATTTTTCCTTTTTTTGAATATGTTCTTTAAAACATCTTTTGTTTGCTTACCAGAAGATTTTTTCTTTTTCCCAACATGAGCATCTCCAACTAACTTAGGTCCTCCAGTTGTCTTCAAATATAGGTTTTTTTTGTGGTCTTTCTTTACTCTGGATTTTGTAGGCATCTTAAATTTTGTTCACTGCTCTTCAGCAATACCTGAAAAAAACTAAAAAAAAATTCCTTTATTTTATTTAAATATATTACTACATTTTTTATGTTCTTTAGAAATCTTAAAATACTATAAAACCCTTTCCTATAAATGAAAATCACAATAATACCTTCACAAATTAAATTTATAAAAATAATTCCTGTGTGCACACAAAGTCATGCTTTGAAATTAGGCAGAAAACAAAATTTCTTTGCCAATTGCAAAGCATACTTTCTACTACTTTTTAGGCAAGTGAAAAGTACTTTTACAGACTGACACATTATGAATCCACTTTTCAGATTCTTAAAAAAGCACATGTCCAAACTGCTTTTTCAGACCAGCACCATGTGTAACTTGGGTGACTGCCTACACTCCAGCAAGGGCAACCAGCCTTAGTGATGCTGAATGTATTTGCATTACTGACTGAAACCTCAAACCCCACTCGCTTGTGAATACTGTGCATGATTCCACAGGGTAAGCAGCTGGGTGTGTGCTAAGAGTCTGCTTCTGCACCAAAAAATGGCTCCCCCTTTCCATCTAATGCAAGTGTGAAATCACCAGAGCAATACGCAATAAATCTCTGCCTATAATTCCTCTTTGCACACAGAGTCATGTTTTCACATTAGTCACAAAACAAAATTTATTTGCCAATTTGAAAGCACACTTACTACTCTTTTTTTTGGCAAGTGATAAACACTTTTACAGACTGACACATTATGAATCCACTTTTCAGATTCTTAAAAAAGCACATGTCCAAACTGCTTTTTCAGACCAGCACCATGTGTAACCTGGGTGACTGCCTACACTCAAGCAAGGGCAACCAGCCTTAGTGATGCTGAATGTATTTGCATTACTGACTGAAACCTCAAACCCCACTCGCTTGTGAATACTGTGCATGATTCCACAGGGTAAGCAGCTGGGTGTGTGCTAAGAGTCTGCTTCTGCACCAAAAAATGGCTCCCCCTTTCCATCTAATGCAACTGTGAAATCACCAGAGCAATACGCAATAAATTTCTGCCTGTAATTCCTATATGCACACAGAGTCATGTTTTCACATTAGTCACAAAACGAAATTTCTTTGCCATTTTGAAAGCACACTTACTACTCTTTTTTTTGGCAAGTGATAAACACTTTTACAGTCTGTCACATTTTGAATCCACTTTTCAGATTCTTAAAAAAGCACATGTCCAAACTGCTTTTTCAGACCAGCACCATGTGTAACCTGGGTAACTGCCTACACTCCAGCAAGGGCAACCAGCCTTAGTGATGCTGAATGTATTTGCATTACTGACTGAAACCTCAAACCCCACTCGCTTGTGAATACTGTGCATGATTCCACAGGGTAAGCAGCTGGGTGTGTGCTAAGAGTCTGCTTCTGCACCAAAAAATGGCTCCCCCTTTCCATCTAATGCAACTGTGAAATCACCAGAGCAATACGCAATAAATCTCTGCCTGTAATTCCTATTTGCACACAGAGTCATGTTTTCACATTAGTCACAAAACGAAATTTCTTTGCCAATTTGAAAGCACACTTACTACTCTTTTCTTTGGCAAGTGATAAACACTTTTACAGACTGACACATTATGAATCCACTTTTCAGATTCTTAAAAAAGCACATGTCCAAACTGCTTTTTCAGACCAGCACCATGTGTAACCTGGGTGACTGCATACACTCAAGCAAGGGCAACCAGCCTTAGTGATGCTGAATGTATTTGCATTACTGACTGAAACCTCAAACCCCACTCGCTTGTGAATACTGTGCATGATTCCACAGGGTAAGCAGCTGGGTGTGTGCTAAGAGTCTGCTTCTGCACCAAAAAATGGCTCCCCCTTTCCATCTAATGCAACTGTGAAATCACCAGAGCAATACGCAATAAATCTCTGCCTGTAATTCCTATATGCACACAGAGTCATGTTTTCACATTAGTCACAAAACGAAATTTCTTTGCCATTTTGAAAGCACACTTACTACTCTTTTTTTTGGCAAGTGATAAACACTTTTACAGTCTGTCACATTTTGAATCCACTTTTCAGATTCTTAAAAAAGCACATGTCCAAACTGCTTTTTCAGACCAGCACCATGTGTAACCTGGGTAACTGCCTACACTCCAGCAAGGGCAACCAGCCTTAGTGATGCTGAATGTATTTGCATTACTGACTGAAACCTCAAACCCCACTCGCTTGTGAATACTGTGCATGATTCCACAGGGTAAGCAGCTGGGTGTGTGCTAAGAGTCTGCTTCTGCACCAAAAAATGGCTCCCCCTTTCCATCTAATGCCACTGTGAAATCACCAGAGCAATACGCAATAAATCTCTGCCTGTAATTCCTATTTGCACACAGAGTCATGTTTTCACATTAGTCACAAAACGAAATTTCTTTGCCATTTTGAAAGCACACTTACTACTCTTTTTTTTGGCAAGTGATAAACACTTTTACAGTCTGTCACATTTTGAATCCACTTTTCAGATTCTTAAAAAAGCACATGTCCAAACTGCTTTTTCAGACCAGCACCATGTGTAACCTGGGTAACTGCCTACACTCAAGCAAGGGCAACCAGCCTTAGTGATGCTGAATGTATTTGCATTACTGGCTGAAACCTCAAACCCCACTGGCTTGTGAATACTGTGCATGATTCCACAGGGTAAGCAGCTGGGTGTGTGCTAAGAGTCTGCTTCTGCACCAAAAAATGGCTCCCCCTTTCCATCTAATGCAACTGTGAAATCACCAGAGCAATACGCAATAAATCTCTGCCTGTAATTCTTATATGCACACAGAGTCATGTTTTCACATTAGTCACAAAACGAAATTTCTTTCCGATTTTGAAAGCACACTTACTACTCTTTTTTTTGGCAAGTGATAAACACTTTTACAGTCTATCACATTTTGAATCCACTTTTCAGATTCTTAAAAAAGCACATGTCCAAACTGCTTTTTCAGACCAGCACCATGTGTAACCTGGGTAACTGCCTACACTCCAGCAAGGGCAACCAGCCTTAGTGATGCTGAATGTATTTGCATTACTGACTGAAACCTCAAACCCCACTCGCTTGTGAATACTGTGCATGATTCCACAGGGTAAGCAGCTGGGTGTGTGCTAAGAGTCTGCTTCTGCACCAAAAAATGGCTCCCCCTTTCCATCTAATGCAACTGTGAAATCACCAGAGCAATACGCCATAAATCTCTGCCTGTAATTCCTATATGCACACAGAGTCATGTTTTCACATTAGTCACAAAACGAAATTTCTTTGCCATTTTGAAAGCACACTTACTACTCTTTTTTTTGGCAAGTGATAAACACTTTTACAGTCTGTCACATTTTGAATCCACTTTTCAGATTCTTAAAAAAGCACATGTCCAAACTGCTTTTTCAGACCAGCACCATGTGTAACCTGGGTAACTGCCTACACTCAAGCAAGGGCAACCAGCCTTAGTGATGCTGAATGTATTTGCATTACTGACTGAAACTTCAAACCCCACTCGCTTGTGAATACTGTGCATGATTCCACAGGGTAAGCAGCTGGGTGTGTGCTAAGAGTCTGCTTCTGCACCAAAAAATGGCTCCCCCTTTCCATCTAATGCAACTGTGAAATCACCAGAGCAATACGCAATAAATCTCTGCCTGTAATTCCTATATGCACACAGAGTCATGTTTTCACATTAGTCACAAAACGAAATTTCTTTGCCATTTTGAAAGCACACTTACTACTCTTTTTTTTGGCAAGTGATAAACACTTTTACAGTCTGTCACATTTTGAATCCACTTTTCAGATTCTTAAAAAAGCACATGTCCAAACTGCTTTTTCAGACCAGCACCATGTGTAACCTGGGTAACTGCCTACACTCCAGCAAGGTCAACCAGCCTTAGTGATGCTGAATGTATTTGCATTACTGACTGAAACCTCAAACCCCACTCGCTTGTGAATACTGTGCATGATTCCACAGGGTAAGCAGCTGGGTGTGTGCTAAGAGTCTGCTTCTGCACCAAAAAATGGCTCCCCCTTTCCATCTAATGCAACTGTGAAATCACCAGAGCAATACGCAATAAATCTCTGCCTGTAATTCCTATATGCACACAGAGTCATGTTTTCACATTAGTCACAAAACGAAATTTCTTTGCCATTTTGAAAGCACACTTACTACTCTTTTTTTTGGCAAGTGATAAACACTTTTACAATCTGTCACATTTTGAATCCACTTTTCAGGTTCTTAAAAAAGCACATGTCCAAACTGCTTTTTCAGACCAGCACCATGTGTAACCTGGGTAACTGCCTACACTCCAGCAAGGGCAACCAGCCTTAGTGATGCTGAATGTATTTGCATTACTGACTGAAACCTCAAACCCCACTCGCTTGTGAATACTGTGCATGATTCCACAGGGTAAGCAGCTGGGTGTGTGCTAAGAGTCTGCTTCTGCACCAAAAAATGGCTCCCCCTTTCCATCTAATGCAACTGTGAAATCACCAGAGCAATACGCAATAAATCTCTGCCTGTAATTCCTATATGCACACAGAGTCATGTTTTCACATTAGTCACAAAACGAAATTTCTTTGCCATTTTGAAAGCACACTTACTACTCTTTTTTTTGGCAAGTGATAAACACTTTTACAGTCTGTCACATTTTGAATCCACTTTTCAGATTCTTAAAAAAGCACATGTCCAAACTGCTTTTTCAGACCAGCACCATGTGTAACCTGGGTGACTGCCTACACTCCAGCAAGGGCAACCAGCCTTACTGATGCTGTATGTATTTGCATTACTGACTGAAACCTCAAACCCCACTCGCTTGTGAATACTGTGCATGATTCCACAGGGTAAGCAGCTGGGTGTGTGCTAAGAGTCTGCTTCTGCACCAAAAAATGGCTCCCCCTTTCCATCTAATGCAACTGTGAAATCACGAGAGCAATACGCAATAAATCTCTGCCTGTAATTCCTATTTGCACACAGATTCATGTTTTCACATTAGTCACAAAACGAAATTTCTTTGCCAATTTGAAAGCACACTTACTACTCTTTTTTTGGCAAGTGATAAACACTTTTACAGACTGACACATTATGAATCCACTTTTCAGATTCTTAAAAAAGCACATGTCCAAACTGCTTTTTCAGACCAGCACCATGTGTAACCTGGGTAACTGCCTACACTCCAGCAAGGGCAACCAGCCTTAGTGATGCTGAATGTATTTGCATTACTGACTGAAACCTCAAACCCCACTCGCTTGTGAATACTGTGCATGATTCCACAGGGTAAGCAGCTGGGTGTGTGCTAAGAGTCTGCTTCTGCACCAAAAAATGGCTCCCCCTTTCCATCTAATGCAACTGTGAAATCACCAGAGCAATACGCCATAAATCTCTGCCTGTAATTCCTATATGCACACAGAGTCATGTTTTCACATTAGTCACAAAACGAAATTTCTTTGCCATTTTGAAAGCACACTTACTACTCTTTTTTTTGGCAAGTGATAAACACTTTTACAGTCTGTCACATTTTGAATCCACTTTTCAGATTCTTAAAAAAGCACATGTCCAAACTGCTTTTTCAGACCAGCACCATGTGTAACCTGGGTAACTGCCTACACTCCAGCAAGGGCAACCAGCCTTAGTGATGCTGAATGTATTTGCATTACTGACTGAAACCTCAAACCCCACTCGCTTGTGAATACTGTGCATGATTCCACAGGGTAAGCAGCTGGGTGTGTGCTAAGAGTCTGCTTCTGCACCAAAAAATGGCTCCCCCTTTCCATCTAATGCCACTGTGAAATCACCAGAGCAATACGCAATAAATCTCTGCCTGTAATTCCTATTTGCACACAGAGTCATGTTTTCACATTAGTCACAAAACGAAATTTCTTTGCCATTTTGAAAGCACACTTACTACTCTTTTTTTTGGCAAGTGATAAACACTTTTACAGTCTGTCACATTTTGAATCCACTTTTCAGATTCTTAAAAAAGCACATGTCCAAACTGCTTTTTCAGACCAGCACCATGTGTAACCTGGGTAACTGCCTACACTCAAGCAAGGGCAACCAGCCTTAGTGATGCTGAATGTATTTGCATTACTGGCTGAAACCTCAAACCCCACTGGCTTGTGAATACTGTGCATGATTCCACAGGGTAAGCAGCTGGGTGTGTGCTAAGAGTTTGCTTCTGCACCAAAAAATGGCTCCCCCTTTCCATCTAATGCAACTGTGAAATCACCAGAGCAATACGCAATAAATCTCTGCCTGTAATTCTTATATGCACACAGAGTCATGTTTTCACATTAGTCACAAAACGAAATTTCTTTCCGATTTTGAAAGCACACTTACTACTCTTTTTTTTGGCAAGTGATAAACACTTTTACAGTCTGTCACATTTTGAATCCACTTTTCAGATTCTTAAAAAAGCACATGTCCAAACTGCTTTTTCAGACCAGCACCATGTGTAACCTGGGTAACTGCCTACACTCCAGCAAGGGCAACCAGCCTTAGTGATGCTGAATGTATTTGCATTACTGACTGAAACCTCAAACCCCACTCGCTTGTGAATACTGTGCATGATTCCACAGGGTAAGCAGCTGGGTGTGTGCTAAGAGTCTGCTTCTGCACCAAAAAATGGCTCCCCCTTTCCATCTAATGCAACTGTGAAATCACCAGAGCAATACGCCATAAATCTCTGCCTGTAATTCCTATATGCACACAGAGTCATGTTTTCACATTAGTCACAAAACGAAATTTCTTTGCCATTTTGAAAGCACACTTACTACTCTTTTTTTTGGCAAGTGATAAACACTTTTACAGTCTGTCACATTTTGAATCCACTTTTCAGATTCTTAAAAAAGCACATGTCCAAACTGCTTTTTCAGACCAGCACCATGTGTAACCTGGGTAACTGCCTACACTCAAGCAAGGGCAACCAGCCTTAGTGATGCTGAATGTATTTGCATTACTGACTGAAACTTCAAACCCCACTCGCTTGTGAATACTGTGCATGATTCCACAGGGTAAGCAGCTGGGTGTGTGCTAAGAGTCTGCTTCTGCACCAAAAAATGGCTCCCCCTTTCCATCTAATGCAACTGTGAAATCACCAGAGCAATACGCAATAAATCTCTGCCTGTAATTCCTATATGCACACAGAGTCATGTTTTCACATTAGTCACAAAACGAAATTTCTTTGCCATTTTGAAAGCACACTTACTACTCTTTTTTTTGGCAAGTGATAAACACTTTTACAGTCTGTCACATTTTGAATCCACTTTTCAGATTCTTAAAAAAGCACATGTCCAAACTGCTTTTTCAGACCAGCACCATGTGTAACCTGGGTAACTGCCTACACTCCAGCAAGGTCAACCAGCCTTAGTGATGCTGAATGTATTTGCATTACTGACTGAAACCTCAAACCCCACTCGCTTGTGAATACTGTGCATGATTCCACAGGGTAAGCAGCTGGGTGTGTGCTAAGAGTCTGCTTCTGCACCAAAAAATGGCTCCCCCTTTCCATCTAATGCAACTGTGAAATCACCAGAGCAATACGCAATAAATCTCTGCCTGTAATTCCTATATGCACACAGAGTCATGTTTTCACATTAGTCACAAAACGAAATTTCTTTGCCATTTTGAAAGCACACTTACTACTCTTTTTTTTGGCAAGTGATAAACACTTTTACAATCTGTCACATTTTGAATCCACTTTTCAGGTTCTTAAAAAAGCACATGTCCAAACTGCTTTTTCAGACCAGCACCATGTGTAACCTGGGTAACTGCCTACACTCCAGCAAGGGCAACCAGCCTTAGTGATGCTGAATGTATTTGCATTACTGACTGAAACCTCAAACCCCACTCGCTTGTGAATACTGTGCATGATTCCACAGGGTAAGCAGCTGGGTGTGTGCTAAGAGTCTGCTTCTGCACCAAAAAATGGCTCCCCCTTTCCATCTAATGCAACTGTGAAATCACCAGAGCAATACGCAATAAATCTCTGCCTGTAATTCCTATATGCACACAGAGTCATGTTTTCACATTAGTCACAAAACGAAATTTCTTTGCCATTTTGAAAGCACACTTACTACTCTTTTTTTTGGCAAGTGATAAACACTTTTACAGTCTGTCACATTTTGAATCCACTTTTCAGATTCTTAAAAAAGCACATGTCCAAACTGCTTTTTCAGACCAGCACCATGTGTAACCTGGGTGACTGCCTACACTCCAGCAAGGGCAACCAGCCTTACTGATGCTGTATGTATTTGCATTACTGACTGAAACCTCAAACCCCACTCGCTTGTGAATACTGTGCATGATTCCACAGGGTAAGCAGCTGGGTGTGTGCTAAGAGTCTGCTTCTGCACCAAAAAATGGCTCCCCCTTTCCATCTAATGCAACTGTGAAATCACGAGAGCAATACGCAATAAATCTCTGCCTGTAATTCCTATTTGCACACAGATTCATGTTTTCACATTAGTCACAAAACGAAATTTCTTTGCCAATTTGAAAGCACACTTACTACTCTTTTTTTGGCAAGTGATAAACACTTTTACAGACTGACACATTATGAATCCACTTTTCAGATTCTTAAAAAAGCACATGTCCAAACTGCTTTTTCAGACCAGCACCATGTGTAACCTGGGTAACTGCCTACACTCCAGCAAGGGCAACCAGCCTTAGTGATGCTGAATGTATTTGCATTACTGACTGAAACCTCAAACCCCACTCGCTTGTGAATACTGTGCATGATTCCACAGGGTAAGCAGCTGGGTGTGTGCTAAGAGTCTGCTTCTGCACCAAAAAATGGCTCCCCCTTTCCATCTAATGCAACTGTGAAATCACCAGAGCAATACGCCATAAATCTCTGCCTGTAATTCCTATATGCACACAGAGTCATGTTTTCACATTAGTCACAAAACGAAATTTCTTTGCCATTTTGAAAGCACACTTACTACTCTTTTTTTTGGCAAGTGATAAACACTTTTACAGTCTGTCACATTTTGAATCCACTTTTCAGATTCTTAAAAAAGCACATGTCCAAACTGCTTTTTCAGACCAGCACCATGTGTAACCTGGGTAACTGCCTACACTCCAGCAAGGGCAACCAGCCTTAGTGATGCTGAATGTATTTGCATTACTGACTGAAACCTCAAACCCCACTCGCTTGTGAATACTGTGCATGATTCCACAGGGTAAGCAGCTGGGTGTGTGCTAAGAGTCTGCTTCTGCACCAAAAAATGGCTCCCCCTTTCCATCTAATGCCACTGTGAAATCACCAGAGCAATACGCAATAAATCTCTGCCTGTAATTCCTATTTGCACACAGAGTCATGTTTTCACATTAGTCACAAAACGAAATTTCTTTGCCATTTTGAAAGCACACTTACTACTCTTTTTTTTGGCAAGTGATAAACACTTTTACAGTCTGTCACATTTTGAATCCACTTTTCAGATTCTTAAAAAAGCACATGTCCAAACTGCTTTTTCAGACCAGCACCATGTGTAACCTGGGTAACTGCCTACACTCAAGCAAGGGCAACCAGCCTTAGTGATGCTGAATGTATTTGCATTACTGGCTGAAACCTCAAACCCCACTGGCTTGTGAATACTGTGCATGATTCCACAGGGTAAGCAGCTGGGTGTGTGCTAAGAGTTTGCTTCTGCACCAAAAAATGGCTCCCCCTTTCCATCTAA
This sequence comes from Triturus cristatus, assembly GCF_964204655.1. NCBI lineage: Eukaryota > Metazoa > Chordata > Amphibia > Caudata > Salamandridae > Triturus > Triturus cristatus. The sequence continues at coordinate 705,537,799 of NC_140595.1, read as the reverse complement.
TGCAACTGTGAAATCACCAGAGCAATACGCAATAAATCTCTGCCTGTAATTCTTATATGCACACAGAGTCATGTTTTCACATTAGTCACAAAACGAAATTTCTTTCCGATTTTGAAAGCACACTTACTACTCTTTTTTTTGGCAAGTGATAAACACTTTTACAGTCTGTCACATTTTGAATCCACTTTTCAGATTCTTAAAAAAGCACATGTCCAAACTGCTTTTTCAGACCAGCACCATGTGTAACCTGGGTAACTGCCTACACTCCAGCAAGGGCAACCAGCCTTAGTGATGCTGAATGTATTTGCATTACTGACTGAAACCTCAAACCCCACTCGCTTGTGAATACTGTGCATGATTCCACAGGGTAAGCAGCTGGGTGTGTGCTAAGAGTCTGCTTCTGCACCAAAAAATGGCTCCCCCTTTCCATCTAATGCAACTGTGAAATCACCAGAGCAATACGCCATAAATCTCTGCCTGTAATTCCTATATGCACACAGAGTCATGTTTTCACATTAGTCACAAAACGAAATTTCTTTGCCATTTTGAAAGCACACTTACTACTCTTTTTTTTGGCAAGTGATAAACACTTTTACAGTCTGTCACATTTTGAATCCACTTTTCAGATTCTTAAAAAAGCACATGTCCAAACTGCTTTTTCAGACCAGCACCATGTGTAACCTGGGTAACTGCCTACACTCAAGCAAGGGCAACCAGCCTTAGTGATGCTGAATGTATTTGCATTACTGACTGAAACTTCAAACCCCACTCGCTTGTGAATACTGTGCATGATTCCACAGGGTAAGCAGCTGGGTGTGTGCTAAGAGTCTGCTTCTGCACCAAAAAATGGCTCCCCCTTTCCATCTAATGCAACTGTGAAATCACCAGAGCAATACGCAATAAATCTCTGCCTGTAATTCCTATATGCACACAGAGTCATGTTTTCACATTAGTCACAAAACGAAATTTCTTTGCCATTTTGAAAGCACACTTACTACTCTTTTTTTTGGCAAGTGATAAACACTTTTACAGTCTGTCACATTTTGAATCCACTTTTCAGATTCTTAAAAAAGCACATGTCCAAACTGCTTTTTCAGACCAGCACCATGTGTAACCTGGGTAACTGCCTACACTCCAGCAAGGTCAACCAGCCTTAGTGATGCTGAATGTATTTGCATTACTGACTGAAACCTCAAACCCCACTCGCTTGTGAATACTGTGCATGATTCCACAGGGTAAGCAGCTGGGTGTGTGCTAAGAGTCTGCTTCTGCACCAAAAAATGGCTCCCCCTTTCCATCTAATGCAACTGTGAAATCACCAGAGCAATACGCAATAAATCTCTGCCTGTAATTCCTATATGCACACAGAGTCATGTTTTCACATTAGTCACAAAACGAAATTTCTTTGCCATTTTGAAAGCACACTTACTACTCTTTTTTTTGGCAAGTGATAAACACTTTTACAATCTGTCACATTTTGAATCCACTTTTCAGGTTCTTAAAAAAGCACATGTCCAAACTGCTTTTTCAGACCAGCACCATGTGTAACCTGGGTAACTGCCTACACTCCAGCAAGGGCAACCAGCCTTAGTGATGCTGAATGTATTTGCATTACTGACTGAAACCTCAAACCCCACTCGCTTGTGAATACTGTGCATGATTCCACAGGGTAAGCAGCTGGGTGTGTGCTAAGAGTCTGCTTCTGCACCAAAAAATGGCTCCCCCTTTCCATCTAATGCAACTGTGAAATCACCAGAGCAATACGCAATAAATCTCTGCCTGTAATTCCTATATGCACACAGAGTCATGTTTTCACATTAGTCACAAAACGAAATTTCTTTGCCATTTTGAAAGCACACTTACTACTCTTTTTTTTGGCAAGTGATAAACACTTTTACAGTCTGTCACATTTTGAATCCACTTTTCAGATTCTTAAAAAAGCACATGTCCAAACTGCTTTTTCAGACCAGCACCATGTGTAACCTGGGTGACTGCCTACACTCCAGCAAGGGCAACCAGCCTTACTGATGCTGTATGTATTTGCATTACTGACTGAAACCTCAAACCCCACTCGCTTGTGAATACTGTGCATGATTCCACAGGGTAAGCAGCTGGGTGTGTGCTAAGAGTCTGCTTCTGCACCAAAAAATGGCTCCCCCTTTCCATCTAATGCAACTGTGAAATCACGAGAGCAATACGCAATAAATCTCTGCCTGTAATTCCTATTTGCACACAGATTCATGTTTTCACATTAGTCACAAAACGAAATTTCTTTGCCAATTTGAAAGCACACTTACTACTCTTTTTTTGGCAAGTGATAAACACTTTTACAGACTGACACATTATGAATCCACTTTTCAGATTCTTAAAAAAGCACATGTCCAAACTGCTTTTTCAGACCAGCACCATGTGTAACCTGGGTGACTGCCTACACTCCAGCAAGGGCAACCAGCCTTACTGATGCTGTATGTATTTGCATTACTGAGTCCAACCTCAAACCCTTAAAGTATTCTTTATTTTTACCAGTACACCTTAATTTATGGTGAAAACATAGTCCATATTATTTTACATGTTCCTCACATTTAAATTTCTCCCAAAACAGAAAATAATAAACACAACTTCAACAAAAGGAATTCCATTTCTATTATTCATTTCTTAATTTACCATATACATCCCCTCTCAAACTCTAAACTCACCTTTAAAATTAGTTAGCTGTGAAAGAAATGTGACACTCAAACAGCAGATTATCAGAGCCAGGATCTCTGTTCTTTACACCTCTCTCCTCTCAGCAGAACCAGATAATGGCAAAGTTTCCCTCTCTTTTTCCACACATATACATGTAAGTTTCAAATCTCAGTGCTTCCCCCTTTTTTTCAAATGTAATCACACATTTCTATTGGTTGAAAACCAACCCTTTTCCAAAAGTACCCTTCCCCCAACTTGACTTCTGCCTAGTACCCTTCCCCCAACTTGACTTCTGCCTGCTACCATAGCAACAGCTCATGGAACACTGCTGTGTGGAGTTAGGTCAGAAGTTCACCAAACAATGTTTCAATTCCACAGAGCAAGAGTGCTTGACTTTTCAAACCTAACAGCAAATCCATAGTACTGTTCTTTGGTAACACATTTTTCTGTACCAATACAAAACATGCTTCTATTAATTTACACATACAGCCTAGTTTTTATTCTAGAATGGTATGAAACAGCCAATCAGTTCTTTTTTTTATGAAAAAAATATGTATGCCTCCATTTCCAAACTGTCTTTCATTTCTTTTTACCATTCTACTGAATTACACCTCCTGAGTGCATCCAGTTCTCCTTTGAAGATGTTCACAGTGTGGATTGTAGGGCACAGCTATGTCTTCTGGAGTGAAAAGTATGCAGAGAAAACAGGTATGGTGAGAGACCTTGCTTTACCAAATGTAGACATTAAATGGATTGGTCAGAGAGGGTTAAAGTGGCACCAATTGATGCCATTGGTGAAATCCTTCATGCAAATCCAACACCCTGACCTCATAATAGTGCACTGTGGTGGCAATGACCTAGGCACTTTGACTGAGGTAGGTCTGGAAATGCTTATGAAGGAGACCTTTGCACAACTGTTTTCACTTTTCCCAAAAACTGCCTTTGTGTTTTCTAACATATGCCAAAGGCAAAAATGGAACTGGTCCAATCATTTCTGTCCGCAGATTGACAAAGCAAGAAAGCACGTCAACAAATCTGTTTCTGCTTTCCTCCGTGACTATGGTATGGGTTCCATTTACCACAACAACTTGCGTTACGACATGCAAGACATTTATAGAGGAGATGGTGTGCACTTCAATGATGAAGGGAACAGAGTCTTCCTCTTGAACCTTAGACTCTGCATCGGTACTTACTTGTAGGTACCACTAAAAAATCACTTCATAAACACAACGGCTCTTTTTAGAGCCCCCTAATATCTACACACTTAAATCTGCATTTAATTTAATTTTTAATTTTTTTTTTACCGTACGCATACGGTAAGCTTACCGTACGCGTACCCCGCGATTTTTTTTAAAATCAATAAATGTTTTCTTTGTACTTTTCTGTCCTTCTTAGACCCCCTTACAAATGTTAGAGGGTCTGTAACTCTCCTCCTTGCCCCCTTTTCAAGATATCACTCTTTTTTTTCTGAGTGAAACACACGAAATGGCGGCCGCCGCTTCCTGGTTTTGACCGATTCGAATGTTTACTAAGATCTAAGAGCCAACCAGAATCGCGCTCGCGCACGCCACCGTACGCGTACGGTAAGCGCACCGTAAGCGCACCGTAAGCTGGCTCAGATATATATATTGATTTTAAGGCTATTTTCTCAGAATCTACTGAACAGATTTACACCAAACCTACAAAAGGCACTTCCTTGTCCTGATGACTACCTCTCTGCCAAATTTCTAGTAATTCTGTTCAGCCGTTCGGGCTGTAGCTGTGTCTAAAGGTCCTATGGAAAAATGCATGGGAAAACGCGTTTTGGGACTCCCCTTTTATCTCAGACCCCGCTTGACGAATCCCCCCGAGACTTTCAGGGTAGGAGCGGAGCGTAGCGCCCCACCTATTTTGAAAAATTCGCGAGGATTCGTCAACCGGCGCCAAAGTTATTCCAAATAGAATGTTGCGGATTTCCTATGGAAACAGGGTCCTAACTATAACTACCTGCTGGTGACCGCCAGTAGGTAATATATATATATATATTCACTGAAAAAACCATAGGTTTCAGGGGTGTTATAGTTAGCTGGACTGTTCACTTGTACAAAACCATTGAAATTCCCCCGTTATAGTTAGTTCAGCTAACTATAACTCGCGCGCCCGCAATGCACTGCTGATGACGTCACATATTACATCACTCATGACATGGTCAGTGACATCACTCATGACATCACTGATGACATCTCAAACCTATGGTTTTTTGCAGTGAATTGCTGTGTTTTTTTAAATGCTAATTCCTAACTATAACGTGCCTGAAACCTATAGTTTTTTCTGTGAATTTCAAAAGTTTTTTAAATGCTAATTTCTAACTATGCCTACAGAGATAGGACATGTGAAGAAAGAAGAAAAAATGCACAGAAAGAAAAAAACAGAAGTGCAGAAAGAAGCAACAGAAGTCCTCAAAGACGAAGAAAAGTGCAGGAAGAAGGATAACGTGCAGAAAGAACAAAAAGAAGAGCAGAAAGAAGCCTTGTTGCAAAATCATCCTGTACCCTCAACTTTTTCAGACGGATACTGGTGGTAACTGAGTCTGACTATCCAGTCCTAGAGCCAGTGCTATGTTAAAAGACACTTAGAATACAGCGAAAACACCTATATACACTAGGGAACATTTTGCGTTGGGGTCCCCCTGTGATTAGCATGACCTCCTCTGTAAGCCCCTAGTATATGATAGGGCAGGGGGATTAAAACTACCTCTTAAAACAGGCCACAGGGCGTTTTTGCACATGTTAACTCAGGCCCCGTCCCCTCCCTTCAGCACTGTGTAAACACGCACTGTGTCCGTTTTTAGTTGGGAGATTAAGTTCATTTAAATCCTGAGGGTCCCTAGGGTACAACTAGCCCACTAGGTACCTCCAGTAAGTGCCACAGAGCTGCGTTGCAGAGAGGTGTAAAAAGTGGCACGCCTGGACCACCTCTCTGCAATGGTGCTTACTGGAAGCACTTGGTGGGCTAGTTAGCCCCCAGGGGCCCTCAGTATTGAAGGGAAATTATATCCCCAATTTAAAACGTGCCATAGTGCGTGTTTGCACACGTCACCTCAGGCCCCGTCCCCTTCCTTCACCACTGTGTAAACGCGCCCTGTGGCTGTTCTAAGTTGAGAGATTAAGTCCCCTTGAATCCTAAGGGTCCCTAGGGTCAAACTAGACCACTAGGTACCTCCAGTAAGCGCCACAAAGCTGCGTTGCAGAGAGGTGTAAAAAGGGGCTTGGCCTCAGAACACCTGTCTGCAGCGCAGCTCCCTGGCGCATACTGGAGATGCCTGTTGGGCTAGTTGGCCCTCAGAGACCCTCAGTATTGAAGAGGAATTAATTCCCCAACTTACAACTCGCCAGGGGGCGCGTTTGCAGAGTGCTGCAAGGAGGGGGCGTGGCCTCCGGCACGATGCCAGTCTTTTATTTATTTTAATTTTTTAAGAAGGGGGGCTGTGTGGTTCCCCTTCTTATTCTAATTTATTGGCCCTGATGACCCCATCCCCCAGGGCCTGTCTCCTAATTATATTTTTTGGGCCCCAATCCCCAGGGCCGGCCACTGTTTTTTATTATTTTTAAAAAATATATATTTATAGACACACCTAGGACATGCTGGACAAACCGTACGTACCTATCACCATGACGATTTGCGTGATATTCATTAAAAGGCGACTATGCATACAATGAATCCACGTGGAATGTATTACACCACTAGTGAAGCTCTGACATGTCTGATGCCCTACCGTGCCTAATCCCGGTAGACACCCTTGTCGTTTATTTATACAAACATGGGTAGCTATTGACGGGCACATTTAATACACATGCACACCAAGCCATTCAAAGGGGATTCGACAAAAATTCGACCAAAACTATGCAAGAAACCCCCCTCACGGTTAATAAAACACACATCCACTGCCGTATGTGTAATACTTTTTATTTTACTCTCTGGAAAGGGGACAAACATCACTTGAGAGTCATTGCCTGCTGAGTGCCACACACCTTTGTGTTGTATTCCACCAGCTAGTGCATATGCTATGACACTCTCTAGCCCATGTGCACTGTAACACCACCCCGTGAATATGTCATGCCACACTTGTCTTCGCACGGGTTATATTGCCCCATCTAACGTGCCTTCCTCGATGCCTATGCTATAACGCACAGTGCTATGCCATACATATTACAATCTGGGATCCATATCTTCACATATGCAACGTTACAGTCCCCAGCACATATTTTATATTACAACTTTAGAGACTAGTTAGGTTACACAACACTGCCCTGTGCATATTACACTCCAAGGCGCATATCGCATAGCACGCGCTAGTGCCTGTGCTATCTCGCGCTCTCCAATGAATCTGTCATTGCGCTCAATGTATTGCATATTATATTTCACGCCCGGTTCATCTTATATCTCACTTTTTGGTGCATAGTTTATACCATACACTATATCTAGTTTCCATTTTCAATCGTGCTCTCAGGACTATGTTCTATATAACACTGTGTTCACCTACCCTTTTCACGGGCATTACATTTTGCGATAGGGGGTGGAGGGTCAGGGGGTGTTTCTGCCAAGTGAGCCTGGAGTCACAGTCACAAACGTCCTCTTCTTCCTGAATAAAAGTGAGGTAATGCTGCATACTTGTTCATATTTTAAGTAGTTCGCACAGACACACGTTTTAAAAACAATAAAGTTCCTAATACCCTCCTTCTCTGAACAGTTAGCTTGCTGCCCCATCCCCCTCCTCCCTATCCTCTGTTGTGTGAATCCATGGACTAGCCTCCTCCCTCCTGCCATGCATGATCTGATGTGCTGCCACTGCCCTCAATTTAGTATGATGTACCAGTCCACTCCTCCTGCCCTCCATTGCCCAATTCTATGCCCCATCATTGACCTCCTGCTTAAACTCTGTGCTTAGCTTGCTGCCCCTATTCTCCTTCCCCCTGCCCTCTGATGTCTTTGTGCATGCCCCTGCTCCATCCTTTTTGCCCACCATGTTCCATGGACCTGCCACTCCTATCTACTCTGAGTGTTCTGTTGAGCTGCCACTCCCCTCCCACCTGCCTAGCATTGTCAGATGACTGTAACCTGTCCCTGCAATTCCCTTGGCATTTGAACCTAAACTAATTGAAAAATGTCAGCAAGATATAAATACTTTTATATGGAATAACAAACCGACCAGAATAGCATGGAAAAAGTTGAGGAGAAGAAGGGAGAAGGGTGGGCTTGCCTTGCCGGATTTACTGTATTATGCATGGGCATTCTTGTTATCGCACTCCAGGATGCTTTTAAAAATGCCATCTATCCTTCATCCAGGCTCAATATATAAAGCAATGTTAATGGGGGCGGAACTTGTAGCAGACAGATTTATGTTCAAATTCGGGAGTCAGAAATTTTTCAAAAAAATTAAATTAAAGATTTTGCAGTCATGGACCAAAACTTGGTCCAGCATTAGGAAGAGACTGGGGATGTCCTACTATTCTAATTTCTCTCCAATCTGGGACTCGCCGGGTCTTCCTCCATGCCTAAACGATAGTTTGTCATCTATTCTACAACAAGCTGGTATCATTAGATGGGGTCAGCTATTCAAGGATGGGGCATTAATAGCCTGGAATGAATTATATGACCATGTTGGGTCAGGGCTCTCCAGATTCAAATTTATCCAAATAGAAAGTTGGGCTAGATCCCAAAAACGTAGAGATCCCCACCTAGGGAGGGCTAGCATTTTGGAACAATGGTTAGTAGATCGTCCAGGGGTGAAAAAGAAGTAGCCATATGGTACTGGCAGCTGTTGGAGGAAAGCGACGGGGAGTTTCTCCTTCCAGACCATTTATGGGGGGGGGGTGACCGGCCTTCAGTGTGAAGATCTTTGGCTAAACTCCTTTGGCCTACTCCACAGAATTGTGAAACCATCTTGGCTAAAACGAAATCATCAATTCTCAGTACACAGTGCATATATAACTCCGCTGAGACTTTCCAAATTTCTCCCAGATAAAAAGTGCAACAAATGTAACTGCATCGAAGCTTGTGACGTTCATATGTTTTTGGAATGTCCAGTCATCGCAGGTTTCTGGGAAGAAGTGAAGAATACCTTGAACTCCATCTTAAATGTATCCTTGTCAATAACTCTACCACTTGTCATCTTTGGGTTGGAGGCTAACATCATTGGTAAAGCGAGGTCCTTCCTCTTCTATGCAATTTTGTTGGCTAGAAGGCAAATCTGTATTTATTGGACAGAGAAAACAGCCCCATTACACTCTGGGTGGCTTTTGTCTTTATATGCAACATCTAAAGTTGACCTAAATAGATCATGCAGTAAACACAATTTGGCTTTTTGGAATCTGCTGATTAATTGGCGATAGAATCCGGGGTTTTTTTTTTTTGTGGTTTTTTTTCTTTCCCCGGGTCCTATGATTATGCCTTCGAATACTCCCTGGACCGGGTCCCCTGCCTAGGTTCACGTGTGGTCCTCCAGGTTGAAAATATACCTAGATGGAGTCGGCAAAGCCCCTTTTGTGTTGGGTTAAATAGGCTACCATCATAATATAACGTGCTTATGTGTGTGTAGGGTGGTTGGCTCTCCCAATATTGAGGGTAAGGCAAATGAGGACAAAAAAAAAAAAGAAAAAAAAACAGAGAAACAAAAACAAAAAAACCTGTCCCTGCCACCTCCACCCTGCCTGTCCACATGCCATGCCCCTATCCTCTTCCTCCTGTCCTACATGGTCCATTGTACTGCCACACCCTTCTGCCCTCCCTGGTCTGTTGTGCTGCAACTGTTCCTCCTGCCTGCCCCATGCGGTCTGTTGTGAGGCCCCTTCCCCTGAACTTTATTGTCTGTGCACAGGTCCTGACCCTCCCTTCTATCCTCCATCGTCCTTTGTGCATGCCCCTGCACCCTCCTTCTTGCCCATCATAGCCATTGTACTGCCACTAACCCTCCCACTTGCCATGCATGGTCTTCTGTGCTGCCATAGCCCCTCCCACCTTCCCTGTGTGGTCAGTTAGCTGCCCCTGACCCCCTCCCACCTTCCCTCCATGGTCTGTGTGTATTCCATCACAGTCTCACTGTTGCTCTTCATGGTGTGTCTTGCTTCTAGTGCCCATCCTGCCTGACCTCCATGGCTATCTTGCTGCTCCTGCCCCCCTGCCCCCTTGCCCCAAGCCCTCTGTTTACATGTGCAGACCCCTACTCCCACCCTCCTGGCTTGTCTGTTCCATTGTAATGCCCCTGATCCATCCCTCCTGCTCTTTATGGTCTGTTATGCTGCAGCTTTCTCTCCTGTCTGTCCATTATGGTCAGCTAGCTACCATTGCCTCTTGCCCCTCTGTTCTCTGTTGTCAATGTGCATGGTCCTGTCCCCTCCCTCTTGCTTTCTATGGATTGTTGTGCTGCACTCCCGTCCCGCATGCCCTGTGTGGTGTATTGTGTTGCTGTAAACACTGATGCCTGCCCTGCAGGGTCAGTTTGGTGCACCTCTCCATGTCCCTCCTGTCCTCTGTTATCCAAGTCCATGTCCCTACCCCATTTCCTTCCATGATCCAATGTACCATACTTGCGAACATTTTGAACTTGGTAAGAGGGATATTTTGAAAAAAAACTGGGGTATTGATTTTCCCCTTTGAGTTACATTGAAAAAGAGGAGATTGTAGACAGGAGACAGATCAAATAAAGCCCATTTGAGCTTAAAAACATTGGACGTTTCCTGGCTGAATCGGGTCTGTTGGCATGTATGGTTGTACTACCATTGCCTCTTCCTTCTGCCCACAATGGTCTATTACATTGCCACAGCCTCTCTTGCAAGTCCTGTATTGTTGGTTTGTTGCCCCTGCCCCCCTTTCCACTGCCCTCCATAGTCTGTTGTGCTGCCACGGACCTTTCTGCCTGCTCAGTGTGGTTAAATTGTTGCCTTTGCACCCTCCTACCTGCCTTCAATATCCAGAGTCCGTGCCCCTGGCCTCTGCCTCTCAGCAGTATCCTAATGAACAACTAGATTGCTAACATTCTATATTTATTACAAAAGTGTGGAACGCCTGACGTCATCTTGATGTAATCAAAACTGTAATACCTAGAGCATTTCCTTTAGAAATTACATATATGAGAGGGTCTTATTGGCATCAAAATTATGGTTAGTGCTCTAAAAGACTAAAATAAGGACATATTTTCTGAGTTTTCAAATAGCGACAAAGCACTTTTAAATTATTTGTTATCTTTATGTTTTTTTATCCAGTTGACCACTTGATTAAATGTTGCACTTAGGGGAGAGGATGTGGTGTTACTTCCAGAACTGCAGACTTTGCAACTGGGGAACCAGGTTGGAGTTTCTGTTTCAGCTCGACATTCTGTGATTCTGGTCAAATCACTTAGTCTCCCCATGTCTACAACCAAAATGAATTTGTTCTTGTGTGATGTAACCAATGCTCATGTAAAGCACCCCAATACCTGACAAGTCTGCACTATATAACACTGCAAAAACACAAAATAATAAGTGTTTTGCACACTTCTGTCATTGGGCTATATTTGGGCTACATCTGGGTGTTTTTGGGCTACATTTGGGCTCTTTTGTCTCCGGTGGCCATCTTGGGAGATTTATTTGTTATGAAGTTTCCTAATTTCCTCATGTACTGCAGTCTCCTCAGTAGGAAATGCTTTCAGTTTTTTACTTTGATTCCATCATGAAGGTATTCAGATATGTCACACATTTGCCATAAATTCTGAAAGTTAGCACTCTAGTTGCTCATTAGATCACTGTAGTAAAACTACTGTTCACCAAGGAAGTCTGCTCCTGGTATTAAAAGTGCATGTTTCAGTCTGCATGTCAGAATTTTTTAATGAAATAGAAGAGGATTTGAGAAGTCACTCAAAATGTTCCCCAATTTTTCTTTCTGCAGCACTAATCATACTTTTTATGGAAACATGAACCCCCTCATTTTGTTCCTTTTTAAATTAAATGTTTTAAGAGTTACCACTTTAATCCAAGCAAGATGGCTTCAGGTGTGCCATACGTTTATCATAAGTAGGACTGTTAGCGCTCTAGTTGTTCTTTGGAACACTCTGGGAAGCTGCAGTAGAACACAAAGGAATCAACTGACAGTCTCTGCCCTTGTTGGATGTACATGTTTTACTGAGAATCTCAGACTTCATTCTCACATGACTGAGAAAGATAATGTGAATTTACAGAAAATAAGCTCTCAGTTTAGCTTATAGATCACCTTCCAAACCTCTGTGGGAAAGGCATGAGAAAATATTTTTCTCTCAATCATGATATCCCAGCAGAAGGCTTTTTCACATGGTGAAATCACCTTAGAACATACCACAATTCCTAAAATGAGTATGGTACCATCAACAAATGATTTATAATGTAACTAAAGTCTTAAAACCTTCTATTAACTGCAATGCTTTTTAATGAGGTGCTATCATGTATATTGGTCCCAAGATGGCTGCCAACACTTCTTGGATGAAGTGCTGAGAGTCAATCAGATCTCAGGATGAGATGTGTGGTTAGGCTCCGCCCACATATATATATGATTTTACTTTTGATTTCTCAGGAACTACTGAACAGATTGACACCAGCCCTGTAAAAGGCACTTCCCTGACCTGAGGACTACCTCTCTGCCAAATTTCAAGTAATTCTGTTCAGCCGTTCGGGCTGTACCTTCGACTAAAGGTCCTATGGAAAAATGCATGGGGAAAACGCATTTTGGGACCCCCCTTTTTTCTCGGCCCCCCCTTGACGAATCACCCCGAGACTTTCAGGGTAGGAGCAGAGCGGAGCACCCCACCTATTTTGAAAATTTTGCGAGGATTCGTCAACCGGCGCCAAGGTTATTCCATATAGAATGTTGCGGATTTCCTATGGAAACACAGTCCTAACTATAACTATCTACTGGCGACCGCCAGTAGATAATATATATATATATATTCACTGAAAAAACCATAGGTTTCAGGGGCGTTATAGTTAGCTGGACTTTTCACTCGTACAAAACTAGGGGTGGGCGGAGTTAGCGAAATTAACTTTCGCAAATTATCGCGAAAATGTTTCAAATTATCGCAAACAAGCGGAAATATCGCGAAGATGCGGAAGTTTTTTTCCGGCATGTTCGCGCGATTTTTTGCATGGTTGCGGGTCGCCAACTTACCCATGTGGTTGCTTGCGGGCGCTGCCATCTTGTTTTGAGTTGTCTCGCGGTGCAAGATCGCGAGAAGAAAGACGTGTTCGCGCGACGCATGACGTCACTGCGGGCGCGAACTGTCGCGAGACAGCGCAAATGGCTAAAAACAATACAACATCTCATGGAGAACGCGACCGGATCAAGAAAACTTGTCGGCGAACGCAGGGATTCAGGTAAGGTGATCGCGCGCGCGCGCGCGAGAATGTATTATTTTACAGCGCGAGCAAGAAACAAATTATCGCCAAGCTGCGGAAACCGGAATTTTTGACATTTTCGCGCTCTCCGCGGAACGCGAAAATGTCAAATTATCGCAATTTCCGCGAACGGAACGAAATTTTCGCCCAGGCCTATACAAAACCATTGAAATTTCCCCGTTATAGTTAGTTCAGCTAACTATAACTCGCGCACCCGCAATGCACTGCTGATGACGTCACATATTACATCACTCATGACATGGTCAGTGACATCACTCATGACATCACTCATGACATCTCAAATGACATCACTGATGACATCACTGATGACATCATCCAGTGAATGTGTGTTTTTCTGAAAATTACATATGTTTTATATATGTATATCTCAAGGTCGATGGAAGAATAAATGGGTATATAAGTGTCTAAATGGATGATTTGTTTTTGAAAAATTGATTGTATAACTGACTGATTAAGTGTATCTTAGGGAATACATGGCTTAGTGAGTAATGTTTAGATATGTAAATATCTGTATCAGTCTCTCACTTTGTGTATAAGTGGCTTCATGGGTTGGTGAGTAGCTACATGAGTGTCTATATAGGTTATTAGTTGGTTTTTTGAGTATCAGTATGAGTGTCTGAGTGTCTGTATGGTTCGGTGGGGGGTATTACGTAGTGCATAGGTGCATGAATGAGTGACTCACTGTTTGTATGTGTTGAAGACTGTATGGGTGGATGAGTGTGTGCATGGGTGTGTTAGTGAGTGAATGACTGTCTCAATAGTGTCTTTATGAGTAACTACATATGTTTTAAACTAGTATATGTGACTATTGGTGTGTATAAGTGAGTATATGTGAGAGTGAGAGATTGAAAGAGTTCCTGTATGAATAAGTATGTGTTACTATAAGTGATTGTTTAAAAGACTAAGTATGTGTGAGTTTCTGTAGAAGTAAGTGTGGTGGTGTGTGTATAACTGTATATGCAAGTAAATGGATGTTTGATTCTTTATTAGCATGAGTGACTATGTGTGTGAGTAACTCTATGGATGAGTGGTGTTGTGTAATAGGATGTATAGGTGTATGAGTACATATGATGAGTGAGTACATGTATGAGTGACTGTATAGGACTGTTGGTGAATGCGTGGATGTGTATGTGGATCTTAGATTTACTGAATAGGTTGTTGTAACTGATATTGGTAGGTCCATTGTTTTGAAACTTTTAGTTTCTATTTTTGAATGTGTGTATCAAAGGTTATATTAAGGGGAGAGGAGGTCTGCCACGCTATCACAAGGATGATGTCATCAATGATGTCATTTGAGATGTCATCAGTGATGTCATGAGTGATGTCACTGACCATGTCATAAGTGATGTAATATGTGACGTCATCAGCAGTGCATTGCGGGCGCGCGAGTTATAGTTAGCTGAACTAACTATAACAGGGGAATTTCAATGGTTTTGTATGAGTGAAAAGTCCAGCTAACTATAACGCCCCTGAAACCTATGGTTTTTTCAGTGAATTTCTAAGGTTTTTTAAATGCTAATTCCTAACTATAACGTACCTGAAACCTATGGTTTTTTCAGTGAATTTCAAAGGTTTTTTAAATGATAATTTCTAACTATGCCTACAGAGATAGGACATGTGAAGAAAGAAGAAAAAACGCACAGAAAGAAAAAAAAGAAATGCAGAAAGAAGCAACAGAAGTCCTCAAAGACGAAGAAAAGTGCAGGAAGAAGGATAACGTGTAGAAAGAACAAAGAGAAGAGCAGAAAGAAGCCTTGTTGCAAAATAATCCTGTACCCTCAACTTTTTCAGACGGATACTGGTGGTAACTGAGTCTGACTAACCAGTCCTAGAGCCAGTGCTATGTTAAAAGACACTCAGAATACAGTGAAAACGCCTACATACACTATGGAACACTATGCGTTGGGGTCCCCCTGTGATCCGCAGGACCTCCTCTGTAAGCCCCTAGTATATTATAGGGCAGGGGATTAAAACTACCTCTCAAAACGTGCCACAGGACGTGTTTGCACACGTCACCTCAGGCTCCGTCCCCTCACTTCCTCACTGTGTAAACACGCCCTGTGGCCATTTTAAGTTGGGAGATTAAGTCCCCTTGAATCCTGAGGGTCCCTAGTGTCCAACTAGACCACTAGGTACCTCCAGTAAGCGCCACAGAGCTGCGTTGCAGAGAGATGTAAAAAGGGGCACGGCCTAGACCACCTCTCTGCAACGCAGCGCAGTGGCGCTTACTGGAAGCACCTGGTGGGCTAGTTGGCCCCCAGGGTCCCTCAGGATTGTAGGGGAATTATTTCCCCAACTTAAAATGTGCCACAGGGCTTGTTTGCACACGTTAACTCAGGCCCCGTACTCTCCCTTCACCACTGGGTAAACACGTCCTTTGGCCGTTTTTAGTTGGGAGATTAAGTTCATTTGAATCCTGAGGGTCCCTAGGGTACAACTAGCCCACTAGGTACCTCCAGTAAGCGCCACAGAGCTGCGTTGCAGAGAGGTGTAAAAAGTGGCACGTCCTGGACCACCTCTCTGCAACACAGCTCAGTGGCGTTACTGGAAGCACCTGGTGGGCTAGTTAGCCCCCAGGGGCCCTCAGGATTGAAGGGGAATTATTTCCCCAACTTAAAACGCACCATAGGGTGTGTTTGTACACGTCACCTCAGGCCCCGTCCCCTCCCTTCCCCACTGTGTAAACATGCCCTGTTGCCGTTTTTTAAGTTGGGAGATTAAGTCCCCTTGAATCCTGAGGATCCCTAGGGGCAAAATAGCCCACTAGGTACGTCCAGTAAGCGCCATTGCAGAGAGGTGTAAAAACGGGCACGGCCTGCACCACCTCTCTGCAAAGCAGAGCAGTGGCGCTTACTGGAAGCACCTGGTGGGCTAGTCGGCCCCCAGGGTCCCTCAGGATTGAAAGGGAATTATTTCCCCAACTTCAAACACGCAACAGGGCGTGTTTGCACACGTCACCTCAGGCCGAGTCCTCTCCCTTCACCACTGTGTCAATGCGCCCTGTGGCCGTTCTAAGTTGAGAGATTAAGTCCCCTTGAATCCTAAGGGTCCCTAGGGTCAAACTAGCCCACTAGGTACCTCCAGTAAGCGCCACAGAGCTGCGTTGCATAGAGGTGTAAAAAGGGGTGTGGCCTCAGAACACCTGTCTGCAACGCAGCTCCCTGGCGCATACTGGAGATACCTGTTGGGCTAGTTGGCCCTCAGGGACCCTCAGTATTGAAGGGGAATTAATTCCCCAACTTACAACTGGCCAGGGTGTGCGTTTGCAGAGTGCTGCAAGGAGGGGGCATGGCCTCCGGCGTGATGCCGGTCTTTTTTTTTTTTTTTAAGAAGGAGGGCTGTGTGGCCCCCCTTCTTTTTCTAATTTACTGGCCCTGGGGACCCCATCCCCCAGGGCCTGCACCCTAATTTTTTTTTGTCGAAAAAAATACATTTGGCCCTCCCAAGGCCTTAATCGGCCCCGGGGATCCCAACCCTCGGGTCATGGCCTTTTTTTGTTTTTTAATCCTTTAGGAGGGGGCTGCATTGCCCCCCTCCTCAGGCCACTTATGGCCCCGGGGACCCCATCCCCCGGGGCCGGCCTTTCTTTGTTATTATTTTAAAAAAATATATATTTAGAGAAACACCTAGGACATGCTGGACAAACCATATGTACCTATCACCATGACGATTTGCGTGATATTCATTAAAAGGCGACTATGCATACAATGAATCCACATGGAATGTATTTACACCGCTAGTGAAGCTCTGACGTGTCTGACGCCCTACTGTGCCTAATCCCGGCGCCCCCGCCGGTGGGTACTCTCCAAGTATACACCCTTGTCATTTATTTATACAAACATGGGTAGCTATTGACGGGCACATTTAATATACACGCACACCAAGCCATTCAAAGGGGACTCGACAAAAATTCGACCAAACTATGCAAGAGACCCCCCTCACGGTTAATAAAAAACACATCCACCGCCGGATGTGTAATACTTTTTATTTTACTCTCTGGAAAGGAGACAACCTCACTTGAGAGTCACAGCGTGCTCCTGGCTGAGCCCAATGCTGTGTTACACCCACCAGTGCCCGCCGCATGCCTCACACCTCTGTGTTGTATTCCACCAGCTAGTACGTATGCTATGACACTCTCTAGCCCATGTGCACTGTAACACCACCCCGTGAATATGTCATGCCACACTTGCCTTTGCACGGGTTATATTGCCCCATCTAACGTGCCTTCCTCGATGCCTATGTTATAACGCACAGCGCTATGCCATACATATTACAATCTGGGATCCATATCTTTGTCACAGTGCATATGCAACGTTACATTCCCCAGCACATATTTTATATTACAACTTTAGAGACTAGTTAGGTTACACAACACTGCCCTTTGCATATTACACTCCAAGGCGCATATCGCATAGCACGCGCTAGTGCCTGTGCTATTTCGCGCTCTCCAATGAATCTATCATTGCGCACAATGTATTGCATATTATATTTCATGCCCCGGTTCATCTTACATCACCCTTTTTGGTGCATAGTTTATACCATATACTATATCTAATTTTCATTTTCAATTGTGCTCTCAGGACTATGTTCTATATAACACTGCGTCCACCTACCCTTTTCACAGGCATTACAGTTTGCGATGGGGGTGGAGGATCAGGGGGTGTTTTGGCCAAGTGAGCCCGGAGTCACAGTCACAAACGTCCTCTTCTTCCTGAATAAAAGTGAGATTATGCTGCATACTTGTTCATATTTTAAGTAGTTCGCACAGACAAATATTTTAAAAACAATAAAGTTCCTAATACCCACCTTCTCTGTAGAGTTAGCTTGCTGCTCCATCCACCTCCTAGCTATCCTCTGTTGTCTGAATCAATGGACTAGCCTCCTCCCTCCTACCATGCATGGTCTTATGTGCTGCCACTGCCCTCCATTTAGCTTATTGTACCAGTCCACTCCTCCTGCCCTTCATTGCCCAATTCTATGGCCCATCATTGACCTCCTGCTTAGCCTCTGTGCTTCGCTTGCTGCCCCTATTCTCTTTCCCCCTGCTCTCCGATGTCTTTGTGCATGCCCCTGCTCCATCCTTTTTGCCCACCATGTTCCATGGACCTGCCACTCCTATCGACTCTGAGTGTTCTGTTGAGCTGCCACTCCCCTCCCACCTGCCTAGCATTGTCAGATGACTGTAACCTGTCCCTGCTACCTCCACCCTGCCTGTCCACATGCCATGCCCCTATCCCCTTCCTCCTGTCCTCCATGGTCCATTTTACTGCCACACCCTTCTGCCCTCCCTGGTCTGTTGTTCTGCAACTGCTCCTCCTGCCTGCCCCGCGCGGTCTGTTGTGAGGCCCATTCCCCTGAACTCTCTCTTCTGTGCCCAGGTCCTGACCCTCCCTTCAATCCTCCATGGTCCTTTGTGCATGCCCCTGATCCCTCCTTCTTGCCCATCATAGCCATTGTGCTGCCACTAACCCTCCCGCTTGCCATGCATGGTCTTCTGTGCTGCCATGGCCCCTCCCACCTTCCCTGTGTGGTCAGCTAGCTGCCCCTGACCCCCTCCCACCTTCCCTCCATGGTCTGTGTGGATGCCATCATAGTCTCACTGTTGTTCTCCATGGTGTGTCTTGTTTCTAGTGCCCATCCTGCCTGACCTCCATGGTCATCTTGCTGCTCCTGCCCTGCCCCCTTGCCCCCAGCCCTCTGTTTCCATGTGCAGACCCCTATTCCCTCCCTCCTGGCTTGTCTGTTCCATTGTAATGCCCCTGATCCGTCCCTTCTGCCCTTTATGGTCTGTTATGCTGCAGCTTTCTCTCCTGTCTTTCCATTATGGTCAGCTAGCTACCATTGCCTCTTCCCCTCTGTTGTCCATGTGCATGGTCGTGTCCCCTCCCTATTGCTTTCTATGGATTGTTGTGCTGCACTCCCAT
Source organism: Triturus cristatus (assembly GCF_964204655.1). Lineage (NCBI taxonomy): Eukaryota > Metazoa > Chordata > Amphibia > Caudata > Salamandridae > Triturus > Triturus cristatus. The sequence continues at coordinate 705,518,793 of NC_140595.1, read as the reverse complement.
CCCGCATGCCCTGTGTGCCACTGCAAACCCTGATGCCTGCCCTGTAGGGTCAGTTTGGTGCACCTCTCCATGTCCCTCCTGTCCTCTGTTATCCGAGTCCATGTTCCTACCCCAATTCCTCCTGCCTACCATGATCCAATGTACCATACTTGCGACCATTTTGAACTTGGTAAGAGGGAGATTTTGAAAAACAACTGGGGTATTGATTTTCCCCTTTGAGTTACATTGAAAAAGAGGAGATTGTAGACAGGAGACAGATCAAATAAAGCCCATTTGAGCTTAAAAACATTGGACGTTTCCTGGCTGAAACTGGTCTGTTGGCATGTATGTTTGTACAACCACTGCCACTTACTTCTGCCCACAATGGTCTATTATATTGTCACAGCCTCTCTTGCCAGTCCTGTATTGTTGGTTTGTTGCCCCTGCCCCCTTTCCACTGCCCTCCATAGTCTGTTGTGCTGCCACTGCTCTTCCTGCCTGCCCAGTGTGGTCAGATTGTTGCCTCTGCACTCTCCTACCTGCCTTCAATTTTCAGAGTCCGTGCCCCTGGCCTCTGCCTCTCAACAGTATCCCAATGAACAACTAGATTGCTAACATTCTATATTTATTACAAAAGTGTGAAACGCCTGACGTCATCTTGATGTAGTCAAAACTGTAATACCTAGAGCATTTCCTTTAGAAATTACATATATGGGAGGGTCTTATTTGCATCAAAATTATGGTTAGTGCTCTAAAAATCTAAAATGAGGACATATTTTCTGAGTTTTCAAATAGCGACAAAGAACTTTTAAATTATTTGTAATCTTTACGTTTTTCTATCCAGTTGACCACTTGATTAAATGTTGCACTTAGGGGAGAGGATGTGGTGTTACTTCCAGAGCTGCAGACTTTGCAACTAGGGAACCAGGTTGAAGTTTCTGCTTCAGCTCAACATTCTGTGATTCTGGTCAAATCACTTAATCTCCCCATGTCTACAACCAAAATGAATTTGATCTTGTGTGTTGTAACCAATGCTCATGTAACTGCAAATACACAAAAAATAAGTGTTTTGCACACTTCTGGCATTGGGCTACATCTGGGTAATATTTGTGCTGCATTTGGGCTCTTTTGTCTCTGGTGGCCATCTTGGGAGATTTATTTGTTATGAAGTTTCCTAATTTCCTCATTTACTGCAGTCTCCTCAGAAGGAAATGCTTTCAGTTTTTTACTTTGATTCCATCAAGAAGGTATTCAGATATGTCACACATTTGCAATAAATTCTGAATGTTACCACTCTAGTTGCTCATTAGATCACTGTAGTAAAGCATCTGCTCACCACGGAAGTCAGCTGCTGGTATTAAAAGTACATGTTTCAGTCTGCATATCAGAATTTTTTAAGGAAATAGAAGAGGATTTGAGAAGTCACTCAAAATGTGCCATATTTTTTCTTTCTTCATCACTAATCATAATTTCTATGGCAAACTGAACCCCCTTCATTTTGTTCCTTTTTAAATTAAATGTTTTAAGTGTTACCAGTTTATTCCAATCAAGATGGCTTCAGGTGTGCCATACTTTTGTCATAAGTAAGACAGTAAGCGCTCTAGTTGTTCGTTAGAATACTCTGGGACATTCTGTCATTGGGCTATACTTGGGCAACATCTGGGTAATATTTGGGCTACATTTGGGCTCTTTTGTCTCTGGTGGCCATCTTGGGAGATTTATTTGTTATGAAGTTTTCTAATTTCCTCATTTACTGCAGTCTCCTCAGTAGGAAATACTTTCAGTTTTTTACTTTGGTTCCAACAAGAAGACATTCAGATGTGTCACACATTTGCCATAAATTCTGAATGTTAGCACTCTAGTTGCTCATTAGATCACTGTAGTAAAGCTACTGCTCACCAGGGACGTCTGCTGCTGGTATTCAAAGTGCATGTTTCAGTCTGCATGTCAGAATTTTTTATGAAATAGAAGCGGATTTGAGAAGTCAAAATGTGCCCTAATTTTTCTTTCTGCAGCACTAATCATAGTTTCTATGGCAAAATGAACCCCCTCATTTTGTTCCTTTCTAAATTAAATGTTTTAAGTGTTACCACTTTATTCCAATCAAGATGGTTTCAGGTGTGCCATACGTTTGTCATAAGTAAGACTCTAGTTGTTCCTTAGAACACTCTGTGACATTCTGTATTTGGGCTATACTTGGGCTACATTTGGGTGATATGTGTGCTACATTTGGGCTCTTTTGTCTCTGGTGGCCATTTTGGGAGATTTATTTGTTATGAAGTTTCCTAATTACTTCATTTACTACAGTCTCCTCAGTAGGAAATACTTTCAGTTTTTTACTTTGATTCCATCAAGAAGGCATTCAGATGTGTCACACATTTGCCATAAATTCAGAATGTTAGCACTCTAGTTGCACATTAGATTACTGTAGTAAAGCTACTGCTCACCAGGGAAGTCTGCTGCTGGTATTGAAAGTTCATGTTTCAGTCTGCATGTCAGAATTTTTTAATGAAATAGAAGAGGATTGAGAAGTCACTCAAAATTTGCACTAATTTTTCTTTCTGCAGCACTGATCAAACTTTCTATGGCAAAATGAACCCCCTCATTTTGTTCCTTTTTAAATGAAATGTTTTAAGAGTTACCACTTTATTCCAATCAAGATGGCTTCAGGTGTGCCATACGTTTGTCATGAGTAGGACTGTTAGCGCTCTCGTTGGTCTTTAGAATACTCTGGGAAGCTGCAGTAGAACACAAAGGAATCAACTGACAATCTCTGCCCTTGTTGGATGTACATGTTTTACTGAGAATGTCAGACTTCATTCTCACATGACTGAGAAAGATAATGTGAATTTACAGAAAATATGCTCTCAGTTTAGCTTATAGATCACCTTCTAAACCTCTGTGGGAAAAGCATGAGAAAATAGTTTTCTCTCAAACATGATTCATGATATCACAGCAGAAGGCTTTTTCACATGGTAAAATCACCTTAGAACACACCACAATTCCTAAAATGAGTATGGTACCATCAACAAATGATTTATAATGTAACTAAAGTCTTAAAACCTTCTATTAACTGCAATGCTTTTTAATGAGGTGCTATCATGTATATTGGTCCCAAGATGTGTGGAAATATGGATTTTTATGATCAGTTATGTCCCCTATCTTGGACCCCAACGGTTTCATGTATAAATCACAAGTACATGTATGTTCCCTCCAGTTCCAGTTATGAAGACGCAAACACATGTGCGTCCACCGTCAACATGTCCTCTTTCAGATCCGCCATGAATGGGCCGGATATTCTATTCCTAAGTATGAAAGGCCACCGGCTTTATATGGTTCATTTATCCCATTTTACAGTCCAGGCGAGTAGGCCCTGATTCTGCCATTAAGCCTTTTCCTGCCTTCTGCCTCTGAAAGCTCCAGTCTGAGCTCGCATCTGTATCCATGAACTTTGTCCCACTCCCTGCGCGGCTAACGGTGCCTGACTCGACCTGTCTGCTTGCCAAGAACTGTATTTCACCTTCGAGATTATCTGCTCCGCTCCCCATCCAATGCATTCCTGTCTAGTAGTTTAAGTAAACATTCTTTCAGCTACCGAGCAAAGGGCCCGGCTTCTCTGTCTTTATGCAAGTAATTCATAGCCCTGTTACTATGGAAGATTTCTGCCCTCGCATCTAGTGTAGACACTTAGACGCTTGTACACGCACTCACAGTCAGTATAGAATAGATTTTATTCAAGAGACCTTTCCTTTTGGATAACATAGTTCTTTAAACATAGGATGTTAGATATGATATGGGATTAGGTTGACTTGACCCCCCAGACTTCTGTCTCCACATGTAGAGCTAAATGTCAAGTCCCCTTCACCCCCTAGCTGCACGTCAATCACACGTCATGCTGCTGCGCGCGCATCTCTGCCAAGTATTTCTGCTGACATTGCGAAATTCTTTCATGGAACCACCCACTTGTGACATCACACCTAATGACGTTCTTTAGTTACGCCTAGTTACACCCATTTTAGTTACGCATGTATGTTTTTATCTTTGTTATCAACTGTTACGCCTCCTGCATCTGTTTTCACTATAATGCCTCTGTATAAAAATGATTACCTGTCAATAAAGTATGGTCCTTCACTTCCTGAACCTTCGTGGTGATGGAATATGGAGTCCATCAATTTGAATTGATTTTGGAATAAAGCCCGTTCCGAACCTCTAATACCACGGATTCTGCCTCTTATTTTACTGAGCTATTATTATAGATTTTCCGCATCAAATTAAGTACCGGTAATTAAATTATTTACCACATATATGGCGCCCGAACAGGGACACTTTCTCATCTCACGCGCCGGAGGTGCGTTGCAGGCCCGGTCTCCTGCCACAGCTGGACGGACAACAACGCGTACCCACAGGATTTCCTGTATCTCCCTCCTGCCGAGCGGGGGTAACTGAGGCTGCGATCAACACCCAGACGAGGCGGTGAGAAGTGCGAAGTATCCCGACCAGAGCCTAGCTGAGAGAGCAAGATCCGAGGTATACAGAGGCCCACCAGTTTCCGAGGTTCCGAAGTTTCGAGTCGAGTCCAGTCCGGTTCAAGTCCAGTTCAGTTCAGTTCCGAGGCCTTCCGTTCCGAGCTACCCGGTGAGTACCATTGTCAGGGAGGCGTTCTGACGTGCACATAGGTTGTGCCGGTCAAGACGGGTTTGGGTACACAAATCCGGTCTGCACTGTTTCAGCAGTGTATCTGTACTGTTTAGCAGTATATCAAGTATGTATAGTATATAATTCAGAATTACCTAGTTAGTGCCGAGTATTGTGCTTAGTGAATAATTCCCTAAATGGCCATCATTGTTGTTCATTAAATGTTAAATGTTAAATGTTTTAAATACGTTCTGCATATTGTGGTGTGAATGACTGTTCATTATTGTGTTTTGTTGTATTAAACGTGTTCCAAATTAGGTATCAGATCAGTTCTCAATATGCCGCTCTTTTCGAAATTAAGACAGATCAAAACTAGAAAAGGGGTACTCGAAGAAGCTGTTCCCATTCCTCCTAGGGACACTCCAGGGTACTTCATGTATCATAAACATGGCCTAGACGCCATATTATTTCTTGATTTATGGGTAGACTACACCAAGGAATACCAGAAAGTCAGAGGTGGCCCGCAGCTGGGACCTGGGATGCAGACTGCATCATGAAAGTAGAGGAAGAATTATGGAAAAAGAAAGCTAGACAGTCACAGAAAGATGCCATTGAATTATGGCGTAAAGAATCATATAGACGTACAGAAAAAGCGCTCAGACAGGAAGAGAAAAGTAAGGAGAATTCAAATAAAGTCCGAGAAAATCTATTAATTGAAGAAGGTACTCGAGTAAAATCAGAACAAGTAGACAGACAAAGAAATGCCCTTATGAAAGGTATGTATCCTCTTCTGGCCGAAGGGTTACCTAAGGCTACTCCGGAGATACCAAAAGACTTGCCACCCCCATTGTTTCCGATAAAAGCACATCCCAAAGGGCATCCCAGAACCGCAGAAGATGTTTTCCTTTCCTCTTATTTAGACGACGCAGCTCCCGAGTATGCTAATACTGCGCCACATAGACCGCCTGCCGAGGGGGTTCAACGCCAAGACCCTCCTCCGTCTGTACCTCCGCAACAACAAACTCCGACACAAGTTCCGGCAAGCACATCTGTTTCTACGGCTGTATCCACACCTATGGTTGCTATATCACGTTCAACGAATCCTTTCACATCCAGCACCCCAGGTGGTGCTACAGGAGGTACATCAAACATTTTTTCCACGCCACCCAGAGTAAATAAACTTTCCTTTCAAGAATTAGCCCACCAACGTACGCCCAAACTAGTAACTCCCGACATGCTTAAGGAACTTCTAATAGATTGTAGATATGACCCTGTGCCCGGCAAAGAGGACGAAATGCTGCTGGCATCATTACGTATCCGACGAGCTGCAATATATTTAGGGAGGCTACCAGGAATGACTACACATTTAGAAAATATATATCACTTTGTCCAGTCAGGGCGAGATTCTGAGAGTATTAATAGAGCTATGGAGTACAAGAAAGTGGAGATACAGGGGGAACTGTTACGTTTCCTCATAAATTGTGTGATCAGAAATCAAGACCGACCAGGGGTAAATCCGGAAGAAATGCAAATTCTTACCACATGGAGTCGGAATATATCAGAGGGGAGACATGATAAACGATTAAGTATAGTAGCTATGTGCCGAAAGATCCGCAAAGAAGTAGAACGAATACACGAAGAAAGATTAGCAGTAGACCAGCCTGAACAAACCGAGGAGGAGGAAGAATTAGAACTGCCCACAGGACAGTTAGAAACCATTGCCTATGTAGGTAGAGGAAGATCTTGCAATAATACTAGATGCTTTACTGATCCGATACGTCCGATACGTCCAGATAATAGCAGAAATTTCCAAACCCCTATAATAAATATAAGGTCCCCCGAACATTCGTTCCAAGCCGCTGACAAATTACTCCGAGAACGAAGGGGTTATCATATACTCGATTCTATGGACGAACAAGAATTAGCCAGGTCAGCCGTTCACTGGGTTGATAGTCCCGGAAAATATAGTGATGATACACTAGCGCACACGTTTTTGAACCTCACCCCAGATGAACAGCGTTTAGCTGGTATCTATATGATTCAACAACTCCTTATATTATATAAAAGCCAACACTCCGATCCTGGTCCCTTACCTGATATATTGACTGAATTACTCACGAATAAATGGAGAGGTTCAGGTACTGAGTTAATTAGAGAAATACTAGAATCCAGAAAGCAGTACATTCTTTTTGTATGCCCCGAACATGTCTCACTGCCCATCAAGGAAAGAACGACGTATTACATGGATAGACAGAATCCCTTACGCGAAGTGCACCCGATAAAAGGTGATGACAATCAGTTTAAACGTGTGTTTGTATACACACCCATATCTAAAATAGAACTATTAGAAATGAAGAAAGTGGTACCCAGTCATGACAAAGACCCAGCGGGTTTCCACCGTGAAATTAAAGACATGTTGCTCATGGGAGAGTATACCTATCCCGACATTATGACAATATTGAAGGTATTAATGCCTGCAGGCATTTACGAAAAACTCAAGGAAAAGGATTGGGAGGTGGGAGACCAAAAGATAGATTGGACAGCATTAGAAAACGAAGAAAAAGCTCGAGGTCCAGGTTCAGGGCTTGGGGACAAGACCAAAACACTACCAGGTTTACTAGTACAGGTACTGCCAAGTTTATTAACTACGAAAAAGGAAGACTGGGGTGCAATCTCAGCCTGTAAACAAAAGCAAGATGAAGACACTAGTGATTTCTATGCCCGATTCGAAAAATGTTTTGGTATAAATAGTGGAATAAAAGCAAGTAGCGAATCGTATCCACATCTGTTTGTGACAAAATTAGTTGAAAATTCCTTGCCCCAAGTTAAGAATAGAGTATTGAAATTCGAGAGTACCTGGCAAGGTAACACTCCGTCACAAATGTTACAAATGCTACAGTACCATCACAATAGAATTAGAGAGGAACAAGAACATGAACAAAGACGCATGAAAGACACGAAAATGAAAATGCTAGTTTCCCAGACAGTTCCAGCTGACGGTCATAAAAAAGGTATGACACAGTCCAGTGTTTCAGTGGGTTCTGTAAAAGGGACATGCAACTATTGTAAACAGCCAGGTCATTATGTACACGATTGTCCAGTTTTAAAACATAATATCGCCATAGGTAATACAAAAGAAAGACCACGGCCACTTAGACAGGATCAGAACCAACAAGGAGCCCCGCAGCATGCACAGTCCATGCCAGCTCCGCAACAGTCTATGCCTGCTCCACCACCGCAGCCTATTGCTGCCACACAAACAACGACACAACAGATGTACCAGACCGCACAGTATGACTATCCTGATTATCAACGATACTCATGAAACAGCCTAGAGAGGGAAGTTGGCTTACCCCTTATCGAGGTCCCTGTAGATCAAGAAGGACCTTATGTACACAGTGAACTATTAGGCCAAGATAGAAAATTTCTACTTGATACAGGGGCAAGCCGAACAACCATAAAACGTAGTGAAGTTCCAGGGGCACCCCTCTCAGGCTCACAGAATATTTCCCTTGGCTTTTCAGGAAAACCTATCATTAACGAAGTATCACAGCCTCTTCCACTTACGATCGGTCCCTTGACACGAACTACAGATTTATTGCTTACTAAATCATGTCCAGAAAACCTGTTAGGTATAAAAACATTGAAAGCCCTAGGAGCTATAATATGTTGTTCTCCGGAAGGAGTAAGATTGTTTTTACGTGATTTCAAAGGGCACTATGTGTCCCGAGACATGGATCACCGACTGCAGACTTTACCCACACATTTATGGGCACAAGGCCCTACAGATGTTGGTTGCATGAACATTACACCATATCGAGTCACACTAAAGACAGGAGTGGTACTACCACGAATGCGACAATACAAGTTACCCCCAGATGCTGTAGTGGCTTTACTGCAAATCATTGACGAGCTTATTACCCAAGGAGTGGTTGTGGAAACCGACTCCAAGGTATGTAATTCGCCGATAATTCCGATTCTTAAACGAACTGATCCAAAAGCCCCGCCAGTATATCGATTGGTTATTGATCTGCGCAAATTAAATAAATGCATTGTACCACAATACCCCGTAGTCCCAGACATTTCTTCATTACTGACAGCCATTGATTCCGAAGCAACATTCTTTACTGTAATTGATCTCAAGAATGCCTTTTTCAGCGTCCCAATAGATCCGGAAAGCCAATACTTGTTCGGATTTAGTTTAAATGGACGAAGCTTTAAATTCACACGCGCACCTCAAGGATTCACAGAAAGCCCCAGCATCTATAGCCAAGCACTGAAACGAGAACTTGACAGTATCCACATGCCAGTCAACACTGCCCTGCTTCAATATGTTGATGATCTGCTGATCACCGCTAGAAGCGAACCTGAATGTGAAAAAGCCTCACTGACGGTTTTACAATTTTTGGCCGAAAAGGGGCACAAGGTGTCCCCTTCTAAGCTGCAATTCTGTGTCCAGCGAGTTGTTTACCTTGGGCACTCGCTGTCCAAGGAGCGAAGGCAGCTTACACCAGATCGCATCCAGTTAATTGCTAACATGCCAATACCCAAGACACAAAAGGAGGTGCGGGCTTTCATAGGCCTCACTTCATACTGTAGGCAGTGGATCCCTCAGTATGCATTTCTAGCAAAACCACTCATTCAGTTGACAACGCAGGAGGCAGCCACATCGACTGTTCTCCCTTGGACTCAGGAACATAGACAAGCTTTTGAAAGCCTAAAGAAAGCTTTATGTCAAGCACCTGTTTTAGCAACACCATGTTACAATAAACAGTTTACACTCTTTGTTACAGAACGCAAAGGTACTGCCTTGTCAGTACTCACACAGGAACAAGCAGGATCACACAAACCATGTGCTTATTTTTCTAGTACATTAGATCCCGTAGCTCAGGCTCTGCCTGCGTGCCTGAAATCAGTGGCAGCAACAGCTTTAGCAATCCGACAAAGCGATGCCATAGTGTTAGGACACCAATTGACAGTACAAGTACCACATGCAGTAGAGGTTCTCTTGAACCGCACACAAACACAACACTTGACTATAGCAAGACTCACCGGTTACGAATTAACATTGTTTCAGCCACACATAGAAATCAGACGTTGTAGTACATTGAATCCTGCCACACTGTTACCAGTAAACGGAACAGACCCACTAGCACATGATTGTATTGAAGTTATCACTATCACGACGAAACCCAGACAAGACTTGACAGACGTCCCATTGTCAGATCCAGACCTGACGTTGTATGTAGATGGTTCATGTATGAGAACAAGTACAGGAGAGTTAGTGGCCGCGTATGCAGTCACAACAGACACTGAAGTCATTGAAACAAATTGCATAAATACCTTGTCCGCTCAAGCAGCAGAGCTCATCGCTCTGACACAAGCCTGTATTCAAGCCACAAATAAAAAAGTCAACATATACACTGATTCACGTTATGCATTCGGAGTTGTACATGACTTCGGCGTGCTGTGGCGAGAGAGAGGTTATTTAACTTCTCACGGTGCCCACATTCAGCACGGACCCCTCATTCATGCCTTATTAGATGCAATACATCTACCCATTGCAATATCAATTATGAAATGTAAAGCTCATACGAAAGTTACTGATATCATTTCCCAAGGCAATGATCTAGCTGACAGAACAGCTAAACAGACTGCTCAAACTCACACATCTGACATGACAAAGACAATAGTTCCGACACCAACACATTGCATGACGGTTAAGGATCCCGCTCTTGACGTAATTGACATACAGACACATGCTACACCAGATGAAATAAAGACATGGACTGAATTAGGAGGGATCCAAACGAATCAAGGATGGATGACGAAGGAAAAATCTGTATGGTTCCTTCCTGATTCAATGGTCCAAGTTATCATTAATACAATACATAGTCCAGCACACCTAGGAGAAAAAGCTATGCTAGACAGCATTCAACACATTTGGTTCAACAAACATTTACGAGCAGCAGCTAAACAAAAAGTTCGTACCTGTATGATCTGTTGTCAGTTTAACCCAGGTAAAAGCATTCCCGTAGAACAGGGTGGATTTCAGCCTCCTGATCACCCTTTTGAAGTCCTCCAGATGGATTATATCCAGATGGAACGATGACGAGGATTCAAATATGTTCTTGTAGTTGTCTGTGCTCTTTCCCGTTGGACAGAGGCATACCCGGTTTCAGATTACACTGCCCCGACTACTGCCAAACAGTTGGTTCGAGAATTCTTCCCACGGTACGGTTTACCACGTGTTGTCTACTCAGATAACGGCCAGCCGTTCTCATCCGAACTAATGAAACACGTTTCACTTTTGTTAGGCTATCAGTGGAAATTTCACCAGGTCCGACACCCCGAGGCAGCAGGTCTCGTGGAACGACATAATCAAACTCTGAAAATTAGATTGTCCAAAGTATGTAGTGTCGACTGGGTAGTAGCCTTACCAGTTGCACTCTTTTACATGAGAATGGTAGCGCACTCTCGAACAGGGCTATCCCCTTATGAGGTGATCTTTGGCAGACCACCAAATATGTGGGGGACGCCTATACCACGCAAAATAAATGTTGACTGTAATATGCTGACAGATTACTTGGCTTCCTTGATGTCTGCACTACAATCTTGTCGTTCACAGGTAGCTGCAGCATTTCCCGACAACACCGAGGTGAAACCCCATGACGTAGTTCCCGGGGACCTGGTGTTAGTGAGGAACTTTGACCGGAAGACTCAGCTGGATCCTAGGTGGAAATCGCCTCAACTAGTACTGCTCACCACGAGGACAGCCGTGAAGATCGAAGGTCGCAAAGGCTGGATACATTCAAGTCATATCAAGAAATTTCATGGACTTCCGTCTGATGTAAACGATACACCTCGCGTGTCTTCACCGATTGACTCAAAGCTTCCTTTGGTTGAACAGAGTAATAAGGAACTATACAAACTAAAACTACGGTCTAATAAGTCAGACAATTTGATTGTTTAAGTCCTCTCCAAGGTGAATCGGTCAAATTTGTCTCTGACATGTATCCTCTAGACCTGAATAGAGAAAGACTTCTTGGATGAAGTGCTGACAGCCAATCAGATCTGACGATGAGATGTGTGGTTAGGCTCTGCCCAGATATATCTATCTTTTTAACTCTAATTTTTCCAGGAACTACTAAACGGATTTACACCATTTAAGCAAAAGGCATGAGTCTGAACTGAGGACTACCTCTTTGCCAAATTTGGTGTAATTCCGTTCAGCAGTTCGGGCTGTAGCTGCGTCAACAGGTCCCATGGGAAAATGCATGGGGAAAATGTGTTTTGGGAGCCCCCTTTTTTCTCGGCCCCCGCTTGACGAATCACCATGAAATTTTCAGGATAGGAGCGGACCGGAGCTGGCCAAAAGTTTCGAAAATTTAGCGAAGATTCGTCAATCTGCACCAACCTTATTCCAAATAGAATGTTGCAGATTTCCTATGGAAAATAGGTCCTAACTATAACTACCTACTGGCGACTGCCAGTAGGTAACATATATATATAAATATAACATTATACATTATAGATAGGTATAAGTTTCCCTTGTACAAAACCATAGCTGTGCTAACTATAACTTGGGCCCCCGCAATGCACTGCTTATGACCTAACATATTACATCACTCATGACATGGTCAGTGACATCACTGATGACATCTCAAATGACATCACTAATGACATAATCCAGTGACTTGGAGTGTTTTTAAAACGTTTATGAGTGTAAACTATATCTACCAAGGTGCATTGGTGAATCAGTGTGTATGAGTGCCTGTAGGGATGATACAGTGGGATCATTTCTGGTTATATAAGTGAGTGATTTGGTGCCTCAGTCAATGTCTGTAGCTGTATGTCCGTTGGTGTCTAAGTGGTTGTATGGGTTTGTGAGTGGGTATGTAAGTTTTTTATGGGCGAGTGATTGTTTGTCTGAGTACATGTATGGGTGTCTCAATGTCTGTGTAGGTGAGGGTGTTTTTAACTGCCTATATGGATAAGTCAGTGACTCTATGGGTTAGCGAGTGTAAGTGCAAAGGGCTGTATGGGTGAGTGAGTATGTGTATGGCTGTGTTGGTGAATGAATGGATTTGTCAGTGGGATATGAGTGATAAAATGCATATGTGAAAGGCAGTATAGGTGAGTGTTGGAGTATAAGAGTGAGTGTATGTGTGACTGAGTGATTGCAAGAGTGGCCTTATGGTTGAGTGTGTGTTTGTCTCATTGATTGTATAGGTAAGTGAGTATGTGTTAATATCTGTATGTATGAATGAGTGGGTGTGTGTATAACTGCATAGACAAATAAATGGCGGTGTGATTGACTCTAAAAGTGATTAAGGGTCATTTGAGTTGTCATCCATGATGTCATCAGTGATGTCGCTGACCATGTCATAAGTGTTGCAATAAGTGGGGCCATAAGCAGTGCATTGTGAGGGCGCGAGGTAAAGTTAGCTGAGCTTACTATAACTGCTGAATTTCTCTGGTTTTGAACGAGTGAAACTTGAGTCTAAATATACATCTCTGCACCCTTTAGTTTTTTCAGTGAATTTCTAAGGATTTTTTAAGTATACTTCCAAACTATAACATGCCTGTAACCTTTGGATTTTCCTGTGAATTTCTAAGGCTTTTTAAATGCTAATTCTTAACAATAACGTGAATATCAAAGGTATTGCTAGTTTATTTTCCTAACTGTAACCTGTAAACTTTGAGAGTGGCTGTGTGAGTGGCTGTATAGATCGGTGACTGGGTGTGTGAGTGGCTGCATGGGTCTGTGAGTGAGTGTGTAATGTCTGGGTAATTACGTAAGAGCATGAGTAGTGCCTGGGTGATTTATGATAGCATAGGTAGTGCCTGTGTGATTCTATGAGTGCAATTGCCAAGGACACACAGTGAATACCAAACAAAGAAATTTCACTGGTTTACAGTTTTACAGCTAAAATTGCATAATGCACAATATGTGACAATACTTTGTAAAGGGGTACACATACAAATTATTCTTGCTGGACTACGTCCATGCTTTACCATCTAAAAACATACAGTGGCAATCGTCTAAAGGAAGCAAGAAGGTAATGTGAGGCTGAAAAACCCTCAACTTCCATAGCAGCCTCAACAACACTGGGGCAGAGAGTCTCTTCAGAGGTCTAATCTCAACTTCAAGATTTGGCTTCAAAGTTTTCCCAGTGGCATCATACTGCATGGATTGTGGAGTTGCAGTGAATGCTGGAGAGAAGTCCATCAGAGCCCTTCACAATGATGCAAAGAATCATAAATGTTGTTTTTATTTTTTTTTCGGCTTCATAGTTTTTCTATATTAGCAGGCATTTTATTATCTTACAAAATGGGTATCTAATATCAATGTGTTATTCATTTTATTATCTTCTAATTTATTGTAACACTACATGCATATACGTTGCTGTATGAACAAGTCAAAGCCTTCCTCTACAAATAAATACATAGCTAACTTTTGCCAGTTCCACTAATAAATGCACAGCTAACTTTTGCCAGTTATCATTATTTACTTTTTCACTTTTAAAACACAAGTCAACAGTCTGTGCTTGAATCTTATAGTGAGTGCATTGACAACATATACAAACTCTGTTTTTTTAGACCACGCCGTTTTATATTTTGTAATATCTTTTTCAAAACTTTCAACAGTAATATCTGTGCCCTGTTCTACAGCTCTTCCTCTTAACAACTCTTCATTTACACTAGAATCTTTCTGAGGACTATAGAAATGAAACTGCACATCATCACAAACCTTTTCTACATCTGCCACAGTACCATACAAAAGTGTTCTATTCATTTCTTCTAAACATAAAGCAGGTGTTTTCACATAGTACAGCCTCCTAACGAAAGTTTGCATTGTTGAGTGGTGTACAAATAACATCCTTAATTGATGAAAGGTGCTTTGGCACATATTCTAAACAAGCTAGTGAGTGTCCCTGCTAATTTGTATGCTTTCGAATCTGGCAAGGATCCAATCCTTGTTAAGTACTTATTTTGTGTTTTTAACTTCACCTTGGAAAGATATGTGGAAATGCCTTTAATATACCAATGATTTGCTCATGAATTCTGCAAACACTACTACAGTTCAATTTCTATACAAGCGCCTGACTCCACCTTCCTTGTACCTGTTCTCCAACGACTAGTTCTACATTTGTAGATACCATGAAATCTTTCGCTATAACAGTACCATTCTTCATTTCATAATATCATCCTCCGTAATCAATAGCAAGAAATAATCTATCATCCTGGAGATAGCTTTATCCATTAAAGAAACACTCTGTACTAGAACTATGTGAGCATTCTCATTTAAAAACTGTACAAAAGTTACTTCTATTCACTAATCTTTTTTTCTGGATTTGTCTCCTCATGCACAACATCATTGATTAGTTCCGACCGACATGAACACGCGTCGTACGACCTGTGAAGTATGATGCAATGCGTTTGAAAGCAAGCCGACTCACACGGAGCTCAAGACGTAAAACCGAAAAGTACGGAACAAAGGGAATAGCAATGAAAAGAGCACGTCGCACCCGATGTGTACGCAAACGCTGCAACGTAGCACAATGTGAGTGTGACCAACTCGGATCACCCCTTAATTGAAGCTATAAGCATCCATTCCAGTCAAATGAATGTCTCCGTCATGCTCCAAATAAATCAACTAAAATAGACAAAAAAAGGACAAACAGGCATTGACAAAAACAAAAAAATATTCAAACTAAGACACACCCACAACTCTCCTATATAAAGGGCCAACATCCATACCATGATCCTTTGCAAACTCAACAGACCTGCCAGCAGAGAACACCACTACACTGCACTGAGACATACACCCACAACCCACCCACTACACAACCTGCACAAAACAAGCACCTCTCAAAAACACACTCACAAACACCAAGCATTACTTTTACTCACTCACCATCATTTTCACAACCAAACCCACATCCATCTCCACCACCACCCATCACCATGCCCCAAAGAAGAATGCAAAGTTCACCGATAGTGACTTGGACTTCATGGTAGATGAAATCCTCAGGGAAGAGCCATAGTTATTTGGTGCATTGGTCCAACAGACCCCCTGCCCCAGAAAACAAAGTTGTGGGAGAGGATTGTGGACAAGGTGAACGCACAAGCAGCTTGCCTGCGCACAATGGACGACATCAGGTACAGGTGGTGCGGCATACGCAGGAGGGTCAAGAAGCTCATCGGCAAAGACCATGTCCTGAGCCAGGGTACTGGCGGTGGCTCTCCTGCCAAACCTGTGCATTTAACTTCCTGGGAGGAAAAGGTGCGGGCCATCCTCCCACCGGTGGGCATCCATGGATTATCTGTAATACCAGAGCCTGGTGAGTACACAAATAACTAATCTAAATTGTGAGGCAATAGTAATCCACACCGACAGACAGTAATGTCAGGGGGTCAGTGAAACTGTTCACTGTCATCAAGCCACATCAACCCCAAGCAAAATATCCTGTGATGTGTCTGCCAGTTAGATCAACACAATACCTGTAATGTCCCATGAACATGTAACTATGCCAATACATGTACAAATGTACTGACAAACACAACAAGGATTTGACTCCAAACAACAACAAACAGCCATCTTCCAAGCACAGTAACACTCACTCCCAGGGAAGCAGAATCCCAGGAAGGAAGGTATGGTTTGCTGGGAAAGTGGGTGTAGCCAAAAGCATGAAGGGAGTTGTAGTCACAGCCCAAAGTCCACATCCCACATGGCCCAGGAATACCCCCATGCACTATGCTCACCTCAAAGGGAGTGGAAAAGTATGGCCAAGAATAGCTGACACTGGCCTCTGCTGTGGGGAGTACAAGGCTCTGCTGGGACTTGGGCTCCAAAACACAACAGAACACCAATGTCAGACAACTTGAACATAAGCTTTGACTCACTTTCATAGAAGCATGGTCCATGGTAGCCTATCTGCTCCAGGGGGGAGGAGGAGTGGTATCTCAGACTACATCTACCAGCAGGCCCTGTCACACACACCACTCCCACCAACACAAAACAACACTCCTGTGTCAGGCACAGGAGTGTACTTGTGTCTCAGTCGCCATGTAAGTCAATTAATCAATACATGAGCTGTTCATGCACAGAGCTCTACATACACATAAAAATGCATCAGATTTCAATGACAATGTTCTAAACCAGCATTGGCATCTGCCTGTGACAATTGAGGACAATGCAATGCACATATACTCATCATGAAGCACAGTAGCAACTTTGACGTGTGTGATACGTTGATGTGTGCTGAACCACAACATACATTATGTGTCTCTTCCATCGACAGGGGCAGCTGGAGAACCTGCAGGGTGTAACGCCCTGAACGTCTCAGGATCGTTCAACAGACACGATAATGAGAACGCAACCACTTGTGAAGGTTTAGTTATTTTAATGAAGGCAAAAATAATACAAGGAATAAACAAAGGTTATAGTCACTGGAATCCTCCAGGCTAAGTACGTTACCAGCCCACAGCACGGATGGTCCTAACCGTCCTCTGCATATACGCCGATCCCGGCGTATGCCAACAGAGGGCAGAAATGAAATGGCCGACAATGCCAATCGGTAGGCTGTGAGGGGCACGAAGAGTGTTGGGGAGAATCGAGGAGTCAGGGAAACACCCAGCCGGGGTCTCTACCTGAAGGGAGCAGCCGCTCAACCTCTTCCTCAGACTGCACCGGGACGCGGAGTCACCTCCTGGTGATGCGTCACCGATACCCCAATCACAAGCAAAGAAGACTGAACCGAGAGCAGCCGCTCGATCGATCCTGTGGACTTCCGAGTCTGTAACGCGGCAAACACCTCCTGGTGTGCGTTACAGCTGGCAGTCCCTGTATCTCTGGTCGGGCTGGGAGTTACGACTCCAACCAGCAAAAGCGCCACTGCGCTTTGACTCAGCCGAGTCAAAAAGCGAAGCTCAATGGTTATCCGGTAGAGCTTCCGGGTCCTTCACAGGTGACGATGGGGCAAGACACGGCCCAGGGAGTAACGACTCGACCTACCTCCGTTCTTGCCTTACTGGAGCACCACTCCGGAACACTGCTCTTCACTAAGCAGGTACGTCGGTGTAAACACAATATCCGACAGCGTTGTACCTCCCGGTCCCTCCCTTTATAGGGCGTGTTTTCCTTGAGTTATGTAACAGCTCTCCTGTTTACATAAGGGCGTGTTTTCCTTGAGTTATGTAACAGCTCTCCTGTTTACATAAGGGCGTGTTTTCCTTGAGTTATGTAACAGCTCTCCTGTTTACATAAGGGCGTGTTTTCCTTGAGTCATGTAACAGCTCTCCTGTTTACATAACCTCTCAACCGCTAAGCATCCTGGGAGATGTAGTCCGTTTTCGCTGGTTACCGTTTTCCTCCCCTCGCATGACAGGAATTCTTGACACAGGGACAGGAGAAGAAGAATCCCAGTTCCAGACTCTGTTTGAACCTGAGCTTTCCGGTGTGGATGCCTCTCAGTCCTCTTTGGATGACGATGAACGACCTGGCCCCTCCGGTGTGGATCACCATGCAGCACCAGCAGTTGTAGCATCAGCACCCCCTGCAACCACTCCTGCTATATCTGCGAACACCCAGATGACCCCTACCAACACAGACAGACCAAGTCAACATAACACTGAGGGCACAGCAACACAGGGCACCCTGGAGGTGGAGGACAATACCACCAGTGCCAACACAGAAGGAGGCCCAGTGTTGTCTGTGCCTGCAATGGCAGGTCGTGCTCGTGTGGGTAGGGGTTGTGTGAGTGGGGGTTGACTTGAGGCCACGGCATGAACATGGTGCTGCACCGCAAGCTGACCCACAGTTCGGACGCATCATAAAGGCCTATCAGGCATGCTCTGGAGACTTTGGCCAGGTACTGTGGATCCTCAGGGACATCAAACAAGAGCAGGCTGAACAACATGCCAGATTGGACTCCCACATGTCCCGGCTGGAGACACACATGTCCCGCTTGGCATCCAAAATGGACAAATTGGGATGGACTCACAGCGGTGCATGGGGTGATACTGACATGCCTCCGCCAGATTGCAAACAACAATCCACACCTCCCTGTGTGCCCGCTACATCTGTTGCCACTACATCTGCAACTGCCACAGGGAGGGATGAGGACTCTGGTGGAGAGTCCACTGAACTGCCCCAGCGTGCACCTGAGGGTCCCCCTAAAAAGAAGAAGAGGGGTTGTCCAAAGAAGGACAAGCCAGCTGGCCATGCAAATCCCCCATGAAGTGAACACCTGCTCCTGATATCATCCATTGTGTGCAAAACGTTCACCTTGTTGACTGTCTCCCAACTCTCCCGCATGTGAAGGAGAAGTTACTTTGGAACAATGAATCAAATGACTGTGGACTTCACTCTGGAAAATTCATCTGCCAACACTACCAACTGCTCTGTGAGCTTTGGATTTCTATTGCACTGTACAGCACTTTCTACTACGTATACCATTCACACACATGTATGCAAATAAATCGTTAATCACACAATACTTGCCTCTGTTGTAAATTAAACTGGGTTTGTCACATAGAGATGACGCAATGCTAAAGAAAGACTGTGCATGGAAACTACTACAGCAATGTAAACACAGTTCTGTTATTCATGTTGATGTGAGACATATGAGATAGACACCACTAGGTCAACACAACAATTATTCACTATGCCCATCATACCGATTACCTCCAACATTGTGAACTGAAAATACACAGAAATACAGAGGCTGTGGCAATCAGGCCACAGGTACAGTATGCCAAAGATTTTCAGATGTGTGGATACAGAGGAAGCACATTACAAAGTGATGCACACCTTTATTACACATACACAACAAGTGAACTGACAGACAGATGCAAGGTATCCTCACATGACAGTGAGCACAAAGTAACCCAGAGGGCCAGACATGCCAGGACTGGGTTGTGAGGGATGATGCATAAGGGTCCCATGAAAGGTTGCAGTCTGTAACCGGATTGTGTATTTTTGGAGGTCACATGTCACCAGACAACAGCCAAAGGACCCTGTGAAGGACAGACATACAACAGTATTGTTATCACAAAATAACTGCATACATCTACAATACACATTAAATACACAATTCCTAAGATTTGTGTGAAAAACCTATGAATCATGTCAACACTGTTTGGGAGAACATATTAACTTGAAGGACACATTAATGCAATGATCATGTCAAGTAGCATCCAGCCACATGTATGCACCCACATTGCACCAGATAAACACATATCAGGCAAGGGAAAAACCTAGACAACTGATCACTGCATACTCACAATTATGAGAAAAAGTGGTTGATGAGCTGAGTGCGGACATCCCCCTCATCCTCATCGTCACTCGCTAAATGACCGAGGCCTGGATCCTCCCCTGCTGGTGGTTGATGATCAACATCATCTTCGATGAGAGGCACCACCTCCCTCACTGCCATGTTGTGTAGCATGCAACACACAATAAATATCCTGCACACCTTTTCTGGTGCATATTGGAGGGCCCCTCCTGTCTTGTCCAGGCAGCGGAATCTGTTTTTCAGGACTCCAAATGTCATTGTAACGTAGCTGTGCTGGTGTGACTGGGTTTCTAAGAGGTGTTAGCAACCATGGCATGTTGGGGTATCCAGAGTCACCTACATACAAACAAACAAACATGTCATGGGTCAGGAAAGAGTGTTAAATTCCAAAATTAAACAAATCACAAGGCAAATAGAGATTACACACCGACAAGCCAGGCACGCTGGTTCTGCAGCTGTGACATCATCTGTGGAATCCTGCTATTTCTCATGATGTAGGTGTGTGCAGAACCAGGGAAACGGGCACAGACATGTGATATTGTCATGTCCGGAAGACATACCACCAGGGCATTAATGGAGTGGAAATGTTTCCTGTTTTTGTATGTCTGCTCATGTGCGTGTGGTGGTACCAAAGCCAAATGTGTACCATCAATTGAACCTATAACATGTGGCATCCTTCCCAGTGCATAGAAGTCATCCGTTATTCCAGGCATTTGTTGTGGAGTTGGAAATTTGATGTACCTGTCCAGATGACACAACATTGCCTTCAAAACATCACATAGCACACGGCTGAACATGGTCTGTGACATCCCACCAGCACCAGCCACAGTGTATTGGAAGGTTCCTGTGGCAAAGAAATGTAGGGCTGCCATCACCTTCACCTTGGGGTCAGCACAGTAGGATACGCCCGTCCAGGTTGTAAATGTGGGGCCAACTGCTCTGCCAAATCCTCAATCAGTGGTCCTGTGAAGCGGTAACGTCGGATGCAGTCACGTTCATCCATGGTTGCAAGGTCTGGGAAGGGTCTGTGGATATTTGCCCTCCTGCAGTATGTAGGGAATCAAAGAAAGATTGTCAGTTCCCCCACATATGTGGCAATGACCATGGCACATGCTACATCATATCAAGACACAGCTGAGTAAGGTGTGCGCAATTCATCATGGACAAATATGTCAGCTATGTGTCCCTTACCTAACATTTCAGCTCCACATGGTGATACAAGTGCTATGCTATGCTGCCGTCAATCTATGGGCTGTGTCACAGTACATCCAAACAAATGTCAGTCACATACCAAACATACACATCAGTGACTAGTGAGGAAAGATGTGTTGGCAAAATGACATGTGTGTGTAAGTTACACACACAGGGATCATGTATTGGCACATGGACACAGTCAGTATGTAAAGTATGATGTACATGTACCAACATAACCATTAATCACCCATTATGTGCTAACAGGCCTGTTTGCAGGGCAGATATGGATGTCTGTGACACATAGACACAACAGCAACTCACATGTCCAAATCAGATGGATGTTGGAAAGGATTACCATCTCACAAATACAATTTGGTCCATGTGCGTAGCACTAAAGGCAAATCCTCAGGCTGTACCCTATAGTGCAAGCTCAGGAACAACCTGTAACACACAGCACATATCATGTGCAATTTCATATGTATGTAACATGTCATGAAACAAAGTGCCCCTGTAACTGTGCCCATGACACGGGTGTTGGTCAGCAAAGTTCACACTAACAGTGGTGAGGTGCATCAGACACAATGCATTTTTGTCACCATGTAACATGGCACATCCTGATAGTGTGTGCCTCAATGTGCAACATCAATTATGATATGTGTAGACATGTACCCACACATTTAATGAAGCCTGAAATGTCATCCCATGTCACTGTGTTGTAGGGCACCTGAGTCCTTGACAAAACTTTTGGTTGGCATCCTTTGGCCATTGAATGAAATGGAGACATATGCGGGTGTGATTTCGAAAGATGGGTCGACAGTTAGGGACCAAGGCGTACGCACGCATTGTACATTGAATGAAATGGAGACATACGTGGGTGTGATTTTGAAAGACGCGTCGGACAGTTAGGGACCAAGGCGTATGCACGCATTGGCTATTGAATGTGATTGAGCCGAACGCGTGTTTGATACGTTTTTGACTCGTGTGCACACAGAGTCCGTTACCTCAATGCAACAATGTTTCAGAGTGAATGGTGTCATGATGCAGAATATTTAAACACCATGGAAGGCGTGTCCGATGCGTTAAATGGCATAGATTGGGTGATTATGGATTATGCGATCGACTTTAAACTATCTCTTTGTCCGCATCTAACAGATTCCGCCTCAGCAACACAGATGTAAAGCTGTTTGGCCCCCAGAGACTTCCCTTGCCTGCACTACATGCTACAGGATTGAATCTCAGAACACCACTGCTGCTGTCTCTGCATCCTCTGTGTCCTGCAATGGCACGTTCTGTGAAGAGAGCACCATCATTCACAGAGGAGGAGAACCAGGCCCTGCTGGACAGCCTCCTTCCACAGTTCTGCAAGCTGTATGGGAAACCAGGAGAGCAGGTGAGAATAGACTCCAATGCCTTTTCAACTGTACATGTTATCTGACTGGCACTACTGCAATTGTGAACAGCAAGGGCAAGCACGCACACTCAGTAAGTGTAAGTCTCAGAGGGTTTTGATGCATGAAAATGTGTAATTTGGCATGTTTGAGGCTTCCAGGTACTGTTTCATGTTGTGAATGCAGGCTTGCACACAGAACAACTGCCCATGACCATAGTTGCGCTACCTGTATACATCATATGCACTGCTAATTGCAACATGTATGTTCAACTGTGTGATTGAGAAACATGGTGCATGTGTAGTAATGGTGTCTCACTTTGTCATCCTCACAGGTTTCTGCTCAAGAGAAACAGGAAATATGGCAGACCATCGTCCGGGCAGTAAGATCGGTGGGGGTCTTCAGACACCGCATCCGCCACTGCCAGAAGAGGTGGCAGGACCTTCGTGGCTGGACCCGACGGATTGCAAGAGTTCAGCTGTAGCTGTCGCCTCCTCGCAGGAGGGGCAGACACTGGACCCTGACCCCTCACATGCTCCAGATTCTGGTGGTGGTCTTCCCAGACCTGGATGGGCAGTTGAAGGCCAGACAGCAGCAAGGAGGGGGTAAGTCCATGCCTTTTTGGTGTATTGTGTTTAACTTGCAGTTTGCACTCCTTCAGCCTTGTTACACTCCCACAGTCTGTCTGTCTGCTCAGACAAGTACTATGTGGCAACATTTGGTGAAGCCCCATTCTCATCTGATGACTAAGTGTGTCCCTTCCTCTCTTTGACATGTGTCATTTGGGTTGTGTGTATTTGCTGTTGTCCAAGGGAATGTTGAGAGCCACATCTGCAACAGGGGCATTGAATTGAACAACATGGGTGAGGCTATTTTGTGACATGTGTCAGCACATTGTTTGATAAATGACCTGTGCTCTGTGTGTGCTCCCCATATTTGCACAAATTGCTGTTGTGGGTCAGCATCGGAGTGTGAGGTATTGACTACACACCCAGGCAGCAGACATGACCAATGTTGAGGCCTCAGACAAATGATGTGTATGAGTGCAAAAAATGCATAATCACCTGAATGGTGCTACCAGTAATCCCATGTATCACATGGCCCATGGACAGGTATGCCTACTCTGGTCATCTGAGACACGCTGGCCTCCTAATCTTGGGTGTGAGCCAACACTTTTCCCATTGCGAATGTATCTATCATGTGTCTGACTCTGTGTCATGGTCGGGCTGGCATAGATTTTTGTAGTTCATAAGTCTGCTATATATTTGTCATGGATAGGCATCGAACATGTGGTTAGTGGATCTGCACACAGGGCAAAACATATATATATAGACACTCGACTGTGCATAATAGGGGTTAAACTGATATGTGTAAGCAGCCTTACTATGTCCCTGTGAGGCCCTTATGTATTCAGGTATCCATAGTAAAAAGAAGTATAAATGGTAAAGAAATTAGAAGATTTGCAAATGCAACATTGGCTGTGCCACTGGTTTTGGGGTTAAAAAATAGCCCCAAGTTGATGTTGTTCAGTTAATACGTGCATTTGGGCCAGGCACATCACCAGTGATAAAGCACGCAGAAGATGAATTTGGATATTAAAGACATGAGGAACATCAGTTAAATAGAAGGTGTGCAACCCGTTTATATATGAAGTTGTCGGTGGATTTTGCCCTACCGGGTTAGCACCCGTTACAAAAGAATGAGTTCAAAACAAGAACATTGTCAAAACGTTGTCGCTTTTCCCATGTAGGGCGGAACAACACAGTTCATCAAGCATGCTTATTATTAGGTTCAGGAAGTCAGACGAAAACTGAAATATTGGACATTGTACAATCAATAGACATTGTTTATATTTAAAAAATGGCAGTTGAACGGATTAGTAACAAAGTTGCATGGATTTTTTCATGAATCTGTATAATTGATTGCGAATATGGGTATGTTTTGAGCACGCAGTTAGAGTGCATCGTGGGAGTTGGAGTGTTTTAGGCAGGTTCGACGATGATTACTGGTTCAGGTGTAAAACATTACGTGGCAGAAGGGGGAGGGAGGAAGATCGAGTTTAAATTTGGGTGATGGAAGATTCAAAGTTAAATCTTGTCAGTGCAGGAAGCGAGGAGGATGATTACTTGATAGCAGGGACGTCAGAAAAGAAAGCAGGAAAGGATTTTTGTAACTCAAGAGGAGTGATTGTGAGAGTCCGTTGAGGGGAGAGGAAGAATCAGGTAGAAAGGCATTTTCACGAAGTGTGATAATTGATGAGTAGGAGTAAGATGGAAGACAGTGGGGTTGAAAGGAGAAAAGAAGGGGATGAAGGGATTTGAACAAGGGTAGTTAAGCAAGGGGAGGCAGGAGGGGGAGAGGAGCGAATAGCGTACTGGGAGGGTCTTGCACCAGAGAAATTGATGTATGCGGAGGGACAGGTATGGGGTTGAGCAGGACGATAAGGTCATCGTAGGGAAGTCAGTGACCGAGTGAATGGGAGCTACGCATGAATAGGAAGAGTGAAGGAATTATTAATGAAAAGAATCAGTTGGTTTGGAACAGAGAAGATAACATCACAGAGTGTTCAAGATGTCAGTTACTAGTGAAACGATGTGCAAATTGTACCATAAGCACAGCATAAAGAGATTGAGTGTACATACATTGAAGATTTTTAATATATGTCCTATTGTTATTTTCAGTTACCCCTGAAGAAGGGCCCCCCGAGGCCCGAAATGCATTGGGTGTTAATAAAACTGCTTCTGATGAATTTCGTTTTCATACGTGTTTTTGGAGAAGAGGTTCAGATGGCCCACTTAAACATGAGAAACCCAGAAAATTTAATTTTCCTTGCATGTGGATTTCAATGGTTTACAGCGAAAGAGAGGAGGAAACATGGAGTAAAAAGAAGTATATATGCTAAATAAATTAGAAGTATTACAGATGCAACATTGGCAGTGCCACTGGTTTTGGGGTTAAAAATAGCCCCAAGTTGATGTTGATCCATAGTTGTTGACTCACAAACTGAAATGTGTATTTTTAAAACGTGGCATTATCAGATTCTCTCAAATGTGTGTAGCATGTGGTGACCATGTACACATAACCACTACCGGAGTTCCATTCACTGTGTGAACCTGAGTGTGGCACGGTGCTGACTGTGGAGTCGGCATGCACTGCCCCGGGGACAGGAGTCAGTACTGACTGATTTTTCAGACGGGCCTGTGGCCTCGTGTTTCACACTAAAATCTGGGGCATGCAGAATTGTAACTTGTCTGTTGTCCTGCAGCCACACTGTTGTATCTTTGCGTTTCAAGACATGAGGCCATCATGGTGTCTGGGAAGGGAAGTATGTACATCATATCAACAATTAGTTCGACCATACACATGCAGTCCTCATTGCAGAGTCAGTGGCCTGAGATGAGACATGTGTATAGTTACACATGACAGCAACCATCAGTGCAGATCAGACAACTGGGTAATTAGTGAATGCATGCCCAAGTGATGACTGACATAATACATACTATAGTGATGGGTCCATTGCAGCATGTCTTTGCAAAGCATGGTTTACTGGCAGACTGATAAGTGCAAGGTTCACATATCTGTATTCAATTTAGCTGTTGCTTTTAAATGATGCCAGGACTTGCCCAGTGATGTGTTGCATTTAAGGTCATCTGTCCAGTGAATACAGGTGACTGATGTGATTCTATTTCTCCTCCTTGTTCACAGCATAATCAGCGGCTACTCTAGGGGACAGCTTCACGGACCGAGAGAAGGTGCAGAGCCAGACTGGTCCCAATGTGAAGGAGTCTGAGGGACCCAGTGGCATGGAGGGTGAGGGGAGCCACACTGAGGGCCAGTCAGCAGCAAGTACCTCAGCTGAAAACCACTCCAGCTCCAGTGAGGACTCCCTTGTGGAGGCGGGTGTGGCAACACCACAGAGCACAGATAGCGAGTCCGTCCCTGCCACCATCATCATCCCCACCGTCCCAGTTGCTCCCAGCCCTGATGTCCGTGGAGCCGCCCGTGTTAGGGAGCATGTCTCCTTCAGTCCAGGCACCGCACCCCCTGCATCTGCCTCCCATGCTGCCCTGAGTGTGGAGTCTGTGGACTTGCTAAAGAAATCCATGTTGGGCAGACATTGATGCTCAGTGTCCTCCATGCTTACACTGGTCTGTTGACACAATTGGTGTCATTCATGGAGGGCATCTCAGCAACCATGTCTGCACAACAGCGTATCAGTCAGTCCATGGCCTCCTCAATGACGGCAGCAGTGTCCCTCCTCCAACAGTCCCTCACCCCACCTACCTCTGCCTCATCCACAATCCCCATTACCCTACCGGACCAACGCACACTCACATAGGCACCTGCACACACAATAACAAACACAAACAGCACATGGCAAGGCCAGCCAATCCAAAAACGCACTAGCACACCCACTCAGGGGACTGATGGCACACACACAGGGGACAGGGTACAGACACACAGAAATCCACAACCACTCCACAGTCCTCAGATACCTCTCCCTCCAAAACCCCTTCCCTTGACTCACCTGCAACCCTCCCGTCACAGAAGCTCTTCCTCTGTGAGCTTGGGCTCTTCCCCAAAGATACTGCAGGTCCAACTCACAAGGGGAAGAGGAAGCCAACACAGCCAGAGGGTAGACCCACTCACCCCCGCACACCCTTCCCCAAGAGCAGGGACACTGAGGCCCCCACCCGCAAATCCCCCAGGACCAGGAGGAGCAAGACCCCACCACAATCCCACACTCCCACCACACAGTCTCCATCATCCAACACCCAGGCCCCCACTCCTTGTGTTCCAACGCCACACCCTGCCCCAGGTTCACCCACACACAGGTACAACATCCCCAACTTGATTAGGCCCTCCCCCTGTCTACCCCAACATCACCCCCTCAGCCTGTTCCTACAACTGCTGTGGAGACCGTGTCCCCCCATCTGACCCTCACACTTCATCTGAGCCCCAGATGCCTTTGGACTTGGGCACTGCAGTGGTGATGGCACACACTGTATCAGACACATCCACTGCAGTTGCCACTGACACTCCTGCACCCACCACACCTACCCTGCCCCCTACTGCTATCCCCTGATCCTGTCCCTGTGGTGCCTGTACTGCCCCTATGTATGCTCCTCCAAGGGGAGATGTCCCCTGGCTTTAGCAGTGCAGGCAAGCAATGTGTGACGAGTAGTCATATGTCACAAAATAATTTTGGACAATTGCAATGGACTGGCCATTGACCTTTGGATTTATCATCAGATTAAACTGTTCTTTTTTCGAAAGCTGAATAAAGCTAAAGTTTGTTTTTGGCTAGTTTTGCATTTAATGTACATGATTTTGCTGATGATTTTCATTAAGTTGCTGATGCTATTGTGTTTGTTGAAAATATGTGATTTGTTGATGGGATGGACTGCAGGTGGTCCATGGTATATGTGTCCTATTATGGTATGTAGCCATGTCATCCTTTGCAAATTGAGGTGGTCATGATCATAATTACTTGGCACAGTGAGCATCACCTTTTCACAACTTCACATCTTTGGCTTACAATGTTGCACATATGTTGGGCTCAGATTTGTGCACATTGTACTTTTTCCAGACTGTTGGACCATCTACACGGGACATGCAGATTGTCACATCAATGATGAACAAGTGATTTGTGTCTTCAGTGCAACTTGCTAGCCATGTGTTTTGATGTTCTGCAGATGACTTAAGAGTCACTTCTGTACACAGGTTGATGTGACCAGAGCTTTCGGGGTGTCGTAATTGTTTTCTCAATGACCAATTTTTATGCGGACATGACTTAGCCCTGCACAGCCAATGTTTGACACAGCTGACCCTACACATGAGTGGTGTCAGCTCATGACAGTTTGTTCTTCCATGACATTGACTAGGCCCATGTGGTGTGTTATGTGAGCATGTCTCTGTGGATAACCTTCCCTGTTTCTACACAGCCTATATTCCCTGCAGATGCTCCAGTTTGTGATGCGTGCTGATTTGTCCTGTGTTTAGCCAATGTCTTTGAAGTAGGTTTTCTGGGATGTAGGTGCATGATAGAGTACTGGTACTTCGGGTGTAATCAGTGGGTCTGTTTGATGTAAGGACCTAGAATGTGAGCAAACGCACATGGAACAGATTCAGGATTCACCATGGCACATTTGAGTTTCTCACATCAGGTTGTTTTCACTATGTGGTGTCTTTCTGTACTGGGTTACCTGTATGTGTGTGTGACTGCTCACGCCTATCAGAACCAAAACTTCAATGTTGTGTGCTGTCAACATGTGTTCTTTGTGGGTCTCCTAGGGTTCCTCATTGGTCTGAGACTGTGACAGGGATCCAGATGTGTCAGATACGTTTCATGTGAAGTGACCAAATTGATAAAAGGAGGCTGTACTTCCAAGAAGGGATACCGAGAAGGCTCCCAATTACAAAAAGTCTGTGATTTTATACGTGCTTGGGTCTAAGAGAAAGTGAC
Organism: Triturus cristatus; assembly: GCF_964204655.1. Lineage (NCBI taxonomy): Eukaryota > Metazoa > Chordata > Amphibia > Caudata > Salamandridae > Triturus > Triturus cristatus. The sequence goes on along the minus strand of NC_140595.1, from coordinate 705,489,829 downwards.
AAGGATTCAATTATAATAAAGGGTAAGTGATCCAATTGGGGAGACAAAAAAAAGGGAAAAATAGAAGTATAAAAAACCTTTTCCCAACTAAATATATGAATTTGAAAATAGGGTCAAGGAAGAACATACCCATACTTTCCTCATTAAAGGCACAAGAAAAGGAATATTTACAGTCTTTGTAAGTATGGAATTATAATAAATGACTGTAACTAATACCCTCAGCAATAGATAACCCGGCAAAGTATAATTCATGGTATTGCCAACAGTTGAAAATTTCTCCAGACTCTCTGCTCTGACGGAGGTTTATAGAGGGACCAGTAGGAAAGATCCACTGTCCTATTACATACTTCATAGCGATTCCAACCAAGGGTAAGCAAGGGTCTGGGTTGTGATCTAATTTTGGTAAAAGCTCCTCATGTAATAATGGAGCACAGTGGATACTTAGAAGCAAAAGCTCTTTAAGTGGTCTCATTTATTTGTAAAATAAGTATATAAGTGAGAATACTATTTTAGCTTTGAGATAGAGTTATGACTTTTGGAATGCATTGAACCTAAGAAATTATAGGCTTGCACACACGTAATGTCATGCATCTAACTGTATGTACTATTTTTTTTTTTTAGATCTATTATTGGTTTGGTTTTAAAGAAAAATACCTTGTTTTTATAATGTGAGTCCTGGAGAAGGTGTTTACAAACTGCAAGATACACCGAAACGCGTCGACAAAAGGACATATGAAATATGTGTATAATATGAGTAGATGTTTTTAATATTGTAGTAGAATACATTATACTTAGAACTGTATATGAATTGTATGGACAATGTCAACAACTGTTGAAAGGATCATCAGAATCATTCGAATATAAAAATATATTATACAAACTTCTAAATGCCTGTAATTGTTTTGAAAATGAATATGTACAAGGATGTGTAATTAATGTGTGTTTATGGTAAATATAATTTTTATTTCTTGATATGGATGCAAATAATATAATGACGAGAATATAAGATTCATTTACGTTGTGCTATATTGGTGAAATTAAGTATTTTTCTTTTGGTTCAGTGCAGACTGATTATAGTCTAAATATTATAGAAGTAGTGAATAACACAAAAGGGAATTTTTTATCTTTAACTCAGATACGTTTCACATCATGCACATGTATACTATGCATTGTGGAAAACATTCACAAGACCTGTTGACTGGCCATGTGTGATGTGTTTGTACACCTTGGATCCTCCCTCCACCCCTGGGATTCTCATAGGTGCATGTGCAATGTCACCAGTCCATGTGGGCTTAGCTGCTGCACATTGTTGCAGATCAAGGTGTGTGGTGTTGACAGTGGGTATTACTGAGTTGTCTCATGTCTAGGCCCTACCTATATAGTGACTAGGGGTGGGCGAGAATTTCCGTTCTGCTCGCGGAAATTGCGACATTTCGACATTTTCGCGTACCGCGCAGAACGCGAAAATGTCGAAACTTCCGCGATCCGCGACCGGAACTGACATATGCAGGTGCAGGACAGGATTCATTCTGGCACGATGCTCCTGTCACAAAAATTAAACCTCAACAGGAAGCACTTACAGATATAAATAAAGCAGGTGCCCGAGTTGGAGCACAAATTCAGTAACGCATTAATCAGCACAAAACATTCGGGTGTAGCTAGGTCGAGGCTGGGCAGGTGTGCTTTTCTCCCCACCTCTACCGTCAAAAATTAGCTGTGATCCTCGATGGAGCTCTGTGCATCCATGACTTTCTCGGGCTCAACCCCCGTGTAGCTCCTGACGCCAGGAGAATCTGTCTCCTCGTCTGCTGCTCTGATCGGTCTCTGGCCCTTTATAAACAAGCGGCATGTGAACTGCATGGAAGGCCCGCCACACACACCAGCGGTGGGCATCGTCTTCCCGCCCTTTCCCCCACTATGATGGACAGCTGACTCACGGAACCCCGGGGCCCGTCGGTGCCGTGGCAACATTAAAGACACACATGGTCACTGTAGACAACTCTTCTGGCCCTTTACGCAGATGTAGTGTAGGAAAAGCACTATACATTTACCCAACGAGGTAGCACTTACTGATTAGCCAGTAGAAAGTACTCCGAGTCCAGTTATCTTATCTCTCCCATCAAAAATTAGCTGTGATCCTCGATGGAGCTCTGTGCATCCACGACTTTCTCGAGCGCAATCCCCGTGTAGTTCCTGACACCAGGAGGTTCTGTCTCCTCGTCTGCTGCTCTGATCGGTCTCTGGCCCTTTAAACAAGCGGCATGTGAACTGCATGGAAGCCCCGCCACACACACCAGCGGTGGGCATCGTCTTCCCGCCCTTTCCCCCACTATGACGGACAGCTGACTCGAGGGCACCCAACCGGAAGCACTAATCTCCGTGATCTCGTGAAATATCGCGAGATCGCAGAGATTTTGTGTTGTTTCGCGATATTTGGCGGAAGGCACTTCCGGTAATTCCGCCCACCCCTAATAGTGACCTTAAATTACAGGCCATGCACAGTGATTTTTCTGTGTGAGTGTGATGGAAGTTTGTCTGTCATGACATGACAAGGTGCGCACATGTGACTGTGCTCCACATTATGGGTTATATCCAAATTAGTCATCCTAGAGGGATTATCATACAGGCTACTGTCACCACAATGTAGGGTCCTTGTGGGTACTGATGGAGTGGGTCTGTCTTGCTGTGTTGGTTGGTGTTCCACCCACCTTATGTCACATGAGTCTGTTGTGAATCCACTTATCTGACAATGCCTGATTGCCCACATAGAGGTACCCAATTCCTGTGTAACTTCTGGATTGCACTGTGTACACATATGTCTCATTGGAGATCAGGCACACATCATGTGCAACGTACTAGCCTGGGTACACTGAGACACACACTCACAAGTTGTGTTCGATATGCAGTGTGAGGCTGACTGGTTGTGTTTGTGCATCTGCACCCATGCATTGGTAAAGTTTTTGTGGGCCATTGGCTGGAAGTTGATTGTAGGTTTTTCATACTGTGTCTGGGACTCCTACGTCATCAGTCTGCACATTCATCATAGTTAGTGTGTTCCATTGCTGCCATGGTATGGGTCTTGATCAACAAAAAGCTGCAGTCAACATAGGATTCCTTAGTATGTGTGTCTGTTTGTGTGCATATGTGTGTATGGATTATGATGGTCACTACTTACATTGTGTATTTGTCCATTGGAGGCATTGTCAGCCCCCATGTGCGATACTTATCTGCACATGGCAGAGGATGTTTAGTCAACACAGAAATCTTTCACTCAGCAGCTCAATGTTTGTTAGCAACACAACCACTACTTTGCCACTACATTGCCTGTGGTGATACGGACAGGAATCATACATGGTGGTTTTTCAGATGGGGCTGAATTTGGGCCTGCAATCACCTTTTGATCACTGTAGTGGAGTGGGGTTAAAGCCCATTACCACAATGAACCTGATATGCTGGAGATTTGGACCCCACACTCACCTTTTGGTCACTGTGGAGAGGGGGGTTTTAACCCAATTACCACAATATTCATGTTGGGCTGGAGTTTTGTGCCCCAGACTCACATTTAGGTCACTGTAGTGCGGGGGTGGGGGATTGAACCCTGTTGACAAAGTTTTACTGAGCATGCTTGGGGTTTGAGCACCACATTCACCTTTTGGTCACAACTGTGATGGGAGTAATTGTAAAATTGTAATTGTAAAAATATTTGTTGAGCGCGGTTGCTGCCCGTAGGCGTCCAAGCGCTGACTTGAAGCAGAGAGGTGACGGGAAGAGGAGTTAGGGAACATAGGATTTGGCAAACAGTAGTGTCTTTAAGCTTTTCCGGAATGAGAGCAGGTTTGGGTTGGACCGGAGTGAGAGGGGAAGAGCATTCCAGAGCCTGGCGGTATTCAAAGAGAACAGCCTACCCCCAGACCTGGCTCGCTTCACTCTGGGAACAACAGCAAGGAAAGCCTCCGTCGACCGAAGGTTCCTGTTAGGGTGGTAGGGGATGACAAGGTTGTTGTTAATGGCTGGGCCCGTTTTCCAGAAGACCCGGTGCGCCATGCACAGCGCCTTGAAAGCTACTCTCTGCCTCACTGGTAACCAGTGGAGACTTTTTAGAGCAGGTCTGGCTGACTGGGTGCGCGGGATCTGTAACAGGGTACGTGCTGCACAGTTTTGTAGAACCTGCAGTTTCCGGAGGGTCATCTCAGGTGCCCCCACGTATAGGGCATTGTTCGAGTCCAGGCGAGACTGGATAAGACCTTGTACCGCCACCTTTTTGGCCTCTAGAGGAAGTAGCGGGAGGACCTTCCTCAGGATTCTGAGTAGGCCAAAGCATGTGGCGGACAGTTTAGTGGCCTGGGTGGAGAAGGAGAGTTTGTTGTCCAGCCACACTCCCAGGCTCTTAACACTCTCCTTAGGGGTGGGGGGAGGGCCCAGTGCACAGGGCCACAAGGAGGTGAAAGGCACAGGAGAGGCTGGGCCTAGGAGCATGAGCTCCGTCTTTTCTCCGTTTAACTTTAGGGAGGAGTTGGTCATCCATCCCTTGACGTCCTCTAAGCATTTTAGCATATCTGCCGGGGATTGCCTGTTGTTCTCAGTGGCCAGCGAGACCACAAGCTGGGTGTCCTCGGCGTACAACACGATTTTAATGCCGTACGGTTCGACAACACCCGCCAGCGGCCTCATGTACACGTTGAACAATACAGGGCTCAGGGAGGAGCCCTGCGGTACTCCGCAGCTCAGAGGTTTACTAGAGGACACTGTCTCTCCGTCGAAGATCTGAAAAGATCTCTCAGACAGAAAGGAGTCAAACCACCTTAATGCGTCACCTGAAACTCCGATGTCATAGAGACGGTCCAGCAAGGTGGTATAGCTGACCGTATCAAAGGCGGCACTTAGATCAAGGAGGATCACTGCCGCTGATCCTCCCTGGTCCAGTACCCTTCGAGTTTCTTCGGTGACCGCTAATAAGGCGGTTTCCGTGCCATGCTTCGGTCTGAAGCCTGTATGGGATGTGTGTAATAGAGAGTGGTCCTCTAGGAACTGGACCAGCTGCGCGTTTATATACTTCTCTAACACCTTGCTAGCCCAAGGGAGAAGTGAGATGGGGCGGTAGCTGGAGTGGTCATCTGGGTCTAGGCTGGGTTTCTTCAACAGCGTCCGCACCATGGCTTGCTTCCAAGCTGTGGGGACAGAGCATGCGGATATGGACGTGTTTAGAAGTTCCAGGATTACAGGCAGGGTGGCTTTGCTTGCCTGCATCAGGACTTCTGGAGGAGCAGGATCACAAGGAGAGCCCGACTTGACTTGTCGTGCCACTTTGCTTAAGGTGTCGAGGTCCAAAGGAGGGAAGTGCTCGAGGGAAGGCTGTTCTGGGTGAAGAGGCGGTCTAGGGGGGAGTGGATTAATCATATCCGGGGTTGTGGCTGCTGTTGGGAAGGTAGAGTAAATTTTTAAAACTTTATTGTGAAAGAAATCCGCAAGCTCATTGCATTGGTCCTGGGTTTTGTTAGGAGGGGGTGCCGTGTTGGCACTGGTACATTGCTTTATTATATGGAAATTTCCTTAGGCTTTGATTTCGCTTCTAGTAATTTCTCAGAGTAGTGGGTTGCCTGGGCCGTTCTGATCCCTTCTCTGTAGGCTTTGATCGCCTCTTTGTAGGAAGCCTTTTTATCTGGGAGAAAGTCTAAACGCCAGGCTCTCTCTCGTTGCCTGCAAAGGCGTTTTAGCTCTCTTAGAGAGTCGGAGAACCAGGGGGCTGATTTCTGTAATCTCTTCGAGGAGGATCTGCGAAGCGGGAGGATCGAATCTAGCGAGTGAGTGATCCAACCTACATAGTTGCCGTTTGCCACATTGGGGTCTAGGCAGGGTGGCGGGCGGGTGGAGTCCAGGTTATGCAGCCAGGGCTCCAATGGGAGCTTTGTCCAGTTCCTCCTAGTGGTGACTTGGGGAGGTAACTGGGGGGTTTTGTGTGTAACCCAGGTAAGCGGGACCAAAAAATGGTCTGACCATGGAAGGGGGATGGGTTGATCAACAGTTAGATCCAGGCAGTTACTAAATATAGGGTCAAGTAAATTGCCTTTTTCATGGGTCGGGCTGATACCAGTTGGGACAATAGAAGAGCTTCCAGATCATCTAGTAACTCCTTAGCAATGTGGTCTGAGGGGGAATTGAAATGGAGATTAAGGTCCCCTAGGACCGTGTGGTTGGCAGAAGATAGAATTCTTTCCGCTATGATTTCTGGAAGAGACCTATGGAACACTTTTACAGGCTCAGGGGGGCGGTAGATCAGGGTGCCGGAAAAAGAGCTATTTGCGTTGAACTCTATGCAGAATGCTACACTCTCGCACTCAGGGATAGTTTCTGCTGTAGTACGGCATCGGTACTGGTTTTTCAATATGATCGCCAGACCTCCGCCTCTCCCTACCGGTCTATCCAGTCTAAGGATATAGTAACCTACGGGTAAGGCTAGAACCACGTCTGGCTCAGAGTGAGCAGTGAGCCATGTTTCTGTCAGGAAAACCGCGTCTGGCTTTTTCTCCTCGAGCAGCATGGCAATCTGTGTGCTATGTTTTGGTAAAGAGCGGCAGTTTAGCGCATACATGCGGTAAGTTAGTGCCGAGGCCGACGGGGATTTGCGGAAGGAATGTTTGCACCCCGAACAGCGGGCGAGAAGCTCTGTGGGAGCATAGATATGGGTGCACTGGGGAGCGGCAGTCCTACCTATGCTGTATATGGCCGCCGAGCTGTAGGTCCTGCTCTGGGTAGGGTGGGAGCCAGGGTTTGTGGCCCCGGGCCCCGGCTGGTCGCGGACGGGCGCAGACGGGCTTGCCTTTGGCGCGCCTTCGGCGCCCAGCCGGGGCGCCCGCTGCGCCCGTCCGCTGCGCCTCCGGAACCAGCACATCCTTAAATGACGGAAATAGGGGGGAGTGGCCTGTTCCAATGGGCGTGGCCCTGGTGTCCCGGTGATTCACCTGCGACCCGCTGCAGCACCTGACTCGGCTGCGCGGGGAGGGAGTCACGTGGGGAGCCAAGAGATCGACTCTAGTTGTTATTTAAAAACACAGTATCACAGTTTTTAAAAAACACAGTATCACAATTACAATTTTAAAAGTAGTCTTTAAAAAGTTCTGCTCTCGGCTTTCCGCCTCAAGAGCTCTGCTTACAACAAGCGCAAGCGAGGAATGGCGTGCTTTTGTAATAAAGGGGGGCATGGCCTGTTCCAATGGGCGTGGCCCTGGTGTCCCGGTGATTCACCTGCGACCCACTGCAGCACCTGACTCGGCTGCGCGGGGAGGGAGTCACGTGGGGAGCCAAGAGATCGACTCTAGTTGTTATTTAAAAACACAGTATCACAGTTTTTAAAAAACACAGTATCACAATTACAATTTTAAAAGTAGTCTTTAAAAAGTTCTGCTCTCGGCTTTCCGCCTCAAGAGCTCTGCTTACAAGTATGTGTTCTCTTTCAGTGTCACTGTTGCATACAGTTCCCACACAATACAAAATCTTGCCATGATGGTAGGGAGGGTGTGTTTGGCCTACAACCGCATTGGGTGGAAATGATAGTGGTGTTAGCCATCCCCCACCCTATGGGTAGGGACTACTGGTAGTGATGGTACCCCCTATGATTGTGGAGTGCTGGTAGTGGTAGCCATCCCCCACCCTATGCGTAGGGACGACTGGTAGTGATGGGATGGTACCCCCCATGATTGGGGCGTGCTGGTAGTGTTATCCATCCCCCACCCTATGAGTAGGGACTACTGGTAGTGATGGTACCCCCCTATGATTGTGGAGTGCTGGTAGTGTTATCCATCCCCCACCTGATGATTAGGGACTACTGGTAGTGATGGTACCCCCCTATGATTGTGGAGTGCTGGTAGTGTTATCCATCCCCCACCCTATGAGTACGGACTATTGGCAGTGATGGTACCCCCCTATGATTGTGGAGTGCTGGTAGTGGTAGCCATCCCCCACCCTATGAATAGGGACTACTGGTAGTGATGGTACCCCCTATGATTGGGGAGTGCTGATAGTGGTAGCCTCCCACCCTATGAGTAGGGACTACTGGTAGTGATGGTATCCCCCTATGATTGGGGAGTGCTGGTAGTGGTAGCAATCCCCCACCCTTTGAGTAGGGACTACTGGTAGTGATGGTACCTCCCCTATGATTGTGGAGTGCTGGTAATGGTAGCCATCCCCCACCCTATGAGTAGGGACTACTGGTAGTTATGGTACCCCCCTATGATTGTGGAGTGCTGGTAGTGGTAGTCATCCCCCACCCTATGAGTGGGAATACTGGTAGTGATGGTACCCCCCTATGATTGTGGAGTGCTGGTAGTGGTAGCCATTCCCCACCCAATGTGTAGGGAATACTGGTAGTGATGGTACCCCCCTATGATTATGGGGTGCTGGCAGTGATAGCTATCTATCCCTTATGGGTTAAGTAATGCTGGTAGTGTTGACCATCACCCCCTATAGGCTGAGGCTGCTGGTAGTGATAGGCATCCACCACCATATAGGTTGTGGCTGCTGCCAGTTAGTTCTATCTACCCCCTATGGGTGTAGAATTTACCGTCTGTGGGGTACGCGTCGATTCCTGTTGTTGTTTAGGTCATGGACATACAGGACAGGGATGACATGCACGATCGGATACATGGTTTGCTTGTCTCATAGCCATGGATTGTGTTGTGGCACAATTCAACGAGGAGAGACTGTTGTTCCGGATGCTGGAACGTGCTGTAAGTGGCGACCTGTTTGGTGCATAGGAAGTGCACATTGTACTTGCCTGGCCGGAAAGTGCTGTGTAAATGCTTCCGGTCGACTTGATTTCAGCATTTCTGGTTCCGGCTCGTACGGAAAATGTTGCTTGATTCGAAGTGTATGTGACGGTCGGGATTTGGGCACATTTGCGCATCATACTTCTTCGTCTGGATGGACCTGCTCCTGGAACGATTGGGCCGGAAGGTAACGCTACGGACAGCTCTCGGAGGGCTGTCCGACCCGGATTGGAATCAGCCCCTTAGTGTTTCAATAGTTTTCTACTTACACGTGTCAGATCTAAATGTTGAGAAACACTGCATATACAATATCTGCACATTAATCTTCATAACATCATATAGCTCACTAATTATTCTGAGTACATGCAACCAATATGTCACAGGTCACATATATAATTCACCACATGGTTCTAAAAGATTAGATATTCCTCAGTAATACTTTTAAATACATGTGCTTCTGTTTGAGTACAACAATACTCCCTGGATAATTGGATGAGTGCATAGATAGTGCCTAGGTGATTACCTCAGAATATAAGTAGTGCCTGCATGATTCCCTGAGCATGTAGGAACTACACCAGTGGTTCCAAATCTACATAGTTAGTGCCTGTGAATTCACAAAACTATATAGCTACGTTCTTTGTGACTGGATGAAGGCATGAGTTCAATGAGTACATAATTAGTATCTTTTTCATCGGAATAGTGCATGTGTAGTACCTGGATGATTGAATAGGTCTAGATATCACACTTGATATATTATTCCATACATGCCTCTCTAAGAGTATACATTGCTATGTTACTCAGTGTGCACATGCATCAGTTATTTTCTAAAACTTAAAACAAAAATTCTCACCTTTTAAAAGCACAAAACCTTTTTCTTTATTGCATACCTTCATCATTTTGCAAACATTTCTTGTATCTTCAAACCATATATTCAACATTTCTCAAAGAAAAGTTACATGTTAAGTGAAGCTAGCACACAAACTCTCAAAAGACATTCTGCACTACTAACCCTCCCCAATCTTAAACAGAGCATGTTGAAAGAGATGCATCACCCTCACTATATTCATGAAAATTTCAATAGCCTTGAAGGACATAGATCACTATGTAAAAATATTTGTGATTTCATAATAGATATACACCTACGGGCAATTTTCCCAAAAATATATAGATCTCCACATCTTTAAGTAAACTCAACTGTCTCATCGTACATATAGCTATCAGCAACTAGAAAAAAACATATCTCACCCTCTAAGAATATGCAAACTGGTCATATAAGCTAGAAACCTTATTGACAAACACTTACTAATACATACCTAACAAGTATTACTAAGTTTTAATGTATAAATAGGCACAGCACATGTTCTTATGTTTTATTCATGACTACACTACTCCTATTTAACAATGTGACTAAATGTACTACAGTTCCCAGAATTCAAATAGCATAGATCTGTCCTTTCTGACCATGATGCTTATGCATTTAAAACATTGTCATTTTTTAAGGCATTACTAATGGTAACTTTAAAACAACACTAACATTTTAAACACATACCCTACATTCTGCTAGATACAGTTCATCTGATATATTTTTCTATATCACTGGAATACTGTTTTTTGTAAAACATATACATCTTCCTTTCTAATCTATATTTTTTAAATAATTAAAAGGTTATATACATACCAGTGAATTTGGTTCATGGATTAATTTGGTTCACGGATTATATTGTTGTTTTAGGTCTTTCTGGATGTTTTGACACTGCTAAGATGTGTAAAAACTAAGCACAAGAACTGTACACAACTCTCATACAATTCAACTATAGAATGGCAACCTCTTCAACTTTCCACTGTATGATCATAAGGAAGGCAGCAAATGAAACAATGTCCTTTATTTTTGACTACTCTAGATCCACTTGTGAATGGTGAGCATCTGTAAACCCCGCCCCTCTCTTTCAAAATGAGGTTCCTGTCTTTGCGTGTTCACGATCTTTTCACAACTATCACAGAGTAATCGGGAAAACATATATCTATTTTCAGTTTTTTACATTTAAAAACTGCACACCAGTTTATTACATAGTCCTGAGTTGGAAATTGAAGATTGTCGTTACTTATACTCTAGATCCACTTGTGAATGGTTAGCATCTGTTAACCCCGTCCCTCTCTTTCAAAATGAGGTTCTTGTCTTTGCATGTACACGATCTTTTCACAAGTATTGCAGAGTAATCGTGAAAACATATATTTATTTTCAGTTTTTTTAATTTAAATACTGCACACCAGTTTATTACATAGTCCTGAGTTGGAAATTAAAGATTGCTGTTACTTAAATTGAGTCTTAACTCCTCAACAATAAAAAAAATGTTCTTTCTTTTTAACACCTTTCACCCAATGCACTCTTAGCTCAGTGTACCTAGCTACCCAGTGGAGCCAGTGGGTGACAAGTTCACAGCACATTGTGGAAGGAACATGAAACTTCCAAATAAGATACAGCAGGTGTGGTTTACTCCTGAGATTCAAATACATATCCATGCCTGTATTACATTTCTTTTTTTAAACAACAGCCAATATTCAGATAAGTTGCTAGGCATCCGATGCACAACCTAACTTTATTCACTTTCATGCTGACAGCATCCAATGAAATATATCCTTAAAAAAGAAACCTCAATTTTAACTGCTTTTTATTTGGAAAACTACCTCATTCAGCTCCAGCCTCTGCCTAACTGCTATTGTTCCTTCACTTCAAAATGCTTAGAGTATGGATTGTGGGCTACAACTATGTATATTAAGCTTAAGAGGCTGCAATAAAAGAGAGGTATTGACAGAGACTTGGGTTTGCCTAATGTGCAGATTACTTGGTTTGTCTAGAGAGAATTAAAGTTAAATCCATTCTGGATTCCCAAGCTCCGCACCTCATGATTGTGCACTGTGGTGGCAATGACCTAGGCACATTGAATGGATTCTGGCTGGAAATCCTAATGAAATAAACCTTTGCAGAACTGGTGTCACATTTCCCTCACACTGTCTTGGTGTACTCTAATATATGCCAAAGACAGAAAGGGAAGTGGTCAAATCAATTCTGTCCACAGATTGACAAAGCCAGGAAACATGTTAATACAACTGTTTCTACATTCCTCACAGACCATTGCATGGGCTGTATCTATAACAATAATCTGCGTTTTGACATTCATGGAATTTATAACAATGATGAAGTGCACTTTAGAGATGAAGGCAACAGGGTGTTTCTAAGTATCTCGAAACTCTGCATCGGTTTTATGTGTAGCTGTCATATACACATAATCAACACAAAGTTTCTTGTCAGAGCCACCCTAGTACACAAAATAATGTTTATTTTCTTTAAAATACTTCTTTTGTTCAGTTCTTGGGGATCTTCGTGATGACATCATGATGGTTGCGGATACGTCGGAAGAACGCATAACAAAAGCCAACACTCAATGGCCATCAGCACATCCAAACATATTAAGTAAAAAAATCCATTCCAAACATTGTGCTACACATATTACTATATGCATGCTACTTTGAAAACATGTTTAAACTCATATTTTGGTACTAAGTTTCTATAAAACAATGCAGGACAGGCAAGAGGGGCTGTGACAGTATACTAGAGCATTGAGGACAGAAGAGGCAGTGGTAGTAGAACCATAGATGCCAACAGAGCTGAAAACACCCATGTTTTTAAGCCCAAAAGGGCTTTATTTTATCTGTCTCTTGTCTACAAGCTCCTTTCAATGTAAGTCAATGGGGAAAATCAATTCCCCAGTTTTTTTCAAAATCTCCCTCTTACCAAGTTCAAAATGTGAGCAAGCATGGAAGTCAGGAGGAACTGGGGTAGGGACATGGACTCGGATAACAGAGGACAGGTGCAGACCTCTATTCCCTCCCTCCTGGCTTGTCTGTTCCATTGTCATGCCCCTGATCCCTCCCTCCTGCCCTTTATGGTCTGTTATGCCGCAGCTTTCTCTCCTGTCTTTCCCCTCTGTTGTCCATGTGCATGGTCCTGTCTCCTCCCTATAGCTTTACATGGTTGGTTGTGCTGCACTGCCGTCCCGCATGCCCTGTGTGGTGTATTGCGCTGCTGCAAATCCTGATGCCTGTCCATGTCCCTCCTGTCCTCTGTTATCCGAGTCCATGTCCCTACATGTCTTTCTGCCCTCTTCTTGCCTCGTCCTGCACTTCTCTTGCTACTTTCTGCATTTTTACCAGGTCAATATGGCCGACAGCTTTTTGGTTTAATGTCATATTTAGCCCTTTGTTAATGTTGGCAACTGGAGGCATTTGTACATTCAAATAAGGAAGCTACAATGATGTGTTGTATCATGATCAAGGTTAGGACGAGCCAAAACACGTGGATCGTGTTCTTTGCACATTAAATACTTACAAACTGCAACCCGAGTGCTGATTCTTTCCTTGTAAGAGTGAGAGGATATTGAATATATACATATATATATATATATATGTACCTCTCTTGCCTCTTTCTGCACCTCTCTTGCCACTTTCTACATCTCACTTGCTTCTTTTGCCACTTCTCTTGCTTCTTTCTGCACCTTTCTTTCTGTTTCTACACCTCTCTTGCCTCTTTCTGCACCTTTCTTCCTCTTTATGCACCTCTCTTGTATCTTTCAGCACCTCACTTGCCTCTTTATGTGCCTTTCTTCTTCTTTCTGTACCTCTCTTGCCTCCTTCTGCACCACTTTTTACTCTTTCTACATCTCTCTTGCCTCTTTCTGCACCTCTCTTGCCTCTTTCTGCACCTTACTCTCTTCTATCTGCACCTCTCTTGCCTCTTTCTGCACCATTCTTCCTCTTTCTGCACCTCTCTTGCCTCTTTTTTTATACCTCTCTTGCCTCTTTCTGTACACTCTTGTCACTTTCTGCACCTCTCTTGCCTCTTTCTGCACCCCTGTTGTCTCTTTCTGTACTCATCTTCCCTCTTTCTGTAACTCTTTTGCCTCTTTTTGCATCTTACTTGCCTCTTTCTGCACTTCTCTTGCTTCTTTCTATACCTCTGTTTCTTCTTTCTGCAATTCTCTTGCCTCTTTCTGCACTTCTCTCGCCTGTTTCTGCACCTCTCTTGTCTCTTTCTGTATATCTCTTGCCTCTTTCTGTACCTCACTTGCTTCTTTTAGCACCCCTGTTGCTTCTTTATGCACCCCTCTTCCCTCTTTGTGCAATTCTCTTGCCTCTTTCTGCACCTCTCTTCTCTCTTTCTGTATCACTCTTGCCTGTTTTTGTACCTCTGTTGCTTCTTTCTGTACTTCTCTTGCTTCTTTCTGCAACCTTTGTGCCTCTTTCAGCACCTCTGATGCTTCTTTCTGCACTTCTCTTCCTTTTTTCTGCACCCCTCGTGCCTCTTTCTGCACTCTTCTTCCCTTTTCCTGCATGTCTCTTGGTTCTTTTTGCACTGATCTTGCCTCTTTCTGCACCCCTCTTGCCTCCTTCTGTATCTTTGTTGTTTCCTACTGCACTGTGCTTGCTTACTTCTGTACCTCTATTTTAATTTTCTGCACCCCTCTTGCCTCTCTGGGCACCCTTCTTCTCTCTTTCTGCACCTCTTCTGCCTGTTTTTGCACCTCTGCTGCCTCTTTCTGTACTTCTCTTGCCTCTTTCTGCACCTCTCTTGCCTCTTTCTGCACCTCACTTGCTTCTTTTTACACCCCTGTTGCCTCTTTCTGCACCCCTCTTCCCTCTTTGTGCAACTCTCTTGCCTCTTTCTGTACCTCTCTTCTCTCTTTCTGCACCACTCTTGCCTGTTTGTGTACCTCTGTTGCTTCTTTCTGTATTTATCTTGCCCCTTTTTGCACCCTTTGTGCCTATTTCAGCACCTCCGGTGCTTCTTTCTTCACTTCTCTTCCTTTTTTTTGCACCCCTCGTGCCTCTTTCTGCACACTTCTTCCCTTTTCCTGCACGTCTCTTGGTTATTTTTGCAATGATCTTGCCTTTTTCTGTACCCCCTTGCCTCCTTCTGTATCTCTGTTGTTTCTTACTGCACTGCTCTTGATTCTCTCTGTGCCCCTCTTACCTCTTTCTCCACCTCTCTTGCTTCTTTCTGCACCCCACTTGCCTCTTTCTATACCCTTCTTCCCCCTTTGAGTACCTATCTTGCCTCTTTCTGTACCTCTCTTACCTCTTTCTGCACCCCTCTAGGCTCTTTCTGCATCTCTTTTGCTTGTTTCTGTTCTTCTTTCGCCTCTTCCCATACCCCTCTTGCCTCCTTCTGCACCTATGTTGTTTTGTACTGCACTGCTCTTGCTTCTTTCTGCACCCCTCTTGCCTCTTTCGGCACACCTCTACTGTCTTTCTGCACCCCTGTTCCCTCTTTCTGCACCTCCTCTGCCTGTTTCTGCACCTCTGCTGCCTCTTTCCGAACTTCTATTGTCTATTTTTGCTCCCCTGTTGCTTCTCTCTGCACTTCTCTTGCCTCTTTCTACATCTCTCTTCTCTCTTGCTGTACCTCTATTGCTTCTTTCTGTACTTCTCTTGCCTCTTTCTGCACCTCTCTTGCCTATTTCTGCACACACAGGGGTACTTTTAAACTGACCTCAGACTCAGCAGTGCATGCATGCAATTGCAGAAAACGGCTGCTGGCCTCTAAACTGTGATGCCCTATTATATGCTAGGGACTTAGCGATATAGCGATAATTTTAATCGCCCTGCCCTATTATGTACTCGGGCCTTAAAGGGAAGGTCATGCCAATCACTGGGGTTCCCCAACCCATAGTGAACCCTAGTGTATGTAGGTGTTTCACTGTATTCTAACTGTCTTTCAGCATAGCACTGGCTCCGGGTCTGGTTAGGCAGAGCCCAGGGTCAGCCAGAGTCAGTCACCACCAGTACCAGTCAGCGAAATGTTGGGGGATGCCCAGGGCACAGGATGGCTTTGCAACAAGGCCTTTTTCTGCACATCTGTTAGTTCTTTCTGCAATTCTCTTGCTTCTTTCTGCACCTTTCTTCCTCTGTCTCCACATGTCCTACCTCTGTAGGCATGGATAGAAATTAGCATTTAAAAAACCTTAGAAATTTACTAAAAAAACACAGGTTTCCGGAACGTTATAGTTCAAAATCAACATTTAAAAAACCTTAGAAATTCACTGAAAAAACCAAAGGTTACAGGGGCGTTATAGTTAGTTGGACATTTCACTCATAGAAAACCAAAGAATTTCAGCTGTTATAGTTAGTTGAGCTAACTATAACACGTGCCCCCGCAATGCAATGCTGATGATGTCACATATTACATCATTCATGACATGGTCAGTGACATCACTGATGACATCTCAAATGATATCACTGATTACATCATCCACATGATAATCTGATGCACCTCCTCAAACCCTATATAACCTTTGATACACCCACTCTAAAATACAGACTACCATTTCGAAACTATAGACACACCAATATCAGTTGCTACTTACCCACTCACTGATTCCTAGGTCTCCACACGCATCCACTCATTCACCCATCCAGTCACTCATACATGCAGTCACTCATCAATACAAAACTATCATATGCACTCATACACCTATACAGACACTCACATACCACCACTCATCCAGTTACTCACACACCTAGTCATTCATGCAAAAAATCAGTCACACTCCCATTTACTCACCTATGCAGTTATACACACACCACCTCACTTATTCATAAAGATATTAACACATACTTATACTTCTATACAATCACTGATAACAGCACACACTCATCCATACAGCCACTCTCACAATCACTCACTCTCACATATAGTCATTTATTTACTCCAACACTTACATATACTGTCTTTCACATATGTAGTTACTCACACATGTACTACTGAGACATCCATTCACTCACCAACACACCCATACACACACTTACCCACCCATATATCCCTTCACTGATATACTCTTGAACCCATACACCCAGTGACTCACCCACTCATACATCTATGCACAGTCACACACACCCCCACCCTCCCACACAGACACTCAGGTTCCCATACAGATACTCAGACAACCAATCAATAACCTATACAGACATTCATTTCTATATGGGTTACCAATGCAGCTGCTTACACACTAACCTGACAGACTGATAAAGACATTCACACAGTTTAGTCACTAACATATGCATTCAGTAAAACACGTTTAGTTACTCCTTTATACAGTCAGTCACACCCCTACTAAATCATCCATTCAGACACTTATATACCCACTCATTCTTTAATACACATTGGCATATATATATATAAATCAAATAATGGGGACACGCACTACCAACAAATTCCAAAGTTGTAAATTGTCGCGTGCTCCTGGGGCTTCACTTTCTGATCCAAAAAGTGTTAGTTGAAAACTTGATAAACAGTGGCACCTCCTAGAGAGGAGATGTCTCCCTGGGCACAGCTTAAAAATCCCACTGGTAGGTGGTGTTAATTCAATCAAAGATTTAGTCTCCATTTTGAAATTTGATTGTTGTATTCACATCAAATCTGGTTCATTTCAACACTTGTTAAATGTCTGGAAAATCATCAACATTCCTTTAAAATTAACAATCCATTTGAAAAGAGCTTCAATTTACATCAATCCCGATGCATTTCGATGGGCATTTCAAAGGTCAATTGTGCAGCCCCATCGTATGCTAATCTGTTTATGCACTATTTTGAGGAACAGCACATTTTAAATACCCCCAATTGGCTACAATACAAAAAAATGTATGTAATATTCATAGACGACATTTTCATCATGTGGTCTGGTCCACTTGATACGTTGCAACATGCTCTTGTGCAATTAAATGAAATAGATGGTCGCATTCAATTTACATCTGAAGTACACAAAGAGCAGATTAATTTTTTAGATGTACAAATTCAGTTAAAACATGGAAAACTGACAACAAATATCTTTCGAAAAAACACTGATCGCAACAGCATTTTGCACTTCAACAGTTTCCACAGAAACAGTTTGAAAAAGAATCTGCCATTTTCCCAATTACTACGTCTGAAACGAATAGTATCGGATCCAGAAGAATGCAATACCCAAATCAATTTTATGCTCAACAAATTCAAAAAACGAGGCTATCCACAGGATTTATTACAACACGCCAACAACCAATGTGCGAAAATTAACAGAAAATACTTATTGTCTGTGAAGGAAAAGAAAGATTCAAATCGGTCAGTTTTAGGCTCCAAATACTCGACCCTCTCAAGGAATGTTGATGATTTTCCAGACATTTAACCCCTTCGCTGCTAGGCCTTTTCCCCTCCTGTGCTAAGCCTTTTTTGGGCTATTTGGGGTAGTGCGCGCTTAGGCCCCTGTAACTTTTTGACCACATTAGGTATCCACGCCAAATTTGCGTCCTTTTCTTCCAACATCATGCGGATTCTAAAGGTACCCAGGGTTTATGGATTCTCCTAGAGGGTTCCCAGAATTAGTCAAAATACAGCAAAATTTTGTTTTTTTGGTGAAAAATTGGGAAAAGTGGCTGCAAATGAAAGCGTCTGGGTTTGTCTCGGCAAATGATATCAAAAAAGGGTTTGTGGGGCTGAAATCACCATTTCTCCAGCTTTTAGGAAATGACAGATTTTTGTCAGAAATCCAACTTTTTTTACACAGTTTTGAAATTTTTCTGGGACATACCCTATTTTTGCAATTTTTTATGCTTTCAACCTCCTTCCAGATAATGGTAGAAATGGGTAGAAAAGCAATAATGGATCTTGGAAAGCTATACATTTTTATAAAGTAGACACAATTCTGAATTCAGCAAGGGGTCATTTGTGTAGATCCATCAAGGTTTCTTTATAGAAACTAACAGTTAAATATAGGAAAAATTAAAAATTAGTTGAAAAAAGCAGCCTTTTGTGTCAACGTTTTCACCTGTAACTTCTTCTAATTATGACATCTCTTAGAAAGAAATGTACCATTACATCCGCTGGACCTTCCTGGTTGTGGGGATATACAGGACTTGTAGGTTCACCAAGAGTCCAACGAACCCAGAGTAAAAAACTGAGCAGCATTTTGTAATGGTTATTTTGTGAGTTCCGGGTATATAGCAATTATAGTGTGAAAATGTATACATGGAAAAATTGGTATGAAAGACACCTATGTATTTCTGAAATGGGAACAAATTACAGAGTTTAGAAACAGTGCATAATTGCACATTTTCGAAATTGGGAATACTCATACTTGCATGACAATTATTGGTCATTTTTCAAAATGACTTTTTTTTTACAAAATGTCTTTCATTTGGAAGGGAGATATGCATCAAACTGAACTACCCTAAGTCTCCCGATAAAAATGGTACCTCACTTGTGTGGGTAGGCATAGTGCCCATGACAGGAAGTGGCTCAAAACCTAAGGTGAACACACCACATTTTCACACTGAAAAACACAAGAGTCTAGCTGTAGTTTTTGAACCCTAGCTCTGCCGGCACCTAGGGAAACCTAGCAAACCTATACATTTTTGAAAACTAGACACCCAGGGGAATCCAGGATAGGGTGACTTGAGTGCCTCCCACCATGGTCTGTTACCCAGAATCCCTTGCAAACGTAAAAAATTGACAAAAAAAACATATTTTCCCCACATTTCTGTGATGGAAAGTTCTGGAATCTGCGTGGATCCACAAATTTCCACCCACCCCGCGTTCCCCAAAGTCCTACAAGAAAAATGGTACCTCACTTGTGCGGGTCAGCCTAGTGCCCGCGACAGGAAACGGCGCAAAACGCAACATGGTCACACCTCAATTTTGCAGTGAAAAATGACCCTTTTTTGGCAAAGTGACTAGCTGTAGTTTTTTAACCCTAGCCCTGCCGGCACCTAAGGAAACCTAGCAAACCTATACATTTTTGAAAACTAGACACCCAGGGGAATCCAGGATGGGATGTCTTGAGTGCCTCCCACCATGGTCTGTTACCCAGAATCCCTTGCAAACGTAAAGAATTGACAAAAAAAACACATTTTCCCCACATTTCTGTGATGGAAAGTTCCGGAATCTGCGTGGATCCACAAATTTCCACCCACCCCACGTTCCCCAAAGTCCTACAAGAAAAATGGTACCTCACTTGTGCGGGTGGGCCTAGTGCCCGCGACAGGAAACGGCGCAAAACCCAACGTGGTCACACCTCAATTTTGCAGTGAAAAATGACCCTTTTTTGGCAAAGTGACTAGCTGTAGTTTTTGAACCCTAGCCCTGCCGGCAACTAGGGAAACCTAGCAAACCTATACATTTTTGAAAACTAGACACCCAGGGGAATCCAGGATGTGGTGACTTGAGTGCCTCCCACCATGGTCTGTTACCCAGAATCCCTTGCAAACATAAAAAATTGACAAAAAAACACATTTTCCCCAAATTTCTGTGATGGAAAGTTCTGGAATCTGCGTGGAGTCACACATTTCCACCCACCCCGCGTTCCCCAGAGTCCTACGAGAAAAATGGTACCTCACTTGTGCGGGTCGGCCTAGTGCCCGCGACAGGAAACGGCGCAAAACCCAACGTGGTCACACCTCAATTTTGCAGTGAAAAATGACCCTTTTTTGGCAAAGTAACTAGCTGTAGTTTTTGAAGCCTAGTTCTGCCGGCACATAGGGAAACCTACCAAACCCACACATTTCTGAAAACTAGACACCCGGCGGCTTCCAGGGAGGTATGGCTTACGTGGATCCCCCAACGTTTCCTTACCCAGAATCCCCTGCAAACCTCAATTTTAGCTGAAAAAAATCACTTTTTTCACACATTTTGGTGTGGGAAAGTTGTGGCATCACTGGGCTCACACAAATTTACCACCACCCAGCATTCCCCCAGCTCTCCCGGTAAAAATGGTGCCTCACTTGTGTGGGAGGCCCAAGTACCCACGGCAGGCAAGGGCCCAAAACGTAGTGAGGCGACATCAAAATGGCCTATCGCAAAACCACCTAGTTTTGCTAGGGGCGTCACTTGGGTTTTTGGCCTGGTGCTCGGCGGCCATCTAGGGAAACCTACCAAACCCATGCATTTCTGAAAACTAGATACCCGGCAGCTTCCAGGGAGGTATGGCTTGCGTGGATCCCCCAACGTTTCCTTACCCAGAATCCCCTGCAAACCTCAATTTTAGCTGAAAAAAACAATGTTTTCACACGTTTTGGTGTGGGAAAGTTGTGGCATCACCGGGCTCACACAAATTTACCACCACCCAGCGTTCCCCCAGGTCTCCCGGTAAAAATTGTGCCTCACTTGTGTGGGAGGCCCAAGTACCTGCGGCAGGCAAGGGCCCAAAACGTAGTGAGGCGACATCAAAATGGCCTATCGCAAAACCACCTGGTTTTGCAAGGGGGGTCACTTGGGTTTTTGGCCCGGTGCTTGGCGGCCATCTAGGGAAACCTACCAAACCCACGCATTTCTGAAAACTAGACACCCGGCGGCTTCCAGGGAGGTATGGCTTGTGTGGATCCCCCAACGTTTCCTTACCCGGAATCCCCTGCAAACCTCAATTTTAGCTGAAAAAATCACTTTTTTCACACATTTTGGTGTGGGAAAGTTGTGGCATCACCGGGCTCACACAAATTTACCACCACCCAGCGTTCCCCCAGGTCTCCCTGTAAAAATGGTGCCTCACTAGTGTGGGAGGCCCAAGTACCCAAGTAGGCTTTTTGCCCCCCGGAGGGGCAGATTGGGGGCTACTGCCCCATCTGTCCCCCACGGGGGTCAGGAAGGCTGTAACTTTTGCAGGGAGGGGGTGGGGGCATGGGCATGTCAGTTTTGGCCAACCCCCAAACTAATTAAAATTTGCCCCAAAATAATCCCTGGCGTCTAGTGGGCTTTTTACCCCTCCAACAGGGCAGATTGGGGGCTGAATGCCCCCATCTGCCCCCCAGAGGAGGCAGAAAGTCCACTAGACGCCAGGGAGTTTTAGGGGCAAATTTTAATTAGGGTGGGGGCTGCCCAAAACGGGTATGCAAATGCCCCCACCCTTATTAAAATTTGCTTAAAAAAATCCCTGGCGTCTAGTGGGCTTTTTGCCCCCCGGAGGGGCAGATTGGGGACTACTGCCCCATCTGTCTCCCGGGGAGGCAGGAAGGCTGTAATTTTTGCGGGGAGGGGATGGGGGCATGGGCATGGCCGTTTTGGGCAACCCCCACCCTAATTAAAGTTTTCCCCCAAAAACTCCCTGGCGTCTAGTGGGCTTTTTGCCCCCCCGGTGGGGCAGATTGGGGGCTAATGCCCCCATCTGCCCCCCAGGGGAGGCAGAAAGTCCACTTGGCGCCAGAGAGTTTTTTGGGTAAATTTTAATTAGGGTGGGGGTTGCCCAAAATGGGCATGCCAATGCCCCCCCCCTAATTAAAATTTTCCCCGAAAAATCTCTGGCGTCTAGTAGGCTTTTTGCCCCCCGGGGGGCAGATTGAGGGCTAAAGCCCCATCTGTCCCCCACAGGGGGTAGGAAGGCTGTAACTTTTGCAGGGAGGGGGTGGGGGCATGGGCATGTCAGTTTTGGCCAACCCCCAACCTAATTAAAATTTGCCCCAAAATAATCCCTGGTGTCTAGTGGGCTTTTTACCCCTCCAACAGGGCAGATTGGGGGCTGATGCCCCCATCTGCCCCCCAGAGGAGGCAGAAAGTCCACTAGATGCCAGGGAGTTTTTGGGGCAAATTTTAATTAGGGTGGGGGCTGCCCAAAACGGGTATGCCAATGCCCCCACCCTAATTAAAATTTGCCCCAAAAAATCCCTGGCGTCTAGTGGGCATTTGGCCCCCCCGGGGTGGTAGACTGGGGGCTACTGTCCCATCTACCCCCAAGGGGGGCAGGAAGGGTGGGGGCATGGACAGCCCCCAACCTAATACAAATTTGCCCCAAAACAATCCCTGGCGTCTAGTGGGCTTTTTGCCCCCCCGGTGGGGCAGATTGGCGGCTAAAGCCCCCATCTGCCCCCAGGGGGAGCAGAAAGTCCATTAGATGCCAGGGAGGTTTTTGGGCAAATTTTTATTAGGTTGGGGGCTGCCCAAAACGGGCATGCCAATGTCTCCACCCTAATTAAAATTTGCCTAAAAAATCCCTGGAGTCTAGTGGGCTTTTTGCCCCCCTGGTGTGGCAGATTGGGGGCTACTGCCCCATCTGACCGACAGGGGAGCAGGAAGGCTGTTATTTTTGCGGGGGAGGAGGGTGGGGGCATGGGCATGCCCATTTTGGGAGCCCCCACCCTAATTCAAATTTGCCCCAAAAAACTCCCTGGCGTCTATTCGGTGTTATTGCCCCCGGTGGGGCAGATTGGGGGCTAATGCCCCCATCTGCCCGCCAGGGGGGGCAGAGAGTCCACAAGACACCAGGGAGTTTTTTGGGCAAATTTTTATTTGGGTGGGGGCTGCCCAAAACGGGCATGCCAATGCCCCCACCCTAATTAAAATTTGGCTAAAAAATCCCTGGGGTCTACTGGGCTTTTTGCAGATTTGGGGCTAATGCCCCCATCTGCCCCCCGGGGGCAGAAAGGCTGTCATTTTTGCGGAGGGTATGTGGGGGCATGGGCATGCACATATTGGGCAGCCCCCACCACAAATTATAAGAAAAAATTAATCCCTAGCGTATAGTGGGCTTTCTGCCCCCCGGGGGGGCAGATTAGGGGCTGCTGCCCCCAACTGCCCCCCAGGGGGGGCAGAAAGGCTGTACATTATGCGGGGTGGGGGCATGGACATGCCCTTCATGGGCAGCCCCCATCCTAAAAAATGATGTGCGCAAAGTAAACATCCCTGGTGTCTAGTGGGCTTTTTGCCCCCCCGGGGGGCAGATTGGGGGCTAGTGCCCCCATCTGCCCCCCAGGGGGGGCAAAAAGACTAAATTACACTAAAAATATTTGGGGGGAGCAAAAGCCCTTGCCTAAGGGGCCGCTCCCCCCTCCCTGGTGTCTATTGGGTGGATCCCTGCTTGGGGATCACCCTCCTGGGGCAATCCCCAAGCAGGGATTCACTGGGGAGGGGTACCATTGGAAAGAGGAGATTCTCCCCTTTCCAATGATACCTCCCCCGTCTTTCAACGTGCCTGGGGGGCTGAGATAGCCCCCTGAGCACGTACAAAGTGAAACTGAAATGAGCCTAAAGGCTCATTTCAGTTTCGTTTTCTGTGCAATGAAGACAGCTCGACCTGCGCGCTGATCTTCATTGCACAGAAACCAGGGACGGGGCCTCGGGAGCTGGGGAAGCTCTTCCCCAGCTCCCAAAGTCAAAGGCATGAAATAGAAATCCCTCTGCTGTCTGCAGTAGAGGGATTTCGTGCCCCTGGCCTCATGACGGAATGGTTCCGTCATGAGCACAGGGGCACCGATGCTCATGACGGAACCATTCCGTCATGAGCAACAAAAGGGTTAACAAGTCTTGATATAAACCAGATTTGATGTGAATAAAACAATCAAATTTCAAAATGCATCAACATGGAGACTAAATCTTTGATTGAATGAACACCACCTACCAGTGGGATTTTTAAGCTGTGCCCAGGGGGACATCTCCTCTCTAGGAGGTGCCCCTGTTTATATATATATATATATTCAGTGAAAAAACCATAGGTTTCACACACGTTATAGTTAGCGGACATTTTACTCATAAAAAACCAATGAAATTCCCCCGTTATAGTTAGTTAAGCTAACTATAACTCGCGCACCCGCAATCCACTGCTGGTGACATCACTCATGACATCACTGATGACATCTCAAATGACATCACTGATGACATCATCCAGTGAATGTGTGTTTTTCTGAAAATTAAATATGTTTTATATATGTATAACTCAAGGTTGATGGAAGAATAAATGGGTATATAAGTGTCTAAAAGGATGATTTGTTTTTGAAAAATTGATTGTGTAACTGACTGATTAAGTGTATCTTAGTGAATACATGGCTTACTGAGTAATGTTTAAATATGTAATTATCTGTATCAGTCTCTCACTTTGTGTATAAGTGTCTGCATGGGTTGGTGAGTAGCTACATGGGTGTTTATATAGGATATTAGGTTGTTTTTTGAGTATCAGTGTGAGTGTCTGCATGGTTTGGTGGGGGGTATTACGTAGTGCATAGGTGCATGACTGATTGACTCTCTGGTTGTATGTGTTGAAGACAGCATGTGTGCATGTCTGTATGGGTGGATGAGTGTGTGTATGGGTGTGTTAGTGAGAGAATGACTGTCTCAATAGTGTCTTTATGAGTTTCTAAATATGTTTTAAAGAAGTATATTTGACTATTGGTGTATATAAGTGAGTATATGTGAGAGTGAGAGATTGAAACAGTTCCTGTATGAATAAGTATGTGTTTTTATAAGTGATTATTTAAAAGAGTAAGTATGTGTAAGTTTCCGTAGAAGTAAGTGTGGTGGTGTGTGTATAACTGTATATGCAAGTAAATGTATGTTTGATTCTTTATTAGCATGAGTGACTATGTGTGTGAGTAACTCTATGGATGAGTGGCATTGTGTAACAGGATGTATAGGTGTATGAGTACATATGATGAGTGAGTACACGTATGAGTGACTGTACAGGACTGTTGGTGAATTAGTGGATGTGTATGTGGATCTTAGAATTACTGAAGAGGTTGTTGTAACTGGTATTGGTATGTCCATTTTTTTGAAAATTTCAGTCTCTATTTTTGAATGTTTGTATCAAAGGTTATATTAGGGTGAGAGGAGGTCTACCACTCTGTCACAAGGATGATGTCATCAGTGATGTCATTTGAGATGTCATCAGTGATGTCATGAGTGATGTCACTGACCATGTCATGAGTGATGTAATATGTTACGTCATCAGCAGTGGATTGCGGGTGCGCGAGTTATAGTTAGCTTAACTAACTATAACGGGGGAATTTCATTGGTTTTTTATGAGTAAAATGTCCGCTAACTATAACGTGTGTGAAACCTATGGTTTTTTCACTGAATTTGCAAGGTTTTTTAAATGCTAATTCCTAACTATAACGTGTGTGAAACCCATGGTTTTTTCACTGAATTTGCAAGGTTTTTTAAATGCTAATTCCTAACTATAACGTGTGTGAAACCCATGGTTTTTTCAGTGAATTTTTATGGTTTTTTAAATGCTAATTCTTACCTATAACATGTGTGATTCCCATGGTTTTTTCATTGTTTTTGTATGGATTTTTTAATACAAATTCTTATATTTAGGGTTTTTTTTTTTTTTTTTATTTGCAAGCTTTTTTACTTTTTTTTTTTTGTACTTTATATTCTCTTAAAACACTATGCTTAATTTTTAAAAATTCTGCATTATATTATTTTTTCTCATTTTTTTTTTAACAAACAGGTAAGATATATTAGTATAACATAGTGTTTTTTTTTTTTTTTTTTTAAGTGCGCGTACGGTAAGCTTACGGTAAGCGTACGGTTTGCGTAATGTTCGTAATATTTCTACTCTTTTTGCGTATGGTTACGCAATTTACGTAGCCATGCGTACTGCGTATGTGGCGCGTAAGCGTGTACGCTACACGCGCACGTTACGCGGAAGTGTTGGGGCATGCCCGTTATGCGCATGCGCACGAGCGCGTGTCTTTTTTACGCGCATGCGTACTTTTACCGTAAGCACTCTGTAAGCGCTCCGTAAGCGCACCGTAAGCGTAACGTATGCGCACGGTGGGTCATGTGATCAAGAAACAAAACTTTTGATTGGTTCAAAGTAGTTTCAGTTCTAGAACTCTCCTACACCACACCCATTCCCCTCATTTCTGCTTGTGATCCCTTAGGAGAAGGAGCTGACTTGTCTTTGGGATATGATGGCAGACCAGCACTCTTCTGCTGAGAGTGAGGCTAGCAGCACCACCATCAGGCAGAGAAAGAGGAAACAGAAGAGCTCTTTTATATGGGAGTATTTTACTTTTCCTGAGGGCGAGAAAAAAGTCAATGCTGCTTTGGTGACTTGCAAGCTGTGCCAGCGTGTACTTTCGAGAGGTAATCCCAACAAGAAGTATTCCTTCGGGAATCACACTATGTTGAGACACCTTGAGGATGTACATCCTAGGACACATGCACGACATACTAGAGGCAACCCTTCAGTAAGTCGAGCAAGCACATCCACAGCAGCTCAGCCGAGTCCTTCTTCGGAAGCTCAGCAGAGCCCTTCATCTGTGGGGGCAGATTCACCTCTTTCTGGTCCTGTGGAAACTAACCATCGGTTTGCGAGGGTTACTATGCGGTGCTCATTTTGCCATGGTCTAATTGTTCATAGGGAGACCAGTCTTCCCCTCATTAACAACAAAATAGACCAGCACATTTGTCCAACCAGCTAATGTTCCCATTCTTCCTTTCCTCTGTCCCTGCATGAACACAACGGCTCTTTTAAGAGCCAACCTTACCTCTCAACTTTTTCTTAAATGCTAATTCTTACCTATAACATGTGTGATTCCCATGGTTTTTTCATTGTATGTACCGTAAGCGTATTTTTTTTAATTTTTTTATTTTTTAAAAACACTAAAAAACAATTACCACATTACAAGGTCCTTGAGGGATTAATAACTAAATACTGAAAATCTGTTTGAGGAGAAGTGGAAGAAAGGGACCATCTAATTTCTGACTTACCTGACTCACCCAAAAATGTTATTATCATTTTAAATTTATTTGAAATTGCTTGTAAAAATGGTTTTATTTTTCGAAAATTTTCTTTCTTCATCTGAAAAAAAAGAAAAAAGTATTAATATTTAATAAAACATTTTATAATACAGTACACGTATTTACATATTTTCCAAAAACAATTTTTTGCCTTTTTTTTGCTGTTTTCAGAATATATTGCATTTCACTATAAATCGTGAAAGCAATTGCATTCATCACTTAACAGCGGGCAAAAAAAAAATAACAATTTCAAAGATTGTTTTAAAAAAGCCCAGAATCTCTTCTCACTAAAACATAACATTATAGAAATGCAAAATATTCAAAAAAAATATCATCTAATAACAATAACTATTTCTTTAAAATACCGTCTGACAATTTTGTTTCAGAAGCATAATCACAAAAATAATATATCTCAAATAACTCCACAATACATCTGGTTACATTTCCTTTAGGCCAAATGGTAATTTTAAAATTCTTTTTTGATTAAATTTCCAATGGTAATCTAATAAAATTCCAAAATTTAAATTGTACAGATGTTACCGATTCTCTCTAAAATTTTGGTTTCCGAAATATTAATTAGTAATTAAATAAGTCCACAATACAATTGGTTACCTTTCCTTATGGCCAAATGGTAATTTTAAAAATCTTTTTTGATTAAAATTCCAATGGTAATCCAATAAAATTCCAAAATTTAAATTGTACAGATGTTACCGATTCTCTCCAAATTTTTGGTTTCTGAAAGATTCATTAGGAATTAAATAAGTCCACAATACAATTGGTTACCTTTCCTTTAGGCCAAATGGTAATTTGAAAAATCTTTTTATTTGAAAATTCCAATGGTAATCCAATAAAATGGAAAAATTGTTTTGTACAGATCTTGCCAATTCTCTCTAAAATTTAGGTTTCAGAAAGATTAGATAGGAATTTGCTAAATCAAAAGACAAACGTTGCTTGAAAATCAATTGGGAATCATTACACAGTGTCCAGCCTTTTTCACATTTAAGATAAACTGTGTAATGTCCAGAAGTTACAGTAGGTCCTTCATGGAAAAATATTGCCACTGTTACAAAAGTTTTTCCTGAAATTGATAATTGCTGTCCTATAAACTTCTTTATTAAAGTATCCAATTTTGAACCATCAGCTCTACATCGTTGCATCATTAAAATTACATACTGTCCGTATTCCTTTAAAATTAATGTTGAAAACATGTCAGATTTACACTCACCGCATTCCATGCTATGATTAGCATCTTTAACTAATTTAGCAAAAATGACTGTTTTACTGTCTGGCAATGTTAAATAAATAAACCTTTCAGAATCAACATTAGAGCCACATGTATTGAAACAGTTTTCACAACTATGTTCCCATTTATAAGAGACACCAAACATATTTTCAATGTGTACCCCTTCTTCTTCCAGTACCTGAAGAAAATACATCAAGAATTCCTGTGCGTCTTGCTGTACATTTTGAGAAAACTGTGTTCGTCCTGAACATACATCTAAAAGTTTTCTAATTTCAGTAGCACTTTCTATTTGAGTTTTATCATTACTCAGCTTTTGAAAAAGGAGACTCAACTCAGAACAGAATATTTTTCTCTGATTTACTATTATCTGCTCTTGCAAATTTTCCAGATAAAATGCAACATTCAGCACTACATTAGCGTAGCAGTTGACACCAGAGCTATTTTCAAAATGACAACCTACAACCTCTTCAACATTTTCCTTTTTCTTTTTGCTTGCAATTACATCACTCCTCTTTTTTTTTCTCCTCTCTACATCCTCATTAGAGACATTCTCAATTCTCCTTTTTCGAGAAACTACACGTTTCCCCAACACAGGATACTGACCTAAATGAGGAGCATAGGTTCTTCTTAATCTATTATACTCCTTTACACAGTTTGCATCAGCACTAACTTTTGAGTCATCAAAGTCTATCATAAATAAACCAGATAATGTTTTCACTCGTGACAAAGCTACATAAGCCATACCTTCTTTGAACACAGTTGAACCAATGTTTACAAATGCACAATCTACAGTCAATCCTTGAGACTTGTGAATAGTTACAGCATATGCTAGAGAAAACGGAAACTGTTTCCTACGTACATATAAGTCTTTCACAAGCATGAAACGAACTGTACAACGACAAATGTCCATAACTTCTTCTATCTGATCAAATTTTATTTTTAAACATTCAATTCCATCTTTTTTCTGATAATTAATAAAACCCACAACTCTTCCCATAGCTCCATTTACTAAACCTTTTTCAACATCCAAATTTCTCCTTAAAAATACTCTACAGTTCATGCAAACATATAGATTTTTTTCTAATCCAGCAGTTTTTGAAATGTTCTTCTCTAGTGAATCCAATTTATTTTTCAGTTTGCCTGTTAATGTAATAGTAATTCTTTCATGCTGAATTTTGTCCACTGCTTCCAATTTCTTAATCTCTTCCTTTTCCAATTTCAAAAGCTCCTCATTGAATATTGAGCATTCACGTAGAGTTGGCATTAAGCAGATGACACTTTTCTTTTCTGCAATGTTCTTGTATATCTTCTCTGCAACTATTTCTTCCTTTGGAAATAAATTATGTAGCAACCGACTCTGTAATGCTTTCGTGCCAGCTTTTGTGAGTAGTCCAACTCTGATATCTTTCAGAATACTTCCATATTCTTCATCGTTTGCTTGCCTCATATTAGTAGTAAGTTCCTTGTACTCAAAGAAGGACCAAATATTTGCATTACCAATGCTTCCCAATGACTTTTTTGTGTCTTCATGTGTCACAGTATTAAACACTGGTTGTCCTTTAACTGGAGTAAGCTGTAGAAGATCCCCAAAAACTATGACATGTTTTCCACCAAATAACACGTCATAGTCTGTCCTTAGAATTTGCTGCATTCTTAAATGCACAAAGGCAAGCATTAAGTTTGATACCATGCTCACCTCATCAATAATGAGAACTTGCATCTTCTTCAATACTCTTGAAACTTCCAAGCATGCTTCTCCAGTTAGCTTGTGGTATTGTATTTTGTTCTCATGCTCCACTGGTAACATTAGCAAACGATGTAAGGTGATTCCTTTTATGTTATATGCTGCTAACCCAGTTGGAGCAGTAACCACACAAGACAAAGTTGAATCCGTTTTTTGCTGTAGGTAGCTTCTGATGACTTTTATTAAGAAACTTTTTCCAGTTCCAGCTTGTCCGCTTACATACATCCTGATTGGTTGAAATGATGTGCATGAGCACTCTTTTTTTTCATGTAGTAATCCGTGATCAATTTTGTTTCTGATCTCTTCATAAATTTGTTGCTGCTCTTCATTCAGTTGTCTTTCCAAATTTGGTAAGTCTATAAATTCTTCTTGAGCTTGATTCATAGCCGTTTCCACTTCAGTCATAGCTATTGCAGCTTCATTTTCAACGATAGGTTGTCCTAGGGGATCTTGACTGAGTGTTCCAGAACTTTGGCTGTCTTGAGAACTGTCTCTAGCTACTTCAGCTGCAATTGTAGTTTCCTACTCAATTTCTTCATTTAACATTTGCACATAATTTGTAAAAGTACTGCATTCTATGCTGTCTTTGCAAGCATTAAAGGAATCTTCATAGCTTTGAAATTCTCCCAGTAGTTCGTCCTCTGTACGCCATGGTTTAAACAGCTGTAAAAGAGCCAAGTAGTAAAATTCCTTTTTGTCAGTAGTGTCGCAACTCAGCTTCCTGTGATTTATCAAACTTCCTTTTGTTTGCTTCACCAAACATCCTTCCTCACCAATGACTTTATATTTTCCATTGTTGATGTCTTCTGTGGCTTTCCGTGAATAAATGTAGTTCTGCAGCACTTCATAGAGACACATGTTCTCTAGATGAAGACTTCTCTTGGGATAATATGTGTCCAACATGTTTGATTTCAAAATATCTGTACTTTCTGGGTCATTCTCGGCCAAATATTCAATTTCTCCAACAGATTTCAGTACCCGATTTCTCATTGCTGCAAGGCCTAAACTTGCCCAAATTATTCTTCGTGATTTCGAGTAGAGACTTGCAGAAGCTAACCTATCTGAACATTCGTAGGATCCAATTTCTCGATGTGATAACATCTTTAAACTGAAACTTTACAGCTTCTTACTGACAGTCTTCTCGTGAGAAATCTCTTCCCACATTTCTTTCAATTCAGTTTTTTCTGATTTAGTAATGTAAGACGTTACATATCGAGCAACAGCAATGGAATTGTCAGCTACATACTGTATATCCATGTTAGCATTCCACATGGATAAAATGACTGGGTTGTAGTCATTTATATTTTTTGATTCTTCTTTTCTTTTAAGGGTGTAGGTATTCTTAGGTGATTTTCTTGTAATAGTATGTCTCACAGATGACATAAAACTGTTTACTCTTCCATTTGAAAGAACAGGTCTAGGAAATCCAAATCGATATTTAGTGTAGTATTTATCTTTGCTCTTGTATTTCCGTCGACAGTATTTTCCACACCGATGACTTTGGAAACGTAAAACTTGCTCCTTTAACTTTTTCTCTTCTGTGCTTTTTGGTATAGCACATGTTGCATATTCTTCAATGAAAGATAACACTGCTTCATCAGTATCTGTTCCAAACTTTGGGGCATCCTTGATCCACAACAGCATATGAATATGAGGAGCACCTCTTGCCTGGTACTCTTTTCTCCAAAAGAAATCTACTACTTCTCCAAGAGGTGGATTTTTTTTATTGCAGATGAAGGACATCATAGCCTCAAATCTATGATTGAAATATCTGCAAACATTAACCGGATCCAATGAGCACAGTTCTCCTGCTGCATGTATTCGATGTTTTTAATGTTGGAATTTGCCTCTCGTAGAAAATCCAGTTAATCATCCCAAGCGTACTCAGCACAGCTTAGGGTAAGGAACCATGTTGGTGTTCCTAAATTCCGTAACATGCATTTTAATTCACCATGGCGTCGGTACCAATATTCATTTGTCCCACGCTGACAAGCCATCAGATTGATCAGTTGTGTTTCCAAATGATCATCTCGGTGCTGCACTTTCTCCATAAAATCCTTAGCAGACACATTTTGTAAATGTACTCCACTTTTTAAAATGTGATTTACTGCATATGATAATGCAGACAAGTCGCTTTCAAATAAAAGATGGAACAAATAAGGAATACTTTGTCGAAATCTTGGATCTTCTGCATATAGTCTTGTAGTTCGATACTCAGAAGCTGGAATCTGTTCTGGACGTTCATCGTATCTTCCTCCTTTTCCTGTAGGAAACAGCTGGGGAAAACATCGAGCTTCCAAGCTCTCCTCCCATACACTCACAGGAGTTCCTTTTGCTTTCTTCATCTGAAACAGATCAATATTGTCTCCCATAACTTCTTTTGAATGAAGAGGATGTATGCTAAAATGTTCATAAATGTCTTCTTCCTTTGACTTGTCCACTTTTTCAATTTGTCCAGTTGGTGTTTCTGTGTCTTCTTGTAAATCTTCTTCTTCTATATAAATTGATTCATACCATTTGTTATTCCTTTTCAAATACAAATTTGCTCTTTGTACTTTCCGTACATCTACCAGCTCCTGCCAAATCTTCTTATTCTTTGTAGGTACACCATTAACCAGAATAACTAATGGTTCAGTTTCCAAAGTATCTGCATCAATAGTTTCCATATTTTTTTTCAAATCCAAGGGCAAATACACCACTCTACCTTTTAAACCTCTCAGTAAATCTGAAGGAGGTCATTTACCAGTTTTGGGCTCCATAGGTACTATGGTCTGGAACGGATGAACACATTGAATAAGTATAGACTCATATGTATTTAATTCAGAAAGTTCGGCAGGAATAGCATCCAATTCTAAATTATTATGTACAGCTCTGGTCGGCATTCTATTTTCTTCTAACTTGTTGTAACAGTATTTACAAATACGCTGATCTTCACCCAATTCAAAACAATTTTCAAGAAATATATATGTGGCAAAATCCTTCCACTTATAATTATCTTCATTTTCACTTTTTCTGTAGAGATCAACATTCCTGGTTTGATTTCTATAATGAGTTCTGCGGCAACAAATACAAGTAATATTTGGCCTTTCATTAGAGATTATTCCAAATTTTGTTATGTGATCATTAAATTTCTTACTCACAGCGGGTTCTACATTCTCTTCCACTTCTTCCTCATTTACTGTGTCCTTTTCTGTACTTTCTTGTTCTGGACCAAAGTAACAAAACTGAATTTCATCAGTAACCTTCTCTACATCTGATACCGATCCACGGAACAGAGCCCTATTCAATTCATCTAACTTTATTGCTGGACTTTTAGCAAAATACAATCGTCTCACAAACTTTCTCATTTCAGTATGATGAACAGCCAGCATCCTAAAATGATGAAAAACACTTTTACACACTTTTCTAGATAGACAAGCCAGAGAATGTCCCTGCAAACCAGTATTCTCTCTCACTCTGCATGGATCTAGACTTTGAAGTACCTTAATCTTCTGTTTAACACTTTTTTTACTATATTCTCTTAGAAACTCACGAAATTTATCAATAGATTCCTGACGCACAGTGCAAATACTACTACAATTCCAAGTGTACACTGGGGCTTTAGGACGTCTCCCCATAGCCTCATCCGCCATCACTAGTTCCTCATCTCTTGGAACCATTTTCTCCTTCTCCATAATACAACCATTTTTCACTTCATAAGCACGACCTCTGGTGTCAACTGCATGCAGCAAACTATTACTTTGAAAATAACTCTCTTCATTAAAAAAAGGTTCACTACTTGAACTATGCATCCATTCTCCTAAAAACACTTTACAAAAGTTTGTTCTTTTCACTAGTCTTTTCCTTTTGCTTTGTGATTTCAGTACATTGACCATTTTATCTAATGTACGCATCCTGTTCAAAATTAAAATGAATAGTTTCCTTTTTAATTCTAAAGCCTTTGCTGCAATGGCTTCAATTTCTTTTTTTCTCTTATAAAATTTAGCTTTTTTCTTATATTTCTTCACATCCTTTATCAAATTGGACATAACTCTTCTCTGAAACATTTTTCTACGAATCTCTTTAAACGCTGTTTTTCTTTTTAAGTTAATCTTTATTGTTTCTGAAGGTATATTTGCATTAACTAAATTCTCAATTTTTTCCTGTTGTTTTCTATTTAAAACATTCTTTCCAGTACAGACATTTTGTACATTTTTCTTTTTTTTGAAGATATTGTTTAAAAAATCTTTTGTCTGCTTACCAGAAGACTTTCTCTTTTTCCCAACATGAGCATCTCCAACTAACTTAGGTCCTCCAGTTGTCTTCAAATATAGTTTTTTTTTTGTGGTTTTTCCTTAGTCTGGATTTTGTAGGCATCTTAAATTTTGTTCACTGCTCTTCAGCAATATCTGAAAAAAACTAAAAAAAAAATCCTTTATTTTATTTAAATATATTACTACATTTTTTATGATCTTTTCAAATATTAAAATACTATGTACCCCTTTCCTACAAGTGAAAATCACAATAACATCATCACAAATTAAATATCTAAAAACATTTCCTGTGTGCACACAGAGTCATGGTTTGATATTAGTCAGAAAACGAAATTTCTTTGCCAATTTGAAAGCACACTTACTACTCTTTTTTTGCCAAGTGATAAGTACTTTTACAGTCTGACACATTTTGAATCCACTTTTCAGATTCTGAAAACAGCACATGTCCAAACAGCTTTTTGAGACCAGCAACATGTGTAACCTGGGTGACTGACTACACTCCAGCAAGGGCAACCAGCCTTAGTGATGCTGAATGTATTTGCATTACTGACTGCAACCTCAAACCCCACTCGGTTGTGAATACTATGCATGATTCTACAGGATAAGCAGCTGGGTGTGTGCTAAGAGTCTGCTTCTGCAGAAAAATAGCTCCCCCTTTTTCCTACTAATGCAAATGTAAAATTACCAGAGTAATATGCAATAAATCTCTGTCTATAATTCCTCTTTGCACACAGAGTCATGGTTTGATATTAGGCAGAAAACGAAATTTCTTTGTCAATTGGAAAGCACACGTACTACTCTTTTTTTGGCAAGTGATAAGTACTTTTACAGTCTGACACATTTTGAATCCACTTTTCAGATTCTGAAAAGAGCACATGTCCAAACAGCTTTTTGAGACCAGCAACATGTGTAACCTGGGTGACTGACTACACTCCAGCAAGAACCAAAGGAAATGATGGACGGAGTGTTGAACATTGCAAGCACTCACCCCCAGTCAACTGATCTGGGTTTAATCCATCACCGTTCTTTAGCCCACTCTGCCACCCCAGTTCAGACATGGCCATATGCAAATCAGTCTGACCCTGTGCCTCATGGGAACAGTCCAGCCCGAACTGCCAAGCCATGTCTTCCCTGGACCGGAAACAAGCTTCCTAGGACCGGTTTCTGGCATTTCAGCCGTCTTCAGCCAGGCTTGCTTGAATCCAGTGGCAAAGTGAGCAAGGGACTCACGTCTGAGCATACCCTGCCAACTTATGGCGAACAAAGCAAAAACCAAAGGAAATGATGGACGGAGTGTTGAACATTGCAAGCACTCACCCCCAGTCAACTGATCTGGGTTTAATCCATCACCGTTCTTTAGCCCACTCTGCCACCCCAGTTCAGACATGGCCATATGCAAATCAGTCTGACCCTGTGCCTCATGGGAACAGTCCAGCCCGAACTGCCAAGCCATGTCTTCCCTGGACCGGAAACAAGCTTCCTAGGACCGGTTTCTGGCATTTCAGCCGTCTTCAGCCAGGCTTGCTTGAATCCAGTGGCAAAGTGAGCAAGGGACTCACGTCTGAGCATACCCTGCCAACTTATGGCGAACAAAGCAAAAACCAAAGGAAATGATGGACGGAGTGTTGAACATTGCAAGCACTCACCCCCAGTCAACTGATCTGGGTTTAATCCATCACCGTTCTTTAGCCCACTCTGCCACCCCAGTTCAGACATAGCCATATGCAAATCAGTCTGACCCTGTGCCTCATGGGAACAGTCCAGCCCGAACTGCCAAGCCATGTCTTCCCTGGACCGGAAACAAGCTTCCTAGGACCGGTTTCCTTTGGTTTTTGCTACACTCCAGCAAGGGCAACCAGCCTTAGTGATGCTGAATGTATGTGCATTACTGACTGCAACCTCAAACCCTAAAAGTATTCCTCATTTATACCAGTACACCTTAATTTATGGTGAAAACATAGTCCATATTATTTTACATGTTCCTTACATTTAAATTTCTCCCAAAACACAAAATGATAAACACAACTTCAACAAAAGGAATTCCAATTCTATTATTCATTTCTTAATTTACCACATACATCCCCTCTCAAACTCATAACTCACCTTTAAAATTAGTTAGTTGTGAAAGAAATGTGGCACTCAAACAGCAGATTATCAGAGCCAGGATCTCTGTTCTGTACACCTCTCTCCTCTCAGCAGAACCAGATAATGGCAAAGTTTCCCTCTCTTTTTCCACACATATACATGTTAATTTCAAATATCAGTGCTTCCCCCTTTTTTTCAAATGTAATCACACATTTCTATTGGTTGAAAACCAACCCTTTTCCAAAAGTACCCTTCCCCCAACTTGACTTCTGCCTAGTACCCTTCTCCCAACTTGACTTCTGCCTGCTACCATAGCAACAGGTCATGGAACACGGCTGTGTGGAGTTAGGTCAGAAGTTCACCACACAATGTTTCATTTCCAAAGAGCAAGAGTGCTTGACTTTTCAAACCTAACAGCAAATCCATAGTACTGTTCTTTAGTAACACATTTTTCTGTACCAATACAAAACATGCTTCTATAAATTGACACATACAGCCTAGTCTTTAGTGTAGAATGGTATGAAACAGCCAATGAGTTCTTTTTATTTTAAAAAAATATGTATGCCTCCATTTCCAAAATGTGCTTCATGTCTTTTTCCCATTCTACTGAAATACACCTCCTGAGTGCATCCAGTTCTCCTTTGAAGATGTTCACAGTGTGGATTGTAGGGCACAGCTATGTCTTCTGGAGTGAAAAGTATGCAGAGAAAACAGGTGTGGTGAGAGACCTTGCTTTGCCAAATGTAGACATTAAATGGATTGGTCAGAGAGGGTTAAAGTGGCACCAATTGATGTCATTGGTGAAATCCTTCATGCAAATCCAACACCCTGACCTCATAATAGTGCACTGTGGTGGCAATGACCTAGGCACTTTGACTGGGGTAGGTCTGGAAATGCTTATGAAGGAGACCTTTGCACAACTGTTTTCACTTTTCCCTAAAACTGCCTTTGTGTATTCTAACATATGCCAAAGGCAAAAATGGAACTGGTCCAATCATTTTTGTCCGCAGATTGACAAAGCAAGAAAGCACGTCAACAAATCTGTTTCTGCTTTCCTCCGAGACTATGGTATGGGTTCCATTTACCACAACAACTTGCGTTACGACATGCAAGACATTTATAGAGGAGATGGTGTACACTTCACTGATGAAGGGAAGAGAGTCTTCCTCTTGAACCTTAGACTCTGCATCGGTACTTACTTGTAGGTACCACTAAAAAATCACTTCATAAACACAATGACTCTTTTTAGAGCCCCCTAATATCTAAACACTTAAATCTGAATTTTATTTCTTTTTTTATTTCTTTTTTCTACCGTACGCGTACGGTAAGCTTACCGTAAACTTACCGTACGCGTACCCCGCGATTTTGTTTTAAACTTAATAAATGTTTTTTTTGAACTTTTCTCTCCTTCTTTGACCCCCTTTCAAATGTTAGGGGGTCTGTAACTCTCTTCCTTGCCCCCTTTTCAAGTTATCTCCCTTTTTTTTTCTGTGTGAAACACACGAAATGGCGGCCTACACTTCCTGATTTCGTCCGATTCGAATGTTTACAGTCATGTGACAACCAATCAGATTTGAGCTCGCGCACGGCACCGTACGCGTACGGTAAGCTTACCGTAAGCGCACGGTAAGCGCACGGTAAGCTGCCACAGATATATAGATTGATTTAAATGCTATTTTCTCAGGAACTACTGAACAGATTTACACCAGACCTACAAAAGGCACTTCCTTGACCTGTAGACTACCTCTCTGCCAAATTTCAAGTAACTCTGTTCAGCCGTTCGGGCTGTAGCTGTGTCTAAAGGTCCTATGGAAAAATGCATGGGAAAAACGCGTTTTGGGACCCCCCTTTTTCTCAGCCCCTGCTTGACGAATCCCCCCGAGACTTTCAGGGTTTGAGCGGAGCGTAGCGCCCCATTAGTTTTGAAACTTTCACGAGGATTCGTCGACCGGCGCCAAAGTTATTCAAAATAGAATGTTGCAGTTTTCCTATGGAAACAGGGTCCTAACTATAACTACCTACTGGCGACCGCCAGTAGGTAATATATAAAACATATATACATTTCACAGAAGCACACAGTCACTGGATGATGTTATCAGTAATGTCATTTGAGATGTCATCAGTGATGTCATCAGTGATGTCACTGACCATGTCATGAATGATGTGATATGTGACATCATCATCAGTGCATTGCGGGGGCTTGAGTTATAGTTAGCTCAACTAATTATAATGGCCGAATTTCTCTGGTTGTCAACATACACTGATGGTCTATTGAGTGAAGTGGACAGTGACGGCAACAATGATAGTACAGTCAGTAGGGAAGATTACCGAATGGTAGCGCGTACGTGCCTCCACCCCCTCAAATGTTTAGGGAAGTTGGCTGGCTCGCCGTACACAAGGCTAGCATAGGGGTATGAATTAAAGGCATGTTTCTTTGGGTGTGGTTCTCTTCCGGATTGGCGAACGTGTCTGCCAGGTCTGCGCAGCTTACATCGCCACAAGGCTGACGCTGTGAGTGAAGGTGGGTGCGTGAATGATGCTCTCAGCCTGCTGGTACTCAGAAACCGTCATCGCCGCTGTGACGCATATGTGCCCCACAGTTCACCTTTCAAAACCGCTGTATGTGAAAGAGCGCCGACCACGTGCCAGCGGCAGATTCTGGGCAGAGGTCTGCGAGCTCGGAAGGCTCCTGAGATTAACGCTGGCTACCGCGACACAGGCACACATAGCCCAGCCTAAGGCCCAGGAGCGTGGAGTGTTCTGTATAATAGTAACAGAGTAGTCTGACAGGTACCGACAGTGGAACGGTGTTCTGATACCATAGTGGACAATGTTAGAACTGTATCTTAGAGTGGAGATGAAGGTACTCCCTTCGACCAGCTGCAACCAACTCTGGGTCCCAACAGTGGAACGGTGTCTTGATCCCATAATGGATGATGTCCGATAATACCTGCTGCTTGCTTTTCACAGAACTCCCTCTGTTGAGGTGCATCACACTCTGTGCTTCCGTAGCTAACTGCCATACAGGATTATTGGGCTTTGTTGACTGTAGTTGCTGGACTATAGCGCGGTACAGCAGCTCCGAACAATGAAACGGGGTCTTGATTCTATGATTGAGGATGTCAGAAGTTAAAGTCTGTGATGATTTTGGTGTACCCCCTCTGATCAGGTGCAACCAACTCTAGATCTGAACAGTGGAACAGTGTCTTTATCCCACAATGGACGATGTCAGAACTGCATCTGCAAGTGGAGATGGAGGTACTCCCTTTGACCAGCTGCAACCAACTCTGGGTCCCAACAGTGGAACGATGTCTGGATGCCATAATGGATGATGTTAGAACTGCATCTGAGAGTGGAGATGAAGGTACTCCCTTTGACCAGGTGGAACCAACACTAGGTTGCAACAGTGGAACATTGTCTTGATTCCACAATGGAAGATGTCCGATATTACAATCTGCATAATTTTTACATAACACCTTCCATTGAGGTGAATTAGACTCTGTGCTTCTATAGTTAACTGCTGCACATGATTATTAGGCATGGTTTATTGCAGTTGCTGGAGTACACAGAGGTACAGCATGTTCAAACAGTGAAACGAGGTCTCAATTCTATGATTGAGGATGTCAGAAGTTAAGGTGTGTGATGATTTTTGTGTATAGCTTCTGATCACACATTGGACGATGTCCGATATTACCTGTTGCTGGTTTTTCACACAACTCCATCTGTTGAGGTGCATCAGATTCTGTGCTTCTGTAGTTAAGTGCTGCACATGGTTATTGGGCTTAGTTAACTGGTATGGCTGGAATACACCGTGGTAGAGCAGGTCCAAACAGTGAAATGGGGTCTTAATTATATGATTGAGGATGTTAGAAGTTACAGTTTGTGATGATTTCTGTGTACCCCCTCCGGTGAGGTGCAAGCAACTCTAGGTCCCACAGTGGAATGGTGTGTTGATCCCACAATGGATGATGTTAGAACTGTATCTGAGAGTGGAGATGGAGGTATTCCCTTCTACCAGCTGTAACCACCTCTAGGTTCCAAAAGTAGAACAGTGTGTTGACTACACAATGGATGATAGTAGAACTGCATTTGAGAGTGGAGATGGAGGTACTCTCTTCGATCAGGTTCATCCAAGTTTTGGTCCCAACTGTGGAACGGTGTCTTGATCCCACAATGGATGATGTCCGATATTACCTGCTGCTTGCTTTTTTCAGAAGTTCGTGTGTTGAGGTGCATCACAGTCTGTGATTCCATAGCTAACTGCTGCACATGATTATTGAGCTTGGTTGACAGTAGTCGGTGGAGCACACTGTGGTACAGCAGGTGCAAACAGTGAAATGGGGTCTTGATTCTATGATTTAGGATGTCATAAGTTAAGATTCTAACGGTATGGGGCTGTGAGTTGTGAATGACCACTGGATTTAGTGTAGACTGTAGTTCGCAGGGTTCACAATTTAGTTTGCATGGTGATTGTTTAATTACAGAATCCAGTAGTTAAGTAATTAGAACGTCTATTGAA
Source organism: Triturus cristatus (assembly GCF_964204655.1). Classification (NCBI taxonomy): domain Eukaryota; kingdom Metazoa; phylum Chordata; class Amphibia; order Caudata; family Salamandridae; genus Triturus; species Triturus cristatus. The sequence continues at coordinate 705,448,691 of NC_140595.1, read as the reverse complement.
ACCTACACAATATTGTTTTTAGTATACTTGCTTCAAGAAGTTTTTTCATATCAGTTATAGGTTTAGTGAAATGACCAAATTTATCTTGGAAGTCCAAAGGAACAGTGAATAGTGTAGACTGTGGAGAGATGAAATCGCAATTCGAATTTTTAGATTTATTCATTGTAGAGTTCTCTGTAATTTGTGTTGTTTTATTTTGTAAAAAGGGAGTGAGAAAAAGTATTGATGGTTGTGTGTGTGAGTACTGCTTTTAATTAACAATGCAGACAGTAGTGTTCACAATTCAGATCGATTTGCTATTGTAGATGATGAAGTCCTGTAAGAGAAGAGATTGCTGTAGTGTGCTCTGTCTGAACCACTCATACGCATCATTGCAGGCTCAGCACACATTTTCTTTGCTTTGTGTATTGCAAACTGTAGAGCTCAAGTCAATGCTACGTGACTGTGGGCCCTTGCTGACCGCTCTCTCTGGCCTATACTGCAGACTTCAGTGTTCACATTTGACATTGAGTCAGTATTGTAGATGATGCAGTCCTGTAGGAAAAGACTTGGCTCCAGTGTGTTCTGTCTGCACTACTCATACGCATCATTGCAGGCTCTGCACATGTTTTTTTTGCTTCGTGTATTACAAACCGTAGAGCTCAAGTCAATGCCACGTGGCTGTGGGCTCTTGCTGAACGCTCTCTCTGGCCTATACTGCAGACTTCAGTGTCCACATTTGACATTGAGTTGGTATTATAGATGATGCAGTCCTGTAGGAAAAGACATTGCTCCAGTGCGCTCTGTCTGCCCCACTGATATGCATCATTGCAGTATCTGCACACATTTTTTTTCTTCGTGTATTGCAAACTGTAGAGCTCAAGTCAATGCCAGGTGGCGCTGGGCTCCTGCTGACTGTTCTCTCTGACCTACACTGCAGACAGCAGTGTTCACAATTGAGATTGAGTTGCTATTGTAGATGAGGTAGTCCTGTAGGAAAATACATTGCTCCAGTGTGTACTGTCTGCATCATGCATATGTATCATTGCAGGCTTTGCACACTCTTTTTTGTTGCTTTGCTGATGACAAACTGGGTAGGTGAAGTCACTTTACGTATCTGTGGGTCCTTTGTGACCGCTCTCTATGGACTACACTGCAGACAGCAGTGTTCATAATTCAGATTGAGTCGGTAATGCAGATGATGCAGTGTTGATGGCAACAGATATTGCTCCTAGTACGGCCTGTCTACAGCACGCATTATCGGTGGCTGTGCACATACTGAATGCTTTTAATGTGGTTATCTGCTTGCACTAGAACTGATGGAGCGTTTATGATATAATCTTTTTGTGTATTATTTCAGATCTATTAATAGTGTGTCAGTATACCACAAGTTGTTGTTCTTTTACGATGAAATTATTTCTGTATTATTTCACATCTACTGTCCCTACCTTACTGCAGCATAAATTATTGATTCTTTTAATATTGAATCTCTGTGTGTGATCCAATGATTACTGTTGTAGTTGATGCTAGCAGCAACCATTGTCTGAAGGCTGGTTTAGACTTACCGCACACACATCCAGCACAGACGTCACTGGATATGTCACCGTGGTAATAAAAAGGAGTCGAGCGTATGTGCCCGTATCCACTTCCACTATGTATCTGTGTCCGTGTGTTCATTATCTATGCATGATACTGTCTCTGGGCCGTACTATATTACGTTGTGTTGTGGACAGCGATGCAACCATGTTACCTGTGGTAGTAGAGAAAATTTCAGTAATGTAACTTTTAGGTGAATGGGTATCATAGGTGGAAGGCTACTTTACAGAGCATGAATATTGATGAAAATGATGGTTGCATGTTGTGTGTAGTGTAAGATATGTGTATATTGCAAAACGTTTTCAACAAAGCCCTCCAAGCAGAAGAGGTGTGTCTCATGAAATGCAGTACAGATATTGACTAAAATGGGTGAAGTTTTCGAACTGTTACAATGGGAAATTGTTGGACCTAAAGTCCTTGGGGTAGGTTGGCTCAGGTCGAAAGGCTTTTACTCCAGTATTGCATGTCGTGCTTGCATCACACCCAACTCACACCTTAGCGCGACACCACTTAAAAAAATGACACTACACCGAATATTTATAAAGTTTCGAGGAAGTCTTTATCTTTCCTTCTTAAACGTGGTTAATCATTTTCTTTTTGTATCCATCACATTTCAGAGTAAAACATTTCATTGCATTTAAATTGACAGTACCATTCCCTTCTGTACTTTAGTACAGCAGATACTTAAACACCCTCTGAGGTTTCCATCCTGCACCTTGACTCTGGAGCGCTAATTTAAATCCTCACAGACAGCGCTCCACAACATTTACATATTACACGTTTTCAGATAATCATTTAGTCTACACGGTGCTCATCTGACAGATGGTTTCCCTAACTGCTATACTTCCTGAATCTTATACTGTCACCAATAATCAACCCTTTACATTTAGATGCTAAGCTGGAGAACGACAATGCTGCTGGCAGACAATTAGTTACATCTAGGCCGTTTACTTGTAGGTTACTTTATCACCAAGACTAATCCATTACAGTTAAGCAGTACATATGAACTTTTGCTGTTACTAGAAATTAATCTGCTACTTGCAGCGCTATGCTTGAAATTCTTATTACGCTGACTTCAGTCTCATGTGTGGTTATGCCAAAGTGCCGGTATTTATAACTTGAACCTGGCTTCTCCAAGGGACCAGCAACCGGGTCTAACAGGTCATCATCTGGCCATGTCTAAACTGGGGTGGTGTAGTGGGCAAAAGAACGATGGATTTAACCCAGATCTCTTGACTGGGGGAGAATGTATGCATTGTCAGCATTCCGTCCATCATTTGTTTGTTGTAACGCTTAAAAGCGTACTCTCCTGTACCTTCCCCCCTTTTATAATGCCCAGCTTACTGTGTACACCTTGAGTCCTCCTCACGGAAAGTTCAGCAGTGCCGGGAGGTGCGTTCCCTCTTCTCGCGGAACGGAGCTCACTCGTTGGCAAAGAGAGACCTCACTAGGGGGCGGAAACAGCGCACATCCACCGACCACCTCCCCCAAGGGCTTCCCTGTGGTGTGGTCTCCTCAGTTGACGGAAGCCTCGCCCTTCTGCTACCTCACCGCTGCTGTTCCCACTCCTTAGCGGACTCTACAGGTCAGGCGCTGTCTTAATTCCACTCCGCTTCTGCTGGGAGGCACGCCCGCAGCTGCCAATAGCAGCGCGGCTTGCGGGGCGTGGCCTCCAACCTCGACCGGCAACAGTGGGGTGGCGCTTCTGCGTCTGCCTCTCTCACGTGACACCAGGACGGCGGCTTCAAGGCCTGTCACGTCCCTTTCTTCCTGAATACAATTCTCCTCACCCCCACGGATCTGTCGCCTGCTCGCCAGTCACACTTACACGAGGCCCGGTTCCTCCCACAGACCTCTCGGTGACAGCAGACAACTTCCTGAGGATAATAGGTAACCTCCCGACCTCTGGGTGGCGGCGGTGAATGTTCCAGGTAGGGACTCGTGGAAAAGGGGGGGCTGAAATTAAGGGTGCCAGGTTCACACCGGAGCAGATGAGCAGGCCAACCAATCTCTTGATTATTGGGCACGGACACCTCCCCTTTAGTCAGGGTCGGTAGACAGTCGCTAGGGCTAGTTTGAATCGAAATCCCAGGCAACAACAGGGATGAGGGAAAGGTAGTCCCAGACGGCGATTCTTCCCCTGGTCCTCCTTCAGGGATTCTGACTACACGGAGGCCCCCAAGGTAACGATGACCCCCAAAGTCATTGGCTGTGATCAGGGACAGGTCAAGAGGTTGAGGGTGGTGTCAGCTGATGAGGGAAGTCACACAGACCCTAAGACCTGTCAGTTCCCTATCTAGCGCAGCCACTTCCCCACTCAGGTGCCTTACTCCTGACTACCTCACAGCTTATCTACCTCCTAAAATGGCCGACCCCCCCTCACCTCTATTTATAACCTGGGGCCTGACTGGCCAGAGTGGTCCAGAAGGTTCCGGAACCTTTCATGGCAGTCTATGGCCCAGGTTCTAAGGCGACAGTTGGGACCACCATTTTGTGAAACCACACTCCCCCTTCCTCCATTGCTTTAGTGAAGCACCTTGCGCCTCTCCCTCAGATAGTGAGAATGGGGCAACCAGAGCCTCTACACCAACACCAAAAAGAAGTTAGTGGACAGAAAAAAATGAGGGGGTAAAGGGAAAAAAAAAAATGAGGAGGGAACAGCCAGAGGGCTGACAGGTCTAACATGCGTCCCCCCCAGCTGAAAGTGGGGAGAGCTACCCAATCCCTTGGGAGTTCTCTTCACTAAGGCGGAAATACCTGGAGAGACCGTCAGCATTGGCATGGTCCACTCCTGGGCGATGTTCCACCCTAAAGTCCATTCCCTGTAGGGAGATGGACCACCTCAATAACTTGGGATTCTCGCCCCTCATTTGCATCAGCCACCTGAGGGGCCGGTGGTCGGTCTGGACCAGGAAGTGCATGCCAAACAGGTATGGCCGCAGCTTCTTCAGAGCCCACACCACCGCAAAAGCCTCCCTCTCAATCGCACTCCACCTCTGTTCCCGGGGGAGTAGTCTCCTAGACAGGAAAACCACAGGTTGGTCCAGACCCTCCTCATTGAGTTGCGACAGCACTGCCCCGATGCCATGCTCCGACGCATCCGTTTGGACGATGAATTCCTTGGAGAAGTCAGGGGCCCTGAGGACAGGTGCCGCACACATTGCCTTTTTCAAGGTGTCAAAGGCTTGTTGACACCCCTTGGTCCAGATTACCCGTCGTGGGTGCTTTTTGGAAGTGAGCTCAGTCAAGGGAGCCACGATAGTACCATACCCCTTGACGAAGCGTCGGTAATAACCGGTGAGGCCCAGAAAGGCTCGGACCTCCGTCTGAGTCTTGGGGGGTTCCCAGGCCATGATAGTTTCAATCTTGGCCTGGAGGGGTTGCACCTTGCCCCGACCCACCAAGTGACCGAGGTACACTACCGGCCCCTGCCCGATCTGGCACTTACTGGCCTTGATCGTCCTACCCGCCTGCTGCAAAGCCTGAAGGACAGCCTGAAGGTGACACAAATGGTCCTCCCAGCTGCTGCTGAAGACAGCGATGTCATCCAGGTAAGCAACCGAAAAGGCCTCCATCCCGGAGAGGACCTGGTTCACCAGCCGCTGAAAAGTGGCAGGGGCGTTCTTGAGCCCAAAGGGCATTACTCAGAACTGGTAGTGACCCTCAGGTGTGGAGAAGGCTGACCTTTCCTTTGCTCCATCTGTCAGGGAGATCTGCCAGTACCCAGATGTAAGGTCAAAGGTACTCAGATATTGGGCAGCTCCCAACCGGTCAATGAGCTCATCCGCCCTTGGGATAGGATGAGCATCGGTCTTTGTCACAGAATTCAGTCCCCTGTAATCCACACAGAACCGGAGATCTGGGGTGGTGCCCGGCGGGGCAGCTTTGGGTACCAGTACCACCGGACTGGCCCAGGGACTGCTTGAAGGTTCAATCACCCCCAGCTCTAGCATCTTGGTGACTTCTCCATGGATGCTAGCCTTCACCTTATCCGATAAACGGTAGGACTTGGACTTCACAGGTGGGCTGTCCCCTATGTCCACATCATGGGTACACAGATGAGTCCTCCCCGGGATAAGTGAGAACAAGGAGGCAAACTGCTCCAAAACCTGGTGGCAGTCCCTCCGCTGTTCGGGAGTTAGGGATAGTGAGAGGATCACTCCCTCCACCGACCCATCCTTTTCCTGGGACACAAAAAGATCAGGAAGAGGTTCACTTTCCTCTTCCTCTGATCCATCAGTCACCATCATCAAAGTGACCTCTGGTCTCTCTTGGTGGGGTTTGAGGCGGTTGACTTGGAGCACTCGATGGGGCTGCCTGGGGGTCTTAAGGTCCACCACATATGTGACCTTGCCCTTCTTCTCAATCACCTCAAAGGGGCCCGACCAGCGATCCTGGAGGGCGCTAAGCTCTCCAGGCTCCATAACCCACACCTACTGGCCAGGCTCCATCTCCACCGGGTGAGCATTTCGGTCATACCAATCCTTCATGACCATCTGGCTGGCTTCTAGATTTTCGGAAGCCTGCTTCCACAACCGAGCCATTTGGCTACGAAAGGCCAGCATATAGCTCACCACATCCGGGGGAAGCTTTCTGGGAGTCCTTTCCCATCCATCCTTCACCAGGCTGAGGGGTCCATGAGCAGGGTGTCCGTACAACAGCTCGAAGGGGCTGAAGCCCACTCCCTTCTGTGGTACCTCCCTGTAGGAAAACAGCAAATAAGGTAGGAGGACGTCCCATTTCCTCCGCAGGCTCTCGGGCAGACTCCTGATCATGCCCTTTAAGGTCTTGTTAAACCTTTCCACCAGACTATTGGTCTGGGGGTGATAAGGGGTGGAGAACCGGTAAGTGACTCCACACTCTTTCCACATAGCCCGCATGTATGCCAACATGAAGTTGGTACCTCTGTCCGACACAACTTCCTTGGGGAACCCCATCCGGGTGAAAATCCCCATCAGAGCCCGTGCCACTGCAGGTGCAGTAATTGTCCTCAGAGGGATAGCCTCTGGGTACCGGGTGGCATGATCCACCAGAACCAGGATGAACCTGTGACCGGCAGACGTTGGTGGATCTAAGTACCCAACAATGTCGATGCCCACCCTTTCAAAGGGGATGCCAACGACAGGCAGTGGTCCCAGGGGAGCCTTCAGCTTCACCCCTGTTTTACCACTAGCTTGGCAGGTTACACACGTCCTACAAAAAGTGTTGGACGTAATCCTCATCTGAGGCCAGTAGAAATGAGGGACAAGTCGAGCAAAAGTCTTGTCCTGTCCCAAGTGTCCTGCCAAGGGTATTTCGTGAGCCAATCCCAACAGGAAGGCTCGGTAACGCTGGGGAACTACCAAGGCCCGGGATGACCCATGCACCGGAGCCTTGGGTTCGCTATAGAGACCATCTTCCCAATATATGTGGAAGTTCCCCGAATCGTTAACTGCCGCCTGGGCTTCGGCCTGTCGCCGCAAACCCTCAAGGGTAGGGCACTCCTTCTGGGCCCGACAAAGCTCCTCCCTAGTAGGTCCTTCCTCCACCTCCCATTCTGCAGGGGTAGGTAAGCCCTCCAGGGAAGTCACATCCCCCTCTGTAGACTCCAGGACCACTTCAGTCGCCCCATCCACCTTCTGAGGCTTCCCCTGTCCCCGTTTACCCTTTTTGGCAGCTGGTTGGGCCTTTGTCCCAGGCTCCAACCTCTGTGAACTCCCTCTTCGGGCAGTCACGGACCGTGTGTTGGCACAAGTCCACTCAGGTGTCCCCAACATCTCCATGTGAGCCTTGAACTCGACCTCCTTCCATGCCGTATGTTCAAGGTCATTTCCCAGCAGACAGTCGACCGGCATGGCAGGGCTTACCGCAACTCATAGAGGACCCGCAACCCCTCCCCATTCAAAGGGAATCTGGGCCACCGGATAGTGACCCTCTCGGTTGTCAGCCATCACAACCGGGTAGACTACGTTGGGAACTACCTGTTCCGAGGACACCAGCTGACTCCTTACCATAGTCATGCTGGCTCCTGTGTCCCTCAGAGCCTCCACCCTCTGGGCATTGATGGTGACCCATTGCCTGTACTTAGTAGTATTCGAGGGCACATGGGTCTTAGGAACCATCTTACAATCCCCTAGGGACACTAAGGTTAGCCCTGCCCACTCACCTCCCTTATCTAGGGGCAACTCCTCCCCGAGCACTACGCTCGCCACCCCAGGGGTCTTTCCTCCAATGGGAGGGTGTGGTCTCTTGGGACACTTGGCATCCCCCTTGTAATGCCCAATTTCGCCACACTCATAACAACGGACAACCCTAGGCTGCTGACCACGGTCAGGATAAGGTGGTTTGTGGGGGCCAACCTTAGGAGGGAATCCTAATCCCTTTCCTTGCAAACTCTTTTGGGGGCCTTTAGGGAACTCCTTCTTTTTGTCTCCCCCCTCTTTCTTTTGGGGGGCGCCCTGACCAGCCCCTTGAAAATTCCCTCCCGTCCCTTTTGAGGATACCCGGGTACTTGCCCAGATATCCGCCTCCTCTGAAAGCTTCCTAGGATTAGTTAGCTTGCTGTCCACCAGGTGTTGACGCAGCTCCGAAAAAACTTTTCTCGAGGAGGTGCTCCCTTAAAACCAGGTTATACAACCCCTCGTAGTATTTCACCTCACTGCCCTGTACCCAGCCCTCCAAGGCCTTCTTGGCGTAGTCCAAGAAGTCCACCCAATTTTGAGTGGCCAGCTTTTGACAACCCCGAAATCTCTGCCTATATTTCTCAGGGGTCAGCCCAAACTTTCTAATCAAGGCGACCTTCATGGTGGGGTAATTGGTCTGCTCTCGTTGTTCCAGAGCTAAAAGGGCGTCCCTCCCCACCGGAGGCATATACCTATATAGACCACCCCCCCCACTGAGCTTCGGGGATCCCATGGGCTCGTAAAGAGACCTCATAGGCAGCCAACCACTTAGCAATGTCATCCCCGACACCGTAGCTGGCGACTACCTCCTTGGGTAGATAGGGTCTGGGCTCCCTGGTAATCTCTCTATGTACGCTGCCACCATTGGGACTGCTGGGGGTTCCAAGCTGTAGGGCCTTGAGATCCAATTCCTTCAAATGGAGCTCATGGAGGAACCTCCGCTCCTCCCTCTCTTTTTCCAAGCGGGCTAAATCCATTTTGAATTGCCTCTCCTCCCTCCTGTCGACTAAATCAGCTGAAGACAGGCTTCCCCCCGAAGCGCTACTACCCGCTCTTGAAGGGGCACTAGGTCCTACATCCATATTGCCGCTCCCAGGGGGGAAAAGTGATTCTGTCCCTTCCTTGGTGTCCGGTCCTGCCCCCTCCTCCTCCCGTTTCCCGCTAGGGTGGGCCATAACCCAGGCTCTCAAGCTAGTTTGGAGTTCTATTTTCTTTGCCCCCTGCTTGAAAAATACCCACCTCTCCTGGCAGAATTCCTTTAGCTGGGTTACGGTATACTCTTCCAGCCTACCCAACTCAAACTCCATCCTGCCAGGTGGGCCCCAACACTGCGGAAAAGAACTTCACGTTAGGGGACCCTTCCTTTTAAAGGAAGTCACACCACAGGACAGAACAATTTCGAAAAATTCCAATCAGGGAGACAACCTGGAGAAAACTCCAATAATAAAACAAAAATCAGGTGTAGGGTGCGTGGCGCACACTAAACTGCTAATGAGTGGATGCAAGCACAAACTCAGTATCCCACTGCTGAACGCCAACTTGTTGGACCTAAAGTCCTTAGGGTAGCTTGGCTCAGGCTGAAAGGCTTTTACTCCAGTATTGCATGTCGTGCTTGCATCACACCCAACTCACACCATAGCGCGACACCACTTAAAAAAAATGACACTACACCGAATATTTATAAAGTTTCGAGGAAGTCTTTATCTTCCTTCTTAAACGTGGTTAATCAGTTTCTTTTTTTATCCATCAAATTTCAGGGCAAAACATTTCATTGCATTTAAATTGACAGTACCATTCCCTTCTTTACTTTAGTACAGCAGATACTTAAACGCCCTCTGAGGTTTCCATCCTGCACCTTGACTCTGGAGCGCTAATTTAAATCCTCACAGACAGCGCTCCACAACATTTACATATTACACATTTTCAGATAATCATTTAGTCTACACGGTGCTCTTCTGACAGATGGTTTCCCTAACTGCTATACTTCCTGAATCTTATACTGTCACCAATAATCAACCCTTTACATTTAGATACTAAGCTGGAGAACGACAAGGCTGCTGGCAGACAATTAGTTACATCTAGGCCGTTTACTTGTAGGTTACTTTATCACCAAGACTAATCCATTACAGTTAAGCAGTACATATGAACTTTTGCTGTTACTAGAAATTTATCTGCTACTTGCAGCGCTATGCTTGAAATTCTTATTACGCTGACTTCAGTCTCACGTGTGGTTATGCCAAAGTGCCGGTATTTATAAATTGAACCTGGCTTCTCCAAGGGATCAGCAACCGGGTCTAACAGGTCATCATCTGGCCTTAAAAGCGTACTCTCCTGTACCTTCCCCCCTTTTATAATGCCCAGCTTACTGTATACACCTTGAGTCCTCCTCACGGAAAGTTCAGCAGTGCCGGGAGGTGCGTTCCCTCTTCTCGCGGAACGGAGCTCACTCGTTGGCAAAGAGAGACCTCACTAGGGGGCGGAAACAGCGCACACCCACCGACCACCTCCCCCAAGGGCTTCCCTGTGGTGTGGTCTGCTCAGTTGATGGAAGCCTCGCCCTTCCGCTACCTCACCGCTGCTGTTCCCACTCCTTAGCGGGCTCTACAGGTCAGACGCTGTCTTAATTCCACTCCGCTTCTGCTGGGAGGCACACCCGCAGCCGCAAGAATCAGCGTGGCTTGCGGGGGCGCGGCCTCCAACCTCGACCGGCAACAGTGGGGCAGTGCTTCTGCATCTGCCTCTCTCACGTGACACCAGGACGGCGGCTTCAAGGCCTGTCACATCCCTTTCTTCCTGAATACAATTCTCCTCAACCCCACGGATGCATCGCCTGCTCGCCAGTCACACTCACACGAGGCCCGTTTCCTCCCACAGACCTCTCGGTTACAGCAGACAACTTCCTGAGGATAATAGGTAACCTCCCGACCTCTGGGTGGCGGCGGTGAATGTTCCAGGTAGGGACTCGTGGAAAAGGGGGGGCTGAAATTAAGGGTGCCAGGTTCACACCGGAGCAGATGAGTAGGCCAACCAATCTCTTGATTATTGGGCACGGACACCTCCCCTTTAGTCAGGGTCGGTGGACAGTCGCTAGGGCTAGTTTGATTCGAAATCCCAGGCAACAACAGGGATGAGGGAAAGGTAGTCCCAGACGGCGATTCTTCCCCTGGTCCTCCTTCAGGGATTCTGACTACACGGAGGCCCCCAAGGTAACGATGACCCCCAAAGTCATTGGCTGTGATCAGGGACAGGTCAAGAGGTTGAGGGTGGTGTCAGCTGATGAGGGAAGTCATGCAGACCCTAAGACCTGTCAATTCCATATCTAGCGCAGCCACTTCCCCACTCAGGTGCCTTACTCCTGACTACCTCACAGCTCATCTACCTCCTAAAATGTCCGACCCCCCTCACCTCTATTTATAACCTGGGGCCTGACTGGCCAGAGTGGTCCAGAAGGTTCCGGAACCTCTCATGGCAGTCTATGGCCCAGGTTCTGGGGCGACAGTTGGGACCACCATTTTGTGAAACCACACTCCCCCTTCCTCCATTTCTTTAGTGAAGCACCTTGCGCCTCTCCCTCAGATAGTGAGAATGGGGCGCCCAGAGCCTCTACACCAACACCAAAAAGAAGTTAGTGGACAGAAAAAAATGAGGGGGTAAAGGGAAAAAAAAAAATGAGGAGGGAACAGCCAGAGGGCTGACAGGTCTAACAGAAATGTTATGAACTAATGAAATGCTTTTTTTTTGGTTACATGGCAATGTCGCAGCCAGTGTGCAATGAGACCGCACCCAATGTGATTTTGAGAAAATATATTTATAATAATATAAGTTTATTAGAGTTAGAAATATATAACTGTTTAAAATATTTTTAATTATTCCTTTCTCTCATATTCACTTGAAAGTTTTTTAGATATAGTTTTGAGATAAAAATGAATGAGGGAATGGCGTATGTGGCGCAACATCGTACGTCTATGACGTAACACAGGGCGTGGCAGCGTGCACTCGTTGTATACGCAACACGCAGCGGGTGCGACCCTATACGTACATGACGTAACGCACGGTTTGGTAGCGCGTACCCATCGCATAACAAAGTAGCAGCTGGCGCAACCTATATGTATATGTTGTTACGTGGGACGCGGTGCCACAAACCCGTCGGATACGAAATGTGCATCATTTAAATGTGGTGGATAGGATTCGCGTGTTGATAGAGCTTGGTAGACTACCGGTACGGGGACTGTAGTTTTCTCCCCCCAAAAAAAAGATATACATATTTTATGGGGAAGATATAAAAGATTACATAATTTGTAAGGTTTAAAAAAGGATGATAGAGTTGCAAAATATTAAAAAACAATTTGAAAATATATAGGTTTTATAAATATTAAAATAGGAAATTAACATTTAAAAACTGAAAAAACCATAGGTTTTACAGACGTTATAGTTAGGAATTAGTATTTAAAAAACCATAGAAATTCACTGTAAAAAAACATAGGTTTCAGGGATATTATAGTTAGTTGGACATTTGACTCAACCAGAGAAATTCGCCTGTTGTAGTTAGTTGAGCTAACTAAAACTCGCGCGCCTGCAATGCACTGCTGATGACGTCACATATTACTTCACTCATGACATGGTCAGTGACATCACTCATGACATCACTGATGACATCATCCACGTGATAGTCTGACACACCTGTTCACACTGTAATATAACCTTTGATAGACGCACTCTAAAATACAGAATACCATTTTGAAAAGCATAGACACACCAATACCAGATACTGGATATCCATCCACTGATTCCTATCTATATATTGTGAGCCAGATATACACTGATACAGTCACTCATACATGGTGTCACTCATCATTACATCAGTAAAATATCCACTCATACACATATAAATACATTTAGACAGTGCTACTGATCCATAGAGTTACTCACACATCTTTTCAGTCATGTCAAAAATCAATCATACACCCATGTACTCACCTATGCAGATATACACAACACCTGCCTTATTTATACACACATCACTTTCCTTATTTATATAGATACTATCACATACTTACTCTCTTATACAGTCACTAATACATGTACACATTTGTGTATGTAGGCACTCTTGCAATCACTGTCTTTCACAAAGTCAATTAAACACACCCCAACACTCACATATTGGGGCCGATTCCGATCCTGTATTTTTTTTTCCGTTCGACTTGTATCCGTATTTTTTTCCGTATGAATCGTACAAGTCACATCTGACCCATGAAGTACGATTCGTACGGGAAAAATACATACGGATCGGCCCGATCCATACGAATCGTATCGGGAAAAGTTGTATGAGACGGACCTGGACACTTTTCCGTACGAATCGTAAAAATACAGTCCTAGCGTACAAGTACGATCCTGACCGGCTTACCGATTTCTGATTCGTACGGAAAACGCCCCGTACACGGGGAATGACTTTACCCGCTACGAAGCGATGTTTGTACGACTCGTATCCTGGGAACAGTTGTTCCCGGGGTGTGAGTCATACAGGCCCCCCCATGCATATGTACGGTCCGTACCCCCACCGCGTATGTATGCACCATACCCCCAGCGCGTATGTACGGTGCGTACCCCCAGCGCATAAGCGCTGGGGGTATGGTGCGTACATACGCCCTGGGGGTACGGTGCGTACATAGACAACGCACAGGGGTGTATGCCTGTACGACTCGTACCCCTGGGGACTCAGCATTTATGGCTGTTATTGGCTCCCGTAAAAAAAGAGCTGTACGGAGTGAAGTAGGGACGAATTGTACTTGCTGGGCCGAAAAACGCTGCTTAAATACATACGGACGTCGCGTACAGGCTGTTCCGGATCAGAATCGTAGTTTTTTTTTACCCGTACGGTCTTTTGTACGATTCGTATGGAAATAGGCTTTCTGTACGAATCGTACTTCCTAGGTTGTACGGACAGTTTACTGGGTACGAGTCGTACGGAGATTGGAATCGGCCCCCATAATGTGCAAAAACATATATAGTTACTCACATATATACAACTGAGACATCAATTCACTAATGAACACACCTGTTCACACAGTCAGCTATCTATACAGCCCTTCTGAGATGCACTTTTGAATCTATAGAACCAGTGAATCGGCCATTCAGACATGTATGCACAGAGTCAGACACCACCCACACACCCACATATACAGTCAGACCCCCATACAGATACTCATACAATTAATGAAAAATACATATACACACTGATGTAGCTACTCACCAAGCCATGCACCTGCTTACACACCAAGTGAGAGACTAAGAGAGACATTCACACAGTCTAATCACTAATCCTTGCATTCAGTAACATACATTCAATCCGTGAATTATAGAGTCAGTTATGCATCTACTAAATAATGTATTCAGGCACTTTTACATCGACTTATTCTTAAATAGACCTTGGCATAGATATATATGAAAAATATTTAAACTTTACAGAAACACACATTCACTGGATGATGTCATCAGTGATGTCATTTGAGATGTCATCAGTGATGTCATGCATGATGTCACTGATCATGTCATGAGTGATGTAATATGTGACGTCATCAGCAGTGCATTGCAGGTGCTCTAGTTATAGTTAGCTCTAACTATAACAGGGGTACTTTTAAGTACAGTAGTTGCAGTTGTTGCAATGGGAAACACAATTTCAAACACAATGCACCATTGAGCTCAATGTGAATTTCTAGTTAAATGCAATTAGTTACTTTATGTATTACTTTTCTAACCACAGGACTGGATCCTAGATTCAGTCCTTTGACATCTCCTGTAAACAGTTGAGTAAAAGCGTTTTGGTTACAGTAGTGATTTTTAAGGAATGTTATTGTATTTTAAAAGTTGACACAAAATGTTTTTTTCACATAGAATCATCAATGTTATCCTATGGCAGGAAATTCACTTAGCAGGTAAGTAGTGTTATCGTCAATTTTTCTTACTCAGTGGTGGATGCTGGATCCAGCACTGGTGCATCTCCTGTAAACAGTTGAAAGAATGCGTTTAAGTCATACAGGCGATTTTTAAGGAATATTTTTAGTTTGTGAAAATAGACACTTAGCAACTTTTCTGCTGAAAACCAGACAATGGATTCCTATGGAAGGAAATACAAGTTACTGGTAAGTATGGTTAGAATTAGTTTTCAGGATCAGTACTGGGCTCAAAGATGCAGCACTGAGGTCTCTCCTGATAACAGGTGAGTAAATCAAAATTCGTTCTTTGGATGATTTTAGGTGAATTTTTTAAAGTTCCAAAACTCCACACTTAGAAGAATTTCCAAGTGAAACCAGTCAATGTTAGCCTATGGAAGGAAATTCAAGTTACTGGTAAGTATGGTTAGAATTAGTTTTCAGGATCAGTACTGGGCTCAAAGATGCAGCACTGAGGTCTCTCTTGATAACAGGTGAGTAAATCGGAATTCGTAGTACATCCAGTAAGCGCCACAGAGCTGCGTAGCAGAGAGATGTCAAAAGGGGCACGGCGTGCATCACCTCTTTGCAACGCAGCACCGTGGCGCTTCCTGGAAGCACCTGGTGGGTTACTTGGCCCCCATGGTCCCTCAGGTTTGAAGTGGAATTTTTTCCCCAACTTAAAACGCGCCACAGGGCGTGTTTGCACACATCCTGTCAGGCCCCGTCCCCTTCCTTCAGCACTGTGTAAACGCGCCCTGTCACCATACTAGGTTGAGAGATTAAGGCCACTTCAATCCTAAGGGTCCCTAGGGTCAAACTAGCACACTAGGTACCTCCAGTAAGCGCCACAGAGCTGCGCTGCAGAGAGGTGTAAAAAGGGGCGTGGCCTCTTAATACCTGTCTGCAACGCAGCTCCCTGGCGCATACTGGAGATTCCTGTTGGGCTATTTGGCACTCCACAGGGAGCGTTTGCACAGTGGTGAAGGAAAGGGGCGTGGCCTGAGGTGATATGTCTGCAAACACACCCTGTGGCGCGTTTTAAGTTAGAGAATTAATTCCTCCTCAATCCTGTGGGTCCCTGGGGGCCAACTAGCCCACCAGGTACCTCCAGTATGTGCCAGGAGGCTGCGTTGCAGCGAGATGCTTAGAGGCCACGCCCCTTTTTATAACACTCTGCAACGCAGCTCCGTGATGCTTACTGGAGGTACCTGGTGGGCTAGTTGACCGCCAGGGACCCTCAGTATTGACAAGGAATTAATTCCCCAACTTAAACCGGGCCACAGGGTGTGTTTGCACACATGTGAACTCAGGCCCGCCCCCTCCCTTCACCACTGTGCAAACGCGCCCCGTGGCGTGATTTCAGTTGGGGGATTAACTCCCCTTGAATACTGAGGGTCCCTGGGGTGTAACTAGCCCACCAGCTACCTCCAGTAAGCGCAACAGAGCTGCGTTGCAGAGAGGTGTAAAAAGGGGCGTGGCCTCAGAGCACCTCTCTGCAATGCAGCTCCCTGGCGCATACTGGAGGTACCTGATGGGCTAGTTGGCCCCCAGGGACCCCCAGTATTCAAGGGGAATTTGTTCCCCCTCTGCAAACGCACCAGGGGGCGCATTTGTAGAGTGGTGCAAGAAGGGGGCGTGGCCTCCGGCCCGATCCGTTTTTTTTGTTTTTTTTTAAGAAGGAGGGCTGTGTAGCCCCCCTTCTTTTTCTAATTTATTGGCCCTGGGGACCCCATCCCCCAGTGCCTGACCCCAAATTTATTTTTTAAAACAAAAAAATTGGGAAGGGGCCCTCCCGAGGCCATAATCTGCCCCGGGGACCCCATCCCCCGGGGCATGGGCCTTTTTTAAAATTATTATTTTGGAGGTGGGCTGCCTTGCCCCCTCCTGTGGCCACTTATGGCCCCGGGGACCCCATCCCCCGGGGCCGGCCCTTTTTTATTTTTTATTTTAAAAACAAAATCATTTTGGGGAGGGGGCCGCGTGGCCCCCCTCCCGGGCCACTAATAGCCCCGGGAATCCCATCCCCGGGGCTGGCCCACTCCGTTGGGGACCGTGGGGGGGTCCCCAATCCCCCCACGGTCCCAGCCGGCTCCCTGCATCCTGCGGGAGCCAGCATTGCTTTTCCACATGGGGAGCAGCTAACATGCTGCTCCCCATGTGGAAAAGCAATCTGCTTTGGTATTTGGAAGAGAGAGCAGGTTTCCTGCTCTCTCTTCCAAATAACAAAGCAGTTTGCAATGACAGGGTGGGAGCCGCGAGGCTCCCGCCCTGTCATTGCAAACGGCAGTGTCCCGGGGGTGGGCACCCCGAGACACTGCAGGAGCTGGCTCTGGCGGTCCCCAGGGCCATCAAGGGCTCCAGGAGGGGGGCAGCATGGCCCCCTCCCACCTGTTTCAAAACCCCAGAGGGTGGTTGTCCCCAGGGCTGGGGGGTCCATCACGGACCCCTCAATTTACATATTTAGAGCCCCAGGGAGGTGGTGGTCCCCGGGGCGTGTGGGGGGGCTTGAGCCCCCCCACACTGGGTATATTTTTTTAAATAAAGCCCCGGGGGTGGCGGTCCCCGGGGCCGCGGGGGGACCTTGGGCCCCCATTCCTTTTTATAAGCCCCGGGGGTGACGGTCCCCGGGGCTGGGGGGGCCTGAGAGTCCCCCCAGCAAAGAAATTAAAGCCCCGGGGGTGGCGGTCCCTGGGGCTGGGGGGGCCTGAGAGCCCCCCAATGAATATTAAGAAGCCCCGGGGTGTGGCGGTTCCCGGGGCTGGGGGGCCTGCGAGCCCCCCCACACAATTGAAATAAGCCCCGGGCCCCCCTTTACATAACTATTGGCTCTGGGATTTGGCCCCCCCGGGGGCCAATTACCAAAGAAGCGCGGGAGCCCGCGCCCCTTTTTTTTGGGGGGGGGCCGAAATTCACGCTGGGTGTGCGAATCTCGACGATTGTTTTTTTTTGTTTTTTAAATGCTTTTTTTGGTCCTGGGGTTCCTTGTGGGACCCCCTGAGCAGGCCTAGGGGGTCAGGGTGTTTCTACCCTGCCCCCTTTTTGCATTTTTCGCATTTTGTTTTAGGTCTCTTGTGCCTCGGTTCTACCGAGGCACAAGATGGCTGTCAACACTTCCTGATTTGGAGTGTTGACAGCCAATTAGAATACAGCTCATGTATGGCAGGGTGCGTGCTGGGTGCGCATAGGGTGCGCATAGGGTGTTCAGATCCTCCGTGGCCATAGATATATATGTACTTTTAAATGTCATTTTCTCAGGAACTACTGAACGGATTTACACCATTTAAGCAAAAGGCACGAGTCTGAACTGAGGACTACCTCTTTGTCAAATTTGGTGTAATTCCTTTCAGCAGTTCGGGCTGTAGCTGCGTCAAATGGTCCTATGGGAAAATGCATGGAGAAAACGCGTTTTGGGACCCCCCTTTTTTCTCGGCCCCCGCTTGACGAATCACCGTGAAATTTTCAGGATAGGAGTGGACCGGTGCTGGCCAAAGGTTTGGAAAATTTTGCGAAGATTCGTCAATCGGCGCCAACGCTATTCCAAATAGAATGTTGCGGATTTCCTACGGAAAATAGGTCCTAACTATAACTATCTACTGGCGACTGCCAGTAGATAATATATATATATATATATATATATATAATCCAACTCTTATGCTCCAAGAGAATCCAGGAATAAGAAGACAGCACACCAGGAAACCGCCTTCTAATCCATATATTTGTATTTATTGGTGTGCCTGAATTATTAACATGACCTAATGAACTCATTACGGTAATAGTGGTTTCGAAATAATGTATTCTCGAAGTATGTTCTCTATGTTTATGAATGATGCATTCGTATTTCTATGGCCGATGGGCACACAGGAAGTAACTTGACAAAGGCAAACGCCGAAACGCGTCGTCCTTCTAAAGCTAGCGCACAATAAAGTATTTGTGCGGTTTCCTGGTGTGCTGTCTTCTTATTCCTGGATTCTCTTGGAGCATAAGACTTGGATTATTTCACAGTGGCTGCTGCCGCCACTGACAGCACCAACGTTGCAGGCCTGGGGGCTGCTCTCGCAGCAAGCTACGGACATATATATATATATATATATATATATATATATATATATATATATATATATATATCTTTCACTCACTCCTTCCCTGTCATTATTAATTTGCCATTTCCTGTTCATTTTTTTATTCTTCCTCTCTTTTTCTACTCTGGCCCTATTTCTGTCCTCATTGTTCTTTCCCTTCTGCTCCAATTCTCTTGAATTTCCCCTTTATTCCATCTCATTCTTCCTTCTCATTCAGGGCCTGATTCACAAATGTAAACCTAGAACTAAAGTCTAACTTAGACATGAAATTAAAATTTAGACCTGAAGTTTAAGTTTAGACTTGAAGTCTAAACTTTAACTTCAGATAAAACTCAGACTTCAGATCTAAACTCAGACTTTAGCCCTAAAGTTAGACTTCAGTTCTAAACTTAAACTTTAAGTCTAAGTTCACCTTTGTGAATCGGACCCTCAGTGTTTCCCTGTAACACGTTTTAACATGGAGTGGTAGGCACAGCACATTTCTACTTAGAGTTTTGATCACTCTGCGATCTTTGAATGCTACATACCTTTACAGTTTACCTTCAAGTGTAATCCCCCATTCTAGTGAGGGGGGCTTGTTGTTGGGGGTTGAGAAATATTGGGAAGAGGCCAAATCATCGATCAGATGAAGTGGAAAGTACAGACTGCCAACAGAAAAGGGTCTGGTGCAAGGATTGTTGGTTAAAGTGTGCAGGGATCATTGAGGTTTTGTGGGCGAACCCAAATGCAGATCAAGGGCCTGATTAGATTTCAGTGAATGGGTTACTCCATCATTACCATAATAAAGATATCCATTGGCACTTGTAATATGACAGATGAGGTATCCATCACGTTTGTGACACAGTAACTCATCTGCCCAACTCTAATCAGAACCTAAGTCCCTATGTTGTATAAAACTCTTGTAGAGATTAATTTCTTCTTTATACCTTATTCCAGCAACTAAAAAGCTATGGGTCCGTGCATGTGTTTATTGATGAATGATGCACTTACTTTAACTAGTTCAAGTTCTTTTCTTTTATTTTACAGTGTGTATGTTGACAATTTCTCAGTATATGCAAATTTTAAACTTTGGAGAAATGTACATTATATTAGTGTAATTTGCAAAATGTAAGGTATTATGCTCTATGATTGTTATGCTAAATTCCTAAAATTACACCATTACTCCACCACACATAATTATGCCACAATTATGGTAAGAAATGATCATCATTTCACTATCCACGATAATAATGTATCAGAAGCTCATAGGAACAACAGAAGATGAGTGGCTGTTGTTTATGATGATTTATTCAAATGCATTCCAATACTAAAAACTTATGTGAGGAAACGTCACCCTAAAACATATCCAATAGGATAGATTTGCATTTCTTATAATTACATGTAATTTTGCTGAAATGTTGCATACTTACATGAAAGAAAATCGTACAAATTTCACACACCCGTAGTAAAATTGAACGTCACCCTGTTTTTGCTTTATTTGGGCAAATTTGTTCTTTTCATCAATTTGGAAAAAATACTGACAGCTTATATGTCTTTAAGAGCTCTTTTCTGCTTTTAGATATGTATCTTTCCCTTTACTTAGTTTTAGCACAATGAAGAGGCATTTTATTGAACTTTATTGGTGACATTCGATATTTAAATGGAGTTTAGAATTATTTCATAGCTACTCACAAACATTTTCTGATGGACCAAATGTATGGTTTCTGGAGTAATTTTGGGCCACATTCCAGTTGACAAAAGGGGGAGGAATGCATGTGAAAGAGTGGGGGGGGGTTGAGGAACAGAGCACTTTTTTAATTTATGTCCTTAATCAATTTAAAAGAAGTAGGTCTGACTGATCTTTAAGTTGGTTGAATCTGATTAGAGGGTCACACTGTGTCTTAGCAGCAAACCCTCAGTCACCTCCTGGAGTTAGCTTTGACAGCTCAAATTTGCTACTGTAGTAAACTCAAAGCTGAAGGACAGAAGATTACTGAAATTGGAATAAGAGTGTATTGGGACACAAACGGAGCACAACTGTATCCTACAGTGATACAGCCGACTAACTACCTATTGCGACAAAACCAGAAGAAAAGTCAATGCAAAATTCTGCTGTCCCTAAGCTTTTATCTGTACACATTAGAGATACTTATAAAGATGATTAAGAAAGGTAGTAAGCAGTATGAAATAATCTTGATGCCCCCCTGAAATAAGATAAGTTTACTGAAGTGGGCCCGCACTACCAGCCAACCTTCACCACTACATGTGGTACAGTGGATAGGTTTTAGCCATGACACTGGGTTGATTGACACCTTGACCGCTAATCATAGCTTAAACAGTTTACCAAATATGGTTATGTAAAAATTTGGGCAGGGCCCCAATGTAGTGACAGTTCCCTGTAAAGGGCATTCCCTATAGCACTTCATTGGAAATTTGAAACATGCTCAGTACATGAAATGAACTGGGAGGAAATGTTCCCATGGCAGGCTCCAGTGCAGTATTCATTTATACAAGATTATGATATATTATCATCATGGTTTTCTGTCTAAATGACATATAGTGGACCAGTAATGACCGCATGGACCCACATACTTGGTTAATGACACAAGATAATTTTTAGACCTGACATCCTCGGTGTGGTGTTCCCCCAGAATTTTTGCCTTCACAAATAGTGTTTTCTGAATTCATTTTTTGTTGACATTAGATCTCTGTACACTTTACCACTGCTAACCAGTACTAAAGTGTTTGTGTTATTTCTTTAAAACACTGTAACATTGTCTACACCTGATTAGCACATTCAATTTTCCTATAACTCTTTAGTATATGATACTTCATGTAGCCAGGGCATATAAATGAAATGCTACTAGTGGGCCTTCAGAACTTATTTTGCCACCCACTCAAGTAGCCCCTTAAAAACATGTCCCAGGTCTGCCATTGCAGCCTGCAGTGTAGTGTTAAACTGACATTTTGGCCTAGCAAAATAAATCATTTGCCAGGCCAGTTTTCGGTTTTAATACATATAATTCACCCATAAGGTTAGCCCTAAAGGCCCATTGGGCAGAGTGCATTGCATTTAAAAAGTAGGACATGTGCTTTTACGTTTTTACATGCCCTGGTAGTGAAAAACCCTTACATTTGTTTTTCAGTATTGGACGGCCTATCCCTCCCACTGTATAAAATTGGGCTCCATTATTACAGTGCTAACATTTGATTGGGAACAGATACAGATCCCAGTCTTGGACTCAAATGAAATATAATTTAAAATCCTCTTCAATGGTAAAGTTGGAAGTTAAGTCACAATTTTGAAAATGTCACTTCCAGCCATCCACGCAGGATTGGCCATCCTGCGTGGATGGCTGGGGTGGAGCTGTTCCCTGCCCCACTTCCTTTTCAAAGGACTTGCCTCTAGTGCACACAGAGGAACTTGACACTAGCATTTTGTCACCCCAGGCGTCTTGGAGCCTTGACAGAGGAAGGGAAGAACTTTCCAGAAAGAGATATGGGGGTAGCTCAGAGAATCCTTCCACTTCAAAATCTGGCACCAGCTATAATTATTGGACCTCCTGAGCCACTCTTCAGTACACTTCTAGAGCTGTAGAAGTATGGTTTGGACACACAGAGGACCACCCTGCTGCTACCAAAGGACTGCTGTGTTGCTAAAACATTTGTCATGATGGAGAATTGGATCAACACCTTGAACCCATGACCACCAGAAGTGATTCCAACAGCTAGTTGGCTGGCATCCTGTATGAGGTACAGGGACATAATAAGCTCCAGATACCTGCACATGGGTTCTGCTAGAGTGAGGCCTAACCCCAAAGTTTTGCCCCTCAAAGGTAATTCGAAACCGGGCCCAATCCTCCCCCTGCATTCTACCTGCACTCAATTGTAGTTGGCCTTCACCTTTGACTTTGCCGTGGTCTTGCATTACCACAGACCAGTGGTTGACCCTTAGATATTTTATGCACTATATTTCACTAAAGATTTGAATAATTCATAACTCTGGTTCAACTCATTGGATTTGATTCATTTTGATGTCATTTTATTTATTAAAATGTGTCCTATTTTTCAAAATGTGGTTGTAATTTTGCTTCTAAATTGAGCCTGACTGTTTTTGTGCCAGGCTACCAGACGGTTACGCACAAGTTAATTTAGTTACTTTTGTGGTTCACCCTGACAACGATTGTGGTTGTTGCCTGAGTGGGGTTCCACTCCCTTAAACCAGCGACCCCTTTTCTTATAGGGTCTTCACTGTTGTAAATTGAAACAGCAATATGATTAAGCATTTACTAAAGACATTAATGCTTTCCCTTTAGATCATGTTTTCTCCGTTATGTTGACCGAAGTTCGGAATCCATTTTGTATTATCATGTGCCACGTGTTCGCCACGAGGAGAGTCCGACCTTTGTGTTAGTTGCGCTTGTAATCTGCCTAGTAACAGTTTATAAATAGCTCTCTCTTGTCCATCTGGCGCATGTCCAGACTTGACCACATCTGTTATAATTAGCCTTGCTTGACCATGTGTTTCGCGGGCTCAAGGAGTGTGTTGGCTCCGCCCATGTATTGATTCAGTATCGAGAATGACCATAAATGGTAATGTTCTTCGGCCTCATGTTGTATCCACCCACTTATGAGCCCCTCTGTTGTGTATAAAAGGGGACTGTGTACGCAAGTTCTGTGTGCTACTCCATGCAATACTGAAGGGTGTTGTGTGGATTGTAGGACCACCCTTAAGGGTTAATAAATGCTGTTTTTGTACTTTGCAGTTTCCGTGCCAACTTCCTTATAGATTCCGTTACAGGAGAGCGAACCCTTGTGCCTTGCGGGCCTAGCTGGGGCCTGTATTCATCAATTGGCGCCCGTCACGTGGGGCTCATCGGCGACTCGGATGCTCGAAGGACTGGTCGCGACGAAGGTGAGGAGTTTGGCCGGGGACGTGATCACTGCCAGCGGCGTCTTAGCCCTGGCATCCCGAGGTTTTTCTTCCTTCCCTTCCGAGCTGACCGTCTGGGTGGCGCCGGTCATCGACTGAGACCTCTTCTGTCGGTCCTGCCGTGAGAGCCGTTTGGGCGATTGTGGAGCTTGGCAGTTGGAACCTGGACTCTTGATTGGTAAGAACCGTTGTACGGTACTTGCTCCGAGTCTTTGAAGCCTGGGTTGGCTATTTGAGTTTGATTGATGATGACTAGTCATATTTTGTATTTGTCTTTGTGAAAATATATGCGTTGCAACACATATAGGCAGGTAATGTGGAGAGATTTCTCCAGAGCTGTGTAACTTTGAACGGCGCGACGATTAAGCGCCATTTTTTATAATATTGCATATTTTGCATTATTTCTGAGCATGCCTGCTTTCAGCGCACTCCGTAAGTGGTGCTGCTGTTTTGGAAACCGGTTGAACCTCGAGGAATCTGCTCCAGCTCCCCCAGAGGGGACGCCTAATAGGGATATGTATGTGAAGCATGGTCTTTCTTCCATAATGTACAGCACAGTATGGAGGAAATACACGAAGAAGGATCCTGAGTTGCGATGGCCTTTGTATGGATCGTTTGATATACGTAAGATTGAGTATGTGGAACAGTGTATGTGTAAGCGACGTGCTCGTCAGGATATGTTTGAGTGTGTGCGATTATGGGTGAAGGAAGTGCGTGAGCGAGAGAAGCGTGAGAAAGCGCTGTATGATAAAGACCAACGGAAGAATGATCATGTGCGAGCACAGGAAGCGAAGCGTCGGGAGGACAAAGAGCAGGCGGACAGACAAGAGAAAGAGCGTAGGCTACAAGTTTCGGGTCAATATGTTGTTCGCCAGCCACTTTATCCTGTCCTTAATAATCCTGATGATGATTTTTATTTACTAGATCGCTCTCCGCCCCCTTATGTTGGCGCATCTGCTCCGCGGCCGCAAGATTCTGGCCCGGCTTCGGGTAAGGTAGACACACGGTCCATGTTATCGGCCGAGCATATGGCTGAGCTTCGGAAACTTTCCCTCCGTGCACTTAAGGGCAAGATGTCTAAGGAGGAGTTGTTCCATACTTGGGGGTCGTGGCAAGATAGAGAGAGGGTGTATTTTCTGTCTCATTTCGCGGATGAAGTAATTGCTGCTTTCCGAAAATATTCTAGTGTCCTTGAGCCTGACGAAGTGTCTTCGGATGCCGGAGCATTACGTAATGGTGTTTTTTCTCCCCCTAAGGCTCCTGAGGCGGCTCGGCGGTTGTTCGCTTTGCGGGACGAGGTGCTGGCCCTTAGAGAGAAAGCACGCCAACAAACGGAGGAGGAGAAGCAGTCGGATTCGTTTGCAGCAGGGGGCCACCCATCCACCCCCCAGTCAGATAAGGATGACGTAGTGCATGCTAAACCAATGCGAGAGGCGGCGCCTTTGTATGTTCCTCCTAAAGGAGCGGGGACTAGCTCGGACATTAACTCCGCCGATGCTAGGGGATATTTTGTGTATAATTGGGTTTATACTCCATGGCATAGGGCCGATGTTATGGCGTTAAAGAATGCATTGCCTGACCCCCGTAAGAATCCAGCGGCCTTCTATGAAGAAGTCGAGGGGGCCTTGAATTCTTGCATTATGACCTTAGCGGATATAGACCTGTTCTTTGGTCTTATTCTACCACCGGACACGTGGCGGTCTGTCCGAAAGGTAGATGATGCGGTTGCCTTCAAGGCCCGGTGGTCTGAGCTTGAGGATGAAGACAGGGAGAGGAAGCCCGCACAGAAACCACCCCAGAATATTTTAGATCTCCCTGCTGCTATTGTGGCTAAGTTGAAAACAATTATTCCCCCTAAAAAGATTGACTGGAATATGTTAGCTGCATGTAAACAGAAAGTTGACGAGTCAGTTGCAGATTTCTTAACGCGCTTTGAGGAAACGTTTCATGATTTTAGTGGCCAGTCGCTTACTGACGACACGGGCCGCCACCTTTTCGCGGACAAATATGTGGCTAATCTGCTACCGGCAGTTGCGGCCCGTTTAAAAGCGAGCGAGAGTTCCTGGTCCTCCGCGACGCCGACGGCCCTTCTGACTATCGCTCAGTATTATGAGCATCAGGAGCACGAGGCGAAGGGCCAGGAGGAAAAGAAATCGAAAGATCTTAAGACTAAGGTAATGTTGGCACAAGTATATGGCCCGCCCCGACGGGGTAATAATAGAGGAAGGGGAGGATCTTATGGTCCCCCTTCGGGCCGATCTGATTTGAATAGGAACCAGTGTGCGTATTGTAAGCAATTGGGCCATTGGGCCAGGGATTGCCCAGTGTTGCGTGCTTCGCGTCAGGGGCATACTCCGGGTGGCCCGAGAGGTAGAGGGGGTTCCTCGAACTTT
Organism: Triturus cristatus; assembly: GCF_964204655.1. Lineage (NCBI taxonomy): Eukaryota > Metazoa > Chordata > Amphibia > Caudata > Salamandridae > Triturus > Triturus cristatus. Next base: position 705,422,639 of record NC_140595.1, on the reverse strand, counting down.
AGAGGAAATTCTAACGATCATGTTCGTTTCGATACCGCTGGGCAGCACCGAGATAGCTCAAATGTTTTCGATCGCCAGCATCAGTATCACGTATCGGAGATTGATCGATCAGGATATCATGATTCTCAGCATGCATAGGAATGCGTTGGATGGGGGTCTGAATCAGTTGAGGTGCCGGTCGATCAGACGGGTCCTTATGTATCGGCTGAGGTTTTAGGTTCTACTGATCAGTTCCTAGTAGATACAGGAGCGACACGTAGTGCATTGTCTAGGTACTTGGTTCCGGGGGCTCCCCCATCCGGCTCAGTGGTTACATCGGTAGGGTTTGACGGTACACTCTCCCGAAGCCCTCTTTCACAGCCCCTTACATTTAAGGTTGATTCTTTTTCTGCGCCCTGTCCGTTTCTGCTTGCTCCGTATACACCGGATAACATTATGGGCCTTGATATGTTAAAGCACTTTAGGGCTACGATCCGCTGCTCCCCTGAGGGTGTGAGGGTGATCTTAAATGACAACTACCCCCGGTCAGGGCGGATGTGTACGATATCAGAGGATGCGTTGTTGGCCACCCTCCCTCGAGCTTTATGGGCGACTTCGGACACAGATGTGGGACAAATGGTGATTCCTCCGGTCCACATTAGTGTCCAGGAGGGGGCGGTGTTACCGCGCCTCCCGAAGTATCGTATTTCCCAGGAGGGCGAGGAGGCTCTCATACAGATTGTGCAAGATTTGATCGCAGTGGGAGTAGTGGAAGAAGTTCCCTATAATATCTGTAACAGTCCGATTCTCCCTATTCTGAAAAAGGACACGGATGCAAAGGTCTATCGGTTCATAATTGATTTGAGGGAGGTAAACAAGATCGTGATACCTCAGTACCCGGTGGTTTCCGATATCACGACGTTGCTTACCTTGGTCCCGCCTACGGCGACCATGTTCTCAGTGATTGATTTGAAAAATGCCTTCTTCTCTATTCCCATTCACCCCGATAGCCGATTTCTTTTTGGGTTCACATTAAACAATAGATCTTATCGTTTTTGTAGAATTCCCCAGGGCTACACAGAAAGCCCTAGTATTTACAGTCAGGCTTTGAAACGACAGTTGGATTCCTTTGTTTTACTCGAGGGGGTCGCCCTCATTCAATATGTCGATGACATCTTGTTGGCGGCTGACACCCTGGAGTTGTGTGAGAAAAGCACGTTATCCTTACTTTCCTTTTTAGCATCCCACAATCATAAGGTATCTAGGAAGAAATTGCAATTCTGTAGACCAAAGGTGACTTATTTGGGTCACCTTTTGTCTAAGGAGGGACGTGCACTCACACCAGATCGTATCAAGGTAATTTTGGACACACCGAGACCATCCACGCAGAAGGATGTGCGTGCATTTTTGGGCCTTGTTTCTTTTTGTAGACAGTGGATATTGGGGTTTTCACACATAGCTAAGCCATTGTTAGCCCTTTTGACAAAGGATACGCCTATCCCAATCCCTTGGTCAGATGAGTGTGATGCTGCTTTTCAGCAACTGCGACAGGCCCTTTGTTCAGCACCAGTGTTAGGGACCCCTGATTATGCAAAACCCTTTTCGTTGTATGTGCATGAGAAAGATGGATGTGCATTGTCAGTTTTAGTGCAGATGCACGGCGACAAGCAGCGCCCCTGTGCATATTTTTCGGCTGTACTTGATCCTGTCGCCCGAGCATTACCAGGGTGTTTTCGCTCGGTTGCGGCGACAGCTGTGTCAATACGCCAAAGCGAGGGAATTGTGTTATCTCATAAGCTGTTGGTATTAGTCCCCCATGCTGTTGATGCCCTGCTTAATCAAACAAAGACGCAGCATTTGACCAGTGCCCGTTTGACGGGATATGAGTTGACGCTTTTGGCTCCTCATATTACGTTGAAAAGGTGCGTAACACTAAACCCGGCAACATTGTTGCCATACCCCGAAACTCAGCCTGAGGCGCGGAAAGCGCATGATTGTATTCTTGTGACTGAGGAACAAACAAAGGGTCGTATTGATCTCCAGGATACGCCCTTTCCAGATGTAGATGGAGAACTGTGGGTGGATGGATCCTGTCTGAAGCTACCAGATGGTACGACTTCAGCAGCGTATGCAATTACCACGTTGCAAACGATAGTGGAGACAGCACGCATACCACAGAAGTCAGCTCAAGCAGCGGAACTGATAGCATTAACACGAGCATGTGAGCTCAGTACAGGATTGTGTGTGAATGTTTACACAGATAGCCGCTATGCCTTCGGAGTAGCGCACGACTTCGGCCTACTCTGGAAGGAGAGAGGGTTTCTAACGTCACATGGGGTGCAGATAATGCATGGAGAGTTAGTTCACAATCTTTTAACCGCATTGACATACCCAAAGAAAATTGCCATTGTTAAGTGTAGCGCCCATAGGAAAGTAGTTGATAAAGTTGGAGAAGGGAATGCGTTAGCAGACCGAGTAGCGCGGGAGACTGCGATGCAACCCGGTGCTACTGCCATGTATGTAGTAAAGTCACAGGTGGAGAGATGGCGTGATGCGAAGGAGGAAGTGCGAGAAATACAAAGGACCGCTTCTGACAAAGAGCGGGAACAATGGGCTAGCGAAGGAGAACTGGATGATGAGGGCTGCTGGAGAAATAAGCAGATGGATAGATGGAAATTACCCACGGCCTTTGTACAACCTATGGTTCAGATGGCACATGGGCTAGCACATGTTGGAGCTTCCGCAATTGTGAAATTGCTTACCCAAGTCTGGGAGCATCCAGAGATTGCTAGCACGGCAAAGAGGGTGGTGCAGACCTGTATGATCTGTCTGAAGTATAACCCAGGAAAGGGTACTCGAACTCCAGCAGGAGGATTTGCGACGCCCACTGCACCCTTTGAGGTTCTGCAGATGGACTATATCCAGCTTGAGCGCTGTAACAATTTGAAGTATGTTCTAGTAGTGGTTTGCGCCTTCAGTAAATGGGTTGAGGCGTACCCTACGAAAGACAATACTGCAATGACCACGGCGAAGCTACTGCTAAAAGAGTTTTTCCCTCAATACGGCGTCTGTAGACTTCTGTGGAGTGATAATGGGCCTCACTTTGTAGCGGATGTTATAAAGTATGTCTTGAAGGGCCTAGGCATCACTCAGAAGTTCCACGCCATGTTCCACCCTCAGTCTGCAGGACTAGTCGAGAAGTATAATGGTACACTGAAGCTTAAGATAGCCAAAATCCAAGCTTCAACGTCTTTGACTTGGCCAGACGCCCTGCCACTGGCGTTATTGTCAATTAGATCAGTGCCACACTCTCGAACCGGCCTTACGCCGTATGAAATAGTATTTGGACGCCCAATGAACATTTGGGGTCCACCAAGGCCTAAGGCTGTGTATGATGTACCTTGTGTAATGATGAGCGATTATCTGGCACAGTTAACGGATAACTTGGTTTCTATTCATCAACAGGTCCGAGAGGCGCTCCCTGATCGGTCTACCGGTGAAGGACATGGTCTCCGGCCTGGTGACCATGTCATGGTGAAAGTCTTCGACAGAACGAACAGTTTGGAGCCGAGATGGGTGGGCCCTGAGCAAGTCCTCCTTGCAACGAGGACGGCTGTGCGAGTCTCGAACAGGAAGAATTGGATCCATTCCTTGCACTGTCGAAAGATACCGCCCAGATTGGTGGAGTCTGCCGTGCTGACCGATCAACGAGAAATCCTGGCAGCAGAGACAGGCCGTGCTGCGGAGCCGGGTGACACTGAGGAGCTCTTTCCGGACCACGCGACTTCTGGAGGAAGGCGATATCATCTTCGACCGAGGAAGTGAGGTTTCCAATACCGGGACATACTGTCAGAACGGCCCTTGGGTTAGTGAAACGGAGAGCCGATGAGGCAAGGGGGGGGGGATCAGCCCTGCATTAGTGTAGTGACACCCGTCTTGGCCCGCTGGTGAAGAAATCAACCGCTACCCAAGGGGAAGAGTTCTGACAGACTTTTTAGTTTCAGGAAGATATCAGGGTATTGTTTCCTTTGACATGGAGAAGAAGAAAATCCTTTGTGCGTTGGGGTTCATGCTGACAGTAGCTATTGTTGGAATAACAACATGGTTTGTAGAAGAGGTAACTCCTGCTCGGAAAACACTTGTGTTGACGACTCCGGTGCCTGCGGAGCACTACTTCTATACATTGCCGTATCAAGAGTTGAAGCATCGACAGTCTTATTTGAATAACACTTTTATTCAGATGCTGCATCATACCCACGTTGCTACGAACGCTACGAACTGTTGGATATGTGGGATGATGCCGGCCCATCAGAAGAAAGGAGGTACGCCATTCATACCACTTCCTTTCTCTCATAATGGCTCTTGTAGAGCATGGTACACCTTACTGTTTGCCACTCGGAAACCGACAGTGGGACGATTGCTTTTCAGACTTAATAAAGAATGTCATCAGGATAAAAATGGATATCCGCAAGCGAATGGGACAATTTGGGAATGGGAAGAGTACCGACCAGACAATGAATCCATTCCCTATATCTTCACGAACACCAGAGACACTGTGGGGAAGGACAAATTCGTGATCCAAGTGGCACAGGCTCAAGCGGACCTGTGTGTCCAGAGTGTGGGTTTTATCCCTGTTGGTGTCAGTGATTGCCTAACTGTCTTGAACATTGATGGATTGAATAACAGTACCTTCCTAGCGTCCCATAATACCTATTTTGTGTGCGGAAATAAAGGTTATTACCGTTTGCCGGCTGGGTGGTCTGGGGTATGTTATGTATCCTTCCTATTACCTCCTGTATTCCTAGCACCAGCATCTTATCATAAGGATTTGAAATTGTTGAATAATGTGACTGTAAATAGGTATAAACGTACTTTATCGATTGATGATGTGGATCAGACTGATACCAGCCTGCAGCAGTATATTGATTTTAACTTAGGACTGTTTTTCTTTGTTGGAGCCGCTTTGAATAGTAGGAAGATCCGAAGATTAACAAGAGTGGTAGAAGCTGTGACAAATCAGACTGCTGCTGCTCTTGGGAATCTTACGGAAGAGTTACAAATAACTAGGATTGTTGCATTGCAGAATCGTATGGTATTAGATGTAATGCTAGCTGATCGAGGTGGAGCCTGTAAAATTATTGGAAGTAGTTGCTGTGTGTTCATCCCTGATCATACGCCATCCGTTTATAATGCCATTAACAAGCTGCATAAAATAGCAGCTGAAATCCACACAGAAAACGGCACTTGGTCCTTTTCTGGATGGTTTTGGACATTGGTTACTGCCTGGGGATGGAAGGTCTTAACTGGTCTCTGTATTATTATAGCAATTCTGTTCTCTTTCTGTATGTGTGTTCAATGTGGACCATTGTTCTGTTCCGTATGCATTTCGTTCTGCATCCCGGATAAGAAAGCTATTGCCGATGTTGCTCATCAGAAGCGTCTAGCTAAAGAGGTTAAAGGAATGATGATAATTGACATATATGATGATTTTTGGAAACCGGATGTCTTCAGTAAATGCTGAAAGGGTCGTCTGTTGTAAATTGAAACAGCAATATGATTAAGCATTTACTAAAGACATTAATGCTTTCCCTTTAGATCATGTTTTCTCCGTTATGTTGACCGAAGTTCGGAATCCATTTTGTATTATCATGTGCCACGTGTTCGCCACGAGGAGAGTCCGACCTTTGTGTTAGTTGCGCTTGTAATCTGCCTAGTAACAGTTTATAAATAGCTCTCTCTTGTCCATCTGGCGCATGTCCAGACTTGACCACATCTGTTATAATTAGCCTTGCTTGACCATGTGTTTCGCGGGCTCAAGGAGTGTGTTGGCTCCGCCCATGTATTGATTCAGTATCGAGAATGACCATAAATGGTAATGTTCTTCGGCCTCATGTTGTATCCACCCACTTATGAGCCCCTCTGTTGTGTATAAAAGGGGACTGTGTACGCAAGTTCTGTGTGCTACTCCATGCAATACTGAAGGGTGTTGTGTGGATTGTAGGACCACCCTTAAGGGTTAATAAATGCTGTTTTTGTACTTTGCAGTTTCCGTGCCAACTTCCTTATAGATTCCGTTACAGGAGAGCGAACCCTTGTGCCTTGCGGGCCTAGCTGGGGCCTGTATTCATCATTCACAACAACGTTTTCTGTTCATATAGTTCTCAATTTTTTCGAAAGCTGGTAATTTATGATATTCAACTCATTATATTGACTTTATTAATTGTCTTACTGGTGAGAAAGTGTCACTTGAATTTTCACTCATTAGGTAGTTAAATGCCACTCATAATTACACTGAAACTATGGAATTGTCACACATAAGAAATCTGAAAACTTAGCAGCTATGATTGCACCTTGACCAGCCACTACCCTCCTAAAGCTAGCCAAGTGGCTCCTGGACTAGTGGAACTCCAGTAATTGTGCCTAGACACCAGGCAGGCCTACTCAGACCCGTGACACCACCAGAGTGATAAACTCTCTAATGAAGGGTGGATACTTCTGTTCCTTTGGCCCATGGAACAGTTGGTGAAACAGAAAAACTTCTCTTTATATTGACTGCTGAAGAGAAATCATTTTAATATGAGTATTGGTATTGTTGCTCTAGATTTGAAGTATAACCTTGAGTAACATGGTCTGTATCTTCAATGTTCATGGTTTTTATAGTGCTTAGTGTGAAGGTGCGATAATACTGTTTGTAGCGTCCTTTTCAGCCTGGGTCCCTGCCAATGACTGAGCCACACACGAAACTTAGTATTTCACTTCTTTATTCTGCTTCGAGTAACTGCGAACCTAAAATTCTAAAGCAAGCTTTCATGCCATTACGCTCTGACACCTATTTCACTGCTCTACGCAGTCTGTTAGGAGGCAAAATGGTTCTGTCATAAAACATTTCAAGACACTACAACTCCCCCTCTGTTAAATAAGAAATGTAAAGTTTTTATAAATCAGTATATATATAGAGACAATTACATCTTGCCAATTAAACTTCTTGGCACTTTAATTATTCAACCTGATCTGGTTACTAGGAGCTGGGCACTTTGATCTTCAATGTGTAGAGGTAATGGTAACGGTAGTTACTGAGTTTTCAGGGTCAGGCTTTTGTTCACCATCTTGATCAGGTGACCAATGAATCAAGTGCACAAAGTGAGAAGAGTCTCCGGTAACAGACTTTTCAGGACACTTGGCAATCACCATGTGTCCCTTGGTGGAAACTACATGGAAAGGCTCAGCATCATATGCAGCATCAAATTTCCACCTTTGCATTTGTTGGCCAATCACAAGATCTCCTCTATTAAACTCAAAGTTCTTTGCATATCGCATCTTATCTGCATAGGCTTTCATTTTCTGCTTGTTAACCGATTCCTTTGTATGAGTTGTATACTCATTTCATTCTCTTTTGTTGCTCCATTGAGGTAACTTCATTGTCATTGCTTGCCCTAATATCAAGGTCGCAGGACTTTTGGCTGAGGTTGAGAGAGGTGTTGAATGATAGGCTCATAGAGTGGAATTTGATAGTCTTTAAAATAAGCCTCTCAAGAGTTGCACACTATACTGCTTTCTTTAGCGTACTCATAAAATGCTCAATGAGTCCTTTGGCCTGTGGCCACAAAGGTGTACTCTTCTGATGATTTATGTTCAGATGCTTCAGGAAATCCTTGAATTCTCGACTGTTATACCGCGGGCCATTATCAGACTTCAAAATGCCTCTGGTGCCGCATGTCGCAAAGATGTGATCTCGTCTTACAATGACTTGCTCATGAATTTTGTGTGAGAGATCTTTTATTAATGAAAAACGTGAGTACTCTACAATTACCATCAGATGATGTTCATTATCGAGAGGAACAAAGAATTTGATGGCTATTCTCCCCACGCATGCTTAGGTAGTTCTGACATTTTAAGAGCATGTTGAGTTATATTTGTAGAAAGGTAGTTGCAAAGATGACAGGCTTGAGTTCTTTTTCAACCCTTTCATCTAAATATGGAAACCAAGCTGGATCTTGTGGAGCTCTTTTGGTGGCAACAATATTCTTTGTGAGAAACCAGTTATTTTTTGTCACAGACTCTCTGGAATCAGGATTCTTGTTCCTCGCAAAATAACTCATTCCTGATTCATGGACAGTTCATCTTTAACGTTTTTATAATTTTGGTATTCCCCATCACTGCGAAAGTTCGAGTGTGTCGGTTCCATGACTGATGTGTAATTATATCTTTCAAGTTCAGCATGTAACTATCATGGCTCTTGGCATTGATGATCTGGGCTAATGATATAGCTTTTGGCGTATTCGATTTTACAATTAACTTAATGTAGGCTTCAGCCATCTTGGATGGAGTATCCTGACCTTGTACAGGCATCCTGTAAAAGTAGTCAACAGGGTTTTGATCCTTTCCTGGACGATGCACAATGGTATAATTGTACTCTTATAATTGCCAAAGATAACCAGTAAAGCTTGATGATCAGTTACCAGCATAAAAGGCTTTCTGTTAAAGGATACAATGAAATGTTTACAAGCCTGTAACCTATGTGCTGTTGGGCATCTCAAAAAATGTAAGGACTGCCCTCACACACCACCAGGTGTCATGCTTCATCATTGGCAGTCCTCGCTGTTTAAAACCGCGTTTGATAAAGAGCGGGCCTACACCTGGAGACAGGGAGGCACTTCTATAACTAAGTGGGGGCCCGTGCTAAGAAAGTGAGTGAGTGGTGTTAAAAATTGATGCAAATACTACATGAAAACTTTAATTGTGCAGGGCTTGCTCAATATTAAAACAAATAAAGGGGACTTGGGGGATTAGCACCCCATACCCATCAGCGTTGCCAACATGTTTCTGCCTCTGTGGGCAGGACGGTCCAAGGCATTCATCAGAACATGGAAAAATGGGATCCTATCTAGTCTAGGATGAATCCACTTAAGGTAGGTTGACCTTTGTGAAACACTTCTGCAAATCTCCAGAGACCTGTAAAGATAAAGGTATATCACAGTATAAGAAAAGGCTTTTAACTCACACTCGAAAAGAATAAGCCAGACTGTATACAGGTAAATAGTACATTGAAATGCATTTGGTTGTGAGCACTTGCATCACTGCAAACGTGGTGCTCAATAATAAAAACAGTTGTGAGTCCAGCTCACAAACTAACCCTGGGTGAGGGGTAGAAATATCCCATGGGAAGGGAGGAAATGAGGGACCCCTGTAGTCACACTCTAGAAGACCAAGTTAGAAGAGATCAACATAAACAATGATAAACGAGTATAAATGCGTTATGTTAGCACTTCAACACAGACATTCATTTAAAAAGCAAAGGAGGAAAACTCCTGGCTTGTAACTACAAATGAACCTTGACTTTTTCTGGGCATCGATGGAGCCTATTTGTGCGCTTTTGTTTTTGATGGTGTAAGTCGGGGAAATGGAGATAATCATTGTCTTTTTCTTCAGGCATTATTTTTATCGATGCACCACTGTCGATGATGAAAGGTATTGAGAAATCATTTATTTTCAATGTAATATTCGGACAATGTTTTTATGACTTTGGTGCTTTGACATGTTGCCTTTTCTTTGACTAACATTTTTCCTCACATGCAGCCAGTCTGACATGCACACGTTTCTCTGAGGTAAACATCGACATGGCACAATCATCTTTTTCACTTTCACTTGATAGTGAGGTGGGAGAACTGTTTGACGATGATTTTGTTGACGATCGACTTCATTCAGTGTCGAATTTTCCTCAATTAGTGTCTCTGCTTGACATGGTGGGTGTGTGTCTAACGTTGCATCTGGAATGTTTTGGCGCCCATTATGTGTTTGCACCATGGCGCATTCCCTTTAATCTTTGCTTTACAAACCATCACGAAATGGTTCACTTTCCCAGAGTCTTTATATATCCGTCCAATGGCAGGACATTTACTTTCTTGTGGAAAAGAAAATCCACATCTAAAACATTACTTCTTTTTACGTGTAGCTATCACTTTGTGTTTTTCAGTCTTTTGCTTTGGCTTACTTTTTATACTCATGACTGATTTACTCTGGGTACCTCGGCCTCCATGTCAGCAGCTTGTCTTTCAACACTCTCCCCAGCTCAGGCAGCCATCAACACTTGCTCCAGATTGAGTTTCTCTCAGCATTCATCATCTGAATGAATCTGACAAACATGTATCAATAACTCTAAGACGTATAGAATTGAGAACAAAATTCTAAAACAAGCTTTCATGGCATTGCACTATGACATCTACGGCACAGCTCTTCAGAGTTCATTAGCAGCCAAAAGGGGTTCCGTCATAAAACACTGCAAAAACCTACACTGTTTGGGATCAGAACTCTGGGGGTTCTGGTGTTTTCTGTCATGTTAGTTTTATGTGCAGTATATTTTTTATATTAAAGTATTTTTTTTATGAATTAAAGAACAGACTGGACATTGACCTTATTATCTGGTATTATGGTGTCAACCGAAGGTGCCAGGGTTTTAAGGCGAAGATGAGATGGAGATGTATATGTTTCTGGAAAACATTAGTAGCTCCTTCAGTAAAAAACAAGAAACGCAGGCTCAAGTGTCCTAAAGGGGCTTTAGTCATTCTCGACAGGCACAGGAAGTCCAGAAGGCGGGGCCAAGTTGAGTTGGGAGAAAGGGGTTACCTTATAAGACCGATTCTGCTTTTACAGCCCGAAATGCTGGCCAAGGGTTCCAGTGGAATGCAGCAAATAGAAGGCAGCAATCTGAAGCCTGGAATCTGCAACCACCCACAGGGGGCAAAGGGAGACATTATCAGTAGTGGAAGAAAAGGGCTGCAAAAGAGTGAGAGTCGTGAACTGATAATGTTATAGGTTCTTTGACAGTGATTTCCCTCCTGCATGCAGTAGTTTTACCTTGTTTGTTTTTATATAGGAACTGGGGCCTGATGACTTCACAAGCTAGTGTCTCATGTGAGAGTTTGTTAACAGGCAATGAGGTTATTGGCAGCATGGCCTGACAGTGCGGGTTAAGTGCAGAGGCCCAGAATACCTGAAGGCATAGTCTGAGGACAAATAGAGCAGGCAGCAAAATGGCACCTACACCTTCCCTTACTCCAGGAGGCGAAGATCCAACAGCAGGGGTATGTGAAGTGTGCCAAAGGTAGAGCTGGTGGAAGGTAGAATGACACTGTCACAAAAGGTAGTACCCCTTGAAATCAGCGCCACCCCCATCTCTCCCCCAGGTAGGGCAATATGAGTGGTGACCTTTGAATGGGCCAGTTCATGGAACAGAGGGAGCAAACATAGATGGTCCCATGGAGAGTGCCCTCACTGCAACTGTTTCTGGGCATCTCATCCTGAGCAGCAAATCCTCAGCTACCTGCTGGAGTAGGCCTTAACTGTTGAATACTATAACTGTTGTAAAGTCAAATGTAAAGCTGGAGTAAGGTAATTATTAAATTGGAATAAAAGAGTATTGGGATGCCAATGGTGCAGAACTGTATCCACCACTCCAATGATGCTGCCCAGTAATCACCTAATGCCCCAAAACCAAGAGAAGGTGCCTCACAAGATTCTTCTATCCTAATACCTTTATGTGTAAACATTAGCAACACCTAAAAAAAGGTTCAATTAACATAGAAAATGGTATAACAAATCTTGCTGTGAACCCCAGCATGGAGATAAATGTATTAGGTGGGTCAACACCACCACTCAACCCTCACTAGAGATGGGTTTGGATATGAAACTGATTAGTTAATATCAAATCCTAGATTAATCACATTACCAGGATATGAGGGTATTACATCATTGTAGAGGGAATTCCACAGGACTCTCCATTGTAACCACCGTATCCCATTGTGCTGTAGTGAGAAGGGCGGAAAGTGTAGAAACTAATGATTTGGTGCCAACTTCCTGCCTACCAACGTAATAAAATTGCACCCTACAGGGCACTCCCTTCATGAACTTTTTGATCTGCTCGATTGTACGTGTTTAGACTCAGGTTAAAAAGTAATAGTAAATGGGGTAGAAAAAAGACCTGAACGTGACACAGCGGTGTGGGCGTGGGGGGGTCAAGTCTTTACTCTCTCACAGGGGCATAGTACAGGCCCCCACAGCCAATGGGGCATGGGGGCCCCACACTCGCCACAGCCTCTTCATTAAATAAATGATGCGCGGCATGCAGATCTCTCGGCGTCTGCATGGTCTTCAGAGTGGGATATAGGGTGGGACTGGTGACCATTGTCGTGCGCATTTAAAAGCGTGCGTGACTTGTGAGGTGAAGTATTCCATCCATAGACTACTGAGAACTTGAAAGACGTGTGGCTGCCGGCCATATTGCCCTGTCTTCTGCTACCCGCTTGCGCCTGCCAGTGCCACTGAACCTGCAGGCCAGGCCTCAGGTGAGTCTGTCCGAGGCAGTGGTCTGAGGCGAGCTGAGGAGTCTCAGAGGTGGTGGGGTTGGATTGGGAATTGGAAGGAGATCACTGGAATCCGGGCATCGTGGGGCCTGGCAGGGAGTAGAAGCAAAACGTAATATAGGCCCAGTTCTGGGGGAGACGATTGCCTCAACCTCCAGTTTGTGAGAGGATGCCGGTTGCACACAGTCACGTGGCTGCAATCAAAAAATCTTAATCATGATAAGTCAACCACACCGCGGCGAATTACAGAGGGAGTAACATATTGCAGGCCAGGCCAGGACACTGAAGAGGCGGGCGACCGGGCCCGGTCAGCCCGCCTCTGCGGTAATTAACCCTGGAAAAGCTGAGTCAAACAGGCTGCATGCTGCAATGCGTGTTAACAACAAATTGTTTTTTAGTGTCAGCAGCAGAGCATGATCAGCTGCCTGCCAGTAGTGTTACTGCTGAAGTTAAATCTCCCCTGGGCATGGATACAGGCTCGAGGCTGCCGGTGGGCTGCAACCAGTGTGTGCCTCACAAAATCTGACGCTGCCTTGTCCAAAATTATGGCAGTTGTTCTAAGGAGCTGCGCTCCCCCATCGGTATGTGCTCCCCCTACGTCATAGGGGAGCTGACAATTATAGCATTAGTCTATCGAGCTGTGCTCCCCCATCGGTATGTGCTCCCCCTACGTCTCATGCTTGTTGGTGCCTGGCCATATGTCTATGCCTCCCCGAAAGCGCTGCAGCTATTTTAACTACCTGACCGAAAACTGTTATGGCATGGGTAAAGTAGTCAAACCTTTACTTTTTTAAGCAATACTTTTGAATATATTTTCATATGTAGCATATGCATCAGGCATTTGAACTTTTTTTTTTTCCGAAATTTTTGTAATTTATAGTATTTTTAGATTTTGAAAAAAGGAGTGTATTCGTGTTTGAATAATGCCATAATTTTCCCCAAAAATATGTATATATTTATACATAAATATAATAGGGCCTTTCCCCACACCCCTGTGCTCATCCTTCTTTTTTTTATTTTTGTGTTATTTCGCACTTAGGCCCTTGTAACTTTTTGTCCACATAAGGTATCAATGTTAATTTTTTCCCCTTTTTCCCAACAACCGCAGTATTTGAAAGGTACGCAGGGTTTTTTATTTCCCCTGGAAGGTACCCATACATTTTCTAAATATTTTAATTTTTTGCCTTTTTAAATAAAAAACTTCTACATTCGAAAGCGTCTGGTGTGTTTCCTTTAAATGGCATCAACAATGTGCTTGTGGTGATAAAATCTTCATCATCTCTGATTTCAGGGGCAATTAAACTTTTTACAGTAATTTACAATTTCTTTGCAGTTTTTAAATTTTACTGTGGTAGGATTTGTTTTTCATAAGAAAAATTGAGCCCCGAATACTAGACATTTCTGAAAAGTAGACAAAATTATGAATTAAGTAATGGGGACATTTGTCTAAAACGTTTAATGATTTCATATACAAATTTACATTTGATAATAGAAAATATTGCACTAATGTTGAAAAAAAATAGCCATTTGTGTCAATGTTTTCACCTGTAATGTAAAGTATGCCAAATAATATAACATTTTAATCCGCCTAACCCTTCTTTAGGGATATGTAGGACTTATAGGTTCACCAACAACCCGCGGAACACAGATCCAAAAACTGAGCTGCATCTTCTACTTGTTTCATTGTGTACTGTGTTTATCGCAATTCATTTGGTAAATATAAACAGATGAATATAGGTACAAAAGAAAGCCTATTATTTCTTAAACAAAATATAGATTTTAGAAGCAGTGTGTTTTGCATATCTCCTGTAAGCAGCACCCGTCGCAAAGTCAAAGTGGCATGTCTTGCATTGCCATGCACAACTTAGCATGCACCTCTTTGTGCCTGCCCCCTTGTAGTTGACAATTAGGGTGGTACCATAGGTAGCCCCCAAGTGCAGCCCCCCACCCCTCAAACCCCTAGACCCCCGAAGCAATTCCCGCCAGCCTTTTCATGGCGTTGAAGCCACCATGGATTGGTCTTCTAATTACACCATCCTAATATGCATGGTGGTGCCTTCTAGTCACCTCCACCATATTAGGGGCCAATTCTTCCCAGTTGGCATTTGGAATGATTGCCTGACGGTGCAAAAGCGGCAGACGCACTTTGCATCCGCAGGGAACCCCCGCCATTGTAATATGACGGTTGGTTTAAGTCGTTACGATGTGGTGGTGGTCGCCACTGCAGGCTCGGCGGTGTCTAACGTTACGACATACTAATGAGCCCCCAAGTGAAATCCAGTATGGGGTCACTTCTGTGTCTCTCTTCATGTTCTATGTCCCAGAATCCCTTGCAAACCTTAAACTTTAAAAAAAATTAAACACATTTTCCTCTTATTACTGGGATGTAAAGTTATTGAATCTGCCTTGGCCCACAAAATTCTACCCATCCTGTATTCCACAATTCTCCTGATAAAAATGGTAGCTGACGTGCGTGTGTAGGCCTACTGCCTGCAGCAGGAAATGTCCCAAAATGCAATGTAGACACACCACATTTTCAAAGTGAAAATTGACCCTTAGTTTTCCAAGTGCCAAGCTTTGGATTTTGAAACCTAACTCTGTCTGCACCTAGCGAAACCTAGCAAATTTATACATTTTTTAAAACTAAACATGTCTCAAAACTAGACATCTGGGCGAATACAGGGAGGTATGGCTTTGGTGTATCCCCCCAAAAATGTTCCTGACCTTAATTCCGTGCAAACCTCAATTTTAGTTTTAAAAATCACATTTTCCACATATTTTGTGTGTGATCACCATGCTGGCACAAATGTCTTGCCACACAGCATCCTCTCAGTCTTCCGAGTAAAATGATACCTCACTTTGTCGGGTGTCCAATACAGAATTAGCATAATTTTTTTTTACGCCTCTAAGTTAGCCTGAATGACCGTTTGAATTCCATTACGACTGCTATCATGAAAATGAGGCACTCGTAAAGTAATCTTACAGGCATATTACGATGCATCTTTAAAGGCTCTGATGAAGGGTCGGAGTCTTTTACAGCTGCATGCTAATCATCCCTTAAATTATGTTATATTTTTAAATAATATTTTTTTTAATTTATATCTTTGACCTGAAATACAGTTTTATACATTTTAATTTTTTTGTTCATAAATTTTATTTTATATTTACTTTTTTTTAAATTAATTTTGCAACATTTGGGTATAATTTTTGTTACAAATAATCAACAACCAATTAATCAAACCTTTTTGTGCTGAATCAGCATTACATGCACGGACATGGTGAAAAGTCTCCTTTGGGTAAGGGATGCAGCACGGCTTTTTTGGTGTGGTATTTGTTTACAATTATTGTGCACTGCTCCTGTGCTTGTTTTGTTACTATGCATACATGTCGACTCAGCATGGGGCATATGACATGACGCAGGATTCACATGAATTGATAGTCACACTTGGTGACAGTCATCTGTAATGGTACTGTGGATTGTGATGAAGGCATCAATGTGTTTCACACTGCCCTCGTAAACATACGGGATGCACCAGGTTGACATAGTGTGGGACATCCCCATTAGAGGCTCAATGGTGAATAGCAGCCTCTCCGTGAGCAGCAGGGGGTGTTTGGCTCAACCCCGTCACTTGTGTACAAGTTCAATGGATTTCCAGCATCTGTGGTGCAAAGGCGGGTGCCAGTGTAGGCCCCACATGTTCATCCACCTTACTTGTGCGTCTGTTCATATTGAGGCATTTGCCTTCATGCGAGCATGAATAATAAAGGTGTCTCTCAGGCTCCAAGGTGCCACATCTCTGTCAATGCAGGTCTCTTGCCACTGTGCATGCTGCATCTCTGGCATCGTTATCAGAGATTGTGCATATGAGTCTATGTGTAGAGTAGCAAGATGCAGGCTGTTTGTCAGGGATTAGAATCTGTATAGTGCATGAAGTCCCAGGCTGTGTAGGTATTTTTGCATCTCTGTCCCCACAACGGTCACTCAACACCTACTGAGTGGTTTTTTTTTCTGTGCGCAGCTCGCCCTTCAGTTTCCTGATCCAGTGTCAGTCATCTTTGCTGATTGTGCATCCATTGTCTCTGTGTGTGCCATGTTGAACCAGACACTCCTTCCTTAACATACACCTTTCGCAGTAGTCCTTTCTGACATCCTTGTCTTTGTGTGAAACTTGTGGCATGGTTTTCAGGACATGCCGCCTGCTGCTGCAGGCCCTGCAGCAAGGGCACACAGAGTTTCTATATTTGGCCTCACACACACGCCTCTAAGATGCTCCTCCCTCCACCCATTCATTTGTGTGTAATCAGCTTGTGTGTGAAACAGTTGCGGCCACGCGGTGCAAAAGACTGGACCGTCTGCACATGCTACGTGCACATTGCACGAGCCTCATGTCCTTGCATTAGCCACATCACGCTACAGTATGATGTTGCAGCCACCCTCCAAGCAATGTCAATCCAAAACATCTGTCGCCTGCACTCATGCATGCACTAAGCGCCCACACGACACCTTTGCATAATGAGTGTGCAACTCCAACTGCCTACACAGCGCTGGCACGCCTTCCAGGCCCTGTCACACCAACCATGTCATGTCCCTCCTACTACCCACTGGCTATGTACCCCAACAATGCCATGGGAGTGGGACTCCAGGCCTCTGCATGTAGTATGGTGTCGTTGTCTGACACATGGCAGAGGTATCATGTCTCAGCTTGTCAGTCTACAATGTGTCCAGGATCCCCCTCTACACCATCACATGCGCACAGCACCTCATCATCATTTTGTGTGCCATTGACAGCCAGGTGCTCCTCACCCTCCCCAAAGACGCTGAGCTTGCCAGTTCTCATATTCAATAATGCATGAGATCCATTGGCAGATGGCTGAACATCAGCCACCTGATGCTGGACTTGTACAGGACTGAGGTGATCATCTGCGGATTGTCCCCTTACAGCTGGGTCAACTGCTTGTGTTCCACCCGCAAGGGCCCTGCACAAGCACACAGTGGCCACGCACACTATCTGGTGTGTATCATGGATTGCTTGCTCACATGTGTTATGCTGATCACCAGCATCTGAACCTCAGGCTGCAGCGCACTCTGCATTATTCACATGATCCCCAGTTCGATCCACCTCAAGGCAAGACAGACCATCCCCCAGGTCCACCTCAACATCCGTGCCAAATCCTACCCTGCCCTCTACTGAGCAAGTACATTACAACTACTATTATACTTGTACACATCCAGGGTGCATCTGCATAGCTATTCTTCAACATCCGGTGACCCAGCCACATCACCGTCCAGCAGAGATAGCTGCAATGGATCACTGTTTGCTGCAGGATGACCTTCACAATCCACACCCACACTCAGGAGGCAGGCCACGACCACGAGCCCAAAACAACCTTGTGGCACTGTCACCCAAGACCCCATTGTGCCATCTCCATGCTTCCAACCTTTGTATGGCCACCATTCTCCACATCCACCTTACTCCAGCATGCAGGACACAGTTCTCCCACCTGGCTACCCATACCTGGGACTCCCACCCCAGGACACTCCACATGAGCCCTGACCTCTGTGCATGAATGATGCTCTTCAAAATACGTCTGTCCGCACAGTTGTGCAAGCCCCCCCTCAGCAGGTTGAGCCCATCACGGGTGAGTATAGTGCTCCATGTCTGTATTGAATTATATAGATGTTTTGAATCTCCTGAGGCGGAAAGCCGGGAGACTGACTACAGCAGCGCTTTTTAAATACTTTGAGTGTCACATTTTATTTGCTTGGTTTTACCTGTACTCTGTTTGTGTTGCTCTGCCATTCTTTCTTTTGTCTTACCGCTCAGTGGAGCTTAGATCTGCCGCGGGACAAAAAACCCCAAAGTCCTTGCCGCCATAACTGGCGAGCACACAGGCCACGCCTCCTACCTGAGGCCACGCCCCCCAACTACCTTATTTAGGACGCCGACCTTCCAGCGTCACTAGATGTTTTGAATCTCCTGAGGCGGAAAGCCGGGAGACTGACTACAGCAGCGCTTTTTAAATACTTTGAGTGTCACATTTTATTTGCTTGGTTTTACCTGTACTCTGTTTGTGTTGCTCTGCCATTCTTTCTTTTGTCTTACCCGCTCAGCGGAGCTTAGATCTGCCGCGGGACGAAAAACCCAAAAGTCCTTGCCGCCATAACTGGCGAGCACACAGGCCACGCCTCCTACCTGAGGCCACGCCCCCCGACTACCTTATTTAGGACGCCGACCTTCCAGCGTCACTAGATGTTTTGAATCTCCTGAGGCGGAAAGCCGGGAGACTGACTACAGCAGCGCTTTTTAAATACTTTGAGTGTCACATTTTATTTGCTTGGTTTTACCTGTACTCTGTTTGTGTTGCACTGCCATTCTTTCTTTTGTCTTACCCGCTCAGCGGAGCTTAGATCTGCCGCGGGACGAAAAACCCCAAAGTCCTTGCCGCCATAACTGGCGAGCACACAGGCCACGCCTCCTATCTGAGGCCACGCCCCTTCCGGCTTTTCCCTTTCAGGATATAGATGTGCATCTTTCGGAAGCGCAGCGGGAGCGCCGTATGCGTGCCGAAGGGGCGCCAAAGGGAAGCCCGTTTGCGCCCGTCCGCGCCTGGCCGGGCCCAGGGCCCATATACGCTGCAGAAGTGATTACTTAAACGTCCGACCTATTGCGGTCCTTACGTCCCCCTGTCAAACACACCTGCAAAATACTATCTAACTACAGGAATAATAGTTTTGCATGTTGTGCATGTAACTTCTACCTTGACACCCCGAAACTATGTGCCCAGCGGCCCAGACCTAACGGCCTCAAGCCAACGCGTTCATGGTTACTTGGCAGTCTTAACTGTAGGTCGCTCTGCAAACACAAAAGGGACATTTTTGATCTTCTGTCTGACAACTCCCTAGATGCCCTCTTTCTTACTGAGACGTGGCTACATGCCAGTTCTGGCCCAGACATCGCCGAAGCCCTGCCGTCCAATTATGCCATCATTCGACAAGACCGAACTTCCGGAATTGGAGGTGGGATAGCAGTCATCTTTAAAAAATCGTTGCAGTGTATTTTGGAGCCCACTCCTTTACTCGCATGTGAGGCTGCTCTGTTCAAACTTCAACTCCACCCGACCTTCACTTTCACAGGCCTTTTGATTTACCGTCCGCCCGGCCCCACTCTCCCTTGGGCTACCCAATTAGTGGACTGGATTGCTTCCGTATGGGTGAATTACAGCAATCTATCCATACTAGGCAATCTAAACATTCATTTCGACGACCCTACAAACAAACCAGGCATAAATCTAATACATGACCTGGCTGCTATGAATTTCACCCTATGGAACTCAGGTCCCACCCACATAAGGGGACACCTTCTGGATCCTTTTTTCTCCAGCCTTCCCCAGCCTCAGTGCCAGCAGGCTCTGCCCTTAGACTGGTCAGACCATTTCTTAATAAAATTTCATCTGGGGGACCATACAGCCGTCGGCCCCCCCAGCGGGACTAGTAAGTCCCTTAAAAGAAATTGGAAAACTTTGGACATCAACCGCCTTATGTCGATCCTTAATGCGACCATACCGGAGAAATTTTTAAACACCAGAGATATTGAAATTGCAGACACTAATATCAATAAATGGCTCCTAGGGGTGTTAGACATCTGTCTGCCCCTAGCTCACAAAAAAACCACTTCCCACAACCCGCCTGCCCCATGGTACAACGAACACCTGAAAGCCACCAAATCAAAATGCAAACGACTAGAACGCCTATGGAGGAAGGATTATTCTTCGGCTGCCAGTACACACTACAAAAGCGAGCTCAAGCTTTATCATAAAGCATGCAACAAGGCAAGAGCTGACTATGTAGCAAAATCCATATCTGAAGCTACCAACAAATCGAAAATTCTTTTTAACCTTGTAAAAGAGTTAGCAGGTGCAAACACTCCTCCCAAACCTCCGCCCCTAAATAGTCTTCAATGCGAGGAACTGGCGAAATATTTTACATCTAAGATCGAGAATATCTACCAGAATATAGCAACACAACAGCAGGCTCAATCCAACAGTACCCAAAACCTTGGATCCAACACAGATGACATCTATGTCCAACCCCATCTATCCTACGCGCCGCTTGCTTCTTGGCCCGAGATGGATATCCGGGGTCTGCGGGACATCTTAGGGAAGGTCAAATCTGGATCCCCTGCTGACCCCCTTCCGATTTCTACTCTTAGACTCCTGGACACCCCTCTTCTTGCCGTGTTATGTCAATTTTTAAATGTATCTCTTTCCTCCGCCACGGTCCCGCCATCTTGGAAACATGCCTTGATTTCACCCCTTCTTAAGAAACCATTGGCCGAACCTAAAAATTTGGCAAATTTTCGACCAATATCTCTTCTGCCTGCTTTCTCCAAAATCCTGGAGAAGCATGTTCATGAACATCTCACCAACTTCACGGAGGCAAACAGTATTCTTCACCCCTCCCAATCGGGTTTCCGCACCGGATTCTCGACGGAGACCACATTACTTGGAGTCGTGGAAAACCTCCGACAAATGGTCGATAAGGGTAGTTCTGCCGCGCTGATTCTACTGGATCTCAGCGCGGCGTTTGACACCATCTCCCATTACACACTGCTCGCTTCCCTTTTCAACATAGGCATAAGAGGAATTGCACTAGATTGGATTGCATCTTTTCTGACTCGTAGGACATTCCAAATCTCTTCCAGTAATGCGGCATCTAAGGTCCACTTTTCTCCATATGGAGTTCCACAGGGATCAGTATTAAGCCCCCTGCTATTTAACCTTTATGCAGCCCCGCTGGCCCAGATCGCTGAATCAGCTGGTCTCAACATGTTCACATACGCGGACGATTCCCAAATCGTTTTCTCACTATCAAACGAAAATCAAGATTTTCCTTCACGCCTTCAGACTGGCCTTAGGAATATTTTCTTCTGGATGAATGAAAACATGCTTAAACTAAATGGAAGTAAAAGCGAAGTTCTGATAGTAGGTCCCAATCATAATCTCTGGAATTCCAGACATTGGCCATCCGAAATGGGCACCCTGCCTACTCCATTGCACCAAGTACGCAATCTGGGCTTTATCATTGATAGTGGCCTTACCATGGAGCCCCAGGTGAACAATCTCACAGCCACCTGCTTCATTATCCTGAGATGGCTCAGGAAAATCATATGGATGCTCCCTGCAGACACTCAAAAGACAGTGATTAATGCATTAATCACCTCCCGTTTGGACTACGGGAATGTCCTTTATTTAGGGGCATCTCAGGCAATCATAAGGCGCCTTCAACTGGTACAGAATGCAGCAGCTAGATTGCTTTGCAAGTGCAACAGGAGAGAGCGTATGTCCAGTCACTTAAAGGCACTCCACTGGCTAAAAATTGACAACAGGGTCAAATTCAAAACTCTGAGCCTCATGCACAGGATAAAATGGGGCAATGCTCCCAGATATCTCCAAACCCTTGTATACACCTACACTCCTGCCCGATGCCTGAGATCTACTACACAAGGTCTGTTTTGTGTCCCCAAAACCTTCCGTGCAAGGATGGGAGGTAGATCTTTCTCCCTCCTAGGCCCGAAGCTTTGGAACTCCCTTCCGTTACCTCTCCGCCTAGAAACAAGGTACACTCACTTCCGTAAAGCCATTAAGACCTGGCTTTTTAATCAGTGATCTGCCTTTTCCTGCCTCTTGGATTCAGTATTCTGCTCTAGCGCCGGGAAGCCCTTTTTGGGCATCTGTCGCGCTTAATAAACCCACTAAATAAATAAATAAATACATTGTAACCCATGTGTGTCCTGTGCCAGACTCAGATCCCAGGGTATGGATGGTTGTAGTTACTTCAACATTCATGCATTGTTTGACATTACAACACACACATGTAATGGAATAATGCAAAATTACGGCATCATCTCATGATTGTGAGGATTTTTATTTGTGGTGTGTTACGTGTTTGGGTGGATGAAAAGAGGTGCTCGCAGGGTGTCTAGAATCCAAAGTTCACAGGGGGAGTTGGTATCCTTGGCATTGGAAGTCATCAGAGTCCATGGCACAGTCTAGGTCATCATTGGTCAGACTGTGACCAGCAAGTCCATGTGGCAGAGAATGTCATTGGATGAGGTGCTGCTGTTGCGCCAGAGGTCCAGGTAACAGGCCAGGTGACCTGGGAGATGTTGATGGTCCGCTGACTCTCACGGTCTCTTCCGTGGACGACCCACCTTCCTCTGGGGACCCTCACATGCAGGCCGTGACGATGTTTGTGATGCTCCGTTGGACGAATCCTCCTCCTCCTCATCCCTCCCTGTGTCACAGGGAGGGTTGCCCATGTTGTCGGCAATCCGACGGAGTGAACGGCTCATGTCCGTTTGCACCGCCACGAGCTCAGCCACTCTTGCCTCCATCCGTCCTTGGTGTTGTCGTTGACTGGGATGTTGCTCGGCCTGCAGGGTCTTCATCTCCTCGAGGGTCCCCTTGATCTCTGTGAGGGTCGACACAACCTGGCTGATGCCCTGGTGTCACGCCGGTATGTGTCGAGGATGTGGCGTACGTGTGCCATACCGGTTCCCTCAGCTGGCTGATCAGGTTCTCGCCTCCGCCGTCCTCCACTCCCACCACCCCTGCCCACACGAGCCTGGACTGCCGTTTTGGGACCATCAGGTCTACGGGACCCCTGAGGGATGGCATTTGCGGGGTCGCCTGCCTCCTCCTGGGTGCCCGGAGAACCTTGTCCCTCCTGGTCAGACTGGCTGTGTTGTCCAGTGCGAGCAGGGCTCCTAGGTGTATCCTGGAATGTGGCATGAATGGTGGTGGTTGGCACAGTTGTACCCGAAGCAGGTGCTGCAGGGGCTTGGGCACCAAAGGGGCCAGGTTGGTTGGGGTCATCCACGGAGTGGTGAGAGTCGTCGCTGCTGGTGGGGTCTTCTTCACGCCGAGCCTGTTCCTGTGATTCTTTCCCCCCAGTGTTTGGTGGAGATCCATGACGTTGCCCTGTCTGTGAGAGAGAGACAATGTTAATGGTGTTTCATGCGACATCCATGTTTCATACATATTCATGTTTGCACAGTTCCTCTAGGTAGTTGGATATGGCTAGCATTCCTCTCAAATTGCACTTGTTCATGGGTATGTTGCGGGGGACAGATTGATATGTACTCCTGAGTCTTTGGCCTGTCTAATGAGTGCTTATTTGGCTATGGATTGGTCTGGTTGTGTCACATGTTCATTGTGGTAGTGTCAAAATCCGTTGCCTGCCACGGGGGTGTGTGCTTGTGTAAGGGGTTGGGGGGGGTGTGACCGGGCATGCTGTTGGGTGTGGTGTGATTTGTCATTGGGTCTACCAGGTCATGTGTCTATTAGGCCTGGGCGAAGCACTACGCTACGCTCGCGTAGTTTGCGAAGTTCGCGCTACTTCGCACTACGCGAACTGCACGTAGCACAGTGCGAACACGCGTAGCGTAGTGTTGCGTAGTGCTGCGGTCATTTTTTGCTTGCTCGCGGTCCTCAACGTCAAGTTGGCGACCGCGAGCAAGCAAAATGACATCCCGGCGAGACTTTTTCCTTGTTCGCGATCGCGAGCATGGAAAATACACTTCCCGGCGAGATTCCCAACGCGAGGAGGTCAGGTTTCTCATTGCGAGGGGTCGCGTATGCTCGCGACCGCTCGCGATGAGAAACTACCAGTTCGCGTTGAGAAAGCTGCCGCTCGAGTAAAAATCTACTCGAGCAGCAGAAAACTACAGCTCGCACTGTGCAAGATGCCATTTTCAATGATTGCACAGTGCCGGTTGCTTGTCCGCACTGTGCAATCATTGAAAACAACATCTTGCACAGTGCGAACATGTTACTACGCAGTTCGCGAAGTGCTACGCGTAGCTCGCGTAGTGCGAACTTCCCTTTGCGTAGCTTCGCGAAGTGCTACTTCGCGAACTACGACCACCCTTAGTGTCTATCCCCTCATGGTGCATGCTGGCATGACAGTGAATGTGAGTTCCTGTGGTAGGTAGGATGCATGTGGAGTTGGTGTTTGAGTGTACAGTGGTCACATGAGTGCCTTCTGCTGTCTACAGCAGGGCCAAGTGTCATCTACTTTGTCTGTACTTGGCAAGTCCCTGTGCATTGGTCATGGTGCATGGGTATGTCCGTAGGCCACTGCTTTCCACACTTTCCCTGTTGGTGACACACTTTTTGTAGATGCATCATTTTGGTACGCAGTAAGGCAGTCTAGCCAGCGAGCGTAGCGAGCGAGGCAGTACCGCCTGACGGTTTGCACTGTAAGTGGGCAAATGGTGCATTTTCAAGTCAATTAGAGAAAGCAGGAATGTTACTAAAGCATTTGTGAATCAGTTCTAACAAACACATTGAGTGGCAAAACTGGGTGTAAGGTTAGGTTTGTGCCTGAAGCAAGGATCTACTCATGCACAGATTGACACATGCCCCAGTGATTTACAACACAAGAAGGGCTGGTTCACGCACTGCCAAACCTTGTAACAATGCACACAGTCCACCTGCTGACGAGCGAGCAAGCCCAAACCACCCAAGGGGGATTTGATATCCCTCTGTCTCCCTCTCTCCCTCCCTCTGTCATCCTCCTCCCTCTGTCTGTCTCCCTCTGTCTTCCTCTGTCTCCCTCCCTCTCACTCTCTTTCCCTCTCCCTCCATCTGTCTGTCACCCTCTGTCACCTCAGCCCAGCTTCCTGGGCACACACACTTTGCAGGTCTTTCACAGGCCATTTGCTTGTTCATGAGGCTTAGTTTTGAATCTCCTGGCCCCCATAGAGCAGAGTGTCTCTGAGTCTGCCCTGCTGCGGTGGTGTGTGCTGACACTCTTTCAAAGGGATGCCTCTTCATTAGCTGCTGTTATGTGCAAAATGGCCGTTCATACCAATGTCATCCTGCGACGCGCCCACCATTTGCAGGCGACACAGTACTGTGTCGGGACACACTGTTTGGAAAGCTCTGCCCTAGGCCAAATGGGCTGAGGGCATTGGTGTCTGCTTCTGAGTTGCACAATGTGTTTTGTGAGGCCCACCCTCCGGGCAATGCGGACATCAAGTCTTGTGTTGGTATTTTTCGTGGCCTGTGACTTTGCATGGCCTTGCTTGGTGAATGGGGCATGGACCCGTTAGTGGCATGTGTTTTTTTTTTTGTGTGGTTGTGTCCGGTGTGGGCTTTGGGGTAGTTGCGTGCATTATTTGGAGTTGGCTTGTGGATGTGGTTCCCCCCATGTAACTTGAGTTGGTTGTGTACTCACCAGGCTCTGCGACTCCTTCAAGTCCATGTACTCCCACCGGCGGAAGCGTGCCCATCACCTTCTCCTCCCAGGGATGGTAATGTACTGGTCTGCGGGGGGGACCGCCTCCAGTGATGTTTGTCTGGCCGTGCTTTTCATTAATTTTTCTATTGATCGCCCTCCTCAGATCGTACCACTTGGCTTGGCATTCATGCCTGGTCCTTCTGATGGGCGCAACAGCATTCACCCGATCGACGATCCTCTGCCACATGGCTCATTTCTCCACTATTCTGGTCTGTCTGACCAATGTTACAAAGAGCTGTGTCTCGACTCTGATGACTTCGTTGACAAGGATGTCCAGCTCCTCCCTTGTGAACTTTGGATTCTTGTCTGTGGGCATGGTGTGGGGTGTGGGTGTGGATGGTTGTGGGTGTGTGGGTGTGCATGTGACGGTGTGTGTGTGAATGTGATTAGGGGGTGTTTGTGAAGGTGGTTGTGTGAAGGTGTGCAAGTGTAAGGTGTAGTCAGGATTCAGGTATGGTGAAGTGGTTTGTATGTGGGGTCTGTCAGCAGTGGGTCTGTTGCAAAGGCTCATGGTTTGTGTGTGTGGGCCCTTTTTATTGGTCCATTTGTGGGTGTGGCTGTGTTTGAACTTTGGGTCGGTGTGTTAGAAGATGTGGTTGCGGTTTGGGCCTCTGTTTACCTGTTTTGATGTTGCAGGTCAGTGTATTCCATGTATTTGGGATTGAAGGACGTGTTTTGTGGTGTTCTGCGATTCTAACTGAGCCTCCTTGTGGTGTTTAGCAGTGTCCTGGTTCAGTACGAGTGGTTTTTGTGTCTTCGGCCATGTTGTTGTACAGTGCTCACATTTGCAATGGTTTGGTACGATTCATAAATGTGCGATGCTGAGTGAGGGTGCTGTTGTAGGGGCCTGGGGTAGGGTGCGTACAGGCACGGGGATGGGGTACGGTGTTGGTTTACGGTGTGTACAGGCACGGGCATGGTGTAGGGGCCTGGGGGTACAGGCCGCAAATACGGGGTGCTGGGGGTACGGTGCGTACATACGGGGGACTGGGGGTACGGCGCGTATATACGGGGGCTGGGGGTACGGCGCGTACATACGGGGGGCTGGGGTTACGTCGCGTACATAGTTGTGACTGGGGGTACGGCGCGTACAAATGGGCGACTGGGGGTACGGGGCGTACATACTGGGGACCGGCGGTACGGCGCGTACATACGGGGGCCGGGTGTACGGCACGTAAATACGGGGGTGGGCTGGGGGTACGGCGCGTACACCCGGGGGGGTGTTCGGCGCGTATGCGGGCACATGTTTAGACGTCAACATGGTTGCTATTGGAGTTCGCTCCATACGGTGTTTTTTCCATACGTTTGTACATTTGGACGGACGGGACGGATCTTACTTGCGCGCTTTGGCTTCAATTTTACGAATTGTACGTAAAAATGTACGTGGACGTGTCGTGGACTAGTTCCGATCCGACGACGTGTCGAGCAATTTTCCCAATGCGATTCGTATGTAGTTTTTCACATACGAATCGTACTTGCCAGTTTGTACGGGACTTGTACGAATTGTACTTAAAAAAATACGGATCCGATTTGTATGGGAAATATTTTTAATGGATCGGAATCGCCACCTACAAGTATTAGGTAAGTACTTTTTTTTTAAATGTATAGGTGGCTTTTCAATTTTGTAGTGTTATCGAGGAGGTAATAAAAATAAGTACGTTTAAGTAAAAATTAATATTTTTTTTTCTTTTTTTTGTGTCAAGCAAATTTCTTACGTTTTTTAAATTCAATATAATATTTATATTCATGTGTTATATGCATTTATCCTTAGTATATGTTTTGCTCAATATGTAATATTAAATATATTTTAAATTGACTTTTGTATCAGATTTATATATATATATTTTTAGTGAATAAGTTTTCTGTTTTTTAATATTTTTATTCTTTTTAATTTGTTACTGACTGTAGTGATAATATTAATTCTATTTATTGATTGCAGTGTTAATATTAACATTTAGCTTGCTACTATCCAACACTATCCTTACTGTTGCACTCACTGGAGTATGAATAATAATTTTTGCTCCTCTGCTATCCAACACTTTCTCAACCCTTTCACTCATTGGAGTTCTAATATTATTTTTTACCACTCCACTATCCAACACTTTCCCTACTGTTGCACTCATTGCATTTCTAATTGTAAATTTCTACCCCTCCGCTATCCAACACGTTCACTACTGTTACACTCATTTTATTGTGAAGCCTAATTTTTACCCCTCTGCTTTCCAACACTTTCACTACTGTTTCAATTATTGTAGTGGGAATACTAAAGGTTATCCCTCGCAAATTCAATTTTTTCCCTACTGTTGCACTTATTTTGTTGGCAACAGTACATTTTACCCCGCCACTATCCAACACTTTCACCACTGTTGCACCCACTTGGACTGGGAATATTAGTTTGTACACCTCCGATTTCCAGCACTTTGCCAATTGTTGCACTCATTGTATTGTGAATATTTATTTTTTCGCCGTACGCTATCCAAGCCTTTCCTTATTGTTACACTGAGGGCCTGCTTCTGATGCCGTTATTAAAGCATTCCCAACCAGGGCCTGATTCTGATGCGGTTAGGAATGCCTCCTAATTGCATTTGCTCCTTCCAAATCGTATCGGGGACGTTTTTTCCTGACCGAGGGTCCAATTATGATGCGGTTAGGAACATATCTTGCATTTAAGTCAAGGGGAGTCCAACCATATTGTATCTGGAAGCATCCGGATGCATCGTACTCTGCCGGTTGGACTCTCCCGATCCGAGTGGGTAGTAAACTATTTCCAAAACGATTTGTTTGGGAAACTTTTCCAACCCGCATCAGAATCGCGCCTTTACTGAAGTGTGAACAGTAATTTCTACCCCTCCCCTATGTAACACTTTCACATTCTGATACACGTACTCGAGTGTGAAAAGTATTGTTAACAACTCCGCTATCCAACACTTTTACTATTGTTGCAGTCACTTGAGTGGGAATAGTATTTTGAACTCCATTGTTATTCAACATTTTCCTTACTGTTGCACTGACTTTATTACTATATAAAAGTTAAAAGACTTTTATATTTATTGTTTAATTTTGTTATATTATTGATATGTCTATATATATATATATATGTGTGTGTGTGTGTGTTTATAGTTTGATAAAAAATTAAATTTAAAAAATCACAAATATAAAAAAAAATGTATGTAAAAACCTGTACAATTTTTGATTATGTATGTTTGTTTTACCTTAATTTTATAGCGGTATATTTGGTTAAAAGTCTATAACTTTTATTTTGTAATCAAAAAAATATTTTTTAATTACATATATATATACATATATATTTGATTTATTTCACACACACACAGATATATATCTATATATATATTATATATCTAGATAAAATATTATATATATATAAATATATATATATATACAAATACATATATAAGATTCATAACAATATTTTTCAATTCAATTACTTTTTTAACAACATTTATTGAATTTACCTGGTAAGCTGTAGCTAATTAATATATTGGCATTTTATTTTAACTTTTTTTAAAATAATCTATATTTCTTACATTAATTTTTTCATAGGCATCCAAATAAGGAAATAAGCCCCCTACTTAATAATGCACGATTATCTGGGATGCTGGAGATACACAGTATCAGTTTGATCTAAAACAATGCTTTATAATGTGTTAAGTCTGTTCCGTGAATGCTTTTGGAAAAAAAAAAAATCCGGTGTCCTTCACAGTTGCCTTCTTGGAAATTTTGTTTTGAAATTTATTGAAACACTAGTTTTGTTAAAGAAGGTTACTGCCTAGGTAAGTAGGCAAGTGCCTTGCTAATAATTGCATATGTACGCAATATTTCGTGATTGCCAATTACTGGCATATCACGTTTATTTTATTTCACAAGACTGAGCATGGTAAAACTCTGCAGCTAATTAACATCCATCGTTTATCCTTTTTTTTAAAGTCACAGCTTGAAGAAAAAAGTTATTGTCTCTTTTAACTCCTTGCACTAAGTCATTCTATTGATCTTGGTTTTTCGAATTTAGATATGTATGAAGTGGGTTGGTAAACTGTTATGTGCCATACTCAGCCA
This sequence comes from Triturus cristatus, assembly GCF_964204655.1. Lineage (NCBI taxonomy): Eukaryota > Metazoa > Chordata > Amphibia > Caudata > Salamandridae > Triturus > Triturus cristatus. The sequence continues at coordinate 705,392,924 of NC_140595.1, read as the reverse complement.
AATGATCATGCCAGTGAACCACTTGCATTGTTTCAACGAACGTGGCTTGCAGGCTGTTGATTTTCTCAACAAATTTTCTCTCACGGATTTATATCTGTCTGTACAGAGTACCTGTCTAGAGCAAATTAATACAGCATTTTAATACCAAATAGAATCTCAGTTAGTGGCACAACCAATGCTTGTCCTCTGGTGCCTTGTACTGTATATTGGTCCAAATCCAGGGCTTCTGGTCGGGTTACAGGAGACACAGTTCAAGTTACAGCAACACACAGTCTTTCTCAGATCTATGCTTCACTACAAATCTAGGCATTCAATATATATATATTTTTTTAATACTATATGTTACATAAAATACTGCCATGCATAAACCTCTAGTATTACATAGTGTAACATACAAATAATTTGTGGTAGAATATAAGAATCAGAATTATTCATTTTGTTGGAATTAATACAGTTGTTATTATTACTGAAATTATTTCTATATTTTACATACATTTGAAATTTAAGAATATTTAAGATTTTTTTTTAATATCTTTTCTTACTTTATCTGTTCTAAAATGTGTTTTCTTATTTTTATCTCTATTAGTCTTTTTTAAATGTAATTAATGTTTTTAATTACATTTTATTATATTTGTAATGTTAATATACACAATGGTTGTGTGGTTCCTAACCATTTATGGTGGTTATGAAATAAAATACAATTCATCAGCAAACTATTATTATATATTATTTATTAAATATAAATAAACATTAATTTTTTCTTATATAATTACATGGTATTTCGGAATAAAGATTATTTAGCGGCATGTGTTTTTTAGGTGTATAGATAGTGAAGGTATGTAATGAATTGGAATTAATTATTATGTTTTGGTTAGTATTACTTATTTATTTTAGAACTATGTATGTAAATTGTATACTACAATTTTTCACAATGGGGGTCATTACTAGGATGCAGGTCGCAAAATCACCCCAACCTTCATGGTAGTGGGAAAAGACCGCCCACAAGGACTGTGGCATTACCGACGGTCCAATTTGTATGCTCCGCAGTACCAATCCAACCTCCGTGGTACAATCCTGGCCTTTAGCATTGCTCTGGTTGCTGCTGCCAGCAGCACCGCTGCAATGTCAAAAGGAGCATGTCCTGATTTCCATGCACTGTTTGGCAGGCACTGCACAGTGCCTGCCACTTGGTACAGGTACATATTAGCCCCCCAGCGCACCCACACCCCACCCCAAAACATTTGGGGCTCCCAATTGGCCCCCGGAACCTGTCTACGCCATCCTTTCAATGGAGGTTCCAATGCTGTGGAAAGGCTGGCTTCCACTGTCATCGTAATAGTGCCGGAAGAGCCTCCCCCTGCGTATGCACCATTTTAGCGGTCCATCTCTGCCCACCATGCAAGCGTGAGGACTTATAACTGCGGCAAAGTGGCCTGTGGAATTTATCACCGCCACTCCCATCACCGCAATGCTAATGTGACCATCCGTTTTTCGTGTTTCGCTCGCAGACGTATGTCCGCCGCTGGCTTGGTGGTTGCTTCCGCCGGCCTTGAGGCAACCATTTTTCTGCTATCCTAATAGAACCCTATCTTTTTTCACAGTTTTTTGTGTAGTGCAGTTTCATATGATGTTTATTCAAAGATTTTGAATGTAATCATTATTATTAGTTGATTAATTAATGTTAGCTTGAAAATGTATTGATTCTATTCTGTAATACGTACCCCAAGCAAACCCCAAGGATCGTCCCTTAGCTAGACACTCTTTAACATCTACATGCCACCTCTCACCAACATCACCCTATCACACCACCTCAACATCTTCTCATACGCTGACGACACCCATCTGATCCTCTGCTTCACCAAGGCCCCCACCACCGCCAAATCGACCAACACGAATGAATGAAGGCCAACTCCCACCGTATGACGAACATCCGCCTTAAACTGAAATCGGACAATACGGAGTTCCTCATCATCGGATCCGCCACCTCTGCCCGGGACGACTCATAGTGGCCGTCCGCACTGGGAGCTGCACTGAAGCCCTTTAACCACGGACGCAACCAGGGAATCATCCTCGACTTCTCATTGTCAATGACCCATCAAGTGTACACCGTCTCCTCCTTATGTTTCAACACCATCCGCATGCTCCGCAAGATTTACAGTTGGATTCCCCCCGGTACCAGAAGGACAGTCACCCATGCCCTCGTCATCAGCAGACTGGACTACGGCAATGCTCTCTACGCAGGAACCTCACCTAAACTCCAGAAATGACTACAACGCATACAGAACGCCTCTGCATGCCTCATCCTCAACAACCCACTCAAACGCCACATCACAGCCCACCTGAAAGATCTGCACTGGCTCTGTGTCAACAAGAGGATCACCTTCAGTCTCCTCACCAACCCTCACAAATTAATCCACAACTCTGGACTCAATGAACCACTCACCTTCTATACCCCGAACCGCCAACTTCGCTATGCTGACCTCGCACTCGCCACAGTCCCTTCCATCTTTTGATCGACATTCGGCGGCAGATTGTTCTCCCACCTCGAGGCAAAAACCTTAAACACCTTCCACACACACCTACGACACACCCTGGACCTGCTGGCCTTCAGCAGACTCCATAAGACATGGCTGTTTGAGCATTAGCAGCAACCTCGCCCCCCCTAGCGTCTTGACACCCTCACAGTTAAGTTATGTGCTCTACAAGTGTACTGATTGAGTGACTCTAATACAATAAGTTTTTCCTGTATGTTTCAAGCCTCTGAATTAATGTAATTTTAATAATTAAATACAATGTTGATCCCTAATAACTAATGAAATGTTAAAGGTTTATGCTTATTCTGTTCTTGTGATAATATTTATTTGATATAATCGTTGTGACATTTTGCATTTGTCGGAACATTTTTAAAATTAAGTTAATGTAATATAATTCATTTTCTCTATTTAATCAATCATAATAATAATTTTACAGGTAATCAACTAAACAGCACTGAATATTATATTAATTTTTATATTATGTTTTGGTGGATTTTTATTCTATCCTCTACCTGTATGTATGTTCATAATTAGAAATAGTGTGTTATATTATTAGTTGCAATTAATATATTCACAATTACAATTTTCATAACATGTTTATATTACATCATTTGAATAATTTTTTAAAGATTCTTTTTGTGTACTTTGTATATGTAAAGTGTATACATTTTTTAAACTAATAATAAAGGTCTTTGGATTTATTTGTTTTTTTAAAATTTTTGGTTATTTTATATTTTTATTGTCGTCTGCTTTTGCATGTAAATAACATTTTTTCTTCTTATGATTGCATTTGGAAGACTATCCTGCCACCATTGTTGCAAGAATGTGACGGACCAACAGGTTCTCATTAGTCCCACCATACCAAATTTATCATCAGACTGCCTTTCAGTCATTCCTAAACATGTCTATTTTATAAAGGCTTGTGCTGAAGCATGCTAAAGTACCGCATCACCAGCTTCAAACCAAGGATGCCTGTTTTCAAACATCCCTGTACCACATGGCAGGCACGGCGTGCAAGTATGTTTAGGTGTTGCACCATGGAAGGATTTAAACATTGCGGAGGGCCATAGGTGGCACAGCCCCTGATACGTACCCCCAAAACAATTTTCCACCAGCCTTTTTAAGTCAGCACAAGCTAAGCGAAGTGGTTGGCAGAATGTTGCTTCATAATCCATTGTGCTGGAATTCAATTGTACCGTCCGCTGTTCTACTTGAGGCAATTGGAAGATTTTGCTTGGTTGATCCTTCGGCAATTCTTTCGGACTGCATCTTAATGTGGCTCGAGCCAGTGTGTAGAGATCAAAGTACTACAGATGATGACGGTCCTACCGATGTTATAATCATGCACATTGTTTTTACAGTTATAACACATATATGTAATATAGTTTTTGACATATTTATATTTTCTGGGTATTATTGTTTGCTATAAATGCTTAACTAATTTTTTATTTCATTTTAAAAATTTTGTTTGATATTATGTATTTTCACATTTAACTTTTGTGTGTATTTAGTATTATTTCAAATCTGTTTTTTTTATGTAAGTTACTCTGTTTATAATATTCCACTTACTGGAGTAGTAATTAATAATAGTTACCCCTCTGTAATACAACTATTTCCTTGTTATTGCGCTTACTAGAGTCTCAATAGTACATTTTACCCCTTTGTCTAATAACTCTTTCTCTCCTTGTGTGCTTATTGAAATTGAAATACTTTTTTTATGCCTCGACAAATCATACTTTGTTACTAATGTGTGATTTTCTTTTGTGGTTTGCGTACATTATACACATTATCGGGCCGTTTCCGATCCTGGAAAAACCGGGTACGAACCGTCGGTCGGAGCGTTTTCTCCGTCCGACTCGTACCCGGTAAAAACACCATACAAACTTGCAAGTACAATTCGTACGGAAACACCATTTCCGTACGAGTCGGAAAAAACACCGACCGACAGCAAAATACATATGAATGTGATCCGGGACACCGCCGACGCGACGTCCGGACGGAGTTAGGCATGTTTTTACGTCCCAGCAAGTACGATTCGTACCGACAGCAGTACGGACGGCAATATTTTTACGGCACCCACAAAGTGCCAGAAAAGCGAAGTACGCCACGATGCGAGCGGAATAGGGGGCCCGGTACGTGCCGTCCCCCCCCAGCCCCCGTATGTACGCACCGTCCCCCCCAGCCCCCCGTATGTACGAGCTGTCCCCCCAGCCCCCTGTATGTACGCGCCGTCCCCCCCAGCCCCCCGTATGTACGCGCTGTCCCCCCCAGCCCCCGTACGTACGTGCCGTCCCCCCCAGCCCCCCGTATGTATGCGCCGTTCCCCCCAGCCCCCGTATGTACACGCCGTCCCCCCAGCCCCTTGTATGTACGCGCCGTCCCCCCCAGCCCCCTGTATGTATGCACCGTACCACCAGCCCCCCCGCGGATGTATGCGCCGTACCCCCAGCCCCCCCGCGGATGGACACGCCGTACCCCCAGCCCCCCGTATGTACGCGCCGTCCCCCCCAGCCCCCCGTAAGTACGCGCTGTACCCCCGGCCCCCCGCGGATGTACGTGCCGTACCCCCAGCCCCCCCGCGGATGGACACGCCGTACCCCCACCCCCTGGGTACGGTGCGGACCCCCACCCGTGTATGTAGGGCGCGTACCCCCACCCCCGTAGGTACGGTGCGGACCCACAGCACGTAGCTACGGGGGTGGGGGTATGGTCCAAACAGTACCTATGGGGGTGGGGTTACGCGTCGTACATACACGGGTGGGGGTCCACACCGTACCTATGGGGATGGGGCTACGCGTCGTACATACACGGGTAGGGGTCCCCACCGTAGCTACGGTGGTGAGGGTACGGCGCATCCATCCCCGGGGGGCTGAGGGTACAGCGCGTCCATCCGCGGGGGGGCTGGGGGTACGGCGTGTCCATCCGCGGGGGGGCTGGGGGTACGGCGCATACATCCGCGGGGGGGCTGGGGGTACGGCGCGTACATCCGCGGGGCCGGGAGGGACGGCGGGTACATACGGGGGGCTGGGGGGGACGGTGCGTACATACGGGGGGCTGGGGGGGGTGTTCAGCGCGTACCGGGCACCTGTTTGGACGTCTCCATGATTGCTATAGGAGTTCGCTCCAGACGGTCTTTTTACCATACGGTTGTACAGTCGGACGGACGGTACGAATCGTACTTGCGCGCTCGGACTTCAGTTTTCAGATTCGTACGTAAAAATGTCCGGGGACGTCTCGGACACCTTTTCCGACCCGAGGACGTGTCGGGGAATTTACCCAATGCGATTCGTATGGACTTTTTCACATACGAATCGTACTTGCCAGTTTGTACAGGACTTGTACGATTCGTACGGTAAAAAATCCAGCTACGATTCGTACAGGGAAATTTTTTCCAGGATCGGAATCGGCCCCATTGTGTCCATAAGCGCTCCCATGAAGAGGAGCTTCTGAAAGCAAATAAGGTGCGAGTTCGGCATGCTGATGGACAACCACAGCAAATGCAGGAGGTCAGCCGTAGTATGGAGGGGCTGGACTATTGTCTGGGGCAAGCCCGGCTTCAACAGCCAGTCGTTGAGATAGGGGAAGACTTAAACCCCAAATCTGCGCAGATGGGCTGCAAACACCGCCATCACTTTTGTGAACAGAGGGCTGGTGGTAAAGCCAAAAGAGAGCACGGTCAAATGAAAGTGATCGTGGCCTACCATGAAACGCAGATAACGCTGTTGCACCAGCAGGAATATGAAAATAAGCATCAGTTATGTCATCATTGATGTCATTTGAGATGTCATCAGTGATGTCATGAGTGATGTCACTGACCATGTCATGAGTGATGTAATATGTGACGTCATCAGCAGCGGATTGCGGGCGCGCGAGTTATAGTTAGCTGAACTAACTATAACGGGGGAATTTCATTGGTTTTTTACGAGCGAAATGTCCAGCTAACTATAACAGTGAATTTGCAAGGTTTTTTAGAAGCTAATTCCTAACTATAATGTGTGTGAAACCTATGGTTTTTTCAGTGAATTTGCAAGGTTTTTTAAATGCTAATTCCTAACTAAAACATGTGTGAAACCTATGGTTTTTTCAGTGAATTTCAAAGGTTTTTTAAATGCTAATTCCTAATTATAAAGTGCCTGAAACCTATGGTTTTTTAAGTGAATTTGCAAGGTTTTTTAAATGCTAATTTATGAATGTATTATTATATTTTTTAAATATTTATTTTACAGTAAGCTACCTATGAATATAGTTATAGATTGATTTTAACCTGTAATATGGAATGGCTCTTCTCTCTTTTTTTTTTTGGGATATAGTTGAACAGCATAGTTAATTTCTTCTATAAACTTTTTTTTTTTTTTTATGAGTTTTTGTCCGTGCGCGCACCGTTCGCGTACCGTGCTTGCACCGTCATCGTGCGTGAACGGTGTGGGCACGGAGTACACATGCGTACGTGCTCCATGCGCGCATGCGTACGTGCTCCGCGTACGCATGCATACGTCGTGCGTGCTCCGCGCGCGAACGCTCCGCACGCTATGTACGTGCATGCGTGCATGCTACGTACGCATGTGCTCCTTGTGCGCATACGTACATGCTCCACGTACGCATGCATACGTCGTGCGTGATCCGCGTGCGAACTGTCCGTGCGCTACATACGCGTACGCTACGTACGCGCATGCGTTCACGCTACGTACGTGCACTACGTACGCGCGTGTTCCGTACGCGCAGGCGCGCGTAATCCGTTTGTGCATGCGCACGTGCACCTTACGCGCGTGCTTCGAATGCGCATGAGCGCGTGCTACGTATGCGCATGCGTGCGTGCTCCGTGCGTGCTCCATGCATACTCCGTGCGCGCTCGGTGCGCGCACGGTAAGTCATTTGATTGAGAAACAACACTTTTCATTGGTTCTTAGTAGTTTCAGTTTCAGATTCTTCCAACACCACACACACTCCCCTCATGGCAAGTCATGTGATCAAGAAACAACACTTTTCATTGGTTCAAAGTAGTTTGAGTTCCAGATTCTTCCAACACCACACCCACTCCCCTCATTATTACTTCTGATTCCCTGGGAGAAGGAGCTGACCTGTTTTTGTGATACAATGGCAGAGCAGCAGCCAACTTCTATGAGTGAGCAGGAGGACACTCTTGTGAGACAGAGACAGAGGAAGCAGAAAGACTCTTTCATATGGCAGTTTTTCACTTTTCCTGAGGGGGAGAAGAAGGTAAACGCTGCCAAAGTCACCTGTCTTCTTTGTGGTAGAACCTTATCTCGTGGGAATCCTACAAAGAAATACTCTTTTAGCATTCACACTATGTTAAGGCACTGTGAAGCAGTACATCCTGTGGCTTTTGCTCGAGCTGCTAGTGAAAACCCTCCAGCAGCTCAGCCGAGCACATCCGCAGCAGCTCAGCCGAGCACATCTTCGGCAGCTCAGCCGAGCACTTCTTCTGCGGCTGCAGCTTCACCTTCTACTGTTCCTCTGGATATACGCCCTTCTTTTCAGAGGGTGTATATACGGTGCACTGAGTGCCATGCTCCTATTTCTCTTGGTGAAACCAGTATTGATCTCATTCAGAGGAAGATAGACCAGCACTCATGCCTCCTGCCATAGTTTTTTACATGTTTGCGTTTTTCTGTTCCTCTGTCCCTCCATTAACACAAGGGCTCTTTTTAGAGCCACCTAATATCTAAACACTAAAACTTGTTTTTTAAATCTACTTTTGTTTTTTTTTTGCCATGCGTGTACCGTGCGCGCACGTTGCGCGCACGTTACGCGCACGTTTTTTTTTTTATTTAAAAAAAATATATATATTGTTTTTTTCAACCTTCGTGATCCTTCAGGGATCCCCTGACAAAGGCTAGGGGGTCAGGAACTCTCTACCCTGCCCCCTTTCCACGTTCTCCAGCTTTTTTCTAAAATGGAAACACATTTGTATTGCTTGCAAATTTCAACCCTTTCCAAATGATCCCTACCCCCACCATGACTTCTACCTCCTAGCATAGCAACAGGTCATGGAACACTGGTGTGAGCAGAGAGGTCAGAAGTTCAGCACACAATGTTTCAAATCCAAACAGCAAGAGTGCTTGACTTTTCAAACCTAACAGCAAATCCAAACTAATATTCTGTGGGAACACGTTTTTCAGAACCAATACAAAACATGCTTTTATAAATGTGAACATACAGCCTAGTTTTTAGTGTAGAATGGTTTGAAACAGCCAATGAGTTATTTTTATTTTTAAAAAAGTATGTAAGCCTCCATTTTGCAACTATCTTTCATTTCATATTGCCATTCTACTGAAAGACACCTTCTGAGTGCATCCAGATCTCCTTGGAAGATGTTCACAGTGTGGATTATAGGTCATAGCTATGTCTTCTGGAGTGAAAAGTTTGCAGAAAAAAGAGGTATTGTGAAAGACCTTGCTTTGCCAAATGTAGACATTAAATGGATTGGTCAGAGAGGGTTAAAGTGGCACCAATTAATGCCTTTGGTGAAATCCTTCCTACATCTCCCACAGCCTAACCTTATAATTGTGCACTGTGGTGGAAATGACCTAGGCACTTTAACTGGGGTAGGTCTGGAAATGCTTGTTAAGGACACCTTTGTGCAATTGATGTCACTTTTTCCACAAACTGCCTTTGTATATTCTAATATATGCCAAAGGCAAAAGTGGAACTGGTCCAACCAACATTGTCCGCAGATTGACAAAGCAAGAAAGCACGTCAATAAGTCTGTTTCTGCTTTCCTCAGAGACTATGGTATGGGTTCTATATACCACAACAACTTGCGTTACAACATGAAAGACATTTATAGAGGAGACAGTGTACATTTCAATGATGAAGGGAACAGAGTCTTCCTCTTGAACTTTAGACTCTGCATCGGTACTTACTTGTAGGTACAAAAAAACACTCAATGAACACAACGGCTCTTTTTAGAGCCACCTAATATCTAAACACTTAAACTTGATTTTTAAATCTATTTTTTTTAAAGATTTTATTACCGTGCGCGCAAGGTGCGTGCACCCCGCGGTTTTTAAAAAAAATTAAAATCTTTTTTGGGACATTCGGGGCCCTACTGTGACCCCCTGAAAAAGGCTAGGGGGTCAGGAACTCTCTTCCCTGCCCCCTGTTCACGTTCTCCACCTTTCCTTTTCAGTGTGACAGACAAAATGGCGGCCGACACTTCCTGATTTTGACCAATTCGAATGTTGACTGACATCTAACAACCAATCAAAATTACGCTCGCGCACGGCACCGTGCGCGCACAGTGCATGCACGGTGCACGCGTATAGATATGTATATGCTTTTAAATGCTATTTTCTCGGGAAATACTGAACAGATTGACACCAGACCTGCAAAAGGCACTTCCCTGACCGGAGGACTACCTCTCTGCCAAATTTCAAGTAATTCTGTTCAGCCGTTCGGGCTGTACCTTCGACTAAAGGTCCTATGGAAAAATGCATGGGGAAAACACGTTTTGGGATCCCCCTTTTTTCTCTGCCCCCACTTGACAAATCACCCCGAGACTTTCAGGGTAGGAGCTGCGCGGAGCGCCCCATTAGTTTTGAAAATTTCGCGAAGATTTGTCAACCGGCGCCAAAGTTATTCAAAATAGAATTTTCAGATTTCCTATGGAAACACGGTCCTAACTATAACTATCTACTGGCGACTGCCAGTAGATAATATATATATGTAAAAACAAGGCTATGTATTATGCTGTCAACATCACAGTTACCCTTTCTAATCCACAATCTCAGCTCTCATGCAGGTGATAGATTCATTCTCTGATTTTTTAGGCTACAAAATAAATGTGTCCAAATGCAAAGTGTTACCATTGAGGGACTTTGCAACTTTAGCCTCTCTAGGTACTTCACCCTTGAGATGGCTTCAATCTCGTCAAATTACGTGGGCATTTTACTTAAAACAGGGCTCGTCAATAGGATCAAGGACAATGTGCTCCCTTTGATAGACAAAATCAAAACTGAATATGCTACCTGGTCAAAACTCCAACTCTCACTATGCGGGCCAAATACAGATTGTGAAAATGAACATTATATCCAGGTTCACGTGTTTCTTTAGTATGAACCCCTTAATGGTGCCACTTCGTATTCTTAAGGAGATTGACAGGACCATTTGGGATTTTCTCTGAGGTGACTTCAAAGCATTTCTCAAGAGAACCATAACTTACGCATCAATGTCAACAAGGGATCTCCAGTTCTCAAACACAGAATCTTACTAGTTGTCTGCACAAATTTCTCCAATTATGCACGCTGGGGAGAGGATGTGGCTTAAGGGCCAGAACTTTGGAACTGGGGTACCATGTTTGAGTCTTGCTGTTGGTCCAACATCCTGTGATTCTGGGCAAATCACTTAATCTACGCTTGCCTACGCAAAAAAAGGAATGTGTTCTTTTGTAATGTAACTGGTTTTCATGTAAAGTGTCTCCAATACATTTGAGTTGAGTTTGCGTTATAAAAAACTGCAAAAACAAAAATACTGCAGGCACGAAGGGAAACCCTGATTTTGAGAGGCATAGAGTGTTGACCCCTCAGTTTCTCCTGACTTGACGCTCCTATACACGAACCTTTCCCACTCATGACATGCTGCTAACCCCCAGTACACCTGGTGTAGGGCACACTCCCTTTCGATAACATCAGCCTGGATTCACTCACATGCTCTCCTAGGGAGAAATGAGAGCATTTGCATTGGTGAAGTTGAGATCCAATGGTCCCTATGGATATATAAGGGGATACATCATTTAGATGACTTGACACTAGACAGGGACATCGTTCCATTTTAGACTCTTGCATGGCCTCCAATGCTCTCAGTATTGGGGATACTTGATGATAGTTCGCAAATATGGCCTCCCATGCTCTCACTATTGGTGATGCATGCAGATAGCTCACAAACATGGCCTCCGAAGGTCTCACTATTGCGGATACATACAAATATATTGCAAATATGGCCTCCCATGCTCTTACTATTGGCGATACTTGCAGATAGCTCACAAACATGGCCTCCCATGCTCTCACTATTGGCGATACTTGCAGATTGCTCACAAACATAGCCTCCCATACTCTCACTATTAGGGATACTTGCAGTTAGCTTACAAACAGGGCCTTTAATGCTCGCACATTTAGGGATACTTGTAGATAGCTTGCAAACATGGTTTCCCATGCTCTCACTATAGGCGATACTTGCAGATAGCACACTGCCTCTGGGCCATTTTGGGGGAACAAACATATACTCTTTCCTCAGAAAATCATCTACTATACCTCACATGATGGCATGACCATAGGAGAATTCTATCTGGGGTGTATTTGACCATAATTGATGATCTCTTCTTGAAACCCACCATGAATTTCCTCCGGCAATGGGGATCCGAGCGACTCAAGACTGACTTCACAGTTGAGGACTGGTCTCATATCATGGAGGGCAATGATACAGCCCTGAGGGAAGCTTGACTCAAATTAAGCTCCTGCAAAGTACTGCATCAATGTCACTGGTCCCCGCCCAAACTTAATAGGGCCGATATGAGTCAAGATTCTCCCTGCTGGAGATGTCACTCCCCGCACTGCAACATACTTCACACAATTTTGGACTGCACAGAGCTTTCACATTATTGGAGGCAAGTGTGGGACTCGACTGTCCCAAACTTCAGGGTCCCTCTTTCACTGACAGGGTAGTTTTTTTTTATTCCACCCACCCCGTCTCCCATATTCCACCACATGGCCAGATGGTTTGCAACTGCCTTGATAGTGGCCACAGTGGGGATCCTGCGGCAGTGTAAATCATATGTTGTACCACTCCACTAACCGTGGTTAGAGGACATGAACACTGTGGCCTCTATGAAAAAATAATTTATAGATTTAATGACTGAATGCTACAGGTCAATGATGTTTGGAGCTTAGTCCTAGTGTAAATAGTGTTTGAATCGGACTGCAGATGAGAATTTTCTCTTTGGTTGGGATGTACTGCCTACATTTTGTTTTGCCATTTTGCCATTAATGTTACCTTGAATGATTGGCAACTAAACATACTCTTTGTAAGGGATGTTTGTTCTGAGTTACATGCTACACATTTCCGTCACTCAGCTTAGACATTGCTGTCCCTTGTTGTAGATCAATGAACAAGTCTCACTTGACTCCCCATAGATGGTACACCATACCGCCTCCCATGTTTACTGTTACTACAGGTCTTTGCTTATAAATGTGTAAAACTGTCTGTCGATGTAGTACCTGTTAGATTTGCGGTTCATGCTAAAAAGATAATAAGCAATTGAAATACAAAAAAGGAAAAATTATATGTCAATAGTACAACATCACATACAAACATTTTTATTTGCCACCTTAATATTGGGGGTGGTTTGGAAATGCAATCCAAGCATGGTTGGATCGTTCCAATGTGAGTGACCCTTTCAAAAAAGCAGGCCTTAAGTCCAATCTAGTAGAAACTGAGCATAGAATATCTGAATATAGCAGAAAAGTACTAAACAACTTAATTAAAGCTCGAAGGATACTAAATAAATGTCTAAATGACACAAAAGTTCCAGGCCCTTTATTTAGAGCTGCAAGGATTGCTTTAGTACCACATGGCGAGAGGAGACCGCGCCAAATATAGAACATAGAGCTATGGGGGAAGAGTGTAAAGTAAGTCCCCAGGAAAAAACCCTACACAAAATCTAGTTCACTCACTTTATTTTATGAGCTTGGTATAATTCCAAGTAAGTATTTTCACCATATAACTGCCAATGTTCAACTGCTGTCACAGAGTCTAGATGCTTATTAAAACTCTACAGCAAAACTATTTTTCAGTTTTCTGGGGAGGGCGCCCACATGTGACCGGAAGGTGGCATCAGTAATACAATAATTATGAGTAACAGACTTAACCTGAACAATTGATACATGGAATGCATGTTATCCAAAATGCAATAGCCAATTTCATAAGTATTTTAAAGAAGAAATTGACCAACAACCACATTTTAATGCTGGTTTAACAGGATTAGAGGTCTTGACAGTCAGCCCCTGTTCATGTGTGGGCCACAGGGCTGACAAAGGCTACTGAGCCCAAAAAGTGGTGGTTGAAATAGATTGTCACTAGTGTTGTGTGGTCCTTCCCACTATGGCTCTGCAAACTAAACCCTGTATGCCCCTTTCAATCCTTGGTTGTCACGGTAGTGGGGAAAACATGCACAGGCTTCTGAAAGAGGTAGTGTGATGGCAAATGCTCAGAACTCTACAATCAACCACAACACAATAACTTAATGCCCAGCTAAGTTCAGCTGTATAAAGCAAGCACTTTACTCACCCATTATATATAAATACTAAACAATTCAATTTATGGTAATCGAATATAGAGTTGTATTCCTTATTGCATTCTAAAGAAGGAGTGACACACTCCTGCTCCAGTATCCTCTCTCCACACGAATAACAATGGAAACTATAGTCCCCATATTTGTTGCCATTGGCATGCATTATGTTAAGGTGCAGATTATCACTTTTTCAGCATGGGACATAGAGCCCAACTCAATCACTTGTTCCTACACTTGGTTTACTTTGGACACAAAATCTCAAGTCGCCATGCTCAACTCCATTGGAAGGTGCCTCTGTACATTTGATTTGGTCGTGGAGAAGCCTTCTTGCAGGTCAAATGGTGAGGAAGAGCAGTCCATGTTTTTCATCTTCTCAGTATTATCTCTGGTGCTGAAATAATTCGGTAAAGGCAAGTACGGCTGGAACGAGACCACAGCACAGATTTACCAGTAGTTGTGGTCTCCCAGGTCAATCAGATAGAGTAGCAAAGTACAAATATAGCCTCTCAAGCTGATCAGGCTAGCAGTCACAAGATGCCTTTCTGAATTTCTGGAACAGCACTAGATCACGACTCACAATGGCTGATGGCAATGTGATATTTGGTGCTGTATTTAAGTCACATTCAGAGTAGAAATTGTACAGAGATCTGGGTATCCACTCATTAAAACAGGTTGCTCTTGGCTTTGCTCTATGATACAATCAGCTATCCATGGGGCTCCACACACCAGGAACACACTGGGCTTCTCCTCATTGACAATATCTACTGCAAAAGGGGAGGAACACTCTTTCAGTTTCTTGGCAGGCAGGCTTTTTGTCCACAGGCAGACCTTCACATCCTCCAAGTGAAAATGCACACCTCAGGTTGACTCTCAGGCACGTACCAGTCCTGGTATCATGGTAGCTCTTTGAGAATCTGTAGAGCACCCCTTACCTTGTCAAGAAGAACACGGGATTGGAAAAAAGTGGTTGAAGGCTACCACCTTCACCAGGAGTTAAGCAGCACAGTGCTGTGGCGGTGGCAGGGCATTGACCCCTCCCCATTGTGTCAGCGTAGTAAGGATTGAATTGCCTTGGAGGTTGCTGGTTCGACAAAGAGCCTTAAGAATAGGTGCGTACACCACTGATCAGGTTAGCGCTCTAGTTGTTTGGTTGGCGGGCGCTCGAGAGCCGAGACTGTGTGAAGCGCGAGCGCAACTGCTGTGATTGCACACTTCACCAAAGAATTTTCAGGGATATGTGTGACTCGCTGGAGAGTCTCCTCAGTTTTTTCCATTAGTATAGTTTTGAGGGAGAGTTATTGTTACGCTTGCGCATCGGAAGTCAGGAAGCGTTTCTGGTCGTCGGGTTGTCATCTTTAATTCCGAGTTATGCTCAAGAGGGAAATTATTCATTTTGAAGTTTGCCAATTTCAGGGAGATTATTCATTTGAGATTTGCTAAATTTCAGTCAAAATTAAATGAGTATCAGACACCCCCTCCCCCTTTAGTCTCTTTTCCCCCTCTACTTCTTACCTGTTGTTCCTATGAGACCTCCAGTCTTCTTCATCAGATGCGGTCACTTATGCACCTTAAAAAAGAGAAGAGAATACATAAACAAGAGTTATTAGAGTCTGACTAATTGTTATGAAATGAGCTTACCATATTTAACTGTCATTGTTGATTGCTAAGTCTACTTGAAGCATTCTGTTCCCCAATGTAGAATATGGTTGCATACTACGAAGTCCAGTCCTTAGGCTAATTTTCATCTGTCCTTCAGGTTGTACATTGACTATACATAATTCAAAATACGTCAACAAGATATAAAAGAGAAGCTAAGCCCGTCCTCTCAAGGGTATGAGGAGTTGTTTAAATTCTAGAAGGACAAAAGTTATTAGTCAGTCAGGGCAGAGAATAAAATGTTAATGTTGCCTTTTCTTTCAGGGTGTAATTGTGCGTCAGGAAAGATCATACTTCTGAGAGAACATTGAGCATCCTAGGAGAAGGGACGAGGCAGACTCTTTTGATATATTTTTTTATTTTATCCGCTTCCCCCTCTGGGAATTCTTTACCCCCTGTTATTATCAGTGGGGGTTGAGAAGACACCAGGGAGGGGCGTTGGGACTCAGCTTCATTCTGCTCCCGTGAATTCTTGTGAACTACTGATTGCTCTGACAGGTGGCAGCATACAGTATAGTGATCACTGTTACTGGAGTAAGGCCGACAGGCTCACTCACCATCTTAAAAGTTCCACTGCTGTGTGCTTAACACCACCTTTGGCCTATAACAGGTAGCTGTGTAGTGCTGCACAAAGCAGGAGTAGTGACTCTGCACTGGTTGTATGTGTGCCTGGGAAGAGTACAGTGAAGGGACAGAGCAGCACTGTGCAGCGCATTTGTGGATAGTGCTTGTACTGGGTCTGTGTATGCCTGGGAGGAATACATTACATCAGAGATGTAGTGCTATGCAGCGCATGCACAATAAAATCATGTGTTGGTTGTATGTGTACTTGTGTGTAGTAGAATACATGAAGGGTGAGGTGTTCTGCAGCAATCACATGGTAATGTGCAAGGTAGCAATGTGTGTGTTTGTAACTAGCACACCCAAAAAGCTTGAATGCTGAACAGTGCATGCAAACTGAGTGTGTGTGCTGGATGCATGTGCACCTGTAAAAGTACAAAGTCTGGAGAAACAGTACCGGACATAAAGTGTAATGTAAATGTACACTGAGTAATTGTGTCTGGTCTACTACGTGTAGGACCGTGGATTCCATTTTTGAAAGCCCGGGCTTTCCTGATGAAGACGTGAGGAGGAGAAAAATGCCCCCAGAGAGATTTGTTTATTTGTACATTCCTGTAAACTGGTTGGGACATATACTGGAGGGAAAATGAAGAGACTCATCTTACACTTCAAAAGACTGATCTTTGATTCAGTGACAGATCACAAGGAAGTATCCTGGACATATCTGAGGAAGAAAGCTGAGGCTGATAAGGGAATCAAAAAGAGTAGGGCCAGGGGTCAGGGATCAACCTTTTGATGCATGTTACTGTGGCCGTTATCCAGTTTGAACTTTGGTCACTCCCATGAGTGGTGTTGTGGGACAATCTGCTTTGGAGTCATGCATGCTGTGATAGAAATCTTTCATGAGGAAAGAAGAAAGAGAAGAGCCCACTTCAAAAGAAGCACAAGCCCAACATAATAATTCAGACGCTCAGACGCTAAATCACATTTGGTGCCTGGAAAAGGACTATAAGAAAGAAAGGTGAAGATCGGCAACCCGTATGCCAGAGAGGCCACTACAGTGAGGGCAATCTCATAAGGAGGGTCTACAACAAGATCGCGAGTACTGTTGCAACCCTGCATACCAGGAGGCGTTGCTGTTACCATGTTGGTAAAGGGTTTGGGTCAAAGCCTGGCTTGAATGAATACTGATGTGAACAGTGGGTCTTGCCCGCTCCCTGCGACCAGCACCTGATGGAGTCCCAGAGAATCACCAAGACACCACTCAGGATTTCATACCCTTTCAAGAACTCCTGTCGGTATTCAAAGGATCACACCAGCACTCTCCACCTCTCTGTTAAGGGGGGGGGGAACTTACCTATATGTCTGCTGAGCTGGAGAAGCTCTGATCACTGGAAAGAACCAGCAGCACTCTTCTAAAGAGAGAGAATGCACTGCTGGGTGCTGCTATGTAAACTGCAAGCAGCCCACCTTCACCAAACAGCATCTGGATTCATGAGCGCCCATAGAGAATGTCTTTCCGCTGGAAAGGTAAGACTGGAACTGCGTCTTTAGGGCCCCGGGGGACTTGCAGCTAACGGGTTTTCAGCACCATAGACACTTTGACTATTTCCTGAAGAGTCAAAGGGGTAGCTCTTGAGTACACCCTAATAGTTTACATTCCCTGGATAAGGCCACCAGTAAATGGAGAGTAAACCCAAACACTTTACGCACAGGAGGGTGGGGCAGGGTTTTGCCTGGCCACTACTGAAGCCCCGACCTCAAGGGGGATTGTGCTGATGCTACTGAATGTCATATACCTTTGCCTGTGTAAAGTTATAAATAAAATGCAACTCTTTCTTATAAAAGCAAGTATTTGGCTGAACATTGATTGTTTGTGTGTACTGTTTATACTTTGAGGTGTGAGTCCTGTCAACTGACCTGTATCTACATCCTCCTGAGAGAAACTTGGCTGCTCGACCACATCTGCCGCTGACAGTAAGGCGCATAGGAGGTACTTGACCCAGTAGCTCAGGATCCATAGTAGGTCTGCCCCAGGATATCAGGACTAAAAGGCCTCAACAACCCCGGTTGGGCTCAGTAGCCTTTGTGTGCCCCTTGCCCCACTGGGGCCGTTTCCAAACAGGAACCCACACAATATCGATATAAAGTGCGACTTCTCCACAACTATCTTTTATCAGCCTTTTTAAAGCTGTAATCAGTGCAAATTAGTGTTCACAGAATGTGCAAACTTAGGTAAGTGAACATGAGCACGTTTTTCAGGTGAAAAGCGGTAGTCGCCAACAGCCTTGGAGTGTCTCCAAAGTCAATCATCTGACGTGCGCACCTGGCACGGATCTGGGCCGGGCTCCTCGGGGGTAGAGGTATTTATAAAGGCGCTGCTACACGTTCCTTTCAGAAAGAAGGGATTCAGCCCGCGTCACCCAGGACCGCAGAGCTGCTCTCGAGGACATGATAGACTACAAGATACAGGTGGTGACAGGCACAGCCCTAGATGCCAAGACTCTGGGCTCCACCTCGATCACCTTGGTGGGGTCCGAGGGCGAGGGTGAAAGGCGGAGTCTTGGCCACTATCACTCCGATTCCCAGAAAAGAGATGTAAGTAGTGGTTTGGGCGCGCGTGCAGAAGAGGGCGCAGGCAGTAAAGTGTGTGTGTGTGATGGATACACTATAATTTCTAGTCGTGATGTTCATTAATTAGAAGGAGTTACAATGCTGCGTCGGGGAGCTAGGGACGGAGCTGAAACTAGGAGATTTCAATGCGGATCGTCGCGTGCGGATCCACGGTAGACTTGTTTCGAATGTGGGGGTGTTTGGCATTGCGCACCGTGCCCCGCGCTTCCCCTTCGCACTCCGTAAGTTTTGATGTTTAATTGATGTCTCTTACTAGGCACCTTTTTCTGCATCGCTCGCTCTCCTCTGCACTATTTTCTGCCACTATCCCTCACCGCTCCATTCTTGCCTTTCGCCCGATGTTTTTCACATTTGCTCTTCCTATAAACTGAATTTTTTCTGCCGTGTCAGTTCTCGCTCTCTTCCAAGACTTCTTTCTCTCCCCTGCTCTTCTCTCCACTGTTCTTGGTGAACGAACTGCTATCGACCTTCTGCCCTTCCATCTTTACCTTTATCTGCCTAATACTTTCTGGTATCTTCCCAACAACAATCTTTCCCATTACTTGTCTTTCTAACATCCTACTGTCTCTACTTGTAAATGAAATAATTCCCTGTAAATAAATACATTTCTTTAAAACTAGCTCAAGGGCTCCTCAGGGAGCAGCAGTACCTTTGATAAGACCATGTCAATAAATAAATACATGTTTCTTGCCAGACCATGTACCCCTTTCTTTCTTTTTGTCTCATCGGTAACTTATTTATTCACTTTCCCTTTCTTTATTAGATTCTACATTCTTCCTTTCTCTTTTCAGCACTTTCACATTCTAAAGCAGTGGTTTTCAAAACTCTTAATGCCGCCCCCAGCCCCCCCCCCCCTTGAAAATAATATCATCGGCCCCACATCAACATTTTCCACAATTATTCCATACAACTGACAATGTTTAAATATGTCTAGACTTATAATATTTAAAGCTAGCAGTTAATTTCTGGACAGGCAGGCCTTACTGACATGCAGAATTATCCACAGTGGAAGTGTTAGAAATGCGGGTGGGGTGCCTGAAGAGTATTTGGAGTCCCTTCCCTTTTGATAACTCACCCAGCCAGGATATAAATGATAAAAGATGTAAGTGATGGCCCAAAACAGAGTGGCTTACCGCTGCTCATTTTTTCTCCACTGAAAACAAGCACAATTATCAGCAGAGTGCTTCTTTAGATCCGAGCCTGGTTCCTAGGATCACTTGCCCCCCCCAGTTTGAACACTCCTGTTCCTTCTCCACTCTACAGTTTGATCGATGTATCTATCCATCCATCCATCTATCTATCGATCTATCTTACACAGTTAGGACCTATTTACCATGGGAAGAGTTTTTTTGGGGGAGGTTTGCTAATAATTTAGCCAATCTTCACAAAAGTTTCCCAAAAATATATTCATCCATCTCACCTCTTTCTTTGAAAGTTTTGGGGTAATCCATCAGCTGGGGCCAAAACAATAGTTGGTCCCAGAACGCAATTTCCTCATGCCATTCCTATAGGGATTTTTGAACAGCACTGTAGTCTAAACGGCTGAAAGAAATTACACCAAATTTGGCATAAAGCTACTCTCAAAAGGCAATGGGAGATGGGCAGGAAGCTAGATGACTTTAAAAAGCTAGGTGCAGTGGCGCAGCTCAAATTTCAAGCGACCCTGAAAGTCCTGTACAAGAACAAGATGCATAATTCTAGGTCACTTCGAGAGGCCGACGAGCTACTAGAAAGCTTTGAGAAAGGAGATGCGTAGTTAGCAAGTCCGCTCCTGGGCGACAAGGCACTCAACTGTGTGAGCGAATTGGGTAGGCAGTAATAGTAGGGTACACAAACATTAAACCAGGTTATATAGGATTAAAACAGAACTATCTGGTCAACTTTATAGTGACACACTTAGTAATAAATCAGTTAGCGGCTGTCAAGGGTTGGCTTCTAGCTTTTCCTCAGTCTTCCTTTTCTATTCTGAAAAGAAACAGGGCGAGTTGCCACGGGGTGCTGCTGATTGGACTTTCATCAGTCCAGGAAAATATTGGGGGAGGGATTCTCCACAGAGCGGCACACAGCATGTATTTTTGACTTTTTTGTTGATCCTTGTGGTAGGTGGGTCATCCTGAAGTTAATTATTCCGGGCTCTCTTTTCACTCTTGTGGGCTAATATGGCCCAAACCAAGATGACCATTCTTCCCTTAAACCTATCTTTGCTAATTTGTTGGATTTCCCAGATCCAGTAATTATGGCTGTGGATTTGAACATTGTTTTGTACTCCAAACGGAATAAGTAGTCAAATAGCAGAGCTACGGTACCTTCCAAATCTCGTGCAAATCTCCACTCAATAATGGCACAGACAGGACTCTGTGACATATGGAGAGACAGATCCGGCCATCAGTTAGGAGTCTCCTATTATTATAGTAAGTAGGGCCATAAATCAAGAATCGATTATATCTTGTTTAGTCACATTCTAAGGAGGGAAAGTCAAGGCTATTGGCTATTTGACGCCCCATTTATCTGACCATTCCGAGGTATGGCTGGATTTGGATTTGGAAAGCAGGCAGAACACTAGAGCCTGGACTTTTGCTCATACTCTGCTTTTTGATATTGAGTAGAAAAGCATCTGTCCTATGAGACGGAGTGCTTTGTGGGTTGTAATATGGGTTCAGCTTCGACCTCTACAGTTTGGGATTCTCTGAAGGCCTTTTTAAAGGGGATTATTGCTAGCAGGGCGTGTTTTAGGAATAAACAATACAGAGAAGAGGTGGCTCATAAGGAAGCAGAGATAAAGATAGCAGAGCTTGGCCTGAATACTGTGGTTGATCTCTAGAAACAGCAGGAAAATATGGCTAAATTGAAAGACCTAAAAGAGCAGTTAGATACCAACCTTCAGACCGGGGTTATGCATAGATGGGAAGCGAGTAAGCTTGCCCATTTTGAGTATGACGAGGGTGCGGGCAGGCTGTTGGCTTGGAAGACAAAGTCAGACAGGACGTGCAATTTGATCAGACAAATTGATGATACGGATGAGGGTACTGTCCTGTCCATGGATGAGGAGATAGGGGGCGCCTTCTATGATTTTTTCAGAATATATATTAAGAAGACAGGGTGGTGGACACATCTAAGGTTGTCGACTGGTCGCGTGGGAGCAAGCTCAATCCCTTGAATTCACTCCAACAGGAAGCTCTAAAGTAGGACATCTCACAGGAAGAGGTTAAGAGGGCCATTTTAGCCTGTAAGGGGGGAAAAGCAGCAGGCCCGGATGGCCTGCCAATGGAGCTCTATAAATCGGTGATGGAAGTATTGGTTCCAATTTTGACCCAGCTTTTTAATGAGATTCTATGTGACGGAGTGAAGCTGCTAGGTTCATGGGGCGAGGCAACTATTTCCCTGATATTGAAAGCGGGGAAGAATCCAGCGAGTTGCGTGTGATATAGACCTATCTCGCTGCTAAACGTAGACTATAAAATCTTTTGCAGGTTCCTGGCGGACAGGCTGGGATCAGTAGCAGGAGATATGCTGCACCCGACCCATATCTTGTCTGTTGGGCAGAAATTAAAATATGTAAGCCTTCTGACTGGCTGACGGAGCTCTTTGAGAGCGAGCTCTCTGCTTGGCTGGCGGCAACATGAAAAGAAATGTTGCAACAGCCATTACAGTCTTTGGCGACTTAAACACCTGTCCTGAAATTAAAAAAATAATAATTAAAGGGCCAGGTTAGGGATACTGGGAAACCCTATCTCCCGATAAAAAAAGAACAAAAAGCAGCCACAACGTTTAAAAAAAAAAAATGACCACCTGGGTGGGCAAGGGTCAAAACCTGATTTCATTCATAAAGATCTGGAGAGGGGTGTGTGCATTGAGCCCCTCTCCTGAGCTGACTTTGGCCCCAGGGACCACATCCTCCATGGCCCAGTGCATTTTTAGAAGGGGAGAGGGTGTCTCCCCCATGCTGGTTTTGGCTCCAGGAACCCTAATTCCTGGGGCACTCTTGAAATAGCGTTCCAGGTTCCCAACCCCTGAGACACTGTAAACTCCCTTCCTGACAGAGCAAAGGAGCAGAGAACTTTCTCCCTGTCTGCACTCTGGCAGGCAGGAAACAGACGTTTGCTCCATTGGCAGAAGGAGAAAGAAAAGCTGCTCCTACGGGATTAGCATAGAATAGAAGGCACGTCCTTCCATCACAGAAAGGGGGGTGCTAGCAGGGGAGCCTTGGGGCTCCCCCCACACCCTCTACTGACTACCTGTGTTGAGGGTGCCTGGGTGGACACTGGGGAACCCACTTTTATATAAATGCTGGCTCTGGGAAGCCGGCTGGGACAGAGGGGGCATTGGGGCTCCTCTCGCAGACTACAACGTGGAAAAACGTTGTGGGTGCCCTGGGTGGCACCCACTTAAACAATTAATGAAAAAAAAGAATGATAAATGAACTGCTGGAGCCACTCATTTATTATTTACTGCTCTGTGCAAGGAGTACCCAGTAATGCTCTGGGGCTTTTTAAAATTTACTTTTTCAGTCGTGATCATGCTATTAGAAAGGGAGGGAGCCTCACCAACTATTTGTTACTGTTGTGAGGGGCCTCAGGGAGTGCAGCAGACCCCCAGCAACATAAAAAACACAATAAGTCTCCAGTGTAATTGAATCCAAGAGCTTATCATATGTTTTAAAGGACTCCGAGCTGTGTGATCTTGAGCTGGAGTGCAGGGACCCCTTGTGGTGAGTTCTAAGGTTGAATTTTGTGGCTTGAAAAATCTTTTAAAAAAATTCTCAAAGACATGTTGAGATTTTTTGGAATAATACTTTATTAAAAATGTTTTATGACAATCAATTTTATTTAGCATTACAATGTGTGAGTTTAAAATATGCATGTTGTTATTGGTGACTTTTGACAAAGTCAATAGGTCTGCTTTATATATGTTTATGTGCTGACCCCTTCATAAAGCCAATAGGCCAGCTATTTATATTTTGGTGTTCTGACCCTTTGACAAATTCAGTAGGTCTTCTTTACCTATATGATATTATTACATCACAGCTGTGTGAACCAGTGGGAATGATGGGCACTACTGTGTAGGGGGGCACAGCCTGACCACAGGCGAGGCCCTGTTCCTAACCCCACTCTGCACATGGCCTGATAATATCTTACTTTAAATTTAAAAATAAATCCTTATCAATCCACTGGAATAAAACAAAGATTAATGGAAGATTATAGTTAAGTGAAAATGTCGTCCTTTCCATGCACTGCTAAATACCTCACATTTCGAATCACTCATAACTTATTCTATGACATCATTGATAACATCATTGCAATGTCTGAAATAAGATATTTCATAACAAAGCTGTGCATGGTGGGGAAGAAAGGGAAAGGGTGGACTTGTGGATGAAATGTTTGTGACATTATATCTTTTTTAGAATAGAAAACAGGGCAGACAAGGCTAGAAAGAATTACCACTACCCATTTCTCCTGAGTTTTCTGAAATGCTGTCGGGCGGAGGGGACCTGGGTGAAAAACATACAGAGTGCCTCTTGATCTACATTCCCGTTGGATACAATGGGCTACTTCTTTGACATCGGCTGATGTAACGTTTATCTTTGATCCTGCTCTTCAGTACAGGAGTTTGTACAGTATGAACTTGTTTATCCTCCTCTGTTGTCTTTGCTTCCTTTGGAGGAGTACAAACGTATCATTAATACTGACTGCTTGGCTCAACCGGCCATCGGATCCAAACATGCTTCTTCAGCAGCTTGCGCAATTGTGGCCGGTTCAATTGTAAATGGTGAATTTAAGTCTTCCATTGTGCATACGCGGGCACTTGGGGACTGTACTGCACAATGGGCAGAGCTGGGTGCTCTTGTTCTCTCTCTCGAGTTTGCTGATCCTAATGTGAATATCTTATTGTGTGCGATTCTTACTACTGTGTCCAGTCTTTTAATGACGACTTATTCTTTTGGTCTCAGAATGAATATTGAGACTCTAAAGGCAGCGCAATAGAGCATAAATCGCTTTGGGTTCAAGTGGTGGACCTTAAAGAACGTCTGCCACTCACACAGGTTATACATACTCTTGGCCATCAGTGTGTGGAAGCACATGCTGTTGGTAATTCTTTGGCTGATGAGGCAGCCAAATCTGCGGTTACCACATGTTCAGTAGCAGCAGTTACAAGATCCATGACTAAGATAGATAATTAAATTTTGGCAGCTATAGCTGCTACGAAGAATGGAACTGCTTATCCGCAGGGCTTCCCTTCAAAGTAATCTTATCATTTATCTCCTGAACAATTTCCTTATGCTACAATTCTGTCAATTGGGGATCGGCTGATTCCCAACATCGACCGCAGACTTGCTTTGATCATAGCCGCACACGAAAGCATGGCTTCTGCACATGCCAGGGTGTCTGCGACTGTCTCTATTTTACAGCAACTTTATTGATGGCGTGGTTTATATCAACAAACCCTTAATTATGTCCTCTCCTATGACATTATGGATGAAATGCTTGTGACATTACATCTTTTTTAAAATAGAAAACAGGGCAGACAAGGCTAGAAAGAGTTACCACTACCCATTTCTCCTGAGTTTTCTGAAATGCTGTCGGGCGGAGGGGACCTGGGTGAAAAACATACAGAGTGCCTCTTGGTCAAGGCAATGACATTATCCCTTCTTGAGGGAACAATCTTTCCCTATCTCTTTTTTGTCATTCTATACACGTTTTCTTCCTCATCACTGTATATTTAAAAAAATTCCTTCTTGCGCTCCATCCAGTGTGTCAGTCTGCACCTGGGCATGACACTGACAAGTATGTGAGGGCAATATTAAGAAAATAAATTTTTCCCCCCTTTCTTTGCCCTGCCTCTTACTGTATGAACCAGAATAGTTCACAGTGAGAATATGGAGTAGTATTATATTGGATAAACTTACTCTGAAGTCCATGAGCTCTTTTAAGTTTTAGTCCTTTTATTTATAGTGAGTTAAAAACTAAGGCAAGTGTACCAAACCCTAAAGCTCTACATTCCCATTGGATACAATGGGCTACTACTTTGACATCGGCAGATGTAACGTTTATCTTTGATCCTGCTCTTCAGTACAGGAGTTTGTACAGTATGAACTTGTTTATCCTCCTCTGTTGTCTTTGCTTCCTTTGGAGGAGTACAAACATATCATTAATACTGACTGCTTGGCTCAACCGGCCATCGGATCCAAACATGCTTCTTCAGCAGCTTGCGCTATTGTGGCCGGTTCAATTGTAAATGGTGAATTTAAGTCTTCCATTGTGCATACGCGGGCACTTGGGGACTGTACGGCACAATGGGCAGAGCTGGGTGCTCTTGTTCTCGCTCTCGAGTTTGCTGATCCTAATGTGGATATCTTATTGTGTGCGATTCTTACTACTGTGTCCAGTCTTTTAATGACGACTTATTCTTTTGGTCTCAGAATGAATATTGAGACTCTAAAGGCAGTGCAATAGAGCATAAATTGCTTTGGGTTCAAGTGGTGGACCTTAAAGAACGTCTGCCACTCACACAGGTTATACATACTCTTGGCCATCAGCGTGTGGAAGCACATGCTGTTGGAAATTCTTTGGCTGATGAGGCAGCCAAATCTGCGGTTATCACATGTTCAGTAGCAGCAGTTACAAGATCCATGACTAAGATAGATAATTAAATTTTGGCAGCTATAGCTGCTACGAAGAATGGAACTGCTTATCCGCAGGGCTTCCCTTCAAAGTAATCTTATCATTTATCTCCTGAACAATTTCCTTATGCTACAAATCTGTCAATTGGGGATCGGCTGATTCCCAACATCGACCGCAGACTTGCTTTGATCATAGCCGCACACGAAAGCATGGCTTCTGCACATGCCAGGGTGTCTGCGACTGTCTCTATTTTACAGCAACTTTATTGATGGCGTGCTTTATATCAACAAACCCTTAATTATGTCCTTTCCTGTGACATTTGTCAACAAATCAATCAGTCTATGGTTTCACGATCACCACAAACACAGCTAAATATATCAAATCAGCCATTTGGCTGTGTATATCTTTATCACTGTGGTCCATTGACTTCTGATACTACATAAAAATAGATTTTTGTTGCAGTTGATTTGTGCACTAGATTCCTTTGGGTTTGGCCACAACGCAGTGCTGACGCTCAAAATGTCATTAGAGATTTGCATGTCTTTGTTGGGACGTTTGCCTGTGGCACCTTCCTTTCTGACCAAGGTCCAACGTTTGCCTCTAAGGCGTACAAGGATGTGATGAAGTCCATGGGGGTGCTGGTGCAGTTTTTGTCTCCATATATATAGGCCTAAGGGCAATTCAATAGTGGAGCGAAGGAACCATGACTTAAAGCAATCTCTGACAGCTGGAGTCTTAGGTACTGGCAGGAACTGGCTGGCCCATTTGTATGGAGTTCAACATGCACTTAATAATCTGTCAAGAAGATCTATGGATGGGCAGACCCCCTACGAAATGCTCTTTGGCATTAAAATGTTTGTGCCAGACCTTGATGGTCTAGACATTGTGGCGGCGGCTGCAACATTTGACGTAGATAACCATTGAACTATGTTACAGGACCTTCAAAAGACCTGTGGCAGCTACGCAACAGAACATATACCATCTTCCAATGATACGGCAATGCTGATTCTGGTCGCCAGCTGGCTTCCTAAGATTGGAAATCTGGTTCAAGAAAAGCTGGAGAACAAAAAAGAATTTGGTACCTCTTATCACGCACCAGTCCCAGTTCTTGAATTGAAGGGTACTCGTACAGTCATTCTGCCACCTAAGCCTGTTCGCAAAGAAAACAGATACCTTGAAGTCGACAATGTCAAACAACACCATCTGGCCGATTCTGAATAGTTTGACTCCTAGTGTTTCATGCAGCGCTATTTCTCTGAATCCAATTGCTTCAGCCTCTTTGACTAATGCGCATGTCGTTGAGGGTGAGATGGAGACTACTATTGACCTTTTGCCTGTTGTGCCTTCATCATCATCTTCCCACACAGACTTCGAGTATGCTTACCCTGTGGATGAGTTTCATGTGGAAGAACCGGACAGTCCTTTGCATCATCAAGCTGATCCTGTACTACCATAGTTAATGAACATGGAAGCAAGTGGTTATTTTGGTCACCATACGTGCTTCTCGTATGACTCTTCCTCCTCGTCTTGCTCAGTGGCACCTACACCGACAAAAACAAGTATTTTCATCTCTTGGTTCAAAAAGACTTACCTGGTCCCACCCTGGACCTACATCTGGTTGGTGCTTATCCTCATTTTCCTCTTCATGTCGATTGGGTTTGTGACAGTATTCTTCTTCCTTATCAATGGTCATTATTTGCCAGAATGCTCTGCTGTACAGTTGGTCGATGAAATTCTGGCTCCACATACGTCATCCCATATCATGAAATGTGATCAAGCCCTTGTAAATATTTCGGCTTTCCCTGTCTCAGATGGCATCATTTGGGATAAAGTTGCTTTTGAAATCCATGGTCCGAGGGAAGTCCTCAAGATACCATACCTGTTTTGCGTTTCATTAGGAGATGTGGTAACACAGGACATACATTCTGATGATTAGGATGTACAAGCAGTACATTCATTGTTTTCTGCTTTAAAGTAATATGCTGCTTTTGGTGCTGAAGATTTATATTTTAATTCTGCCAATTATGCTGATTTATTCTGTCATCAACATTATGGGCATCATTTCTTGCACAAAACAAACCTGTGAAGACCTGCGTTTAATTACACGCAGTGGGAACTTTGTCCAACTCACTTACAGGGAAGTTCAAAATTCCTTAGAAAAAAGATCACCTATTTGACTAGTTACAACACGTCCATCCAGAATCCTATGTCTGAACTTGCCGTCTCTATCTAAATTTATTCTGACACACACAAAATTAATCTATTCCAATTCCTTCAGAACTGAATTGGTCTTACAGGGTTATGATCACTGGAAAGATACCATTGATTTGATATCAATTTGGGGGACTAAGGCTTGGCGGGTCCAGGGACCCGAAGCTTTGCATCGTGCATGCTTAATTCTGACTCAAATATTATTTTAAATGACACAATACACCAAACCACTTGTTTTGGCTTGGCTACTGCCAAGAATCTGAATGTTGCATCCATTCCGTCATTGGCTGAGTATGTTAATTGGCGTAAACACACAACCATTGATGTACAACAAGCCCTATTTTGAAATGACAGTTTCAATATGTCTGATGTTGACCCCTCGCAATGGTTGTTATGGCAAACCATTTCAAATGCATATCAACAGCGATTTTATAATGCAACGGCCGGTTTCACACAAACTAGACCTGATCCTAGTTACCCACATTCACACTCTGTCACCACATATTCAGTGGGAAAATTGTGCCAAAAATGGTTGGAACTCTGTCATCAGTGAAACAACACCTGTCCCTCTTATCGAGCAACATCAATTTGGCTGATTTTATCTTATGCCCAAGGATTCCTAGGACAAAGAGATTAATCTATGCATTTACAATGAATTATGGAAACTTTCGAAGATGGAAGCAGCGTTCCGTCTGCACCAAATTGACAAAGCAAAATTAGAAACATTTCTTGCTGAAGTGGACATTAGCATAAATACACGGTCTTACCGCATTTATACCTTAGATAATATTGTTTCATCTGTTGTTGATATTGTTCAAAGTGATGTATCTGTGTTATATCATGGTCAAAATCAATTATGATCTGTAATGCAGTTTGCATGGACATTACAAACTCTTAAGATGAGAAAGGTACCATGGAATTATTTGAAAGTTTCTGCTTTGTTTTTACCTTTTAATCTAACCGATAAACAGAGATTTATGTCCATGAAAGATGCTACATACTCGCTATTATACATTGAACACTTGCCATTTTCTGTGGCGGGGACAGATTCAGCAGTATGGTTAATTCACGATGTTATCTCTTTGCCTTTTTCGCTCTTTCAATTTAAATCTTGTATGAAACGTTCCCAATTGGCCGCTTTGAACCCCTGGGTAGTACGTTTCTCCATGAATTATGGTCCCAACCTTCACCTACAGATGTCAACGGGAGAATAAGGAAGGGGGAGGGCTGCGATTCCACAGTAGGGCACAGTAGGACATTCCCTAGTTTATAAACACGATAAGTCCGCCCCTAATCTTGCTTGTTTTTTTAAAGGAACTCCCGTCCAAGCAATAATTCCCACTCTCACATTGCTTTGTAATGGCAGTTATCTTATTTTAAATAACCACAACTGCTGTGGTTTACGGGCAGGTATCCCGTATATAGTAACAGTTTTACAACGTGTTACTTGCTGTAACAATGTGCTTTTCCCGCCCCGCATGGGAATGTAGATAGTTCTATTTGGCCTTCCATTCTGACTTTGAGAACAGATTTCAACAAATGAAGCAGACTCAAAGTGCTACTGTTTCAGCAGGTAGTGGCTCTCATTTCGGCTTGAGAGACCTTCGAATTGCAGGTGGCAAGGACATCAAGTGAGATTCAGTCACTGCTGAACACGAATCTCCCACTGCATTTTGGGGAACTGATACATCAAATATTTAATGCGTCTGACACAGAAGGAATTGCTTGTTTTTTTAAACTTGTGGGATCGGGCCTTGTGACTTTTTTTCAGATGATTTTTGGAGTAATTCCGGCCTTTATTCATTCCATTTTTTCCAGCGCCTTTAGAGGGTTCCCACTAGCACTGGCGGGTGGCGTCCTGGTTCTTATGCTCGTGTTGCACAATGGCTGCCCAACATGTGGGAATGCACAGACCCGACTAGTTGCAACTGTACCGTGACCGAATGCAACATCTTTTTAGATGCTTGCCATTAGTTACGCTTGGCGTGAGTTATGGGCTAACTTTTCGCTTTGCCTACTTCACTTGCGTGCAACCTGTGTTGTACTACCAGCAGTGCCCTTTCAATTGGGCCTTGGATTTATGCCTCTCCAATACGTCATGCGCGGACCCGGATTATGATCTGTTAGTGGGTCCATTACTGGCCCACGACAGGCCTGTTCCCGGGTTGACCCTATGGCCCGTGTGGATGCACTTGGAGTGTTGGCTGAGTGGGATATCTGTGCGGCTGCGCAGAACCTCTTGCACCAGAGTTTCATCGAATATCACGCAAGTTGCCAGGATATGCTTTTGGAAGCATCGGATTAAGAGAAACACATGTTCCTTCAAAATACTTAATTGGATGGCATCCATTTTTGCTACTAATGATAGGGATGACCTTTTGAAATGAATTGCCTTCTTAAGTTCAAGTAGTTTGATGGATTTTCCACTTCCAAATTAATCCCGTTCTCAGTGAACAACAACATTTTAAATGACAATTTTTTTTATGTTGACATTTTCCAATTTGGTTTTCTGTTTTATTTTTGTGTGCTTCTAGACTCTGCTTACCTTTGAACTCTGTTTGGGTCATTGTCTATATACTACGACCTTACCAAGGGGAGGGTGTCATATGGCCGTTAGGGTCATTGTTGACATTGTTAAGTTAGCATGAGCTCTGCTGCCATGATGCTGCTTTTGCGCATGTTACTACATGACTTTATTTTGCAAGACTCTGTTTGTGCCTTTCACATGAGAACCATCAGCTTTCAGCATTCTCTGCCTGTTCCTGGAGTTTGTTCTGAACACGGTGTGCAAGATCGATAAACAATGCCCCTTATTATTTTGTTCTGGTCAGTCCCTAGCATCTAGACAAAACATGCTAACACAGCTGCTGTTGCTGGAAACTCGTGCTTTCATATTATGGGGATGCATGTTGTTCTAAAACACACTTGGAGAGGGACCTTTCCAGGGAGAAGAGCTATGGTGTTCCTATGATGTAGAAATACCATCTAGGCATTAATGTATGAGGTCTGCTGACAAAGCCCAGAGACTATCTTTTATATAATAAAACTTATTCTAGCCAAGGGGAGGGTGGTTAGGCCTTGTAGGCCTTTATCGAATGTCTGTATATGATGACATCCCCCTTTATAATCTATGAAATTACAGCAATGCTTAAATAATTAATTTAGCTGGTGAGGGGGTTTATCTTGAAATTTCGAAACCTCCTAAATGTGTCTAAGCAGTTCTACCAGCTGCTTCCTTTGGACACATTTTCCCTTTTGACCCTCTTTCTGGTCCTCATTCACATTAGAAGCCATTTTCTGGCTTTTATCCTAGAGTGTCAATAGGGAAGCATTGACTGAACCTTTATCAAAGATTCCTTCCTTCACTTGCTAATAAACACCCTGTGGTGAACAATAAACAAGTTATTATCACATGGGTGGAGCATTCTTCTTGAAAAAAACACCTTTCCATTCAATACACACTCCTGTGCTGAGTTGCATTAATGTGTGTACCCTAACCTAGTATCTGGGGCCTTTGTTTACAATAGCTACATTGTTTTATTAAAGAGTTATGTTAATCGAGGGGTGTGAGAATCAACATACAGGTTCTATAGTGCATAGTTAATAAAGGCCTGCTTTTTCATGGTAAGTACCACCTTTTCATTTATTTAGGAAGGTGTTTTATATAGCGAAGTGTGTCATCTCATGATCACTTCACATTGGTAATATATGAGGCACTATAGCTATCTCTATCATACTTGCCATATGATTGTTATGGGATTGCATGAGCAGCAGATGCTGTACAGACTCCATTGCACTTAGAAGAAAAGCTAACATGATCTGCTGAAATAGAATAACTTTTTTTGTTGGTGTTTCATAGTGCACCTCTGCTGCACACACATGCCTTCTGAAGCAAACACACACACACACGCACACACACACACATGCACACGCACACACACACACACACACACGCAAACACATATACATCCAAACAGACAATCAGAAACTAACAGAAGCACATCATCTGAAAATGTTAGATACAAATGATTTGTATTTACAAATGGAACATTTCGGTAGTGCTTATGACAAATCAGTAGCGCTTTAACCGCACGTCCTCAATCTGTCTCATGGTTAGTGGGTCTCTGTTAGAAATGGGGTCTCTAGTTGGCAATGGTATGCACCCTGTCCAAGTAGGGGTCCTCGCTCTAGTAAGGGAAAAGGAATTATACAGCTAAGATAACCCCCGCTTTCCCCCTTGGTAGCTTGGCTTATCTCAGAGGCAATGTGTAAAGCATTTATAGGTGCTCACACATTAACACAGTGAAAACACTACAAAAGGATATCACATGAGTTAAGAGAAATAGCCAATATTTGTCTGAATAAAATAAGACCAAAATGACATAAATACAACATAACCGAGTCAAAATATCACTTTAAAAAAATGTAAGCAGGTTTAGGCAATAGAAATGAATGAATGCATTTGTTTACGTCAAAGTACTTTAGATTTGTCAAAAATCAAAGTCAAGATAAGGCGCAGGGGAGATGAGGTGCCCGAAAAGCACACAATGCATTGATTCCTTACAGGCAAGGGAGGTGGGGCCTTTGTTCCTTGCTGCTGGCAGAGAAGATGATGTGTTGATTCCTTACTTGCAGGGGAGGTGATGTGTCGGTTTCTTACTGCAGTGGAGGTGATGCTTCGTTTTCAGACATGCAGCCTAGGCTCCTTACTGTGGTGTGATGCCAATGAAGACATCAGCACCCATGAAACGATGCGTCAAAAATCCAGACACGCTGTGTCAATCCAACAGGGGCGACGCAGGCACTGTGCCGATTTCACAACAGCCAAACAGGTGCTACATCGATTCCACAGCGATGAAGCAGTCGGTGCATCGGAGTTGGAGTGGGACACCAAGGACTATGGTGGTGCCATGCCATGGTCAATGCGTCCAGAGGCAACCCCACTTCGGTGCAGGCAGCAGTGATGCAGTGATTTTTTACAGTGGGGTGTCGAATAAAGCAGAAGCTGGAAATCAATGCATGGCAATTCTCTTTAAAGTTACCAGCTTTCTCTACCAGAAGGCAACACTCTAGTTCAGGAAGGCCTGTCAGCCTGGCGATGGGCCATCAGGATATGCCCAGCACACCTCAGCTCCCTCTGTGTGACTGTCTAGAGTGAATGCACAAACAGCCTAACTGTCATCCTAACCCAGATGTACATTCAGCACACAGGCAGAGGCTCAAAATAGTTAAGCAAGAAAATGCCCACTTTCTAAAAGTGTCATTTTCTGACAAGCAATTTATAAACCAACTTCACCAAAAGATGTATTTTTAAATTGTGAGTTAATAGACCCCAGACTCCACATCTCTATCTATTCCCAACTGGTGGATACACTTGTAAGATGTTACAAGGCAGCTCCAATGATAACCTATGGGAGTGATAGGCCTTGCTGTAGTGAAAAACGAAATTAGCAGTATTTCACTACCAGGACACATAAAACACAACAGTGCATGTCCTACCTTTAAAATACATTGCCCCCTACCCATGTGACTGCCTACCAATTGGACTTCCTTGGGCCTACCTTAGTGGTGCCTTACATATAATAAAATAGAAGGTTTGGCTTGGCAAGTTGGTGCACTTGCAGGTTGAAATGGCAGTTTAAAACTGCACACACAGACATTACTATGGCAGGTCTGAGACATGTTTACAGGGCTACTCATGTGGGTGGCACAATCAGTGCTGCAGGCACACTAGTAGCATTTGATTTACAACCCTGTGCACACTTTACTAGGGATTTATTAGTAAATCGCACAGAATAATCATGGATAAACTGTTGCAGGGCTTCTGCTCTTGCACAGAACTATGCACAGGAAACCAGGACCTCAGTGAATAGTGGTGTACCAAAAACTCACCTCAGAACCCAGAACCCCTATCCGACCAGCATCAGTGTCCCATTTGTTATCCGTATTACCTCGGAGGTCCCAATGTATAAACAACCCAGAACAAGCGACTTATAGTACTCTCAGGAATGGTGGGAATCAGAAATACCTGTTCGTTATTATTCTCATATCAGTCCACAACAAGAGTAAACAAAGACACAGTAAAGTTTAAGGAGTTTATTTTATAAACCTTGTGTCCTAAGATGCAGTACTTTGGCTAACATAAGCAGGCAAACGATTAAAATCAAAACCATCAGCATTGTTACAATACCATAAACAATGAAAGAAGAGATCATATTACAAATGACAGTGGAATACAGCCACCTTGCTTTCGTTAGTAAACTAGTATTATTATACTAATAAAAGGTCCCTAGGCTTGAATGGGGAACCCATATTGTAAAGATCAGCTTAGTTGGATCACATCACAGGATCAGGTGTGCTCTGCTCCTGGGAAAGCTCTTCTTCAGAATGTGTGTGTAAAGCATTCAGACTGCAATATTAAAAGCCCTCGACTTTCAGGTATTTGCAGCTGTGTGCTTGTTATGGCTAAATAGTGGGCCTATCAACCTGAACTCAAAAACATGCTTTGTCTGGCGACCCAGACTGTTTATTTACACAATGTTCAGACCAAGGTCGTAGCTCACTGCTAGGGATTTGAACAACAGACAGTTCTCATGTGAAGAAAAGGCGAACAAGCAGTTCTCAAACAATAACATGTAACTGCAGTGTCGTGTGCAAAAGCAGCAAAAGTGGCAAGATGGCTTTCTAGCATCTAATGCGGTTATGCTAACTTAGCAATGTATGTATATGAATTGCAGCCCTCACTACAAAAGCAATCACCAATACAATTCAGACACAAGGCACATGCACTTAAACACTGATAAGGCAGTGGTAAAGGGTCCAGAGTCCTACAGCCAACAAAAACATGTCAGAAAAATAGGAGGAAGAAGGCAAAACATTTGGTGATAACCCTGCAAAAAGGGCCAGGTCCAACAGTCACCTTCACACTCTGTCAGGCTACAGATACTCATCACCTCATCAAAAGCATTCCCTGTGTGCTGTAATGCATGGCTGGTCTTGGCCTGAATAGACCTTTCACTGTCAACCAGTGTGGTGCATGGAGGCCCCCAGCAGCAGTGTGGTAATTCAAATGAACTATTATGGAATACGTCAGCAGTGGCTCGGGCTATGTTTTTCAGTGAAAACTAGAAAGCACTAGTTATAATTTCTGTGCATGGCAATCAGATCACAAGTGCTGGTCATTCTTTCTGTGATCCATTTCATTTTTAGCAAATTCAAAAGGAAAGAGTAGTTGATGGCCCTACCACAGAACTGGTATGACTTCATGCTGCATAAACGTCTCTCAACTTCCACTAAATTTTGATTGTGAAACAGAACTGACTTTAGCCTTTTATTTGTGCTTTTTCTGTCTGCTTCATTTTGAGGATCTGTGCTACAATAATCACTCCCATCCCTGGGTGGTACAGTAGAGAAGAAGCTAGGTGCACAAAAAATCTCTGCTTGGTTTGTTTCGATTGGGACCGAATCGGTACTGGACACCATCTGGGATCGGCTGTCAGTGCCTTCAAACACAGCTCTTCTGGCCATTTTGTTAGAAGCTGAGTACCATATAAATCTTGGGGTATCCCTTGCCTATCTGGAGAAAGTCCTTTCCCATGTGGATACCCAGTCATTAGTTAGTACAGAATAAGTAATCTTTTTCTTTTTGTAAGACTCTTATCCACTCTAATAGTAGGGGTGTGCATTATCATCGGGGCTCATGGGCGGTGAACTCCACTCTGTTCGCAGAGTTTTTCGCACATTTTTTAGTGGCTTGCCGAGTGAGGAAAATCCAATGCTAGACCACTTCCCAGTGAGATCTTTCAATGCGGGCGGTCATGAATGGTCGCTACAGCTCGCAATCAGAAACCTTCTGTCTGCGTTGAGGAAGCAGCTGCTCGAGTAGAACTTCTAATCGAGTGGCAGAAAGAAGCAGCACCTTCTTGCACTGTGCAAGATGCAGTTTGTGCTGATTTTGCAGTGCGGGACAAACACCCGGCACTAAAAATGAGTGCGGTGTACAAAGTTCTGGCTGACGTTATATACATCTTGTGAGGTACAATAAAGTAATTTCTGCATTTCTGAAAAGCATCTCAGTCATAAATTGACAAGCTCGGGCATCAGATAAGGACACAGATGGCTCTCAACCTCGGGTAGAGCCGGTGTGGACCAGTGTGGATGTGTCCAGATGTCTGGCATGAGAAGCGCATGATCACTAGATGTGGTGTGCATATCATGTCTGGATTACCTGGGTGTTCATATCTACATGTGGAATCTAGTTTTGTGGTATTTTGGGGGAACACGAGCCTTTGGCCAAACGTGTTTTATTGGCGCCAGTTTCCTCTGATATGTTTGTGGTCCATCTATCTATCTGTGGGAATAATCAGGTTTTCCCTGGGTGTGCACTTGTCTTTGGGTTACAAGAGACCCCACCTGGGACCTGTCAGTTGATAGGCATTGGTGTGGGTCGTAGGGCCCGCCTGACCACATAAAACTGACTCAGGGTTGATGGGGAGGTCACCTTGGGTAAATCCAACAGCAATAACACAAGTTCATTGAAACTCCCAAAAGAATATGGCAGTCACTGGCCATTTTTATCAACGCTCTCAACATTGTGCATACAGTTGTCATAGCAAACATTGACATTGTCTTTTCTGATATTGACGCAGTCATGCTTGCATAGGTCATTGAATATATTGACATTGTTTCTACTGGTAACACCATTGTCATTCATGGATGGATCATGGCATACATTGACATTGTTACTGCCGGTATTGACACTGTTGTGTGGGCATAAATTGGCATTGCCTTTATGGGTACTGACATGGCTATGCAGGCACAGGTTATAGCATACATTGACATTGCATTTATTGGTATTGACGCTGTCGGCCCTCCACATATTATGATATTCATTGACATCTTATTTACCCATTCCAACATACTGGTGGACTAAAAGGGGTATATTGAAGGGGCCAGTATGCATTTCAGATCATGGCTGATGGTGTGGGACCTCAGTGTGTCTTATACTACAAATGGGGGCTGGTGTGATAAACTTTTGCAGGAAAAAGTGGATGGGTCTTGATGGTCAAGAAGACTCTGCAACACCTTTTATTGCCCCTATCAACAAAAGAATTCAGTTGCTTTAATGGGATCTCCTCATTGAGGCCGGGCTTGTGTGCCATTAATTTATACACACATCATTGTTGCTTTTCCTGAAGTGATTTTGTAATTTCCTTGTTATGTGGCAATTTGTTCAGTACAGCTCATTTTCACTGTGGTATTTCTCAAGTTAATAAACTGTCAACATTGCAGATGTATTTTTGCAGGAAATGGTACTTCTGTGTTCCTCAATCCTTGTATTTATATTTCTGGTCATTATACCTACATAGCATAGCCTGCAAGGGCACTCAATGAGGTAGACCATGTTCTCATAATTACAGTTGGTGTGTAGCCACTGTTCCAGAAAGAGAAGATAGGGGCCACCCTTACACCTAAGGGACAGGGCACCAAAGCGACTCTAAGTCAAATAAGAAGTTTCCCTTTGGGTTCAATCACACTCCAACACTAATTCACATCTTGTACCATTCACCCATTCAAATATCAAACTGATATCACCAAGATAACACCGTGATATCATGTGTACAAAAAGATATTGGGCCAGATGTACGACCAATTTTAGCATGCCCAAAAGGATTAGTGACCCGTTTGCACATGCTAAAATTGGAATGGCCATGTAACAACCCAATTTTGCGAGTCGCAAATGAATTGCGGCTTGCAAAAAAGTGTTTAGAGGCCTGCTATTTGTAAGGGGGATTCCCTTCCAAATAGCAACTCTGTAAGCCTTGTACGAATGTTCTGTGACCGCAATTGCGGTTACAAAACACTCGCAAGTTACCACCCTCTCTAAGAGGGTGGTAATGGATCCTTTTCCCTTTGTGACAGGCTCTAAAAATATTTTTTAAGGGCAGGCAGTGGTCCCAAGGACCAGTACATGCCTTTAAAAAATTAAACGAAAACATTTAATTTCTTTTAAAAATGCATTCCGTTTTCCTTTAAGGAAAACAGGCTGCATTAAAAAAAAATTGCTTTATTTAAAAGCAGTCACAGACATGATGGTCTGCTGAGCCCAGCAGGCCACCATACCTGGGAGGGCATGCCATTCCAATGGGCTCGCAAATTGTGAGAGGCTAATTAATATTCAGGAGCCTCGCAATTTGCAACCCCATTGGGAATTGCAAACAGTCTTAAGCACACTTTTGTACATGCATCATAGCGCCTCTCAAATTGTGGGTCGCAAAAGACTTGCGAGGCACTATTTTGCATGTCGTACATCTGGGCCATTCACTTTTTTTTTTACCTTTGCATTTGTTGTAAATACAAATATGTACAAAAACCATGTAATCATATTATTCCGATTCAAGGGCATACAAATCTTAAAAGACCCAACAGTTGCATAATAAACAGCGACGACAACGGTGACTACTTTCTGTTATTTTAGTTTATTGTGTTTATAGTTACGGTGCAAAACAAAGAGGAAAATATGCACTGTTAATGTATATTGTACTGGGTAAAGTCTTGCAAGAGATATTTAATGTGAATTTGATTATATCTTGTTTTGGCAATGGGTTTGGGTGATTGATCAATCACCAAATAATTGTTTGGTATTGGTAGCCACTGTGATATGTATGTTTCTAGGTTATGCGTGAGTGCGGATCAGTAACAACACTGGTACTATTTAACTACCTTGTACCATGATGTACACGCTTTGTTCAATTGGTTAGCGTGGGCATCTGCATTTGGCAGGACACATTGTCTTTATTCTGTTTATTTTGGGTGTGCGTTTCGGGAAGTCATGTACCCCGAGCGCTGGGGAGTAATGTACCCCGTGCGTTGGGTGTCAGATACCCTTTAAAGTGTGATATGTGTTTTGCCTAGGCGTGCATTTCAGGGAGTCATATACCCCGTGCGTTGGGTGTCAGATACCCTTTAAAGTGTGATATGTGTTTTGCCTAGGCGTGCGTTTCGGGG
Source organism: Triturus cristatus (assembly GCF_964204655.1). Lineage (NCBI taxonomy): Eukaryota > Metazoa > Chordata > Amphibia > Caudata > Salamandridae > Triturus > Triturus cristatus. Next base: position 705,353,397 of record NC_140595.1, on the reverse strand, counting down.
AGTCATCATGTACCCCGAGCGCTGGGGAGTCATGTACCCTTTAAAGTGTGTTTTGTCTTAGTATATGTTTGAAAAGTCATTTAACTTGATATGTGTTTTGCCTAGGCCTGCATTTCGGGGAGTCATGTACCCTGTGCGTTGGGGGTCAGATACCCTTTAAAGTGTGATATGTGTTTTGCCTAGGCGTGCGTTTCGGGAAGTCATGTACCCTGAACGCTGGGGAGTCATGTACCCTTTAAAGAGTGTTTTGCCTTAGTATATGTTTGAAAAGTCATTTAACTTGATATGTGTTTTGCTAGGCGTGCGTTTCGGGGAGTCACGTACCTCGTGCGTTGGATGTCAAGTACCCTTTAAAGTGTGTCTTGCCTTGGAATATGTTTGAATAGTCATTTAACCTACGTGTTTTGAGGAGTCTTATATCCCATGTTGTGTGTTGCTTAGTTTAGAAATGCTGCATTCCTGTTTTTGTTATTCTTTGGGGTGCCATTTTTTTTAGCTTCGGTTCCCTGTTTATCGCTTTTTGTGCTGGTCTGGCCAACTGGCATGATTTGTGATATTAAGGGTTTTTTTTTTTTTGGTTTGTGATGAGGGATGGTGGTTAGGTGAGGTTGAGTGTCTGGTTGAATTTTCGTGTGTTATTTTTGCATTGGTTATTGTCAAATTGAGTTGTCATGTGATGTTTCTGTATTGAATTGTTGGATTGTATTGTCATGTGATGCTTTTGCATTGGTTTCGTGCGAGGTGATATTATACCTTTTTTATGTTTTGTGCGAAATGTGATGTCCTACCTTTCTTTCGAATTTAGTGCGAGTGGTGTTTTCATTATTTGGGTGTGATGCTATTATTTATTCCATTGTAACTTATTCTACACTGTTTCAGTTCTTTATTATGCTGTATTGCTACTCCATAATTTTTTTTTTGTAGTCATTGTTATATTCTTATTCAATGCTTATTTGTAAATTCTAACTTTGTCATCGTCATGGCATACTGTATTTATTCTCTTCTGCTTTCTTTTGTTTTCATTGTTTTGAAGGAGGGAGATGTGTTATATTCTATACTATTCTGTGTCTCCTTCTTCCTGCTGCTCAGTCTGTGTGTGTGTGATGTAATCAGAATGTTCGTGAATGCATGGTTTGAATGTGTGGTCAGTTTGAATGTGATGGGCTGAGCAGCTGGATGCTGCTCCCGGTGGGGCCTTCTTTACCATCTAACTTATGACTAATAAACCTACTAGATTATATCTACGGCTACTGGATTGCTTACTTGCCAGAGTACTTTCATCAATGTAACAGTATGTAAGTGCTCTCTGTCAGTCTAAAATTAATATTTACTTTTTATCATTCTTGGAAGAGAACAGGAGATTGAATAACAGGGGTTTAAGATCCAATTGATACAACCTACATTATTGTCACAGCAATGGTTGTGTATTGCAGGCTGTATAGTTTTTATTAACTGTGTTAATGTACCGGAAATCTTGCAACCGTACCCTCGATTTTGATTATATTAGAAAGTTGTCAATAGGTAAAAGAGCATCCCCAGTTTACTAAAACTCAATGGGTATTTGACCTTCAATGTACGAGCAAGTACTAGGCTAAAAAATACCTGTAATGTAGTATATACCATAAAACCACACGTCATGCCAAAGTTACCAGAAAATGAAACGCTCCCTCAGTGGCTTAGTGCTCGATGGGCAAGCTAACCATAGAATTGTTCTGCAGGCAGGAATTGAGCTCAAAGGTGCAAGTAATCTCTGACCGATATGATAGAGCTCCGCTCTCTGGAAAATCCCCCTTGTGTGTTTCAGAGGAAATGTTTGTCTGCACAGGAGGTTGGATTTAAATATTCCCAGTCACATGGTTAGCCTGGAAAAACATTTGCGTGCTTACACATAAGGGGGCCACCATCATTGAAAGTGTTTACGCACAGCATCAAACCATTTTTTTATGCTGTGTATTCTCACGATATTTCCATAGTACAATTAATTGACAAGTCCATCCTATATCATTATTTATCCTTGTTCGCTACCTATTTATGGTGTGAAGATTGTTATGCAATAAACCTTTCAATGTAATGGTATTTGCTCAACCAATTGAATTATTTCCTGTTTTAAATCCTGCTTATAGAAGGGTTATGGGCCCTCAGCAAAGAGAGAAAGGAGAGGCCACGATCTGGTAATATGTTATTATAAAGGTCACAGATCCCAGATGTTGATGATTACGGGATAATATCAATATTAACATTCGAGGATTGCAGGGTGATGTTTAAAGACATTAAAGGATTACAAAATGATGTTTTAGGAAGGTAGTATTCACAGTGGAATTCCCTTCTCCCATCCCGATTATAGAAGTGTTAAGAGCCCTCAGTAAAGGTTAAAAAATGCGGGCGCCATTTTGAAGTATATTTTTTTTAAAGGGTCACAGATTCCAGATAATAATGATCACAAGGTAATATCAACATTAACATTAGAGGGTAAAGTTAAAATTAACAACAGCGTATTCACAGTGGTATTTCCTTCTCTCAAACCTTCCTTTGATACACTCTCCACTGCTACATTGTTTTAATCATTTTAGGTCCACTGTAGTTTTAGGGGCCTACCATTTTACTTCCTTTTTTATATCTGAATTCTATCCAAATGTTCATTAAAATTATATTGGTGGCCACAATGCCTTTGTTGATAGGCAGTACATGCAGAGAGTTTTTCAATATGTTCTAGTTAACACAATGTCTTTTACGTACCACAAACCACTCTATAGGTGGATCTAGTCACCATATGTCTTCAGGACCTGTTCTATAACAACCTATAGTAACCCCTTATTTATAACTGTTGGTTTTCATCTAAATACCTAAATAAACAGCTTTTCCCACTCTTCCTTTTAATTTAATCCATTTCAATTGGAATTAAACTTAGAGATGCACCATTGTTCTCTGGCCTTTTGTTTATCATTTATGTTCCCCCCTCCTCTACAAAGGATTACTTTTTCTAGGAAGAACCAGTCAAAATCCAAATCACTATGGCCATGGTTCTGAAAATGTGCTACCAGAGGGGCATTGGGTTTCCTCATTCTAATGGCTGATTTGTGTTCCTGTAATCTAGTTCTTAACTCCCTACTGGTTTCACCAACATACCCTAGGCCAAATGGGCATCCTAACAAGTAGATTACATTCTTGCTACGGCAGTTGTTTAGAGTTTTTGATACCACTCATGTTCCGTTATGTGTTATTTCCTTGGCTTATAGGCACTGCGCACAGACATTGCAGTTCCCACATTTGATGTTACTTTAACTACACTGTTATCTATGGTCATTTGGGTATTTTGTTTATCTTCTCTGTAGGTTTGGACCAATTAATTTCTAAGATTGCTATTCCTTTTAAAGTTAAAGTGTGGTTCACCTAAATGGATCTCTTCCTCATGGTTCGGGATCCCCTAATTTCTGTTGATTACGTTTTTTATCTTATTGCTGACCCCGAAAAAAGGACTCACAAATACTTTTCTAGTCATCTCCCTATTTTTCATGGTAGCATTCAGCGTTGTGTCTCTATCATAAAATCTCGCTTGTTTCAGTGAATGTGAGATGAGTGTTTTAGGATATCCCTTGTCTTTTAATTTAGCTTTCAGGACTTCAAAATGTTTGCAAAAATCTCGTAAGCCCGAGCAATTCCTCCGCAATGAGTGAGGTTGAGGTGTAATTTCTGTGAAATAAGCATTAGGGCCAAAGCAACCCTGTAAAAACTTCATGGGAGGCTCCACACGGCCCTCCCCCACTAGTGATTTCTAGTGCCCCATCCCCGAGGTCCAAACAAGACTTAATGGGGAGGGGGCCGCAATTGATTTCGGCCCTGTGATCCCCATCCCCCGGTACCTGGCCACATCTCCCTGGGTACCATGGAACCCACCCAGGGCACCCAGTGTGGTATGGGACTGCGTGGGAAACCTCAAGGACCTTGTGGTCCCTGCCACTGCTTGTGCACTGTGGGAGGTGGCATTGCCCTTGCAAGCTGGGAGCTGCTGGAAATGCAGCTCCCTGTGCATGAAAGAATTACTTATATCTCTTTCCCTGCACAAATAGAATAAAACTGCTCTTGTATGCTGGAAGAGTGTTTGTTTTTGCTTGGCAGGAGCTGTCAAAGCTCTCTCCAAGTAAAAGCAAACAGCTTGGGCAATCCTGGGCACCCCAGGATTTATGGCCCCAGCTTGACAGATCACCCTGAAACATTCCAGGCACTAATAGAATTACCGTCAAACTTGTGAAAGCATATCAAATGACGCCAAAGTTATAGGCAAGTAAAAACACTTTTCCTATGTAACCTATGTAAACATGGTCCTAACTATAACTACCGACTGGCGACTGCCAGTAGGCAGTATATATATAAATATTTGTTTATGTGAACAAGGCTCATCCGAGCCGAAACGCGTCATGCCGACAAAGCAATAATGAAACTTTAGCACAATTCTTGTGGTCTGTTTCCGTCTGTGGTAATAAATATATATATATATATATTATCTACTGGCGGTCGCCAGTAGATAGTTATAGTTAGGACCGTGTTTCCACATGAAATCTCAAAATTCTATTTTGAATAACTTTGGCACCGGTTGATGAATCTTCGCGTAATTTTCAAAACTAATGGGGCGCTCCACTCAGCTCCTACCCTGAAAGTCTCGGGGGGATTCGTCAAGCGGGGGCCGAGAAAAAAGGGGGGTCCCAAAATGCATTTTCCCCATGCATTTTCCCATAGGACCTTTAGTCGAAGGTACAGCCCGAACGGCTGAACAGAATTAATTGAAATTTGGCAGAGAGGTAGTCCTCAGGTCAGGGATGTGCCTTTTGCATATATGGAGTCGATCTGTTCAGTAGTTCCTGAGAAAATTGCAGTTAAAAGCACATACATATCTATAGCCGCGCACCATGCGCGAACCGTGCGCGCACCCTAACGTGCGCAAGCGTAATTCTGATTGGTTGTTACATGTCAGTCAACGTTCAAATCGGTCGAAATCAGGAAGTGTCGGCCGCCATTTTGTTTGTTTTCAGTGCGAGAGTGGAAAAGGAAGGTGGCGAACGTGAAAAGGGGGCAGGGTAGAGAGTTCCTGACCCCCTAGCCTTTGTCAGGGGGTCCCTGAAGGACCCCGAAGGCAGAAAAAAACATTTTTTTTTTTAAATCGCGGGGGTGCATGCACCGTGCGCGCACGGTGAAAAACCATAAAAAAATAAAAATTTAATACGTAGTTTATTGAAAAATAAATATATAAAAAAATAATAATACATACATAACTTAGCATTTAAAAAAACGTACAAATTCACTGAAAAAACCATAGGTTTCACACACGTTATAGTTAGGAATTAGCATTTAAAAAAAATTGCAAATTCACTTAAAAAACCATAGGTTTCACACGTGTTATAGTTAGGTGGATATTTCACTGGTAAAAAACCAATGAAATTCTACCGTTATAGTTAGTTCAGATAACTTTAACTCGTGCGACCGCCACTCTATCACAAGGATGATGTCATCAAGAGTGATGCCACTGACCATGTCATGAGTGATGTAATATGTGACGTCATGAGCAGAGGATTGCGGGCGCGCAAGTTATAGTTATCTGAACTAACTATAACGGTGGAATTTCATTGGTTTTTAATGAGTGAAATATCCACCTAACTATAACATGTGTGAAACCTTTGGTCTTTGAAGTAAATATATATTATATATATATATATATATATATATATATATATATATATATATATATATATATATATATATATATATATATATATGTATTATCTACTGGCGGTCGCCAGTAGATAGTTATAGTTAGGAAGGTGTTTCCATAGGAAATCCGCAACATTCTATTTGGAATAACATTGGCGCCGGTTGACGAATCCTCGCGAAATTTTCAAAATAGGTGGGGCGCTCCGCTCCACTCCTACCCTAAAAGTCTCGGGGGGATTTGTCAAACGGGGGCTGAGAAAAAAGGGGGGTCCCAAAACGCATTTTCCCCATGCAATTTTCCATAGGGACCTTTAGTCCAAGGTACAGCCCGAACGGCTGAACAGAATTACTTGAAATTTGGCAGAGAGGTAGTCCTCAGGTCAGGGAATTGCCTTTTGCAGGTCTGGTGTCAATCTGTTCAGTAGTTCCTGAGAAAATCAAAAGTAAAATCATATACATATGTGGGCGGAGCCTAACCACACATCTCATCCTGAGATCTGATTGGCTGTCAGCACTTCATCCAAGAAGTGTTGCAGCCATCTTGGGACCAATATACATGATAGCACCTCATTAAAAAGCATTGCAGTTAATAGAAGGTTTTAAGACTTTAGTTACATTATAAATCATTTGTTGATGTTACCATACTCATTTTAGGAATTGTGGTATGTTCTAAGGTGATTTCACCATGTGAAAAAGCCTTCTGCTGGGAAATCATGATTGAGAGAAAAATATTTTCTCATGCTTTTCCCACAGAGGTTTGGAAGGTGATCTATCAGGTAAACTGAGAGCTTATTTTCTGTAAATTCACATTATCTTTCTCAGTCATGTGAGAATGAAGTCTGACATTATCAGTAAAACATGTACATCCAACAAGGGCAGAGACTGTCAGTTGATTCCTTTGTGTTCTACTGCAGCTTCCCAGAGTGTTCCAAAGAACAACTAGAGCGCTAACAGTCCTACTTATGATAAACATATGGCACACCTGAAGCCATCTTGCTTGGATTAAAGTGGTGACTCTTAAAACATTTAATTTAAAAAGGAACAAAATGAGGGGGTTCATTTTTCCATAAAAAGTATGATTAGTGCTGCAGAAAAAAAAATTAGGGCACATTTTGAGTGACTTCTCAAATCCTCTTCTATTTCATTAAAAAAATCTGACATGCAGACTGAAACATGCACTTTCAATACCAGCAGCAGTTTTCCCTGGTGAGCAGTAGCTTTACTACAGTGATCTAATGAGCAAAAAGAGTGCTAACATTCAAGATTTATGGCAAATGTGTGACATATCTGAATACTTTCATGATGGAATCAAAGTAAAAAACTGAAAGCATTTCCTACTGAGGAGACTGCAGTACATGAGGAAATTAGGAAAGTTCATAACAAATAAATCTCCCAAGATGGCCACCGGAGACAAAAGAGCCCAAATGTAGCCCAAAATCACCCAGATGTAGCCCAAATATAGCCCAATGACAGAAGTGTGCAAAACACTTATTATTTTGTGTTTTTGCAGTGTTATATAGTGCAGACTTATCAGGTATTGGAGTGCTTTACATGAGCATTGGTTACATCACACAAGAACAAATTCATTTTGGTTGTAGACATGGGGAGACTAAGTGGTTTGACCAGAATCACAGAATGTCGAGCTGAAGCAGAAACTCCAACCTGGATCCCCAGTTGCAAAGTCTGCAGTTCTGGAAGTAACACCACATCAAGTGGTCAACTGGATACAAAAACATAAAGATAACAAATAATTTAAAAGTGCTTTCTCGCTATTTGAAAACTCAGAAAATATGTCCTTATTTTAGTCTTTGGGAGCACTAACCATAATTTTGATGCCAATAAGACCCTCTCATATATGTAATTTCTAAAGGCAATGCTCTAGGTATTACAGTTTTGATAACATCAAGATGACGTCAGGCGTTCCACACTTTTGTAATAAATATAGAATGTTAGCAATCTAGTTGTTCATTAGGATACTGTTGAGAGGCAGAGGCCAGGGGCATGGACTCTGAAAATTGAAGCCAGGTAGGAGGGTGCAAAGGCAACAATTTAACCACACTGAGCAGGCAGGAAGGGCCGTGGCAGCAAAACAGACTATGGAGGGCAGTGGAAAGGGGGGCAGGGGCAACAAACCAACAATACAGGACTTGCAAGAGAGGCTGTGGCAATGTAATAGGCCATTGTGGGCAGAAGGAAGAGGCAATGGTAGTACAACCATACATGCCAACAGACCCGATTCAGCCAGGAAACGTCCAATGTTTTTAAGCTCAAATGGGCTTTATTTGATCTGTCTCCTGTCTACAATCTCCTCTTTTTCAATGTAACTCAAAGGGGAAAATCAATACCCCAGCTTTTTTTTCAAAATCTCCCTCTTACCAAGTTCAAAATGTTCGCAAGTATGGTACATTGGATCATGGAAGGAAATGGGGTAGGGACATGGACTTGGATAACAGAGGACAGGAGGGACATGGAGAGGTGCACCAAACTGACCCTGCAGGGCAGGCATCAGGGATTGCAGCATCACAATACACCACACAGGGCATGCGGGATGGGAGTGCAGCACAACAATCCATAGAAAGCAAGAGGGAGGGGACAGGACCATGCACATGGACAACAGAGAACAGAGGGGCAAGAGGCAATGGTAGCTAGCTGACCATAATGGACAGACAGGAGAGAAAGCTGCAGCATAACAGACCATAAAGGGCAGGAGGGACGGATCAGGGGCATTACAATGGAACAGACAAGCCAGGAGGGAGGGAGTAGGGGTCTGCACATGTAAACAGAGGGCTGGGGGCAAGGGGGCAGGGCAGGAGCAGTAAGATAGCCATGGAGGTCAGGCAGGATGGGCACTAGAAGCAAGACACACCATGAAGAGCAAAACTGAGACTGTGACGGCATACACACAGACCATGGAGGGAAGGTGGGAGGGGGTCAGGGGCAGCTAACTGACCACACAGGGAAGGTGGGAGGGGCCATGGCAGCACAGAAGACCATGCATGGCAAGTGGGAGGGTTAGTGGCAGCACAATGGCTATGATGGGCAAGAAGGAGGGTGCAGGGGCATGCACAAAGGACGATGGAGGATAGAAGGGAGGGTCAGGACCTGTGCACAGACAAGAAAGTTCAGGGGAAGGGGCCTCACAACAGACCGCACGGGGCAGGCAGGAGGAGCAGTTGCAGCACAACAGACCAGGGAGGGCAGAAGGGTGTTGCAGTACAATGGACCATGTAGGACAGGAGGAAGAGGATAGGGGCATGGCATGTGGACAGGCAGGGTGGAGGTGGCAGGGACAGGTTACAGTCATCTGACAATGCTAGCCAGGTGGGAGGGGAGTGGCAGCTCAACAGAACACTCAGAGTAGATAGGAGTGGCAGGTCCATGGAACATGGTGGGCAAAAAGGATGGAGCAGGGGCATGCACGAAGACATCAGAGGGCACGGGGAAGGAGAATAGGGGCAGCAATCTAAGCACAGAGTTTAAGCAGGAGGTCAATGATGGGGCATAGAATTGGGCAATGGAGGGCAGGAGGAGTGGACTGGTACATCATACTAAATTGAGGGCAGTGGCAGCACATCAGACCATGCATGGCAGGAGGGAGGAGGCTAGTCCATGGATTCACACAACAGAGGATAGGGAGGAGGGGGATGGGGCAGCAAGCTAACTGTTCAGAGAAGGCGGGTATTAGGAACTTTATTGCTTTTAAAACGCGTGTCTGTGCGAACTACTTAAAATATGAACAAGTATGCAGCATAATCTCACTTTTATTCAGGAAGAAGAGGACGTTTGTGACTGTGACTCCAGGCTCACTTCACAGAAACACCCCCTGACTCTCCACCCCCTATCGCAAAATGTAATGCCCGTGAAAAGGGTAGGTGAACACAGTGTTATATAGAACATAGTCCTGAGAGCGCGATTGAAAATGAAAACTAGATATAGTGTATGGTATAAACTATGCACCAAAAAGTGTTATATAAGATGAACCGGGCGTGAAATATATTATGCAATACATTGTGCGCAATTACAGATTCATTGGAGAGCGCGAGATAGCACAGGCACTAGCGCGTGCTATGCGATATGCGCCTTGAAGTGTAATATGCACAGGGCAGTGTTGTGTAACCTAACTAGTCTCTAAAGTTGTAATATAAAATATGTGCTGGGGATTGTAACGCTGCATATGCACTGTGACAAAGATATGGATCCCAGATTGTAATATGTATGGCATAGCAAAGTGCGTTATAACATAGGCATCGAGAAAGGCATGTTAGATGGGGCAATATAACCCGTGCAAAGACAAGTGTGGCATGACATATTCACGGGGTGGTGTTACAGTGCACATGGGCTAGAGAGTGTAGTAGCATATGCACTAGCTAGTGGAATACAACACAGAGGTGTGTGGCACTCAGCAGGCAATGGTGGGTGTAACACAGCATTGGGCTCTGCCAGGAGCGCGCTGTGACTCTCAAGTGATGTTCGTCTCCTTTCCAGAGAGTAAAATAAAAAGTATTACACATCCGGCAGTGGATGTGTGTTTTATTAACCGCGAGGGGGGTTTCTTGCATAGTTTTGGTCGAATTTTTGTCGAATCCCCTTTGAATGGCTTGATGTGCATGTGTATTAAATGTGCCCGTCAATAGCTACCCATGTTTGTATAAATAAAAGACAAGGGTGTCTACCAGGATTAGGCACGGTAGGGCATCAGACATGTCAGAGCTTCACTAGTGGTGTAAATACATTCCACGTGGATTCATTGTATGCATAGTCACCTTTTAATGAATATCACGCAAATCGTCATGGTGATAGGTACGTACGGTTTGTCCAGCATGTCCTAGGTGTGTCTATAAATATATATTTTTTTAAAATAATAAAAAACAGTGGCCGGCCCTGGGGATAGGGGTCATAAAAATATAATTAGGAGACAGGCCCTGGGGGATGGGGTCATCAGGGCCAATAAATTAGAATAAGAAGGGGAACCACACAGCCCCCCTTCTTAAAAAATTAAAATAAATAAAAGACTGGCATCGTGCCGGAGGCCATGCTCCCTCCGTGCAGCACTCTGCAAACGCGCCCCCAACAGGCATCTCCAGTATGTACCAGGGAGCTGCGCTGCAGACAGGTGTTCTGAGGCCAAGCCCCTTTTTACACCTCTCTGCAACGCAGCTCTGTGGCGCTTACTGGAGGTACCTAGTGGTCTAGTTTGACCCTAGGGACCCTTAGGATTCAAGGGGACTTAATCTCTCAACTTAGAACAGCCACAGGGCGCGTTTACACAGTGGTGAAGGGAGTGGACGGGGCCTGAGGTGACGTGTGCAAACACGCACTATGGCACGTTTTAAATTGGGGATATAATTTCCCTTCAATACTGAGGGCCCCTGGGGGCTAACTAGCCCACCAAGTGCTTCCAGTAAGCGCCACTGAGCTGCATTGCAGAGAGGTGGTCCAGGCCGTGCCACTTTTTACACCTCTCTGCAACGCAGCTCTGTGGCACTTACTAGAGGTACCTAGTGGGCTAGTTGGACCCTAGGGACCCTCAGGATTCAAATGAACTTAATCTCCCAACAAAAAACGGACACAGGGCGTGTTTACACAGTGGTGAAGGGAGGGGACGGGGCCTGAGTTAACGTGTGCAAAAACGCCCTGTGGCCTGTTTTAAGAGGTAGTTTTAATTCCCCTGCCCTATTATATACTAGGGGCTTACAGAGGAGGTCATGCTAATCACAGGGGGACCACAACGCATAATGTTCCCTAGTGTATGTAGGTGTTTTCACTGTATTCTAAGTGTCTTTTAACATAGCACTGGCTCTAGGACTGGCTAGTCAGACTCAGTTACCACCAGTATCCGTCTGAAAAAGTTGAGGGTACAGGATGATTTTGCAACAAGGCTTCTGTATGCTCTTCTTTTTATTCTTTCTGCACGTTATCCTTCTTCCTGCACTTTTCTTCGTCTTTGAGGACTTCTGTTGCTTCTTTCTGCCCTTCTTTTTTTTCTAGCTGTGCATTTTTTCTTCTTTCTTCACATGTCCTATCTCTGTAGGCATAGTTAGAAATTAGCATTTAAAAAACCTTTGAAATTCACAGAAAAAAACATAGGTTTCAGGCACGTTATAGTTAGGAATTAGCATTTAAAAAACCTCAGAAATTCACTGAAAAAACTATAGGTTTCAGGGGTGTTATAGTTAGCTGGACTTTTCACTTGTACAAAACCATTGAAATTCCCCCGTTATAGTTAGTTCAGCTAACTATAACTCGCGCGCCCGCAATGCACTGCTGATGACATCACATATTACATCACTCATGACATGGTCAGGGACATCACTCATGACATCACTGATGACATCTAAAATGACATCACTGATGACATCATCCTTGTGATAGATTGGCAGACCTCCTCTCACCCTAATATAACCTTTGATACACACATTCAAAAATAGAGACTAAAATTTTCAAAACGATTGGACATACCAATACCAGTTACAACAACCTCTTCAGTAATTCTAAGATCCACATACACATTCACTCATTCACCAACAGTCCTATACAGTCACTCATACATTTACTCACTCATCATATGTACTCATACACCTATACATCCTGTTACACAATGCCACTCATCCATAGCGTTACTCACACACATAGTCACTCATGCTAATAAAGGATCAAACATACATTTACTTGCATATACAGTTATACACACACCACCACACTTACTTCTACGGAAACTTACACATACTTAGTCTTTTAAACAATCACTTATAGAAACACATACTTATTCATACAGGAACTCTTTCAATCTCTCACTCTCACATATACTCACTTATATACACCAATAGTCACATATACTAGTTTAAAACATATGTAGTTACTCATAAAGACACTATTGAGACAGTCATTCACTCACTAACACACCCATACACACACTCATCCACCCATACAGTTCTGCACACATACTGTCTTCAACACATACAAAGAGTGAGTCACTCATTCATGCACCTATGCACTACGTAATACCCCCCACCGAACCATGCAGACACTCAGACTGATACTCAAAAAACCAACTAATAACCTATATAGACACCCATGTAGCTACTCACCAACCCATGCAGCCACTTATACACAAAGTGAGAGACTGATACAGACATTTACATATTTAAACATTACTCACTAAGCCATGTATTCACTATGATACACTTAATCAGTCAGTTACACAATCAATTTTTCAAAAACAAATCAACCATTTAGACACTTATATACCCATTTATTCTTCCATCGACCTTGAGATATACATATATAAAACATATTTAATTTTCAGAAAAACACACATTCACTGGATGATGTCATCAGTGATGTCATTTGAGATGTCATCAGTGATGTCATGAGTGATGTCACTGACCATGTCATGAGTGATGTAATATGTGACGTCATCAGCAGTGCATTGCGGGCGCGCGAGTTATAGTTAGCTGAACTAACTATAACGGGGGAATTTCAATGGTTTTGTACAAGTGAAAAGTCCAGCTAACTATAACACCCCTGAAACCTATGTTTTTTTCAGTGAATTTCTGAGGTTTTTTAAATGCTAATTCCTAACTATAACGTGCCTGAAACCTATGGTTTTTTCTGTGAATATATATATGTATACAAACTCAATGAATCACAATGCACTGAGTTGCCACGCACACACGGCGGGACTATTAAGCGTTTATCAGTACAAAACTCACTGTGCAGCTGCTTCTCTGTTTATGCCATTCCTGAGATCAAGGGTGAGAGGATGCCTGAAACGCGTATGGATTACTGGCGGATTTACCTGTGGTCACTGAGTTGTTTCGAATGCTGCCTCATGAATAAAAGAATTAACACTCACAGCATGTGGCATCTTCAATGTTAAAGCTTTGTCAATTGGTATATATGGCGGCCTGCCCAGGTCGCGAGGCTGCCCCCCTGCAGACGAGCGGGTCCAGCGCCATCACAAGTACGACGCAAACGGAACGGCGTGTGTATTTGTGGGGAAATCAATCAGCAGGATGTCAACTCAATGGTGCACAGGTACCCACTGTGGAAAAAGTAACTTTAAAGGAGATACAGCAGCGGCATCCACTAAGGATTTAATGTAACAAAAACTCAATTAACCACAATGCACTGAGTTGCCATGCCCACAGGGCTCGACTATCAATCAATCAATCAATCAATCACTGCATTTGTAAAGCGCGCTACATACCCGAGAGGGTCTCAAGGCGCTGGGGAGGGGGGGTGCTACTGGTCGAAGAGCCAGGTCTTGAGGAGTCTTTTGAAGGCCAGCAGGTCCTGGGTCTGTCGTAGGATGGTGGGGAGAGTGTTCCAGGTCTTGGCGGCGAGGTAGGAGAAGGATCTGCCGCCGGCGGTGGATTTCGGATGCGAGGGACTGTGGCGAGGGCGAGGTTGGCTGAGCGGAGGCTTCGGGTGGGGGTGTGGAAGCTGAGTCGGTTGTTGAGGTAGGTGGGTCCGGTGTTGTGCAGTGCTTTGTGTGCGTGGATCAGGAGCTTGAAGGTGATCCTTTTGTTGATGGGGAGCCAGTGCAGGCCTCTCAGGTGCAGTGTGATGCGGCTGCGGCGGGGACGTCGAGGATGAGTCGGGCCGAGGCGTTCTGGATGCGCTGGAGTCGTCTCAGGAGCTTGTTTGTAGTTCCTGAGTAGAGGGCGTTCCCATAGTTGAGTCTGTTGGTGATGAGGGCCTGGACAACGGTTTTTCTCGTGTCGAGGGGGATCCATTTGAAGATCCTGTGGAGCATACGGAGGGTGTTGAAACAGGACGCGGAGACGGCGTTGACTTGCCTGGTCATGGAGAGAGTGGAGTCGAGGATGACCCCCAGGTTGCGTGCGTGGTCCGTGGGTTCCGGAGCTGTGCCTAGTGACGTGGGCCACCAAGAGTCGTCCCTGGCTGATGGGGTGGGTCCGAGAATGAGGACCTCTGTCTTGTCTGAGTTCAGCTTCAGTCTGCTGTCCTTCATCCTTCTATCAGTAGAAAACTAACTGTGCGGCTGCTTCTCCGTTTATACCATTCCTGAGATCAAGGGCAAGAGTACGCCCAAAACGCCTATGGATTACTGGCGGATTTACCTGTGGTCACTGAGTTGTTTCAAATGCTGCCTCATTGATAAAAGAATTAACACTCACCGCGTGTGGCATCTTCAATGTTGGGAGCTTTGTCAATTGGTATATATGGTGGCCTGCCCAGGTCGCGAGGATGCCCCCCTGCAGATGAGTGGGTCCAGCACCATCACGAGTACGACGCAAACGGAACGGAGTGTGTATTTGTGGGGCAATCAATCAGCAGGATGTCAACTCAATGGTGCACAGGTACCCACTGTGGAAATAGTAACTTTAAAGGAGATACAGCAGCGGCATCCACTAAGGATTTAATGTAACCAAAACTCAATGAGCCACAATGCACTGAGTTATATATATATGTTTGTGTGTGTGTTACCTACTGGCAGTCGCCAGTCGGTAGTGATAGTTAGGACCTAGTTTCCATAGGAAAAGCGTATTTTTTTTGCCAATATCTTTGGCGCCGGTTGATTAATCTTGGCAAAGTTTTCCAAACTAATGGGCGCTCCGGTCTGCACTGCAAATCTTTCAGGCAGATGTGTTAGAAATGTGTTGATCTCTTCAAACAAACCTATGAGATTTAGACAGGGTAAACTGCATTGATGCTTTCACATATCATAGAGGAAGGCTCTCTCCATTTTGAAATTGATGGGATCCTGTTTATGATGTACCGTTAAACCCGCAATGTTCCAGAATTAGTGCTGCAATAGACTGGAAGTATGACTTATATCAATGGGACAATGTCACGTGTTTCACATATATATATCTCTATATATATTTACATATATTCACTGAAAAAAACATAGGTTTTACAGATGTTATAGTTAGGAATTAGCATTTAAAAAAACCTTAGAAATTCACGGAAAAAAACATAGGTTTCAGGGACATTATAGTTAGTAGGACATTTGACTCATATAAAACCAAAGAAATTTGCCTGTTATAGTTAGTTGAGCTAACTATAACTCACGCGCCTGCAAAGCACTGCTGATGACGTCACATATTACATCACTCATGACATGGTCAGTGACATCACTCATGACATCACTGATGACATCTCAAATGACATCACTGTTGACATCACTGATGACATCATCCAGTGAATGTGTGTTTCTGTAAAGTTTAAATATTTTTCATATATATCTATGCCAAGGTGTATTCAAGAATAATTCGATGTAAAAGTGGCTGAATACATTATTTAGTAGATGCATGACTAACTCTATTAGCCACTGTATGAATGTATGTTACTGAATGCATGGATTAGTGACTAGACTGTGTGAATGTCTCTCTTAGTCTCTCACTTGGTCTGTAAGCAGGTGCATGGCTTTGTGAGTAGCTACATCAATGTGTATATGTGTTTTTCATTGATTGTATGAGTATCTGTATGGGGGTCTGACTGTCTATGTGGGTGTGTGGGTGGTGTCTGACTCTGTGCATACATGTCTGAATGGCCGATTCATTGGTTCTATAGATTCAAAAGTGCATCTCAGAAGGGCTGTATAGATAGCTGACTGTGTGAACAGGTGTGTTGATTATTGAATTGATGTCTCAGTTGTATATATGTGAGTAACTATATATGTTTTTGCACACTATATGTGAGTGTTGGGGTGTATAATTGACTATGTGAAAGACAGTGATTGCAAGAGTGTCTACATACACGAATGCGTACATGTATTAGTGATTGTATAAGAGAGTAAGTAGGTGATAGTATCTATATAAATAAGGAAAGTAATGTGTGTATAAATAAGGCAGGTGTTGTGTATATATCTGCATAGGTGAGTACATGGGTGTATGATTGATTTTTGGCATGACTGAATAGATGTGTGAGTAACTCTATGAATCAGTAGCACTGTGTAAATGTATATGTACGTGTATGAGTGGATATTATACTGATGTAATGATGAGTGACACCATGTATGAGTGACTGTATCAGTGTATACCTGGCTCACAATATATAGATAGGAATCAGTGGATGGATATCTAGTATCTGGTATTGGTGTGTCTATGCTTTTCAAAACGGTAGTCTGTATTTTAGAGTGCGTCTATTAAAGGTTATATTACAGTGTGAAGAGGTGTGTCAGACTATCACGTGGATGATGTCATCAGTGATGTCATTTGAGATGTCATCAGTGATGTCATGAGTGGTGTCACTGACCATGTCATCAGTGATGTAATATGTGACGTCATCAGCAGTGCATTGCAGGCGCGCGAGTTATAGTTAGCTCAACTAACTATAACAGGTGAATTTCTCTGTTTTTATATGAGTCAAATGTCCAACTAACTATAACGTCCCTGAAACCTATGGTTTTTTCAGTGAGTTTCTAAGGTTTTTTAAATGCTAATTCCTAACTAATAACGTCTGTAAAACCTATGGTTTTTTCAGTGAATTTCAAAGATTTTTTAAATGTTAATTTCATATGGTAATATTTATAAAACCTATATTTTTTAAAATAGTTTTTTAATATTTAGCAACTCTATCATCCCTTTTTTAAACTTTACAAATTACGTAATCTTTTATATCTTCCCCACAAAATATGTATAACTTTTCTTTTTTGTTGAGAAAACTACAGTCCCGTACCAGTAGTCTACCAAGCTCGATCAACACGCAAATCCTATCCACCACATTTAAATGATGCGAATTTCGTATCCGACGGGTTTGTGGCACCGCGTCCCGCTTATCAACATGTACATATGAGGTCGCGCCAGCTGCTACTTTGGTATGCAACGGGTACACACTACCAAGCCGTGCGTTACGTCATGTACGTATAGGGTCGCACCCATTGTGTGTTGCGTATGCGACAAGTGCACACTGCCACACCCTGTGTTATGTCATAGACGTACGATGTCGCGTCGCATATGTCATTCCTTCATTTTTTTGTCACAAAACTATATCTAAAAATCTTTAAAGTGTATATGAGAGCAAGCGATAATTAAAAATATTTTAAACAGTTATATATTTCTAACTCTAATAAACTTATATTATAATAAACATATTTTCTCAAAATCATATCGGGTGCTGTCTCATTGTGCACTAACTGTGCGATTGCCATGTAACCATAAAAAAAAAAGTATTTCATTAGTTCATAACATTTCCCATTGTAACAGTTCAAAAACGCCACCCATTTTAGTCAATATCTGTACTGCATTTCATGAGACACACCTCTTCTGCTTAGAGAGCTTTGTTCAAAACATTTTGCAATATACACATATCTTACACTACACACAACATGCAACCATCGTTTTCATCAATATTCATGCTCTGTAAAGTAGCCTTCTTCCTATGATACCCATACACCTAAATGTTACATTACCGAAATTTTCTCCAATACCACAGGTAACATGGTTCAATACGCTGTCCACAACACAACGTAATATAGTACGGCCCAGAGACAGTATCATGCATAGATAATGAACACACGTATACAGATAGATAGTGGAAGTGGATATGGGCACGTACGCTCAACTCCTTTTTAGTACCATGATAACATATCCAGTGACGTCTGTGCTGGATGTGTGTGTGGTAAGTCTAAACCAGTCTTCAGACAATGGTTCATGCTAGCATCAACTACAACAATAATCATTGGATCACACATAGAGATTCAATATTAAAAGATTCAATAATTTATGCTGCAGTAAGGTAGGAACAGTAGATGTGAAATAATACAGAAATAATTCCATCGTAAAAGAACAACAACTTGTGGTATACTGACACACAATCAATAGATCTGAAATAATACACAAAAAGATTAGATCATAAACGCTCCATCAGTTCCAGTGCACTCACATAACCACATTAAAAGCATTCAGCATGTGCACAGCCACCGATAATGCATGCTGTAGACAGGCCGTACTAGGAGCAATATCTGTTGCCATCAACACTGCATCATCTGCAATACCGACACAATTTGAATTATGAACACTGCTGTCTGCAATGTAGGCTATAGAGAGCGGTCACAAAGGACCCTCAGATACGTAAAGTGACTTCACCTACCCAGTTTGTCATCAGCAAGGCAAAAGAAAAGAGTCTGCAAAGCCTGCAATGATACATATGCATGGTGCAGACAGTACACACTGGAGCAATGTCTTTTCCTACAGGACTACCTCATCTACAATAGCGACTCAATCTCAATTGTGAACACTGCTGTCTGCAGTGTAGGCCAGAGTGAGCAGTCACATGGCATTCACTTGAGCTCTACAGTTTGCAATACACACACTAAAAAAAAAGTACGCAGTGCCTGCAGTGATGCATATGAGTGGTGCAGACAGAGCGCACTGGAGCCATATCTTTACCTACAGGACTGCATCATCTACAATACCGACTCAATGTCAAATGTGGATACAGAAGTCTGCAGTATAGGCCAGAGAGAGTGTTCAGCAGGGGCCCACAGCCACGTGGCATTGACTTGACCTCTACAGTTTGTAATACACGAAGCAAAAAAACATGTACAGAGCCTACAATGAGCGTATGAGTGCTGCAGACAGAGTACACTGGAGCAATGTCTTTTCCTACAGAACTACCTAATCTACAATAGTGATTCCATCTGAATTCTGAACTCTGCTGTCTGCAGTGTAGGCCAGAGAAAGAGCAGTTAGCAAGAGCCCACAGCCACCTGGCATTCACTTGCGCTCTACAGTTTGCAATACACAAAGAAAAAAAACATGTGCAGATCCTGCAATGATAAATATCAGTGGTGCAGACAGAGCGCACTGGAGCAATGTCTTTTCCTACAGGATTGCATCATCTATAATACTGACTCAATGTCAAATGTGGACACTGAAGTCTGCAGTGTAGGCCAGAGAGAGCAGTCAGCAAGGGCACCCTGCCACGTGGCATTGACTTGACCTCTAAAGTTTGCAATACACAAAGCAAAGAAAACGTGTGCGGAGCCTGCAATGATGCATATCAGTGGTGCAGACAGAGCGCACTGGAGCAATGTCTTTTCCTACAGTACTGCATCATCTATAATACTGACTCAATGTCAAATGTGGACACTGATGTCTGCAGTATAGGCCAGAGAGAGCAGTCAGCAAGGGCACCCTGCCACGTGGCATTGACTTGACCTCTAAAGTTTGCAATACACAAAGCAAAGAAAATGTGTGTAGAGCCCGCACTGATGCGTATGAGTAGTGCAGCCAGAGCACACTGGAGCAATGTCTTTTCCTCAGGACTGCATCATCTACAATACCGACTCAATGTCATATGTGTACACTGAAGTCTGCAGTATAGGCCAGAGAGAGCGTTCAGCAAGGTCCCACAGCCACATGGCATTCACTTGACCTCTACAGTTTGCAATACACAAAGCAAAGAAAATGTGTGCAGAGCCTGCAGTGATGCATATGAGTGGTGCAGACAGAGCGCACTGGAGCAATGTCTTTTCCTACAGAACTACCTAATCTACAATAGTGATTCCATCTGAATTCTGAACTCTGCTGTCTGCAGTGTAGGCCAGAGAGAGAGCAGTTAGCAAGAGCCCACAGCCACCTGGCATTCACTTGCGCTCTACAGTTTGCAATACACAAACCAAAAAAACATGTGCAAGAGCCTGCAATGATGCGTATGAGTAAAGCAAACAGAGCACACTGGAGCAATGTTTTTTCCTACAGGACTGCATCATCTACAATACCGACTCAATGTCAAATGTGAACACTGAAGTCTGCAGTATAGGCCAGAGAGAGCGTTCAGCAAGGGCCCACAGCCACGTGGCATTCACTTGACCTCTAAAGTTTGCAATACACAAAGCAAAGAAAACGTGTGCGGAGCCTGCAATGATGCATATCAGTGGTGCAGACAGAGCGCACTGGAGCAATGTCTTTTCCTACAGTACTGCATCATCTATAATACCGACTCAATGTCAAATGTGGACACTGATGTCTGCAGTATAGGCCAGAGAGAGTGGTCAGCAAGGGCCCACAGCCACGTGGCTTTGAATTGAGCTCTACGGTTTGCAATTCACGAACCCAAAAAAATGTGTGCAGAGCCCGCACTGATGGGTATGAGTAGTGCAGCCAGAGCACACTGGAGCAATGTCTTTTCCTCAGGACTGCATCATCTACAATACCGACTCAATGTCAAATGTGTACACTGAAGTCTGCAGTATAGGCCAGAGAGAGCGTTCAGCAAGGTCCCACAGCCACATGGCATTCACTTGACCTCTACAGTTTGCAATACACAAAGCAAAGAAAATGTGTGCAGAGCCTGCAGTGATGCATATGAGTGGTGCAGACAGAGCGCACTGGAGCAATATCTTTACCTACAGGACTGCATCATCTACAATACCGACTCAATGTCAAATGTGGACACAGAAGTCTGCAGTATACGCCAGAGAGAGCATTCAGCAAGGGCCCACAGCCACGTGGCATTGACTTGACCTCTACAGTTTGTAATATATGCAGCAAAGAAAACATGTACAGAGCCTACAATGATGCATATGAGTGGTGCAGACAGAGCGCACTGGAGCAATATCTTTACCTACAGGACTGCATCATCTACAATACCGACTCAATGTCAAATGTGGATACAGAAGTCTGCAGTATAGGCCAGAGAGAGTGGTCAGCAAGGGCCCACAGCCACGTGGCTTTGAATTGAGCTCTACGGTTTGCAATACACGAACCCAAATAAATGTGTGCAGAGCCCGCACTGATGCGTATGAGTAGTGCAGCCAGAGCACACTGGAGCAATGTCTTTTCCTCAGGACTGCATCATCTACAATACCGACTCAATGTCAAATGTGTACACTGAAGTCTGCAGTATAGGCCAGAGAGAGCGTTCAGCAAGGGCACCCTGCCACGTGGCATTGACTTGACCTCTAAAGTTTGCAATACACAAAGCAAAGAAAACGTGTGCGGAGCCTGCAATGATGCATATCAGTGGTGCAGACAGAGCGCACTGGAGCAATGTCTTTTCCTACAGTACTGCATCATCTACAATACCGACTCAATGTCAAATGTGTACACTGAAGTCTGCAGTATAGGCCAGAGAGAGCGTTCAGAAAGGTCCCACAGCCACATGGCATTCACTTGACCTCTACAGTTTGCAATACACAAAGCAAAGAAAATGTGTGCAGAGCCTGCAGTGATGCATATGAGTGGTGCAGACAGAGCGCACTGGAGCAATGTCTTTTCCTACAGAACTACCTAATCTACAATAGTGATTCCATCTGAATTCTGAACTCTGCTGTCTGCAGTGTAGGCCAGAGAGAGAGCAGTTAGCAAGAGCCCACAGCCACCTGGCATTCACTTGCGCTCTACAGTTTGCAATACACGAACCAAAAAAACATGTGCAGAGCCTGCAATGATGCGTATGAGTAAAGCAAACAGAGCACACTGGAGCAATGTTTTTTCCTACAGGACTGCATCATCTACAATACCGACTCAATGTCAAATGTGAACACTGAAGTCTGCAGTATAGGCCAGAGAGAGCGTTCAGCAAGGGCCCACAGCCACGTGGCATTCACTTGACCTCTAAAGTTTGCAATACACAAAGCAAAGAAAACGTGTGCGGAGCCTGCAATGATGCATATCAGTGGTGCAGACAGAGCGCACTGGAGCAATGTCTTTTCCTACAGTACTGCATCATCTATAATACCGACTCAATGTCAAATGTGGACACTGATGTCTGCAGTATAGGCCAGAGAGAGTGGTCAGCAAGGGCCCACAGCCACGTGGCTTTGAATTGAGCTCTACGGTTTGCAATACACGAACCCAAAAAAATGTGTGCAGAGCCCGCACTGATGGGTATGAGTAGTGCAGCCAGAGCACACTGGAGCAATGTCTTTTCCTCAGGACTGCATCATCTACAATACAGACTCAATGTCAAATGTGTACACTGAAGTCTGCAGTATAGGCCAGAGAGAGCGTTCAGCAAGGTCCCACAGCCACATGGCATTCACTTGACCTCTACAGTTTGCAATACACAAAGCAAAGAAAATGTGTGCAGAGCCTGCAGTGATGCATATGAGTGGTGCAGACAGAGCGCACTGGAGCAATATCTTTACCTACAGGACTGCATCATCTACAATACCGACTCAATGTCAAATGTGGATACAGAAGTCTTCAGTATAGGCCAGAGAGAGCGTTCAGCAAGGGCCCACAGCCACGTGGCATTGACTTGACCTCTACAGTTTGTAATACACGAAGCAAAAAAACATGTACCGAGCCTCCAATGATGCGTATGAGTGCTGCAGACAGAGCACACTGGAGCAATGTTTTTTCCTACAGAACTACCTAATCTACAATAGCGACTCCATCTGAATTCTGAACTCTGCTGTCTGCAGTGTAGGCCAGAGAGAGCAGTTAGCAAGAGCCCACAGCCACCTGGCATTCACTTGCGCTCTACAGTTTGCAATACACGAAGAAAAAAAACATGTGCAGATCCTGCAATGATGCATATCAGTGGTGCAGACAGAGCGCACTGGAGCAATATCTTTACCTACAGGACTGCATCATCTACAATACCGACTCAATGTCAAATGTGGAGACAGAAGTCTGCAGTATAGGCCATAGAGAGCGTTCAGCAAGGGCCAACAGCCACGTGGCATTGACTTGACCTCTACAGTTTGTAATACACGAAGCAAAATAACATGTACAGAGAATACAATGATGTATATGAGTGGATGTATGACGTTACAACGCACACTTTTACAACGCATGCACTTACAACGCATTTTTTACAACGCATAATCCATTACAACGCACTACACTTACAACGCATGACACTACAATGCATTTTTAAAAACTACCATTACAACGCATACCATTACAACGCATAATATTTAATTGCATTTAAGGTAAGTATTAGATAGTATAGGGGTAAAAATTACTAATCTAACTCCAGGGGGTGCAACAGTAGGGTAAGTGTTGGATAGTATAGGGGTAAAAATTACTATTCTAACTCCAGGGGGTGCAACAGTAGGGTAAGTGTTGGATAGTATAGGGGTAAAAATTACTATTCTAACTCCAGGGGGTGCAACAGTAGGGTAAGTGTTGGATAGTATAGGGGTAAAAATTACTAATCTAACTCCAGGGGGTGCAACAGTAGGGTAAGTGTTGGATAGTATAGGGGTAAAAATTGCTATTCTAACTCCAGGGGGTGCAACAGTAGGGTAAGTATTGGATAGTATAGGGGTAAAAATTACTATTCTAACTCCAGGGGGTGCAACAGTAGGATAAGTGTTGGATAGTATAGGGGTAAAAATTACTATTCTAACTCCAGAGGGGTGCAACAGTAGGGTAAGTATTGGATAGTATAGGGGTAAAAAATACTATTCTAACTCCAGGGGGTGCAACAGTAGGATAAGTGTTGGATAGTATAGGGGTAAAAATTACTATTCTAACTCCAGGGGGTGCAACAGTAGGGTAAGTGTTGGATAGTATAGGGGTAAAAATTACTATTCTAACTCCAGGGGGTGCAACAGTAGGGTAAGTGTTGGATAGTATAGGGGTAAAAATTACTATTCTAACTCCAGGGGGTGCAACAGTAGGGTAAGTGTTGGATAGTATAGGGGTAAAAATTACTATTCTAACTCCAGGGGGTGCAACAGTAGGGTAAGTGTTGGATAGTGTAGTGTAATATTATGCGTTGTAATGGTAGGCGTTGTAATGGTATGCGTTGTAAAGGTATTTTTTAAAAATGCGTTGTAGTGTCATGCGTTGTAAGTGTAGTGCGTTGTAATGGATTATGCGTTGTAAAAAATGCGTTGTAAGTGTAGTGCGTTGTAACAGTTGCGTTGTAAAGGTTGTTCCCCATATGAGTGCTGCAAGACAGAGCACACTGGAGCAATGTCTTTTCCTACAGAACTACCTAATCTACAATAGCGACTCCATCTGAATTCTGAACTCTGCTGTCTGCAGTGTAGGCCAGAGAGAGCAGTTAGCAAGAGCCCACAGCCACCTGGCATTCACTTGCGCTCTACAGTTTGCAATACACGAAGACAAAAAAACATGTGCAGATCCTGCAATGATGCATATCAGTGGTGCAGACAGAGCGCACTGGAGCAATGTCTTTTCCTACAGGATTGCATCATCTATAACACCGACTCAATGTCAAATGTGGACACTGAAGTCTGCAGTATACGCCAGAGAGAGCATTCAGCAAGGGCCCACAGCCACGAGGCATTGACTTGACCTCTACGGTTTGCAATACACGAACCAAAAAAAGCGTGTGCAGAGCCTGCAATGATGCGTATGAGTAGTGCAAACAGAGCACACTGGAGCAATGTTTTTTCCTACAGGACAGCATCATCTACAATACAGACCCAATGTCAAATGTGAACACTGAAGTCTGCAGTATAGGCCAAAGAGAGCGTTCAGCAAGGGCCCACAGCCACGTGGCATTCACTTGACCTCTACAGTTTGCAATACACAAAGCAAAGAAAACTTGTGCGGAGCCGGCAATGATGCATATCAGTGGTGCAGACAGATCGCACTGGAGCAATGTCTTTTCCTACAGGACGGCATCATCTATAATACCGACTCAATGCCAAATGTGGACACTGATGTCTGCAGTATAGGCCAGAGAGAGCAGTCAGCAAGGGCCCACAGTCATGTAGCATTGACTTGAGCTCTACAGTTTGCAATACACAAACCAAAAAAAATGTGTGCAGAGCCCGCACTGATGCGTATGAGTAGTGCAGCCAGAGCACACTGGAGCAATGTCTTTTCCTCAGGACTGCAGCATCTACAATACCGACCCAATGTCAAATGTGGACACAGAAGTCTGCAGTATAGGCCAGAGAGAGCATTCAGCAAG
The DNA here is from genome assembly GCF_964204655.1 of Triturus cristatus. Classification (NCBI taxonomy): domain Eukaryota; kingdom Metazoa; phylum Chordata; class Amphibia; order Caudata; family Salamandridae; genus Triturus; species Triturus cristatus. The sequence goes on along the minus strand of NC_140595.1, from coordinate 705,327,876 downwards.
GGCCCACAGCCACGTGGCATTGACTTGACCTCTACAGTTTGTAATACACGAAGCAAAAAAAACATGTACAGAGAATACAATGATGCGTATGAGTGCTGCAGAGAGAGCACACTGGAGCAATGCCTTTTCCTACAGAACTACCTAATCTACAATAGCGACTCCATCTGAATTCTGAACTCTGCTGTCTGCAGTGTAGGCCAGAGAGAGCGGTTGCAAGGGCCCACAGCCACGTTGCTTTGAATTGAGATCTACGGTTTGCAATACACGAACCAAAAAAAAACGTGTGCAGAGCCTGCAATGATGCATATGAGTAGTGCAAACAGAGCACACTGGAGAAATGTTTTTTCCTAAAGGACTGCATCCTCTACAATACCGACTCAATGTCAAATGTGAACACTGAAGTCTGCAGTATAGGCCAGAGAGAGCGTTCAGCAAGGGCCCACAGTCATGTAGCATTGACTTGAGCTCTACAGTTTGCAATAAACGAAGCAAAGAAAAAGTGTGTCTAGCCTGCAATGATGCGTATGAGTGGAGCAGACAGAGCACACTACAGCAATCTCTTCTCTTACGGGACTGCATCACCTACAATAGCAACTCAATCTGAATTGTGAACACTACTGTCTGCATTGTTAAATAAAAACAGTACTCACACACACAACCATCAATACTTTTTCTCACTCCCTCTTTACAAAATAAAACAACATACATTACAGAGAACTCTACAATGAATAAATCAAAGCAATTCGAATTGGGATTTCATCTCTCCACAGTCAACACTCTTCACTGTTCCTTTGAACTTCCAAGATAAATTTGGTCATTTCAGTGAACCTATAACTGATATAAAAATACTTCTTGAAGCAAGTATACTAAAACAATATTGTGTATGTTTCAATAGACATTCTAATTACTTTACTGTATTCTGTAATTAAACAATCACCACGCAATCTAAATTGTGAACCCTGCGAACTGCAGTCTACACCAAATCCAGTGGTCATTCACAACTCACAGCCACATACCTTTGGATTCAGAAGCACGGAGTTGGTTGCACCTGATCAGAGGGGGTACACAAAAACCATCACAGACTTTAACTTATGACATCCTCAATCATAGAATCAAGACCCCATTTCACTGTTTGCACCTGCTGTACCACAGTATACTCCACCGACTACTGTCAACCAAGCCCAATAATCATGTGCAGCAGTTAGCTATGGAATCACACACAGACTGTGATGCACCTCAACACACAAACTTCTGAAAAAAGCAAGCAGCAGGTAATATTGGACATCATCCATTGTGGGATCAAGACACCGTTCCACAGTTGGGACCTAAAGTTGGATGAACCTGATCGAAGAGAGAACCTTCATCTCCACTCTCAAATGCAGTTCTAATATTGTTCATTGTGGAGTCAACACACCGTTCTACTTTTGGAACCTAGAGTTGGTTGCAGCTGGTAGAAGGTAATACCTCCTTCTCCACTCTCAGATACAGTTCTAACATCATCCATTGTGGGATCAACACACCATTCCACTGTTGGGACCTAGAGTTGCTTGTACCTCATCGGAGGGGGTACACAGAAATCATCACAAACTGTAACTTCTAACATCCTCAATCATATAATTAACACCCCATTTCACTGTTTGGACCTGCTCTACCGCGGTGTATTCCAGAAATACCAGTCAACTAAGCCCAATAACCATGTGCAGCACTTAACTGCAGAACCACAGAATCTGATGCACCTCAACAGACAGAGTTGTGTGAAAAACCAGCAACAGGTAATATCAGACATCGTCCATTGGGTGATCAAGACACCATTCCACTGTTGGTACCTAGAGTTGGTTGCGCCTCATCAGAAGCTATACACAAAAATGATCACACCCTTTAACTTCTAACATCCTCAATCATAGAATTAAGACCTTGTTTCACTGTTCCAACATGCTGTACCGCTGTGTACTCCAGCAACTGCAAGAAACCATGCCTAATATTCATGTGCAGCAGTTAACTACAGAAGCACAGAGTCTAATCCACCTCAACGGAAGGAGTTCTATAAAAATTAAGCAGAATGTAATATTGGACATATTCCATTGTGGAATAAAGACAGCGTTCCACTGTTGCAACCTAGAGTTGGTTCCACCTGGTCAAAGGGAGTACCTTCATCTCCACTCTCAGATGCAGTTTTAACTAATCCATTAAGGCATCAAGACACCGTTCCACTGTTGGGACCCAGAGTTGGTTGCAGCTGGTCAAAGGGAGAACCTCCATCTCCACTCGCAGATGCAGTTCTAACATCATCCATTGTGGGATCAAGACACCGTTCCACTGTTCGGACCTAGAGTTGGTTACACCTGATCGGAAGGGGTACCTTCATCTCCACTCTCAGATGCAGTTCTAACATCGTCCATTGTGATATCAAGACACCGTTCCACTGTTCGGACCTGCTGTATCGTGGTGTACTCCACCGACTGCAGTCAGCCAACCCCTATAATCATGTGCAGCAGTTAGCTACGGAAGCACAGAGTCTGATGCACATCAACAGAGGGAGTTCCCTGAAAAATCAGTAGCAGGTAATATCGCACATCATCCATTCCGGGATCAAGACACCGTTCCACTGTTGGAACCCAGAGTTGATTGCACCTGATCGGAGGGGGTACACCGGAATCATCACAGACTTTAACTTCTGACATCCTCAATCATAGAATCAAGACCCCGTTTCATTGTTCCGACCTGCTGTACCGCAGTGTACTCCACCGACTGCAGTCAACAAAGCCCAATAATCCTGCACAGCAGTTAGCTACGGAAGCACGGAGTGTGATGCACCTCAACGGAGGGAGTTCTCTGAAAACTCAGCAGCAGGTAATATCGGACATCGTCCATTATGGGATCAAGACACCATTCCACTGTTGGGACCCAGAGTTGGTTGCAGCTGGTCGAAGGGAGTATCTTCATCTCCATTCTCAGATACAGTTCTAACATCATCCACTATGGTATCAAAACACCGTTTCACTGTCGGTGCCTGTTGGACTACTGTGTTACTATTATACAGAGCACTCCACGCTCCTGGGCCTCCGGCTCAGCTAGTGTGCCTGTGTCGCGGTAGCCAGTGTTAATCTCAGACCTCGGCCCAAGACCTTCCGCCGGCACGTGGTCAGCCCTCTTTCACATACAGCGGTGTCGAAAGGTGAACTGTAGGGCATATATGCGTCACAGCGGCCATGACGGTTTCTGAGTACCAGCAGGCTGAAAGCATCATTCACGCACCCACCTTCACTCACAGCATCAGCCTCGTGGCGGTGTAACAAATGCAAAAAGAACTATAGATGGACAGAATGTATCACAATGTCATTGATTCACCTCAGTACAGAGATCTGGGCCTAAATCCATCGTTTTCTTGTTCACCATGCCATTCCAGTTTGGACTCAGCCATATGCAAATCAGTCTTGACCCTGTGCCCAATGGGAACAGTTCAGCCCGAACGGCTAGGCCAAGTCCTCCCTGGACTAGAAACAAGCATCCTAGGTCCGGTTTCGGGGTTTCACCCCTCTTCAGCCAGGATAGCTTGATTCCAGTGGCATGGAGAGCACGGGACTCACGTCTGAGCATAGCCGTCCCACTCGGGGTGACAAATGCAAAAAGAACTATTGAGGGACAGAATGCAGAACAATGTCATACATTTACCCCAGTACAGAGATCTGGGCCTAAATCCATCGTTTTTTTGCTCACCATGCCATTCCAGTTTGGACTCAGCCATATACAAACCAGTCTTGACCCTGTGCCCAATGAGAACAGTCCAGCCTGAACTGCCAGGCCAAGTCCTCCCTGGACTGGAAACAAACATCCTGGGACCGGTTTCGGGGTTTCACCCTTCTTCAGCCAGGATAGCTTGATTCCAGTGGCATGGAGAACACGGGACTCAGGTCTGAGCATGGCGTTGTAAGCTGCGCAGACCTGGCAGACATGTTCGCCAATCCGGAAGAGAACCACACCCAAAGAAACGTGCCTTTTATTCATCCCCCTACGCTAGCCTGGCTTACGGTGAGCCAGCCCACTTCCCTAAACTTTGGGGGGGGGGGGGCACGTACTCACTACCATTCCGTAATCTTCCGTACTGACTGTACTATCATGGTTGCGTCCACTGTCCACTTCACTCAATAGACCATCAGTGTATGTTGACATGTACATGTCTGTGCTCTGCATACTCAAGTCTGTCCGGCACATCCCCTCAAGACTTTGCATTGTATACTTTTATAATTGAGAATTACTTGCCACCTTCGCACATACTTTGCTCCCATCTCTCCCCGCATTCTGCATTGTGTGGCAGCGGTGCCATGCCATGTTTGGTTTGTGCACACGGCTAGCCACGGTTCCCACAGTATGTAGTGTCATTGTGTCTGCTAGGTGTATATGTTGTTTGTCATGTTGTATGTGATTATATGAAGTAGCGCATTTATTCACATGCAGTGGTTTCTCCCATTTACATATTGCTGTTTTAAAGAGCATACAGAAGTTTTTCTCACAGGTGAAAAGTGCGACCACAATGGCAGTCATTCATTACTATCCAAGATGGTCCAACTACACGGCGCTTCTAAGCTTACAGCCCCCAATCTTGCGTCCTTTCTTAAAAGGACGCTAACTCCCACAATCAGAGCAACATTCACACAGCTTTCTAATGGCAATTATCTGCTTCTCAATAACATGCACTCCTACGGAATGTGAGCTGGCATACCATATTTCCTTACTGTTTCAAACCGAGTAACTTCCTGTGGCAATGTCTATTCCAACCCACACAAACTAACACCCAAACTTCAACTTGGCCATCAATCCCTACTTTGAAAACAGATTTCATTTAAAAAACCAAACTGAAAGCGCTTTTGTTCACAACAGAAGTGTCCCTCACTTCTGAAAAAGAAATTTATCGACTGCAGATACCACGAACTTCAAATAAAATATACTCCCTTTTAAATACGAACCTACCCTTACACTTTGTGAATTGTTACACAATTTTCAACACGTCACACTCAAGGTCTGGCACACTTTTTTAACACAGTCTCCTACAACCTTCTAACACGCTTTCAAACTGTTCTTCTTTTAATACCAGACTACATTCAGACATTCTTTCGATCATCTCTGGAATAACAGGAACAGTGGCCATAATTCTCACCCTCTTTACGACCATCCTACTACTAATTCTACTTCTAGAAATGGCTACGCTCTCTATGGTAACAACTATGTCCGACAGAATACGTCTCTACGCCAAGCTACATCAATACTGTAAAAAAACGGAAAAACACTTCGGCTGCCTGCCACTATCTATTATCAGAGCTAGCTACAACATAAGATTTATCTACACTTATGCAATATGCGTACAACCATCGTTTGATTGCACAACTTGCCCATTCGACTGGCGAATGTATGTATGCCTTGCCAACATCTCAACAATCGCTCCAGATATCCAGCAGGTAATGGAGTATCTTGAAAACCATGAACGTGATTGTTCTGGCAGCAGAGCAATGGCGAATGCAATGCAAAAAGGAATCACAGCGCAATGGGATTTCTGCGCAGCCGCAAAAGATCTCGTGCAACGTGCAACCTTTCACAACATCGCAGATTGCCTGCCTATTCAAATTACCGCTCCAACATTCGAGGAACATTACTTTCCCTTCGAGGATATGAATTGGATCGCTTCGCTTTTCTCACACGATGGCAACAATAGCCTCTTGGAACATTACGCATCTCAAGCAGCTGAAGAACTTCTGGACTGGAATCTCCAAGACTTGTAAGAAACTCACATTATTCTTGAATGGATTTTTTTCCATATTTTTTTACTTTTTCCTTTAAATTTTTTAAAATACACTTCAATCCTACAACTTTGATATAACTTTCTAAGTATACTCAGACATTTGAACTCTATCCTCATTATTCCCCCTTACGTCTCCAGTCTAACCAGGAATCGGTGATGTATTGCCTATGCAATTCGCTATTTACTTCTAAAATTAACCTAAACCCGACACCCATTTAGAAATCACGTCTATTCTTTGTGCACACACCTCTCTGCCTGTTATTCACAAAGCCCTTTCACACAATTTTACTCAAAGTCAACCTCTGCTCAGAACCTCACGATAAAAATGTAAAAAGACGACTTTGTTTAGGAACTGGTTGGCACAGTGTGGTAATCGTAAACTACCTTTATTTTCATTATACAATGTATTTATTCATGTCTAATAGCTATTCTGTAGGTCACATAGAACTGTAACATATAATGTGCAATTCTCTGATGCAGGAGCTTCGATTTGACTACAGCAGAAGCAATTGGAGTTTGTCTAAGCTCAGTGCCTTAGCTCTACACAAGAATGTTTTTTTGAAACAGCTGAAGACAATAATGTACGGTTTGACTACTAAGGTACTGAATGTGCTTCTCAGAAGCGAAATGTTTGTATTCATCCTCAAAATTCCAATGAGGGTAGAACTAGTACCAATTCTGACACGCACCACATTGAATCTACTGTACAACAGATTGCTAACTATTCTACAGTTGTTAATTTTCTGTTACAAAAAAGCACTGCCAAGGTACATAAATGTTTGATGACTACATTTTGCAAATTCTTTTTTCTTTTTCTTTTCTTAAACGATACATGTGGTAATCATATCCTACCTTTATGTTCTTTATTGAATGTAGAGTCATTCAAGTGTAATAGCTATTGTTTATTTCACATGCAACTGTAACATGTAATATACAATTCACCGATGCCGGAGCTTACGTTTGAATACAGCAGAAGTGGTTCAACTTTGCATCAGCTGGATACCCTAGCTCTTGCACCAGTGGGTCCAATTATGGCACTGAAATAAAGACACTTTCTATATAATTTTCAAACTCCATCCCTTTATTACACACAACCACTTTCTTAGACACAACTTATTTTACCATTTTCATTCTCTGGCATTGAAACATTCTGCATTATATTCTTCATGATTATTCCTTTATTCCTGCTTCCTAAAACACTACTTTCCAATCTTCAGACCAATAGGGATGAGTAGTTCATTTCACACTCCCTGTATAGAATAAATGCACACTAACACTACTTACACAGGTATGCTACAGCGGCCAGTATCCTACAGCGCCCACAGCACATCACTTCACAGCAATAAACTCATGACTTACACTCACAGTTTCATCCCCGAGTCTTCATACCGATACCACTGAGTACTTTGCTTCCCACTCCCGCTATACTCTAAACGCATACTAACACCACCTGCACAGATATGCTACAGCGCCCACTATGCTACAGCGCCCAGAGCACGTCACTTTACAGCACTCAGCTCACAGTTTAGACGCACATTTTCATCCCAGACTGTACCAGCGCCTCACCTCAGCACCATCTCACAGTGGGCAAAACAGCACTTTCACACAAGTAGGGATAAATAATTCGCTTCACTCTCCCTCTATAGCACACCCTACCCATCCTACAAACCTCACAGCGCTCCTACCCTCCTCTTTCCCACTTTTTTCTCCCTTTTTTCCCTTTACTCGCTTCAATCACAAAATGGTGGCCAACACTTCCTTGTTGCAACCGCTCGCACCGCTCGCAGCCAATCACCAGCAAGCTCATGCTCGTAACGCCTCTGCCAATCAGATGTCAGAATTCACAAATATCCATATCTGTAAATTTTGATATTTCTCAAAAACTACCGAACGGATTTACACCAAATAAACAAAAGCATGCTTTCTAGACCAAGACCCTTCTCCCTTCCAAATTTGGGGTAATTCCGTTCACCCGTTCGACCTGTAGCCTTGTCTAAAATTTCCTATGGAAATTAACATTGAAAAAACACATTTTGGGACCCCCTTTTTTCTCGGCCCCCCCTCAGGAATCACCCCCAAACTTTCAACATATGACCTTATCTCTCTTAAAGAATTAGTTTTGAAAATTTCACTAAGATTCATCAATCGGCGCCAAAGTTATTGCGAATAGAATGTTGCCATTTTTCTATAGTAACTAGGTCCGAACTATAACTACCTACTGGTGATTGCTAGTAGGTAATATATATAAATATCCATCAGAAAGTTGCTCCAAGCATGAGGCGCCCACACATTGTGCTTTTTCTTCCTTTTATTGGAGGACTGCACGGAGTACAACAGTGTCAGTTCAGTATAATCACAGCTTTGCCTTTAAAAATTATTTCATCGCCAAACGCGTTTCGGGCTCACACAGCCCTTTCTCACTGACATCGGCAAACAGGAGATTAGCAGCAAAGTTCACCCTGCACCTGCAAGGTTTTAAATATCCCGCCCCAATGGGCGTGTGCTCCGACAGCATTCTGGTAAACAGAGTTCTCCAGCCATTGCTATTACCATTGTGCACTGCCATGCCCCAAAAATGATCGCTGTTTAAAACCATAGTGGATTGATTTCATCTCCACTGAACAAACCATGCCGTTTCATGTCCTTACCAATCTGGACACATCGTTCCTTCAGCGCACACTTTCCTCAGCGCTGTGGATCTGCTCGATATGCAGCAGGGCTTCCTCGCGGCCAGAGCGGGCCGCTATAAATCCATCAGAAAGTTGCTCCAAGCATGAGGCGCCCACACGTTGTGCTTTTTCTTCCTTTTATTGGAGGACCGCACGGAATACAACAGTGTCAGTTCAGTATAATCACAGCTTTGCCTTTCGAAATTATTTCAGCGCCAAACGCGTTTTGGGCTCACACAGCCCTTGCTCACTGACATCGGCAAACAGGAGATTAGCAGCAAAGTTCACCCCGCACCTGCAAGGTTTTAAATATCCCGCCCCAATGGGCGTGTGCTCTGACAGCATTCTGGTAAACAGAGTTCTCCAGCCATTGCTATTACCATTGTGCGCTGCCATGCCCCAAAAATTATCGCTGTTTAAAACCATAGTGGATTGATTTCATCTCCACTGAACACACCATGCCTTTTCATGTCCTTACCAATCCGGACACATCGTTCCTTCAGCGCACACTTTCCTCAGCGCTGTGGATCTGCTCGATATGCAGCAGGGCTTCCTCGCGGCCAGAGCGGGCCGCTATAAATCCATCCGAAAGTTGCTCCAAGCATGAGGCGCCCACACGTTGTGCTTTTTCTTCCTTTTATTGGAGGACTGCACGGATTACAACAGTGTCAGTTCAGTATAATCACAGCTTTGCCTTTAGAAATTATTTCATCGCCAAACGCGTTTCGGGCTAACACAGCCCTTGCTCACTGACATCGGCAAACAGGAGACTAGCAGCAAAGTTCACCCCGTACCTGCCTATCGTGCATTCCATTGAATTATCTTATACATTAAATTTTATCATACATATTAAGTTCACTTTTGAACTTTTAAGAACAAATTGAATGTACGAGTCAATAATGGAACTGGCATTGATAAAAAACGGCAATGTTCTCGACACCACCAATAGGTCTGATATCCTCCGGATCAGTTGGGTTTTATTTGTAACATGAACTTGACTGAACGGCAGCTCACTTGAGGATACCGAGACACTACAAATACCACAGGCCACTGGGGTGGCCACGTCCACTGAGGTGGAGGATATCAGACCTATTGGTGGTGTCGAGAACATTGCCGCTCATTCTGTGTTCAAGCCGCGAGCCCCAGAAGAAGTGAGAGATCACTAAACACGTTGGGCAGGATGGTTGACTTTCAGTGGGCTTGGCTGTTTCCCCGCATCGCTTCCTTCAATAAAATTGTGGCAGATACTTACCTGATGTTGGGCCTTTTCTACAGTAGGCAACTTTGTTGGTTGATTGAAGCAGCTTGCCTGAGCCGCGGAAAAGTGCCCGGCTGCATTCCCATCAGTTTTGTGGAGATGCCAACTGGCGTAGCCATTTAAAGCATCGGGAGCCGGTATTGAAGGAGTAAACAGCTGGTGCAGTATTGAAGGAGTATACAGCAGGCAACTTTGTTGGTTGATATATATATATATATTCACTGAAAAAACCATAGGTTTCACACATGTTATAGTTAGTGGAAATTTTACTGATAAAAAACCAATGAAATTGCCCCGTTATAGTTAGCGCAGGCAACTATAACTCACGCGACCGCAATCTTCTGCTGATGACATATGTGTCTTTATGAAAAAAAAATATTTGTAATATATGTATAGCTAAAAATGTATGGAAGAAGACATGGGCAAATAAGTGTCTAAATACAGTATTAGCATCAGCAGAGGATTGTGGACGCGTGAGTTATAGTTGCCTGCGCTAACTATAACGGGGCAATTTCATTGGTTTTTTATCAGTAAAATTTCCACTAACTATAACATGTGTGAAACCTATGGTTTTTTCAGTGAATTTGCAAGGTTTTTTAAATGCTAATTCCTAACTATAACGTGTGTGAAACCTATGGTTTTTTCAGTGAATTAGTACGGTTTTTTAAATGCTAAGTTTTTTTCCCTTATAATAAGCCCTGTACATTATAAGGGACACCAAAAGCACAGGGGGTGGGGTAAGTGTGGATAGTGTTTTTTCCCATTGTTTTTTCCATTGTAATAAGCCCAGCACATTTGGTGGCCTTCGGCCACCAAAAGCACAGGGGGTGGGGTAAGTGTGGATAGTATTTTTTTTATTTTTATTTTTTTACCGTACGCTTACCGTAAGCGTACGGTAAGCGTACCCCGCGAAATTGCCGAAAAAAAAATAAAACCGTTTTTGCACTTGGGGGATGTTTGGGGACTCCCTCAACATGACTATGTGGGAGGGAGTTGTCAAAACAGCCCCTTTACATGTTTTTGGGCTTCCGATTTTAAAAATCTCTCTCAGTGCGAGAGACAAAATGGCGGCCGCCGCTTCCTGGTTTCGGCCGATTCGAATGTTTACTAAGATCTAAGAGCCAATCAGAATCGCGCTCGCGCACGCCACCGTAAGCTTACCGTAAGCGTACGGTAAGCGTACCGTAAGCTGGCTCAGATATATATATTGATTTAAAGGCTATTTTCTCAGAATCTACTGAACAGATTTACACCAAACCTACAAAAGGCACTTCCTTGACCTAGGGACTACCTCTCTGCCAAGTTTTGAGTAATTCTGTTCAGCCATTCGGGCTGTAGCTCGTTCTAAAGGTCCTATGGAAAAATGCATGGGAAAAACGCGTTTTGGGACCCCCCTTTTATCTCAGCCCCCGCTTGACGAATCCCCCCGAGACTTTCAGGGTAGGAGCGGAGCGTAGCGCCCCACCTATTTTGAGAAATTCGCGAGGATTCGTCGACCGGCGCCAAAGTTATTCAAAATAGAATGTTGAGGTTTTCCTATGGAAACGTGGTCCTAACTATAACTACCTACTGGCTATCGCCAGTAGGTAATATATATATATATATATATATATATATATATATATATATATATATATATATTCAGTGAAAAAACCATAGGTTTCACACATGTTATAGTTAGGAATTAGCATTTAAAAAACCTTGGAAATTCAGTGAAAAAACCATAGGTTTCACACATGTTATAGTTAGCTGGACATTTTACTCGTAAAAAACCAATGAAATTCCCCCGTTATAGTTAGTTCAGCTAACTATAACTCGCGCGCCCGCAATGCACTGCTGATGACGTCACATATTACATCACTCATGACATGGTCAGTGACATCACTCATGACATCACTGATGACATCTCAAATGACATCACTGATGACCTCACTGATGACACCATCCAGTGAATGTGTGTTTTTCTGAAAATTAAATATGTTTTATATATGTATATCTCAAGGTCGATGGAAGAATACATGGGTATATTACTGTCTAAATGGATGATTTCTTTTTGAAAAATTGATTGTGTAACTGACTGATTAAGTGTATCATAGTGAATACATGGCTTAGTGAGTAATGTTTAAATATATAAATATCTGTATCAGTCTCTCACTTTGTGTATAAGTGGCTGCATGGGTTGGAGAGTAGCTACATGGGTGTCTATATAGGTTATTAGTTGGTTTTTTGAGTATCAGTATGAGTGTCTGCATGGTTCGGTGGGGGGTATGACGTAGTGCATAGGTGCATGAATGAGTGACTCACTGTTTGTATGTGTTGAACAGAGCATGTGTGCAGGACTGCATGGGTGGATGAGTGTGTGTATGGGTGTGTTAGTGAGTGAATGACTGTCTCAATAGTGTCTTTATGAGTAACTACATATGTTTAAAACTAGTATATGTGACTATTGGTTTATATATGTGAGTATATGTGAGAGTGAGAGATTGAAAGAGTTCCTGTATGAATAAGTATGTGTTTCTATAAGTGATTGTTAAAAAGACTAAGTATGTGTAAGTTTCCGTAGAAGTAAGTGTGGTGGTGTGTGTTTAACTGTATATGCAAGTAAATGGATGTTTGATTCTTTATTGGCATGAGTGACTATGTGTGTGAGTAGCTCTATGGATGAGTGGCGTTGTGTAGCAGGATGTATAGGTGTATGAGTACATATGATAAGTGAGTACATGTATGAGTGACTGTATTGGACTGTTGGTGAATGAGTGGATGTGTATGTGGATCTTAGAATTACTGAAGAGGTTGTTGTAACTGTTATTGGTATGTCCATTGTTTTGTATATTTTAGTCTCTATTTTTGATTGTGTGTATCAAAGGTTTTATTAGGGGAAGAGGAGGTCTGCCACTCTATCACAAGGATGATGTCATCAGTGAGGTCATCAGTGATGTCATTTGAGATGTCATCAGTGATGTCATGAGTGATGTCACTGACCATGTCATGAGTGATGTAATATGTGACGTCATCAGCAGTGCATTGCGGGCGCGCGAGTTATAGTTAGCTGAACTAACTATAACGGGGGAATTTCATTGGTTTTTTACGAGTAAAATGTCCAGCTAACTATAACATGTGTGAAACCTATGGTTTTTTCACTGAATTTCTAAGGTTTTTTAAATGCTAATTCCTAACTATAACGTGTGTGAAACCTATGGTTTTTTCACTGAATTTCTATGGTTTTTTAAATGCTAAGTCCTAACTATAACGTGTGTGAAACCCATGGTTTTTTCAGTGAATTTGCAAGGTTTTTTAAATGCTAATTGTTTTTTTTTTCTTCTATTTTTTTTAACATATTTTTATTTTATTTTTCTTACCTTTTATAAAGACTATGGTTAAATTTTTAAAATTCTTTAATATGTTTTTTTTTAATATATTTTTTAAAATAAACATGTAAAATTTATTTGCAGTACTTTTTTTCTATTTTTTTTATTATTTTTTTAGTACGCGTACCGTAAGCTCACGGTAAGCGTACGGTTTACGCTACGTCCGTAATTTATCCACGCTGCTTGCGTATAGTTACGCAATTTGCGTAGCCACGCGTACTCCGCGTGGGACGCGTACGCGTGTGCGCTACACGCGCACGTTACGCGGAAGTGTCGGGTAGTGTCTGTTATGCGCATGCGCGCAAGCGCGTGTCTTTTTTACGCGCATGCGCACTTTTGCCGTAAGCGTACCGTAAGCGTACCGTAAGCGTACGGTAGGTCATGTGATCATGAAACACAACTTTTGATTGGTTGAAACTACTTTCAGTTCTAGAACTCTCCTACACCACACCCATTCCCCTCATTTCTGCTTGTGATCCCTTAGGAGAAGGAGCTGGTTTGTCTTTGGGGTACGATGGCAGAACAGCAGAGCTCTTCTGAGAGTGAGGCTAGCACTAGCAGCACTGTCTTGAGGCAGAGATCGAGGAAACAAAAGCCCTCTTATGTATGGGATTATTTTACTTTTCCTGAAGGCCAGCAAAAGGTGAATGCACCCTTAGTAACTTGCAAGCTGTGTAAGTGTGTACTTTCTAGAGGTAATCCTGACAGGAAGTATTCCTTTGGGAATCACACCATGAAGAGACACCTCCAGGATGTACACAGAAGGACACATGGTCATCTTTTTGGAGGTAACTCTTCAGAAAGACAAGCAAGTACATCCACAGCAGCTCAGCCTGGACCATCATCTGCAGAGCTGACTCCTTCTTCTGCAGGTCAGGTGAGCCCTTCATCTGTGGGGGGAGCATCTCCTTTTGCTGGCCCTCTGGAAATTAACCCTCGGTTTGCGAGGGTTGAAGTACGGTGCGCCACTTGTCACGATCTAATTACTTATAGGGAGACCAGTGTTTCCCTAGTGAACAGTAAAATAGATCAGCACACTTGTCGTACCGTCTAATATTCCCAATCTTTCTTTCCTCTGTCCCTGCATGAACACAACGGCTCTTTTAAGAGCCAACCTTACCTTTCATCTATTTTTTATATATGTTTTTAAAAACTTATTTTTTTGTTTTTTTTACCGTACGCGTACGGTACGCGTAATTTTTTTTTTTTTTTTTTTTAAAAACACTAAAAATCAATTATCACATTACAAGGTCCTTGAGAGACTACAATTATTATTATTGACTTACCATACTCACTCAAAAAAATATTTATTCATTTGTTTTTTTAAAAAATAGCTTTAAAAATGGTTCTAGTTTTCAAAAATTTTCTATATGAATCTGAAAAAAAAGAAAAAAGTATTAATATTTTTAAAACATTTTATAATACAGTACACATATTTACATTTTTTTCCCAAAAATATTTTTGCCTTATTTTTGCTGTTTTCAGAATATATTGCATTTCACTATAAATTGTGAAAGCAATTGCATTCATCATTTTACAGCGGGCAAAAAAAAATAACAATCACAAAGATTGTAATAAAAAAGCCCAGAATCTCTTTTTACTTAAACTTAACATTATAGAAATGCATAATATTCTAAAAAAATATCATCTAATACCAATAGTTATTTCTTTAAAATACCGTCTGATATGTTTGTTTCAGAAGTATAATCACAATATTATATCTCAAATAACTCCACAATACATCTGATTCCATTTCCTTTAGGGCAAATAGTAATTTTAAAATTTTGTTTGGAATAAATTTCCAACAGTAATCAAATAAAATTCTAAAGTTTAATTTGTCCAGATCTCACTGATTCTCTGTTACATTTTGGTTCACGAAAATTTTTGGAATAATTTATTAAGTCCACAATAGAATTGGTTACTTTTCCGCATGGCCAAATAGTAATTTTTTAAATCATTTTTGAAAAAAATTCCAATGGCAGTCCAATAACATTCCAAAATTTAAATTGTGCAGATGTTACCGATTATCTCTAAATTATTGGTTTTTCAAAGTTTCATTAAAAATTTAAAAAGTCCACATTACATTTGGTTATCTTTCCATTAGGCCAAATGATAATTTAAAAAATCATTTTTCTACAAAATTGTAATGGTAATGCAGTAAAATGGTAAAATTATTTTGTCCAGATCTTGCCAAATCTGTCTAAAATTTAGGTTTCAGGAAGATTAGATAGAAATTTGCTAAATCAAAAGGCAAACGTTGTTTGAAAATCAATTGGGAATCATTACACAGTGTCCAACCTTTTTCACATTTAAGATAAACTGTGTAATGTCCAGAAGTAACAGTAGGTCCATCATGGAAAATTATTGCAACAGTTACAAAAGTTTTTCCTGAAATTGATAATTGCTGTCCTGTAAACTTCTTTATTAAAGTATCCAATTTTGAACCATCAGCTCTACATCGTTGCATCATTAAAATTACATACTGTCCGTATTCCTTTAAAATTAATGTTGAAAACATGTCAGATTTACACTCACCACATTTCATGCTATGATTAGCATCTTTAACTAATTTTGCAAAAGTAACTGTTTTACTTTCTGGCAATGTCAAATAAATAAACCTTTCATTATCAACATTAGAACCACATATATTATAACAATTATCACAACTATGTTCCCATTTATAAGAGAGACCAAAAAAAATGTCAATGGGAACTCCTTCTTCTTCCACTACCTGAAGAAAATACATCAAAAATTCCTGTACGTCTTGCTGTACATTTTGAGAAAACTGTGTTCGTCCTGAACATACATCTAAAAGTTTTCTAATTTCAGTAGCACTTTCTATTTGAGTTTTATCTTTACTCAGCTTTTGAAAAAGGAGACTCAGCTCTGAACAGAATCTTTTTCCCTGATTTACTATTATCTGCTCTTGCAAACTTTCCAGATAAAATGCAACATTCAGCACTACATTTGCGCAGCAGTTGACACCAGAGCTATTTTCAAAATGACATCCTACAACCTGTTCTTCATTTTCCTTTTTCTTTTTGCTTGCAATTACATCACTCCTCTTTTTTTTCCTCTTCTCTACATCTACATTACAGATATTGTCATTTTTTCTTTTACGAGAAACTACACGTTTCTCTAACACAGGATACTGACCTAAATGAGGAGCATAGCTTCTTCTTAATCTATTATACTCCTTTACACAGTTTGTATCAGCACTAACTTTTGAGTCATCAAAGTCTATCATGAATAAACCTGATAATGTTTTCACTCGTGACAAAGCAACATATGCCATAACTTCTTTGAACACAGTTGAACCAATGTTCACAAATGCACAATCTACAGTCAATCCTTGAGACTTGTGAATAGTTACAGCATATGCTAGAGAAAACGGAAACTGCTTCCTACGTACATATAAGTCTTTCACAAGCATGAAACGAACTGTACAATGACAAATGTCTTTAACTTCTTCTATCTGATCAAATTTTATTTTTAAACATTCAATTCCATCTTTTTTCTGATAATTAATAAAACCCACAACTCTTCCCATAGCTCCATTAACTAAACCTTTTTCAACATCCAAATTTCTCCTTAAAAATACTCTACAGTTCATGCAAACATATAGATTTTTTTCTAATCCAGCTGTTTTGGAGATGTTCTTCTCTAGTGAGTCCAATTTATTTTTCAGTTTGCCTGTTACTGTGACAGTAATTCTTCCATCCTCAATTTTGTCCACTGCTTCCAATTTCCTGATCTCTTCCTTTTCCAATTTCAAAAGCTCCTCATTGAATATTGAGCATTCACGTAGAGTTGGCATTAAGCAGATGACACTTTTGTTTTCTGTAATGTTCTTGTATATCTTCTCTGCAACTATTTCTTCCTTTGGAAATAAATTATGTAGCAGCCGACTCTGTAATGCTTTTTTGCCAACTTCTGTGAGTAGTCCAATTCTGATATCCTTCAGAATACTTCCATATTCTTCATCGCTTGCTTGCCTCATATTAGTAGTAAATTCCTTGTACTCAAAGAAGGACCAAATATTTGTATTTCCGATGCTTCCCAATGACTTCTTTGTGTCTTCATGTGTGACAGTACTAAACACTGGTTGTCCTTTAACTGGAGTAAGTTGCAAAAGATCTCCAAAAACTATGACGTGTTTTCCACCAAATAACATGTCATAGTCTGTCTTCAAAATTTGCTGCATTCTTAAATGCACAAAGGCAAGCATTAAGTTTGATACCATGCTCACCTCATCAATAATGAGAACTTGCATCTTCTTCAATACTCTTGAAACTTCCAAGGATGCTTCTCCAGTTAGCTTGTTGAATTGTATTTTGTTCTCATGCTCCACTGGTAACATTAGCAAACGATGTAAAGTGATTCCTTTTATGTTATATGCTGCTAACCCAGTTGGAGCAGTAACCACACAAGACAAAGTAGAATCCGTTTTTTGCTTTAGGTAGCTTCTGATGACTTTTATTAGGAAACTTTTTCCAGTTCCAGCTTGTCCGCTTACATACATCCTGATTGGATGAAATGATGTGCATGAGCACTCTTTTTTTTCATGTAGAAATACGTGATCAATTTTGTTTTTGATCTCTTTATAAATTTGTTGCTGCTCTTGATTCAGTTGTCTTTCCAAATTTTCTAAGTCTATAAATTCTTCTTGAGCTTGATTCATAGCCGTTTCCACTTCATTCATGGCTATTGATGCTTCATTTTCAACGATTGGTTGTCCTAGGGGATCTTGACTGAGTGTTCCTGAACTTTGGCTGTCCTGAGAACTGTCTCTAGCTATTTCTGCTGCAATTGTAGTTTCCTGTTCAATTTCTTCATTTAACATTTGCAGATAAGTTGAGAATGTACTGCATTGTATGCTGTCTTTGCAAGCATTAAAAGAATCTTCATAGCTTTGAAATTCTCCCAGTAGTTCATCCTCTGTACGCCATGGTTTAAACAACTGTAAAAGAGCCAAGTAGTAAAATTCCTTCTTGTCAGTAGTGTCACAACTCAGCTTCCGGTGATTTATCAAACTTCCTTTTGTTTGCTTCACCAAACATCCTTCTTCACCAACGACTTTATATTTTCCATTGTTGATGTCTTCTGCAGCTTTCCGTGAATAAATGTAGTTCTGCAACACTTCATAGAGACACATGTTCTCCAGATGATGACTTCTCTTGGGATAATAAGTGTCCAACATGTTTGATTTCAAAATATCTGTACTTTCTGGGTCATTCTCGGCCAAATATTCAATTTCTCCTACAGATTTCAGTACCCGATTTCTCATTGCTGCAAGGCCTAAACTTGCCCAAATTATTCTTCTTGACTTCGAGTAGAGACTTGCAGAAGATAACCTATCTGAACATTCGTAGGATCCAATTTCTCGATGCGATAACATCTTCAAACTGAAACTGTACAGCTTCTTACTGACAGTCTTCTCGTGAGAAATCTCTTCCCACATTTCCTTCAATTCTGTTTTTTCTGATTTCGTAATGTAAGACGTTACATATCGAGCAACAGCAATGGAATTGTCAGCAACATACTGTATATCCATGTTAGCGTTCCACATGGATAAAATGACTGGGTTGCAGTCATTTATATTTTTTGATTCTTCTTTTCTTTTAAGGTTGTAGGTATTCTTTGGTGATTTTCTTGTGATAGTATGTCTCACAGCTGACATAAAACTGTTTACTCTTCCATTTGAAAGAACAGGTCTAGGAAATCCAAATCGACATTTAGTGTAGTATTTTTCTTTGCTCTTGTATTTCCGTCGACAGTATTTTCCACACCGATGACTTTGGAAACGTAAAACTTGCTCCTTTAACTTTTTCTCTTCTGTGCTTTTTGGTATAGCACATGTTGCATATTCTTCAATGTAAGATAACACTGCTTCATCAGTATCTGTTCCAAACTTTGGGGCATCCTTGATCCACAACAGCATATGAATATGAGGAGCACCTCTTGCCTGGTACTCTTTTCTCCAAAAGAAATCCACTACTTCTCCAAGAGGTGGATTTTTTTTATTGCAGATGAAGGACATCATAGCCTCAAATCTATGATTGAAATATCTGCAAACATTAACCGGATCCAATGAGCACAGTTCTCCTGCTGTCTTGTATTCGATGTTTTTAATGTTTGAATTTGCCTCTCGTAGAAAATCCAGTAAATCATCCCAAGCGTACTCGGCACAGCTTAGGGTAAGGAACCATGTTGGTGTTCCTAAATTCCGTAACATGCATTTTAGTTCACCATGGCGTCGGTACCAATATTCATTTGTCCCACGCTGACAAGCCATCAGATTGATCAGTTGTGTTTCCAAATGATCATCTCGGTGCTGCACTTTCTCCATAAAATCCTTAGCAGACACATTTTGTAAATGTACTCCACTTTTTAAAATGTGATTTACTGCATAAGACAGTGCAGACAAGTCGCTTTCAAATAAAAGATGGAACAAATAAGGAATACTTTGTCGAAATCTGGGATCTTCAGCATATAGTCTTGTAGTCCGATACTCAGAAGCTGGAATCTGTTCTGGACGTTCATCGTATCGTCCTCCTTTTCCTTTAGGAAACAGCTGGGGAAAACATCGAGCTTCCAAGCTCTCCTCCCATACACTCATGGGAGTTCCTTTTGCTTTCTTCATCTGAAAGAGATCAATATTGTCTCCCATAACTTCTTTTGAATGAAGAGGATGTATGCTAAAATGTTCATAAATTTCTTCTTCCTTTGACTTGTCCACTTTTTCAATTTGTCCAGTTGGTGTTTCTGTGTCTTCTTGTAAATCTTCTTCTTCTTCTTCTATATAAATTGATTCATACCATTTGTTATTCCTTTTCAAATACAAATTTGCTTTTTGTACTTTCCGTACATCTACCAGCTCCTGCCAAATCTTCTTATTCTTTGTAGGTACACCATTAACCAGAATAATTAATGGTTCAGTTTCCAAAGTATCCGCATCAATAGTTTCCATATTTTTTTTCAAATCCAAGGGCAAATACACCACTCTACCTTTTAAACCTCTCAGTAAATCTGAAGGAGGTAATTTACCAGTTTTGGGCTCCATACGTACTATGGTCTGGAACGGATGAACACATTGAATGAGTATAGACTCATATGTATTTAATTCAGAAAGTTCAGCAGGAATAGCATCCAATTCTAAATTATTATGTACAGCTCTGGTCGGCATTCTATTTTCCTCTAACTTGTTGTAACAGTATTTACAAATACGCTGATCTTCACCCAATTCAAAACAATTTTCTAGAAATATATATGTGGCAAAATCCTTCCACTTATAATTATCTTCATTTTCACTCTTTCTGTAGAGATCAACATTCCTAGTTTGTTTTCTATAATGAGTTCTGCGGCAACAAATACAAGTAAAATTTGGTCTTTCATTAGAGACTATTGCAAATTTTGTTATGTGATCATTAAATGTGTTACTTACAGAGGGTTCTACATTCTCTTCCACTTCTTCCTCATTTACTGTGTCCTTCTCTGCACTGTTTTGTTCAGGACCAAAGTAACAAAACTGAATTTCATCAACAACCTTCTCTACATCTGATACCGTTCCTCGGAACAGAGCCCTATTCAATTCATTAACTTTATTGCTGGACTTTTGGCAAAATACAACCGTCTCACAAACTTTCTCATTTCAGTATGATGAACAGCCAGCATCCTAAAATGATGGAAAACACTATTGCACACTTTTCTAGATAGACAAGCCAGAGAATGACCCTGCAAACCAGTATTCTCTCTCACTCTGCATGGATCCAGACTTTGAAGCACCTTAATCTTCTGTTTTATACTTTTTTTACTATATTCTCTTAGAAACTCTCGAAATTTGTCAATAGATTCCTGACGCACAGTGCAAATACTACTACAATTCCAAGTGTACACTGGGGCTTTAGGACGTCTCCCCATTGCCTAATCTGCCATCACTTGTACCTCATCTCTTGGAACCATTATCTCCTTCTCCATTATGCAACCATTTTTTACTTCGTATGAACGACCTCTGGTGTCAACTGCATGCAGCAAACTATTACTTTGAAAATAGCTCTCTTCATTAAAAAAAGGTTCACTACTTGAACTATGCATCCACTTTCCTAAAAACACTTTACAAAAGTTTGTTCTGTTCACTACTCTTTTCCTTTTGCTATGTGATTTCAGTACATTAACCATTTTGTCTAATGTACACATCCTATTCAAAATTAATATGAATAGTTTCCTTTTTAATTCTAATGCCTTTGCTGCAATGGCTTCAATTTCTTTTTTTCTCTTGTAATATTTTGCCTTTTGCTTATATTTCTTCACATCCTTTATCAAATTGGACATAACTCTTCTCTGAAACATTTTTCTACGTATCTCTTTAAACGCTGTTTTTCTGTTTAAGTTTAACTTTTTAGTTGCAGAAGGTATATTTGCATTAACTAAATTCTCAATTTTTTCTTGTCCTTTTTGTTTGAAATCATTCTTTCCTGTACAGACATTTTGTACATTTTTCCTTTTTTTGAATATATTCCTTAGAAAATCTTTTTTTTGCTTACCAGAAGATTTTTTCTTCCTCCCAACATCAGCATCTTCTACTAACTTTGATCCTCTAGTTGTCTTCAAAT
The DNA here is from genome assembly GCF_964204655.1 of Triturus cristatus. Lineage (NCBI taxonomy): Eukaryota > Metazoa > Chordata > Amphibia > Caudata > Salamandridae > Triturus > Triturus cristatus. Next base: position 705,306,175 of record NC_140595.1, on the reverse strand, counting down.
ATAGTTTTTTTTTAGCGTTTTTTGAACTCTGGATTTTGTAGGCATCTTAAATTTTGTTCACTGCTCTTCAGCAATACCTGAAAAAAACTTTAAAAAAAATTCCTTTATTTTATTTAAATATATTACTACATTTCTTTTCACAATACTCACAAAACGAAATTTCTTTGCCAATTTGAATGCACACTTACTGCTCTTTTTTTTGGCAAGTGAAAATCACTTTTACAGACTGACACATTATGAAACCACTTTTCAGATTTTTTAAAAAAGCCCATGTCCAGACTGCTACACTCCAGCAAGGGCAACCAGCCTTAGTGATGCTGAATGTTTTTGCATTACAGACTGAAACCTGAAAACCCCACTCGCTTGTAAATACTGTGCATGATTATACATGGCAAGCAGATGGGTGTGTGCTAAGAGTCTGCTTCTTCCCCCAAAAAATCGCTCCCCCTTTCCATCTGATGCAACTGTGAAATCACCAGAAAAAAACGCAATAAATCTCTGCCTATAATTCCTCTTTGCACACAGAGTCATGTTTTCACATTAGTCCCAAAACGAAATTTCTTTGCCAATTTGAATGCACACTTACTGCTCTTTTTTTTTTGGCAAGTGAAAATCACTTTTACAGACTGACACATTATGAAACCACTTTTTTGATTTTTTAAAAAGCCCATGTCCAAACTTCTTTTTCAGACCACCACCATGTGTAACCTGGGTGGCTGCCTACACTCCAGCAAGGGCAACCAGCCTTAGTGATGCTGAATGTATTTGCATTACAGACTGAAACCTGAAAACCCCACTCGCTTGTAAATACTGTGCATGATTATACATGGCAAGCACATGGGTGTGTGCTAAGAGTCTGCTTCTTCCCCCAAAAAATCGCTCCCCCTTTTTCCTACTAATGCAACTGTGAAATCACCAGAAAAAAACGCAATAAATCTCTGCCTATAATTCCTCTTTGCACACAGAGTAATGTTTTCACATTAGTCCCAAAACGAAATTTCTTTGCCAATTTGAAAGCACACTTACTGCTCTTTTTTTTTGGGCAAGTGAAAATCACTTTTACAGACTGACACATTATGAAACCACTTTTTTGATTTTCTTAAATGCACATGTCCAAACTTCTTTTTCAGACCACCACCATGTGTAACCTGGGTGGCTGCCTACACTCCAGCAAGGGCAACCAGCCTTAGTGATGCTGAATGTATTTGCATTACAGACTGAAACCTGAAAACCCCACTCGCTTGTAAATACTGTGCATGATTATACATGGCAAGCACATGGGTGTGTGCTAAGAGTCTACTTCTTCCCCCAAAAAATCGCTCCCCCTTTCCATCTAATGCAACTGTGAAATCACCAGAGCAAAACGCAATAAATCTCTGCCTATAATTCCTCTTTGCACACAGAGTCATGTTTTCACATTAGTCCCAAAACGAAATTGCTTTGCCAATTTGAAACCACACTTACTGCTCTTTTTTTTTGGCAAGTGAAAATCACTTTTACAGACTGACACATTATGAAACCACTTTTTTGATTTTCTTAAATGCACATGTCCAAACTTCTTTTTCAGACCACCACCATGTGTAACCTGGGTGGCTGCCTACACTCCAGCAAGGGCAACCAGCCTTAGTGATGCTGAATGTATTTGCATTACAGACTGAAACCTGAAAACCCCACTCGCTTGTAAATACTGTGCATGATTATACATGGCAAGCACATGGGTGTGTGCTAAGAGTCTACTTCTTCCCCCAAAAAATCGCTCCCCCTTTCCATCTAATGCAACTGTGAAATCACCAGAGCAAAACGCAATAAATCTCTGCCTATAATTCCTCTTTGCACACAGAGTCATGTTTTCACATTAGTCCCAAAACGAAATTGCTTTGCCAATTTGAAACCACACTTACTGCTCTTTTTTTTTGGCAAGTGAAAATCACTTTTACAGACTGACACATTATGAAACCACTTTTTTGATTTTCTTAAATGCACATGTCCAAACTTCTTTTTCAGACTACCACCATGTGTAACCTGGGTGGCTGCCTACACTCCAGCAAGGGCAACCAGCTTTAGTGATGCTGAATGTATTTGCATTACAGACTGAAACCTGAAAACCCCACTCGCTTGTAAATACTGTGCATGATTATACATTGCAAGCACATGGGTGTGTGCTAAGAGTCTGCTTCTTCCCCCAAAAAATCGCTCCCCCTTTCCATCTAATGCAACTGTGAAATCACCAGAGCAAAACGCAATAAATCTCTGCCTATAATTCCTCTTTGCACACAGAGTCATGTTTTCACATTAGGCACAAAACAAAATTTCTTTGCCAATTTGATAGCACACTTACTGCTCTTTTTTTTTGGCAAGTGAAAATCACTTTTACAGACTGACACATTATGAAACCACTTTTTTGATTTTCTTAAATGCACATGTCCAAACTTCTTTTTCAGACTACCACCATGTGTAACCTGGGTGGCTGCCTACACTCCAGCAAGGGCAACCAGCCTTAGTGATGCTGAATGTATTTGCATTACAGACTGAAACCTGAAAACCCCACTCGCTTGTAAATACTGTGCATGATTATACATGGCAAGCACATGGGTGTGTGCTAAGAGTCTGCTTCTTCCCCCAAAAAATCGCTCCCCCTTTTTCCTACTAATGCAACTGTGAAATCACCAAATAAAAACGCAATAAATCTCTGCCTATAATTCCTCTTTGCACAGAGTCATGTTTTCACATTAGTCCCAAAACGAAATTTCTTTGCCAATTTGATAGCACACTTACTGCTCTTTTTTTTTGGCAAGTGAAAATCACTTTTACAGACTGACACATTATGAAACCACTTTTTTGATTTTCTTAAATGCACATGTCCAAACTTCTTTTTCAGACTACCACCATGTGTAACATGGGTGGCTGCCTACACTCCAGCAAGGGCAACCAGCCTTAGTGATGCTGAATGTATTTGCATTACAGACTGAAACCTGAAAACCTCACTCGCTTGTAAATACTGTGCATGATTATACATGGCAAGCACATGGGTGTGTGCTAAGAGTCTGCTTCTTCCCCCAAAAAATCGCTCCCCCTTTCCATCTAATGCAACTGTGAAATCACCAAATAAAAACGCAATAAATCTCTGCCTATAATTCCTCTTTGCACAGAGTCATGTTTACACATTAGTCCCAAAACGAAATTTTTTTGCCAATTTGAAACCACACTTACTGCTCTTTTTTTTTGGCAAGTGAAAATCACTTTTACAGACTGACACATTATGAAACCACTTTTTTGATTTTTTAAAAAGCCCATGTCCAAACTTCTTTTTCAGACCACCACCATGTGTAACCTGGGTGGCTGCCTACACTCCAGCAAGGGCAACCAGCCTTAGTGATGCTGAATGTATTTGCATTACAGACTGAAACCTGAAAACCCCACTCGCTTGTAAATACTGTGCATGATTATACATGGCAAGCACATGGGTGTGTGCTAAGAGTCTGCTTCTTCCCCCAAAAAATCGCTCCCCCTTTTTCCTACTAATGCAACTGTGAAATCACCAGAAAAAAACGCAATAAATCTCTGCCTATAATTCCTCTTTGCACACAGAGTAATGTTTTCACATTAGTCCCAAAACGAAATTTCTTTGCCAATTTGAAAGCACACTTACTGCTCTTTTTTTTTGGGCAAGTGAAAATCACTTTTACAGACTGACACATTATGAAACCACTTTTTTGATTTTCTTAAATGCACATGTCCAAACTTCTTTTTCAGACCACCACCATGTGTAACCTGGGTGGCTGCCTACACTCCAGCAAGGGCAACCAGCCTTAGTGATGCTGAATGTATTTGCATTACAGACTGAAACCTGAAAACCCCACTCGCTTGTAAATACTGTGCATGATTATACATGGCAAGCACATGGGTGTGTGCTAAGAGTCTACTTCTTCCCCCAAAAAATCGCTCCCCCTTTCCATCTAATGCAACTGTGAAATCACCAGAGCAAAACGCAATAAATCTCTGCCTATAATTCCTCTTTGCACACAGAGTCATGTTTTCACATTAGTCCCAAAACGAAATTGCTTTGCCAATTTGAAACCACACTTACTGCTCTTTTTTTTTGGCAAGTGAAAATCACTTTTACAGACTGACACATTATGAAACCACTTTTTTGATTTTCTTAAATGCACATGTCCAAACTTCTTTTTCAGACCACCACCATGTGTAACCTGGGTGGCTGCCTACACTCCAGCAAGGGCAACCAGCCTTAGTGATGCTGAATGTATTTGCATTACAGACTGAAACCTGAAAACCCCACTCGCTTGTAAATACTGTGCATGATTATACATGGCAAGCACATGGGTGTGTGCTAAGAGTCTACTTCTTCCCCCAAAAAATCGCTCCCCCTTTCCATCTAATGCAACTGTGAAATCACCAGAGCAAAACGCAATAAATCTCTGCCTATAATTCCTCTTTGCACACAGAGTCATGTTTTCACATTAGTCCCAAAACGAAATTGCTTTGCCAATTTGAAACCACACTTACTGCTCTTTTTTTTTGGCAAGTGAAAATCACTTTTACAGACTGACACATTATGAAACCACTTTTTTGATTTTCTTAAATGCACATGTCCAAACTTCTTTTTCAGACCACCACCATGTGTAACCTGGGTGGCTGCCTACACTCCAGCAAGGGCAACCAGCCTTAGTGATGCTGAATGTATTTGCATTACAGACTGAAACCTGAAAACCCCACTCGCTTGTAAATACTGTGCATGATTATACATGGCAAGCACATGGGTGTGTGCTAAGAGTCTACTTCTTCCCCCAAAAAATCGCTCCCCCTTTCCATCTAATGCAACTGTGAAATCACCAGAGCAAAACGCAATAAATCTCTGCCTATAATTCCTCTTTGCACACAGAGTCATGTTTTCACATTAGTCCCAAAACGAAATTGCTTTGCCAATTTGAAACCACACTTACTGCTCTTTTTTTTTGGCAAGTGAAAATCACTTTTACAGACTGACACATTATGAAACCACTTTTTTGATTTTCTTAAATGCACATGTCCAAACTTCTTTTTCAGACTACCACCATGTGTAACCTGGGTGGCTGCCTACACTCCAGCAAGGGCAACCAGCTTTAGTGATGCTGAATGTATTTGCATTACAGACTGAAACCTGAAAACCCCACTCGCTTGTAAATACTGTGCATGATTATACATTGCAAGCACATGGGTGTGTGCTAAGAGTCTGCTTCTTCCCCCAAAAAATCGCTCCCCCTTTCCATCTAATGCAACTGTGAAATCACCAGAGCAAAACGCAATAAATCTCTGCCTATAATTCCTCTTTGCACACAGAGTCATGTTTTCACATTAGGCACAAAACAAAATTTCTTTGCCAATTTGATAGCACACTTACTGCTCTTTTTTTTTGGCAAGTGAAAATCACTTTTACAGACTGACACATTATGAAACCACTTTTTTGATTTTCTTAAATGCACATGTCCAAACTTCTTTTTCAGACTACCACCATGTGTAACCTGGGTGGCTGCCTACACTCCAGCAAGGGCAACCAGCCTTAGTGATGCTGAATGTATTTGCATTACAGACTGAAACCTGAAAACCCCACTCGCTTGTAAATACTGTGCATGATTATACATGGCAAGCACATGGGTGTGTGCTAAGAGTCTGCTTCTTCCCCCAAAAAATCGCTCCCCCTTTTTCCTACTAATGCAACTGTGAAATCACCAAATAAAAACGCAATAAATCTCTGCCTATAATTCCTCTTTGCACAGAGTCATGTTTTCACATTAGTCCCAAAACGAAATTTCTTTGCCAATTTGATAGCACACTTACTGCTCTTTTTTTTTGGCAAGTGAAAATCACTTTTACAGACTGACACATTATGAAACCACTTTTTTGATTTTCTTAAATGCACATGTCCAAACTTCTTTTTCAGACTACCACCATGTGTAACATGGGTGGCTGCCTACACTCCAGCAAGGGCAACCAGCCTTAGTGATGCTGAATGTATTTGCATTACAGACTGAAACCTGAAAACCTCACTCGCTTGTAAATACTGTGCATGATTATACATGGCAAGCACATGGGTGTGTGCTAAGAGTCTGCTTCTTCCCCCAAAAAATCGCTCCCCCTTTCCATCTAATGCAACTGTGAAATCACCAAATAAAAACGCAATAAATCTCTGCCTATAATTCCTCTTTGCACAGAGTCATGTTTACACATTAGTCCCAAAACGAAATTTTTTTGCCAATTTGAAACCACACTTACTGCTCTTTTTTTTTGGCAAGTGAAAATCACTTTTACAGACTGACACATTATGAAACCACTTTTTTGATTTTTTAAAAAGCCCATGTCCAAACTTCTTTTTCAGACCACCACCATGTGTAACCTGGGTGGCTGCCTACACTCCAGCAAGGGCAACCAGCCTTAGTGATGCTGAATGTATTTGCATTACAGACTGAAACCTGAAAACCCCACTCGCTTGTAAATACTGTGCATGATTATACATGGCAAGCACATGGGTGTGTGCTAAGAGTCTGCTTCTTCCCCCAAAAAATCGCTCCCCCTTTTTCCTACTAATGCAACTGTGAAATCACCAGAAAAAAACGCAATAAATCTCTGCCTATAATTCCTCTTTGCACACAGAGTAATGTTTTCACATTAGTCCCAAAACGAAATTTCTTTGCCAATTTGAAAGCACACTTACTGCTCTTTTTTTTTGGGCAAGTGAAAATCACTTTTACAGACTGACACATTATGAAACCACTTTTTTGATTTTCTTAAATGCACATGTCCAAACTTCTTTTTCAGACCACCACCATGTGTAACCTGGGTGGCTGCCTACACTCCAGCAAGGGCAACCAGCCTTAGTGATGCTGAATGTATTTGCATTACAGACTGAAACCTGAAAACCCCACTCGCTTGTAAATACTGTGCATGATTATACATGGCAAGCACATGGGTGTGTGCTAAGAGTCTACTTCTTCCCCCAAAAAATCGCTCCCCCTTTCCATCTAATGCAACTGTGAAATCACCAGAGCAAAACGCAATAAATCTCTGCCTATAATTCCTCTTTGCACACAGAGTCATGTTTTCACATTAGTCCCAAAACGAAATTGCTTTGCCAATTTGAAACCACACTTACTGCTCTTTTTTTTTGGCAAGTGAAAATCACTTTTACAGACTGACACATTATGAAACCACTTTTTTGATTTTCTTAAATGCACATGTCCAAACTTCTTTTTCAGACCACCACCATGTGTAACCTGGGTGGCTGCCTACACTCCAGCAAGGGCAACCAGCCTTAGTGATGCTGAATGTATTTGCATTACAGACTGAAACCTGAAAACCCCACTCGCTTGTAAATACTGTGCATGATTATACATTGCAAGCACATGGGTGTGTGCTAAGAGTCTGCTTCTTCCCCCAAAAAATCGCTCCCCCTTTCCATCTAATGCAACTGTGAAATCACCAGAGCAAAACGCAATAAATCTCTGCCTATAATTCCTCTTTGCACACAGAGTCATGTTTTCACATTAGGCACAAAACAAAATTTCTTTGCCAATTTGATAGCACACTTACTGCTCTTTTTTTTTGGCAAGTGAAAATCACTTTTACAGACTGACACATTATGAAACCACTTTTTTGATTTTCTTAAATGCACATGTCCAAACTTCTTTTTCAGACTACCACCATGTGTAACCTGGGTGGCTGCCTACACTCCAGCAAGGGCAACCAGCCTTAGTGATGCTGAATGTATTTGCATTACAGACTGAAACCTGAAAACCCCACTCGCTTGTAAATACTGTGCATGATTATACATGGCAAGCACATGGGTGTGTGCTAAGAGTCTGCTTCTTCCCCCAAAAAATCGCTCCCCCTTTTTCCTACTAATGCAACTGTGAAATCACCAAATAAAAACGCAATAAATCTCTGCCTATAATTCCTCTTTGCACAGAGTCATGTTTTCACATTAGTCCCAAAACGAAATTTCTTTGCCAATTTGATAGCACACTTACTGCTCTTTTTTTTTGGCAAGTGAAAATCACTTTTACAGACTGACACATTATGAAACCACTTTTTTGATTTTCTTAAATGCACATGTCCAAACTTCTTTTTCAGACTACCACCATGTGTAACATGGGTGGCTGCCTACACTCCAGCAAGGGCAACCAGCCTTAGTGATGCTGAATGTATTTGCATTACAGACTGAAACCTGAAAACCTCACTCGCTTGTAAATACTGTGCATGATTATACATGGCAAGCACATGGGTGTGTGCTAAGAGTCTGCTTCTTCCCCCAAAAAATCGCTCCCCCTTTCCATCTAATGCAACTGTGAAATCACCAAATAAAAACGCAATAAATCTCTGCCGCACAGAGTCATGTTTACACATTAGTCCCAAAACGAAATTTTTTTGCCAATTTGAAACCACACTTACTGCTCTTTTTTTTTGGCAAGTGAAAATCACTTTTACAGACTGACACATTATGAAACCACTTTTTTGATTTTTTAAAAAGCCCATGTCCAAACTTCTTTTTCAGACCACCACCATGTGTAACCTGGGTGGCTGCCTACACTCCAGCAAGGGCAACCAGCCTTAGTGATGCTGAATGTATTTGCATTACAGACTGAAACCTGAAAACCCCACTCGCTTGTAAATACTGTGCATGATTATACATGGCAAGCACATGGGTGTGTGCTAAGAGTCTGCTTCTTCCCCCAAAAAATCGCTCCCCCTTTTTCCTACTAATGCAACTGTGAAATCACCAGAAAAAAACGCAATAAATCTCTGCCTATAATTCCTCTTTGCACACAGAGTAATGTTTTCACATTAGTCCCAAAACGAAATTTCTTTGCCAATTTGAAAGCACACTTACTGCTCTTTTTTTTTGGGCAAGTGAAAATCACTTTTACAGACTGACACATTATGAAACCACTTTTTTGATTTTCTTAAATGCACATGTCCAAACTTCTTTTTCAGACCACCACCATGTGTAACCTGGGTGGCTGCCTACACTCCAGCAAGGGCAACCAGCCTTAGTGATGCTGAATGTATTTGCATTACAGACTGAAACCTGAAAACCCCACTCGCTTGTAAATACTGTGCATGATTATACATGGCAAGCACATGGGTGTGTGCTAAGAGTCTACTTCTTCCCCCAAAAAATCGCTCCCCCTTTCCATCTAATGCAACTGTGAAATCACCAGAGCAAAACGCAATAAATCTCTGCCTATAATTCCTCTTTGCACACAGAGTCATGTTTTCACATTAGTCCCAAAACGAAATTGCTTTGCCAATTTGAAACCACACTTACTGCTCTTTTTTTTTGGCAAGTGAAAATCACTTTTACAGACTGACACATTATGAAACCACTTTTTTGATTTTCTTAAATGCACATGTCCAAACTTCTTTTTCAGACCACCACCATGTGTAACCTGGGTGGCTGCCTACACTCCAGCAAGGGCAACCAGCCTTAGTGATGCTGAATGTATTTGCATTACAGACTGAAACCTGAAAACCCCACTCGCTTGTAAATACTGTGCATGATTATACATGGCAAGCACATGGGTGTGTGCTAAGAGTCTACTTCTTCCCCCAAAAAATCGCTCCCCCTTTCCATCTAATGCAACTGTGAAATCACCAGAGCAAAACGCAATAAATCTCTGCCTATAATTCCTCTTTGCACACAGAGTCATGTTTTCACATTAGTCCCAAAACGAAATTGCTTTGCCAATTTGAAACCACACTTACTGCTCTTTTTTTTTGGCAAGTGAAAATCACTTTTACAGACTGACACATTATGAAACCACTTTTTTGATTTTCTTAAATGCACATGTCCAAACTTCTTTTTCAGACTACCACCATGTGTAACCTGGGTGGCTGCCTACACTCCAGCAAGGGCAACCAGCTTTAGTGATGCTGAATGTATTTGCATTACAGACTGAAACCTGAAAACCCCACTCGCTTGTAAATACTGTGCATGATTATACATTGCAAGCACATGGGTGTGTGCTAAGAGTCTGCTTCTTCCCCCAAAAAATCGCTCCCCCTTTCCATCTAATGCAACTGTGAAATCACCAGAGCAAAACGCAATAAATCTCTGCCTATAATTCCTCTTTGCACACAGAGTCATGTTTTCACATTAGGCACAAAACAAAATTTCTTTGCCAATTTGATAGCACACTTACTGCTCTTTTTTTTTGGCAAGTGAAAATCACTTTTACAGACTGACACATTATGAAACCACTTTTTTGATTTTCTTAAATGCACATGTCCAAACTTCTTTTTCAGACTACCACCATGTGTAACCTGGGTGGCTGCCTACACTCCAGCAAGGGCAACCAGCCTTAGTGATGCTGAATGTATTTGCATTACAGACTGAAACCTGAAAACCCCACTCGCTTGTAAATACTGTGCATGATTATACATGGCAAGCACATGGGTGTGTGCTAAGAGTCTGCTTCTTCCCCCAAAAAATCGCTCCCCCTTTTTCCTACTAATGCAACTGTGAAATCACCAAATAAAAACGCAATAAATCTCTGCCTATAATTCCTCTTTGCACAGAGTCATGTTTTCACATTAGTCCCAAAACGAAATTTCTTTGCCAATTTGATAGCACACTTACTGCTCTTTTTTTTTGGCAAGTGAAAATCACTTTTACAGACTGACACATTATGAAACCACTTTTTTGATTTTCTTAAATGCACATGTCCAAACTTCTTTTTCAGACTACCACCATGTGTAACATGGGTGGCTGCCTACACTCCAGCAAGGGCAACCAGCCTTAGTGATGCTGAATGTATTTGCATTACAGACTGAAACCTGAAAACCTCACTCGCTTGTAAATACTGTGCATGATTATACATGGCAAGCACATGGGTGTGTGCTAAGAGTCTGCTTCTTCCCCCAAAAAATCGCTCCCCCTTTCCATCTAATGCAACTGTGAAATCACCAAATAAAAACGCAATAAATCTCTGCCTATAATTCCTCTTTGCACAGAGTCATGTTTTCACATTAGTCCCAAAACGAAATTTTTTTGCCAATTTGATAGCACACTTAATGCTCTTTTTTTTTGGCAAGTGAAAATCACTTTTACAGACTGACACATTATGAAACCACTTTTTTGATTTTCTTAAATGCACATGTCCAAACTTCTTTTTCAGACTACCACCATGTGTAACCTGGGTGGCTGCCTACACTCCAGCAAGGGCAACCAGCCTTAGTGATGCTGAATGTATTTGCATTACAGACTGAAACCTGAAAACCCCACTCGCTTGTAAATACTGTGCATGATTATACATGGCAAGCACATGGGTGTGTGCTAAGAGTCTGCTTCTTCCCCCCAAAAATCGCTCCCCCTTTTTCCTACTAATGCAACTGTGAAATCACCAGAAAAAAACGCAATAAATCTCTGCCTATAATTCCTCTTTGCACACAGAGTCATGTTTTCACATTAGTCCCAAAACGAAATTTCTTTGCCAATTTGAAAGCACACTTACTGCTCTTTTTTTTTGGGCAAGTGAAAATCACTTTTACAGACTGACACATTATGAAACCACTTTTTTGATTTTCTTAAATGCACATGTCCAAACTGCTTTTTCAGACCACCACCATGTGTAACCTGGGTGGCTGCCTACATTCCAGCAAGGGCAACCAGCCTTAGTGATGCTGAATGTATTTGCATTACTGAGTCCAACCTCAAACCCTTAAACTATTCTTTTTTTTTCCAGTACACCTTAATTTATTGTGAAAACATAGTCCATATTATTTTACATGTTCCTCACATTTAAATTTCTCCCAAAACAGAAAATGATAAACGCAACTTCAACAAAAAGAATTTTCATTTCTATTATTCATTTCTTAATTTACCATATACATCTCCTCTCAAACTCTATCCTCACCTTTAAAATTAGTTAGTTGTGAAAGAAATGTGGCACTCAAACAGCAGATTATCAGAGCCAGGATCTCTGTTGTGTTCACCTCTCTCCTCTCAGCAGAACCAGATAATGGCAAACTTTCCCTCTATTTTTCCACACATATACATGTAAGTTTCAAATCTCAGTGCTTCCCCCTTTTTTTCAAATGTAATCACACATTTCTATTGGTTGAAAACCAACCCTTTTCCAAAAGTACCCTGCCCCCAACTTGACTTCTGCCTAGTACCCTTCCCCCAACTTGACTTCTGCCTGCTACCATAGCAACAGCTCATGGAACACTGCTGTGTGGAGTTAGGTCAGAAGTTCGCCACACAATGTTTCAATTCCACAGAGCAAGAGTGCTTGACTTTTCAAACCTAACAGCAAATCCATAGTACTGTTCTTTGGTAACACATTTTTCTGTACCAATACAAAACATGCTTCTATTAATTTACACATACAGCCTAGTTTTTATTCTAGAATGGTATGTAACAGCCAATCAGTTCTTTTTGTTTTGAAAAAAATATGTATGCCTCCATTTCCAAACTGTCTTTCTTTTCATATTGCCATTCTACTGAAAGACACCTCCTGAGTGCATCCAGTTCTCCTTTGAAGATGTTCACAGTGTGGATTGTAGGGCACAGCTATGTCTTCTGGAGTGAAAAGTTTGCAGAGAAAACAGATATGGTGAGAGACCTTGCTTTGCCAAATGTAGACATTAAATGGATTGGTCAGAGAGGGTTAAAGTGGCACCAGTTGATGCCATTGGTGAAATCCTTCATTCAAATCCAACACCCTGACCTCATAATAGTGCACTGTGGTGGCAATGACCTAGGCACTTTGACTGGGGTAGGTCTGGAAATGCTTATGAAGGACACCTTTGCACAACTGTTTTCACTTTTCCCTAAAACTGCCTTTGTTTTTTCCAACATATGCCAAAGGCAAAAATGGAACTGGTCCAATCATTTCTGTCCGCAGATTGACAAAGCAAGAAAGCACGTCAACAAATCTGTTTCTGCTTTCCTCCGTGACTATGGTATGGGTGCCATTTACCACAACAACTTGCGTTATGACATGCAAGACATTTATAGAGGAGATGGTGTGCACTTCAATGATGAAGGGAACAGAGTCTTCCTTTTGAACCTTAGACTCTGCATCGGTACTTACTTGTAGGTACCACTAACAAAATGACTTCATAAACACAACAGCTCTTTTTAGAGCTCCCTAATATCTAAACTCTTAAATCTGCATTTCATTTCTTTTTTTATTTATTTTTTCTTCCGTACGCTTACCGTAAGCTTACCGTACGCGTACCCCGTGATTTTTAAAAAAATCAATAAATGTTTTTTTTGTACTTTTCTGTCCTTCTTTGACCCCCTTACAAATGTTAGGGGGTCTGTAACTCTCCTCATTGCCCCCTTTTCTTGTTTTCACTCTTTTTTTTCAGAGTGAAATACACAAAATGGCGGCCGCCGCTTCCTGGTTTCGGCCGATTCGAATGTTTACTAAGATCTAAGAGCCAATCAGAATCGCGCTCGCGCACGCCACCGTACGCGTACGGTAAGCTTACGGTAAGCGTACCGTAAGCGGGCTCAGATATATATATTGATTTAAAGGCTATTTTCTCAGAATCTACTGAACAGATTTACACCAAACCTACAAAAGGCACTTCCTTGACCTGAGGACTACCTCTCTGCCAAATTTCTAGTAATTCTGTTCAGCCGTTCGGGCTGTAGCTCGTTCTAAAGGTCCTATGGAAAAATGCATGGGGAAAACGCGTTTTGGGACCCCCCTTTTATCTCAGCCCCCGCTTGACGAATCCCCCCGAGACTTTCAGGGTAGGAGCGGAGCGTAGCGCCCCACCTATTTTGAGAAATTCGCGAGGATTCGTCAACCGGCGCCAAAGTTAATCAAAATAGAATGTTGCGGATTTCCTATGGAAAAGGGGTCCTAACTATAACTACCTACTGGCGAACGCCAGTAGGTAATATATATATATTATCTGCTGGCGGTCGCCAGTAGATAGTTATAGTTAGGACCGTGTTTCCATAGGAAATCCGCAACATTCTATTTGGAATAACTTTGGCGCCGGTTGACGAATCCTCGCGAAATTTTCTAAATAGGTGGGGTGCTCCGCTCCTACCCTGAAAGTCTCGGGGGGATTCGTCAGGCGGGGGGCTGAGAAAAAAGGGGGGTCCCAAAACGCGTTTTCCCCATGCAATTTTCCATAGGGACCTTTAGTCCAAGGTACAGCCCGAACGGCTGAACAGAATTACTTGAAATTTGGCAAAGAGGTAGTCCTCAGCTCAGGGATGTGCCTTTTGCATATATGGTGTCAATCTGTTCAGTAGTTCCTGAGAAAATCAAAAGTAAATTCACATATATATCTGGGCGGAGCCTAACCAAACATCTCATCCTGAGATCTGATTGGCTGTCAGCACTTCATCCAAGAAGTGTTGGCAGCCATCTTGGGACCAATATACATGATAGCACCTCATTAAAAAGCATTGCAGTTAATAGAAGGTTTTAAGACTTTAGTTACATTATGAATCATTTGTTGATGGTACCATACTCATTTTAAGAATTGTGGTATGTTCTAAGGTGATTTCACCATGTGAAAAAGCCTTCTGCTGGGATATCATGATTAAGGCTCCCGGTTTTCCGTTTTTACTGATTTTTACAGATAATTACAGACAGAAAACAAAGTGTTTCCTGTCTGTATTTATTTTTAAAAGCGGAAAAATGCAGAAAAGTGTGCTTCTTGTGGGTGACTCTCCATGCTATTTTTCATGATTTCTAGGACAACAGATGAGCAGATAGGCAGCATGGGAAGTTAAAAATAGTTTGAGTATTATAATAGTCAAATTTACCTGAAGGTGTAGTGTTTTGCTATATTTGGCTGCCTAATTTGCTAAAAAACGACAAGCAGCAAAGTATGAGTGCATGTTTATCAGTTAAATAAATGTAGAAATATACCATTTTATGAAGCCATATATTCGCAAAACACAAAATAAATATGGATAAAAACCAACAGGATGACCAAAAACTAAATATGGATAAATACAGACGGAAATGTTAAAAAAAAAAATACCGTAAAACCGGGAGCCCTAATCATGATTGAGAGAAAAATATTTTCTCATGCTTTTCCCACAGAGGTTTGGAAGGTGATCTATAAGCTAAACTGAGAGCTTATTTTCTGTAAATTCACATTATCTTTCTCAGCCATGTGAGAATGAAGTCTGACATTCTCAGTAAAACATGTACATCCAACAAGGGCAGAGACTGTCAGTTGATTCCTTTGTGTTCTTTTGCAGCTTCCCAGAGTGTTCCAAAGAACAACTAGAGCGCTAACAGTCCTACTTATGATAAACGTATGGCACACCTGAAGCCATCTTGATTGGATTAAAGTGGTAACTCTTAAAACATTTAATTTAAAAAGGAACAAAATGAGGGGGTTCATTTTTCCATAGAAAGTATGATTAGTGCTGCAGAAAGAAAAATTAGGGCACATTTTGAGTGTCTTCTCAAATCCTCTTCTATTTCATTAAAAAATTCTGACATGCAGACTGAAACATGCACTTTCACTACCAGCAGCAGACTTCCCTGGTGAGCAGTAACTTTACTACAGTGATCTAATGAGAAAAAAGAGTGCTAACATTCTGAATTTATGGCAAATGAGTGACACATCTGAATGCCTTCTTGATGGAATCAAAGTAAAACACTGAAAGTATTTCCTACTGAGGAGACTGCAGTAAATGAGGAAATTAGGAAACGTCATAACAAATAAGTCTCCCAAGATGGCCACCAGAGACAAAAGAGCCCAAATGTAGCCCAAATATCACCCAGATGTAGCCCAAGTATAGCCCGATGACAGAATGTCCCAGAGTGTTCTTAAAAACAACTAGAGCGCTTACTGTCTCATTATGACAAACCTATGGCACACCTGAAGCCATCTTGATTGGAATAAACTGGTAACAGTTAAAACATTTAATTTAAAAAGGAACACAATGAGGGGGTTCATTTTGCCATAGAAATTATGATTAATGCTGAAGAAAGAAAAATGAGGGCACATTTTGAGTGACTTCTCAAATCCCCTTCTATTTCATTAAAAAATTCTGACATGCAGACTGAAACATGCACTTTTAATACCAGGAGCAGACTTCGATGGTGAACAGTAGTTTTACTACAGTGATCTAATGAGCAACTAGAGTGCTAACATTCAGAATTTATGGTAAATGTGTGACATATCTGAATACCTTCATGATGGAATCAAAGTAAAAAACTGAAAGCATTTCCTACTGAGGAGACTGCAGTACATGAGGAAATTAGGAAACTTCATAACAAATAAATCTCCCAAGATGGCCACCCGAGACAAAAGAGCCCAAATGTAGCCCAAAATCACCCAGATGTAGCCCAAATATAGCCCAATGACAGAAGTGTGTCAAACACTTATTATTTTGTGTTTTTGCAGTGTTATATTGTGCAGACTTATCAGGTATTGGAGTGCTTTACATGAGCATTGGTTACATCACACAAGAACAAATTCATTTTGGTTGTAGACATGGGGAGAATAAGAGATTTGACCAGAATCACAGAATGTCGAGCTGAAGCAGAAACTCCAACCTGGTTCCCCAGTTGCAAAGTCTGCAGTTCTGGAAGTAACACCACATCCTCTCCCCTAAGTGCAACATTTAATCAAGTGGTCAACTGGATAAAAAAACATAAAGGTAACAAATAATTTAAAAGTGCTTTCTCGCTATTTGAAAACTCAGAAAATATGTCCTTATTTTAGTCTTTTAGAGCACTAGCCATAATTTTGATGCCAATAAGACCCTCTCATATATGTAATTTCTAAAGGAAATGCTCTAGGTATTACAGTTTTGATTACATCAAGGTGACGTCAGGCGTTCCACACTTTTGTAATAAATAAAGAATGTTAGCAATCTAGTTGTTCATTAGCATACTGTTGAGAGGCAGAGGCCAGGGGCACGGACTCTGAAAATTGAAGGCAGGTAGGAGGGTGCAAAGGCAACAATTTAACCACACTGAGCAGGCAGGAAGGGCCGTGGCAGCACAACAGACTATGGAGGGCAGTGGAAAGGGGGGCAGGGGCAACAAACCAACAATACAGGACTTGCAAGAGAGGCTGTGGCAATGTAATAGACCATTGTGGGCAGAAGGAAGAGGCAATGGTAGTACAACCATACATGCCAACAGACCCGATATAGCCAGGAAACGTCCAATGTTTTTAAGCTCAAATGTGCTTTATTTTATCTGTCTCTTGTCTACAATCTCCTCTTTTTCAATGTAACTCAAAGGGGAATATCAATACCCCAGTTTTTTGTCAAAATCTCCCTCTTACCAAGTTCAAAATGTTCGCAAGTATGGTACATTGGATCATGGAAGGAAATGGTGTAAGGACATGGACTTGGATAACAGAGGACAGGAGGGACATGGAGAGGTGCACCAAACTGACCCTGCAGGGCAGGCATCAGGGTTTGCAGCAGCACAATACACCACACAGGGCATGCGGGACGGGAGTGCAGCACAACAATCCATAGAAAGCAAGAGGGAGGGGACAGGACCATGCACATGGACAACAGAGAACAGAGGGGCAAGAGGCAGGACCATAATGGATAGACAGGAGAGAAAGCTGCAGCATAACAGACCATAAAGGGCAGGAGGGATGGATCAGGGGCATTACAATGGAACAGACAAGTCAGGAGGGAGGGAGTAAGGGTCTGCACATGTAAACAGAGGGCTGGGGGCAAGGGGGCAGGGCAGGAGCAGCAAGATAGCCATGGAGGTCAGGCAGGATGGGCACTAGAAGCAAGACACACCATGAAGAGCAACAGTGAGACTGTGATGGCATACACACAGACCATGGAGGGAAGGTGGGAGGGGTTCAGGGGCAGCTAACTGACCACACAGGGAAGGTGGGAGGGGCCATGGCAGCACAGAAGACCATGCATGGCAAGTGGGAGGGTTAGTGGTAGCACAATGGCTATGATGGGCAAGAAGGAGGGTGCAGGGGCATGCACAAAGGACGATGGAGGATAGAAGCGAGGGTCAGGACCTGTGCACAGACAAGAAAGTTCAGGGGAAGGGGCCTCACAACAGACCGCACGGGGCAGGCAGGAGGAGCAGTTGCAGCACAACAGACCAGGGAGGGCAGAAGGGTGTGGCAGTACAATGGACCATGTAGGACAGGAGGAAGAGGATAGGGGCATGGCATGTGGACAGGCAGGGTGGAGGTGGCAGGGACAGGTTACAGTCATCTGACAATGCTAGGCAGGTGGGAGGGGAGTGGCAGCTCAACAGAACACTCAGAGTAGATAGGAGTGGCAGGTCCATGGAACATGGTGGGAAAAAAAGGATGAAGCAGGGGCATACACAAAGACATCGGAGGGCATGGGGAAGGAGAATAGGGGCAGCAAGCTAAGCACAGAGTTTAAGCAGGAGGTCAATGATGGGGCATAGAACTGGGCATTGGAGGGCAGGAGGAGTGGACTGGTACATCATACTAAATTGAGGGCAGTGGCAGCACATCAGACCATGCATGGCAGGAGGGAGGAGGCTAGTCCATGGATTCACACAACAGAGGATAGGGAGGAGGGGGATGGGGCAGCAAGCTAGCTGTTCAGAGAAGGCGGGTATTAGGAACTTTATTGTTTTTAAAACGTGTGTCTGTGCGAACTACTTAAAATATGAACAAGTATGCAGCATAATCTCACTTTTATTCAGGAAGAAGAGGACGTTTGTGACTGTGACTCCGGGCTCACTTGGAAGAAACACCCCCTGACCCTCCACCCCCTATCGCAAAATTTAATGCCCGTGAAAAGGGTAGGTGAACACAGTGTTATATAGAACATAGTCCTGAGAGCACGATTGAAAATGAAAACTAGATATAGTGTATGGTATAAACTATGCACCAAATAGTGTGATATAAGATGAACCGGGCGTGAAATATAATATGCAATACATTGTGCGCAATGACAGATTCATTGGAGAGCGCGAGATAGCACAGGCACTAGCGTTTGCTATGCGATATGCGCCTTGGAGTTTAATATGCACAGGGCAGTGTTGTGTAACCTAACTAGTCTCTAAAGTTGTAATATAAAATATGTGCTGGGGAGTGTAACGGTGCATATGCACTGTGACAAAGATATGGATCCCAGATTGTAATATGTATGGCATAGCACTGTGCGTTATAACATAGGCATCGAGGAAGGCACGTTAGATGGGGCAATATAACCCGTGCGAAGACAAGTGTGGCATGACATATTCACGGGGTGGTGTTACAGTGCACATGGGCTAGAGAGTGTCATAGCATATGCACTAGCTAGTGGAATACAACACAGAGGTGTGTGGCACTCAGCAGGCAATGGTGGGTGTAAAACAGCATTGGGCTCTGTCAGGAGCGCGCTGTGACTCTCAAGTGATGTTCGTCCCCTTTCCAGAGAGTAAAATAAAAAGTATTACACATCCGGCAGTGGATGTGTGTTTTATTAAACGTGAGGGGGGTTTCTTGCATAGTTTTGGTCAAATTTTTGTCGAATCCCCTTTGAATGGCTTGGTGTGCATGTGTATTAAATGTGCCCGTCAATAGCTACCCATGTTTGTATAAATAAACGACAAGGGTGTCTACCGGGATTAGGCACGGTAGGGCATCAGACATGTCAGAGCTTCACTAGTGGTGTAAATACATTCCACGTGGATTCATTGTATGCATAGTCGCCTTTTAATGAATATCACGCAAATCGTCATGGTGATAGGTACGTACGGTTTGTCCAGCATGTCCTAGGTGTGTCTATAAATATATATTTTTTAAAAATAATAAAAAACAGTGGCCGGCCCTGGGGATTGGGGTCAAAAAAACTATAATTAGGAGACAGGCCCTGGGGGATGGGGTCATCAGGGCCAATAAATTAGAATAAGAAGGGGAACCACACAGCCCCCCTTCTTAAAAAATTAAAATAAATAAAAGACTGGCATCGTGCCGGAGGCCATGCCCCCTCCTTGCAGCACTCTGCAAACGCGCCCCCTGCCGAGTTGTAAGTTGGGGAATTAATTCCTCTTCAATACTGAGGGTCCCTGAGGGCCAACTAGCCCAATAGGCATCTCCAGTATGCACCAGGGAGCTGCACTGCAGACAGGTGTTCTGAGGCCAAGCCCCTTTTTACACCTCTCTGCAACGCAGCTCTGTGGCGCTTACTGGAGGTACCTAGTGGTCTAGTTTGACCCTAGGGACCCTTAGGATTCAAGGGGACTTAATCTCTCAACTTAGAACAGCCACAGGGCGCGTTTACACAGTGGTGAAGGGAGGGGACGGGGCCTGAGGTGATGTGTGCAAACACGCACTATGGCACGTTTTAAAATGGGGATATAATTTTCCTTCAATACTGAGGGCCCCTGGGGGCTAACTAGCCCACCAAGTGCTTCCATTAAGCGCCACTGAGCTGCATTGCAGAGAGGTGGTCCAGGCTGTGCCACTTTTTACACCTCTCTGCAACACAGCTCTGTGGCACTTACTGGAGGTACCTAGTGGGCTAGATGGACCCTAGGAACCCTCAGGATTCAAATGAACTTAATCTCCCAACTAAAAACGGACACAGGGCGTGTTTACACAGTGGTGAAGGGAGGGGACGGGGCCTGAGTTAACGTGTGCAAAAACGCCCTGTGGCCTGTTTTAAGAGGTAATTTTAATCCCCCTGCCCTATTATATACTAGGGACTTACAGAGGAGGTCATGCTAAACACAGGGGGAGCCCAACGCATAATGTTCCCTAGTGTATGTAGGTGTTTTCACTGTATTCTAAGTGTCTTTTAACATAGCACTGGCTCTAGGACTGGTTAGTCAGACTCAGTTACCACCAGTATCCGTCTGAAAAAGTTGAGGGTACAGGATGATTTTGCAACAAGGATTCTTTCTGCTCTTCTTTTTGTTCTTTCTGCACGTTATCCTTCTTCCTGCACTTTTCTTCGTCTTTGAGGACTTCTGTTGCTTCTTTCTGCACTTCTTTTTTTTCTTTCTGTGCATTTTTTCTTCTTTCTTCACCTGTCCTATCTCTGTAGGCATAGTTAGAAATTAGCATTTAAAAAACCTTTGAAATTCACAGAAAAAACCATAGGTTTCAGGCACGTTATAGTTAGGAATTAGCATTTAAAAAACCTCAGAAATTCACTGAAAAAACCATAGGTTTCAGGGGTGTTCTAGTTAGCTGGACTTTTCACTTGTACAAAACCATTGCAATTCCCCCGTTATAGTTAGTTCAGCTAACTATAACTCGCGTGCCCGCAATGCACTGCTGATGACGTCACATATTACATCACTCATGACATGGTCAGTGACATCACTGATGACATCACTGATGACATCTCAAATGACATCACTGATGACATCACTGATGACATCATCCTTGTGATAGAGTGGCAGACCTCCTCTCACCCTAATATAACCTTTGATACACACATTCAGAAATAGAGACTAAACTTTTCAAAACAATGGACATACCAATACTAGTTACAACAACCTCTTCAGTAATTCTAAGATCCACATACACATCCACTCATTCACCAACAGTCCTATACAGTCACTCATACATGTATTCACTCATCATATGTACTCATACACCTATACATCCTGTTACACAATGCCACTCATCCATAGAATTACTCACACACATAGTCACTCATGCTAATAAAGAATCAAACATACATTTATTTGCATATATAGTTATACACACACCACCACACTTACTTCTACGGAAACTTACACATACTTAGTCTTTTAAACAATCACTTATAGAAACACATACTTATTCATACAGGAACTCTTTCAATCTCTCACTCTCACATATACTCACTTATATACACCAATAGTCACGTATACTAGTTTAAAACATATGTAGTTACTCATAAAGACACTATTGAGACAGTCATTCACTCACTAACACACCCATACACACACTCATCCACCCATACAGTCCTGCACACATGCTGTCTTCAACACATACAAAGAGTGAGTCACTCATTCATGCACCTATGCACTACGTAATACCCCCCACCGAACCATGCAGACACTCAGACTGATACTCAAAAAACCAACTAATAACCTATATAGACACCCATGTAGCTACTCACCAACCCATGCAGCCACTTATACACAAAGTGAGAGACTGATACAGATATTTACATATTTAAACATTACTCACTAAGCCATGTATTCACTATGATACACTTAATCAGTCAGTTACACAGTCAATTTT
This sequence comes from Triturus cristatus, assembly GCF_964204655.1. Lineage (NCBI taxonomy): Eukaryota > Metazoa > Chordata > Amphibia > Caudata > Salamandridae > Triturus > Triturus cristatus. The sequence continues at coordinate 705,283,987 of NC_140595.1, read as the reverse complement.
TCAAAAACAAATCATCCATTTAGACACTTATATACCCATTTATTCTTCCATCGACCTTGAGATATACATATATAAAACATATTTAATTTTCAGAAAAACACACATTCACTGGATGATGTCATCAGTGATGTCATTTGAGATGCCATCAGTGATGTCATGAGTGATGTCACTGACCATGTCATGAGTGATGTAATATGTGACGTCATCAGCAGTGCATTGCGGGCGCGCGAGTTATAGTTAGCTGAACCAACTATAACGGGGGAATTTCAATGGTTTTGTACAAGTGAAAAGGCCAGCTAATTATAACACCCCTGAAACCTATGGTTTTTTCAGTGAATATATATATATATATATTCACTGAAAAAACCATAGGTTTCACACACGTTATAGTTAGGAATTAGCATTTAAAAAACCTTGCAAATTCAATGAAAAAACCAAAGGTTTCACACATGTTATAGTTAGCTGGACATTTCACTCGTAAAAAACCAATGAAATTCCCCCGTTATAGTTAGTTCAGCTAACTATAACTCGCGCGCCCGCAATGCACTGCTGATGACGTCACATATTACATCACTCATGACATGGTCAGTGACATCACTCATGACATCACTGATGACATCTCAAATGACATCACTGATGACATCATCCAGTGAATGTGTGTTTTTCTGAAAATTAAATATGTTTTATATATGTATATCTCAAGGTCGATGGAAGAATAAATGGGTATATAAGTGTCTAAATGGATGATTTGTTTTTGAAAAATTGATTGTGTAACTGACTGATTAAGTGTATCATAGTGAATTCATGGCTTAGTGAGTAATGTTTAAATATGTAAATATCTGTATCAGTCTCTCACTTTGTGTATAAGTGGCTGCATGGGTTGGTGAGTAGCTACATGGGTGTCTATATAGGTTATTAGTTGGTTTTTGAGTATCAGTCTGAGTGTCTGCATGGTTCGTGGGGGGTATTACGTAGTGCATAGGTGCATGAATGAATGACTCAGTCTTTGTATGTGTTGAAGACAGCATGTGTGCAGGACTCTATGGGTGCATGAGTGTGTGCATGGGTGTGTTAGTGAGTGAATGACTGTCTCAATAGTGTCTCTATGAGTAACTACATATGTTTTAAAGTAGTATATGTGACTATTGGTGTATATAAGCGAGTATATGTGAGAGTGAGAGATTGAAAGAGTTCCTGTATGAATAAGTATGTGTTTCGTTAAGTGATTGTTTAAAAGACTAAGTATGTGTAAGTTTCCGTAGAAGTAAGTGTGGTGGTGTGTGTATAACTGTATATGCAAGTAAATGGATGTTTGATTCTTTATTATCATGAGTGACTATGTGTGTGAGTAACTCTATGGGTGAGTGGCATTGTGTAACAGGGTGTATAGGTGTATGAGTACATATGATGAGTGAGTACATGTATGAGTGACTGTATAGGGCTGTTGGTGAATGAGTGGATGTGTATGTGGATCTTAGAATTACTGTATAGGTTGTTTTAACCGGTATTGGTATGTCCATTGTTTTTAAAATTAAAATTTCTCTTTTTTTAAGTGTTTGTATCAAAGGTTATATTAGGGGAAGAGGTGGTCTGCCCCTCTATCACAAGGATGATGTCATCAGTGATGTCATCAGTGAAGTCATTTGAGATGTCATCAGTGATGTCATGAGTGATGTCACTGACCATGTCATGAGTGATGTAATATGTGACGTCATCAGCAGTGCATTGCGGGCGCGCGAGTTATAGTTAGCTGAACTAACTATAACGGGGGAATTTCATTGGTTTTTTACGAGTGAAATGTCCAGCTAACTATAACATGTGTGAAACCTTTGGTTTTTTCATTGAATTTGCAAGGTTTTTTAAATGCTAATTCCTAACTATAACGTGTGTGAAACCTATGGTTTTTTCAGTGAATTTGCAAGGTTTTTTAAATGCTAATCCCTAACTATAACGTTTTTGAAACCTTTGGTTTTTTCAGTGAATTTGTATGGTTTTTTATATGCTAAGTTATGTATTTTTAATTAAAGATATTTTTTTTTAATAAAATAAAATTACTATATATTCATTTATATATTATCTGTACTTTTTTATAAATTATTTTTAAAAAAAATTCAATTAGGATATTTTTTTTTTTAAAATTTTTAAAATTATTTTATGTCCACTTTTTTTTTATAAATTCTTGGGGTGCGCGCTCTGAGCGCGCTCCTAGTACTATTTCGTAAGTTTTTTATGAATTCCGGCGTACGTTATTTACGTGCGCAAATATACTTCATGGTGCGCGCTGGGAGCGCGCACCCAGTACGTATGCGTACGTACGTACGCATGCATCCTACGCGCTCGACGCGGTTTACTTCCGCATACGCTAAAATTATGCGCAATAACGGTCGCGTATACGCGTGTTCAACGTATGCGCGCTAGGTACGCGCATATGACGTATGCACCTGCGCGTTTACGCGTTCGTGCATACGTCATCACGGGGTGCGCGCTCGGAGCTTGCGCAGTGTGCGCACCTCGTGTTTATACATAATAAAACAATATTTCTTATTGGTTATCATTACTTTCAGTTTCTAATTGTTTCAATACCACACCCAATCCCCTCATGGCAAGTCATGTGATCAAGAATCATTACTTTTGATTGGTTTGAAGTACTTTCTGTTCCAGATTCTTCCCAAACCACACCTACTCCCATCATTATTAGTTCTGATTCCTTTGGAGAAGGAGCTATTCTGTTGTTGAGAGACAATGGCTGAACAGCAACCAACTTCAGACAGTGACCAGGACACTCTTGAGAGGCAGAGGAACAGGAAGCAGAAAGACAGCTTTATATGGCAGTTTTTCTCTTTTCCAGATGGTGAGAAAAAGGTAAATGCACCGAAAGTTACATGTCTACTTTGTAAAAAAGTCTTATCTCGTGGGAATCCTAACAAGAAATATTCTTTTAGCATTCACACTATGTTGAAACATGTTTACAAAATGCATCCAGTAACTTATCGTCGAGCTTCTGGAGAAAACCCTCCACCTGCTCAGCCGACGACATCAGCAGCAGCTCAGCCGAGCACATCTTCGGCAGCTCAGGGGAGCACTTCAGCTGCGATGGTGCCTTCACCTGTTTCTATACCTCTTGTTGGTCCACCTTGTTTGGCGAGGTTGTCTACACGGTGCACTGATTGCGGTTCTCTTATTTCTGTGGGGGAGACCAGTCTTGATCTCCTTCAGAGAAAATTTGATGCGCATCCGTGCACTAGGCCATAGATGTTTTTTCTTTTTTTGCGTTTTTCTCTTCCTGTTTCCCTCCATTAACTCAAGGGCTCTTTTAAGAGCCACTTATAAACTTAACCAAACAAATTTTTTTTTTAGAAATTTTTTTTGAAATTTTTTTGAGGTGCGCGCACCCTGCGCGCACCCAAGGTTTTTTTTTTTTTTTTTTTTTTTTTTTGAGAGACTACAATTAAAAATTGAAAATGTGATTGTAGAGAAGTAGAAAAAAAGGAACCATGATATTGGTGACTTACCATACCCACTCAAAAAAATATTTTTTCATTTATTTTTCTAAAAAATTGCTTTAAAAATGGTTCTATTTTTCGTACATTTTCTATATCAATCTAAAAAAAAAAAAAAGTATTAATATTTTTTAAAACATTTTATAATACAGTACACATATTTACATATTTATCAAAAAAATGTTTTGCCTTTTTTTGCTGTTTTCAGAATATATTGCATTTCACTATAAATTGTGAAAGCAATTGCATTCATCATTTAACAGCGGGCAAAAAAAAAATAACAATCTCAAAGATTGTATTAAAAAAGCCCAGAATCTCTTCTCACTTAAACTTAACATTATAGAAATGCATAATATTCTAAAAAAATATCATCTAAAAACAATACTTATTTCTTTAAAATACCGTCTGATATTTTTGTTTCAGAAGTATAATCACAATATTATATCTCAAATAACTCCACAATACATCTGATTCCATTTCCTTTAGGCCAAATAGTAATTTTAAAATTCTTTTTTGATTAAATTCCCAATGGTAATCCAATAAAATTCTAAAGTTAAATTTGTACAGATCTCACCGTTTCTCTGTAACATTTTGGTTCCCGAAAGATTTATTAATAATTTAATAGGTCCACAATAGAATTGGTTACTTTTCCGCATGGCCAAATAGTAATTTTAAAATTCTTTTTTGAAAAAAATTTCCAATGGCACTCCAATAACATTCCAAAATTTGAATTGTGCAGATGTTACCAATTTTAACTAAATTTTTGGTTTTTGAAAGTTTCATAAAAAATTATAAAAGTCCACATTACAATTGGTTATCTTTCCATTAGGCCAAATGATAATTTAAAAAATCTTTTTTTTGAAAATTCCAATGGTAATCCAATAAAATGGTAAAATTGTTTTGTCCAGATTTTGCCAAGTCTCTCTAAAATTTAGGTTTCAGGAAGATTAGATAGGAATTTGCTAAATCAAAAGGCAAACGTTGCTTAAAAACCAATTGGGAATCATTACACAGTGTCCAGCCTTTCTCACATTTAAGATAAACTGTGTAATGTCCAGAAGTAACAGTAGGTCCTTCATGGAAAATTATTGCAACAGTTACAAAAGTTTTTCCTGAAATTGATAATTGCTGTCCTGTAAACTTCTTTATTAAAGTATCCAATTTTGAACCATCAGCTCTACATCGTTGCATCATTAAAATTACATACTGTCCCTATTCCTTTAAAATTAATGTTGAAAACATGTCAGATTGACACTCACCGCATTGCATGCTATGATTAGCATCTTTAACTAATTTAGCAAAAGTGACTGTTTTACTCTCTGGTAATGTCAAATAAATAAACCTTTCATTATCAACATTAGAGCCACATATATTATAACAGTTTTCACAAGTATGTTCCCATTTATAAGAGAGACCAAATAAGATATCAATTGCAACTTCTTCTTCTTCCAGTACTTGAAGAAAATACATCAAAAATTCATGTGCATCTTGCTGTTCATTTTGAGAAAACTGTGTTCGTCCTGAACATACATCTAAAAGTTTTCTAATTTCAGTAGCACTTTCTATTTGAATTTTATCATTACTCAGCTTTTGAAAAAGGAGACTCAACTCAGAACAGAATCTTTTTCTTTGATTTACTATTATCTGCTCTTGCAAACTTTCCAGATAAAATGCAACATTCAGCACTACATTAGCGTAGCAGTTGACACCAGAGCTATTTTCAAAATGACATCCTACAACCTGTTCTTCATTTTCCTTTTTCTTTTTGCTTGCAATTACATCACTCCTCTTTTTTTTCCTCCTCTCTACATCTTCATTACAGATATTCTCATTTCTCCTTTTACGAGAAACTACATGTTTCTCCAACACAGGATACTGACCTAAATGAGGAGCATAGGTTCTTCTTAATCTATTATACTCCTTTACACAATTTGCATCAGCACTAACTTTTGAGTCATCAAAGTCTATCATGAATAAACCAGATAATGTTTTCACTCGTGACAAAGCTTCATAAGCCATACCTTCTTTGAACACAGTTGAACCAATGTTCACAAATGCACAATCTACAGTCAATCCTTGAGACTTGTGAATAGTTACAGCATATGCTAGAGAAAATGGAAACTGCTTTCTACGTACATATAAGTCTTTAACAAGCATGAAACGAACTGAACAACGACAAATATCTTTAACTTCTTCTATCTGATCAAATTTTATTTTTAAACATTCAATTCCATCTTTTTTCTGATAATTAATAAACCCACAACTCTTCCCATAGCTCCATTAACTAAACCTTTTTCAACATCCAAATTTCTCCTTAAAAATACTCTACAGTTCATGCAAACATATAGATTTTTTTCTAAACCAGCTGTTTTGGAAATGTTCTTCTCTAGTGAATTCAATTTATTTTTCAGTGTGCCTGTTACTGTGACAGTAATTCTTCCATCCTCAATTTTGTCAACTGCTTCCAATTTCCTGATCTCCTCCTTTTCCAATTTCAAAAGCTCCTCATTGAATATTGAGCATTCACGTAGAGTTGGCATTAAGCAGATGACACTTTTGTTTTCTGCAATGTTCTTGTATATCTTCTCAGCAACTATTTCTTCCTTTGGAAATAAATTATGTAGCAGCCGACTCTGTAATGCTTTTGTGCCAGCTTCAGTGAGTAGTCCAATTCTGATATCTTTCAGAATACTTCCATATTCTTCATCGTTTGCTTGCCTCATATTAGTAGTAAGTTCCTTGTACTCAAAGAAGGACCAAAATATTTCAAAATTTGCTGCATTCTTAAATGCACAAAGGCAAGCATTAAGTTTGATACCATGCTCACCTCATCAATAATGAGAACTTTCATCTTCTTCAATACTCTTGAAACTTCCAAGGATGCTTCTCCAGTTAGCTTGTTGTATTGTATTTTGTTCTCATTCTCCACTGGTAACATTAGCAAACGATGTAAAGTGATTCCTTTTATGTTATATGCTGCTAACCCAGTTGGAGCAGTAACCACACAAGACAAAGTAGAATCCGTTTTTTGCTGTAGGTAGCTTCTGATGACTTTTATAAGGAAACTTTTCCCAGTTCCAGCTTGTCCGCTTACATACATCCTGATTGGATGAAATGATGTGCATGAGCACTCTTTTTTTTCATGTTGAAATCCGTGATCAATTTTGCTTCTGATCTCTTCATAAATTTGTTGCTGCTCTTCATTCAGTTGTCTTTCCAAATTTTGTAAGTCTATAAATTCTTCTTGAGCTTGATTCATAGCCGTTTCCACTTCATTCATGGCTATTGATGCTTCATTTTCAACGATTGGTTGTCCTAGAGGATCTTGACTGAGTGTTCCTGAACTTTGGCTGTCTTGAGAACTGTCTCTAGCTACTTCTGCTGCAATTGTAGTTTCCTGTTCAATTTCTTCATTTAACATTTGCAGATAAGTTGTGAATGTACTGCATTGTATGCTGTCTTTGCAAGCATTAAAAGAATCTTCATAGCTTTGAAATTCTCCCAGTAGTTCGTCCTCTGAACGCCATGGTTTAAACAGCTGTAAAAGAGCCAAGTAGTAAAATTCCTTTTTGTCAGTAGTGTCGCAACTCAGCTTCCTGTGATTTATCAAACTTCCTTTTGTTTGCTTCACCAAACATCCTTCCTCACCAATCACTTTATATTTTCCATTGTTGATGTCTTCTGCGGCTTTCCGTGAATAAATGTAGTTCTGCAGCACTTCATAGAGACACATGTTCTCCAGATGTTGACTTCTTTTTGGATAATATGTGTCCAACATGTTTGATTTCAAAATATCTGTACTTTGTGGGTCATTCTCGGCCAAATATTCAATTTCTCAGATTTCAGTACCCGATTTCTCATTGCTGCAAGGCCTAAACTTGCCCAAATTATTCTTCTTGATTTCGAGTAGAGACTTGCAGAAGATAACCTATCTGAACATTCGTAGGATCCAATTTCTCGATGCGATAACATCTTCAAACTGAAACTGTACAGCTTCTTACTGACAGTCTTCTCGTGAGAAATCTCTTCCCACATTTCCTTCAATTCTGTTTTTTCTGATTTCGTAATGTAAGACGTTACATATCGAGCAACAGCAATGGAATTGTCAGCTACATACTGTATATCCATGTTAGCGTTCCACATGGATAAAATGACTGGGTTGTAGTCATTTATATTTTTGGATTCTTCTTTTCTTTTTAGGTTGTAGGTATTCTTAGGTGATTTTCTTGTGATAGTATGTCTCACAGCTGACATAAAACTGTTTACTCTTCCATTTGAAATAACAGGTCTAGGAAATCCAAATCGACATTTAGTGTAGTATTTATCTTTGCTCTTGTATTTCCGTCGACAGTACTTTCCACACCGATGACTTTGGAAACGTAAAACTTGCTCCTTTAACTTTTTCTCTTCTGTGCTTTTTGGTATAGCACATGTTGCATATTCTTCAATGTAAGATAACACTGCTTCATCTGCATCTGTTCCAAACTTTGGGGCATCCTTGATCCACAACAGCATATGAATATGAGGAGCACCTCTTGCCTGGTACTCTTTTCTCCAAAAGAAATCTACAACTTCTCCAAGAGGTGGATTTTTTTTATTGCAGATGAAGGACATCATAGCCTCAAATCTATGATTGAAATATCTGCAAACATTAACTGGATCCAATGAGCACAGTTCTCCTGTTGTCTTGTATTCGATGTTTTTAATGTTTGAATTTGCCTCTCGTAGAAAATCCAGTAAATCATCCCAAGCGTACTCGGCACAGCTTAGGGTAAGGAACCATGTTGGTGTTCCTAAATTCCGTAACATGCATTTTAATTCACCATGGCGTCGGTACCAATATTCATTTGTCCCACGCTGACAAGCCATCAGATTGATCAGTTGTGTTTCCAAATGATCATCTCGGTGCTGCACTTTCTCCATAAAATCCTTAGCAGACACATTTTGTAAATGTACTCCACTTTTTAAAATGTGATTTACTGCATAAGACAGTGCAGACAAGTCGCTTTCAAATAAAAGATGGAACAAATAAGGAATACTTTGTCGAAATCTGGGATCTTCAGCATATAGTCTTGTAGTCCGATACTCAGAAGCTGGAATCTGTTCCGGACGTTCATCGTATCGTCCTCCTTTTCCTTTAGGAAACAGCTGGGGAAAACATCGAGCTTCCAAACTCTCCTCCCATACACTCACGGGAGTTCCTTTTGCTTTCTTCATCTGAAACAGATCAATATTGTCTCCCATAACTTCTTTTGAATGGAGAGGATGTATGCTAAAATGTTCATATATTTCTTCTTCCTTTGACTTGTCCACTTTTTCAATTTGTCCAGTTGGTGTTTCTGTGTCTTCTTGTAAATCTTCTTCTTCTTCTTCTTCTATATAAATTGATTCATACCATTTGTTATTCCTTTTCAAATACAAATTTGCTCTTTGTACTTTCCGCACATCTACCAGCTCCTGCCAAATCTTCTTATTCTTTGTAGGTACACCATTAACCAGAATAATTAATGGTTCAGTTTCCAAAGTATCCGCATCAATAGTTTCCATATTTTTTTTCAAATCCAAGGGCAAATACACCACTCTACCTTTTAAACCTCTCAGTAAATCTGAAGGAGGTAATTTACCAGTTTTGGGCTCCATACGTACTATGGTCTGGAACGGATGAACACATTGAATGAGTATAGACTCATATGTATTTAATTCAGAAAGTTCAGCAGGAATAGCATCCAATTCTAAATTATTATGTACAGCTCTGGTCGGCATTCTATTTTCTTCTAACTTATTATAACAGTATTTACAAATACGCTGAACTTCACCCAATTCAAAACAATTTTCAAGAAATATATATGTGGCAAAATCCTTCTACTTATAATTATCTTCATTTTCACTCTTTCTGTAGAGATCAACATACCTGGTTTGTTTTCTATAATGAGTTCTGCGGCAACAAATACAAGTAATATTTGGTCTTTCATTAGAGATTATTGCAAATTTTGTTATGTGATCATTAAATGTGTTACTTACAGAGGGTTCTACATTCTCTTCCACTTCTTCCTCATTTACTGTGTCCTTCTCTGCACTGTTTTGTTCAGGACCAAAGTAACAAAACTGAATTTCATCAACAACCTTCTCTACATCTGATACCGTTCCTCGGAACAGAGCCCTATTCAATTCATTTAACTTTATTGCTGGACTTTTTGCAAAATACAACCGTCTCACAAACTTTCTCATTTCAGTATGATGAACAGCCAGCATCCTAAAATGATGGAAAACACTATTACACACTTTTCTAGATAGACAAGCCAGAGAATGACCCTGCAAACCAGTATTCTCTCTCACTCTGCATGGATCTAGACTTTGAAGCACCTTAATCTTCTGTTTCACACTTTTTTTTGCTATATTCTCTTAGAAACTCACGAAATTTGTCAATAGATTCCTGAAGCACAGTGCAAATACTACTACAATTCCAAGTGTACACTGGGGCTTTAGGACGTCTCCCCATAGCCTCATCCGCCATCACTTGTACCTCATCTCTTGGAACCATTATCTCCTTCTCCATTATGCAACCATTTGTCACTTCGTAACCACGACCTCTGGTGTCAACTGCATGCAGCAAACTATTACTTTGAAAATAGCTCTCTTCATTAAAAAAAGGTTCACTACTTGAACTATGCATCCACTTTCCTAAAAACACTTTACAAAAGTTTGTTCTGTTCACTACTCTTTTCCTTTTGCTATGTGATTTCAGTACATTAACCATTTTGTCTAATGTACGCATCCTATTCATAATTAAAATGAATAGTTTCCTTTTTAATTCTAATGCCTTTGCTGCAATGACTTCAATTTCTTTTTTTCTTTTATAAAACTTACTCTTTTGCTTATATTTCTTCACATCCTTTATCAAATTGGACATAACTCTTCTCTGAAACATTTTTCTACGTATCTCTTTAAACGCTGTTTTTCTGTTTATGTAAATCTTTTCAGTTGCAGAAGGTATATTTGCATTAAGTAAATTCTCAATTTTTTCCTGTCCTTTTCGTTTCATAACATTCTTTCCAGTACAGACATTTTGTACATTTTTCCTTGTTTTGAATATATTTTTAAGAAATTGTTTTTTCTGCTTACCAGAAGATTTTTTCTTTTTCCCAACATGAGCATCTTCTACTAACTTTGGTCCTCCAGTTGTCTTCAAATATACGTTTTTTTTCTGGGTTTTTTTAACTCTGGATTTTGTAGGCATCTTAAATTTTGTTCACTGCTCTTCAGCAATACCTGAAAAAAACTAAAAAAAAAATCCTTTATTTTATTTAAATATATTACTACATTTCTTTTCACATTAGTCACAAAACGAAATTTCTTTGCCAATTTAAAAGCACACTTACTGCTCTTTTTTTTTGACAAGTAATAATCACTTTTACAGACTGACACATTATGAATCCACTTTTCAGATTTTTTAAAAAGCCCATGTCCAGACTGCTTTTTCAGACCACCACCATGTGTATGCTGGGTGACTGCCTACACTCCAGCAAGGGCAACCAGCCTTAGTGATGCTGAATGTATTTGCATTACAGACTGAAACCTCAAACCCCACTCGCTTGTGAATACTGTGCATGATTATACATGGAAATTAGCTGGGTGTGTGCTAAGAGTCTGCTTCTGCACCAAAAAATCGCTCCCCCTTTTTCCTACTAATGCAACTGTGAAATCACCAGAGCAAAACGCAATAAATCTCTGCCTGTAATTCCTATTTGCACACAGAGTCATTTTTTCACATTAGTCACAAAACGAAATTTCTTTGCCAATTTAAAAGCACACTTACTGCTCTTTTTTTTTGACAAGTAATAATCACTTTTACAGACTGACACATTATGAATCCACTTTTCAGATTTTTTAAAAAGCCCATGTCCAGACTGCTTTTTCAGTCCACCACCATGTGTATGCTGGGTGACTGCCTACACTCCAGCAAGGGCAACCAGCCTTAGTGATGCTGAATGTATTTGCATTACAGACTGAAACCTCAAACCCCACTCGCTTGTGAATACTGTGCACGATTATACATGGAAATTAGCTGGGTGTGTGCTAAGAGTCTGCTTCTGCACCAAAAAATCGCTCCCCCTTTTTCCTACTAATGCAACTGTGAAATCACCAGAGCAAAACGCAATAAATCTCTGCCTGTAATTCCTATTTGCACACAGAGTCATGTTTTCACATTAGTCACAAAACGAAATTTCTTTGCCAATTTCAAAGCACACTTAATGCTCTTTTTTTTGACAAGTAATAATCACTTTTACAGACTGACACATTATGAATCCACTTTTCAGATTTTTTAAAAAGCCCATGTCCAGACTGCTTTTTCAGACCACCACCATGTGTATGCTGGGTGACTGCCTACACTCCAGCAAGGGCAACCAGCCTTAGTGATGCTGAATGTATTTGCATTACAGACTGAAACCTCAAACCCCACTCGCTTGTGAATACTGTGCATGATTATACATGGAAATTAGCTGGGTGTGTGCTAAGAGTCTGCTTCTGCACCAAAAAATCGCTCCCCCTTTTTCCTACTAATGCAACTGTGAAATCACCAGAGCAAAACGCAATAAATCTCTGCCTGTAATTCCTATTTGCACACAGAGTCATGTTTTCACATTAGTCACAAAACGAAATTTCTTTGCCAATTTCAAAGCACACTTACTGCTCTTTTTTTTTGACAAGTAATAATCACTTTTACAGACTGACACATTATGAATCCACTTTTCAGATTTTTTAAAAAGCCCATGTCCAGACTGCTTTTTCAGACCACCACCATGTGTATGCTGGGTGACTGCCTACACTCCAGCAAGGGCAACCAGCCTTAGTGATGCTGAATGTATTTGCATTACAGACTGAAACCTCAAACCCCACTCGCTTGTGAATACTGTGCATTATTATACATGGAAATTAGCTGGGTGTGTGCTAAGAGTCTGCTTCTGCACCAAAAAATCGCTCCCCCTTTTTCCTACTAATGCAACTGTGAAATCACCAGAGCAAAACGCAATAAATCTCTGCCTGTAATTCCTATTTGCACACAGAGTCATTTTTTCACATTAGTCCCAAAACGAAATTTCTTTGCCAATTTAAAAGCACACTTACTGCTCTTTTTTTTTGACAAGTAATAATCACTTTTACAGACTGACACATTATGAATCCACTTTTCAGATTTTTTAAAAAGCCCATGTCCAGACTGCTTTTTCAGTCCACCACCATGTGTATGCTGGGTGACTGCCTACACTCCAGCAAGGGCAACCAGCCTTAGTGATGCTGAATGTATTTGCATTACAGACTGAAACCTCAAACCCCACTCGCTTGTGAATACTGTGCACGATTATACATGGAAATTAGCTGGGTGTGTGCTAAGAGTCTGCTTCTGCACCAAAAAATCGCTCCCCCTTTTTCCTACTAATGCAACTGTGAAATCACCAGAGCAAAACGCAATAAATCTCTGCCTGTAATTCCTATTTGCACACAGAGTCATGTTTTCACATTAGTCACAAAACGAAATTTCTTTGCCAATTTCAAAGCACACTTAATGCTCTTTTTTTTGACAAGTAATAATCACTTTTACAGACTGACACATTATGAATCCACTTTTCAGATTTTTTAAAAAGCCCATGTCCAGACTGCTTTTTCAGACCACCACCATGTGTATGCTGGGTGACTGCCTACACTCCAGCAAGGGCAACCAGCCTTAGTGATGCTGAATGTATTTGCATTACAGACTGAAACCTCAAACCCCACTCGCTTGTGAATACTGTGCATGATTATACATGGAAATTAGCTGGGTGTGTGCTAAGAGTCTGCTTCTGCACCAAAAAATCGCTCCCCCTTTTTCCTACTAATGCAACTGTGAAATCACCAGAGCAAAACGCAATAAATCTCTGCCTGTAATTCCTATTTGCACACAGAGTCATGTTTTCACATTAGTCACAAAACGAAATTTCTTTGCCAATTTCAAAGCACACTTACTGCTCTTTTTTTTTGACAAGTAATAATCACTTTTACAGACTGACACATTATGAATCCACTTTTCAGATTTTTTAAAAAGCCCATGTCCAGACTGCTTTTTCAGACCACCACCATGTGTATGCTGGGTGACTGCCTACACTCCAGCAAGGGCAACCAGCCTTAGTGATGCTGAATGTATTTGCATTACAGACTGAAACCTCAAACCCCACTCGCTTGTGAATACTGTGCATGATTATACATGGAAATTAGCTGGGTGTGTGCTAAGAGTCTGCTTCTGCACCAAAAAATCGCTCCCCCTTTTTCCTACTAATGCAACTGTGAAATCACCAGAGCAAAACGCAATAAATCTCTGCCTGTAATTCCTATTTGCACACAGAGTCATGTTTTCACATTAGTCACAAAACGAAATTTCTTTGCCAATTTCAAAGCACACTTCCTGCTCTTTTTTTTTGACAAGTAATAATCACTTTTACAGACTGACACATTATGAATCCACTTTTCAGATTTTTTAAGAAGCCCATGTCCAGACTGCTTTTTCAGTCCACCACCATGTGTATGCTGGGTGACTGCCTACACTCCAGCAAGGGCAACCAGCCTTAGTGATGCTGAATGTATTTGCATTACAGACTGAAACCTCAAACCCCACTCGCTTGTGAATACTGTGCATGATTATACATGGAAATTAGCTGGGTGTGTGCTAAGAGTCTGCTTCTGCACCAAAAAATCGCTCCCCCTTTTTTCCTACTAATGCAACTGTGAAATCACCAGAGCAAAACGCAATAAATCTCTGCCTGTAATTCCTATTTGCACACAGAGTCATGTTTTCACATTAGTCACAAAACGAAATTTCTTTGCCAATTTCAAAGCACACTTCCTGCTCTTTTTTTTTGACAAGTAATAATCACTTTTACAGACTGACACATTATGAATCCACTTTTCAGATTTTTTAAAAAGCCCATGTCCAGACTGCTTTTTCAGTCCACCACCATGTGTATGCTGGGTGACTGCCTACACTCCAGCAAGGGCAACCAGCCTTAGTGATGCTGAATGTATTTGCATTACAGACTGAAACCTCAAACCCCACTCGCTTGTGAATACTGTGCATGATTATACATGGAAATTAGCTGGGTGTGTGCTAAGAGTCTGCTTCTGCACCAAAAAATCGCTCCCCCTTTTTCCTACTAATGCAACTGTGAAATCACCAGAGCAAAACGCAATAAATCTCTGCCTGTAATTCCTATTTGCACACAGAGTCATGTTTTCACATTAGTCACAAAACGAAATTTCTTTGCCAATTTCAAAGCACACTTACTGCTCTTTTTTTTTGACAAGTAATAATCACTTTTACAGACTGACACATTATGAATCCACTTTTCAGATTTTTTAAAAAGCCCATGTCCAGACTGCTTTTTCAGACCACCACCATGTGTATGCTGGGTGACTGCCTACACTCCAGCAAGGGCAACCAGCCTTAGTGATGCTGAATGTATTTGCATTACAGACTGAAACCTCAAACCCCACTCGCTTGTGAATACTGTGCATGATTATACATGGAAATTAGCTGGGTGTGTGCTAAGAGTCTGCTTCTGCACCAAAAAATCGCTCCCCCTTTTTCCTACTAATGCAACTGTGAAATCACCAGAGCAAAACGCAATAAATCTCTGCCTGTAATTCCTATTTGCACACAGAGTCATGTTTTCACATTAGTCACAAAACGAAATTTCTTTGCCAATTCCAAAGCACACTTACTGCTCTTTTTTTTTGACAAGTAATAATCACTTTTACAGACTGACACATTATGAATCCACTTTTCAGATTTTTTAAAAAGCCCATGTCCAGACTGCTTTTTCAGACCACCACCATGTGTATGCTGGGTGACTGCCTACACTCCAGCAAGGGCAACCAGCCTTAGTGATGCTGAATGTATTTGCATTACAGACTGAAACCTCAAACCCCACTCGCTTGTGAATACTGTGCATGATTATACATGGAAATTAGCTGGGTGTGTGCTAAGAGTCTGCTTCTGCACCACAAAATCGCTCCCCCTTTTTCCTACTAATGCAACTGTGAAATCACCAGAGCAAAACGCAATAAATCTCTGCCTGTAATTCCTATTTGCACACAGAGTCATGTTTTCACATTAGTCACAAAACGAAATTTCTTTGCCAATTCCAAAGCACACTTACTGCTCTTTTTTTTTGACAAGTAATAATCACTTTTACAGACTGACACATTATGAATCCACTTTTCAGATTTTTTAAAAAGCCCATGTCCAGACTGCTTTTTCAGACCACCACCATGTGTATGCTGGGTGACTGCCTACACTCCAGCAAGGGCAACCAGCCTTAGTGATGCTGAATGTATTTGCATTACAGACTGAAACCTCAAACCCCACTCGCTTGTGAATACTGTGCATGATTATACATGGAAATTAGCTGGGTGTGTGCTAAGAGTCTGCTTCTGCACCACAAAATCGCTCCCCCTTTTTCCTACTAATGCAACTGTGAAATCACCAGAGCAAAACGCAATAAATCTCTGCCTGTAATTCCTATTTGCACACAGAGTCATGTTTTCACATTAGTCACAAAACGAAATTTCTTTGCCAATTTCAAAGCACACTTACTGCTCTTTTTTTTTGACAAGTAATAATCACTTTTACAGACTGACACATTATGAATCCACTTTTCAGATTTTTTAAAAAGCCCATGTCCAGACTGCTTTTTCAGACCACCACCATGTGTATGCTGGGTGACTGCCTACACTCCAGCAAGGGCAACCAGCCTTAGTGATGCTGAATGTATTTGCATTACAGACTGAAACCTCAAACCCCACTCGCTTGTGAATACTGTGCATGATTATACATGGAAATTAGCTGGGTGTGTGCTAAGAGTCTGCTTCTGCACCACAAAATCGCTCCCCCTTTTTCCTACTAATGCAACTGTGAAATCACCAGAGCAAAACGCAATAAATCTCTGCCTGTAATTCCTATTTGCACACAGAGTCATGTTTTCACATTAGTCACAAAACGAAATTTCTTTGCCAATTTCAAAGCACACTTACTGCTCTTTTTTTTTGACAAGTAATAATCACTTTTACAGACTGACACATTATGAATCCACTTTTCAGATTTTTTAAAAAGCCCATGTCCAGACCAATACACCTTAATTTATCGTGAAAACATAGTCCATATTATTTTACATGTTCCTCACATTTAAATTTCTCCCAAAACAGAAAATAATAAACACAACTTCAACAAAAAGAATTACATTTCTATTATTCATTTCTTAATTTACCATATACATCTCCTCTCAAACTCTAACCTCACCTTTAAAATTAGTTAGTTGTGATAGAAATGTGGCACTCAAACAGCAGATTATCAGAGCCAGGATCTCTGTTCTCTACACCTCTCTCCTCTCAGCAGAACCAGATAATGGCAAACTTTCCCTCTCTTTTTCCACACACATACATGTTAATTTCAAATCTCACTGCTTCCCCCTTTTTTTCAAATGTAATCACACATTTCTATTGGTTGAAAACCAACCCTTTTCCAAAAGTACCCTTCCCCCTACTTGACTTCTGCCTAGTACCCTTCCCCCAACTTGACTTCTGCCTGCTACCATAGCAACAGCTCATGGAACACTGCTGTGTGGAGTTAGGTCAGAAGTTTGCCACACAATGTTTCAATTCCACAGAGCAAGAGTGCTTGACTTTTCAATCCTAACAGCAAATCCAAAATACTGTTCTTTGGTAACACATTTTTCTGTACCAATACAAAACATGCTTCTATTATTTTACACATACAGCCTAGTTTTTAGTGTAGAATGGCATGAAACAGCCAATCAGTTCTTTTTTTTTATAAAAAAATATGTATGCCTCCATTTCCAAACTGTCTTTCATTTCTTTTTACCATTCTACTGAATTACACCTCCTGAGTGCATCCAGATCTCCTTTGAAGATGTTCACAGTGTGGATTGTAGGACACAGCTATGTCTTCTGGAGTGAAAAATTTGCAGAGAAAAGAGGTATGGTGAGAGACCTTGCTTTGCCAAATGTAGACATCAAATGGATTGGTCAGAGAGGGTTAAAGTGGCACCAATTAATGCCTTTGGTGAAAACCTTTCAACATCTCCCACAGCCTAACCTTATTATTGTGCACTGTGGTGGTAATGATCTAGGCACTTTAACTGGGGTAGGTCTGGAAATGCTTATTAAGGACACCTTTGTGCAATTGATGTCGCTTTTTCCACAAACTGCCTTTGTATATTCTAACATATGCCAAAGGCAAAAGTGGAACTGGTCCAACCAATTTTGTCCGCAGATTGAGAAAGCAAGGAAGGACGTCAACAAATCTATTTCTGCTTTCCTCAGAGACTATGGTATGGGTTCCATTTACCACAACAACTTGCGTTACGACATGCAAGACATTTATAGAGGAGATGGTGTGCACTTCACTGATGAAGGCAACAGAGTCTTCCTCTTGAACCTCAGACTCTGCATCGGTACTTACTTGTAGGTACCAAAAAAAAAACAATAAACACAAGGGCTCTTTTTAGAGCCACCTTATATCTAAACACTTAAATGCGTTTTTTTTAAAATTTGTTTTATTAAGATTTTTTCCGGGTGCACGCTGGGTGCGCGCACTCGGCGATATTTTTTAACAAAATATTAATCTTTTTTTTTGCCCTACAAGGTCCTACTTTGACCCCCTTACAATGCCTACTGGGTCTATTTCTACCCACTCTGCCCCCTTTTCAAGTTCTCCCCCTTTGTTTATCACCCCCTCTTTATGCGATAGACAAAATGGCGGCCGCCGCTTCCTGATTTCCACCGATTCGAATGTTTACTAAGATCTAACAACCAATCAGAATTGCGCTCGCGCACGGCGAGGTGCGCGCACCCAGCGCGCACGGAGCGCGCTTAGATATATATATATTGATTTAAAGGCTATTTTCTCAGAATCTACTGAACAGATTTACACCAAACCTACAAAAGGCACTTCCTTGACCTGAGGACTACCTCTCTGCCAAATTTCTAGTAATTCTGTTCAGCCGTTCGGGCTGTAGCCCTGTCTAAAGGTCCTATGGAAAAATGCATGGGGAAAAAGCGTTTTGGGACCCCCCTTTTATCTCAGCCCCCGCTTGACGAATCCCCCCGAGACTTTCAGGGTAGGAGCGGAGCGGAGCGCCCCACCTATTTTGAAAAATTCGCGAGGATTCGTCGACCGGCGCCAAAGTTATTCAAAATAGAATGTTGAGGTTTTCCTATGGAAAAGGGGTCCTAACTATAACTACCTACTGGCGACCGCCAGTAGGTAATATATATATATATATATATATATCAAAACCACACTCCTCTCGTTTAAAAGAAAAGTCGGGCACACACGGGTTCTCCAGAGAGATGCTGCTTTATTAGGCTTTCAGCATGACGCGTTTCGTCGTAATGACTTCATCAGATGCTTGTCAACCCAGGAAAGGAAATAAGTTAGTCGTCCACTTTTAAACAGCAAATGCCTCGCTCTGATAGGTGTAGGTGTTGCTGACATGACGTGAGGGGGATGTCTCAGACCCGGTGCTCCGAGTCCGCATAGAGCAGGCACAGCAGCGTCAGTACTTCCCCAGTGGGCGGTGTCTGCTCTCACCCCACGGCAGTCTGGATCTTGTAGTGGATGGCAGGCAGCTCTCCGGGACCCTCATCCCACCGCTCACATCCCGAATCGTGCCTTGGAAGCCACTTAAGTAAGTAGCAGTCCTCCGTGTAGTCACAGTCCCAGTTGATGGAAGGGCAAAGTTGCGAGGGTGCGGTGATTCGGCGCTTTCCAAAAAGTTTTTAGAGATACCACTTGCTTGCCACATGATCGCCGAACTCTTCAGGGATGGGTACCCAAAGGTGCTTGTGGCCGCACCTAAACACCAAAACCACACTCCTCTCGTTTAAAAGAAAAGTCGGGCACACACAGGTTCTCCAGAGAGATGCTGCTTTATTAGGCTTTCAGCATGACGCGTTTCGTCGTAATGACTTCATCAGATGCTTGTCAACCCAGGAAAGGAAATAAGTTAGTCGTCCACTTTTAAACAGCAAATGCCTCGCTCTGATAGGTGTAGGTGTTGCTGACACGACGTGAGGGGGATGTCTCAGACCCGGTGCTCCGAGTCCGCATAGAGCAGGCACAGCAGCGTCAGTACTTCCCCAGTGGGCGGTGTCTGCTCTCACCCCACGGCAGTCTGGATCTTGTAGTGGATGGCAGGCAGCTCTCCGGGACCCTCATCCCACCGCTCACATCCCGAATCGTGCCTTGGAAGCCACTTAAGTAAGTAGCAGTCCTCCGTGTAGTCACAGTCCCAGTTGATGGAAGGGCAAAGTTGCGAGGGTGCGGTGATTCGGCACTTTCCAAAAAGTTTTTAGAGATACCACTTGCTTGCCACATGATCGCCGAACTCTTCAGGGATGGGTACCCAAAGGTGCTTGTGGCCGCACCTAAACACCAAAACCACACTCCTCTCGTTTAAAAGAAAAGTCGGGCACACACGGGTTCTCCAGAGAGATGCTGCTTTATTAGGCTTTCAGCATGACGCGTTTCGTCGTAATGACTTCATCAGATGCTTGTCAACCCAGGAAAGGAAATAAGTTAGTCGTCCACTTTTAAACAGCAAATGCCTCGCTCTGATAGGTGTAGGTGTTGCTGACACGACGTGAGGGGGATGTCTCAGACCCGGTGCTCCGATTCCGCATAGAGCAGGCACAGCAGCGTCAGTACTTCCCCAGTGGGCGGTGTCTGCTCTCACCCCACGGCAGTCTGGATCTTGTAGTGGATGGCAGGCAGCTCTCCGGGACCCTCATCCCACCGCTCACATCCCGAATTGTGCCTTGGAAGCCACTTAAGTAAGTAGCAGTCCTCCGTGTAGTCACAGTCCCAGTTGATGGAAGGGCAAAGTTGCGAGGGTGCGGTGATTCGGCGCTTTCCAAAAAGTTTTTAGAGATACCACTTGCTTGCCACATGATCGCCGAACTCTTCAGGGATGGGTACCCAAAGGTGCTTGTGGCCGCACCTAAACACCAAAACCACACTCCTCTCGTTTAAAAGAAAAGTCGGGCACACACGGGTTCTCCAGAGAGATGCTGCTTTATTAGGCTTTCAGCATGACGCGTTTCGTCGTAATGACTTCATCAGATGCTTGTCAACCCAGGAAAGGAAATAAGTTAGTCGTCCACTTTTAAACAGCAAATGCCTCGCTCTGATAGGTGTAGGTGTTGCTGACACGACGTGAGGGGGATGTCTCAGACCCGGTGCTCTGAGTCCGCATAGAGCAGGCACAGCAGCGTCAGTACTTCCCCAGTGGGCGGTGTCTGCTCTCACCCCACGGCAGTCTGGATCTTGTAGTGGATGGCAGGCAGCTCTCCGGGACCCTCATCCCACCGCTCACATCCCGAATCGTGCCTTGGAAGCCACTTAAGTAAGTAGCAGTCCTCCGTGTAGTCACAGTCCCAGTTGATGGAAGGGCAAAGTTGCGAGGGTGCGGTGATTCGGCGCTTTCCAAAAAGTTTTTAGAGATACCACTTGCTTGCCACATGATCGCCGAACTCTTCAGGGATGGGTACCCAAAGGTGCTTGTGGCCGCACCTAAACACCAAAACCACACTCCTCTCGTTTAAAAGAAAAGTCGGGCACACACGGGTTCTCCAGAGAGATGCTGCTTTATTTTATTTATTTATTTATTTATTTAGCAATTTGTATAGCGCCTGGTGACCCGAGGGCATCCCCGCGCTGTTAATATTGAGTCCTGCTGAGGGGGAGAGAGGTGGGGGGTTTATTTAGGGAACAGAAGGGTTTTAAGTTTTTTCCTGAATGTCAGGTGGTTGGGTTCCAGTCTGAGGGAGCGTGGGAGAGAATTCCAACCAGTGGACGCTTTAACAGAGAAGCGTCGGCCTCCAGTGCGTGTTCTTTTGAATTTAGGGATGTTGGCCAGGTGCTCGTTCTCCGACCGTAGGGCCCTTGGTGCAATATAGGGGGTGACCAGACCCCTAAGGATCGCAGGTCCCGATCCGTTGATTAGTTTATGGGCCGTGCACATGGCCTTAAACTCCACCCTTTGGCGGACTGGCAGCCAGTGCAGCGCCTTGATGGCGGGTTTAGCGGATGCTCTAGGAGGTACGCTCATGATTAGGCGGGCTGCAGCGTTCTGGGTTCTTTGCAGTCTCGCTAAGGTGGCTTCCGGCGCACCTAGGTAGACCAAGTTGCTGTAGTCTAGCCGTGACAATATGAGGCCCTGTACTATTAGTTTCCTGGACACGGGTGGTAGGAGGGGGAGAATTTTGCGAACAGTTCGCAGAAGCCCAAGACAGATTCCGGCGGTTTTAGCCGCTTGGGTCTTCATTGAGAGAGCGGGTTCTAGCCAGACTCCGAGGGTCTTGATTTCGTGTTTCGGGGTGGGGATTTCCCCGAACACGTCTGGCCAAATTGCCGGGGGGATGGTCGCCCATTGTTTGCCCATGAGCATCACCTCGGTTTTGGAACCGTTGAGTTTTAATGACGATTCACACATCCACCCGTGAATTTCGGTGAGACAGTTTGGTAATTTGTCTGGGTGGTCGTCAAGTTGGGAGAGGGAGACGACCAATTGTGTGTCGTCAGCGTAGCTCACGATTTTTATCCCGTATGGTGTTACCACATCTTCCAAGGGGGCCATGTACACATTAAAAAGTGTGGGGCTCAGGGAGGAGCCCTGAGGAACCCCGCTGGTGAGTGGGAGTGTGGCCGAGTGGAATTCGCCATCCCAAACCTGGAACGTGCGTTCAGTGAGAAAGGACTCTATCCATTTGAGTGCCATCCCGGTGAGCCCTGCTGCAGCCAGTCGGTGAAGAAGGACACGGTGATTGACCGTGTCAAAGGCGGCACTCAGATCCAGGAGGATCACTGCCACTGATCCCCCTGAGTCTAGAATGCGCCTTGCTTCCTCGATGACGGCAAGCAGGGCGGTGTCTGTGCCGTGTCCCGGACGGAACCCGGTTTGGGATTGCCGCAGGATGTTATTAGTCTCGAGAAATCTGGAGAGTTGACTATTCACCAGTTTCTCGGTGATCTTGCTAATCCCTGGAAGGAGTGATATGGGCCGGTAGTTTGCCATATCAGTAGGGTCGAGCTGAGGTTTTTTAAGGAGTGCCTTCACCACTGCCTTTTTCCAGCTGTGGGGGACTGATCCTTGAGCAAGTGAGCAGTTGATAAGCTCCGTGATTGTAGGGGTGATAGCGGGGGCCACGTTTTTGAGGAATCTCAGAGGAGCAGGGTCTAAAGGAGATCCACTTTTTATTTTATTCAATGTCGTTTCCACCTCGTTGGGCGTTGTCGGCTTGAATGTCTCGAGTTGGGGACGTAATCCCGTCTCATCGGGGGGCTGAATAGTGTTTCTGCGGGAAGGGGAGCTGGGGGGAGGGAGGGATGTGAGGATGCGGGCAATTTTGTTGTTGAAGTATGAGGCTAGGTCATTACTTCTATCTACCTGAGGGGTGGTGGGCGAGGAAGCGATGGGAACTTTCAGAAGCTCCTTCACAATGACATAAGATTCCCTAGAGGAATTGGATGATTCCTTTATCCGGGTGTCATAGTGAGAGGCTTTGGAGAGCTTGATTGCGGTTTTATAGGTTTTGACTGAGGAGTGGTATGCCTCTTTGCTGGCGTTGTGCCAGTCTTTTCTCCAAAGCCGTTCAGCTCTTTTACAGTTTTTACGGAGCTGGCGGAGTTCTGGGGTGTACCACGGAGCAGAGCCGATGTTGTTGGTCTTATCTTCGCGCATTCTGAGTGGGAGCACAGAGTCAAGGGAGGTCGTGATCCAATTTCTGAAGTTGCTATCGGCGTTGTCCGGGATATTGTCGAGAGTAGGGGTGGTAGATGTCAGGGTGTTGGCCCATTCTTCAATAGGTAGTTTGGACCAAGTCCTGCCTTTAGTGAAGGAGGGAGGTTTCTGAGGTTTCTTGAGGGGTCCTGGGAGTTGGAATAGGACCAAGAAGTGGTCCGTCCAGGGAAGGGGAATGGAGTCTATTTCTTGCATCGCGGGGGTGCTGGTGAACACTGGGTCCAGCAGGTGGCCTTTGATGTGGGTGGCTCCTGAGTTAATGAGACGGAGGTCCGAGACCGCTAGTTCGGAGATCAGGTCGACTACTCCAGAATCTGCCGTGTCTTCAAAGTGGATGTTCAGGTCTCCCACTAAGATGAAGTTTGTGGCGGAGTGAGCCTGTGTTGCTACCATGTCTAGGAGGGCATTGGAAAAAGGGCCAGGGTGGCCGGGGGGACGGTAGATTAGAATCCCTGAAAGGGAGTTCATAGGGTCAAGTTTAATTGAGAATTGAAGACTTTCCGAGTCTGGGATTTGTGCATCGCTGGCGTTGCAGGTGAAGGAGTCACGGTAAATAATGGCGATGCCTCCCCCTCTGCCAAGTGGTCGAGGGAGGGATTGGATGAGGAATCCCTGAGGTGTGGCTGACACTGTGTCCGAGTCAGAGTGTGGGGTGAGCCACGTTTCCGTTAGGAAGAGAATGTCAATCTCGCAGTCTTCTATAAGGTGGTGGATTTGTGTCGCATGTTTAGGGAGAGAGCGACAGTTCAGTGAGGCAAGTTTGAGGGTTGCATGCTTCAGTACTCGTGTCGGGATTTGAAGCTGAGCTGGCTGGCAGTTCGTGCAGCTGACAAAGGGTCCATCCATATCATGGATATATCTGCATGAGGGGGCGGTAGAAGGTCTGAGGCTTAAAAGGTCACGGCGGGAATATGTGGGTTTGGCGGAGGCTCTGGCAGCCAGGGGGTCTGGCCCTAGGCCCGGTCGTGCGCGGACGGGCGCAGACGGGCTTGCCTTAGGCGCGCCTTCGGCGCGCAAACGGCGCTCCCGCTGCGCTCGTCCGCTGCGCTGGGGGGGTCGACACATTTGTGCTGGAAGTTAGTGGGCGTGGCCTCGCAGGGGGCGTGGCTTCGCCTTTGGCGTGCTCTCGGTAATGGCGATTCCCCGAGGCTGATGAGCTGGATTAGCGCGTGTCAGCAGCGCTTCCAGTAGGTAAGGCAGAGCGTTTGTATGCTTAAAAAGAGCAGTGAATACAAGTTATTTAAGTGACAATTTTAAAAGCGAGTTACAAACACCTCCGGCTTCCGCCTCAGAGGCTATCAGGTGAATGGGGGTCGGTGCGCTAGAAGAGCGTTTATAGGCTGAGTCGGTGGGCGTGGCCTCGCAGGGGGCGTGGCGAAGTTGGACTAGGACTCACCGCGCCTTGGCAAGCGGAACCCACGAAGAACGAAGGACTTGCTTCTGGTGCAGACCAGGAAGGTCTGGGGTGCTTCTTCTTTGCAGAGAAGCGGGAGCCAGTCTGGAGGAGCCAAACCAGCGCAGAAGATTTCAGGGAGCGTCGTCACAAAGGCCACTAGCCAGCGGGCAAGCAACCGGACAGACGCAGCAAGCAGGAAAATGCTGAAGGGCCCCACGCAGGACTCGTGGAGTGTGGGGGGCTGATCTGCGGTGCAGATGGTGCTTGGGGTTGGGGCTTCTCAATCCCCGGTGCACAACTTCGAGGGTACCTCAGAAGCTGCGCTTTAAGTTACTAGCCACTTTTTCCAGGTAGCCGGTCCCACGTCGCTCGTCGCCTCCACGGATCTCAGCTCTGCTGTAGATGTGGATCAGGGTCGGAGAAGTCTGGAAGTCAAGGCTCTGGTCAGGCTCTGCAGTCGGTTCCTCGTAGAACGTGGGCAAAGCAAAGGGTAGTCTCTTGATGGTGCCTGTTTGCACAGGGTAGCCACTCCTTGGCTACTAGGGAGATTCTTCAGTCTTCTTCTTTCGTCGAATGTCGAAGGTCCAGAGTTTCTTTTCAGTTTTGCAGGTTCAGGATAATCTTAGGCTTTCAGCATGACGCGTTTCGTCGTAATGACTTCATCATATGCTTGTCAACCCAGGAAAGGAAATAAGTTAGTCGTCCACTTTTAAACAGCAAATGCCTCGCTCTGATAGGTGTAGGTGTTGCTGACACGACGTGAGGGGGATGTCTCAGACCCGGTGCTCCGAGTCCGCATAGAGCAGGCACAGCAGCGTCAGTACTTCCCCAGTGGGCGGTGTCTGCTCTCACCCCACGGCAGTCTGGATCTTGTAGTGGATGGCAGGCAGCTCTCCGGGACCCTCATCCCACCGCTCACATCCCGAATCGTGCCTTGGAAGCCACTTAAGTAAGTAGCAGTCCTCCGTGTAGTCACAGTCCCAGTTGATGGAAGGGCAAAGTTGCGAGGGTGCGGTGATTCGGCGCTTTCCAAAAAGTTTTTAGAGATACCACTTGCTTGCCACATGATCGCCGAACTCTTCAGGGATGGGTACCCAAAGGTGCTTGTGGCCGCACCTAAACACCAAAACCACACTCCTCTCGTTTAAAAGAAAAGTCGGGCACACACGGGTTCTCCAGAGAGATGCTGCTTTATTAGGCTTTCAGCATGACGCGTTTCGTCGTAATGACTTCATCAGATGCTTGTCAACCCAGGAAAGGAAATAAGTTAGTCGTCCACTTTTAAACAGCAAATGCCTCGCTCTGATAGGTGTAGGTGTTGCTGACACGACGTGAGGGGGATGTCTCAGACCCGGTGCTCCGAGTCCGCATAGAGCAGGCACAGCAGCGTCAGTACTTTCCCAGTGGGCGGTGTCTGCTCTCACCCCACGGCAGTCTGGATCTTGTAGTGGATGGCAGGCAGCTCTCTGGGACCCTCATCCCACCGCTCACATCCCGAATCGTGCCTTGGAAGCCACTTAAGTAAGTAGCAGTCCTCCGTGTAGTCACAGTCCCAGTTGATGGAAGGGCAAAGTTGCGAGGGTGCGGTGATTCGGCGCTTTCCAAAAAGTTTTTAGAGATACCACTTGCTTGCCACATGATCGCCGAACTCTTCAGGGATGGGTCCCCAAAGGTGCTTGTGGCCGCACCTAAACACCAAAACCACACTCCTCTTGTTTAAAAGAAAAGTCGGGCACACACGGGTTCTCCAGAGAGATGCTGCTTTATTAGGCTTTCAGCATGACGCGTTTCGTCGTAATGACTTCATCAGATGCTTGTCAACCCAGGAAAGGAAATAAGTTAGTCGTCCACTTTTAAACAGCAAATGCCTCGCTCTGATAGGTGTAGGTGTTGCTGACACGACGTGAGGGGGATGTCTCAGACCCGGTGCTCCGAGTCCGCATAGAGCAGGCACAGCAGCGTCAGTACTTCCCCAGTGGGCGGTGTCTGCTCTCACCCCACGGCAGTCTGGATCTTGTAGTGGATGGCAGGCAGCTCTCCGGGACCCTCATCCCACCGCTCACATCCCGAATCGTGCCTTGGAAGCCACTTAAGTAAGTAGCAGTCCTCCGTGTAGTCACAGTCCCAGTTGATGGAAGGGCAAAGTTGCGAGGGTGCGGTGATTCAGCGCTTTCCAAAAAGTTTTTAGAGATACCACTTGCTTGCCACATGATCGCCGAACTCTTCATATATTTATTTAATTTACCTATAACTGACACAACTGCCATTGTGCACATATGTGCACCAAAATTGGGATTCACTTGGCATAGTCAGCTAAGGTCTGGCACGCCTGGTTTAATGAAAATGTGTGCATGGTAAAAAACATTTTTTAGGGGGGAAAAATGGGAAAACATTTGTTTGCTCCTTTTAGTAGCCAAAGGAAATGTTGTTTGTGTCAACACCTGCCATACACACCATAACTCATGCGATGACTCACGAATAAGCTAAAACTTTGCATAGATTAAATTATTGTCCTGTGTCCCATTGTGCAATATTTTGTAGCCACGCTATTCTCTCTCTTGAAGTCTGAGAAAACACTGTTAGTTGTAGGGTTTTTTAAGGTTTGCCCATTGTCTTTTTCAGGTGTGTACATTTCAGCCATGGTTACTCAAATAAGAAATGCAGCATGATTTGACTCTAAATACAAACTTTTTATAGTTGTGCTCTGTCTTCAATGTGCCAGTTTTTAAAACGGTATGCAATTATCGGAATTTTTTTTTTTGCATTTACTAGAATTTTTGTCCAAGCTCCAAATATCCAGGAGTGTAAAGATCAATCTCGTACAAATGACCAAGTTTAATTGAGTTTTTGTTAAAAAAGAATAAACACAATATACATTAAATATGATTTTGTCAAAGGTATTTCTTTCACACATGCCTGTTTCGTTTGCGTTTTGTTGTTGATTTGATTTTTGGAATGTACAAATGTTTTGGAAATCTAAAGCAAAAACACTGGTAAATTATGGCTGAAAACAATGGGTCATAAGAAAGGGACCTTGTGACTTGTTTGTAATCTATTTACATCCTCCCCAAAAAATGGCATACAAATTCTGCTGGATTACCAGTGGAAGCATCTTCATGGATTTGTCATGTACACGTTTTTTAATCTTAAAGTGACCAAAGAGTTGACAAAGTTCAGCTGTTAAGTAAAATAAATGGCATGCTCCTAACTATCCTGTCCCTCCACTGTTGCCCACAGTCCTGGTGTTGACCACGCTTTCCACAAAATCTGGCAGTTTAGATTTTAGTGGTTGCTAGGCTAATTCCTCGGCTCTTTATGCAAAACTTTAGTTTACCTCTGGGAATAATCCCTCTTGTCCAATTATCAAATGGTTTTTACAGGTCCTGTTGCAAAATATTTCGGGTTGGACATTGGATTCAGTAGGACTACTGGGACAGATGCAAATTTGACTAACTACTCAAAATTGGCAACTGAAACAAATCCATGCCATTAGACTGCAAAAAGAATGACTTTGGAATTCTGTTTCGAGATGTAAATGAATTTTCCTCCAAGGGTAGGTAGTATGACACTATTTGGTTCAGAGAAGATGTTTACGAAAGAAAATATGTTGCATTTTGTAATTATTTGTTTGGGCAAGAATTAGAAACTAGCCCCTTGGTTTGATATTAATTAATGTATTGTCTGTTTTTCATAGATGAATAGTCAGATTAAAAACTGGGGAAATGTCATGATTGCTGATATTAAAATGTCCTGTTGAAGTGCCTAGTACATCTAAATGACAAATTAATTTACACAGTAAAATAATGGCTGGTTCTCTTGTTTTTCAGACCCATGTGTACCATATCCAGGAAGAACAGGATTTGGGGGATATCCTAATAATCCGCCTTCACAAGGAGCCCTCTTCCACTTTCCCTGAGGACAGCTGGTTCTGCAATCAAGTTACTGTTGAATCTCCTACAGGAAAGATCTACCACTTCCCCTGCTACCGATGGATCGAGGGGAACAACTCAGTAGAGCTCCCGGAAGGAACAGGTAGAACATTACTTCAAATAGAATGTAGCACCCAAACAATTCACAAAGCTGATGTCTTACTGACAATTCTTAGCTTTTTTATTTTGGTATTTTATGGAATAGTTTATGTGCTCATGTGGAACTGATATCCAGTTAATTCTGTTGGCAAGGCCATCACAACGTAAAATATATAGTTACAGTAAACAGGTGCAAAAATAGTAGTCATAAAAAACTTTGAAATCTTAAAGATAACCATTGTATTAGAAAATCATACAAGTTGTAACTATACCTATAAAGATACCAACTGATGATAATGGGGTCAGCACAAGGCAAAATGGATGTCAGGCTCATGAGTCAAGATTTTATAGTTACAGCTGTAGGATGAAGAATCAAGAACATCACATTTAAGGGTTTTTGGCACCAGTAACAACCCAGCAACGTTGAGGCAATGCAGAGTCTCCTCATTTTGTTAGGATGCATCTCCTTGAGGTATATATTTCCCCTCTAGCAAATTGTATGCTAATGGTGTGTCTCCAGAGTAGATGCAGGTGCATTAACATAGGCTTAATATTGCACAGTCTTAGTCAATGTGTTTGTCATCGTAATTTCTAAACTATAGGAAAAAGTTGGCAGGATTTAAGGCTAATGTTTCTTCAATACATACCAGATAAACAGTGACTCAAGAATTTGAAAGTAATGGTTTTAGAGCTGCACACCTTTTTACTGAATCAATGACTGCATTTGTTTTAAAAGGTATTGTTGAACTACCATGGTTACATGTTTCTAAACCTCAAAGAATGTAATATTAATCAGTTGTGATTAAATTAGTTTAAAAGGCTCCAAAGTTCAGTTCTGTACAAGGCTCTGGCAACAGCCCAAACAGAATAAGCCAAAGCCTTGCAAGTTTTTCAAAAGTTAGCACTTTCAATGATTTTTCGAAAATGAGTTCACTTTCAGCAGCTCCTTGTAGCGGTAAATGCATGGCCTCTGTGAACTGAGCAATTCACCCTTTTAGCCTTGACCTCCCACCTGCCACCATCACCTAAGGCCCTTGATGTCCCCACTCACTCTGCCTCCTTTTGCTTCCTGCACCTCAGGTTTAGCTAAGCCTCAGAGGTAGTCCACTTCACATCGGAAACTTCTGATCATGAAATGTAACTGAAGGCTTCTATATGTCACATTTTACTGACTTAGGGCCTGGTTTAGAGTTTGGCAGACAGAGTAAAAGCGTTAAGGGGCGAGGGACTTTACATCCGCTAAACTGCCTTCCCTTTGCCTGACAAAATTAGTGTTTACTGCTGGCTGTTCAGTGAACTCAATGGGTTTGAAGGAACCGCTGTCATGGTGGGTCATACAAAGCCATTTAATAGTTTGGTGTGGATCCCTCATTGATGGGAGTTTGTTTATGGAAAAGTAAAAGCAAATTGTCCCAACACAAACATAGTTCTCTCCTATTCTACGGGGATACTTTTTCAAAAATATTTACTCTCCCTCACTGCCAGGATGTTCAAGATGCTGACAGACAATACAAAAAAGGTTAACATGCTACCTCCCTGTTAGACATGGGGATCACTAGTTGGCAGGTTGTTACACTGACCAAGTAGGGACCCTTCTTCCTAGTCAGGATAAGGGGGATACACTATTGAAATAACTCCTGCTCACCCCCTTGGTAGCTTGGAATGAGCAGTCAGGTTTATCTCAGAGACAGTGTGTGAAGCATTTGCACATAACATACAGTAGTACAGTGAAAACATTACAAAAAGACACCATACCAGTTTCAGAAAAATAATGGATATTTATCTGTGCAAAGAAGACCAAAATGATAAAAAGTCCAACATATAATAATCAGAATCTGTACTCTGCAAGAATAACCTTAAAAATGCATTTTCTTGAAGTCGGTAACTCCTTACAGTGGTACCGTGGGGCTGAAAGCAACCAAATCCAACCGGGGAGGTAGGTGTCAGAAGACTTGTAAACAGTACCTTGTTGCTGTCCTGGCCGTCTGAAGTGGTGTGTTACAGCAGAGGAGGCCATTTAAGCTGCTGTGTGAGAGAAGCAGTGAGGTGTGCTGTGCCCTCAGGTCGTGGTGCAGGCAGCAGCTCGGTGGCAGTCATCCAGTTGCGTCATAATTCCAGGGCTGTATTGCAAAGCGGAACAGTGCTCGTTGCGGCGCTGACAGTCACAGTGCAAGCTTTGCCGGCCATCGAGGATTAGAGGTCAATGGGGGTGGTGTTGGTGGGCTGTGGCTGTGGTGTGGGAAGGGGCGGTGCTGCATGTACCTTACGAGCTGTACCCCTAGACCACGGTGCAGACCACGGCAGCGATGGCAGCTGGCCACGGCATCGTTAGTGAGACCAGGGTGGCAGTGCAAGCATCAGTTCAGTGGCGGCAGTGGTTGCCATCCTTAGTGAGACCAGGGTTGCGGTATGAAGCGTGGTGGTGCCCCCTGCAGTGCCTTCCTGTCACAGAAACACCGGTGCTCTTGGTGACAGCATCAAGTTGCTGTTTCCCTTTGTGGCAACTGAGGCACACGATCCAAGAGGTGGTACCCAGAGGTAAGTGAAGTCTTTGCTGTCCCTGAGACTTCGTCGATATGAGACAAGCTCTATCTCAAGCCCTTGGAACTACTCAGCAACAAGTGAAGAAAAATCTGGTCAGGCCCTTTCACTGCCCAAAGCAGAAGCAGCAACTGCAGACCAACCCAGCAAAGCAACAAAACAAAGGGGCAGTACTCCTTCTGGTAACTCTTCCAGTTCTTTTCTTTGACAGGTTCCTTGATCCCAGTGAGTTCAATGAAATTTGTTATCTCCCTGAGGATTCCAACAGCAGGCACGCTCTACTTCAAGCCCTTGGAGAAAACTATAACAGCAGAATGATAAAAGTGCAATCCAGTCCTTTTCCTGCCCAAGACAGAAGCAGCAAGCAGCATGCCAACACAGCAGAGCACGCAGCAAATTGGCAGTTCCTCCTGACAGCTTTCCCAGCTCTTCTTCCTGGCAGGTTCCTTAGTTTAGCAGTATTCTAAAGTTATGGGGTCTGGGCCCCAATATTTATAACACATTTTCCTTTGTTCTCTTTTGGCAGAAGTCTCTCAGCTCAGTCCAAACCATTTCTAACCTCCCTGGCCCAGCTTCCAGGCAGGAGGTGGAGACAGCATTGTGCAAGGGAGACAGGGCCTATGCAGGTGCAAGGGAAATCTCCTCCCACCACTCTAAATGCAGACCACGCCTATTCAGGTGCTATTGAAACTCCTCCCACTACTCTGAATGCAGCCCAGGTCCAATCAGTCCAGTCCTGACTCATCCTGGAAAGACAGGACATGCCTCAAACCCCCCAGTGGCTATCTACAGTGAATGCACATCCCCAGCCCCTGTCACTCCAAAGCCAGACAGTCAATCCACAATCCAGTAGAGCACCGAGGATGGTTAAGCAAGAAAATACCCACTTTCTAAAAGTGGTATTTTCAAACTCACAACATAAAAATCATCTTTACTAAAAGACAAATTTTTACGTTCTGAGTTCAGGTATACTGAACTCCATTTCTCTGTCTTGTTCCCAATGGGAAGCTATACTTATAAGATGTTACAAAGAATCCCCCAATCTATCCAATGGGACAGATAGCTTTTCAATAGTGAACAAAATACACAGTTTTTCACATACATTGCACCCTGCCCACAAGGGTACCTTGGACCTACCTTAGGGATGAATCACATGTAACAAAATGGAAGGTTAGGGCCTGGTCAGTGGGTGCACTTGCCAGGTTGAAATGGCAGTCACAACTGCGCTTAGACACTGCATTGGCAGGTCTGAGAACCCATTAAAAGGCTGCTTGTGTGGGTTGCACAATCAATGCTGCAGGCCCACTAGTAGCATTTGCAGGCCCTGGGCACACACAGTGCAATATACTGGGAACTTGAAGGTAAATCAAATAAGCCAAACATGCAAACACCAATCCATAAACACAGTTTATCTGGAGAGCATATGCACTTAGGCACTGATTAGCAGTGGTAAAGTACCCAGAGATTTAAAACCAACAAAAATAGGGTCAAAAACAGGAGGCCAAAAAGCAAAACGTCTGGGGGTAAACCAGCTGAAAAAGCTAAGTCCAGCACTCCCCCTCTAAATAGGGCTGAGGGTCGGATAGCTCATGTTCAATGGCACATAATCCCTGGGGCTGTTGATGACAGGTAAATGCCAAAGGAGTAAAGTTTACTCTGTCTGCCTACTCTGGTCAACACAACCTAAAATTAGGAGAGTGGACCGATAGTATGGCAAACAGGGTACTCCTTCACCTTCACAGTTGCAATGGAGTGCCCTGTCTACCAAACTCTAAATCAGGCCTATAATGTACATCTTACTCCACCTCTAGTATAAACTGTTTATTGTGCAATGCAGATCAAACGCACTGATGTTATGTGTTCTGCATTTTTTATGCAGAAATAATTTATATATAACTCAGCAAGGTTTTTCCTAAATCCATAACAGATCATAACTTCATCATTTGCATGCTAATAAACCAATGTTCTGAAAGAACCCACAAATGTGAAACATTGATGTGAGTTCTAAAGTAATCTCCAATGGACTCTTCGACCTTACATTATATGAACTCCTTCAAAATGGCATTGGGTGTAGAGTATGCATGAGCAACCTACTAGTTGGACTTTCAGACCAAATACATTGCCAAAGCAAATAACATGAAAAGTCACCAGTTCACACAAGTGAACATGTGGACACGATTGCTGTTTGAGTTCTACTTTTTTTTATTATAGACATGAATGAGACAACTATCAATCTGGAAAAAGCGTCAGACCAAAGATGAATTTACCAGACAAAAGATAAATGTATTCCCCTGTGCCTATTGTTCAATACTTCAAATAATTATTGCAGAAGGATTACAATAAAACCTAGACTTCCAAGAAAATAACTGCAGTGTGTTTCCTAATAAGAAATCTAGTAAACATAATGATCTTTCATAATAAAGACATCTATAAGCCACACATTTTTGAATTCAACAATGAGTTCCAGGCATCTACAACTAACAATATATACTCCCTAGAGTTCATTTCACTGAATCATGAAATGTTTCACAGGACATGGAAGCTCTTCATAAAACAATGTGTGTATTTTATTCTACAAAATCCAAATTCTTTATTGTGCATCCATTGTGATTTGCAATCATTGGACCAGCTCTCTCTATATGGCGGTACAGTTTTGGGATAAACTCTGAACCAAGATGTTTAGTGTCTTGGAATGCCAATAGAAAGAATTGTTTATAATTTACAGAACGATTCTCAAAGTCCATAGAAATGTCCAAATCAAACAAAGCAGAACTTGACAGATATTGACTTGTCACAAACACACATATAAAAAACAGAGGATATGCCACTTCAAAACAGGCATAATGTACAGTGGGGAAAAAACAAACTATAACACAAGTAAAATGCTATAGAATAATAAATGTGATATAACTATGTACTGTACATACTGAGATAAACATACTAAACACCAACTATGAATGAATATAGTGTAGCTGTCTCCAGGTTTGAAATAGAAATGTACAGACATAGGAAGTGCTGGAAACCAGAAAAAGACAGCCAATATAGGCAATACAACATGGTTCTCATAGAAAATGAAACACACTTTTTATCCACACCATTAAATGTGAATCAGTTCAGGAGGAACTACTTCATATGTTTTTTAAAATACAAACATACTTTTAAAACCTAAGTGATAAAAACAGTCGTGACCAGAGTTATCCTCCTTTCTGTCATCTATGATGTAGTAGTAGAAGAGTACAGAAAAGTCTGCCAACTATTAAGAGCCTTTTAAAATAACTCATTATTTACTGATTAGAGTTTAAGACTAATTTGGTGGTAAGTAATGCAAAACCTGTAGCTTGAAGGTAAAACTAATAAACATTGCACAGTTGTTTTTCTAGTTTTTTAGAACTTTTTTATTTTATTCCACAAAAAACAGTTTCCACACGAATGTAATGATAATAAACATCAAGCGTAAATCAAAATCACAAAAGGTATGTATATTGTATAATAAGAAAGTTATGTTTTTTCTATGAGAAACATTCTTTTTATATTTTCTTTCTGAAATCCCTCTAAATATTGGACTTCCCAACAGTATTGAGTCCTACTGGTACATTTTGAGTTTAAAGTGAAAGCAATTGTCTAGTTTGTACACAAAAGGTAATTTAGCCGTAATGTCTAACTCTTTAATAAGATTTGTAATTAAGCAGTGACTGTGCATTTACCTCCATGCATGGCACTTTTTTTGCTCACATCAACATTTTACCATCTTTTGCATCTAAACGATAGTTTATAAATTTCCATGACTTCCTTGCAACTTCCCCATGAACTGATAACACTGTAAGTAATGTTCATTGGTTTGTTAGACTATAACCAGTGCCCAAGGGAGGTCTCCTTGGACATTGGGCATAAAACAATTGTTTGTTTCTTTCTTGACTTATGCTATAGACCTTTTAATCCCTTCCTATTGTATGCATTGTTCTCCTTTTCCTAGATATCAAGCGGGCACCTAACTCGAAATGAAAGATCCAATCTCTTATCATGCATTATGACCTATAGGCAAGGCTATGAATAATCATGCTCTTTGCCTTCTTGGGGGGCTTTTTCTGTGTTTGACCTCATTTGTGGGTCTTTGTGACCCTTTATATTTCCTTTAGATCAGAATACCACCACTGACTGCTAGAAGGTTATGAGTGATAATCAAAACACTTAGACTATGTGGGATGTTTCTGGCTTGATTGCTGTTGTAGGGAAGGTCTTCAATTACATATTGAAGACCTCTCAACTTCTTTAATGCTTCTGTGACTTACTGGTAATTGCAGTACTACACGCACATCTCTCGCTTGACTTCCTTAAATTGAACGGTGTCCTGCGAATCCTTGACATTCCTTTTCCTAGTATAAAAAGCTCTCCCTTCTACATCCTGTATCATCATCAAGCTCCACCAAACCCAGTTGGCCTGGAGATACAGAGTGGGAGGGAGGGCATAAGGAAGCCATGTGAGAGAAGGACTCAGAATAATGCAATTACCAGTAAGTCATTGAAGCATTACTTCCACCTCCTTCTGGCTTGTCTTCCTTACATGCTGAGCTGTATCAAAGCTAAAGAGAGCCAGGACAACTGAATAAATTCAGAGCACAATCTTTATCATCATTAGGAAAGCCAAAGTAATTTCACTGCAGAAAAACCTTAGACCCAAAGTGATCCTCCTCTGCAGGACCCTGAGTGACTCTGTGGTGCTTGATAAATGTAGATGGGTTCACTCAAGTGACCACCCTACAAATCTCATCCAAGGATGCTACCTGACACTCACCTAGAGAAGCCGACCATCCTTGAGTCGACCTGCCCTGAACTCCCAAAGAACATGGGATGGCAAATTAAGAATAAGCCAAGGCAACCAGAGAACAAATCCACCTGCTCACAGTTTGCCTGGTTGGCTTGCAACGCTTTTCAGCAGGCGAATCCTGACAGAAACGCTCCATCCTCTCCAGATTAACCAAAACCACTCTCCAAATGTCTATAGAATGAATACTAACCTTATCAGGAGACTGTGGTTAACGACAGAAAATGGGCAGAATAATCTTGTCTTGTGAATGGAATGCAGAATTGACCTTGGGAACAAACCCAGAACCTTGTCGCAAAACCAACCTATCTTCAAAGTTCTACTAAAAAGGGGCTGTACAGGAAGGTGCCCTCAGTTTCGGCAATCTCCGGGCAAAAGTATTGGCCACAGGGATAAACACTTTCAGCATAAGGCACCTGAGATCAATGGAATGTAGAGACTCAAAAGGGGGGTAAAGCAAAACCTGCAGCACCAGAAGCAGATCCCAGGAAGAACAGTCTGACAATTTTTTTAAATGAATATTAGAAAAACCCTTAAACTATTTCTGAACCAGACTCCGGGAAGCCTCCAGATTACTCCAAGGAGCCCAAAATGCGCTAATGTCTACCCACTGCTGCTTCAAAGTGGAAGGAGAAAGCACCAAAGTGAACCATCCTGTAGAAACTGAAGGATCTGAGAAATTGAAACAGACATAGGCCTAAACCATTGCTTCCTACACCATTTCCCAAGGACACCCAGTACTGACCATATGAAGTGATAGTGGATTGGCTCCTGGCAGCCTGAATGGAAGTGAAAACAACAGCAGAACAACCTTGAGCCATCAATTCTACCCGCTCAGCATCCAAACCGTGAAGCCCTAATGGATGATCACCTAGCAGCCTGAATGGAAGAGGAAACAAAAGAGGAACAACCTTGAGCCATCAATCTTGCCTGCTCAGGCTCCAAACCATCAATTTGAGACAAACCGGAGACTCTTCCTGAAGGATTTGGAAGATCAAAGGAGATGGACTCGTGGGCAGCAACCACTCCCAGTCCTTCCTCATCATCACCAAAGGAGGAAACCAAGAAGAGAGGCCCCATGCCAAAGGAACCAGGACTACCTGAGCTCCCTCTCTCCTCACTCTGAGCAGAAACCTCTGGATCAAAGGGAATGGAGGGAAAGCAAACAGGAGACCCCCAGGCCAGGGACAAGACAGCACATCTATCCTCTAGGCTGAAACCTCTCTCACCTTGGACCAAAATCAAGGAAGAAAAGCGTTATAGGCAGATGCAAACATATCCACCTCAGGACACCCCCACCTCTAGCAAACCAGACTGAACAATCGGGGAGAGAGACAAAAGTCATGAGAGGAGGGACTCACCCTCCAGAATGCATCCACCCAGGAGTTCAGAAACCCTGAATATAAATTGTTGTCAGAGATAGTAGATGAGTCTGGCTCAATGAGAAAATGCAATCCAAAATGAGGGCCAGGAAGATGGAGAGACATATCCTGTGAAGTGGGGTCCCAGGATTGAAGCAGACAGCGAACATGGATGTTCGGATTGAAGTGAGCCCAGGAAACCAAAAAGAAAATGGGCATCAAATCCGCCTGAACTCACATTCAGTCCAACACCCTTGGAAAGGGAGCCATTAGAAGGCCTAAAATATGTGTCCACGACCTTGCAGGTATGAAAAATGGCTCCAGTGCAAACACGATCCTGTGCTGGAAGCAACTGTGAAATCTGGGTGTTGATAAGGAATCCATGAGATGTAAATACCTGGGCTACTCGAGTGACAGGGCCCATTGCAGGACTGACTGGACAAGCCAACACCAGACAATCGTCCAGCTATCGCTGGACGCACATCTCTCGATAATGAAGCAGATCCGTCAATGGAGCAAAAACTTTGTGAAAACCTGTCGGGCAGATTTCAACCCTAACAGGAGCACACAGAACTGGAAGCGAAATTCTCACCCTTTTCGAAACAAAGAAACTTCTGATGTGAGTGGTGAATAGGCATGTGTGAGTAAGCATCCTGCAAATCGATGCTAGCTAGAAAATCTTGAACAGAAACCAGAGGACTGATGACTTGCAACACCACCATATGAAAATGCAAAGTCCTTATCCAACGGTTGAGTCTTTTAAATCGAGGGCTGGACAAAAACCCCCTGAGTCCTTTTGCACCAAAAACAGAATGGAATACACCCTCTGGCCCAATTCTTCCTGGGTAAGCGGGAGAATAGCCTGCTTCTGTAGCAACGTCAAAACCCTGTCCCACAAGGCCTACCCACGGATCGGATTTCTGGGAACAGGAATAGGGATGCATCCTGAGTCTGGAGGCAGAGAGTTGAACTCTATCCAATCTGAATGATGCTCAGAACACAATGATCCGTGATAGATGTTGACCACTGAGGGAAACAGTCTTTGAGCCTTCTTCCCACCACATCTGAAGCCAGAGGATTGGAATAGTCAGGATCGCTGTGTTGAGGGACCTTTCTTATTGTACACACTCTGGGACCTCCCTGGTTTATGGGGCTGGTATTTGTGACTATCCGAACAGTATGACTTAGAGTCTCCCTTATGATAATCTTTAGAATCCCTAGAAAAGGGCTTAATGGTCCTCCCAGAAAAAGACATATATGACCAAGAACTTTTCTTGTCCTTAAAAGATTTTTTCATCATATCCTTCAGCTGGTCACCGAAGTGGTTCTTGCCCTCAAATGGAACCTTCAACTGGGATGTTCTCTCCAAACATTAAGCCTTCTAATCCCAAAGCCTGACATGTCAATGAGCCATCACCACTGAACTATAAACAATGGAGGCTGCTTGGATGATATCAGCTGAAACGTCTATTAAGAATTTTGACTGCTGTTCCTTTTATACCAAGATCCCTGATACAGTCACTCCTTCTTGCATTAGTTCTGCCATAGAGTTGAAACCTTTCACCAAGGATTGTGAAGTTAAAGCAGCACCGGTGGCTGCCAGCAGTACCAAACTCGCAGCACTAAAATATCATTTAAGGCTGGCGGCCACCTTTTTGTCTGTAGAATCCAAGGCTGAAAAGTCATTGGGATTCAATGAAGTCCTTCCCAGCAAGGAAGCTAAAATGGAGTCTACTTTGGTGGCCTTAAGCAGTCCATTTTGGGGTGGAAAGGAAGAGTCACAGGAGCCGTTTTGGCAAATTGAGGAAAGAGACCATCCGCATCTTCTGCAACATGGGGAGGATCAAACTTCAAATTGTCACGGATGTGCAACAAGATGGCCCCCATTTCTCTCTGGAAATAAACTTCCCACTAGAGGAACTAGGTTTTTCTGGCATCAAATCAATATCTGTATCACAGAAAAAATTAGCAGACCACAGTTTCCTGGAGTGGGAAGGCTTAGCAGCTAAAGCCATAACCACCACTACCTCATCAATCACAGCATGAACATGTTTAGTCGTCACTCGTTCCTTGGTCTCAAGAGAGCGACTGGGATGCTGCACAGACACCTTTCCTTCCTCACCCTCATAAGAGGGAAAAAGAGATCTCTTCCACTTTTCAAACCTCTTCACCTTTATTTGAAGACATCAAAATATGAAAAGGTAGGCCTTAAATAAGACCTGCAATTGTCATTGCCCAATAGTGAAGACACATACAGACCCCCAATAGGTCAACAGAAAGGAACAGGAAGGTAATCCCAAATACCCACAGCATCACAACAGCCCCATAAGAGTGCCCCCCCTTACTATCAATCCACTTTACTAGCATGTAAAAGCAGTGCTGTCCCCATCCCTACCGCATCAATCCTTGCCTTGAGAGGTATCACTCCCCTCCAACCAGGAAGTTCATCTACCGACCGGTGTCCAAACGAGAAACCACCCTCTGAAATCAGGAAATGCCCCAAAGCACACACACTGCATTGAGCCATTCATTAGATCTCTGCTCCTGCCGTGGCACCTGCATGTCAGACCAAACAGTCACTCAGACTCTGGCCACTATGAGTCTTTTAGATGGGGAAACATACTTTCTTTACCCTGGAGTGAGTGCACCGCACCCGCCCTTCTGAAGGAGAGGAAGAAAAGAAACAGGAGGTAGATGGTAGGGGGAGGAGTTTTTATACAGGGAAAAGGGGTGTCAGGGTAGGAATGGGAGGCCTCACCATGTAAGGAAAGCAATCAAAAGGGGGGGGGGAGGTAATGGTACAAATTCTGGGCTTTCTGTGGCTGAACCATGGATATTGCCCATGAAGAGGCGATGAACCTAGATAGTGATTGAAGTACACTGGAAAATAAATCTTGAAATTTCCATACCAAAAAATACCATTGGAACTTACTTTCAGAATCAAATACATGTGAATGAGTATCTGAATGAAAAAGAAATACAAAAGAAAAAAGCTTGTGGGAAGAACCACAGAAGTTGCACATATATCATAGTCTCCTTACCAAGCCAAAATAACGTACTCAAAAGGCTACATTTTTTGCAGGAAACCCTTAAAGAATGAATGACGTGCAACCTATTCTGATGGCTTGGCTGGAAACATTGAAAGCTGAAGTCAAGCTGGAAGTCCTCCATAGTACTAAATATGGGAAAGTCATTAAACAATCCACTTTGACACTGTGAAAGTTAAATTCCAGGCACTGGTCTGAAGTGCTTTCACTCGAGCAGGAGCCAAGCAATAATAGACTTACCCCAGTTCTGTGGTGGGGAAGGTATGAGGGAAAACTCTGGTCTAGGATTCATCCTCACTCAAAACAGGGCCTCCTTCTTCTTGTGGTTAGTGGGATCAGCCTTCAACCTTTCAGTTGGTTGAAGTGAATGGCAATGCCATGTGGCAAACAAGTGGCACAGGGCAGTTAGGACCACAGTAAATAAACCAAAGCCATGTGTTCTATCATTAGTGGGTAACCATGCCATGTAAACTAAAGAATAAATGGTTGTTAGTAAAATAGCATGTCCCCTCTTGGTGGCAGAATATGAGAGCCACTCCCACTGAGGGGAAAAACTTGTGAAAAGT
Source organism: Triturus cristatus (assembly GCF_964204655.1). Lineage (NCBI taxonomy): Eukaryota > Metazoa > Chordata > Amphibia > Caudata > Salamandridae > Triturus > Triturus cristatus. The sequence continues at coordinate 705,242,879 of NC_140595.1, read as the reverse complement.
AAATGTTATTAATGTGCATATACTTCCATAACTATAAAAGAGCTTTGATTGTTCTCTTCAATCTTGTTGGTTGCTCGGATGATGGATAGGCTCTCAAATCACAGCACATTTGCATCATTTTCATACTGTTCATCTAGACAGAAACACTGTGTTAGTTTCTTTGACTTTCATATAAAACTATGTATTTTCATTCAGCTACTTCCGAAAGCTACCGGACAAGGCATTGTACAGTTTGATAAAGGGAATTTTTGTGGTGAGAACCCAATCGAATAGGAAGGGACTGTTTCAGACATTCATTGTAATTATCCTCTTGTCTGGGATGACAAAAGTGGTTGGGTTCAGATCTCCAATTGGGGGAAGATGTATTCAACACTCAGGGGACCTGCACTGACAGAAATCTGCCACCAGGTATCATGCTTTCAATTGATCAATAATGAATCAGGAGCCTGGTTAATAATCAGAGATTTGTAGCTGAGGATTAGTATGCTCTATTTCTGGAGGTATTGTGGGACTTTGACCCAGTTGACTTTATGGACTGTACAGAAAAAACTTGGATTTGATCCTGAATTCTACTACAAGCAATGGAAAAACGTTTGTGGACGGCTTCATAATGTCTTCACCAGTAGAAGTCCGTGTCAGAGGAGAGTGGTGGGGCAGGGGATGGGTGGAGGGGGCGTGGGGGCATCGGGGTGTGCGACGATCAACAAAAAAATCTTATCTTCCACCTGCAGCCTGCCGCATCGCTGCGTAAAGCTCTTTTTGTGGCTTGACTGCAGGCAAAGGCTCCCAGACTCCCCTGTGGCCAATCTTGAAGCTGCTCTCATGCATAAGATCAGCTTCAGGATTGGCCTGAATGATGATAATTTGTGCTCCCAGGGAGACCGGGAGCCTGTAATTTCTGTCGCCAACCCAGCAATGCAGCTGAGTTGAAGAAAGCTTCAGTGCGTATGACGGTTTGGCCGGCCTGAGACGGCTGGCCAAACCATTATCCGCACTGGTAACAGTTCATACCACTCCTTATGGTGCCTGTTATCCCCGTGGCCCTGCCCCCAAAACTCTGGGAAGCAAAACGATAATAAACCCGTGTTTATTATCGTTTTATTTTTATTTGTTTTTTTACAGTGCTGGCAGGGGGGCAACACTCCTCCGCCATAGAGGAGAATCCGGCCCTGGTCTTCATGTTTGCTGAAGTTCATGAACAGCCTAACTACCCAGTTCTGTGGCCTGGAAATAAGTTTCTCAGCGGGGCTAGCAAACTGATGCTGCAGTAGTCACATGAGCTATGACCAGCTCTTCTTAACCACATCTCATGCTCAGTTTAGTGTGCTGGAAGACTGACATTTGGGAATCTGGAGATTGGTAACCCTGATCAATATGTTGGTTTTGGATGGGAAAGAGGAAGAGTAGGGAGAGATAGTAAGAGGAACTAATTTTCAGAGTCAAAAGCATCCTCCTGACCCTAGCTTTCTGCCCTCTTCCTTGAGCAAGCTTAGAAAACTAAGCATGAACACTTTCTAGGTCTAGGAGGGAACTGAACCACAACTGGGCCTTGAACAATTCGGAATGTGTTACTTTTTTAATTATTTCCTTCTCTGCCTGGTACCGGTTAACCTCACTTGTATCAGTTCTTCATTTCATGTATTTGCTAGACAACATATTCCAAGGCTTGGGTCTTTTATGTGAAACTTTCCATTTCTTATTTGAAAGACTTTACTAAACATCAATATTCTCTTTTTTTGAGCAGCTTCCCTGGCCTCCGCAGAAAATCTCAATCCTCTCCTGCTAAAGTGGAGAGAGAATGAGCTGAAAGAGAGACGAGAGGCCTACAAGTGAGTTATTCTATGTTATTTGAATGATATAGCACTAAAACCTTAGCAACTGAAATAAAACAAACTTAACTCTAACTTTGTATTTTTTTGCTACTATTTGGCTTCCTGCTAACGCATCCTCCTTTACAGCACTTTGATGATGAAAATTTACAAAAATAAAACTATTGACATAAGTATTTTATACCGAGTACCCAAATACAAAGTAGCACTTATGGGAAGGTTTTTGTGAGGTGGGGGGGATATTTTCTTCACTGTCAACAATGATAGCTGTGGTTTCTTCCATTGGTGATCTGATTCCCTGCATAAGATCTCAGGTAGTTTACCATCACGTTTGTGAGAGTCGGCCTCAACCTCCCCTCCTTTAAACCAATATTGGGCCTACTGATCAATGTGCATAGAACTTTAGGAAGGCTATTCTATGTAGAAAAAACACAAGAGACACTGCAGACTTAGAAATAATGACCTAGGGCGAACAGTAAAGATCCCACCCCACATTACCACTTCATTTATTAGGCGCCAACTTACAATATTCCTCAAGTTCTCATTGCTCATTACATTGGTCATTGCCTCTAAGTTCATCAGTCTCCACTGAAGATCAGTGCTAGATAAGCAGCTCTACAGATATATATATATATATCAGTCTATATGTATATTATCTACTGGCGGTCGCCAGTAGATAGTTATAGTTAGGACCGTATTTCCATAGGAAATCCGCAACATTGTATTTGGAATACCTTTGGCGCTGGTTGACGAATCCTCGCAAAATTTTCAAAATAGGTGGGGCGCTCTGCTCCGCTCCTACCCTGAAAGTCTCGGGGTGATTCGTCAAGCGGGGGCCGAGAAAAAAGGGGGGTCCCAAAACACGTTTTCCCCATGCATTTTTCTCATGCTTTTCCCACAGAGGTTTGGAAGGTGATCTATAAGCTAAACTGAGAGCATATTTTCTGTAAATTCACATTATCTTTCTCAGTCATGTGAGAATGAAGTCTGACATTCTCAGTAAAACATGTACATCCAACAAGGGCAGAGACTGTCAGTTGATTCCTTTGTGTTCTACTGCAGCTTCCCAGAGTGTTCCAAAGAACAACTAGAGCGCTAACAGTCCTACTTATGATAAACCTGAAGCCATCTTGCTTGGTAACTCTTAAAGCATTTAATTTAAAAAGGAACAAAATGAGGGGGTTCATTTTTCCATAAAAAGTATGATTAGTGCTGCAGAAAGAAAAATTAGGGCACATTTGAGTGACTTCTCAAATCCTCTTCTATTTCATTAAACAATTCTGACATGCAGACTGAAACATGCACTTTCAATACCAGTAGCAGTTTTCCCTGGTGAGCAGTAGCTTTACTACAGTGATCTAATGAGCAAAAAGAGTGCTAACATTCTGAATTTATGGCAAATGTGTGACACATCTGAATCCCTTCTTGATGGAATCAAAGTAAAAAACTGAAAGTATTTCCTAAAGTCTCCCAAGATGGCCACCAGAGACAAAAGAGCCCAAATGTAGCCCAAATATCACCCAGATGTAGCCCAAGTATAGCCCAATGACAGAATGTCCCAGAGTGTTCTTAAAAACAACTAGAGCGCTTACTGTCGTCATTATGACAAAAGTATGGCACACCTGAAGCCATCTTGATTGGAATAAACTGGTAACACTTAAAACATTTAATTTAAAAAGGAACACAATGAGGGGGTTCATTTTGCCATAGAAATTATGATTAATGCTGAAGAAAGAAAATGAGGGCACATTTTGAGTGACTTCTCAAATCTTCTTCTATTTCATTAAAAAATTCTGACATGCAGACTGAAACATACACTTTTAATACCAGGAGCAGACTTCCATGGTGAACAGTAGTTTTACTACAGTGATCTAATGACCAACTAGAGTGCTAACATTCAGAATTTATGGCAAATGTGTGACATATCTGAATACCTTCATGATGGAATCAAAGTAAAAAACTGAAAGCATTTCCTACTGAGGAGACTGCAGTACATGAGGAAATTAGGAAACTTCATAACAAATAAATCTCCCAAAATGGCCACCGGAGACAAAAGAGCCCAAATGTAGCCCAAAATCACCCAGATGTAGCCCAAATATAGCCCAATGACAGAAGTGTGCAAAACACTTATTATTTTGTGTTTTGCAGTGTTATATAGTGCAGACTTGTCAGGTATTGGAGTGCTTTACATGAACATTGGTTACATCACACATGAACAAATTCATTTTGGTTGTAGACATGGGGAGACTAAGTGATTTGACCAGAATCACAGAATGTCGAGCTGAAGCAGAAACTCCAACCTAGTCCCCAGTTGCAAAGTCTGCAGTTCTGGAAGTAACACCACATCCTCTCCCCTAGGTGCAACATTTAATCAAGTGGTCAACTGGATAAAAAAACATAAAGATAACAAATAATTTAAAAGTGCTTTGTCGCTATTTGAAAACTCAGAAAATATGTCCTTATTTTAGTCTTTTAGAGCACTAACCATAATTTTGATGCCAATAAGGCCCTGTCATATATGTAATTTCTAAACGAAATGCTCTAGGTTTTACCGTTTTGATTACATCAAGATGACGCTAGGCGTTCCACACTTTTGTAATAAATATAGAATGTTAACAATCTAGTTGTTCATTAGGATTCTGTTGAGAGGCAGAGGCCAGGGGCACGGACTCTGAAAATTGAAGGCAGGTAGGAGGGTGCAAAGGCAACAATTTAACCACACTGAGCAGGCAGGAAGGGCGTGGCAGCACAACAGACTATGGAGGGCAGTGGAAAGGGGGGCAGGGGCAACAAACCAACAATACAGGACTTGCAAGAGAGGCTGTGGCAATGTAATAGACCATTGTGGGCAGAAGGAAGAGGCAATGGTAGTACAACCATACATGCCAACAGACCCGATTCAGCCAGGAAACGTCCAATGTTTTTAAGCTCAAATGGGCTTTATTTGATCTGCCTCCTGTCTACAATCTCCTCTTTTTCAATGTAACTCAAAGGAGAAAATCAATACCCCAGCTTTTTTCAAAATCTCCCTCTTACCAAGTTCAAAATGTTCGCAAGTATGGTACATTTGATCATGGAAGGAAATGGGGTAGAGACATGGACTTGGATAACAGAGGACAGGAGGGACATGGAGAGGTGCACCAAACTGACCCTGCAGGGCAGGCATCAGGGTTTGCAGCAGCACAATACACCACACAGGGCATGCGGGATGGGAGTGCAGCACAAAAATCCATAGAAAGCAAGAGGGAGGGGACAGGACCATGCACATGGACAACAGAGAACAGAGGGGCAAGAGGCAATGGTAGCTAGCTGACCATAATGGACAGACAGGAGAGAAAGCTGCAGCATAACAGACCATAAAGGGCAGGAGGGACGGATCAGGGGCATGACAATGGAACAGACAAGCCAGGAGGGAGGGAGTAGGGGTCTGCACATGTAAACAGAGGGCTGGGGGCAAGGGGGCAGGGCAGGAGCAGCAAGATAGCCAAGGAGGTCAGGCAGGATGGTCACTAGAAGCAAGACACACCATGAAGAGCAACAGTGAGACTGTGATGGCATACACACAGACCATGGAGGGAAGGTGGGAGGGGTCAGGGGCAGCTAACTGACCACACAGGGAAGGTGGGAGGGGCCATGGCAGCACAGGAGACCATGCATGGCAAGTGGGAGGGTTAGTAGCAGCACAATGGCTATGATGGGCAAGAAGGAGGGTGCAGGGGCATGCACAAAGGACGATGGAGGATAGAAGGGAGGGTCAGGACCTGTGCACAGACAAGAAAGTTCAGGGGAAGGGGCCTCACAACAGACCGCACGGGGCAGGCAGGAGGAGCAGTTGCAGCACAACAGACCAGGGAGGGCAGAAGGGTGTGGCAGTACAATGGACCATGTGGACAGGAGGAAGAGGATAGGGGCATGGCATGTGGACAGGCAGGGTGGAGGTGGCATGGACAGGTTACAGTCATCTGACAATGCTAGGCAGGTGGGAGGGGAGTGGCAGCTCAACAGAACACTCAGAGTAGATAGGAGTGGCAGGTCAATGGAACATGGTGGGCAAAAAGGATGGAGCAGGGGCATGCACAAAGACATCAGAGGGCAGGGGGAAGGAGAATAGGGGCAGCAAGCTAAGCACAGAGTTTGAGCAGGAGGTCAATGATGGGACATAGAATTGGGCAATGGAGGGCAGGAGGAGTGGACTGGTACATCATACTAAATTGAGGGCAGTGGCAGCACATCGGACCATGCATGGCAGGAGGGAGGAGGCTAGTCCATGGATTCACACAACAGAGGATAGGGAGGAGAGGGCAGTGTTGTGTAACCTAACTAGTCTCTAAAGTTGTAATATAAAATATGTGCTGGGGAGTGTAACGTTGCATATGCACTGTGACAAAGATATGGATCCCAGATTGTAATATGTATGGCATAGCACTGTGCGTTATAACATAGGCATCGAGGAATGCACGTTAGATGGGGCAATATAACCCGTGGGAAGACAAGTGTGGCATGACATATTCACGTGGTGGTGTTACAGTGCACATGGGCTAGAGAGTGTCATAGCATATGCACTAGCTAGTGGAATACAACACAGAGGTGTGTGGCACTCAGCAGGCAATGGTGGGTGTAACACAGCATTGGGCTCTGCCAGGAGCGCGCTGTGACTCTCAAGTGATGTTCGTCCCCTTTCCAGAGAGTAAAATAAAAAGTATTACACATCCGGCAGTGGATGTGTGTTTTATTAATCGTGAGGGGGGTTTCTTGCATAGTTTTGGTCGAATTTTTGTCGAATCCCCTTTGAATGGCTTGGTGTGCATGTGTATTAAATGTGCCCGTCAATAGCTACCCATGTTTGTATAAATAAACGACAAGGGTGTCTACCGGGATTAGGCACGGTAGGGCATCAGACATGTCAGAGCTTCACTAGTGGTGTAAATACATTCCACGTGGATTCATTGTATGCATAGTCACCTTTTAATGAATATCACGCAAATCGTCATGGTGATAGGTACGTACGGTTTGTCCAGCATGTCCTAGGTGTGTCTATAAATATATATTTTTTTTTAAATAATAAAAAACAGTGGCCGTCCCTGGGGATTGGGGTCAAAAAAATATAATTAGGAGACAGGCCCTGGGGGATGGGGTCATCAGGGCCAATAAATTAGAATAAGAAGGGGAACCACACAGCCCCCCTTCTTAAAAAATTAAAATAAATAAAAGATGGCATCATGCCGGAGGCGACGCCCCCTCCTTGCAGCACTCTGCAAACCCGCCCCCTGGCGAGTTGTAAGTTGGGGAATTAATTCCTCTTCAATACTGAGGGTCCCTGAGGGCCAACTAGCCCAACAGGCATCTCCAGTATGCGCCAGGCAGCTGCGCTGCAGACAGGTGTTCTGAGGCCAAGCCCCTTTTTACACCTCTCTGCAACGCAGCTCTGTGGCGCTTACTGGAGGTACCTAGTGGTCTAGTTTGACCCTAGGGACCCTTAGGATTCAAGGGGACTTAATCTCTCAACTTAGAACAGCCACAGGGCGCGTTTACACAGTGGTGAAGGGAGGGGACGGGGCCTGAGGTGACGTGTGCAAACACGAACTATGGCACGTTTTGAATTGGGGATATAATTTCCCTTCAATACTGAGGGCCCCTGGGGACTAACTAGCCCACCAAGTGCTTCCAGTAAGCGCCACTGAGCTGCATTGCAGAGAGGTGGTCCAGGCCGTGCCACTTTTTACACCTCTCTGCAATGCAGCTCTGTGGCACTTACTGGAGGTACCTAGTGGGCTAGTTGGACCCTAGGGACCCTCAGGATTCAAATGAACTTAATCTCCCAACTAAAAACGGACACAGGGCGTGTTTACACAGTGGTGAAGGGAGGGGACGGGGCCTGAGTTAACGTGTGCAAAAACGCCCTGTGGCCTGTTTTAAGAGGTAGTTTTAATCCCCCTGCCCTATTATATACTTGGGGCTTACAGAGGAGGTCATGCTAATCACAGGGGGACCCCAACGGATAATGTTCCCTAGTGTATGTAGGTGTTTTCACTGTATTCTAAGTGTCTTTTAACATAGCACTGGCTCTAGGACTGGTTAGTCAGACTCAGTTACCACCAGTATCCGTCTGAAAAAGTTGAGGGTACAGGATGATTTTGCAACAAGGCTTCTTTCTGCTCTTCTTTTTGTTCTTTCTGCACGTTATCCTTCTTCCTGCACTTTTCTTCGTCTTTGAGGACTTCTGTTGCTTCTTTCTGCACTTCTTTTTTTTCTTTCTGTGCATTTTTTCTTCTTTCTTCACATGTCCTATCTCTGTAGGCATAGTTAGAAATTAGCATTTAAAAAACCTTTGAAATTCACAGAAAAAACCATAGGTTTCAGGCACGTTATAGTCAGGAATTAGCATTTAAAAAACCTCAGAAATTCACTGAAAAAACCATAGGTTTCAGAGGTGTTATAGTTAGCTGGACTTTTCACTTTACAAAACCATTGAAATTCCCCCGTTATAGTTAGTTCAGCTAACTATAACTCGCGCGCCCGCAATGCACTGCTGATGACGTCACATATTACATCACTCATGACATAGTCAGTGACATCACTCATGACATCACTGATGACATCTCAAATGACATCACTGATGACATCACTGATGACATCATCCTTGTGATAGAGTGGCAGACCTCCTCTCACCCTAATATAACCTTTGATACACACATTTTAAAATAGAGACTACAATTTTCAAAACAATGGACATACCAATACCAGTTACAACAACCTCTTCAGTAATTCTAAGATCCACATACACATCCACTCATTCACCAACAGTCCTATACAGTCACTCATACATGTACTCACTCATCATATGTACTCATACACCTATACATCCTGTTACACAATGCCACTCATCCATAGAGTTACTCACACACATAGTCACTCATGCTAATAAAGAATCAAACATACATTTACTTGCATATACAGTTATACACACACCACTACACTTACTTCTATGGAAACGTACACATACTTAGTCTTTTAAACAATCACTTATAGAAACACATACTTATTCATACAGGAACTCTTTCAATCTCTCACTCTCACATATACTCACTTATATACAACAATAGTCACATATACTAGTTTAAAACATATGCAGTTACTCATAAAGACACTATTGAGACAGTCATTCACTCACTAACACACCCATACACACATACAAACAGTGAGTCTCTCATTCATGCAACTATGCACTACGTAATACCCCCCACCGAACCATGCAGACACTCAGACTGATACTCAAAAAACCAACTAATAACCTATATAGACACCCATGTAGCTACTCACCAACCCATGCAGCCACTTATACACAAAGTGAGAGACTGATACAGATATTTACATATTTAAACATTACTCACTAAGCCATGTATTCACTATGGTACACTTAATCAGTCAGTTACACAATCAATTTTTCAAAAACAAATCATCCATTTAGACACTTATATACCCATTTATTCTTCCATCGACCTTGAGATATACATATATAAAACATATTTAATTTTCAGAAAAACACACATTCACTGGATGATGTCATCAGTGATGTCATCAGTGATGTCCTTTGAGATGTCATCAGTGATGTCATGAGTGATGTCACTGACCATGTCATGAGTGATGTAATATGTGACATCATCAGCAGTGCATTGCGGGCGCGCGAGTTATAGTTAGCTGAACTAACTATAACGGGGGAATTTCAATGGTTTTGTACAAGTGAAAAGTCCAGCTAACTATAAGACCCCTGAAACCTATGGTTTTTTCAGTGAATATATATATATATATATTCACTTAGAAAAACATAGGTTTCATGCACGTTATAGTTAGGAATTGGCATTTAACAAACCTTAGAAATTCACAGAAAAAACCATGGGTTTCAGGGGTGTTATAGTTAGCTGGACATTTCCCTCGTACAAAACCCTAGAAATTCCCCCGTTATAGTTAGGTCAGCTAACTATAACTCACGCGCCCCCGCAATGCACTGCTGATGACATCACATATTACATCACTCATGACATGGTCAGTGACATCACTGATGACATCACTGATTGTTAATGTTTTAAAATATTTTTGAAACTATATTTTCAAAACGTTATTTTTTATTTATTTTTCAATTTTTTTGGGATTCGCGCACCCAACGCGCTAGGAACCGTGCATCCTGCGCGCATTTCGCCTTTTTTTTTTTTTTAAAGGGGGCCCCAGGTGGTCCTTCTGGGACCCCCTAAGCAACACTAGAGGGTCAGAGTATTATTTTCAAAACTTTATTTTTTATTTTTTTCCCATTTTTTTGGGATCCACGCACCCAATGCATTAGGAACCGCACACCCTGCGCACCTTTCAACGTTTAAAAAAAAAAAAAGGGGGCCCCAGGGGGTCTTTCTGGGGCCCCCTAAGCAACACTAGAGGGTCAGAGTATTTCTACCCTCCTCCCTTTATATGTTTTAAACACTTATTCCCGTTACTTCTTCAGCCTCACTTCTACCAAGGCACAAAATGGCTGCCAACAGTTCCTGGTTTCAAATGTAGACAGACACTTGACAGCCAATTAGCATTCAGCGCGTGATCGGGAGGGTGCGCGCTCAGTTCGGGGAGGGTGCGCTTAGGGTGGGCGGATCCTCCGAGGCCATAGATATATCTATCTTTTTTAGTCTAATTTTCTCAGGAACTACTGAACAGATTTACACCATTTATGCAAAAGGCACGAGTCTGAACTGAGGACTACCTCTTTGCCAAATTTGGTGTAATTCCATTCAGCAGTTCGGGCTGTAGCTGCGTCAACAGGTCCTATGGGAAATTGCATGGGGAAAACGCGTTTTGGGACCTCCCTTTTTTCTCAGCCCCCGCTAAAAAAAAAAATCGGCGAGATTCACGCACCCAGCGCGAATTTCGGCTGAAAATTTAAAAAAAGGAAGTGCGGGGCTCCCCGGGACAGAATTAAAAAAAGTGTGGGGGATCCCAATCCCCCCACAAAAAAGGGCCATGCCGTTGGACATGTCACTCGGACAGAACCAGAGAACTTCCGCTGCTATAGTTAGTTCAGCTCACTATAACTCAAGCCCCCGCAATGCACTGCTGATGATGACACATATTACATCATTCATGACATGGTCAGTGACATCACTGATGACATCACTGATGGCATCTCAAATGACATCACTGATGACATCATCCAGTGAATGTGTGTTTCTGTAAATTTTAAATATGATATATATATAATATATATATATATATATCACGCTTCGTCCTCCGTAGCTTTTCCCCGCTTACGATTCTCTGAGAGAGAGAGGCACGGACCCAACTTGTAGTGCAATAATCGTTTTTATTTCTCTGTCGCCATAACGCGTTTCGGCTCGCCTGAGCCTTGATCACATGACAGTGGACTAAGAGAATGAACACCTTTTTAAAGTGACAGTGCAATTGAGATCGTGACCACGTGATCAGCATACTCCGCTAATCCCGTCATAGACATGAACAACAGACATAGCATTCGTAAATGACCAAACAGGTAAGGTTAGATAAAATGTCATATCCACCTAAATGACTAAAAATACTCTCATAAAATATTGATAAATATTGTCATATGTTTAGAAACTTTGTATGCTGTTATAAAACGTCAACGTTATCTTATCATCTAATTAGTACGTCACGATCACATTTAAAATCAATAACAATAAAAAACCAACATTGTTAAATGAAAAAAGTGCTTGAGTGTGGGGTGCAAAAAATGTGCAAGGACAGCCTAGAAGTGTATACTGTGCAAAAAGCGTTACATTTAGATTCTTTGGTTATCTTGGTTACATATGTTGAAAATGAAAGCAGCACGATCAGTAGATGGGTCAAAAGATAGATGGTAATGTCCCCTCATTTTTATATGCTTTGGTCAATTTAATTTGACTATGTTTTGTTGGAACAGTGTTCATGCCCTAGTGCACCGAGAATATAGTAAGGTGGATGTGTTTATCTTACAGATACACCGGTTAAGTCCTATCTCAACGGGAATCCGCTGTGTGCATCAATGCAGTTGTATAATCTGTACAAAGTAAGGCTAGTCTACGACTGAATATATTATACTGACAGACATTAATAAGGAGTGTGCCAGTCAAAGTCGTAGACTTGTGCAAATTTGCTGATAAATATATAAAAAACGGATAAAAGGTGTTAAAATACCTTGAAGTACCTTTTAAAATTACTTAATTAAAAATACTTTATAAAACATACTTTATTAAACAATATACTTTATCAAAAATTATATACCATTTCTCTGTCGACCTACTCTCTGTAATGAGACATGTAGATAGGTGCGAACTAGAGAGCAAATTCCACAATAAATATGTTAAAAGATTTAAAAAAATCTCATAAATACCTTAAAATAATTGTACAAAATATATGACCGCTAATTTTTTGGAATGACACTAAAAATAATTGATGTGTTGCATTTGTGAGTTAATAGGACAGTAAAGTTAAAACCAGTGTGTTAAAAAATTGTTGTTTACTAGCCACCAGTGTCATCAATTGGTTTTAAGACTGAACATTCTAAGTTTGTGAGGGGAATATCGTTCTGATTATATCAGTTCTAATCAAATGGTGACCAATCTTATCTTTCTTAGGTTAAGTCAAGCATGTGTACAGGTCTTCAGTAGCGTTAAGACCAGAAGGGTGTTTGGTATCTAATTGTAGAATATACCTAGTTTCAAGTTTTCTGAGTTTGTTCTCTCGATTGCCACCCCTTCTGCTCGGTGGTACAGTGTCAATTACAAAGTATTTTACCATGCGATTGTCAGATAGATGACATTCTTTAAAATGTCGTGCAACCGGGTAGGTGTTATCTTGGTTTGTGATTGCCCTGAGGTGCTGAAGGATACGTTTGTAGACGGGTAACTTAGTGCTGCCAATATAGCGCAGGTTACAGGGGCATGTCAATACATATATTGCGAATTCAGTTTTGCATGTGAGTAGTTTTGAGTAGGCCTGGGCGGTAAATTCCGTTCCGTTCGCGGAATTTGCGGAATTTGGGTAATTTCGCGTTCCGCGGAGAACGCGAAATTGCCCAAAAATCTGCGTTCCGCGACTTCGCGAAATTTTTTGCTTGTTCGCGTTCTCAATATGCGTGTTCGCGAGACATTTCACCCCGAGCACGCAAACAGCCATCGCGAACAGGAAAAAAGTATCGCGAACAAGCAATTCCGCGTGTTCGCGGAATTTCTGCGTGTTCGCGGAGATTTTTTACCGTTTCGCGGAGATTTGCGTAACGCGATTACGCAAATTCCGCCCACCCCTAGTTTTGAGATAACATGCTTATGTTCGCTGAATGGTGTTTGATATGTATTCGTGTTTACTCCCTGGATGCATGCTTTACATGTTTTGCATCGAAAGAATCCCTTCATGGTTTGTATCCAACTGCTATTGTCAATAACCTCAGGGCTAGTTTTGACAAGCACATCCCTCATTGAGGGAGCTCTGCTATATGTGATGGACACCCTCTGCGGTAGCAGGGGTCCTATCACGGGGTCACTTCGTACCAAGGGCCAGTTCTGCTGAATAATTTTGTTTAATGCTTTGTGCTGTTGGTTGTATTGCACTATTAAGCGGAACACACTGTTATCCTCAGTCTTGGTGCTCATAGAGTTTGAGGAATTAGCATTGGGCAGGACGTTAACTGAATTTTTGTCCTTTATGGCTTCATCTCTACAAAATGCCATGGATTTTTTGATGGCATTGTCAATGACTTGATTTTGATAGCCTCGTTGCTGGAAGCGAAGTTTGCTCGCCTCTTGTGCTACCACTAAATCATCATTGTTGCTACAAATGCGTCTAATCCTTAGCATTTCCCCATAGGGGATGCTATTAATTAGATGTTTAGGATGCGCACTTGACGCATGAAGTGTAGAATTGCCTGCCGTTCTCTTTCTGAAAAGACGAGTTTCAATTTTGCCATTCTTTATATATACCTGGGTGTCTAAAAATTCAATCTCTGTGGCACTGACTGTGGCAGTAAAGTGTAAATTCATGCTGTTGGCATTGATACTTTCAATGAAGTCATAAGCTAGCTGGCTAGTACCTTCCCATATAACAAAAAGATCATCAATATATCTTAGCCATACTTTGACATTACTATTGACAACTTCATGGTGTTCTTGCTTGAGGACCAGCTCCTCCCATCTGCCCATATGCAGGCATGCGTAGCTCGGTGAGAAGCTGGCCCCCATAGCAACGCCTCTAGTTTGCTGGTAAAGTTGACTGTTAAACATGAAAATGTTATTTCGTAAACAGAATTCTGTCATTTCAACCAGCATGCAATTATGTTCTAGATGTTGCTTCGATCTTTGTGCGAGATAATGTTGGATCGCTGCTAAGCCATCTGTGTGCTCTATGCTAGTATATAAAGAAGTTACGTCTAATGCAATTAGTAAATAATTCTCCTGCCACCCAAAGTTCATGATTTTTCTGAGGAAGTCACTGGTGTCTTTTACATAAGACGGTAATTTCTGTACGAACTCCTGCAGATAGTAGTCGATGTATTTGGTAGTGTGTTCCGTCAGACTATTTCTGGCACTGATGATAGGCCTACCAGGCGGGTTGTTGTAGTCTTTGTGAATCTTCGGTATGAAGTATATAGTTGGTGTAGTAGGACTGTCATTTTTTAGGAATTTGAATTCATCATTGTTAATCAGACTGGCATTTTTCCATTTGTTGAGCTTGAGGTGGAAGTTTTTGTAGGTGATCTTCATGTCACTGATAGTAGTTCTTATGTAACAAGTGCGATCATTCAGTTGTTTGTATGCTTCCTTGTTGTATGCACTCATTGGCCAGATGACAATATTTCCACCTTTGTCACTGTTGCGAATGACGATCTCCTTGTTGTTTTTTTGTAGTTTGTATGTTAATTGCTTGTATTGCCAATCAGCTTTATTATAATGCTTTGTTTTGGATTGTATTTTCGTATTCAATTCCTTCAATTGGGTGGTCACTGCTTCATGGAAGATATCAACAGAGTCTCTGATCATGATTGGGTTATAGGAGGATTTGGGTTTGAATGGGCTGGCTTTAAGTGTTGGGTTCGTTGAGTTACTTTCAATGCTGAGATCCTGTATAACTTGTAAAAGAGGTGCATCTGATTGGGTTAAAGAATTTGTTACCCGTTGTCCCTCTGGAGTGGGAATCTCCCCCAAAGTTGTTTGGTTGGGTGTGTTCATAAGGAAATGCTTTTTTAGCTTTAATTTGTTTACTCCTTTGTATACATCAATTCTTGTTCTAGCATAATCAAAGTTGTTGCGCGGAGCAAATGAAAGTCCCAATCTTAGAATATTTTTTTCTTGTGACGTGAGTTCAATATTGGATAAGTTCACTATGGTATTTTCAACCTGCTCATCCATTATTGTTTGTTGCGCCAGTATCCCCGTCCCCTCCTTTTGCCTTGTCTTTGCTCGTTTCCGGTTTGCCTTGCGCCTCTGTCTCCGTTTGAAGTTGTTGTAGCTGGATTTGCCTGGGGTCTTGGGCGCAGAGTTTGTCTGCGCTCTTGACATAAAAAATTCAGTTCCTCACCAGGGGATGGCTTCGACTTGGCTCCCATCATTGCGGCTGAGCGCATTTCCGATTCTGACTCGCTGCCAGTCCCAGAGCTGCCTTCTGATTGGATGGTGTTAGGCTCGCGGTTTTCGGTTGCGTTTGGGACTGTTGGCGCTTGCAAATTGCGGAATTTTGATTTCCTCAGTGCATCATATCGTTTGGCAAAGGTAAAAATTTGGCCCATCTCATAGTCAGTTCTGTCTCTTTGAAATTTGTAAGCCTTTCTTGATTTGATTTTTTCCTCCTCTTTTGATAAGCGGACCATCATTTCATTTCTTAATTTGTTTTGTTCATCCTTATCTTCATACTTTTCCAGCTCTTCATTTATGGCATCAATTTCCCCCAGTAGCTTGGCTCTGTCAATATCCGCGTATTTAATTAGGATAAGGGTTAGTTTCCTTGAAGATTCAAGATTGCACTCAGCCCATTCCTTCATTAAATCGGGGTTAGGTTCTTCGTAACTGGGTGCCGTTAATATCCTCAGGCCACGTGGGATCCTATTGACGTCAATATATCCTTGTAATGACTTAGACTCCCACCACTTGGTCATCTCTGCTTTCATTTTTTTCTCCAATTTTTTGAATATGTCCCTTATTGAGTTGTTAACGATGATTTTATTTACTCTAGGTTCTGTCGTATTGCTCGTTGATGGGAGTGCGTCCGAGAACATCTCTGTAGCTGCAGCCTCCCGTGCTCTTGCCACGTCGGCCGACATGAGACCAATAATACGTAGATACTCCGGTTAAACCAGTTTTATTTGTGGCTGTGTTTAATGGAGTATTTGCATGCCTCCTCACCCCGCAATACCCAGTTAAGCGCCTACCTGCTACCTGCCGTAACCGCCTACCTGCTACCTTCCGTATTCGTCGAGTCCTCCGACTCGCCTCCTACCAAGATCGTCAGGTGTTCCGGGCTGATTTTCAGGGTTGCGGGGGGTCCAGCGGCGAGTATCCTGTGCGGGATGAGTTTGAACTTCCGGGTCACCCGGGAAGAGAAGTCTCGCTGTGCCGTCGACCGTTGATGAGAAAGGGGTCCGTGAATGGTCGTGCGAGACAGGCAAACGACCAATGAAATCACGCTTCGTCCTCCGTAGCTTTTCCCCGCTTACGATTCTCTGAGAGAGAGAGGCACGGACCCAACTTGTAGTGCAATAATCGTTTTTATTTCTCTGTCGCCATAACGCGTTTCGGCTCGCCTGAGCCTTGATCACATGACAGTGGACTAAGAGAATGAACACCTTTTTAAAGTGACAGTGCAATTGAGATCGTGACCACGTGATCAGCATACTCCGCTAATCCCGTCATAGACATGAACAACAGACATAGCATTCGTATTCAGCGCGTGATCGGGAGGGTGCGCGCTCAGTTCGGGGAGGGTGCGCTTAGGGTGGGCGGATCCTCCGAGGCCATAGATATATCTATCTTTTTTAGTCTAATTTTCTCAGGAACTACTGAACAGATTTACACCATTTATGCAAAAGGCACGAGTCTGAACTGAGGACTACCTCTTTGCCAAATTTGGTGTAATTCCATTCAGCAGTTCGGGCTGTAGCTGCGTCAACAGGTCCTATGGGAAATTGCATGGGGAAAACGCGTTTTGGGACCTCCCTTTTTTCTCAGCCCCCGCTAAAAAAAAAAATCGGCGAGATTCACGCACCCAGCGCGAATTTCGGCTGAAAATTTAAAAAAAGGAAGTGCGGGGCTCCCCGGGACAGAATTAAAAAAAGTGTGGGGGATCCCAATCCCCCCACAAAAAAGGGCCATGCCGTTGGACATGTCACTCGGACAGAACCAGAGAACTTCCGCTGCTATAGTTAGTTCAGCTCACTATAACTCAAGCCCCCGCAATGCACTGCTGATGATGACACATATTACATCATTCATGACATGGTCAGTGACATCACTGATGACATCACTGATGGCATCTCAAATGACATCACTGATGACATCATCCAGTGAATGTGTGTTTCTGTAAATTTTAAATATGATATATATATAATATATATATATATATATATATATATATATATATTCACTGAAAAAACCAAAGGTTTCAGGGGCGTTATAGTTAGGAATTGGCTTTTAAAAAACCTTAGAAATTCACTGAAAAAACCATAGGTTTCAGGGGTATTATAGTTAGCTGGACATTTCCCTCGTACAAAACCCTAGAAATTCCCCTGTTATAGTTAGTTCAGCTAACTATAACTCGCGCCCCCGCAATGCACTGCTGATGACATCACATTTACATCACTCATGACATGGTCAGTGACATCACTGATGACATCACTGATGACGTCATCCAGTGACTGTGTGTTTCTGTAAAGTTTAAATATGTTTTATATTCTTATAGTGAAAGGCCTGTGGAAGAATGAGTGGCTGTACAAGTGTGTGAATGGATGATTTTCTAGGAGCGTAACTGACTCTATAAATGAGTCATTAAATGTATCTTACTGCAGACTAGTGACTAAACTGTGTGAATGTCTGTATGTGTCTGTCTGTTGGTGTATAAGTGGCTGCATGGTTTTGTGAATAGCTATATGACTGTCTATATGGGTTATTGATTGGTTGTCTGAGTATCTGTATGGGTGCCTGAGTGTTTGTGTGGGTAGGGTGTGTGTGACTCTGTGCATAGATGTGTGAGTGGGTGATTCTATGGGTGCATGGTTTTAAGAGTGCATCTGTGATGAACTGTATGGTTAGGTGAGTGTATGTATGGGTGTGTTAGGGATTGAATGTATATCTCAGTGGTTCATGTGTGACTAACTACATATGTAAAAGGCAGTATATATGCGTCTAAGAGTATATAATTAGGTATATGTGAGGGTGTGTGATTGTGAGAGTGGCTGTAAGGATGAGTGTGTGCTTGTATCAATGATTGTGTAAGAGCGTAAGAATGTGGTACTATTTTTATGAGTAAGTGAACTTGAGTGTGCATAACTGCATAGGTGAGTAAATAGGAGTGTGATTAGTTATATGCATGACTGACTAGGTGTGAGAGTACCTCTATGGATGATTGGTGGTGTGTGAGTGTCTATGTAGGTGTATAAATGCATATGATAGTCTTGTACAGAGTGACTGTAAGTATGAGTGACTGTACAGGTGAGTGAGTGGAGGTGTATGTAGACCTAAGAGTTAATGAGTGGGTATGTAGTTATTGGTATTGGAGTATCTATGGTTTTGAAAATGGACGTCTGAAATTTTGAGTTGGTGTATCAACGGTTAAATTAGGGTGTGAGAAGATGCAGTAATTTATCACATGGATGATGTCATCACTGATGTCATTAGTGATGTCATTTGAGATGTCATCAGTGATGTCACTGACCATGTCATGAGTGATGTAATATGTGACGTCATCAGCAGTGCATTGCGGGGGCGCGGGTTATAGTTAGCTGAACTAACTATAACAGGGGAATTTCTAGGGTTTTGTACGAGGGAAATGTCCAGCTAATTATAACACCCCTGAAACCTATGGTTTTTTCAGTGAATTTCCAAGGTTTTTGAAATGCCAATTCCTAACTATAACACCCCTGAAACCTTTGGTTTTTTCAGTGAATTTCAAAGGTTTTTTAAATGCCAATTCCTAACTATAACGTGCATGAAACCTATGGTTTTTTCTGTGAATTTCAAAGGTTTTTTAAATGCTAATTCCTATCTATAACTTATCTCTGAAGATATCATGTTTAATGATTTTAATTGGATTTCTATATTTTTCAAATTCAGTGTGTCAATTTCATTAATTAAGTATTTTTTAAAATACTTTTTTATCAGCATTTTTTAAACTTATTTTTTCAATTAATTCTTTTAAAAATTAAAAAATATTATTTGAACTTAATGGTTTTTTCAAACATATTTTTTTATATTTTGCAAAATATTTTTTTTACTATATGTTCAAAACTTTATTTTATATATTTTTTTCAATGTTTTTGGATCCGCGCACCCTATGCGCACCGTTCTCGATCCCTTCTCAATAGCATCCACGCATGGTATGCATCAGGTACGTGGTTAGTGCACGATTCCAATGCGACCGGTACGCGACTCCCAGCCTATACGCGACACGTTCGATATACGTAACGCGACGTTTACGCGCTTCCGTTATGCGTCATCTGCCTCTATGACGCGAGAGGTGCGCGGATCCCGCGAAGTATTTAACATTTAAAAAAACATATTTATGTATTTCATGTGAATATTAATTGAAGACAAACTCTAAACTAGTCTTAAAACTAATATATTTTTACATCTAATCCTATAATTTTTTTTAATTCAATTTCGCGGATGCGCGCTGGGTGCGTGCTGCGTAAGCGCAGGGTGTGCGGATCCCATGTGACCTGCAAAAAAAGAGATTTGATTGGTTCATTACACTTCCTCTTCTAACTATTGAAAGACCCCACCCATTTCAATCATTCTTCTTTGACCTTCTTTAGAGGACCATCTCTTTGGAGAGAAGAAGATTTTTTATACTAAGTTTACACTTAGCTCTAACTTTTTTCAACCAAAAATGGCTTCAGGGCAGCAGGCATCACCTGCATCTCCTCATATTTCTGAGGATGAATTTTTGGAGGAGGCACCACCCAAAGAACGTTTTTCTTCAGTGGTGTGGAAATTTTTTACTTTTCCCGAGGGGCAGAATAAGACCAATGCCACCTTGGTCACGTGCAAGATTTGCAAAAGAGTCCTGTCATGAGGGGATCCTAACAAGAAATACTCGTGCGGCACGGCAAGTATGATGAAGCACATGAGGACCCTTCAGCCAAACAATCTTGCACAAGAAGAGTGCCGACAGATGAGAAACACTCCTGCTCCTGCGCCTTCCACCTCATCGCAGCCAAGCACATCAAGAGTGCAT
This sequence comes from Triturus cristatus, assembly GCF_964204655.1. Taxonomy (NCBI): domain Eukaryota; kingdom Metazoa; phylum Chordata; class Amphibia; order Caudata; family Salamandridae; genus Triturus; species Triturus cristatus. The sequence goes on along the minus strand of NC_140595.1, from coordinate 705,222,618 downwards.
CCATCAGCCCAAACCTTGGACATCCGTCCTCAATTTCAATTTTTAAAAGTGCTCTGCACTAAGTGCAATGCGACTTTGTGCTACGGTGAGCAGTCGATCGATCTGATCTGCCGCCGGCAAGAAAGTCACATTTGCTACTTTTTTTTTTTTTTTTTTTTAATGGTTCCCTGAAGTTCATTGTTTGGTTTCTCCTGTTTTGTTTTTTGTTTTTCTTTCAGAAAAACCAAAAAAATCACAAAATTGTTAGAAAAACCAAAAAAAAATATAAAAGAAGAAAAAAGAAAAAAAAGTTCTTGTGAGAACTAAGTTTCCTTGTTTAAAAAAAGAGCTACATTTCTTTATTAGTGTGTGAAAGTTTAGATGAATGTATGTGTAGTACGTAATTTACTGAATGAATGCATTAGTAACGTATGGCGAATGTATAAGTGCAGCACTGTGAGAAAGTGCTGCAGCATCACACAGTAACCTCTTTAACTACAGTGTGCTGTAGTACTTCTGAAGCACAGGGATGCAACATATGTACATAAATATGTTGCAAATCTATGCTTCTCTCTGCACGGCTGCTTAAACTGCAGCCATGTGGTGACACAGGCACCCTTGCACCATAGTGCAAGGATATCTGTGTCATGTGCTGTTTGTTTTTCTGCAGGAAGACACACCTTCCTGCACAAAAACAATGAGAAAATGCATTTTTCTCCTTCAATGTATGCTGAACATTTCAGCATGCATTGAAGATATAAAAATGTGGAGAAAAGAAAACAATTCTCCTTGTTGCACTTTCCTACATCAGTTTTAGAATGGTGCAGCATTCACACACATATCGAGATTCATGATTTCTGATAAATCTAGACATGTGTCTTGTTCTATGAGTTTTCAGTGCAATCATGCACAACAACACTTATAGAACACCCTTTTAACGCAAAATGGTGTGCATAATGAGGTTGTATTTACATGGAGTATAAAAAGTGCACAGTGTGCCTTTTCCTCTCTTTGTAAATATGAAAGAGTGTATTGCGTAATAACTATGTTACAAAAAGTGACATATTTCTGTTTTTTTTTTTTTTTTTTTTTTTTTTTAACCGTTTATTACAAGACTCAAAAAACATACAAATATGGGCCTACAACCTTCCGGCCGGCCGCTAGCAATAAAAGGAGCATACGATATACATTTATAAAACACATAGTGCTGCGGCCTAGCATGCACAGGAGGTAACATCGTTGCGAGCCACACTATCAGACCCCACTATACGGTTCCATTTTAAACTTAAAGAACAACAAATACAAACAAACCCACAAGGCAATCCTCAATCGGAAATAGCAACACGTGCTCCCCTAGAGGGGGGATCCTAGCCATCCATTGGAATCTCAAGAGGGGGGGGAGAGATCAGAACTAGGGCTGGGTACACCTAATGCCCAGGTACCAGGGGGATGAGTTGGCTAAGGGGACGGGGCCGGCGACGGATCGGGCAATAATGGTGGAGCACAGATTCCCCCGCGGTAGGCGTTCCAGGGGCCCCACACTTTCACCCATGTCGCAGGCTTACCTCTCGCCACATACACCACCTTTTCCCGAAACATGCACCAATCCATATGTTCCTTCCAGGCCGAGACAGTCGGGGGCCTCTGGGATCCCCACAGCTGGGCAATATCACGCTTGGCAACCATATACCCCAGAGTCACCCACCACGTCTGCGGCACCGAGTAATCGGTAGGCTCCCACACATTCAACAGGCATCTCCTCGCTTCGGGCAACAGCGCCACATGCGTGACCACTCGCAGCACCTCATGCACACCACGCCAGAACCCCTCCACCTCCGGGCACTCCCACAAGATATGCAGAAAAGTCCCCAGCGCACCACACCCACGCTTACACAAACCATCCTCAGCATAGCCCATACGCAGGAGCTTTGGCCCCGTCATGTAGACCCTGTGGAGTATCTTGAGCTGGACGAAACGAAGGCGAGCCGGTATGGCCACCTCTTTCGGGGAGGCCACCGCGGAGATCCAGTCCTCGTCGTCCAGCACCAGCCCATCGGCTACCCAAGCCTCACGAAGGGCAGTCAACAAGTCTGAGCGGTCGTTGATCAGTTTTTTGTAGATCAGTGAGATCGTGCTGTCAGGGACGTGTCCATCCAGCACTCTATCCTCCAGGGGGGAACACTCCGGGATGGAGGCAACGTCTGGAAAGACGGAGCCCAGCGCATGCCGGACCTGCAAATACCGAAAGTACTCGCTGCCCTGCAACTGAAATTCCGTCTGCAGCATCTCGAACGTTTTAAATCCTCCCCTCGTCCAGAGATCCCCCACTTTGCTAATGCCTATTAAATCCCACTTCTCAAAGCCCTTCGAGGTCCACAAGGAGCCCAACCGCTCAGATGCGTATAGTGGTGACGCCCGGGTCAAACGGTCCTTCCACCCCATCGCAGCATTGGCCGCGTGCCACACTCGCACCATGACACGCGTGGGGCCCGTTAGGCGAGCGTCGGGCGCTCTAGAGTAGAGCGCTCGATTATGGTCACCACCTGGAAGTAGCATCCTATCCATTTCAAATGCCGGGTTTAAGGTGGGCCCATATAGGCCCTGATTAATCGCAGCTAGCTGGGAGGCCCAATAATACCATTTAATATCCGGGAGGGCAATCCCCCCGTCATACCAGGGGAGCGTCAGCTTAGCCAGGGCAATACGTGGCCTCCCGTCCCAGAACAGGCGGCGCTGCAAACTCTCCACTTCGAGGAAGTAGCGCGCTGGGACGAGGTCCATAGTGTTCTGCAACGCGTATAGGAAACGCGGCAGCGACATCATTTTAAACAATGCCGCCCGGCCGAGCGGCGAAAGCGGCAAACGCCGCCAGCGCGCGACATCCTCTTTCAGACGCTGGGGGGGGGAAGCAAGTTCCGATCATACCGAGCCTCCGGGTCCAGAGTAATGAAGACACCCAGGTACCTAAATCCCTGCGGGGCGACCTGGATCGGACAGCCCCGCGGGAGGATAGGAGCCTCCCCAGAGAGAACATACACACACGATTTAGCCCAGTTGATGACCAGACCAGAGTTACGACCGAATAAATGCAAAACATCAACCAGCACTATGAGTGATTTACGTGGGGAAGCTAGGTACAAGAGGATGTCATCAGCGTATAGGGATACACGGTCCTCATACTCAGGGGTCCAGCGGAGACCACGGATGGAAGGCTCCCACCGCAGCCACTCCGCCAGGGGCTCCAAGGCAAGTGCAAAGAGGAGCGGCGATAAGGGGCAGCCCTGCCGTGTGCCCCGGCCCAGCTCGAACGGAGCCGACACTCTTCCGTTCACCACCACCTGCGCCAATGGGCCCGAATACTTATTATGAATATATGTTTGCCTCTGAACCCATAAATCAAAACTATATTTGATCTTCAGTCCTTTTTATTGACTGAGAACAACAATTTCATTATTCTTTTTTCACAATTTTCTGCAAACAGAGTAAACTCTTCAACAATAGACTACTTTGTTCTTTACAATATTCACACATGTATCCTGTACATAATATTTACATTTTTTACAAAGACATATACATAAAACAAATAATATGACGTTATGTAACTAAATTCTCCACTGTTAGTTTTTTCAATTCTTTATGAAAATGTCCGATATTTTTCACCTTTGGGACCTTAAACTAATTGTTCCTCAAAACAGTTGGCTTTTACTGGATAAGGGAGGTGGAATAGTGATTTGGACCAGAGACAGTTATGAACAGGAAGTATTACGTCAACTATCCGATGAAAAGTACTACCGGAGAACAGATGAAGACTGGAACCAAATAATAAAGACCAAAATCATGTCTATTGTAGTAAACGGAATTGAAGAAGGTTGGCTATCCAAAAAGGAATCACAATTCCTTATCAATGAAAATCCGAGGACCCCGATCATGTATGTCCTCCCCAAAATACACAAGGACCCACATAAACCACCAGGAAGACCAATAATCTCGGGTGTCAATTCCATTTTAGAGCGTCCAGCAAAATACGTGGATACGTTTCTAAAACCCCTTATATGGGAAACCCCAAGCTACATAAAAGATACCATGCAAGCCATCAATATGTTGGAAAATCAATCCTTTGATGAAGAAAACGAGTTATTAGTAACGTTGGACATTGTGAGTCTTTACTCCAATATTCCACAACAAGACGGTTTGGAAGCCCTAGAAGTTTTTCTAGAAAAAAGACCCAGACCACACATTGTACCCACTCTGGCAATATTAAAACTTGCTGAGATTTGTCTAAAACACAATTTTTTCAGATTCAATGACATCCAATATCTACAAACCATGGGTACCGCTATGGGTTGTCCCTTTGCGCCGGAAATGGCCATAATGTTTATGGCACTATTCGAGGAGAAGTGGATTTATAACAACAATCCCCATGATGGACACATCAAAATGTGGCGTCGTTATATAGACGATGTATTCATGCTTTGGAGAGGCAATGTAGATCAACTGCATTCTTTTTTGACATGGTTAAACGACAGAAACCAAAACATCCAATTCACCATGAATTCAAACAAAACAGAGATGAGTTTTCTAGACATACTGGTGAAACACGAAGATGGCCGTTTGTACACTACATTATTCACGAAGAAAACTGATAGGAATACCCTCCTAGAATTCTCAAGCTTCCATCAACGTAATCTACGTGAAAATTTACCATTCAGCCAATTTTTAAGGATAAGACGCAACTGTTCAAAACAGGAAGATTATTTAAAAAATGCGACAGAACTCCTAGAAAAACTAAAAATTCGTAACTATCCCAAAAAACTCCTGAAAAAGGCGATGAAAAGAGCTTGGTACACTCCACGTGAGTCCCTCCTCACCCCAAAAGACAAGAAGGACGACACACCATTGGTCTGTGTAACAACTTTCTCAGGATGCACCAACGAAATACAGAAAATCATCCGAAAAAATTGGATTACGGTGAAAGATTTGCACCCATTTAAACAAATACCAATTTTTGCCTTGAAAAAAAACACAAGCATCAAAGAAAAACTAGTACGTGCAAACACAACCATGCCAAAACCTGAAACTACTCTACGAACTCTGTGGTCCCTGCCACCCATAAAAGGCCACAGAAAATGCGGGAACTGTACCTCATGTGAAAGCACCATTGAGGGTACTAAATTCACATATGGCACAAAGTATGTAAATCATGACAACTTCACAAACTGCAACACCCACAATGTAATATACTGTGTGGTGTGTCCGTGCTCATTAGCATACATTGGCAAGACATCACAAGCCGTCAAAAACAGGATCTCCCAACACAGGTCACGAATCAGATGCAGGACACCCAACGCCCCCATGGTTTCACATTGTATCGAAAAAAATCATGGACCAGATGAAATAAAATGGACAGTGTTACGCCATATAAAAGGAAGTAACACGGAATCACGTTTGTCCAAGACAGAAGCCAGAATAATAATGTTACTGAGTACAATTGACAATGGTCTGAACGAGATGACAGAAGTCGGAAATATAATATAGAACAATAGTCTGCACGTTCCGATTTTCCACCACCCAATACTCCGATTTACACCATCTCAATACAGAGCATTCAAAAGAAGAGGCCATGAGTTATACTAAAAAAACCTTTATGGAGCCATTTACATCAAAAAGGAACTCTGGGCACCATAGGAACTCAATGCAGCAACAAGGAAGCCCAGACGCCTCCATAACAAAATGAGAGATGAACGTTTGATGACGCTACAGCCAAAGATTACCACAAGCAAAACTTTATTGTTCCCCAACTTCAATCCGCTACAACAACACAGTTGCCAGTCCACCAACTAAGAGAAGGAATCTACATAAGAAGCGTTATAATATTTCAAAAGCAAAGATGCCGTACGGCCAAACATTACATTTGGCTAATAACGAAGACAGCTCCCATAACACTTTATCGTTCTCCTTTTTCCAAAAAAAACACATCGCCATAGTAACACTGACGCCAACTCCCGCTGTATAGAGACGAGAGCCCAATCATCTCCCGGGTAACAGCAACGCCATGACGTAGTCACATCACGCACCTCGTAAAACCAATCAAACGAATCCACCCCGGAAGCGCCGACAGCTCCACAGTGGCGAAAACGCGGAGGTCACGAAGAACAAGAAAAGGAAATTCAAGCCTTCTCCTTCCTGAAAAATCGTAAGTTTTAACTGGCAGCAGAAGCGAAACTTTATACTAATCTCACGGCGGTGTATCAAATGATGGGAAAGAAGGACAGAACCCCCAGCCCACACCGCGTCACACTAACGCCAAACGCACAATCTAGGATAGAATCAGGAGACGCCAAAGACGCTGTGCGCACACAATACAGACCACAATTCCCTTTTTCGAACACGGGTGGTGTAGCATGAAAATAAAGAAATACAGGAACTAATTATTGTCAGAACAACATCTAAACTATATCCCCCCTTTTCTAGAAAACTTCAAAAGGCACTGGAACTCACTAAAACAACACAAGTGCAAACCAGTAAAGAATCGAACAGGCATCTCCCATCAAATTGGAACACAGCCGGGTAGGTGCTCACCTGCATTTAAGCGACAAAATATAAATCATATTACTTTTTTGGTAACTTAGCACTAATTTAGATATACATATAATATTACAGGACAAAGAACATTATTGGTTCGAGCCACACAGGCACAACAAAGATTTAGGTACGTAATTTTGATCCCGATTCACCAGATCAATCACAGTATTTAAGATTGCACATTGTAAATAAGGTCCACTGTTATTTTTACAGGAGACCAGTAAAGTTTATGGAGAAAGATGTCCACATTCCAGTAAAGCAAGCCCTGAAGAAGACCTTGCCAAGATTTTGTAGGTCCATATACAAAGGTCGAAACGCGTAGGCTATAAAAATTAGACAAGCAGAGATCCAGAACAAACAGGGATAGCGTAAAAAAAGTGTTTTTGCTTCCCTAAGAAAAGGAATCCAATGAATACAAGGTTCCCCCGTGTAAAAACATTGTAACGATTGTTTCTGACTCTGCTTAGGACCAGTAAAAGCCAACTGTTTTGAGGAACAATTAGTTTAAGGTCCCAAAGGTGAAAAATATCGGACATTTTCATAAAGAATTGAAAAAACTAACAGTGGAGAATTTAGTTACATAACGTCATATTATTTGTTTTATGTATATGTCTTTGTAAAAAATGTAAATATTATGTACAGGATATATGTGTGAATATTGTAAAGAACAAAGTAGTCTATTGTTGAAGAGTTTACTCTGTTTGCAGAAAATTGTGAAAAAAGAAAAATGAAATTGTTGTTCTCAGTCAATAAAAAGGACTGAAGATCAAATATAGTTTTGATTTATGGGTTCAGAGGCAAACATATATTCATAATAGTTAACTGATTCTGGCCTCTGTTACCCTTATCGAATCAATCCCCTATTTTCTTATTCCAATGGGCCCGAATACAGCAATTTGACCCAACTGATGAACCCTGGGCCAAATCCAAACTTCGCAAGCATCGCCCAGATATATGGCCATTCAAGCGTGTCAAACGCCATGGTGGCGTCTAAGGACGCCAAAACGGCCGGCTCCCGTATGAACGGGGCACGTGCGAGCACACCGTGCAAACGCCGCAGATTAAGGGCTGTGCTGCGATGGGGAATAAAGCCAGATTGGTCCTGATGAACCAAATCGCCCACCACGCCGACCGGCCGATTGGCCAGTACCTTGGCGAGAATCTTGGGCTCCGCATTCAGTAGCGAAATGGGCCGATAGGATGTAACCCGGTCCCGAGGTCTCCCTTCCTTGTGGATGACCACGATTGTAGCCAGACGCTGGTCCGGCGGGAGGGAGCCCACCGAGTGTGCCGCCAGGAACATAGCCCGGAGGTGGGGTGCCAGCGTATCCGGTCGCAACTTGTACAACTCGATAGGGAGACCATTCGGACCCATGGCCTTGCCGGAAGCGACCGAGCGTATGGCGAGGGCGATCTCGTCGGAGGTGGGAGCGGCGTCCAACGACACACTGTCCTCCCCGGAAAGGGACGGCAGCGCGATATCACTGAGCAGGGCACGGGAATCCTCTTCCGAGCAGGGAGACACCGGGGAATACACCCCATGGAAATAATCCGCGAAGCAGGAGACAATTTCTTCTGGCTCAGTCACACACACACCATCCGGTTTCTCAATCAGCGGGACCACACGATTCGCTCTCTCTTTTTTGTCCAACCACGCTATAAGTTTACCAGCCTTATCACCCACATCATACAGTCGCCCCTGTTGCTCTCTACTGAAGCCCCTGGCCGCCTCCGTGACGAGGGCCCTGTAGGCTGCTTGCTTGAGTTGGAGGACATGTAATGCAGCATCCGTCACCCCACCTTCTAAGTTCCCCTCCAACTCGGCTATTTCAGCCTCCATCTGAGTCACCTCCTCCCGCTCGCGCCTCCGGGCGTGGGAAATAAGGGATAGGGCCTCCCCTCGGAGTACTGTCTTGAAGGCCTCCCATAGCGGTATGGCCGAAGGCACAGACCCCACATTCTCATCAAAATATCGCTGAAGGGATTTAATCAATTCAGCGCGAATGGTGGGGTCGCGCAGGTACCAAGGATTGATTGGGACCACCCTACCCTCACCCCTCGGAAAGGCATCAAAGTGCAGTAGGAACGGGGAGTGGTCCGAAATACCCCATGGCAAATGGCGCACCTCTCCCACCCTCCCAGCATAGGCCGCCGGGACAAGGACATAGTCTAGTCGTGAGAGACTACCATGGGCTCCCGAGTGGAAAGTGTACTGCAGCTGCGTGGGGTGTTTTAAACGCCAGCAGTCCACTAATCCAAATGTATCCAAGAGGCCGGGTAGCCACGCCTGTGCCAGGGGGAGGTCCCTAGGGGGGTGACGATCCAAAGACCCAGATACCACCGCATTAAAATCCCCCCCCACAACTAAAAGCCCCCCCGGAAGGCCAAGGAGAAGGCGCCCAAGGTCCGCAAAGGTGGTCGACTGCAGCCCCGGTGGGATGTATACTGACACAAAGACAACCACTTTGCCCTCCAGTCTTCCCACCAAGACCGTATAACGTCCCCTGTCATCGTGGAGCACCTCATCAATCTCCAACGGGAGCGAGTTCTTCACCATGATGCCCACACCCCATGAGCCGGACGTGAAGCCCGAGTGAGCCACTAGGCGATAGCCACGCCGATTCATGGCGCAGAAGGAGTTACCAATGAGGTGTGTCTCCTGCAGAAAGACTACATCGGGCGAGATTCGCTTCAAAAACTGCAGGACCACACCCCGTTTGATCCTGTCCCCCAGTCCATTCACATTCCAAGACAACAAAGTTAGTTCCCTACCCCCCATCATATACAGAAGCCATCATTCGTCCCCCGGAGAGCACTTTAGAACTAACACAATAATACGTTTGCCTTGTGATAAAAACGAACAACACCCCATCCCTACCCACCCACCCCAACAGAACTCCCCCCTCCCTGCACCCCTGCATGAGCCCAAACAGCCCCCCCAACGTGCAGTGTGCCTGTCGCCCCATATATAGTTAGACTAACTAAACCCCCTAGAGGAGGAGGGAGAACCCCCAATAGACCCAACACAACCTCCATAGGAGGGGAACTTACAAAAACTGAAGCAGAATCAAAAGTGGCATCATTTTCGTCCAGAGTGAGGCCCAATATTAGACCCTCAGTCCTGATCTAGCGTGCCACCTCCCCCCGCCGCCCCCCCCCCCGCCCCCCCCGATCACGATCCCCGGGCAGAGTATCCAGCCAGTCCCCGGCCGCTTCGGGACGATCAAAGAAGTGCGTGCGACCATCCACCTCCACACGCAGCTTGGCCGGGAAAAGCATGGCGTATTTGAGGTTTAGGTCCCGAAGACGGCGTTTGATGCCTAGGAAGCTCAGTCTCTGCTTCTGGACCGCTGGGGTGAAATCAGGATAAAAATTAACCTCCATATTGTCAAGCTTGACCGGTCCATGCAGTCTGGAGGTTTGCAGGATAGCGTCTCTATCCCGAAAATTGAAAATCCGGGCGATGAGAGGTCTCGGAGGGGCTCCGACCTTCGGCCTTCCCCCGGGAACCCTGTGGGCCCTCTCCACAGCGAAGAATTTGCTCAGCCCCCGTGGCTGGAGATGGGTAGCAATCAGGTCCTCCACAAAGAGGTCCGCCGCCGCCTCCTCGCGTTCCTCGGGCACCCCGATAATGCGGATGTTGTTCCTCCGTGCCCGACTTTCGGAGTCCTCCAGGCGTCGATCCATAAGCGCAGTCGCCTGACTAAGCCGGCGCACCTCTGTTTGCAAGGCCGCCACATCTGTCGTTAGGCCCGATGCGGTGTGGGCCAAAGACTCTACTCGGTCGTTGGTTTTGGAAAGATCGGCCCTCACCAGGCCAACATCCACGAGGACCGAGTCAATCTTCTGCGCCAGTGTATCAAACCGCTGGCCCACCGAGGCCTTCATCTCGGCAATGGCGCCCATAACATCTCGCAGAGTCAGATCTGCGGGCAGGTCTGGGGCATCAGGAGGGCTCTCAGGGGACTTGCGCGGTCCATCGGGAGATCCCTTCTGGAGGGTATAGCGGTCCATACTGTTGGACTGATGGACGGCGCCACGCCGGGTCGATTTGGTCTTTGCCCGGTCTCCATCTTGTTTCGTGGCCATGGCCACCAGTCTCCCAGTCGCACCAGCCACGTCGTGTAGGGCAGGAAAGCAGGGCCACGAGCTCCGGGGGGGCCCCCTCAGAGCAGCGGGGTGAATCACAGCCTGCAGGCAGGCAGGGTCTCCCAGCAAGGCCACACCACACCAACACCAAGGGCTCCGCGACCCAACCTCGCAGAGACGACAAGGTGGTGCGAAAGCGAAAGTGCGGGGTACGCGAGTCGCCAGGCCCTGCCTGCCGCTGTTGTTCACTTTGTCACTGGATCACCCCACAGCGCAAATCCGGGGTCCGGCGAGGGGAAGGCCGCACACCTCAATCGGTGCTCACTCCGGTGTCCGAGGTCCGATTCGGAAGCGGGAAACGGGTGCCACCTCAGCTCAGGTTCACCAACATAGTCCCCTCATCCAGGGCAGGATAATTTCAGGATAATCGTAGGAGGTTGCAGAGGTCCTCGGGAGCCTCGCACCTACGCGGCCATCTTGGTTGCGCGCTAGGCTCCTCCCCCATATTTCCGTTTTTAAAATTCCTTGCGAATGATAGAAGGTAAGCACGGAGTTTTGTCTGCAAAGATGTTCAAAGAAGAATTATTGAAATAATTGCGGTCCTTCAATAGCTAAAATAGGAAGTATTATGAACCCCTCAAATCTCTTTTTTTGCAGGTCACATGATATCTGATTATGGTCAGATTTCAAATCTATATGGGTATAAACAGAGTGTTTTTAGAAACATGTTTCAACTTTGTAGCTTCTTGCAGACCTCCTCATTCTGCATATTGAGACTTAGTTAAACTTACCTTCACAGTAATAGGAATAAAAAATGGTACACATTTTTTTCACATTTTCATTCCAATCTAAATTCATAAAAATTGCTTATTTTAAAATTTGGATCTGTGAAAGAAATGGAAAAAAAAATTATAACATGTAATAATAAATTTTTTACAACACAGCATAATTTCCACAAAGTAATTTTTTTGCCTTTTTTGCTGTTCTCAGAATATATAAAATTTCACTAAAAATAGTGATTTCAATCCTACTCATCACTTAACAGCGGGCAAAAAAAAAACAATCTCAAAGATTGTTAAAAAAACCCAACATGCTATTCTCAAGAAAAAAACAAGATACAAATCACAGATATATAAAATGCATACAGCTAACAAAATTTTATAAGTTTAACTTACAAAAACTGTAAATGTTGTCGCTTTAAAATATTCACCGAATCTAAGGATGAATTTTTGGTGGATGCACCACCGCCACAACGTTTTCCTTCAGTGGTGTGGAAATTTTCTACTTTTCTCGAGGGGCAAAAAAAGACCAATGCCACCTTCGTCACGCACACGATTTGCAAAAGAGTTCTGTTACGAGGGGATCCTAACAAAAAATACTTGTGCGGCATGGCAAGTATGAAGAAACACCTAAGGACCCTTCATCCAAACAATCTTGCACGAGAAGAGTGCAAACAGATGAGAAACACTCCTGTTCTGTATCTGTAAAAATCAATCACAAATAAATGTATATTAATAACTTTCAAATTTATACTATTCCATTACTGTACAAACACATTTTATATAAAAACTGACTAAGAAACTATAGCCCTGAACCACAAGTATGACGATCGTTAAAACACCACATGCATAGTGCATACTACTTTGAAGCAGTTCATGCCCTAAAGCCTGCCTCACTAAAAGACTACATGCTAACTGACTAAATGATTACAGTACTATAAGGAGACACACTGGGTGAGTGACAGGGTGTTTGCTACAAGTGTATGAATATTTACTAGGGAATTGAAGGTATGAAAGACAAGTGTCTAGGTGGTTAGGAGACTGCATACTTAGTGGATAGGGGTTTGAAGCAGTCCATGTGCTAAGGCCTGGCTCAGTGCATGAATACTTAGGCACTGACTGAATGATTAGAGTACTGCAAAGATAGTATCTTGGTGAATTTATAAGTGTTTGGGTTTTAGCACAGTGAATGGATTAGTACATGATGCTAAATGGGTCACTAGAGGACTGCAAAGGGAGTTACAGGGTGTTTCCTGGAAGTGTATGGATACTGACTAGCGAATTGAAAATGTGAAAGACAAGTGTATAGTATGTGAGAAGACTGCATGCATACTGCATAGACATTTGAAGCAATTTATGTGATAATGTTTGGTTCACAACATGAGTACTTGGAAACTGACTAAATCATCAGACTACTGCTAGGTTAGTGCCTGGGTAAAACTTTTAAATTTTCAGTTCTGGCACAGTGAAGAGAATAGTACATGGTACTGCACTTTAGTGTCAAACTCTGACTCATTTTATCAATGCATAAGCAAAGAATAGCTTCTAAAGCTACTAAAACTTGACAACATGACCGATTTTAAAACAGTTATCTGTCATAAAATACACAATGTTACCAAATGCTTCTCTCACAATCCTTATCCAAATTTACACAGACTCACAGTGTGATTTTAGACAAGCAACACTATCCCTAGCAGTTTACCAAAACTCATTCACTAGTCTAGAAGAGGTAATGGTACTGCACACAATCTACATGTTTAAGTACAGCACATTAGTGTCAAAGCATGACTCATTTAATCAACGCATAAGCAAAGACTGGCTTCTAATGCTACTAAAACTTGACAACATGACAGGTTTTAAAAGAGTTATCTGCTAAAAAATACACAACTTTACCAAATGCTTCTCTCACAGTGGTTCCCAAATGCACACAGACTCACAGTGTGATTCTAGACAACAACCACTATACCTAGGAGGAAATGTTCTACTTTTCTCGAGGGGCAAACAAAGACCAATGCCAACTTCATCACGCACAAGATTTGCAAAAGAGTTCTGTTTCGAGGGGATCCTAACAAAAAATACTCGTGCGGCACAGCAAGTATGATGAAACACCTAAGGACCCTTTATCCAAACAATCTTGCACGAGAAGAGTGCAAACAGATGAGAAACACTCCTGTTCTGTATCTGTAAAAAAGAATCACAAATACATGTATATTAATAACTTTCATATTTATACTATTCCATTACTGTACAAACACATTTTATATAAAAACTGACTAAGAAACTATAGCTCTGAACCACAAGTGTGACGATCGTTAAAACACTACATGCATAGTGCATACTACTTTGAAGAAGTTCATGCCCTAAAGCCTACCTCACTACAAGACTACATGCTAACTGACTAAATGATTACAGACCTATAAGGAGACACACTGGGTGAGTGACAGGGTGTTTGCTAGAAGTGTATGAATACTAACTAGTGAATTGAAGGTGTGAAAGTCAACGGTGTAGGTGATTAGAGGACTGCATCCATACTGGATAGGCATTTAAAGCAGTCCATGTGCTAAGGCCTGGCTCACTGCATGATTACTTGGGTACTGACTGAATGATTAGAGTACAGCAAGGAGAGTGCCTAGGTGAATTTATAAGTGGTAGACTTTTCGAACAGGGAATGGATTAGTACTTGGTACTGAATGGGTCACTAGAGGAGTACAAAGGAAGTGACAGGATGTTTGCTGGACTGTATGGATACTGACTAGGGAATTGAAAGTGTGAAAGACAAGTGTCTAGGTGGTTAGAAGACTGCATACATAGTGATTAGGGCTTTGAAGCAGTCCATGTGCTAAGGCCTGGCTCAGTGCATGAATACTTAGGCACTGACTGAATGATTAGAGTACTGCAAAGATAGGATCATGGTGAATTTATGTGTTTGGGTTTTGGCACAGTGAATGGATTAGTACATGATGCTAAAGGACTGCAAATGGAGTTACAGGGTGTTTCCTGGAAGTGTATGGATACTGACTAGTGAATTGAAAATGTGAAAGACAAGTGTATAGTATGTTAGAAGACTGCATGCATACTGCATAGACATTTGAAACAATCTATGTGGTAATGTATGGTTGACAACATGAGTACTTGGAAACTGACTAAATCATCAGACTACTGCTAGGTTAGTGCCTGGGTAAAACTTTTACATTTTCAGTTCTGGCACAGTGAAGAGAATAGTACATGGTACTGCACTTTAGTGTCAAACCCTGACTCATTTTATCAATGCATAAGCAAAGAATAGCTTCTAAAGCTACTAAAACTTGACAACATGACCGATTTTAAAACAGTTTTCTGTCATCAAATACACTATGTTACCAAATGCTTCTCTCACAATCCTTACCCAAATGTACACAGACTCACAGTGTGATTTTAGACAAGCAACACTATCCCTAGCAGTTTACCAAAACTCATTCACTAGTCTAGAAGAGGCAATGGTACTGCACACAATCTACATATTTAAGTACAGCACATTAGTGTCAAAGCATGACTCATTTAATCAACGCATAAGCAAAGACTGGCTTCTAATGCTACTAAAACTTTACAACATGACAGGTTTTAAAAGAGTTATCTGCTAAAAAATACACAATGTTACCAAATGCTTCTCTCACAGTGGTTCCCAAATGCACACAGACTCACAGTGTGTTTCTAAACAACAACCACTATACCTAGGAGTTTACCAAAAATCATTCACTACTGTGGAACTGATAAGGGAACTGCACACAATCTACATATTTCAGGACTGCACTTTTGTGTCAAAGCCTGACTCATATAATAAAAGCATAAGCAAAAACTGGCTTCTAATTCTACTAAAACTTGACAAAATGACAGTTTTTAAAACAATTATCTGTCAGCAAATACACAGCGTTACCAAATGCTTCTCTCACAGTGGTTCCCAAATGCACACAGACTCACAGTGTGATTCTAGACAAGCAACACTATCCCTAGCAGCTTACCAAAACTCATTCACTACTGTGGAAGGGGTAAGGGGACTGCACACAAACTACATATTTCAGTACTTCACTTTAGTGTCAAAGCATGAATCATTTTATCAATGCATAACCAAAGACTGGCTTCTAATGCTACTAAAACTTGACAACATGACAGGTTTTAAAAGAGTTATCTGTCAGCAAATACATGATGTTACCAAATGCTTCTCTAACAGTGGTTCCCAAATGCACACAGACTCACAGTGTGATTCTAGACAACAACCACTATACCTATGAGTTTACCAAAAATCATTCACTACTGTAGAAGTGGTAAGGGAACTGCACACAATCTACATATTTCAGGACTGCACTTTTGTGTCAAGGCCTAACTCATTTAATCGACGCATAAGCAAAGACTGGCTTCTAATGCTACTAAAACTTGAAAACAAGACAGGTTTTAAAACAGTTATCTCTCAGAAAATACACGCTGTTACCAAATGCTTCTCTCACAGTGGTTCCCAAATGCACACATACTCACTGTGTGATTCTAGACAAACAACACTATCCATTGCACTATACCAAAACACATTTCTTCATCTAGAAGAAGTACTACATTTTAGTATAGAAACATAACATAACTCATTTCACAAATTCATAAACAATGACTGGTTTCTAATTCTACCAAAATATAAAAACAGCACAGTTATCTGTCTGCAAACACATGAAAAACACAAATGCTTATCACAGAATGGTTTCTACATGCACACACACTGTCAATAAGATTGTAGAGAAAAAAAGTTCTCCCTACACTTTAGCAGGAGAAATACATTAGTCTGATTAAAATCAAAATACTCTACATACATCCCCTCACAATTAAATAACTCACCTTTCAAGTTATTTTGTAGATTAAGAAGTATATCAGTCACACACCAGATTTTCTTTTACAGAATCTCTGCACTGTGCACCTCTCAGCAAAAACAAAGAATGGAAAGGTTTCCCTTTCATTTTCCACACATATACATGTAAACATCAAATCACAATCCTTCACACATACACTCAAAAGCAAACACACATTTCTATTGGTTAAACATTTTAACCCTTTCCAACTGAAATACATTTCAACCCTTCCCCAATCTGCCTTATGCCTCTTACCATAGAAACAGGTCATGAAACACTGCACTGAGCACACCGGTCACAAGTTCAGCACACAATGTTGCTAAACAAGACAGGAAGTGTGCTTGACTTTTCAACATATCAGCTTATCATATATAATGTTCCTTACAATCTGTTTTTGTTAACCAATAAGAATCATACCTTTAAAAAACAGAAATATACACCCTACCTTTCAGTGTAGAAAGTACTCATACAACCAATGATTTCTTGTCTTTTTTCCCAAAAACATTCTGTGGATCCGCGCACCCAAGCGAGAGAATCCGTGCACCCAACACGATAGGATGCGCGCACCGTGCGCGTACTTCGCCATTTAAAAAAAAAAAAAACGGGGCCCTAAGCACCTCTCGAGGGTCAGAGTATTTCTACTCTGCCCCCTTTATATGTTTTACACACTTATTCCCCTTGCTTCTTCAGCCTCGCTTCTACCGAGGCAGAAAATGGCCGCCAACAGTTCCTGGTTTCGAATGTAGACAGACACTCGACAGCCAATTAGCATTCAGCGTGCGATCGGAAGGTTGCGCGCTCGGTTCGGGGAGGGTGCGCATACGGTGCGGTTATGGTCCGCGGATCCTCCCTGGCCAAAGATATTTATGTACGTTTAACTCTAATTTTCTCAGGAACTACTGAACGGGTTCACACCATTTATGCAAAAGGCATGAGTCTGAACTGAGGACTACATCTTTGCCAAATTTGGTGTCATTCCGTTCCGCAGTTCGGGCTGTAGCTGCGACAACAGATCCTATGGGAAATTGCATGGGGAAAACGCATTTTGGGACCCCCCTTTTTTCTTGGCCCCCGCTTGACGAATCACCACAAAACTTTCAGGGTGGTAGCGGAGCGGAGCTGGCCAAAAGTTTGGAAAATTTCGCGAAGATTCGTCAACCAGCGCCAGACTTATGGGGAATAGAATGTTGCGGATTTCCTATGGAAAATAGGTCCTAACTATAATTATCTACTGGCGACCGCCAGTAGATAATATATATATATATATATATATTCACAGAAAAAAACATAGGTTTCAGGCACGTTATAGTTAGGAATTAGCATTTAAAAAACCTCTGAAATTCACTGAAAAAACCATAGGTTTCAGGGGTGTTATAGTTAGCTGGACTTTTCACTTGTACAAAACCATTGAAATTCCCCCGTTATAGTTAGTTTAGCTAACTATAACTCGCGCGCCCGCAATGCACTGCTAATGACGTCACATATTACATCACTCATGACATGGTCAGTGACATCAATCATGACATCACTGATGACATCTCAAATGACATCACTGATGACATCACTGATGACATCATCCAGTGAATGTGTGTTTTTCTGAAAATTAAATATGTTTTATATATGTATATCTCAAGGTCGATGGAAGAATAAATGGGTATATAAGTGTCTAAATGGATGATTTGTTTTTGAAAAATTGATTGTGTAACTGACTGATTAAGTGTATCATAGTGAATACATGGCTTAGTGAGTAATGTTTAAATATGTAAATATCTGTATCAGTCTCTCACTTTGTGTATAAGTGGCTGCATGGGTTGGTGAGTAGCTACATGGGTGTCTATATAGGTTATTAGTTGGTTTTTTGAGTATCAGTCTGAGTGTCTGCATGGTTCGGTGGGGGGTATTACGTAGTGCATAGGTGCATGAATGAGTGACTCACTGTTTGTATGTGTTGAAGACAGCATGTGTGCAGGACTGTATGGGTGGATGAGTGTGTGTATGGGTGTGTTAGTGAGTGAATGACTGTCTCAATAGTGTCTTTATGAGTAACTACATATGTTTTAAACTAGTATATGTGACTATTGGTGTATATAAGTGAGTATATGTGAGAGTGAGAGATTGAAAGAGTTCCTGTATGAATAAGTATGTGTTTCTATAAGTGATTGTTTAAAAGACTAAGTATGTGTAAGTTTCCGTAGAAGTAAGTGTGGTGGTGTATGTATAACTGTATATGCAAGTAAATGTATGTTTGATTCTTTATTAGCATGAGTGACTATGTGTGTGAGTAACTCTATGGATGAGCGGCATTGTGTAACAGGATGTATAGGTGTATGAGTACATATGATGAGTGAGTACATGTATGAGTGACTGTATAGGACTGTTGGTGAATGAGTGGATGTGTATGTGGATCTTAGATTTACTGAAGAGGTTGTTGTAACTGGTATTGGTATGTCCATTGTTTTGAAAATTTTTGTCTCTATTTTTGAATGTGTGTATCAAAGGTTATATTAGGGTGAGAGGAGGTCTGCCACTCTATCACAAGGATGATGTCATCAGTGATGTCATCAGTGATGTCATTTGAGATGTCATCAGTGATGTCATGAGTGATGTCACTGACCATGTCATGAGTGATGTAATATGTGACGTCATCAGCAGTGCATTGCGGGCGCGCGAGTTATAGTTAGCTGAACAAACTATAACGGGGGAATTTCAATGGTTTTGTACAAGTGAAAAGTCCAGCTAACTATAACACCCCTGAAACCTATGGTTTTTTCAGTGAATTTCTAAGGTTTTTTAAATGCTAATTCCTAACTATAACGTGCCTGAAACCTATGGTTTTTTCTGTGAATTTCAAAGGTTTTTTAAATGCTAATTTCTAACTATGCCTACAGAGATAGGACATGTGAGGAAAGAAGAAAAAATGCACAGAAAGAAAAAAAAGAAGTGCAGAAAGAAGCAACAGAAGTCCTCAAAGATGAAGAAAAGTGCAGGAAGAAGGATAACGTGCAGAAAGAACAAAAAGAAGAGCAGAAAGAAGCCTTGTTGCAAAATCATCCTGTACCCTCAACTTTTTCAGACGGATACTGGTGGTAACTGAGTCTGACTAACCAGTCCTAGAGCCAATGCTATGTTAAAAGACACTTAGAATACAGTGAAAACACCTACATACACTAGGGAACATTATGCGTTGGGGTCCCCTTGTGATTAGCATGACCTCCTCTGTAAGCCCCTAGTATATAATAGGGCAGGGGGATTAAAACTACCTCTTAAAACAGACCACAGGGCGTTTTTGCACACGTTAACTCAGGTCCTGTCCCCTCCCTTCACCACTGTGTAAACACACCCTATGTCCGTTTTTAGTTGGGAGATTAAGTTCATTTGAATCCTGAGGGTCCCTAGGGTCCAACTAGCCCACTAGGTACCTCCAGTAAGTGCCACAGAGCTGTGTTGCAGAGAGGTGTAAAAAGTGGCACGACCTGGACCACCTCTCTGAAATGCAGCTCAGTGGCGCTTACTGGAAGCACTTGGTGGGCTAGTTAGCCCCCAGGGGCCCTCAGTATTGAAGGGAAATTATATCCCCAATTTAAAACGTGCCATAGTGCGTGTTTGCACACGTCACCTCAGGCCCCGTCCCCTCCCTTCACCACTGTGTAAACGCGCCCTGTGGCTGTTCTAAGTTGAGAGATAAAGTCCCCTTGAATCCTAAGGGTCCCTAGGGTCAAACTAGACCACTAGGTACCTCCAGTAAGCGCCACAGAGCTGTGTTGCAGAGAGGTGTAAAAAGGGGCTTGGCCTCAGAACACCTGTCTGCAGCACAGCTCCCTGGCGCATACTGGAGATGCCTGTTGGGCTACTTGGCCCTCAGAGACCCTCAGTATTGAAGCGGAATTAATTCCCTAACTTACAACTCGCCAGGGGGGCGCGTTTGCAGAGTGCTGCAAGGAGGGGGCGTGGCCTCCGGCACGATGCCAGTCTTTTATTTATTTTAATTTTTTAAGAAGGGGGGCTGTGTGGTTCCCCTTCTTATTCTAATTTATTGGCCCTGATGACCCCATCCCCCAGGGCCTGTCTCCTAATTATATTTTTTTGACCCCAATCCCCAGGGCCGGCCACTGGTGTTTATTATTTTTAAAAAATATATATTTAGAGACACACCTAGGACATGCTGGACAAACCGTACGTACCTATCACCATGACGATTTGCGTGATATTCATTAAAAGGCGACTATGCATACAATGAATCCACGTGGAATGTATTTACACCACTAGTGAAGCTCTGACATGTCTGATGCCCTACCGTGCCTAATCCCGGTAGACACCCTTGTCGTTTATTTATACAAACATGGGTAGCTATTGATGGGCACATTTAATACACATGCACACCAAGCCATTCAAAGGGGATTCGACAAAAATTCGACCAAAACTATGCAAAAAAAAACCCTCACGGTTAATAAAACACACATCGACTGCCGGATGTGTAATACTTTTTATTTTACACTCTGGAAAGGGGACGAACATCACTTGAGAGTCACAGCGCGCTCCTGGCAGAGCCCAATGCTGTGTTACACCCACCATTGCCTGCTGAGTGCCACACACCTCTGTGTTGTATTCCACTAGCTAGTGCATATGCTATGACACTCTCTAGCCCATGTGCACTGTAACACCACCCCGTGAATATGTCATGCCACACTTGTCTTCGCACGGGTTATATTGCCACATCTAATGTGCCTTCCTCGATGCCTATGTTATAACGCACAGTGCTATGCCATACATATTACAATCTGGGATCCATATCTTTGTCACAGTGCATATGCAGCGTTACACTCCCCAGCACATATTTTATTTTACAACTTTAGAGACTAGTTAGGTTACACAACACTGCCCTGTGCATATTACACTCCAAAGCGCATATCGCATAGCACGCACTAGTGCCTGTGCTATCTCGCGCTCTCCAATGAATCTGTCATTGCGCACAATGTATTGCATATTATATTTCACGCCCGGTTCATCTTATATCACACTTTTTGGTGCATAGTTTATACCATACACTATATCTAGTTTTCATTTTCAATCGTGCTCTCAGGACTATGTTCTATATAAAACTGTGTTCACCTACCCTTTTCACGGGCATTACATTTTGCGATAGGGGGTGGAGGGTCAGGGGGTGTTTCTGCCAAGTGAGCCCGGAGTCACAGTCACAAACGTCCTCTTCTTCCTGAATAAAAGTGAGATTATGCTGCATACTTGTTCATATTTTAAGTAGTTTGCACAGACACACGTTTTAAAAACAATAAAGTTCCTAATACCCGCCTTCTCTGAACATTTAGCTTGCTGCCCCATCCCCCTCCTCCCTATCCTCTGTTGTGTGAATCCATAGACTAGCCTCCTCCCTCCTGCCATGCATGGTCTGATGTGCTGCCACTGCCCTCAATTTAGTATGATGTACCAGTCCACTCCTCCTGCCCTCCATTGCCCAATTCTATGCCCCATCATTGACCTCCTGCTTAAACTCTGTGCTTAGCTTGCTGCCCCTATTCTCCTTCCCCCTGCCCTCCGATGTATTTGTGCATGCCCCTGCTCCATCCTTTTTGCCCACCATGTTCCATGGACCTGCCACTACTATCAACTCTGAGTGTTCTGTTGAGCTGCCACTCCCCTCCCACCTGCCTAGCATTGTCAGATGACTGTAACCTGTCCCTGCCACCTCCACCCTGCCTGTCCACATGCCATGCCCCTATCATCTTCCTCCTGTCCTACATGGTCCATTGTACTGCCACACCCTTCTGCCCTCCCTGGTCTGTTGCGCTGCAACTGCTCCTCCTGCCTGCCCCGTGCGGTCTGTTGTGAGGCCCCTTCCCCTGAACTTTCTTGTCTGTGCACAGGTCCTGACCCTCCCTTCTATCCTCCATGGTCCTTTGTCCATGGCCCTGCACCCTCCTTCTTGCCCATCATAGCCATTGTGCTACCACTAACCCTCCCACTTGCCATGCATGGTCTTCTGTGCTGCCATGGCCCCTCCCACCTTCCCTGTGTGGTCAGTTAGCTGCCCCTGACCCCCTCCCACCTTCCCTCCATGGTCTGTGTGTATGCCATCACAGTCTCACTGTTGCTCTTCATGGTGTGTCTTGCTTCTAGTGCCCATCCTGCCTGACCTCCATGGCTATCTTGCTGCCCCTGCCCTGCCCCCTTGCCCCCTTGCCCCCAGCCCTCTGTTTATATGTGCAGACCCCTACTCCCTCCCTCCTGGCTTGTCTGTTCCATTGTAATGCCCCTGATTCATCCCTCCTGCCCTTTATGGTCTATTATGCTGCAGCTTTCTCTCCTGTCTGTCCATTATGGTCAGCTAGCTACCATTGCCTCTTGCCCCTCTGTTCTCTGTTGTCCATGTGCATGGTCCTGTCCCCTCCCTCTTGCTTTCTATGGATTGTTGTGCTGCACTCCCGTCCCGCATGCCCTGTGTGGTGTATTGTGCTGCTGCAAACCCTGATGCCTGCCCTGCAGGGTCAGTTTGGTGCACCTCTCCATGTCCCTCCTGTCCTCTGTTATCCAAGTCCATGTCCCTACCCCATTTCCTTCCATGATCCAATGTACCATACTTGCGAACATTTTGAACTTGGTAAGAGGGAGATTTTGAAAAAAAACTGGGGTATTGATTTTCCCCTTTGAGTTACATTGAAAAAGAGGAGATTGTAGACAGGAGACAGATCAAATAAAGCCCATTTGAGCTTAAAAACATTGGACGTTTCCTGGCTGAATCGGGTCTGTTGGCATGTATGGTTGTACTACCATTGCCTCTTCCTTCTGCCCACAATGGTCTATTACATTGCCACAGCCTCTCTTGCAAGTCCTGTATTGTTGGTTTGTTGCCCCTGCCCCCCTTTCCACTGCCCTCCACAGTCTGTTGTGCTGCCACGGCCCTTCCTGCCTGCTCAATGTGGTTAAATTGTTGCCTTTGCACCCGCCTACCTGCCTTCAATTTTCAGAGTCCGTGCCCCTGGCCTCTGCCTCTCAACAGTATCCTAATGAACAACTGGATTGCTAACATTCTATATTTATTACAAAAGTGTGGAACGCCTGACGTCATCTTGATGTAATCAAAACTGTAATACCTAGAGCATTTCCTTTAGAAATTACATATATGAGAGGGTCTTATTGGCATCAAAATTATGGTTAGTGCTCTAAAAGACTAAAATAAGGACATACTTTCTGAGTTTTCAAATAGGGACAATGCACTTTTAAATTATTTGTTATCTTTATGTTTTTTTATCCAGTTGACCACTTGATTAAATGTTGCACTTAGGGGAGAGGATGTGGTGTTACTTCCAGAACTGCAGACTTTGCAACTGGAGAACCAGGTTGGAGTTTCTGCTTCAGCTCGACATTCTGTGATTCTGGTCGAATCACTTAGTCTCCCCATGTCTACAACCAAAATTAATTTGTTCTTGTGTGATGTAACCAATGCTCATGTAAAGCACTCCAATACCTGACAAGTCTGCACTATATAACACTGCAAAAACACAAAATAATAAGTGTTTTGCACACTTCTGTCATTGGGCTATATTTGGGCTACATCTGGGTGATTTTGGGCTACATTTGGGCTCTTTTGTCTCCGGTGGCCATCTTGGGAGATTTATTTGTTATGAAGTTTCCTAATTTCCTCATATACTGCAGTCTCCTTAGTAGGAAATGCTTTCAGTTTTTTACTCTGATTCCATCATGAACGTATTCAGATATGTCACACATTTGCCATAAATTCTGAATGTTAGCACTCTAGTTGCTCATTAGATCACTGTAGTAAAACTACTGTTCACCATGGAAGTCTGCTCCTGGTATTAAAAGTGCATGTTTCAGTCTGCATGTCAGAATGTTTTAATGAAATAGAAGAGGATTTGAGAAGTCACTCAAAATGTGCCCTCATTTTCTTTCTTCAGCATTAATCATAATTTCTATGGCAAAATGAACCCCCTCATTGTGTTCCTTTTTAAATTAAATGTTTTAAGTGTTACCAGTTTATTCCAATCAAGATGGCTTCAGGTGTGCCATACTTTTGTCATAATGAAGACAGTAAGCGCTCTAGTTGTTTTTAAGAACACTCTGGGACATTCTGTCATTGAGCTATACTTGGGCTACATCTGGGTGATATTTGGGCTACATTTGGGCTCTTTTGTCTCTGGTGGCCATCTTGGGAGACTTATTTGTTATGAAGTTTCCTAATTTCCTCATTTACTGCAGTCTCCTCAGTAGGAAATACTTTCAGTTTTTTACTTTGATTCCATCAAGAAGGCATTCAGATGTGTCACACATTTGCCATAAATTCAGAATGTTAGCACTCTTTTTGCTCATTAGATCACTGTAGTAAAGCTACTCCTCACCAGGGAAAACTGCTGCTGGTATTGAAAGTGCATGTTTCAGTCTGCATGTCAGAATTTTTTAATGAAATAGAAGAGGATTTGAGAAGTCACTCAAAATGTGCCCTAATTTTTCTTGCTGCAGCACTAATCATACTTTTTATGGAAAAATGAACCCCCTCATTTTGTTCCTTTTTAAATTTAATGTTTTAAGAGTTACCACTTTAATCCAAGCAAGATGGCTTCAGGTGTGCCATACGTTTATCAAGTAGGACTGTTAGCGCTCTAGTTGTTCTTTGGAACACTCTGGGAAGCTGCAGTAGAACACAAAGGAATCAACTGACAGTCTCTGCCCTTGTTGGATGTACATGTTTTACTGAGAATGTCAGACTTCATTCTCACATGACTGAGAAAGATAATGTGAATTTACAGAAAATAAGCTCTCAGTTTAGCTTATAGATCACCTTCCAAACCTCTGTGGGAAAAGCATGAGAAAATATTTTTCTCCCAATCATGATATCCCAGCAGAAGGCGTTTTCACATGGTGAAATCACCTTAGAACATACCACAATTCCTAAAATGAGTATGGTACCATCAACAAATGATTTATAATGTAACTAAAGTCTTAAAACCTTCTATTAACTGCAATGCTTTTTAATGAGGTGATATCATGTATATTGGTCCCAAGATGGCTGCCAACACTTCTTGGATGAAGTGCTGACAGCCAATCAGATCTCAGGATGAGATGTGTGGTTAGGCTCCGCCCACATATATATATGATTTTATTCTTGATGTTCTCAAGAACTACTGGACAGATTGACACAAGACCTGCAAAAGGCACTTCCCCGAGCTGAGGCCTACCTCTCTGCCAAATTTCAAGTAATTCTGTTCAGCCGTTCGGGCTGTCCTTATTTTAGTCTTTTAGAGCACTAACCATAATTTTGATGCCAATAAGACCCTCTCATATATGTAATTTCTGAAAGGAAATGCTCTAGGTATTACAGTTTTGATTACATCAAGATGACGTCAGGCGTTCCACACTTTTGTAATAAATATAGAATGTTAGCAATCTAGTTGTTCATTAGGATACTGTTGAGAGGCAGAGGCCAGGGGCACGGACTCTGAAAATTGAAGGCAGGTAGGAGGGTGCAAAGGCAACAATTTAACCACACTGAGCAGGCAGGAAGGGCCGTGGCAGCACAACAGACTATGGAGGGCAGTGGAAAGGGGGGCAGGGGCAACAAACCAACAATACAGGACTTGCAAGAGAGGCTGTGGCAATGTAATAGACCATTGTGGGCAGAAGGAAGAGGCAATGGTAGTACAACCATACATGCCAACAGACCCGATTCAGCCAGGAAACGTCCAATGTTTTTAAGCTCAAATGGGCTTTATTTGATCTGTCTCCTGTCTACAATCTCCTCTTTTTCAATGTAACTCAAAGGGGAAAATCAATACCCCAGATTTTTTTCAAAATCTCCCTCTTACCAAGTTCAAAATATTCGCAAGTATGGTACATTGGATCATGGAAGGAAATGGGGTAGGGACATGGACTTGGATAACAGAGGACAGGAGGGACATGGAGAGGTGCACCAAACTGACCCTGCAGGGCAGGCATCAGGGTTCGCAGCAGCACAATACACCACACAGGGAATGCGGGACGGGAGTGCAGCACAACAATCCATAGAAAGCAAGAGGGAGGGGACAGGACCATGCACATGGACTACAGAGTACAGAGGGGCAAGAGGCAATGGTAGCTAGCTGACCATAATGGACATTCAGGAGAGAAAGCTGCAGCATAACAGACCATAAAGGGCAGGAGGGACGGATCAGGGCCATTACAATGGAACAGACAAGCCAGGAGGGAGGGAGTAGGGGTCTGCACATGTAAACAGAGGGCTGGGGGCAAGGGGGCAGGGCAGGAGCAGCAAGATAGCCATGGAGGTCAGGCAGGATGGGCCCTAGAAGCAAGACACACCATGAAGAGCAACAGTGAGACTGTGATGGAATACACACAGATCATGGAGGGAAGGTGGGAGGGGGTCAGGGGCAGCTAACTGACCAAACAGGGAAGGTGGGAGGGGCCATGGCAGCACAGAAGACCATGCATGGCAAGTGGGAGGGTTAGTGGCAGCACAATGGCTATGATGGGCAAGAAGGAGGGTGCAGGGGCATGCACAAAGGACGATGGAGGATAGAAGGGAGGGTCAGGACCTGTGCACAGACAAGAAAGTTCAGGGGAAGGGGCCTCACAACAGACCGCACGGGGCAGGCAGGAGGAGCAGTTGCAGCACAACAGACCAGGGAGGGCAGAAGGGTGTGGCAATACAATGGAACATGTAGGACAGGAGGAAGAGGATGGGGCATGGCATGTGGACAGGCAGGGTGGAGGTGGCAGGGACAGGTTACAGTCATCTGACAATGCTAGGCAGGTGGGAGGGGAGTGGCAGCTCAACAGAACACTCAGAGTAGATAGGAGTGGCAGGTCCATGGAACATGGTGGGTAAAAAGGATGGAGGAGGGGCATGCACAAAGACATCGGAGGGCAGGGGGAAGGAGAATAGGGGCAGCAAGCTAAGCACAGAGTTTAAGCAGGAGGTCAATGATGGGGCATAGAATTGGGCAATGGAGGGCAGGAGGAGTGGACTGGTACATCATACTAAATTGAGGGCAGTGGCAGCACATCAGACCATGCATGGCAGGAGGGAGCAGGCTAGTCCATGGATTCACACAACAGAGGATTGGGAGGAGGGGGATGGGGCAGCAAGCTAACTGTTCAGAGAAGGCGGGTATTAGGAACTTTATTGTTTTTAAAATGTGTGTCTGTGCGAACTACTTAAAATATGAACAAGTATGCAGCATAATCTCACTTTTATTCAGGAAGAAGAGGACGTTTGTGACTGTGACTCCGGGCTCACTTGGCAGAAACACCCCCTGACCCTCCACCCCCTATCGCAAAATGTAATGCCTGTGAAAAGGGTAGGTGAACACAGTGTTATATAGAACATAGTCCTGAGAGCACGATTGAAAATGAAAACTAGATATAGTGTATGGTATAAACTATGCACCAAAAAGTGTATTATAAGATGAACCGGGCGTGAATTATAATATGCACTACATTGTGCGCAATGACAGATTCATTGGAGAGCGCGAGATAGCACAGGCACTAGCGCGTGCTATGCAATATGCGCCTTGGAGTGTAATATGCACAGGGCAGTGTTGTGTAACCTAACTAGTCTCTAAAGTTGTAATATAAAATATGTGCTGGGGAGTGTAACGTTGCATATGCACTTTGACAAAGATATGGATCCCAGATTGTAATATGTATGGCATAGCACTGTGCGTTATAACATAGGCATCGAGGAAGGCACGTTAGATGGGGCAATATAACCCGTGCGAAGACAAGTGTGGCATGACATATTCACGGGGTGGTGTTACAGTGCACATGGGCTAAAGAGTGTCATAGCATATGCACTAGCTGGTGGAATACAACACAGAGGTGTGTGGCACTCAGCAGGCAATGGTGGGTGTAACACAGCATTGGGCTCTGCCAGGAGCGCGCTGTGACTCTCAAGTGATGTTCGTCCCCTTTCCAGAGAGTAAAATAAAAAGTATTACACATCCGGCAGTGGATGTGTGTTTTATTAACCGTGAGGGGGGTTTCTTGCATAGTTTTGGTCAAATTTTTGTCGAATCCCCTTTGAATGGCTTGGTGTGCATGTGTATTAAATGTGCCCGTCAATAGCTACCCATGTTTGTATAAATAAACGACAAGGGTGTCTACCGGGATTAGGCACGGTAGGGCATCAGACATGTCAGAGCTTCACTAGTGGTGTAAATACATTCCACGTGGATTCATTGTATGCATAGTCGCCTTTTAATGAATATCACGCAAATCATCATGGGTACGTATGGTTTGTCCAGCATGTCCTAGGTGTGTCTATAAATGCCCTGGGGATTGGGGTCAAAAAAATATAATTAGGAGACAGGCCCTGGGGGATGGGGTCATCAGGGCCAATAAATTAGAATAAGAAGGGGAACCACACAGCCCCCCTTCTTAAAAAATGTAAATAAATAAAAGACTGGCATCGTGCTGGAGGCCACGCCCCCTCCTTGCAGCACTCTGCAAATGCACCCCCTGGCGAGTTGTAAGTTGGGGAATTAATTCCGCTTCAATACTGAGGGTCCCTGAGGGCCAACTAGCCCAACAGGCATCTCCTGTATGCGCCAGGGAGCTGCGCTGCAGACAGGTGTTCTGAGGCCAAGCCCCTTTTTACACCTCTCTGCAACGCAGCTCTGTGGCGCTTACTGGAGGTACCTAGTGGTCTAGTTTGACCCTAGGGACCCTTAGGATTCAAGGGGACTTAATCTCTCAACTTAGAACAGCCACAGGGCGCGTTTACACAGTAGTGAAGGGAGGGGACGGGGCCTGAGGTGACGTGTGCAAACACGCACTATGGCACGTTTTAAATTGGGGATATAATTTCCCTTCAATACTGAGGGCCCCTGGGGGCTAACTAGCCCACCAAGTGCTTCCAGTAAGCGCCACTGTGCTGCATTGCAGAGAAGTGGTCCAGGCCGTGCCACTTTTTACACCTCTCTGCAATGCAGCTCTGTGACACTTACTGGAGGTACCTAGTGGGCTAGTTGGACCCTAGGGACACTCAGGATTTTTTTTTTTTTTAATGTTTTTATTTAAGAAGCTTGGAACAATCAACAATGAATAAGAAGAAGAAAAAACAAAAGCATAAGCTCCTTACAGTGGATAAGACATTTGGACACCATTAGCTTCAGATGCAGCTACCAAGGATTGTAAAGTAAAATACAGGGGAAAAAAAAAAAAAGAAAAGGGGAAAAAAGTATACAACATAATGGAGAGTAGACATAGATACAGCATGCCTATTCTGGAGCGTTTTAATATCAATTCCATGAGTGGATTTTTCTTAAAAAAACCAAGATCCTGCCCCTTTGCTTTCTCTACAAAACTACGAATCTGTAAGTACTTAAAGAAGTCGTGTGGATCCAAACTAAATTTCTCCCTCAAAAACTCAAACGAGGCCAATACTCCCTCAGTTCCAAGATCTCCTATAGTCCTTAACCCCTGCGAGATCCACCTAAATAAAATTAAATCTTGAAAAATAGGAGGTAGAAGTCCTGCCGCGGCAAGGGGAGTATAATTATTAATTTTAAGAATCTGATATTTACGACGGATCTTACGCCAAAGCGAGAACATTGCTAATATTACCTTAAACTTAGTCTTTTTGTAATAACTGGTTTCCAGTACACAAACTAATATTCCCTTAACTTCTTCTCCCAAGCCTATTTCAAAAATAGAAGGCCTACAACATTGTGGTACCCATGCCCTATCCCCAAAAAGCGGTACGGCTAAATGTTGAATAAAAGCTGACCAATAGTACAACATTAAATTAGGTCCCTCAGGATTTAAATGAACTTAATCTCCCAACTAAAAATGGACACAGGGCGTGCTTACACAGTGGTGAAGGGAGGGGACGGGCCTGAGTTAACGTGTGCAAAAACGCCCTGTGGCCTGTTTTAAGAGGTAGTTTTAATCCCCCTGCCCTATTATATACTAGGGGCTTACAGAGGAGGTCATGCTAATCACAGGGGGACCCCAACGCATAATGTTCCCTAGTGTATGTAGGTGTTTTCACTGTATTCTAAGTGTCTTTTAACATAGCACTGGCTCTAGGACTGGTTAGTCAGACTCAGTTACCACCAGTATCCGTCTGAAAAAGTTGAGGGTACAGGATGATTATGCATCAAGGCTTCTTTCTGCTCTTCTTTTTGTTCTTTCTGCACGTTATCCTTCTTCCTGCACTTTTCTTCGTCTTTGAGGACTTCTGTTGTTTCTTTCTGCAGATCTTTTTTTTCTTTCTGTGCATTTTGTCTTCTTTCTTCACATGTCCTATCTCTGTAGGAATAGTTAGAAATTAGCATTTAAAAAACCTTTGAAATTCACAGAAAAAAACATAGGTTTCAGGCACGTTATAGTTAGGAATTAGCATTTAAAAAACCTCAGAAATTCACTGAAAAAAACATAGGTTTCAAGGGTGTTATAGTTAGCTGGACTTTTCACTTGTACAAAACCATTGAAATTCCCCCGTTATAGTTAGTTCAGCTAACTATAACTCGAGCGCCCGCAATGCACTGCTGATGATGTCACATATTACATCACTCATGACATGGTCAGTGACATCACTCATGACATCACTGATGACATCTCAAATGACATCACTGATGACATCACTGATGACGTCATCCATTGAGTCTGTGTTTCTTAACAATTTTAATATGTTTAATATATATAGGGAAAGGCCTGTTGAAGAATCAGTGGGTGTACAAGTGTGTAAATGGATGAGTTTCTGTGGTGCATAACTAACTCTATAAGTGAGTCATTAAATGTATCTTACTGCAGACTAGTGACTAATCTGTGTGAATGTCTGTATGTTTCTGTCTGTTGGTGTATAAGTGGCTGCATGGTTTTGTGAATAGCTATATGAGTGTCTTTATGGGTTATTGATTGGTTGTCTGAGTATCTGTATGGGTGGCTCAGTGTTAGTGTGGGTAGGCTGTGTGTGACTCTGTGCATAGATGTGTGAGTGGGTGATTCTATGGGTGCATGGTTTTAAGAGTGCATCTGTGATGGACTGTACGGTTGAGCGAGTGTATGTATGGGTGTGTTAGGGATTGAATGTATATCTCAGTGGTACATTTGTGACTAACTACATATGTGAAAAGCAGTATATATGTGTGTAAGAATATATAAGTGGCTAGATTTGAGAATGTGTGATTGTGACAGTGAGTGTATGGATGAGTGTGTGCTTTTTTCAATGATTCTAATAGAGCATAAAAATGTGATACTATTTTTGTGAGCAAGGGAACTTGAGTGTGTATAACTGCATAGGTGAGTAAATGCAGTGTGATTAATTGTATGTATGACTAGGTGTGAGAGTACCTCTATGGATGATTGGTAGTGTGTGAGTGTCTATATAGGTGTGTGTATAAATTCATATGATACTTTTTTATGGAGTGACTGTAACTATGAGTGACTTTACAGGTGAGTGTGTGGAGGTGTATGAAGACCTAAAAGTTATTATGTGGGTATGCAGTTATTGGTATTGCATTATTTATGGATATGAGAATTGAACTCTGTAATTTTGAGTTGGTATATCAAAGGTTTTTTAAGGGTGTGAGAAGCTGTTGTAATTTATCACATTGTTGACGTCATTAGTGATGTCATTTTAGATGTCATTAGTGATGTCATGAGTGATGTCACTGACCATGTCATGAGTGATGTAATATGTGATGTCATCAGCAGTGGATTGCGGGTGCGCGAGTTATAGTTAGCTGAACTAACTATAACGGGGGAATTTCAATGGTTTTTTACGAGAGAAATGTCCAGCTAACTATAACATGTGTGAAACCTATGGTTTTTTCTGTGAATTTGCAAGGTTTTTTAAATGCTAATTCCTAACTATAACGTCTGTGAAACCTATGGTTTTTTCAGTGGATTTGCAAGGTTTTTTAAAAGCTAATTTCTAAATATAACGTGTGTGAAACCTATGTTTTTTTCTGTGTTTTTGCATGGTTTTTTGAATTCTAATTCCTAACTTTAATGTGTGTGAAACCTATGGTTTTTTCATTGTTTTTTGTTTTTTTTTTACATCATTTTTGTTCTTTTTATTTTTCCCTTTAAACACTATTCTACCTATGTATATATTCATGGTTGT
Source organism: Triturus cristatus (assembly GCF_964204655.1). NCBI lineage: Eukaryota > Metazoa > Chordata > Amphibia > Caudata > Salamandridae > Triturus > Triturus cristatus. The sequence continues at coordinate 705,190,225 of NC_140595.1, read as the reverse complement.
AATGCATTCTTCAATTTATAAAGATTCACCTTTTTTAAATAAATGGTTAGATATAGTTGTATAACATAGTTAATATCTTCAACAAACCTTTTTTTAAACATTTTTTTTATTTTTTTACCGTGCGCGTACGGTAAGCTTACCGTAAGCGCACGCTTCGCGTTATGTACGATGAGCGTACGTAATATTTATACTCCGTGTGCGCATGCTTACGCAATTTGCGTAGGCGTCCGTACTTCCTACGCGACGCGTAAGCGCATGCTTACAAGCGCACGCGCGCGTGGACGTTACGCGGAAGCGTAAGAGCGTGCCTGTAATGCTCATGCGCGCGTGCGTGTGTCTTTCGTACGAGCATGCGCATTACAGGCACGTATGTATAGTATGTATTTCTGGAATTGCCGGATTAGGTAGGCTTTTATTAATATGCATTTTGGATAACTTGAGTTTCCTCACAAATCGATATAAATCCATTCTACTCTTGGGGTAGTTAAAATTATTCGCATCACAATATGAAAGTTCCAACTCGAATACAGATTTCTTTTCCTCTGTTAGGCTCATAAGGGCACATGCATCAACAATGCCATTTGCGATTCCTTATTAGCGAAAAATAAGGAATCGCTAATAAGGAATAGCAAAAGGCTATGCATGTAGGAATCGCTATTCAAATAGCGATTCCTTAACTTTCCTTAATTGCTACTAGCAAATTGCGAGTAGCAATTAAGGAATGCCATCCCAATCATACCTATGGGCCTCCAGGTCCATAGGAATGAATTGGAGATTGCATGAGCAAATAGCGAGTACCAGTAGGTTCTCGCAAATTGCTCATGCAATTTCAAGGGTGCAAGGGTGTCAAAATGACATCCTATTGCACCCCTGAAATTGATATGTGCACATATGTTCCACACACACATGCTCTAAGGGCATGTGTGTGCGCAACATGAAACTTTGAAAAATGCACAAAAGTGCATTTTTCAAACTTTTAGCAAATTACCATGCAGTTCATCTTCATGGTAATTTGCTCCCCCTATTAGCGAATTCGCTAATTTTTTAACTTTCATGCATTGCATTTAAGGAATCCCAAATTGAGATTCCTTAAATTAAGGAATCTCAATTTGGGATTCCTTAAATGCTATCGCTATTTAAGGAATCGCTATTTAAGGATTCCTTAAATAGCGATTTTTGCTTTTGGGTTGATGCATTGGGATTGGGTATTTTTAACTCAATACCGGGAGCTATTAGCGAATCGGTATTTTACCGACTGGATTTTGGCTTGATGCATGAGGCTGATAGTACTTAAATTCACAATTGTTTGATTAGTATTTACTTTTCTGCCTGTTTCTTTGAGTTGGAGCTCATCGATCTTTTTGATTGCCATTCTTGTGCTCCTTCTATATTCCTCTCCTCCCCTTCTCTGTTTTTACTTCCTCGGCCTCTTCCTCTCCCACGACCCCTTGTGGGACGATGATCGATCTGTTGTTCCAAATGTAAAAAACGGAATTCGTCTGATACGACTAGCCTCACATCTTTTATTCCTCTTCCTCTTTGATCATCTTGCTCTTGTTCAGAACCAGTGTCTGAACTTGCTTCACTTTGAGAAATATCTCTTTGTTGGATTGTACCACTTTGAATCTTCTGTCGTCTCACTGAGTCACATTTTTTCGCTAACGTATAAATACGCCCTGACTCGTAGTCCAGACGGTCTCATAGGAATTTCATTGCTTTTCTATCTTTTATACATTTTTTATATTTTTCATATCTTCTCTGAATTTTCCCACCTTAGTTTGGTCTCCATTTTTTTCCAATATAGCATTTAATTCCTTTATTTTATTTATTACTTCCTGTCTTTCCTTTTCAGCATATTTATATATATAAACTTTGGCGCTGTTTGACGAATCATCGTGTTGAATACACACAGCCTGAGCCAGTGTACTTCCTGTTAAGGACAAAGGATATATATATGACACCCAAAATCTCCTTTGTCCTTAACGAGAAGTACACTGGTTCAGGCTGTGTGTATTTAACATGTTTATTCTAATGAAAACATGCAGGCAAGAGGCTTGTATTCCCTACGCATTTCAACTTTAACTTTGTGATGATTCGTCAAACAGCGCCAAAGTTTATATATATAAATATGCTGAAAAGGAAAGACAGGAAGTAATAAATAAAATAAAGGAATTAAATGGTATATTGGAAAAAAAGCACCCTCTTTTAAGCAATGCCCCCAGGACCTGGCCCACTCTGGCCTCAATTAAATGAAGTGCGGGAGCCAGCGCTTCATTTTTTAAAAACTTTCGGCGGGATTCACCCACCCAACGCAAATTTCGCCGAACTTTAAAAAAAAGGCTTTTGTGGGCCCTGGGGGTCCTTGTGGTACCCCCTGAGCAGGACTAGGTGGTCAGGGTGTTTCTAACCTGACCCCTTTTCTTTTTTCACCTTTGTTTTACTGTTTTCTTGTGACTCAGTTCTACCGAGTCACAAGATTGCTGCCAACACTTCCTGATTTGGAGTGTTGACAGTGAAGCTTGTGCTCGGGAGGGGTCGCAACTCCACTGCGTTCCTTGATATCGAAACTTTTTCTTTTTCAAATATCTCAGGAACTACTGAACGGATTTACACCATTTAACAAAAAGGCCTCTTTCTGAAACAAGACCTACCTTTTTGCCAAAATTGGTGTAATTCTGTTCAGCAGTTCGGGCTGCAGCTGTGTATAAAGTTTCCTATCAAAAATTACATGGGGAAAACATGTTTTGGGGCCCCCCTTTATTCTCAGCCCCCGCTTGTCAAATCACCCCGAAACTTTCAAGACAGGAGCTGTCTAGAGCGGGCCACTAGTTTTGAAAATTTTGCGAAGATTCTTCAACCGGCGCCAAAGATATTGAGAAAACAAAAAACGCTTTTCCTATGGAAACTAGGTCCTATCTATAACTACCTACTGGCACCAGCCAGTAGGTAATATATTACCTACTGGCGGTCGCCAGTAGGTAGTTATAGTTAGGACCCTGTTTCCATAGAAAATCCGCAACATTCTATTTGGAATAACTTTGGCGCCGGTCGACGAATCCTCGCGAAAGTTTTAAAATAGGTGGGGCGCTCCGCTCCGCTCCTACACTGAAAGTCTCGGGGGGATTCGTCAAGCGGGGGCTGAGAAAAAAGGGGGGTCCCAAAACACGTTTTTCCCATGCATTTTTCCATAGGACCTTTAGACACAGCTACAGCCCGAACGGCTGAACAGAGTTACTTGAAATTTGGCAGAGAGGTAGTCCTCAGGTCAAGGAAGTGCCTTTTGTAGGTCTGGTGTAAATCTGTTCAGTAGTTCCTGAGAAAATAGCATTTAAATCAATATATATATCTGTGGCAGCTTACGGTGCGCTTACCGTGCGCTTACGGCAAGCTTACCGTACGCGTACGGTGACGTGCGCGAGCGCGATTCTGATTGGCTGTTAGATCTTAGTAAACATTCAAATCGGTCGAAACAAGGAAGCGGCGGCCGCCATTTTGTGTGTTTCACACAGAAAAAAAAGGGTGATAACTTGAAAAGGGGGCAAGGAAGAGACTTACAGACCCCCTAGCATTTGAAAGGGGGTCAAAGAAGGACAGAAAAGTACAAAAAAAAATTTATTAATTTTTTTAAAAAATCGCGGGGTACGCGTACGGTAAGCTTACGGTAAGCTTACCGTACGCGTACGGTAGAAAAAAAAAAAAAAAAGAAATAAAATTCAGATTTAAGTGTTTAGATATTAGGGGACTCTAAAAAGAGCCGTTGTGTTTATGAAGTGATTTGATTTTTTAGTGGTACCTACAAGTAAGTACCGATACAGAGTCTAAGGTTCAAGAGGAGGACTCTGTTCCCTTCATCAGTGAAGTGTACACCATCTCCTCTATAAATGTCTTGCATGTCGTAACGCAAGTTGTTGTGGTAAATGGAACCCATACCATAGTCTCGGAGGAAAGCAGAAACAGATGTGTTGACGTGCTTTCTTGCTTTGTCAATCTGCGGACAAAAATGATTGGACCAGTTCCATTTTTGCCTTTGGCATATGTTAGAATATGCAAAGGCAGTTTTAGGGAAAAGTGAAAACAGTTGTGCAAAGGTCTCCTTCATAAGCATTTCCAGACCTACCCCAGTCAAAGTGCCTAGGTCATTGCCACCACAGTGCACTATTATGAGGTCAGGGTGTTGGATTTTCATGAAGGATTTCACCAATGGCATCAATTGGTGCCACTTTAACCCTCTCTGACCAATCCATTTAATGTCTACATTTGGCAAAGCAAGGTCTCTCACCATACCTGTTTTCTCTGCATACTTTTCACTCCAGAAGACATAGCTGTGCCCTACAATCCACACTGTGAACATCTTCAAAGGAGATCTGGATGCACTCAGGAGGTGTATTTCATTAAAATGGGAAAAAGAAATGAAAGACAGTTTGGAAATGGAGGCATACATATTTTTTTAAAATAAAAAGAACTCATTGGCTGTTTCATACCATTCTACACTAAAAACTAGGCTGTATGTGTAAATTTATAGAAGCATGTTTTGTATTGGTACAGAAAAATGTGTTACCAAAGAACAGTACTATGGATTTGCTGTTAGGTTTGAAAAGTCAAGCACTCTTGCTCTTTGGAAATGAAACATTGTGTGGTGAACTTCTGACCTAACTCCAAACAGCAGTGTTCCATGAGCTGTTGCTATGGTAGCAGGCAGAAGTCAAGTTGGGGGAAGGGTACTAGGCAGAAGTCAAGTTGGGGGAAGGGTACTTTTGGAAAAGGGTTGGTTTTCAACCAATAGAAATGTGTGATTACATTTGAAAAAAAGGGGGAAGCACTGAGATTTGAAATTAACATGTATATATGTGGAAAAAGAGAGGGAAACATTGCCATTCTCTGGTTCTGCTGAGAGGAGAGAGGTGTACAGAACAGAGATCCTGGCTCTGATAATCTGCTGTTTGAGTGCCACATTTCTTTCACAACTAACTAATTTTAAAGGTGAGTTATGAGTTTGAGAGGGGATGTATATGGTAAATTAAGAAATGAATAATAGAATTGGAATTCCTTTTGTTGAAGTTGTGTTTATCGTTTTGTGTTTTGGGAGAAATTTAAATGTGAGGAACATGTAAAATAATATGGACTATGTTTTCACCATAAAATAAGCTGTATTGTTATAAATGAGGAATACTTTTAGGGTTTGAGGTTCCAGTCAGTAATGCAAATACATTCAGCATCACTAAGGCTGGTTGCCTTTGCTGGAGTGTAGTCAGTCACCCAGGTTACACATGTTTCTGGTCTGAAAAAGCTGTTTGGACATGTGCTTTTTTAAGAATCTGAAAAGTGGATTCAAAATGTGTCAGACTGTAAAAGTACTTATCACTTGCAAAAAAAAAGAGTAGTAAGTGTGCTTTCAAACTGGCAAAGAAATTTCGTTTTCTGACTAATATGAAACCATGACTGTGTGCAAAGAGGAATTATAGACAGAGATTTATTGCGTATTAGTCTGGTAATTTTACAGTTGCATTAGTAGGAAAGGGGGAGCTATTTTTTCTGCAGAAGCAGACTCTTAGCACACACCCAGCTGCTTATCCTGTGGAATCATGCATAGTATTCACAATCGAGTGGGGTTTGAGGTTGCAGTCAGTAATGCAAAAACATTCAGCATCACTAAGGCTGGTTGCCCTTGCTGGAGTGTAGTCAGTCACCCAGGTTACACATGTTGCTGGTCTGAAAAAGCTGTTTGGACATGTGCTTTTTTAAGAATCTGAAAAGTGGATTCAAAATGTGTCAGACTGTAAAAGTACTTATCACTTGCAAAAAAAAAGAGTAGTAAGTGTGCTTTCAAATTGGCAAAGAAATTTCGTTTTCTGACTAATATCAAACCATGACTCTGTGTGCAAAGAGGAATTATAGACAGAGATTTATTGCGTATTACTCTGGTAATTTTACAGTTGCATAAGTAAGAAAGGGGGAGCTATTTTTTCTGCAGAAGCAGACTCTTAGCACACACCCAGCTGCTTATCCTGTGGAATCATGCACAGTGTTCACAACCGAGTGGGGTTTGAGGTTGCAGTCAGTAATGCAAATACATTCAGCATCACTAAGGCTGGTTGCCCTTGCTGGAGTGTAGTCAGTCACCCAGGTTACAGATGTTGCTGGTCTGAAAAAGCTGTTTGGACATGTGCTTTTTTTTAAGAATCTGAAAAGTGGATTCAAAATGTATCAGACTGTAAAAGTACTTATCACTTGCCAAAAAAAGAGTAGTAAGTGTGCTTTCAAATTGGCAAAGAAATTTTGTTTTCTGACTAATATCAAACCATGACTCTGTGTGCAAAGAGGAATTATAGACAGAGATTTATTGCGTAATACTCTGGTAATTTTACATTTGCATTAGATGGAAAGGGGGAGCTATTTTTTCTGCAGAAGCAGACTCTTAGCACACACCCAGCTGCTTATCCTGTGGAATCATGCACAGTATTCACAACCGAGTGGGGTTTGAGGTTGCAGTCAGTAATGCAAATACATTCAGCATCACTAAGGCTGGTTGCCCTTGCTGGAGTGTAGTCAGTCACCCAGGTTACACATGTTGCTGGTCTCAAAAAGCTGTTTGGACATGTGCTTTTTTCAGACTCTGAAAAGTGGATTCAATATGTGTCAGACTGTAAAAGTACTTATCACTTGCCAAAAAAACAGTAGGAAGTATGCTTTTCAATTGGCAAAGAAATTTCGTTTTCTGCCTAATTTCAAACCATGACTTTGTGTGCAAAGAGGAATAATAGACAGAGATTTATTGCGTATTACTCTGGTAATTTTACAGTTGCATTAGTAGTAAAGGGGGAGCTATTTTTTCTGCAGAAGCAGACTCTTAGCACACACCCAGCTGCTTATTTTGTGGAATCATGCATAGTATTCACAACCGAGTGGGGTTTGAGGTTGCAGTCAGTAATGCAAATACATTCAGCATCACTAAGGCTGGTTGCCCTTGCTGGAGTGTAGTCAGTCACCCAGGTTACACATGTTGCTGGTCTCAAAAAGCTGTTTGGACATGTGCTTTTTTAAGAATCTGAAAAGAGGATTCAAAATGTGTCAGACTGTAAAAGTGATTATCACTTGCCAAAAAAAGAGTAGTAAGTATGCTTTCAAATTGGCAAAGAAATTTTGTTTTCTGCCTAATTTCAAACCATGACTCTGTGTGCAAAGAGGAATTACACAAAGAGATTTATTGCGTATTACTCTGGTAATTTTACAGTTGCATTAGTAGTAAAGGGGGAGCTATTTTTTCTGCAGAAGCAGACTCTTAGCAAACACCCAGCTGCTTATCTTGTGGAATCATGCATAGTATTCACAACCGAGTGGGGTTTGAGGTTGCAGTCAGTAATGCAAATACATTCAGCATCACTAAGGCTGGTTGCCCTTGCTGGAGTTTAGTCAGTCACCCAGGTTACACATGTTGCTGGTCTCAAAAAGCTGTTTGGACATGTGCTTTTTTCAGAATCTGAAAAGTGGATTCAAAATGTGTCAGACTGTAAAAGTACTTATCACTTGCCAAAAAAAGAGTAGTAAGTGTGCTTTCAAATTGGCAAAGAAATTTCGTTTTCTGACTAATATCAAACAATGACTCTGTGTGCAAAGAGGAATTATAGACAGAGATTTATTGCGTATTACTCTGGTAATTTTACATTTGCATTAGTAGGAAAGGGGGAGCTATTTTTTTCTGCAGAAGCAGACTCTTAGCACACACCCAGCTGCTTATCCTGTGGAATCATGCATAGTATTCACAACCGAGTGGGGTTTGAGGTTGCAGTCAGTAATGCAAATACATTCAGCATCACTAAGGCTGGTTGCCCTTGCTGGAGTGTAGTCAGTCACCCAGGTTACACATGTTGCTGGTCTCAAAAAGCTGTTTGGACATGTGCTTTTTTCAGAATCTGAAAAGTGGATTCAAAATGTGTCAGACTGTAAAAGTACTTATCACTTGCCAAAAAAAAGAGTAGTAAGTGTGCTTTCAAATTGGCAAAAAATTTTCGTTTTCTGCCTAATTTCAAACCATGACTCTGTGTGCAAAGAGGAATTACAGACAGAGATTTATTGCGTATTGCTCTGGTAATTTTACATTTGCATTAGATGGAAAGGGGGGGCTATTTTTTTCTGCAGAAGCAGACTCTTAGCACACACCCAGCTGCTTATCCTGTGGAATCATGCACAGTATTCACAACCGAGTGGGGTTTGAGGTTGCAGTCAGTAATGCAAATACATTCAGCATCACTAAGGCTGGTTGCCCTTGCTGGAGTGTAGTCAGTCACCCAGGTTACACATGTTGCTGGTCTCAAAAAGCTGTTTGGACATGTGCTTTTTTCAGAATCTGAAAAGTGGATTCAAAATGTGTCAGACTGTAAAAGTACTTATCACTTGCCAAAAAAAAGAGTAGTAAGTGTGCTTTCAAATTGGCAAAAATTTTTCGTTTTCTGCCTAATTTCAAACCATGACTCTGTGTGCAAAGAGGAATTACAGACAGAGATTTATTGCGTATTGCTCTGGTAATTTTACATTTGCATTAGATGGAAAGGGGGGGCTATTTTTTTCTGCAGAAGCAGACTCTTAGCACACACCCAGCTGCTTATCCTGTGGAATCATGCACAGTATTCACAACCGAGTGGGGTTTGAGGTTGCAGTCAGTAATGCAAATACATTCAGCATCACTGAGGCTGGTTGCCCTTGCTGGAGTGTAGTCAGTCACCCAGGTTATACATGTTGCTAGTCTCAAAAAGCTGTTTGGACATGTGCTTTTTTCAGAATCTGAAAAGTGGATTCAAAATGTGTCAGACTGTAAAAGTACTTATCACTTGCCAAAAAAAGAGTAGTAAGTGTGCTTTCAAATTGGCAAAGAAATTTCGTTTTCTGACTAATATCAAACCATGACTCTGTGTGCAAAGAGGAAATATAGACAGAGATTTATTGCGTATTACTCTGGTAATTTTACATTTGCATTAGTAGGAAAGGGGGAGCTATTTTTTTCTGCAGAAGCAGACTCTTAGCACATACCCAGCTGCTTATCCTGTGGAATCATGCACAGTATTCACAACCGAGTGGGGTTTGAGGTTGCAGTCAGTAATGCAAATACATTCAGCATCACTGAGGCTGGTTGCCCTTGCTGGAGTGTAGTCAGTCACCCAGGTTACACATGTTGCTGGTCTCAAAAAGCTGTTTGGACATGTGCTTTTTTAAGAATCTGAAAAGAGGATTCAAAATGTGTCAGACTGTAAAAGTGATTATCACTTGCCAAAAAAAGAGTAGTAAGTATGCTTTCAAATTGGCAAAGAAATTTTGTTTTCTGCCTAATTTCAAACCATGACTCTGTGTGCAAAGAGGAATTACACAAAGAGATTTATTGCGTATTACTCTGGTAATTTTACAGTTGCATTAGTAGTAAAGGGGGAGCTATTTTTTCTGCAGAAGCAGACTCTTAGCAAACACCCAGCTGCTTATCTTGTGGAATCATGCATAGTATTCACAACCGAGTGGGGTTTGAGGTTGCAGTCAGTAATGCAAATACATTCAGCATCACTAAGGCTGGTTGCCCTTGCTGGAGTTTAGTCAGTCACCCAGGTTACACATGTTGCTGGTCTCAAAAAGCTGTTTGGACATGTGCTTTTTTCAGAATCTGAAAAGTGGATTCAAAATGTGTCAGACTGTAAAAGTACTTATCACTTGCCAAAAAAAGAGTAGTAAGTGTGCTTTCAAATTGGCAAAGAAATTTCGTTTTCTGACTAATATCAAACAATGACTCTGTGTGCAAAGAGGAATTATAGACAGAGATTTATTGCGTATTACTCTGGTAATTTTACATTTGCATTAGTAGGAAAGGGGGAGCTATTTTTTTCTGCAGAAGCAGACTCTTAGCACACACCCAGCTGCTTATCCTGTGGAATCATGCATAGTATTCACAACCGAGTGGGGTTTGAGGTTGCAGTCAGTAATGCAAATACATTCAGCATCACTAAGGCTGGTTGCCCTTGCTGGAGTGTAGTCAGTCACCCAGGTTACACATGTTGCTGGTCTCAAAAAGCTGTTTGGACATGTGCTTTTTTCAGAATCTGAAAAGTGGATTCAAAATGTGTCAGAATGTAAAAGTACTTATCACTTGCCAAAAAAAAGAGTAGTAAGTGTGCTTTCAAATTGGCAAAAAAATTTCGTTTTCTGCCTAATTTCAAACCATGACTCTGTGTGCAAAGAGGAATTACAGACAGAGATTTATTGCGTATTGCTCTGGTAATTTTACATTTGCATTAGATGGAAAGGGGGGGCTATTTTTTTCTGCAGAAGCAGACTCTTAGCACACACCCAGCTGCTTATCCTGTGGAATCATGCACAGTATTCACAACCGAGTGGGGTTTGAGGTTGCAGTCAGTAATGCAAATACATTCAGCATCACTAAGGCTGGTTGCCCTTGCTGGAGTGTAGTCAGTCACCCAGGTTACACATGTTGCTGGTCTCAAAAAGCTGTTTGGACATGTGCTTTTTTCAGAATCTGAAAAGTGGATTCAAAATGTGTCAGACTGTAAAAGTACTTATCACTTGCCAAAAAAAAGAGTAGTAAGTGTGCTTTCAAATTGGCAAAAATTTTTCGTTTTCTGCCTAATTTCAAACCATGACTCTGTGTGCAAAGAGGAATTACAGACAGAGATTTATTGCGTATTGCTCTGGTAATTTTACATTTGCATTAGATGGAAAGGGGGGGCTATTTTTTTCTGCAGAAGCAGACTCTTAGCACACACCCAGCTGCTTATCCTGTGGAATCATGCACAGTATTCACAACCGAGTGGGGTTTGAGGTTGCAGTCAGTAATGCAAATACATTCAGCATCACTGAGGCTGGTTGCCCTTGCTGGAGTGTAGTCAGTCACCCAGGTTATACATGTTGCTAGTCTCAAAAAGCTGTTTGGACATGTGCTTTTTTCAGAATCTGAAAAGTGGATTCAAAATGTGTCAGACTGTAAAAGTACTTATCACTTGCCAAAAAAAGAGTAGTAAGTGTGCTTTCAAATTGGCAAAGAAATTTCGTTTTCTGACTAATATCAAACCATGACTCTGTGTGCAAAGAGGAATTATAGACAGAGATTTATTGCGTATTACTCTGGTAATTTTACATTTGCATTAGTAGGAAAGGGGGAGCTATTTTTTTCTGCAGAAGCAGACTCTTAGCACATACCCAGCTGCTTATCCTGTGGAATCATGCACAGTATTCACAACCGAGTGGGGTTTGAGGTTGCAGTCAGTAATGCAAATACATTCAGCATCACTGAGGCTGGTTGCCCTTGCTGGAGTGTAGTCAGTCACCCAGGTTACACATGTTGCTGGTCTAAAAAAGCTGTTTGGACATGTGCTTTTTTAAGAATCTGAAAAGAGGATTCAAAATGTGTCAGACTGTAAAAGTACTTATCACTTGCCAAAAAAAGAGTAGTAAGTGTGCTTTCAAATTGGCAAAGAAATTTCGTTTTCTGCCTAATATCAAACCATGACTCTGTGTGCAAAGAGGAATTATAGACAGAGATTTATTGCGTATTACTCTGGTAATTTTACATTTGCATTAGTAGGAAAGGGGGAGCTATTTTTTCTGCAGAAGCAGACTCTTAGCACACACCCAGCTGCTTATCCTGTGGAATCATGCACAGTATTCACAACCGAGTGGGGTTTGAGGTTGCAGTCAGTAATGCAAATACATTCAGCATCACTAAGGCTGGTTGCCCTTGCTGGAGTGTAGTCAGTCACCCAGGTTACACATGTTTCTGGTCTGAAAAAGCTGTTTGGACATGTGCTTTTTTAAGAATCTGAAAAGTGGATTCAAAATGTGTCAGACTGTAAAAGTACTTATCACTTGCCAAAAAAAAGAGTAGTAAGTGTGCTTTCAAATTGGCAAAAATTTTTCGTTTTCTGCCTAATTTCAAACCATGACTCTGTGTGCAAAGAGGAATTACAGACAGAGATTTATTGCGTATTGCTCTGGTAATTTTACATTTGCATTAGATGGAAAGGGGGGGCTATTTTTTTCTGCAGAAGCAGACTCTTAGCACACACCCAGCTGCTTATCCTGTGGAATCATGCACAGTATTCACAACCGAGTGGGGTTTGAGGTTGCAGTCAGTAATGCAAATACATTCAGCATCACTAAGGCTGGTTGCCCTTGCTGGAGTGTAGTCAGTCACCCAGGTTACACATGTTGCTGGTCTCAAAAAGCTGTTTGGACATGTGCTTTTTTCAGAATCTGAAAAGTGGATTCAAAATGTGTCAGACTGTAAAAGTACTTATCACTTGCCAAAAAAAAGAGTAGTAAGTGTGCTTTCAAATTGGCAAAATTTTTTCGTTTTCTGCCTAATTTCAAACCATGACTCTGTGTGCAAAGAGGAATTACAGACAGAGATTTATTGCGTATTGCTCTGGTAATTTTACATTTGCATTAGATGGAAAGGGGGGGCTATTTTTTTCTGCAGAAGCAGACTCTTAGCACACACCCAGCTGCTTATCCTGTGGAATCATGCACAGTATTCACAACCGAGTGGGGTTTGAGGTTGCAGTCAGTAATGCAAATACATTCAGCATCACTGAGGCTGGTTGCCCTTGCTGGAGTGTAGTCAGTCACCCAGGTTATACATGTTGCTAGTCTCAAAAAGCTGTTTGGACATGTGCTTTTTTCAGAATCTGAAAAGTGGATTCAAAATGTGTCAGACTGTAAAAGTACTTATCACTTGCCAAAAAAAGAGTAGTAAGTGTGCTTTCAAATTGGCAAAGAAATTTCGTTTTCTGACTAATATCAAACCATGACTCTGTGTGCAAAGAGGAATTATAGACAGAGATTTATTGCGTATTACTCTGGTAATTTTACATTTGCATTAGTAGGAAAGGGGGAGCTATTTTTTTCTGCAGAAGCAGACTCTTAGCACATACCCAGCTGCTTATCCTGTGGAATCATGCACAGTATTCACAACCGAGTGGGGTTTGAGGTTGCAGTCAGTAATGCAAATACATTCAGCATCACTGAGGCTGGTTGCCCTTGCTGGAGTGTAGTCAGTCACCCAGGTTACACATGTTGCTGGTCTAAAAAAGCTGTTTGGACATGTGCTTTTTTAAGAATCTGAAAAGAGGATTCAAAATGTGTCAGACTGTAAAAGTACTTATCACTTGCCAAAAAAAGAGTAGTAAGTGTGCTTTCAAATTGGCAAAGAAATTTCGTTTTCTGCCTGTTAGAGTCGGGGATCTCCGGTTGGCGCAAGGTTGCCCTTGTGTCAAGCAGGAACCCTCTCCTCCACGTCAGGGCGCAGGATAACCCCTCGCGAATGACCCTTGCTCACCCTCTAGGTGCGTGGCGTGAGCAGCCAAGGCGATTCCTCAGGCGTTGTTGGTTAAGCACTTACAATCGTACACACAGTAAATACATCAATCCCCCCAGAAACGGACACCAGACTTGGATATCTATAAAAATACGATTCTTTATGTAAAAATAAGGTATATATATCTCAACAGACTTATCACAAGACCAATAACGTTTTCGCTAGGCCACCAGGTTATACAGCAGGCAAATGTTCTGGGTTCGTAGTTTCAAATGGATACTTTGTAGTCTCTTTACTTGTAGTTCCAGTACTCACAGGGATCGACTCCTGGGAACGGGGAAATAAGGCGTTGCGGGCCCCGAGCCCGATACTGGAACTTCTTTCGTGATGTGGAGAGTCGGCACAGGTCGGTGCGACTCTCAGCTTGGGAAGTGTTCTTGGGTCCTCAATCAGCAGGTGTGGGCACGTAGGCAGGCGCGGCCAGCGACCCTTTAGCACGGCGGTGCAGGAGGGTCTCCACAGCGGGGGCGGCGCGGCCTGAGATGTCCGGGGATAGAGAAGCGGGGTCGCAGGGCACGGTCAGTGCAGCTGGATGACCCGGCGTAGATCACAGTCGTCGGACGGCTTCCGGCGGGAGGGGTGATAGCGCGGTCAGCGCGCTCCAGTAGCAGGCGGTGACAGGGATGCAGGCGGCCTGGCCCGGGAACAGAGAGCGGCTCGGGACGGAGCGGGGCTCTCACGGGTTTGAGGCAGGCGAGCTTCTGAGTGTCACAGCCCTAGGAGGGGCGATGAGGGGCGCAGTCTCTTTTCCAGCGGGATGCCCACACGGCTCGAATTGGAGGACGAGCAAAAGCACAGAGAACCCACTGTTCCTGGGGTTCAGTTCAGGGGGCAAGCTCAGATCAAGCCCTTGGAGAATGTTCAAGCACAAAGTAGCAAAGTCTTTTCAGTAGTCTCTTCCTCTCCTTTCTCAGCAAGGCAAGCAGCAGGCCAGCTCCTCCAGCGTCTCCTTCTCCTTCTAGTCGGGCAGAGGTTCTTTGTGGTAAACAGGATTCCGATTTCTTAGGAGCCAGGCTCCTACTTTTATACCATGATTCTTTTGTTCTTTAGCGCCAGGGGGCCTAGGCCTGGCTCAGTCCAGTTCTGGAGCACTTTGTTATGGTGACTCTGCTCTTTCCTTTCAGCAGCAGGGCAGAGACATCAGCCGCCCCACAGGGGGTGGCGCCGGCTTTGTGGTGGCAGAGCACAGGTCTATTCAAGAGTCAAGGTGTACTCCTCCCACCCATCCAGGTGTAATCTCTCTACCCACCACCTGGCAGCCAACCTGTCTCTGGGGATTCCCCAACCCTGCTCCTTACTGTTGCTGGGCAGAACACACACACATACAGCAGAGGCGGACTGAGATGGTCAGGTCAGTAAATACTAACTTTCTAAAAGTAGTATTTACAAACCCAGGATATTAAAATAAACTTGACTACAAGAAGTATTTTATCATCCTGAGTTCAGGCATACTAAACTTGACACTTCTACCATGCTCTCTGAGTCCACTGGGGTCACAGCGTCGGCGTGATCCCGGCAGCCCATTCTGGCCTATGGAGAGCAGGTAGCCTTCAATAGTGAAGAACGACAAGGGCGGTAATTCACTACTAAGACATGCCACACACATCAGGGCATGTCCTACCTTATGCCTACAATGCACCCTGCCCTTGGGCCTACCAGAGGGGTGGCTAATATGTAGGTAAGGGAAGGTTTAGGGACTGGCAAGTGGGGGCACTTGCGCAGTCAGCGCGACGGTCCCGGACCGCGCACAGGGTCTGCGGTGGCAGACCCTAGGCACATTTTACAAGGCCGCTTCTGTGGGTGGCGCAACCAGCGCTGCAAGCCCACCAGCAGCATTGGCATTCACAAGCCCTGGCACCCCTGGTGCACTTTACTGGGGACTGACAGTGAATCCAATAACCCAATCATGGACATCAATTACAGGTACACCTTACCGAGGGAGCACTTGCACTGCGGCACGGATTAGCCGTGGCGCAGTGCCCTGAGCGGACAACACCAGCAAAACAATCGAGGCACACCATCAAAAAGTGGAAGGGAAACTCACGCCAAGGTGCCAGGTCTAACACGTGTCCCCTCCAGCTGAAATGTGGGGAGAACTACCCTTGCCCAGGGGGTTCCTCGTCACTAAGGCGGAAATACCTGGACAGACCGTCAGCGTTGGCGTGATCTGTACCAGGGCGGTGTTCCACCGTAAAGTCCATACCCTGTAGGGAGATGGACCACCTCAACAGCTTCGGGTTTTCACCCCTCATTTGCATCAACCATCTGAGGGGCCTGTGGTCCGTCTGAACCCGGAAGTGAGACCCAAACAAGTAGGGTCTTAGCTTCTTCAGCGCCCAGACCACAGCAAACGCTTCTCGCTCAATTGCACTCCACCTACTTTCCCGTGGAAGTAACCTCCTACTGATGAAGGCTACGGGTTGGTCCCAGCCCTCCTCAGTCATCTGTGAAAGAACAGCCCCCACACCATGCTCTGAAGCGTCTGTCTGGACTAGGAATTCCTTGGAGAAGTCAGGGGCCAAGAGCATGGGCGCCGTGCACATGGCAGTCTTCAGGGTGTCGAAAGCTTTCTGACAGGTGTCAGTCCAAATCACGTTCCTGGGCTGCTTCTTCGAAGTCAGCTCTGTCAAGGGGGCAACGATTGTTCCATAGCCCTTGACAAACCTCCTGTAGTACCCAGTGAGCCCCAGGAAGGCCCTCACTGCGGTCTGCGTCTTGGGGGGTTCCCAAGCCAGGATGGTTTCAATTTTGGGTTGCAAGGGTGCCACCTTGCCACTCCCCACTTGGTGTCCCAAGTACACCACGGAACCCTGCCCGATCTGGCACTTGCTTGCCTTGATCGTGAGGCCTGCTCGGCGCAGCGCCATCAACACTTCCCAGAGGTGGCGCAGGTGTTCAGGCCAGGTGGCACTGAACACTGCGATGTCATCCAGGTAGGCGGCACTGAACGCATCCAGCCCAACCAGTACCTGGTTGACCAACCTCTGAAAGGTGGCAGGGGCATTCTTCATCCCAAATGGCATGACTCGGAACTGGAAGTGCCCATCTGGTGTAGAGAATGCTGACCTCTCTTTGGCCCCATCGGTCAAGGCGATCTGCCAGTACCCAGACGTTAAATCAAACGTACTGAGGAACCGGGCAGCCCCCAGCCGATCAATGAGCTCATCAGCTCTGGGGATGGGGTGCGCGTCAGTCTTCGTGACTGAATTGAGTCCTCTGTAGTCCACACAGAACCGGAGTTCAGGTGTGGCTCCCGGCGCAGCAGCTTTGGGGACCAAGACCACGGGGCTGGACCAAGGACTGCTGGAGGACTCAATCACCCCTAGCGCAAGCATTTTGGAGACCTCCTCCTTAAGGCAAGCTCTGACCCTGTCAGTTACCCTGTAAGCCTTGTGCTTCACAGGTAAGCTGTCTCCGGTGTCCACATCATGGACGCACCAATCTGTGACACCCGGAACCAGGGAGAATCGGTCGGAAAATTGTCCCAGCAAGTGGCGGCAATCTTCCTGTTGTTCGGGCGTCAGGGTGGGTGAGAGGTTAACTCCATCCACTGACCCATCTTTCTCAGAGGCCACTAAGAGGTCAGGAAGAGGCTCGGTCTCCTCTTCCATTCCATCATCAGTGGCCAGCAGCATGCCCACTTCGGTCCTCTCTAAGTGGGGCTTAAGGCGGTTAACATGTAGGACCCTCAAAGGGTTCCTGGGAGTCTGCATGTCCACCAAGTAGGTGATAGGACTTTTGCGCTCCACAACCTCAAATGGACCTGTCCACTTATCCTGAAGTGCACACGGCTCCACTGGGGCCAAGACCCACACCTTTTGTCCAGGTTGAAGCTCTACCAGAGTGGCATTCCGGTCGTACCACCGCTTCATCTCCTCCTGGCTGGCTTCCAGATTTGCCTCAGCAAGTTGCCTGAAACGCCGAGTCTGGTTTCGGAAGGCCAGCATGTAACTATATACATTCTGGGGAGGTTTCCTGGGAGATTGCTCCCAGCCTTCCTTTACCAAACTCAGAGGTCCTCTTACCGGGTGACCATACAGAAGCTCAAAGGGGCTGAATCCTAGAGACTTCTGTGGCACCTCTCGGTAAGCGAAGAGCAGGCATGGCAAGAGGACGTCCCACTTACGCCTCATCGGACCGTCCAGGCCCATGATCATGCCTTTGAGGGTTCGGTTGAATCTCTCAACCAACCCATTTCCTTGGGGATGGTAAGGAGTGGTGAACTTGTACGTTACCCCACACTCCTTCCACAGGGATTTCATATACGTGGATATGAAATTGGTCCCCCTGTCGCTCACCACCTCTAGAGGGAATCCCACTCGGGAGAAAATTCCCATCAGTGCCCGTCCCACCACGGGGGCCGTCACTGTCCTCAGAGGGATGGCTTCAGGGTACCGGGTGGCATGGTCCACCAAGACCAGGATGAACCTGTTGCCCAGGGCTGTCTTGGGGTCCAGAGGCCCCACAATATCAATACCCACTCGTTGGAATGGCGTACCGACCACAGGGAAAGGTTGCAGAGGAGCCTTGTGCTTCCCTCCGCTCTTACCACTTGCCTGGCAAGTCTGACAGGTTCTGCAGTAGGAATCGGAATTCTTGTGCATTTGGGGCCAGTAAAAGTGGGTGACAAGCCTGTCATAGGTCTTGTCCATCCCCAAATGTCCTGCTAAAGGCACATCGTGAGCCAGCCCCAGTAGGAAGGTTCTGAACTTCTGGGGTACCACCAGCACACGGGCTGACCCAGGTTCAGCAGCCTTAGGCTCGGAATACAGGAGGTCACTCTCCCAGTACACGTAGTGTGTTTTGGCCTGAACACCATTGGCCTGGTCTGCAGCCTGTTGCCGCATACCCACGAGAGAAGGGCATTCTTTCTGCTCCCTGCAGAATTCCTCCCTGGAGGGACCCCCTTCTTGCTGCCAATGGGTCAGCTCAGGCAAGTCTCCCAGTTCGGCAATCTGTTCCCCGGTAGGCTCCAGAGCATCCCCCTCAGGGTCTACTTCCTCCTGGGCCGTGGGAACTTCGGGGGCCGGTTTCCCGCGCCTCCTGCGCCTTCTCCCTAAGGCCGGTTCCTGGACCTCTCCCTCAGGCTCCAGGACCCTCTCAACACCCCTACTGGCTGCCATGGACCGGGTGGTCACGCACGCCCAGTCGGGTAGACCCACCATCCTCAGATGTGTGGTCTTCTCCACCTTTTCCCAAGGGGAACTCTCCAGGTCGTTCCCTAGCAGACAGTCTACAGGCATGTCAGTTCTCACAGCGACTTGTAGAGTACCAGAGACCTCCCCCCACTCAAAGGGAACTTGAGCCATTGGACAACGACTCTCTACGTTGTCAGCATTGACAACCCTACAGTAGGCATTGGGTACAATCTGCTCTTGAGACACCAGGTGTTGCCTCACCGAGGTCACCCTGGCTCCTGTATCTCTAAGAGCCTCCACCTTCCTTCCATTGATGGTCACCACTTGCCCATATTTCTTAGTGTTAGAGGGCAGGTAGGTTACAGGGACCATCTCACTGTCTCCTAGCGAGACTAGGGTCATCTGCCCGGGACCCCCACCCTCCTGGACTGCTACTTCCTCCCCAAAGTTAACACTAGCTACTTGCCGGGGTGGAGCACCAGTGGGTGCGGTCTTACCAAACAGGCGACACTTAGGATCAGAGGCAATGTGACCCGGATCGCCACACTTATAACAATGGAAGGGCCCCTTTGGAACAGGTCTACCTGTCGGGGCCCCGTTCTGCTGCGGGGTTGGGGGAGGCTGAGAACCCTTCTGCTGGTTCCCTTGGGAATTACTTTGGGGGCCTTTTTGGAACCCCTTCTGTTTACCCTTGTCCCCCCCACTCTTCTGCTGGGGACCCTGCCCACCTTTGGCGGAGTCTCCCACTTGACCCTTGTGGACCCTGGTGCTGAGCCAGCGGTCCGCCTCCTCAGCAAGCTTCCTCGGGTTGGACAGCTTGCTATCTATCAGGTGCTGGCGTAGCTCAGGAAAACATTGACTGGACAAGTGCTCCCATGCAATTAAATCAAGCAGCCCTTGATAATCATTCGCTTTGCTACCCTTCACCCAACCATCCAGCGCTCTGCAGAAAAAGGTCACATATTCCACATACGTACTCTCAGGGATCTTCTTCGTCTCCCTGAACCGCTGTCTATATAGCTCCGGAGTTAACCCATACCTGGTCATTAAAGCTTCTTTCATATGGGGGTATGAGGTTTGGACTTCTAAGGGCAAATCTAACAGTGTGTCCCGCCCTTCAGCAAGGAACCTTCCCCACAACCCCGCTCCCCAGTCTTTCTCAGGGACCCGGTGTGAGGACATGGCCACCTCGTAGGCCCTAAACCACTGCCCTATGTCATCCTTTCTGAAATACTCCTTTACTACATCTTTGGGGATGTACACCTTGGACTCTACCTGCGCTGGTGGAGTGCTGCCACCAGAAGGAGCGGTGTCCAAACTTTTCGCCTTCAGCTCCAACTCCTTCAATCTGATATCATGATCCATTTGGCGTCGTTGTGCCTCCAGGGCCAACTTCTGCTTTTCCATTTCCATTTGTCCTGCCAACTTTGCCATCTCCATTGCATGCGCCCTGTCTGCTGCCCTGTCTGCCAGCTCCTCTGGCGACCGGACTCTGCTGGGCTCCTCAAGGTTGTCGGGTGGAACGATGTCCCCCGCATTCCGTAGGTCTCGTGACTCCTTCCAGGCTCTCAACGCCTTGGTGTACTGGGTCTTCCTCTTGCATCCAGCATGGGGGACTCTGAATTGTACACTGTAGCCTTTCAATTGCTCCATCGTGTAGCCTTCCAGTCTCTCCCAATCCACCTCATCGATTCCAGAAATCACAGAGAGTGCTCTTCCAGCGGAGTGCGAGCCAGGCATGGTTGCAGTAATGGCAGATGTCTCAACAAAGTTCAACAATTACAAACCTGTGGCTGCGTTATTTGGTCTGCTCTCACTATCTGGTGATTAATAATTCACTGTATGCAAATTACAAGTGCAAATCCGAAATCCCAACCGCTGCCAACAATGTTAGAGTCGGGGATCTCCGGTTGGCGCAAGGTTGCCCTTGTGTCAAGCAGGAACCCTCTCCTCCACGTCAGGGCGCAGGATAACCCCTCGCGAATGACCCTTGCTCACCCTCTAGGTGCGTGGCGTGAGCAGCCAAGGCGATTCCTCAGGCGTTGTTGGTTAAGCACTTACAATCGTACACACAGTAAATACATCAATCCCCCCAGAAACGGACACCAGACTTGGATATCTATAAAAATACGATTCTTTATGTAAAAATAAGGTATATATATCTCAACAGACTTATCACAAGACCAATAACGTTTTCGCTAGGCCACCAGGTTATACAGCAGGCAAATGTTCTGGGTTCGTAGTTTCAAATGGATACTTTGTAGTCTCTTTACTTGTAGTTCCAGTACTCACAGGGATCGACTCCTGGGAACGGGGAAATAAGGCGTTGCGGGCCCCGAGCCCGATACTGGAACTTCTTTCGTGATGTGGAGAGTCGGCACAGGTCGGTGCGACTCTCAGCTTGGGAAGTGTTCTTGGGTCCTCAATCAGCAGGTGTGGGCACGTAGGCAGGCGCGGCCAGCGACCCTTTAGCACGGCGGTGCAGGAGGGTCTCCACAGCGGGGGCGGCGCGGCCTGAGATGTCCGGGGATAGCGAAGCGGGGTCGCAGGGCACGGTCAGTGCAGCTGGATGACCCGGCGTAGATCACAGTCGTCGGACGGCTTCCGGCGGGAGGGGTGATAGCGCGGTCAGCGCGCTCCAGTAGCAGGCGGTGACAGGGATGCAGGCGGCCTGGCCCGGGAACAGAGAGCGGCTCGGGACGGAGCGGGGCTCTCACGGGTTTGAGGCAGGCGAGCTTCTGAGTGTCACAGCCCTAGGAGGGGCGATGAGGGGCGCAGTCTCTTTTCCAGCGGGATGCCCACACGGCTCGAATTGGAGGACGAGCAAAAGCACAGAGAACCCACTGTTCCTGGGGTTCAGTTCAGGGGGCAAGCTCAGATCAAGCCCTTGGAGAATGTTCAAGCACAAAGTAGCAAAGTCTTTTCAGTAGTCTCTTCCTCTCCTTTCTCAGCAAGGCAAGCAGCAGGCCAGCTCCTCCAGCGTCTCCTTCTCCTTCTAGTCGGGCAGAGGTTCTTTGTGGTAAACAGGATTCCGATTTCTTAGGAGCCAGGCTCCTACTTTTATACCATGATTCTTTTGTTCTTTAGCGCCAGGGGGCCTAGGCCTGGCTCAGTCCAGTTCTGGAGCACTTTGTTATGGTGACTCTGCTCTTTCCTTTCAGCAGCAGGGCAGAGACATCAGCCGCCCCACAGGGGGTGGCGCCGGCTTTGTGGTGGCAGAGCACAGGTCTATTCAAGAGTCAAGGTGTACTCCTCCCACCCATCCAGGTGTAATCTCTCTACCCACCACCTGGCAGCCAACCTGTCTCTGGGGATTCCCCAACCCTGCTCCTTACTGTTGCTGGGCAGAACACACACACATACAGCAGAGGCGGACTGAGATGGTCAGGTCAGTAAATACTAACTTTCTAAAAGTAGTATTTACAAACCCAGGATATTAAAATAAACTTGACTACAAGAAGTATTTTATCATCCTGAGTTCAGGCATACTAAACTTGACACTTCTACCATGCTCTCTGAGTCCACTGGGGTCACAGCGTCGGCGTGATCCCGGCAGCCCATTCTGGCCTATGGAGAGCAGGTAGCCTTCAATAGTGAAGAACGACAAGGGCGGTAATTCACTACTAAGACATGCCACACACATCAGGGCATGTCCTACCTTATGCCTACAATGCACCCTGCCCTTGGGCCTACCAGAGGGGTGGCTAATATGTAGGTAAGGGAAGGTTTAGGGACTGGCAAGTGGGGGCACTTGCGCAGTCAGCGCGACGGTCCCGGACCGCGCACAGGGTCTGCGGTGGCAGACCCTAGGCACATTTTACAAGGCCGCTTCTGTGGGTGGCGCAACCAGCGCTGCAAGCCCACCAGCAGCATTGGCATTCACAAGCCCTGGCACCCCTGGTGCACTTTACTGGGAACTGACAGTGAATCCAATAACCCAATCATGGACATCAATTACAGGTACACCTTACCGAGGGAGCACTTGCACTGCGGCACGGATTAGCCGTGGCGCAGTGCCCTGAGCGGACAACACCAGCAAAACAATCGAGGCACACCATCAAAAAGTGGAAGGGAAACTCACGCCAAGGTGCCAGGTCTAACACTGCCTAATATCAAACCATGACTCTGTGTGCAAAGAGGAATTATAGACAGAGATTTATTGCGTATTACTCTGGTAATTTTACATTTGCATTAGTAGGAAAGGGGGAGCTATTTTTTCTGCAGAAGCAGACTCTTAGCACACACCCAGCTGCTTATCCTGTGGAATCATGCACAGTATTCACAACCGAGTGGGGTTTGAGGTTGCAGTCAGTAATGCAAATACATTCAGCATCACTAAGGCTGGTTGCCCTTGCTGGAGTGTAGTCAGTCACCCAGGTTACACATGTTTCTGGTCTGAAAAAGCTGTTTGGACATGTGCTTTTTTAAGAATCTGAAAAGTGGATTCAAAATATGTCAGACTGTAAAAGTACTTATCACTTGCCAAAAAAAGAGTAGTAAGTGTGCTTTCAAATTGGCAAAGAAATTTTGTTTTCTGCCTAATTTCAAACCATGACTCTGTGTGCAAAGAGGAATTACACAAAGAGATTTATTGCGTATTACTCTGGTAATTTTACAGTTGCATTAGTAGTAAAGGGGGAGCTATTTTTTTTGCAGAAGCAGACTCTTAGCACACACCCAGCTGCTTATCTTGTGGAATCATGCATAGTATTCACAACCGAGTGGGGTTTGAGGTTGCAGTCAGTAATGCAAATACATTCAGCATCACTAAGGCTGGTTGCCCTTGCTGGAGTGTAGTCAGTCACCCAGGTTATACATGTTGCTGGTCTCAAAAAGCTGTTTGGACATGTGCTTTTTTCAGAATCTGAAAAGTGGATTCAAAATGTGTCAGACTGTAAAAGTACTTATCACTTGCCAAAAAAAAGAGTAGTAAGTGTGCTTTCAAATTGGCAAAGAAATTTCGTTTTCTGCCTAATTTCAAACCATGACTCTGTGTGCAAAGAGGAATTATAGACAGAGATTTATTGCGTATTGCTCTGGTAATTTTACATTTGCATTAGATGGAAAGGGGGAGCTATTTTTTTCTGCAGAAGCAGACTCTTAGCACACACCCAGCTGCTTATCCTGTGGAATCATGCATAGTATTCACAACCGAGTGGGGTTTGAGGTTGCAGTCAGTAATGCAAATACATTCAGCATCACTGAGGCTGGTTGCCCTTGCTGGAGTGTAGTCAGTAACCCAGGTTACACTTGTTGCTGGTCTCAAAAAGCTGTTTGGACATGTGCTTTTTTAAGAATCTGAAAAGTGGATTCAAAATATATCAGACTGTAAAAGTACTTATCACTTGCCAAAAAAAGAGTAGTAAGTGTGCTTTCAAATTGGCAAAGAAATTTCGTATTCTGACTAATATCAAAGCATGACTCTGTGTGCAAAGAGGAATTACACAAAGAGATTTATTGTGTATTACTCTGGTAATTTTACATTTGCATTAGATGGAAAGGGGGAGCTATTTTTTCTGCAGAAGCAGACTCTTTGCACACACCCAGCTGCTTATCCTGTGGAATCATGCACAGTATTCACAACTGAGTGGGGTTTGAGGTTGCAGTCAGTAATGCAAATACATTCAGCATCACTAAGGCTGGTTGCCTTTGCTGGAGTGTAGTCAGTCACCCAGGTTACAGATGTTGCTGGTCTCAAAAAGCTGTTTGGACATGTGCTTTTTTCAGAATCTGAAAAGTGGATTCAAAATGTGTCAGACTGTAAAAGTACTTATCACTTGCCAAAAAAGCAGTAGGAAGTGTGCTTTCCAATTGGCAAAGAAATTTCGTTTTCTGCCTAATTTCAAACCATGACTCTGTGTGCACACAGGAATTGTTTTTAGATATTTAATTTGTGAAGGTGTTATTGTGATTTTCACTTGTAGGAAAGGGGTACATAGTATTTTAAGATTTGAAAAGATCATAAAAAATGTAGTAATATATTTAAATAAAATAAAGGATTTTTTTTTTTGTTTTTTTCAGGTATTGCTGAAGAGCAGTGAACAAATTTTAAGATGCCTACAAAATCCAGACTAAGGAAAAACCACAAAAAAAAACTATATTTGAAGACAACTGGAGGACCTAGTTGGAGATGCTCATGTTGGGAAAAAGAGAAAGTCTTCTGGTAAGCAGACAAAAGATTTTTTAAACAACATCTTCAAAAAAAAGAAAAATGTACAAAATGTCTGTACTGCAAAGAATATTTAAATAGAAAACAACAGGAAAAAAATGAGCAGTTAGTTAATGCAAATATACCTTCAGAAACAATAAAGATTAACTTAAAAAGAAAAACAGCGTTTAAAGAGATACGTAGAAAAATGTTTCAGAGAAGAGTTATGTCCAATTTGATAAAGGATGTGAAGAAATATAAGCAAAAGGCTAAATTTTATAAGAGAAAAAAAGAAATTGAAGCCATTGCAGCAAAGGCATTAGAATTAAAAAGGAAACTATTCATTTTAATTTTGAATAGGATGCGTACATTAGATAAAATGGTCAATGTACTGAAATCACAAAGCAAAAGGAAAAGAGTAGTGAAAAGAACAAACTTTTGTTTGTTTCAAGATCCTTGAGGGATTAATAACTAAATACTGAAAATCTGTTTGAGGAGAAGTGGAAGAAAGGGACCATCTAATTTCTGACTTACCTGACCCACCCAAAAATGTAATTATAATTTTAAATTTAATTGAAATTGCTTATAAAAATGGCTTTATTTTTCGAAAGTTTCTTTCTCAATCTGAAAAAAAAGAAAAAAGTATTAATATTTAATAAATACAGTACACATATTTACATATTTTCCCAAAAACAATTTTTTGCCTTTTTTTTGCTGTTTTCAGAATATATTGCATTTCACTATAAATCGTGAAAGCAATTGCATTCATCACTTAACAGCGGGCAAAAAAAATTAACAATCTCAAAGATTGTTTTAAAAAAGCCCAGAATCTCTTCTCACTAAAACATAACATTATAGAAATGCAAAATATTCCCAAAAAATTTCATCTAATAACAATAACTTTTTCTTTAAAATACCGTCTGACAATTTTGTTACAGAAGCATAATCACAAAAATAATATATCTCAAATAACTCCACAATACATCTGGTTTCCTTTCCTTTAGGCCAAATGGTAATTTTAAAATTCTTTTTTGATTAAATTTCCAATGGTAATCCAATAAAATTCCAAAATTTAAATTGGACAGATGTTACCGATTCTCTCTAAATTTTTGGTTTCCGAAAGATTCATTAGGAATTAAATAAGTCCACAATACAATTGGTTACCTTTCCTTTAGGCCAAATGGTAATTTGAAAAATCTTTTTTTTTGAAAATTCCAATGCTAATCCAATAAAATGGTAAAAAAAATGTGTACAGATCTTGCCAAGTCTCTCTAAAATTTAGGTTTCAGGAAGATTAGAGAGGAATTTGCTAAATCAAAAGGCAAACGTTGCTTGAAAATCAATTGGGAATCATTACACAGTGTCCAGCCTTTTTCACATTTAAGATAAACTGTGTAATGTCCAGAAGTTACAGTAGGTCCATCATGGAAAATTATTGCAACTGTTACAAAAGTTTTTCCTGAAATTGATAATTGCTGTCCGTATTCCTTTAAAATTAACGTTGAAAACATGTCTGATTTACACTCACTGCATTCCATGCTATGATTAGCATCTTTAACTAATTTAGCAAAAGTGACTGTTTTACTGTCTGGCAATGTTAAATAAATAAACCTTTCAGAATCAACATTAGAGCCACATGTATTGAAACAGTTTTCACAACTATTTTCCCATTTATAAGAGACACCAAACATATTTTCAATTGGCACCCCTTCTTCTTCCAGTACCTGAAGAAAATACATCAAGAATTCCTGAGAAATTGAATATTTGGCCGAGAATGACCCATTACTGACTGCAACCTCAAACCCCACTCAATTGTAAATACTGTGCATGATTCCACAGGATAAGCAGCTGGGTGTGTGCGAAGAGTCTGCTTCTGCAGAAAAAATAGCTCCCCCTTTCCATCTAATGCACATGTAAAATTACCAGAGTAATACGCAATAAATCTCTTTGTGTAATTCCTCTTTGCACACAGAGTCATGCTTTGATATTAGTCAGAAAAAGAAATTTCTTTGCCAATTTGAAAGCACACTTACTACTCTTTTTTTGGCAAGTGATAAGTACTTTTACAGTCTGACACATTTTGAATCCACTTTTCAGATTCTGAAAAAAGCACATGTCCAAACAGCTTTTTGAGACTAGCAACATGTATAACCTGGGTGACTGACTACACTCCAGCAAGGGCAACCAGCCTTAGTGATGCTGAATGTATTTGCATTACTGACTGCAACCTCAAACCCCACTCGGTTGTGAATACTATGCATGATTCCACAAGATAAGCAGCTGGGTGTGTGCTAAGAGTCGGCTTCTGCAGAAAAAATAGCTCCCCCTTTCCTACTAATGCAACTGTAAAATTACCAGAGTAATACGCAATAAATCTCTGTCTATAATTCCGCTTTGCACACAGAGTCATGGTTTCATATTAGTCAGAAAACGAAATTTCTTTGCCAATTTGAAAGCACACTTACTACTCTTTTTTTTGCAAGTGATAAGTACTTTTACAGTCTGACACATTTTGAATCCACTTTTCAGATTCTTAAAAAAGCACATATCCAAACAGCTTTTTCAGACCAGAAACATGTGTAACCTGGGTGACTGACTACACTCCAGCAAGGGCAACCAGCCTTAGTGATGCCTAATGTATTTGCATTACTGACTGCAACCTCAAACCCCACTCGGTTGTAAACACTATGCATGAATCCACAGGATAAGCAGCTGGGTGTGTGCTAAGAGTCTGCTTCTGCAGAAAAAATAGCTCCCCCTTTCCTACTAATGCAACTGTAAAATTACCAGAGTAATACGCAATAAATCTCTGTCTATAATTCCTCTTTGCAAAACAGAGTCATGGTTTCATATTAGTCAGAAAACGAAATTTCTTTGCCAATTTGAAAGCACACTTACTACTCTTTTTTTTTAAAGTGATAAGTACTTTTACATTCTGACACATTTTTAATCCACTTTTCAGATTCTTAAAAAAGCACATGTCCAAACAGCTTTTTCAGACCAGAAACATGTGTAACCTGGGGGACTGACTACACTCCAGCAAAGGCAACCAGCCTTA
Source organism: Triturus cristatus (assembly GCF_964204655.1). Taxonomy (NCBI): domain Eukaryota; kingdom Metazoa; phylum Chordata; class Amphibia; order Caudata; family Salamandridae; genus Triturus; species Triturus cristatus. The sequence continues at coordinate 705,162,515 of NC_140595.1, read as the reverse complement.
GTGATGCTGAATGTATTTGCATTACTGACTGGAACCTCAAACCCTAAAAGTATTCCTCATTTATAACAATACACCTTATTTTATGGTGAAAACATAGTCCATATTATTTTACATGTTCCTCACATTTAAATTTCTCCCAAAACACAAAACGATAAACACAACTTCAACAAAAGGAATTCCAATTCTATTATTCATTTCTTAATTTACCATATACATCCCCTCTCAAACTCATAACTCCCCTTTAAAATTAGTTCGTTGTGAAAGAAATGTGGCACTCAAAGAGCAGATTATCAGAGCCAGGATCTCTGTTCTGTGCACCTCTCTCCTCTCAGCAGAACCAGATAATGGCAATGTTTCCCTCTCTTTTTCCACATATATACATGTTAATTTCAAATCTCAGTGCTTCCCCCTTTTTTCAAATGTAATCACACATTTCTATTGGTTGAAAACCAACCCTTTTCAAAAAGTACCCTTCCCCCAACTTGACTTCTGCCTAGTACCCTTCCCCCAACTTGACTTCTGCCTGCTACCATAGCAACAGCTCATGGAACACTGCTGTTTGGAGTTAGGTCAGAAGTTCACCACACAATGTTTCATTTCCAAAGAGCAAGAGTGCTTGACTTTTCAAACCTAACAGCAAATCCATAGTACTGTTCTTTGGTAACACATTTTTCTGTACCAATACAAAACATGCTTCTATAAATTGACACATACAGCCTAGTTTTTAGTGTAGAATGGTATGAAACAGCCAATGAGTTCTTTTTATTTTAAAAAAATATGTATGCCTCCATTTCCAAGCTGTCTTTCATTTCTTTTTCCCATTCTACTGAAATACACCTCCTGAGTGCATCCAGATCTCCTTTGAAGATGTTCACAGTGTGGATTGTAGGGCACAGCTATGTCTTCTGGAGTGAAAAGTATGCAGAGAAAACAGGTATGGTGAGAGACCTTGCTTTGCCAAATGTAAACATTAAATGGATTGGTCAGAGAGGGTTAAAGTGGCACCAATTGATGCCATTGGTGAAATCCTTCATGCAAATCCAACACCCTGACCTCATAATAGTGCACTGTGGTGGCAATGACCTAGGCACTTTGACTGGGGTAGGTCTGGAAATGCTTATGAAGGAGACCGTTGCACAACTGTTTTCACTTTTCCCTAAAACTGCCTTTGCATATTCTAACATATGCCAAAGGCAAAAATGGAACTGGTCCAATCATTTTTGTCCGCAGATTGACAAAGCATGAAAGCACGTCAACAAATCTGTTTCTGCTTTCCTCCGAGACTATGGTATGGGTTCCATTTACCACAACAACTTGCGTTACGACATGCAAGACATTTATAGAGGAGATGGTGTACACTTCACTGATGAAGGGAACAGAGTCTTCCTCTTGAACCTTAGACTCTGCATCGGTACTTACTTGTAGGTACCACTAAAAAATCAAATCACTTCATAAACACAACGGCTCTTTTTAGAGCCCCCTAATATCTAATCACTTAAATATGAATTTTATTTCTTTTTTTATTTTTTTTTTCTACCGTACGCGTACGGTAAGCTTACCGTAAGCTTACCGTACGCGTATCCCGCGATTTTTTTTTAAAATTAATAAATGTTTTTTTTGTACTTTTCTGTCCTTCTTTGACCCCCTTTCAAATGTTAGGGGGTCTGTAAGTCTCTTCCTTGCCCCCTTTTCAAGTTATCACCCTTTTTTTTTCTGTGTGAAACACACAAAATGGCGGCCGCCGCTTCCTTGTTTCGACCGATTCGAATGTTTACTAAGATCTAACAGCCAATCAGAATCGCGCTCGCGCATGTCACCGTACGCGTACGGTAAGCTTATCGTAAGCGCACGGTAAGCGCACCGTAAGCTGCCACAGATATATATATTGATTTAAATGCTATTTTCTCAGGAACTACTGAACAGATTTACACCAGACCTACAAAAGGCACTTCCTTGACCTGAGGACTACCAAATTTCAAGTAACTCTGTTCAGCCGTTCGGGCTGTAGCTGTGTCTAAAGGTCCTATGGAAAAATGCATGGGAAAAATGCGTTTTGGGACCCCCCTTTTTTCTCAGCCCCCGCTTGACGAATCCCCCCGAGACTTTCAGTGTAGGAGCGGAGCGGAGCACCCCACCTATTTTGAAAATTTTGCGAGGATTCGTCGACCGGCGCCAAAGTTATTCCAAATATAATGTTGCGGATTTCCTATGGAAACAGGGTCCTAACTATAACTACCTACTGGCGACCGCCAGTAGGTAATATTCACTGAAAAAACCATAGGTTTCAGGCACGTTATAGTTAGGAATTAGCATTTAAAAAACCTTAGAAATTCACTGACAAAACCATAGGTTTCAGGGGCGTTATAGTTAGCTGGACTTTTCACTCGTACAAAACGATAGAAATTCCCCCGTTATAGTTAGTTCAGCTAACTATAACTCGCGCGCCCGCAATGCACTGCTGATGACGTCACATATTACATCACTCATGAAATGGTCAGTGACATCACTCATGACATCACTGATGTCTTTGAATTTCTAAGGTTTTTTAAATGCTAATTCCTAGCTATAACGTGCCTGAAACCTATGGTTTTTTCAGTGAATTTCAACGTTTTTTTAAATGGTAATTTCTAACTATGCCTACAGATATAGGACATGTGAAGAAAGAAGGAAAAACGCACAGAAAGAAAAAAAAGAAATGCAGAAAGAAGCAACAGAAGTCCTCAAAGACGAAGAAAAGTGCAGGAAGAAGTATAACGTGCAGAAAGAACAAACAGAAGAGCAGAAACAAGCCTTGTTGCAAAATCATCCTGTACCCTCAACTTTTTCAGACGGATACTGGTGGTAACTGAGTCTGACTAACCAGTCCTAGAGCCAGTGCTATGTTAAAAGACACTCAGAATACAGTGAAAACACCTACATACACTAGGGCACACTATGCGTTGGGGTCCCCCTGTGATTAACATGACCTTCTCTGTAAGCCCCTAGTATATAATAGGGCAGGGGATTAAAACTACCTCTTAAAACGCACCACAGGGCGTGTTTGAACACGTCACCTCATGCCCCGTCCCCTCCCATCGCCACTGTGTAAACACGCCCTGTAGCCGTTTTAAGTTGGGAGATTAAGTCCCCTTGAATCCTGAGGGTCCCTAGGGTTAAACTAGACCACTAGGTACCTCCAGTAAGCGCCACAGAGCTGCGTTGCAGAGAGGTGTAACAAGTAGCACGGCCTGCACAACCTCTCTGCAACGCAGAGCAGTGGTGCTTACTGGAAGCACCTGGTGGGCTTGTTGGACCCCAGGGTCCCTCAGGATTGAAAGGGAATTATTTCCCCAACTTAAAAACGCACCACAGGGCGTGTTTGCACACGTCACCTCAGGCCCCGTCCCCTCCCTTCACCACTGTGTAAATGCGCCCTGTGGCTGTTCTGAGTTGAGAGATTAAGTCCCCTTGAATCCTAAGGGTCCCTAGGGTCAAACTAGCCCACTAGGTACCTCCAGTAAGCGCCACAGAGCTGCGTTGCATGGAGGTGTAAAAAGGGGTGTGGCCTCAGAACACCTGTCTGCAACGCAGCTCCCTGGCGCATACTGGAGATACCTGTTGGGCTACTTGGCCCTCAGGGACCCTCAGTATTGAAGGGGAATTAATTCCTCAACTTACAACTGGCCAGGGGGCGCATTTGCAGAGTGCTGCAAGGAGGGGGCGTGGCCTCCGGCACGATGCCGGTCTTTTCTTTTTTTTTTCATTTAGAAGGAGGGCTGTGTGGCCCCCTTTCTTTTTCTAATTTATTAGCCCTGGGGACCCCATCCCCCAGGGACTGCACCCTAATTTGTTTTGTTGAAAAAACATTAATTTGGCCCTCCCAAGGCCTTAATCGGCCCCGGGGACCCCAACCCCCGGGTCATGGCCTATTTTTTTTTTATTCTTTAGGAGGGGGGCTGTGTTGCCCCCCTCCTCAGGCCACTTATGGCCCCGGGGACCCCATCCCCCGGGGCCGGCCTTTATTTTTTATTTTAAAAAAATATATATATATTTATAGAAACACCTAGGACATGCTGGACAAACCGTATGTACCTATCACCATGACGATTTGCGTGATATTCATTAAAAGGCGACTATGCATACAATGAATCCACGTAGAATGTATTCACACCGCTAGTGAAGCTCTGACATGTCTGACACCCTACCGTGCCTAATCCCGGCGCCCCCGCTGGTGGGTACTCTCCAAGTAGACACCCTTGTCATTTATTTATACAAACATGGGTAGCTATTGACGGGCACATTTAATACACATGCACACCAAGCCATTCAAAGGGGATTCGACAAAAATTCGACCAAACTATGCAAGAAACCCCCTCACGGTTAATAAAACACACATCCACCGCCGGATGTGTAATACTTTTTATTTTACTCTCTGGAAAGGAGACAAACCTCACTTGAGAGTCACAGCGTGCTCCTGGCTGAGCCCAATGCTGTGTTACACCCACCAATGCCCGCCGAGTGCCACACACCTCTGTGTTGTATTCCACCAGCTAGTGCATATGCTATGACACTCTCTAGCCCATGTGCACTGCAACACCACCCCGTGAATATGTCATGCCATACTTGCCTTCGCACGGGTTATATTGCCCCATCTAACGTGCCTTCCTCGATGCCTATGTTAAAAGCACAGCGTTATGCCATATATACTATAATCTGGGATCCATATCTTTGTCACAGTGCATATGCAATGTTACACTACCCAGCAGATATTTTATATTACAACTTTAGAGACTACTTAGGTTACAAAACACTGCACTGTGCATATTACACTCCAAGGCGCATATCACATAGCAAGCGCTAGTGCCTGTGCTATCTCGCGCTCTCCAATGAATCTGTCATTGCTCACAATCTAGTGCATATTATATTTCAAGGCCCGGTTCATCTTATATCACACTTTTTGGTGTATAGTTTATACCATATACTATATCTAGTTTTCATTTTCAATCGTGCTCTCAGGACTATGTTCTATATAACACTGCGTCCACCTACCCTTTTCACGGGCATTACATTTTGCGATGGGGGTGGAGGGTCAGGGGATGTTTCTGCCAAGTGAGCCCGGAGTCACAGTCCCAATCGTCCTCTTCTTCCTGAATAAAAGTGAGATTATGCTGCATACTTGTTCATATTTTAAGTAGTTCGCACAGACACACATTTTAAAAACAATAAAGTTCCTAATAGCCACCTTCTATGAACAGTTAGCTTGCTGCCCCATCCACCTCCTCCCTCTTCTCTGTTGTCCGAATCCATGGACTAGCCTCCTCCCTCCTGCCATGCATGGTCTGATGTGCTGCCACTGCCCTCCATTTAGCATGATGTACCAGTCCACTCCTCCTGCCCTCCATTGCCCAATTCTATGGGCAATCATTGACCTCCTGCTTGGCCTCTGTGCTTAGCTTGCTGACCCTATCCTCCTTCCCCCTGCCCTCCGATGTCTTTGTGCATGCCCCTGCTCCATCCTTTTTGACCACCATGTTCCATGGACCTGCCACTCCTATCTACTCTGAGTGTTCTGTTGAGCTGCCACTCCCCTCCCACCTGCCTAGCATTGTCAGATGACTGTAACCTGTCCCTGCCACCTCCACCATGCCTGTCCACATGCCATGCCCCTATCCTCTTCCTCCTGTCCTTCATGGTCCATTTTACTGCCACACCCTTCTGCCCTCCCTGGTCTGTTGTGCTGCAACTGCTCCTCCTGTCTGCTCCGCGCGGCCTGTTGTGAGGCCCCTTCCCCTGAACTCTCTTGTCTGTGCCCAGGTCCTGACCCTCCTTTCTATCCTCCATGGTCCTTTGTGCATGCCTCTGCACCCTCCTTCTTGCCCATCATAGCCATTGTGCTGCCACTTACCCTCCCGCTTGCCATGCATGGTCTTCTGTGCTGCCATGGCCCCTCCCACCTTCCCTGTGTGGTCAGCTAGCTGCTCCTGACCCCCTCCCACCTTCCCTCCATGGTCTGTGTGTATGCCATCATAGTCTCACTGTTGCTCTCCATGGTGTGTCTTGTTTCTAGTGCCCATCCTGCCTGACCTCCATGGTCATCTTGCTGCTCCTGCCATGCCCCCTTGCCCCCAGCCCTCTGTTTCCATGTGTAGACCCCTATTCCCTCCTTCCTGGCTTGTCGGTTCCATTGTAATGCCCCTGATCCGTCCCTCCTGCCCTTTATGGTCTGTTATGCTGCAGCTTTCTCTCCTGTCTGTCCATTATGGTCAGCTAGCTACCATTGCCTCTTTCCCCTCTGTTGTCTGTTGTCCATGTGCATGGTCCTGTCCCCTCCCTATTGCTTTCTATGGATTGTTGTGCTGCACTCCCGTCCCGCATGCCCTGTGTGGTGTATTGTGCTGCTGCAAACCCTGATGCCTGCCCTGTAGGGTCAGTTTGGTGCGCCTCTAAATGTCCCTCCTGTCCTCTGTTATCCGAGTCCATGTCCCTACCCCAATTCCTCCCGCCTACCATGATCCAATGTACCATACTTGCGAACATTTTGAACTTGGTAAGAGGGAGATTTTGAAATGAAACTGGGGTATTGATTTTCCCCTTTGAGTTACATTGAAAAAGAGAAGATTGTAGACAGGAACCAGATCAAGTAAAGCCCATTTGAGCTTAAAAACATTGGACGTTTCCTGGCTGAAACAGGTCTGTTGGCATGTATGGTTGTATGACCACTGCCTCTTCCTTCTGCCCACAATGGTCTATTACATCACCACAGCCTCTCTTGCCAGTCCTATATTGTTGGTTTGTAGCCCCTGCCCCCCTTTCCACTGCCCTCCATAGTCTGTTGTGCTGCCACTGACCTTCCTGCCTGCCTAGTGTGGTCAAATTGTTGCCTCTGCACTCTCCTACCTGCCTTCAATTTTCAGAGTCCGTGCCCCTGGCCTCTGCCTCTCAACAGTATCCCAATGAACAACTAGATTGCTAACGTTCTATATTTATTACAAAAGTGTGGAACGCCTGATGTCATTTTGATGTAATCAAAACTGTAATGCCTAGAGCATTTCCTTTAGAAATTACATATATGAGATGGTCTTATTTGCATCAAAAATATGGTTAGTGCTTTAAAAAACTAAAATGAGGAGATATTTTCTGAGTTTTCAAATAGCGACAAAGAACTTTTAAATTATTTGTAATCTTAGTTTTTTTATCCAGTTGACCACTTGATTATATGTTGCATCCAAGGGGAGAGGGTGTGGTGTTACTTCCAGAGCTGCAGACTTTGCAACTGGGGAACCAGGTTGGAGTTTCTGCTTCAGCACAACATTCTGTGATTCTGGTCAAATCACTTAATCTCCCCATGTCTACAACCAAAATGAATTTGATCTTGTGTGATGTAACCAATGCTCATGTAAAGCACTCCAATACCTGACAAGTCTGCACTATATAAAAATGCAAATACACAAAAAATAAGTGTTTTGCACACTTCTGTCATTGGGCTACATTTGGGTGATATTTGGGCTACATTTGGTCTACATTTGGGCTCTTTTGTCTCTGGTGGCCATTTTAGGAGATTTATTTGTTATGAAGTTTCCTAATTTCCTCATTTACTGCAGTCTCCTCAGTAGGAAATGCTTTCAGTTTTTTACTTTGATTCCATCAAGAAGGTATTCAGATATGTCACACATTTGCCATAAATTCTGAATGTTAGCACTCTAGTTGCTCATTAGATCACTGTAGTAAAGCTACTGCTCACCACGGAAGTCTGCTCCTAGTATTAGAAGTGCATGTTTCAGTCTGCATATCAGAATTTTTTTATGAAATAGAAGAGGATTTGAGAAGTCACTCAAAATATGCCCTAATTTTTCTTTCTTCAGCACTAATCATAATTTATATGGCAAAATGAACCCCCTCATTGTGTTCCTTTTTAAATTAAATGTTTTAAGTGTTACCAGTTTATTCCAATCAAGATGGCTTCAGGTATGCCATACTTTTGTCATAAGTAAGACAGTAAGCGCTCTAGTTGATCTTAAGAACACTCTGGGACATTCTGTCATTGGGCTACATTTGAGCTACATCTGGGTGATATTTGGGCTACATTTGGGCTACATTTGGGCTCTTTTGTCTCTGGTGGCCATCTTGGGAGATTTATTTATGAAGTTTCCTAATTTCCTCATTTACTGCAGTCTCCTCAGTAGGAAATACTTTCAGTTTTTTACTTTGATTCCACCAAGAAGGCATTCAGATGTGTCACACATTTTCCATAAATTCTGAATGTTAGCACTCTAGTTGCTCATTAGATCACTGTAGTAAAGCTACTGCTCACCAGGCAAATCTGCTGCTGGTATTGAAAGTGCATGTTTCAGTCTGCATGTCAGAATTTTTTTATGAAATAAAAGAGGATTTCAGAAGTCAAAATGTGTTTTTCTATCTGCAGCACTAATCATAATTTATATGGCAAAATGAACCCCCTCATTTTGTTCCTTTGTAAATTAAATGTTTTAAGTGTTACCGCTTTATTCCAATCAAGATGGCTTCAGGTGTGCCATACTTTTGTCATAAGTAAGACTGTTAGCGCTCTAGTTGTTCTTTAGAACACTCTGGGAAGCTGCAGTAGAACACAAAGGAATCAACTGACAGTCTCTGCCCTTGTTGGATGTACATGTTTTACTGAGAATGTCAGACTTCATTCTCACATGACTGAGAAAGATAATGTGAATTTACAGAAAATATGCTCTCAGTTTAGCTTATAGATCACCTTCCAAACCTCTGTGGGAAAAGCATGAGAAAATAGTTTTCTCTCAATCATGATATCCCAGCAGAAGGCTTTTTCACATGGTAAAATCACCTTAGAACACAACACAATTCCTTAAATGAGTATGGTACCATCAACAAATGATTTATAATGTAACTAAAGTCTTAAAACCTTCTATTAACTGCAATGCTTTTTAATGAGGTGCTATCATGTATATTGGTCACAAGATGGCTGCCAACACTTCTTGGATGAAGTGCTGACAGCCAATCAGATCTCAGGATGAGATGTGTGGTTAGGCTCCGCCCAGATATATATATGATTTTACTTTTGATTTTCTCAGGAACTACTGAACAGATTGACTCCATATATGCAAAAGGCACATCCCTGAGCTGAGGACTACCTCTTTGCCAAATTTCAAGTAATTCTGTTCAGCCGTTCGGGCTGTACCTTGGACTAAAGGTCCCTATGGAAAATTGCATGGGGAAAATGCGTTTTGGGACCCCCCTTTTTTCTCAGCCCCCACTTGACGAATCCCCCTGAGACTTTCAGGGAAGGAGCGGAGCAGAGCGCCCCACCTATTTTGAAAATTTCGCGAGGATTCATCAACCGGCGCCAAAGTTATTCCAAATAGAATGTTGCGGATTTCCTATGGAAACACGGTCCTAACTATAACTATCTACTGGCGACCGCCAGTAGATAATATATATATATATGACACCCAATATCTAATTTGTCCTTAACAAGAAGCACACTGGCTCATGCTGTGTATATTCAACACGTTTATTTCAATGAAAACATGCAGGCAAGAGGCTCGCATTTCAACTTTAACAAGCCTTGATCACGGGAAAAGTCTCTGTTATTTGAAAATGCCCATGTGGCTTTTAAAAGGCAGGCCTTATTTCTTCTGCAAAGCTCACATGGGAAAACAATAAACAGTTTTTACATTTCAGGTGAGTAGCATTATTGTAAATTGGCACTCCAATGTTCCATGCTAAACAGCCTTATAATATTTCCTCAAATATTTTCCCATTGCATGAAAAATGTTCAATGGGCCTCAGATGCACTTTCAGGTTTGTACATTTCATTTGTGACTTTTTTGAACACAGGAGAGCCAGCAAATGGAAAGTTATTCCTTTCATGCACCCCTTACTTGCCTTCCCATATTTTTCTTGAAGGAAATCCTTTCTTTATCAGAGGGGGCAAGCAGGTCAGGCTCCAGTAAATTAAACTCCATCCACTATTGCTTCATCAGGAGCTCCAGACCTTCACAGGGCGGCAAGTGCTTTGGGAACAAAGCTTTCCGAACATAAGACACCCAATATCTCCGTTGTCCTTAACAAGCCTCTTGCCTGCATGTTTTCATTGGAATAAACGTGTTGAATACTCACAGCCTGAGCCAGTGTACTTCTTGTTAAGGCTAGATTTATATGTATATATATAGATAGAAATAAAGATAGATAGATAGATTTATATATTTACAATGGACAGGCCTGGAAGAGCCAGTTGTCCCATGTTGCAACCTGTTTAACAGAATTGGGCATATTTACAAGCCCCCATCACCCCGAGAGCGCCAGTTTTTTTGACGTTCCGGTGGCGTAGCACCATTTTCAATATTTACAAGGTGGCGCTAAGCCACTTAGTGTGACTTAACGGAACGCCCACTTGTGAATATGCCCTTTCTGCCACAGTCCTCTGACGCAAAGGGGTGTGCAATGTGTATTCCACCACGCAATACCCATTGTTTTTTGACGCTGCCCCAGATTTACAAGGCTGAGGCAATGCTAAAAACTAGTGCCATGCCAGAGCAGTCATTAGAATGGTGCACAAGGAGAAATACTTTTCTGCAGCACACATGAAAAGAGCAAATAGCCATTAATGATTGTTATGTGCCAGGAGGTGCCCCTTCCTGAGCATAAACAATCATTACCTGCAAAGCATGCACCCTTGCACTTGGTGTTATGCTCCTAATTTTAGTACCAGCACTAGGGAACACAGGGTTGCCCTATATTGTAGTAAAAGCTGCGCATCCCTGCGCTTTGAAAATGTAGGAATGCATATTGGATATTTTCTAGTAAATATGCCCCAATGTTTTAAAGCAGAGCTGTTTCAGTAGGATTGCAGCGTCTTAAGGCAAGTGGATTACTATTAGTACCTAATGGTTGTATGATAGAGCCTCGAGTGGATAAAAGACGCGTGCTTTTACCACGCAACCTAAACAACAAATGCGTCTTAACCAGGCATTCCTTTACCACACATGCCTTTACCACGTAATTTCTTGGTAAAGGCATGAATGGTTAAGGGGTATGCATAGCTAAGGTCACGACCCCCCTCCCTCCACCATAAGCTACAAATTGCCCCCTACCCCTCCCCACCCTGAGGTCCAAATATCCCTACACCTCCCAACCCCCACGCTGGTCCCTAACCCTTAAACACTACCTTGACCCCCTCCCTCCCCCGTGCCCTGTCCCTACAACTACCCCAACACCGTCCACTGTCCTCAGGCAAACCCCTATTTTAAAAAACTACCCCAACCCCCAGCCCTAAAACTACCCCGCCCACCCGTAAGCCATAAAAACTACCCCGACTACCCATTCCCCTCTCCATGCCCTGAGGTCTAAAACCCTGTCCCTTAATGCTGTCTCCTAACCTGACCCAGCCCAACCCTGACCCAGCTCTAAAAACTACCCCAGCCTCCCCTAAGCCCCAACAACTACCCTGACTACCCATTCCCCTCCCGCTGCCCTGATGCCTAATTCCCTAACCCCTAATAAAAAAAAACTACCCTGACCCACCAGCCCTAACAACTACCCTAACCCCCAGCCCTGAAAACTACCCCTGCTCCCAGCCCTGAAATGTAGCCCAAACACCCTAAGCCCTGAAAACTACCTCCAACTCTCCTAGCCCTGAAAACTTCCTCCGGACCCCAGCCCTGAAAACTAACCCGACCCCCCAGCCCTAAAAACTAGCCTGACCCACCTCAGCCCTTCAAACTACCTCCAAGCCCCCAGCCCTGAAAACTACTTTCAACCCCAGCCCTGAAAATGACCCTGACCTACCCCCTAGCCCTGGAAACAACCCTGACCCCCCAGCCCTGGAAACTACCCCAGCCCTGAAAACTAGCTCTGAACACCCCCAGCCCTGAAAACTACCTCCAACCCCGCCCTGAAAACTACCTCCAACCCCCAGCCCTGATAACTACCCCTGACCCACCCCAACCCACAAAACCCCAACCCAGCCCACAAAACAACACCGCCCCAGCCCACAAACCAACCCCGCTTCACCCCGAGCCCACAAAACAACCCAGACCCACCCTTCAGCCAACAATATGAAGCCTGACCCACCCCAGCCCATAAATCTACCCCGACCCCCAGCTTACTAAACTACCACAAAGCAACCCCCAACCCGCCCCCAGCCCAGAACTACACCCAGCCCCTCTTACCTCACTGCATCCTGCGAGGTCTTTCTGCTTCCGTCCGCAACAGCCAGCAGCTAGACCGTGCATTGCCTTAATCACGCATATGTGTGGTTAGACCAAATGCGTGGCTAAAGAAAGCATGGTTTAGCTTGCGTAGTCGTAACACTTGTGGTTTAGACTGCTCTTGACTGGGGTCTGATTGCAGGGAAACCAGCGGCTGCAGGACTCACCTGAAAGGCGGACGCTCTCCCTCCCGTTGCTGGCGGCGCTTGCTGGGCTTGACTATCGGAGCGCAGGAACTACAGCTCCCAGGGTCCCAAGTAGCAGTCACGCCCCCAATCACCGACACTTCCGCGCCTGGAGGCGATAAAAACGAGAGGCTCCCTCCGCGTCGCGGGACGCGCGCGGGCGGCGCCGGGCTGAGCCCGGGCAGAGGGCGGGCCTTCTGTGGCCGTCAGGGGCCAAAGGAGGCCAGGGCAGGGCCACGTCCCGTTCCTCATGCACGTACATTTCTCCTGGCCTTAAGTCATTTTCCGATACTCTTTGCAGGCGTGGTTACGAGAGGCCCCACATGGTATGCTGCTATTCAGGTGACTCAAGTTTATGTTGTACGCCTTACTGACCCGGCCTTGTGCATATTGTTGTGCAGGAAGATTGCCTGAAAGCGGCAGGTACTGAGTATAGCCGGTTTCATTGTAATACTGTTAGTGTATTAGATCTGCGTATCTAAAACAAAAGGGTCTGTAAAAGGGATAATAGGCATTGTGTCGCCTAACAATGGTTAAAAACAAGATCTCCAAGCCGAGGGCGGAGGGAGGGGTCAAAGGGACCCTTGATGCTTTTATTACAAGAGCCGAATCGCTTTTAGTACATGAGATTCAGTTGGCTGAGCATAGACTTTCACTGGATTCCCAACTAGCAAAGAAACGATCCTCTTTGGGTAACATACCCTCCTGCCTAACGCCCGGCGGAGGGGCACACTCAATTGAACCCTCTACGGTCCACGAGATTCAGTATGACATTTCTGACACACCACTAACCATCGATCTAAGCTCACAGGGGGATACTATGACTGTGGGGTCAATAGGGCCGACTAACGGCAGGCAAAATGCAGTACTGAGTTTACAAGACACAGGGGATGCTCAATTGATTACACAACAAAGAGTAGTGCAAGGGGACGCCCCAAGGGAGGGGACTAGTATTCAACTAGTACCAGGAGAAGCTAACCCCATACGGAGCCCTAGAGGAGAGGTAGTAACACGCTCAAAAAAAGTCGTAGCAGGGCTCTCAGTGCCGGGTGGCTCACATTGCCCTACCCGTGCCATTAAACCCAGTCGAAAAGGGCCGGCTAAGCCCACCAAAGGCACTATTAAGAACCCTGATAACATAGCTTGTCCAAATTGTTGTCACGAAAAAGGGAGGGATGGGACCCAAGAAATTATTTCAGCACTAGAAAATAAAATGGAACAACTTCTCCACCGCTTATTAGGGCCAGTAATGGCAAAAATCTCTAATATGGAAGGGATTATAAATAGCTTTGTGGCCAAAAATAGGGGGCAACCCACCAAGGATCTTCCGCAGGAGAGAGAGGAAGGCACCACAGTGACCGACTGTAGAAACAAGGCAACAAATAATGGGGAGAAAAACCAGAGCGAGAAGAGAAATATTCCCCCGGAAACAGACAAACCTAGTGGCAAGGACCCGAGCAGGGAGGCCTCGGATAATTTAGGTATACGACATGAGATCAGGGATACTGGTCTAGTACATAAGGAGCGCAAGAGGTCCTTTAAGAATAACAGTATGGACTGTATCCAGGGCACTTCAGCACTCCAGACATTAGACTTACCCCCGGCCTCCTGTCCTTACTCAGTAGTGCTAGTAGGAGTACCGGGAGTAAATAATGGCAGCGAGGAATCGGCCAGTACCCTGATTAATAAGGCCGCGCACTGGATTAACAACAACATACAAGTAAGGAGATTTCAACACGACCAAATCCTCATGGCCAGGAGGGTAGCTTGGATCGGGGTGGAGAGAAAAAATTCGCAGGCGACTGCATTATTGTAAATTTTAGACATCCGGAGTTAGTTAAAGAACTCCTATATAATCGGATTGGGGAGAGTGAGAGAGGGTCATGTATAAGGATGCTCCCACTGTATTTTTTCTATAGGGACAGTGCCCTGGACCCAGGGCAGAATTTGCATTGGCCAAGAACAGTTAAGAAAAGCAGAGATGATAATATGCGCTTGGCTTCAAACAGATTTGCAGCCCTCTCCAATTTCTCTGCTTTGGACGAACAAGATTGACTGGGGAGTCCGGTGAGCATTGAGGTTGAGAGAGCACGAGACACCCAAGGGAACCTGGGAATTGTAACTAAAAAAGGAAACAATGCCCAGGAGTTAAAAGCTGTTATAGCCGAAGGGCAGGTGAGGGACGCAGAAGACACACCCCTGAAAGTACCCTGTTTAGAGATGAACCCTGTACAAAGGAAGATCAGGGGAGGAAACAGCTGCCGGGTTCAAATAACCTCGGAGCTGAGGCTGGCGTCCTGGAACATCGCGGGACTTGCAACTAAAGTCACCAATAGTGAATGGCAAGTCTTTATTAAAGGGTACAAAGTCATCTGCCTGCAGGAAACTTGGGAAACGGATTGCAGCGGGCTATTTATAGAGGGATACAAACTGTTTTTTGTCCCGGCCCGCAAATCGCCTATGGATCGAGCCAAGGGTGGCCTAATTACGTATGTGGCACTGACGCTGCAAGGAACCTGGCAAGACCTGGGGTGGGACTCTGATTGTCTCCACGGTATAAGATACACTACAAGGGGCATCAAGGTCATTTTTATAAATTTTTATAATGTGGGACAATCGATGTCAAATTTGGTGGAGTTAGATGAAAGATTAATGGGGTTAAACGACACGGGGGACTCAAGCACCCAGTTAATTTTGATGGGGGATTTTAACACCCACCCATGCCCCTACTTGAAATGGGAAGGAGGTATATGGGACGCTTGCCCCTCCATACAGGGTTGGCACACAGAGCACTCCAGAGAGGGCATGGCATTGGGCACAATTTTGGGTAAACTGGCCCTAACACACACAATGGATTTAATCGATGATGGATCACCAAACACAATGACCCCCTCGTTTAAGGAACGGGGCTGCGATTCTATCATCGACTACATCTTTATCTCGAACGCCTTAATTAGTAGGGTCAGTCATTTTTCGATAGTCCCTAGCGCATTTAGCGACCACAACCCACTAGAAATAACAATAGGGATTTTAGACTTGCGCTATAAAGTGGACAAAAGGACCACGAGGGACAATATAAGGCAAAGGACCAGGGCAGGAGAATTAAATGGAGTAAGATCAATGGGCTAGCATTACACAGAGCGCTCCTTGCAGACAGTGATAGCCATACGTGGAAATGCCTGGACAGCACTGTAGAGGGGAGCGACCTGATTGCAGCATTTGAGGGAACTGCCCAGCATATTGACAGTCTTTTAAGGCGTAAATCGAAAAAACAGACCGACCTCGGTCCCAGATGGTTTAATAAAGAATGCTCTAAGGCTCTCAGAAATCTGAAGCAGGCACCTAAGACAGTACCAAGGGACAGAGGTGTGATTACTGATTTTAGGAATCAGTATAAAAAGGCTATCAATAGGCGGAAAAATTGTCTCCAATCTCAGGCTTGGGAGTCTCTAAGAGAAGCAGTGGAGCGCCGCGATATGACAAGCTTCTGGAGAATAATAAATGACCCATGTTTCTAAGCCCCGAACAAGCCACAAGTGGCGTCCCATATTTTGCCAGAGGCTTGGGTAGCGCATTTCACATGTTTATATAATCGGGGCAATCATGAGATGCAGCAATCTCAAGTCATAGAACAACCTGAGGGGGAGTGCACTCCATTTACGGTTGCAGAAGTCAAAATAGGAATAGACGGCCTGGCATTGAGAAAGGCGCCAGGGCCTGATGGGATTCCACCAGACTTATTCAAAAGTCAAGTGGACCTCTGGGCTCCAATATTATCCAGGGCACTAAATGCAGCTAGAGAGGTGGGCATGCCAAGATCATGGTCCACTGCCGTCATCGTCCCAATATTCAATAAGGGAAACAGAGAAGACCCACTATGCTATCGCCCAATATTCCTTATAGATGTCACGGCGAAAGTTATGGGGAGAGTTATCTTTAAATCGTCTCTTGGATTGGGCCGAAGAACATAATATTATCACCGATCTCCAGTATGGGTTTCGAAATGGGCGCTCTACCACAGACCAGTGCCTTAATCTCTATCATCTAGTGGCCAAATACACTCTGGCTAGGGAAGGTACTGTAAATCTAGCCTTTATGGATCTCTCAGCAGCTTTCGACTGTGTCAACAGAAGAAAGCTGTGGGAGATATTGGCAGAGATGGCCATTGAACCAGGATTGATACGAGTCTTGCAGACACTTCACCTCGATACAACGGCACAGGTGAGATTCACCGATGACGGTGACCTCACAGACGACTTTCAATGCCAAGGAGGGGTGCGGCAAGGCTGTATCTTAGCGCCATTTCTATTTACGCTGTACATAAACGGGCTAGATAAGGCGTTGGGAGTACTGGAGGCAGATTGCCCCTGCATAGGGAGGAGAACTATACCAGTCCTCCTATATGCAGACGACGCAGTCCTTTTGGCCCGCACAGGAAGGAGTTTACAGGCACTTATTAATGGTTTTGTTAGGTTCATGGCGGATTTAGATCTAGTGCCCAATCTTTCAAAGTCATATGTCATGGAAGTGGGTAAAAAGCCAGCTAAGAATTGTAGTTTCTCGATAGGAACCCATATACTGGAAAAAGTTACAATTTTCAATTATCTGGGGATTATTTTTGACCAAGACCTTAACTTTAAGCCCCTAGTAAGTTATAAATGTAGCCAACATCCCAGCGCTGCGGGGTCTATCATGAACTATGCGACAAGATTGGGTCGCTGGTCCCCGCATGAAATCGCTCAACTATATAACTCGGTATGTTGTGCAAAGATCTTATATGGGAGCGAGGTCTGGGGTTTTTCAGATGTGGGGAACATCCAAAGTGAAGAAGACAAATTCCTAAAAAGGCTTTTGCAAGTGCCAACATGTATTTCTTCATTTATTGCACATGAGAAGCTAGGCATAGATTATCTCACTGATAAGGCTGCCCTTAAACCAATCACTTGCTGGATAAAAATTTGGACAAACCCAGAGGCAAGCTTAAGCAGATTGATTTTAGAGGATTGTATGAAAGAGGACAAGTGGCCCCGAATACCATGGCTTAAATATGTAAGGGATGTACTGACCAGCCTGGGGCATGAAAATCTTTTTTATGAACCATGTACGTTGGTTAGCAGAGACAAGGGTGTCATAAAGATAGATTGTAGGCAGCATCTGACTAGGGCCAGAGAGGTAAGAGAAGGGCTGAAAAGCACAGTCAGGTCATACCAGCTCATTAAAGTTCAACCGGGCATGGAATTCTATCTTGCCAATATGTATAATAGACAGGATAGATTCCTAATGTCTAGATTTAGACTGGATTTGCTGCATCACATTCTGTCCGTCCCAGCGGGCCTTATACATGACGTTAGCTTAAAAGGGTGTTGCGGCTGCGATCTTAGATCTCCGCAAGACACCCTTCACTTCGTCTTAATTTGTCCCTTTTAAGCTTACCCACGTTCACTGTTTTTAAAAACAATCCTAAAACGCGCCAATATAAAACAGGCCAAAGTGGCTCTCTTATTTCTCAAACTCGCCTCTGAACCTTTCACGCTATTTAGTATGGTACATTTTTTGCGTTTGGCAGTCAGATTAAGAAAGACCAGGGGAGAGGACTAATCAGGCTGCCCTCATTATAGGGAGTAGAAACGAAAGAACGAAAAATAGATTGGCGCCTCATGATACTTCTCTCCAGGGAGGTTGGAAACTCTCACTTGACCAAATGAACAGAACACCATTGTCTCGGTTTTTAATATTTATATTGATCAATTGCTTTTAACATGTCTGTTTTAATATGAATGATATAGATGTATGAATTATTCTGTATTAGATGTAGGCCCGATTGTATTATATGTATCTTTTATGGCTATTTTTTAATAACCGAATAAAGATTATTTGAAATTTGAAATTTGACTGCGGTGTTCTGACATTTTCCCATAACTAACCTGTTATTTCGATAGTTGAAATAAGATCAATTCAGT
Organism: Triturus cristatus; assembly: GCF_964204655.1. Classification (NCBI taxonomy): domain Eukaryota; kingdom Metazoa; phylum Chordata; class Amphibia; order Caudata; family Salamandridae; genus Triturus; species Triturus cristatus. Next base: position 705,144,173 of record NC_140595.1, on the reverse strand, counting down.
CAGCAATATCAGAAATGTATATGGAATTCCAATGACTATTTCATCTTTTCTGCATTTGTTTGAATTTCAAGTAGTAGTTATTTTGAGAAGTGGGGAGTAAATGGCTTAAAATGGATTACAAAATATACACCAGCTGTAGAAAGGTAGGATCCTTCTGAATGTGTCCCCCAACTTTTTGCCTGGTGCTAAGCTTGTTTTTGACTAGTCGGCCTGGGATCCTGCTGATTAGGAAGCCAGTCTATCTTCTTTCTACATAAACTGTTATGATATTTACCTAGGTACACTCCAGATTGGATACTGGGGTACCCTTGTCAGTCCCTAGTATGTGATACCCATGTACCCAGGGCATGGGTACCCCAGTGGCCTCCCATGAGCTGCAGCATGTATTATTCCACCAATAAGAGGCCTTGCAAAATGGAACTACATGCCTGCCACTGCAGCCTGTGTAAGTTGGTGCATGCACCACTTATTAAAGATATAGGTTTACTATATCTAAGGGTCACTGCACTTAAAACCTATAACTCACCCCTATAGTAGGCCTTTACAATCCTGAGGGCAGGGTGCTTGGCTCTAAGTGAGTGGGTGCCCCTGCATGAGCATGATGCCCCTGCATCCTACGGAGTCCATTCTCCCTGGTTGTCAGTGAAGCAGCCATATACTAATATAGAGGGGCATTACGTAACCGTGTAATGAACATCTCGAAAACTGTAGCAACACACCCTATTGTGTTTGGTGTCAAACATGTTGGAATCATACTCCCACACTGATAAACAGTGTGATAGGTATTATTCCAACCACCATTAAGGCCCTTTGTGGGGCTCTCAGTGTTCCCGGTACCAGCTCTCTCGCTCCGGACAGCAGAAAAGGTTGCTGCCATCCAGAGACACATTTCTGCCCTCCTGCTGCTGAGCCAAGTTCAAGCAGGGGAAGGCAGGACAATAGGCATTCTGTCAGAGGGCGGTGTGACCACCTCCCAGATAGGATTTAGTGTATTAGGACTGGGTGGGTGCTCTTGCCAGTGCCTGAAAATCTGCAGGAGGGGCACATTTGGTGTCTCTGTGCATAGTCCAGTTCAAACCAGTCCTCGGAGCCGTTGGCTCCAGCTCTGGCACAAAAATGAACAAAGGACATGGGAGTAACCTCCCCCTGTCCAGAACCTCCCCTGGGAGGGTCCCCATAATATTTCCAACCCTCTCCCATGGGTACTTAAGGGCTTACCTGGCTGTAGGACCTTAGATTCATCATGGACAAGATTCAGAATTGAAACCATTGCATTTCTACTGCCTGGGCACTCTGGACTTTGCTGGACTTCGTTTGGGCCTTACTTCGTCTGCCTTCCAGTCTGCTGCATCGTCTGTGCCTGTGCATCCTCCAGGAACCTTCCAAGGCCTGTAAAGCATCAAGGACAACCAAAGCAATCTCCCTTGGAGTGAAGAAGTAACTCCCCTGAGTTCGCAGGCACTGCAACGAATACAACCAGTTTGCAGATCCCGAGCTCCTCCAAACTCCTTGGGCTCAGCAACTCAGGTGGTTGTTTTCTTCAGCCACTGAGGCCTGCTCTCACCTATGACCAAGTGTGAGGCCAGCAGCTTGAGTGGGGGTTGCAATACCCAAACCCCTGGGTACCGCGTCACCTTTGCAGTTGCAAAGGCGTGTTGACATCTTTGGAAGAAGATCTTAGGGCTCCAAGTAGCCCCAACCTGAGCACCTCCTGTGACCAGAATCTTTGGCCACACCACATTGTGTGCATCGTGGCCTGCCTCTTCCGGTGAGCTTCTCAAGGTCCTCTCGCAACTCCTGTGCCGTTGGCCTGTGAGTCCATTTGAGGTTCACCTTTGATTTATTTGGGCTCCCCTGATTGCTTTGGCCTGCCCTGACTCCCCTGCCTGTAGTGAGTCTCCTGGACCTTGCTGGTTCAAACCGAACACTTCCTCGACCTCCTACGTGGATGGCCTTTGCCAATGCTTGTTGGTGCTCCTGCCGGACACCGACCCCTCAGCACTCAACATACTTCATGGGACAGCTCATATCCAGCTCTTGGTCATGTTCAGCGTTGCCTGGTCCTAGCAACTGCAGAGTCAAGGTCACCGTCATCTATCCTGAAGCACCCGATATCTGTGGGCATTCGTCTACCGAGCCCCTGGTCACTCTCCAGTGACCCAGACTAAGTCCCCTCTGCTTTCAGGTACTCTTCAACAAGAATCCACATTTGGATTCCTATGGACGCTCTCTCCTCTTCCAGCAGCGGCACTTTCCTGAAGTCCTCAATTGGGTTTGACGGCGGTTTCCAACACCATTTCACACCTATGCACCTTTTTTCCCTGGAATAGGTAACTTGGGTACTTTGGTATCCACGGGTGGGGTGTCTCTCCAACCTTCTGTCTTCCACAGGGTTTCTTCAGGGTCCACTGGGAAAGGTCCCTAATCTTTAAAATTCCAACCGCAACATGCACATAGACTTGAACAGAGCATGCAGTGATGTTCACACACTGCGCAAGCACTCTGTGGAGTCCCTATCTACTTACCATGGGTGTTTCTTTGGGGTCCCATCAATTCTATGTCCTCTCGACATTGTCCTGACTCAATTTGTGGCTCTTATATCACTTTCTTAGTATATGGTTTGGTCCCCCCCCCTGGGGTTTGCTGTGTATTAGTGCTATTTACTGTGATTTCTTTGCTAAAGTATTGTGTGCTTTGTGTCCATCTCCGTGTGGAAGATAAAGTAACGTACTAGATAGTGTTATATATTCAAATACATATTTTATAACTACTGTGTGGCTCTCTCTTAGTTTAATCTATACTATAAGATTACATTTTGTAGAACAAGCTGCTTTACACTCCTTCAAGACTAAGTCTGAAGACTGCTCTCCACCGCTACCACTTGGATAGCTTTCTAAGGTTGTCTGAGACCTCTTAAATCACCATAAGGGTTGTCTGGACTGGTGCAAGGTGCCCACTTACATAAGTGGACATCATATACTAAGCCAGCTTCTCACACCAGCTAACAGGTTACATTATAGGTGCAAAGAGCCAGTTTTCAACAGTATACCTGCTTGTTGATTGTGCCTGATGCAGATCATTAGCCTGCACATAATTTATATAATTGTTAGACCTGACTGCCACAGACATTTTACCTTCACCCTTGTTTTTACTGAATTTGTTGGCATTAGGACCTTGTGCACTTCACCCCTGCTAACCAGTTGGAAAGTGTCTGGGCACTCTCTGTACAGCATGGTTCAATTAGCCTCCACCTGATTGGTACAATTAATTTACTTGTAAGTCACTACTATATGGTAGTACAGGGATCTAGAGTCAATAAATTAAATGCTCATAGTGGGTTGCAGCCACCCACTAATATAGCTGGTAAAATGTATATCAGACTTGCACTGTAGCCTGTAGTGCTGTTTTGAACTGTTATTTCGACCTGATGAAATAACCCTTTTGCCAGGCCTAAGACTTTCTTTTCAATACTCATAAGTCACCTTAATGTAGCCCCTAAAGATTGGTAGGGCAGGGCACATGATATTGTAAAAAAAGTAGGACATGTGATTTTACATTTTACATGTCCTGGCTATGAAACACCTTTAAACTTTTTTTCACTGCTATAAGCCTATCCCTCTCATAGACTGGGTTACCTTAATACAGTTAAAAAGTGATAACTTCAGGTTGTGACCAGATAGAGATATGCTGTTTACACTCAAATGAATTGTAATGATAAATCCTCTTTAGTGGTAAAGTCAGATTTTAAGGTACTATTCTGAAAAATCCAATTTTACAAAGTTACCATTTTTCTTCCTAATCCAAAGGTGTCTTTTTACCAGTGCCACATAACTGTGAAGGGCTCTCCTGTAGAGTTTTGTGTATTCCTTCTATAAATAGAGAGAAAATGGCCCTGGATGTGGGACAGGGTGTTGCTCGGCTGAGCAGGAAGATCTTGGGGGTTGTTTTCAGCCTTCCTTAGCTTCAGGGGAACAGCCTCAGGACTTGCCCGCCCCCTTCCTGACTTCTAAGAGCTATCTGCCCTGCCACGTATGACTTCCATTCACACCCAGTCCTGCCTGCCCTTTGTTAACCTAGACAATTTGAAGCCCAGCCCAGAAAAGGGGGAAGGTTAGACAAAGGGGGCATTCCATACCCACAAGCTATCACTGGGGATAGAAGTGGCACCTTCTGAACCCCTCATCAGAACGGTCCTGGACCTGTGGAAGAATTAGAAGGACTACTATGCTGCCTGAAGAAGGAAGATTGTACCTGAATGTGTTAAACCGAGTTTAGGAGGGTGGAATCTGACTACATGGTTGCCCCCACTTTTTTCCTGTTGTTTGAATGGTTTTTGACTAGTCTGGCTGGGATCCTGCTATGCAGGACCCCAGCCTACCTGCTTACTCCCTTAAATGACTGGTGTGCATATTAGATGCACTAGTGATTGGATACTGTGGTACCTTATGAGCCCCTAGTATATGGTACCTTAGGTACCAAGGGCATAGGTACTTCACAGGCCTACCAGGGGCTGAAGCATGTATTATGCCACCCCTGGGAAGCAGACTAAATCTGACACCACAGGCCTGCTACTGCAGCCTGGGGGAAGTAGTGTTAGCACTCCTCACTGAGGTATAGGTTCCTATATCTCACCATACACACACAGATAAACCTATCAGTCACCCCTAAGGCAAGCCATATCAATCCTGAGGGCAGGGTGCTTGGTTTACAATGTGAGGGGGTGCCTCTGTATGAGCAGGACCCCTCTGCAGCTGGCAGAGTCTATTCTCTGTGGCTGTTTGTGGATACGGTTAAACCATATACTCTTAAGTGCATTATAACCTACCGGTAAATGCTAACTTTGGAATGACTGCATCAAAACATGTCGTGTTTGGTGTCAAACAACTTGGAATCATACCCCCACACCAGTAACTGGTGTGGGAGTATGATCCCACCCTTCTAGAGGGGACGACATGTACCTACTGTGGTAACAAGGTAGAAATCTGAAAGAGCCCTGGCATCACAAAATGGATGCCACCAGCACAGACACTGGGCTGCCCTCCTGCTGCTGACTGAAACTTGCAGTGGAGGAGGCCCAACAATAGGCATCCTGTCACAGGGAGGTGTCACCACCTTCCAGACAGGATTTAGTGTATTTGGGCTGGGTGGGTGCACTTCTAGAGTGCTTTGAAGTCCTGCACTGGGGGAGCAGTAGGCTCCTCTGTGCATATGCCAGCTCAAATCGGTTCAGGGGCTTCCTGTCCCTGCTCTGGCGTGAAACTGGACAAAGGGAAGTGGGTGTAACCACCTTATACCCTGACCCTCCCAGAGGAGTGGTCATAAAGTTAGTCCCTCCCCTACCTTCAGTATAAGATAGGGAAACCTTGCCATTGCAAGTTAGATAACCCTGCACGACGCTTTACAAGAAGAATCCTGGCCCTTCGACGTTCCACTACCTTTGGAAGAAAGAAGAATCTCCCTTGGAGTCAAGGAGGGACTCCCCTGCTTGGCAGGCACAAATAACTCTAATCAACGGTCACAAACTTTCCCTCTCCCGCTAGAGTCCGAGGTCCCTGCAGCTCCGGAAGTGGATTTCCTGACTTCTTGACGGCCATTGCGAGTCCCCAGCAGAGCTGAGGCAAGTGGACCCCACGAGTGACGAGGAACAGCAATAACCTGGTACTGTGCACTATTGTCAAGTGCAACCCCTTCATGATGTTCTATGAACTTGTGCATTGGACCATTTGTGGCCCAAGCCTCCAGCAGGTCTTGCAGTGAAAATCAGAGGCCTACCCCGTCCCGAGTGACCGTGGGCTCCTGTGAAGCATTTCCTCACAAGGTGTCTTCGTAAAATCCCTTGCCCTTTGGCTTGTGGGTCCCCCGAAGACTTTCTGATCAAACCAAAGGGTTCTCCTTGTTGCTACAGGTCTATCCTCACTCACCCTTGCTGGGTGAGTCCCTCAGACCTTGTTGGTCTGCACCGCTGACTTTATTCACTTTCCACAAGACTTGCTGTTGCCAAGGCTTGTTGGCTCCAATCCGGTTGGCGACACATCAGTAAGCTGCAGACGTTGTGGGATACTTCGAATGCATCTGCTGGTCATTGTCGATGCCTCCTGGTCCTCGTGAGCGAAGAGTCAAAACACCCTTGATCACCTGAAATCACCCGACTTCTGTGGGCATCCATCTTCCTGGCCCCGGGTCACTGGCAAGTGACTGTGAACACTGTCCCTTCAATTTTCAGGTCATCTACATCTTGAATCCAGCCTTGGATTCCACCAGACACTTCTTCAGTCTTCGCAAGCAGCAAATCTTCTTTGGTCTCCATAGAAAACAGCGACGCGACCCGACACCAAAAGACACCTATGCACCCGGCTTCCCTGGGTGAGGTAACTCGTGCACTCTGGTGCCCTAGTGTGTGTTGGCCCTCGAATTATTTACCTTGTAAGTGGCTTGCTTGTAGACTTCCTCAAAGTACCCTAAAACTTTAAAAATGAAACCGCGACTTGCTCCATTGAAATCAATACGGAACCCGCGGCTGTGTTCTTACACTGCATGCGTCTCCCGTGGGTCTTTTACTTACCTGCTTTTGCTGCATTAGTGAAGCCCCAGCGATTCTACAGGCCCTAGGCCTTGTCATTCTGCAAGTCGACTTTCCTAAACCTCATTTTTAGTATATGGTCTGGTACACCCCTAGGGCCCCAGCCATATTTGTACTTAACTTATTGTGAAACGTTGATATTTGAATGCGTTCCTGACTTCTAATCTCATAAATAGATTAGTAGAGTGTGTCTCGAAATAAATACATATATATTTGATATATATACCTGTGTGGTGTCCTTTCATTTGGTAATTCAAGAGATTATAAGGTAAAACAAGCTGCTTTACGTTCCTCTGAGACTTAGCCTGAAGGCTGCTCTCCATAGCTACCACTAGGATAGCTTTCTTTAAAAGGTTGTCTTAAACCTATCTACCATAAGAGTCGAATTGGACTGGTGCAAGGTGGCCACTATAACTAGTGACCAGCATATGCCAGGCCAACTTCTCACACCCAGGCTCTCCAGAAGTGACTCCCAGGGCCAATTAACTAACCTCCTGCTTGAGCACCAACTGGAGCCACCTGGCCCTGACTGAGACTGCTTCTGGTCTTTGCTGGAGTGAGTTTGATATACTATGGTGACCTCAGGTCATGGACCCTTGACTGCCATTAGTGTGTACTCCCCTAGAAAAAAAGGAAAAGATACAGAGGTTTTGAGCACCTCATGACCACAAAGTGAACTCTTTGCATCAAGAATCGACTGCCTGCTAGGACCACCAATGCAAACCACCAGTGGGACCTGCTATTCTCTCTAACAACGAACATCCATGATGAACACCAGCCGGAGACTTGAACTTTGCGCTGACAGCGTCAGCCTGTGATGACCATCAACCCTAAGCTCCAGCAATGACCAGGCCTTCATACTTAAACAGAGACTACCCGTGACACCCAACTGAATGCCATTATAGTATGATACAGAGGGAAGACTTAGCCCTATGAATGCTCATGGAAATACTTTGTTATAGGGCAGGGCGCTTGATATTGTGCTGATCAGAAGCCATTGACATTTTTACTTAGTGAGAAAGGAATATGCTAAGCTCCATCTAACAGGAATGTGCAGCTATCCGTAGTGCTGTGGTGCAATGGCACTGAAGCCCAGAATTTATGAGAGGCCCACTTTACACCAGATGGTGTCTGTTTTTACTACAAAACCAGTGGATGGAGAACCAGTTTTCTGGCTTGTATTAGGGCCTATTGCAGCCTTGCTATACCTCAGAGACCAAGATTAGTGAGGCTACTGCATGACTACAGAAATTTGGTATTGACATACATCATGTTGCCGGAGTAAAAAAAAAATGTGCATGCATAGTTTTCCATGTTTCTTCTTGGAATATGTTGGTGGTGATGTGGAAAAAGACAATGATGATGTGGAATGTGTTGTTGATTCATGGATGTTGACAGATTTGGCAGCTCTGTCTCAAGTAGAGAGAGAGGCAGAAAAAGGAGTTCAGTTCTACTGAAAATCAGCAATTTGATTGTGAAGAAATGACAAAGAATATATGTCTGATGAATTCAATAGCTGGAACAGGGTGCAGGTGGAACTGAGTGTGGAAAGTCATCCTAATATGAGAGGGTTTCGTACGTGGCCAAGGTTATGACCAGACATGGGTCCCTTGCTCATTGTGCCTCTGTAACAAATCTACATCCGACTGAAGAACCCCAATCAGGGCGAAACCGTTCTTGGGTAGCTTGTGTTCTGGTACAGAGAGGACCTGGCTTGGCAGTTCGGGCTTGACTGTTCCTATTCGAGCAAGGTCAAGACAGATTTGTATATGACTGGGTCTAATCTGAGGTGGTATTGTAGGCAAAGGAATGCTGGGTTGGAATGCTACCCAACTGATTGCCAGTGGCTATCAGCGATGGCTCCTCCACTGTGGTGGATGCCTCAAAACAGCAAAAAAGGAAAAATACATTGATAATAAACACTGTGTATAATTGTTTGATTTTTCCTTTCCTGACGAGTCTTGGGGGAGATAGGCACAGGGGGAGTGGTAGTACACTGTTGTCAGTGTGCATGATGGTTTGGCCAGCTGTATCAAGCCGGCCAAACCGTCATTCTCACTCAAACTCTCTCCAACCCCAGCTGCATTGGTAGGCTGGAGAGAACAGGCACTGTGAGACTCCCCTCCCCCACAATTGCCATCCCGCCCACCACTCTTAGACAGCACAGGCCACTATTGGTGGCTAGACTAATTTTAAGGATCCTCCAATCACCTTCTGAGTGTTTGAAGATTCAGGGACTGTCCTAATTACTTGTAGGGGACAGCAACTTGTTCATTTCACTCATTTAGTACAGACTTGTTTGCCTTTGACAAAGTAAAAACTGAAGCTGTACTATTGATGGCCAGGCACTTGTAGGGCTCATCCGTCTATGATAGGAATTTTGTGTTGAGCAAATCTATGTTGTGTTCAGCTACATTTTCAGCCTCTCCTTGAGAGAAATTAGCAACAGATGAGGCCTGTGAAATCAGTTGCTAATTTACTGAAGGAGAAAGAATGTTGATAGTTCGTATTGACTGCCATTCGAAATGGATATTCTCCATTCTTACAATATCTAGTGATGCCAAATTAGTTGTAGAGTTTCTAAAAATATGTGCTTTTGATTGGATTTATACAAAAGTGTTTTGTGTAAAACAATGGTGTTCACTTAATTTGTAATATTTGTTGCATATTTTTCAAGAAGATGCAGACATTATACATTGAGAAATCTCCCTATAGAGCATATGTTTGAGGGTGTTGATGTTGAAAGTGAATAGATTGCTTAAGGAGTGCATGCGTTTGGCAGTACATTCAAGATTGGATATTGAGAAACTGTCAAGGATGAGATGTAGAATTACCATTTGACTCCACATTCAACAACTGGTGAGTGTCCATTTAAATTTTTAAAAGGTGGAGAGCTGTGTTGCAAACTACCTCCTGCATGGTTATGCAAGAGAGGAGACTCTTTAACCCCCCTATGAAAGTAAGAATTCCACTCCATTGAAAATTAGTCAGAATGGATGCTTGCCCACCCTTTCTCAACCCCTCTCTTTAGAGGAGTTTACAGTCCTTTTTTTTGAAACTCAATTCAAGATCTCCTCTTGACCCGGTGCCTATAAGAATTCTCATGTTAGAGCTGGAAATTAATTATTTTCCCTGTTTTGTTAGAATCAGTCAATATCTCCCTGGAAACAGTCATAGTGCCACTACCATGGAACCATGCGATTGTCAGAGTTCACCTAAAGATACAAAATCTTGACCTGTCCTGTCTGGATAATTTGTGTCCTATATCCCTGCTCCCAAGTTGAAGCAAAGTGGCAAACGTTTCTCCAGGATAACTCATTCTTACACCAGACAGAAATAGGCTTATGTCCCAAGCACAGTACAAAGACCGCCCTTTTGGTAATTTTGGAAGGGGAAAAAAGAAATTAGATCAGGGGGCAACAGTTAGTATTCTGCTCCTAGATCTCAGCGCTGCCTTTGGTACTGTTGACAACTTCATACTTTTAGATAGAGTGGTTTGGGCCAGTATCACAGGCAAAAGCCCTAGAGTGGGTGGGTTCCTTTCTAAACGAATGAACATTCCAAGTTTGTGACAGAGACTGTTTTTCGAACATCTTGAGGTGGCTTGTGGGGTCCCACAGGGGTCCTCAGTGAGCACAAGGCTGTTCAATGTATACTTTCAGCCTGTGGCAGATATTGTAGCCACCGCTGGAATCTCTTGTAGTCTTGTATGCACATGACACCTAGGTGGTGCTTTCCCTTGCCCCAGGCTCCGCTACTTTAATATCTGATCTTGGACCCTGTCTGGAGCAGGTAGCCAGCTGGATGAATAAGTCCTGCCTGAAACTCAATGGATCAAAAACAGCATTAATGACCCTTGGGAGTAACACCAACATCCAACAGGGTCTATGCTGGCATATGGGCCTCAGTCCCCTGCCAACCCCTAAATCTGTCATAAAAAGCTTAGGGATGTGGCTTGAAGATACTTTGACCATGGAAGCTTAGGCCACAAAAATGGCGGCTATCTGTTTTGGAATGATCAGACTGCTACTCAAGATCCTACCCTTGCTCCCCCATGATATGATAGAAAATGAGCTATGCTTCCAGAAAGCGATCAAAACCTCGCTGTTAGAATTGAGGGTCTCTAGTTGGCAGAGGTAGGTACCTTTGACCAAATAGCGACCCTTGCTTCTAAGTCAGGGAAAGGGGATTACACTACTGGATAACCCCTGCTCACCCCCTTGGTAGCTTGGCACGAGCAGACAGGCTTGTCTCAGAGGCAGTGTGTTAAGCATTTTTTAACACATACGGTAATACAGTGAAAACACTACAGATGGACACCACACAGGTTTTATAAAAATAAGTATTCTTTATATAGACTTAACGCAAGACCACAAACGACAAAAATCCACAATACTGTACATTAAATTGGTTTCAAGATGGTAGAATAGGCTTAGTTCAATTAGTTGGTAAATGCGATAAGGTTCTCACAAAAGTACCTGGATGCGTAACGCAAAATAAACAAAAAGGCTAGCAGCGTCGGAGATGCGTTGGTTCCTTGCTTCGGGGGGGATGATGCGCCGCACCCCAATGCTTGCGCAGAGTAGGGGATGCGTCTTGATCCTTACCGGAGAGGAGGTGATGCGTAGATTCTCGTGCTGCAGCCCGGTTGCGATGCGGCAGGATGGCGCCTCGATGCGATGCGACAATCCGGTACGATGCGATTAGATGGCACCCTTGATGCTACGATGTTGAGACGATGCGACACGCCCTGGCAGCCTTGCAGCGACTCTGTACTTTGGAGCCACGACAGGCCCTGCCACCCACTTCTCCGGTGATGCGACAGCAGACAGCTGCGACGAAGGCAGGCTTCTGGGAGATGCAGCGGCGGCACGCTTCTCCGGCGATGCGATGACTACAGCTGCGGTGGCAACACGCTTCTTCTCATTGCATCGCGCTTCCAGCTCCCAGCGACACGCAGGCTTCTGCAGATAGATTTCCCAGCAAGGAAATTCAGAGGGGAGCTGGTGGTGAAGTCTATTGTCCCTGAGACATCAGCAGGAGGCAAGCACAAGTTCAAGCCTGTGGAGAAATATTCTGCAAGATGATGAAGTACACACAAAGGGGCCTATGCATCAACAATGCCATTTGCGATTCCTTATTTGCGAAAAATAAGGAATCGCTAATAAGGAATAGCAAAAGGCTATGCATGTAGGAATCGCTATTCAAATAGCGATTCCTTAATATTCCTTATTACCGAATCGGTAATACCGAATCGGTAATAAGGAATACCTACCCATTCATTCCTATGGGCTTGGAGGCCCATAGGAATGAATGTAAAGCCAGTCTGTATTAGCGATTCGGTATTACCGAATCGCTAATAGCGGGAGCACTTTCAAGGGTGCCAGGGTGTCAAAAGGACACCCTGTTGCACCCCTGAAAATGATATGTGCACATATGTTGCACACACACATGCTCTAAGGGCATGTGTGTGCGCAACATGAAACTTTGAAAAATGCACAAAAGTGCATTTTTCAAAGTTTTTGCAAATTACCATGCAGTTCATCTTCATGGTAATTTGCTCCCCCTATTAGCGAAATCGCTAATTTTTTAACTTTGATGCATTGCATTTAAGGAATCTCACTTTGGGATTCCTTAAATGCAATCGCTATTTAAGGAATCGGTATTTAAGGAATCCCTATTTAAAGAATCGCTATTTAAGGATTCCTTAAATAGCGATTTCTGCTTTTGGGTTGATGCATTGGGATTGGGTATTTTTTACTTAATACCGGGAGCTATTACCGAATCGGTATTTTACCGACTGGATTTTGGGTTGATGCATGAGGCTGAAAGTTCCTTCTCCTCTCCTTGGCAATGAAGACACCACTGCAGGCCAATCCAGCAACACAGCACATTGGCAGGGGTGCAGTCCACTCCTACAGCTTCCTTTGGTTCTTCTCCTTGGCAGAGGTTTCTTCTTGTTGTTTCAGAAGTGATCTAAAGTCTTGGGGTTTGGGTCCCCATATTTATACTACTTTTCTATGTGTTCTCTTAAGGCAGAGAGGCCTTTGCCTAGTCCAAACCAGTTCTGGTCAGTCGTGGAGCACTTTGTTTACCTGACTCCTTCTTTCCTTTCAGAGTGCAGGGCAGAGACATCAGACACACCACAGTAGGTGGAGCTAGCATTGTGGAGGGAAGGCACAGCCCTATTCAGGTCCCAGGTGCAACTACTCCCACCCATCTACGTGCAGATCTTCCTATTCAGCCCTGTGCTGACTTATCCTCTCCCCTGGAATCCCCAGCCCCTGTCACTCACAGAACCAGACACCCAATACACAACCTAGCAGAGGCAGGCTTGGACAGTTAAGCAAGAAAATACCTACTTTCTAAAAGTGGTATTTTCAAACACAGAATGTTAAAACCAACTTTACTAAAATATGTATTTTATCATTTTGAGTTCAGGCATACTAAATTCGAATTTCTACCATGTTCCCTGAGTCTGTTAGGATTATAAGATGTAATAATCAAACTGCCCATTCTAGCCTATGGGGAACAGATAGCCTTGCAATAATGAAAAACCAAAATAGCTGTAATTCACTATTAGGACATACCACACACACCATGTCCTACCTTATTTTTACAATGCACCCTACCCTTGGGTCTACCATAGGGGTGTCTAATATGAAGATAAGGGAGGGTTTAGGGACTGGCAAGTGGGTGCACGTGGTCAGTCAGCTTGGCAGTACCAGACTGCACATAGGTTCTGCAATGGCACACCTGAGGTACACTTTACAAGTTGCTTCTGTGGGTGGCACAACCAGTGCTGCAAGATCTGTGACTGCAACATTCTGTCCATCATCTTGTGTGTTTTGCTGTTTGCCCTATGTGGGAAGGGTATGCCCAGACGTGGGTCCCATGCTCACTACACCACTGGAGTCAAGCTATCCTGGCGGAAGAGGGGTGATACCCGAAACCGGTCCTAGGATGCTTGATTCCGGTCCAGGGAAGACATGGCTTGGCAGTTCGGGCTGGACTGTTCCCATGCGGCACAGGGTCAAGACTGATTTGCACATGGCCATGTCTGAACTGTGGTGGCGTGGTGAGCAAAATAACAATGGATTAAACCCAGATCTGTGACTGGGGGTGAATGTTTTACAAATGTGCAACATTCTGTCCATCATCTTGTGTGTTTTGCTGCAAGCCCACCAGCATCATTTGATTTACAAGCCCTGAGCACACATGGTGCACTGTACTAGGGTCTGACAAGTAAATAAAATAACCCAATCATGGAGTCACTAATCAATACATCAATTTAACATAAGGAGCACTTGCACTGTGGCACTGAATGGCAGTGGCACAGTGCCCAAAGCATCTAAACCAGCAAAAAATATCAAAAACAGAGGAGGCAATCAGAAAAAATGGAAGGGCAACTCACGCCAATGATACCAGGTCTAACACTCGCCCTTTAAATAGCTTAATCCTTGAGGGGCTCAGTTGGGATGCTGGCTCATACTCAGTGCTGGGATCCCTTCGGGTCAACATGCAATGATGTATATAGAAATGGACTCAGAATAGCAGCCACTTTGTGTTGGGAAGACATAGCCAGAAACCGGTCCTCGGAAGCTTGTTTCCGGTCCAGGGAAGACATGGCTTGGCAGTTCGGGCTTAACTGTTCCAATGAGGCACAGGGTCAGACTGATTTGCATATGGCCATGTCTGAACTGGGGTGGCAGAGTGGGCTAAAGAACGGTGATGGATTAAACCGAGATCAGTTGACTGGGGGTGAGTGCTTGCAATGTTCAACACTCCGTCCATCATTTCCTTTGGTCTCTGCGTCGGCTCAACAGGCTGTAATTCTGGGTATATCATTTAATCTCCTCATTCCTACAAATTAAATGTGACCTTATCCTTTGTAATTGGTGCTCATGTAAAGTGCTCTAATACTCTTGAGTTGAGTTTGTGCTATATGTAAATGCAAAAGAAAAAAATCTAGGAGCGTAAGCAGAACTGTCCACCTTCGTGGGAGAAGGAAGTTGGAACCAGTTGAATCGGCCAAAGAACAGACTGCGAGCCTATGTGTGGTGTTGTTGACATATATATTATCTTTCAAGTTTAGTAGTGGGCCTAGAAAGTTGGATGAGGTGTTGTAGGAAGGGCGTACATAGCACAGAGGCTGTGATTGCTTATGTTTCAACAGCCTTTAATGCTCCTTGTCCACTGTTCCATATAAGACGTTTCTAAGCCATTGGATCATCAACAGGTAGTCAGGCTGGCAATACTGGTGCAGAGTCATTCATAAGAGTGCCTACTACTTGACTGCCTGTACACCAGCCCTCAATTAATGAATCAATCAGTACTTGAAAAGCACTACTACTCACCATTGAGGGTTTCAAGGCACGGGGAATGCTGCACATCCGACTGGGAGCTGTGTTTCAGTTGAAGAGCCAGGTTTTGAGATCCTTCCTGAATTGGGTCAGCGATGGGATGGCCTGAGGTGGAGAGGCAGGGTGTTCCAGGTTTTGGCGGCAGGTAGGAAAAGGATTTTTCACCAGTCCTTATTTTTCATATCCGAGGGATGGTGGCAAGGGCCAGTTGAGCGGAGCAGAGGTGTCTGGTGGGTATGTGGATTGAGAGACGGTGGTTCAAATACGCTACTCCGGACTCAAGGAGGGCCTTGTAGGTATGTGTGCAGAGCTTGAAGGGGACTGTTTTGTTGACTGGGAGCCAGTGGAGTTCTTCAAGTTGTTCGGAGATGTGACTGCATTGGGGGATGTTGAGGACCAGTCTTGCTGCCCTGTTTTGAACTTTCCGTAGTTTCCTGAGGAATTTCTGGGTGATGCCAGCATAGACTGCATTGCCATGGTCAAGTATTCTGCTGATCAGTGTGTGGTTGACCATCTTTCTGGCCTCAGGAGGGATCCATTTAAAGGACTTTCAAAGCATGTGAAAAGTGTGGAAGCATGATGAGGAGACTGCGTTGATCTGGCAGTTCATGATGAGCGAGGATTCCAGTATGATACCGATATTTTGTGCGTGGTCCATAGGTGTGAGGGGTTCCTTCTGCTGTGTGCCACCAGGAGTCTTCCCAAGCTGCGGTGTTAGGCCCTAGGACGTGGACTTCGATCTTGTCCATGTTGAGCTTGAGGCAACTGTCTCTCATCCAGATGGCGATGGCCTTCATCCTGTAGTGAAAGTTGTTTCTGGTGATTGTGGGCTACATGGTGAGGATTAACTGGGTGTCATCAGTGTAGGAGACGATGTTGTGTCCGTGGTTCCTGACAATGGCAGCAAGTGGGCCATGTACATGTTGAAGAGGGTGGGGCTCAGGTAAAAACCCTGCGGGACTTGGCAGCTGACCTCCTTGGGTTCTGAGAGTAACGGTGATAGTCTGACTTGCTGTGTTCTACCAGTGAGGAAGTAAAGGATTCAGTCCAGGGCTTTGTTGTGGATGCCAACGTTGTG
The DNA here is from genome assembly GCF_964204655.1 of Triturus cristatus. Taxonomy (NCBI): domain Eukaryota; kingdom Metazoa; phylum Chordata; class Amphibia; order Caudata; family Salamandridae; genus Triturus; species Triturus cristatus. The sequence goes on along the minus strand of NC_140595.1, from coordinate 705,128,152 downwards.
GATTCTCATGCTTAGGGTGCGGTGGGACACAGTGTCAAAAGAGGCCAAGAGGTCCAGGAGGATGAGCCCGTCTGGCCTCATCTATGCAATAAAAATACAAAGCGGAGGTCTGATGATATACAGTATTTTCCTAGGATCATACAATTGGGGCAGACAGGGAAGCCAGGATTGTTTCTAGATAGGATGACTTGCAAATTTCACAGCCTGTGCTTGTGGGCTAATCATTTAATCTCCCAGTGCTTACAAAATGAATGTTACCTTAGCTAATGGAACTAGTGCTCATGTAAAGTGCTCTAATACCTTTAGGTTGAGTTTGCGCTATGCTGAAAAGTTTCTGGGCTCTGTCCATCATCTACTTGTGTTTGCTCACCTATGCAATAACAAGGAGAAGACCTGATGAAATACAGTTTTTGTCTAGGATCACACAATTGCTGGGAGTGATTCCAGATATGGCGACTTGAAAATTAAAACAGTATATTTCCTGAACTCGCAGATGTGTGTCAGCTTAGTGCACTGCATTACAACTGGGAATTAGTCTTTATTAAAAGTGAACATTTTTAAAGTGTGCTGAGAAACCTTCCAGTCCTGCCATGATGACAATTCTATTAGCAAACTAAATGGCATGTACCAGCTTCCTTACACATTAAGGAAGCTGCATTTATTTTTTACGAGAGCAGTTATGAGGTAGTTAGGTATCCAAGGCACCGAGATCAGATCTAGTGGGGAGGATGTGGCATAACAACCAGAGCTGGTGAATTTTAGAACTGGAGAAATCAAAGTCTGAGTCTCGGCATCAGCTCAACAGCTTGATATTTTGGACAAACTCTCATTGCCTGCAAAATAACCTTGACCTAGGAGCGTACCCAGTGCCGTTCCACCCCTGAACTCCCTTTTCCCTGTTCGAGCTTGCTCGCTCTGCTCTATCATTTTACACATGGGTTGAAAATGTATGCCGCACCACTTTCAAAATCGACCAGCTGCCCTGGTGTCTAGCAGAGTGAACGCTCCCACACAGGTTCTGAGCAAAAGGGAAAAGTGAGGTACATGCACAAGCATACATTACATGGAACAGAACTACTCAACTTCGAGTGCTTTTGATGACCCCGAGGTCATTGAGGTGGCACAGTCTGTATTACCCTAAAGCCAATCCTGATTGGACCAGTGACAGTGTTTTAGCATTTGAAGTAATAAAACATTGCTTGATTGTGTTACCAACTTTGGGACAATGTGCCATTGGTCACAACATTTTATTTTCAACCGAAGCAAGCTTATATGGTATGTAGGCTGTTCTTTCACAAAATGTTGATGGTAAAGCGAAGGTAATTGCTTCCAGTAACCACTACCAAGTTGCCCCCTCCACCAGACCCACACATAATACACTCAACCCTCACGACTGCGGCAGCATACACACCCCCAACAGATATAGCATCTCCTCCGTTAACGAACACAGCTCCCCTCCTTGTTAACATTACCCCTTGCAAAACCAACACTCCCACTACCTCATTCTTGCTGCACACCGATACGCCTCACACGTACACTCCCCATTCCAGCTCATCCCCCCGATCAGAAGCTGGAACAAAATAGAACGTTTCATTACTACATAGAAGACGTGCCGCCCTTTGATTAACCAATGGACCCAAGCAAACCTCCCACACCCATAACTCAGCCATCCACATCCATAATACAGCCTCCAACCCTACTTATATCCGCACCAGACCCCAGACTTGATGAGATCATGATCTCATTACGTCAAATCAAAGAAGAACTACAAACATTAAATGAGGTGATATCGAGACAACCGTGGTACACCAGAGCTACAAGACAGCCTAAATCTAACGGGCACCTGAACCACCTGAACCACCTAATAGACTTTTCAAAATGTGCGTTCCCCAGCTGGAAATCAGTTCCCTCTCATAATAAATCAACCTGCCCAATCCATAGCACTAATCTGCTTTCGGAGAAAGAGTTACTCTCTCTATTACAATCATATGAACCCTCTCACCGGAACCCTCTCACTCCCAGTATAGCGACAATCCCAACTATCCCCCCCAACCTTCACAGGGCCACTAAACACAACCCTAGAGGCATCATTGACAACAACCTAAGACGAGTTCCCCTCATTCAGGAACCTACCTCATCCCTCATCACGCCCCGTCTTAAATGCATACTCCTAAATTGTAGATCAGCCTCAAGACACGCAGCTGACATATCTGACCTCATTCTCACACAAGAACCAGACCTGATGAGGTTAACCGAAACTTGGCTAAAGGAATCCTCTCCACCAATCATTGACATTCTAGTACCCCCAAATAATGACATCATCAGACTGGACAGAATTGATAAGACAGGGGGCGGTATCGCCTGCATACACCGTAACAATATTTCAGTAAACAGATCCGTATCCCCTGTATTCCCATCTTGCGAATACATATGCTTCGACATCACCAGTAATGGCAAACCAGTATGCTCTTTACACGCCCTCTATCATCCACCAGGTGACAACCTCACCTTTACCGAACACTTCATGGATATTGTCTCCTCTAATACCGGACATCAAAATACCCAAATATTCCTCAGAGACCTAAATCTCCACTGGAACGACCACAATGATGCAGTGGTCAATAGTCTCAAAAACTACCTCGCTGACCTAGACCTCACCCAAATTTGTAACAGCCCTACACATGATAAAGGTTCAATCCTGGATATAATAATCTCTAAAAGCGACTCCATTCAGTTAGAGTCGATCCAACCCAGCGACTGGTCAGACCATCATAATATCACCTTCTTTATCTAGGAAACAGTGAAACTTAACTCGGTTCAACCCACAAGACCTAAAGTATGGACGAGGGATTTGAAAAACATTAACCCTACCATCTTCCAGCTACAACCTAATTCTGCCCCCTGAAAGGATTTCCGAAGTCTATGACCTCACCAATCACTACCTCAATTCCAAGAACTCGATGCTAAATGAGGAAGCCCCCCTTCAACTAAAGAGAGTCTCCAGAAAAGATTCTAAGCCCTGGTACAATGGAATACTCAACGAGGATAGACGATCTATCAGAACAACTGAACGCACAGGGAGATCAGCTCCATCCGCCAATCACCTCAAGATTCTAAGGAAGAAGAGAAATGCATATTACAAAAAGATCAAGCTAACTAAAGCAGACTTTTTCAGCTACCAACTAGACCAGGCAAAAAATCGACCCAAAAAACTTTTCGAATTAATCAAAACTCAATCTAAGGATGCACCTCATTGTCCGCAAGATAAAGAATGCCCACAACCCAACTGTGAAGTATTTGCATCCTTCTTCACTCAGAAGACTGACAGCATCAAGAAGGACCTTCTCAATGATCTAATCTCACACTCTGGCTCACAAATGAAAACCTCCCCATCTCTTCCAATTGCACCACACCAAATCCCATCAAAGTTTGACCTAAAAAATGGCGCATCCTGGTCATCCTTTGCTACGTACAGTGAAGAATCTATCTGCAAAATGCTTAGTGCCCTGAATCCGGCTAATCACTTCACCGATCCTCTCCCCGCAAACGCTGTTAAAGACTTAACCCCACTGCTTCTACCTCTCTGAACCAAGATCAGAAATAGCTCACTATGGCAAGGTTGCATCCCGGACACCCTCAAAGCCGGGCAGGTAACCCCCATTCTAAAGAAACCCACGGCAGACCTTACGGACTTACACAACTACTGCCCTATATCCAACATTCCTACCTTGACGATGCTCTACAAATCCTAGATCAGAATGGAGCCTGCCTACTCATCTTGCTAGACCTCTCCTCAGCCTTTGATATGGTCAAACACGAGAACCTGATTGATCTTCTGAAACACAGATTGGGATTATCGGGGTCAGTGCTAAACTGGTTTACCTCGTTCCTCCAAAACAGGTCACAACAATTCAAGGTTAACAACTCCCTGTCCAAAGCCGTCCTAGTAACTTTAGGAGTCTCGCGAGGCTCCTCACTATCCCTGACACTGTGCAATCTTTTCATGGAATCACTCACCGAAATTTTCTACGCGTCTAACGTGCAATATCACATGTACGCTGATGACACACAACCATACCTTAAAATCCATACCCTAGAAGACATCAAATCGCTTAACAGAACGCTTGGAAAAACCCAGACATGGTTAGCAGAAAACCATCTCAAATTGAATGCCCTAAAAACTGAATTCCTCCTAATCGCTCCACCCACCCAAGTTCCCATAATGCAAGACGGGATCAAACACCTTACTGCACTCAACGGCCAACCAACCATCGTGGACTCAGCGAAATAACTGGGAATAACACTTGACAGAAACCTCAAAATGCAAAAACACATCAGCAACGCAACAAAAGGAGCAAACTTTCAGATAAATACATTGAGGAAGCTGAAACCTTTCCTGCTGAAAAATGACTTCAAGCAGGCAGTACAAGCTCTAATTATCGCTAGAGTGGAGTATGACAGTGTCTCTCTCGGTGGCCTGCCCAAAGCTGCAATTGCCCCTCTAAGAGCTTCAATCAATGCTGCAGCAAGACTCATCACTGGTTATAAAAGAAGCTCCCACATCTCCCCGGACCTAAAATCCTTGAATTGGCTACCTTTTGAAGCCAGGATTCATTTGAAAATAGTCTGTATGACTCATAAAGCCATGCATCACAAGGCACCCAGCTATTTGGCACAGAAACTGACACTCTCTGGTGGGGTCAGATCCTCAAGAAGTGCGGAAAACTTGTTTCTGAAATCGCAAAGATTCAACAAGAAGAAAACATATAACCAAACCTTTTCAGAGATGGATGCCCAGAATCTGGAATGCCCTACCCCCATAAACCAGACGTAATTCCTCTACTGCATCTTTCAAAAAATAAGTAAAATCGATTCTCATGGCTAAATTCACCTGTGCATGAATTAAAGAAATTTTGAGACCAAGCGTACCCTCGCTACTGAACTTTATTATGCCAATGGACCATCCAAGCATCCTGGACAGTATATCTACCCTTTGCCTGACTCACCGGGAAAGTTTTGTGATGTACCTTATTACTTTGCTTTTACGAGATAAGGGGTGGGCGGAATTTGCGAAATTAACTTTCGCAAACTATCGCGAAAATGCAAAAAATCTCCGCAAACACGCCGGAAATATTGCAAAGACGCAGAAGTTTTTTTCCCGCCTGTTCACGGTATTTTTTGCGTGATCGCGGCTCGTCAACTTACCCATGCTGTTGCTCACGGGCGCGGCCATCTTGTTTTCACTTGTCCCGCCCTCTCGCGATGCTTACTTCCTGTTCCGGGTCGCGCAATGCATGTTCGCGCCCGTTCGCAGTAGATATTTCCTGTTCGCGACCGCTTTTTCTTGATTGCGTTGCTTTTTGCTTGCTCGGGGAGAAAATATCGCGCGAACTTGCGCACGTGGTCGCAATGGGCGCGGCCATCTTGTTTTTCACTCTATTGCATGGTTCTGGGGCCTGATTTTGAATCCTCCCTACATCTTTTCAATCCTTTGTTTAAAGCCACTTTTTTTTATCTTTCTTATTTATTATTTCTCTAACTATTTTCCTGCTTTCTTATTTTTGGTTTTTGTCTACTTTCTTTTAGTTTTATAGCTACTTTTTCTCTCTTTCTATTGCCTGCTATTTATTTCCTTTACTTCTTTAATTTTATTACCTTTTCTTCCCCGCCCCGTCCCAGAACCATGTCTAAGGGTAGGGCTGGTCGTCGTCTCAACCAGAGCCGCAACTGTTTTCCTTGCGGAAGGCGGCACCCACAAGGGGTGCAGGCACGGGCCTTATTTGGGGAGGTGGAGTTGGCTGCACTCATTTTCTTTGTGCAGCGCCACCTCCCCTCAACCCTGGCAGCAGGTGGCAGGCCTGGGTCCGGGTACAGCCTCCGGGAGCGTCGGCAGCGGTGGGGGAAGGTGCACCGGGCTGTGTTGCGCTTCTCTGGGGTCCGGCGCAGCCAGGCGCAGCTGACGCACCGGTGGTCCGACATCCTGGACCGTGAGCAGGCCCTGCTGGACCTGTTAGGAGTGGAGGTCCCAGGGCTTGGTGAGTAACTATTTAATTATTACTACTTTGTGTCTGTTCTTCTGCTCTGCGTTATATATTGCGAATATCTTTTTTTTCCCAACCAGCTAGAATGTTGCTGCTTACATTCCAGGTTAATTACGTTTAAAAGTCTTCTGTGATTATGACGCAGGTGCTCTTCTGCGCTACTACTAATCTTACTTGTTTGCAACTTTGTGTTTGCGCTCGCTTAGCGTGATTCTGTAAGAGTTTATATTAGAGAAATGAAGTTACGTAATGCTACAGTGACTCTAGTCCACTCCTTACTTTGTCCTGTCACTAAGAGATAGGGGTGGATTGATACTTAGGTTTAGGTACTTTGTATGAGTTTCTAATTTGTTAGTGGTATGCGTGATGCCCCCTCAGTTACATGACGTGCTGCTAGTACGGCAGTCTTTATTAGAACCTTTTCTAGTTTGTTCAATGAGTGGTGGTAATTGGCTTAGCACTAGCAGAACATCAGCATCAATCAATCAACCCAAAATGTGGTGTATACAAAAAATTTAGTCATGTGTCCTCCATTTGACCATATGCATTGTTGAGGAATAAAAGAAGTGGGAATGCATACTTAATGTACAATTTGCATGCCTGGAATAGGTGGGCTAGGTCGGATGGTACCTCGTACTTAGGCTTAGTTGTAACTTAGTATTCTGGAATCAGAATGGAAGACTGGATTACTGTTGATAAATAGTAACTTAAGTAGTCGATCCGCGAATCACCCGATACTACTTGTTGACCAGATGAGATCGGTCAATTTAGTTATTGCAATTGTTGTTTACATGAGTGTGACCGTTCTTTAAAAATATTGTATTTGTTTGACACCATCCATCAATGTTTGTCTCTTTCTTATATCTTTCCTGTTCATCAGCACCCAGGGACAGACAGACAGGGAGTGGGCAGTCGGCGGGACAACAGTCCGAACACCACCACCAGGAGGACACCAATGAGGGCTCCTCTGCTGGCCCCAGTAAGTCTTCTTGTTTTTAATAATAATTCTTATTCCATAACTTTTACTGCACCATATTTTTTACGAACTATTGTTTCAGTTTCCCAATGCTATTTTTACCAACAATTATCCTTCGATCTGTACGGTTTCAAAAATATTGTTATCCCTGCCTCTGCTATGATGACTCTCAGTACTACTACTACTACTATCAGTCTGTCTGTACTGTAGTAGCTAAGCTTGCCCAGTTGGCCAGTGCCACTCTATGTGAAAGGTTGTAATAAAACTCAGATTCACCAGTAGCTCTAGCCATTATTGATTCACAGCAACAAATGCCCAACCAGATTTATTACTATTTTGATATGATAGCCTATAGGACATACTACTACTGTTGTAGGGATCTTGCACATACAGACCTTTGCACAAGAAAATAGGATGTTGGTGATGGTAGGTTGGACCTTCCTCACACACCTCAATCAGAAATTCAGAACCCACCACAATCCCCTGCTCGACTATAGTACTGTATTGTCATAACTATTAGGTCTCCGAACCCACTCCCCAAGATACCCAACAAGTAGACAACCCAGAACATAATAAATTTGTAATGTTTTCTAGGCACACTACCGACCACCATTGCCGGGGCCAGTGAAGGTGACGCGGATGGAGAGGATGCGGCAGTTGCTGCAGATACCGACGATGGAGCGGTAGGGGGAGTGGCAGCACCAGTGACGGGCAGTGGTAAGTTAGATTCATAGTCCTTAACTATTGTTGAACTTGACAGTACACTCACTGCAAGGGTGTACTGTATGTATACTGTACTGTTGAGACTTAGGGCCCCATTAGGATGGCGGGCGTATTGCCCCCACCATCCCTGTAGAAAAAAGTCAGACCCCCCACATGTCGAGCAGGCGGAAAAGGGTTCAATATGGTGGTGGTGTCTCTCTGAACACACCGCCAGCCATATAATCTGCATTTTGGAATGCCTTTGCGTGGCGGCATTGCCGTCCGCCACGGAAAGGCATGCAGACATTGCAGAGTATGCTTGGGGGCCCCCATGGAGGGAACCTATGCTATGGTACCCGCCCTGCCTTTCAAAGCAAAACGTGACAGGCTCTGCGCGGGGCCTGTCATGTTGTGCTTGGAAAAGCAGCACAACATGTATTTTTACCATTGCTTTCGGCACCGCCAACCAGAATGTAAAAAAAACAGGATGCGCCCGCCACTGTGCCGGGTGCATCCTCCTAATTAATTGTCCCCACGGGACCCCCACCCTTTTTAGCGTGAGGATGTCCGCCCGCCATCCGATGTCCTAAGTAAGTATGAGTTGTTGTGAACGTTTGAAGAGTGAACAAGAAGACTAGAATCCCTTTAATTGGCATAGGAGCGGGAGTATTGAGTAACCAATGGCCTCATCTATCTGATTTCAACTCCGCTTTGAAAGTTTTATGGAGAAGAGCACCTGGTGCACTGTTCAACTAAAAAGTGAAAGATGGGTGGAAGGAAGAAGGACGGGCGAGATTTAAAATGTTATGTACTACTGTGCTTTATAGTGCTACTCTACCATGCCACTATGTGTATAAAAAATTAACTTGTCTTACTGTTTATCTAAGAGTATATTTTACAATTGTCTTGTTTTTTTCTTTTTGATACACAGCTACTCCTAAACTCAATCGAAAGGAGTTGGCCGCCAAGGCACGGCGCCGGAAGCTGGAGGCAATCCAGCGTGAATACCGGCGGCTGGTGGTCTTGGCAGAGGAGGAGACTGTAGCAGCACTTGAAGCCTCCTCCAGTGCCCCGGGCCCCAGCCACCGCCCTCCAGCGGTACGGTGCCACCGTCTGCCGGCTGCCCGCCGCCCCCGCAGTGCCATCTTCGGTGCCCCCCCCCCGTGGCTGCAACTGCCGCGCCCTCAGACGCGGCGTCACCCATTTAGAGGGGCAGATGCATGTCCTCCTTCAGTCCCGCCCCACACCTTAGTCCCTGTCTTCAAGTTCTGCCCCTTTTTTAATTCGTTTGGGTGGGTGGGAACTGGTTTGGGCGTTTGGTTTTCGGACTACTATTTTCTCCTGGACTTTCCTACGGACATTGGTTGGGGTTAGGGAGGGGGGTGGGTCAGCTTTTGTGGGTTTTTAGTTTATTTTTGTTAGGGTAAATTAAATATGTTTTTCTATGTTACATGCAATGTTGTTAATGTTTTGTAGGTGGGGTTACTGTTCTACATCACACTGTTTCCTTGCTGGTGCAGGGCCGCCCATAGCCTGTGTTTGATTTAAATAATTGGCTGACTGTGTAAGACACAAAAAGATAGATGCGACACACCTCACTGATTGACTTGTCCTACTAGTACTTTCAGTCTGTCCTCTAGTTTATGCATTCTTTATCTGGACTGGTGTGTGAAATTGAATTAATTGAAAACATGTCCATTATTAATTCTGCCTCCCCCAAACTTCTCTATTACCTGTGCTTGATGTTTATGTTTAACTTAGGCACAGCAATGGCTGCATGGTGAAGATGGTTTCCTTTTTCTAACATGCCATGATTGGGGTGGTGGTGGTAGTATAGTAGTAGTAGTAGACACTGGCAGGGCGGCAGCATTTGCAAAAAAGACAAGGAGACAGTCAATCGCCTTTGAGAGACTGTTAGAGGAGTAGTAGAATGAAGTACAGTACAGAAGTTACCGAGCAACAATAATATGCTAAAATATTTTACAACAAAACATAATGGTGGTTGGGATAGCTTACTAGACAGAGTTACAAACTATAGTTGTGTTGAGTCACTTGACTAGGCCTACAGCCTAACAGTTAGTGCTGTGTATGAGGAATGACAACAAACAAATCCAATCAATGCCGGCAATTAATGCTGAGGTATATGTTCCTTTGTTAAATAAAATAACCTCTAAAATATCCTACTCATGGGTGGGCATGCAGAAGATCATTGCTCTGCCTTGAAATTGAAGTACTGTTGCTTTCGCCACATCCGCCCCAGCAAGTGTGTGAATAAGTATTGGTGTACATTTAATTTAGTCACACCGACAATAAGTCACACAGCCCGGGGGAAGAGGGTTAGGGTTTGTTGAATGGATGGGAAGGGGGTTTAGGGAAACATTTGACATTGAAAAACAGTATGCATGGATAAACAAACGACAATCTTTGAAGACTAACGCATCCATATGTTAAGGGAGAAAAAGGAAATGCATGCATGATGAGGAGAGACCCGGATTACATACACTTCTTGTTCTCTTGTTCCGGCCTTAATACTTTTACAGATAGCAAATAGAAATTTTAAATATTGGTAGGGAAGAATCGTAAACAGAGAGCAAACCCAATGATGATAATAACAACAACAAGAACACACTGTTGTAAAGATTGTATACAAAAAAATTATTCAAATTATTTAAAAGAAGATAAAAGTTGATACTGTTACTGTGTTATCCTGGTAAAAAATGTGGACTGGATTTGCATCTCGGCATTCCTCTTGGTCCTCTCGTCCATCAATCTTGGGTGTGTCGCCACTCGCCACTGCCCAGCTGGAAAATGTTTTTCGATTTATTGGTAAGATAAGTGTGCAGTGTAATGTTTTCCAAAGTATAGGGCAAGGCACGGCCTGTAATTGTAGATGGAAAACCAAAGGGGATATTGAGAAACAAAGTTGAAACAAATGCACAAGTTATGGTGCAGTGGAACCAGAACACTTTCCGAGGTGGCATGTATGCATCATCTCTACTCTACTGTACACATCTCTACAGTAGCACATGACTTTAGAGTACTTTTATTTTTTTTTAAAGAGTTGGACAAAGGCAAATCACATTATCCATTCCAAACATAGCATTTTACAGTTTAAGTTAGTAAATCAATGCACCGCAGTCATCCCACCGCTACACTCTATTCCACTTCTACACAGACATTTGGGTCTGCTGTGGTTGTTGTTGGCGTGTTTACCTTTATGCTTTTAAGTTTTTCTTTTATGCCACTCATGAAACGTCCTCCCGACTTCATCATCATCTCCGATACTTTTACTGACTGACTGTGAAGATCGGCCTGCAGTAGAAGTAAAATTGTTATTACACAACAAGAGTAGAAATATTATTGACTTGAGTCAGTCTTTAGTGTGTACAGAAAGATAGATTACTAGTACACTTTGACTTTACTTTGTGCACAACAAACAAACGAAAACACAAACACCAATCGCTCAGAGTCAGGTGTCCAATGCATGCCATTAATTGTCATTGCCTGTTCCTTCTCATCTTAAGTTAACGGGCCGTCTATTTCGCCATCATCATCATGGACGGTGCTGTTGTGTCAATCATACTCATTGCGCAGATTGAGTGAGTCCCCTTCCTGTATTGAATTAAAAGGAATGTATCACCAAGCTGCAGGAGAAGTACAAATTTCTTATTTGCAAGAAGGGGAAAATTGAATTCACCTTCAGTTAAGTTTAGTGTGTTCTATAGAAAGATGATTAGTGCACAATTACATAACGTCATGCACAACAAACACAACAAAATCATTCTCTCGGCTCTGAAAGGAGTATAGCTATAGTAGTCATCTGATTCATGCTCCACTTGTTTTGTCAGGACTAGGAAAGTTTGAATTTGTTCTTCTAGTATTTACAATCATCCAATCATCATTCATGAGGGCAATGGATTTGGGCGGGAGATTCAGTATGATGGAGCGGAGGAGCTGGATTCGGAGGCCTGTACTGTCAAATTGCAGACACCTGAAACTTGTATATTAAATAAGAAGAGTAGAAGACGGTGGTAATGGATTTGTTGTGATTCACAAGTTTGTAACCGCAACGACAGACACACAAATAAAGGTGGAAAAAAGGGAGGAAGACAGTAAGTGCAAGCCTAATTGTCAGGGAAGTATAGCTCGTCCTCAAACTCTGGGGGGTCAGCCAGTAGTAGGTAATCATCATGTGACACACTACTTCCGTCACCTGAGCCGCTGTCCTCATCTTCCTCCATTGCTTCATGTATTGTGTAATTCGGTGGTATGAAGTGCTGATTCATTTTAATCATTGTTAACCTCTCCACGTTTTTGGGCGTGAGACTGGTCCTTCTCAATGTTACAATGGAACCAGCAGCAATGAAAACACGTTCGGAAGAGACACTTGCGACAGGGCAAGCCAGATGGGTTATCGCCAGCCTGCTGAGCAGTGGCCATTCAGACCTTTTCCTATACCAATACTGCAATGGGTTTTGATCAATGTACACCTCTGTTGGGTCGTCCAGATATGCCTGGACCATCCGCTCAATGTTCAGGGGTGCTGCTGGTAAGCTTTCGTGCTCTTTTCTCTGTGCATCAGCACTGTGCTTATTAATGCCTAACTGTACATACCAATCGTCTAATGATTGTACTGGGCCTAATGATCCAGTTATTGTTGCTGTTGTCGATAGTGATGGTGAGTGTTGTGATCCAAACGCACTGCCCTCAGCAGACGAAGTTGCACTTGATCCTGCATGGCCTGCTGCAGTACTTCTTGTGGGTTGATCTTGCAGGCTTTTAATTAGCAGCTGTTCGTTTTCCAACTTACTTGCTGCTTCACCTATACAAATTTTGTAGCGGGCAACATCAATCTCGGAAAAAGCAAAGAATGTCTTCAGTCCAAATTTTGCACCTGGATCCAGAATTGTGGCACAAATGTAATGTTCTTGTGACAAAATGTTATTTTGTATCCTTACATTTTCAGCTAACCGACGGGCTAAGCTCTCCACCAAGTGATAGGCTTCCCTTTTGTCCTCTACACCTTTGTATGATTCAGACACATTCTTCAGCTGATGCTCTAGCATTTGCAATAATGGGATAGCTTGGCCCATTGTACAGTCCTCCTTGCTGACTTCACGTGTGAAGACCTCAAAAGGACAAAGCATCTCAGTCAGGCATTTAATAAGGCTCCATTGCTCCATCTCAAGGTTCATGCCTTTAACAGTAGCATCCCCTCTTCTTTTCCAGACTTATTCATGGAGTGACCTGTACTGCTCATACAGACGATCAAGCATGTAATACGTTGAGTTCCAACGTGTTGCCACCTCCTGGATGAGTGCCTTGGCTGGCATCCTATGTTCACGTTGGATGATCCTCAGCTGCTTCCGAGCTTTAAAAGAATGGCTGAAATTAGTGCATATTCTTCGGTAGATGGCCAGTAAATTGCTGACTATGGGTTCTTTTTTCAGAAAGTCTTGAACTATAATGTTTATGCAGTGTGCCAAACACGGAACCCTGAAATAGGAACCAAGTTCCATGGCCTTAAGCACATTACTCCCATTGTCTGTGGCAACAAAACCAATACTAAGCCCTCTTGGCCGCTGCCATTCCAAAACCTTGCTGCGAAACTCGTGTAAAATGTTTTCAGCCGTATGAGATTTCTCCATGGCGAACATGGCTACAGTTGCATGTTTCCGAGTACCTTTAAAAATCGCAGCTGTGTCAACAGCACCTCGTGCAGATAGCTTATCTCTAACCCCCACAAAAGAGACCCAGTGTGCAGTGATGCACATGTAATCTGTGGCTTGGCAACTGGTCCACATGTCTGTTGTCAGGTGGATATTGTGAACAGCACTCTGCTGCAAAGCTTGTCCAACCAATTGCAGCACATCATGATGTAGTGCCGGAACAGCAATTCTTGTGAAATAGGACCGGCTGGGAACCTTCCATTTAGGAAAGATGGCTGATGCAAATTCAAGGAAATCCACCCCTTCCACAAATGAAAAAGGAAGAAGGTCCAGCGCTAACATTTTAGCCAGCTTTGCATTGTACAACCGTGCCGTTGGGTGGTTGCGTTGGAACTGCCCCTCCAACCTAAACATGCTCTCAATGGTAGGCTGGATTACTTTCCTTTGTGGTGCTGTTTTCATTAACCCACTTAGGCTCAACGACACAGTTTGTCTCATTGCGGTTCTCGGTCGCCTTGGTGTCTCAGCCTGACTCTGAGTATGGCTCTTACTGCGGTGCCACTCAGATGTTACTGAGGAGGATGTGGGCGGTACCACTGCACTACTGGGGACAGGGCTAGAAATGCCTCCCTCTTCTTCACCTTCCACCGCAATAATATCGCTCCCTGATTCTTCCTGACCAACTTCAATGGGTTGAGTTTTTCTACTTTCTTTTAACTGAAGTAGGTGATTCTCCCAGACGATAGTGTGGTGTATTCTGAGATGACTTGCTTGTCCTACGGTACCATAGTTTGTACCAAGCTTACCACGTCGATCACCTTGCCGACAAATTGAGCATATAGCAACGTTCTCCTCCTTGGTGCTAACAGAAAAGAGGTCCCAAAATGGGGAGGAGAACTTTCTGGCACTGCTGGATGTGCCACTTTCTTTTTTTTTTTTTTTTTTAACTTTTTTATTGAAATCAGGGCAAGCGGTCCGCTTGGCAGAGTATACAACATTACAAAACAATTCACAAATTAAAGTATCAGATAAATCGGGCAGAGCAGAGGTACAAAAGTCAGAGTTAGAAATCAGAAAAATATTACTTATAATGAAGCAGGTCTAATATGCGTTAGTCATAGTGAACAAAAAAAAAAAAAAAAAAAAAAACCCCAAATACCAGATGAACTAGAGAGTGTGCTTGAAATGTGACCCTGTGCACCTAGACTGTGACTTTTACTACCACTACCTACTGAGATAATTGAGCTGGATGTAGGTCCCTGCCGGGCCTTGGAAAATATGACAGCTGGAGGTAGTGCTGGTGTAACCTGTGTTGGTGATATCCGTGCTACATCCCGCTCAGTAGCAGCCTTTCTGGATAGGGTGAGAATGTTGGTCTCCAATCCCTTTGGGGTGGGAGTAATGTGCGTGATGACTGGCTCGTCTTCATCAACATCACCCGCCTCTTCTACATCTACCTCCATAACTCTATGTTTTTCTGGGACCTTCCTTTTCAGAAGCATTGTCTTGTGGCGTATATCACTCTCAGACTGAGCTGGTGGGTGCCAAGTGGCATCACGATCATCAGAAGCGGGGCTTGAAGAAGAAGATGATGGACTAAGCCTCCTTTTCCTTGCTGGTGGTCTGGAAGACAATAGATCTTCTGAAACAGTGGTTTGACTTTGCTCCACTTTGTCTGCAGGAAGCTCGATTTCCTGAAATGCCCTTACGTCAGGAGCAACAACTACTATGGTGGGCTGTTGCGGCTGCTGCTGTTCTTGTTGCGGCCGCTGCTGTTCTTGTTGCGGCCGCTGCTATTCTTGTTGCGGCTGCTGCTGTTCTTTTTGCGGCTGCTGCTGTTCTTGTTGCGGCTGCACACTTATCTGCTGCGTTTGCGCCTGCGTTGGTTGTGTACTACTTTGCGATAATGACATTTCTTCAACATCGCTGCTCATTAGTAGACTGGCTACCTCTGCGACACTAAAGCCCTTGGGCCTAGGTTGGTGGGGTTGGACCGCTGGTGCTGAGGTGCTGCTCCCAGCTTGGTTCCCGGACAACGCTGCTGCAGGCGTAACTTTTTTGATGCCAAAAAAAACATTGGCCGGCACACCACCAGTCGTGGTTAATGGCACTTCCTTTTTCTGTTCCTTCTTCTCACCGGCAACTTTCTTGGTACTGGACCTGGTAGCTTTCTTTGGGGCCATCTTCTTCAGATGTCAGGCAGGATGCAGATGCACAACAAGTTCTGGTCACACGTGGACGTGATGCGCAGCAGGACTTCTGTGTGGCTGGCAGTACAACGGGTAGCCGGGTGATGCTGATGACACCTCCTCCTCTGGCTTTTTGTGCACCTAAAAGCAAATAAGCCAGGAGAAGAACATCAGTGAAATGTTGCATTTGTGTTGTGGTTCAGTTACTTAATACTGTACTGGTGCAAACAAAAGATATAGTCTAGCCATTTATGACTTTTTTTGAACAAGGGCTATGTTATACTAGTGTGTACAGTCACACACTACACTCTCAGGAAGGATAAGAAAGTTAATAATAACCACCAAAATAAAAATGTAATGGAAGTGGGGTGGACCCTATTTGCCATTAAATTATTTGAGCATCTCAGCATCCATGGAGCTGCTGCTGGCAAAGGGGGTGGATGGATGGAAGCAGTAAGCCAAATAGGCAATAGGAAAACCATGCAGGCCTATATGGCAAAAGCAGGACACTAATAACTCCCAGTCCCAACACAAAAAAAGGCCACCAGCCACATGGACACTCACAAATCACAAACAAGCAGGGGGCCTGGGAAACACCAGGAGCTGACAAAAGGCCTAAAAAAGCCAGGTAAAGGATGCATGCTAAAGCACACTGCTCTGCCTTTTTAATGCAACAAAATGCAAATACGAACATTCACAGGCCCCAAAAAGGTCAGCACAGTGAATGCATTGCACACCAACACACCAGACACATACAACAAAAGCATGTCTTTAAGACAACCAACATCAGAAAGCCCACCCCAAAAAAACACACTTCCCCAACTCAATCCAATGCCATCCATGCCCTAAATGATGTTTAAATTCAACAGACCACACAGAAAACAATTGATTAATAAAGCTGTGGCTACCTGCTCTGTTCCTAATGGATGAAAGCAGGTCTGTTGGCAGACAAGGCCAGGCAAGCTTGCCGGCCTAGGCTTCAAAATGGCCACCAGCCACATGGCCAGGCCCAACAACATCAGAAAGCCCACCCCAAAAAAACACACTTCCCCAACTCAATCTAATGCCATCCATGCCCTAAATGATGTCTAAATTCAACAGACCACACAGAAAACACTTGATTAATAAAGCTGTGGCTACCTGCTCTGATCCTAGTGGATGAAAGCAGGCCTGTTGGCAGACAAGGCCAGGCAAGCTTGCAGGCCTAGGCTTCAAAATGGCCACCAGCCACATGACCAGGCCCAAAAACATCAGAAAGCCCACCCCAAAAAAACACACTTCCCCAACTCAATCTAATGCCATCCATGCCCTAAATGATGTCTAAATTCAACAGACCACACAGGAAACACTTGATTAATAAAGCTGTGGCTACCTGCTCTGATCGTAGTGGATGAAAGTAGGCCTGTTGGCAGACAAGGCCAGGCAAGCTTGCAGGCCTAGGCTTCAAAATGGGCAACAGCCACATGGCCAGGCCCAACAACATCAGAAAGCCCACCCCAAAAAAACACACTTCCCCAACTCAATCCAATGCCATCCATGCCCTAAATGATGCTTGAAAATGAAATACATAAAAAAAAAACAAAGGAACAGTTGCTTCATCATGCACACACCCAAGAGGCCATGCCCATGACTAGCTCGGGCCTACTACTGACTACTACTACCCACAACATTTTTAAAAAAAAGAATAGTTACCAAAAATAAATTGTAGTTACAACAACTGCAATGCCCCCAATCAAACAGACACAACACAACCACTTACTTGTAAAATATCCAAATAAAAAAATCCTCAAATCCAATTGCAATGATGCAGCAGACAAAAAGAGTGATCTTTCCAGCTCAAAATCCCTAGGCAGAATGAGCAGAGATGGACAAAGCACTGTGAGGAGCCTGCTGGACAGGAACAGAAAGTTGGAGATTCTGTGGCACTTCCTCCCTCTCCCCACCTTTTTAAAAAAGGACTCCTTGCACAAAAAAGGACAGCCAAATGTCAATCTGAGGAGTTGTTTTCATCCAAAATCATCATTTGAAGAAGGTTTCATGCTGCTAGAGCTGATATTCTTCTCCAAATTGAAAATTTTACATGTTCGAGTTCTCGAGCTTCACATTACTTCCGCCGGATGTCGATGGCGTGTCGAAAATGACTTGATCGCGTTCTCTCGCTCCCTGTCGCATTGGATATGACGTGTTCGGGGTCTCTTTCTCCTTTTCGCGTTCGATTAGACGTGCCCGCGTCCTCACTCTCTCGCTCGCGGTGGAGAATGACGTGTTCGAGATCTCAATCTTCTCATACTCGCGCGGTGCATGATCGCAAGAAGAATGATGTGATCGTGTGACAAATTACGTGATCGCGCGACAAGTGACGTTAATACAGGCGCGAACTGTTGCGAGACAGCGCAAAATGGCTACCAACAATCCAATATCTCGTGGAGAACTCGACCGGGTCGGGAAAACTTGTCGGCGAACGCGGGGAGTCAGGTAAGGTGATCCGCGCATGCGAGAATGTATTTTTTTACAGCGCAAACAAATTACCGCTAAGATGCGGATTGCGGAAGTTTTGACATTTTGGCGCTTTCCGCGGAACGCGAAAATGCCAAATTATCGCAATTTCCATGAACGGAACGGAATTTTGGCCCAGGCCTAGTTATGTATACACGCTTTGATTTGCATTAAACCGATGTGTAAAGAACTGTACTTTGTAACCTAGACACTCACCTTGTAAAGTGCTCTGATATCCGCAAGGGTCTTGTTCGTGCTGTATAAAACTTTCCGAATAAATAAATTCCATGTCCCATTCCATCAAGGGTGCTAAGGAGAGACATTTTGTGATCAAACAGGAGACTTTAGCTTTCTTGTGGGCAATTCAACATTTCAAGATTTTTTTGTGGGCCATTCCTTTTCTTTTATGGACACTTCACTAACCTTTGGTAGGAATATTACATCAAAAGGCATTCTGAATCTAACTCCTAGAAATAAGACGTGGGTTGAGCGTGTGTCGGATTGCAGGTTTTACACTGAGTATGTGTCAGGTACGACCAACAAAACTGTGTTACCTGTATCCAGACTTCACATAATTGGAGGAGTGCACATGTCTGGTGAAGATAAATTAGATGCACATTATGTAGCTGGTTCGTGAAAGGAAAATGCATTGGATACTAATGAGGGGAATCAACATAATAATGAGGACAAAGTACGTAAGGTGGTTTCAGAGTATTTTGGTTAACGTTTGGCCGGATTATACAGCTCTACCCAGTCAAGGCAAAGGCTTTTTGGAATGTGGGGACGAATTAAGCCTTGTAAGTGGAAAAGTTTTCAGAAGTTCATAACAATGCTTCCTCTGGGACTGGGAGGAAATGTGATCAGTTATTTGGCTCTTGAGAGACATTTGAGTAGGAGTTTAACCCAAGTCAGGCTGTGGCAGTGGGACTGGTGGCCTGGTGTGGATCACCAAGTTGGAGGGATAGTAAAAAACTGTTAGTCTTGCAACTGGAATCACAAAAAAAGGTAATGCATCCACCACCTCTGGCTACTGTGTAATTTACATCTGGCCAAGTTGGACTTAGACTTTGTAGGTTCCTTTCATTTGTTGCCCCGGAAGGAACGTGAAGTCTTGTTATAAGTGGCGGTAGATTACTTCCAAATGGGTCATCACCAAGTGTGTCGGTGCTGTGAACACAAGAGCTGTAGTTGACTTCCTGAAAGATGAATTCACCAGGAAATGTATTCCATGGTTTTTAGTCACTGACAATTGAGTTCAATTTTCTTCCTATGAGATACATGAATTCTTAGTAGGGTTATTTTTGTCCATTTGAACACTGCTTTTTATTCTCCACAAGCCAACGATTTGACTGAACAAATGAATAGAGTGGTTAAAAAATGTGAACAAAAAGAAATTGACCATGGAGTCTCATTTGCAGATATTTGACAAGAAATTTGTTGTGCCCATAGAGCCACTCTGAATTGCATTACTTTATAATCACTATGTTTCACACTTAAGTGCACGTTGCCTTAAACCAGCGTGGTTATTATTTGGAATTACTATGGGTGATGAAAAGCTCCTTCTTGAAGATGTCAATGCTAACAGATGCAAAATGTACCAGAAGTACAAAACCAGGCATGATTCCAAGTACTTTGGCACTTTTTGTGACTGGAATATAGGTGACTAGGTCCTGACAAAAAGCCGGGTTTTGTGAGTAAAGGCACTACCAATTTAATGGGTGCAATATGAAAGGTGAAAAAACGGTAATGTTGGATTTTGTTGACATTGGGAGAATGTCCAGATTGATGAAGGCTACAGTATTGACCAGCTGTAATTGAAATGTCAAATTTCCGCTAATTCTGTAGGTTCATGTTTAATATGCAGCTATAAGTATCATTTTTGAGCAAATTATATTTCAGTTCTTTCTCCTTTCCTTTCTCTAATGATTTACTCTCCTTCCTTCCTTCAAGTATAGTACCATTATACTTAAAGTTGCTACCTGTGCTTTTTTGGTGTTTCCTTCTTGTGCTCAACATTTTATTTGTAATTTGTTTGTTTATCTTCAAGGGGGTCAAAGTGTGTTATAATCCATTTGTATTATACAATTGCATTATTATTGTTTTGGAGCCTTGTTGTGTCATAGTACAGGTCACCATTCACGGTGTTGTCATGGAACCAGGTTGGAAGTAGAGACAGTTGCCTCTGGGATAAGCTGTGAAGTGGCTTTCTTTGTCCACCACTTGTAGATTAAAATATCACATACCTGCATGTGGGAGTCTCTGGTGTCATTCTTAGAGTGGTACTTAACAGGGTGCCTCAGCCTTCAAGGCAAACTTCCACACAAGAAGCGTGTGGTTCTTGTTTTCATTGACTAAAAAGGCTACCGCAACCTATTTCATAATTAGACCCTCATTCACGAGAGTCTTGAAGATTTAAGTTGATCTGCAGGTGGCAGCACCTATAGATAAAATTCCCTAACACCTTATTCCATTGAAGAAAACCCCTCCTACATTAGCCTACTACAATGATTTGATGTATCAGCAATAGCGTTAGTGCTGATCAGCCATTATAGTGTCTGGTAAAGGCAGATAAAAACCTGGGAGAGGCTTTTAATAAGAAAAGCCTGTATATTTCTACTTCATTAAAGAGGGGCCTCAAGTCCAGAAGTTAATAAGAAAGAGGCTTTGCCTAGGCATAACTATGACTGCATGGTTACTGTGAAGTGGGGAGGAGTTTTATACTACACTGGATATAAAACAAGCTTGAGCAAGAAAGAATTGCAAGAATATTGGGCAGCACGTTCCATAAGAAAGCCACTAAGATGGACAAGAAAGAAAACACAGACAGAAACACATGTACATTCACACACACACACATACTCACACCACACACCACACACATTTTCCTTTTTAATATCTTAGTTACCTGTGAACATTTATTGAATAACAAAATGTAACATAAGTGGCAGTCATGTTGATATGTCTCTGGAGATTCAGGCTTCTAAAGCATTTGTCAGACTATGACATTCAATGACCTCTTTCTTTTGTCTCTTCTCTCTTTTTTGAAATCTGTCAGGTGGAAAGTGTTCTATGAAGGCCTTCCCGGATGTATTGATGTGGATGATGCCAAGGAACTAGACTTGAAATTTAAATACTCAATAACTAAATTCACAAAGTTTGCCGTAAATGACATTGTTTCGTAAGTATTGGAGTCTTTGCGATTAGAGCAAATATATGTTGGATTTTCAAAAGAAGCCTTACTCTTTATAGCAATTGGATTTGTATACAATAGGGAGATTGTCCTCTTTCAATTGAACTAATGTATGAATCAAAAAAGGATTTCCTTTAGAAAGAAAGTCGAAATCTTTTATTCTGGCTGTTAGGTGAGAGGGCACAGCACAGACAACTAACACGATATAGGTTGGAAAAGGCTGCTTTATTGATACAAGCACACATCACATCAAAGAACATCCCTAGGCAATTTGCTTTACAAAACTTTATTCCTCACTAATACATCAAGATTCATCCACCATGTATCCTATCCCTTACCCCTAGAAGTTCCCCCATCACTTACCCCAACTGTCCTACCTGCCCTGTATCTACATTCTGTATTCTGAATTGTCCATAATCGTAACCATCAACTTTCTGCATTCAGCAAAAGTGAACCTACTCCCCTTCTCCTCCTTCAACCTGCTTTACCCACCCCAACAGCAATAAATCAATTGAACCATGCCAACCTCTGGGCAAACCGCCAGTGCACTGCCATTGCATCCACAACAGAATCCTCGCCAACTCTAGCAACTCCAAGGAACTCTTCAGTGTCATCCAGGAATTCTTCAAAACCTGCACCATCAACACCACCTTCGAGACCTGCTCCTTCCCCGATGACTGGAAACATGCAGAAGTCAGGCCCCTGCTCAAGAAGCCCTTGGTGGACCTGACAAACCTCAAGAACTACCAGCCCATTTCGCTCCTCCGTTTTGCAGCAAATGTCGCCGAGAAGACAGTCAACGCAGAACTGACAAGGCTCATAGAAGATAACCCCATCCTCAACCCTTCCCAATACGGATTCAGAATCAACCACAGCACCGAGACCGCCCTACTCACTGCCACCGACAACATCCACACCCTCCTCGACAAAGGCCAGACTGCAGCCCTGATTCTACTCGACCTATCAGCAGCTTTTGACACCGTCTCCCACCGCACACTTGCAACCAGACTACAGGACACCGGCATACAAGGCACTGCCCTCAACTGGATCAGGTTGTTCCTCACCGGCAGGAGCCAAAGGATCTGACCCCCACCCTTCCTCGCCAAACCCACAGATTTCCACTGTGGAGTCCCACAGGGATCATACACTCAGCCCTACCCTTTTCAACAGCTACATGGCTTCCCTCGCCGCCATCGTCCGACAGCACAGCCTCAGCATAGTCTCCTATGCCGAAGACACCCAGCTCATCCTCTTGCTCACCAAGGACCCCACCACCACCTTCCAGGAAGGAATGCAGGACGTCACAGCCTGGATCAGCAACAGCTGCCTAAAACTCAACTTGGAAAAGATGGGAGTCCTTGTCCTTGGAACTACCCCTGCGGCATGGAACAACTCCTGGTGGCCCACTGCCCTCGGCAGCTCCCCTACCCCCACGGACCACGCCAAGAATCTCGGCATTGTACTCGACTCCTTCCTCTCCATGAATCGACCGTCAACGCCGTCACCTCCAGCTGCTTCAACACCCTCCGCATCCTCCACAAGACCTTCAATTGGATCCCCCCGAGGCAAGTAAACAGTCACTCATGTACTCATTGCCAGCAGGCTGGACTATGGAAACGCGCTCTATGCCAGCATCAACAAGTCTCTACTCCGCAAACTCCAGACAATACAGTACACCGCTGCCAGACTTGTCCTCGGGGTCCCCTGCACGAACACATTAGCCAACCCCTACATAAGCTCCACTTGCTCCCCGTCAGGAAAAGAGTCACCTTCAAGATACTCACCTATCCCTACAAATGCCTACACAACACTGGACCCCAATACCTCAACAACAGAATCACCCTCCACGTACCCAAATGAAACCTCTGCTCCACAAACCTCCTCCTCACCGAAACCCCACTAATCCACAGAGCCAGAGCAGGGGAAAGATCCTTCTCCTACATCACAGCCAACACCTGGAACGAGCTCCCCACCGACATCAGATGTGCCCCCTCCCTGAACACCTTCAGGAAGTCTCTGAAGACCTGGCTTTTCGACTGATACGGATCTGCTGACCCCCACAGCGCATTGAGACCCTTACGGGTGAGTAGTGCTCTTATAATTCCCCTGATTGATCGATTGATTTACCTGCCTCCAGCGACATCATCTAACAGTAGGTCAACCCATTGCACGCCTGATCCAACAAAACATGCCAGATATCACACTGCCCCCAAAAACAATCTGGGTTAGGTGGACAGGTTAAAAACATAATTGCTTCCTAACCTATACTACAAGCATCATGTACAACACTACACAAAATGATAATTTGTAGCTCAACTGCCCCCTCATTATATCCCACTACTCTCCCCTCCCTACTAGGGCTGGACAAAATTACATCACAGTCCTCTGGACTGTTCCACCTGCCCAATATCCCCTGGGGCACACCTGCCCATGTCAGCAGCCCCCCTAGCTCCTATTGGGGGCAAAAGCACAGCACATAGTACTGACAAGCTATAATGCGGAAAAGGTCACATTTTTCAAACAAGTGCACATTACAACAGAGAACATCCCTAAGCAGTTTGTCTTACAAACCTACCATCCTCACTAATACATCAAGTGTTATCTACCGTTTAACCTACCCCAACCCCTAAATGTCCCTTAACATCACCTACACCAACCATCCTATCTGCCCTGTATCTATCTACATTCTGTATTCTGAATTGCTTGTAACTGTAACCTTTAACATCCTGCCTTCAATACCTGTGAACATACTCCCCCCCTGTCCTCCCTTCAAACTGCTTCCCCCAGCCCAACAGCAATAAACCAATTGAACCACACTATCCTCCGGACAAAATGCCATCTAGAAAAAAAACACTAACTTGGTTTTTCTGCCCCCTCTCCAAAGATCACCCCTTCTTTTAACTCTCCCTCTTCTGTTTCAAAACTTAAATATTCATTGCTTCTACCAGTTCTCTTAGATTGACTTCCATAGTCGTACCCCATAGCCTCTGCCAGGGCCTCCCTCATCTGCATCAAGTATAAGCCTATGCAATCCTGGACTAAGGATCCCATCCTAGGGGAAAAAACAACCTGCTTCATAACGCAAATCTGGGTGCACTATCCTGCCAATTCCTTCCTCACTTCAAAATTTGCATAGCCCCCTGTTTATCTTTCTTATGGCCTTATCAATCACCGCTGGCCTATACACTCCCTGCCATTCTCTCCCCTGTATCAATTGCGACCACAGCAAATGGTCCCCACCCATTTTTCTTTAACTTGCTCCATTATCTTGAGCAAAGCCAAGCCTTTCACCCACCCCACGTCATTCTCCCCCAGTTGCACCACTAGAACATTGAGACAACTTCTTCCGTCCAACAAATTGTTTAACACCAGCAATAGCTCCCAACACAACAAACCCCCTTTTCCATGCAGCAAAACCCAACTGAGTTCCATGTTGTCTATTGTGAGCTTTAATTCGGCCCATTTCACAAAAGAATGACCCACAATCCTTACACGATCGTTCAAGAAACAGCATAAGTTCAATTAGACACACAAACTCTGTTCCCCTCATCCTCTACCTCCCTCATATATAATTTGGAGCAACTGGAAGACCACCTACCCAGCCCCTTATCCTCTCAGCTGGCAAACCCCTCTTGCCTGCCTACATAGCTACCTCTATGTGGAAGGAATGTGTGCCAAATGCTGGTGGTGGAAACCCCAGACACCCCCTGCATTCCGTAATACTGCTAACCGTTTAAATGAAATAACCACTGACCCATCCTTGTGCATAACAATTTTGTCTTCCACCCTTCCTCTCTCCCTTCTGAAATTGCACAATTCACCTGGCATATTCTTTGCACAGAATATTTTGCCACTATGACCATCTTACCTTTTGCTCTTTGGAATGTTTTGGACTTACCCAGTCATATCACAATCCGGTCTTGTTCTATGTCTACACTGTCCGAACCAATTCCTCCACTGCTCTTTATCCCTAGATGTTCTTTGACCCAAAAATGTACAGTAAAATTTCCAGCTCATTAGTAACACAAAAAACTCTGCCTCTCGGGCGTCTTGACACAGAGAGGCCAACTCTCACAGCACCTTCTGTAAAACTGACCACACTAGTGATCAAAGTTTCCTTCCCCCATCCTATCGCTAACCCACCCTTTTAACAACCTCATACTCAACTCATTGGTTGATGGGGTATATCCCCACAGCAATTACCCCACATACGCAATGTCCACCAACTTACCCGAGATTGTAACCCAGGAACGTCCCTTGTCTACCAAATCCATGATAAAATGAAACAAATCTTTGCATCTAACCACTCCTTATCTACTCTCTTCTGAGCCTCAGGCACCAAAAATTCTATCCAAGCTTGTACATATGCTCGCCTTGTGGACTGCACTGGTGACCTTCACACCAAATGCAGCATGCTTTGATACCTTTCTGCCATAGCTCATGTGGCATCAGTGTTTTGTTTCTATATGCTCCCATAGCTGGCCCACGGAACCTCGGCCACGGCCACTGCAAATGAGACAGAGCGTCCACAATATTACTGTCCATACCGGGCATGTGCCTTGCTCTAAAGATAATATTGTTTTGTTGGCTGCCCAATACAAAGACTCTCAACAACTTAAGCACCTACACATTCTTTGCCAATTGCCTGTTCACCACATTTACCACAGTCAAATTGATCACCCCGTACATAGAGGGCCACCACCAACAGGAAGAACTCCAGAAAAGCAATACTTCTCCAAACATTTTTCCGTTCCTGTGGCCACTGCTCAGTGTATCAATGTCATCTCCAATACAGGCCAAAACCAGCAGTTCCGCTGCATCCAGAAATACCTGAATTTCCCATTCTATCATGTCCCCAATTCTCTCCAAAGAAATGACATTAAATTGCTCCAAAAATGTTCATCACATCTTCAAATCCTCCCTTATACCCACTGACAATCTTACCTTGTGATGCGACATACCTCCTCTGCCAAAGCCAGGCCCAGTCCCCTGCAGAAAGTCCTCCCTGCTTGGACCACCATGCATGTAAAATTCAAACATCCTAGCAGGACCTGCACTTCCCCCAATTGTACATTTTTCTTGGCCAACATGTTGTCCAGAAAAAACATCATTGTCCTTTGCTTGTCCTCTGGCAGCTTCACTTCCACCCTCATTGTATCCATTTTAATCACAAGGAATGTCATTGTTGTGTCAGACACTACAGTGTTCTCATCTGCCCAGGTTTCCTCTACATGGCTCAGCAGCTCCTATCTGCTGACAGTCCATGGAGCCCAGGGGACCCACAAATAAGATGTTGTCCAGGTAATGCATCGCTGTTCTTTTACCTGTCAAAAACATGAACAGCCACTGGAAAACGGCCCTAAAAATCTCAAACTATGTACATGAGATGGAATAGTCAATGGATAAAGCTTTGTCCACATACAGCAGTTCTTCAAACTGTTTGCCCTGAAGCCCAAAATCAAGAGGATGAGTGAGTACCAGACAGCACATATGGAACAATCATGTCAAAATGTACAATATTTCCATCTCAAGATCCCCAATTGTATGCCTAGCACTCCCACATCCAGCCTGCATGACCTCTACCCATGGACTCCACCCCTCAAAGGGACGATAGACAATGGGAAGCCGCTAGCTGTAAATACTGTTGCTACTGGCCTCGCTGGTCCCATGTTATGAGCTACAAATCATTGTCCAGTTTCCCCCTTTTTCCCTCCGCATTCACTGCCAAACAAGCCCTGAACTCGATTGTACCTCACACATGCATAGCCACTGAAGGCAATGTGTACCTTCTTAATCACATCCATGTACTTAAAGAACGCCACATACCTCCATGGAACTCTTTCACAATATACACTGGCATATATTTAAAAAACTGTAGTCCTATTTTACATTCTGACTGGTACCTTTGGCTATTTGCCCATCACATTCTTCCTCCTTAGACCCATCTTTTGCCCTTATTTCCCTCTGTAACATCTTGAAGACCTCCATGTATTCCCCAATCCAAATTGTCTCTTTTGAGGATGTCAATAGAAGTGTTTCCAAGTGCTTTGTAATATTCAAGTAGGACATTTTCTTTATTCTTTGTTCTCCACTTTCTTTTTTGCTCCCTTCTTCTGTATCCTGTCCCTCTTTGGCCTTCTCTGTCACAACGCCAGCCTCACCAGTCACCAATGTTCCTCCCACTTCTGACAACATTTTTCCACTGTCAGCCTTTCCCATCCCCACATTCTTAGTCAGGCCATCTGATACTACCCCTTTATCTGTCACATAAATCCCCTTTCTCAATCATTTATCACTGCCCTCTCCTCCCACTAAGTACCTTGCATCTACACACTTCATTTCCATCACAGGTTTTTCATTCATTCTTCTCAAACCACTTACCTGCGCGTAAGGTCAGCTCTGGCACCAAAGCCTGCTGCCTCTCCAATCTTGCCTCTGCCTTCATACCAAAATGGTCCGTGACTGCCATTGCCCCACTGACCTGTAACAAACTAGCAGAATCATGCCACCCCAAACAACTCCTTCTCTGCTTGTGACCTCTCTAGACTAGTATCCACCAACTCTCACTCTTTCAGCTCATCTTCCTCATAGTTTAGCATTAACTCCTTGCCGTCTCCCCATGAGAATCCATGACCACTGTCACCACATGACATGTTGGCTGGGAATTCTTCATCCTACCAAGCATATTGGTCCTGCTTCGCCTGCCAGTCAGAACCAGCCTCACCAAACTTCCTTCCCATGCTGTATAGGAGTACCCACCAGAACTTCAATACCGGAGGACTCTAAATACCTCAATGCTTTCTGATCCTGTTCATTGCAGCATTCAGGCAGGCTGCTACTTCTCCATGAAATATGTGACCCACACTAGAGTCTCCTGAGTCTGGACGGACATCTTGACCTGGAACCCAATCATACACATAGAAGGCCGTAGTACATGCTCTCCACCCCTCTTCACTTCTCCTGGCCCCCTGCTCTGACGACTATTCCCACTTACCCTCCCAGAAGAAACTCCGCGAACCCTTTAATAAGTCACGCCCTCCCTCCTGCCCCCTCTGTCCCTTCCACATGCCCATCTGCCTGCCCCACACAGGGCATACACCATGCCCCCTATGGTCCTCCAAATATACCCAGGCTTGTCGCCATTCTACCCACTTTGCCTTTGTCCAGCCTTCCATACACTATTAGGGTCTAATTAGGGGTCTGGTGGTCCTTGGGCCCTTGGACTGCTAACACTGCCAGGGAACCGCGCAGTAATATGCTTGGCAGGACTACTGTGGTCATATCAAGCTTATTGCGACTTTCCTCACTTCCACACATTTCACAGAATTCTTTCCTCCATGAAAACAGTGGTGGTGAGGAAAGAAAGGTGGTCCCCTTGTGCCTCACTCCATGTGGATGCACACAATTGCATGCACCCCTAGTTCCACTACGGCACGGACTTCACAGTCCATGCCCTGCTGGAATTGTCTTTGCCATTCCCATTGTAGTGCCTATTTTATAGCCTCTGCCGTGGGAGCACCAAAGAAACTGCCTGCCAGTGACTAAGTCACTCATAATTCAGCGGGTGGTCCTCACGCAGGTTTGGGGGGTGCGGCGGTGGGGTAGTACCGCTGCCCCACCACCAAACTTGTAATCGGGCCCTTAGTGGTTTGGCCAGTTCCCTTCCCACAACCACTCCTCTGCTTTCTGTTCACCCTTTTCTTCCACAGTATTGCCTTTTGGTAACTCAACTACTCCCCCGTTCTATCACACTACCCTTCCCTGCCTACTAGGGCTGCCCAAAAATGCCCCCAGGTCCCTGGACTGTACCACCCACCCATAATCCCCAGAGAGCACACCACTCTCCCTGGTCGGCTGCCCTCATGCCTCTCTTGCCATGGGATGTCCAGTGTTCAAAAAGCATGGTTCCTGCCTTAAGAACTATAGTAAAAATGGGCTGATATTTTGTTGAACACATTTAACCTCACCTCACCAGGGCCAGACCCTATGCCCATATCCATTATGTGTAATTGTTGTTTCCTTTAGTTTAGTTAAAACTTGTGTGGTCAACATCTGGAATAAAGAGTGAACAATTTACACATTCAAACGTGCATCATTCTGTCGGTATTCAAACAGGACTCTAACATATTCCCTCACCTCCCATCTCAGAGAACTATATTCGAGTACAACTAGTAAGTGCAAATCCTACTCCTGTTCCTGTACCAAAGAAGGATGGGAAAATAGACAAAAACAGTACTAAAATGCAATTCTCTGTAGCCACCCTCCCAGCCCCATCTCACGTACAGAGCAAACTTACTTTCCCAGGCAAACGATCCGTCTAAAATAGTCCTATCTACTCATGTTCTGTTTTCCAGGCAAAACTTGGAGCATTGTAGATACCTGCAGGACCCCATTTCTACAACTCGATCTCTGGCATACCCCTCCAGGTCTAAACCCCTCTTCCCATTGGCTGATGACCCAGACTCTGGGTACCCTGAGTTAATAGGTCTCAAATGTAATTCCACCATATTTCCTGGAATTGGTCAAGTTTGTCATTGTGGCTAGATATTATTCAATCGTAGGAGGAGGATTTATACATTTCTTGCATCCATCCCTCTTCTGCTGGGCAAGTACTTGTTCTCCATAGTCTTAAAATGCCCACTTTCATCATGGCTAGGTATCGTTGGAAACCATTGTTGTAGTGGGACAGTAATGTCTGGAAATGCTTCAAAAGCCTACAGCAGAGATGCTTGCCCATCAAGTGGATGCTACTCCACAAAGTGTCTTTGATAGAAGTCTCTATCCGCACCCTGTATCCACTTTGACTTTTAATAACATGTCCTACTTTTTCTGCAAAAAATGCCTTTGTTTCTTAATACCATCATCATTGCTTATGGGTCGCGATTTATTAAATTGGATTTATTGCAAATCACAAATTGTTCCAAAGAAAACATATTTTCTTATGTTAGTTCTGAGTCATCTCCCAAGCCAGTCCCTGACCCTACATAATTTATTGTCATGACAACTTATCCTAGAAATAGTCTTTCACTGCAAGATGTTGACATCTCACTATTTCCTCCCTATCGGAAAGATACATTTCATATATCCTCATTCCTCCTCTACCCTAACATGGTTTCCTTTCAGAGCTTCTCTTCACTTTTGTACTGCATTGTCGCCATCCACACATACTCAAAGTAGCAATGGTGCTTGAATTGGGACTATTGATCTGCTCTAAAACCATAGAGCACAAACATAAAATATACTTTCTATTGGGCATTGCATTTATTATGATGCGTATGATACAATAATTCTCAGTAATTCCTCCCTTCTCTCATGCACCTAGATCGGTGGAAATCAAAGTAAAAGGCTTTTCCGAATGCAAGGAATCATGCAAACCATCTGAAGACATCATAAAGGCTTTTTGGACCAATAAAACTGCTACTTCAGGTAGGAACTTCCCACTGACCATGGTTTGGAGCAGGGTTGTTGTGGTCTAGGGGAGTAGGAGCAATTTGTGCGTGTATGTGGGTGTGCACACACATTGAACAATCTATGTATGATTGCTGAGTGTTGACTGCCATTCCAGCACTCAATACTACTTATTGATGAGTTAATACCCATTTTCTAACATCCATTGATTGCACTTTTTCAATATAAGCAAGATGATGTATGCATTTTTTCTGCCTAGCTGGCAGGATTGTATCCATTCACAATTAGCCATTGTCCGTTGCCTCCTTTTACTGCCCACAGGATAATGGAATGTTTGTGCTTGCAGACAGCAGGGTGAATCAGATTAGCACTTGAAGCCATTACTTTGTAATTTGATTATACACTGTGATTTATGCCACTGAGCAACCTGTAGTGAGGATAAGGACACACCTGCAGACATTGCTAAGTTAGCATAAGTTGGACACCATTTTTCCCCTTTTGCTAACGTTACTACATGGCACATTTCTAGTATACACTTTGCTCGCTCTCTTTCACATGAGAACTGTCTGTATTTCATGTATTTAGTTGAACACTTTGCTACTTGTCTGCACAGCGTGCTCAAGGTAAAAAAACAATGAACCCTGTTGGATTGCTTTGGTTTGAATCACATCACCAGCCATAACATAGAACACAGCTGCAACACTGAAAATCTGGTGCTTTTAATATTGCTGTGCATGCATGTTAACGCACTTGGAGAAAACACTTTCCAGGATAGAGGAGCAGGGCTTGTCCGGAGATGTAAATTCCTGCATCTGAACTCAAAGGTATGGGGTCTCCCTGACAAAGCCTGGAGGTCTTCTATAATTATAATAAACTAGCTTCTAGCATGGGGAGGGTGGCAAGACGCTATAGAGCTGCTTACAATATCATTATAATATGATTTCCCCTTTTGTTCTATATGGAATTGTAACTATGCTGATTTGTTTGATCCTATGCATTTTGCTGCTAGTATTGGCTCGTGTACTGCATTATAGAGCACGTTAGTTAAAATAAACATTTTAAACTGTACTTTGACTCTATTTACTCATGTTGTGGACAAGTACGAGAGTTTGAACAAAAGAGTGTTCTTGTTCCCAAGTATCCTGAGAGGAACGGAGTAGGATGTCTAATCATTGGTAGCTTCGCCTGTAGCACGGAGAACGAATGAGACACTATAGCTAATCGGATAGGGGATCTGGGTACCGAGGTGGGTATTTTGGTACACCACTACACACTGAGGTCCTCGTTTCCTGCGCATAGTTCTGTATATGTGCAGAATCCCTGCAACAAACCCATTGCATGTTAAGAATTTAACCCAGAGACTTGCAGCCCGGTGGACTTAAACACAAACATGCAGGTGTATGGAGGTATCTTGGTCAGGCTAAACAGAAAGGCTACAGTATCCCTGGGCATCCCTCGGCCTCAGAAAAAGCAACCCCTGGGGCAAGTGTAGGTACATGTCTGAGGTTTTTGTGTGCACTTGCACCAAGTTGAAGAAGCACATGACTGGCAGTTGCACCTCTCTCTGGTATATCTCTGATTCACTGTATTTCAATATCTTTAATGGTCTACACTCTGTCCCCACTTCCATTTTTTTACCCACCACAGATATTGTTGCCACAGATTTGACTCACTGTTAGGCCTGGGTGGTAAATTCCATTCCGCTTGTGAAATTTGCGGAATTTGGGTAATTTTGCGTTCCGCAGAGACCGAGGCATTGCCAAAAATTCCACGATCCATAGAAATTTCTGCTTGTTTGCGCTTTCAAAATGCGTGTTCGGGAAATATTTCCCCCTGAGCACGCAAACAGCATTCGCGAACAGGAAAACAGTATCACGAACGGGTGGAACAATCAACTCCACGTGTTCGCTGAACTCTGCGGGCTCGCGGATATTTTTTACCGTTTTGTGGAGCTTTGCGTAGCGGGATTATGCAAATTCCGCCCACCCCTACTCACTGTGCCCCCCCTTACAAACTGACATCTCTGCTCCTCTGCCATTAAATTATTCTACCTGTACAGCATGACTGGTATATGCTCTGCTCTTGTGAGTTTTTTGGTACAAATATGCTAGTTTCGCTTTATGGCCATTAAACAGTATGGGTCTCAAATTGAAGACTTTCTTATTTTCTTCAATCACACATCCTGTATGTGTGCTGTGGTGCCTTTTCAAGCCATTCCACTTGTGTCACTCACAAGCTCAAAGTTGAAGGCTGGTGTCTTGTATGTTTTGATGGCGGAAAAAGAGTCCTTTGCTTCCTGATATTCACCATCCTCAGTGTAGACTTGGTAAAGCAACAAAATGCTGTCATTCACACTGCATAGTATGTACCTCAAATACCGAATGGCCTTGCTGTGGGTTCATCCAAAATTTGAATGAGATTGACAGCAAAACTAATGCCTAGTGGACTGAACTGCCCCATTCTATATATTCTGTGACTAGATCCAGAATGTGAATGAAAACCTACCAATGCATCAAGGGAACTGAAACAAACCCTCTCACTACATTATAATGGCATGCTTATGCTTTTTTTCTTTTAAATCCTGGAGAGAGCTAAAGAGGTCTCTACCCAGATCTACAAATACGTTTTACATCATTTTATTTAGCAAATAATGATTGCTGAATATATATAATTAAAATAATATTGAGGTGAAATGCAACTTCCTTTTCTGGCACCATAGCCCACAAAGTACAAACCTCTTGGCATCCAAGAGGAATATGAAGCATTATTTAGAAATTACTTTGCAATCTTAGAATCATGTTTGTTAGTTTTGGCAGCAAAATATATATGATGAAGGTGCAGTTTGAAAAGCAATGGAATATCAATTACACTATGGGGTCCAAGTGACACTTCAAGAGGAGCCCCACAATTAGTGTTCAGATGTTTACATTCCTTGAACTGCGTTCAGTATCAAAATAATTCTCCATGTCCTCTCTTCGAGTTGTTTTTGTTTGTCCCTATTTCGAGAAATTCATCTACTTGGAGAAATTTGTCTACGAAACCATCCATTCATATTAAAATGCTGAGAATACTTTGAGTGACTTTTCAATTGATCTTCGTTGGACTCGGCCCTTGTTGGACTCGGCCCTTCTGGCAGGTTCACCCCTGAAACTTTTTGCTTTTTATTGTGACCTGGTGTTAGTGATTTTTGGTTTCTGCGCACTTTACCACTGTGTCCCAGGGTAAAGTGCGCGCGTGTAGTTAGACTGACCTGCCCTCCCATAGGAATGCATGGGGGAATGTATGTGTCCCTGGTAGTTCCTGATGCGTGGGGAGTACAGGTGCGAGTTTGGTATGTGCGGACTCATGTGATGAAATGCTGCGCGATGATGTGTGCGGCGTCAATGTACCTAGTGTGGAAGTGCCACTTCTAGAAGTTGGCATTTCTGTGTGCAGTGTGAGATGAGTGCCTTGTCTGGCGATTGGCTGGCTGAGGTCATGTGATGGGCTAGGGAATCCCATGAGTCAGGATGAGTCACCCAGTGGTGAATGGAGAGGTCAGCAGCCAGATGGGTGGGAGGAGTACACCTAGGACCTGAATAGGGCTGGGCTTTCCCCACACAATGCTGGCTCCGCCCCCTGTGGTGCGACTGATGACCCTGGCTGTCCTGTGAATAGGGAGAGGGGCTGAGCAAAACAAAGTGCTCAGGAACCAGTTGCATCTGGTTCGCCCCTTCCCTGCACCTTGAGACAAAGGACACCTATGTATAAAAAGGGGCTGTGGCCCCATGTAAAATGTTCTCCTGATCCTAACTGGGGGGGACCTGCTGCTGCTGCTGGGCGCCAGGAGAGACCGCCACTGGGGACTGCCTCCCTGCCTGGAGGGCCCTGTGAGCTGGCCCCTGGGCCCAGCCCTTGCCCCCCTGCCTCCTGGAAGATCTTATTCCTGGAGGAACCTTGCTCCTGGACCTTTAACTATACCCCTGGGAGCGCTTTGAAGGAGAGGGCTGGTGACTGCACCCAGGCGCTTAGAGAGCGCTTCTATGTCGCCTCTGCAGCGCTGAGCTGCTCATCATCAACAGGGAATCCCCGGCGTAGAGGATTCCCCTGCATCCCTGTGTTCGCTGGTGGGAGCCCACCCCGCAATCGTGTGCCCTCCAGCGGGTGCCCACCCCGCTTCATTACGTATTCATCGCGGGTGCCCAACCCGCACGCCGCCGAAGAGAAATCACCGCCGCAGCCGGGCTCCCGCAGGAAGTCAGGCAGTTCGTGTTGGGACGTGGGCGGGACCTCGCCCCGAAACCCGGAAGCCGATGGGAGTCTACCCCGCGCTCCGGTGGTGAAGGAAAGAAGAGGAAGCAAGAAGTCCGGAGCTCGGCCGGCTCCGATCCAAGTCCCGGGTCCCAGGAGGGGGCCCGGGTGAAGAGAGGTCCGCGCCGCAGAGGGGACACCCGAGCGAGGAGACGCCGCCTCTCAAACCAAAGGTGAGTGTGGGCGTCCCTGTGGGTCCCTCCGCTGCAGCGCACGGTGTTCCCTGCTGCCCAGCCCGCAGCGGCAGCTCCACCGACAGGACCGCATTGTTTGTTTAAGAGCGCGAGTGCGCTCCAACGACGGGGGCACCTTGTTTGAAGAGCCTAGAGGGCTCCAATGTGGGACATTCTTTGTTTAGAGTCCAGAGGGACTCCAACGGGACCGCATTATTTGTTAAAGAGCCTAAAGGGCTCCAACATACGCCGCATTGTTGTTCTAGAGCGCGAGGTCGCTCCAACGAAGGGGGCACTTTATCCTGCCAAGTCCCCCGAGCGGAGGCTCCAACATACGGGGGCATATGTGTTTAAGAGCAGAGGCTCCAACACGGGGGCACATTGTTTTAGAGCCTGAGTGAGGCTCCAACGTGACTGGGACATTTCCTTTGCCGATCTAGAGCCAGAGAAGGCTCCCACGCTGGACATCATGTTTGTTTTAGAGCGCTAGTGCGCTCCAACGCGTGGCATACTTGGGTTAAAGGCATGCTGGTGCCCAGACTCATTTCCCCAGCTGCCCAGCACTTTGTGGGCAGCTGCAATGTTTAGGTTGTGGCCCTTTACGCTTTAGCTTGCGCAGCCTGCGCAGTCTAGCCCTGACTCTGCTGGACAAAGGGCGTTTGAGCCCCTGTAAGGCCAAGTTGGGCTGGGGACAGTTTTCTTGCATTGTGTCCTCACCTAGGGTACATGGTTGTTTTTTTTCCTGTGTGCGCTTGCGCAATATGCAATGTCTTTATGCTTATTTTCATTCCTAAACTGTGTTTATGCATGGGAGATTGTTTTACTAGTTGCGATTATGCTAGTGTGCTCATGGTCCTCTGCGTGATGTGTACCTAATGTGTTTTAGGATTGCGTAGGGTGTACTTACCTGTACCAGTGGTTACTGGTTGTGCGCTACAGTTATTATTTGTTCTACATTTCTACATTTACAATTTGGTGATTTGTGATGATTCTGACAGTGGTCCATGTGGCCCTGTCTTGTGTAAATAGTCCCCTGTAAATTCTGCCCAGTGCCAGTTGGCACGGTGTAAATGGTGTGAATATTATCTAATGTGTTTTGGTATAATACAAAGGCTATTTTGATATAATACCTTGTGTGGAGTTTCCTTTGTGGTGGGCCTTGGGTGTTGTTGCTGGGTGCGCGCGCAAACGCTTTACACATTGCCTCCGGGATAAGCCTGACTGCTTGTGCCAAGCTACCAAGGGGGTGAGCAGGGGTTATCTTTGGCGTGTAACTTCCTTGCCCTGACTAGAGTGGTGGTTCTGCCTGGCTTTGGTGCAAGCCTTAGCCAACCAGAAATCCCATTTCTAACAATCTTTGATAACGATTCATTTACCTGCTCCATATGTACATTTTTCACAGATTTGTAGCGGTGGGGACAGCATTTTATTTTACAAAATGCATGCAAACTTCTGGAAAATTGTTGACCATAGTATTTCATTTCATGGAAAACTTTGGAGATTTTAAAGCTGTGTGGGACTACCTTTTTATGTCAAACAGATTAAATACCAACATCGCTGCAAACAAAATATGTCTTCAGATAACATTGCTCTAAAAAAATGATGAATTGAAATTTATAGTACATATGATGGATGTTCGAATTGTAACCTTAATCATACTAGCAAATCGTGCATATGTGGTGAATATACTCTCGGCAGATGTTTCTTTGGATGGCTGTACATAATTTGAGTTTTCAAAGCTAGTGAAGTATCTCATTGATGATATTGAAGAGTGTTGAAACCAATAGTGATGGCCATATTGTGGAAAAGTATCAGGGCACTGGGCTAGGAATTGATGATCCTTTGATCTGAAACCCTGGAACCTCTCTTAGACTCTGCTAAATAATGGAACTTTTGTGGTACATTATACCACAAAACAAGCAAATTATCCCTAAAAGAATGTTTCCTCACTAAAATTAATATGATGTCCATTAATTATTGTCTTTATTAACATTTCTAACTTCATAGAAACTCCACATCCTTTAGGGATCAGTAGGTGATACTGAGAAGGAAGGCTGCAGCAGAATAAATGTTGGTAAATCAGTGTTTAATTTGAATATCAGAACCAAAAATACAGTGAGACAAAATATTGCGTCAAAGAATATCGAGGACAAACAAATTGTGAAGGTAAGTTTCTATAGGTAAACAAAGTTTTTCTGTTTATAATCCACATATATGTACCTTGACAATATATATAGCTTCAAGGTACATAGATGTCGAGTGAAGAATAGTTAATCTATTCTTACCTATTTGCCGTTATCTTCTCGATATTTTGGTCCGCAATAGATTTGACATGATATTTTGTCCACACAATATTTGCGGTTACCAGATTCTGTCAGTGATCCAGTAAATCAATACTTTGTGGAAGTGGTTCGTTTAGAGATATTATATTTGAAGTTCCAGAGGGTACCCCCACTCCACCTATACAGCTGTATACACAATGTAATTCTCTCTTCGTCCACTGCTGAGACTCACACATGTGTAAGCCTCTTCTTTTAATGGCAACCATCACACATCCTGCCTTTGACATTCCATATGCTGGCACACATATAGCCCTTTGCCACTCTTTTCACTACATTAAGAGGTATGGTGAGTCTCTTTTGTTAAGATTTAGAACTTCTGCCCTTAATCAATCTGACCTACCCTTGGTCAATCTCAATGTGTAGAGATATGTCTCTCTAAACCACACTTCTTATATTATCTCTTGAACGACAGCCCAAGACTTATGCTTGCTACTGTTGCAGCGGATACCTGGGCAAAATACGGACTATCTCTCTTTTATACTTACATCATTTTCATCATATCTCAATCTATTTCCTCCATGGGCCCATAACAAAACATTAATCTGACATTGGTCCTCCAATTCATCTTTTATGTGAGCTAACAGGGACTTGGATATTTAAAGAACGTGAGACAAATCCTTATGAGGACCTGGAATAAGAAAATGCCAAATTCATGCTAACAACCAACAACCTTTTCTGTGGATACTATAATGATAAGACTTTCGACAAGAAGGTTCACATCAAGAATGACCCAAACTCAATAAAGTTTGTGCATGTAAACCATTTATCTAAACCTCAATTTGAATAGTCAAGACCGTAAATCACATTTCAGATTCAATTTACTGGAAATCATTTAGTTCAATTAGTCACACAATGTCATACAGATTCAATAAAATAGAGAGAGAACATAGGGAAAAGTTCAGCATTTAGGTTATACAAAACATATGTACAGAGTTGAAGCGTAAGGAGTCCCAGGAATGAGTCAATAAACCGTCAATGTACAGGATGAGTCAGTTCGGAAAGTTCAGTTCAATTGGGATTGGCATAGGAAAGAAAATCTGAGTTCAATCTGACACCATGCCAGGAATGGCAATTGAAAATGACAACCAGCACAGCTCCTCCACCAAGGGGGCAATTATACTTCCAAATGTTCTCAGTTTTTGCCCACAAAGTATCCTTTCCATCCCTTAATATGGTTTCCATTGGTTGTCTGCAGTGGGCTGCTCATGTTGTGATCAATATCTCACTAAGAAAATCCAGAAGCATTAAGTAATCCTTTTGCAGAATCATCAATTTCAACAACTTTATAATTCCAACCTTTCCTCGGAAGTAAGACAATTCACTTTGTTCACTGTCTGTCAGTTCCCAGATACTCTCTCTGCGTTTGCAATTGTATTCATACATTTCTGTCAAAAGTGTTGCTGAATCAAAATGAGTCTATTGTTCACAGCGTAAAAGAAACTTCATGAAAAGTTCTCATATCAACTGAAATGACTACTTCAGCTAGATTCTGCCTTTAAAACGAGGAAAAAGAAGCATTTGAGGCCTACATGAAAACTTGCTGAATCATTATCATATTATGATTTATATAAAACACACAATAATATGAATAATTCAATTTTGTTAGTTGATTCCCTCATTATTCTTTTCTTCAGAGTCACATGTCAATATTAGGTGCTACTAAATTTATTTTATATCTTTCACGTTTTCATTTTCAAAACAGATTACTATGCTTCTCATTTTTGTTATTCACGTTTGTACCACTGCAATTCTTCATACTGTCAAGCATCTTGAAACTAAACATTTTAATTGTTTTCAAATGTCTCATTAGGTAAGCATTAGTTTCAGTTATCACATTTTATTAATCATTAGCAGTACATTTTCGAAGTTACCTATGTTTAAATTCTTAAACGTGTGATTACATTGCATAAGCAAATAACTTTTTCTCTCTTTATTTACGTCTTTCACATTTTCACATTTTAGAAACCTCTGCATGCTTTCACGATGCAGTTTTTTAATCTCATGTTTTTCGTCTTCAACCATTTTGCATATTTTAGTCAAAAGGTATTGTCATAAATCTAATTTAGTGGTGAGAATTGATCGAGACATTCATCATTAAACTTTTGCACCCTATTAATTCCCTCTTTCAAGCCATCACACATACTTATCTTGTATCTTATTCTGATATCACATTAGAATGCAGTTGTCTTCAATTGTTTCAGTCTCATTTGTTCCAAATTTTAATCTCATCATAAAAACCACTCTATTTCTAATTAAATTTCTGCTCTATTTCTTTTTCACCCTTTATTTTCTTTAGAGCTTCTCTTATTTTTGTATTATCAATACATTAGTATTATTATTAGTAAGCCAATAGCAATTGTAATTAATGGAGTTAGTATTTCCCCCCTAAACATTTTCCCAGTGCTGCAAACCAATTTCCCACAGAAGAAAATCCTTTCCCAATTTTCTCCCATGCACTATCAGTTTTTAATTCTGTTAGTTCTTTTCCTAAATTAGTAATATTGCTTATATATCCCTTCAAATCATTACTTTTGTCCAGGATATAAGTGCAACATTGTTGAACTTTCAGCATGCAACAGACTCTGCCTTCTTTTGTTAGGAGTATGTCTAAAGCAAGTCGATTTTACAAAACCGTAGACCTAATAGCAACCATTTTCGTATCAATTACTAAAAATCCACCAGCAGTAACTGTTGACAATCGATCTACTACTGTTGAAAGTTTTCAAATTTTGTGCGAACCTAGTATTACCCTAACTGAGAGTATTATAGCTCCAACAACATCCCCAATCATTTCAGCAGCACGTAATCCTCTTCTAAAGCATGCAGGTTTCCTTTAATTGATTCCACTGTGGTAGATCTTTGGAAACACTTTTTTCATATAACAACACCTATACCAATGCTTGGGTAATTTGTAATAAGACTTTTTCCCACACACAAAATACACTCTAGGAAATACTGGGTCCAATCCTCCTAAAAATAATCCCCATCCGCCCATAAGTAGGAAGGTATGTTCACATTCACTGAACAAAATGAAGTTATTATTTTGCTCTGTTTTACGTCTTAGTATGCAAAGATTTCCTTTGTGTTGCCACGCTAGAGTCATTACATCGTAAGTATCTCCTTTTTTATGATCACCCCCCCATGAGCCCATTGAGGTGTATTCATTTGTTTTTCAGATTTGTTTTTTATTTCCTCCCTACGATCTTCTACAGAATTAATAAAATACATTTCTACACTATGTAAAAACACAGGTTAAATTATGTTGATGTGCATATACAGTGTCTGTAGGTGATGTAGGATGAAATAATTCCTCCATAATCTCGGCATCTCATGCATCAGGCAGATCTGTGATTGGGAGTGAGTGCCCGAAAAGTGTCAGCGTTCCATCCATCATCTCCTTGTGTTTGCTTAGTTCAGCCTAAGTTGGCAGGGTGTGCCCAGACATGAGTCCCTTGCTCAATTTGCCACTGGATTCAAGCTAGCCTGGCTGATGAGAGATGTGACCCTGAAACCGGATGCTTGTTTCCGGTTCAGGCAAGACCTGGCTTGGCAGTTTGGGTTGAACTGTTCCCGTGAGGCACAGGTTCAACACTTATTTGCATACAGCTGGGTCTGAACTGAGGTGGCGAAGTGAGCTAAAGAACAATAATAGATTCAACCCAGATCTGTGAATGAGGACGAGTGTCTGAAAAGTTTCAAAGCTCCATCCATCATATCCTTGAATTTGCTTTGTTTACCCTAAGTTGGCAGGGTATGCCCAGACATGGGTGACTTGCTCACTTTACCACTGGATTCAAGCTAGCCTGGCTGATGAGGGGTGTTACCCCGAAACCAGTCCCAGGATGCATGATGCTTGTTTCTGGTTCAGGGAAGACCTGGCTTGACAATCTGGGCTGGACTGTTCCCATGACGCACAGGGTCAAGACTGATTTGTATATAGCTGGGTCTGAACTGAGGTTATGTTATGTTATCAGTATTTGTAGAGCGAATGACTGCCCCCATATCGGGACGTCCCAGCGCTAAGCCTGAATAGAGGATGGCAGGGAGGGAGTAAACTAGAGATTTGAGAAAAAGTAATGTCTTGATCAGCTTCCTGAAGGCCCAGTGGTCCTGCATGCCGATGGCAGCAGGAGGGATGGTATTTCAGAGGGTGGGGGCCAGTGCCCTGAATGAGCGAGCGAGGTGGCATAATGAGTTAAAGAATGATGATGATTCAACCAGGATCTGACTGAGGGTGAGTGTCTGAAAAGTTTCAGCGCTTTATCCATCATCTCCTTGGGCTTTCTTTTTTCCCCCTAAATTGGCAAGGTATGCCAAGACGTGGGTCTCTTGCTCACTTTGCCACTGGATTCAAGCTGCCCTGGCTGATGAGGCGTGTTACCTCAAAACTGGTACCAGGATGCTTTTTTATGGGTCAGGGAAGACCTGGCTTTGCAGTTCAGGCTAGACTGTTCCCATGTGGCACTGGGTCAATGCTAATTTGCATATATCTGGGTCTGAACTGATGTGGAAAAGTGAGATAAAGAACAATGATGGATTGAACCCAGACTGGGGTTGCGTGTGTGAAAAGTTTCAGCGCTCTGTCC
Organism: Triturus cristatus; assembly: GCF_964204655.1. Classification (NCBI taxonomy): domain Eukaryota; kingdom Metazoa; phylum Chordata; class Amphibia; order Caudata; family Salamandridae; genus Triturus; species Triturus cristatus. The sequence goes on along the minus strand of NC_140595.1, from coordinate 705,086,090 downwards.
ATCATCTCCTTGTGTTTGCATATATTTAGTATTATCAACAGCAGGGCAAGAATTAGAAAGAAAGCATCTTAGTGAAACTAGATTTCGATTTTCCATCTCAGGATTAGAGGCATTCATTTTTAATTTATTTTAATCTATAGAAATAGGCTTTGTGCGGTTGCTTTTGGTTAGCGTCTGGTCACACCTTTATTCTTTGTTTCTCTTCTGGCCTTTTTTTTTTTTACTCTTCTTTTCTCCTTTTTCACAACAGTTCTTTCAGGGTGGTTTGTATGAGTTGCAGTTTTTACAGCAAATCGTGTGCAACTCTTTTTCCCAGTCATTTGCGGCAGCTAAATATGTCCACTCAGGAGCTGCATATATTGGACTTGGTGCGATGCTCTTTTATTTCTGAGAATTGTTGATTCTTCTTCATCTGTGTCACTTTGCTCAGATTGACTCTAGTTTTCAATCACAGTTGAAGGTATTTTTCCTGAAGTCAGTATATGTTTCAATCTCTCAGATTTTCTAGACTAAATGTCTGTTTTTCACACTTGTTTCTCTGGTACTCTGTTCACATCATTTGAGTCTTTATTCCTTTTGGTTGGATCCCCTTCAATTTGACCCTTGATACCAACTGGGACCAACTCTCTTTGACTCTCATTTACAACAGCGTCTCAAGACCCAGTAGCTAGCGCCCTTTCTACTCTGTGCTCAGTCTGAACAGGACATTTCTCTGTTGTCCCCAGTTCGTCCACCAAAGACCCTAGACTTTCAAGAGGACAGGGGACTCGACGAGTGTGCACCCAATTATGTATATCACCACATTTGACAGTAGTTGTGGTCACAAGAATCACTTGATAAGGCCCACGCCAACAAAGTTCCAAACAGGATTTTCGCACGTGCTTATTAACGAGTACCCAGTTGCCTGGGCACAAATTGTCGCACTGCTCCTGTTGAATGATAGTTGAGACTTCTTCAACCTGGTGAGACATAAAACACACCACATCAGCCAATCTTTTACAATAATGGAGTACCAAGTCATCAGATCTATTCACAAGCTGATTTGCTGGGACTGTTGGCTGCCTCATAGCCCTCCCTATAATTATCTCGTGAGGGGACAGTCCAGTTCTTCTGTCTGGGATACGTCGCAAGCTCATCAATGCCAAAGGCGACGCATCAAGCCAGCCCAGGGATGTGGACACACACACCTTCGCTAGTCTGGACTTAATCATTCCATTCACCTGTTCTGCCACACCCGACGCCTCTGGGCAGTATGCAAAGAGTAGGCTTTGCTCAATTTGTAATGCAACACAAAGCATTCGTATTACTTCATTATTGAAGTGCGTTCCTCTATCCAATTCCAATTAGACTGTAAAACTGAATAAAGGTTTCAATTCTCTAAGAACCAGTTTAGCCACAGTTAAGCTGTAATGAAAGCTTAACTGTGGCTAAACTACTTCTTGCAGGAGAAGCCTTGACCCAACGAGAAAACAAACACACAATCACAAGAACATATTTCAATCCATTACAAGAGGGCATCTCAATAAAGTCCAGCTGCATGCGGGTAAAGGGACCTCCTGATTTTCCAATGTAACTTGTACATCCACGGTCTTTCTTCCTACATTTTGTTGTTGACGAAATTGCACATCTTTGACACAGATTCTCTGCAATGGCTCTAAATCTCTGGTTGTACCAAGTTTGCAGAAAGAGACATAGCATAGCATCTCTAACTGCATGTGCAAGTCCATGACAAATCCTTGCCATCGGTGACAGTATGCTATCCAGCAACACAGATCTCCAATCCGTGCAAACCCAAACCTCATCTTCCTGTCTGCGATTACACCCTGTTTTAATCCAACCTTCTCTTTCTGCCTGTGGTACTGAATCTTGCAATTCTCTAATTTCTTCTAAAGTTTCAACAACTGAAAACATCACCTGCATTCTGTATCATCAGAGTGTTCCTTTAAAGATTCCCCATTGAATGTGTAGGAATTTAGGGCACAATACCGTGCAGTCTCATTGGCATATCGATTGCCAACTTTGGCATAATCATGTCTAGTTTGGTGAGTGGAACACTTCACCGCCACAATCTGTGCTGGAAGTTGTAGAGCCATCAATAGGTTTTTTGCACTCTTTCCATTTTGGATAGGTGAACCCTAAGAGGTTATAACCCCATGTTGAGACCACAACTTCCCAAAGTCATGCACCACCCTGAAACCATATTGACTATCTGTGAATATGGTTACTCTCATTTGTTTGGTAATGCTGCAAGCCCTGGAAAGTGTGATCAATTCAGCCACTTGTGCTGAGTACACTCCTTTCAACCATAATGCTTCCACCACACCCACTGTAGTACAAATCGCATAACCCGCAGCTCCCAAGGCACCTCCTCAATCTCTCAAGCATGATCCATCCAGAAACCGTACATGGTCTGACTCTGGCAACGGAGTATCACAACTTCATGTCCAGGTAACGGCAAAAAAAGTAGCTGGATTCAAACTCTCACATCTTGTTACAGTTACATTCTCTGCACCCAAGATCACGTGTTTATATTTGTTAATTGACTACTCGTTCTCACACTGTTCCAAACTCACATATGTTGCAGCAATAGCTTTCAAACATCCAGGTAAAGCAGCAGCCACAGGATCCAATGTAGCTGAAAAATATGCAACAGGTCTGCGTGCTGTTCCATGCATTTGCATTAGAACTGACCTTCGCATTCACTGTAAAACTCTAATTAAAGTCGGGCATTCCCAACGCTGGTGTTTGACATAAACTGTCTCGCAGTTCAAGAAAAGAGTGCAAGCATTCCACATTCCATGGAACAGGATCTGGCACGTCTTTGTGTGTTAATCTCTGAAGTGGCTTGGCTATCAAAGAAAACTTTGGCTTCCACTGCCTGCAGTAGCCAACCATTCCTAAGAACATTCAAACTTCCTTCTGTATACTCAGGTGGATTCATCTGCAATATAGCAGTGATTCAATCTTCTGACACTTTTCTTACTCCTTTTTCCTTGTGATGACCCAAATAGAGAACTTCTCTCTTGTAAAACTGCAGTTTTTCCAGCAACATCTTATGCCCACTCACTGCCAAATAATTCAGTAGGGTCACAGTATCTGAGGCACATGCTTCTTTAGTTTCAGATGCCACTAATAAATCATCAATGTACTGCACTAGCACAGAGTGATTCGGCATTTCTAGTGACTCCAAATTGCTCTTCTAAATCTGATTGAAAATTGAGGGGTTTTCCATATACTCTTGTGGAACTTGGCCCCATGCCAAGACACTGTTTCCAAACCAGAACGCAAATAAATATTGGCTATCCGGATGCGAGGGAGTGGAGAACATAGCTTGACACAAATCAATCACCAAAAACCATTCAGCTTCACATGGAATCTGATAAAGCATTATAGCAGGATTTGGTACTATTGGACAACAGGGTATCACAATCAGATTAATTTTCCTCAAATCCTGATCTATTGTATATTTTCCATTTGGTTTTCGTATGTCCTTGATAGGTGAATTACATGGACTGCCCCAAATCCCTCTCAAAATTCCTTGTTCAATCAGAATCGCAATCAATGGGGTTATTCCAGCAATTCTTTCAGGACTCACATTATATGCCGGAGTTCTCGGGTATTCTGCATTTGGTTTCACTGTAATTCGAATTGGAGCTACTCCTTTCATTAACCCAATATCCTTTCCTGAAAAATCCCACACTTCAAACACAGGTGGTAAGTCATTTTCAGTAATTAAGGGATACAAACTCTTTACCTCTGTATTCTGTCTAGCCATTTTAAACACTATCTCCTCATCTTTGGTATGAAATTCTATTCCTTCAGGTGTGCAGTAATGTAGCAATTCTTTTTGCACAGTAAATCTCGTCCCAACAGATTTACTGGACTAGTGTCACACACCGCAAACCTATGTATATCCTCAAATGTTCCAATCTGTACTTACACTGGTTCTGTCACTAGGGTTGGAATTAATTGGTTTGATACTCCTACTACTTGGATTGGTTCTTCTGAGAGGGGTAGGTTGGGAATTTTTACAGTTCTCACAATGGATCGGGTAGCACCAGTATATACAAGGAATGAAATAGATGTTCCATTTACCTAGCCATCCAAAATAAGGACCATTCTTCTACCTCTAAGGATGCGCAAAGCACACATTCCTCCTCCCCTCTCAGGCACTGTTATTGGGAAGTATCTGAGTCACTATCATACATCTGTAAGAAATATTGTGAAGCCACTTGCACATGTAGATTTGCTTGATCATTGGTATGAAAACCTATATTCACATTGTATTTCTCAACTTGTCCATTCAAATTTTGCATAGGAGCTTGAGGAATATTCTGATCCTGAACCCTTACATTTAACATTGACTGATGTAACATATCACCTGTCATCAGTGATTGAATCAATCCATATGCACCTGTCACAATTGTTTGTCCATTCACCTGATTAGCCAAATTGGACTTACAATCGTGCTTCCAATGCCCGAGCTTGCCACAACTGTGACAAGGAAAAGTATTTTTCAATGAATCTATGTTGGATCCAAGTCCCCTTCGTTGTGGCATCACATTTAGCAAGGGATTTACCATTACACCCTTCATTCCAGTAGTAGTCTGACCATTTCCCTGTATCATGCCTGTAACGTCTGAATCAAAACCCACATGTCCTTTCTTGGCTGCCCTCATCTGTGCCAACATCAACTTCTCTTTCAACTTCTTATGTTGCATGTCGATGTCGTCACCACAATACTTTGCATACGCAGTATTTCTTCTATTGACTTGCTCTGCCAGCAAATCAAATGCTGCTGAAACATAGCACTAATCTCAGGCCTCAAACCATAAATAAATTGATACACAAAATGTCCCATATCGTTCTCTAACACATTTTCAATTCCACTATACTGTTTGAATGCCTGGAGAAGTCTCTCATAATAGGCATGTACTGTTTCTTTTCGTTCCTGAGTGGTCCTATCAATTTTCACCCAATCTGTTTCTTTCGGCAAAATCTTTCCTGTCAAATATATAATGAACTGATTGGATTTTTTCATCACTTCTACTGACAGTGCACCTGTTTTGGGGTCTCTTGCATGTTCTGTTTCTGGCCAATCAACTGCAATCTTACATTCCATCCACAAATATTTAGGGAACACAATATCAAACAAATCATACAAATTCTTCAACATGACCTTTGAAACTTTCACAAATCTTTTCACTTGCTCATACCATTCCACTGGTTTCTCCCTCAACCTCGGGAAATCATTTGTAAAGGACAATATGTACTGTCTACTTCAGGGGACATGTACATACCCTCCTCCAGGGACTTCTGTAATAGGAAAAGCCAAAGCATCAGCCTCATTCTTTTCCTTTCCTATCATTGGATAAATAGGTCGTACCACTCTGGTATCTTCTTTCTTTTCAGCCCATCTGCCTTCCCATCTTTCTATCCCTCCCCGTCACTTCAGGGTAGGTATTAACTCTTTCATTTGCAGTCTTTTCCCAAAGGAATTCAGATTTTCCAAATCTTTGCCACTAAAATCCAATAAATAGGTTTTCTGTAATGCCTTAGACTTTTCTACAGCCACTCCATATTTCTGTGCTACGTCAACAAATTTCTCATAGGTATTTCTCGCTTTCTGAGTTATACCTTTACACATAAATAATAATTCCTCATCATGATATTTTCATAGCCTCTCCGGACTAATGGTTCCCCATATAATTTCTTCTAATTCCACTTTTAATTTGCTCACATCTATATCCATGCTTTGAATTGCATATTCAGTGCTTTTCCAGTAGGGGCTATGCTACAATCATCGAGTTCTTCTGAGGATGGCCCTATTGAAGTACTTGATCGGATCTTTTTGATTCTCTACTAATCTCTACTGGCTTCAGCAATACTTGTGAATCTATTTTCTGACTACTCATTTGCAAATATCTCCCAGTAATTTTTTGCTGTCCTCTACTTGGCATCTCAAGTGCCTTCTTTGAAATATTTATTAATGGCTCTATTCCCCCTTCCATGGTGGAATTCATCCTACTACACTATTCTGCACTATTCTCATGAGTTTCTAATAAGCCCCTAGGGCATGTATGTGCGCCACATGTGCACACATGCTTATTTCAGGGGTGCAGGGTACACCCTTGCATTCGCAATTTGCGAGTACCTAATGGGTACTCGCAAATTGCATGTCTTACCATTCATTCCTATGGGCCTATAGGAATGAATGGGAAGGTATTCTTTAATTCCGAATCACAATTTGCGATTCACAATTAAGGAATACGTAGGAATCGCAATTAATATTGCGAATCCTACATACATTGCCTTTTGCTAGTCATTAATAGCGAATCGCTAAAATTCGCTATTAAGGACTCGCAAAACACTTTCTTGCTACATATGCCCCAATGTGCTTTATTATAGAAAACATCTTGGTTCCTCATTGCATAACACTGCGATAGAATTACAGTATTCTGTTTCAATGGTATATACCGTTGTGTGTTGTATCACGATATCTCTTACCCCATTCCTTGCCCTTCCTTCCTTGTTTTGGTTTGCACGTGCTTCCAATGACGTGCTTTCCCTCTCCCGAGCACGTGCTGTTAGCTGAATTTTGTGGTAGGAAGGTAGCACTAGCTTCCTGTGTTAATAATGAACTAATCCAACTCTCTTAATTATACAGTCATTACTACAAATGTATTCTACATATGTTAATGTCCATTTTCCATGGTAAAAGACACTTGGTCCCAATCACATCACATGATTAAATAATGAAAGCACTCAGTGGAAAGTAATGAGCTCTAATTGGAGAAACCACAAACCTAGGTATTTAGATTCTGAAAGGATGCAAGTGAGTAGGACCTGTCTTATTAATGAAAGCGCTACTCAGAAAAAGTAAAAATAATTATTTTCTATTCATCCTAATCTTATACGCATTAATGTGTTCTCTGTTGCATAGAGTATTTGTTTCAACACTGGACAGAAGATGCATTCTTTGGGTATCTATTCCTGAATTGTACGCACTCCATGCAGATCAAGAGATGCAACAAAATCCCTGAAAACTTCCCAGTGACGAACAGCATGGTGGCAGATATCTTAGGAACGAAGACAAACCTTACAACCGAGCTGCAGGTAAGTTCATTTGATCTTGGTTCCAAAGGGCTGCAAGCAGGTCAATGATTCAGCATTTATAGGGCACCAAACCCCAGTTCAAACGGGGAACAAAGAACAAACACATGTGCACCAAAACGGATGAAAGATGTCCATCTGCGTGTGTATAAATTATCAGTGAAAATAATTATCAGGCATAGAATTTATTTTCATATACTGTAAGCATTATGTATTGATACTTTTCCTGGCTTGAGGTAAACCAGGTTACACCTTCTGTCTATAGCCTGTTTCTGTTTTCCACTGTCTGCAGATCAGCAGTGACATGTTTCTCTCACAGCTTAAACAGTGTGAATGAGCCACAGATTTGACTCTCTCAGGACAATAGGCCTCCCTAGCTTTAGCTTCCCCATTCAGGCTCAAAGGCATCTGTCTTGAGAACGTTTCCTAATCACATGCCTGCTGAGATGAAAGGGAGACCACTTGCTATTGCCTTCTGTCTCATCACCCTCTTCCAACAAAAAAAATGCAGTAAAGTCACTTGCCAGGCATTCAAAAATAAACATATAGGAAAATAAACGTGTCCCATGTTGCAGCCACTTTTAAGCAAAAAATACCATGTATTTAAATACTCTCTAAAGCAAAGGATATGAGCTTGCATTCAGGTTTCCATCCACAAAGCAAACTCAGCTTTCAAAGTTATTTTTCTGTTTCACAATTATGGGCTATTACATTTTCAAATTTAACCATTGTGAACTCTTCAAGTCAAGAAGCTGAAAACTCATAACTCCAAGGGTGACGTTTGAGTACTCTTCCAGTTAAGCAAAATAAAAACCTTGTAAATCCAAAGGAAAAATTAACAAATGTTATTTGAAATGAATCACTCTTAATGTCCACACATGGTATACTGAAACACACACCTTAGAGAACTGGATAGTTTGTGAATCCTATTGTTAACGTTCCCAAGCAAAGAATAGACCTCATTTCCAAAAAGAACTTCAATGGGGTGATTGAACCTGTGCACTAGTTCAATAATAAAACTCTATTTGATTTCAATGTGGCTATGTCTCCCATGGCAACACCTGAGCTGGTATTTGAGAATAAGTATCTTTCTGGTAATTTTCTTTAAGAACTTATCTTAACTTAAACAATATATGTGTCAGAAATTTAGTTTTTCCCTCTTGATCGGAACATCAGTCCTTCTATTGTGTATTCCCCGAGATAGGGAAATCATGAACTTTGGTGCCTTTCTATTTATTTCAAGTCCGCACAGACAGAATTGTTTTTGTTCGTCTCTTCTCCACTCCTGGTGTTCACCTACCTGTTCTTTGCCCATCTAGGGCTTAACAATGTTCACTTGTAATGATTATATTGTCATTGTTTGATTGTCTGTCAATGAGAAGAGACAAACAATATCCATGTGTAATGTTTACACATGTTACCCAATCAGGAATTGTTTCTTCTGTAAATATTATACACATCCCTAGCCTGTGCATTCTGTATGATTAACCTCACAGATCTTTGTACAATATCCACTCTTGTCATAGCCATCCTAGTGCTGTGAATATGTGCACTCACACAAATATTATTAAATACGAGTTAATTTGGCAGACCTACGACTATTGGCCTCTTTATTTGTAAAGTGTAGGCTAAAGGATTGCAATTTCCACAATTGGCAACCACAAAGGGAGCTCGCAGAGAGACATCCAACAGGCATAACGGCCGCACTGCGCCCATTCCAGGAACCGTACCATACTTGTGCATCTGCATTACTAAACACAGCCAACAGTCGTTGTATATGGTGGTCATTGTTGGCCGCAGTTTTTATTACTTATTACATACGTCACACTTGGACAACTCCCCTGGACACCCCCTTGGGGGGCCGGGGTCATAAATCACTGTCCCACATTATTACACATTGGATGTCACGCATTGTCAGCTGGACATCATAAATCATGGGTCATAAATCATTGTGGGCCATAAATCATTCTGCCACAATTGGTCCTTATTTTGTTGCCATAAATCACTCTGCCTGATCGCCATAAAGCAGCAGCCATAAATCATGGGTCATAAATCATCGGTATGTCATAAATCATTCTGTCACAAGCTATCATAATTCCGTTGTCATAAATCCTTCTGCATGAGCATCATAAATCATCAGCCATAAATCATGGGTCATAAATCATCGGTACGTCATAAATCATTCTGCCACAATCTGTTATCATTCCGCTGTCATAAATTATTCTGCATGAGCATCATAAATCATCAGCCATAAATCATCGGCTGGCCATAAATCACTGGTTTGTCTTTTGCTCATTTGCAACTCCTAGGGTCGTAAATCACCCTGACAGCTCGTAGATTGTTCTTTGTTGTTTACCACGCCCTTTTTGCGTGTGGGTGGGTAGCCTTTTCCCTGTAGTTAGGCCCCAAATCGCTACCTTGTTAGTCTCTTTTGTGCCCCACCTTCTGGCGGGGGCTGGGCTGCGAGCGCCGTCTCCGTTTGCTACCCCGATTTTGTCAGGCGCACTCACCCTGCCGTGCGGCATCCCAAAGTGAGTGGCCCTCCTTCTACACACTGCCCTGTTGGTGTGCTCCCATACAAAACCAATACACTTGTTGTTTCCGCCGTTGAATTTGCACTCTCTGTGCGCTCTCGTTGCATGGGGGCAGTTTCCACCCGGAGTTAGGCCTCAACTCGCTACCTTGTTAAGACTGTTTTTGTGCCCTTCCAACTGGCGGGGGCTGGGCTGCGAGCACCATCCCCATTACCTGCCCCCTTTGTCGGCCAACTCACCCTGCCGTGCATCATCCCAAAGTGAGTGGCCCTACTCCCACACACCATCCGTCGGTGTGTCTCCATATCCAACCCTTGTACCCGTAGTTCCTTTCGTTTCCGTCAGCACTGTGACGCTGCTGCTCCCTATGTGTGGGTAGGTGGGATTTGAAAATCGTTGGTGCCGCTCCCCCAGCTCCCATGATGTGCAAGTGGCTGCCCCAGGGGGGGCGTCGTCTTATATCCCCCCTTCCTCTTTTCCTGTTGTTCTTGGAAGGGGGGGTGGGGCCTCAGGGCGTTTCGCCCTGCGGTGCTTCCTGCTGGCGAGAACCAGTTCCGTTCCTTGTTGGGCTCTGGCGGCCATTATGGCGCCAGCCCTCAATCCCCCTTCAGGGGTGGCCTTTACTATAACGGCCGCACTGCGCCTATTCCGGGAACCGTACCATACTTGTGCATCTGCATTACTAAACACAGCCAACAGTCGTCGTATTTGGTGGTCATTGTTGGCCGCAGTTTTTATTACTTATTACATACGTCACACTTGGACAACTCCCCTGGACACCCCCTTGGGGGGCCGGGGTCATAAATCATTGTCCCACATTATTACACATTGGATGTCACGCATTGTCAGCTGGACATCATAAATCATGGGTCATAAATCCTTGTGTGCCATAAATCATTCTGCCACAATTGGTCCTTATTTTGTTGCCATAAATCACTCTGCCTGATCACCATAAATCCGCAGCCATAAATCATGGGTCATAAATCATCGGTATGTCATAAATCATTCTGTCACAAGCTGTCATAATTCCGTTGTCATAAATCCTTCTGCATGAGCATCATAACTCATCAGCCATAAATCATGGGTCATAAATCATCGGTATGTCATAACTCATTCGGCCACAATCTGTCATCATTCCGCTATCATAAATCTTTCTGCATGAGCATCATAAATCATCAGCCTTAAATCATCGGCTGGCCATAAATCACTGTTTTGTCTTTTGCTCATTTGCAACTCCTAGGGTCGTAAATCACCCTGACAGCTCGTAGATTGTTCTTTGTTGTTTACCACACCCCTTTGCGTGTGGGGGATAGCCTTTTCCCTGGAGTTAGGCCCCAACTCGCTACCTTGTTAGTCTCTTTTGTGCCCCACCTTCTGGCGGGGGCTGGGCTGCGAACGCCATCTCCGTTTGCTACCCCGATTTTGTTAGGTGCACTCACCCTGCCGTGCGGCATCCCGAAGTGAGTGGCCCTCTTTCTACACACTGCCCTGTCGGTGTGCTCCCATACATATCCAAAACACTTGTTGTTTCCGCCACGCCGCCAGGGAGGCTTACGTCTTCCTGCGGCTCCCCCACATCTGGTCAGCTCCGCATGCACTCTTCCCACAAACGCAATGATGTGCTCTGCTCCATCTTTGCCCTTATGCCCTGGCACACCTGTGTCCTTCTTCGGTGTCTTACAATACTGTCTCCTCTCACCATGGGCCATACATAAATAAAAAATTGGGAGACAGTCAGATACCGCTTGTGAAGGCGTGATACAGCATACCTTCATTAAATAACCTCCTCTACTTCACCAGTGCCCCAGGCAGGCTGCACTGGTAAGTGTCACTGTGAAACCAGTAATCCTGGTTAGTGTCCCCCAGGCTGTACTGTACTTATTTTTTGCTCGGGAAGGGGGGGTATACCAGAGTTAGCGCTGTCGGGGGCACATACCCGCGTATATGTAGAGGTTATTAATTTGTTCCTGCACTTGAATGGGCAACCCTCGTGTGCCCTTGCCCTGTTGCATTTTTTTTTTATTTTTTTTTTGCAGGGTGAACAGGGGTTTGAGCCAGTGGTCCTGAGGCAAGGAAAAGCCTCGACCTAGGTATGTTCTTCTAATCTATCATCCTGTGACCTGGTTTTTCTACAACCTTCCATCTCTCGCACACCTTTCTCAAATACTTGCCCAGCATATCGGGCATATAAATAACTTAGTGTCCCCCTTTGCACTTCACTTGATGGGTGTGTAAGCTCATTCTTCCCTATGGACGCTGGCCCCGGATGGTGCCTACGCATCTAGCTGTGAAACTACCAGTCGCACTTAAACCCCCATGGTTCGTATTCTGCTGCTTTCATCTGGCGCGTACTCTGCTGGAAGGTAACTGAGTGCGATAATGGTGCGCAACTAGTACCCAGATTGCCCCCATGGACTTAATTTTGCATTTCCTTGTAGTACTTTTGTCATATTGGACCTTTTTCTTTATATACTACCCCCACACTTCTACTTGTTTTTTATCTTGGAAGGATGAAATCCTGAGTTGGCACTGCCGGGGGTGCAGATAACATAAACTACGTGTTTGTGACGTGCACTTGCGCCCAAGGGGGTTCTAGCACTGAATCGCAGCTGTTTATTGTTACCCAACTCCATGGTACTGATTTTTATATTGCTGTATCAATTGAGCGTTTGACCAGACCTCACGAAGGTCTCGCTTTCTCTTCCCTCCTGCCCATCCGAGCCTGTGTAATGGGTGCAATTCCATCTAATAGTGTGGATGCCCCATATCACACTTTTAACCCCTGTCCCCGGGGACCGGGACACTACCAGAAAGCTGCCTATGACCTGCTCTATTGGGTTGCAGTCAATCATTTCCATTTAGTAAACGTTGCATTGGCAAAAATGTTCGCTTAAACTTTGTAGGGGCGCCCATTCCTAAGTAGTCTTGTAAGAATATTATTATTACTTTTTATTTATTTATTTATCCATTTTTTTTTTTTATTATTATTTTTTTAACTCTTTTAAAATTGCATTTGATTCTTCTAATACCTCCAACTTCTAATGTGTTTACCACCCATCTTCAGGGACAGTTATGTGTGTTTTTGAATCTTGAAACTTCACTACTATTCCTGCAAATACTCTCGGTGACACCCTTCCAATACTCATAACTGGGAACCTGTTTTGACCCCAAAAGAAACCTTTTCTTGGGTGCTGCCTGAAACATTAACACAACATTTCTCTGCCAAGTGTCTAAGCTGGACTCCCCTAAACCTGGCCTTTAAACTAAGCAAAAGGCCATCCGTATTTAGACAGACTGGTTTTAAGGACCTTGCCCTACCGCTCCTATTACCTGTACTGCCAAGCACCAGAAACGAAAGTGCTCTTGTAGCCTGAACAAAGGGATCATGAAGCTGTGCCTGGGACTGCCGCATTGTGAATAAACCAGGTGTTTTGTTTGACAGCAATTAAACATACTCTGATGGGAGCCATTCCGCACCAACTAGCTTACAAAATTTCAGCATCCAATTGCCTTGTAACCGGGCCTTCCGACTTTCATAGGTGTGTAAATCAGCGTATACAAAATGTTACCTTACACACAGGACAACAAGGGGTGAATTTGCATGTTGTTGAAGAGTGCTTGGTCTGGACCAGCAAAAACTCTGATTTTAAAATGTAACCCAACTGAACCTGTTTTGCAACATTAGAATAATGAAAGTCCGGGGGTCAACATACCTATGCTCTACTCCATGCCTTGCAATCCGCAATTCCTTGACAGTTAATAGCCTTGCCCTTCACTATATCATTTACAAGTCGACTTCCTTGCTGTCTCGGCCCGCGCTTTTGACTCTGAAAGCAAAGCCAATGCATAGCTCTGGCTGTGACTTTCCAAGCTTGCCTACCCCTAGCCGCCCCTCGCGTGTCGTGTGGGAAAGGCAAGCACAACAAATAGGCATGTTTTGAAATCAGCTTTTTTTAAAAACCTGGGTTATACTGCTGGCTTTTAGAAGTGGGGAAACTTCTTCTGGTGAGTGTTATTAACAACAGGTCTACGTATCTAACTCGTCTCCTATAGCAACTACATTGCCAGGTTTGTAAAGTGCCAGACTCTGCTCTCGCCAGGAAGAACGTTTATTACCGTTCCCTGAAAATAGCTGGAGCACGGGAATGGCAGCCGGGCTTGTTATCACAATATAAATTGTAACACAGGCGCCCCCAAGCCAAGTCAGCACCCGGTGCGGTCGGACCGCTCTAGAGCCAGTCCTGAGCTGCGCAGCATGCGTGCAGCCTGGGCCTGTGAAGTTGCAATTGATAACAAGCATTTGCAATGCAATAGGTCTCGCAGTTACACGAGTTAAAGCTATTGGCATTGTAAATGACAATGCCAATAGGCATTGTTAATTGCAATGTCAATAGCTCAAACTCGCGTAAATGCGAGACCTAATGCATTGCAAATGCTTGTCTAGGCAATGAAGCCTGTAGGCCCTTCTCCCGCTGAATCATCCATCGGGAACCCAGACAGGCCTCGGAAGGTGCCCTTGGTGTATGCTTGCAGGCACTGCAAACATCTCCTCCATGAAGAGGCTAGAGTCAGAATTAAATACATGTAGAAAAATTTAGTCAAGCAGAAACATCACCGATGCCGTGACATTTCGCGCCTAGGGCTTGCAGACGGACACCATTTCACACTGCAGAACGGTCTGCAAATATCACAGCATTGCTATAAGGCGGCTCGTGGACGCCAGCAGTTCCATAGGAAGCGCACGGATCTGTGCATGCGTGTTGCTTATGAAGTGGGGGACATGCTTGGCTGTATTTTCTAGGACCACAGTGAGCGGGGATTGTTTTTCCAGGCAATGAAGCCTGTAGGCCCTTCTCCCGCTGAATCATCCATCGGGAACCCAGACAGGCCTCCGGAAGGTGCCCTTGGTGTATGCTTGCATTTTTTGGTGCTCTGTATAAGAACGCACATGAATAAGGCGGTGGGAGCCGTTTGGACAAAACTGCAGTTAAGCAAATCGTAAAAACACAGTCCGGGTGGCTCTGCTTAGGCGACAAGATTGTTTTTCGTCCGTGCAATCACGGAGGTGGTAATCAATCAATCAATCAAGCATTTATATAGTGCACTACTCACCCAGAGGGTCTCAAGGCGCTGGGGGAGGGGGGGGTCCGCTACTGCTCGAACAGCCAGGTCTTGAGCTGCTTCCTGAAGGCGAGGTGGTCCTGGGTCAGGCGGAGGTGTGTCGGGAGGGAGTTCCATGTCTTGGCGGCGAGGTAGGAGAAGGACCGTCCCCCCGTGGTGGCTCTTCGGATGCGGGGGACGGCGGCAAGGGCGTGGCCAGTCGATCGAAGCTGGCGATTGGGTGCGTAGAAGTTGAGGCGGCTGTTGAGGTATCCTGGGCCTTGGTTGTGTAGGGCTTTGTGTGCGTGGGTGAGGAGTCGGAAGGTGATCCTCTTGTTGACCGGAAGCCAGTGCAGGTCTCTCAGGTGTCCGGAGATGTGGCCGCGACGGGGGATGTCCAGGATGAGTCGTGCTGAGGCGTTCTGGATCCGCTGGAGTCTCTTCTGGAGTTTGGCGGTGGTTCCGGCGTAGAGGGCGTTGCCGTAGTCCAGACGGCTGGTGGCGAGGGCCTGGGTGACCGTCTTCCTGGTCTCGGTGGGGATCCACCGGAAGATCTTACGTAGCATGCGCAGGATGTTGAAGCACGATGAGGAGACGGCGTTGACTTGTCTGGTCATGGAGAGGGAGGAGTCCAGGATGAAGCCCAGGTTGCGTGCGTGGTCTGTTGGTTTGGGTGCGCTGCCTAGGGCGGGGGGCCACCACGAGTCGTCCCAGGCGGAGGGTGAGGATCCCAGGATGAGGACTTCCGTCTTGTCCGAGTTCAGTTTCAGGCGGCTGTTCCTCATCCATTCGGCTACCTCTTTCATCCCTTCGTGAAGGTTGGCTCTGGCGGTGGCGGGGTCGTTGGTGAGGGAGAGAATCAGCTGGGTGTCGTCGGCGTAGGAGATGATGTTGAGGTTGTGCTGGCGTGCGATGTCTGCGAGAGGGCTCATGTAGATGTTGAAGAGGGTAGGACTGAGCGATGAGCCTTGAGGAACACCGCAGATGACTTCGGTGGCTTCAGATCTGAACGGGGGGAGGCGTACTCTCTGTGTCCTTCCTGCGAGGAAGGAGGTGATCCACTCCAGTGCCTTCTCCTGTATTCCGACGTTGCTGAGACGCTGCACTAGTGTACGGTGGCAGACAGTGTCGAAGGCCGCGGAGAGGTCTAGGAGGATGAGGGCTGCTGTTTCTCCGTTGTCAAGCAGTGCTCGGATGTCATCGGTGGCTGCGATCAGGGCGGTCTCGGTGCTGTGGTTGGCCCGGAAGCCAGACTGCGAGAGGTCGAGGGAACCGTTGGTCTCGAGGAAGGTGGCCAGCTGTTTGTTGACGGTCTTCTCGATGACCTTTGCAGGAAACGGGAGCAGAGAGATGGGGCGGTAGTTCTTGAGGTCGGAGGGGTCGGCTGATGGCTTCTTTAGTAGAGCTGTGAGTTCGGCGTGCTTCCAGCTCTCTGGGAAGGTGGCGGTGTCGAAGGAGGAGTTGATGATGTCCCGCAGGTGGGGTGCGATGACAGCGTCGGCCTTGTTGAAGACGTGGTGAGGGCAGGGGTCGGTAGGGGATCCGGAGTGGATGGAGTTCATCGTGCAGACGGTGTCTTCGGTGCTGATCGGGGTCCAGGCACGGAGGGTGGTGGTGGGGGGTGGTGTTTCAGTCATGGCGTGCATCTGTTGAGTGCTGAAGCTGTTGTGTATATCAGCGATCTTGTTGTGGAAGTAGGAGGCGAGGGAGTTGCAGAGGTCTTGCGAAGGGGTGATGTCGTTGTTTCCGGCGTTGGGGTTGGAGAGCTCTTTGACGATGGTGAAGAGTTCCTTGCTGTTGTGTGCGTTGTTGTCCAGTCGTTCCTTGAATGCGGTTTTCTTGGTGGTGTGGATGAGTTGGTGGTGTTTTCGGGTGGCGAGCTTGAGGGCAGTCATGTTGTCCGGTGTTGGGTCTCTGCGCCATGTTCTCTCGAGGGCTCGGCAGTTCTTCTTAGAGCTCTTGAGTTCGTTGGTGAACCATGGGGCTTTCTTGCTAGTGGGTCTGCTAGGCGGGGTCTTCAGAGGGGCGAGGTCGTCTGCGCAGTTGCTGATCCACTTCGCGAGGTTGATGGCCGCCTGGCTTGGGTTCGTTGCGCTGGTGGGAGGGTTCATGCTCAGGGAGGTCGCGAGCTGCTCGGCTGTGCTCTTGTTCCAGCTTCTGCGTGCGGCCTGTTGCTGGTGGTGGTGGACTGTGGTCCTTCTGAAGCTGAAGTGGACGCAGCTGTGGTCCGTCCAGTGGAGTCCGGTGGCGTGGCTGAAGGCGACGTCCTTGCTAGATGAGAAGACGGGGTCGAGTGTGTGTCCGGCGTAGTGGGTGGGGGTGGTGACCAGCTGCTTGAGTCCCAGGTTTGCGAGGTTGTCCAGCAGGGTGGTGGTGTTGCGGTCGTTGTTGTTCTCCAGGTGGAAGTTGAGGTCCCCGGCCCTGCTGTTGGGGACAAAAGGTAAAATCATGAAAAGGGAATGAGAGAGAAACAGGTGGGAGTGACAGAAGAGTCACAGAGGCGAATATGAGGCTAAGTAGAAGAAACGTCTGAGAGTGGAAAACGCGAGGGGTTAAAGATGAGAAATAAAGACGGGGAGCGAGGAGTACGCGAAAGTGAAAGCAAATGGTGTGCACTTTCGCGTCCGCTTTGATGTCCTCAGTGCCCGCGAGGCTCACTGAGGACATCAAAGCGGACACGAAAGTGAGCACACAGGCTGCCAAATGGTGCGTGCACCCAGCGCACATGCACTGTATTTGGAGGCCTGAAAGCACTCGTTTGCACCAGATCCCCCATTTACAAAAGCTCTCGCGAGAGCAGCGCTAAAGCGCTGGCCCAGGCGAGACCTAAAAAAGCAATGACAGCGTGTAAATACAGCAGCTACTAACGTGGCATGTCAAGTGGAATTACCTGATTAATGGACACGGGCCTCTCGGCTCCGATGAATCTTTACGTCTAGAGAATAAATAAACTTGGGGGAAAGGGAATCAGTCATACCGAATGACACATATTCAAAATAAAGTTTTTCTTTGAAAGGATGGGCCGGTGCCAGACAGAGACTCACCTCTGCTCTTGATGAAAGCCTCTGTTCGAGTAGAGCGAAACGGAAGGCTGGGCACAGCTGTCAAAAGCGAGCGTGCAGGCGCTCAATGCCTTGCAGTTTGCAAGGAGACGAGTAGAGAGGAAAGACCACCCTCGTAGTTTTTGGAAAGAATCCCGTGGTGGCATACAATAGAGAATTAAAGTAATGCTGCAAAATGTACTCACGATTAAAATAAAATAAAGACAAACACAACGCTCTCATAAAAAAAAAATAAGATCCTTAGTATTGACATTCGTGTGATTAACTAATGTGGAACAAGCGGCCGTGCGGCCGCGAAAGTGAAAGTGATCGCGATTGCGATCAAACATCAAAGCGGCCGCGAAAGTGAAAGCAAATGGTGTGCAGGCTGCCAAATGGTGCGTGCGCCCGGTGCACATGCACTGTATTTGGGGGCCTGAAAGCACTCGTTTGCACTTCCAGATCCCCCATTTACAAAAGCTCTCGCGAGCGCAGTGCTAAAGCGCTGGCTCAGGCGAGACCTAAAAATGTAACTTTTGTTATTCACTTGGCCCGTACCAGAGTGCTTTACATGAGCCCCGGTTGTGTTTCATGCTGAGGTCATTCTTTGTTAGGCATAGAGATATAAAGCGATTTGCCCAGGTACTCGAGACCCATTCCCCGATGTGGGGTCCCCTGCCGTTAGGCCACTTCCCCTCACGTAGATGTTAACACTCTTGAGATGGACCCATTCCCCTCCGGCAAGCATACGTTCATTTTTTATTTTTTATTTTTTATTTTTTATTTTTTGTTAGGCGCGTGCCGCTAAAGTGATTTGCCAAAAATTCCGGGAAGCTGAGCCGAACCGGGGATCGAACCCTGTTCCCCAGCTCCAAAGTCGGCAGCTGTGACCATACGGTCACAACCTCTCCTGTCCTTTTGGTGTCCCCGTTTCCACCGTTCTGTCCCAACACCTGATTTGGCCACAGTTTCTGCTTTAGGGTGTCATTGGCCTCTGTACGCTTTTCCCTTTAGCTGCCTATAGTGAGACACGGGTACTAACGACTGCGTCCCCTTTTGCTTTCGAGTTGCGTCATTTTACGCTAAAGTACTGCGACTTAACTTGCAAAGCTGCGACACGATGGTGCGTAATTGCCTCTTTCTCCGGGATATGTATAGCGCGCACAACCAATTACGGGTTTTTACTATTCTGCCTTCTATCCTCGTGCCCAAACGGACCATGCGCAACAGTTGCCTAGAGTAGATGGGCCTGACCCAAGCAGCAGCCCGACTCTACAGTACTTTCCAGCCTTGTTGCAGCTAGCGCACAAACCCACCTTGCCACCGCTGCTGTCCAGCTTCGCCCGGTTCATAGCCGGAGCTGATATCCTCCTCTAACGATGTCTGGGAGTCCCAGAGAGCTCCGATGTCTGGGAGAGCCGGGGGGTCGGTAGTGCATGGGCCTCCGGTCCCAAGCTCCGATGTCTGGGCGAGCTGGGGGTCATACATCGAGCCACCAGCACCCTTTTCGCCATGGCACTCCAAGTTCCGGCTGTGCTGCCTCCTGGTAGCCAGTGGGGGTAATCACAGTGGGGAATGGCTCGATCCTTGGAGGCTGGGGAGTGCAGCGCCATGGCAGACCCGATGAACTCGCCCAAAATTACTTTCTGCCGCCGCCGAGACTCAGACTTCGTTCTATAGGTCTCAAAGTGGGCAGCATTGGCCGCAATGCCACGCATTTGAAAATCGTTGGCGCCGCTCCCCCAGCTCCCATGATGTGCAAGTGGCTGCCCCAGGGGGAGTGTCATCTTATATCCCCCCTTCCTCTTTTCCTGTTGTTCTTGTTAGGGGGGGCAGGGCCTCAGGGCGTTTCGCCCTGCGGCGCTTCCCGCTGGCGAGAACCAGTTCCGTTCCTTGTTGGGCTCTGGCGGCCATTATGGCACCGGCCCTCGATCCCCCTTCGGGGGCGGCCTTTGCAATAACAATCTGTGATTATGGAGGTGCAACCTAGGACTGACTGATCGTGTGGCCCCCTGCAATTAAGGAGACAAAGTTTCTCAAGCAGCTGCCATCTGAAGTCCTAAACAGGCCTCCTGACAACAGGATTTCATTGGCTGAGGTCTCCGGACTGATTCTTTTGGAGTAGGTGTTTTTGTCTAAAAGTAATGTGAATGCAAGAGGAAGTAGTAGAGGGAGAAGCTGAGCACATTCAGCTCCGCCACTGAATAGAACTGGAATAGTCTATAATACTTGCACCAATTATTTTCAAAAATTGCACTGGAAATAGTATTGTCCTTCTCTTCAAGGAAGAGGACAGGGGCTACAACTAGATATAATGAGAGTCAGAGGTAGAGGCTGAGGACAGATAAGGACAGAAAATGTAGGACATGACGTAAGTGCTAATTGGATTAATGGTTGTAATAACGCTTTTCACGCACAAGATAACTTAGATGAGGATTATTATTGTGACTGGACCCAATAAGGAGGCCTGAGAGAAGGAGAGGAGTGAGTACCACTACCTATAGACCAGACTAGACAACATGTCAAGATGACAGTTGATGGTGAAGAGCATAAGTGAGTTTCTCATAGATACAGCACTACTAATACCTCTATTTCCCAATGCTCACTCTCCCATGCATCTCTCTCGGGGAAAGTAGATAAATGAATGGGCTTGGCTGATATTTTTGTAACAAGTCATATTTCAAACCGGCTTGATTTTACTAATGGTCTTTTGACAGGACAAATACCATTTGTATTCACAGACAAATGCCCTCTAAACATACTAGGATTAAAAGCGTTAAAAATGGTGTATGCCATGGGTACTCACAAACTTTCTCTCGGGGGCCAAATTTACAGTGTGGTTTGTGGCCGAGGGCCGCACCGGTGGGGGCGGGGTCAGAGGGGGAGGGGCGGGGCTAAAGCAAAAACATTTTTAACCATGAGGTTCAATCAATCAATCAATCACGAAATTTGTAGAGCGCTCTACTCACCCGAGCGGGTCTAAAGGCGCTGGGGGGGTGCTGCTACTGCTCGAAGAACCAGGTCTTGAGGTGCTTCCTGAAGGAGAGGTGGTCCTGGGTCAGTCGTAGGTGGGTGGGGAGGGAGTTCCACGTCTTGGCAGCCAGGTAGGAGAAGGATCTTCCTCCGGTGGTGGTTCTGCGAATCCGTGGGACGGTGGCGAGGGCGAGGCTGGCGGAGCGGAGTTGGCGGGCCGGCGAGTAGAAAGTAAGGCGGTTGTTGAGCTATTCGGGGCCTCTGTCATGGAGAGCTTTTTGTGCATGGGTGAGGAGCCTGAACGTGATGCTCTTGCTGACAGGGAGCCAGTGCAGGTCTCTCAGGTGGGCGGAGATGTGGGAGTGACGAGGGATGTCCAGGATGAGTCGTGCAGATGCGTTCTGTATGTGCTGGAGTCTTTTCTGTAGTTTGGCTGTGGTTCCAGCATAGAGAGCGTTCCCATAGTCCAGCCAGCTGGTGACGAGGGCCTGGGTGACCGCCTTTCTAGTTTCGGTGGGGATCCATCGGCATATCTTTCGGAGCATGCAAAGGGTGTTGAAGTATGAGGATGAGACTGCGTTGACTTGCCTGGTCATCGTGAGGGAGGAGTCAAGGATCAAGCACAGGTTGTGTGCGTGGTCCGTGGGCTTGGGGGCGGTGCCCAGGGTAGGGGGCCACCAGGAGTCGTCCCAGGCGGGGGGGTTGGTCCGAGGATCAGGACCTTCGTCTTGTCCGAGTTCAGTTTCAGACAGCTGAGCTTCATCCATTCCGCGACATCTTTCATTCCTTCCTGGAGGCTGGTTTTGGCGGTGGCGGGGTCTTTGGTGAGGGAGAGGATCAGCTGGGTGTCGTCGGTATAGGAGATGATGTTGAGGTTGTGGTTGCGAGCGATGGCTGCGAGGGGGCTCATGTAGACATTGAAGAGGGTGGGGCTGAGCGAGGAGCCTAGGGGTACGCCACAGATGATCTTGGTGGCCACGGTGCGGAAGGGCGGGAGACGGACTCTCTGGGTTCTGTTGGAGAGGAAGGAGGTGATCCATTCCAGGGCCTTACCTTGGATCCCGGCGTGGTGGAGGCGGGTTGTTAGGGTGCGGTGGCACACTGTATCGAATACGGCCGAAAGGTCAAGCAGGATGAGGGCGGCAGTTTCCCCGTTGTCGAGCAGGGTCCTGATGTCATCGGTGGCTGCGATGAGGGCGGTTTTGGTGCTGTGGTTTGCTCGGAAACCAGACTGTGATGGGTCGAGGGAGTCGTTCGTCTCGAGGAAGGCGGTCAGTTGCTTGTTGACGGTCTTTTCAATTACTTTTTCGGGGAAGGGGAGGAGTGAGATGGGCTGGAAGTTCTTGAGGTCTGTGGGGTCCGTGGTGGGTTTCTTCAGGAGGGCGTTGATCTCTGCGTGCTTCCAGCTCTCCAGAAAGGTAGCGGATGCGAAGGAGTTGTTGATGATGTTCCAGAGTTGGGGTGCGATGATGGAGTCGGCTTTGTTGAAAATGTAGTGGGGGCAGGGGTCGGCTGGGGAACCAGAGTGGATGGTGTTCATCACGCGGGTGGTGTCTTCAGTGCTGACGGGGGTCCAGGCGCAGAGGGTGGTGGTGGGGGGTGTTGGTGCGGTGGTGGGGTATGTGGACTGGGGGCCGAAGCTGTCGTGTATATCGACGATCTTGCGGTGGAAGAACGTGGCGAGTGAGTTGTAGAGGTCTTGCGAAGGCGTGATGTTGTTGCTGCTGGCGCTGGGGTTGGAGAGCTCTTTGACGATGCTGAAGAGTTCCTTGTTGTGGGTGTTGTTGTTCAGTCGTTCCCTGAACGATGTCCTTTTGGTTGTGCGGATCAGCTGGTGATGTTTTCGGGTGGCGTTCTTGAGGGCAGTCAGAGGTTGAACACAGGTCCCTGCAGCAGACGCCCGCGTCCACTGAGCCACCAGACCCGGCATACACATGTCTCTCTCTCTCTCTCTCTCCCTCCCTCTCCCTCTCCCTCCCTCCCTCTCCCTCTTCCTCCCTCTCCCTCTCTCCCTCCCCCTCTCTCCCTCTTCCTCTCCCTCTATCCGTCTCGCTCTCCCTCCCCCTCCCTCTCCCTCCCCTCCCTCTCCCTCTCTCCCCCTCTCTCCCTCTCCCTCTCCCTCCCCCTCTCTCCCTCTCCCTCTCTCCCTCTCCCTCCCCCTCTCTCCCCCTCTCTCCCTCTCCCTCTCCCTCCCCCTCTCTCCCTCTCCCTCCCCCTCTCTCCCGCCTCTCTCCCTCTCCCTCCCCCTCCCCCTCTCCCTCTCCCTCTCCCACTCCCTCTCCCTCTCCCTCTCCCTCCCCCTCCCCCTCTCACCCTCCCCCTCCTTCTCCCTCCCTCTCCCTCCCTCTCCCTCCCTCTACCTCCCTCCCTCTCCCTCTCTCCCTCTCCCTCTCTCTCTCTCTCTCCCTGTCTCTCTCCCTCCATCGCCTGCCCTCCATCGCCCTCCTCCCTCTGTCGCCCTCCTCCCTCTGTCACCCTCCCTCCCTCTCCCTCTTCCTCCCTAACCCTCTCTCCCTCTCCCTCCCCCTCTCTCCCTCTTCTTCTCCCTCTCTCCATCTCCCTCTCCCTCCCCCTCCCTCTCCCTCCCCTCCCTCTCCCTCTCCCTCTCTCCCCCTCTCTCCCTCTCCCTCTCCCTCCCCCTCTCTCCCTCTCCCTCTCTCCCTCTCCCTCTCCCTCTCTCCCCCTCTCTCCCTCTCCCTCTCCCTCTCCCTCCCCCTCTCTCCCTCTCCCTCCCCCTCTCTACCCCCTCTCTCCCTCTCCCTCACCCTCCCCCCTCTCCCTCTCCCTCTCCCTCCCTCTCCCTCTCCCTCTCCGTCTCCCTCTCCCTCCCCCTCCCCCTCCCCCTCTCTCCCTCCCCCTCCTTCTCCCTCCCTCCCTCTACCTCCCTCCCTCTCCCTCTCTCCCTCTCCCTCTCTCTCTCTCCCTGTCTCTCTCCCTCCATCGCCTGCCCTCCATCGTCCTACTCCCTCCGTCGCCCTCCTCCCTCTGTCACCCTCCTCCCTCTCCTCCCTCCGTCACCCTCCTCCCTCCGTCACCCTCCTCCCTCTGTCACCCTCTTCCCTCTGTCACACTCCTCCCTCTGTCTCAACCTGTGTCTCCCCTCTGTCTCCCCCCGTCGCCCACCCCCCTCTGTCTCCCTCTCTGTCTCTCCCCCCCTCTGCCTCACCCCCACTGTCCCCCCTCCGTCTCCCTCCCTCTGTCCCTCCCTCCATCTCCCTCCCTCTGTCTCCCCCCCTCCGTCTCCCTCCCTCCGTCTCCCCCCCACCGTCTCCCCCCTCATGCATTTCTCGTGGGAAAAGTAGATAAATCAATGGGCTTGGCTGATATTTTTGTGACAAGTCATATTTCAAACCGGCTTGATTTTACTATTGGTCTTTTGACAGGACAAATACCATTTGTATTCACAGACAAATGCCCTCTAAACATACTAGGATTAAAAACGTTAAAAATAGTGTATGCCATGGGTACTAACAAACTTTCTCTCGGGGGCCAAATTTACAGTTTGGTTTGTGGTCGAGGGCCGCACCGGTGGGGGCGGGGTCAGAGGGGGAGGGGAGGGGCTAAAGCAAAAAAAAATTGTGACCATGAGGTTGAACACAGGTCCCTGCAGCAGACGACCGTGTCCACTGAGCCATACACATGTCTCTCTCTCTCTCCCTCCCTCTCCCTCCCTCCCTCCCTCTCCCTCCCCCTCTCTCCCTCTCCCTCTCTCGCTCTCCCTCTCCCACCCCCTCCCTCTCCCCCCCCCTCTCCCTCCCCCTCTCTCCCCCTCTAGTATATGTACCTCATTCAGTGGACATACTATTAAATAAAAAAACACAACATTTAACTAATGCCAGATTGACGCAATTTGAACTGACATGGATGGTCCCAAATTTCACTCTGGAATAATGTAACACAGTAAATTCAGCCACTCTGATGCCTTTTCCTTTGGAACAGGATGAAGCACAACATGTCTGTGTGATTGTTACTGAAACTGAGACAAAGGGTCAAGTGAACCTGATGGATTTACCAATGCGAATTTTGAATGGGATTTTATTTGTTGATGGCTCTTGAACCTGGTGGGACAATCTCAGCTGACTATGCAGTTACCACCAATTACACTATAGTTGAGACATGTAGACTAGAACAAACATTGGCACAGGCTGCTGAGTTGATAGCACTACCTAGAGCATGTGAATTGTCAGAAGGGTTAAATGTAAATATATACACTGATAGCCAGTACACCTTTGGCGTAGCCCATAACTTCGACCGCCTATGGGCTGGAAGAGGATTTATTACCTCTACCGGAGTTAAGATACAGCATGGACATCTCATTTCTAGACTTTGAATGTTGTCACTCTCCCAAAAAGATGACTATCATTGGATGCAGTGCACACAAGAAAGTAACAGATGAGGCGAGACAAGGAAATGCTTTTGCAGATGAGATAACTCGAACCACAGCCTTGGCAAAACAGTCGCTGAAGTATGTGGTAGTGAGGACCATTAGTGAAGGAAAAGTGTATGCAGAAATAAAGGAAGTACACAATTTGGCAGATGAGGAAGAAAAGAACAGATGGCCGGAAAAAGGATATGTGTTTGATCAACACTTTGAGGCATGGATGGAAGGTCCAAATGTAAATAGATTGATTCTACCAAACAGTTTTGTTTTAACTGTGGTCCAAATTGTGCATGGACCAACACAAATTGGAGCAGATGGGATAGAAAATACAATTTCAGGAACATGGGAAAACAAATAAGCCTGGGCGGAGTACACGTAGCAGCGCAACGCGGAACTCCGCGAAGTTGCAAATAAACTCTGCTGCACTACGTGGAGTTCCGTGAGCAGGCGTAGTTGCTTGTCCTGCCCGTTTGTGTGACATTTCTGCTGTATGTCAATGCAGATTGCGTGTTCGGGTGGATATATTGCCTAAATCACACCACGCAGTCGCACATGGGCGCAGCCATCTTGTTTCTTACTCTGTTTATGGTACTGGAACCTACTTTTCCATCCAAATTCAATGTTGAAAAACCTTACTTTCTGAAACTTTTTTCAATCTTTTTTATTTATTATCTTACCCTTTGGATTTCTAAGTGTGTATTTGTGGGCTTTTTTCTACTTTACCGTGTGTTTTTGGTGAGTTTTGTACTTTTTATTTTAATTGTTATCTTTCCTACTTCCTTATTACCCAGTTCTTCCTTTTTTTTCCCCATTTTAGTTTTTTCCCCCTTCCCCCCAGTACCATGGCAGATAAGGGTGCACCAAGGCACGGCACCCTTCCTTGCGGAAGGCGGTGCCAGGCAGGTGTGCAGCCCCTTGCCTTCTGTTCTGAAGTGGAGGTTGCAGCCATGGTTTTTTATATCCAGCACTACCTCCCATCCACCCTGGCAGCAGGCTACAGGCCTGAGTCTGGGTATGGGATGCAGGAGCACCAACAGCACTGGGCGAGGGTGCGTGGGTAGTTTAATGCTGCTCTGGTGTCTGGGGCACCCATCAGCAGGTGGCGCACTGCTGGTCCAACATCCTGGACCGAGAGCAGGACCTGCTGGACCTGCTAGGAGTTGAGGTTGCGGGGATAGGTGAGTAATTATTACAATTATTAATTTTTATTATGCTATAGCTAATATTTTTTTTCCAAACAATAGCAAGCATGCTGCACACATGCACGGAAGTTACGTTTTGAAATATTATGTAATAGTGTGTTATTCTCGACAGGTGCTTAGCTTACTTGGCCCTACCCACCTAACCTAGTTATCGAATCGTACTTGTTGCCGCTCGCTTGGTCTGATGTGATTAATGATGATTATGTAAGACATTCGGTAATTAGTTATTTGTAATTTTGTAACCGCTTGGTGCATGCCACACGGATGGTGCAGGGATGTTTGTGCACAACAACATCTATTTTTCAATGGAAGTTTGTGCTGCGGGCCAATTTTGCCTGTCACATGCGCTTCCATTGACAAATGGAGGTTTGCGACCGCCTTAGGCCTATAGGTGATTGCATCGATTGGCAATAGATTGATCGCGGCGCTGACCTAAGGTCGGGCAGATCCAGAACTACAATGGTGTCCACCCGACATCATTGTAATCATTATAATAAAGCCCTTATTGATTAGTGCATTGGCCTGTCAAAGGGCGTTGACTTGAGACTGAGCGAGTGTGAATGAGATTTGAGAAGAAGCAAACATCATTTTTTCTGCAATTCATTATTAGTAATTCCAAAATGCGTTTAATAAATTTGGAATAGGAGTGGACTAGGAAGGTAGGTTTTGGAAATTCTGAATAGGATAGGATGGTCTGCAATATACTACAACTAGTTGATCTGATTTAGAAACGTTCAATGTTATTTTGTTCGCCTTTG
Organism: Triturus cristatus; assembly: GCF_964204655.1. Taxonomy (NCBI): domain Eukaryota; kingdom Metazoa; phylum Chordata; class Amphibia; order Caudata; family Salamandridae; genus Triturus; species Triturus cristatus. The sequence continues at coordinate 705,058,988 of NC_140595.1, read as the reverse complement.
CCAGTCAAAAAAATATTTTGGGGAGATATTATTTATTACCACTAATCTTTTTTTGTCTTTATGTTGCTGAGGTGAAGTAGAGCTGAGTAACTAATGGCCCCTCCTATCTTCAACTAAGCAGACTTAACTATGAATTGATAAAAAAGGGAAGGATGGAAGGGGAAAGAATCAATGAAATGTAATATATATGACTGAAAGAGATGGATGCTTGGGTGAAAGTGCTGGATGCATAAATAGTACCATAGGTGCATAAATAGTACTTTAGGTGGCTGATAGCTAGGATGCGTGGGTGGATAAAGGATGGATCGAAGGTATACGGGTAGAAAGCTTGCCTTGGTGTGAAAGGATGCCTGCATGGGTGGGTGATTGCAGTCCTGTTATGGTTTCATTTTATTGAAATAAACTAAATGACGCATGAGTAGGTAAATGACAAATGACAAAGTATGTTGCTGAAAGGTTTTTACTTGAGATCATGAGACAAGAGTGAGACAGACAGTCATGTTTGGAACTTTGAATGGATGGCTATATGGATGGATGGGTAGCTTCAATGGTGAAGAGTGGATTGAGAAAATCTAAAACTTAAATGGTGGTGAGTAGCAAACCCAAGGGTGAAGAATAAAAAATAAAATACTCGAAGAACAATGCAAAGATGAATGGAAAAATCCTTGGGAAGGAGAATAAGGGACTAGGGTGCTCCTCTGAAGTGGTGTCCTTCTCACCTTTACTTGCCTGGAATGCTTTTTTGAGGTTTTGTTTTTATTCAAGGGTTGAAGAGGTGGTATTTCAGACTCCTACCTGGACTCACAGAAGTTTTCAAGCGCAACATAATGTTTCCTTTCTACCCACTCATCATCAATCACCTCCTTCCATACACATGGCATAATTTTTATGTGTTTTTCTAAGAGCATTATTTACAATTTGTCTTTTTTCTTTCTTGATATGTAGCTACACCAGCTGCTCCAAAAACACTGAGCAGGCAGGAGATTGCAGCTCAGTCCCTACAGCAGAAAATGGAGGCCATCAGGGCGGAGTACATGAGGATGGTGGCCTTGGAGGATGAGGCAGAAGCTGTTGCACATGCCCCAGGACACAGCCAGGCCATAACAACCACCCCACCACACCATCGCCGCAGTCCAATGGGTGCCCATCGGCGCAGCCATCATTCCACCAGCTCTGCTGCTCCCCCCTATTTCCACCATATTTTTGTGCCCCATCATGCGAAGGCTGACAGATATTGAAGGCAGACAGGAACAAATGGACAGGAACATCCAGAAGTTCCTAACCCGCCATTAGTGCTCTCTTCTACCCCTTTTTTAATTTGTTTTTAGGTGGGTGAGTGGGCATTGGGGGATTGTTGGGTTTTTCTTTATTTATGGACATTTCTTGGACACTACTTGGACATTGGTGGGGGTTAGCGAGAGGGGTGGACCAGTTGTGGGTTTGGTTTAGATTTTTTTCGGGAATAACCTTTTGAAACTTTTACTACTACTACTACTCTTTCCTCTTAGTCTTTGTAGTCTACTCTGCTACTATATATTATTATTAACCCCTAAGAACTCAGAGAGGGTGGGGGTGAATTAACGTTGTAAAGAATGATTGCCGTTCAACAATGATCAATCAACCACAGTTCACTTCTCATACCTGATCAGATGAAGCAAGGGCTCAATGGTTTCTCAAGGTGACATCAGGGTGGTGGTAGTAGAAGCAGCGTACATTGCTAGCATTTCTTTTGATATTGAAGGCAAACTCATCAGAACTGAAGTTAGGTCCCACTTCCTCTTGGGTGAACTAGAACTGTTAGATAAGGACACAGCGAGTGGAGACTATTCATCGAAAGGGAAGAAAACAAATTGAAATTAAACAAATGTAGTTAATGCTGGTATTGTATGCAAGCAGTCTCAGACACAAGAAAAGAGTATGATAAGAAATGAAAAATTGAATTGTCACAATAATGTTGAGCTACCACAAGCTGTATGAAGTGGACAAGCTTAACATTAGACACACATTAATATAGTGCCTGAATGATGATGCTGGCAATGAAATGTTCCTCTGAAAACAAAATATCATACACTGTGCTGGGGTGGATAGTATAATATATACTGCAGGTGTGGGCTATATCAGCTTAAGAATAAGATCTGCCTCACCCTGCACTGAGTTGTACTGCTTTCACCACACCCCCCCTCCAAATGTGTCCTGAATTAATAATGTAAATTGTTAAGTCAATCCTCAATAAATCACACAGCCTGGAGGAAGAGGGTTAGGGGTTTCATGAATGATTGGCAAAGGGCCATTGAGGGAAAGCTTTGACAAAGAAACATTACACATGGACAACACTGGTCTTGGCAGCCGACTATCATAAATCTGTTATGGAGTGAAAAGGAAATGCATGCATGATGATGAGTGGTACTACACTACTACAGGGCAGTATATTAATAATGCAATTGTCTGCCCCCAGAGAGACCCAAGTTACATACATTACATTTATGTTCTGATGTACTGGGCTTTGAAAGATAGCAAATACAATTAAAATATCTATAGGAGTAAAATAAGTAAACATAATCAACACACACAGTCGTAATGATTGAAGCGGAAAAAATATACTGTATACATTGGGAGTTGCAGCTCCGCATTCCTATTTGATGGTCTGCCCATCAATCTTGGGTGGCTGGCGGATGCGGTTTGGTATGATAAGTGTGAATTTTTTTTCCCAACAACAAGCCACCCCCACCCAAACTCCACTTAGCTTCGGATTTGAGCCAGACAACATTGAGCACACATACATGCACACATACATGGTATACACACTTAAACAAAGCATTTTCCAAATTAAGTAAAAATAAAAAAAATCAATGCACCACTGTCAGTAGCACCACACTTGCTGCCAACTACACAGACATGTAGGTCTGGTCTGTGTTGTTGTCTACCTTTAGGCCACTTCAAAGTCATCTTCAATCATCCAAATCAGTTGGTTTCAGTGAATTTGGAAACTTCAATCTTCTTTTGGTGGCATTCCTTTAAGTAGTCATGCTCATGCCCTGAGTTAATCCATCAACCATCTCTGATCCTCCTGAGTCCTGACCTGAATCTGACTGTGAGTATGGTGTCCAACTCTGAGTCTGTACAAACCGTGACGGACTCCCGAATGAGTCCTCCAGACTTGTTTACTCCTGACTCAAAGTGCAATGGATCAACCTGTAGTAGTACAGTTTTGTTATTGAACAACAAGAAGGGAAAGATTGAGTTGAGTCACTTTGTAGAATAGACATTCATAACAAACAAAAATCTCTCAGAGTGCAATGCATTCCACATTTACATGTTCTTCTGGGGCAGTCCCTCTAGGTTAGGAAAGGATAGATAGATATTCAGAACCCAGGGACGGAAGCAGGCAAATATTTGTTTGAATTCTCAGTCCAATGTCTGGCTTGAGGGAAATGTCCATTTGGTGAAACAGGAGTGACTATACTTTTGCTGACTGCACACAGTTGTAACTCCGATCCGGCAATACAAAGAGTAAGATGGTGGGGATGGATTTGTGAACCAGAAAGACAGTGACACACACAAAATAATAAATTAAATAAAGTTTCTTAGGTATATTTTATTTTGGGTGTTTTGGGCATCAAAGAAAGAAAGAAAGTAACTGTAAAATGAAAGAGCCTACTTGTCAGGGAAGTAGAGCTCATCCTCAAACTCTGATGGTTCGTCCAGAAGTAGGTGACCGGACTCACTACTTCTATGAGTCGCTGTCATCATCTTCCTGCTGTGCTACTTCAGGTATGGTGTAGTCATGTGCTATAAAGTGCTGATTCATTTTTATCATGGTTAACCTCTCCACATTTTGGGGCAAGATACTGGTCCTTCTAACAGTCAGAACGGCACCAGCAGCACTGTAAATACGCTCAGTAGAGACATTTGCAATGGGACAAGCCAGATAGTTTATCGCCAGCCTGCTGAGCACTGGCCATTGGCACCTTTTCCTATACCCAATACAGCAATGTTTTTTTTTATGAAAGTAGATCTCTATTGGGTCATCCAGATCGGCCTGGACCATTCACTCAATGGTCATGGGTGCTCTGCTTTGCTCGGCCTTTTTTGCCTTTGCCTCAGCCCTGGACTTAAGCCCTGCCTGTAGATACCATTCCTGTTCTGATTTTGGGGTTGATGCTCCTGTTATTGTTATTGTTGTTGGTGGTGGCTTTGGCTGCTGGGAGTCAACCGCACTGCCCTCAGGCTCTGAAGTTGAACTTGAAGCCGACTTTGCTGCAGTACTTGTTGTGCCCTAGAGGAGTGGGCCTCAAAGTCCTGGCCATTCTTTTTCTAGTTGACTGGCTTGCACAGCTATCCAAGTTTTTTAGCTGGTAACATCCCTGTCTGAAAAAGGAATGAAAGTGTGCACTAATGGTTTGTGCCCTGGATCAAGAATAGTGGCACAAATGTAGCGGTTTGATGACACAATGCATCTTTGCACCCTTGTATTTTCAGATAATCGAAGGGTGAAGCTCTCCACCAACTCATATGCTTCTTTTTTTTTCCTGTAGCATGTGCAACAATGAGATAGCTTGGCGCATGGTACAGTCCTACTTGCTGACTTCACATGAAGACCTCGAAAGGAAACAGCATCTCCATCAGGCATTCAACTAGGCGCCATTGGTCCATCTCATTGACCATGCCTTTCACAGTTGCATCCCCTCTTTGCATAACATATTCATTGATTGGTCTGTACTGCTCGAACAGACGTTCAAGAATGTAATAAGTTGAGTTCCAACGTGTTGCACCTCCTGGATGAGTGCTTTAACTGGCATTCTATTATCACGTTGAATGATGCTCAGCTGCTTACGGGCTTTAAAAGAATAGCTGAAATGTGTGCAGATTCTTATGCAGGTGGTCAGTAAGTTACTGACTCGGTCTTCTTTTTTCAGAAAGTCTTGAACAATGATGTTAATGCAGTGCGTCAAACACAGGACCCTGAAATAGCCACAATTGGCCATATCCTTAACTACATTATTGCCATTGTCCATGTCAACACAACCAATATTAAGCCCTCTTGGTCACATCCATTCAAAGACCTTGTTGTCAAAGTCTTTCAAAATGTTTGCAGCAGTATGAGATTTCTCCATGGTGAACATGGCTACATGTTTCCAAGCTGCATTAAAAATCTGTGTCTACACCTGCAGATATCTTTTCTCTAACCCCCACAAAAGAGATCCAGTGTGGAGTGATGCACATGTTATTAGTGGCTTGGCAACTGGTCCACATGTCTGTTGTCAGGTGGATAGTGTAAACAGCACTCTGCTGCAAAGCTTGTCCAAGCAATTCTAGTGCGTCATGATGTACTGCTGGAACAGCAACTTTGGTGAAATAGGACTGGCTATGAACCTTCCATTTCGGGCAGATGGCTGCCAAAGATTCAAGAAAACTCACCCCTTCCACAAAAGCAAAAAGGAGGAGGTCCAGCGCTAACATTTTAGCCAGCTTCGCATTGTACAAACGTGCCGTTGGGTGGTTGCATTCATACTGACTCTCTGACCTAAACATTCTGAGAATGGTAGCCTGGATTTTTTTCATTCTGGTGCCACTCATGCAGGTGACTTCTTGACACCAGATGTTAGGCTCAATGCTCGTTTTCTCGTTGCAGTGGTTTCTTGCCTTGAACCTCTTGGTATCTTTCTGATGCTGCTGGTGGCACTTGCAATGTCGGTATGAACTGATAGGTGGGTGTGACATTTGACTCTCTGCAGTACCAACTTCTGAGGTGGTTGTGGTAGATGTAGATCGCTGACGGACTTTGTAAATATGGCAGCTGGAGGTGGTGTTGGTGGTATCTGTGTTTGTGGTATCCATGTCACATCCCTCACAGCAATTTGGGATGGGATAATGTTGGTAACCACTTGGGTGGGGCTATTATCCATGATGACTGGCTTGTAATCACCCTCCTCTTCTACATCTACCTCCATAACTCTATGGCTTTCTGGAACCTTGCTGTTCCCTAGCCTTGTCTCGTGGCATATCTCGCTCTCAGACTGAGGTGGGATCCAAGTGCTGTCTATATCATCAGAAAGGGGCTTGGAGAAGAAGTTGATGGACTAACCCTCCTTTTCCTTGCTGGGGATCTGGAAGACAATGGAGCTTCTGAAAGACCGGCTTGCTCTTCTTCTACCTCAGCAGGAAGCTCGATCTCCTGAACTGCCCCAACTTTGGGAGGAAAAACTACTATTGGGGGTGGTTGCCAACTTATCTACTAATAATAAAGATAAGTCAATTTCAACATCACTGCTCATCGGCATTGTCATGATTAGACTGGCTGCCTCTATGACAGACATGGGCTTGGGCCTAGGTTGATGGGGCGGGGCCACTGATGAGAGGGTGCTGCTCCCAGCTTGCTCACCGGATACCGCTGCTTCAGGCGCAAATGTTGGTTTCCCCAGGAAGGTCTTTGCTAACATACCAGTGGTGGCAAGTGGCAGAGCCTTCTTCTCACTTGCAACTTTCTTGGTACTGGACCTGGTATTTTTCTTTGGGACCATCTTGAAGATGTCAGTAAGCACGTAGTGGCACAAGTTGAAGAAATGTATGTCTGTGGTCACACGTCATGTGACGTCGTACCCAGGGTACAGGCCTTCTGTCTGGCAGTACAATTGGTGATGTTGTCTCCTCCTCTTTTGTGTGCCTTAAAGCAAAGAAGCAAGAAGAACATCAGTGAAATGTGGCATTGTTGTGGTTCAATTACTAGTACAAACAAATATAATAAATTTAGTGTGCGTGGTTACACTTTTTAGTGTTATTACCTCAGTTATTAAAACAATTAACAATAAAGTGTAACCATTTGTGAGACTTTGACAACAACAAGGGCTTTCATTGTGTACTGTGTACACTACAGTAGTACACACAGGAAGGATAGGAAAGAAGAAGAAGAACAGCAAAAATTCAAATGTAATGATTTGATTGTGCATCATGTTGGATACAGCACTTAGGGAGCTGCAGCTGACAAATGACAATGGAAGCAATAAGGCAAGGGGAAGAATGGGAAGACAGGCCTATATAGCAAACGCAAACTAGCTGCCTCCACAAAATGGCCAGCAGCAGAGGCATCACTAGAGCCAAATTTCAGAGGGGGCTACAAACATTTTCAGCAGGTGCTGATTCTTCCAGCCATGGGCAGAGTGGTGGTGCAGGTACTCAAAGTAGGGGTGAAAAACAACAAAGCCTCGTTAACAAGTGAATGGTCTTTTAAAGACCTGTGAAGTACTCGGATGCAGCTGTGATAAGCTCAAAAACTGTCTGTGTGTATCCTGGGAAGCTGTCTCAGCCCATGCTGACACACACGACGGAGGGGCTGGACCCCTTTGAGCCCAATGGGCGTTGTGCGGCTGGCCAGCAGTCACATGGTCACAACACAACAACAACAAGCAGGAAGCCTGAAAAACAATGAACTCAAGCAGGCCTATATTGATACATTCTTTACAAAATGGTCCCTGGCCACATGGGGAGGCTCAGCCAAGGAAAATGCTGGTCCACTATTACAAACACACTCACAAACTGGCCAAACAAAGGAGGAATGCTTAACAACACATCTTTAATGAAACAATGCCAAGAACGAAAATCCACAGGGCTAAAAAAATGTTTGCAAGTTACAACCACACACATCAAGCAAAGGCAATGGATTTAGCACACATGAATAAAAGTGAAATACCTCCCAAAAAACACATTTTGCATTTCAATCCAATGCCATCCAGGCCCTAAATGATGTTTAAATGCGACAGAAACAGTTGTTTCATGCACCCTTGAGTAGCTCTGGGTCTATTGATTGGAAAACCCACTGGCAGACTAGGCCACAAAGTGAATCTCAATTCAAACCAATATTGAAAAGGTGTTAAAAACATGGAGAAAAAGTAGTAAACTGTGCTACATTTTTGCTGAAAAAAAGAAGAAACAATTTCATGTAAAATAACAACCAGAAATAAGATATGGCCACCACAAATAAGGCATGCAGGCCCATGAAAGAAGCACACTGCCTGCCTTAAAAAAATGGCCACATGGTCAGGCCACAACAACAAGCAATATTAAGCCTACAAAGGGAAGACAATGCAGGCATATGGCAAATGCACACTGGCAGCCTTCACAAACTGTCCGCCAGCCACATAGTCAGTCATACAACACAACAACAAGCAGGAGGCCTGAAAAACAATGAACTCAAACAGGCCTATATGGACCCAGACTTTACAAAACGGCCCACTGCTACATGGGGAGGTTCAGCCAAGGTAAATGATGGCCCACTATTATAAACACACTCACACACTGAACAAAAAAAGGAGGCATGCTCAACAACACATCTTTACTGCAACAATACCAAAATAAAAAATCCGTAGGGCTAAAAAAAAAAGGTATGCAAGTTACAACCACACACATCCACAAAAGCATTTGATTTAATACGCATGAAGAAGAAGTGAAATGCCCCAAAAAACACATTTTGTATTTCAATCCAATGCCATCCATGCTCTAAATGATGTTTAAATTCAACAGACACCATAGAAACAGTTGTTTCATGCACCCATGAGTAGCTCTGGGCCTAATAGCCGAAAGGTCTATTGCCAGACTACTGGGCTCAATAGTGAATCAAATGAATTTTGCACATTGATTTCAAAAGTTGGAGAAATTGTAGTGAACTGTGTAACATGTTTCCTTTATAAAGGAAGAAAAATTACTTACAAAGAAACAACTAGGCCCCTACTGAAACTACAGGCCACCCACAACAATAATTTGTTTTAAAAACAAGAAAAGTGCAAATAAATCTAGATGCATGGCCCTAATCAACCAAACATAAAGGAAAACAAGGGTACCCCAATAGTCGAACCTGGGGTGGATTAATGTTTTTAGAAATAATGGTTCAAAAAAGTGGGCAGAGGTTTGGTCCAAGGGAGGCACAATGTTGTGCACTGGAATGAAAGGCACAGTTGTTTAAATAACAGAGACAATAAATGTTGAAGGGAGCAAGGAACAGTGTGACCAACACAAGTTATGATCAGGATAACAGTACTTATTTATTAGCAATAGTACCCAGAGAGTAATGCTGGTGCAGGTGCTTGCATATGAAAGTGACGTACATCGCATTGACACACTAGAGAACTCCTTAAAAGTTAAAATAATGCAAAAGGAGATCTGGTAGTAAACCCTCAGGGGCAGATTTACAAGGAACTGATGCATCTGGGTAGATGCGTCAGTTTCCTTGCGTCAGTGCTGAATGTCCTTGCGCCACTATCGATGCACTGTATGTACAATACAGTGCTACATGGTGCAAGGATTAACAGATGCATCAGAAATTCTAACGCATCTGTTGGTGCAAAAGTGATGCATTGCTGGAGTTGGTCATGAAAGTGACGCAACTTCAGCAATGCGCCACAATAGATGGGTGAGTCCCATTCAAAAACCCTGTGGCAACTCCGCATTCTATGCAGAACGTACAGTTCCCAACATTCGGTGAGTGGAGCGGAGTTTTATGCCCAGGGTTAAAACCAATATGGTCAGAAAAGTTGCTATATATGTTAGTGAATCTTGTATCGTTTGTGTCTAGCATAATGTGAGAAAAGAAATTGTAGTCCAAACAGGTCATTTTTGGGTGCCAGAATACCCATTTGAATGCTTGCAGAAAGATTTTATCCAGATTCTTCCACGCAATGGGAAGCGTTATGTGCTAGTTGTGATATGCAGTTTTACCAATTAGGTTGAGGCATTTCCTTAAGAGGCAATACAGCTTTCTGTATGGCGAAAGTGTTACTGAAGGAATATTTTCCAGGTTTGGCTTTCCCTGGAGAATTTGGAGTGACAATGGAGTACACTTTTCAAATGAAAAATGAATTTGGTATGTAAAGGTTTAGGAATAATGCAGAACGTCCATTCAGTTTGTGACCCCACAGCTGCAGCATTGATAGAAAAGCGTACCAGAACACCACAGAACAAGTTGTCAAAAATATGTGCATCTATTGTATTGAGTTGGATAGCTGTACTGCCCTTAGCCAAATTCTCCATGAGGACGAACGTAACAGCTAAGAATAAATTATCACCATATGATTTTGTGAAGGGTAGCCCAGCAAATGTACATGGGTTTGCATCTCCATTGAAATTTCGTGATATGCTACATCCTTGATTGTTGGATTATTGTAAAGAACTAACTAACTAACTATCTGAAATTAGCCAAAAGGTCAGGGACACCTGCTCCCCCTCCCTGGAAGGACAAGTCCATGACATCAAGCCTGGGGACTGAGTGCTGAATAAGAACTTCTTGAGAAAAAACTGTTTGCAACCCTGGTAGAAAGGCCCCATCTAGGTCTTGCTGACAACCCAGACTGTAGTACAAATTGATGGATATCAAAAGTGGATTCATCTGTCTCATGTAGAAAGAGCACAACCATTCTGGCAGGAGCAGCTTTTGGAAGGAGATAGCTTGAGGAGTCTCAGGAGAGTGCCCATTCCTGGAATAATAGACAATACACCTACTGCACCACTCTACAATCTCCATCCAAGGAGACTGAAGGATTAGATAGGAAAGTGCTTAGGACAGAACAAGAACCAACTGCCTGGTGCTCAAAAGTGCCATCTTTAAGAGAATAACTTATGCTGTGAAGTCAGTAAAATAAGGACGCTGTAGACTATGTTTCTATTGAATATGCATCTCTTTGACCGACCAGTCAAAAATGTTGATCTAGAGAAAGAAAACATGTTAGAAACTTCTGAAGATTAAATTTTGAAGTAGAAAAATAAATTGATAGTTGTTTTTTATAGTATTGATTATCTGCATTATGACATTTGCCTTAACCTGGTACCTCGATGTTTACCACCCAGTTCATGTGATAATGGCTAAGACCATTTCTGCACCTACTATCCACCCGTTAGATCACCTACATAATTTTTATGAATATTATAGCAATGTAGCTGTTCAGAGGGCTCATACCTATTACAAATGAAAAATATCTCATGAAAATGTTGGGTATGCATGAAACTTCCAGCACATACTGCAATAGGTATGTCATTTCTGTCCCTGTCATTAACTTACAATGAGTCCTGTTTTATTCCTTTCCGGACAGTAGTGCAGATGTACATTGCAGATGGAAAAGATTTCATGCACGATTTTAGGGATAGCTTTATAGTCCACACATCCTGTAATATTAGGGGGATGAATTCCTTTATGTCCTACCAATATATGGAATTCCTGGCAAGACGGAACACTACTGTTCCATTCACTGATCCAGCCATCTCCTCACCACCCTCTCTCCAGGTAACTATATCACCAATGGAAATATGCCTACAATCTAATGTTCCCTGTTTTTAGGAAATAGTGTTTGTAAGGTAAATGTATTCAATGGCTATTGTCTTTCATATTTATCATGCCCTCTCTCCAGTTGAAGGTATACATTTCATATGTGGCTCCATAGCTTATCCATTGCTACCCCAGGGTAAGGGTGTATCCTGCTATTTGGGATTTATTCTTCCTCGTATTCGGGCCATTCCCTCTGACCTTGGCTTTGCTAATTTGCAAACCTCTTTTGGTCACCACAAAAGGGACAGCTCAAACATTTTCATAGCAGATGCCTTTGAATTAGGAGTACTACCTATACTTGGAATAGCTATGAATTCCCATTGTATTAGAAGATTGGGATGGTTATTGGAGGCTACGATGCACCAAACAATGTCGGTCTTAGATAATATAACAGTAGAAATGACTGTTTTGCATTCTGTAGGGTTGCAAAAACACATGGTCCTTAATATGCTACTTGCAGAACACGGGGAGTATGTACTGTTTTGCATACCGAATGTTGCATTTTTTTAAAGTGACAATTGCAAAAATACACCTCATGCTATTGAGAACATTCATAGCATAGCCCAACAAGTACATGTGTCTGCCAATGAAGATATATCCTCCCTTTGGGACCATATTATCTCATTCTTCATTAGCTGTGTTTGGAAAATATTGATCATATTGCTTGTAATAGGAGGTATGTTATGAGGATTTTGTCTGTTTGTACAATGCTTGCTAATGTGCTGTGGTATAATGGCAGCAACTTGCCGCCCTTCTCCCACACTTATGCGTCAGGCATATGCAGCAATGTTCAACAGGAGGAATTCTTTATGTTAATTCAAGTAGATGATAAATTATTCTCCAACGAAGAATTGTGAACAATTCAACCAAGGACACTTAGTTGGGTTGGATGATACTGAAATGTTCAGAACTAATGTTCTAAGGGTCGATTGTGAAAAACATATTTTTACCTATTAATCTGAACACGTCCTTCCATTTTGTATTCCTCGAGACAGTAAAATCACGCCCATTGGTGCCTATTTGTGTTAAGTCAACACAAACAGATTTATTTTGTTCGTGACTTCTCCACTCCATTTTTCAGTGCAAAACTTGTTTTGTGCTGCAATGTCCCCTTAAAGTAAGGCAAGGCAATGCTTAGTCCTGCTTTGCATTGCTGTGAATCAAGGGGTCATTCCATGGGTGTTACATGGGTGTTCCCATGCAAACGTACATGGCTTTTGATGAAAAACCCTACCTACTAACAATTTTGTGCCAAAAAATAATGCTACTTTGAAGCAGGAATTATATATCTATATTTTTTTATTTTAAATATTTTTTATTGCAATCCATAACGTGAGTAAATAAAGAATCACTTCATAAATAAGACATAAATCGAGATACATAAATGTTTTTTAAAAGAAGGGAAAAAAGTTCATCAGCAGGATAAAAGCAGAATAAAACAGCAAGTATGGGATCGATAATAAAAATACATAGTTATATTCATACTAATCTTTCATATATTTAATCATGGGGCCCCATATCTGTGAACCTAGTTTCTGTTTACTTGACCCTTTGAGAGCATAAAGACCATGTTCCAGATTAAAAATAGCATCAAATCTAGCTCTCCATATCTCAAAGGTCGGGGATTCCTTCTGCAACCACATAGAGACTATACATATTCCTGAGATAGCAATAAAAAGCATATAACGAAATTCAAAGGCTGGCTGTCCCACTGTCATACCTCCCCTATACTTAGTAGAATAAAGGTCTCATTCCGACCCCTGTTATTTCCGAAAGGAACTTCTCCATATGTCCCACTAACTGAGTTAGTTGCCTACACATAAAAAAGATATGTACAAGATCTGCTGAGTCTGCACCACAACAGAAACATTTCGCATCATTAGCTCCTCCCCACTTCAGCATTTTAGCAGGGGTATAGTACAGATTTAATGGGGTTTTAAAGTGCTGTGCCTAGATTAGCGGAAACTAAAAACCTCCCAGCCATGTCAATCGATTGTTCCTCATGTACACCTTGACACCCCAATCGTTTTCCCCATTTCAAGTTTTGTGCCTCTAAGTCATCCATTTGTATGACTAACAGACAATTATATACCACCCCAATCCGATTTTAGCATCTAATAGCCTCGACTAGCTTGTTCGGCTCTATAAGCCTCTGTTTTTTACTTAAAAAGCCCAGAATCTGTAAAAAGAATTAAAATTCCGTTTTAGGGAGCTTATATTTATCAGCCAGCATTGTAAAAGGGAGAAGCTCCCCATCCTTATACAGATTGCCTATATATAAAATCCCTTTACTTTTCCACCTATCTACTATCCTAACAGGTAGTAGAGTGGGTGCAGCTGTGGGAGTATAGTGGCAAACCCCTCAATCTGCAACCATCTCCGTACCACCTCCCACACCTTATAAGCAGTTGTTATCACCTTGAAATGGGCCTTTTTGTAGTAGCTGAACTCCAACATTGTACATAAACAGTTCTTGATCTCCGCACCCAACAACATCTGATATATAAATGGAGACTCTGCAGGGGTATCAACCTCCTTCCCTGTCAACATTATCCACATTTTTTGGAAATTACAAGTGTAATAATAAAGTGTAAAATCCGGTACAGCCCAGGCCCCCTTCTCCCGGGGTAATATCATGAAGCGCGTTGCTCTACGTGGTTTCCCTTGGGCCCATAAAACCCTGATACAATGTGATTGTAGCTGTTGTAGCTGCCTCTGAGCGTGCTCTAGTGGTACAGATGTAAAATAGTAAAGAACTTTGGGTACAATCATCATTTTTAAGATATTACACCTCCCCACCAGTGAAAGTTGAAGGCCTTCAACTTTCTCTAACAGTTATATAACACTAGTGAGAATAGCACCCCAGTTGACTTCCACTACTTCCTTTAAACATGTCCTAATCTTAATGCCCAGATATGTCACTTCATTGGTCACTCTGGGGTCCCCACTGCAGGCCTGGTTTGTGCAAATTATCTCTGTTTTCGATGTATTGAGTTTATACCCGGACACAGATCCAAACCTATGTGCCAATTGTTCTATCTCAAGTATAGCTACCGCGGGATCGGATGTTATAACCGCTATGTCATCTACATAAGCTAGCACTCGGAGCTGCTCCTGTCCACAGCCCACGGGTTTGATTCTCGTGCTCCCCTCCAACATAATTAAAAACAGATTTATATATAACACGAATAATAATGGCAAACACGGACAGCCTTGCCTTGTACCTGTCGATATGTGCACAGGTTAAGACTCTAGGCCATTGATACAGATTCAAGCCTTAGTGGTCCTATACAATGGCATAAAATCCCCCATAGGAAATCCCAGGAGACACAGTCAAACGCTTTTTTAGCGTCTAATAGTACTAAGCCCTCCCTGGTACCTTGCACATTAGCTGCATCAACTAGGGTCACCACCCTGTTGATGTGGTTGACCGTGCCCCTGGTAGGTATTGACCTGTGCTGCGGTATTGATAACAGTGGGGTAATAACCCTAGCCAAATGGGAGGCTAGAATTTTGGCATAAATCTTCCTCCCGCAATTCACCAGAGAAATAGATCAATAAGAGCCCTGGAGATCTTCTGGTTTATCCTTTTTCTTAAACACAATAATATTTGCCTCTTCCCACGATGGTGGCACCACCGCCCATTGCGCATGCTGCAGGGTAGCCAACATATCCGTTTTTAATTCTTGGAAAAAGGTTCTATAAACCTCCCGGGGTAGCTTATCTGGGCCAGCCGCCTTATCACTGGCTTAGGTATTAATTGCCTCCTCGAGGTCCTTCATGGTAATAGGAGTATCCAGAATAGGTACTTCCTCCTGGTCCATTCATTCACAATTCATACCATGTAAAAGAGCCTCAACTGCCTGCTCCCGATAGTTTTCTTCTGTATAAAAAGTCTCAAAAACATATGAAGTGCTTTCAAGATCTCAAGAGGGATATCAACTATCTTGCCCTGTGTGTCTTTCAAAATCTTAATTCTCTGTGCTGCCTCCTTAGAGTGAAGCCTTTTGTGCAATACATTGCCCAGTGGCCTTCCCAAACTCATAACTCTCCTCCTTAAACAGCTTGTATTTAATAGCTATCTCCTTGCTCCAATGTAGATTAATTGTAGCTTTACTACAGGTGACCTCAGTCTGCATAGTGTGACATCCGTACTGGCATGTATTCCCTGCATAAGATTTTCTTCCGCTAACCTGAGTTTCCCATATAAATTTTGAATCTCCATCTTCAGAAGCCTTTGTTTATGAAGCCCAAAGCTCCGGACCTCTCCCCTGAACCCTGCCATTAAAGCATTCCAGACATAAGCATGTGAGGTTGAATTGTGATAAATTTCTAAGAAGTGCCGAATCCAATTACTCATATGACTAGTGAATGTTGTGTCTTTTAGGAGCTTCTGATCAAACAAGAAAGATCTTGGAGGGTAGAATGTGTTAATAATAGGGATGTCTATTGCCAATGGACCATGGTCTGTGTAATCCTTGGATAAACCTGTATTTTAGTCCTTGAAAGTAATGCTGATGGAATAAAAAAATAGTCTAGCCACACTAGTTCATTATGTTGGTGAGAATAAAAGGTAAAACTAGGGTCTGGGCTCCATAATGTGGACCATGTATCGATCAACCCATGGTCCCCTAACAAGTGATATAGTGCCCTAAAGACTTTAGGTTTCCTGCCCTTATAGTACTTCCAGCCTGCCTGTAGATCCTGGCATCCCAGATAGATATTAAAGTCGCTACACAAAATCAATGAGGTAGGCCCTAATGCTAGTTCTAAATTGAGTCCCGCCAAAACTGCTGACTCATCCAAATTCTCACCCATAAACTGAGCACAAGGTGAATGTAAAGGTCCCCCTTAAACAAGCAATAACCACCCACCGACCTTGTTTGTCTACCAGTGTTCTACCCGTGCCCTGGATCCCACGTTTAGCCAAAATGGGTACCCCCCGATTTGTGGTAGACTGTTGTGTGCAGGCCAATATTGAATAGCCTACTTCATTTAGGATCTTACGTTTACACCACAAAATATGTGTTTCCTGTAAACACACCAGATCAGGCTGGATCACACATAATTCAGCTGCCTCCCATTGCCGTTTCCCACTGTTATTTAACCCACATACATTAAAGGAACATATGCGCAATCCAGAGAGTAACAACTTATTCCCCATCACATACTGCCAAATCCCTGCAAATACTAAATCTGCCATATACTTTCGCACATCTGTGAGCCTCTATCTTCCACTTGTTATGGATTGCATTTTCTCTTCTACCCAACCCCCTCCATCTGCCACCCCATGCTCTCTCAGCCCCCTGTCTGATCCTTCCCCAACCCCACCTCCCCACCTCATCTTTGTGTGGTTGCCAAGCAGCCTCGCATCCACCCCCCACCCAACCTGCAATGAGGTATTAGGACCAATGGTCCCAGTGATGAATAACCAACACTACCCAGAGGTCACCCCTCACAAAAATGTCTTCAAATATCTACCAGCGTAGTATACCACAACCCCATATTAAAAAGAATACTTGTGAAGAAAAAAAGATAAACAAATTAAGAGAAGCCGGAAAACCAGATAAAGATATAAAAGATAGAACAAAAGTGTACCTTCCATTTAAATGATATTGAATAGACGGTAAATACTCTTTAGCTTGTCCTTCCAAAGTAAAGAAACAAGTATTTTTATTATGTATGACCTTCAACATAGCAGGGTTAAGCAGAAAGCTTTGGCCCCTTTACCCTGAAATGGGGAGATATGCTGTCTTAATTGCCATCGTTTTTCCACTGTCTGGTGACAAAAGTCTGGTCTCACAAAAAATTTGGACCCTTCCCCATCCTCTTTCTATCGGGACGTGCAAGTTCATTCACAGCTTGCTGAGCCAGGAAGTTATTGACAGATATCGAAATCGCTCTATGTCTGGAAGTATTTTTTCCTGGATTTACACGTTGTGTGAACGGGAATCTGTGCGCTCCTTGTTCCAATCCCATTGTGGACGCTCAGGGAAAGTCTCAGAACAAAGGTCGACGACAAACTTTTGTGTTTCTTAGCCCTCCATGCCTTCAGCGATGCCCAAGATTCTCAAATTATTACACCGAAGGCGGTTTTCAAGATCTCTTAGCTTCCACTCTGTGTCCTCTTTAGATGCCCATATTGACTCTGTCACCACATTTTGAGCTGCCAGCTCATCCTCCAAATTAGAAATTCAAGCTTATGCCTCAATAAACCTTTCCGCAAATTAAGAGCAGGATTTCGCAATGCATCAAATCAAGTTTTGTAGCTTGCGGCATGCACTTTGGGTCCCTTGATTTTCCTTACCGGTTTCTTCTCTGTGAGCCATGATGGTTTCATATATCATGGCCAGTGAGATATCTTCGGGTTTCTCCACTATGCCTGGGTATTAAATTACACCCCCCTCATCTGACCTTAGCCCAGCCAAAAATGGTTAGTCTCATACCAGGGCATCAATCTCCACATCATGAGTAACAGCCTTGCCATGCTCAATCCTCTTGCATAGTGTCCGAGTGGAGGTTTTCAATTCATCTGTCCCTTGATCTTGATCTTCAGGCTGTAAGCTACTTGATTCACTATGACCACTACTCGGGGACACTCCCTTGAAGCCGGACTTAAGACTTGGCTCAATTTCATCTCCAGATGAATCCGATGGGTCCAAGAGAGAAAAGAAATAAATCACCGGAATCAATTTCCTTGGTCATGCTTTGTGTGCTAATGTCATTGTTTCCCCTCGGATCCTCTCCTGGTTCATCGGTGTTCAAAACGATATCTATCTGCACCCTTTTAGTCGAAGTGCTACTCCGAGCAGTGTTATTAGGTCCTGTGTATTTCTTTTTTTGCACAGTTATCTCTGAGGCAGGGTTTGCAGAGCCATGGATTTTACCTCCTGTGGCCATAGCATTTAAAAAGGTATCCCCATTTTTACAAATCTGGCCCTTGGATTGATCGCCAGTAGGGTGACCCATGTCGCTCTCACCATGTCCTTGATTTATGGAATAGTTTACCATTTTACATATGCCTCCTACTGACCCCCGCATCTTTCTGTGGGTTATGTTGTTTTTTCCCCCTCCCAGGTAAAAACATACGGGGTATATTGCACTTACCGCAATCTTCATTTTGCAAGCCTTCTTGGTTTTTCTCTTCCATTTCTCCTGTGCTGTTAGTTGTGCCATTTTTCCCACTCAGTTGTTGTGATAGATAGCCCTTGGCAATGCTGGCCACATTCAAGGGTGTGCGAGTCTTCCCTCGGATGGATTTCGGGAGCTTCAGAGCTGGAGATCCAGACAGGTCAACTCCGCCCCCAGCCCTGAGGCAGCTTCATGCTGCATGCTGGGAATACGGAGGCAGAGGGGGATGCCAACCAAAGTTGAGGAGCCATCACACCACAAGTCGGGAGGCTGCAGAGAAACACCACAACATGCCTTGCTGAATCCCAAGGTAAATCTTGTCCTTCCCGGGCTGCAGGGAGGGTAGATTGCTGACGGGGGGAGGGGAGAGTCCAAGAGCGTTAATTGAGCGGCCCACAAGTGGGCCCCATCTTGCCACTGAAGAAGGCATTATAAAGGAGGAATGTTTTTATTTTGCCTAACTTTTCCCACTTTGCATGTGTACAGCACAAATCAGAAGTGGGAAACATTTTAAGCATAGCAATTTGACTGGAAAGATACCCTTACAGTAAACATCCTGAGCAAGACTTATGCAGACACCTTTGAACTATAGTTCAGAGGTGTGTGCTTGGCTGTCTGATTGTGTGCCAGCACTAAGAAGAAAGGAGGATAGTGCCATATCTCTTTAGACATGGTACATTTCTACTCTCTTGTTACGCAACACAGCGCAGCGCATCAAGTTTGGTCACCATGCTCCATCTGGACCTAGGCGTTGAAATAGCCACCACAGATTGGGTGGTTTATACCCAGTCTTGTTGGGCAGGGTGTCAAGGACTGGAGACTGCGAAGGTCTGACAAGTTTTCTTCTTGATTGCCGGAGGTAAATGTGGCTCCTCCCAGTAGCCATAATGCCACCCTCCCCTTATTAGTACACATGAACGGTGTCAAGTGTCTTCTTAAAAGGCCACCAGTTAGAGGGAAAATGCCAAAAAGGGCAACAAACCTCTTTGGCGATACTGTAGCTCTTGAATGAAGATGAAGATGTATGCATATACAGATAAACAAGGAACAAAACTCTCCCAAGTATCAAGCAAGAGAAAAGAGCCGAGCAAAGACTTCCAGAAAATAATCCAAAAGTGAATCTGACTTCAAAGGATCATAAATGTTACAAAAAGTAAGGGATTTGAAGAGGAAATGACATCACAGGAAAATACTCAACTTCATCTTCAATTGGAAACCTCAGGCAATATTCTTTGGACAGACCATCATGTTGCGAAGGGCCATTCATAAGACGTGTCCACCCTACTTTCTTCAAATACATTGTATTGACTATGCACGTGAAGAACCCCAACCTTGACAACTTTCCTGTGATGCAGGACTTCCATACTCACTGCTTTCCCTTCTGATTATCCATACAAATCACAGAGCACCACTCCAAGTGGCTGCAACTCTAAACTGCTAGCGCAAATCAGAGAAGATGCCTAGCTGCAAGTCCTAGGGTGCACTACCTGGCTGAACAATCAGCACAGCTTCTTTTTCTCAACACTCACTGGCACCTATAAATCTGGGAGATATAATACAAGTGATGCAAATGGGGAATCTGCCTGTTTATGTGCACATTCTTTTACAGTCTTCTTTTTAATATATGTTGCTTAAAATTCAGAATCATATCTACTAGTTTGGTTTGTGTACAGTGCCCAATTATAAAATTATTACAGGAGTATGACACAGTATACTTATCAATTACAGCTACTACTTAAAGTTTCAGAATGTATTATTTTCTTTTATCAGAAAGTCATATATAGTACCAAGTACAAAAAAAGGGTTTCATGGGTGGGATGAAATTTCAGGGTTGTGATATGTTCTGAACCTCTATATCCATGCAGTCTTGCAATCATAGGTAGATCTTTTATGGTATGACATCTTTCGACTATAACAAGCTACTCTGTACTATCTTCTCTGTTTACAGAACGGAAAGATCTTCATTGTGGATTATAAGATATTGGAAGGCCTTCCTAAAAATGTATGGAACAGCTCACAGCAGTACATGGCTGCTCCTTTGTGTCTTTTCTACCTCACGCCCCAGGATGAGATGATACCCCTAGCAATCCAGGTAAGGTTTTGCCTTTGATGGACCAAACAGCTTGGGAAGAATATTGATTGAGAATTCAAGACTTTAGATAATTGTTCAGAATGTGAATTAATGTAAGTGATCAGTGTCCTTCATTAGGTTATTCTGAAACAATATTTTCTTCAACTGTAACTTGAAAAATCTAGATGGCTAATCTTCACATTCTACAGAACAAACTCATACCTTTACAGTCTCAAAGGCTTGTCATTAGGACAATGGAAGGTTCTTGCTACTATGCAGCTAGTCTATACCTCTGATTTTATCAGACTTTTTACTGAAATTCAGGCCAGCGACTCCAGTGCTAACCCCACTCTTTTCTCTTTCAGTCAAATAGAATCTGCAATGAACTCCAGATTAGTAAATGACTGCACAGCGGAAAAAGTGAAAGTGAGATGGAGAGAAAGCAAACTCAGTACGCATCTACACCTACTGACCTGGGGAGGGTGGGTTGGTGGAAGGCATGCAATATGGACCCTCAGTCTCTAATGCACTGAATGGCATCCCCATAATCCCACAGGAAAGTTTACCATTAATCTAAATAAACATGTGCACAACAAGCTATAATATCATAAGAGCACTAGAATGGTTTACTATGATATAGAAGCGAGAGGCTGTGACTAGCCCCAAGCAACCAAGATACAGCCTGAAAGCCTAATATGAAGGTCTGCTTCCAATGATAGAGATGCCTGGAGCCAGGGTGACTTGGAGTATTTGAAGCTGGAGAAGGAATTCAGGATATGCAGCAAGCAAAGCTAAGTATCTGTGGAAGGAATGGTTAACCTGAGCTTCCCTAACCACTTGAGGAAAACTAAGGTTTGCAAAACAAAAGAGATGCAGGGAGCACTGATGTATCAGAAAATTAAACCAAAGGACTATATCTACCAATAGGCCCAATACCATTACCAAATAATCAGTCAGTTGCCAGTGAAGAAGATTCAATCGTTTATTAGGCAAAATACTCTATAGAGGAGCCTCTCCGAACCTCACCCATCAGGTGCGCCGAGAAGACTGTTGGCTCGTATTCAAACATGAGGTTATACACTTTCCAGTTCAACACATACAATCACTGTAAAAGGAAAAACACCAGTTGGCCCTCGAGCTCCAAGGAAGGACCATATATGGCACACATCAGACCAGTACAAAGGCTTGACTATCTATCACTGATGAGGTCAGGAGGGGTGACTCCCTTTCGTCTTGGTGCCTGGGAGTGTAGACACGATGCCTCCAGGAATGCGCTTATCGCCCCCCAAAGCCAGATGCGACCTTGAGTCCTAGAACGGTCGAGTAACAGCCTACCTTCAGCTGCTACCAGTAACTCAGATAAACTAGGGCTTGACAACTACACGTGATCAACAAGTGATCATAGCCCGTGCTCGCGCATATGGTCAGAAAATGGCGTCTGTATGGTTCTCGGCCTACTCTTTTAGCAATAGATATACAGGGAGGAAATAAAAGAGTTTCCTCCAAGCAAAAGCATATATATCAAACATGAATGTGTGTATAGATGAATCATGCTAACAAAATATAGGTTTGATACTCCTTATATATGGGAAATCTACTTTTTTATCCCTCAGAATGGCCCTTTTAGCATGATGTGGCTAACTAAAACAGTTCAATCTTCAAATATTCCCTCATCAATCTACATTAGGTCCTTGAGCTCTTGCTGAACTAGTTGATCTTTTACCGCTGTTGGGGATGGACCAGACACGGAGGAAGTGAGTTTTGTTGCGCAATAAGAGCAACATGCTGGTCCACATTGTACACAAACACAACACGTGAATATGATACCGGCTATACCTGCAAGCACCATCAACATTTTCCTTCCACAAGTAGACAGCAAACCCCACAACCAACCAGAGAGAGACCACGTACCAGTTTCTACATGTATCTCAGAAGCTTAATGATGTAGCTTCTGTATAGCCAAATGAATGGAGGGGGAGGAGTCAGGAATATAAACAGAGCAAGAGCTGCCGATCACACGGCATGCTCCTCCTTGATCTGCTAAGATAACGTCCAAAACCATACGGTTGTGAAGCGAAACGAGTCAGGTCGCCTGTAGCTCTACTGTTATATTGGTCAGTATTCCTGCAGTAGTGTTAATTACCCCTTCAACTACTCTAGACATACGTCGTACTTAGCTAATAATTATAGGACCCCAAAAGGGTAACACTCCCTTCATAATGTCTGTGAAATACTGCAGTGGAGTATCGGTCTGATCTATATTGGTGGTATCTATCGCCCTTTTACTCCTCCTAATAAACACGCTTTGTTTATCTAGTCGGTGATCCTTGTGATAATTAGAAGGGGCAATATAGACTGGAGGGTTCAGGAAGGACAGGTAACAACGTCCAGTCCAACCTCGTGGAAGCCAAGTATAGGTGCTTTCTCCACAGACAAAATATACATTAGGAGGGTTTAACAACGGAGGGCTGCTAAAGGTACACAACTGATAAGTGTAATTGCATCGGCTTTCTCCTACTGATATGTGCCCTGCTCCTTGAACACAAAATGTAGAGGTACTGTTTAATACTGGCACTGGAATAGCCCTATCTTCAGTAACATTACGGTCCTGAAAGTGTCGATAATATTGAGTGAAGTTGAATTCAACAAAATACAAAATTTCATTTTTTAAACCAAGTGGTATTTTCATGCGTTATATACATATTCATACAGGCATTAGGATCTAAGGTTCCCTCTCTGTTATTCCCATCGGGGTTGAATCCTTGATGAACCTCAATATATGCTAAAATCATTTCATAATCTCTTTCTGAAAACCTTTGAGCATCCACAGTGTAATGCATATACATCATAGAAAGCAATTTGAACCAAGCCTCACAACTTCCCAGATGAGACAAAGGTAGGGATATAAATAAGTTGTGCTTGTGCATAACAGATGGTAAAAGACCACAAACCCAACAATTGGTAGTATTAGTGTCACTGTGTGCTTGATGAAGCATTTCAATGAATGCATTTTTCACATAGGTCTGACGATGCCTTTCCTTATGAGGGGCTAAAGTATGAAACACATGTTCCGGAGGTGGAGTAGTTGTTCCTAAAACAATATGCATAGGGTGGTAAAATTCTAAATATATGAATATAATTAGCAGTATTGCTATAGTAACTATAAATGCGATTGTAACACGATTGGTCCAACTAGAAAAAACAGGCATATATGTAGGAAAATAGCATGGTACAAAAGGACGTTCCTCTTCAGGAACAAAACGAGCAAAGAGATAAATGCTAACTAAAAGTCCAACAATAAACTAGGGTAATGCAGTCCAACTTGCCAGAGGGTGCTTCTTTCCTGTGTCCGTTTAGAGCCTCACAGGCAGGCTCCTATCATTCATCACAGATAGTACCAAAACAAACTTTTCACGTTGGAGTTATGCTCTCATGTAACCCTTGAAGAAAACACAACCTGGGCCCTTTTGAACATGAAATTTAGTCTTTCTTTCTGAACAGAGCACACAAATGTTCAAGGCTCTCAGCGCGTTCAGTCCAGTGTCTTGCTCAGTACACCAGAAGCGTATCTAACAGACATTCATAGCACCGGTCTGTACCATATCACTTAAGTCTCTCCCTATCTCCCACCATGTTCACCTGGTGTACTGTGCTGTTTTCTGGGCCGCAGGTTGTATCAAGTATGGCCAGGCACTTCTTGATCAGAGAACAAAACAGAGGGTGATGAATCTGGTGAAACAGGGGTACTGCGAGCCTCTGGGTTAGCCGTAGGAACAACGGAATCCGGGGCGATCAAATGTGCTGATGACAGAGCCCCTTCCGAGCCCGGTGCACCTTCTCCTTGCCCTTCTCCAACTTCCTGGGTATCAGAAAAAGGGATGAATCGAGAAACTCGCTCACTTTCCTGAGTCAGAACCCCGTCCTGGGTTCGCTGATCATATGGAAGCGGGAGGGGTAGTTTTTTTAGATGTGACACATGAGTCCAGTGTCGTTTGCCATTCACTTTTACCGCCGTCCGCGTGGCCAACAAAACCTGAAATGGTTCAGACCAACGAGGATCCAAACTGGATTTCCGCTGATAGTTACGGACCAGAACCCACTGTCCTGGTTCCAAACGATGTCCAGGACCCTCCGGCAGGGGCTGCAAAACTGCTGAGACCTGTTGATGAATGGAACGAAGATCTTTAGTCTGTCAGCATAGGATACTCTATATCACAAAACGTTCTGGGTCTCGGGACGCCCCAAACATTATCAGGGCGCCCAAAAATGAACTCGTACAGAGACAAACCAGAACGAGAATGTGGGGTAACTCGTATTGACATTAATGCCAACGGCAGAGCATCGGGCCACCTCAGTCCAGTACTTTCTTGAATTTTAGCTAATGTGAGCTTTAATATTCCATTATACTTCTCGACCAACCCACCAACCCAGCAGACTGGGGATGTCGAGCCACATGGAATTTCTGTTTAATCTGTAGTCCATTACATATATGTGTGATGAGTTCTGCATTAAAATGTCTTCCGTTATCACTCCAGATCACACGAGGCAATCCGTAGCGAGGGAAATACTCCTTTACCAACGCTTTTGACGTTGCCAAAGCAGTGTTTTCTTTTGTCGGGTAGGCTTCCATCCATTTACTGAAAGCGTATTCCCAGACCAGGACATACTTCAAATTGTTAATGCGCTCCAGCTGGATATAATCCATTTGAAGCACCTCAAAAGGCAAAGATGGTGGTGCAAAGTTTCCACTCAGAACAGGCTCCCTGCCCCCTGGATTATGTCATAAACAGACCATGCAATATTGTACCAAATGAGCAGCGGTCCTAGAAATATTGGGATTGTACCATACAGGATCTAATAATGCACAAATACCTTTCACCCCAATATGTGCCATTGTCACCCCCGCATTCACTAATGCATTAGGCAACAACCACCGCTGCTTTTCTGTCAGATCAATCCAACAGCAATCTGTATCTAATCTCCCAATTCACTCTTTCCAGTGAGCCAATTTGATAAGGGTAGCTTCTTTCTGTATTTCTCGGACACTCTCCATGGTATTATCAAACAGCTCTGTTTCAGCCACCCACCTAGCAGAGCTAGCCACAAACATCGAGGTCAATTTGGATTTCGCAGTCTCCTTAGCTACTTGATCTGCAGAGGCATTACCCTCCCCCACTGCATCAACCACTGCCTTGTGTGCACTACATTTGACTACAGCCACTATTTCTGGTAACGTCAACGCTGTCAGTAATCGTAAAATCAAGGGACAATGCTCTATTCTATGACCATGAGAAGTAAGAAGACCTCTTTCTGCCCAAAGTCGGGCAAAACTATGAGCCACGCCAAAGGCATACTGGCTGTCGGTGTAAATATTTACTCTCAGTCCTTCACTTAACTCACAGGCCCGAAACAATGACACTAATTCAGCTGCCTGTGCTGACTGATAGGGTACTCGAGAAGCCTCAACTATAGTGTCAAGAGTAGTTATCGCATATGCAGCAGTTGTCGTGCCATCTGGTAACTTGAAACAAGATCCATCGACGTACAACTCCCCTTGAGGGTCAGATAGAGGAGTGTCAGTCAGGTCTACTCGTCCCATCGTTTCTTCCTCAGTCCGAAATATACAATCATGAACCTCATTATTCTTTTCATTCGAAGGGAGGGGTAGTAACGTGGCAGGGTTCAGAGATGGCACATCATTTAAACGTAATGTGTGGAGCAAACAATGTCAATCAGTATCCAGTAAGACGCGCACTCGTAAGGTGCTGGGTCTTTGTTTTGTTCAATAATGTATCCACAGCGTGCGGTACCATCACTGTGAGGTCAGTGTTCAGAACGAGCCCTTCCGACTGTCGAATAGCCACCGCAACCGCAGCAGTAGCTCTTAAACAGCTAGGGAGTGCTCTGGCGACGTTATCCAACACCGCCGAGAAATAGGCACAAGGTCTCTGCTTACCACCAAATCCTTGTGTTAACACAGAAAGCGAGCAACCGTCCACCTCGTGTACGTAAAGCACAAAAGGTTTTCGGTAATCAGGAGTACCAAGAACAGGTGCAGAACAAAGCGCAGATTTCAAAGAGTCAAAAGCATCTTGACAAGCATCAGTCCAGGATAAAGGTTCATGTACATCTTTAGTGGTTAAGTACAGAAGAGGTTTAGTAAGAAGGGAAAAATGAGGGATCCATTGGCAAAATTAAGAAGTTATGCCAAGAAATGCACAAACATCGCGATGAGTATGAGGTACAGACATATTAAAAATGGTAGTCACACGCTCAGGGGTTAGTCTCCTCCCCTCCTTCAATAGTAGATGACCGAGATAGGTCACCTCCTGTCGACAATATTGGAATTTAGAAAGGGATACTTTATTGCCATTAGCAGCCAAATGAGACAGTAATTGTACAGTGGCCTTCTTACAACCTTCCTCAGTATCGGAGGCCACTAACAAATCATCAACGTATTTCAAAAGCACATTACCTGGGGGCAAGACCAAATCATCCAATAATGTTTTCAAAGCTTGACTATAAATACTAGAACTCTCTGTATACCCCTGGGGAGCGCGACAGAATCGGAAGCTGCGACCAGACAATGAGAAGCCAAAAATATGGCGGCTATCAGGATGAATCGGAATGCTAAAGAAAGCAGTTTTTTAAATCAATCACAGAGAAATATTTAGCAGTAGGAGGAATCATAGTGAGAATAGTAGTGATGTCTGAAACCACAGGGTATTGGGGCACCACTATTTTATTAATTTCACGCAAATCAATCACAAAACGATAGGTATCAGCATAATCAGGATCGCTTCCAACAGGGGCCTTTTATAAGATAGGCAAAATGGGGCTGTTGCACACATTAGCAGCTGTCTCTTCCACCACACCCCTTTTTATCAAATCTTGTATGATGGAGAGCAAAGCCTTCTCACCAGCCGGAGAAATTTTGTACTGAGGTATACGAGGAAGCCGAGCATTGTGCTTCAAAGTAATAGAGACGGGAGGATTCTTTAATAATCCTACATCTGTGTCACCAGTGGCCCACAATGTTGCTGGAATAGCAGCAAACTCAGGAGGGAGGGGTTCATCTTTAGTGAAACACTGCAGAGTATGCTTCCCAAGGGAATTAATAGACAAGGAAACACCATCAGGTGAACAATGCATCTTAGCATGTAATTTTTTCAACAAATCCAAGCCCAACAAATTTTTGCCACAATGGGAAGTAAAAAGAAACGGGGAGTGTATTGTAACCGGACCAATTGTAAAAGGAATAGGTTTGGAGATGGGGCTCACCACAGGAATTCCTGAGAATCCTACTGAAACATTATTGTGCCCGGACAGAGCATTCCCAGGGACCAGGGAACGAGAAATAGAACTATTCATTGCACCTGTATCAACTAAAAACTTTTCAGATGTCCCCATCAAATGCGCCTCTACATAAGGTCCTTGCTGATCAACGGGTACTGACACCTGGCCCTCACTCTGTCCATGGCTATCCTATGTATAAGCATACCCTTCGGTCGCGTCCATTGCACACTCCTCATTATAATACTGCTTACCTCTTGGAGTATCAAAATAGTTCTTTTCTTGTCCAACTTGCGTCGCCTCTTCTCGTCGCATATCACTATGATCCACACTTCCCCGACCTCTTACTCTACTTCTCGTAGCCGCGTTCTGGGCCAGCAACAACGGACACTGAAATTGCCAATGCCCTTCCTCCTTACAATAAGCACACTGATTGATTCCCAAAACGACAGCCGGCCCTCTGCCTCGTCCAGTTCCCACCCCCCTCGGGAGGAACCCTCTACCGCCTCTCTCTCTGCCTCGTCCTTGAGCAACTTGTTGCATCAACACCCGTGTTTTAAGATCCTTCGTTCTCTTTTCCATCTTATCCTTACTCTCATTTTCTCTATGTTCGTAATATTGAGCCATACTCAATATTACCGAGGGCGTGGAAGTGGTCCAGGTACTTTCACGGCTTGTAGCCGTGCAGAGACTTCTGGTAACAAATTGGTCACAAAACGAATAACAAATAATCGTATACTGCCTTCCAGCGACAAATCCTGTCCACTAAAATCAAGGAACATGCCCTCAAATCTAGTGAAAAAATCAGAAACACTTTCATCATTCTTCTGTTTACATGCGGTCAATTTGTCCCAATCCACCTTACAAGGCGGAATTAAGGAATGCATGTAAGTGATAATACGGCCAGGTAATGCCAATAATTCAGGGTTCGGCTCATTTCCAGGCTTAGGATCCTTGTCCCACTCTTTTATCTGCTCCCATGTTCTGCCTAATTCTTGAGCATGGTCCTGATCATGCACCTGACGCCATACGTCAACGGGAACTAACAATGCAAAAAATAGCTCTATGTCAGCTAAGGTCATGACAGGCAAAGATGCTGCTTCTGTGAGTTCTTTATAATAAGCCGTGGGATTCTAACGGGGGTCAGTTAACTGTGATTTGAGCAAGAGGACTTCACTCCTCTTCCAGGCAGTGTAAACCCATTGCTCCTGCACTCGGGTCTCTACACGAGGTCTAATCCCCATGCTGTGGTCATCCTTTAGTTCCGGTATTTCAGGATGAAAGATAGGATGAACTTCTCGCATAGGATGCTGGGTGTCCCATGAGGGACACTTCTGATGCATCCGCTCTCGATAATTTAATAAAACCTCCACATTTCTATACACTTCATCTGGGCTAAGTTCAGACTTATGAGCCCTATCCCGGATGTCATACATCACTCGGGGGGCCAACCCTCCAGGAAAACACTGTTCCCAGAGAGTAATAATACATGCAGCCATATGTTTCAAGGCATGTTGCTGCATAACAGGCTCATAGTCTCTAAGCGTGTTCCATATATCAGTTATAGTGTAAATAGGCTGTTGCATCCACTGGGATGACTGATCATCAATCATCTGTTTCTCGCTGTGTCCTACAGCCGAACGAGTAAACAACTTCCGTGCGTCAACAACTCCCGGAGCACGAAATGGAGTCGAAACAGCTGGAGATGGGGTCGTGCTTGCAGAAAGGGAAGCCCACCCAGGGGTGGGGGGAGAAGAAACAGCTGTGGACATAACGGAAGACGGCAGTGTAACAGGCCATAAAGTAGCCGTCTCAGACACTGAGGGAGACAAAACAGAAGACGTTCTCGGAGAGGCAAGGGAAGAGGAAACAACAGGAAGCTGAAGAGGCCTGTACTAAAGTCGGGGGAACGACGGGATATATACGCTGCGGAGCATAGGGTGGAGGTGGACGAGTATCCAATAAGTCCTCTAGCTCATCTTCCGCTTCAGTCCTAGCCACATAGGTCTTATCTACTTGCAATCTAAATTGTCTGTCTGCACAATCAATCCCTTGCTCAGTTCGTGCTTTATCATAAGCTATAGCTTTCTGCGTAATCGTCTGATTTCCTTTCATCCTACATACTTTCTCCTCCCGCATACGTCTACGCTTTGCTTCCTTCTGCCACAGGTTTAGGGAGTCAAACATTGACTGTCGACTATGTTTAGAAAATAATCGATCCTGCAGAAAATGTATCTTTTTTCATCAAAAGACCCGGTTAAGGGCCATTGCAATTCCACATTATCTTTAGTATATTTATGCCATAATGTATTAAACAAGAGAGGTGTAATGAAATGCTTTACAAACATATCATTACTTGGACTGCCCTCAGGCGGGGCAGGTTGACTTTCAGCCAAACACGTATCATTAGGGCGGCAACAACATCCAAAACAATTAAATTTGCTAAAACACGGCATGGTTATTGTCGTCATGCGTTCTTTATTCAATCATAAAAATAAGCTTCCAAACATGGCCATGTTCAAACATTCACAAAGCATACAACCTCACACTCATTCAAACATACACAAGACAATAATATATATATATATACATACAAAGATATTCAAAATGACGTCTTTTCAAACAAAGAACAGAGCCCGTCGACTCCTGTTCGTGGAGAATCAATCGAATTCAGATTCCGAGATCGACAAATACCAAAACCAAGCAGTCCATAGACTACCAAGAGACCGTCAGACAGTTATAACCACAGACCGACCTACAGACCATCCTGTAGCCTTCCTGGTTCACTCTTGGGACTATTCTGACTAAGCCCGCTTCATTAGCACCGCTTCAGATGTGTTCCCAAGGCTACCCAGGTACAGCCACAGGCTTTTCCGAGGGCAGTCTGGCTGGGCGCGCACCACACGTGCCACACCGGGCGTCCGATCGGCATCTCTATTATTCACAAAAGGTCCGTGGAGCATCCATACGTGAGGCTACCACAATGCTGCCCCGTCAGACCCCAAGATTCTCCGTGGTACACTGACCACCAAATACTTACACAGTTAACTGCTTCAAAAGCACTGCTCAACAGTGCATGCCAAGAACATCAAAACAATTCCACTCACCTGGTGCACACAGGTACAATTGCATGTTCTGCACTGCCAACTCCTGAAGACCAACACGGTCAGCTCCTGGGTTACGCCCGTAGGACTCCGGTGAAGGGTCACCAGCAGCTAGGGATACTCTGATCGTGAGAGCGGAGTAAGTTCATACCAAAGATGGCTCATTTCCAAAGGATCCTTTTTCCGTCCACCCGCTCGACCAGAATTACCCCTTGTCCTTACCACCCGTTTACGGGGAGGACGACCCAGTCTCAGAGTCCCGTCGGAGTCGCCAACTGATGTACCAGAAAAATAAACCAAAGGACTATACCTACCAATAGTCCCAATACCATTACCAAATAATCAGTCAGTTGACAGTGAAGAAGATTCAATCGTTTATTAGGCAAAATACTCTATAGAGGAGCCTCTCCGAACCTCACCCATCAGGTGCGCCGAGAAGACTGTTGGCTCGTATTTAAACATCAGGTTATATACTTTTTGGTTCAACACATACAATCACTGTAAAAGGAAAAACACCAGTTGGCCCTCGAGCTCTAAGGAAGGACCATATATGGCACACATCAGACCAGTACAAAGGCTTGACTATCTATCACTGATGAGGTCAGGAGGGGTGACTCCCTTTCGTCTTGGTGCCTGGGAGTGTAGACACGGCACCTCCAGGAATGCGCTTATCGCCCCCCAAAGCCAGATGCGACCTTGAGTCCTAGAACAGCCTACCTTCAGCTGCTACCAGTAACTCAGATAAACTAGGGCTTGACAACTACATGTGATCAACACGTGATCATAGCCCGTGCTCGAGCAAATTGTCAGAAAATGGCATCTGTATGGTTCTAGGCCTACTCTTTTAGCAATAGATATACAGGGAGGAAATAAAATAGTTTCCTCCAAGCAAAATCATATATATCAAACAGAGAATGTGTGTATAGATGCATCATCCTAACATAATATAGGTCCGATACTCCTTACATTCAGGAAATCTACTTTTTTATCCCTCAGCACAAACAATGCAAACTGTCCGACTGGAAGAGAGAACCCATCAACCATTGTTTTAAGGCAAAGTGTAATGCCATGACTGGTGCTTAAATCTTATATGCCCAACTCTTACAGACTTGAAAGTGTACAGAGCCATCTGTAGTGTCTTGTAAATATGTATAGCTGGACCCTTTTGGTCCCTGATGGTGACATGATTGTTTGGGTGTGTCTGAGTATGGTTAATAAAGTTCATGGCACAATGCGTACAGTTAGTTAACAGTTTCACTGCGAAGAATAAAGACATACATTACAGAGCTCCATGTGTGACATTGCCATTTGCATGCTACCAGACTGTGTAGAATGCTATAAAGGCCAATAAATTAGAGAATCTGCAACCCGAAGTGATGAGAGTGCTCTCCCTGAGAGTTGTATGAGGTCCAGCAAACTACTTGTGCGTGCCACGTGCGCCTCGGTTGAAGTGAAGCAGTCAACGGTTGGTGTATGTGGAGTCAAAGCACCACTCCAGCAAGTGCAAGATTTTTAAAGAAGGAAAAGGCCCTACGGAAAATACAGTCACAGTGGGCACAGAACTTGATTTGGCTTCATGCAGCGAAGAGTTTAATTAAAGCGAGATTGCCACTTGAAACACCACATTTCTTTGGACATTGCCTCAAGATCACACCAGAGGTGAATGGTGGCTCGATGATTGGAGCGGCAGACCCTGATGCAGATGCAGAGGTCTAGCCCGGGACCAGGGTTCAATTCCCCGCCTCGGCGGGTCTTGGGCTCAAAATTCCACGGACCTGATAATTCTCGGCTCAGTGCCATTCCAATCATGGAGTCCCACTCTGCAACTCTGGGCAATAGCTTGCTTAATCTCCACAACGGCCCCCACAACGCTAAGGATGCCTGGCCTCCACCTTGGGGGTGCCCAGGAGTGGACGCCTCACAGGGAAAGCCAGGATGGGTTCCACAGCGGTATTCGTACAAGCGCCTTGAGACCCTTGCGGGTGAGTAGTGCGCTATACAAGTATCAATTTACATTTTTTTACAATTTACATTTACAATGGTTGTTCCATACCTTTTATCATTAATAGTGGTGCATTGATAAATATCATGCCAGCAGAGAAGTACATCTCCCACATTCGAAGACAAAGATAAACACATGGACTTCCTACGCACCATTGCAAAGTCAAGGATCATCTGTAGCAACCATGCTACACAAGAAGATGAAGGCACAAGCACCATTCATGTTCTTAAAGGGTAATTTGTCAAGTGCATGTTTACTCAGTTTCAGTACTGCTGCAGACATGGGTCTGATTTCCGTCAACTATAACCTAAATACACATGCAGACATAGTAAATTAGTTCCCATCATTGATGCATAGTCTCTGAAAGCTTAGGACCATGAAAGTACAACTTCACATCAATGAGGACATTCGCACTGTTGCTCAACGACATCGTCAAATTGCTTTTCACTTGCAGGAAGCAGTTGAGAAGGAACCGGAAATGCTGTTAAAACATGATATAATTGACGCTCTACTAGCCCGATATCATGGGTTTCATCCATAGTGGTAGTCCCCAAAAAGGACAGTGGAGGTGATTCGCACATCTGTGTGGACATGTGCCAAGCTAACAACGCAATTGCGAGAGAATGACATATCGGTCCTCACATTGCAGATATGATTACACAGCTGAATGTTTTTTTCTTGTCTCGATCTGAACAAGGTGCGTCATCAACTCGAACTAAAGAAATATTGCACGTGCATTATCACCATGTTCAGATATCATAGACAACGTTTTGGGGTGTTGTCAGCTGCAGAATGTTTTCAGGACGTAATTTGCCACACAATACTGTCTGTCAGACATGCATTTCATTATAGTGATGATATAGTGGTATTTGTCACAAAGTACGACCCACAGTATGTAGGTTAACGAGTTGCACAGCTTTATGAACACGATAGTTCAAATGAATCCACCTCAACCATATTTTGTCCAAGTTCATCCATGTTTATTTCACAATTCTTTCAATATTTTTTCACGTCAAAGGAAACAAAATTTGTTATTCTTTTGCATGTTATTTGCTCCGTGATTGCCCATCCAGGCCTATCAACGAGCCGTTAAGAATTTCAATGCTCCCAAAGAGTCCACACCTCACACCCAATGCATTTCGGCTCCTTAGCCTTCGTCAGGGGTATCTATGATTTAAAAAATGCATGTCAGCCACGTTGTTTTACATCCAACAAAACATAAAGATAATCTCTGACATAAACCTAATTTTCTTTAAAAAATAATGATAGTGAGTGAACATCCTCTACATTTCGTAATCCCACCCGTGCCCAAAACCCCTGGATAACATTTTCTCCTAAATGAGATTGACTTAATTCATAACCCTTCCCGTGATGCAAACATTATATGCAACAGAAATATTTATTGGTAATCTAAATGCTTGTTCATCCCTATGTTGAAAAAGAGAGACTTTACACATAGGCATCACGGGAAGGGTTATGAATTAAGTTACCTGTCACGTAAGCCTTCAGCAGCTCCCTATTGGTTACTGAAGGTCTAGGGACTTCCTCAGCCGAATGCTTCCAGCAACAAGGATTCTCTAATCGAACAGGTTTTCCCTCCAAGGAGTTTCCTGTGGGACCCGGCGGTTAGGTAAGTTTTATTATATTTGTATTTGTATTTTCCCCCACCCGCGAACACCCGCCCCCCCCTCCCGTGAGTATGCCGGCTGTGGCTGGGTGCGAGAGAGTGCGGCCTGGTCTTTACAGTGCTGGGCAGGGGTAGGTAGTGCCAGTGATGGAGTCGTCATAGTGAAGTAAACCAACCCCACTTGGCTGGGTTGATTGCACACGACTCTCTGCAGCAGACGCACAACCCAGAGGGCTACCAGACGAAGTCTACGTTGGACAACAATGACGACTCCTCTCTGCATTTCCCAGATTGCAGACATAAAGCTGCCGTGCCTTTGCTGGGAGGGAGCGAGCGGTGGTCCCATTAGCCGCGTTTGTCACAGACGAGCCTGTCTTCTTGTCCTTATCTGGGGCACTCTGTGCCCCTTCAACCCCCCGTGGGAGGGTGGATCACGCTTCTTGCCAGGCACTGGCTGCAGGAACACCTCAACAGCTGCAGGTGGCCCCTGTCACCTGCTGCCACTCACCATAGGCCCTGAAGTAGGCCGATGGTGCAGGGGGCTCCGGGGTGGAGGGCAGTGAAGGGGCTGTATTACGGCGACCATTAAGGCTACTGGTGACAATCACTCGGCCCATTGAAAGTTGTTCATTGTCTTCCGCATTCAATGCCCCCCGAGCAAGTTAATAGTAAGGCGGAGGCATGCTCTCATGAAGGGGGTGTGTGGGGGCTTCTGCAGAGAGCAGCACGCACGGAGAAAGAGAGGACGACTGAGGTCAAGGAGGATAAAAAGAGGGAAAATATCGGAACACCAGGACTGTGTTAAATTGTTGAATAGTTGTTGATCGGGAGAAAGAACAGCAGAGACATACGATGGGGGATGGGAGGGGATAGGGCTGTGCCAGTCAAACTTGAATTCATTACCCAGTATTCATAATTGCTGACCGTGTCTTATTTTGCCACTACCTCGTGTGACACAGTTCATTTGAAATTCTTACAACAGGGAAATGATCAGCCTGCACTGTGTAACATTGCTGCTGCAGTCTGCAGAACAGCTAAGGACATGGCTTACATCCTGATCATTAATACCCGTTCAGCTCCGTGCTCGGAGAGCAGACTGTTTTTGCAATGGAGAAGTGCTCGCCAACACCTGGTGCGCCCTTCTTTATCTCATGAAGTCCAACTCTTCTGTTCTTCGCTCTACATGTTCAACAAAAATAAACAAACTATCTCTGTTCTGTTTTTCTTTATACAGAAAAACAAGGCTCTGGTATGTTAAGGGAGGCACCTAAATTCAGGGTGAAATGCAATTTCCATAAAATCAGTCTCTGCTCCCGAATGAAGCAATGGCCCGGGCCAATATGGTTGTTCTTGCTGGCACGCACATATACCGTCACATAGCTGTTGAATAGATAGAAAGTTTGCGCCCCAAGTAGTTCACACGCACTCATCCATCGCTTGGGAACCCAGGCACACACAAGCGCACTCAGGAGAAGGTGAACTCAGGGTGGCATAACCTAGCACCTATCCTGCATGGCAGCCATAGCGCGGTGTTAAATTTATAATAATTACATTGACTCCAAAAATGAATTGGATTTTGTTCTGTGGATTGCTGAGTGTGTTGAATTGCTACCATCTAGGCTGCCCAAGTTAAAAAGTCAATAAAACTGCAGTGGTTCAACTAGCAATAGTACTGGCCCCACTCATTCAGCATGAAAGTAATGAGAGTGCAGTATGTTGTTGGTGCATTTGGGCCACACTGTCCCAAATATTGTACTAATTGATGGTTCGGTAGCATAGGACACTGTCTTTAACATATAGCACATTTCCACTATCCATAGCAATCACCCCCACATTTGCACAGACAATCGTGCAGTATTAGTAACTTCTACGCCATTATCACATGAAATCTCTTTACTGATGTCAACTTCACTTTCACAATTGTTTTATTAACATTTCATGTTTCACAAATTTGCATGAAAAGCACCATTTGCCCACTCTTTTTAACCCCCTCACCCTCCCAAAAAAACCCTCTTTTGACAGCCAGGCTCGCTCGCCAAAGGGGACTCATCGCAAACTTTTACGACTCACTACTTTCATATGTCAGCAGCCGCCACTACCTGTAGCCAAAATGAATTCATTCTTTCACGCAAGCTGGAACTCCAGGCCGAGGTGAGTCATGGGTATTCTTCACTGCCCCATTCGTACAGTGCATCAGAACCGGAGGACAGAGTCAATCACCAGGTAGCTTTGAACTAGCGAGGAAACCTTTATTTGCGACAGATATAACTGCAGGATGCTGGAGACTGACACAGGGCAGCTGCTTCTTGTTTGATTTTAAAGAAACAGCATCAATTGAGCTTAGGTATTTTCTTTTCATGCTAGATTTTCACCTAAGAGCTTGTCTGTGACTCTGTGTACGTACAAGGGACAGCAGGTCCACTACTTGTGTATAACCTTAAGTCAGCAACGACATGCCCTTAGGCCACCCCTCCCCATTCATACAGCCCTGATTGCAGTGCTCATTATAACCTTATGTGGTGACATAATACGGAATAGTGTTTTTAACTTTGGGAAAATGTAACAGTTCATGTCCAGATACCTTGCAGGCTGCAGCCCTTTTTCCTTTTGCATTACAAAAATCTTAATAGTGGGAATAGTCACAAATACAAAATACTGTATTTTATTTTACTAATAGCACTTAAGGAGCTGCAGCATCCCTCCCTCGCCCCCAATACATGAAAGCTAATTTGGCCACAAAGAAGTTTTAGAACTCTGCTCTGACATGGCACTCAACGCAGCCAGAATGCACTTTGGCCACAGACGCTGTGGGTTTCATTAATTTTCTTAAGTGTAAGACACATTTGTGTGTTTTTTAAATTTGATTAAAAAAAAAAATTAAAAAGACAAATACCAATATAAAGGCTTAGTGTGATTTTCCTTCATTTTTCAGTTGCAAAGTTACGGTTTGATTGTTACAAAATGTATTGAACCATTAAACGTTTTAAGTTTTAAAATGACAAAATGCAAAACGTGTTCTCAAATCAAGCAGAGCGTATTTGGCTGTTTCTAGTGTCCTAGTGTATTATTGTGGGTAGTGCATTTTGTACAGTTGTGTTTATTAACCTTCAAATGTCGCGTTTGTTATAGATGAAAACAAAACAGGATGGTATCAACATTCAAATGATTTTAGTCCAATGTCTTTTCTTCTATGCACCCTGTCAGATAAAGACCTCTTTATGGTCTGTTTTCAATTGTATTCTGTGCTGGTTGGTGGTTTGACAGCTACATCATTGTGTATTACCTTCATGTTAGGGAGCAAAAGGCACTGTTGTATGTTGGGAACATTATTTTAAGGGCTAAGGATTGCCAATTGGGGTAAGAAATGTTTGGTTTATGCCTATTTACAATGCACCTGTGAGATTAAATCCCTTTCTAGAGGCTTGTCCCTACTCCAGCTGTACGTTTACTCATCCCAAGCCTCATCTTGCTACTATGAGCTCCCTAATAACCCTTTCGAGATTCTCCCCACCTCTATTCTCCCCTCGACCCATCCCAAACCTCATATTACTACTATGACCTCCTAAATAACACTTTCTAGATGCTTCCTTCTTCTATCCCTCCATTATCCCATTCAATGAAACTAACAGACTCACATGTCCATTGCTCAAATATATTTCCCTATATTAACCCACCACTAATCCTTTTTGGGTTCCGGAGTCACATGCTACTCACCGAAAGTGCTTTGACATGTCGTTGGGGGTGGAAGTGCTGTATAATTACAATTAGAATATTGGGCATATTACATGAGTGAATGATGTGCATAAATCAGTTACAGGTTGTGCATCTGCCAGGGAGGTGCATATTGTGCCTCTAGCAGAGTCCAATATATTCTTAATGTGATAGATGCCTTCATAGTGGACTTGTACCTCTGAGCTCCATAATGTCATATATCCCACTATCTTTTAGTAATAGACTGGTCTGGGGCAGTTTAGGGTCAAGCCTGGGGAGACACAAAATACAACATAAGTAGAGAGTCATATCAGAATTAGTTTGGAGTCAGGACTTTAATGGTCAGAAAAAGTTCATTATCTTTGGTTCCAAAAGTCATGACATCCAGTCTCTTTTGCGGTTTTGCCTTGATTTTATTAAGATATTCTTTCCAAGCAGCTTGAAAACCAACACTATCAAGTCAAGCATCATATTACCAAGGTTGGAATTCAGATTGGGTATTAAATGTGGCTTTCAGTCATGCCAGTTGAGGATGTGGGTTGAGCCAATAGAGTAAGTGGGTGGAGCCAGTAAAGGAAGTGGGTGGAGCCAGGGGACATGGGTGTTGCCTCCTACAAAAATATGAGCACCTGGACTTCATATTTTACAAATTAAGCACTGCAACTGCTTATCTCCCAAAAGCAATGCAGCATCCATTACTCATGTCTAATCTCCCGAAGCAGGTGTGGAAGAGGATTGCAATTGATTTCTTTGGACCCCTGAACAATGGACATCATCTAATAGTATTCATTGATGAGTTCTCACGATTTCTCCGGGTGGAAGACCGGTTGTCAACCACACACGACAAAGTCATTGGGACCTTAAATTACATTTTTCCAACATGGTTTGTCGCCTCCATTCTTAAATCTTGACTGTGGCCCACCATTCAACAGCCAAGAGTTTAAAGAGTTTCTCCCTAACATGAATGCCAAACATCAGTGAAATACTCCTGTCTGGCCACGGGCCAACGGCGTTGTGGAACGCTTCATGGGAACCTTAAGGAGAACAGCTCAGCATGCAGCGCTAGAACGATGTGATCTCAAATCTGCTCTATGTTAAGACCCTCATGCCCACCGATCAACACCGTATTCCATTATAGGTGAAAGCCCTGCCACCTTGATGTTTGGGAGAGCCTTGGGCAGTGCTAAATTTAAATAGGTAAAAGGGCCAGAGCCCTCTTCAGGAGGCCATTTCAGTTTACATTGCCCATTACCCTTGCCAGCACTGTCAAGTACAGTAACAACACAACTTCTAATGATCACACTCCAACAAATGTGACAATTCTGACTCTATCGGGCCTCCAAAGCTATGAGAATGGCTTTGACAGAAGGTAATAGTAATTTTTTATTTAGACTGAATTAACCACCATCTGTTATGCTCATTTCTAAATGTGACAAACTCCGCCATCACGTGGCAGCTTGTCATAAGTGCCACTGGTGAAAATTAAATGTGGGTGCAGAGCACCGGAAACCACCAGCTCAAACTAAGCACTGGCCATGGGACCCAAATTGCTGCAATAGACCACTCATAGGTCGACGGATGCGGAGGAGATCTGTAAGACAGATTTCTTGCACAAGTCCAGAAAGAAGACCTCGGCTGATAAATGGCAATGTGCTCGGGACACAGTTTTCAAGGAAGGAGACCGGGTCCTGACGAAGCAAACATGGAAATGCAAGGCTGATGCTCCTTTTGATGCTGTACCCCTGAGTGTAGTGATCAGCAAAGGGCTGTTGGTGACTGTTCAACGTCTCAAAAAGTCCATCAGAAGAGATTAGTCACACTTCTAGCACCTACCTATCTTGATGTTCATTAGCTCCATATGTCAGGAGTGCACCGGAAAGTCTGGAGAGCCTGTCTCCTAAGCCTACCTCTGTGTCCCCAGTGCCTCAGGCAGGCCCAGCTCCTCTGCTTCACCACCTTCATATGACAGGTCTGGAAGATTGGTTCAAGCACCTTGGTGACTCATTGAAGAACTATGATGTATATGTTTAATATGTGTACTTTTAATTTAACAGAGGAGGAGATGTAGTATCTTTTAAATAGGTATAGCGGGGCCCTTCTGGTCCCTGATGGACTCTGCAGAAGAATGATATGATCGTTTGAGCATGGCTGTGTGTGGTTCTTAAGGGTCATGAAACAATGAGTACAGTTAGTTAACGGTTGCAGTCTGAAGAACAAAGATGTGCACTACAGAGCTCTGTGTGTGGCATGGTCATTTGCATGCTACAAGGCTGGTCAGGATGTTGCACCTTCCATTACCTCCTCAACCATCACTGGGCCATCTCTACAGTCTCCAAGGCCATCCCATAGTACGTTTCCATTGTTGAGTCTGAGAAATGTTACCATGTCCCTTTGACACTGGATGTGATCCTCAGACGGCACCAATTCCCTGATTGGATTCTTAACAGATTTTAATTGTGATTGGATAATGCTCTAGAAAAAAAATGTAATAGCCTTGCTCTTAATAAACTAGTCCACTAGGCACTTGCATCCTTATCTACTGACATATTGTTTCTGCATATAAGTACAGTGATGTATATAGATGACTGTTACAGAATACATGCAGTGCAGATACCAGATAAATGTCTATCAATGTGTTTGATGCTTTACGTTTTCCTAAGCTCTTTATCTCTATCAAATACAGTTTGTTCTTTTGCCAAGATCCCACTTCAGCACATATGCCTCTTTATCTCATCTGTGCTCCATTTCTCAGCATTGTGTACATCTTCAGAAGATACTTTTTCCTTGCAAACAGGCTACTCATTCCTATGAAGAGGCCAATGTCTTTCCTTTTGTTCTTGAGTCATAAACATTAGTCTGTGGGAAAACACACTTACTCCTCAATTAGAAAGAGTAAGTAAATCTACT
Organism: Triturus cristatus; assembly: GCF_964204655.1. Taxonomy (NCBI): domain Eukaryota; kingdom Metazoa; phylum Chordata; class Amphibia; order Caudata; family Salamandridae; genus Triturus; species Triturus cristatus. The sequence goes on along the minus strand of NC_140595.1, from coordinate 705,017,834 downwards.
AATTGCCAAAGCACCTTATGAAAGGGTTCCCATGCAATCATAACAAGACTTTTACAAGATTTTCTTATTCGAATGTTGCTTGCATATCATCTTCAGAGCACATGGCTCCCTGTATACTGAGCCCATACGTGACTGTACAATTGCCTACTTTTAGCAGTTCTTTTGGTGAGAGCTAACAGCTTTCCAGAAACATTCTCCCACATTGCTGTAGGTTTAATATTCATTTATCACATTAGCCTCAGAATATTTGTTAACTCTGCCATTTTCTTCCACTGGGACTTATGAGAATTATAGAATGTGAATATTATAAACCTTGCAATGTTTTTGACATACTGCTACAGCAAACATCATCCAAACATCGTCTAAGTCTAATGTGCTGAGCTGTTGAGTTACGTTCTAACAGCAGGTGCTTGCTCAGTAACCACTAGTGCTTTCTGCATCTCACTTTGCAGATAAATCAGATTCCGGGTCCAGAGAATCCCATCTTCCTGCCGAGTGATAATGAGTGGGACTGGTTGCTTGCCAAGATGTGGGTGAGGAACGCCGATTTAAGCGGTCACCCGCTTATTTTCCACTTACTGCTTACGCACTTCATTGCAGAGGTGTTCTGCATTTCTACATTGAGGAACCTCCCAATGACTCATCCTCTGTTTAAGGTAAGAAAGATGAATCAGATGGTGCAAAGAGACAATGTTAATTCCAAGCTCATCAAATTGGCTCTCTGAACAGATGGAGCAGACCATTAAGGTGTTCATGCAGCCCAAACAATGTCTGGCACAAAACATCAGGGACATCATGAATGACTGAGATTCCTGGAGTACTGACAACCAGCAATTGTTCGAGAAAAATCCCTAAGCAACCAATAGCCAATAATCTATCTAATGGGTGGAAACATTATTACCACATACTAAGAGAGAACTCGGTGTCCAGCAAATATCATTAAAAAAATCTTTTTATCGATACAATCTTACTTAAAAAATGTGACTATTTTTTAAAAAATATACATACTCACTAATGTCACAGTACAGTAAAAACAACACATTTGACAAGTTGAATATTTATACAATACATCAAACAACAGGCGAACACTATCTGCCCTATAGATATGGGTCCATCAATGCTGTGCAATATTATCAGTGAGTTAGAAAAAACAGATATCAAGACAGTAGTCAGCTTAAAAATAAAATGGAAAAACAAATAGAAAAAAACAGATACAAAAAAATGATAAGACAATACAATATGATGGCTTTAATTCAATGATGGACCTTCCGTGATGCAGAACTATGTGAAGAAGGATGACAACAAGGGCTTGTGTAGGACTAAACCTAAGAGCAGGGAGATGCCGGCTTGAAGAAAATGTCCTGTTTTAAGGTATCCAACCAAACCATAAATATGTGGATAAAGAGCTGATATTATTATTAGCGAACAGCGACTTAAAATTAGGGCAATTGATAAATGAAAGACTCAACAATATTGGTCGTCTTAGAAAACAAACAGCAGCAGAGTGTACAAATAGATGCTACAGTGGTATTGATGTAGTGATAATACAAGATCTGTTTGAAGCCCCTTCTGTACCTGTGTATCTAATACCTAGTATCTATCTGTCTTCCTTCAGCTCCTGATCCCCCACCATCGCTATATTTTGCACGTTAATGTGGATTTCAGAGGAAAAATTATGAATCCGTCAAGGTCCTATGATAAGGTAAGATGGGGACTCATCTTTGCAGGCCATCTCTGTTTTTGGTATTTAAAAAAAGCATTGAAAAGATTGTTAAGATTACAAACCCATTTGTAAAGTACAAGTTAAACCTTCTGCCTCTTGGTGCTGAAATATTGATTTTTAGTGTTACTCAGCTCAGCAGCACTCCCTTTATTTACGTCAGAAAGTTGAAAGGTTGAGTGGAATTACTGGGATTCAAACCTATTACCATGAGGTCAGAAACTTCTTTGACATGGATGCATTAGTCATCCAAGCCACCAGACCCACTTTGATGACATGGATGGAATGAGAGCCATGATCTCATTGTGAGGAGCAGATATTATGGAAAACAAAAATGAATGGGAACTTCTGGTGGTGAGATCAGGTTGAATTTTCCTGCCATAGCCAAAACCTTTTTAATTCTGACCCCCGGATGTCCCATTAAAGCTGGTCCTGTCTTACCAGGGAGTTCATTGTAACCTCACATTCTCTTCCTTTCTGCACTCCGTCCATGACCAGCTCATCTGAAGGTTTTAGAATACCTCTTGACCACATCTGAAAACATCCCTGAGTTCCTACCTCTCATTGAGGGGGTTGTAGCCCACACTGTGACTAGGTTCTCAATACGATTAGGTTACCCAATGATGAAGTTTACCACCTACGGGTGGGTGAGGGAAACCATCCTTTAAAAGGATTCTCCCCGCACTCTCCTTCCACTTTTGACCCAGAGGTGCTTTTTTGTTTTAACTCACAATTGTAACAGTGTGTTTGTGATGCGGTCTAGGGGGCTTTATGCTGTGTTCGACAATGGTCCAGTCCCGTCATAACATTTAAGTCAATACTTTCACCCTTGTACGTCTTTGTCGCTCCTATCAGAACAACTGTGAATACATATAAAAGCTGCAGTTTGAATCTGAAATCCCAGCACCAGAGGAAGAAATACAATTACACATGGAGTCCAGGGTACAAGACTGTAAGAGTTGAGCTGAATCACCTCCATCTATTTACAGTTGCCTTTACAGAAGCTCAGGGAGACCGTAATGTGACTGCGGCAACCAGGAGCAACCGCGTTTGCCAGCAGGACCTTGGAGTGAAAGAAAAGCTTTTCAGGCTGCTCACATTTGAAGTTTATGGGAGCAAAAGGAAATGCAGGAATATGCACCCAAGACCACACAATGTCTGCAGCTCTCTCAAGCAATATATTGTAGGCCCGGTAAGCAGTTAGGATGGGGCGGCAAGCAATGTCATGTACTTTTATGGAGTGCTGCAAAATGCAAACATTCAAAAAGAACTACAGAAAGCGTCTAGACAGTTACATTTTGGGGGAGCTCTGGGGGACATGAACACAACTGGTGTCCTATGGCACCAGGATCTGAGACTCAAACTCCAGCTTTTCTGAACGTTCACAGTTGCTTCTACAGGAGCACATTCACAGTTGCTTCTTCAGAAGTGCACTATTACACATGGTGTCAGGGACACAAACATTTAGGAGTCAAGATGAAAAGGTTCCATCTATTTACAGTTGCCTTTACAGAAGCTGATGGACCGACACAAATGTGCCCAAGACAACAAGGGGAGACAGTGGGTGCTTTCTGGACCTTGGAGTAAAAGTAAATTTTTTCGAAGCTGCTCACATTATTATTAAGGAAAGTGCAAAGAAATACTGGAATGTGTACCCACAACCAAAAAGTGTCTGCAGCACTTTCAAGCATCACAATGTGGGAGGCTGTGAGTGGGAGGAACAAGATGGCAAGCAACTAGAGGTTATACTTCTTGATCTTGAAGGTAGCCTTACACTTAGGTAGCCTCAATGTTCACATAAACTTTGGTATAACTTAGCATTCATATTTATTTGTTCAAAAGTCGCCCTTTTATCTGAAATGCTTCAAATGCTTCAAACAACTCTTTATGTTGTTTATGAAAACCACAACCATAGTTGGGGCTCAGGACTTAAAAATCTGCTGCTTCAGTCACCTCTGACAATGTTGTTCGGTCCCCACAAATGAACTTGCCGGCTCATGCGGTTTCGGTGAGAAGCACAGAGCCACAGACAAAGAAAGAGGGCTAAGCATGCTGAAACCTCCCTTTGGGCTGGTGCAAAAGTGGTGTCCATGACAGCAGAAAAGATGCAGTTGCATAAACAAAGTTAGATACTCACTTTTAGCCGGGCACAACATGGTGCCTCAATAGTTAGCCTGAAATGAGAAGACGGGAAACTAACGCAGAACACACAATGACAGAGAAAAACAAACAGCAAAGTCCATGGCTAGATCCATCCAGCCATGGTCTTGGTGAGAGATCCCAGTGTTCTTGCCCCCCCCCACTGAGCATGCATGAGAACTGCAGACAGTAACCAAGAGTGCTTCCAGAAAACACATACTGACAACATGCACTCACTTTGCACAACTTGTAACGTGACAAATAGGATGTTTTGTTATGCAATAACAACAAGTAGTCTTTTCACTGATCGTATATAAAATTAAAAAATAAAATATGTACAAACACGCACACATGCTTCTTTGTTGAAAACAAACAGGATGCGATGGAAAAAAGTTTCAATATACTTGTGAACATGTATGGTTTGTTTGCTTTCAATTGAAATGCCCATGCCCCAGAGTATCTCCCATAGAATAGATGGTTTGCAGCGTCCCGGATTCAAATGCTGCCATAGAGAGGGCAGGCTGGGAGAGGCGCCTAAGCAGCAGTAGTGGTTGCAGCAGCTCCCATTGCCCACTGCTAGCTAGGGCTCAGATCCGCCTCCTAGTATCGCTAGCCCCAGAGAAAAAAAGCCAACTTTCAGAAGGAAAGACAAACATCCTGGCATCAGGTTGCAAGGCACTTACACGAATTCTCTAGTGGAAACAACTGCACACTCGCAGGGAAAGACACGGTTAGAAGAGGAGGACAAAACTCCTATACATGAAGAACAAGCAGAGACGACCAGTGGTGGAATGTAAAAAAAAAGAGTTCTCCCACACAGCAGCTGAAGAACCAAAGCATAAGGAAACTGTACTTTATGGTGCGCCTCGTCCTTGAACGGAAGTGATGTATCTCCAAAGCCAACAAGTCAGGAGACAGCAAGGAAGAGTGACAGTGGAGTGAACAAATGGTAAGTTGCAGGCGGGAAAAAAATTGTACTATTGATTACAGCAGGTCTTGCTGACAATGCATGCGAGTTGGAGCTCGACCTAAAAATAGAGCAGAAGAGAGAAAAGTGATGTTCCTTTGTCTTTAAACAGCTGCTTTAATTATGCTCCCTATTCTGAACAGCCTTCCACCTCAGCACTGAGCACAGGCACCAGGCAATGTTATTACAGTTAAGTTCTGACATTCCTTTATAATAGGCACGCTGGGTGTGTCACAGGTCGCCTGTTATAAAATAAGTACAGACAGGTTTGATAGAGAATTGAAGAATCCCATGTATTATATTAATACTTTGCTATCTCTAAACTGGAGATGCATCATTTATCATACAACCAGTGCAGTATAAAAGAGCCTTGGCATAGCTACTTACTGCACCAACTATTAGCAGACAACAGACAAAAACAACCAAGCACTTTAGAAACCAATCTACATCTCAGTTACTATAGCACTTGGATAACTGGCACACTGCTTGTCTCTGTGCATCACAAATAACACATTAAACTGAACTAAAGTCATTCACAAACAACCAAATAAGGTACATCACTTGTAACCCAAATCTGAGCCTATCTTAGCTGGATTTTTACTGTCCTCTGAAAGGCATTAGTAATTTATTTATTCATTTTGAGTTTTATGTTGTAGGATCTTGGCTCGAATCAGAAGACTTTAGAGAGGCTGCATATACAGCTATAACAGGAGATATAAAAGAAAAGGATGTATACAGGAGATATAATACAAGTAGGAGGCATACAGTAATCCGCAATGTAAATCAAGGACAGAATATACACTGGAAAAACAGGAGAGAATTCTCAAAGAAGTTCTGAGGTAGCTACAGGCAATTGAGGCATGGGCTGTGTATCGTAGGTCGGGATGAAACCGTTTGTTCCAAGGTTGAGATGTGAAGCACGGCGGGAAGAAATGATTTAGGAGGGAGGGTTTAGGTATTTGTTGAGACGAGATAGTTATAGGTTATTCCTGAAGCGTAGGAAAGATTGGTTGTCACATAATTCTTTTGGAAGGGTGTTTCCAGAGAAGGAGTGGGTGTGAGATTTATTAGACTTGAATTTGGGTGGAATCAAGAGAAGATTGTTAGAGCATCGAAGGGGTCTGTTAATGCCCGCTTTTGAGAGTTTGTTGGTGAGGAAGGTTGGTTTTGTAGAGTAGAGGCCTTTGTGGGTTATGCACCCTGTTTTGAATGTACTTCCCGCTTCAATTGGTAGCCAACTGATTTGCTTGAGTGTGGGAGTCATGTGGTTATATTGTTTCCCTCCAGAGAGTCTGGCCGCTGTGTGGAGTGTGAAATTAATTGGTAATATGTGGATTTTTGTGGTGCCGGTGATCATTAAACTGCTGTAGTCCAGTTTGGAGAGGAATAAGAATTGTGTTACAGTCTTCAAGTCTTTGAGTGGGATTAATCGTTAAATTTTCTAAGGTGTTTTAGCGTGTAGAAGGTGCTTTTTGCTTAGGCGTTGATGTGGTCTTTCATGTTCAGATTTTTGTTGAGAATGATCCCTAGAAATTTAACACAGTTGGAGATAGTTTGGTTTAGTGCAGGTAGGCTATCAAGCCAATTATGGATAGGTTGAGGGCTGGTTTTTGGCTGGATTTAGGAGAAGTTCAGTTCTTTTAGGTTTGAGCTTTAAGTGGTTGTTGCTCAGCAAAGTTTGTATCTGGTTCAAAGTGTTGGTTAGGTGTTGGAGATCTTTAGGTAACAATATTTTGATGTAGATGAGGGTGTCATGAGCTTAGAGATATTAGGCCATCCTGGCTTGTTTAGGGATCAGTGCAAGCGGTTCCATCTGGAGGCTGAAAAAGGCAGGGGATAGGATTGAGCCTTGGGGAACTTCTTGATTGACTAGTGCTGCTGGTGATGTGGAGTTATGTATTTTGATTGGGTGGGGTATTTCACTCAGTTATGATGTAAACCATTGCAGGAATATACCCCTCATTCCAGCATGTTGTAAGAGGGTGTTTAGAAGAGTGTTGTGGTTGTCGGTATTAAAGGTTGAGGAGAGGTCAAGGAAGATTAGCAGGCAGTTGTCTCCATTGTCGAGGGATGTTGATCATCAGTGATGTTGAGGATTGCAGTATGTGTACTCCAGCCTTTCCTGAATCCAGATTGGAAGGTATCATGTAAGTGGACTTTTTCGATGGGGTTGTTTAAATGGGATAGCACACATTTTCCCATGGTTTTGGCAAAGAGAGGGAGGTTGGTTATAGGTCTGTAGTTGTTGAGGTCATTGAGGTTGGCGTCTGACCAACCACAGGCGGGTTGGTGATTTGGTTGAGTTTAAGAGATGCCAGCATGGAGCCACTGGACAGGGAGTAGTTGATGAATTTAGTCCAAGTTGGTAAGATGATGTTTCTGAGATTTTTGACAAGAGAGGGTGGACAAGTTCAGAAAGGTGGAAGGTGCGTTCAAGCATGCTATTATTTTGAGGACTTCCTTTTCAGGGATGCTTTCAAACCTGGACCATGTTGCATTATTTTTAGATTTAGGTGATTGGGGTTGGTGTTCTGGTTCTCTGAGTGAGCAGAATTAGGAGGACCATTTTTAATTGCTGGTGAGGCAAAATTGGGGCCTTCTTTGGAAGACGAGTCAACTCTAGTGGGTGTAGAGAGGGTTGGAGGGTCCAGCAGGAGTTGTGTTTGTTATTTTATCTGAGAAGACTTAGCAAATTCTTGACAGCGCTTGGTGGAGGAATCAATAAGGTGTTGTGGGATAGCGGAGGTTTGATGTTTGATGATTTTGAAGAGGATTTTGGGTCTGTTTCTGGAATTGATGCATTTGGGTTTGGTAAAAATATGATTTTTCTCTGTAGATGTGATTTTTGTATTTTTTGCATTCTGCTCGGATATAAGAGAGATGAGCTAGTGGGGCTTGTTTTCTTCAGTTTCTTTCAGTCAATCTGAATTGTCATCTCTCCTTTTTTTGGTCTGTGTTAACCCAGGATCTAGAAGGGATACGTCTTGTTTTTTTTAGTTTTAAACGGGGGTGGTGTCAAGGAGTACTGTCATTTTTGTGTTATAGTGGGAGGTGAGATCTTCGACGGTGGTAAGTTAAGGAGGGAGGAGAATCTGGGAGCTGATTAGAGATTCTAGCACTGATTGCTGGATTTGGTGTATGTTCCTCATCCAGTGCTTCAAAGGATGGGTTTGGTTAGGAAGCTTGGGCCTGTTGAGGTTAAGATTGAAAAGAATTAGGTGGTGGTTTATACAGTCAACAGGAATGATGGAGTGGAGGGCAATGCTATTATAGTTGGTGATGATTAAGTGAAGGTTCGAGTCTTTATTGTGTTTTTTTTTAATGTTGAGTGAGACCTTTCAAGTCAAGAAGGGTGGAAAAGGCTTGTATTGTTATGTTGTTGGCATCATTCAAGTGCAAGTTTAGGTCTTCTAGTATAATGTCTGTGGAATCCTTCAGGGAGTTTAGTGTTATAATGTCTGTTTACTCTTCAAGAAATAGTAGCATTTCACCTTGGGAGATATAGATGGTGTGGAACTTGATGGAGTTGGGATCTATAGGGGGAGATCAACTCTTAGATGTTCAAAAGTTAAATATTTGATTGTGTGAAAGGGTTTTAGTCAGAGGCCTTGTTGTGTATAATAGCTAAACCACCACCGGTACGGTCCTTCCGCTCACAATGAATGTTTGAGAAGTCCGGTGGGGTGAGGAGGTCCATAATAGCTGATGAGTGGTTGTTTAGCCAGGTTTCAGTCAGGAAGCAGATGTTGATTTTATGAAGAAGGACGGTCTCGGCTATCTCTGTGACATGCTTTGCTGCTGTCCAACATTTTAGAAGCAGCAATTGGATTAGGAATTTGGCTCACCATGTGTGGGTTAGATGGAGGGAATCTGCTTGTGCTGAGGATGACCTGGATCTTGGAGTAGGAGTATTAACTGGGGATATTTGTGTATGAGTTGCTCAGCGTTTCTGCTTCAAGTTGCAACAAACCAGACATGGTTCATCTAGGTTTAAGATGGTATTAGTTGAAAGGGATAGTTGCATAGGTGGAGGAGCAGAGCACGAGATGTTGGTTGCACAGGTGGTGGAGCATGAAGTGTGAGAGTGCATGTTATGGCAGACAAGTTGCTTGGTGTGATTAAGTGCTTACAAAAAGAGTTGGGGTAGGTCTTGAAGTGCTTGCGTAGTGAAGTGATTTCTTCCAGTATGGTATTGATTTTCAGTTCTTGACAGTTGGTTGTGGTGATTAGTTGGGATGTGGTAGGGTCTGGGGGAGAGAGTAGGGCATACTGGTGCTTATTGCAAGACATAATGGGTGTGTCAGTTAGGACTGGTCTGATGTGGTTAGCATCCTTTGTGGATTCTGGTGTAGTATTTGGGCAGTTAGTGTTGGGGCGAATGGTCCTGATGTGGGGAGAAAAGGTTTAAGTAATGTGATCAGAGAATCAAGGGGAGCAGGAAGAGGAGAAAATGAGTTTGGCGGTACATGAGCTGAGTGGGGGGATGAGGGTTGGTGGGTTTGGCTGAGAGAGGAGAGGGGCTGAGGGTGTATTTCGAGATGGCGGGAGGTAAGGTGGGCTCAAGAGCAGAGGACACAGAGGAGTGGAGGATGGTTAAGTGGCGGTCGAAGATGGCTAGATTGTGTCCAGTGGCTTGAATTAGAATGTTTCCATTTCTGTAGATGAATATGTACAGTTCACCATGAAACCTTTGGGATGGGGATTTGATAAGTTTGAATCCATATGGGATGTGTATGGTGTTTGTTATGTGAAGGTGCTGTAGGAAGTTGTCTCCCCATCTGGCAGGTTTTAGTGAAGAAACTGGGGTCTGTTATAAGGTCGTCATGTGTTGCACTGTGGTAGATGTCTGTTATTAGTGTTTCTGGGTGTTTTTTGAGGAGGCTGCATGTTTTCGGAGATTAGGCGGAAATCTTATGCAGTGGGAATTGAGAACATGTCTTTCATGGCAATGTGGTCATGTATATGTGAAGGGGTGAGGTGTGTTGCCAAAGGAGGAGTGGCTTGTGGGTGGAGCTCCAGTCAATGGCTAAACCAAACCACTTTTATCTCTGGAGCAGGTAGTTTGTGTAGGGGCTGGGCTGGGATCAGAGTCCTAGGTTGAGGCAGGGGATCCAAACTTGACATTGTTGTGTGGGTGAGTGAATAGGGATGGAGGGAAGGTGGTTGCTGTTGTACACGGGACTGAAAATGTGTGTACAGTACTGCAGAGGGAGTATCTGGTTATATGCGGGAGAGACCTTGGATGTGTATAGTGTGTTACAGGTGGAGTGTCCAGTGTAGGTGTTTGAGTGATTAAATAAGGGGAGGCAATTGTCCTAAAGGTACTCAAACCAGGCTGCAGGTAAGGGACTGATGCACAAGGAGTTGGTGAGAAACAGTGCTCACAGTACACTGAGAGCTTGCTGAAAATGCAAGAGTGGTTACGAGGTAAAATAGTCCTAATGTGAGTCAAACCAGGAACTCCTCATTAAGGGTCCAAATTGTCCAAGTGGAGATCAACCCAGGCTACAAGCAAGTGACTGAGGTACGGGTAGTCAATACAAGCATTGCTGTTCAAATGTCCTGAAGACTCTAGCTGCATAAGTTCAACAGTACGAGGTTTATATAAAGGAGGTTGCCAATAACAATTTAGCCACTGGGTGGAGCTCCAAGGCTGAGGATACATCATAGTCTTCTTTTTGTTTCCCTGTGTGAAGAGATCAGAACTTGTCCGGGGCTCGAAGTCCTATTTTAGTTTTAAGGAAAGTATGTGGTGTGTTAGAGGAAACATGATTACCTGTGGAAAATGAGAGCAAGTGGCATGGTAGAGACAGTACAACTCAAAATGGGCGTGGTCTAGGGAAACACTATGCCTGCTTATAGGTAAGGATTCAGAATGCAGGTATGTCTCAACTAGTTGCATGCAGGAAGTTTGCAGGTAGGATGTGAAGTATGATTAGTAAAACTGGATGCCTAGAAAAGACCCCAGTTTTGCAAGCATGAGAGTGCAGAGGGGATCTTGGGATCAGAAGACCAACTTTCACACATTCCGCGCTAAGCGCTCCGTGCTGAGTGCTCCCAAATTATGGCATGTACTGAGAGTGCAGGGCTATTGAGCAGGGGGCGCGCTCGTCGGAAGTGCAGGCTTACTGTGAGGACAATGGCAAAAATTTCCTCCTACCTAGGCAGTAGCTAGCCTAGATTGTTTCCGTGTGGGAAAGCTAAGTTCAGGGCCGCGGAAGCCAATGGCAAAGGAGGAGGCAACGGGTTCAACTTGGGGGATGCTCTTGTCTCTTTCCTTCTAGATGCAGCCATCTCCCAGATGGTGGAGTGACCCCATAAAGGGGAGGTGGTACCTCCCTTGTCCAAGATGCAGCTCACTGATGGAGGAGCGGCTGGGGCGGCCTCAGTGGGCCAAACCACTTTCGCGTGTCTTTATGGTTTTCTCTGCCATCCCACAGCCGAGAATCAATCGGTGCTCCGAATGTAGACACTGCACATGGGATCCTGTGTTTTCCAGTGGGGTCTTCTGTCCCTCTCCTGTTTCTAGAGAGGAGGGCTCGATGTCTGGGCATTGGCAGGGATTAATGCCAAACACAATGCCTGGTCTTTTTTCCGGTCATACTCTTCTGTTCCTCTCCCATTTCCAGAGAGAGAGGACTCAGTGGCAGGGCATTTATATGGATTTATGCCAAAAGCGATCACTGGCACTTGGAGCTTATCGAGGGAGCTCCTTCACTATCGGCCACCTTGTTGCTGATTGGTTAATTTCTTCAGTAGTACCTCTATGACACATTGAAACTTGCCCAAAGCTTCCTCAATAAGACATTGACACCTACCCTAGATACAAGGTAGAAAGCAATAACCAAAACATATAAATTGGTGACTTTAGTCTATGAATAGAGGTGCCAGGAGTGGAATAGAAAAGTGAATTCACCAGAAACTGCAATCTTCATTCACAGAATTCAATAATTGGGAGAGAAGGTTCACTTGAGCTGATATCCAGAGACATGGAGTCTGTCACCTACACTTCCTTGTGCATTGCTGACAATCTCAAATCCCGTGGGGTCGACTCCTTGCCGAACTTCTTTTACAGAGATGATGGGTTGAAGATCTGGTCAGTCACAGAACGGTAAGTTATGATTTCTTTGTCCCTGATGTCAGGCTGTTTCTTGCTTCCAGTGTTGAGAAATACATACATATATACATAAGGCAATAACCAGTAGGTAGTTATAGTTAGGACCAAAGTTTCCATATGAAAAGCGTTTTATTTTTGCCAATAACTTTGCTGCCGCTTGACAAATCTCCACAAGTATTCACAAAATATTCCCTTTTTGGTTCAGCTGCTGTACTGAAAGTTTTGGGGTGAACCGTCAAGCAGGGGCTAAGAAAAAAAGAGGGGTCCCAAAACTGGTTTTTTCCCATGTTATGTCTTAGGGGAGTTTTTACCTTTTGAACACGGCTATAGCCCGTACTGCAGAAGTGAATTACACCAAATTGGCAGAAAGCTAAATGTTGGTCCAGAAAGAGTGCTTTTTGTGATTTTGTATAAATCCATTCAGTAGTTTCAGAGAAATTAATGTTCACAAAATATAGATATCTGGGGACGTGTGGATCTTAGTAAAATTTGATTGGCTGCCAATACTTCAACCAGGAAGTGTTGGCAGCCATCCTGGGACTCAGCTTCAAGAATTGTCTCAGAAAAAAAGTTCAAAATAAAGAAAAGGGGGCAGGGTAGGAATACCCTGACCCCCCCCAGCTATAGACCCAGCCAAGGAAAAAAAGCATTTTTTAACATTTTGTCATGGACTGGATGGATGTGTAAATCTGCTCCTAAATTTGAAACAAAATGAAGTGCAATCTCCTGCGCTTCATTTACTATAGACTCCTGGGTGGGCCAGGTCCTGGGGGCAAGTTTAAATGATGATGCTGGGGCCCAAGGGGCCCCCCACATCGCCTGGGACCGCCACCTTCCTGGTGTTAGCTATAATAGGGTAAAGTGGGAAGGCTCCACTCCCCCGCTGCCCCATGGACCTCCACCTCCTTGATGCACACTGTATGTAAAAGAAATGCCGGGAAGGCCATAGGGCTTCCCCATCTGCCCTGGGTACCGCCACCTCTCTGTGCTAGACATACTGAAATGTGGGGGGGCCACCACCACCCCGGGGCACACTGTATGTTAAAGAAGCCTCACCCGCAGCCCCAGGGACTACCACCTGTCTGGGGCTCTTAACATTAGGAATACGGTAAGGCCCACCCAGCCCCTACCCACAGCACCGGGGACCGTCAACTCTCCAGGACAAAAAGACAATAATTTAGGGCGTCTCTTGTGGACTCACAGGCACCACCACCTCCCTGGGCTTACTGAACAAAGGACGGGGGCCCCTCTTGTGGAGCCTTACATGGCCCTGTGGGTCATGTTATGAGTGACGTAATATGTGAGGTCATAAGCAGTGCATTGCAGGTAGCTCACTAACTATAATGGCTGAAATTCATTAATTTTGTACGAGTGAAACCTGAGCCTAAACATAATGCCTTTGGTTTTTTCAGTTTTAAAAAATAATATATGTATATATATTCCCCGAATAGATGGCTGTTCCCGAGACTCTTGATTAGGGCGGGCACAGGGCAGGGGTAGCCACCCCCAATAGTCACAATAAATCCACTGCGTCTTACTTTCCAGGTGCTGGACGAAAGAACGAACAGAGTTTACTGCCACTCCTTTTTCACGGGCCCGTGAAAAAGGAGTGCCAGTAAACTCCGAAACACGTCGGACCTAGTGTTTAAATAAACACACTTCTGTATTGTGGCCACGGCTCCAGTGTTCGTTCTTTCGTCCAGCACCTGGAAAGTAAGACGCAGTGGATTTATTGTGATATATATATATATATATATATATATATATCCAAACACCTCCTCCCTAGAAAAGAGTAGAGGCCACACGGGGGACCGTCTGGAAACACTTTATTCGGATGAAATCGGCATAATGCATTTCGGCCACCTTTGGCCTTCATCGGATGCCTTTAAATGTTCAGGCGGCTTTGAAACTCCAAATTTGAATGTCCTGCTACTTCCCCATAGGTGGGGATCCGCTCCGCCCCCTTTCCTCTGTGTATGCTCACCAACACCGCAATTTGTAGAAACTGCGGGTCCCAGGATGCATCTGGTAGGTGCTGCAGGGGTAATACACTGTCCATAGTGGAATGGCCGTATTTGCAGGACAATCAACGGTGTAACAACATGCCCATATCCTGTTAAAATTATTCCGTGGTGTCTCTGTAAGTCCCCAAGCACCGCTGCAGCCCCGCATTCCAGGTCATCTGACAGGCAGGGGCAGGAGTGTAGAATACATTCCGCCCTACATCTCACTGCTATCCAAATGCTCCTGATAGTAGGGGTGGGCCTCGGACTCGGACTATATATATATATATATATTATCTACTGGCGGTCGCCAGTAGATAGTTATAGTTAGGACCGTGTTTCCATAGGAAATCCGCAACATTCTATTTCGAATAACTTTGGCGCCGGTTGACGAATCCTCGGGAAATTTTCAAAATAGGTGGGGCGCTCCGCTCCTACCCTTGAAAGTCTTGGGGGGATTCGTCAAGCGGGGGCTGAGAAAAAAGGGGGGTCCCAAAACGTGTTTTCCCCATGCAATTTTCCATAGGGACCTTTAGTCCAAGGTACAGCCCGAACGGCTGAACAGAATTACTTGAAATTTGGCAGAGAGGTAGTCCTCATCTCAGGGAAGTGCCTTTTGCAGGTCTGGTGTCAATCTGTTCAGTAGTTCCTGAGAAAATCAAAAGTAAAATCATATATATATGTGGGCGGAGCCTAACCACACATCTCATCCTGAGATCTGATTGGCTGTCAGCACTTCATCCAAGAAGTGTTGGCAGCCATCTTGGGACCAATATACATGATAGCACCTCATTAAAAAGCATTGCAGTTAATAGAAGGTTTTAAGACTTTAGTTACATTATAAATCATTTGTTGATGGTACCATACTCATTTTAGGAATTGTGGTATGTTCTAAGGTGATTTCACCATGTGAAAAAGCCTTCTGCTGGGATATCATGATTGAGAGAAAAATATTTTCTCATGCTTTTCCCACAGAGGTTTGGAAGGTGATCTATAAGCTAAACTGAGAGCCTATTTTCTGTAAATTCACATTATCTTTCTCAGTCATGTGAGAATGAAGTCTGACATTCTCAGTAAAACATGTACATCCAACAAGGGCAGAGACTGTCAGTTGATTCCTTTGTGTTCTACTGCAGCTTCCCAGAGTGTTGCAAAGAACAACTAGAGCGCTAACAGTCCTACTTATGATAAACGTATGGCACACCTGAAGCCATCTTGCTTGGATTAAAGTGGTAACTCTTAAAACATTTAATTTAAAAAGGAACAAAATGAGGGGGTTCATTTTTCCATAACAAGTATGATTAGTGCTGCAGAAAGAAAAACTAGGGCACATTTTGACTTCTGAAATCCTCTTTTATTTCATTAAAAAATTCTGACATGCAGACTGAAACATGCACTTTCAATACCAGCAGCAGTTTTCCCTGGTGAGCAGTAGCTTTACTACAGTGATCTAATGAGCAAAAAGAGTGCTAACATTCTGAATTTATGGCAAATGTGTGACACATCTGAATGCCTTCTTGATGGAATCAAAGTAAAAAGCTGAAAGTATTTCCTACTGAGGAGACTGCAGTAAATGAGGAAATTAGGAAACTTCATAACAAATAAGTCTCCCAAGATGGCCACCTGAGACAAAAGAGCCCAAATGTAGCCCAAATATCACCCAGATGTAGCCCAAGTATAGCCCAATGACAGAATGTCCCAGAGTGTTCTTAAAAACAACTAGAGCGCTTACTGACTTCATTATGACAAAAGTATGGCACACCTGAAGCCATCTTGATTGGAATAAACTGGTAACACTTAAAACATTTAATTTAAAAAGGAACACAATGAGGGGGTTCATTTTGCCATAGAAATTATGATTAATGCTGAAGAAAGAAAATGAGGCACATTTTGAGTGACTTCTCAAATCCTCTTCTATTTCATTAAAAAATTCTGACATGCAGACTGAAACATGCACTTTTAATACCAGGAGCAGACTTCCATGGTGAACAGTAGTTTTACTACAGTGATCTAATGAGCAACTAGAGTGCTAACTTTCAGAATTTATGGCAAATGTGTGACATATCTGAATACCTTCATGATGGAATCAAAGTACAACACTGAAAGCATTTCCTACTGAGGAGACTGCAGTACATGAGGAAATTAGGAAAGTTCATAACAAATAAATCTCCCAAGATGGCCACCGGAGACAAAAGAGCCCAAATGTAGCCCAAAATCACCCAGATGTAGCCCAAATATAGCACAATGACAGAAGTGTGCAAAACACTTATTATTTTGTGTTTTTGCAGTGTTATATAGTGCAGACTTGTCAGGTATTGGAGTGCTTTACATGAGCATTGGTTACATCACACAAGAACAAATTCATTTTGGTTGTAGACATGGGGAGACTAAGTGATTTGACCAGAATCACAGAATGTCGAGCTGAAGCAGAAACTCCAACCTGGTTCCCCAGTTGCAAAGTCTGCAGTTCTGGAAGTAACACCACATCCTCTCCCCTAAGTGC
The DNA here is from genome assembly GCF_964204655.1 of Triturus cristatus. Lineage (NCBI taxonomy): Eukaryota > Metazoa > Chordata > Amphibia > Caudata > Salamandridae > Triturus > Triturus cristatus. Next base: position 705,001,385 of record NC_140595.1, on the reverse strand, counting down.
AACATTTAATCAAGTGGTCAACTGGATAAAAAAACATAAAGGTAACAAATAATTTAAAAGTGCTTTGTCGCTATTTGAAAACTCAGAAAATATGTCCTTATTTTAGTCTTTTAGAGCACTAACCATAATTTTGATGCCAATAAGACCCTCTCATATATGTAATTTCTAAAGGAAATGCTCTAGGTATTACAGTTTTGATTACATCAAGATGATGTCAGGCGTTCCACACTTTTGTAATAAATATAGAATGTTAGCAATCTAGTTGTTCATTAGGATACTGTTGAGAGGCAGAGGCCAGGGGCACGGACTCTGAAAATTGAAGGCAGGTAAGAGGGTGCAAAGGCAACAATTTAACCACACTGAGCAGGCAGGAAGGGCCGTGGAAGCACAACAGACTATGGAGGGCAGTGGAAAAGGGGGCAGGGGCAACAAACCAACAATACAGGACTTGCAAGAGAGGCTGTGGCAATGTAATAGACCATTGTGGGCAGAAGGAAGAGGCAATGGTAGTACAACCATACATGCCAACAGACCCGATTCAGCCAGGAAACGTCCAATGTTTTTAAGCTCAAATGGGCTTTATTTTATCTGTCTCCTGTCTACAATCTCCTCTTTTTCAATGTAACTCAAAGGGGAAAATCAATACCCCTGTTTTTTTTCAAAATCTCCCTCTTACCAAGTTCGAAATGTTCGCAAGTATGGTACATTGGATCATGGAAGGAAATGGGGTAGGGACATAGACTTGGATAACAGAAGACAGGAGGGACATGGAGAGGTGCACCAAACTGACCCTGCAGGGCAGGCATAAGGGTTTGCAGCAGCACAATACACCACACAGGGCATGCGGGGCGGGAGTGCAGCACAACAATCCATAGAAAGCAAGAGGGAGGGGACAGGACCATGCACATGGACAACAGAGAACAGAGGGGCAAGAGGCAGGACCATAATGGACAGACAGGAGAGAAAGCTGCAGCATAACAGACCATAAAGGGCAGGAGGGACGGATCAGGGGCATTACAATGGAACAGACAAGCCAGGAGGGAGGGAGTAGGGGTCTGCACATGTAAACAGAGGGCTGGGGGCAAGGGGGCAGGGCAGGAGCAGCAAGATAGCCATGGAGGTGAGGCAGGATGGGCACTAGAAGCAAGACACACCATGAAGAGCAACAGTGAGACTGTGATGGCATACACACAGACCATGGAGGGAAGGTGAGAGGGGGTCAGGGGCAGCTAACTGACCACACAGGGAAGGTGGGAGGGGCCATGGCAGCACAGAAGACCATGCATGGCAAGTGGGAGGGTTAGTGGCAGCACAATGGCTACGATGGGCAAGAACGAGGGTGCAGGGGCATGCACAAAGAACGATGGAGGATAGAAGGGAGGGTCAGGACCTGTGCACAGACAAGAAAGTTCAGGGGAAGGGGCCTCACAACAGACCGCACAGGGCAGGCAAGAGGAGCAGTTGCAGCACAACAGACCAGGGAGGGCAGAAGGGTGTGGCAGTACAATGGACCATGTAGGACAGGAGGAAGAGGATAGGGGCATGGCATGTGGACAGGCAGGGTGGAGGTGGCAGGGACAGGTTACAGTCATCTGACAATGCTAGACAGGTGGGAGGGGAGTGGCAGCTCAACAGAACACCCAGAGTAGATAGGAGTGGCAGGTCCATGGAACATGGTGGGCAAAAAGGATGGAGCAGGGGCATGCACAAAGACATCGGAGGGCAGGGGGAAGGAGAATAGGGGCAGCAAGCTAAGCACAGAGTTTAAGCAGGAGGTCAATGATGGGGCATAGAATTGGGCAATGGAGGGCAGGAGGAGTGGACTGGTACATCATACTAAATTGAGGGCAGTGGCAGCACATCAGACCATGCATGGCAGGAGGGAGGAGGCTAGTCCATGGATTCACACAACAGAGGATAGGGAGGAGGGGGAGGGGGCAGCAAGCTAACTGTTCAGAGAATGCGGGTATTAGGAACTTTATTGTTTTAAAAACGTGTGTCTGTGCGAACTACTTAAAATATGAACAAGTATGCAGCATAATCTCACTTTTATTCAGGAAGAAGAGGACGTTTGTGACTGTGACTCTGGGCTCACTTGGCAGAAACACCCCCTGACCCTCCACCCCCTATCGCAAAATGTAATGCCTGTGAAAAGAGTAGGTGAACACAGTGTTATATAGAACATAGTCCTGAGAGCACGATTGAAAATGAAAACTAGATATAGTGTATGGTATAAACTATGCACCAAAAAGTGTGATATAAGATGAACCGGGCGTGAAATATAATATGCAACACATTGTGCGCAATGACAGATTCATTGGAGAGCGCGAGATAGCACAGGCACTAGCGCGTGCTATGCGATATGCGCCTTGGAGTGTAATATGCACAGGACAGTGTTGTGTAACCTAACTAGTCTCTAAAGTTGTAATATAAAATATGTGCTGGGGAGTGTAACGTTGCATATGCACTGTGACAAAGATATGGATCCCAGATTGTAATATGTATGGCATAGCACTGTGCGTTATAACATAGGCATCGAGGAAGGCACATTAGATGGGGCAATATAACCCGTGCGAAGACAAGTGTGGCATGACATATTCACGGGGTGGTGTTACAGTGCACATGGGCTAGAGAGTGTCATAGCATATGCACTAGCTGGTGGAATACAACACAGAGGTGTGTGGCACTCGGCGGGCACTGGTGGGTGTAACACAGCATTGTGCTCAGCCAGGAGCACGTTGTGACTCTCAAGTGTAGTTTGTCTCCTATCCAGAGAGTAAAATAAAAAGTATCACACATCCGGCGGTGGATGGGTGTTTTATTAACCGTGAGGGGGGTTTCTTGCATAGTTTTGGTCGAATTTTTGTCGAATCCCCTTTGAATGGCTTGGTGTGCATGTGTATTAAATGTGATCGTCAATAGCTACCCATGTTTATATAAATAAACGACAAGGGTGTCTACCGGGATTAGGCACGGTAGGGCATCAGACATGTCAGAGCTTCACTAGTGGTGTAAATACATTCCACGTGGATTCATTGTATGCATAGTCGCCTTTTAATGAATATCACGCAAATCGTCATGGTGATAGGTACGTACGGTTTGTCCAGCATGTCCTAGGTGTGTCTATAAATATATATTTTTTAAAAATAATAAAAAACAGTGGCCGGCCCTGGGGATTGGGGTCAAAAAAATATAATTAGGAGACAGGCCCTGGGCAATGGGGTCATCAGGGCCAATAAATTAGAATAAGAAGGGGAACCACACAGCCCCCCTTCTTAAAAATTTAAACTAAATAAAAGACTGGCATTGTGCCGGAGGCCACGCCCCCTCCTTGCAGCACTCTGCAAACGCGCCCCCTGGCGAGTTGTAAGTTGGGGAATTAATTCCTCTTCAATACTGAGGGTCCCTGAGGGCCAACTAGCCCAACAGGCATCTCCAGTATGCGCCAGGGAGCTGCGCTGCAGACAGGTGTTCTGAGGCCAAGCCCCTTTTTACACCTCTCTGCAACGCAGCTCTGTGGTGCTTACTGGAGGTACCTAGTGGTCTAGTTTGACCCTAGGGACCCTTAGGATTCAAGGGGACTTAATCTCTCAACTTAGAACAGCCACAGGGCGTGTTTACACAGTGGTGAAGGGAGGGGACGGGCCTGAGGTGACGTGTGCAAACACGCACTATGGCACGTTTTAAATTGGGGATATAATTTCCCTTCAATACTTAGGGCCCCTGGGGGCTAACTAGCCCACCAAGTGCTTCCAGTAAGCGCCACTGAGCTGCATTGCAGAGAGGTGGTCCAGGCCGTGCCACATTTTACACCTCTCTGCAACGCAGCTCTGTGGCACTTACTGGAGGTACCTAGTGGGCTAGTTGGACCCTAGGGACCCTCAGGATTCAAATGAACTTAATCTCCCAGCTAAAAATGGACACAGGGTGTGTTTACACAGTGGTGAAGGGAGGGGACGGGGCCTTAGTTAACGTGTGCAAAAACGCCCTGTGGCCTGTTTTAAGAGGTAGTTTTAACCCCCCTGCCCTATTATATACTAGGGGCTTACAGAGGAGGTCATGCTAATCACAGGGAGACCCCAACGCATAATGTTCCCTAGTGTATGTAGGTGTTTTCACTGTATTCTAAGTGTCTTTTAACATAGCACTGGCTCTAGGACTGGTTAGTCAGACTCAGTTACCACCAGTATCCGTCTGAAAAAGTTGAGGGTACAGGATGATTTTGCAACAAGGATTCTTTCTGCTCTTCTTTTTGTTCTTTCTGCACGTTATCCTTCTTCCTGCACTTTTCTTCGTCTTTGAGGACTTCTGTTGCTTCTTTCTGCACTTCTTTTTTTTCTTTCTGTGCATTTTTTCTTCTTTCTTCACATGTCCTATCTCTGTAGGCATAGTTAGAAATTAGCATTTAAAAAACCTTTGAAATTCACAGAAAAAAACATAGGTTTCAGGAACGTTATAGTTAGGAATTAGCATTTAAAAAACCTTAGAAATTCACTGAAAAAACCATAGGTTTCAGGGGTGTTATAGTTAGCTGGACTTTTCACTTGTACAATAGTTCAGCTAACTATAACTCGCGCGCCCGCAATGCACTGCTGATGACGTCACATATTACATCACTCATGACATGGTCAGTGACATCACTGATGACATCACTGATGACATCTCAAATGACATCACTGATGACATCACTGATGACATCATCCTTGTGATAGAGTGGCAGACCTCCTCTCACCCTAATATAACCTTTGATACACACATTTAAAAATAGAGACTACAATTTTCAAAACAATGGACATACCAATACCAGTTACAACAACCTCTTCAGTAATTCTAAGATCCACATACACATCCACTCATTCACCAACAGTCCTATACAGTCACTCATACATGTACTCACTCATCATATATACTCATACACCTATACATCCTGTTACACAATGCCACTCATCCATAGAGTTACTCACACACATAGTCACTCATGCTAATAAAGAATCAAACATACATTTACTTGCATATACAGTTATACACACACCACCACACTTACTTCTATGGAAACTTACACATACTTAGTCTTTTAAACAATCACTTATAGAAACACATACTTATTCATACAGGACCTCTTTCAATCTCTCACTCTCACATATACTCACTTATATACACCAATAGTCACATATAATAGTTTAAAACATATGTAGTTACTCATAAAGACACTATTGAGACAGTCATTCACTCACTAACACACCCATACACACACTCATCCACCCATACAGTCCTGCACACATGCTGTCTTCAACACATACAAACAGTGAGTCACTCATTCATGCACCTATGCACTACGTAATACCCCCCACCGAACCATGCAGACACTCAGACTGATACTCAAAAAAACAACTAATAACCTATATAGACACCCATGTAGCTACTCACCAACCCATGCAGCCACTTATACACAAAGTGAGAGACTGATACAGATATTTACATATTTAAACATTACTCACTAAGCCATGTATTCACTATGATACACTTAATCAGTCAGTTACACAATCAATTTTTCAAAAACAAATCATCCATTTAGACACTTATATACCTATTTATTCTTCCATCATTGTTTAGATATACATATATAAAACATATTTAATATTCAGAAAAACACACATTCACTGGATGATGTCATCAGTGATGTCATCAGTGATGTAATTTGAGATGTCATCAGTGATGTTATGAGTGATGTCACTGACCATGTCATGAGTGATGTAATATGTGACGTCATCAGCAGTGCATTGCGGGCGCGCGAGTTATAGTTAGCTGAACTAACTATAACGGGGGAATTTCAATGGTTTTGTACAAGTGAAAAGTCCAGCTAACTATAACACCCCTGAAACCTATGGTTTTTTCAGTGAATATATATATATATATATATATATATATATATATATATATATATATATATATATATATATATATATATATATATATATATATATATATATATATGTTACCTACTGGCGGCTGGGACCTAATTTTTTGTTTTCCCAATAACTTGACGCCGGTTGACGAATCTTCGCGAAATTTTGAAAACTTATGGCCCGCTCCGGTCAGCTCCTATCTTGAAAGTTTAGGGGTGATTCACCAAGGGGGGGCCGAGAAAAAAGGGGGGTCCCAAAACTTGTTTCCTCCATGTTATTTTCCATAGGAAACTTTAGACACGGCTACAGCCCGAACTGCTGAACGGAATTATGCCACATTTGGCAAAAAGGTAGTGCTTGCTTCAGAAAGCATCCTTTTTTTAAAATGGTGTAAATCCATTCAGTAGTTTTTAAGATATTAAAGGAAAAATAATCTGTATATATGTGGGCGGAGCCTAACACCCGAGCATGAGCTTGGCTCTAATTAGCTGCCAGCAGTTCCGACCAGGAAGAGCCGCATTTTTGGCTTATTTAATAGGCGTTGCTAAACCACATTTGGCAAAAAGGTAGCCCTTGGTTCAGAAAGAGCCCTTTTTAGGTCTCGCCTGACCCAGCACTTGCGCTGGTCTGGCGAGACTTTAAGTAAGGGCTTCAAAAAATGCTATGGCTGGCCTACAGCTTGCGTGCATGTGCGTGGGCGAGCGCTTATGAGCAGAGGCACCATATTGCATTCCTGATGCTCATTAGGCGCATCGCTCGCCATGTGCTTGATCGCGATCACTTTCACTTTCACGGCCACCCGGCGGCCGTGCGGCGGCCGCGCACGCACCACTCCCTTTATACTCTCACTTGTTTGTATTTTATCTCAAAACGTACAGTATATGCTTAAACGTCTAGAGAAATAGCTTTATTATGGGTGCCAGGAAGGACCATCTACCTACAAGACCATCTGAGTTTTGCTCTGCTATTTCCGTATTAATTATTAAAAAACTGTGGGGCAGAACACGTAGCTTGGATTGCATCTGCCGTTTACGACTGCGCCTTTATGGGGAGCATAGCTTAATTTCTAAACTGGCGGCTACTTGGCAGAGTTTGTCTTATTTTTTTATTTTTAGACGTGTAGGCTGTGCGGCCCAGAAAAAGCACCGGTACATTTTCAGAAATGCTCCTCTATCCACATTTGTTACAGGGTGCTACATGCAGGAGCGCTTGGAGGAAGATCCCTCCTATTATAAGGAGAGTTTGGTGTCTTTTATTCCATTTTGTGACTTTGATACAGTAAATAAAGGCATTTCTTTGGACAATGTAGAGGCCAGCAGTGGGGTCTGCTTTGTATTACTGTAATAGAACACTTATCTGGGGGTACATTATCTTAGAAAAAGGTTCTCATTGTCATTTTCATGACTCCATCATAAATACGCATTGGCCAGTAAGATGTAGGTGGTACTTCGTGTGTTTCCAGTAAGTAGGAGAGGAATCCTGAACTGCTGAACGGAATTACACCAAATTTGGCAAAAAGGTAGTGCTTGCTTCAGGAAGCATCCTTTTTTTAAATGGTGTAAATCCGTTTAGTAGTTTTTGAGATATTAAACTAAAAAAACCTTTATATACGTGGGCGGAGCCTAACCCCGAGCACGAGCTTGGCTCTAATTGGCTGCCAACAGTTCCAACCAGGAACTGTTGGCAGCCATCTTGTGCCTCCCATCGAGAGAAAATACATCCAGTCTCCCCACAAAGAGCCGCGTTTTTGGCTTATTTTAGTAGGCGGGTGCCCAACCCGCCTATTTATACTTTTAAAAACCGAAGCGGGAGCCCACCCCGTCGGGCCATGCTAACCCTGCGTGAAGCTGCCGCAAAGAGAACACCTGGGATGAGCTGCGCTGCCTCGCTGACTGCAGCGACCCAGAAGTCAGGCAGAGTCCTCCTGGCTGTGGGCAGGGCCTGTAAGTGCAGCAGCGTTTGTGGTGGTGGCGGTAGGAAGAACCTGGGTTTCTTCAATGCTCACACAGAACATGTACACGTTTTCTGTTAACAGAATGTCTTAGCTCATGGTCTGTGTACGTTCATATACACATTGTATGATCAGTAAAAATGTGGGTATCATACAAGAGATGAGCAGTGGAAGCATGAAGGTGCGGGGCCGAGAGAAAATGAGCCTGCAGTAGCTCCTGATCTCCAGAGCTGCTGCGGAGAGTGGCGTCCATCTGTGGAACCCTTGAGCAGTGTGGACGTTGAGGCGGGGGCGTCCTCTTTGCCGGCTCGATTGCAAGCTGCGGAAGAGCATGGGGACAGTGGGTGAGCGTTCCTTCCCTCACCCCCCTGCTGCCGTACTGTAACTGTGGGCCTGTAGGCATATGGCCTAGGACTTGATGGCGGGGAGTTGCAGCCTGCAGCTGGAGTTGTCTGCCTGAAGTGGGAGCGCAGCCAAGGCCGGGATGCCCTCACCGGCGGTCACACAAAGCGACCGGCTGCCCGCCAGGCGCAGAGTGAGCCCAGAGAGAAGTGCAGTGCATTAGACACAGAAGGTGATTACCAGGGGGACGAGGTGTCACTCCTGCCACCGAACGTAACACCCATCAATTCGAACCTGGTGCCAGCTACAAGACTACACCTGCCGGAAAGATAGAAGCATAGCAGAGTGGCTTGCATAAGATCGCCAAATGTGTGAGAGGCCTGGCAAGGAAGAGGAGGGTGGGGGAATCGCTCAGCACCACTGCATGAGGCCGAGTTCCAACGAAGAAGTGGCAGCAGCAGGCCCGCTGACGACACCTAAAAAAGGTAGCGTTGAGCGATTGCAGGCAGCTTTAGCTTGGCACACAGCCCCATGCCGGCCCTACAAGCATTTCCTACACCAGCGACCCCAGACCTGCATGGAAAGGACCACTGTGCCAGTTTTTCAGCATTGCGGGACTCCCCCACTCGACACAGTATAGCAGCGCAAACCCGCCAATACTGACATCAATCTCAGCCCCAAGAGGCTTGTTACTGTACGCACATAGCTGTAGTCAATGCCCAGGGCTACCACCTGCCCCTTTAGCCTCTGGCTATGCTTTACCTGGGTTGCCCGGCCTTTAGTAGGTAGCAGTTTTACATTAAGGATGATGTGGCCGTTCCTTCCCCTGTTGTTAATTATCCCCTTTGTTACCACCTCCCTCCCGTTGTTTCACAGCATCGTTGTGGTGAAACCTATGCCTCCAGAAACGCTCTACAGGATCGGGTAGGTTGGGGTGGGTGCAAGCCCTGCTGGCTTTACTATGGGGGTCGGAGGGGGGGTGGAGGGGTGGGGGGGTCGGTGAACAATCGCCCATGTTTTGTCTGGAGAAACCTTGGGTTTCACTACACAGTGTTTCATATCCCGTGTCCGTGGGCATTTGCACACAGCTCATGCCAGGCAGAGACAGGCTCACTTGCCTGCTCAGTCTTGTTGCCCCCTTATGGCTCAACGTTAGTCAGCTCTGCACCCCTGTGTTTTATGCCGGGCTTTCTGTGCCTGTGTTGATTGCTCAATCACCTGTGGGTTTATTCTGTAGCTCGCCTTAACTACAGAGTAGTGTCCAGACAAATGGGTGGATTTAAGGCTTGCATTTGGTGTTAGTCAAAGGTGCCACATTAAAATCACTGAGGAAGTTTCTTATGTTACCCTCTTGTGCTCATCAAGTTCTCACGGTGGGCCCTCGGATTAAGCTTTTGCCGCTGCCCACCAGCATTACTGAATCTTCTCACACTTCTCAGTAGTGCAAATCGAGCATCTTACACTGCCCACTAGTGCGCATCCAGCTTCAGACTGCTCATGACTGTATACCTGATTTTGCATACTGCCCGCTTTGCTTGCTACTCGCTGGTGTACGTGTAACTTGCCACCCTGCCCTAAAGAAAGACACCCAGCTTTTTACCCTTCCTACTTGTGAACATATAGCATCTTGTGCTGCCGACCAGCAGTCATCCAGGCATTACCTCTGCTCACAGGTGAATATCGAAATTCTCTCCCTGCCAACAGCTCACACTAAACTTATCCCACGGGATTTAGGCTTTTCCACGTTCAGTGTTCTGAACTTGGAACAGTATTTGCTTTGCTATACAATTCCATTAGCAAAGCAAATGACTTTAACTTAATCAAAGGCGAGACCTATTTTATTTTCAATGCTTGTTCTGGACTGCAGTGACACCAGGCACATCGATTTGCGCATCGGTACACTTCTCACTAGTGGAGAAGTTACAGCATGTCAGGTGAGCACATCGATTTGCGCAAGCTCACACTGCTCACTTCTCACTAGTGAAGAAGTTACGGCATGACGTCATGCCAGGTGAGCATTGTAGGGGAAGGGAAATCCTTTAAAGAGAGTCATTTTCTCTCTGGATTTCCCTTCTCTTTTTGAAACTCAGGAGCAGCAGCATTGTTGTGGTGTCATCAGGGCTGTAAGTAGAAGCTTTTTCAATATTATATAAAAGCCATAGTTGCTGCCTGTTTATCTTATGCAAGTAACAACCATTGACAAATCCAATAGTCCTGACTTGTTGTAGGTATGATATTACTTGTTGTATCATATATATGAATGCAATGACAGAAACAGTAAAATACAAGTCGGGCAACACACTATGCTAAGCACAGATTTTTAGCATATGTGTTTTTAATCCACATCCTTAATTACATTGACCATGCCCCTTTGAGAGACCCCCCTAGATTTTTCATCCCACTTAAAGCCCTGCAAAATGTAACTAAGTGCTTACAAGCAGCATGAATCTGAATTCAACTACATACTGAAACGTGCAGAAGTGAAAGCAAGCAGCAGCATGGGCAAGCCAACCAGCACAGCGTGGAGATCGAACAGTATTTCAAAACCTCATTAGCTTCTGTGCTATATTTACCTTGCAGCCTCAACTGGCCCTCTTCAATCATCTCGTTGCAGCACCACTTCCAAGCCAATGAATAGAGCTGCTGTGTTGCAGCCGTGCACAAGCACACCACTACTTGTTGTTATTTAGTTCATCTAGTTCTGCCTAAGTTTAAAAGCTACGCGCATCTCCTGCCCTGGATGCATACTTCTGGCGCACTAACCCAACACGCCACACTAGCCCACACCTTGCATAAAGAAATCACATCTGTCAAGGGCACCTCTCACCCCACGATGCACAGATTCACTCGAGCTGCACAAAGCAATGGGCTCCCACTGACGGTCAAACGTGAAGCAGTTTTTAACAAGACTTGAGAGATGCTGAAAATGTAAATGTAATGAAAATAAATTACTGTAATGACAATCCTAGGTCAGAGTTATAAAACACAAATTTGGAAGCATGTTCAGTAGTATTTACCAGCAGCAGCGAAAGACAAGAACATACCGATACAGCTGCCTGTGGAGACTTTCTGTAATGTAGACAGCATGCTCAGCATAACTTAGGAGGGTCACTTTGCGACATTCTTTAATCAGTGCCCCTTGAAGAGTGGCTCTTAGTTGAAAGCACGTTGGGACTAGGGCCGCTGATACGTGGGGGCTGGAGGGCAAAGTATACAGGAGAAAAAGGATAGGAAAGCTGATGGACGAAGCAAAATGCATCCTAGAGTATTTCAATGCAGGGACATAATCGCAGTACACTAAAGTACTGAAAAGCCATCACTCCCATTGAGGCGTCGTATGTCCACATACACTGACTCCCCAAAATGTTGTCCATCCTGCAAGTAGCGTTGAAGGTCTGTGGCCCGATCTGTACTGCTCTGCTCAGGATTTCAAATGTTTGTTGTTATCAGTTATGCTCCTGCCGAAGAGGTGCCTATCTTGAATTCCAGGGCAACTGTTCTACATTCATTTCTAAGGGATATGGAGAGCACCCATAGAGCTACTTCTCTTAACGAGGATGACTTTGTCCACATGTCCAGGCACTGACATGACTATTGGTTGGTTACAGCTGATGAGATAGTTCTGGGTTAAAGGCCACTTCACCAAAAGTCTGGGAGTTTGCCCATTCACCCTCCCTTATACAGGTACATATTTAGCCACAACCGGAACACCTCACTTCCCCCAGAGTGTCAGGGGTGTTTGTCTCTGCACTCCTCACTCATTTCCTCTTCCCTGCCCAGGCCATTGTAGTCAAGTTAGTGTCTTGTTAGAATTCAAAAACTCAATGGAATATAGAAATATCCTGATTGCTGATTCTAACCTGTTAGGGCTGTCAAGCTTTTGCTGGAGAGGAAAATCACCTTTACTAAGATGATAGCTAGGACTAGGCTGCACCAAAACCTGAACAATGGTGATGCCGTGAACGCATATCACCACCCCACGTGTTCTCCTCTGCCAGGGAAAGCCCAGGTCACAGCAGCACGTGCCTGAGTGGACCAAGGACCAGTTTGAGTTGAATCCACTAACCATGGTGCTATGATGTGATGCTTGCCATTACCACTGTACATGGACTTGAAACATTCTGAGATGTTTGTTTGTTTCAAAGAGACTGAACTGAAGTTTAAGCCAGATGAGCTTGAACAAACTTGGATCCACCTAAAAAATAAGTGCCACACCAGTCATCAGTGTCTTGTTTGCCCCTCTCTCTGTCCCTACCAACTGCCACTTTTTGATATTACTTGGCCCTAAAGTCTTTTTACCAGGCAGAAAAGAATTGAATTAGGGATAGGAGGATTGTCTTACATCCCTTCAAGATCCTGGTGCAAAGTTGAGGGGCTTCGGAGAGTCTTCTGTGAGAACTGGAGCAAAAAAAAAAGAGACAGACTGCCTTTGCTGTGGAAACCTGCCTTAACTCCTCCATGAACTAAGGCCCGACTGGTGGTGGGCTACCTCATCACAGTCTGTAGGATGGCTCTTTCCCATCCAACCCTGCTGAGAGCTGAAGGTCTCCTTTGCTCTTTGCAGGAGCGGGGAGTGTGAGATTAGTGTTCAGTGGCACAAGTATATAGTTGGTGTGGGGAGGGGGTGCAGGTTGTAAGCTACAATCCTAATGAGTAGGGTTTTCAGAACACTGCCTAAGAAGGTTATTATTGCATAGTGTGATCTAGGCATCAAGTTGTATACACTTGTATAAGTTTATGGCAATCTAGTACCATTGTTTTTAAGGATTAACTAGAGGAAAATAGTCTTTGCATCGAATGACTGCTCTTTTTCATCTTTAATTTGTTCGCTGGTCAATTGATTAAAATACTAGTGCAAAGTGACCCCACACCAGTGCAAAGTGTTTGCAAATCCATCGCCGGTGAGGAAGTTTCTGCACAGTAATGCTGCTCAGCTGTGTGTGTGCTGCAAAGTGTCTTGCACCTACACTGGGCAGCAAACGGTCGCTCACTGGCCCCATTGAGTGCACTTGCATCATTTCCACCTTCTCGAGTGTTCCAGCCTGTACGTTGTGTACTATCCTCCGTGTGATTGAGAATACGAACGCGAAGATCGTGTGAATGTACATGACAGTCTTGTTGAGTGTTCAGTACAACAAAACTGATTCATTCTAGAACGTGATCGGGTATTGAAAGTACAAATAAAAAAAAGTATGCAGAGCGGTGTTTTCTTTTCATGCTTGTCGTTTGTCATTTATTGAAGTTGGCAGACTGATTAGCTTCCTGTTGTTCCAGGCGGTTTAACTTTCTTTTTCACCCCGCTCTCCATTGTGCTGCCCTTGGTGTGGGACAGAGGGAAGTGTGTCTTGTCAAAATTCACATGTTATTTTCACAACAGACCTGCTCATTACCACCTGTGCAAATACCAGAGGGGAGTGCAGTCATCGTGTTTTTACAGTTGTGAATGTCATTTCCATAGCAACATCTGTCACTTTGTGTGCTGACAAAATAGCAAAAAAAACACAAGCGTTACAAGCCTCACTTTCAGGGAGCTGTCAAAAGAAAAAGAAAAAGTAAACGGAGGCCATAGAAACACAAGCGTGGGCCCGTCATGGGACGGACAGAACATGTGCACGCGGGGCCTGCCTTTACTGGCGGCGAAAAAAAAAGTCCACAGTGTCACGCAGCCAGTAAAGGGGACAATACCTGCATGCACATCTTTTGTGTTGTTTGTCTCCCCGCGTGCATGCTGGATTCGCATTGATTCCAAAAGGTCCTCTGCATGGCAGAGCAGTGCATGCGCTGCTTTTCGCCAGGCCGAGACCTAAAAAGGAAAAAGGATGAACGAATATTCAGACGGACAGGTGCCATGCAGCAAAGAGACACAGGAAGGTAGATAAAAAGTGGAAAAAAGCTAGCTGTAAAAAAAGTAAAATCAAACAAAGGATGACAACAAGGGAGGCAGACAGTGAAAGGAGGGATACACACAAGTAAACCAAGAGGGGAAAATGAAGAAAGGCAGGATAAGGGACAGACACTATAATATAAAAGAACAGGCAGTTAAAAAAAGCAAAAAAATTGGTTTAACCAGGCAGACAGACAAATTAAAAAAATGACGAAAGACAGATCGAAAAGTAAAACAACCATTAAGCAGTAGGACAGATAATGGGCAAACGGCACACAGACACAAAAGGGTAAAAAATAAATTTGGCAAACGACAAATGGAATGACAAGCGGATGGGAACTCATGCAGAAATTGGCAACCACACATTCGGGCAGCCATGCACAGCTTGAACGTAGAAGAGTCGGTCAGACAGAGAGAAAACAAGAAATACTGATAGAAAATGTCAAAAAGACAAGCGCTTCTGATGTGCAGCAGATGATAAAAGGGTGAAAGATAGATCGGTTGAAAGACTTAACAAGCATTTGCAATGCAATAGGTCTCGCATTTATCCGATTTTGAGCCAATGCCATTGTAAATGACAATGCGTTTTATTTATGTTTTGGGTTTTAAAACATAATTCAAAGGCATTGTTATTTACAGTACTATTAGCTAATAGCTTAATATGATGTAATGAATAAATGTATGTATTGTGAAAAAAAAGGCCGCCTGAAAGTCTGCTAAAGTGTGACTTTCTCTGAGATGCCCGACACTTGAGAAAGGAAACCAGGCCGGGCTAATTAAGCGTAAACAAGCCAACTGAGAAAGACAGGACTCTATTCCTCTGCAGCATCTGTGGGATACAAATGCATGACAGCAGGATCCTAAAGTCGTTAAGGCAACAGAGGTCACCACTAAACAACACGTATCTGCAGCTGCATAGACCACGTGCATTTTGTGGGAAGTTCCCTTTAAAATTAATATACACGCAAATAGTAATTGTCTCAAGTTTTTATGTACTTTAACTGATAGACAACAAAGTAAAATAAACTTCAGCTAAGTGAACATATAAACATTATATGTGAAGTAAAATGCGCTCATGAACAATAGAATGTAAAGAATATACAAAGCACATATGGCCGTTTGGATTACATATAGGTGGGCGTAAAAGCTACGTTTGTAATAGGATACATGTGGAAGTTGTAAGACACACATTAGTGGTGATACACATATAAAGAACAATTTATACAAATGTGTTGTACAATGCATATAGATTGCTTGCACAGAAGGGAGATACGTGTACAGTGTGTAAAACACAGAAGTAAAAAAAAATGTTGAGGTGAGAAAAGTGAACGAGATGTAATCAAAAGTTTAGACACTGAAAAAAGCCACATATAAAGTTTAACGTGCACACCTAAAAACGTGAAAAGCAGCACCGTGCAAGCGGATGAAGCTAAGCCAGCAAAATCAAGGAACTGCAGCTGTCTAGGTACACTTGCATTGTGATGGAAGTTGCTTGTAAAAGTAAAAAAAACTTAAGTGCTGATTGGTGCTGCATTTTGCCTTTAAACAACATGTCCTCCTATAAAATACGGTTTCTGTTCTCTTTCTTAGGCAGACTAACACAAAAAACATTTTATCGAAAACTGCCACCTAAAACTAATGCCTAATAAAAGCCCCGGCACCTTTGTCATCTCAAATTAAACCGTTGGAAAGCGGATGTAACCAGCACCGTGAAAGCAGCTGAAGCTGCACAGATTCCAAAGGCTGCACAAGAGCCGCTTTTAAGCCAGAAATGGTGATGAAAAGGCACAACTGGGGAAATAAAAGTTACATATTACGAAAAAAGTACATGTTTTGCCTCCTCACGTCCCCAAGCAACACCATTTTCTGGTGGAATAAGGTTGTGTAAAAAAAGGGACAGTTTGAATTTTATTGTAAGTTATACAACGAGCCAATAAGTCGAGGCCTGCTGCCTATGTAAAACACGGGCATTGTCGTTGTCATATGGAACAGCTAACTCCTATACCACAAAGTAAAAAACGCATACTGATTAAAATTTGAAAACACGTGTATTTTGTGATAAGTTGTCTTCAAAATTAATATAAACGTAATGTCAGATGTTTTTATGTACATTCACTCACAGACAACAAACAACAAGGAACTGCAGCTGGCTGGGCACAGGTGCATTTTGTGTTAAGTCTCCTTTAAAATTAATATATATGCAACTGCTAAATTTCTCACTGTTTGCCTTCAAAGAACATGCACTCTCCAATTGCACGGTTTATGTGCTGTTTCTTAGGCAGGCTAGCACCAAAAACATTTTTTTAAAAGCTGCTGCCCAATAAGAGCCCCAGCACCTCTATTGTCACAAATTAAGCTCTAAGAAAGGGTCTGTAACCAGGACTGTGAAAGCGTGCATGTAGCTAAGCCACAATCAAGGAACTGCAGCTGGCTGGATTTGCCTTTTAAAGTAAAATAAAGACGAGTGCTAAACGTGTCAGCTTTTGGCCTGTAAACAATATGCCCTCCAAACTGTACGTTTTCTGTGCTGTTCCGTAGGCAGGGTAACACAAAACAAATTATTAAAAAATGCTGCCTAATAACAGCTCCGGCACCTATCACCTTACAAATTAAGCTTATTGAAAGCAGCTGTAACCAGCATTGTTAACGAGGCTGTAGCTAAGCCAAAAACAACAAGGAAGCGCAGCTGGGTACACCACACCTACATTAAGAGAGAAATTAATTTAAAAATGTATTGAACAGAAAGTGCTGAATTTTACAATTTTCGCCTTTCAAGAACATGCCCTCCCCAATAATACAGGCTCAATTTTGTTTCTTATGCATGGTAACACCTAAAAATTGTTATAGAAAGCAGCCGCCAAATAAGAGCAACGGCACAAAAATGTACAATAAGGGTACGTATAAAAAATAAGTAGCGTGCTCAGCTGGACTGATTTTGTGCCAAATAATTCAGACGCAACAAACATAAGCCCAAAATTAGCGTTAGTTATCAATTACCAATTATTGAGAGAATTAGACATTAAAGCTCGTCCCCAAAAATATCCGTTCCTACTTTTGGATTTATTAGCTGGATGTTAGTGAAACTTCTAAAATATGCACAATATAAAGCTGCTACCTGATTAGGAACACAGCATGTGTCACGTCACAAACTAAGCAGTTCGGAAACATCAGCAGGTAAAACACTAATTAAGGTTTAGTGCATATTTTCTTTGTTGCAAATTAAGAACTAGGAATGCGGCAGTAGATACGTGTCTAACAGAACATCTGTAGCCGCATGTTTGCAGCTACACACAACAAGAATTAGTAGCGTGAAATAAAATCAAAATCAATTTGTAAAAATAGGCTACAATCTTTTTTTAAAATAACTTGCACATTGCTTTATTAACTGGGTTAACATAATGTAATGAATAAACGTATGTATTGTGAAAAAAGGCCGCCTGAAAGTCTGCTAAAGTGTGACTTTCTGTGAGATGCCCGACACTTGAGAAAGGAAACCAGGCCGGGCTAATTAAGCGTAAACAAGCCAACTGAGAAAGATAGGAATCTATCCGTCTGCAGCATCTGTGGGATACAAATGCATGACAGCAGGATCCTAAAGTCCAGGGCCGGACTGGGAACCAAAACCGGCCCTGGCAAAGTGCTTGGCCCCCGGGGGCTGTTTGTTCCAGGTTAACTCTCTACACAACTAACACAATGGGCTAATGTCGCAACAGAAAAAGTCCCATGAAAATTTAAGAACCTACACACTTAAAATAAAACGCTGCGATACGAGCCAGTAAAAGCGCCAAGAAGATCCGAAAATGCACTTTAAAAAGTAAGAACCGCCATGATGTATTAAAAGAGGGCAAGATGAAGATGAAAGCAGGCAGATTGAAGCCAGTGAACTGAAAACAACTAAAAAATAACGGACAGATGCAGCTAAGGCTCCTTCCAGTCTGCTCTCTTCCTGTTCGCAATATAAATAAAGGTTTCACGGACATGAAAGTGGTGGCAGCATGCTTGTTACAATCCACAACACTTTGCTTTTAGAATAATTCACGACGAACAGTAGATGGTGTCATAGATAAGATTAAGAAACTAACCCCCGAAACAGTAAAAACAAGCATTAAACAAGCATTGGCCGCACGCGCTTAAAGTAAAAAAAAAAACAAGCGCGCACTGAAGCTGACGAAGTGGGAGGGGGAGTGGGGGCGGGCACGCAGGCTGCCAAATGGTGCGATGAATCACGGCTAAAGTGAAAGCAAACAAGTGGTTGCAGGACTCCAAATGGTGCGCGCGCCCGGACGGGTCACATGCACTGTAGTTGGAGGCCTGCAAAGCCACTGTTTGCACTTCCAAAACGCGCTTACTATAAGTCTCGCCAGAGCAGCGCTAAAGCGCTGGTCAGGCGAGACCTAAAAAGCAGAAGACAGACTTCTAGATAGACGGGAGGGCAAATAGAAAAATATATAGATTGAAAAACGTTTGAAGCTAGTGGATGGTAGAAGGACAGATACTAGCTTAATAGGGAAATGGAGTGAAACCAGACTGAGATGATAACATTAAGACCGGTGCAAAGTGAATAACAAAAAATAAAGAAAAAGACAGGCAGAAAGAAAAACAACCAAAAGCTAGAAGAAACACAAGTACATTTTGCAAAGAATGAACGAGTTGTGTGTAAAACACCAAATCCACACCCTGCTCCCAATTCACTATGGAGGCATAAATTTAGAGTACAAAACTTTATTGAAAATAATTAAAAGCCCCTGTTGAAAAAAATGTTCTACGGCAAAAAGTGTGGGTGTTTCTTTTGCCTTCTGCTTCTTTGATGCAGGCATGGTGTGCCTTCTGTTCCCCTCCACATGATGACCGTGGGATTTTTTTGCTTCAGTCACAAAAAGAATGCAGCAGTTCTTAATGTGCGTAATATCTATATAGTTACACATATATGTAGGCCATGGTTTCTTCTAAATGATTAACAATCTTAACACACACAGAGTTCTATGGAACTGTATGGTATACTAGCAGTAATGTACCTCCGAGCAGCTGCTAGTGTGTGGCGTGAGACGATGCGCCGATAATGCAGGTGTATTGCCATGTGACACGTATCACACGGTGCGTGCTAACGAAGGAGGCAGCTCAAGGAAAATCAGTGAGTTTAGGTGCGGTCGAAACTACAGCGAGTTTTGAGGAAAATAAAGTTAAAAAAAAAGTAAACACTTTAAATAAAGAACAACATCCACAGAATAGTGAAAGCAGTATCCACAGAGTAGTACAAGGGGTCGGAAATACAGGGGGAAATGAAAATTGGATAGCCGCTCTATAAGTTAAACAGGGAGTTTGTGCCTAACATGTCAATAAAGTATTGCACAAAACATGGGGCATATGACATTTAGCTAAAGCATGGTCTGTCTTCATTTATTATTTACATTTTTAATGTATTGAGCCTTAAAAGGGGCATTCTATATATAGTAAATGCCCTTTAAGGCTTAGTGTGAGACATACATTATTTTTTTTTTAAAAGAAGAAAAGAGGAGGCAACCCGTGCTAGTTCCCAATTTTCAGATGAAGAGCAGTATATATATATATATATATAACTCATGCCCCCGTGATGCACTGCTGATGACGTCACATATTCACATATTACATCACTCATGACATGGTCAGTAACATCACTGATGACATCACTGATGACATCTCAAATGACATCACTGATGACATCACTGATGGCATCATCCACTTAATCTCTGATGCACCTACTCACACCCTGATATAACCTTTTATACACCCACTCTAAAATACAGACTACCATTCTTGAAACCATAGACACACGAATACCAGTTAGTACATACCCACTCATTGATTCATAGGTCTACATACACATTTACTCACTCACCCATACAGTCACTCATACATGCAGTCACTCATAAATACAGCCACTATTATATGCACTCATATACCCATACAGACACTCACACATCACCACTCACCCATAGAGATACTCACTCACCTAGTTAGTCACCCAAAGAGTCAATCACAATGCCATTTACTCACCTATACAGTTATACACACACCACCTCACTTATTCACAACACATACTTACTCTTGTATACAATCACTGACACAAGCACACACTCATCCATACATCCACTCTCACAATCACTCACTTTCCTATACAGTCACTTATATACTCCAACACTCACATATACTGCCATTCACATATGCAGTTACTCACACATATACCACTGAGACATCCATTCACTCACCAACACAGCCTTCTGCACACTCACTCACCCATACAGCCCCTTGCAGACACACTCATGAACCCAAAGAAATGGGGATCAAAGCACAAATGCCCGCACCGGTCTTAACGTCTCATAGAATTTAATCACAAAGCAAGGTGCAAAAAAGCCTGGGACACAATCCCCTAGGTCCCAAAGATAGAGAAACCAGGAGAGACCCAACCGGTTCCTCTAAAACCATACAACAAGAAATAGCTCTGCACACTTGTAAGTATTCAGTCTAGGCAACCCACAGTGAGGTACAACTATAATACAGTTATTTGCTTTAATAAAAAATCAATATTATTCTGTTGGTATTGAATTTTCATCTTTTATTCATTTTGCAACCGCCAACGCGTTTCGTCCACAATTGGACTTCTTCAGGGCTCACAAAGTAGGCTTTTTCTATTATCAGATATCCATTTCCAGTATGACTAACCAAGTCTGTTTAAGAAAAAGTTTGTCCAGACATTGTACATCTTATAGTTTCATAAGAACAAAGAATAGGTCGATGACAGTGTATATCTGTCCTTCCACGATCGTCTGATTCGAAGCGAGGTTTTCACTCATGAACCCATACAGCCAGTGAATCACCCACTTACACATTCATGCAGGTAGTCGCACAACACACATACACTCAGGCACCCATACAGGTACTCAGACACTCAATCAATAACGCATATAGACACTCATGTACCTATTCACCAACCAATGCAGTGACTTACACACCAACTGACAGACTGATACAGACATACTCACATATGAATCACTCACCCATACATTCACCCAGACATGTATAATCACTAACTTATACAATCATTCACACACTGACTGAATCATCACATATATATCACATTCTTAAACTTTTTAGAAACACTCACAATCACAGGATGATGTAATAAGTGATATCATCAGTGATGTCATTTGAGATGTCATCAGTGATGTCATCAGTGATGTCACTGACCATGTCATGAGTGATGTAATAGGTGACGTCATCAGCAGTGCATTGCGGGGGCGTGAGTTATAGTTAGCTCCGCTAATTATGATGGCTGAATTTCTCTGGTTTTGTTCGAGTGAAATGTCAGACTAACTATAACGTCCCTGAAACCTGTGGTTTTTTCAGTGAATATCTAAGCTTTTTAAAATGCTGATTTCTAAATATAATGTCCCTGAAACCTGTGGTTTTTCAAGTGAATATCTAAGGTTTTTTAAATGCTAATTTCTAATTATAACGTCCCTGAAACTTGTGTTTGTTTCAGTGAATTTTATATATATGTATTTAATCTCCTCTCACTCTTACAAGGAAGGAATTAGCACTCAGGTTGTAGTTTGGAAGTGTTTAATGTGCAAAGGATGCGATCCACGCTTTTCGGCTCGTTTGAACCTTAATAATGATGCAAGACATCATTGTAGCTTCCTTATGTGAATGTACAAATGCCTCCAGTTGCCAACATTAACAAAGGACTACGTATTACTTTAATCCAAAAAGCTGGCGCCATATTGCCCTGGTCACGATCTGAAAATTCAGGAATTGATTCAATAAAAAAAAAGGATTAATATGCACACAATGTCATTTCAGCATATCTTGCCCCGTGACCACCATACCTGTATATTCATCAACATGACTTATTCCCAATAAACATACTTAGAATTGCAAACATCAACATAAAAATGGACTACACATTACTTTAAAGTGAAAGGCTATTGGCCACATTGATCTGGGCACTTTACTTGTTATAATGGTTCTTACATGAAAGAAAAGAAAAAAAAGGGGTGTTAATATACACACACTATCCCTAAATAAAGTTCTAGCAATTATAGTTGTATTCCATTCACAGCTCATTTGAGATGTCATGAGTGATGTCATGAGTGATATAACTGACCATGTCATAAATGATGTAATGTCTGAGGTTATTAGCAGTACATTGCGGGTGCGTAAGTTATAGTTAGCTCGGGTAACTATAACTGCTGAATTTCACTGGTTGTGTATGAGTGAAATCTGAGTTTAACTATAACGTCCCAGTAATCTTTGTTTTTTTCAGCAAAATTCTAGGTTTTTTAACGTTAAGTAAGATGCCTATTACAATGGATGGTTGGGGGTTGGAAAGAGGGCCTGGCCTGGCATTGTGCTGCCCCCACCCAAGACTGCTGCTCCTGCCTCCCCTCCTCCTAGCCATCCATTGTCCAAGTCCATGTCCCTGCTCCCTTATTACAGCCCTGTGTTGCCGTTGTTCTGCCCCTGGCCTTCCCGCCTTCACTGAAAAGTTGGCTTGCTGCCCCATCCACCTCCTCCCTATCCTCTGTTGTCTGAATCCATGCACTACCCTCCTCCCTCCTGCCATGCATGGTCTGATGTACTGCCACTGCCCTCCATTTAGCATGATGTCCCAGTCCACTCCTCCTGCCCTCCATTGTCTAATTCCATGCCCCACCATTGACCTCCTGCTTAGCCTCTGTGCTTAGCCTGCTGCCCCTATTCTCCTTCACCCTGCCCTCCGATGTCTGTGTGCATGCCCTGCTCCATCCTTTTTGCCCACCATGTTCCATGGACTTGCCCATCCTATCTACTCTGAGTGTTCGGTTGAGCTGCCACTCCCCTCCCACCTGCCTAGCATTGTCAGATGACTATAACCTGTCCCTGCCACCTCCACCCTGCCTGTCCATGTTCCATACCCATAGCCCCTTCCTCCTGTCCTCCATGGTCCATTTAATTGCCACACCCTTCTGCCCTCCCTGTTCTGTTGTTCTGCAACTGCTCCTCCTGCCTACCCTGCATGGTCTGTTGTGAGGCCCCTTCCCCTGAACTCTCTTGTCTGTGCCCAGCTCCTACCCCTCCCTTCTATCCTCCATGGTCCTTTGTGCATGCCCCTGCACCCTCCTTCTTGCCCATCATATCCATTGTGCTGCCACTAACCCTCCCGCTTGCCATGCATGGTCTTCTGTGCTGCCATGGCCCCTCCCACCTTCCCTGTGTGGTCAGCTAGCTGCCCCTGACCCCCTCCCACCTTCCCTCCATGGTCTGTGTGTATGCCATCATAGTCTCATTGTTGCTCTCCATGGTGTGTATTGTTTCTAGTGCCCATCCTGCCTGACCTCCATGGTCATCTTGCTGCTCCTGCCCTGCCCCCTTGCCCGCAGCCCTCCGTTTCCATGTGCAGACCCCTATTCCCTCCCTCCTGGCTTGTCTGTTCCATTGTAATGCCCCTGATCCGTCCCTCCTGCCCTTTATGGCCTGTTATGCTGCAGCTTTCTCTCCTGTCTGTCCATTATGGTCAGCTAGCTACCATTGCCTCTTTCCCCTCTGTTCTCTGTTGTCCATGTGCATGGTCCTGTCCCCTCCCTATTGCTTTCTATGGATTGTTGTGCTGCACTCCCATCCCGCATGCCCTGTGTGGTGTATTGTGCTGCTGCAAACCCTGATGCCTGTCCTGTAGGGTCAGTTTGGTGCACCTCTCCATGTCCCTCCTGTCCTCTGCTTTCTGAGTCCATGTCTCTACCCCAATTCCTCCTGCCTACCATGATCCAATGTACCATACTTGCGAACATTTTGAACTTGGTAAGAGGGAGATTTTGAAAAAAACTGGGGTATTGATTTTCCCCTTTGAGTTACATTGAAAAAGAGGAGATTGTAGACAGGAGACAGATCAAATAAAGCCCATTTGAGCTTAAAAACATTGGACGTTTCCTGGCTGAAACGGGTCTGTTGGCATGCATGGTTGTAGTACCACTGCCTCTTCCTTCTGCCCACAATGCTCTATTATATTGCTTCAGCCTCTCTTGCCAGTCCTGTATTGTTGGTTTGGTGCCCCTGCCCCCCTTTCCACTGCCCTCCATAGTCTATTGTGCTGCCACTGCCCTTCCTGCCTGCCCAGAAATTGTTGCCTCTGAACTCTCCTAACTGCATTAAATTTTCAGAGTCTGTGCCCCTCGCCTCTGCCTCTCAACAGTATCCCAATGAACAACTAGATTGCTAACATTCTATATTTATTACAATAGTGTGGAACACCCGACGTCTTCTTGATGTAATCAAAACTGGAATACCTAGAGCATTTCCTTTAGAAATTACATATATGAGAGTGTCTTATTTGCATCAAAATTTAATGGTTAGTGCTCTAAAAAACTAAAATGAGGACATATTTTCTGAGTTTTCAAATAGCGACAAAGAACTTTTAAATTATTTGTAATCTTTATAATTTTTTATCCAGTTGACCACTTGATTAAATGTTGCACCTAGGGGAGAGGACGTGGTGTTAATTCCAGAGCTGCAGACTTTGCAACTGGGGAACCAGGTTGGAGTTTCTGCTTCAGCTCAACATTCTGTGATTCTGGTCAAATCACTTAATCTCCCCATGTCTACAACCAAAATTAATTTGATCTTGTGTGATATAACCAATGCTCATGTAAAGCACTCCAATACCTGACAAGTCTGCACTATATAAAACTGCAAATACACAAAATATAAGTGTTTTGCACACTTCTGTCATTGGGCTACATGCGGGCTAAATCTGGGTGATATTTGTGCTGCATTTGGGCTCTTTTGTCTCTGGTGGCCATCTTGGGAGATTTATTTGTTATGAAGTTTCCTCATTTACTGCAGTCTCCTCAGTAGGAAATGCTTTCAGTTTTTTACTTTGATTCCATCAAAAAGGTATTCAGATATGTCACACATTTGCCATAAATTCTGAATGTTAGCACTCTAGTTGCTCATTAGATCACTGTAGTAAAGCTACTGCTCACCACGGAAGTCTGCTGCTGGTATTAAAAGTGCATGTTTCAGTCTGCATATCAGAATTTTTTCATGAAATAGAAGAGGATTTGAGAAGTCACTCAAAATGTGCCCTAATTTTTCTTTCTTCAGCACTAATCATAATTTCTATGGCAAAATGAACCCCCTCATTGTGTTCCTTTTTAAATTAAATGTTTTAAGCATTACCAGTTTATTCCAATCAAAATGGCTTCAGGTGTGCCATACTTTTGTCATAAGTAAGACAGTAAGCGCTCTAGTTGTTCTTAAGAACACTCTGGGACATTCTGTCATTGGGCTATACTTGGGCTACATCTGGGTGATATTTGGGCTACATTTGGGCTCTTTTGTCTCTAGTGGCCATCTTGGGAGATTTATTTATTATGAAGTTTCCTAATTTCCTCATTTACTGCAGTCTCCTCAGTAGGAAATACTTTCAGTTTTTTACTTTGGTTCCATCAAGAAGGCATTCAGATGTGTCACACATTTGCCATAAATTCTGGATGGTAGCACTCTAGTTGGTCATTAGATCACTGTGGTAAAGCTACTGCTCACCACGGAAGTCTGCTGCTGGTATTAAAAGTGCATGTTTCAGTCTGCATATCAGAATTTTTTCATGAAATAGAAGAGGATTTGAGAAGTCACTCAAAATGTGCCCTAATTTTTCTTTCTTCAGCACTAATCATAATTTCTATGGCAAAATGAACCCCCTCATTGTGTTCCTTTTTAAATTAACTGTTTTAAGTGTTACCAGTTTATTCCAATCAAGATGGCTTCAGGTGTGCCATAATTTTGTCATAAGTAAGACAGTAAGTGCTCTAGTTGTTCTTAAGAACACTCTGGGACATTCTGTCATCGGGCTATACTTGGGCTACATCTGGGTGATATTTGGGCTACATTTGGGCTCTTTTGTCTCTAGTGGCCATCTTGGGAGATTTATTTGTTATGAAGTTTCCTAATTTCCACATTTACTGAAGTCTCCTCAGTAGGAAATACGTTCAGTTTTTTACTTTGGTTCCATCAAGAAGGCATTCAGATGTGTCACACATTTGCCATAAATTCTGAATGGTAGCACTCTAGTTGGTCATTAGATCACTGTAGTAAAGCTGCTGCTCGCCAGTCTGCTGCTGGTATTCAAAGTGCATGTTTCAGTCTGCATGTCAGAATTTTTTAATGAAATAGAAGAGGATTTGAGAAGTCAAAATGTGCCCTAATTTTAATTTCTGCAGCACTAATCATAATTTCTATGGCAAAATGAACCCCCTCATTTTGTTCCTTTGCAAATTAAATGTTTTAACTCTTACCACTTTATTCCAATCAAGATGGCTTCAGGTGTGCCATACTTTTGTCATAAGTAAGACTGTTAGCGCTCTAGTTGTTATTTAGAACACTCTGGGACATTTTGTCATTGGGCTATACTTGGGCTACATCTGGATGATATTTGTGCTCCATTTGGGCTCTTTTGTCTCTGGTGGCCATTTTGGGAGACTTATTTGTTATGAAGTTTCCTAATTTCCTCATTTACTACAGTCTCCTCAATAGGAAATACTTACAGGTTTTTACTTTGATTCCATCAAGAAGGCATTCAGATTTGTCACACATTTGCCATAAATTCAGAATGTTAGCACTCTAGTTGCTTATTAGATCACTGTAGGCAAGCTACTGCTCACCAGGGAAGTCTGCTGCTAGTATTGAAAGGGCATGTTTCAGTCTGCATGTCAGAATTTTTTAATGAAATAGAAGAGAATTTGAGAAGTCACTCAAAATGCGCCCTAATTTTTCTATCTGCGGCACTAATCATACTTTCTATGGCAAAATGAACCCCCTCATTTTGTTCCTTTTTAAATTAAATGTTTTAAGAGTTACCACTTTATTCCAATCAAGATGGCTTCAGGTGTGACATATGTTTGTCATAAGTAGGACTGTTAGCGCTCTAGTTGTTCTTTAGAACACTCTGGGAAGCTGCAGTAGAACACAAAGGAATCAACTGACAGTCTCTGCCCTTGTTGGATGTACATGTTTTACTGAGAATGTCAGACTTCATTCTCACATGACTGAGAAAGATAATGTGAATTTACAGAAAATATGCTCTCAGGTTAGCTTATAGATCACCTTCCAAACCTCTGTGGGAAATGCATGAGAAAATATTTTTCTCTCATACATGATTCATTATATCCCAGCAGAAGGGTTTTTCACATGGTAAAATCACCTTAGAACACACCAGAATTCCTAAAATGAGTATGATACCATCAACAAATGATTTATAATGTAACTAAAGTCTTAAAACCTTCTAATAACTGCAATGCTTTTTAATGAGATGCTATCATGTAAATTGGTCCCAAGATGGCTGCCAACACTTCTTGGATGAAGTGCTGACAGCCAATCAGATCTCACGATGAGATGTCTGGTTAGGCTCCGCCCAGATATATATGTGATTTTGATATTGATTTTCTCAGGAACTACTGAACAGATTGACACCATTTAAGCAAAAGGCACGAGTCTGAACTGAGGACTACCTCAGAGAGGTAGTCCTCAGGTCAAGGAAGTGCCTTTTGTAGGTTTGGTGTAAATCTGTTCAGTAGATTCTGAGAAAATAGCCTTTAAATCAATATATATATCTGAGCCAGCTTACGGTGCGCTTACGGTACGCTTACCGTACGCGTACGGTGGCGTGCGCGAGCGCGATTCTGATTGGCTCTTAGATCTTAGTAAACATTCGAATCGGTCGAAACCAGGAAGCGGCGGCCGCCATTTCGTGTGTTTCACTCAGAAAAAAAAAGAGTGATATCTTGAAAAGGGGGCAAGGAGGAGAGTTACAGACCCCCTTACATTTGTAAGGGGGTCAAAGAAGGACAGAAAAGTATAAAGACAACATTTATGGATTTTAAAAAAAATCGCGGGGTACGCGTACGGTAAGCTTACCGTAAGCGTACGGTAGAAAAAAAAATAAAAAAATAAATGAAATTCAGATTTAAGTGTTTAGATATTAGGGGGCTCTAAAAAGAGCCGTTGTGTTTATGAAATGATTTTTTAGTGGTACCTACAAGTAAGTACCGATGCAGAGTCTAAGGTTCAAGAGGAAGACTCTGTTCCCTTCATCATTGAAGTGCACACCATCTCCTCTATAAATGTCTTGCATGTCGTAACGCAAGTTGTTGTGGTAAATGGAACCCATACCATAGTCACGGAGGAAAGCAGAAACAGATTTGTTGACGTGCTTTCTTGCTTTGTCAATCTGCGGACAGAAATGATTGGACCAGTTCCATTTTTGCCTTTGGCATATGTTAGAAAACACAAAGGCAGTTTTAGGGAAAAGTGAAAACAGTTGTGCAAAGGTGTCCTTCATAAGCATTTCCAGACCTACCCCAGTCAAAGTGCCTAGGTCATTGCCACCACAGTGCACTATTATGAGGTCAGGGTGTTGGATGTGCATGAAGGATTTCACCAATGGCATCAATTGGTGCCACTTTAACCCTCTCTGACCAATCCATTTAATGTCTACATTTGGCAAAGCAAGGTCTCTCACCATATCTGTTTTCTCTGCATACTTTTCACTCCAGAAGACATAGCTGTGCCCTACAATCCACACTGTGAACATCTTCAAAGGAGAACTGGATGCACTCAGGAGGTGTCTTTCAGTAGAATGGCAATATGAAAAGAAAGACAGTTTGGAAATGGAGGCATACATATTTTTTTCATAAAAAAAAGAACTGATTGGCTGTTTCATACCATTCTAGAATAAAAACTAGGCTGTATGTGTAAATTAATAGAAGCATGTTTTGTATTGGTACAGAAAAATGTATTACCAAAGAACAGTACTATGGATTTGCTGTTAGGTTTGAAAAGTCAAGCACTCTTGCTCTGTGGAATTGAAACATTGTTTGGTGAACTTCTGACCTAACTCCACACAGCAGTGTTCCATGAGCTGTTGCTATGGTAGCAGGCAGAAGTCAAGTTGGGGGAAGGGTACTAGGCAGAAGTCAAGTTGGGGGAAGGGTACTTTTGGAAAAGGGTTGGTTTTCAACCAATAGAAATGTGTGATTACATTTGAAAAAAAGGGGGAAGCACTGAGATTTGAAACTAACATGTATATGTGTGGAAAAAGAGAGGGAAAGTTTGCCATTATCTGGTTCTGCTGAGAGGAGAGAGGTGTAAAGAACAGAGATCCTGGCTCTGATAATCTGCTGTTTGAGTGCCACATTTCTTTCACAACTAACTAATTTTAAAGGTGAGTTTAGAGTTTGAGAGGGGATGTATATGGTAAATTAAGAAATGAATAATAGAAATGGGATTCCTTTTGTTGAAGTTGTGTTTATTATTTTCTGTTTTGGGAGAAATTTAAATGTGAAGAACATGTAAAATAATATGGACTATGTTTTCACCATAAATTAAGGTGTACTGGTAAAAATAAAGAATACTTTAAGGGTTTGAGGTTTCAGTCAGTAATGCAAATACATTCAGCATCACTAAGGCTGGTTGCCCTTGCTGGAGTGTAGGCAGACAACCAGGTTACACATGGTGCTGGTCTGAAAAAGCAGTTTGGACATGTGCTTTTTTAAGAATCTGAAAAGTGGATTCATAATGTGTCAGTCTGTAAAAGTGTTTATCACTTGCCAAAAAAAAGAGTAGTAAGTGTGCTTTCAAATTGGCAAAGAAATTTCGTTTTGTGACTAATGTGAAAACATGACTCTGTGTGCATATAGGAATTACAGGCAGAGATTTATTGCGTATTGCTCTGGTGATTTCACAGTTGCATTAGATGGAAAGGGGGAGCCATTTTTTGGTGCAGAAGCAGACTCTTAGCACACACCCAGCTGCTTGCCCTGTGGAATCATGCGCAGTATTCACAAGCGAGTGGGGTTTGAGGTTTCAGTCAGTAATGCAAATACATTCAGCATCACTAAGGCTGGTTGCCCTTGCTGGAGTGTAGGCAGTCAACCAGGTTACACATGGTGCTGGTCTGAAAAAGCAGTTTGGACATGTGCTTTTTTAAGAATCTGAAAAGTGGATTCATAATGTGTCAGTCTGTAAAAGTGTTTATCACTTGCCAAAAAAAAGAGTAGTAAGTGTGCTTTCAAATTGACAAAGAAATTTCGTTTTGTGACTAATGTGAAAACATGACTCTGTGTGCATATAGGAATTACAGGCAGAGATTTATTGCGTATTGCTCTGGTGATTTCACAGTTGCATTAGATGGAAAGGGGGAGCCATTTTTTGGTGCAGAAGCAGACTCTTAGCACACACCCAGCTGCTTACCCTGTGGAATCATGCACAGTATTCACAAGCGAGTGGGGTTTGAGGTTTCAGTCAGTAATGCAAATACATTCAGCATCACTAAGGCTGGTTGCCCTTGCTGGAGTGTAGGCAGTCAACCAGGTTACACATGGTGCTGGTCTGAAAAAGCAGTTTGGACATGTGCTTTTTTAAGAATCTGAAAAATGGATTCATAATGTGTCAGTCTGTAAAAGTGTTTATCACTTGCCAAAAAAAAGAGTAGTAAGTGTGCTTTCAAATTGGCAAAGAAATTTAGTTTTGTGACTAATGTGAAAACATGACTCTGTGTGCATATAGGAATTACAGGCAGAGATTTATTGCGTATTGCTCTGGTGATTTCACAGTTGCATTAGATGGAAAGGGGGAGCCATTTTTTGGTGCAGAAGCAGACTCTTAGCACACACCCAGCTGCTTACCCTGTGGAATCATGCACAGTATTCACAAGCGAGTGGGGTTTGAAGTTTCAGTCAGTAATGCAAATACATTCAGCATCACTAAGGCTGGTTGCCCTTGCTGGAGTGTAGGCAGTCAACC
Organism: Triturus cristatus; assembly: GCF_964204655.1. Classification (NCBI taxonomy): domain Eukaryota; kingdom Metazoa; phylum Chordata; class Amphibia; order Caudata; family Salamandridae; genus Triturus; species Triturus cristatus. The sequence continues at coordinate 704,970,490 of NC_140595.1, read as the reverse complement.
AGGTTACACATGGTGCTGGTCTGAAAAAGCAGTTTGGACATGTGCTTTTTTAAGAATCTGAAAAGTGGATTCATAATGTGTCAGTCTGTAAAAGTGTTTATCACTTGCCAAAAAAAAGAGTAGTAAGTGTGCTTTCAAATTGGCAAAGAAATTTCGTTTTGTGACTAATGTGAAAACATGACTCTGTGTGCATATAGGAATTACAGGCAGAGATTTATTGCGTATTGCTCTGGTGATTTCACAGTTGCATTAGATGGAAAGGGGGAGCCATTTTTTGGTGCAGAAGCAGACTCTTAGCACACACCCAGCTGCTTACCCTGTGGAATCATGCACAGTATTCACAAGCGAGTGGGGTTTGAGGTTTCAGTCAGTAATGCAAATACATTCAGCATCACTAAGGCTGGTTGCCCTTGCTGGAGTGTAGGCAGTCAACCAGGTTACACATGGTGCTGGTCTGAAAAAGCAGTTTGGACATGTGCTTTTTTAAGAATCTGAAAAATGGATTCATAATGTGTCAGTCTGTAAAAGTGTTTATCACTTGCCAAAAAAAAGAGTAGTAAGTGTGCTTTCAAATTGGCAAAGAAATTTCGTTTTGTGACTAATGTGAAAACATGACTCTGTGTGCATATAGGAATTACAGGCAGAGATTTATTGCGTATTGCTCTGGTGATTTCACAGTTGCATTAGATGGAAAGGGGGAGCCATTTTTTGGTGCAGAAGCAGACTCTTAGCACACACCCAGCTGCTTATCCTGTGGAATCATGCACAGTATTCACAAGCGAGTGGGGTTTGAGGTTTCAGTCAGTAATGCAAATACATTCAGCATCACTAAGGCTGGTTGCCCTTGCTGGAGTGTAGGCAGTCAACCAGGTTACACATGGTGCTGGTCTGAAAAAGCAGTTTGGACATGTGCTTTTTTAAGAATCTGAAAAGTGGATTCATAATGTGTCAGTCTGTAAAAGTGTTTATCACTTGCCAAAAAAAAGAGTAGTAAGTGTGCTTTCAAATTGGCAAAGAAATTTCGTTTTGTGACTAATGTGAAAACATGACTCTGTGTGCATATAGGAATTACAGGCAGAGATTTATTGCGTATTGCTCTGGTGATTTCACAGTTGCATTAGATGGAAAGGGGGAGCCATTTTTTGGTGCAGAAGCAGACTCTTAGCACACACCCAGCTGCTTACCCTGTGGAATCATGCACAGTATTCACAAGCGAGTGGGGTTTGAGGTTTCAGTCAGTAATGCAAATACATTCAGCATCACTAAGGCTGGTTGCCCTTGCTGGAGTGTAGGCAGTCAACCAGGTTACACATGGTGCTGGTCTGAAAAAGCAGTTTGGACATGTGCTTTTTTAAGAATCTGAAAAATGGATTCATAATGTGTCAGTCTGTAAAAGTGTTTATCACTTGCCAAAAAAAAGAGTAGTAAGTGTGCTTTCAAATTGGCAAAGAAATTTAGTTTTGTGACTAATGTGAAAACATGACTCTGTGTGCATATAGGAATTACAGGCAGAGATTTATTGCGTATTGCTCTGGTGATTTCACAGTTGCATTAGATGGAAAGGGGGAGCCATTTTTTGGTGCAGAAGCAGACTCTTAGCACACACCCAGCTGCTTACCCTGTGGAATCATGCACAGTATTCACAAGCGAGTGGGGTTTGAGGTTTCAGTCAGTAATGCAAATACATTCAGCATCACTAAGGCTGGTTGCCCTTGCTGGAGTGTAGGCAGTCAACCAGGTTACACATGGTGCTGGTCTGAAAAAGCAGTTTGGACATGTGCTTTTTTAAGAATCTGAAAAGTGGATTCATAATGTGTCAGTCTGTAAAAGTGTTTATCACTTGCCAAAAAAAAGAGTAGTAAGTGTGCTTTCAAATTGGCAAAGAAATTTCGTTTTGTGACTAATGTGAAAACATGACTCTGTGTGCATATAGGAATTACAGGCAGAGATTTATTGCGTATTGCTCTGGTGATTTCACAGTTGCATTAGATGGAAAGGGGGAGCCATTTTTTGGTGCAGAAGCAGACTCTTAGCACACACCCAGCTGCTTACCCTGTGGAATCATGCACAGTATTCACAAGCGAGTGGGGTTTGAGGTTTCAGTCAGTAATGCAAATACATTCAGCATCACTAAGGCTGGTTGCCCTTGCTGGAGTGTAGGCAGTCAACCAGGTTACACATGGTGCTGGTCTGAAAAAGCAGTTTGGACATGTGCTTTTTTAAGAATCTGAAAAATGGATTCATAATCTGTCAGTCTGTAAAAGTGTTTATCACTTGCCAAAAAAAAGAGTAGTAAGTGTGCTTTCAAATTGGCAAAGAAATTTCGTTTTGTGACTAATGTGAAAACATGACTCTGTGTGCATATAGGAATTACAGGCAGAGATTTATTGCGTATTGCTCTGGTGATTTCACAGTTGCATTAGATGGAAAGGGGGAGCCATTTTTTGGTGCAGAAGCAGACTCTTAGCACACACCCAGCTGCTTATCCTGTGGAATCATGCACAGTATTCACAAGCGAGTGGGGTTTGAGGTTTCAGTCAGTAATGCAAATACATTCAGCATCACTAAGGCTGGTTGCCCTTGCTGGAGTGTAGGCAGTCAACCAGGTTACACATGGTGCTGGTCTGAAAAAGCAGTTTGGACATGTGCTTTTCTAAGAATCTGAAAAGTGGATTCATAATGTGTCAGTCTGTAAAAGTGTTTATCACTTGCCAAAAAAAAGAGTAGTAAGTGTGCTTTCAAATTGGCAAAGAAATTTCGTTTTGTGACTAATGTGAAAACATGACTCTGTGTGCATATAGGAATTACAGGCAGAGATTTATTGCGTATTGCTCTGGTGATTTCACAGTTGCATTAGATGGAAAGGGGGAGCCATTTTTTGGTGCAGAAGCAGACTCTTAGCACACACCCAGCTGCTTACCCTGTGGAATCATGCACAGTATTCACAAGCGAGTGGGGTTTGAGGTTTCAGTCAGTAATGCAAATACATTCAGCATCACTAAGGCTGGTTGCCCTTGCTGGAGTGTAGGCAGTCAACCAGGTTACACATGGTGCTGGTCTGAAAAAGCAGTTTGGACATGTGCTTTTTTAAGAATCTGAAAAGTGGATTCATAATGTGTCAGTCTGTAAAAGTGTTTATCGCTTGCCAAAAAAAAGAGTAGTAAGTGTGCTTTCAAATTGGCAAAGAAATTTCGTTTTGTGACTAATGTGAAAACATGACTCTGTGTGCATATAGGAATTACAGGCAGAGATTTATTGCGTATTGCTCTGGTGATTTCACAGTTGCATTAGATGGAAAGGGGGAGCCATTTTTTGGTGCAGAAGCAGACTCTTAGCACACACCCAGCTGCTTACCCTGTGGAATCATGCACAGTATTCACAAGCGAGTGGGGTTTGAGGTTTCAGTCAGTAATGCAAATACATTCAGCATCACTAAGGCTGGTTGCCCTTGCTGGAGTGTAGGCAGTCAACCAGGTTACACATGGTGCTGGTCTGAAAAAGCAGTTTGGACATGTGCTTTTTTAAGAATCTGAAAAGTGGATTCATAATGTGTCAGTCTGTAAAAGTGTTTATCACTTGCCAAAAAAAAGAGTAGTAAGTGTGCTTTCAAATTGGCAAAGAAATTTCGTTTTGAAAACAGCAAAAAAAGGCACATTTTTTTTTGGAAAAATATGTAAATATGTGTACTGTATTATAAAATGTTTTATTAAATATTAATACTTTTTTCTTTTTTTCAGATTGAGATAGATCATTTTCGAAAACTAGAACCATTTTTAAAGCAATTAAAAAAAATTTAAATGAATAAATATTTTTTGAGTGGGTATGGTAAGTCAAAAATATCATGGTCCCTTTTTTCCACTTCTCCACAATCACATTTTCAGTTTTTCTTTGTAGTCTCTCAAGGACCTTGTAATGTGATAATTGATTTTTAGTGTGTTTTTTTAAAAAAAAAATAATTACGCGTACCGTACGCGTACGGTAAAAAAAAAAAAAAAAAAAAGTTTTAAAAACATATATAAAAAATAGATGAAAGGTAAGGTTGGCTCTTAAAAGAGCCGTTGTGTTCATGCAGGGACAGAGGAAAGAAAGAATGGGAATATTAGACGGTACGACAAGTGTGCTGATCTATTTTATTGTTCACTAGGGAAATACTGGTCTCCCTATAACAAATTAGATCATGACAAGTGGCGCACCGTATTTCAACCCTCAGAAACCGAGGGTTAATTTCCTGAGGAGAAGAAAAAGGAGATGCTCCCCCCACAGATGAAGGGCTCACCTGACCTGCAGAAGAAGGACTCGGCACTGCAGATGATGGTCCAGGCTGAGCTGCTGTGGATGTGCTTGGTTGATTTACTGAAGGGTTACCTTCAGTAAGTCGAGCATGTGTCCTTCTGTGTACATCCTTAAGGTGTCTCATCATGGTGTGATTCCCGAAGGAATACTTCCTGTCGGGATTCCCTCTTGAAAGTACACGGCCACACAGCTTACAAGTCACTAAGGGTGCATTTACCTTTTGCTGGCCCTCTGGAAAAGAAAAATACTCCCATATGAAAGAGGTCTTTTGTTTCCTCGCTCTCTGCCTCAAGGTAGTGCTGCTAGCCTCACTCTAAGAAGGGCTCTGCTGTTCTGCCATCGTATCACAAAGACAACCCAGCTCCTTCTCCTAAGGGATCACAAGCAGAAATGAGGGGAATGGGTGTGGTGTAGGAGAGTTCTAGAACTGAAAGTAGTTTCAACCAATCAAAAGTTGTGTTTCATGATCACATGACCAACCGTACTCTTACGGTGCGCTTACGGTGCGCTTACGGCAAAAGTACGCATGCGCGTAAAAAAGACACGCGCTCGCGCGCATGCGCATAACAGTCACTCCCCAACACTTCCGCGTAACGTGCGCGTGTAGCGTACACGCGTACGCGCCCCACGCGCAGTACGCGCGGCTACGCAAATTGCGTAACTATACGCAAACAGCGTAGATAAATTATGGACATTGCGTAAACCGTACGCTTACCGTAAGCTTACCGTACGCGCACTAAAAAAAAAAAATATATATATTTTCAAAGTTATACTAATATATCTTACCTGTTTGGTAAAAAAAAAAAAAAATCTTGCAATATTGCAGATTTTAAAGAAAAAAAACATAGTGTTTTAAGAGAATAAAAAGTTTTTAAAAAACTTGTTTTTTTTAAAAAAAAACACATTTAATATAAGAATTTATAAAAAAAAAAAAAAATCAATAAAAAAAAATATGGGAATCACATATGTTATAGCTAAGAATTAGTATTTACAAAACCATACAAATTCACTGAAAAAACCATGGGTTTCACACACGTTATAGTTAGAAATTAGCATTTAAAAAACCTTGCAAATTCACTGAAAAAACCATAGGTTTCACACATGTTATAGTTAGGAATTAGCATTTAAAAAACCTTGCAAATTCAGTGAAAAAACCAAAGGTTTCACACATGTTATAGCTAGCTGGACATTTCACTCGTAAAAAACCAATGAAATTCCCCCGTTATAGTTAGTTCAGCTAACTATAACTCGCGCGCCCGCAATGCACTGCTGATGACGTCACATATTACATCACTCATGACATGGTCACTGACATCACTCATGACATCACTGATGACATCTCAAATGACATCACTGATGACATCACTGATGACATCATCCTTGTGATAGAGTGGCAGACCTCCTCTTCCCCTAATATAACCTTTGATACACACATTCAAAAATAGAGACTGAAATTTTCAAAACAATGGACATACCAATACCAGTTACAAGAACCTCTTAAGTAATTCTAAGAACCACATACACATCCACTCATTCACCAACAGTCCTATACAGTCACTCATACATGCACTCACTCATCATATGTACTCATACACCTATACATCCTGTTACACAATGCCACTCATCCATAGAGTTACTCACACATACTCACTCATGCTAATAAAGAAACAAACATACATTTATTAGCTTATACAGTTATACACACACCACCACACTTACTTCTACGGAAACATACACATACTTAGTCTTATAAACAATCACTTATAGAAACACATACTTATTCATACAGGAACTCTTTCAATCTCTCACTCTCACATATACTCACTTATATACACCAATAGTCACATATACTAGTTTAAAACATATGTAGTTACTCATAAAGACACTATTGAGACAGTCATTCACTCACTAACACAACCATTCACACACTCATCCACCCATACAGTCCTACACACATGCTGTCTTCAACACATACAAAGAGTGAATCACTCATTCATGCACCTATGCACTACATAATACCCCCCACCGAACCATACAGACACTCAGACTGATACTCAAAAAAACAACTAATAACCTATATAGACACCCATGAAGCTACTCACCAACCCATGCAGCCACTTATACACAAAGTGAGATACTGATACAGATATTTTCATATTTAAACATTACTCAGTAAGCCATGTATTCACTATGATACACTTAATCAGTCAGTAACACAATACATTTTTCAAAAACAAAGCATCCATTTAGACACTTATATACCCATTTATTCTTCCATTGACCTTGAGATATACATATATAAAACATATTTAATTTTCAGAAAAACACACATTCACTGGAGGATGTCATCAGTGATGTCATCAGTGATGTCATTTGAGATGTCATCAGTGATGTCATGAGTGATGTCAGTGACCATGTCATGAGTGATGTAATATGTGACGTCATCAGCAGTGCATTGCGGGCGCGCGAGTTATAGTTAGCTGAACTAACTATAACGGGGGAATTTCATTGGTTTTTTACGAGTGAAATGTCCAGCTAACTATAACATGTGTGAAACCTTTGGTTTTTTCACTGAATTTGCAAGGTTTTTTAAATGCTAATTCCTAACTATAACATGTGTGAAACCTATGGTTTTTTCAGTGAATATATATAAATATGTATATGCTTTTCATTGAAGTAAGTCTAGAATATTTTTAAAAATCATATTAATATACTGTAAATAACTATGTTACACTATATATCCATACATGTATATAAACACATATATATATATATGTTTGTGTGTGTTTATATAAATATATATTTATATATAGTGTCAAGTAGTAGTGGAATTTATGTAATGTACATTATATTAAAGTTATATACTAAAATAGTTAACATATACTACATTAAACTGTATATATGTTTTTAAAATAAACATTTTGTATGTTTTTGGACGATATTAGTGTTAAACAATATTTTATATCCAATATTTTTGTACTTAGTTTCATAGGGACATGGTAATTTGGTAAATGATATTTTTGACACAGTATTTTGTACCTCAATATTGTGTTAGTGATCCATGCCTCCAAACATTTTGCCTTAACCCCTTCTGTTTTCTGGATTTATTCTTCGTTGATATGCGGGCTACGTATACTTTACCACTGCTAACCAGTGCTAAAGTGCTTGTGCTCTTTCCTAAAGTATGGTTCAATTGCCTTATACCCCATATTTAATTAATTTATATGTCCATAGTATATGGTACTAAATGTACCCAAAGCCAATACATTAAATGCTACCAGTTGGCCTGCAGCACTCATTGTGCCACTCACACACTTTGAAACTTGTCCCAGGCCTGCCATTGAAACTTGTAGTGTAGTTTTAAAACTGTCAATTCGAACTGACAAAATAAACCGTTTTCCATGCCTAAACCTTCCTTTTTAAAATATGTAAGTCACCCCTAATATAGGCCCTAAACAGCCCATAGGGCGAGGTGCATTAAGTACTCTCTCTAAGAACATTTTCTCTCAGAGGCTCTATACTGATATGGATAGTGCCCCACTCAAACTCATGTTGTTAATACAGTAATAAGTTACACAATAATGAGAAATGCTTTTTGTCAGTATGTTGTAAGTCAAAACCTTTTGTTTTTCATAAAACGTATACCCTACATATTGTCGGTTTCATTTAGCATCCTTCAGATATTGACTTCTATGGATCGGCACATTTGGACATTGTAATTCACATCTTAGATCAGGACATTGTAGTGATTCACCTCAACAACTTTCTATTAGCTTGTTGTGTGTATCATTCTGCCTATATTGTTACTGTAAGAATTTGGGTTATGGAGAGTGATAACCCTACTAAACCAAAGTCAGTATAAATCACAAAAGTCACTAAATTAAATTAATCAATGACAGTGGAGGCAGGAGGACAGAACAGCCTGATTCTTTGAGAGGATGTGGGAAAAGTACAAGGAGACACTGTTGCAAAGTACGGTATGGTGTGGAGGAGGAGGAGCTATGCATTGAACAGGAGCTCGTCCGAGGTTCTTTTGTGGCAAACGCGGCAGCTTGCCTGGCTTACGGTCCAAGTCAATGACTGCCCAGACTACCCCTGACCTCCACCGCTCTTTGGCCCTCACATACACTTGCTCCTTGTCTTCCTCTCTGCTATTGCAAGCCATTGCCAGCCTTGTCCGCTTTGAGGCAGTAGGCAGGGAATGGATAGAGGTTGTGGTGGCTTAATTGGCTGGAGGCGCCCGAAGGGTTGCAACAGCTGCAACGGTGGCAGCAAGAAACATTTGGCTGCTAGTAAATAATTTAGGCATGGTGCGCAGCCCCCCTCTGGTGATGAGGCGACCAGAATTAGGTTGTTGAAGGTTCCTCCTAGTGGGTTGCGCTCATAGTGCCTGGAATTGTTACAGCCCCTTTAGTATTATACCTACAACCTGATGTAGTCTATCACGACCACAAGTGCCTTCTAATCGTGCAGCTAGGCTCCATGGGCCAGATGTAGGACCATTGGCTTTTGCACCTCACAAATTACGGAAAAATGCGAGTCGCAATTTGCGACTCGCAAAAGCCAATGTACAACCGTGTCAGTGACACTGTTAGCGATTCCCAATGGTGTCGCAAAATGTGAGGCTCATGACTATTGACGAGCTACTCGCAATGTGTGACCCCATTGGGATTGGCTCCCTATTCCAGGGATGGTGGCCTGCTGGGCTCAGCAGACCTCCAAGTCTGGGACTGCTTTTCAATAAAGCAATTTATTTGTAATGCAGCCTGTTTTCCTTAAATGAAAACAGTATGCATTGTTAAAAAAATTAAACATTTTTGTTTCATTTTTTAAGGGCAGGTAGTGGTCCCTGGGACCACTGCCTGCCCTTAAAATATATTTTTAGAGCCAGTCACGAAGGGGAAGGGGTCCCCTAGGGACCCCTTCCTATTTCCGACTCCATTACCACCCTCTTGAAGAGGGTGGTAAATTGCAAGTGTTTTGCGACCGCAATTGCGGTTGCAAAACATTCATACATGTCTTGTGAGTTGCTATTTGGAAGGGAACGCCCCTTCCTATTAGCAAGCCGCAAAACACTATTCTGAGAGTCGCAATTTTTTGTGAGTCGCAAAATAGTGTTAGTACATTGGCCATGTAGGTTTTTGCATGCGCAAACGGGTCACAAACCCATTTGGGCATGCAAAAACTGGTCGTACATCTGGCCCCAATTGCCTCGAGACTTGTCTTCACTATTTACCTATGGATGCACAACACTTTTTGCCCCCGTGCTTGCCGTCTTTTGTATTTGCGGTGTTCACTCTGGCTGCTTGACGACTGTGGGCAGCTGCTAGATAATTGATGGTTTGTGAACCTGTTCTAGTAGAGGCCTAGTGGGTATTTTGAGTAGAAAGAATCTGAAATCAACTTTTTTAGTTAGTGGCCCCATCAATGTCCTATTGATGCAAGATTCAGCTTGTATTCTGATTAGGATTCTATTCTTTAAACCACTTGAGACCTCTTGGATCCAGATCTCCAGATTCCAGATAAAGAGCTGTTGGATTTGTGGGGACTGAGGTGAACTTGTGGATTTTGTTGAGAAGACTTCACCAGTATTTTTCTGGGCCGTTATCTTCCTTATTTTGTGTGAACAGCGGTAATGAAGAGTCATGACTATTGAGGACTATTGCGATCTAGGTCTAGCAAGGCCAAATTATGTCTCTGGCATGGCCCCCAGGAAGCAGAAGTCACTCCAAGAACAGCTTGGTAAAATAAATTTCTGTGCTCGATTATGGGCTCAAGGATACTGCTCTCCTCTTGAATGTGGCCATTACAAAAATGGGGTAACCCATGGTAAAAGGACCTGGGTGAATAGCTGATACCAAAAACAATGGTCCTTGACCAATGATCAATATATCTGAGACAATATGCTTCGCTTAGTTAATTTGTTTAGCTACTCCTGAGCCCAAAAAACACAGAAATTTTCTTTAAGAATAATGGCTCGCAATATTCAATAAATAGTTCAAACTGAAAAAGGACAACATCCAAAACACTGTGAAATGATATACATACGTTTATTTTTGGCAATTTTTAATATTAGGACAGAACGAGGTTGCTCCAAAGAGAAACGTGCATTAAGGGAAGGTGATAAAGGAGTGAGTGAATGAGACAAGAAATGAAAGGTACATAGTAGTCAGAATATTCAATCAATTTTAGGCAATGTGGATCGGTTGTGATTCACCGTCCAGAATCCAAGAAACCTGGTCACATTCATTAAATACAAAATTATTAGTATATTTCAAACAATGACCCCATTGATGGTCTTGCACGGAGAGATGAATATGTGTCCCAGGTAGTTAAGGGTGGGCGTCGACGTTTCGACCCGTCTTGTTGGCCTTAGGGATTTTTAAGCCTTGGCCTTGCGGGTCTTCATCAGGTCCAAAGAGGGGGCAACCTGACTGGAAGGTGGTCTTAACTGAAACACCTAATTGATTTAAATCACAGGAAAAATCCCGGATTCCAATGAATGGAGGGCTTGATGTCACAGGTCAATTAATTCGTTCGCATCGGGAAAACGTTAGCGATGTGTCTGCCGTTATTCAGAATTTAGTACTGTTAGCGATGTATCTGCCGTTATTCAGGATTAATCGCCTTAGTACTAAGCCGCGGTCGAGCTCACTTTGCACTGAGGCGCGAACGGAGACAGACGCTCCGTGGCTCTGCACATTTTCTGTGTTTGCTTGCTTTGATTGAATTCCTACGCCTCGGCGATTAATCCTGAATAAAGGCAGATACATCGCTAACAGTACTAATTTCTGAATAACGGCAGATACATCGCTAACACATTTGCCATAAATTCTGAATGGTAGCACTCTAGTTGGTCATTAGATCACTGTAGTAAAGCTGCTGCTCGCCAGTCTGCTGCTGGTATTCAAAGTGCATGTTTCAGTCTGCATGTCAGAATTTTTTAATGAAATAGAAGAGGATTTGAGAAGTCAAAATGTGCCCTAATTTTAATTTCTGCAGCACTAATCATAATTTCTATGGCAAAATGAACCCCCTCATTTTGTTCCTTTGCAAATTAAATGTTTTAACTCTTACCACTTTATTCCAATCAAGATGGCTTCAGGTGTGCCATACTTTTGTCATAAGTAAGACTGTTAGCGCACTAGTTGTTATTTAGAACACTCTGGGACATTTTGTCATTGGGCTATACTTGGGATACATCTGGGTGATATTTGTGCTCCATTTGGGCTCTTTTGTCTCTGGTGGCCATTTTGGGAGACTTATTTGTTATGAAGTTTCCTAATTTCCTCATTTACTACAGTCTCCTCAATAGGAAATACTTACAGGTTTTTACTTTGATTCCATCAAGAAGGCATTCAGATTTGTCACACATTTGCCATAAATTCAGAATGTTAGCACTCTAGTTGCTTATTAGATCACTGTAGGCAAGCTACTGCTCACCAGGGAAGTCTGCTGCTAGTATTGAAAGGGCATGTTTCAGTCTGCATGTCAGAATTTTTTAATGAAATAGAAGAGAATTTGAGAAGTCACTCAAAATGCGCCCTCATTTTTCTATCTGCGGCACTAATCATACTTTCTATGGCAAAATGAACCCCCTCATTTTGTTCCTTTTTAAATTAAATGTTTTAAGAGTTACCACTTTATTCCAATCAAGATGGCTTCAGGTGTGACATACGTTTGTCATAAGTAGGACTGTTAGCGCTCTAGTTGTTCTTTAGAACACTCTGGGAAGCTGCAGTAGAACACAAAGGAATCAACTGACAGTCTCTGCCCTTGTTGGATGTACATGTTTTACTGAGAATGTCAGACTTCATTCTCACATGACTGAGAAAGATAATGTGAATTTACAGAAAATATGCTCTCAGGTTAGCTTATAGATCACCTTCCAAACCTCTGTGGGAAATGCATGAGAAAATATTTTTCTCTCATACATGATTCATTATATCCCAGCATAAGGGTTTTTCACATGGTAAAATCACCTTAGAACACACCAGAATTCCTAAAATGAGTATGATACCATCAACAAATGATTTATAATGTAACTAAAGTCTTAAAACCTTCTAATAACTGCAATGCTTTTTAATGAGATGCTATCATGTAAATTGGTCCCAAGATGGCTGCCAACACTTCTTGGATGAAGTGCTGACAGCCAATCAGATCTCACGATGAGATGTCTGGTTAGGCTCCGCCCAGATATATATGTGATTTTGATATTGATTTTCTCAGGAACTACTGAACAGATTGACACCATTTAAGCAAAAGGCACGAGTCTGAACTGAGGACTACCTCTTTGCCAAATTCGGTGTAATTCCGTTCAGCAGTTCGGGCTGTAGCTGCGGCTAAATGTCCTATGGGAAATTGCATGGGGAAAACATGTTTTGGGACCCCCCTTTTTTCTCGGCCACTGCTACACGAATCATCACGAGACTTTCAGGATAAGAGCGGACCTGAGCTGGCCAAATGCTTTGAAAATTTCGTGAAGATTCGTTAATCAGCGCCAAAGTTATTGGGAATAGAATGTTGCGGATTTCCTATGGAAAATAGGTCCTAACTATAACTACCTACTGGCAACCGCCAGTGGGTAATATATATATACATATATATATATAAATATGTATATGCTTTTCATTGTAGTAAGTCTAGAATATTTTTAAAAATCATATTAATATACTGTAAATAACTATGTTACACTATATATCCATACATGTATATAAACACATATATATGTGTTTGTGTGTGTTTATATAACTATATATTTATATATAGTGTCAAGTAGTAGTGGAATTTATGTAATGTACATTATATTAAAGTTATATACTAAAATAGTTAACATATACTACATTAAACTGTATATATTTTTTTTAAATAAACATTTTGTATGTTTTTGGACGATATTAGTGTTAAACAATATTTTATATCCAATATTTTTGTACTTAGTTTCATAGGGACATGGTAATTTGGTAAATGATATTTTTGACACAGTATTTAGTACCTCAATATTGTGTTAGGGATCCATGCCTCCAAACATTTTGCCTTAACCCTTTCTGTTTTCTGGATTTATTCTTCGTTGATATGCGGGCTACGTATACTTTACCACTGCTAACCAGTGCTAAAGTGCTTGTGCTCTTTCCTAAAGTATGGTTCAATTGCCTTATACCCCATATTTAATTAATTTATACGTCCATAGTATATGGTACTAAATGTACCCAAAGTCAATACATTAAATGCTACCAGTTGGCCTGCAGCACTCATTGTGCCACTCACACACTTTGAAACTTGTCCCAGGCCTGCCATTGAAACTTGTAGTGTAGTTTTAAAACTGTCAATTCGAACTGACAAAATAAACTGTTTTCCATGCCTAAACCTTCCTTTTTAAAATATGTAAGTCACCCCTAATATAGGCCCTAAACAGCCCATAGGGCGAGGTGCATTAAGTACTCTCTCTAAGAACATTTTCTCTCAGAGGCTCTATACTGATATGGATAGTGCCCCACTCAAACTCATGTTGTTAATACAGTAATAAGTTACACAATAATGAGAAATGCTTTTTGTCAGTATGTTGTAAGTCAAAACCTTTTGTTTTTCATAAAACGTATACCCTACATATTGTCGGTTTCATTTAGCATCCTTCAGATATTGACTTCTATGGATCGGCACATTTGGACATTGTAATTCACATCTTAGATCAGGACATTGTAGTGATTCACCTCAACAACTTTCTATTAGCTTGTTGTGTGTATCATTCTGCCTATATTGTTACTGTAAGAATTTGGGTTATGGAGAGTGATAACCCTACTAAACCAAAGTCAGTATAAATCACAAAAGTCACTAAATTAAATTAATCAATGACAGTGGAGGCAGGAGGACAGAACAGCCTGATTCTTTGAGAGGATGTGGGAAAAGTACAAGGAGACACTGTTGCAAAGTACGGTATGGTGTGGAGGAGGAGGAGCTATGCATTGAACAGGAGCTCGTCCGAGGTTCTTTTGTGGCAAACGCGGCAGCTTGCCTGGCTTACGGTCCAAGTCAATGACTGCCCAGACTACCCCTGACCTCCACCGCTCTTTGGCCCTCACATACACTTGCTCCTTGTCTTCCTCTCTGCTATTGCGAGCCATTGCCAGCCTTGTCCGCTTTGAGGCAGTAGGCAGGGAATGGATAGAGGTTGTGGTGGCTTAATTGGCTGGAGGCGCCCGAAGGGTTGCAACAGCTGCAACGGTGGCAGCAAGAAACATTTGGCTGCTAGTAAATAATTTAGGCATGGTGCGCAGCCCCCCTCTGGTGATGAGGCGACCAGAATTAGGTTGTTGAAGGTTCCTCCTAGTGGGTTGCGCTCCTAGTGCCTGGAATTGTTACAGCCCCTTTAGTATTATACATACAACCTGATATAGTCTATCACGACCACAAGTGCCTTCTAATCTTGCAGCTAGGCTCCATGGGCCAGATGTAGGACCATTGGCTTTTGCACCTCACAAATTATGGAAAAATGCGAGTCGCAATTTGCGACTCGCAAAAGCCAATGTACAACCGTGTCAGTGACACTGTTAGCGATTCCCAATGGTGTTGCAAAATGTGAGGCTCATGACTATTGATGAGCTACTCGCAATGTGTGACCCCATTGGGATTGGCTCCCTATTCCAGGGATGGTGGCCTGCTGGGCTCAGCAGACCTCCAAGTCTGGGACTGCTTTTCAATAAAGCAATTTATTTGTAATGCAGCCTGTTTTCCTTAAATGAAAACAGTATGCATTGTTAAAAAAATTAAACATTTTTGTTTCATTTTTTAAGGGCCACTGCCTGCCCTTAAAATATATTTTTAGAGCCAGTCACGAAGGGGAAGGGGTCCCCTAGGGACCCCTTCCTATTTCTGACTCCATTACCACCCTCTTGAAGAGGGTGGTAAATTGCAAGTGTTTTGCGACCGCAATTGCGGTTGCAAAACATTCATACATGTCTTGTGAGTTGCTATTTGGAAGGGAACGCCCCTTCCTATTAGCAAGCCGCAAAACACTATTCTGAGAATCGCAATTTTTTGTGAGTCGCAAAATAGTGTTAGTACATTGGCCATGTAGGTTTTTGCATGCGCAAACGGGTCACAAACCCATTTGGGCATGCAAAAACTGGTCGTACATCTGGCCCCAATTGCCTCGAGACTTGTCTTCACTATTTACCTATGGATGCACAACACTTTTTGCCCCCGTGCTTGCCGTCTTTTGTATTTGCGGTGTTCACTCTGGCTGCTTGACGACTGTGGGCAGCTGCTAGATAATTGATGGTTTGTGAACCTCTTCTAGTAGAGACCTAGTGGGTATTTTGAGTAGAAAGAATCTGAAATCAACTTTTTTAGTTAGTGGCCCCATCAATGTCCTATTGATGCAAGATTCAGCTTGTATCCTGATTAGGATTCTATTCTTTAAACCACTTGAGACCTCTTGGATCCAGATCTCCAGATTCCAGATAAAGAGCTGTTGGATTTGTGGGGACTGAGGTGAACTTGTGGATTTTGTTGAGAAGACTTCACCAGTATTTTTCTGGGCCGTTATCTTCCTTATTTTGTGTGAACAGCGGTAATGAAGAGTCATGACTATTGAGGACTATTGCGATCTAGGTCTAGCAAGGCCAAATTATGTCTCTGGCATGGCCCCCAGGAAGCAGAAGTCACTCCAAGAACAGCTTGGTAAAATAAATTTCTGTGCTCGATTATGGGCTCAAGGATACTGCTCTCCTCTTGAATGTGGCCATTACAAAAATGGGGTAACCCATGGTAAAAGGACCTGGGTGAATAGCTGATACCAAAAACAATGGTCCTTGACCAATGATCAATATATCTGAGACAATATGCTTCGCTTAGTTAATTTGTTTAGCTACTCCTGAGCCCAAAAAACACAGAAATTTTCTTTAAGAACAATGGCTCGCAATATTCAATAAATAGTTCAAACTGAAAAAGGACAACATCCAAAACACTGTGAAATGATATACATACGTTTATTTTTGGCAATTTTTAATATTAGGACAGAACGAGGTTGCTCCAAAGAGAAACGTGTATTAAGGGAAGGTGATAAAGGAGTGAGTGAATGAGACAAGAAATGAAAGGTACATAGTAGTCAGAATATTCAATCAATTTTATGCAATGTGGATCGGTTGTGATTCACCGTCCAGAATCCAAGAAACCTGGTCACATTCATTAAATACAAAATTATCAGTATATTTCAAACAATGACCCCATTGATGGTCTTGCACGGAGAGATGAATATGTGTCCCAGGTAGTTAAGGGTGGGCGTCGACGTTTCGACCCGTCTTGTTGGCCTTAGGGATTTTTAAGCCTTGGCCTTGCGGGTCTTCATCAGGTCCAAAGAGGGGGCAACCTGACTGGAAGGTGGTCTTAACTGAAACACCTAATTGATTTAAATCACAGGAAAAATCCCGGATTCCAATGAATGGAGGGCTTGATGTCACAGGTCAATTAATTCGTTCGCATCGGGAAAACGTTAGCGATGTGTCTGCCGTTATTCAGAATTTAGTACTGTTAGCGATGTATCTGCCGTTATTCAGGATTAATCGCCTTAGTACTAAGCCGCGGTCGAGCTCACTTTGCACTGAGGCGCGAACGGAGACAGACGCTCCGTGGCTCTGCACATTTTCTGTGTTTGCTTGCTTTGATTGAATTCCTACGCCTCGGCGATTAATCCTGAATAACGGCAGATACATCGCTAACAGTACTAATTTCTGAATAACGGCAGACACATCGCTAACACATTTGCCATAAATTCTGAATGGTAGCACTCTAGTTGGTCATTAGATCACTGTAGTAAAGCTGCTGCTCGCCAGTCTGCTGCTGGTATTCAAAGTGCATGTTTCAGTCTGCAAGTCAGAATTTTTTAATGAAATAGAAGAGGATTTGAGAAGTCAAAATGTGCCCTAATTTTAATTTCTGCAGCACTAATCATAATTTCTATGGCAAAATGAACCCCCTCATTTTGTTCCTTTGCAAATTAAATGTTTTAACTCTTACCACTTTATTCCAATCAAGATGGCTTCAGGTGTGCCATACTTTTGTCATAAGTAAGACTGTTAGCGCTCTAGTTGTTATTTAGAACACTCTGGGACATTTTGTCATTGGGCTATACTTGGGCTACATCTGGGTGATATTTGTGCTCCATTTGGGCTCTTTTGTCTCTGGTGGCCATTTTGGGAGACTTATTTGTTATGAAGTTTCCTAATTTCCTCATTTACTACAGTCTCCTCAATAGGAAATACTTACAGGTTTTTACTTTGATTCCATCAAGAAGACATTCAGATTTGTCACACATTTGCCATAAATTCAGAATGTTAGCACTCTAGTTGCTTATTAGATCACTGTAGGCAAGCTACTGCTCACCAGGGAAGTCTGCTGCTAGTATTGAAAGGGCATGTTTCAGTCTGCATGTCAGAATTTTTTAATGAAATAGAAGAGAATTTGAGAAGTCACTCAAAATGCGCCCTAATTTTTCTATCTGCGGCACTAATCATACTTTCTATGGCAAAATGAACCCCCTCATTTTGTTCCTTTTTAAATTAAATGTTTTAAGAGTTACCACTTTATTCCAATGAAGATGGCTTCAGGTGTGACATACGTTTGTCATAAGCAGGACTGTTAGCGCTCTAGTTGTTCTTTAGAACACTCTGGGAAGCTGCAGTAGAACACAAAGGAATCAACTGACAGTCTCTGCCCTTGTTGGATGTACATGTTTTACTGAGAATGTCAGACTTCATTCTCACATGACTGAGAAAGATAATGTGAATTTACAGAAAATATGCTCTCAGGTTAGCTTATAGATCACCTTCCAAACCTCTGTGGGAAATGCATGAGAAAATATTTTTCTCTCATACATGATTCATTATATCCCAGCAGAAGGGTTTTTCACATGGTAAAATCACCTTAGAACACACCAGAATTCCTAAAATGAGTATGATACCATCAACAAATGATTTATAATGTAACTAAAGTCTTAAAACCTTCTAATAACTGCAATGCTTTTTAATGAGATGCTATCATGTAAATTGGTCCCAAGATGGCTGCCAACACTTCTTGGATGAAGTGCTGACAGCCAATCAGATCTCACGATGAGATGTCTGGTTAGGCTCCGCCCAGATATATATGTGATTTTGATATTGATTTTCTCAGGAACTACTGAACAGATTGACACCATTTAAGCAAAAGGCACGAGTCTGAACTGAGGACTACCTCTTTGCCAAATTCGGTGTAATTCCGTTCAGCAGTTCGGGCTGTAGCTGCGGCTAAATGTCCTATGGGAAATTGCATGGGGAAAACATGTTTTGGGACCCCCCTTTTTTCTCGGCCACTGCTACACGAATCATCCCGAGACTTTCAGGATAAGAGCGGACCTGAGCTGGCCAAATGCTTTGAAAATTTCGTGAAGATTCGTTAATCGGCGCCAAAGTTATTGGGAATAGAATGTTTCGGATTTCCTATGGAAAATAGGTCCTAACTATAACTACCTACTGGCAACCGCCAGTGGGTAATATATATATACATATATATATATAAATATGTATATGCTTTTCATTGTAGTAAGTCTAGAATATTTTAAAAAATCATATTAATATACTGTAAATAACTATGTTACACTATATATCCATACATGTATATAAACACATATATATATATATGTTTGTGTGTGTTTATATAACTATATATTTATATATAGTGTCAAGTAGTAGTGGAATTTATGTAATGTACATTATATTAAAGTTATATACTAAAATAGTTAACATATACTACATTAAACTGTATATATTTTTTTTAAATAAACATTTTGTATGTTTTTGGACGATATTAGTGTTAAACAATATTTTATATCCAATATTTTTGTACTTAGTTTCATAGGGACATGGTAATTTGGTAAATGATATTTTTGACACAGTATTTAGTACCTCAATATTGTGTTAGGCATCCATGCCTCCAAACATTTTGCCTTAACCCCTTCTGTTTTCTGGATTTATTCTTCGTTGATATGCGGGCTACGTATACTTTACCACTGCTAACCAGTGCTAAAGTGCTTGTGCTCTTTCCTAAAGTATGGTTCAATTGCCTTATACCCCATATTTAATTAATTTATACGTCCATAGTATATGGTACTAAATGTACCCAAAGCCAATACATTAAATGCTACCAGTTGGCCTGCAGCACTCATTGTGCCACTCACACACTTTGAAACTTGTCCCAGGCCTGCCATTGAAACTTGTAGTGTAGTTTTAAAACTGTCAATTCGAACTGACAAAATAAACCGTTTTCCATGCCTAAACCTTCCTTTTTAAAATATGTAAGTCACCCCTAATATAGGCCCTAAGCAGCCCATAGGGCGAGGTGCATTAAGTACTCTCTCTAAGAACATTTTCTCTCAGAGGCTCTATACTGATATGGATAGTGCCCCACTCAAACTCATGTTGTTAATACAGTAATAAGTTACACAATAATGAGAAATGCTTTTTGTCAGTATGTTGTAAGTCAAAACCTTTTGTTTTTCATAAAACGTATACCCTACATATTGTCGGTTTCATTTAGCATCCTTCAGATATTGACTTCTATGGATCGGCACATTTGGACATTGTAATTCACATCTTAGATCAGGACATTGTAGTGATTCACCTCAACAACTTTCTATTAGCTTGTTGTGTGTATCATTCTGCCTATATTGTTACTGTAAGAATTTGGGTTATGGAGAGTGATAACCCTACTAAACCAAAGTCAGTATAAATCACAAAAGTCACTAAATTAAATTAATCAATGACAGTGGAGGCAGGAGGACAGAACAGCCTGATTCTTTGAGAGGATGTGGGAAAAGTACAAGGAGACACTGTTGCAAAGTACGGTATGGTGTGGAGGAGGAGGAGCTATGCATTGAACAGGAGCTCGTCCGAGGTTCTTTTGTGGCAAACGCGGCAGCTTGCCTGGCTTACGGTCCAAGTCAATGACTGCCCAGACTACCCCTGACCTCCACCGCTCTTTGGCCCTCACATACACTTGCTCCTTGTCTTCCTCTCTGCTATTGCGAGCCATTGCCAGCCTTGTCCGCTTTGAGGCAGTAGGCAGGGAATGGATAGAGGTTGTGGTGGCTTAATTGGCTGGAGGCGCCCGAAGGGTTGCAACAGCTGCAACGGTGGCAGCAAGAAACATTTGGCTGCTAGTAAATAATTTAGGCATGGTGCGCAGCCCCCCTCTGGTGATGAGGCGACCAGAATTAGGTTGTTGAAGGTTCCTCCTAGTGGGTTGCGCTCCTAGTGCCTGGAATTGTTACAGCCCCTTTAGTATTATACATACAACCTGATATAGTCTATCACGACCACAAGTGCCTTCTAATCTTGCAGCTAGGCTCCATGGGCCAGATGTAGGACCATTGGCTTTTGCACCTCACAAATTATGGAAAAATGCGAGTCGCAATTTGCGACTCGCAAAAGCCAATGTACAACCGTGTCAGTGACACTGTTAGCGATTCCCAATGGTGTTGCAAAATGTGAGGCTCATGACTATTGATGAGCTACTCGCAATGTGTGACCCCATTGGGATTGGCTCCCTATTCCAGGGATGGTGGCCTGCTGGGCTCAGCAGACCTCCAAGTCTGGGACTGCTTTTCAATAAAGCAATTTATTTGTAATGCAGCCTGTTTTCCTTAAATGAAAACAGTATGCATTGTTAAAAAAATTAAACATTTTTGTTTCATTTTTTAAGGGCAGGTAGTGGTCCCTGGGACCACTGCCTGCCCTTAAAATATATTTTTAGAGCCAGTCACGAAGGGGAAGGGGTCCCCTAGGGACCCCTTCCTATTTCCGACTCCATTACCACCCTCTTGAAGAGGGTGGTAAATTGCAAGTGTTTTGCGACCGCAATTGCGGTTGCAAAACATTCATACATGTCTTGTGAGTTGCTATTTGGAAGGGAACGCCCCTTCCTATTAGCAAGCCGCAAAACACTATTCTGAGAGTCGCAATTTTTTGTGAGTCGCAAAATAGTGTTAGTACATTGGCCATGTAGGTTTTTGCATGCGCAAACGGGTCACAAACCCATTTGGGCATGCAAAAACTGGTCGTACATCTGGCCCCAATTGCCTCGAGACTTGTCTTCACTATTTACCTATGGATGCACAACACTTTTTGCCCCCGTGCTTGCCGTCTTTTGTATTTGCGGTGTTCACTCTGGCTGCTTGACGACTGTGGGCAGCTGCTAGATAATTGATGGTTTGTGAACCTGTTCTAGTAGAGGCCTAGTGGGTATTTTGAGTAGAAAGAATCTGAAATCAACTTTTTTAGTTAGTGGCCCCATCAATGTCCTATTGATGCATGATTCAGCTTGTATCCTGATTAGGATTCTATTCTTTAAACCACTTGAGACCTCTTGGATCCAGATCTCCAGATTCCAGATAAAGAGCTGTTGGATTTGTGGGGACTGAGGTGAACTTGTGGATTTTGTTGAGAAGACTTCACCAGTATTTTTCTGGGCCGTTATCTTCCTTATTTTGTGTGAACAGCGGTAATGAAGAGTCATGACTATTGAGGACTATTGCGATCTAGGTCTAGCAAGGCCAAATTATGTCTCTGGCATGGCCCCCAGGAAGCAGAAGTCACTCCAAGAACAGCTTGGTAAAATAAATTTCTGTGCTCGATTATGGGCTCAAGGATACTGCTCTCCTCTTGAATGTGGCCATTACAAAAATGGGGTAACCCATGGTAAAAGGACCTAGGTGAATAGCTGATACCAAAAACAATGGTCCTTGACCAATGATCAATATATCTGAGACAATATGCTTCGCTTAGTTAATTTGTTTAGCTACTCCTGAGTCCAAAAAACACAGAAATTTTCTTTAAGAACAATGGCTCGCAATATTCAATAAATAGTTCAAACTGAAAAAGGACAACATCCAAAACACTGTGAAATGATATACAATTCGTTCGCATCGGGAAAACGTTAGCGATGTGTCTGCCGTTATTCAGAAATTAGTACTGTTAGCGATGTATCTGCCGTTATTCAGGATTAATCGCCTTAGTACTAAGCCGCGGTCGAGCTCACTTGGCACTGAGGCGCGAACGGAGACAGACGCTCCGTGGCTCTGCACATTTTCTGTGTTTGCTTGCTTTGATTGAATTCCTACGCCTCGGCGATTAATCCTGAATAACGGCAGATACATCGCTAACAGTACTAATTTCTGAATAACGGCAGACACATCGCTAACGTTTTCCCGATGTGAACGAATTAATTGACCTGTGACATCAAGCCCTCCATTCATTGGAATCCGGGATTTTTCCTGTGATTTAAATCAATTAGGTGTTTCAGTTAAGACCACCTTCCAGTCATGTTGCCCCCTCTTTGGACCTGATGAAGACCCGCAAGGCCAAGGCTTAAAAATCCCTAAGGCCAACAAGACGGGTCAAAACGTCGACGCCCACCCTTAACTACCTGGGACACATATTCATCTCTCCGTGCAAGACCATCAATGGGGTCATTGTTTGAAATATACTAATAATTTTGTATTTAATGAATGTGACCAGGTTTCTTGGATTCTGGACGGTGAATCACAACCGATCCACATTGCCTAAAATTGATTGAATATTCTGACTACTATGTTCCTTTCATTTCTTGTCTCATTCACTCACTCCTTTATCACCTTCCCTTAATGCACGTTTCTCTTTGGAGCAACCTCGTTCTGTCCTAATATTAAAAATGGCCAAAAATAAACGTATGTATATCATTTCACAGTGTTTTGGATGTTGTCCTTTTTCAGTTTGAACTATTTATTGAATATTGCGAGCCATTGTTCTTAAAGAAAATTTCTGTGTTTTTTGGGCTCAGGAGTAGCTAAACAAATTAACTAAGCAAAGCATATTGTCTCAGATATATTGATCATTGGTCAAGGACCATTGTTTTTGGTATCTCCTCTTGAATGTAGCAGTGATTTTGATCTAGGGGGAAACAGTAGCCCAAATACTAGTAAAACCTGTGCAATGGGGGATGTTGATGGGTGTAGAGTTGTAACCCCTATGAGTGGGAGTAGCCCTACAGGCAAGATGTTGATTTGTTATCCACCAAAGCTAATCAGAGTACATCCCCTGATACGATGGATGAATGAGTGAAGGGATTTCTAGACTACTCTGCTACTGCAAGAGTATCCTGGCACTGAGGTGGATGGCCCCACGGAGGATAACACCCACCCTACAATGTAAACAGATGAGTTTTCAGTTGCTTTCAAAACATGCTTTTATCTGGAATGCATTTTAGTGGGAGGGGGAGCTCATTTCAGTACTTGGCTACCAGCAGGCTGAACCGCCTCACTTCTTCCGTTTGGTGTGGGGAATGATCAGCAGCTGGGCAGACTGTGACCACAGTGATCTTTAAGGGCAGTATTTGATGATCCTTTTTTGCAGGTATTTAAGACCTTTCTTATAGAAGACCGAGTGTGCCACCATCTAGACTTTAAAAATGAACTTTTTTCAACTGGTTGCCAGTGCAACTGGTTACATTGATAGGAAAATTAGGTATTTTTGGGAAGTTGGAACAGAAGGTATATTGCCATATTTTGTACCATATGCAATCGCTGAAGTAGGTAGTCAGGGACTCCTAGGCATAAAATGGTAGCATACTCCACCCTTGAGAGGAACATTGCTTGGACTACTGTTTTTTGGGCTTCCCAGGGCAGGAGTTTAAGAAATGTCCTTAGCATCCTTAGTATCCAGCATGAGGTTAAAACCACAGCTGATATATTGGGTTTAAAGGATAGGTGTGTGTCAACATGCATCCCTAATTTCTTGCCCACCTCTGCCGGGGGAAGAAGTAAAGTGCGGCTGGCTGGCCAGGCCCATGCCGATCCAAGCAAGGGGTCGACACCACACAATAGGACCTCAGTTCTGTCTGGGGATTACATTGTAGGGAGCTGGCTTTAATCCATCCCATCACTGCTACCATGCAGGCTGCAAATTTGGGCTTGGCATCCAACACATTGTCGACTTTGGTCTGCAGAAGCTGGGTGTCATCTGCATAGGAGACCACCTGCATACCAAATGATTCAATTATGTAAGCCATAAGCATCATGTGAACATTAAAAAGTGTCGGACTCAGGGCTGAACCCTGGGGAACTCCACACTTGAGGTTCTTTACCCCAGAAAGAAACAGCTTAAGTCACACTGCCTGTCCTCTATGCTCCAGAAAGGATAAGGCCATCTCCTCCATCCCAATGAAGGCAAATAGAAGTCACAGGAACTCATGTGAGATCATGTCAAATGCAGTGGAAAGGTCTAACAAAAGTTATGATCCATTTTGGCCAGCGTACAACATGAATTTGTTTGAGTCTGTTATTACCATAAGTGCTGTCTCCATACTGTGGAAAGCCCTGAAGACTGAGAGGGGTGGAGGAGGTTGAAGGATTCCAAGAATGTTGAGAATGAACTATTTTTTCAATAATCTTGGAGGCCCTTGGGAGCAAAGAAATGGGTCTGGAATTAGAGAGGATTTCAGGGTCTGCATTTGGTTCTTTTAGGAAACAAAACAGCTGAGTCAAAAGGGTCAGAGCATGCCCACAACCATGCAGAAGTTTGTAGCAATGTATTTTAACTCGTCAACCAATACATTGAAAGTACCCTCAGATGTCTGGCTGTATGAACCTTGGAATCGGGTCAAATGCAGACATTCCAATTGCCTTTGGTCCTCCTTCTGAGGTTTACCAGATCAACATAGTTTCTGACATCCCAGAGTTTACGATTAATTGGGCAACAGAGAGTGTTCCCAAATGAGACAAACAAGCAAATTGGAGAAGATTGTCCAAAATGGGATTTAGACGATGCCTAAAGAGAACTTGTCAGGGGAGATAGGATGGCAAACTGTGATCACTCTTCTATTGGTTTATCCTAGATTGGCAATTATAGTGTCAGTGGAGAGGTTGAGAATTCTGTGTTAGAAAGGAACATACAAGGAGATAAGGACAGCTTATGGCAGTTGGGGTTGGGGTTAGGAGGGATGACTGATTAGAGTGCCAGGGCCAGGCAGTTAATTGATTTACTGCCATGTTTAAAAATACAGTCCCCAAACCCACCCCGCTTATCTTCTTATCGCCGCCGTAAAAGGTGCTTCTATTCCCCCTCAAATATCTCTCCCAATGTAGCCTCCCAGGATGGCTTAACTGAGAGATTGTCAGAGAGACCCAGTTACGCAGTCCCCCCCTCTACACAAGCCGTTTGGTGGGGCATAACTCTTTAGAAAATATACCGGAGTTTTCAATGCTGAATTTGATCACTTTAATGTAGACTACTTTGAGGGTATGTTGAAGTCTTTGGTTCTCCAGAGTACACAGAAGGCAAAGCAGATTTCCCTCTTAGAGACTAATAAGACTGCATTTGATGTGAAACCTAAAAAAAATTCAATTCGCAAGTAAAACTCTGTTAGAGAAAATGTTTGAGTAAGATCAGAAAGAGATTTCCATAAATAAGATGCAAATAAGCTACTCCTCCTATAGGGAAGTGTGTATATTTCAAGACAACCTTCTAAGCTTCTATGCAGGGCATGGTGTGGCACGGCGCTAAAGCGAGCCGAGGCAGGCGTGTTCCGCTCTGCTCCCGACTCCCAACCCCGATGCACCGGACCATACGGGACCATCTCCGCGGTTCTGCAAGTTGCCGCTGCGCTGAGGCGTCCAGGGATCGCGGGACCAGGACCAGCTAGAATGAGGCGCTCTACGGTCAACGGCCTACAGTAAGAGGCAAGCGCAACCACCATTATTTGTCGGTCGCAGTAAGTGAGAGACCCTAGAGGTTTTGAGGAGGTGCAGCCTGTACAACCACCTTGTGAGCACTGCTTGCTTGCCCCACAGCCCCCCGGCCCTACTGTCAGCACCTCGTCCTTTTCCCCGCCTTAAAAGAAACGTGCATAGAAAGCGGTACACAGTATAAAGACAATATAAAAAGAGAAACAAAACAAAAGCTGCACACCAATACACTCTGCACCTCCAGCACCCTCATCAATACCAGCTAACCCTCAGCTTCCCCCCTGCCAAGAGCACTCGAGGTCCAGCAGTGCATAGGGAAAGGGAGTGGCAACAGTGGACCGGAACCCTCGGGCCATCGGGCCTAAGAGGAACCAGAAACAAGCAACAAAAAGTGAACAAAAAAAGAAACAGGACAAATCGTACATAGGAGCAAGGCTTAAGGAAAGACAAAGGAGCAAGGATCAAGGAAAGAGCAAAGCGAAGAAGAAGTATACAAATTCCTGGCATCCCACCCTTGCCCTTCACCCAGGCCTCAACGTCAGCTCAGGCTAGCTTTTGCAAGGGTCCCTCTGTGGACCATTGCAAAACAAAATGCAAGACAGGCCAAAGATGGAAAATAGGAAGGCCACAAGGCATTGACCACACAAGTAAATCACCTGGATCACAGCCAGTGACCAATGAAGAGTCAGACAAAACCATAAATGGAAAGCCGTCCATGTCTACTACCACCTTGACCGCTATGGACAGTGCAAGTATTCAGGTCCCTGCTACAGAGATCAACTCAGAGACAGCCATAGAAGGAGCCAAAGAAAGAGATCCGTCATTACTTACCGCGCACAACACAGATGCAAAAGCCAGCAAGCGGGCACTGATCACAGATTTTTTTTAAGTATGCTGCAGACTTTCGCCCAAGAGCCATAAGGACAACACGGACCATAAGGACGCAGAACAAAGCAACAACAACACAAACCCCATTGTGTAGGCATTGAGCACCTCTCACATAGCAGGTGCCATAACACAAACAAAGAAATCCAGGGTACGGAAATAAATGATCTCTTCCCTCCCATTAGAGAAGACACAAGTACGCAATCAACTAATCAAGATTCATCCATACCCACGGCCCCAAACCCACCTGCTATCTTTCAAAGGCACCATCATCAGCTTGTCGAGGCTCAAGTTCACACCCAGCCGGACCCAAGCTGGGATCTACAATTCAGCCAAATGTCCCTTCCATTCCAACAGCAACTGTAAATGACAACCCAAAAAAACGAGGACGATCCAATGCATTTGCTAGACAATATCCTAAGCCCATATGCACAATCTCATTCTCCCCCTCATTGGCAGCCCCACTATCACCAGAACAACAGGGGTCCACTACAGCCTGCACCCAAGACCGTGACAGTTTTGCCCTATTACTAGATCCACATAAAAAAGGTACAGAAAACAGAGCAGAAACCACCTCCACACAAACTAAGCGAGCGCTCGCCAAATTAATCTAAAGAGCCTAGACCAGCCCCAGCGATTGCACTTAATGCTCTACACAAAAACAACCAACCAAGTAGGATCAAGATTCAATCGGACCAATCGGATCAATCAGACCAAACAGACCAATCCCAGACGAAAGCATCGATTGGCTCTCTAACATCCGCCGTATGGCCCCACCTGCAAAAAAAAAGGAAACCATCGCAAAGGCAATGACATATCATGCTGACAAGCTAGACACCCTAGTCAGGCTCTTAAACTTCTTAGCTATCCATGTTCTGGGGATAGACAAAGGTTGCACCCTCTCAATACCATGATCTTGAAGGTCCAGCAAGACCAAGAAATCACATACCACACATGCCACAGCCTCCAAATAATTGACAAACTAGCAGCAGTACTGACCTTAATTTCAGAACTGCTGGGGGCAGTTAGGGATCCCCAAACAAAGTCCAAACTGGCCAAAGACCATGAACACAAGTCATTTAGGAGAGAAGATGGGGCGAGCCCTCAGACCCCTAGGAGCTACAGTCCAAGAGTCAAGGAGACCCACAATACTCCTGTGTGGGTAATCTCATCCACTCTTGATACCCTGAGGGAACCTGAGCAACCGTCATCCAACAACTACTGTCTGCAACTGACAGCAGATGTAAGCCCCAAATGAAAAATTGCTAACTTACCACTCGAAGAAGGAAAAAAAACGCTTGAGGAAAGCAAGGAAAAGTAAATCTAACAGGGGTCAAATGCATCGTTATCACAAATTACAATGCTCATCGTGAATGACAAAAAAATTGAGAAGGTCATTATTGAACAAAGCATCAGGAATGCTGTTTGTATTAAGGACCACTTCACTACACCTATAAAAGAGACTGCCGCCTCAAGCAGCCCTAAATAACAAAAAAATGCTAATTCACTAATACGGAAAATATATAGTATATTCAATCCTTTGGAAAGGCAGGAACCAAACAAACTAACCACCCAGGTCACCCAAAAAACTAACATCATACTAACCCCTTGGGGTAAAACGACAGAAGCTAGCAAACTCAGCCCACAGGAGGCTGTCAGCAACAGACTAGCTGTCACGGAAGAGAGGCACAACTACAAATAAGTCATGATAGGAGCACACTCCCTGGGAGGCACGGAGGTCAGGCCAGCAACGGACCGTAAAAGCACTCAACAAAACAGCGCACAACACCACTCAAACCCAGTGCTAAATTATTCAGAGCCTATTGAGGCAGTAAAAGAGACCCCAAGCGACTGAGCCAAAAAACAATACACTGATCTTCCCAGCAAAGGACTCCCTTTGCCGCCAGATCTGTTCTACGAAGGAGTGATATTGAAGCCACATATAAAACATCCTTACTCACCGGCGAGTTAAATACTTCCAAACCTTCTAAAGCAATGGGGACAGACTCCAGTGAGACAGGAAGTCCTAAGGCTCCAAAACCCAGAACCATCCAGAAAACAGATACCAAAATTTGTATATCACTATTTAAAAATCAGATAAAGGACAAATTCCACCCAGAAGCTTGGCAAGCAACAAGGTTTGAACCATCGGAACACCACCCACAGATTACACAAAAGCAGGTACTGAACACAATAAAACACCTGAGATTGGATGGGGCCTCGGGCCAAATGGCCTGTCTAACACACTATTTAGAAAAGATCCATCCTTTTGGTCCGGTCACCTAATGCCCCTGTTTAACACACATCTTAGAGTTTTGCACCATTCCTGATTTCTGGCTAGGAAGTATTTTACAACCCATATACAAATTACAGATTGATAGCACTCATTGATGTTGAGGTCAAAATCTACGCATCAAACTTGTTGGCAGACCTTGAGGATTGGGTCAGCAGCAAAACCTCATTCTGAATACACAAACAAGTTTTCAGGCAGGGATGGGCAGTTTAACAAACAAATCTGCAGTCAACCTCCTGGCCAATCAAGCCATCGTCAAATAAAATATATACTCTATGCGTGCTTTGTAGACCTCAAAGCAGCGTTCGATAAAGTGCTCAGATCCAAGCTATGCGCAAAAATGAAATCTTGGGGAGCTTCTACTAAATTATTAGAGGCAATCATAAATCTCTATTTGCAAACATGGGTTCAAATTAAAAAAGGGGACAGGCGAAGTCTAACTAATAAAACCTCAACCATCAATGGCCTAAAACAGGGGTGCGTGCTGGTCTTCTTGCTTATTTAACATCTACACAGCTGACTTAGAGAACAACCTTCGTTCATCACAAGGCAACCCTCCAAAATTGGGCAATGTCCCAAAAGTAGGTCTCCAATACGCGGACGACATTGTCTTACTTTCTCAAGTGCCTCGAGGCTTGCAGCGGTTGATTATCAAATTAGCAGAATATACCACCTCAGCTTAATTAGT
The DNA here is from genome assembly GCF_964204655.1 of Triturus cristatus. Taxonomy (NCBI): domain Eukaryota; kingdom Metazoa; phylum Chordata; class Amphibia; order Caudata; family Salamandridae; genus Triturus; species Triturus cristatus. The sequence continues at coordinate 704,940,583 of NC_140595.1, read as the reverse complement.
AATCAAACTACAAAAACCGAAGGTCATTTGCTTTTCCAGTGCCCACAAAAAACGCCCTAAATTCATCTGGATTTTAAACAACAACCCTTTGTCCCAAGTGGACACATACAAATACTGGCAGTGTTAGCCTACAAGATCTTGTTTATTCCCCAGTGACTGTTGAGGCCAAGTTGTGCTGATGTGGCTGACACCTTGTCTGTCTTCAATTAAATCTGCAGATGGGTATGGGATAGCAGGGCCAGGTGGTCTTCAAAGTCCAGGTCATCGAGCAGCTTCCAAGGTGTCCATCCGGATCCCATTTCTTGTTTTGGATGTCTTTATTATCCAGTCTATGGCCAGCAGGCTAAAAAAAGGCAAGAGCAAACAACCCTGATGGCTCGGGTCCTCTTTTAGAGAGCTTACGGGAGTTGTCCTTAATGGACTATCTGGCAGTTCATTCCCTCATAGAGTTCCTGATGATTCTTATGAGTTTGTCTGGCACAGTGTATTGGCAGGGGAGATTCCAAAGGGTCTCTCTGCCCACGTTGTTAAATGCCTGCTTATATTCTATGATGTTGACAGGGGAGAGACACATTCCATTGGCAGCTCAATGATGATGTGCAGTGTTCCAATCTGTTCTGTATAGGATCTGTCTTTGCGGAGGCCGGCTTGTTGATCTTACAACTGAGCATCAACTTGTTCCTTCATTCTGTTCAGGATGACTCTGTTGAACACTTTGCCTGGGGTTGACAGGAGAGTTATTCCTTTGTAGTTTACGTAGTTACTGAGGTCACCTTTCTTGGGGATCCTGTGTGATATCTCTCCTTCCGGTGTGATGGCAACTTTTTCTCTTTGCAGATCCTTCCATACATGGGGCCTGGCATGTCTACTGAGTTTTCAACGTCTGCCTTAAGTGCTTCAGGAATGTTGTTGGGTCTGACTGTCTTCCCTTCTCTCAGGTGTTTGATGGCTTGCCGTATTTCTTCCTTGGTTGGTCTGCTGCAGTCGATAGGCAAATCCTTTTCAGTTGGGTGTACATCTGGTGGAGACTGCAGCACATGCTTGTCCAGCAGTTCTTCCAAGTGCTCTACCCATCTTTTTAGTTTGCCTTCGGTACCTATGATTGTCTTCCCAGATTTGTATTTAAAAGGTCTTTCTGGCTTGCTGTATCTGCTAGAGAGTTTCCTCGTTATGTTCCATAGTTCTTTCAAGTTTATGTGGCTTGTTTGTTCCTGGCCTCTGTGGCCATCGATGAATCTTTGCTTGTCTGCTGTTAAGCTTCTCTTTGCTTCCTTATTGTTTTTTGTGTATTCGCCTTAGGTTTTTGCTTTTTCTGCCCTTGCTCAGATGGTGTTGACTGCAGCTTTCTTTTCCTTTCTTCTTGGATTTTGCAGAGAGTCTTGGAGAGGACCAATTCATTATGCTGGTGTTTCTTAGGACTCAGTACCTCTTGGCAGTTTGATTCACTGTTTCTTTGATGTTCTCCAACTGACTTTCCTCTGGGTCTCTGTCATCCTTTAGTTTTTGCAGGACTTGAAACTTGTTACAGAGGGCGGCTGAATAGTCACTTCATTTCAGTGCATCTTTGATGAGGGTGATGTTATATCGCTGGCTTTGGTTTCTCAGTTTCCTCCTTGCCTTCTTCAGCTTTAGCTTTAGCCTGGCCATGAAAAGATGATGGTCCAATGCCATGTCCGCTCCTCTCATCATTCCATCTTGCAGGGACCTCCTGAACTTCATGGCAACGCAGACATAGTTGATCTGGTTCTCTGTTGAATGGTCTTGTGACTTGTGTGTTCTTTTGTGTGGGAATACACTATCGCCTATCACCAAACTGTTCAGGGCAAAATCTTGTCATTGAGGTGCCCCATCAGTACTGTGAAGTCTCTCTCAAGGCTTTTCTCTAGGCTGGACTGGAAACTGTTGTAAAATTGTTTTTTTCCCTCCTCTTTGTTGCCATTAGTAGATGCATAGTTTGAATAACATTCATGTTGATCCTCTTTTACTTTGTGAGGAAGGTCGCTGTGATGATTCTGGGACCGTGGGCTTCCCATCTTATTAGAGCTCTGTTGGCTGCTGGTGTTAGAATCAGTGCTACTTTCTGAGTATGTGCAGGATAAAGCAGCATTCCCCCTGAAGCCAATCTTTTCTGTCTGGATTATGTCCATCTGTTCCCACTAATGCCAAGCAGGGCAGGGTTGTATTTTTTCATCTCAACTGCCACTTGGGCTGTCTTGCCTGTCTCTTACATGGTCCTCATGTAACATGTCCCAAAGGGAATGGTCTTGGTCGAATGCAGGTGGATTGACTTTATAGCTTTTAGGGATCTCTGGCTTTCACCACAAGGTGTCATGACTCTCAGTGAAAAAGATTCCTCTCTCTCAAGGCTGGGATGTCTTATAGTTGAGATTTCTGTATCTAGAATTGTATCATATGGTGGAGTAGCTAGCCCCACACATAACCCCACCTCCTATCGCACTGGGCCTGGGGCTGATGATGGCAGAGTTTGTTGTATCGTGAACCTGCCTAAATCAGTTCGCACACTCATCCTAATATTGTATACTAAGTAATGTTTGTTTTTGTTCCAACATAATGCATATTAAGTGAATCAGGATTACCACATGGTTATAGGTAACTCAGCTGTTTTGAATGCTATTAAAATTGATATATTTTAAACTTTAAATATTGCTTATCACACATCTCTAACGCATTAGTTTATGAAATTCTCTCCTTTCCTTTCAGCATTAGATAGCTAGGTTCCGAACCATCTAATACACCCAGTATATTTGATGGTGTTCTGTATCATATCCCAAGAGGCAGCGTGGACCCCCGGATCTGGTTTCTCCCTTTATCCCTACCTGATTTAGAATAGTTTATATATATTTTTCCCATTGCATCTCTATGGAGCTGTTAGAGTAACCGCTTACTCTGAGCCCTGTGTGAGCGGCAAAGTTTGGAAGTACAAGTGCATGTTACATTCACAACTTTTTTAATGTAGAAACTGGAGGTCCAGCAAGGCCATTCTGTTGGAAAAAGTTTATCTCATAACTGATCTTTAACACTAAGCAGTTCAGAAGTGGAAAATAATGCATGCAGAAAACATGTACACAAAGAAGAAATAATTTTTTGAACTGTGACACTTCCATTACTCTCAATGGCTAACTACATGTTTTGATGGATGACCACAATATGTCTTTGTAGATTCCCCAAGGATAAAGGATTCAAACTGGAGAGTATTCTTAAGTTAAACCATAAACTAGGAGGTTTGTCAACCAGACCTCCTTCTTGTGGTCCAAGTCTGCCATATTTTCCAAGATACACTGACTGGTCACATGGCGCTACTATCAAAGAGTATGCTCTGAATGGTCTTCTTTGCCCATAATTTGATATACTTCTCCTATCTGCGAGAAGGACCCTTTCAGTGTCACTCTAGGCCCACACAATCACCTACAATTACAACTGATGTAGCTTGGAGAAGCTCTAGTAGATGTTGAACAGAATGATGGTGTCACCACTTACTGTTTTGTGAGGAATTCCCACATGAAGGTTTATGTGGGGGACTGTTTGGCAATGTATGCCCACAGTAGGATAGAAGTACAAGAATGCAGGTGAGCCTGGAAAGGATATATGAAAGAATGAGTCAACTTACCTTGCACAATTCTGTAAACCAGTCCATAAGCAATGAGGTCTTATAAACCACCCTATCAAAAGTATTGAGACTCTATAGTGCAGTTACATGTACTACCTTGCATGTTTAGGGTATATATTAAAAATTTGTTCTGGTCCTTCAAATGCTATTCCCATCCTCAAGAGTGCACCAAGTGTCCTCACACTAGAAATGTTTGAGTGCCAACTGTTAGATACAGATATTTCTCTATGGAGCATGCAGTTACTCACACCCAGGTCATTGAAACTGTACTTAGCAGGATGTGACCCAGTTGTGGGGTTGCAGATAATATAATGCAGAACTCCTGAATCCCGGTAGATTGGGATACTAGGTTTTCAGAGGTTAGTAGACAGATGACAACAAACTGATGTGCAGGAAAGTGAATTGGCATTGTTGTGTGCTGGGCCAAGACCTGGGGTGCTTAGATTCAGAGAGACACACAGTGAACTGTTGCCAGCACCTGCTGCCACCTGTTGATTCTTTTTAGCCTAACCATAATGTTTCTGGCTCCAGTCTCCCTCTGTTTACCTTTCTCCCCATACTCTTTGCTTCTCCTTCTTATCTCACACCACTCCCTGACCTGGCCCCCTCTTCCAATTAGGCCCTGATATAAAGGAGCTCAGGATTGGCCTAGGTTATTAAGGAAAGAAGGAAATGTGTGATCACAGGTAGGGCACTGCTCTAAGGTAAGGAACTGAGACCTCTCCAAGCATATGACAGCTTTCATAACTGCAGAGGGTATGTTTCACTGTAAAAAAAGCCTTTAGAGCACATTAGTGCTTTCACAGTATTTCAGTACACAATCAATAGGATTCCAGAGGGAACTGAAGGCTGTATAGCCTTCCAGGATGATATTGTGGTAATTGATGCACATGAAAAAACATGATTGAATTCTGGAAATAGTTCTTCAGACATTATCAGTGAGAGGTTTAGCTTTAAAATGTAAGAAATGTAATTTCATAGTGTCCAGTGGGCAGTTGTGTGGTCATACCATCTCTATGGACGGGGTTCTAACCCATGGGATGGTTATGTTTGAAAGATACCAAAAGCACCAGAGACTATAGCCAGGGTGCAAGTGATTTCTAGTTCTGACAGAGCTTAACGCTAAATTTTGAGAGGACTCATCTGCAAATATTAAACCACTGAGCATTGCTGGGAAATAATGTAAAGATTTTATAGAGAGTAGATCAGAGAAAGGTGTTCAACATACTCAGAATAAAGATTTTTCATACTACTTGTCTTAAACTGTACAAGGTGGAGTGGAGGTCATTGAGGTGATGATTGGAGCACTGAGAGTGACAGGGCATCGATGTGGAGTTGGAGTAGAGTGCTGCTGTGCAATAATCATCAAGAGAACAAACTGGCTTGTGGGGAGAGCGATGTGCAGTGAGCTGTGTTCCTTGGCTTGGGAACATCTTCCACAGAAGGGACAGAGGATAAAGTGAACAGCAGAATGAAAAATCTTGAGGTGGATTTACTCCCCATGGGACAAAATGTGATCAAAATGAGGGGGGGAGAAGAAGCAACCGATATAGGAATATTCCCTTGAACTATGGCTATGACACACTGTTGTAAACCTAAGATCACTTGGACCTTTGTTTTATTCCTTCATTTTGTGTTGTTAGCTTTCCTCCATGTTTTTAAAAGGGGGAAGGTGTGTGGCACCTGAAACTGTGCATCGTTTTGTAGATACGGATGAAATCTCAGTAGGGCATACTGATCTATGTGGTTGACAGAATGTTGGAAGTGGAATGGAATGCTATGTGGGGAATGTGAAGGTTGGGCTTTGAACTGGGCAGCTGTAATGAGCTGGTTGTTAAGTGTGTAGCACTTTATCTATCCTGTGGTGTACCTGTTCTGCCTTATGCTGTGAAAAATCAATTTACAGAATAAATGTATCTAGATTGGCCTTTGATCTTTCATCTCCATGGATTTCCTCGCAATGCCAGTAGGTCCCTGTATCAAGTGTGAATGTGAGAGGAACATGGAGGCTGCAGTGAGGCAAGAAATTGTACTGCGTAAACTGTGTATGAAAAATGAAAAGAAAAGAATGCTTATGAAGAAGTTCACCTAATCAATCTTTCAAAGGTAAGCTGAAGATATAGTGTCTGCTCTTGGTGAAGTATGCTTGTGGAGTATACCTATGTATCGCGTGGCGGAGTGATGAGTGGGCGATCTATTTTGCAGCCCCCAACTCTTTAAATGTGAATGTTTTCTGTGTATCAATCCCATTTTAGGAGTCACAAAGGGTACTTTATGTTAAGGCAATCAGAGACAAGGTAGTTTGCTGACGTTAGCAGACCACCATTCCTGTGATGACCACAAATCAGAATGAGTCACAATTTGCAACCTAGCATCTTTTTTATTCATGAGGTCCTAATCATAATGTTATTAACAAACATTAAAACATATGTCAGGTCATAATATTCTTTAATGGGTGCAAACGTCTGGTTGCAAATTTGAACCACTTTTTTTCCAATAATCATTTTGTATATTGGGCTGTTGGTGTGCAGCCATATGGCTATGGGCAGACAGTGAGTGGTCATTGAGCTGGAGCACATAGTAAGTAGGTGTTTCCATGCTGGCGGCTTAAACAGAGGTTCCAGCAGGCACTTCAAAAAATAAAAGCCTTGATTTCAAGAAGAGGGTGCTAGTGTGATGTGTCTATGCAATGTAGCACTGGTAGAATTGGATTTATGTGTAAAACACGACAGGGCACAAAGCATGTGAGCCAAAATTGAGACAACAATTTTCAATCATGTTGCCTAAAAAGGGGAAACAAGTGGAAGTGAGCATTAACTTTCAAGATGAAATTGTGGATTTCTTGAGAGGATCTTGTTTTGCTGGATTTCCCCTGAAGGCATTGGGAGCTTTAGGAGACAGCAGGTTGTGTGGACCTGTTTGACTTATCTCAGAGGGAAATGAGATATATTAACAAGTAAGGAACTGAGGCAGCAGTAACAGCCCCTTTCAAGTGAGGAGGAAGTCTTCTTCCTATCCTGAGGTCTAATTCAGCAGCATTGGTTCTAGAGTAAGTACAGGAGTTATGAGCACATTGGCTCCCTAACCCCGAGTGGTAGGTCATATTATTAAATATAAGGGACCCCCTTGGAAAAGACTCGACACAAACTATTGCCATATAGCTGGCATGAATTCATGCTAAATAAATGTTAGATGAACACTGATTGCTCTTACTGTAGTAACAGGTACAGCTTCACCTTCATTGGCCTGGAGGTGTTCTTCATGCTCTTTCACTCATTCATTCTACTCCATTTCCTGTTGTTCTTAGCTATGTGTCTAGTATTGTTGACTTCTACTATAAGAGTGACGAGAGCATCCAGACGGACTCAGAGCTTCAAGCATGGGTATCTGAGATCTTCAAAGAAGGCTTCCTGGAGAGGAAATCCTCAGGTATGATTGGTTGAACCCCAAACACATTCTTCTGAAGGATTTTGGCTTCACAACCAAACCACAAGGCATTGTGCGAATCCAAAAACTAAAAAAAACCTACATGCTTGTAGTGCCATATGGGGTTCCGGGATAAAAAAAGTTTGACATTGTTTGGCATTTAGGAACAACCTAGACAATTTCACTGAATACTGCCTTTTTCTAAAGAGAGCAATAAAATGTAAATTTGTGTTTTTGAACTGAAGCTTCTTTGTGCTACTTTAACATTTTTCAGAGCACTAGAACTCGGTAAGACATGTCTATCAGTTCCAGGAACGGACTTGGAACAGTGCTTAATTTGAGCAGGTGGTTTCCAGTGCTTGGCACTGGCACTTAATTGCCAGCACTGGAGCTTATGACAGTCTGCCACATGGTAGCGCTGTCTGCCTCATTTAGATATGAGCACAATAACAGCTGTTTCTTAATTCAATTTACATTGACAATTACTAATTCCTGCCTCCCAAACCACTCATTGCTTTGGGGGCCTGGAATAGTATGAATTGTTACACTTGTTAAGAGTGTGCTGGTTAGGTGTAATGTTGGCACTGTCTTTGGCAGCGCTGGCAGGGGCAATGGATGGTGCAAGCTGTAGTGTCCTCCTGACGATTATTTTACAAATTAAGCACTTACTTGGAATGTAGTACCCTATTGAGAATCAGTAGAAACTTTGCCAGAAATTAATGATCTATAGGCCTACCTTTGAAAGCACACAACTGAAAGCCTACCATTATTTCCTTGGGCCATCTCTGATGTATGCACATCTGTTTCTCATATGACATAGGTTCGAACACAGTGCAACATGTTATCATCAACATATATACTTTATTAAGCTATTATAGCCAGTAAAGGTGCCACAATACAACGTACAATTAAAAATACAAATTGTACAAAAGATTAAGGGTGGGCGTAGTTCGCGAAGTAGCACTTCGCGAAGCTACGCAAAGTGAAGTTCGCACTACGCGAGCTACGCGTAGCACTTCGCGAACTGCGTAGTAACATGTTCGCACTGTGCAAGATGTTGTTTTCAATGATTGCACAGTGCGGACAAGCAACCGGCACTGTGCAATCATTGAAAATGGCATCTTGCACAGTGCGAGCTGTAGTTTTCTGCTGCTCGAGTAGATTTTTACTCGAGCTGCAACTTTCTCAACGCGAACTGGTAGTTTCTCATCGCGAGCGGTCGCGAGCATACGCGACCCCTCGCAATGAGAAACCTGACCTCCTCGCGTTGGGAATCTCGCCGGGAGGTTTATTTTCCATGCTCGCGATCGCGAACAAGGAAAAAGTCTCGCCGGGATGTCATTTTGCTTGCTCGCGGTCGCCAACTTGACGTTGAGGACCGCGAGCAAGCAAAAAATGACCGCAGCACTACGCAACACTACGCTACGCGTGTTCGCACTGTGCTACGTGCAGTTCGCGTAGTGCGAAGTAGCGCGAACTTCGCAAACTACGCGAGCGTAGCGTAGTGCTTCGCCCAGGCCTACAAAAGATGCAGCTATAAAAACAATGTAAAATACAATACAGACCTGCTAAAACATACAGTGGAAGCAGTGCCACTCTGTAACAAATAGCTCTTAATTCATGACCAAATAAGGGAAGAGTTACTTATATATAAAATGTACATTTCTGCATGCATAAGGGCTTCCAGAGCTCCAAAACGTCCTCAAAGTGTGGATATAGTCACATTTTGGGCCCATAGCCCATTTGAGATTATATTACCAATTCTTTCAAGGACTCCTGTATTGCAGTTAAAAATCTTCCCATTGGACATACAACATATAAAAATCATATATTTATCAACAGACTAAGAGCTTGAACCCTATTATTAATTTTATAAGAATTAAAAGGAGGTTTTAAAAATTCCTTCCATTCTTCTAGAAACCACCAACAGTCCAGCAAAATATGTGGGCCACTACATTTTACCTGTATTCCACATGTACACAGACCCTGTTCATTTCTCATTGCAGTTTTTATCTTCCTGTCTGCATTACATGGGTTCTGGCCAACTCTAAATTTCAATACCACATTTCTAAGTTTAGGAATTGGTATGGTCTCAATGTAGGGGAACATATGATCATTTCTCTACCCATTTACCAAGAACTGGATGGACAATTTACTCCTCAGATAACATGTCTTCTTCTCAAGCCTTTGTGTTACAATAGCACGTAGCACCTGTTTGGGGATCTGCTGCCCTAGTTTTCATTGTTCTGGCTCTAGAGAATCATTAATGCACATCTTACCTAGCATATGCCTAACCTGGAATGCCCAATTAAGTTTGCTTTCCTCTATTTCTCTTTTACGAAGGTGTGATATTTTGGGGATACCTTCTCCACTTGATCTCTGCCAGATGTTCAATGTAGCTTGCAGTCCTTGAAAGTACCAGGCTGTAAGTTGACATTCTACTCTCACTGCCTGGATCATAGTTGATAGTGGGAGAGCAAGGAGCTTTTTCACACATTTACTTCCTCCAAATTCCAATCCAATTTAAAACCTAACGATAAAACCTCTACTCCGCATTGGAATTGTGGGCGGACCATTGCATGGAAAACTGATAGAATTGGCCGCAGAGAAGAGGCTCCATACTTCAGCTTGAATTGTTTAAGGCCCCATATTGAGGATAGAGTCTTTGGGGCAGATTTACAAGCCCTTGCGCCACTTTTGCGTCACTTTTAACATGGGAAAAGTGACGCCAAATTGGCGCAAGGGGCTTGTAAATCTGCCCCTTTGCTTTTAGTGATTGTGTGTGGTCCCTTCAGTTTAGCTTGCTATCGAACCACATACCCAAGTATTTATATCTGTCCACCACCTCAACTCTGACCTCTCCCAATTGCCAGTTAAAGGAACCCTTTATTTTCCCCAGCACCATTATTTTAGTATTTTCTAAATTAACCTATAAACAATAATCATAAAAAGTGTCCAGTTTTTTTTTTGCAAACCCAGCTTTGTCATGTCCCTTATCATTAGATCGTCAGTGTATAGCAGACATGGTATATGGGTTCCCCCATCTTAGGGCTTAACCCACCCGCCATACGTAATGTATTTGATAAATCAGAAAGGAACAAAGAGAATACCAGTGGGTCCAGAACACAACCCTGGCGTAATCCATTATTTATCTATATTTTCTTAGATAGCGTCCGAAGGGTATCCAAGATTACCTTGGCTCAATTCAGCGAATGCATTTCCTGAATTAGTGAGAGTACCATTTTATTGATTCCAAGCTTCACCAACATATTCCACAATAGTCTCCATTATACTAAATCAAAGGCGGCTCGGAAATCGACAAAACAGCAGAACAATCTACCTCGCAATTCAGTTGCCTTTTTTGCCATTGCCCATAAACTAAGGCAATGGTCTATTGTTGAGTGGCCCTCTTTGAACATGCCTTGCACTATCAGTATCAAGTTATTCTGTTCTACCCAGGTCTTCAAAATGCCTAAGAATATCTTAGAAAATACTTTCTCCCTCACATCCAGCAGACCTATAAGGTGGTAATTCTGGGGCTTTGTGGCGTCCTCCTTTTTGCATATTGGTCTAACAATTGCCCCCTTCAAGCTTTCCTGTAAAATTCCGGATGTTAAAATATTTTGAAAGGTGACATTTAAAAAGCTTGCCAACCAATCCATGTTATTTTTCAGAATAATTGCTGATAAGTTATCTGGCCCAGCTGCTTTCGTTAGTTTTAGAGATTGGATGGTTTCTTTTATATTTTGGAAAGAGAAATACAGCTTTATTTCTTCTGCATCCTTAAACCTTGTTTCCAGAGTCTCGTCTACCGTCTCACTATTGTACAAATTGTTCAAATAATTAACCCAATCATCTTTTGCAACTAAACACTGCATTTCCCCTTGCACTGTTCCCTACCTTACCAATCGCCAGAATAATCTTATATTATTTGTGCCTATCACTTTAAACATTGTTTGCCAATTTTTGGTCATGTTTTCTATTTTTCTTTCCTTCGACTTATTTTTATACTCAGGTTTTGAAGAGATTCTCCATTGTTTCCTTAGCCTGTCTTTTTCTATACTGTCTTTCCTATTTTTGTGTCCTCAGTTTTAGGCTCCTACACTGGTTATTAAACCAACCATTTCTATTCCCGCCTTCTCATACCAATTTTCTTAGTCGCAGGTCCTGGTTTTAGGTGTAGCCTTAAATAATTTACCACCTGCCCAATCACCTTATCGTACCATGTAATGACATTCTCACTTTCCTCTAGATTACTGAGGAATGCATTATCAATCATCAGGTCATTAACCAATTTCAGACTGTCCTCGGTTATATGGGTGGTTATGCGTCAAGGGTGCTCTATTTGTAAAGGGACCACTCTATCTCTTTTTGAACCTTGTTCTATCTTGAGTAATATTCATAATGGCCAGTCACCACTGCCTTCACTTTGCAGAACCTCAAACCCTTCTACTTCTGTAAAATGCCAAGCATTTCTAAAAGCATAATCAATTGGGAAATTATGATTCCCTATTCGAAAGGTCTTTTTTGCGGGGCGGTCGCTATCTACACATCCATTGGCATAGAATAGCCCTATGAATCTTATGAACTTTGATAGAGATTCATCTTGTGCAGAACCACCTGCTCTTGTAAAGATTAGAGGGGGCACATGTGCCATGGTTAATCAACATGCTATGAGAAGTCATAATTTTTTCTGGTATTGTTTTTTCAGGATTTCCGTCTAAGCTACAGACCCGCGCGGAACTAGTCAAGTATTTGACTATGGTGATTTTCACAGGTTCCGCTCAGCATGCTGCTACTAACAATGGGCAGGTAATTGTGAATGTTCTTCTACTACTGCAGATGATGATGACAAATATTCAAGGGAAGGGTAGAATCTAGAAAAGGGATCCATACCATTAACATCTTAAGAAGGTGTGAGTGGGATCAAGCATGCAAGGGTGTTCTGCTGCCTCTAGCTAGGGTTTGTGTTATATAAATATCAAATACATATGTTATTGCAAAGAGATGAGGTGATCAATTTCTAAATTGATTTTGTGACCTTAGAAATGACATGAAGTGGTCTAGATGTTTACCAGAGTCCATTGCTCTGGGTCGAGAGGTTCTGGAATTCCTATGTATAGAAATCTTCACTGATGGGACTGGTGTACCTTCGAACAGTCAGAGTCTAAATTTGAATGGAGATAAGTATCGCAGCCATCACACATGGTGGGCCACAAGCCAATGGTTCCCCCATTGAACCCCAGCAACCAAGTCCTACATTGAAGGATAGCTTAGTACCGAATGAGAAAAACAATTCTCAAGCAGGCCACTCCTTTTCCTATTGTTTTTGATATACACCTGTCTGTAATTATTGACAATACCCTTGATCTGTGATTATGCATAATATAGAAACTCCAGCTAATATTATGCCTCCTGACTGAAACACATCATGCTCCAACCTTATCTCCAATGGTGACTTCATACCTAATAAAGAAGGTGTTACTGTCTTAATTGAGGCTGTCTGATTACCTTAGATCATGTATATATGTCCACTTTGTAGCTTGCTTCGAACAATATTGATGTAGCCTCTATTGACTTTTCAAGTCAATAGTTTTTTCCTAAAGTGCCCTGACAGGCTTGGGTCTATTGGTGCTATATAAACCTACACAGTATAATAATGGCAACTTTCAACTGTTGCTTTCTCTTTCCTTTTTGGCTTGGGCAACTGTAGTTCGATTTGCTCTCCTGGATGGTGAACAGTCCCTGCTCAATGCGCCAACCTCCCCCCAAGACCAAAGGCACAGCAACGCTGGAAAGCGTCCTGGAGGTCCTGCCCGAAGTGGGTACTACTGCCAGCTCAATAGCTATTAAGTTCACCAGAAGCGAGCCTGGGGACAAGGTAAGAGTTATGTTTTCTTATTACATATGGGTAGGGCGACCACAAGAAACTGGGACAGGCTGCTGACAAAGAAGTAGGTTCAGATCTGTAAAAATAACTATCTGCACCCACCCATTGTCGTGTAGTTTCCACCAATCAGTAGGAACTGCACATTTGCAGACCAAATAAACTGAGGATGGTGCCAGGCTGAAACCATGTACCTCCATAGGATAGGTTGGACATTGTACCAGCAAGCTCGCAGTGCCACTGCCAGTTCCCCTAAACCTGAACAGGGAGCAAACAGTTTTGGCAACCACTGAACATGACAACTCTGTGCCCTCAGGAACCATGGTGACAGATTTTAAACTTTATCTCAGTTACTCGTACTTTCTTGTACTCAGAGAAATATACAAAGAATATACAAAGTGGCCTTTTCAATATTTATTGAATTGTAGTGATTCCTGTACAGAAAATATGGGCTGCGATGATTAATAGACATAAGCAAACAAAAGTTATAAGTGTCAACACAGTGAAGAAAACAAAGAGCTCCACCATCTTGGTGAGAGAGGTTATATATGTGAAGGAGTCAGGTCCCACGTTCTAGATCAAATCTGGAACCCTGGTCAATGGCCTGCATGAAAGTGTAGAGGGGAGGAAAATCATTATCCAATTTACTCATCACTGCTCCAAATAAATCATGGCTCCTGAAGAATCACAGACTCTCAATCTACAGTTAGTTAGTTTATTACAAACCCAAGAACAGCGGCACGTACAAACACCTCAATACGAGGTTGTAAAAATACGTCAGATCTAATACAAAGCCAAACCTATGGGTGAATTCAGATGATGTAACATATACAGGATAACAAATTCCAAGATCAAGACACAAAAGATAACAGCTCCAATATAAAGAATTCCCATTCATTGGAAGCTCGTATGTAAAAACATTAGTCTATCCCTACACTATCGCTACTGTGACATCCCTACTTATCATTTCCCAAAGCAAGATCTGTAAACACATGAACGCTTTCTAAGAAGTCCATCGACATTGAATAGGTCAGGTAGCATAGAGCTACAGAACTCATTCTAAGATGTTCTCATGGCCAGAAATCGAATCCCCTTGGACACTGTCCCTAATTCAATATGGAACACACATAGTACATCCCACAATGATGAGGTACATTGCACCATACTCTCGAACCACCTCCCTGTAGGTAACATTTCATGGACAATGATTCTCCCAGCCTCAATCAGATGACCTTGATTCCCAGGCTCACACTGTTTGAGAAAGCACGCTGTACTCCATTATCAGCATCGGCATTCAATGTATCCTCCTCTCCCCGAACCTAACTACTAAAATAAAGACATTATTCTAGCTAGCACGAAAGAATCATTTCACCTACAACAGAAACGTGAGAACAGAACTAATGCAGAAACACATGAATTCTCTATCGATATCCATCCCAAGAGCCGTCAGAGTAATGCACAATTAGGTCCACAGAAACCCGTCAACAAAGGAAATGAAAAAGGCCTCATGTTACAAGTATGATTGAACATGATTGCTGCACATTTCAATTACTACATTACATAAGCACATCCATTAAGTGATTATATGTCGCCTTCAAATATTGCTATACATTTCAACACTTTCTATTACATTCTCATAGCAGCTACAGCCTAGATTTAACATAACAATAGATTATATGCGGGTGCAAACTACTCATGATTATAATGCACCGCTGTACTGAAAGAATAACAGTTTCCCGCTCTAACACATGTGATCATATAAAATATTATATCAATCTAGCGTACTCCTACTATGCTAAACCTAACTGAAGTGTCTAGGGTGTGAATATATGATCTGCCAAGAAAATCCTGGTCTAGATGATCTAACCACTTAACCTGGCTGGTAAGAGTGTATGACCCCATCTTTGTCACAAACTGGACACCGCTCATGGAGATGTCAGTCAGCTGCTTAGCGAATGCTTCGGCATGCAGGGCCCTGTGAAGTCAGAAGAAGTGTCTCCTCTAAGTATGTTAGGAAACAAAAGGCTATATATATAAAATGGCATCCTTGCCTCAGGCCGAGATTGTGATCAGGGGACCATTGTTTGTGTTCCACAGATAGCTGTGCTGCCATTTTGATGTAATAATAAAACACATTTGTATTACGCACGTGAGAGGCCTTGCACCAATGCCAAGGCAGTGTTCCCTGTCAGCAAGGTTGGTGTTTCTGCATTGATGTGGCAAATAGAAGGCAATTTTTGGAAAAAGGATTGTGTACATGTAAGAATCGCACACTAATTCCTACTAGGCTCAACTCGGGTATATGACACCACATTGAACTAAACTATTAGGATGCCGAGACAGACCCTCTAAAACCAGGACCGTCTAGGCAAATCCAGGATGTCTGTTCCCTCTACATATGGAAGTTTCCGCCTCCTGAATTATTTATTTAAGAAGAAGTAGCATGACATTTTGATCAGTTAATTAGATATAATGTTATAAATAAACCAGAGAGGTGTTCTAGGTTTTAAACAAATAAGCTGTTTTATGATGAACAGACTACAACACACTAACAGAGAGAAAACAATAATACAGATATCCCTAGTACCATAACGTGATAGATTTTAATTTAGCACAGTGTGCTTCTTTCATTGTTCTTTTGTTAGAGACTCATGCAGTAACATTGAGTGTGAGACATGCGCTGGAAACAGTGATACCAGAGATGGGGTATAGACGGTGAAGAAATTGTAATCAAGAATGATGCCCATCCAATCCCAAGTTTGTGAAAACTGCAAAGTACTTGAGCACCATTGATCTGAACGGAGGGTATTGGCAGATTACCTTAGCATCAGATACCAAGGGGAATTCTGAATTTCCCATGCCAGAGGGACTGTATCAGTTTCAAAAGCTGCCCTTTGGGTTGAAGAATGCTCCTGCCACTTTTCAGCACCTGGTGAACCATGTTCTTGAAGGGCTGGAGGAATTCTGTGCGACCTATCTGGATGATACTGCAGCTGTTCATGGCAGGACCATCAGAGACACCTATGGGAGGTGTTGGCTAGGGTACAGGAGGCAAAACTGACCATCAAGGCAACCAAGTGTGCAGGTGGGTCAGTCCTCCCAGTGGCGGCTGCTCAGAAAACAAAGTGGTGAGGCAAGGGCAGCAAATGGAAGAGGAGGAGGGAATAATATATTTAAAAAATTACTTGCCTGAGTCCAGCTTCTTCCAGGATCGAGTCATTCTGCACAGGCTCCCAGACTCCCCACCCAATCCAGACACTGCTCTCATTCTGTTACCCAGCACGAGAGCAGCACTGGTATTGGCCTGAGCGGGCTGAACTAACGCTCGCTCAGGCCTTTTATCCACCCAGCTGAGCTACACAGCTGGGCTGGGGAAATGTAACTGTGCAAGTCGGTTTGGCCAGCCACATCAACTTGTGCACTTACAGTTCACAACTCTCCTCTCCCTGCTGCCATCTTAGACAATGGCACCATCCCGCCCTACTCGGGCCACTTGGCTCAGCCAGGGAAAAATTTTAATGATTTAAAAAAAATGATAATAAAACTATTTATTAGCTCCTGGCTCTGAGCAGTTAGGCGATGCTCCTCTGCCATAACAGAAGAGTCACAGCGATGTCTACCTTGGGCATGAGGTAGGTAACAGAAAGATTCACCTGTTGGATGCCAAGATTCAGGGCCATATTTATCAGTTTTTCACACAGTGCAGCGCAGCAAGCATGTTGCATGGGAACACCCATGCAGCACTCATGGAATGTCTCCTTAGTGCAGAGTAAGGCAACACTGTGATATGCTTTACTCAAGATTTATGAAGCCACCCAGGTCACGCAAGATGGCTTGTGCGGTTTCATAAATCTCATTTTTGAGTTGCCTCACACTTGCACCACATTGCATGCTGCAAAAGTGATGTAATAGGGCTCATAAATATGCCCCTCAGTTTGTGATGGAGTCAGAAGTGTCTACTTCCCAGACTGAAGGTAGGGTCATTTTAGGACTGAGCTGGTTTTATAGGAACTTTGTGGAAAACTCTGGAAGTAGAGGTGCCCTGATGCCTACTTTGACCTCCAGGAAGCAGCCCAGAAAGGTGATCTAGTCTCAAGAGTGCTAAAAGCCATTTGAAGAATTGAAGAAGGCTCTATCACTGCACCTGTTCTGAAAGCAGATGACTACAGTCAACCTTTCATTGCACTCTGACAAGGAAGTTTTATTTGTGTTCGCTCAACTTGATGACAAAGGTAGAGAGCTTCAAGTAGCCTTGATCAGAAAGAGGTTACTATCCAGAGCAGCTAATAAAATGAAGTATTTTGCCATACTATGGGCCTTGCGTACGTTATGCCCTTGCTTGTTTGGCACTAGGTTTGCTAAGCAAACAGATCATAAGTAATTAAAGTGGTTGATGGCTATGAAAGGAGAAACTTTCAAGTTGTTGAGATGAGCTATTTTTCTGCAAAGGTTAGATTTGGTTGTGTAGCACGGAGCAGATTGAGCCACGTGAATGCATGTAGACCATCCCATCAGTTTTGTCAATCCGATGGCTTAATATCTCTAGGTTAGGAGTTGGTTCTGAGTAGTTTGATGTGTGGGGAGGGGTTTTGGGATGTAAATATCCACTGCATGGTAATGAACATGCACCCCTGCCCTGAGTGCCCCAGCTGAAGCAATATCTGGATCCTTGGTACCAATTTCACCTCTTGACCAAACATGGACCATGCGTGTGTACTATGAATTAGACCTGTTTTATGGATTGTGGTCTTACTAGACCAAGAGGGGTGCACAAAGTGTTAACCTGGTAGTGATAAAGGGCTACTGCCCTTACACAGAGGTAAGGAGCATGAGCGTGATTGTGACAGCATACTGTTTTTTGTGACAGTGATCAGTAAGCTGACACGCTCTTTGTACCTGTGTCACTGGAGTGACACCTACTGGCTCGACACCTACTAGCCCACTCATGTAAAGTTTTGATTCTCTGTACCTAACTCGCCCCTTGCCTACATCACATCAGTATGTAGCTCTGTACAGTACGTGTGTGATTGTGCGTGCTTGCTGTAATGGATGTGCATCTGTGTATGTACAGTACATGGACAGCTATGCATTCCATACTGGAAGCCTATGGCTTTAGAGAGACATGTGTAGATGGAGGATCGATCTCAGAAAGATCTGTGAATTCCCTGCATTACTGACAGCTGGGACACACACACTGGCGGAAGGAAAAGCCAGGCTCTCTTGTGCACTTCAAAAAGATTCTTTGATTCTGAGAAGGTCACTGGTCAGGGGGTCCTTGGCATGTCTCAGGAAGAACATGGGTCTAACAAAGGAATCATACAGCATAGGGCTTGGGCCTTGATAACATCCAGGTGTTATCCTCTAGTCACTCCCATGCCCTGGATTTGGAGTCAAAACTTTTGTGACAGACTGCTTCTTGGACAAAGGACAGAACAGAAGGGTAGGAAGGTCAAATGGTGCAACGCCATATCACAAACTTCAAAGTCTCAGACACTAATTCACACCTGTGCTTGGGAATGAATAATAGAAATGGGAATAGGAGCTCCTAAAGTTGTCATACTAGAGCTGTACATCAGCATGGAAATGCTCTGCATGACTTCTGCCTGTTGTGATCAAGAATGGGGACAATAGTGTGCCAGTCTCCCAGCTGGGTGCAGAGATATCACCCAAGAAAATCAAGATCACTTGGGGCACTAGAATCTGCCTCCCTGCTGAGACATCACAATTTATGATGAGGAGGAGAAAGCCTGGAGGGAGGAAGGTCCAGTGGGATTCTGTTGAGTGAACCCTTAAAGGACAATGTGAGATTCTGTGTCCACACACCGATCAGACCATCCGCCCAAGAGTTGCTGTTTGTGAACACTGTATGCTAGGTTGGCGGCAGCAAAGAAGATTGAGAACTGTAAAACTGATCAGGCGGTCCACCCAAGTGCTGCTGTCATGACTCCTATATACCAGAATGGGGACACAGTCAAGATAACAGCTGGGGCCCTGGCACAGTGCATTGGCAATAAGCGAGCCATCCCATGTACAGTGTCGTGGCCTGAAGGGACCACTGTCTTATATGTGCTGTTACGACTCCTGTATGCCAGATGGAGGCTCTAATGAAGAGACGGTCTGACACTGTGTTGTGGCACTGGGATAAACATACAGACCATTGCCCCAGTGCACTGTTAGGAATCCCTGTAAGAAAGAGGGGACCATGGTGATGAAATGTGCTATTCTCCTGGATCACCATATGCTAGAGCAGCATAGCGACTTGTGACCTAAGAGAAAAGAGCACAGGTTTCATCATCCAAACTCAGGAGCACCTGAGGCAGCCGATGGAACACAGGAAGATTTACTGTGCGATTGTTGGAGCAACGTGAACACATGCAACCTCGCCTGCATCATCCAGGATTTTGCTGACTGATGGGCCACTGATGCACACCCATGCCTCCTGATCTGCACCTCCAAGCAAGAGCAAGTAAGATTGATTAACTGTCGGAATATGGCAACATCTGTCGGATGACTAGTGAAATGAAGAGCACCTCCCCTCCCTCCATTCTTCTCTCATACTTGTGTTGAAGTTACAGCCACCCAATACCTCTCTTTTTACTGACAGCTCGATTATATATATTGTGAGAAGTTGGCCTGGCATATGCTGGTCACTAGTTAAAGTGTCCACCTTGCACCAGTCCAATTCGACTCTTATGGTAGATAGGTTTAAGACAACCTTTTAAAGAAAGCTATCCTAGTGGTAGCTGTGGAGAGCAGCCTTCAGGCTAAGTCTTTACAGGAATGTAAAGCAGCTTGTTTTACCTTATAATCTCTTGAATTGCTAAATGAAAGGACACCACACAGGTATATATATATAAAATATATATGTATTTATTTCTAACACACTCTACTAATCTCTTTATGAGATTAGAAGTCAGGAACATATGCAAAAGTCAACAGTTCACAACAAATTAAGCACTTATATGGCTGGGGCCCTAGGGGCGTACCAGACCATATACTAAAAAAGAGGTATAAGAAGAACGACTTGGGAAGGGAGAAGGCCTAGGGCCTGCAGAAGCGCTGGGGCCTCACTAATCCACCCAAGGCAGGTAAGTAAAGGACCCACGGGAGACGCATGCAGTGTGAGAACACAGCCGCGGATCCCAATAGACTTCAATGGAGCAAGTTGCGGTTGGAATTTTAAAGTTCTGGGGTACTTCAGGAGAGTCTACAAGCAAGACACTTACAGGGTAGGTAGTTCTAGAGCCAACACACACAGGAGCACCGGAGTGCACGAGTTACCTCACCCAGGGAAACCGGGTGCATAGGTGTCTTTTGGTGTCGGGTCGCGGCATCGTTTTCAATGGGAGCCAAATAAGACTTGCTACGTCTTAAGACAGGAGAAGTGTCCGGTGGAATCCAAGAATGGATTCAGAAGAAAGAAGACCTGAAAGCAGAGGAGACAGTGTTCAAAGTCACTTGCCAGTGACCCCGGCCCAGGAAGATGGATGCCCACAGTCGTCGGGTGATTGCAGGTGATCATGGGTGTCTTGACTCTTCAGCCACGAGGTCCAGGAGGTGTCGACGACAACCAGGAGCTGGATTCGGCGTGTCCCACAAAGTCTGCAGCTTACTGAGATATCGGCAACCGGATTGTAGCCAACAAGCCTTGGCAACAGCAAGTCTTGTGGAAAGTGAAGAAAGTCAGCGGTGCAGACCAGCAAGGTCTGAGGAACACACCCAGCAAGGGTAAGTCAGGGAGGCCTGTAGCAACCAGAGGAGCCCTTTGGTTCTGTAGAAAAGTCTTCAGGGGACCCACAAGTCAACGGGCAAGGGATCGCAAAGATGCCTCGTGAGGATTCACTTCACAGGAGCCCACGGTCACTCGGGATGAGGTAGGCCTCTGATCTTCGGTGTAAATCCTGCTGGAGGCTTGGACCACACGTGGCCCAATGCACAAGTTCGTTGAACGTCGTGAAGGGATTGCACTCGACAATAGTGCATGGTATCCAGGTATTGCTGTTCCTCGTCACTCGTGGGGTCCACTTGCCTCAGCTTCGCTGGGGACTCACGATGGCCTTTGAGAAGTCAGAAAATCCACTTCCAGGGCTGCAGGGACTCCGGCGGGAGCGGGAAAGTTTGGTTCAAAGTTTTGGTGCCTGCCAAGCAGGGGAGTCATTCCTTGACTCCAAGGGAGATTCTTCAGTCTTCCAAAGGTAGTGGAACGTTGAAGGTCCAGGATTCTTCTTCAGAGCATCGTCCAGGGATATCTAACTTGCAATGGCAAGGGTTCCCTAACTTACACTAAAGGAAAGGGAGGGACTAGCTCTATGACTCCTCCTATGGGAGGGTCAGTGGAGTGGGTGGTTACACCCACTTCCCTTTGTCCAGTTTCATGCCAAAGCAGGGGCAGGTAGCCCCTGAACCGGTTTGAGCTGGCATATGCACGGAGGAGCCTACTGCTCCCCCAGTGCAGGACTTCAAAGCACTCTAGGAGTGCACCCACCCAGCCCCAATACACTAAATCCTGTCTGGAAGGTGGTTACACCTCCCTGTGACAGAATGCTTATTGTTGGGCCTCCTCCACTGCGAGTTTCAGTCAGCAGCAGGAGGGCAGCCTAGTGTCTGTTTTGGGTTGCATCCATTTTGTGATGCCAGGCTCTTTCAGGATTCTACCGTGTTTCCACAGGAGGTACATGTCTTCCCCTCTAGAAGGGTGGGATCATACTCCCACACTAGTTACTGGTGTGGGGGTATGATTCCAAAGCGTTTGACACCAAACACGACATGTTTTGATGCAGCCATACCAGAGTTAGCATTTACCACGAGGTTATAATGCACTTAAGAGTATATGGTTTAACCGCATCCACAAACAGCCACAGAGAATAGACTCTGAGGGCTGCAGAGGGGCCCTGCTAAGGCAGAGGCACCCCCTCACATGTAAACCAAGCACCCTTCCCTCAGGTTGATAGGGCCTGCCTTAGGGGTGACTGATAGGCTTATATGTGTGTGTAAGGTGAGATATAGGGAACCTATATCTCAGTGAGGAGTGCTAACACTACCTCACCCAGGCTGCAGTAGCAGGCCTGTGGTGTCAGATTTAGTC
Source organism: Triturus cristatus (assembly GCF_964204655.1). NCBI lineage: Eukaryota > Metazoa > Chordata > Amphibia > Caudata > Salamandridae > Triturus > Triturus cristatus. The sequence goes on along the minus strand of NC_140595.1, from coordinate 704,918,557 downwards.
TGCTTCCCAGGGGTGGCATAATACATGCTTAAACCCTGGCAGGCCTGTGAAGTACCTATGTCCTTGGTACCTAAGGTACCATATACTAGGGGCTCATAAGGTACCACAGTATCCAATCACTAGTGCATCTAATATGCACTCCAGGTTGTTTAGAGAGAACAGAGAGGCTGGGGCCCTGATTAGCAGGGACCCAGCCAGACTATAGCCAGAAACCAGTGTTAACATCAGAAAAAAAGTGGGGCAACATAAGTGCAGATCCTACTCTCCTACACAACCCCCCCCCCAAACGCAGGGACACTAAACTAACCTTGACCAGTTGAGTCTTCGTGTTCTAAGTGAAAATACCTTGAGAGTCTATCTGCATGGGCATGTTGGGTCCCAGGTCTATGTTCCACTGTATAGTCCATCACCTGTAGGGAAATGGACCACCTTAAAAGTTTTGGGTTGTCACCTTTCATCTGTTTGAGCCATAGGACGGGCTTGTGGTCAGTCTCAACTATGAAGTGAGTGCCAAACAAGTATGGCCTCAGCTTCTTCAGGGCCCACACCACAGCAAAGGCCTCCCTCTCTATAGCTGAGCAACGTTTTTCATCGAGGGGTCAGCCTTCTGCTTATAAAAGCTAATGCTGGTCTTGACCTTCATCATTCAGTTGAGATAGTACAGCTCCCACACCCAGCTCAGAAACATCTGTTTGGACAATGAACTTTTTGGTGTAGTCTGAACTCTGTAAGATGGGGGCAGTGCACATGGCCTGCTTTAGGTCTTCAAATGCCTTCTGACAGCTAGCTGTCCACTGAACCTTTTTTGGCATTTTCTTTGAGGTAAGATCATTTAAGGGGGTCACTATAGATCCATATCCCTTAACAAACCTCCTATAATACCCAGTCAGGCCTAAAAAGGCTCCCACCTGTGTCTGGGTGGTTGGAGCAACCCATTCCATGATGGTTTAGATTTTGCTCTGTAAAGATTGAACCTGGCCTCCACCTACAAGGTGGCCCAGGTACACAACCTGACTCTGCCCTATCTGGCACTTAGTAGCCTTGATAGTGAGGCCTGCTTTTTGCAGAGCCTCCAAAACATTTCTGAGGTGGACCAGGTGATCCTGCCAGGAGGAACTAAAGACTGCAATATCATTTAGATAAGCTGAGCAATAAGTTTCCATTCCTGTCAGAACTTTATTCACCAACATCTGAAAAGTGGCAGGTGCATTCTTCAAACCAAAGGGCATCACCACAAAGTGGTAGTGCCCACCAGGGGTTGAAAATGCTTTTTTGGCCTTGGCATCATCAGCTAACTTGATTTGCCAGTAGCCAGCTGTTAGGTCAAATGTACTCAGATACTTGGCTGAGGCCAAAGTGTCAATGAACTCATCTGCCTTTGGAATTGGATAGGCATCAGTCCTGGTGACTTCATTGAGGCCTCTGTAGTCTACACAAAACCTCATTTCTTTCTTACCACCCTGGGTATGAGGTTTGGGCACAAGGACTACTGGACTAGCCCAAGGGCTATCTGAAGGCTCAATCACACCTAGTTCCAACATTTTCTGGACTTCAGTCCTGATACAGTTGCTGACATGGTCAGGTTGCCTGTAGATTTTACTCTTGGCAGGCAGACTGTCTCCAGTGTCCACCTCATGGGTGCACCAGGAAGTCTGACTAGGGGTCAGGCTAAACATATGTCTAAACTGTTGCAGAACTTGTCTGCATTCAGTTTGCTGATGATCAGTGAGGTTGCTTGCCAAAGCAACACCATCTACTGACCCATCATCAGGGTTCTGTGAGAGCAGGTCAGGGAGAGGGTCACTCTCCTCCTCCTGTTCCTCATCAGTTGCCATGAGCAAGCCCATGTCAGCCCTGTCAACATATGGTTTCAATCTGTTGACATGGAGCACCCTAAGGGGGCTCATGGGAGTTCCAAGATTCACCAGGTAGGTGACTTCTCCCTTTTGCTCAACAATTGTATGGGGGCCACTCCATTTGTCCTGGAGGGCTTCTGGGGCACAGGCTCCAACACCCACACTTTCTGTCCTGGCAGGTACACAGTCAGCACAGCCTTTTGGTCATGCCAAGTGTTTTGAAGTTCTCGGCTGGTCTCCAGGTTTTTAGTTGCCTTCTTCATGTATTCGGCCATCCTGGAGCGGAGACCAAGTACAAAGTCCATCACATCCTGTTTGGGAGGTTTGAGAGGTAACTCCCAGCCCTCCTTCACCAAACATAATGGGCCTCTTACAGGATGCCCAAAAAGAAGTTCAAATGGGTTGTAACCAACCCCCTTCTGTGGAACCTCTCTGTAAGCAAACAAGAGGCAGGGAAGTAAAAGTTCCCATTTTTGCCTAAGTTTTTCTGGGAGGCCTTTAATCATTCCCTTTAGGGTTTTGTTGAAACGTTCAACTAACCCATTTCATTGTGGGTGATAGGGAGTAGTGAATTTATAAGTTACACCACACTCCTTCCACATTGCTTTTAGATATCCTGACTTAAAGTTTGTACCTCTTTCAGATATAACCTCCTTTGGGAAACCCACTCTGGAGAAAACTCCAATGAGGGTTCTTGCCACCACAGGGGCTGTGGTGGTCCTCTGGGGTATTGCTTCTGGGTACCTGGTGGCATGATCCACTACCACCAGGATAAACCTGTGCCCATATGCTGTTGGAGGGTCAAGGGGACCAACAATGTCAATCCCTACCCTTTCGAAGGGAACCCCCACTACAGGTAGTGGTATCAAGGGGGCCTTTGTTGTGCCACCTGACTTGCCACTGGCTTGGCTAGTGACACAGGAGCGACAAAACTCCTTGGTGTCCTCTGACATATATGGCCAATGAAAATATGGAACAAGCCTATCCCAGGTCTTGTTTTGGCCCAAGTGTCCTGCTAAAGGGATGTCATGTGCTAGGGTCAAGAGGAACCCCCTAAACTTCTGAGGTATTACCAACCTCCTGGTGGCTCCAGGGGTTGGATCTCTAGCCTCACAATATAGGAGTCCCTCATCCCAATAAACTTTATTGGACCCACTAGCACTCCCAGCAGCCTCAGCAGAAGCCTGCTGTCTGAGGGGTTCAAGAGAGGGACAGTACTGTTGCTCTTTGCTCAGATCTTCCCTAGAAGGGCCCCCTGCCCCCAAGAACTCAACCTGATCAGGCTCAAGTCCCTCTGGGGCAGTTCCTTCTTCAGGATCTGATTCTCCTCCCTCAGGAGGGGAATCTGTGATCTGAGACAGAGGGGAAGGCACTGCCTTAACCCTACTGCTCCTCCTCTTGGGTAGCACCTGGTCCATACTTTCAGGATCCAGAGCTGGTTCAGTTTGATGCATTTTGGCTTGTGACCTGGTCACAGCAAATACCTCTGCAGGTATGCCTAACATCTCGGAATGAGTCCATAACTCTACTTCAGACCAGGCTGAAGTCTCTAGATCATTGCCCAATACACATTCGACAGGGAGGTCTGCACTGACTACAACCTTCTTAAGGCCAGTTACCCCTCCCCAGGAGAAATTCACAACTGCCAGACTATGATTGGTCCTGACATTGCTTGCATTGGTAACCTGGTACATTTCACCCAGGATGATCTGTCCAGGGTCCACAAGATCCTCTGCCACCATGGTGACACTAGCACCTTTGTCCCTAAATGCCAAAGCCTGTTTGCCATTTATTACAGGCTGCTGTTTGTATTTGCCCAGATTACTGGGGTTCACTAGGAAAAACATTTCAATGTCTCCATCACAAATCAGCAATGCCTGAGTGGGCACTCTGACTAGGCCAGAGTCCACTTCAGAACCCAGGGTCAACCCTACTACACCCTTATTCTGATTACCACCTCCACCAGTAGCTGTACTAGGGGGAACAGTTGCCTTAGGGGCAGGAGTGGTGGTGGTTTGATCTTTGGACTTGTTACAGTCAGAAGTCCAGTGCCCTTTCTGTTTACAGAATTTGCACCAGGGCTTCTTTTGGCCTTTCCCTTTGTTGGATTGTGAATCCCCACCAGATGCAGATTTTTGGGGCCCTTGTGAAGACTTCTGGTCTTTTGACGTATCTCCACCTTTCTCAGAGCCCTTGGAATCCTGCTTCTTAGTGTCACCCCCTTGGTTCTTTTTTTTCCTCTATCTCACCCTCATTCTGAACCATTTGTCTGCCTTCTTTCCCAATTCTTGGGGAGAGTTCAGATCAGAGTCCACCAGGTACTGATGCAATAACTGGTTCTGGCAATTATTAAGGAGCTGTTCTCTCATCATAAGATTATGCAATCCCTTAAAATCAGTAAATCTACTACCAACCAGCCAACCCTCCAGAGCCTTGCTTGCACTATCTACAAAGTCTGTCCAGTCCTGAGTCTGTGCTTTCTGGGTGTCTCTTAACTTCAACCTGTACTGTTCAGTGGTTAAGTCAAACCCTTCTATTAATGCACTCTCCAGGACTTCATAATCATCAGCATTCTCTTCTCTTACAGTGAGGAGCTTGTCTCTACCTTTATCAGAAAAGGAGAGCCACAAGATTGCTGCCTACTGTTTCTGGGGGACCTGTTATTCACTTGTGGAGATCATCCCCACTCTGGTAGGGAGGAACAACCTTGGACAGGTTCCTATGGTCTGGAATGTAATCTCTGACTCTAGGGACACTGTTGCTGCCACCAGGGAGTTCTAACCCCTCTTTTCTAGAAGCTCTCTGGAGCTCAAAGGCTTCTTTGTCTAATGCCAACTGCTTGGCCTTAAGGGCAAATCTTGCTTCCTCATACTGCAGCAGTTTGTACATTCTGTCAGAGGAGGTCTCCCTTCCAGAAAGGTATAAGTTCCTCTGCTGGACAGATTCCCTGTCAGAGTGATATGAGTGGTCAGATTCCCTAGAAAGGGACCTAGGCCTCTCCTCCACTCTGTCAGTTCTCTTAGGGAGAATTCCTCTGTCCTTTTCAGATCCTTGTGGATCTGGCCCTTCAACCACAGAGTCCTGGTCATCTTAATTTTCATTATCTGACCCAGAGACTATGATTGACGCACCCCCTGATTCAGATCTATTATCTCCTAGAGCCAATCTAAGATCTATCAGGTGTAGTGTGGAGGGACTCTGTCCTATCCTATCTGTCCTATCCTCAGGTGCCTTGCAGCACACATGGCTTTCAAGTCAAAGAAGTCATGTCCTTATACTGAGGTTGGGTGGACCCACTGGCTCCAGCCCTTGAGGACATTCTAGTGTTGTGCAGTGTTGTACTACCTACACTAGTTTGTGGCCTACTGATCCTAGCTTGAGCTGTAGCAAGGGTGTGCAATCCCTTCACACACAGCTCTAAGTTGAGTAGAACTTGTTGATACTAAGCTTGATTTTATATGTACCTTGACTACCTTTAGTAGTTTTCAGTTAGTAATTCAAATAGAGATATTCTGGTAAAACAATGGCAAGCTGGAATCCCACACGCTGCCCACCAATGTGAGAAGTTGGCCTGGCATATGCTGGTCACTAGTTATAGTGGCCAACTTGCACCAGTCCAATTCGACTCTTATGGTAGATAGGTTTAAGACAACCTTTTAAAGAAAGCTATTCTAGTGGTAGCTTTGTAGAGCAGCCTTCAGGCTAAGTCTTTACAGGAATGTAAAGCAGCTTGTTTTACCTTATAATCTCTTGAATTGCTAAATGAAAGGACACCACACAGGTATATTTATAAAACATATATGTATTTATTTCTAACACACTCTACTAATCTCTTTATGAGATTAGAAGTCAGGAACATATGCAAAAATCAACAGTTCACAACAAATTGAGCGCTTATATGGCTGGGGCCCTAGGGGCGTACCAGACCATATACTAAAAAAGAGGTATAAGAAGAACGACTTGGGAAGGGAGAAGGCCTAGGGCCTGCAGAAGCACTGGGGCCTCACTAATCCACCCAAAGCAGGTAAGTAAAAGAGCCACGGGAGACGCATGCAGTGTGAGAACACAGCCGCGGATCCCAATAGACTTCAATGGAGCAAGTTGGCGTTGGAATTTTAAAGTTCTAGGTTACCTCGGGAGAGTCTACAAGCAAGTCACTTACGGAGTAAGTAGTTCTAGAGCCAACACACACAAGAGCACTGGAGTGCACGAGTTACCTCACCCAGGGAAGCCGGGTGCATAGATGTCTGTTGGTGTCGGGTCGCGGCGTCGTTTTCAATGGGAGCCAAAGAAGACTTGCTGCTTGTGAAGACAGGAGAAGTGTCTGGTGGAATCCAAGGATGGATTCAGAAGAAAGAGGACCTGAAAGCAGAGGAGACAGTGTTCAAAGTCACTTGCCAGTTACCCGGGCCCAGGAAGATGGATGCCCACAGTCGTTGGGTGATTTCAGGTGATCATGGGTGTCTTGACTCTTCAGCCAGGAGATCCAGGAGGTGTTGATGACAACTAGGAGCTGGATTCGGTGTTTCCCACAAAGTCTGCAGCTTACTGAGGTGTCAGCAACCAGATTGGAGCCAACAAGCCTTGGCAACAGCAAGTCTCGTGGAAAGTGAAGAAAGTCAGCGGTGCAGACCAGCAAGGTCTGAGGGACTCACCCAGCAAGAGTAAGTCAGGGCAGGCCTGGAGCAACTAGGGGAGCCCTTTGGTTCTGTTGAAACGTCTTCAGGGGACCCACAAGCCAATGGGCAAGGGATCGCAAAGATGGCTTGTGAGGATTCACTTCACAAGAGCCCACGGTCACTCGGGACAAGGTAGGCCTCTGATCTTCAGTGGAAATCCTGCTGGAGGCTTGGACCATACATGGTCCAATGCACAAGTTCGTTGAACGTCGTGAAGGGATGGCACTCGACAATAGTTCACGGTACATGGGTATTGCTGTTCCACGTCACTCGTGGGGTCCACTTGCCTCAGCTTCATTGAGGACTTACGATGATCTTCGAGAAGTCAGGAAATCCACTTTTGGGGCTGCAGGGACTTTGGACTCTGGCGGAAGCGGGAAAGTTTGCCACTGTTGGTTCAAAGTTTTGTTGCCAGCCAAGCAGGGGAGTCACTCATTGACTCCAATGGAGATTCTTCAGTCTTCCAAAGGTAGTGGAACGTCGAAGGTCCAGGATTCTTCTTCAGAGCGTCATCCAGGGATATCTAACTTGCAATGGCAAGGGTTCCCTAACTTATACTAAAAGAAAGGGAGGGACTATCTCTATGACCCCTCCTATGTGAGGGTTAGCGGAGTGGGTGGTTACACCCACTTCCCTTTGTCCAGTTTTGCACCAGAGATGGGGAAGGTATACCCTGAACTGGTTTGAGCTGGCATAAGCACAGAGGAGCCTACTGCTCCCCCAGTGCAGGACTTCAAAGCACTCTAGGAGTGCACCCACCCTGCGCCAATACACTAAATCCTGTCTGGAAGGTGGTTACACCTCCATGTGACAGGATGCCTATTGTTGGGCCTCCTCCACTGCGAGTTTTGGTCAGCAGCAGGAGGGCAGCCCAGTGTCTGTGCTGGTGGCATCCATTTTATGATGCCAGGCTCTTTCAGGATTCTACCGTGTTTCCACATTAGGTACATTCTTCCCCTCTAGAAGGGTGGGATCATACTCCCACACTAGTTACTGGTGTGGGGGTATGATTCCAAAGCGTTTGACACCAAACACGACATGTTTTGATGCAGCCATACCAGAGTTAGCATTTACCGCGAGCTTATAATGCACTTATGGTTTAACCGCATCCACGAACAGACACAGAGAATAGACTCTGAGGGCTGCAGAGGGGCCCTGCTCAGGCAGAGGCACCCCCTCACCTGTAAACCAAGCACCCTGCCCTCAGGATTGATAGGGCCTGCCTTAGGGGTGACTGATAGGCTTATATGTGTGTGTAAGGTGAGATATATGGAACCTATATCTCAGTGAGAAGTGCTAACACTACCTCACCCAGGCTGCAGTAGCAGGCCTGTGGTGTCAGATTTAGTCTGCTTCCCAGGGGTGGCATAATACATGCTTCAACCCCTGGTCGGCCTGTGAAGTACCTATGTCCTTGGTACCTAAGGTACCATATACTAGGGGCTCATAAGGTACCACAGTATCCAATCACTAGTGCATCTAATATGCACTCCAGGTTGTTTAGAGAGAACAGACAGGCTGGGGCCCTGATTAGCAGGGACCCAGCCAGACTATAGCCAGAAACCAGTGTTAACATCAGAAAAAAAGTGGGGGCAACATAAGTGTAGATCCTACTCTCCTACAGATATTATATTAGATTATTCTTGTAATTATTATATAACTTAATTATCTTATTACTTTCTTATTGTTATGGTTATCATGGTCATTATAAAGCTCGGAATATGCATATTTTTCCTCATACACCTGATATTTTTCCATTGTAGGTTGTTGACATCAGTGGATTCTTCAGTCCATTGAGGTTATTGTTGTTATTGATGACATAAACAAATAAATAAAGGCAGCAATACAAAAAAGACTGATTGGCAAGCCATCGAGCCTCAGGGAGAACTTGCTCTCACTAAGTGCTACTGCGATGGGACACTTTGGGCTAGATTACGAGTTTCTGCCAAACCCACAGTGGTGCAGCATTTACTGCTGCACCGCAGGTACGACTGCCGGATTACAACTTCAACGGTCAGACCGCCAAGGGACTGCCAAACCCACCAGGGATCCATGTTCCCTGGAGGTGGCGCGGAGGACTTAGACTACAATATGCTTGGTGGAGCTGCTGAGGCCTGGGAAGCGTATTACGAGTTTCCTCACTGCCAGCGGTCTCATGACGGTGTTCATGCCATGAAACTGCTGACAGTGAGGAAACTAAGGGGACCCTACAGAGCACCCTGGTACTTCAGGCCATGGTTATGCATGCAGGGGGGCACATGGCATCTTCATGCACACCCAGTTCCTGCACGGCATGAACTTGACAATCCATGCGCAAAGGAACTTGCTTTGGCGTTCCCATTGCGGTCATTTTTCAAATGCACCACTGTGGGAATGGCAAAGGATTGCCCACCAGACATCGAGAAAAGTTGTAATCTGGCAGGTGGCCAGCGGTCGGGTTTGCTGATGTGGGAGCAGAGTGGAGGCGTGCTGCCCTGCTCCAGCACCTTTAAACTCGTAATCAGGCCCTTTGACTTTTAAGATGCCATTATGGAACTTCAAAAACTTGAATTTTCTAGTGGGACCTAACCTAAATGATTATCTCTTGTGAATGAGGAATAACCATTGTCCTTTGAAAGGGGAGTGAGAATCAGTGACGTAACCGGACAGCACTTCAGTGCCGGCCTTTTGAAGACATTGGGAATTATTTGCCCTGTGGTGTATTTTACTTTGCGTTCATATATAAATACTACTTTACCACTTTTACTACTTATCTGGGTGGGCATTCACATATTGGATTTTCTGCCCATGTTTTCTTTTGTGAGTCTGTGTACACCAAGCATCTACCTCTAACCCTGGGCAAAGCACTACGCTACGCTCGCGTAGTTTGCGAAGTTTGCGCTACTTCGCACTACGCAAATTGCACGTAGCACAGTGCAAACACGCGTAGCGTAGCGTATTGCAGCGGTCATTTTTTGCTTGCTCGCAGTCCTCAACGCCAAGTTGGCGACTGCGAGCGAGCAAAATGACATCCTGGCGAGACTTTTTCCTCCTTCGCCATCAGCAACATCAAGTTGCCGATCACGAGCGTGGAAAATAAACCTCCCGGCGAGATTCTCAACGCGGGGAGGTCAGGTTTCTCATTGCGAGTGGTCACGTATGCTCGCGACTGCTCGCGATGAGAAACTACCAGTCTGCGTTGAGAAAGCTGCCGCTTGAATAAAAATCTGTCGAGCGGAAGAAAACTACAGCTCGCACTGTGCAAGATGCCGTTTTCAATGATTGCACAGTGCCGGATGCTTTTCCGCACTGTGCAATCATTGAAAACAGCATCTTGCACAGTGCAAACAGGGTACTAGGCAGTTCGCGAAGTGCTACGTGTAGCTCGCGTAGTGCGAAGTGCACTTTGAGTAGCTACACGTAGCGCTACTTCGCGAACTACACCCAGGGTTATCTACCTCCCCCTAGGAGAAGCCTTGGACTGTTCGTCCCAACATGTGCTACTGCTGAAAGTCAAGTGGTGAAGACGTAGTAGTTTGCCCGGTTATTCAGGAGGAGTAGGACAGGCCCACTTGACTTCAGGAGTAAAAGTCCACAACCCACATGATTGGCCCCTGTTGCTCCTGCTGTTCCTGTAGCCCTCTGAAATGGGTTCTGACATCAATGCTGTGTGCCTTTGGTTTGGCTGTAACCAGGAGGGAATCATTGGTGGATTGTAAATTACGGGAGGTAGTATTTTCAGCCGCTATATTGGAAAGTCTATGAATGACAGTTGTGAGAAATGAGAACCTCTTGTGTGGTGTATCCCCAGGTCTTTACCCTATCTGTTTTTGCTGGCAGTAGAGCTCTCTGCATTATATCTATGCTAACCAATAATAAAGTGCCTGTTCTCCCCATTTTTAACATGCTCAAATTGATATAACTCTAATTGGAATATTTAACTTCCCTGTATATCTCCCTAATTTACGCTAACCGGTGCACCCAGGGCCTGTAAATTATATGCCACCAGTGGACGAAGCACCTATTGTGTCATCCACTACAATGGCAGTGAGAATTGGGTTTTGGAAATGATCATCTTGTACTCGGTGTACTCCCAAATTATTACCTTAACAGTTTTTGCTTGCTGCAGAACTGTGTGACTTTTACCTCTGTTTGCCAGCAGTAAATTCACTGTGTTCTCCCCTTTTCAACATGGTCAAATTGGAATTCTTATATTTGGTATATTTAACTTGCCTTTTGTTGCTAATATGGCACAACATGTATCGAGGATCTATAAGTTAAATGTCATAAGTGGACTGCAGCAGTCATTGTGCTATCCATTTTAGTGACAGCATGATTATGACTGCAGGACTACCCTCCATATCCTGACTGTGAATTATTAAACTGCAAATTAGACCTGTAAAACGTAATCTGACAGACCTAAACCCTCATTTTAATTATTAATGTGACCCCCAAGTAGGCCCCATAAGGCAGGGTGTTTGGTATTCAAAAGTAGGTCAAATCAAAGATTATTATTTAACATGCCAATACAGTGAAATGGCCCCAAAGCAATTTTCATTGTTGCAGGTTTGGCAGTTCCATAGGAAAGATTTGAGATCTAATATTAAATACAATAATGTTATCTCCGACTAGGACACTTCTATAAAATTCATTTTTACACTATTTTAAATATTTATTACAAGTCCAATTCGCAGGCGCAGTTGGATTTGTGAGACATATTTTGAAAAAGATAGTTTTAGAAAGTGACCTTTCCTTGTTTAGAGCCTCTAGAGGCACATTTGCATGGACTCTGTCCTCTAGCTGCTGAATAGCCCCCGTGATGAGGTGTGAACTTGCTCCCAGACCATGGACAAAGGGCCTTGGTTGTGGGGTGGTGATGCGTTTTCTTGACAGTATGTCGGGTGGGCTGTGCCCCAAAAACGTAACTTATGAGAGGCCTACCTTATCATAGGCAACTTTTAGCTTACAACTACACAGGGCCCTCATTTGTTTCCCCGGTCAGGCAGGTATTAATCCTAGTGGTAGAAAGTCTGTCCCAATACTGTTTTAGAGTGACCACAGAGAAAGGGTGGATCAGTTAGATGGGCATAACTCTGGGTAGGCGTAGGAGCCCTGCAGAGGGGAAGAAAGGTTCTGCCTTGTTTGTTTTAGGAAGAGATCGGTGATTGTTTGCAGTAGGGCAAATATCACTTCATAGGTGGATAGTGCTGACATTGGAACTTTCAACCTATTGTTTAGGGAGGGCCCAGGAGTAACTCCTATCCACAGACTGGTGTCATACATAAGTGTGGCACCCACAGTACCCTCAAAACACTTCCTGCACCTGTGGAAGTACAGAAGAGAAATTGACCTGATGTATGTGACCTGAGAAAGTCTAGAAGACTGGTTCTGCAGGACAAATCAGTTGACTCTAAGGGTCATAAGTCTGACTTCTTCTTTAAGCTACAGGGACATACATAACAGGCTCTGAAGGCATTTTCTGCAACTGGCAAGCTGACCAGTTCCAAACGGACCTGCTCTGGACCCTGCTGCTGGCCCTTTGATGGAGTGAATCACGGCCCCTAAATGCTGTCTCCAAGGTCCTTGACCCTTGGCTGATGTCAAAATGTAATCCTCCAAACTTTTCTTGACACCTGGGATTTAAAAACGTTTCAACTTCAAAGACCTCTGGAGGACTGGGACCAACCTGCCCAGCTCATCAGACGAAGGAGTGTCACTTCTGGGCCAAAGATTCAGTTTGCTCTCACTCAGAGCTTTTACATAGCGGCAAATCAAATCCAGCGAGACCTCAAGAGGAAGGCATCTGGCCTCCTGGAGCCCTCTTGGGATACAGATTACAGCCTCAGCCCAAAGGATGAATCTGAGCTCCAAAAAGTGACTTTGTCCAAATTTAGCAATCTCCCCTTGGTGAAGGCACCAAAAGTATCCGGCCACCAATAGACCTTCTCTGGGATGAAATTCAAATTTGTATCACTGTGACTTTTCTTACCAAAAGTTAACGGTTTCACCAATACCCTCGTCCACCATCTAACTCAGGTCATAAAGCCCTCTCTGATCACAGAATGTTGCCTTGCCTGCTGAGAACTTTTGACTTTCATTTCAGACGCTAAGTCCGAAGGTAAAACATCAGATTGTCTGAACCTATTTCTGCATCAGACGAGTGCTCTGTCGCCGTCAGCATTCAAATTGTGACTATAATAAATATTTCAAAAAGTCCAAAAAATTAATTTATTGGTGCTTCCTAGCAAAAGATAACATGATGAAAAGTAATACTGTATCCAAATGCTTCCCCACGGGACAGCTAACTCTGCTACAGTGAAAATAGCTTTCAGAGCTTTTTCACAGTAAGGACATGTTCAACATTAAACTTTTACATGTCCTACTTAGAAAACAATGCACCCTGTCTTATGGGAAGTAACACCTACTTAGGGCTGACTTATTAATATTTAAAAGGACGGTTCAAGCCTGCCAAAAGTGGTTATTTAGGCAAGTTGAATTCACAGTTCAAAATTTACCAACCAGGCTACACGTGGTAGGCCAGCAGTCATATTTACACTGTCAATGTAGAGGATGGTAAAATGGGTACTGCATTTCACATGTGACATTTAACTTACAGGCGTACACTTTTGCACCATAGACTAGGAACTTGGAGATAAGTTTCATATGCCAGGCCGGGTTATGCCAATTGCATCATGTTGAAAAGGGATCACAGACACTTTTCCTCTGGTTAGTAGGGATAAAGTACACATAGTTCTACAGCCAGCAAAATCAGTCTTTTGACGTTGCATTCAAGTTATACCTGGTTGCTCTGTGCCATAGCTACCAGTAGGTTGTCCTCCGGTTAATTTGGTGAATTTATTGGTTCACCCTGTTTGATTATTAAGGTGGGTAATAACTCAATTTCAATTTCAATTTCAAATAATCTTTATTCGGATATTAAAAAATAGCCATAAAAGATACATAATTTACAATTGGGCCTTCAAAAACACAGTATTCCATACATTAATAAATAATTCATTTTAAAACAAGCATCTTAAAAGCTAACAATCAATGTCGTCCTTAAACGGAAAAGCTGTACACTTGTGCTCGATTAATTTCAGGGTTTTTAATTCTTTTATTACTGCTCCTTTTTGATGCGGTCAACCCAATTACTCCTCTCCCCTGGTTTTTCTCAGCTTGACTGCCAGGCGCAAGAAGTGTACCATGCTGAACAATGTAAAAGGATCAGCGGCAAGCTTGAGAAATAAAAGGGCCACTTTGGCCTGTCCAATATTGGCTCGTTTCAGTATTGTTTTTAAAAACAGTGAGCGTGGGTAAGCAAAATAGGGACACAGTAAGACAAAATGCAGGGTGTCTTGCGGAGATCTAAGATCGCAGCCGCAGCACCCTTTTGAGCATACATCATGTACAAAACCTGCTGGGACGGCCAGAATGTGGTGCAGCAAGTCTAATCTAAATCTAGACATTAGAAATCTATCATGTCTATTGTACATGTTGGCCAAATAGAATTCCATGCCCGGCTTAATTTTAATGAGCTGGTGTGATCTCACTGTACTTTTGGACCCTTCTGTTGCCTCTCTGGTCCTAGCCAGGTACTGCCTACATGCTTTCTTTATGCTACCCTTGTCTCTATTGGCCAGCGTGCTTGGGTCATTAAAGCATTTTTCGTGACCCAACGTGGTCAGAGCATCCCTTACATATCTTAACCATGCTATTCTAAACCACTTATCCCCTTTCATGCAATCCTGTATGATTAATCTACTCAGGGTTGCCTCAGGGTTAGTCCATATTTTTACCCAACAGGAGATTGGATAAGAGGCAGCCTGATCAGTAAGATAATCTATGCCCAGTTCCTCGTGGGCAACATACGAAGAGACGCTTGTGGGCACCTGCAGGAGCCTTTTTAGAAATGTATCTTCTTCTTTTGGAATGTTTCCCATGTCACGAAAACCCCAAACCTCGCTTCCATAAAGGGTCTTTGAGCAGCATACTGAGCTATATAAATGGGTAATTTTGTGCGAGGACCAGCGACCCAATCTTGTTGCATAATTCATAATAGATCCCACAGCACTCGGAAGTTGACTGCATTTAAGACTTACTAGGGGTTTAAAACTGAGATCTTGATCAAAAACAATCCCCAGGTAATTAAAAGTTTTTACTTTTTCCAGTGTATGGGTACCAATTGAGAAGCTATAGTTCTTGGCCGTTTTTTTACCTACTTCCATGACATAAGATTTGGATAAATTGGGCACTAAGTCTAAGTCCGCCATGAACCTGACAAACCTATTGATGAGCAACTGCAGGCTCCTTCCTGTTCAGGCCAAAAGGACTGCATCATCTGCATATAGGAGGACTGGTATGCTTCTCTTCCCTATACAAGGGCAGTCTGCCTCCAGCCCTCCCAGTGCTTTATCTAGCCCATTTACGTAGAGCGTAAATAAAAAAGGGGCCAGGATGCAGCCTTGCCGCACCCCTCCCCGGCATTGGAACTCCTCTGTCAGGTCACCATCATCTGTGAATCTCACCTGTGTTGTGGTTTCAAGGTGAAGTGACTGTAGTGCTCATAACAAACCCAAGTCTATGCCCATCTCAGCCAACATCTCCCACAGCTTCCTTCTGTTGACGCAGTCGAAAGCTGCTGAGAGGTCCATGAACGCTAAATACACAGTATAATAACTCACTTAACTAACAACCCAGTTTCATACATTAATGATTTGTTGAGGGTCGTATTTTTAACAGAGAGCCTCCCAGCTTTATGCAAAAGGGATGGTAAGAGTGACGTGTCAGGATGAGTAAGGGTTCGGGTCAAAGTTCCGGATCTTTTCCAGGGGAGAGTAGAAGTTTTACTGAGGACCACAAGCAGACTGTTCCAGTGATTGTAGTTTACTAACTACTAGTGAATTAAGTATTGTCTCAATTGTGTGAAATGATAAACATGTTTGTATTCTTTTTATAATTGTGTGGTATCATGCTGTGGTGGCAGGTATCATGATTTCATGTGTTAAAGAGAACACCAAGATTTCTGGCAGAGGAACAGCAATTACACATGTCTAAAGGAAAGTGATGTGACTCTAGTGTTAAAGCTGTCTTGGAATCTGAGACCTGCAGGACCTTGCATTGTCCAAAAGTTACTCAGGCTCAGACGTTTTAATGCCTTTTACTTTTTCCTCTTGAGAAGGTGGCAACTTCTCAAAGGCACTTGCCTACCACATATTCCTTTGTGTAGTGACATTGTGGCTTTAGGAAATGGATGCCCTTACTTCAGGCAGCAGAAGACCAAGATCTGGATTGCTGGTAATTATCCTGCCAGAACAGGTGGGATGCTAAAAGTATACATCTATTTCTGACATGGATCCTGGTTCTGACCTGGGGACTGCTCTTCAGAAACAAACAATGGAGCTGGACCAGTTAAGGAATATTCTGCTTTTTATCAAGCAATCCATTCCAGGTCTTATGATCTTCTTGTCATCATTTCCTCAACGCCTAAGTATTCGGAGAGAGGCTAAAGGAGTTTTTGTAGAGTTTGGCACTTAATTTTGTCTTTTAACCTGGTAAATATCCCCCCAACCTATCCAAGGTGAGGTATGTGACTATTTCCTGACTGGTGCAGCTCAGGCCTGGGCTACTCCTCTGGCTGCTGCTAAAAACCCTTGCCCGCATAATTGTGCCAATTACTTTTCAAGGTTCAAGAAGATGGTTGAAATACCTGATCGTGAAACCTCTGCTGAGTATGCTTGTATGAAATATGTGAAGGAAATTCCAAGTTTGCTGCGGAAACCTCATCGGTAGAATGCACTCAGATGACCCTATTCTGAGGAGGTTTAACGGAAGAATTACAGGATGAACTGACAACATTTCCCCAAACCTCTTCATTCTGAGTTTTCCTTCCCAAATCTTAAAAAAAGCTCAGTCTACTGATTTATTTGTTTGCCTGGAAAACCAATGCAGGCCGAATCCACTAGAGTCCCATTTTAAGAGAGAAAAGGGCAGAAGATTCTGCTCCTCCAAAAATATTCAGTGCCTCCAATGGGTCTAGTTTACATTTCTTTTTTTTTTTAAAAAATATTTTTATTGATTTTTTCCCGTTTTTCCTCACAATAAACACATTGTTATACATTTAGACATTAGTACATTTTCCAATCAGTATTCCAGTCTTTGAATACTCTACCATGACTGGTTTGAAGTTTAAACAATACAAAGTAACAACGCACACATTTTAGACAGCATGTACCTACTTAGGTACAACTATGTTTCAAATTATATCAGATTAACCTATACTACCATACTTGCTTTCCACTTCGCTATCGGTTCCCAAATTTTTAAACCAAGCCTTCTTCCCCTTTTCCCCTTGCGTGCATATATTGTTTTCTCAAGGTTATAACAGAATAATAAATTTGCCAGCCATACTTGCATTCCCGGGGGTACCTTGTCTAACCATGCTCTTGCTATTGACAACCTCAAGACTGCCGCAGCCACGAACACAAATTCCTTGTATACAGATCCAACTTGATTGTCTATCCCCAACAAGATCATCATAGGTGACACTTTTCTTCGTATACCCAATGTATTACCTAAAAAATCCTCAACATTTTTAATCAGGGTATACAACTGAGGGCAAGTAGCAAACATATGGATTAAATCTGCGTCACCTGCATTGCAACGAGGGCAAGTAGTGCCAGTGGAGCCTCCCCATTTAAATATTCTCGCGGGAGTGTGATAGAGTGAGAACAAAGTCTTATAGTGTTGTGATTGCAGGGGGCCCGAGCACAAAATACTACAACCCAAGTCCAAAGATTCTTGAAAATTTCCGGGCTCCACCCCCAATTTTCCCACCCACTTATTACTAACTTTTTCGATATCATCTAACTTTCCTTTAACAAGACATGCGTAGAAGGATCTAATTGTGCAATCTTCCGCACTTTTTATTTTCTCCAATATTTCATTAGTACTAAATCCCATACTCCCACCTTGCTTGCGACAAAAGAAGCTCCTTACCTGTAGGTATTTAAAAAAGTCCTTACTCTCAATACCATACTTAAGGGTAAGGTCTGCAAACTGAACTAATCCCTCCTTATCCATTAAATCCCCAATCTGTACTATCCCTTTTTGAGTCCACCTCGCCATTGTCGAATCAGCAAACACTTCTGGAGGGAAGGACTTATTCTTATAAAGCCTGACATACCTATTATATCTTCCCAATCCCATTTTTTTAAGGAAAGTATTCCAAATCCTGGTTGCTGCCCCTACGGTCTTAAATCTAGTCCTTTTATGATATCCAAACACAATTCTATTTAGAAAATTATTTTCCGTCTCTGCCCCCAATACTATAGAATACACCTCTGTGGGGAGGGTCATATTTCCTGTATCGAGTCCCCAACCACCTATCAAACCCTGCATGTATTGTAGTGCTGCCGCAATTTGATATAACCTAAAATCAGGGGTCCCCCATCCCCCTCTTTCTCTTGGGAGGGTCATATGTCTATAAGCCCGCCTGGTTTTCCCATGCGCCCAGATAAATCTATTCAAAACTCTCTCTAACAAATTAAACCATTTACCTTCAAAAACCAAAGGGATAGCCCGAAAAAAATATAAAAATTTGGGCAGGATCAGCATTTTAATCAAGTTGGTACACCCCATAAGTGAAAGATGCAGGTTGTTCATCCTCTCCAATTCCCTCTTTACCTTCTCAATCAGAGGGGTCAGGTTCAATTCTACAATCTTATCTAGATCCGTCGTTAATAACACCCCTAGATATACTGCTGAGGAAGCCACCCTATCATCATTACATAATGTATTGCTGTTTTTAATAATCTGCGTCTTTGATCTGTTTAAGCTATAGCCCGAAATCTGGCCAAATGCCTGGGCCTCAATCTCAACCTCCGTTATAGCTTGGGTGGGGTTCGGGGTCATAATAGCTATATCGTCTGCGTAAGCCAAGGTCTTGATGCTGCAACCGTTTACCCTCATTGGTGGAATCTCTTGATTAGCTTCGAGTCGTCGTAATAGCGGTTCAAGATACAATGCAAAAAGGAGGGGGGAAGAGGGACATCCCTGCCTTGTCCCCCTAGCAATTTTAACTATATCCGACAACCCACCGTTCACTCTAATTCTTGCTGTTGGGGTGTTATAAAGTACACCCATAGCTTTGATAAACGGCTCCCCCATCCCACACCACCTCAGAACCTGCCAAAGGTAATCCCAGGAGACCCTGTCGAAAGCCTTCTCGGCGTCTAAAAAAAGCGCTGCGACAGGACCCCCTAGGACACCTACAGCGTCAAACATAGTAATAACAGTCCTAACGTGCTGCGTTGTTCCCTTACCAGGGATGAACCCGTGCTGTATAGGTGTTACCAACTGCTCAATGATCTAGTTTACATTTCTTAGTGTTGAATTAACTTCATCAATGGGTAAAATAGCCCTGTAGAATTTATTTTTTTCTGTAGGGTCGTCGTAGATTTTTTGCCTTTTGCTAGATTCAATATTTTTGCTGGCTTCAGAACTCTGAGCAGTTTAGCCCTATTAATGAGTGATAAAGTGTTTTTGCTTCCCCTATCAACATTCTGAAATTGGCATACCCCAAATTGGCATAAATAACTTATTTATAAGTTTCTAGTATATGGTACAAGTTGAATCCAGGACCTGTAAGTTAAATGTCGCTAGTGGACTGCAGCACCCATTTTACCACCCACTACAGTGACAGTGC
The DNA here is from genome assembly GCF_964204655.1 of Triturus cristatus. Classification (NCBI taxonomy): domain Eukaryota; kingdom Metazoa; phylum Chordata; class Amphibia; order Caudata; family Salamandridae; genus Triturus; species Triturus cristatus. The sequence goes on along the minus strand of NC_140595.1, from coordinate 704,899,340 downwards.
AACCATGACTGCAGATCTCCAATCTGTACGCTGGCCATTTCCATTTTTAACTACACATTTGACTTGTCAAAATAATCCTATTTGACAAGTCAAAACTTTCTCTTTAGATATTTATGTCACTCCTATGTAGGACGTGCAGCTCATAAGACAGGACTCTTGGCGTTTAGAAGTAGAACATGTAGGAATTGAATGCTAAACATGTCTTGACAGTTAAACAGCACCAAAAGCTATTTCCATTGTAGCAAGACTGGCTGTTCTGTAGGATAACACTGGGCTACATTATTACATTTATTCATGTTAATTTCAGTCAGTAAACAGGTAGAAAAATTATTTAACAACTATTTTTATTGTGTATTTAAAACACAATTCAATGGAGAAGTTTACTTGTTATATAAATAATGTGGAAAATGTACTTTTAGACAGTTAACTTTACCTCCCTAATGCCTCTGGAGGCCCATTTACGCTTGCTTTCCCACTTCTGCCAGCCAATAATTAGCATTTGGATAGATGTGAATGAATGTGAAATGCCTCTAAGGAACAACAATAGGCTGTCCTGATTGGGCAGAGGTGACCCCTCTGAACTTGACAGAATATGCTAAGTGGGACTGTGAGCATCCATTTTCACATTGCAAACTTCAATTCTGTTTGAATATCAAATTCCACTTGATAGGTCAGCTGGGTGTACATATAACACTGGGGGCACTCTTGAAATTATGGTAAACAGGATGCCAAAACTCTTTTTGTGTATTCACTTTCTAGTAACTGGAAAACCCTATGTTGTTCTACCGGAATTATGCCCCTGGGTTTTTTGGAGGCCGAGTGACTTTTCCAAATTGGATATTGGTATTAGATGTAGGAGGACAGTAGGATTAACAAAGTACTCTCCCCTCACACACCGCAACCCTCAGAGACCAGGTCTAGTGGTCAAAGACTTTAACTATCTTGAAAATGCCCAAAGTGGGTAGGATTGGCTCCTGGAACTTTTGCCTGATTGCTTAGGGTGTGACCAAAAGTCAATCCCACCTCAAGCTTGTGTCATGCATAAATGTGCAGTCTCCTAGGCACATGCTTCAGAACGTTGCTGGACTTGTGGAAGATCAAAAGAGGACTGAACCTGCTGCCTAAAACCTGAGATGAGCTTTGAAAGGATCGGACCTGCTCTCTCTTGTATCCAGGACAAAAGAAGTTGACTCCAAGGGTCATAAGGCTGACCTCCTGTTAAAGGTACAGGGATACAACAAGCTATGAGATGCCTTTCCCTGCAACTGCCCAGCAGAGAATTGTAGCTGGACCTGGACTGGACCCTGCTGCTTGGCCTCTGACTGTCACACTGTGAGTTTTTAAGTGAGGTCCTGGGTGGAGGGCGCATTACAAATTTACTCATGTGTGGATTGTAGCTTAAAGGGCTAAAATTAGAAGGTAAAATATTTAACGAGAACTAACCCAATTGAATTATCAGACCCATGGTACATCTCGACCAGTGTCAAAATGTACCTAGATTCCGGTCTACTGTGATCATTGCCTATCATTGGCACTCTATGCTTCTGGGTGCTATTTCTACTTAAAACGAATACATTTCATATCTCTGTCTCCCCTTAAAGAACTTTTTAAAATGTTGGTGTCATTTTGTTTATTTATTTGTACTCTGTTTTTTCATTTGGTTTGGGATATTTACTGTGCTACATTTTGGTTTTATAACGGTTTTGGTACTGCATACATATTTAACTTTTTACTTCAGTTTTGCTTCTGTTGTACTCGCTGCTCTCCTGCTGTTTTTTGCTGCTTCTCCCTCCCAGTTCAAGCCTCCAGCCGGCCCCACCCACCACCTCACAGTGCCCCTCCCTCCTCCCAGGACCTAGATAATGGAGCCCAAAGTGGATGCACGCAGTGCCGCTAGCACGGCTATTGCAAGCTCATCCGCACCTAGCCCATGCCCAGTGCCAGGAACCCTGTCTCTCCTGCTACCCAAAGATGTACCAAGCTCCGTGCCCTGGACCCCAGACTCCACAACAACAACTGCTGCTGCACCTCTGCTTATTTGAGGGTTGGATCTTTTTCCTGCTGGCAGTGCCTTTTTCCTGCAACACTGGAGAACCAGTGCGTATGATGACCACAATCACAACAAAAACAACTGTGCCAGAACTACTCCACTGCCACTTGTTTAATGCAAGTTCACCCTGCAAGCACACCTCCAAGATATGGGACACCATCTCCTCCCTCACCCACAACATCATCTTCCTCAACCTCACTTCTGAGCCTGCGCCTGACATTGCCTCAGCAACGCCCATCGGCTACAAGATAACACACAAAGACTGAATCAACAAACATAGAGTTGGAATCACCATCATCCACAAGGAAGTTCATCAACTGCACCACAACTACAGACTACACCACTTCCATTTAGGAACACCTCAATTTCCAACTTCAAATTGACAGCAAAATCACTATCAGAGGAACCCTCGCCTACAGACTTCGTGCCAGCTTCTGGGACGCCAACACCAAATGTATTGCCCTATTCCCCCATTTACTCCAAACACTGCATCTTCCTTGGAGCCCTCATTTTTCTCCTCGCAGATACTAACAGCACCAACAACCCCAACCTCTGAGAAAGCATGAACAACATCGGGCTCACCCAACTGGTCACAAACCCCACACACACATCACAGGACACACACTCAACCACATCTTCATGGCCAGCAACAGAGTCATGTACAGCCATATCACCGAGCTCACATGGACTGGCCATGCCATCATCCACTTCACCTCCACAGGATTCCCAGCTCCACAACCGAGCTGCCCAGCACCTCACATCACAGCTGGAGCAAAGTGTCTGAGAGCCAGTAGACCAACGACCTCAGCTCCTCCTCTCTGATGCTGAAACCAACTAAAATAGGCTGGCAAGAACTTCTCTGGATGGATCACCAACAGAGTCCCCCCTGTCAAGCCCACCAAGCCCAACAGATTCTCCAAACAGGCCAGTAGGTACACCACGGAATGCAGAACTACCAAAAGCAACTGCAAATGTCTGGAAAAAAATGGCATACCAGTAAGGAGCCCACAAACTGAGCAACATTCAAGACATCCCTCAAAAAATACCACCTACCTATGAAAGAGACAAAATGTAGGTCCTTTGCCAACAGCAAAGCCTGTTCTAACCACAGCAAAGAACTCTTCAACATCATCAAAGAGTTTTTCAACCCTCAGCCACCAAAAACATCATCATAATTCTGCAACACCCTGGCAGATTTGTTCCACCACAAGATCGCAACCATGTAAAAGAATTTTGAACCCTAACCCTCTGCCACTGATTTCCTCAGCCATCTGCCTTCTACCGGTGCTTACCTAACCACTTGCTCACCACCTGGGACCAACTTACCACACATGACACCACAGCCATCACAAACTCAGCCCACTCCGGAGCACCCTTAGATTCCTGTCCCCACTTTTCTTTCAACCTAGGGAGCAAGTTCATCAGCAATGAGTTCACTGTCATCTTCAATACAGCCATCAGCTAGGCCACCTTACCCAAAGAATAGAAACATGCAGAAGTTAAACCCCTTCTCTAGAAAGCATCCACCAACCCCAATGAACTAATGAACTACATTCCCATCTCTCTGCTCCCCTTACCCATCACAGTCCTCAAATAAGCGATCAACTGCCAATTCACGGAACACCTAGAGAACAACAACCTTCTGGACACCCCCCAATCTTGATTCCACACCAACCACAGCACCAAAGCTACCCTGATAACTACCACCAACAACATCAGAACCCTTCTTGGCTGGGGAGAAATGTTGGCCCTGAACCTCCTCGACATCTCAGCAGTGTTTGACACCGTGTCTCACCACACACTCATCAGAAGGCTTTACCACATTCAAATCCAAAGAGACATCCTCAAACAGATCACCTCGTTCCTCACCAGTAGAACCCAGAGAATCAGCTTTATACCTGCGCTTGTCTCCCTCTGTCGCTCACACCTTCCCCTTGTGCCAAAGCACCAGTGGAGGACGCTTCTTCTCCTACCTCACCGGGAAGTCTTGGAACAACCTCCTTTTTCACCACAGGACTTCATACTCTGTCTTGGAATTCAGGAAAGGACTCAAGACTTGGCTGTTCAACTGAAACTCCCTTGCCGCAGGATTCTCAGTGCATGGATACTCTCAGTGCTGATTAGTCATTCTTTATAAGTCCTGCTTGATTAATTAAAAATTGCTCTAAATTATGCCTGCTGTCCTGTTTACCTGCAGGTCCCTAGTAAAGTGCACTCTATGTGCCAGGGTGTCGTGTAGCTTCCACCTCATAGTAGGAACTGCACATTTGTGGACAGCATAAATGTTGGGATGGTGCCAGACTGATTCTATGCACCCCCAGGATACCTTGTCCTATAGAAAAGCTTGCTCACAGTGCCACCATAAGCCCCCATAAACCTAGTTGGGCGATAATTGATTTCTGGCAACCAGTGAACATGACAGCCTTGGTCCCGAGGAAACATGGTAACAAACCCTGAAACCTTTCACACAATCACTCATGCTCTAATATTCTCAGATAATTATACAAGAAATACATGGAGGGACAGTATCAATATTTTATTGAACCAGTGTGATTCCTATATACAATATATGTGCTACAATGATCAATGGACAGAAGCAAATAAAAAGTTACTAAATGCACCAGAACAGTGAACAAAATAAAAGGGTCCACCATGATGGTAAAACAAAATATATATGCATGCATAAAATACAATATAGAGAACTGTTTGTACTCCTACTATGCAATCCCTAACCTAAGTGTCTAGGGTGAGTGTGTATTTTTGAATCCCTTTACTGGATGATCCAACTCCAGCTACCTGATAAGAAAGAATGTAAGTCCCTGTCTTGGTCACAAGCTGGACACCCTTGCATGCAGAAGACAGCATGCTGCTGGGCCGAAGCATCTGCCTATAGAGACCTCACCAATATCGGCTGATCCCTCCTCTCCCTCAACTCCGGAAAAGCGTTTTTTTTTATAAATAGGGCTTCCGGTTTTATGGTATTTATTTTTTCGACATTTCTAGCTGTATTTATCCATATTCATGTTTTGCTCTTTTTTCTCTATTTATCCATTTTTTTTTTGTGTTTCTGTATAAATTAATCTGCAATGGGTATTTTTCCACATTTATTTAACTGATATATTATACTCGCATTTAAATGTCCAAAAGGTTTCAGCCGTATACAGTCCAATAGCGTTATCTAAAAGCACTTGCATTGTAAAATAGCATAAATACCTGTAGATCTGCAGTTACACTTAATTAGGAAACCTATTGTCTTTTTGCATCTACCCTACTTCTCAATCTGTACACCTACCGATCTAGCACTCATTATTGACAATAGAAAACAAGCATTTGAAATGCAATAGGTCTAGCATTTGCAAGAGTTTAAGCAATTGCCATTGTAAATGACAATTTATTTTATTTATCTGTTTTGATAATCAATGCATAAATAAATGGCATTACAATGCAATAGCTCAAACTCTTGTAAAGGCGAGACCTATTTCATTTTTTTTTTAAACGGCCGCCATTGTCCCCGACTGCTTGAAAAGTGAAAGCATGTATGGTGTGCTGAATGTTGCAGGGAAGCATGTCATGCCTGCAGTAGGAGAAACTCATTAAAGAAAATATTGCTTACAGACTAAATAAGAGATACCGTGTATCAACAGAAGTAAAATGGTCAGCCCTCATGAGAGGATACAAATGAAAACAAGGCGGTACTAAGGAGGGGCTAACAAGCCTATTAACGAATCAGAAGCCAGCATTTACGAAGTACAATGACACAAGCCAATGACAAATATGGGCAGAGAATGGAGGTCATGTTGAATCCTGGACCTCGCGCAATTTTTGATCCGGGTTTCAGAGAAATATTTTGTGTCCTGTCCTCATTGCAAGTTGTGAGGGAGTTGTCTTGTTTTAAGTTCCAGCTGGGTCCAACCACACATGCCTTAATTAAAGGGGCCATTCGGTGAATGACGTCATAATAAATTTCAAAACCCCAGGAGACGAACCAAACAGCACAGGGTTCAGACAGGCCTATTTTTGGTCATTGTCCGCGTGCCCTTTTCTGACACTCTTAAAATGGTTCTCTTTACTTAGTCCTGCTTGGACTAAGAAAAGAGAAGCATTTTAAGTCTGTCTTACCACCGTAGCCGTCGTTAGACCTTATGTGATGTACAGAAAAAGAGTTTTCAGCAGTTCAGTTGAGCGTGGGGCCAGAGGTGTAGCTTCCATTGGTTCAGAAGGTGCAGTGGCACTAGGACACAGAGGCCCGAAGGGCCCACATAAACTTGATTATTGCTTTATTTCGCCGTCAAACAGCACTCCAGGGATCCATTTCCTTACTTGCACTCAGGCCCATGAAACGCTGAGTGGGGCTTTCCCTCCAACTGCTGTAATTTTATACTTATTGGTATTTTATAGCTTGGATCTATTGATTGCCATTTTATATTCAGTTCAGTAGGCGTGTGCTGGTTATAGTGACAAGCCAATGACAAAGGCCCTTGCAGCTTTGTTCATTGAGAAACGTTATGTCAGGTTTCATAGGTTTGATCTGTTTATTATGAAAAGTTATGACAAAGCCAGTTGGTCTGACCTACTGTGTAAAGCATGTGTTAAAGGAAGCAGGCTTTTAATTATAGATCATTATTACGCTGTGCTCAAGGCTGTAGGCAGGTGCTTCATTATATGGAGTCTCACATGAATATGTGATGTTACAACGTGATCATTTAGATCGCGGTACATTACATCGCAGTTATTACAACGCAAGTCGTTACAACGACTTGTGCTAGAGGCACTGGACTTAGGATTAGTATGATTTACTATTCCAACTCCAGTGTGTATAACAGTAGGGAAGGTTTTGGAATAGTAAATCATACTATTCCTTAGTGTAGAGCACCATCCAGTGCAAGTCGTTGTAACGACTTGCGTAGTAATGACCGCGATGTAAATGTATCGCGGTGTAATGACCGCGTTGTAAAGGTCGTTCGCCGTGTCACATATTACTGTAGTAGGAAAGGGTTTTGGTGTTGGTGACCCATTGAACTATGAAGATGGAAAACTTGCACTATGATTGTATTTGTTGGTCAACTTGGGAGGGAATTTATATTCTTTTGGCAACTTTAATTTTGTAAAATTTGTAATTTTATGACTGTATTCCTGATGGTTGTCTTTTAAGGTAGCTTGTGCTCCATACCACAGGCCTCAGTTGGTTATGGCGACAAGCCAATGATAATGGTTATCGGCCTTTTCAGTTAATTGGCAAAAGTTAATGTCAGATGCCATTGGTCTGATATGTTTATTATGAAATGTTTGCACATAAACCTGGGTTATTCATTATGAAACATATATGTTAAGGCCTTTACTGGTGGATTGTTTTGCACAACTTTACAGCCTGCAAACATGGTTTCTGTTATTGGCATTTTACAGATTAGCATAGTGGGCGGCGGTAGTCACTCTCTCTCATACATACATAGATAGAGATACACAGATAAAGTCATACGTGTGTTCTCTTCTGCCACCGGTTTGTAGGAGTATCATTTACACACTGCTTCCATCCACGACAGCCTACGGCCTGCAGCAGTTAGGCAGCCCACTTACCCACAACCCACAATAATGCACTCCATATAATGCCATTCCAAGATGGCCGCCCACTGTTATGTTTAGTTGTATTTCTTATTCCAAATATATGCCATGTTTAGCCGGCAGCATGCTTTCCTTTTTAAAAAAAATACTTTTATTAATTGAATTTGTTTTGCATATTTTGTTTAATTTTTGCTTTTGTTTTACTGTGCTTGTGTAAGTGGGTCAATGCAATAATAAGTTTGTGGGTCGATGAATGGATGCATGAGTGCAAGGTTAAGTGAAAGAATGCATGTGTCATGACCTATTGAGAGCCTAAACACATCAATGAGTGGAGGGGCACTTTCATTTGTAATTAAGATCAGTTGTCGTTGCCAGTGCTTTTTTTCACTAGCTATCCCCTTTAAAGAGCCATCAGCACTACTTTTGTTTGAGGTGCTCTTGCTGGCTGGGAGCTAGCTAGTGCCGAAAGCCTGATGACAGTGCTATCAGCAGCTCACTTTTCGATCTCTATGGTTAAGAGGTATATGTGCACTCTAAGAATATATCAGTCTATAAGAGCAGTTACACTAGTAATAACCATTTACATTGCACTTACACTGATGCACATATTACTACCCAAATGAACCCGTTTAACATTAGAATAAACAATGTTTGAGAAAAAAACAAGTTCTAATCCTATGCCTTGAAGTTTGCTTGAAGCTCCTTGATGGTGGTTGGTTCATAACTCAAAAATGCTATACCTCAAAAATTGTAACTTGTGGACTGCAGATAATACATTGAAACAAGAGCAGCAGCCCATTAGACTATCTGCAACAAGCACAAACCTGATATTTGCATGTTACACTCTGTGCTTTGCAGCAGGCACATTAACCATCCATGCTATCTCATTATGAGTCACACCTTTGGCTAGACTGCACACGGATATTTCTAGCAAGCGCATTAACCTCCAAAGTTTTCTTTTTACTATACTGTCTTAACACTGTACGATATTTTAAAATACAGTCTATATGTGGCCATTTAAGTAAGACAGAGCTTATTTACCCCCAACATTGTTGCCATTTTTTCAGGGAATAGTTTCAAAAATAGATACATAAGTTGACTGTCAGGCTCCACACCTTATAACTGTGCCGCTGGTGTCTTTGCTTTATGCAGCATAATTCATCACTATCTGGGCAAACATCTAATTACAGCCAGTAACAACTGAAAGGCCTTCAGTTAACCTTTGCAAAGTCATTGCTTGAAACCACGTGTTGGCACTTTTTTGTAACTTTTGATTCGTTTGAGCAAGCAATATTTTTTGGGTGTGAAATCTGCAAATTTTGTAGCAGATGTTGGATTATGTGGCAAATGCGGCAAATCCATAACTATGTGAAAAATGTCAGAGCTGCAGAAACGCATAATTCCATAGATATTTCCCTTTTCAATGAGGCATTGCCTGTCCCCCTACACGCCCTGGGTGGGAAGCGCTGGTTTTAGGTCCGACTGGCAGGCAAGGGCCCGGGCGAACACAAAAAGTTATACCGGCCAAGACACCAGAAAAGAGGCCACCAACTCGAAATATGGCTAGGAAACACCAGGCAATCCCCATACAAGGTTCGGAACGATGAGATTTATTACAACGTTGTTTAATGTTACTTTAAAAATATGGAACAAGCATAAAAGGGATGGGGCAAGAGATAATGAGAGAGTTAAAGGGGGAGATTGAGCGAGAGAGAGCAATAGAGAGATAATTAGAGAGCGCGAGATAGAGAGGAGATGGCATGATTGAGAGAAATAAAGGAGAGAAAGAGAGTCCAAGAGGGGGGAAAGACTAAAAGAAAGAGAGAAGAGACGATGAGAGACAAACAGAGAAAGGGAGCAAGACATTGAAGTAGAAGGAACAGAGAGGACTGAGAAAAGAGAAACAAGAGACGGAGAAGAGAGAACGAAAGACAGAGACAGAGAGAAACAAGAGAGAGAGAGAAACAAGAAGCAGAGAGAGAGAAACAAGAGACAGAGAGAAGAGGGGGTAACACAAGTGGAATTAAAGCGCGAAAGAGAGCATGTGAAAAAGGAGAGGGCAAGAGATATAGAAAGAGAGGATGGAGAAGAGATGGCAAGAGAGAGAGGTTGTGAGTGATAGAAAGGGCGAGAGAGAGAGTTAGAGATATTGGTGAGAGGGGGCAAGAGCGAGAGAAAGATAGAAAAGGGGAGAGTGGAGGGGCAAGAGAGAAGAGGGGCAAAAAGAGAAACACAAGTGTAGGTAGACAAGAAAAAGAGAGTGACAGTCGGAAAGAGAGAGAAACACAGAGAGAGAAAAGGAGAGCGGTCTCAGAGTTGATCTCAGAGTATGCCACTGGGGCACGCCCTTTCTCCACCAAGCTTCCGGCGATGACTGCATGGCATGTGCAGGAAGGGAGCTGATACAAGGCACCAGGGATTCGCCTAACAAGTGTCTGACTCCGCCCCTGTCCTAATGGCCTTCCAGACACGGGCTGTCAGAGCATTTCTTCCTTTGCACAAGAGCACACCGTTCAAACTGCTTTCCACCTGGAAAGCTCCTCGGTATAGTTCTAAGCACTTGGTGGGGAGTGCCCCGTGAGCGAACAGCCTGTCCTTCATGTTTACGTCGCTTGTCCAACAGAAATGTAACAAGCACGCGCGCCTCGTGCTAAAAGTAATAAAAAAAGAAAGGCGTGCAGTGCGTGTGCGCTTGGGAGAGCAGTCTGCTCTTTTTCGAAGCACATACTCGTGCTTGTGGCACGCCCCTGCGCGCTCCCGCAAGGTGTATGCCGCCACAAGCACGAGTAAGTTTATTTATTATTTATTTATTTGAAGGTTTTATATAGCGCGAACAAGACCCTTGCGATAATCAGAGCGCTTTACATGTAAGATGTAGAGAACAGGAGTTTACTTGGCAAACAAAGATATAAGTGAGTCAATTATACAATACTCATAAAAGTAATAAAACAGCTAACGATAACAGTATGGAGCATAAAAACAGAACTAGTAATCAAAAATACAGTAATGTCAGTAAATTCACGTGAATTTCGCCATGAGGATCGCTTTCACTTCTTTTTTGAAGGAGGCAGTGGAGGGGTTAATTCTTGTTTCAATGGGCAAAGCATTCCAGATCCTAGGAGCCATACCAGAGAAGGATCGGTTGTAGGTTTTTTTCTTGGCAAATCGTTGTGGTTTCAGAAGAAGAGTCTTGGCACTCCTAGAGACTCTGATGCCGGCTGAGAGCACCAGTTTCTGAGCTAGGTAGTGCGGGGAGTTATGGTGATGGGACTTGTGCGTCATGCACGCGATTTTCAAATGAATTCTTGCTTCAAACGGTAGCCAGTTGAGGGCTCTCAGGACTGGGGAGATGTGAACGGTTCTATTTGAGCCCGTGATGAGTCTCGCAGCGGAGTTGATGGCGGCTCTTAGCGGGGCTGTCGACGACCTTGGGAGGCCGCATAAGGTTACCGCCCCATATTCCACTCTAGGGATTACTAGGGCTTGACCTGCTTGTTAGGATGGCAGAAAGAGTTTCAGTTTTCGCATTGGTCTTCATGTGGAGGTTCGCTCCTTTTGTGGAAGCGCTGATATGCTTCTGCATTTTTAGGTTACTGTCCAAAGTTACACCGAGCGATTTCGCTGAGTCAACGATGAGAGGTTGTCCTTTGAGAGCAGTTAGGTGCTTCAGCCAGTCCAGGATAGAGGGTGTTTTGTTAGGGGGAGTGATTAGGAGGAATTCCGTTTTGAGGGAGTTTAATTTCAGGTGGTTTTCGGCCAGCCATGTTTGGGTTTTTTGTAGTGTGGTGTTGAGCGCTTTGATGTCTTCAAGTGAGTTGATCTTGATGTAGATTTGGGTGTCGTCAGCATACATATGGAAGTGAATCTTGGCAAGGCTGAGAAGTTCGGTGAGAGGTTCCATGGAATGGTTGAAAAGGGTGGGTGAGAGGGAGGAGCCTTGTGGAACTCCTAGCGAGACTGGCATGGAGTTGGATAGGGATTGACTGACCTTGAATCTTTGGGATCTATTTTTGAGGAAAGAGGCAAACCAGTTAAATACAGCTCCAGACAGTTCTATTCTGTGTTTCAGGAGTTCTAGCAAGTTGCCGTGTTTGATGGCGTCAAATGCTGATGACAGGTCAAGTAGGATTAGTAAACACGCTTCGTTTTGGTCCAGGATTTTTAGAGCGTCGTCAATTACATGTGTCATGGCTGTTTTGGTACTGTGACCTGCTCGGAAAGCTGATTGAAATTGATTAAGCAGGTTGAATTGGTCAATGTGACTGTTCAGCTGCATGTTAAAACATTTTTTCAGGAGTTTGGCTAGTAGGTATGTTAGAGATCGGACGATAGTTATTTAGATCCGAGGGGTCAGCTGTAGTTTTCTTTAGGATAGGGGATACCTGACCTGTTTTCAGGATGTCTGGAATGGATCCTTGAAGGAGGGAGGTATTTATGATCTTGGTCCATAGGGGTAGTAACAGAGGAATGAAGTCTTTTAAGTAGTTGGCCGGGAGCAGGTCTGTGAAATGGTTGGAAGGTTTCAGAGTGGTTAGCGTCTTTAATATGGTTTCTTCACTGTAAGTGTAGAAGTGGGACCAGGATGCGTTGTTTTTGAGGTTGAATTTTGGGAGGTCATTAGCTTGGGCACCTGCAAGGGGAAGTGAAGAGTTCTTTTGCATGTCTGAGAGAGATGAGAGGTCCTTGAGTAGGTCTGATTTAATGGATTCTGTTTTAGAAGCGAAGAAGGAGGCAAATTCCTCAAAAATGGAGTAGATTGACTGGGATGGCCTTGGGGAGAATGGGTGCGTTCTTGGTTTGAGCTTTGATAAGATCGAATAGCTTTTTGGAGCGGTTCTTCGCTTGGTCTAGTTGAGTCCTGAAGAAGTCGGTTTTAGATTTTCTGATCTTTCTAAAGTAGGAGTTTCTGGAGGTTCTTAGTAGCTTGAGGTGGTCAGCTGAGGGAGCGGCTCTCCAACGCCGTTCAATTACTCTAAGAGAGTATATGTCTTCATTTAGCCATCCATCATACCAAGGATTAGAGACTTTTGTGGAGGTTCTTTTCAGTTGAAGAGGGGCTATTTTGTCCAGTAGGTTGTTCATGGAGTGAAAGTAGTGATTGGTCAGCCTCTGGACATCGGCTAGTTCTTCCGGGGGATATAATAGGTTTGAATTAGATGATGCTAGAAGGTCAGAGCCAACGTTTTTCAGGTCTCTCTTCCAAATTTTAGTTCTCAGGGGTTGTGTTGAAAGACGTTAAACCATTTCTAAGACTTGGAATGTAATGACGTGATGGTCAGACCAGTCGCAGGGGAGGATCGAGTTGAGCTGTGTGGAGTCCACCTTGGAGATTACTAGGTCAAGAATTGCACCTTTGTTGTGAGTTGGGATGTTACATATTTGGTTAAGATTAAGGTCAGAGAGGAAAGCTTTGAGGCTGTTTACCCCTGGGTCGTTCTGGTCATCCCAGTGAAGGTGTAAGTCCCCCAGGAATATTTGCTTATTTTGTTGGCTGGCGTTTGAAGCTAGAATATCCATGAGGTGTTCTATGAATGTGAGGTTATCTCCAGGAGGGTGGTAGAAAGTGTGTAAAGATCATATTTGTTTGTTATTACTGGCTATGTTTAAGCAGAGGTATTCACATGAGGATAAGGCGGGGGCATTGGTGTTGGTCACTGTTAGGCTGCTCTGGTGTATGCAGGCTATCCCACCGTCTGGCCTATCCGTTCTGTCTAGTCTGGTGATGTCATAGTTAGGGGGAAGCAAAATTTCCATGATGGGAGTAGATGCTTCATTTAACCATGTTCCCGTCAGGATTAGAATGTCTGGTTTGCTAGTGAGTAATAGATCAGCTATATCGCCTGCATGTCTAGATGCGGATCTGCAGTTTAAGAGAATGCAATTTAGCCGCAACTTATTGGATACTGTGGTGGGTACGATTGTGAGGAGGATTATAGTGAGGTTATTTTCAACTATGCCTCTGGAGTTGTGTCTAGTGGCTCTGTATGTGTTTATTGGGATAGATTGTATTCGGGAGTCTGTAAGTAAGTTGGGCTGCACAGCGTTATGTGTAGGGTGAGATGGCTCGTAAGAACGAAGGAGGGTCTCTAATTCTTTAGCAGATAAAGGGTTGATCATCCTGATTGGGCATGATATGCCATTAGGGTGAGGCACTGTGCTCCAACGTGGGGACCCCTGATCCTGGGAGCTTGCAAGTAGATGTTGGGTGCAACGCGAGTGCTTGGAGTGCAGAAGAGATCTGTATTCCTGTTTAGTGTGTGTGTGAGCTTGGGTTGCTGTATAATAATGTCGTGTAGGGTTTGGATGTCAGTTTTGACTTGCTGAAGGGCTGATAATATCAAGTCAAGTGTGAGGTCAGGCGTGAGAGTGTCCTTATTGGATGGCTGGACTGTGGGAGTAGGCGGAGTAGTTGCACCTTTAGTGTCATTTAAGGGGGAGTCTTGGTCCGGATCAATGCAAAGAACTCTTTCTGTTTGTGAGTCAATGGAGGGGGGTGTGAAGAGGCAGGAAAGGGGGACTGAGATTCGGCTATGTCAGGATCAGTGATGGTATAGGTGAGGAAAGGAGGAGCAGTGGGGCTGACAGGCTGATGGGAGGGGTGGTTATATGTGGAGTTAGAGCTGAGTGATTAGTGTTGATTTTGGGGGAGGAGTAGGAAAAGGGGAGATGAGTGGTGTTAAGAGGATGGTTGAAGGCAAGGCTAAGAGGTGAGTGAGGGTTGCTGGGAATAAAGGTGCGGGGGGATGGTTGGGGTGGTATTGCAAAGTGAGGGGGGATAGTGTGTGTATTGGTGGTGTTAAGGTGTGAGGCAGTTATTATGTGTGGTGAAATGTTGGCAGGGGTGTTGTTAAGGTCTATAGTTAGTGTAGGAGCAGATGGGGCAGCTGGGAATCCTGATTTACTATGGGATCAGGCTGGGAGTTGATAATTTCAGAGCGATTGGCTGGGGAGGAAGGGTGTGTAATAGAGACTCTTTCCTTGATGAGTGGAAAGATGTGATCTATCAGGTTTAGGTTGCGGTCAGTAGATTGGATGAGAGTGATTCCATTATGGTAGATATTGACAGTGGCTGCTGCATTGAAGAATAGGGATGGGAGGATAGATAGTGTGAATCCGTGCGCTGTTTTCTTCATGAGAGAGACCTTAAAGAGAGCGAGAAAGGCTTTTCTCCATTGAGCTCTTCTTTTAGTATAGAAGATGATGTCATTCTTAATGAGCCCTTTGTTCATTGATAAGTATGGGCCAGAGATTGGGGTTTCAGGATGAGATTTTAAAAACTTGTGTTTAAAACCTTTAGCTCCTTTTTTTAAAGGTTTGGGGGTAAGTGAAGGAGTAGGTGAAGTTAGCGGTGCGCTCCATAGTGAAGGGAACACTTGGTTAGCGGGTGATAGACAGACGAGATGAGGTATGTGCGAAGTGCTGCCCTATGGGGGGAAAGTGGAGCGAGGTCCTCATGGGAGGTAGTCCTTTTTCATTGTTTATCTACTGAACTATTGAGGCCATTTTGTGTGAATTATATTGGCAGCTAAGTTCTTCCCCTATCGAGGAATTTGGGTTCCTGGGGGGGATTCCTAGTTTATTGCCATCTAGTTGTGATGGTTCTGCGTGCCTTCAGACATGGAGTGGACCAAGTGGCCCATAGAATGAGCGTGGCAATGTGGCAAGGGTGTGGCACGGAAGTGAAGAAAGAGGGCAAAGCCCAGGAAGCCATGCAAACCCCAGCCAAAGTGAAAAGGGCTGAGGGTCCTGCCTGGGCCCCTAGTCACACTCAGGCTGATGACATAATGAGGACATGAAGGAAAATGAGTCCGCTGTGTGTCGGTGTGTGCCAGCCTCGCGCAGCAAAAACAAGAGGTGGGGTGAGACCAGGCTATGCCTGCTGTGCTCCCTGCAGGCTCATTGCCTTTTGGCCTCTTAATCAGCACTGGCATCCCTTCCTCCGTTGTCGAGGAGGAGGCCCGGGGGGCCGTTCTATTTTCTCACGCTGTCCTGCTACGGATCCAGCGCTGAAGAGAACAGGGGAGGGGGATTGGGGGGAGGGAGGGGATCGCGGTGGATGGCAAGCCGGGAGAGCTTTGGTACCTGCATGATGTCTTCGATTTTGCTCCACAGGTACCGGGGGCAGTTGGGGGCGGGCTTCCCGGTCTCCAAAGTGCTCCTGAGCCTGAAGTCGACTCCGGCACATCGGAGGAGCTCGCCAACCGAGAGTGGCTCGCGCTCAGAGGGCAGCGCTCTGCGACGTACCTTCGTGTTGCCTTCGAGTATTCTGGGCTCCGCAGTGATTTTGCTCGATTGTTGAGCTCCTCCGCACCAGCAGGGAAGGCGTCCCTATTACCAGTGTGCTCCGGTGCAAGTAATCAGACCGCTCCGATAGTCAGACTCCATAGGCAGCGGGGGGGGCGACATCTTTGTCTCCAGAGTGCTCCTGAGCATGCAATCAACCACCGACCAAGAGTGGCTCATGCTCAGCGAGCAGTGCTCTGCGATGGCATTCCGGTGGGGACCGACAGCGGCAGCAACTGCAGCAACAACAGCGTTGTCCCTGAGCTCCAAGCTCTGTCGCCATGCCAGATTGGGAGACACACTCTGATCTCCGGACCCTTTGGACTGTCCTGGTGTGGTGGCTGTAAGCAATGATAATGTTCGTGTTACTTTTTAGAATATTTCTTCTTTCCTCAGTGTCTGTAGGGCATCTGATGGAGCTAAAACAGGGATATTAAGCGAAGGGATCTCCAAGCTAGCGAGGCTCTCCTACTGAGCTCCTCTCCCATCGGCCATCTTGCATACGATGTGCTACAAAAAAGAGCAGAACGCTGGCTAAAGGTCTTCCATGCAGCGCATGCGCGCTGCGTAGGCAAGACCTAAAAATCATCCAAAGAAGGCCTATTTTCTGTATTTTTCTGTATTTTTACAAATAAATGCAGAAAGGAAAATAAATAGATTTCTGTCTGTATTTATCTGTAAAAATCAGTAAAAACGTGAAACTGGGAGCCCTATTTATAAAGAAAAGCATCCTTGCGAGTCCTGTGCAAGTCAACATTGTTTCAGTCTACAGATAGCCATCTTGCCCCGTGGATGAAAAATAGAATGCCATTTGAACAATGTGTGTCAAGACCTTGTACGTAGTGTTCAAGAAAATGTGATAATGTTAGATGGAGCAGAATCTGCATGCAAGAGTTTCAGAGAAACGAATCCAACATTGTCACACATGCAAATGTGTTTAAAAGGTTATTGTGTAAAGGGGAAGGAAACTTAAGAAAACTTGTCCATTACAATAGATGGCATTGATTCTATGTGGGCCTACCTCAGACACATAATATAGGCCTGTAAATTAAAGGCTGCTAGTGGGCCTGCATCACTCAGTGTGCCAGCCACTTAAGTAGCACCCTAACTATGGTTCAGGCTTGCCATTGCAGAGCCTGTATGTGCAGTTTACACTGCTATTTTGACCTGGCAAGATGAGCCTCTTTCCAAGTCTAAACCTTCACTTTTACTTATATGAGTCACCCCTAATGTAGTCCCTGGACAACCCCGATGTCAGGGTGCAATGTATTTAAAAGGCAGGATATGAACTTTCAGGTTTTACTTGTCCTGGTAGAGAAAAACTCTTAAATTTGCTTTTCACTACTGCAAGCTGGGTATTTTGTATTTCTCCTAGACAGCCACACACAATGGGAGCTTAAATGTGGCTTAGTGGACCATTCTGGGAGGATGGGAGGGAGAAGCTGGGCATAGCCTCACACCTATACCTGAATAGGCCGCGTCTTGTCCCCACACAAATGGCTGCACACCTCCATTAGTGAGCCTAGAGTCAGGGCAGGGAGGGAGGACCTCTGTGTACTCCAAAGACCTGCCTTAGATGTTACTCCCACTTCAAAAGCACAACTGGGTATAAGTGCTGAACCTCTGACACCACCACTTCAGTACACTTTTGGACTTGGGAAGACTCTGCCAGAAAGAAGAACTGCTGTGCTGGTGAAGGACTGCCGCTCTGCTAGACTGCTGCTTTGCTAGACTCCTGCCAAGCTGTGCTGCTCTGCTGCCTGCTATTTCACTGCCTGGGTGAGAAGGACTGGACCTGCATCACTTGAACCCATAGTGGCCCCAAGCGCTTGCTGGCTTGCCTTCCTGAAGTCTCAGGTGAATAAAAGACTTCCATCTCTTCTGCTGCTACACCCAGACTCTGCTGGACCCTTAAAAGTGAGACCTCAGATGCTTTCTTTAGTGAAACCCACACATCCACTACCAGAACAGTGCATCAGTGCTGTTGCATTATTGGAAATGGTGTATGGCCTCTCCTGCATACATTTACCCGACACATCATCTTTGTATCCAGCACTGCACAAGCTTGCCTTGAGATCTTCGCATCTCTGTTGACTTCAGCCTACATGCCAAGAACCGCTTATCAAAGCCCCTTCACTCATTGGAGCCAACTCATCGACACTGCTGCACAGAGCAGGACTAGTGCATCAACTCCACTGCAAGGATGGACACCGACGCATCGATTCCACTTTGATGCATCACTTTGGCTGCATCTCAAATCCCCCTTGTTGACAGGATCTTCGACATCAACTCAGCCAGGACCAAGGTACTTTTGCTCAAAGGATCTAATCTAGTCCTTGTAGCCTGTCTGCGCTCCATTGCAGTCAGCCTGAATTTTTAGACTTTGCCTTGGTCCTGCATGGCCAGATAGCCCATGTTGGTGCCTAGTTTTTTTGGCACTATATTTCGACTTTAGTCTTTAAAAATTCATATTTAGAGTTCTACTAATTGGATTTTTTATTTTTGGTTGTGTTATATTCATTAAATTAAGCTCTATTTTTCTAAGCTGGTGTGGAATCTTTTTGTGTGGTATTTTCCCTGTTTTATTGTTTGAAGTGTTGCACAAATACTTTACACATTACCTCTAAGTTAAGCCTCACTGCTCTTTACCAAGCTACCAGAGAGTGAGTACAGGCTAATTTAGGATTTGCCTGCTTCTTCCCCTTATTATGATTGTGGTTTCTGCCTCGCTTGGGCTCATTGCAACAACCTAATTTCTATTGTGTTTCTGCAGTGCCACTCAAAACAACCAGGCAGAAACTTATCTCTGGCAGAGTTCTTATGTAACAACTCTGTTCACTCTGATACCACGTTTTCTCCGTGTGCTGTATCTAAGGTTTCCATCCTTCTTTCTTTCTTGCATTCCTTATTTCCTTGCCTCTTGTGTCTGGTGCTGCTGATGTTCTGGAACAGGCTTGATTCTGAGAGGCAAGTGATTCCCTGGATTGTATAAGATTCTAAAACTGCTATGAAGGCTAGTACTGATAAATTAAGAAGACTAACCCCGAACCTTAATGTGGGGGAAAATGTTTGGTTGTCTTCTCCACTCAACATTCACCAGTCCGGTGTCATCCCCAATATGTAGGTTCCGTTGTGATAACCAAACAGATCAATCCTATTGGCTCTAGAATCAGTCTTCCTAATTATTGCAATATTCACCTCACTTTTTATGTCTTCCAGCTGAAGCATTTTCTGTCTAAACCTTTTTCAGCACGGTTCTGCTCTTTCTCCTGTTATGATGGATGGGGAGCCAGAATGCAAGCTTAGTGAGATGTGATTCATGGATTTTCATCAGTTGATTACAGTTCTTCATTTACTGAATAGGCTACTCTTCTAGTGAACTTTCTTGGGTTCTTACCTCTTCAGTCCATGCCCCTAGATTGATTAGTCAAGTATCTCTAACCTTTCCTGAAATGCCTGGAGTCTTGCAAAGTGGGGGGGGGGGGAATACATTGCAACTGTGGCATCTCAGCAATCGGGTTAACCAAGATCTCTGATACCTTGCTTGTTCATCTGGACCCAGGCCTCAGAAAATTATGCCTTTTGCTAGTCCAGCTCCAAAATGGCAATCACCTGCCTGAGGGTTTGCAGCTGCAGTTTCAAGCTACTCCACAGCTATCTCAGTTCGGGTTTCTTTTCCTTTTCTATCATGGCTGTTTCTTCCCTGGTTCCTTCTTGATTTTCCCTTATGTTTCCTGTCATGTGATGCTTCATATCATTTACTTTTCCTATTTTGCTGATTCTGACTCCTCGCTCTAGAACTCCAGAAGATTTCCAATGTTGGATTCCTGATCACTGGTTTCCTGAGTCCATTGAAGTCCTTATCCAGCAATGAGGTGTTATACCTCTTTGGCTTTTTACTCCTCAGAATGTGGCAGCATTTCAAGGGCACTTTCCTACCACATTTTCCTTTGTGGGTGAAATTTTGCTTCCTGGTAATGGTCACCCTAACTTCGGGCAGTGGAAAACCTGGACCACAATTCCTGGTAAGTACCATTATAGACCAGAAAGTAGATAGAGCGAAACATAGTATTATTGGTGCAGAAGAGAAGGTCATAAGGGTCATCTAATATCTGATTGCAGGGAGGCAGTTGGAGATGCATGATGTGAGCTAGTGTAGATGGTAGGTTTGGATAAAGTTTGTATAAAGGTGATATGAGATGCCAAAGGAATTGTTGATAATGGAGCTGGTGTATAGGGAGAATAGTAATAGAACCATGAAAGATCGCAGAGAGACCAAGAGTTGTATTGAGATCTGTGGTGATCTCTTCTAATCTATGCCAAAGAGTGCTTTAATAGATAGGAAGGGAACCAATGAATTGCATACAAAGGTGAGATAGGCAAGCAAAGCTGGGTGATGTACAGTGTCAAATATTGCTGACAGATCAAGAAGAATGAGGACAAAAGGTAAGTGATTGTGGTGAATAGAGGAAATTAAGATGGCAATGTGAGATACTACAGTTTCAGTTAAGTGAAAAGTGTGGAGTAGGAAAGGAAATGACATGTGCATTAGCAGTTTAGAGAGGATGAAGTATTCACTCTAATTTTAACCTCTTTAGGTTAAATTTCTATGTTTGTACATATAAATATATATCTGTATATATCTATATATCCTACTTGTGGTCACCAGTAGGTAGTTATAGTTAGGACCTAGTTTTGACAGGAAGATGGGAAAAGCGTTTTTTGACTTGCCTATATCTTTGACGCCCTTTGACAAATCTTCACAAAACTCTAGCAAAAAAAGTGTGATAGTGATGCTTGTTTTGCGTGGAGGGTTTTGGGGTGATACTTCAAGCGAGGCAAAAAGAAGGAAGGGGCAAAAAATGCTTCACATGTTAATTCTCATAGGAATTTTAGACATGACTACAGCCTGAACCGCTGAATGGAATAGCACCAAATTTGTCAGAAAGATTTCTGTTGGTCTAGAAAGCAACATTTTTGTAAATTGGTGTAAATCCATTCAATAGTTTGGAAGATATTAAAGGAAAAAATCATTTG
The DNA here is from genome assembly GCF_964204655.1 of Triturus cristatus. NCBI lineage: Eukaryota > Metazoa > Chordata > Amphibia > Caudata > Salamandridae > Triturus > Triturus cristatus. The sequence continues at coordinate 704,878,411 of NC_140595.1, read as the reverse complement.
GATGACTAGGGATGTGAAGGCTTCGCAAACCATCACAATCTCATGCTAAGATTTGATTGGCTGCCAACACTTCAACCAGGAAGTGTTGGCAGCCATCTTTGGACTCTGTTTCAGCAGAGTCCCTGTACAAAGGTTAAAAAAAAGAAAAGGAGGCAGGGTAGGAATACTCTGACTTCTTAGTTCTGGTGCTGAGGCCGCAGAGGGAACACGTCAGGGCAAAAAAGCATTTTTTGGAAAAAAAACTTTCACCGAAAATCGTGACCCTGGCAATACAATGTAAAAAAAAGAAGCATGGGCTCCCGCGCATGTTTAGGAAAAAACCCCGGGCGGGCCAGGTCCCGGGGCCCTTGTTTAAAAGAAGGAGGGGGTACAAGTAGCCCCCACCTGAAGCTCATGGAGCCTGGTGAACCACCAAATATAAAAAGAGAAGATGGGTGCTTGGGGAAACCCCAGGGGATCTATGATCCCAGGGGACCACCACCTTCTTGGGGCTATTGAAATATTCATGGGGGCTGTGCGAACACCCCCCCGCCCCCACCATGGGGATGACCACAGCACCATTGCTAAAGAAACACCTAATGGGAGTGCCCTGCGGATCCACCAGGGCTCACCACCTCCCTGGGGCCAAATTTTTAAAAACAATGAGAGAGGGCTGAGCAGAAAGAGGCAGAATAAAGGTCAGAAACAAACAGAATAAAGGTTAGAAGGGAGCAGAAAGAGGCAGTATAAAGGTGAGAAATGAGTAGAAAGAGGCAAAATAGAGGTCAGAAGCGAGCAGAAAGAGGCAGGATTAAGGTCAGAAAGAGGCAAAATAAGGGTCAGAAATGGGCAGAAAAAGACAGAATAAAGGTCAGAAGGTAGCAGAAAGAGGCAACATAAAAGTCAGGAGCGAGGTTAAAGAGGCAAAATAATGAGCAGAATGAGCAGAAAGAGGCAAAATAGAAGTGAAAGCAGCAAGAAGAACAAGCATTGGTAATGCATCGGTTTCGCCTATGTGATGGATAAAAAGCTGTTTTTATCAATCAGCCTCCAGGACAAAGGAAAGAGCTCTCTGTCAAGTAACACATGAGTGGAGAGGATGTGGTGCAGTGGCCAGAGCTGCTGACTCAAGAGCTAAGGATCTAGTATTGGTGGTGCAACATCCTGTGATTCTTGGTAAAACACTTGATCTCTCCGGATGCTAAATTGCTATATTAGGTAGGTAGTAAAGCTTTATTTCGATATAGAAACATATCATAAAAGCAAAACATGACAGCATAAAAACAATGGTCGAAACAAAGCAATTTACAATTCATATTACCATTAAAAACATTTCATATTTACACGGGATAATCGTAAAATTTATGAAAAATGAAAAAGGGACACTTTACTGTATCGTCAGTTGTTTAGCAGATCTTATGCGCCAAGCCCAGCCTAGGAATTTAGCCAAACAAATGGCAAAAAAGGGTCTTGTATCTGAGAGCAGTATTCTTATAGCTTCCAGATGTGAGCGAGTTCCCAGGCTCCTACAAAGAGGCTTCAACCACCTCCGTCTAGGGGCCATATAGACTCGACACTCAAATAGAAAGTGTGCGACAGATTCGATTTTTAGCTCGCAGAATGGGCAATAGGGTACAGTTTGCAGTGGTGGTTTCCAGGTAGAGGTAAACTGACATAAAAGTAAGACCCCAACCCTGAATTTGAAATATAATGCCCTATCATGTGAACTGTGAATCAAGTCCAAATATGGTTCTCTGGAGGGGATATCTTTAACCATCAAGAAGTTGGCAACAGATCTTGGGTGATTTGATTTACCAAGTCTCTCGTTATCCACCCAAGACCAGTAAGCCTTCTTCAGTTCTTGTTTAGGAGGTGCTGTTTTATTTTCCCACGCAGCTCCCAGACCGAGCTTGTATAATGCCCTCTTGACCTCTCTGAGCCAGGCGATCTTATGCCAGCCAGGTAAGGACAGTACATCTTTTAGGGCGTCTGCATAGCTGTGGAGTTCGGGGACGTTCCAAATTCTAGACCATAGTAGTAAGGGGCGTAATTTAGCTTGCTCGCAGATTGGACGGGTACCTGCGTCCAGCAAGAGGGGGATTGTGGGGGTGCTCTGGGGTAGCCTCATCAGATCTTTGTGAAATTTATTTTCTAGGTGGGCCAAAGTATCCACTCTCTGGGTACCCCAAAGTTCTGCGCCATACAGTGCTGCACTCACAACCCTACCCCTATAAATATCAAGAAGTGCCCCAATCGTTTTTATGGAGGAAGCACGCTGCTCTTTAAGTAAAGCACCAACAACCCTCTTATGGGTTAGAAACACTTTTTGGTGATGGGCCTTCCAGCTCATACTATCACAAAGACGTATGCCTAGATAGTCAAATTCTTTGACCCGTTCTAATGTGACAGAGTCTAGAGTGGGGGGTTTAACAGATTTCTTAGGGGGGTTGAGGACAAGAAATTTGGTCTTGCCAATATTTATGGCCAGTCCCTTGGTGTCACAGAAGGCCTTGAAGCTGGAAAGTAGTGACTGTATGCCTGCAGGTGATTTCGAAATCAGGAGGGTGTCGTCCGCAAACAGGAGCGTCGGGATTTTCCTTCCAGCCAGGGATGGTGCATCTGCAGGATGTTGAAGAAGGTGCTCCACCACTCCATTGACGTAAAGCGAAAACAGAGTGGGGGCAAGCACACACCCCTGGCGGACGCCCCTGTCTACTGGAATACACGGGGTTTTTTCTCCCTGGGCACCCCATCTGATTTGGGCAAAGTTGTTTTCATGGAATTTTATCAGCAAGGCCAACAAATAGGGAGGTAGACCTAACTCGTCAAGGACCTTCCACAATAATGCTCTTGGAACCAGGTTGATGGCTGTTTTTAAGTCTATGAAGACTAAGTATAAGCTGCCCCCTCCTAGCACCACTACCTTCCAATAGAGCATTAAAAGGCGGAATGTCTGCTCGACGGTGCCTGTCCCTGATCTAAAACCCGCTTGGAAATCAGACAATATCTGATTTTCATCCACCCACTCCAGAATCCTGCCCAATACCACTTTCCCCGCTACCTTTTGCGTCGAATCCAGCAAACTGATGGGGCGGTAATTGGCTGGGTCTTCCCTGCTACCCTTCTTGAAAATGGGGACTACTTCAGCGCCCCTCCAAGAGTCAGGGAAAGACCCCCCCCAACATAACCTCATTAAGAAGAGCAGCAATTAATCTGCTCCAAAATGGGGGATTATTTTTTATCAAGTCGCCCGGGATCCCATCAGGTCCTGCCGCTTTGTTAGAAACAATACACCTGATTGCCTTCTCTACTTCCAAGGTGGTAAATAGGACTTCATTTGGTGGGAGATCTGTGGAACTGAGCCTTGGGAGCGGGTCTGGTTGCGGAGGCCCTATCTGAGCCGAATACAATTTCGAAAAGTGGGCAAACCAGGCAACACCAGGGATATTACAAGTCAGTTGTTGATCAATGGGCTTGTCTCTTGATCTTAGCAAGTCCCAGAACCCCTTAGCATCTTTCCTTGTGCTCGCCTCCGTTAGGTCACGCCAAAAGTTGAAATCATATGTCCGCTTGGCCTCAGTCACAGTTTTCCTATAAAGTTTCCTTGCAGACCTGATGGTAGCTTGGTCTTTTCCTTTTACTGCAGCAACAAGATCACCCTTAGCAAGTCGACACTTGGCTGTGAACCACTTTTCACTTGTTCTCAGGGCCCCCTTTGAAGCAGTTCTGGAGCTGGGTTTGGGAATGATGAACAGCCCACTTAGTGCCGTTACAGTCTCCGTAAATAACGATAAAAACATCTTGCTATCGCTATTCGTGCTATCAAGCCTAGATTCAGCCTCTAGTAAGATGGTTTCAGCTTGTGACATCCTAGCCTCATCCGCTGAGACTCTTGCCCATTTAAGACGTCTGCCACAGTTTGAGGGAAGAATCTCATGTGAAGCTTTCCATAACTGATTAGTAGCTTCTTGAGACCCAGTTTGCCAGGGGATAGAAATGGTTAAAGCGAGAGGGTTGTGGTCGCTGTCACAGGTCTCTATAACCTCCATGTCTTGATGATATGGCCAGAGGTTATAGTTGAGCATAACAAAGTCAATTCTGGATGAGTGGCCCGTCCTATTGTATGTATGGGCACCCATGGGATCTGATTTAGAACGCCCATTCGTTGCTCTCAAGTTATGCTCCATGCAAAGAGCATTTATATCGATCGCCTTTTGTGTCCATTTAGGGATCGGTTCGAGGTTCAAAATAGGGATGCCCCTCCTGTTATCCTCCTCGTTGGTATCCAGAATATCTTCTTTGGCTAAAGGCTCAAAACAGCAATTAAAATCGCCTGCCAGCAGGACGAGAGAGTCGGCGTCACAGGCAGACAGGTAGTTACTTAAGCCTAAAGAGTTTAGAGATCCTCCGTTCCTAATGCCCCTTAAGTAGAGATTAAATAGTTCTAGTTTCCTTCCCCCTTTGTAGTGCACTGTTAGCCATTGAAGGTCAGGTGTTTCGGTGGTCCTTTGAGAAACACTGAGGTCTAGTGCTATGTTGATCCAGATGAGAAGACCACCGGATGGGCGTCCTTTAGAACCTTGGTGACATACAGCCGGAACATGGAAGGTCGAAAACCCCACTCTATGTCTAGGTTCCTGGCACCATGTTTCCTGTAGCAAGCAAATGTCATAGGGTGCCAGGAAAGTGTTCCATTCCGGGTTATCAAAGTTACGTGCAAGGCCAGCCACATTCCAGCTTAAGACCCTCAGTGAAGAATCGCCTGGGGAGGCAACTCTATCAGGCAGGTCGATCTCCATTGGATTAGATTGTACTGGAGGAGGGGGGATCGAACAGGGGCTGTCTGGCCTCGTTTCCACTCTTTTGCAATCTAAAATGGCCATTTTGATCGATTCCATGGCCCGGGGCAAGAGAGTCAGAAGCCCGGCTTGGCTAGTTGGAGGGCCGTTGGTTGGATTTCCAATTATGTCTATAACATGTGGAGACAATGCTTTTTCTAGTTGTGGGCATGCTGGGAACATAGAAAGTCAATCGACCTCCTCCAGGCCTCCAAATCTATTGTAGGTTGAAAGGCCATTCCAGTGTAAAAGAGTATTCTTTTGCCTCATGGGATGGGTGTTCCATGGGTGGTGCTGCACCAAGGACCAGTTATCCGCTTGGGTATGCAATTGGCGTGGGGGGTAAAAATAGGATAGCGGCCTTGGTATGACTAAAGAATCTTCACTAGTTGGCCAGGAACAGATATGGTGCGCCGTATGTGGGTCTTCAAAAGTTACAACTACACAGTCCCCTTGCTTAGATTTCTTGGTTGGGCCCACCCAGGGTATTCTACGGACCATCATTACTCGGCTTCTTTTGCCATTGGGAATCGGTCTGTTGACGTTAAGCCAGTGCATAGTTTTATTTTTCAATGACCAGTGGTTTTCGTGTTGGTCAGTGCCAATCACAGGGACGCCTGTCAACACGACCACATAGTCATTGGCCTCTGGTGGAAGGTCTATATAGCCTCCTCTAAAATTTTCTTTTGGACGAGGACCCTGGGTTTCGGCAGGCTGGGGTCTGGCGGATGCTACCAGGTTTGGATTTACTTTTCCAGGCTTAGAGTTCCGTGTGGGAATCTGCGGTTTGGTAGCCTGAGGTTTAGCGGTTATGGAAACTTGATCCACAGCCACAGTCCTCGGCTTAGGAACAGGCCTTACAGCAACAGGTACTGGTGGGGGGTGCTGCTCAGCTTGCAAAACAGGGGCTGGCGAAAGTGGGTCAGATAAGGACACGCCCTGGTTTTCGAGACTTCTCAGGCCAAGAGTGGCCAGAGCAATAATGCTCTTCTCCATCTCGAGTAGATTGTTTTCTATCCTAGACAATCTTAAGTCGAGTGGTGAGAGAAGTTTTTTTAATGTTTCCCAGACTTGATCTATAAATTCCTTATCATTCCTTCCCTGGTCTTGTACCTGCGCCCCCTCGTCTACTGGGGTGGTGTTGGCTGGACCCTCTCCCATACTTTGGCATACTGACTGTGTGCTCAAGGAACCCTCAGGTAAAGCATTACGTGCCTGAGTGTTGGTCATTGTGAGCTGGTGGGAGACTGCGACCTTTGCCTTTTTACGAGAGTAGGCTGAGCGTAATTGGCGTTTTCTTTTGGGTTGTGTACCACTAACACGGGAAGTAGTTGGGAATGCTTGGGAAAGGGGATTAAGGGTGGGGGTCTGGGCGTGAGAAGGTGCAGCGAAACTTAGCTCTTCTGTAATGCGTGATTGTTCTAAGGGCGGAGTGAGGGTGGAAGTAATCGGGGGCTGGTGTAAATCAACCTGGGTGGTAATACTATTTGGGCGGGCAGGGCGTGCTGGAGTGACAGCAGAGGCTATATGTCCTAGGGATGATTTTTTCGAGAGGGCAATTACCTCGGACAGCCTACGTGCAGCTACCAATTCTAGGGATACCCGGGTTTGAAGTTTAGATATTTCTTCATCGATGGCTATATTTGTGCGGGTGATGAAGTCGTCCATAGGGCCACAGATTTGTGGACCACCTTTGGAGGCTTTGCTACGTGTCATCCTAGTACTCATGGTGCTTACGATGAGATCAGGGTCGTCATTCGACTTACTAACTAGGGAGCTTCAGTTTAAGCTAACCTGTCTCAGCACGATGATACAATAACAAGCAGGTTAGGAGCAATAAGGGGGATGGGCCTGGGCCGTCCTCTGCCGTCCTCGAACGGCCTCAAACGGCCCGCTCTTAGCCCGGTCTTCGCCCCGGCCGTTGCCCCGCGCGCGTCCCGCGTGCGCGTTGTCCACACAAGCTATGAAGGAAAAACAAGAGGAAGGGGCGGGAAGAGGACCAGCTGCGGCCGATCCACGCCGCTAGGAATGCTGGTCCTCGCAATCCCGCCTCTACCCCTGTTGACCAGATGACAGCTTGCAAGGGGCGCGTTGGTGCTCAAAGCACGTGAAGGGAGGCAGAAAGGTTGTTCCCCAGAGAGAGTCTAAGCCTACAAGCGGCACCCGCGAAGCGGGGGCCGCGAGGCGTGGCGAAGTGGCCAGACAGCAACAACACAGAAACAGCGCTTCTTTGCAGGAAGGGTCCCAAGGCTCACTCACTCCACACAGATTTTAAAGAGGAGGAGGAGGGGGCGGGAAGAGGACCAGCTGCGGCCGATCCACGCCGCTAGGAATGCTGGTCCTCGCAGTCCCGCCTCTACCCCTGTTGACCAGATGACAGCTTGCAAGGGGCGCGTTGGTGCTCAAAGCACGTGAAGGGAGGCAGAAAGGTTGTTCCCCAGAGAGAGTCTAAGCCTACGAGCGGCTCCCGCGAAGCGGGGGCCGCGAGGCGTGGCGAAGTGGCCAGACAGCAACAACACAGGAACAGCGCTTCTTTGCAGGAAGGGTCTCAAGGCTCACTCACTCCACACAGATTTTAAAGAGGAGGAGGAGGGGGCGGGAAGAGGACCAGCTGCGGCCGATCCACGCCGCTAGGAATGCTGGTCCTCGCAGTCCCGCCTCTACCCCTGTTGACCAGATGACAGCTTGCAAGGGGCGCGTTGGTGCTCAAAGCACGTGAAGGGAGGCAGAAAGGTTGTTCCCCAGAGAGAGTCTAAGCCTACGAGCGGCACCCGCGAAGCGGGGGCCGCGAGGCGTGGCGAAGTGGCCAGACAGCAACAACACAGGAACAGCGCTTCTTTGCAGGAAGGGTCCCAAGGCTCACTCACTCCACACAGATTTTAAAGAGGAGGAGGAGGGGGCGGGAAGAGGACCAGCTGCGGCCGATCCACGCCGCTAGGAATGCTGGTCCTCGCAGTCCCGCCTCTACCCCTGTTGACCAGATGACAGCTTGCAAGGGGCGCGTTGGTGCTCAAAGCACGTGAGGGGAGGCAGAAAGGTTGTTCCCCAGAGAGAGTCTAAGCCTACAAGCGGCACCCGCGAAGCGGGGGCCGCGAGGCGTGGCGAAGTGGCCAGACAGCAACAACACAGAAACAGCGCTTCTTTGCAGGAAGGGTCCCAAGGCTCACTCACTCCACACAGATTTTAAAGAGGAGGAGGAGGGGGCGGGAAGAGGACCAGCTGCGGCCGATCCACGCCGCTAGGAATGCTGGTCCTCGCAGTCCCGCCTCTACCCCTGTTGACCAGATGACAGCTTGCAAGGGGCGCGTTGGTGCTCAAAGCACGTGAAGGGAGGCAGAAAGGTTGTTCCCCAGAGAGAGTCTAAGCCTACAAGCGGCACCCGCGAAGAGGGGGCCGCGAGGCGTGGCGAAGTGGCCAGACAGCAACAACACAGAAACAGCGCTTCTTTGCAGGAAGGGTCCCAAGGCTCACTCACTCCACACAGATTTTAAAGAGGAGGAGGAGGGGGCGGGAAGAGGACCAGCTGCGGCCGATCCACGCCGCTAGGAATGCTGGTCCTCGCAGTCCCGCCTCTACCCCTGTTGACCAGATGACAGCTTGCAAGGGGCGCGTTGGTGCTCAAAGCACGTGAAGGGAGGCAGAAAGGTTGTTCCCCAGAGAGAGTCTAAGCCTACAAGCGGCCCCCGCGAAGCGGGGGCCGCGAGGCGTGGCGAAGTGGCCAGACAGCAACAACACAGAAACAGCGCTTCTTTGC